>NC_090447.1:573741280-576241280 GCF_031143425.1 Pleurodeles waltl
AATTCAATATTGATGTCCCGCCGTAAATATACCTGTGTTCCTGTTGCCGTCTTTAGTTGCGTATTTCGGAAACCCTGGGCTTCAGGCCTAACGAGCCAACAATTTGCTGATTTATCCTCGTCTGCATAGATTCTGCTCATGCATGTTATCTAATTTTGGCATCTCAGTTTTTCCATTGCCTCCCCATGCTGTTTCTTTGTGGCTACTAGCTATGGGCAAGTTGTATGGTTTGTAATCATGGAGTTCTGCAGTGAGTTCTCTAGTGATGTCCATCGATTGTCCCAGACAGTGGTCCCGTATCACCACCTTGAACGCTTCCCATTCCACCAAGGGGGATGTAGTTGTGCCCTGATTAGTGGCCAAATATTCAGTTATGGCAGTACGTTGCATCTCCCTATATGCTGGGTCCTCCAGCACTTCTGGCTTCAGTCGCCTCGTGGGAATCGTAACGCTTGTAGTATGGGACTGTGGTCCGACAATGTGCGCCCGAGGTATTCCGTGAAGTGAATGCTACCGCTCAATTGACCCGAACAATGGAAGGCATCTAGTCTGGCATGTAATGAGTGTAGGGGTGAATAAAAGGAGTAGTCCCAATCTTCTCCATGTTGGACCCTTCAGATGTCAACCAAGCCCCACCTGCGTTCCCATTCTGCAAAACAAGCGGATAGTTTATGTGCGTGAGTACTTGGTAGAGAAGGGGTTGAACGGTCTAGGAAAGTATCAGTCACACAGTTGTAATCTCCTCCGAACAACAATGCAGTACTCTCCACCTTTCCCATTGGCACAGACAGGGTGTGGAAGAAGGCCAGTTGCTCATGTTTATGCGCATATATGCTTCCTATCGTGATTTCCCTGCCCACAATCCTACCCGTCACCAGGATTTATCTACCCTCATTGTCAATCAGGGAGTGAGAAGGTGTAAAGACAATGCCTGCTCTTATCCATAGCAGAGTCCCTCGTGCATAGGAAGAGTAGGATGTTACAAATAGCTGTCCCTGCCACCTACGACGGAGGCGGTCTATTTCTCTGCCTGCCAGGTGGGTTTCTTGTAGCATGGCTATTTGTACTCCTCTGCTCTTCAGGTACTGGTGGATGGTGTATCGTTTGGACATTGACCCCATTCCCCGTACATTCCAGGAAGTACACTTCAATGTGAGACCCTCTTTTGCCATCTGTGGATCATGTATGTCATGTGTTTGTGCCCCATTTGTTTTCTGCACTTGTGCCCTGCCAGCCATATGTGTAGGCTACTTGCTCTAGAGATGTTTAAACAAAACCATCCCCCCAACTCAAAACTCCCAATCCCCAGAATCGCCCAGCAATGGCCGGCCGTTCAAACTTGTAAAGTTAAAAAATTAAACCCATCTGGCCCAGTTCACCAAGCTTGGCTGGTGGGTAGATGCAGGGGGCTGTCTAGGGTGCCATCGTGGACTGCTCCAGCCTGCCTATTGTTCTATCCCGGGGGATCCAGTCCAAGCAGTGGGTACGGGGAGCCCTCTGCTTCTCCCAAGGCTCCCCAGATATTCGGGGTTTGCAGATGGTCCTGGATGTCTCAGTCCCTGGTAGGTATAGCGCCTGTCTGCAGCTGTTCCATTCTCATTTGTGTCAACTTTCCTCTTGGCCCCCTTTTTCATGGCCTAGGGCGTCAGCTTCCCTGGTGCCAGTGTGTGGTGTTTATTGGCTGCCCATCCTGTCAGATCAGATCTTCCAATGACTGAGGTGTGACTCCATGGAGCACCTCGTGCGTTCGCGTGCTTCTCCCGGGTTCCGAGTACATTGATTGCTTATCAGATTGTGACTCCTGTTCAGAATCCGTTCCTGATGTATGCAGGAGATCTACTGCTGCCTGCAGTGCTTCTGCCCTGTCTCTATCTGACTCTACTTTACTTGGTTTCCCTAGTCATGTTCTGCTTTGTGTTCTCCTCGATCCTTTCCTCTGTGGAGCACTGTTACTGTGTTCTCTAGAGATGGCCGCAGCTCCCATCATTTTGTATGAGTCGAACCAGTCCCATGCCCCAGTTGGGTCTTCGTAGAACTGGGTCTTTCCGTTTAGTATGATCTTCAATTTAGCAGGGAACATCAGTGAGTATTGGAATCCTTCCTCCCTTAGTACTTTCTTAATTGACATGAAGGAGGCAGGTTTAGATTGGACAGCCAATGTGTAATCTGGAAATAATGTTACTCTTCCATTACCAATCTCGTAGAGGTCATTGTCTCTCGCACTCTGCAAGAGAGTGTCTCGATCTTTAAAATTTAAAAGTCTTGCCACTTTTAGGCGTGGGGGTCTGCCTGGCTGCGGGGTCCATCCCAGGACCCTATGCACTCACTCAATAGCTAAAAAAAGGATGTTAGGCAGCCCAGGGCTACTTGGGAAGTAAACCAGTTTTCCAGATATGTCACCATGTCACTTTGTTACGTGCCCTCTAGCAGAGCCACCACCCTTGCGTTGTTTCTCTGGTTACATCCTTCGGCATATTCGGCCCTCTGTTCCAGTTTCAGCACCCTTTTGTCTAGTTCCCCCATCAGTTTCTTGAGGTCTCTCTGGGCTGGTTGCATGTCCTCGACTACTTTCTCACTTCCATCATCTTTTCCGCCAATTTATCTGCTCAGCCCGCAGCAGCCCCAGGCCCACAGACACCACTCGAATGTCTTAATGCAGCCCTGTTTTTGTGTCCGCTATTGCTGCCAGAATATGTTCAAACTGTGCTTGTGTCGTAGGGGCCATGCTTTCCTTCTCTCCCTCTGAGGGCCGCGTATGGTGGGCCGCGCCTGGAGTCTCCATCTGTGAGTCTCCTTGTTTGCCTCTGAGCTTCCCCATAGCTAGTCCGGTGTGGCGTAGGCCTGCTTATGTCTGCTGGGCTTGGGGCCCCCTATTCAGTGGGTTTGGTTATTATCAGATCTTTATCACTGTAAGCAGGGGCACAAGTTTCTCAGGAAAGCTATTGTTCTTATGTTTCCAGCTCTACTTTCTGGCTTACAGGCCCGACCACTCAGGGGCCTATTCCTGCAGGCTATTGCCCGGGTGCCCGTGAGTCCACAATGATTGCCCTGGTGCCCAGGAACTCCTCCTCCGCAGTCGCCTTCCTTGCTCTCAGCAACGTAGTTGTCGCTTCAATCCCCTCTGTGTCTCTCCCGGTTCACAGGGACTCTGGTCTATGCCCTTCCACTGATCTTTTGCCTCTTGTGTTCGCTAGGGCCACCAGTCTCTCACTATCTAGGCCGTCCCTCCGGACCCCTGCATGGCTTGCGTTTACTGTGCCCGTGCCTTGCTCCTGCATAGTTCCTGTCTATGTTGTAACCTCCAGTCCACCTTGGTGTCCCCCCGATTGCCTCCCCGGCTGGGGTTTATGTGCTGCACCTCCAATGTTCCTCGCGGTGCCTCATGTTTCCACCACTTCTCCACTGACGTATCTTTGTTCAGGGTGCCGGCGCTTGGGCCGTGTCAGTCCTCCAAGTTTTTCTCTGCTATCCCTCTTCCAAGGTCCCCTCGAATCCCGGCCATTGGACCACTCTGGCACCGAGGCTAGCCTGGGGGGACTCCATTCAGCCATTGGGGCAAGTTGGAACAGGATTACTACTAGTCCGGAGCGGAGCAGTGTGATTACGTTTCCAACAGCTCCCAAATAACTATAACTTGTGCCCTAAGGTTACTATAACTCGCACCACGCCATGCATAGTTTTTTCATCAAAAGTTTTACTGCAAATATTACACTGATATTATCAATGATGTTATCAAATATGTCATAAGTGCCATAATTGGGGGCTAATTAGCAGTGCATGGTGAGGGTGTGAGTTATAGTTAGGGAACACCCCCTTGCATACATTATGGCCCAGATTTAAGAGGGAATAGCTCCTCCTTGTGCCACATTAGTGTCATTTTGTTTACGCTACTGTGGCCCAACAAGGACAAAATGGCTGCGCCATATTTACAAAGCCCCTTGTACCACATTATGCCTGCAAAAGGCATAATGTATGCAAGGGAGGTGTTCCCCTATTAGGGGGACCACAAAAATGGTGCAGTGGATTCATTTTTTGCAGCTACTTTTAACACCTGCACAGAGCAGGCGTTAAAAGGGGACACACCATTGCTTTCAATGAGCCACTATGTACTGTGCAGTATATCAATAGCATCAGAAATGTAGACGCTATTGCCCCTACCCTACGCCATGGTGCGCTGCATATTAAATACATGGTGGCAGTCGGAGGGCACCACAGGGTGCAAGAAAATAGGAGTTGCATAGGATGCAGTGCCACTTTTCTTAAATCAGACATTATGCCTGGCACAGGCATGATCTGGCACAAGGGCTTACAAAGTGGTGCAATGCAAGTAAATCTGGCGCAGCAATTTTGGCCTCGATGGGCCACATTAGTGTAAAATAAAATGATGCTAACCTGGTGCAAGGAGGCACTAGGACCTCTTAAATCTTGGCCTACGTGTTTGTAAGGTGGAGCTGAGAAGGGCTAGTTTGATTTGCTGTTCGCTATTGTCTCAAATCCTGGCGCCCAACATGATATGTCTTATTTTTTGATACTTTCATTTTAGCCCCTTTTTATTCACAGTCAGATCCTGTACTGTTGTGCACTGGCTTTTCTTCCAGATAGGGTTATGTGCTGGGTTATTACCTCTATCTAGATGAGGCAAGGTTAGTTCTGTGAGATGGTGATAATATCAATGCCAAGGGGCATGGTCAATATAGCAACAGTGTAGGTGTGGATTCTCTCTGTTCCACTCATAGCCAGATCTAAAAGATGCTGTTCAGGCAGTAGCAGGGGATCCTGCCTGGTGAAACCTGTAGGGTGTGGCCCGATACAGCGGTGGGCTGGAACAGTGGCCACAAGAGGCCCAATACAAAGACACAGCTGGGCTGATAAGCTGGGCTTGTGCTGCTAGCACAATGGCGGATTCTCCAGTATCAAGGAATGTGCAGCGGACCAGGCTGGGATAGTCTCATCCTGACTCCTGCTAGACTTCCTGGCCGCTGCCAGCATTGTGCAGGAGAGGGCCATTTTGAGGATGCTGAGGTGAGCGCGTGCCTCTCTCATATTCACGTCAGCAACTGCATGAAGAACTACACAGCGGGGGCGTGACCTTCAAAAAGTGAGAATCATTCCCCTCTCCAGACGATGAGCAAAATACAAAGGGCCCTGAGGACACTTCCCTGGTCCCCATGCAGCAGTATCTCCAAATATGTAGCAAGGCATGCACCTTCGGTATAGGTCAGTGATTGAGGCCTATGACTGAAGCAAGATCCCTCTAGCTAGCAATGAGCATGTCTGCTGTATGCACCAGAGACCAATGTTGAGAAGAGTAGGAACAGAGGCACCCTGAGAACACACCACAGGGGTGCCTAGCATAATTGGGAGGAAGAACATAATCCCCAAGGAATGTCGATTTTGCCTCGAAGGGCTCTGGGGTATGTAGACGAAGACTATCTACAATATAGGAGCCAGATACAAGGCAAACATCCTACCACTAATGACTACCTGAGATTGACCAGTGAAGTGGGAACACCCCTATACAAGAATGAGCACTTCAACCTAGAGAGTGTGGAGAGTCACTGTAGTGGTGGGTGGACTCTGCTCAGATATCAGAGGTGGCTGATTACTACTGAGCTGGGACTGGCCTTGCTCTGACCCCTGCAAGGGCATAATAAAGCACTTGCTGGCAGCAGAGCTGGCTTGCCAAGAGGGGCCAATGGACTCCAAAATGGAGATCACAAACAAGTAAGACTTGAAACACAGTGAAGCCCAGCCTAAATAAAAAGGGTTCTTACACCTCAAGAGAGTCATTGGCTGAATCCTCCTCATGCACATTCCCCAGACAGGCCCTCCCCTTAATGCTACACTTACATCCGCAGTCCTTGGGCGTGGCAACCATAAGTGCAGCGAATACCTTGCTGTCATTCCTGGATATGACTTTGAGTAAAAATAAAGAAGACACTACACTTAGAGGCATGTTGTCAAAATCAGCATCAAAGAAGGCCCATACTACCATGAGGTCCCATGGAGAAGGGGACACAGCTCGGCTCTTACAACAATGAATACAGAAAGGCAGGTTGGCTCCTCTTACCTGTTCCTACATGGAAGGCATCTTTGACAAACTTAAATGATGAATGAGCTCAGGGGACTGACACATAATGGAGGTGAGACTCATGTAAAGCCAGAGAAGATGAGATAAAGGCACTTCACCAAGAGATAAATCTGCTCAATGAGTTGAATATTGACCTCCAATGACAACTGGAAGGTCTGTAAAACAGATCACAAAGATCCGACAGATCTTTGTGAACATAGCATTTATTTTAGAAATGGTACTAAATGGTTCTAAAGATCACTGACCAAAACTGTTAGAGAAGAGGAGGATAGCACAAGTTCTTTGGCTCATTGTTGCTGCACTTTTAGTCAATTATTCAGAGCAAATTAGCTGGTCATCGTCTCCCCAGGTTATCACCATTGTTTTTAAAACTTGATTTTAACTTTAAGATGTGATAAAGGACATGAATGTTGTCATAGTAACATTGATGATTATTTATTTTATAGACAATACTTTTCAGCTCCTTGGAGTAGATGATGCAATTCTGTTTGGGATAGTAGCGCTGCATCATCCTCAGGTAGCAATATAGATAGTTTAAGACCTCCCTTTTTGGGGACATCCAAGTCCAGGTCAACCAGCCATTTGCTAATGTCATTAAAGAAAAGGCTGAAAAGCATGGGCACAAGGACACATACTTGATGTTCTCCATGTTCAATTTTGAAAACTGGCATACACTTGACTCTTGGACCATACATCACCCTAGCAGTGTTCCACTGATGTAGATAATGAAGGGTTGCTATTAATCTCTCTGGGATATCAACAGAACTTAAAGAAGACCATACCAATGTTGAGTCCAAGGAAACAAATGTTGTTTTTAGATCAATAAAAACCATGTAGAAAGGAGATGTCTTTATCCTTGTGTATTTTAAAGATTTATGCTGAATAATACCTCATGGCCTAGTCAACGGTGCCCACACCCTTCCTGACTCATGCTTGGAGGTCTGATTTTTTTTTATTTTCATCAATCCAATTCTGGCGTCGATTCAAAATGAGTTTATTTTGCCTACTGCATCTAGCAGTGAAATTGGTCTATATTTTTCTGGATTGCTCTGAGGCCCCTGTATTCGTAGTATGATTGCAGTTTTCCAGGATGTAGGTATTTTACCATAGGTCCAGATAGCATTGTACGTAATGTCCTGGACAGTAGTCAACAACTAAAATATATTTGAACCAGGCATTATATACCTTTAACTCCAACCAGAGAGCAATAGCACAATAAAAAGCCCTTTCAAATATTGTTATAGATACAACAAATTTGAGTCTGACTCACATATGCTTCTGCACAACCCTAGATTGTCTTGCTTATTCAAGGGATCACATTATTTACAGTGTTTGCAGTTAAAGGAACTGATTGTTCTAAATTAGAATTACTGGTTAGTTCTAAATATCCTATTGTTTTCTCCCTCATGGATCTACGTTTTCTTTGCTAGTTATTCCCACTACAGTCTTGATATTGGAATATCACAAATCATTTCCTCCTGTAGGTTTGCCATAGGTTTCACTTGTCACTGCCAAAAATTTATTTTGGCTTTCAATTATCTGGGGGGCAAACCATCATCTGTCATTAAATTTGCACATAGAAGAAGGATGCCTTCCTGGTACAGGTCGCCTAGTGTGTGTAGGCCAGCTGCATGCCATGTGGACAGTTCTTTTGTCAAGGTGAAGGTGTTGCCCCTAGGAGTGGCAAGCTTGCTAGTGCTGATGCATAGGGGACCTGGGATCGCATGAGGTGATGGCATCTGCGAAAGCACAGATAAGCCACTCCCAGCAGCAAGGAATCAGGAATCCCCGTTTGGGAGCATCAGTGAAATTAGTGAAGGGTGGGAGATGGATTCCAGGCAGGTAGGATCATGACTTGGGGCATCATTATGACCTTGTGGTAGGTGTTAAGGTGGAGGTAGTACCACCAACAGGCTGGCGGTACATACCGCCACATTATGACATTGGCTGCACCGAACCCGCCAATTTACCATTCATACTGCCATGGTGGTAGCAGCCGCCGGGCCGGAGATATCAATCTCCAACCCAGCGGTGACTTTAGTACCGCCAGCAGTATTTCGAGCCAGCCTACCACCATGGTATTTGTGGCATTAGCAATGCCACGAAAACCATGCTGGTAGGCCCTGCCAGTGACAGAGAATTCCTTCCCTGTCACTGGTAGGAGGCTTACCCACCCCACAAACACTCCCCAGATGCCCCCCTCCATCCATGCTCCCCCTTCTGATCCCCCACCCCCATACATGCACACACTTGCAGACATGCACCACTCATAAACCCTCTCACTCACACTGGCATATAGGCATTCATACCTGCATACATCCAGTCAAGCTCGCACACATCCATACTCACATTCACACTGACATGCAGATACGCATTCACATTTCCATTCTTACACGTATTCAAACACATACATACACCCGCACAAACAACACTACACACACAGATGCATTCACGCACATATTCACACACTCACACATTCATGCACACAACCCCACACACAGAAGCCCAACTTACCTTCATCCAGCAGGTCTTCCGTCAGGGAACGGGACGGGGCGCTGTTACCGTTAGCAGCGCCCTCCAGCAGAACACCATCAGGCCGTATCATGCGTCATGATACCGCTGGGTGCGGTTTACTGGCGTGGCGGTTTTGGTGGTAGCAGTGCCACTTTACTGTCATCCACCAGTATGGCCACGGCCAGAATTCCACACTTCTAGTGGCGGAAGTCCAGCTATGGTCATAATCTGGCGGACGGATGGTAGCCGCGGTGATGGTTTTTGGCGGCCGTCAACCCAGCGGTAGTTGGTTTATACCGCCAATGTCATAATGGGGGCCTATGGCTGCTAGTTGCCAGCCAGCCAACCATCTGGCTATCCATAGGATCTGATAAGCAAGATATTATTGTTCCAGATGTGGTCTTGCAAGTCCTCCCTGACTCATGTATGGGCATAACTTTGCGAATGCTACCCTGCAGCAGGAGATATGCCAGATGAATTCCTGTATGTACAGTTCAAAGGAATGAGATAGTGTTGCCAGGATGTAAATGGGTAAACTAACAAAGTAGTATAAGAAGCGGGTAAACACTACCATTTTCAGGAGCACTTCATGCCCCGCCACTGTTATTGGTAATGTACTCCAGAAGGGCATTTGGGATTGTGAGGACAAGACTGCTCATGTGATAGTGCTGTCAAATAGATCAGTCAGAGAGTGCATATGCGCACACCCAAATACCAGGACATATGTGGTTGCTAGGTGATCTGTACCTCATTAAGGGTAAATTGTGGGTAAGGGAATTCAGGGACAAAGGGGAATATGAAAGATTTTGCCCAATTACCCTTCAGACCTGAAAAGGATGCAAAATGATAGAGTGCCAAAGCTATTGTGTCAGGAGTGGCGTGCATGTCTTTGAAGTAAAATAGTAAGTCATTGGCATGAAGGGAGATAGTATGGATTTCATCTCCCAGAGGTATACCCCATGGTTCATCCTGTTACTGAAGTACTATTGCAAATGGTTCAATTGCCAATAGGAAGAGAAGAGTGGACAGCAGGCAGTCCTGTCTGGTGCCTCTCTGTCTGTGAATGGGGTTAGACCCAAGGGAGCCCGTCTTAACCCTTACCAATGAATAGGTATATAACAGTTGCACTAGTCAGGGAAAATTGTTCCCAGTGCTAGAGCGAGGTAGTGGATTAAATAAAAAGGCCCATTCTAAATGAACCAAAGGCTTTTTTGAGGTCTAACCCCAGGCACCCAGCATTAGGCCAATACTGTCGAGAAAAAGTTATGACTCAAATAAATCATTGCAAATTCAAAGGAAGTATTGCTGGCTGGAACCAACCCATTCTGGTCTAGGTGTACCAGACATGGGACAAAAGGAGCCAGGTGATCCTCAATGATTTTGACTAAGACCTTATAATCAGTGTTGAGTAGGGCAAGTGTTCTGTACTACCTCAACACTGAAGGGTCTTTATCAGGCTTGGGGAGGGAGATGAGTAGTGCCTCGCATTGGGAGGCAAAAAGACAATTGGCTGAGAGAGCTTCTTCATACAGTGTCAACAATTAGGGGCAAGGAGGGTCACATAGGCCTTATATAACTCAGCAGGTTGGCCATCTGGGCCTGGTGATCTGCTACAGGTAGGAGTTCTTATTGACTCTTGGATTTTAAATTGCGCAAGAGTGTTGTGATGTTCAGCTTGCTGTTCTGGCATGATGCAGGGTAATGATATTGTGAAGAAGAAACAATCAAAGTCTGCAGGGCCTACAGGAAAAATCATTTGGTATAAGTGTGTGTAGTGGTTTGTCAATTTTCCATGTGTTGGGTATAGAGTAACGTGTTATTGGGGAATCTTATCACTGCAATGGGATGTGTGGTCTATTCCTGACAAATAAGCCATGCTCGAAGCCGGCCAGATCTAGCTGCTGCTGCATGTGTGCAAGTTGAGTGGGCAGCCTAAATTAGACAGCACAATCTTTCCAATAGAGTGGCATGTTCCAGCTGAGCATCTATTAGTTGGTGCATTTTAGTTGGGTTTTGCAGGGCTTGATTTTCGTGACTCAGAAGATTGTGTTCAATATTTGAAATATCGCTGGGAAGCTTTTGACGCATGGACCATTGTGTCCCAATGCAGTGTCTCTGCATCATAAGTTTAAATGCATCCCATTCTAGTGATTTTGTGGATGCAATGTAATTATTGTTTTCAAAGTAGTCAGTGATTGTCACGCCAAGAGAGGTAGGGGCGGGTGGGACCTGCAGCAGCAGTGGTTGAAGGTGCCAGCTGGAGCCAGGGGAGGTATATATATTCAAAGCAAATTGTAAATGCTGAGGGTTGGGATGGGGGGTGCAGCAGTGTGACCATGTGAAATAGAGTACATTTTATGCTGGAGTATATGAAAACACCTGCAAAGAGAATGTAGTTAGTCAAACAGTAATATGTTGACCTGATATTGTGTAAGCTTTCACTTTGATTAGCCGGACGTAACAGGTCATACAAAGCTGGGTTCAAATAATATCCCCTGATGTCTGTGGTGCCATGTCAGGGGGAACTATTTATTTCACTCCAGATGGCCAGGTGGCGGATGAGCTGTCATTGCTCAAAGATTTAGTAAAGTCTTCCTCGGAGTCGGAGCCTTGCACACCCTCTTGTATTGTGGCAGCAATTTGCAGTGCTCTACATCTCACTTGTATAACCTTTTCCAGGTCAGGAGGCCCTTTGGTTGCGAGGGACGGTTTGAGTGAGGTCAACGTCCATGGCGATGAGTTGCAGCAGAGCCATAGAATGCTTTCAGTCTGAGCATGAATTAACTCAAGGACATTAGTCCTGTAAACTCCAACCAATCCCAAGTTGCCTCAGGAGGGTCAAAAAATGTGTTTTCCCTTCTGAAACCGACTCTCAAGTGTGCCAGGAATAGAAGCGAATAATAAATGTCCAGTTCACAGAGGCGGCATTTGATCACCAGGAAAGAGTTTCTTTGCTTCTGTACTGACACAATGTAGTCCAGATAAAACATTCTCCGAGCATTTTCAACTGTGATGTCTCTGAGTTTTGGTGTTTCATGCAGGATGGAGACTCTGTCACAGTAGTGGAGTATCCAAAACAGGAACAGCCGGGGATTAGCACCAGGAGGTGACTTCTGACTTCCATGTTGGAACACAATAAGTTCCAATGCACGTTCTAGTAAGAAGAACTGGGAGAAAACCATTGGGGGGAGCAGGTCCCGCAACCACCATTCAACATATGCCATCGCATCCTGTCCCTCAACTCCCTCATGGAGGACAACCACCCAAATGTTCCTCTGCATCCTTGGCCCTGCGCTCCAGGGAGTGCACACAGTCCTCTAAGGCTTGCAATGAAAAGTCCAAATCTTGGGTTATCGGCTGAAGTTTAGTAGAAAGCTGTTCAGCATCATGAACTTTATCAGCTAATTTCTGGTGGTCAGCATGTAGCATCGTGAGCTCATCTGTCACATTGTCTATCTTGCTTTCCAGGGACATACGTGTGTTTTCCAAGAAAGGTTTGAGTCTTTCAACTGCTTCCACAGTGGAGTACAGCTTGTTGGTAATGGAGGCAGAACGATCTGGGTTGTTCAATGTGTAAGGGACCCTAGCTTCCTGGTCATCAGCCATGGAGGGTCGCAAGGATGCGCCATGAACACCAGTACATAGGTGACCCATTTAGACTTGTGTTGTGTGGTTGTTGTAGATGAGAAGAATCAGTGACCTTGCAAGGGGCCCATAGCCATGAGCTGATAGGTAGAGGTTTACAAATGGGGGCAGGTCCAAGAGCAGCAGCAGGAATATGCAACACATGTTGAGCTACTAAGGGGATGTCTGCGCAGGATGCATAAGGTTAGAAAGGTAAGATCCCTGTTTTATCTTTTAACAGTGAATGGATGTGTATCTTAGTCTTTTTGTGTTCGATTTAGGGCAGCGAGGGAGCAGTTATCTGCCCACAATTTCAACCACCGTACATCAAGATCCATGATATGGAAGTAAGTTTTGTGAGATGAAGTGTTGGGGCCACTGTGTCTATGGCTTATGATGAGCATTGTGGTGGGTAGAGCTGTGACTAGAGGAGAGTGGCAGGCTGGAATCAGATATGAGTCCAGTAATGAGACAGCTTTCCCAGTGTTCATTACCTGGGGTCATCAAGGTGAGGAGGGACCTCAATAGGTGTGCGGAGTGTCCCTTACACCACAGCAGGTTGCCAATATAGCTATATAATCGCTTGCCAAACATGTTTGCAGGTATGGTTCCAGTAGTCACTTCACTGTTTGCTGCATATTCGCTGGGGAGCTGTGGCAGGAGCACTAGGCTTTGGGAGAGAGATCCAACCTAAGAGAAGCTCCTCTGTCAGTTTCCCCAAGGATATTTGATCAGGGCTCATAAGGGCATCAAAGTATGTCTGTCACTATTGGCAAGGCCTACACTACCTCCTGCGAAGGTGGTTGCTGCATGGGGCCCATGTGTGTCGGGATTGAGTATAGTGTTTTTGGAAGGGGGGGGGGGAGGACCACACAACACACTGCAGGGGAGTCCCAGAGGCCCAGCAGTCACCCCCAGTGCATCCCATGACTTACCCGTGTTTCTGTATGTAGCGAGTGGCGGAGGCAGGGTCACAGGGTCTCTGGAGGTGTTCAAGTCCCTTGCCCCCCCAGAAATATCCTGGGATGGTTTGTAGAAGGCAAGAGGTGGATGGTACATTCAAATGTGGGCCTCTGAATCCGATTGTAAATCTGCAAGGCTCTGTCCCTGCATGCATGCCCCAAAACCCCACAATCAGGCAGTAGGCAGCATAAGGCCTTCATGCTGCCTCACTGTTTGTGCCTCCTCAGGGATCCACGTGCGAGTAAGAAGTGGTTGTGGTGACAGCCAGCAATGAGAGAAACTAGGAAAATGCCTTAACCCCTTCGCTGCCAGGCCTTTTCCCCCTTAGGTGCCAGGCCCTTTTTTGGCTATTTGGGGCACTTTGCGCTTAGGCCCTCATAACTTTTTGTCCACATAAGCTACCCACACCAAATTTGCCTCCTTTTTTTCCAACATCCTAGGGATTCTAGAGGTATCCAGAGTTTGTGGGTTCCCCTGCAGGAGACCAAGAAATTAGAAAAAACACAGCTATTTCCCCTGAAAATGGCATCCACAAAGAGTTTGTGGTGCTACAATCACCATCTTCCCAGCTTTCAAGAACAGACAGACTTGAATCAGAAAACCACATTTTTCAACACAATTTTGGGATTTTACTGGGACATACCCCATTTTTACTATTTTTTTGCTTTTGGCCTCCTTCAAGTGAGTGACAGAAATGGATCTGAAACCAATGCTGGATCTGGGAAAGCTAAACATTTCTGAAAAGTAGACAAAATTCTGAATTCACCAAGTGGTCATTTGTGTAGATCCTACAAGGTTTTCCTACAGAAAATAACAGCTGAAATAAAACAAAAGTGAAATTGAGGTGAAAAAAACTGCCACTTTTCTCCACGTTTTACTCTGTAACTTTTTCCTGCGAGATCAGATTTTTTAAAGCAATATACTGTTATATCTGCTGGATTCTTCTGGTTGTGGGGATATATAGGACTTGTAGGTTCATCATGAACCCTAGGTACGCAAAGCTAATAAATGAGCTGCACCCTGCAATGGGTTTTTCATTCTATACCGAGTATACAGCAATTCATTTGGTGAAATACAAAGTGTGAAAAATAGGTTTCAAGAAAACCTTTGTTTTTCTGAAATGGGCACAAGATAAGGTGTTAAGAAGCAGTGGTTATTTGCACATCTCTGAAATTCGGGGTTCCCTTATTAGCACGTGAATTACAGTGCATTTCTCAAATAGGCCTCTTTTTTTCACACTGTCTTACATTTGGAAGGAAAAACTGTTAAGAAAGACAAGGGGCAATAACACTTATTCTGCTATTCTGTGTTCCCCCAAGTCTGCCGATAAAAATGGTACCTCACTTGCATGGGTAGGCCTAATGCCCGCAACAGGAAACGCAACATGGACACATCACATTTTTTCATTGAAAACTGATGTGTTTTTTGGAAAGTGCCTAGCTGTGGATTTTGATCTCTAGCTCAGCCGGCACCTAGGGAAACCTACCAAACCCGTGAATTTCTGAAAACTACACACCTTGGGGATTCTAAAATGGGGTGACTTGTGGGGCTCGCACCAGGTTATGTTAACCAGAATCCTTTGCAAACCTCAAAATATGCCCTAAAAAACACTTTTTCCCCACATTTCGGTGACAGGAAGTTCTGGAATCTGAGAGGAGCCACAAATTTCCTTTTATCCAGTATTTCCCCAAGTCTCCCGATAAAAATGGTACCTCACTTGTGTGGGTAGGCCTAGCACCCGTGACAGGATATGCCCGAAAACACAGCTTGGACACATCACATTTTCCCACAGAAAACAGACCTGTTTTTTACAAAGTGCCTAGCTGTTGATTTTGGTCAATAGCTCAGCCAGCACCTAGGGAAACCTACCAAACCTGCACATGTTTGAAAACTAGAAGTCCAAGATGGGATGACTTGTGGGGCTCTCACCAGGTTCTGTTACCAGAAACTTTTTGAAAACCACAAAAGTTGGCCAAAAAAACACCTTTTCCTCACATTTCAGTGACAGAAAGTTCTGGAATCTGAGAGGAGCAACACATTTCCTCCCACCCAGCGTTCCCCCAAGTATCCTGATAAAAATAGTACCTCACTTGTGTGGGTAGGCCTAGCACCTGTGACAGGAAATACCCCAAAATACAACATGGACACATCACATTTTCCTAAAGAAAACAGAGCTGTGATTTGCAAAGTGCCAAGCTGTGGATTTTGGCCTCTAGCTCAGCCGGCAACTAGGGAAACCTACCAAACATGTGCATTTTTTAAACCTAGACACCTAGGGGAATCCAGGATGGGGTGACTTGTGGGGCTCTCACCAAGTTCTGTTACCCAAAATCCTTTGCAAACCTCAAAATCTGGCCAAAAAAACACTTTTCCCTCATATTTCGGTGACAGAAAGTTCTGGAATCTGAGAGGAGCCACAAATTTCCGTCCACCCAGCGTTCCCCCAAGTCTCCTGATAAAAATGTTACCTCACTTGTGTGGGTAGGCCTAGTGCCGCAAAAGGAAATGGCCCAAAACACTATGTGGACACATCAAAATTATCAAATTGTAAACCAACTGTTTTTGCGGGGGGACCTGCATTTTTGGTCCTGGGCTCAGCAGCCATATACGGAAACCCACCAAACCCAAACATTTCTGAAAACTAGACACCCAAGGGAATCCCGAGAGGTGTGACTTGCATGGATCCCCCAATGTTTTCTTACCAAAAATCCTCAGCAAACCTCGAAATTAGCTAAAAAATCTAATTTTTCCCACATTTCTGAGTGGGATCACTGCACGGGAAACATTTCCTACCACCCAACATTCCCCTCAGTCTCCTGGTAAAAATGATACCTCACTTGTGTAGGTGGCCAAAAACATGTTGAAATTGAGGATGAACCAAAGCGGGTCCAAAAGGGCAGTTTGAAAAAAAGACATTTTTAGGTTGACAAGTGGGCAGAATTTTTATCGGTATAGATGAGACAATGCTGGGTGGTAGGAACTTAGTGGATTCCTGCAGATTCCAGAAGGTTCCATCACACAAATGTGGGAAAAATGTGTGATTTCCAGCAAAGTTGGAGGTTTGTAGGGCATTGTGGGTAAGAAAATGGTGTGGGTGCATGTTAAGCACACCACCCTGGAATCATCCAGATGTTTAGTTTTCAGATGTGTCTAGGTCTTGAGGTCTATATGGCAGTGTCCCAAAGTCCAAAAAGTGCAGCCATCACCATTCCAAGTGGGACGATTTTGAGAGTTAGCCAAGCTCTCATGGCCCAAATGTAAAACCAAAACCCAAAATAATCAAATGTCCTCTTGCTTGCTGTGGGATAAGATGTTTTAGTGTGCTGGAGGATAGCTGAAAGACTGTTAAACCCTTCAGTTGGGGTGGGGCATAACCAGGCCCATACTGTTTAGTAGCCACCACCCCACCATTTTTTTTCCCTGGCATCTAGCAGACTTTCTGCCCCCCCCCGGGGTATGGATCGGGGGTAATTGCCCCATCTTCCCACTGGTGGGCAGAACAACCTTGGCCCCATTTATTTGGGGTGGGGGTATGGCCGTACCCCCACCTTCTTATTTTGAAAAAGAAATCTTCCCTGGGATGTGGTGAGCTTTCTGCCCCCCTTGGGGGCAGATGGGCCTTCCAAAAATAGGCCAGATATAGCCAACAGTTATGTGCCCCCATGGGGAGTGATCCCCAAACAAAACACTCAAACACACACACACACCAATCCCTGGTGCCCAAGTGGTTTCTGCCCCCCGTGGCAGATTGGCTTGTGCTTATACTTTTGCAGCCTTAAATGACTGGGTGTAACAGGGGAATACATCTGCATTTATCTGCATACTGATAGTCTTCCTGGGCAGCGAGAGGGAGAGGTGATTTAGACTTATATTCAAATAGGTTGTGCCCTGCCCTCACACAAAGGGCTGATTTACCCCCTGCTGATCACCTGGAGCCGGGGCTGGGCTGAAAGGGATCTTTGTGCACTTCAGAGGGCTCCATTGAAGTCAACCTCTACATCAAAGGCACTTTGGAGTATAAGTAAGGGGCTTTGACCCCCTCTAATCAGGCACTATATGGGACATGTAACCAGATGCTGCTGGCTACACATCTGCACATTGCCAGGAGGACTACTGTGCTGTCAGCAGAAACCACCATTCCTGCTAACTGCTTTCCTGTGTTATCCTGCTGCCTGCTGATTGCTGAGCTGTAGGAGGGACTATTTGCAACTTGCTTGGATGCACTGGCTTGCTGTCTTCTACCTTTCTTTGTGCCCAAAAGTGTTCTTCAAGGGCTTGTTAGATTGCCCCTGTTCTTTCAGAATCTCAGGGCCATCAAAGACTCTGACCCAGCATTATTGAGTGGGACTCAGTGTTTGCCAATTCAAACTTCAAAACACAACCCACGGTTGATTCTGTTCCAATGCAGTTTTTGTGATGCCCAGAAACAGCGCATCCTGCCTCCCTTTTTCCCAGTGTGTTCAGAGAAGCACGGAGGCCTGGTGCTTCTGTGCAGATCAGGCATCCAGGATGGTAAAGATTGATGCCACTGCACCAAAGAAAGTTTGCCAGTGCAGCCATGTCATAACTACCAGGGACAAGTAGTGTGGAGAAGTAGTGCTGCCTGATCACCTGCTGGGCTCAAGTGCTCTGTGTTTTTTCACTCAAAAGGGGTCCCGTGCTGCACCTGCCAAATGCGGCAGTCTCGACTGATGACAGCGCATCGCTGTCAATCATCACTGCTGCCTGACTCTGAGGGACCGCCAGAACAGCTTTGTTCCCCACCTTCCCCCAAATAAGAGGCCACCACAGCACCACCTGGATGCATGCAACACAGCTCCTACATGATTCTGAGGGAGGGGGACATCGCCTCTACAGTACAGTTCACAGGCTCTCTCCTGTGGCAGCTCATGCTTGCTGCTCTCTAAGAGAGGCTTTGAGACCCCCAGTGACCACACCACACATGTAGGTAGCAGAGGATGGACCATGCTGAACCTGAGAGAGGTACTGAAATTTATTGAAACTGCGCTACACTTGTAGGTGGCTGGATTAAATTCTACCTTTGAGGACAACCTGGTCCACATGGAGGACTCGTGGAGTGTTGCTTTTTCCCTGCTGAAAGTGGGAGAAGTCCTCCTCTTTGATTCCTGGTGGGGATCACGAGGACTCGAGCCCACACAGTGGCACATAAAGTCTACTGGGAGTGCAGGAAATCCTGTGCCCTATATATGTTCTGTGATTCAATTGTTTATGATATTACTGCTGTTGGAAATGGCCCTTTTTGCAGGGTTACCCCAAACCTTTTGCCTCCTTCCTCCTATTTGTTCTGCTCTGTTTTTGCTGGTTTTAGGACCCTGTGCACTTTACCACTGCTGACAAGTGCTAAAGTGCAAGTGCTCTCTGCCTAAATTGGGTTGGTGATTTTTTTTTCCATGATTGGCGTATTTGATTTACTAGTAAGTATCTAGTAAAGTGCGCCAGAGGTGTCAAGGGCCTGTAAACCAAATGTTACTAGTGGGCCTGCAGCACTGATAGTGCCACAACATGAGTAGCCCTGTAAACATGCCTCAGACCTGCCACTGCAGTCTCTGTGTGTGCAGTTGTAAACTGCCAGTTTGACCTGGCAAGATCCCACACTTCCCAGGCCCACACCTTCCCTTTTGCTACATGTAAGTCACCCCTAAAGTAGGCCCAAGGCAGCCCCATGGGCAGGATGTAGTATATTTAAAAGGTAGTATATTTAAAAGGTTGGACATGTACTAGGATATGTACTAGGACATGTACTAGTGTTTTGGCTACTTGACACTGAGTAAGTAAAGCGTGCAATGTGTGCTTTCTTGATAATTGTCTCAGTCTTCACAACCACATAGCAGCCATGACCAACAGCACACAATACCAATTTGGGCAGCTTTGGGGCAACAGACAATTGATTCTGGAACCTCAAAAGGGTTATGCAATCTCTCGTTCTCTCTAGACTAGACTGTAGAATTACCCTTCCCTCAGGCATTCCTAAAGTTCACCTAGGCCCACCGAGAGCAGCACTACATGCTGCAGCATGCTTCATCTTAGATCTCAAGAAATTTGACCACATTTCCCATAACCTGCTAACGCTCCAATGGCTCCCTTTTACAGCACGGGCCTAGTTCAAAATTGCCTGCATTACCCACAGGACGCCCCACTTCTCACCCTTCTGTATAATGTAGAAACTAAAAAGCTCGGAGGCAAATAGGGGTTCCAGAAATGCCCAATCCCTGCTCCTGGAACTCCCCACCTTCAAACGAGAATCATACATGAACCAATCCTTCTCTGTCAGCGCCACTAGACTCTGGAACTCTCTGCCTCCCTCACTCCATCTAACCACCCGCCTAGCAACTGTCAAAAAGGACCTCAAGCTCCTTCTATTTGACAGACATCTTGGTTAATTCACCCTCACTCAGACTTATTTACTTTCTCCACTGTGTCCTGATCTTCCTTCGTTTAACTGTTCATGTCTTCTGCTCTATTGTTGTAATTATATCTTGTGGTAACTCCTGTATACATAAACTGATGTAAACATCTGAGTTTAAATACTATTAAAGTGCCATGTCTGTGCTATATAAAATTGCAAAAATAAAATAAATAAATAGAACTAATTGTATGTCTCCTGATGAGGTATGTAATGCAGGGAAAAACCACCTTGACTGGCTTACCCTGTCAAGTTTCACATATGTAGATGAGCAAAAGTCAGCCCATTTGCACAATATAATACTAAGACTCAATTTTCAATCTGTGTGCCATGTATCTAATTTGAAATAAACACATCTTTGTGAGTGTCACTCATTAGTCTGAATTATATGGTTGTAATCATATTGTGACTACATGTCTATATTGTGCATCTACAATGACCACAATTGACTCAGTGTAACTTGCTCAAGTAGGAGATGTCTTTGTACTGAAGGTGCAACATCCAGATCTCTGTCTCATCATTTTGAGTTGGAGTATGTTTGTATTACAATGTCTGGCTATTTTCACCTATAACATGCACACTTAAAGATTGAGCTCAACATTTTAAAATGTACCTCCCTAGACAACATGACAGCCAACCAGGCAAAAACCAAGAAAAGATGTAGGGATTGCTACCGCCACATTAGGCATATTTACAAGGCCTTCAAAAAGATGGGCAAGCTGTATGAGAGGGCCAAAGCAGAGGGGTCCTGGAAAAGTGAAAAGCAAGGCCAGCAAGTAGCATCTAGCTTTTCAAAGGGCACTTCAAGTTGGCAGCAGCAGCAGCCAGCAACCCACACCCAGGCCACACAAGAGACTTCTGCTGCCTCCCAGCCACCATCAGCATAGCCCAGAAGAAAAAGAAGAGCCTGAGGATAAGTATTTAAATATTTTATTTTGAGGGATCTGAGGAAAATTAATCAGAGGATGGACACAATAAAAAAGGAGCAAGTCAGCCTAAGAGAACTTTTAACAAACATACAAGATGCCATGGTGCGGGTTGCGGAACTAGTGTAAACTTTCCCTCCGACCATTACCCTTTTCTTTTTTATTCTGTTGATTTTATTACATAGTTATTAGGCATAATGTTAGTTAGGGTTTAGTAGAGGTATAGTGTGCTTAGGTGTTAGATTTACACATGATAGTTTATTTTGTTTTACAAATCTACATGTATAGTTTTAGCGTTTTAAGAGGGTGGGGGATATGGTGTTTAGTGTTTAGAAGATATGAAAAATAAAAATACCCAAAAATATATATTTATTTAGCTTTACATGTATAGTTAAAATATTTTTAGATGTGTTGCTGTTTGTATTGTACCAATCTATGTGTATTAAGGGGGTTGATCTTCAACTCATCATTTGTGTATAGTGCTTTAGATAGTTTAAAATAAGTTAAGATAGTTTAGTCAAGTGTTAAGGTTAGCTAGTGTAGGATAGGTAAGTGTAGGTAGTTTAAGATAAATTAACATAGTGTAAGGTTAAGGTTAGTTACTGTAGGGTAGGTAGTTGTAGGTTGTTTAGATAGATGTTATAGTATTTCATTTATTTCTACTTTCACAACTTCGTCATCATTTCATCATTAAGAGTTGTTATTCTTGAGTAAGTTAAGTTGAGTACATGATTTAGCCATTGACCTGAAGCCTTTGAAGATATATTTATTTGTCAGAGGCCCTTAAACAAGTGTTAGTCTACCACACATTTGAGTTAATTGTGGATGCTTGATATTTTTTAGGAACTGTAAGTGGTGATTTTTACACACCACACAACACAGATACGGGCATATTTTACTTGTTTTGCCACGAATTTGCGCCATTTATTTTACCTAAATTCAGTGCACTACTAACTCCATATTTATACTTTGGTGCTAGACCCGTCTAGCGCCAAATTTATGGAGTTAAAGTTATTTTTTGGATGTGGAAACCTACTTTGCATCAATGAGATGCAAAGTAGGCGTTCCAGTGCCAAAAAATGACTCTATGGCCTTAGCGCCATATTTATCCCCAGTGCTAAAATGATGCCCGGGGAGAGGAGGGGACAAATAATGTTGCAAAGCTTGCAATGCACCATTATTTAACACCTGGGTCAGGGCAGGCTCTAGGGGACCAGTGAGCCTATTCCCATGGTGGAACACCATGTAATAAGCCCACAGTTGCCCTCCCCAGGCCCCAGGAACACCCACACCAGAGGGATAGCGGAGGATGGGGGACCCCATCCCAGGTAAGTATAGGTAAGTACAGGTAAATATTATTTTTTTAAGTGACATTGGGGGCCCTGAAATGGGACCCCCTACATGGCACTGGGTGTAATGGCCATTCCCAGGGGACCCTGGTCCCCAGTGCTGGCCATTAGGGTGGTGGGCATGACTCCTGTCTTTTCTAAGACAGGAGTCATGTGGTATGGATGGTTTTGCATCAGAAAATGACACTAGGCTGGTCAGAGTCATTTTGTGGTACTCTAACCTGCCTAGCGTCATTTTTTGGTGCAAAACCCTCTTCTTCCATACTGCCCGCCCCACCCAGCTATCGTCATTTTTTTTTATGCTAGCCTACCCTTTGCACCGGCTTGCACCATTCCATAAATATGGTGCCCGGCTGGTGCTCAGAAATAGTGCAAGCCGGTGCTAAACGTTTTGGTGCAAAACTGCATTAGTGCAGGGCAGGTGCAGTTTGGATTGTTTTGTCACTAGAGATTACAGATTTCCTGTGTGCAATGGAACATACACTGGTGCCTGCTACTAGCACACTCCCTTGCACCATTGTGAAAGTGGCTCAAAGTTGTTGGCTGGTGAAAAATGAAGAATGTATCCAACCTGCCTGGAGAGACTCCATCAGCATTGGCATTTCTACTTGCTAAGCGTGGTACTTCATGGTGCTCACTTTGGTTAATTACTTTCAAAGTGTCATGCCCATATGTCTCCCATGTCCTTTTTCCCTGGGGAGATGTTGCATTGTTTATCCTTCCATGGTCTGGATATGATGCAAAAAGGTGTGCCTAAAATGTACAATTGATGTAATGTGTGGTTGCACTCAAACCCAATACATATGAGAACTCCCAGGGGCAGAGAAACACATTTATCCTACTTATCCCAGTGTTGGATTATATCACTTGGTACAGGGCCCGACAAGAAGCCTTTCCTTTCTTGCTTATTGACAATAAAGGTCTTGGATTGTCATTGTACACCCATGTGTGGCACAGCTATGATGCTAATTTGTGAGGAGTATGGGCATGATTATCTGGCTATTTTTACTTCAACTATGCACATTTCCTTACTGTATTATCTCTTCCCTTTTGGCATTGAGTTTATCATGTTAGATTGACCATGTTGTCATTTTCACTGAGCTAGATGTATGTGGATGCGTGGAATAATGGTATGCCCTTCATGTCGCACACATCTCATTTATAGCAGTTTTTTGTGTGTTTAGAAAGAGTTTCTCGCTGCACTGTTTCATTCAATAAACTGCTGCTATGATGTTCCTTTTGGAGACAAAACATTCCTCAATTTACCATTCCAGTGTAGATATTCTTGGGTACATAGATGCATTTCCAAAGACAGCATGTGCAAGTGACTTAAGCTTACTCTTCTTGTGTTGCGAAGAAGTGCGCTATAACATTACACTTCCACCATGGTATATGCAGTCCTTTCAGCAAAAACTCATACTGAACTCTGCATATTTGGCAAAATTGTTGTGCACAAAGTATTATTTTATGAGATTGTAGGTCCTACACATTGTTTATTTGGAGTATAAATGTTTATTTTGGGTAAACACCAACATTTCTTGAAAACTTAGATACCCAGACAGAATTTGTTTGGAAGACATGTCATGCGGCATGTTGAGGTGAGGAGTATTTCAGTGAGGAGGTACAAATTGCCATTAAGGAAGGTAGGTTTGTTAGAAAGTCCACAGCTGCATATAATCCACATGTGCACAATCAAAGAGTACAGTACTGGGTAACAAAGGACGTGGCATGATGTGAAACACAGGACCACTAAGAAACTGTCAGGAGACACAGACAAATGTTATTGGGCAATTCACCAACAGATACTGGGAAACCCTATATCTTCCTCCCATGATGGGTGTTGTGCCTCCCCTGCAGTTGGTGGTGTTTGTATGGGAGACATCTCAGACACACATACACACACATATCAGAAGCAGAGGATGTGGCTCAACTGTCCCCACCAACATTTGTCTGTGCCAGTAAGGTGGCCAGCAAATCCCCGACAAGGTTCTAGTGGCTTGCCAACAAACGAACCACATTGCGATTGAGGTCACTCATTGTTGTGTAGTAGTCCAAATTGCGCTCCATGAATTCCATGATATTATGGATGACCCCCAGCTGCGCAACTACTTCTTTAGTGTCAGAAGTAGAGGGCTGGAATTGTTCTTTCTGCATCATGGCACCAGCAATATCTGCTATCGAATGGAGCCATGTGTAGGTGTCTATAACAACCTTAGCCATACCCTCATTAGGACTCAAACGCCTATGGACTCCTTCTAGGGTGTCAGCTATGGTCGCCATTCCCGCCCGCACCTCATCAGCCATTCGCTGCTGAACATCTTCCACTCTCTGTTGAAATTCAGCTTGGAGGTCCTTGGATTCCTCATCTGGGATTGCACAGCTAGATGGGGCTTGGCCTGTGGATGGCGGCTCCTCTGGAGACCCTGCAACATCATCTTCACTTGGCAAGACTGGAGAAGGTGATTCAATAGAGTCCAGGAGTTGTCAGAAGGCGTCATCATCCATGGGGGCGGGATGGTGTCCTGAACAGGTTTGTCGTCAAGAACAGGCTGCTCTACAGGAGGTACTGTTTGTCCCTCTGGAAAGAGATAGGAATATGTCAATAATGATAGATGTGGACATCAGTGATTTTGGTCACATTCACACTGATTTTCTTCTATTTAAAGTACACATGGATATGTGTAACATATGTTACTAGAAGTAGTGGAGGCCATGTTAAACCATTGTTGCCTTTCACATAGCAATACATTAACACTGTTCACACAACCTCTATATGAACAAGGCAGAACATTTGTGTAATGACACACAATGCAACACAGCTCAGCACCATGCTGGCCTGCATGAAAGAGTGAATGCAGTTAAGGGGCCCATTTTGCTTTGAACGTAGTTTTTGTGGTTTGTACCTACACTGATTTTACATTAGCTTCTTAACCTCACTGCTGCGCCATGTCACGAGGCTTCCAGCATTTCCTCTAGCCATCAGTTAACACAACAGCAGTGTCCAAGTCATGGTATTTTGTTATGTTTTACCAATGATTGTGCACTCTACCTTGCACGCAGTAAAACTCAGCAATCTGCCTGAACTGTCTTGCATGCAATTGTACCAAATTATGTGGCCTAGGCCACACTATGTGGCCTAGGGTCATATATGTCACACATCTATGTAACTCTAAACAGTAAGCAACCTTACTACACTGCAGGAATGGGTAAGGACATGTAAATACCATACTTCAGTTTTATGTTGATATCCAGTAGTTCCTAGAACACACATTCATCTCCAGAGCTAAGAACAGTACACACACTGACCCCTGTCTCTGTATGGGATACCCATCATCAAATTTGGAAATGTACAACATATCAAGCTCTGTCCATTTTCTCAGAACCCATGATGCTCATCTGCAGAGTCCCACTAATATACTCACTCAACCACACTCAGTTGTTCTTGTACATGACACCTCAGGCAATCGTCATTGAGACCCAGACACTCTACTTAATCTCACACACTGATGACAACCATATCATGCAATGACTCTCAGAAGATACGAACACCACCATTTGTTACATTATGCTATTGTCCACCATACCTACCTGTTTATGAGAATTATTGGTCATACTGAACCTCAGTTAATGTTATTGAGGATAATCTTCAACATGTAACTACCCTGGTTGCCCTCATGACTAGGCCCAAAATCCTCACCCTCCAACCACTCCTGACACCTGACCATCAATCTGGACACCTCCAACACCATTACACCTCACAAATCCCTGTTTCATCTCCATCTGCTTTCACACATTAAGAATGTTGCATAGTCAGACCTCTCTTCTTCTGGCTCTCTCCTGCCACCTGTGAGAACATCCCCTAGGCCATATTCACATGTTGATTGTAGTACACCAATGCCCTCTACCACAGCATCTCTGCACAGCTGCAACACAAGTGTTAAACTATCATGCACAGCAATGCCTATTACTCAGTCTACCTCGCGGGACACACATCACCCCTCACCTCCTTGAGATAGAATAATATCTCCCCATTCAGAGACACTGCCAGTTCAATCTGCTACACCACACCTACAAGGCACTACTCTACCCGGCCCCTACCTAACTCACACACCATTCATGAGTCCAACAAACAATCATGACCTTTTCTGTGCATTACTTGCATTAACCCCCTCCCCCAATAGCCATAGGAGCAAGACAGCAGGTAGGGTGCTCCGTTACATGGCAGCCAACCCCTGTAAAAACCTCATCCAGCACATCAGGACAGCTTGGTGCAAAATGGTTTAGTTCAATTGACTGTACAACTGGCTCTTTAGGTGATTCTACTTGGTGAGCCAGCACAAACTCAGCATGCGAATACCTTCTTGGATGAAAAGCTAGCGCTCCAGCAAAGCACATTACTAAACATTCTATTCCATTCCATTCAACTGTTGCAGTGTAGCCCCAAGACAAGCACACTTACTAAGTGGTGCAAGGAAGCTGGCATTAAAACTGACATATCTGTACAGTTTCCAATATCCATGCATTATATCCTGCTCCATTCATAGTTTTTTGCTCTGTATTGTTGCATTTGTAGTCTAAGTCTATCATGTTGTAGGTTAGACCACAAGTCCCAGGATTAATTGGACAATCTGGACTGGACCAACACATCATGCATAGATCAGTGAAACTTGGCAGGGCTGGAGATGAACACATGTGACGGCAATTATTTCAGAGTTATGTGATGCATGAATTTGAATGTGAGACATCCCTGCTCTTTCACACGCATACAGTGCAGGGCAGTGCAGCAAAGTGACTTGCGGCGCTGAGTTACAAATCTTATTAATATGCCCAATGGTCCCTTGTTGTCACTTACCCTGTATTTCTTCCTGGTCCTCAATCACAGCAGTGTCCCGTCCGGCATCTCCTGCCACCAACTCTAGTGGGATGAGTGACACCACGTGCTCCTCCAATGGGTCCAACCCCCTTTGGACATCAGGTCCTCTTCCAGTCCTCCTGGCTGCCCTAAATTTCCTAGACAGTTTCTCCTTGGTCCTGTGCTTATAGTCAAGTCACCTCTTTTTCAACTCAACAACTGTCCACTTTGTTTGCCCGACACTGTAGACTTTTTGCATTATGGGTTGCCAAATGGCTTCCTTGTTCCCTAATGGCAATTTGGAGGTGACAAAGCGAAGGTGTTCATTCTTTGTCACCTCATCTATTAATATTTGGTTGTACTCATCACTGAAGTTGGTCGTCCTCTTCCTCCTCCCCTGGCCTGCTGTATGGTCACCTTGGCTGGGGTTAGGGTTGATGGATTCCTGTCAACACCAGGACAGTGCACGCTCTACGGGCATCTAGAATGCAAAAACCCAACACTCGCAGGATAAAGTAATTTATGCATTGTGATGATATGTGATTGTTTAACCTTTTGCATTGCAGAATTCCATCCAAAAGATTCATTTTTAAGGTGCTTATAAATACTGTACATTTACAATGTATTGCTGCAGACATTCAGAGTGTGTTAGGGTGTGGTCCCTTTCCAGGGCCTTCTGGAGACTTTCCCTGCAACATGCCTGGGCGTGGTTCTAGGCTGGGCCAAGACTCTATAAAAGAGAGTCAGCCCAACTTCCAGTGCTCACTATTCAGAGGTCCCGGTGCAGAGCAGCAGCTTCTTCCTGAGCTCCTGTCCCGGCGGCCTATTTGGATTTTCCAGTCTTCTGCACTCATCTCTCATTGGTGATCACTGTTTCCAGGCGGTAAGACGGTGTTTGGACATTTCCCAACACTGTAATTGAGAATCTTCATATTCTTGATTTTAATTCTTAAATGAATAACAGATTACTGTGCGCTGCCATTTTTTGACATTTGTATGGTGGTTTGCAAATAGGGAGGACGCGCAATTTATTCCATAAAGATTTGACTTCGTTATTACATTATTGTTCATTGCGCGCTGATATTTCTTGACATTTACATGATGTTTTACGAGTTGGCAAGACGTGCAACTCGTTTCATGAGCATTTAACTTTGTTGTTCATTGCTCGCTACCTTTTCTTGACATTTACATGGTGGCATTCGAATCGGTGAAACGCGCGATTCACTTCTCGTGTGTAATTCATGCTGTTCATTGTGCGCTACCATTTTCTGGCATTTACATGGTGGCATTTGAATCTGCAAGACGCGCAATTCTTTCCTCGTGTATAAATAATGTAAGTTACTGTGCGCTACCATTCTAAGACATTTTCTTGGTAGCATTTCAAGTTGACACGTCGCGTGATTTATTCCTTGAATCTACGTTGTGTGATTTCATGGTGCACAAACCTTTATGGTGTTTAATACTCATATACAAATCTGCAATGTGCGCAATTTACTTCCCAATGTTTTTTCTGAGATGAACACAACAATACCAGAGTTCTAGATGTAATGCTGTGTGTTCCTGATATGTATTCCTAAAAGGAGATTCATAGGGTTGTTTAGAAATTGCTCAGAGTGTTTCCTGATTCTCATGCTAAAGAAAGTACTTGAATCTGAAAGTCCTATTTAACTTTTCCTGTTTCCTCCCCAGATATTCGGTCATCTAAAGCCTAGTCAGTTTTAGGATTATTCTAGGGTTGTTCATGTTTTTCGGAAAGCATGGTACTGATTTCATGAGATGTAATTTTGATGTTGTGTTTTAACCTTTTGCTTCCTACAGGTCTCCTTCCCAGCTGTTTCCGTCCTAATCCCCTTTTCCCCACTTGGACTCTCTTAGACTCTGTGATAAATCTAATCAGAGTATTGGAGCTGTCTTGTGGTGGAAGTGTTGGGAACGTGCACGGACCCCGAGGATCTGGTGACTCTGACAATTCTTGTCTGGTGGATGGTGTTCTATCCATAAATGATTTTTTTTGATCTGTGGGTTCTGTCTGCTGTTCAATGTTTTTTAAATGCATTTTTTATGCATTCTGCCACACAATGCATTCCTAAGTAGCGCAGTGCTGATTTGCTGCTCTAACAAGTGCTTTACAACATGCAAATCAGCTTTGCTCAAAGTAGAGGCCAGTTGCCTTGCTACACATTGCGTCATACTTTCAGAAGATGTGTCAACATTTTTTACATACCTTCAGAGCTTGCGACATGGTGTGCTGATCCATAAATCCAGCACATCCATGTTGCAAGTTTTTGTGATGCAACACTGCCACAATGCAGCATTGCATCAGTTCTCATAAATATGGCCCTGAGTTTTTCTTGTGTTTAATCACATGTTTAACGTAGTGCATCCACTGGGGACGTGAAGCCTTTTTTCGTGTGAGACCAGCTAATCTATTCTGCTCCTGAAGGCTCTTATGTTCAAAATGTTCAGCGTTATGTACTCCCACTCTGAACCAGCATGCAAATGTAAGTGTGTTCTTAGAACATGCTGGAGTCCTGGGGCTGCTAAAAGAGCTACAGCTAGAGATACAAATAAAAGCAAGTCTTCAAAATGAACCCTCCCAGACTATGGGGAAGAGGTGTAAGAGGTGACTGTGGATGGTGGAGAGAAAGGGCAGGGTCACCAAAGATCTGAAAGGGGTTTTAAAGCTGGTAAAAAGATATTTATATATGAAAAGAGTTCCAGACCAGTGTCGATTCGAAGAAAAAACACACTTTCCTGTGACACTGTTATGTAAAGTTGTGTTACAACAGGAAACAAATAAAAAGAACTATAAAAACGTAAACATATAAAATATACTGATTGCTGAAGAATGTGCCAGTCAGGAGTTCAAATTCCAGTAAAGTCCTCCTTGGCTTTTCATCTTTCCAGGGGCACCACAAAGAGTACCGTCAAATCAAGTAACATTAAAGTAACATTAACACCTGTGATTTGGAGCACTTGGGGATGGGAAAGGCACAATTTGAAGAACCATCTAAAACAGCTGATTATATTATTAGCTTACATTATTGAATTTTAGAGATAGCATTTTTACACTAAACTGTAAGAAAGGTTAGAAATGATTCATTCATAGGGGCATACTTAAGTGACCCTAGTGCCACTGGAGCGTCACTTTTCGTGATACTCCAGTGGCGCTAAGCACTGCTCCATATTTGCAAAGAGGTGTAATGCTACCTTTTTGTGGTGTTACGTCTTCTTGTAAATATGGGCCCCTCCGATGCAGTTTTATGCATCAGAGGGGCATGCAATGGGTGTTGCCGTGGGTGTTCCACTGCAACACCCATTGCTTTTGATGCTGCCTCAGATTTATGAGTTATTGTAAATCTGAGGCAGCACCAAAAACTAGCATGGCAAAACGAGGAGCAATGGTTTTATTCCTCCTCTTTGTTTGCTTTTTCTATGTGTGCTGCATTCTGCAGCACATGTAGAAGAGGCAAAATGCCATGGGTGATGGTTTACTTGCAAGTAGGTGTCCCATCCTGCACATAAACAATCATTCCAAATGACTCTTTGGTACTTCAATGTGTGCTGAATTTTGCAGCACACATAGAAGTGCCAAATCACCATTATAGATTGTTTATTTGCAGGAAGGGACACCTTCCTGCACATAAACAATCTATCCCCTCAACCCAAACTCCCTTGCACTATGGTGAAAAGATGCCTGCGTTGGCGCAAGGCAGCTTAATTCACCGCAAGAGCAGGGGGAAATGCAGGGGTGTGCTGTATTCCTCTAAATACGGCACACCTCTGCATTTCCAAAGTTGTGTGGCGCTGCTATTTTTGGTGTAGCACTAGGCTGCGCCACTTTTACATAAATCTGGTCCATAGTGCCTTCTTGTTGCATCATGTCTATCACTGAGGGAACAAAAGCACGTTTAGTGGTCACATACTCTTTATTTGCTCATTATTTCACTCAGTTCCATGTTTTTTTATGTAAAGTCTGGGACATTTTCTCTCAAAGTTCTACTGCCACAAATTTAATGCAGAGGCAATTATCATGTCAAGAAGATGACTTAGGCCCTCATTATTACTTTGGCAGTCAGCTGATGGCCATGACGGTGATGGCAGTAGTACCACAGCCAGGCTGGCAGCGGAGGCTGCCATATTATGACCAAGGCGGTGATCCCTCCCATATACAGCCAATGCACTGCCTGAACCGCCAATGCGGTCCGGCCACTGACTACAGCGGTTGCTATCTTCAGCCCGAAGGAACACCATTTAACGCCCACCATATTCCGACATAGCAGGCCGCCAGGATTTCCTGGGCAGGATCACCACCACAAAAAGCCTGGCGGAAACAACCCATATAAAAGGAGACACTCACCTCCATGGACACAGAGGAGTCCGCGGCTGCCATGGAACCCGAACTGGAAGTCCTGCCGATGCTGTACCACACGATGGGAGTCCAGGAGCAGTGACGCCGATGAAGACGACAACCGTGAGTGCAGTCGCCTAGCACACAAGGGAGGGAGGGCAGAGTGACACACCCACACGTACAACACACACCATGCACACATACCACACACGGAGAACAATCTGCTGAAAAGTACAATGACATAAGCCAGGAGTAAAGAAAGCCAGGATAAATACCTGTGATTCAATCACTGTATTCCAGTGGGAATAGCAACCACAAAAAACACAGAACTATATACAAAGGGCCATTGGCCAGTCCAAATGTCCAAGGCAACCCACAGGGCAATTAAATGGGCCCAACGTGACTCCTGACAGCCCAAGTGACTCCACTGGGCAGGGACATCAATGTGGGAGGCAGGCAACTCAGGGGGTGGGCGGCGGAGGTGGTTTCTTCTTGGAAGGGGGTTCTTTGGACTTTAATTTGGGAGGGGGTGGGCTCTTGCTCCTCTGTTTAGGAGGTGGGGGAGTGGCCCTGGAGCAGCAGGTGGGAGTAGCTGCCATGTGCTCTGTAGTGGGAGGTATTTTAGAGGGGGGGACATTTGCAACACCAGGGGGCCATGAGAGGACTGGGAGCTGGAGGGACTAAGCGGGGGGAGCGGGACCTTGCATTTCGAGACAACACGGGTTGGGACAGGAATAGGGAAGAGGTCAAGGTGGGAAAGGAAACATTTTTTAGGTACAGTGGGGCAGAGTGTGGGAGGAGGTTTGGGAGTGGAGGTAGAGGGAGTGGTTGTAGGAGGTGTACGTGTGCTGGACTGGGTTGTAGGTGCATGTACAGTGTGCGTGTGTGGTGGATGGCTGTTGAGTGTCTGAGTGGGAGCGTTTATGTGTTTTGGGCAGAGGGGGGCAAAGAGGGAGGGAGATGACAAACAGGTCATGTGAATGCACGTTGGGGTAGTGTCTGCAAGTAAGGTGGGTGTGCTGCATGTGGATGAGATGGTGGTGACTGCACATGTGGTGAATGGGGTGCTAATCTGCGTGTCTGCTGTTGTGGTGATTGTGGGCTAGGCTGAACAGGTGGCAGGATCTGGGACTGAGGATGCAGTGCTTGCAGGTGTGAGTGTTGATGTGACTGTGAGGGAGGAGGTGGAGGGGGATACAGTGGAGGCAGTGGCTGTTACTGTGCGTGCTTCTGGGTGTTGGGTGTATGCATGCTTGTGGTGTGATCTGTGGTGCTTGTGCTTGTCTTTGTGAGTCCTGTCTGTTGTCTTGGGTGCATGCTCTTCTGGCTGTGTGCTTGGGATGGGTGAGGAGAAAGGGCTCTGGGACTGGGTACAGGTAGTTGGAGGATGGACAGAAGAACTAGGGACACTGGCTACCAACAAAGAGGAGGCCACAGCCTGAAGCAATCTCTGTAGTCCAGCCAAGCCACTGTGAATGCCCTCCATGTAGGCACTGCATTGCTAGATCTGAGATGCCAGCTCCTGGATGCCATTCAACATGGTTGACTGTCCTACAGAGATGGATCTCAGGAGGTCAATAGCCTCCTCAGTGAGGGCAGCAGGGCTGTCTGGGGCAGGGGCTGAGGTGCCTGCAGTGAAGGAGACGCCCACCCTCTTGGGTGAGAGGGCACGGGCAACTGGGTGGGGGGGCTACTGGGAGGGCGGTACTGGAACAGGTGTGGCGGAAGATGACGATGCTAAGGGGGTCCCAGAGGGGCCCGCCATCACCAGGGAGCACTCATCAGTGGAGGAGTCAGTTGCTGTTCTCCTGTCTCCTCCATGGTACTCCTCTCGCCCTCCAACCAACTGGTCCCCTTGGTGTCAGTGGACACTGCTGCCTGAGTCCCATGGGCTGCAGCTCCCCCACTTGCTGGTGCCCCTGCTCCTTTGCCAGATGATGCTAATGCACACAAGGACAGGAGAAGAAAAGAAGGGAGGGTGGGGGATAAAGAAAGGGAGCACAGGGTCAATGACAGCAATAACAGCTCATATGGCATACACATCACAATGACTCACTGGTAAATACACTATGCAGTAACAACCACAATACCACATCCTTGCCTGGGAACAACAGCTGAAATGAACTCTGTAGACACAACTATCTACACACCTACTGAGACTAACTAATTCATGTCTGCCTGTTGACAAGGGCACTGCTACACTACTCCGACAAACTGACTGCACCCCAGGCAATTGCCAGGTCACACCACCTAGGCACTGGACATCAGGGAATCACTCCAACACTGGTGAGTCAGGATGTAGGCCCTTACTGAGGCTGGAATACCAACAAATGACCAATACCAATTGTACATACCACTCACCATAGCTATGCAGAACTTAACAACATAACCTCCAAGGGCATACTGAGGTATACACTGACTATTACCTTGCCATTCAAAGACCATGCCAGGCATCAGTAAAGAAATATACACAGTGGTTACTCACACCCTTGTGGCTGCTGTGCTTCCCTAAAATGCCCACGGTCTTCCAGGCCCAGCGTCTCAGATCTTCTCACCTCTTTCTGCAGTGGGTGCTCTGCCGGCTATGGACCCCGCGGGTCCGCACATCCTTGGCGATGGCACGCCATAACCCTTTCTTCTGATGGGCGCTGACCTGCATAAGAAACACAAACAGAAGGACACCATTAACTACACACTGCATTCTGTTACAGCAATGGACTACATACAGCATTGATCTCACATTCATCTTACACATCACTTGTACCTCTGTGTACATATTGCATACAGCAAACAACACTCCCTATAGGACACACTGCATGCACACACATACATCTACATACAACCATGACGCATCCAAAATACCTAAAAGGTGCTCACCTGTTGATCTGGAAGCCCATGCAACTGTCCATGCAAGGGGAGGACCCCGTCCTCAAGATTCTCCAGTTCTTCAGGTGTGAAGGCTGGGGCCAAGTCCCCTGTAGCACGGGCCATTGTGGGTTCCAGACACAGGACACAGCAGCTCACGCAGTGGAGGTCTTGATAGGGTGAAGTCAGGAGACAAATGACATGGGCATCTGAAAATGGTGGTCACATCCGCTCTGGTAATCACTGTTACTGCCGGCGGTGATCATCATTGGCCTCTGTGATCCATAGACTGCAATGTTAACTAAAGAGGAGCTGCTCGGCAGTTCCGACCACCCTCCCCTATGACGTCAAACGCCGGTGGAGTGAGGCCACTCCCACCTGTCCTCTGCATGCAGGGTAGGCGGGTGCCATTTCCTGATCACTGTACTCATGGTAGTCAATTAAATGTGTGTCATGGGTACATGTGGTACAAACCAAGGCAAGTCCAACACTTCTAGATTTTAGGTTTGGTGGGAGACTCTGGCTCTTCAATTAGAGCTCATACCCGTGCACTGCTTGCAGAAGAGTAGTTGACAAAACATGTTAAATGTGATGATACAAATTACATCTGACGACTCCAACTACTTCTGTGAGGCAATATGGCAAATTAATGAGAATGTATGGTTTCAGAAGTCCATTTGCATTTAGAGTACACCAGACCAGATTCCAATTACTGGTTGCCTTAAATGTATGAGACAGCTCTGTTTACTGTGATTTTGTGTATCTATCCTTCCTGCTATCACACACTTGTGACGTTTGGTTTGTTTGGATACCAATCACTGTGGAGCAGGAGGAAGAGGAATGCACCTGTGTACAGACCCCTAGTTGACTTGGATACACTGGAGGAAAGCCATATAATTCTCACCTATCGTCTGGACAGTGCCACAATCATTGAACTGTGTGCACAACTTTAGCCAGTTCTCATTCTTGCTCTTCGTAGTCCTACTGCTATACCTCCTACATTTCAGGTGCTGTCAGTGCTCCACTTCCTGGCCAGTGGATCATTTCAGGTGACAGTGGGCTTGGCTGCAGGTAGGTCACAGCCAATGTTTTCTACTGTGCTGAAGAGAGTTTTGACAGCCTTGCTGAAATACATGAGCTGCTATATCTTATTCCCCCAAAGGGATGATTTTCCCACTCTTAAGGCTCCTTTCTACAAGGTGGGACACATTCCACATGTGATTGGGGGCCATTGATGGGACTCATATTGCCTTGGTCCCTCCCAGGATAAATGAGCAGGTGTTCCGAAATAGGAAGAATTACCATTCTATAGCTGTGCAGATGGTGTGTCTTGCTGATCCGTATATTTCCCACATTACTGTCAAGTTTCCAGGACCTGTGCATGATGTCTACATAATGAGGAACAGCAGTGTCGCACAGATGATGGCACAACTACAGATAGAGAGTCTGGCTCATTGGTGAGCATGATGTTTCATACAATGTCTGCCACTGTATGTCACCTGGAGTTGTCCTCTGTTCCTATTGTACACACATAATATGTGTTTCTCACTATTTCCAGGTGACTTCGGCTACTCAAACCTATTCTGGCTGTTGACACCAGTGAGAAATCTGAGGACAGGGCATAGAATCGATACAATGACGCACATGAATGGACAAGAAGAGTAATTGCAAGAACATTTTGCTACTTAAAGACAGGTTCCGGTACCTCCATGGTACTGGTGGATCCCTACTCTACTCCCCTGAAAGGTCTGCCAGATAGTGGTGGCCTGCTGCATGCTTCAAAATTTGGCCCTGAGACGGCATGTGCCATTCCTGCAGGAGGAGGGGGGAGACACTGCACCTGTGGCAGCAGAGGGCACTCAAGGCAGTGGTGAAGATGGGGAGGCCTAGGATGTGGACAACAAGACACCTCTGATACACCAGTACATCCAATGACACTCAGGTAAAGCTGTCCTTCTGTTTACATCACCATGTCAATGAAGAGTTGTGTGTCAGCTACGATGTACCAAGCACAATTGTGTACATTCTGTAACCTGACACTGTTCCATCTGTGGTCAGTCGTGCCAGTGGTATGATGATTGTGAAAAAGCTTATTCTGCCTATTTAATGTATCAGCTGTTTTGCAGTTTCAAATACATGCCCATGTCAAACTGTGTCTTCATTCCATACAGTATTTAGCATTTGCTGCTGGGAATGTTGTGTGAGTAACAATATGCTAACAGAACCGCTCTGTGACTTCATTGTCCCTGACAGTTTAACCTGGACTAGGTGGTCCAGAGGAGGGATTGGCATACTGACAATATGGCATGGCTAAAACTGTGGTTTCTTGTCTGAGGCCCTTACATAGGTTGTTTCACTTCACTTCTTGTGTTTGGTGTTAATTGCAGTGCAAAATTTTGGGTTGATGTGGGCAGATGAATGTAGGCTGTTAAGTTACAGGGGCTCATGTTGCTTTACTTCCTTTAACTTCTCATTTGAACATCACTAATGGTTTCCCTTTTTACAGTTGTTGGTGTGGTCACTACTGTGAACTCATGTAATGCCTACAGACTGCTTTCATACAGTTTTGTGGATGGTGACTTGTGGCATGCTCTTACACTGGTAATGTGTACCATAAGCTGACTGTACATAGGGTCGATTCACACTTTACATTACTTTTGCACATGATAATAAAGGTCAAGTCATTGCATATTGATGAAATAAAAGCACAAATCCTTCAGTTGTGTTTAAGTGTGTTTATTGAAATGACAAAAAGGAAGTGATAGTGCAATAGAGTGGGGTGATGGTGGACAAAATCTTCAGTGTAGTGTCCCAGTCAGTTTGTAGCACAGGTCCAGTATCCATGGGCACATAGGTAAAAGGAGCAATGGCAGTCCAAAGTAAACAAGGTGTCTCAGTGGCACACAAGGGAGACCTGTAGGAGAGGCTTACTTCCTGGCAGTGGTTTGGTTCTTGGCTACAGGTTCTGATAGATGTCTGGGTCACAGGGAAAGTTTGTGGGGTGGTTCTTCTTCTGCACAGGGAAGAGTGCTGGTGGTCTGTGAGTCCTGTGACAGATCCTCCTGTCCACTAGCTGCAGCAGATGTGGAGGGCTGGTCAGTACACTGGCTAGTGGAAGGGGCCCGCTGGTGTGTTGTGTACTCACACATGATGGATAGCCATATCACTGAGCACCCCTGCAATGGAGGCCATGGTGACATGGAAGGCCTGCAACTGCTGCATGTCCTCCAGGTGGTGTTTCCTCTTCTGCAGCCTCTGGTTCTCCTGCAAGTTGGAAAGTACCTGACCCATCCTGTCCAGGGATTTCTGGTATGCTCGCAGGACATGTGTCAGCCCCTCCTGGGCAGTCAGTTCCCTGGGTTGGCCCACCCCTTGGCACGCAGATATCCTCCCACTGGCCCTAGCCCCCTGTGCCTGTGTCCCCTGAACTGTGTGCCAACTCCCACTGACACCAGGACCTTCTTCGTCTTGCCTGTGAGGTGTTGACTTAGGTCCCTGTACAGGTGGACCCACTGTTGATTGATGTGTCCTGGGGACCGAGGTTTGAGGACGTTGCGTGGCTGCTATGGTAGTGGAGTCCGATATGGGGTGCACTGAGGTGGAATGGGTCTTGCCTGTAGTGTCTGACTGACCAGTGGTGCCAGATGGGCCAGGGAGATCTTCCAGATCCAGACATCCAGAGTTTCATTACTGGGCCCTTCTTCTGGTGGAGGACTGGGTTGATGTGGCACATGCTGCTGGCTGACATTGGCTGAGGTACCTGTGGACATGTATGATATTTGTTTATTTCATTCTTAGATACATATTCAGCATTTATGGGTTACCCTGTGGGAGGGGTGTGGTTTTTCCACCTATGTTTTGTGTATGATAATGCATTGTGGGATTGGTAGTGCTTAATGCTGACCATGCATTATTCATGTGTATGAATGATGACCTTGAAGATGTGTGCTTGAAGTGGTTAGGGCATGTAGGGGAAAATTGTTGAGGGTGGTAATGGGGGTAGTTCTCAATTTGGGATGGAGTGGTTTGAAGGGAGATAGGGTGACGGGGGGACATGCCATGCAGGTGTACTTGGTGATGGAGAAGTAATGGTGACTTACCAGTATCCAACCCTCCAGTGATTACAGTAAGGCCCTTGGGATGCAGGATGGCCAAGACTTTGTCCTCCCATATTGTCAACCTGTGGGGGAGGAGGTGGGGGTTCACTGGCAATCTTCATTACGGCAATGTGGTGCCTGGATGCCATTTCACGCACCTTCCCCCGTAAGTCGTTCCACCTCTTACTAATGCCATCCCTTGTACGTGGATAGGTTCCCACCGAGTTCACCTTGTCCACGATTCTCCGCCATAGCCCCATCTTCCTGGCAATGGATATCTGCTGAACCCGTGCACTGAACAGCTGTGGCTCTACCCTAACGATTTTATCTGCCATGACCGCAACTCCTCATCAGTAAAATGAGGGTTCTTTTGGGGACATGCCAATTGTGTAGTGGGTGTAGTGTTTGTGTTGTGCGGAGGGTAGAATTTTTGATGGGTGTGCAGGTTGTGTGAGTATGTGGGATGCTGGGAAGTAGTGATTGAGTGCAATGTTGTGTGTGTTTGGTGTAGAGGTATGATGTGTGATGCGTGAAGGTTGTATAGGTGGCTGTGGTTTGTGTGTGCAGTTCTGAAGATGTGTGGGCTGGCAGCGTGTAGCATAATATTTGAGTTTGCAAAGAATTGTGGGTTGTGTATGGATATATTTTATATTGCTGTTGGTGGGTGTGCACGGTGTGTGTATGTGTGTCAGGTGTGGGTTTTTCAATCTGGCCAATGTTGGCTTCTGTTGGTGTGGAGTGGCAAAATCAATCACACAGGTTGGTACCGCCACTGGCTCACCTTCTTTGAGTGACCGCTGTGGTGATTCATGGGTCACAATTTGGAGGGTGGTTTGTTGTAGGCGTGGCGGGGAGGGTGGTGGGACCGACTCGCTCCTGCCTTCGTTGGCTCTGGTGGGATTGTAATTTTGGCTGCTTTATGGCGGTTTAGTTTTTGTGACTTATGATATGGTTGGTGGATTGCTGCTGTCGCGGTGGTCTTTCGGGACTGTCACTACGGCGGTCTTCGGTAAAGACTGCTAAAGTCATAATGAGGGCCTTAATCTCTTTCTCCATCTTTATTCTATTAAATTTCCATTATGTCTGGATCTGATCACAGCTTTCTCTATTTGAGCATACAATGGCCTGGCTGGACAAAAGGACAATACTGAGGTGGAGTTGGGACCCTCTAGCTAACAGCTGGTGGCATTCTCTGCCTCCCACTCTACAGGATTGAGGAAATCCCTGAGAGTTCCACACTGGGCTGCTATACATGGGTGGCAGGCGGTATGCCCAGGTGAGTTGTGACGGTGCGCATCTCCACTAGATAGCCTGGCACAACTGAGGTAACTGCAAACTTCATCAAATAAAACCCTTGTACTTGGGCTCTCAGGACTCTTGGAAAACTCAAAGATGCGTTTGCTGATACTGTGCACATGCAGGTTTTGGGCAAAGGATTCCATGGTTATTCCCCAGAGGTTGACGGGTTACTTACAAGCCCCTAGCGCCACCAGAGTGTCACTTTTAATGACGCTCCACTGGCGCTGTGCCATTTTCCATATTTACAAGGCAGTGTAAAGCCCCTTTGTGTGGCTTAGCGCCGCCTTGTAAATACGGGCCCAACGCAGTTTTCTGCAGCAGATGGGCCGGCAATTGGTGTTGCTGTGGGCTTTCCGTTGCATTTTGATGCTGCCCCAGATTCATGAGGATTTGTAAACCTGAGGAATCTCCAAAAACGAACACCACCACAGAGGTAGTGTTAGCATGGCGCAACAAGGAGTAATACTTTTATTTCTCATCGTCTTTATTTTTTCTATGTGAGCTGTATTCTTCACACATAGAAAGAGCAAAACACCCTGAATGATTATCTATATGCATGAAGGTGTCTCTTCCTGCAAATAAACAATCATTAAATAATGATGATTTCCTAATTATATGTTCTATGCATTCTGCAACACACATAGAAGTAGCAAATTGCCATTATTGATTGTTTATGTGCAGGAATTGACCCTTATGTGCAGGAATTGGCCCCTTCCTGCACATAAACAATAATTCCCTGCAATGGAGGCACCCTTGCACTACAGTGCAAGGGTACCTGCGTTGGTGCTAGGCAGCTAATTTTAGCGCCAGCATTAGGGGAAACACATGGGTGCACTGTATTTTTGTAGATACGGCACAGCCCTGTGTTTCTGAAGATGCAGCGCGGCATTGGTGGTGCAGAGCCACGCTGTGCCACTTTCTTGAAAATGAGGCCCTGTGCGCCCTCTGAGGTGTGTCACCACCACTTAGCCCTTCTGAGCAACCAGAAAAAAAGAGACATCAGCTTGGCAGTACATTCAATATAATGCAGATTTTTACCGCTACAATACTATCGCCTACCAGCCCAGTAATCAAGGGGCAATACCTCCTTTTGGCATACACAAGTGGTAGCTTAATCCTGGGAAGAGACAGTGCCTCTAGCCAAGTCTAAAAGATTGTTTTTTTTCTCATTAGGTATTGCTAAGGCCATTATGCAGCTGAACACTATTGCTTGTGTACAAGAGTGCACCACAAACTTATAAATCACCCATGCACTTAGTCACTCAATAATTTATCCCTCCAATGACCCATCCACTTTGGAAGATGACTACACCTATTGCATTCCAGAATGCTTAGTTTTATTCACGCTAGGTGCTCTTTTCAGTTTTGCAGGAACATTAGGCAACAAACCCACTGAAGTACATAATAGACATTTTTGAAGCAATACATGGTACGGTGTGGTGTCTTGGGTTACATTGATATCTCTATTCTGCAGTTAGAGGAACGTAGGCTCTACAGTTAAACTCTGGACCTGCCACTGTGCACCCTTAGCTTCTTTTATCATGATAAATTGGTTTTAATTATTTGAAAGAATGTTTTAAAATAACAGTACAAAATGTGATGGGAGTAATGCTTGCAAAAATGCTAAGCCCTGGCAACCGCCACCCACAATAAGTTGCAAGAATATGCCAAGGTGTAGGTCCCATGCTCACTGTGCCACTGGAACTAAACTAGATTTGTCTAAGTAATATTGACAGTTTGCTTCTTCCTACTACAACAGAGGACTGTGGGCTTTAATATAAGCAAGAGAAGTAAAGTGATACTCAAAATAAAATAGTTTGATGAGGTTGAAGACACTTGAATTACCAGTGACTGCTAGAACTTATGTATACTAGGATGTCATCACAAGTATTCTCTAGTAATCAAACATTTAATGAAAGTAGCAATATTGCCTTATCCTCAGAAACAAGCTCTGGCATATTTACTTATCCCATAAAAAACAAGTACAGTTCATTAGCTTATCAAACATTTTTTATGTAAGTATTTATTTTGAAGCCACATCCCCTCTATGAGTATTACAGATTTGTGAATGATCTATTGGTTTTCATTTTGCTTCTTCCTATCACAGCCCACAGCCTCAGGCAGTGGGCTTACTAAAAACATCTGCATTTTACACACTCGTGCCACTCAAAATACAGTTTGCTAAGAATATATTTGAAGGCACTTGACTTAACCAGTTACTGTTAGTACTTTTGTATGATAAACCGTCTTCACAAATGATCCATAGTGATCCAAGATATTTGATTGCAAGTTGCACTTTTGATTCATCATCATATACCGGCATTGGCATCTTTACATGTACAAAAGAAAACTAGCACAATTCATTAGAATAGCAGAAATGTATGTGTATGTATGTTTTTACCCCCTTAGCTTTGTGAGTGACATTTAAAACAATTGCACCTGACCTGAGAGGGACATCTAGTAACAACATATGTTATTGCAACTTTATGATAGACTTGTTAAGTTGTTGTTTCTCACTTAAGACATCTAATTAAGTTGTGAAGGGCTGCTGCCTTATTAAAGACTTCATGCTATTGCTTCTGACTTGGGAAGGGCATGTAGTAATGACTTTAGGAACTGTAGCTTGGGAAACTATTAGATCTATTGGCTTTGCCAATTTTTGTTTGTATTTACAATTGCTATCCTGCCCACTGGACTGCTTCTCTGTGAGTCGTTTGTCATATACTGTAAAATCGGATAATGTAGCTTATTGACTGGACGGATTTCCGAGTACATGAATTTACCATCTGCTGTACATATTTTCTTCTTTTAATCATTGCTATAAACTTAGGCATCAGACAAATGATTAATGGGATGAATATACAACCATTATATCAATTGTTTTACATGCATTTTCTCCTTCTTGTTTCACTATGCTGTGATGTTTTAAGACATTATTGCATTTGTATATCTTTTTAAACCGAAATAAACGAACTGGCACTCATCCATTCACTCAGTCTCACATCCACCCCCTTACCCTACTACAGATTCACATACAAACTCACCAATCAACGAAGAAGTACTTTCATGTGTAAAATAGCTAGACCTACTGCTTTTGCCAAAGGTGTCGTTTTATTAACTTAATCTCGACATAACATATTTTTGCCCCCATATGTAAATAAGGGCGGACGTTGGCTAATTAAACAACATAACACTTATATGTGCGTTTTTAGCATTCCAACACTGTACACTCCGTGGAGTTGAATAATAGGTCTATCAAACTATGAACATTATTGTCTGTATCCACTTCTCGCAGCTCTAAACAGAGATTCCATGGTGGCTCTGCCGACAGCAGTTAATTCCTCCGATGTATCTGAGCTGTCAATACATTTCCATTCTGTTGAAGAAAGCGGAGGAGGGTATAACACCAGATTACACGTACCATTAAAGTGATGTGCTTAATAATGTGCTATCCATGAACGTGCATGATTGCGGGACAAAGCTGTCATAAATGGACTTGTGGGAAACGTCTGTATCTTGGTAGTGACTTTAGCTACCTAATTTCCACCTGTAAGTCTAAACATGGCAATTAATGGTGTTTATCATTAAACAAATATGATAATCCTACGTGAATATTTACCATTTCAGGATAAAAGTATATTATATACCAACACCATATGCCTAAGTTATTTGTTGTACATCTTTTTTTACTTTTTAGAAGAGATGCTATTGGAAGGGGTCTTTCCAAAGTGTGTTCTGAAACTGTAAAAATCTACACCTTTCAAGCAAATTACAGTTACATCACTTGCCCCTCTCTGATATATACTGACAGTTTTGTATTTCCCTAGTGCCTCATGTTTTATAAGGAAGAGACAAATCCACCTCTATAATCTGTCTACATCATTTATGAGGCAAAATGATACAGTAGTCAAAACATAAAACTAATAATGTCTTTGGCAACAAGGGAGGAAGGTCCTTGATGATGACACAGTGTAAAGAAACAAAGAGCCATATTTATGAGCCCAGTTGTGTCACACTTGCACCACACATCGTGGTGCATGATCGACGCAACTCAAACATTAAATTTAGAGGAATTGGGGCAAGCAATGTGCTTGCGGCCCCATGTCCGAAATCATGCACCATCCTGTCACCCTCGGGCTCCACGGACCCCGCAATGTAGTCATGGAGGTCTTGTGGAGGAGGATGTGCCACGGGAGGTGAGAATTGTGCTGAGGTAGAGTTGCATCACCAAGCACCGAGCACTTGCCTGACCTTAACATGGCAGCCGCCATGTTTATCGGCCAGTAGCCCGGAGCGGGGGACCTGTGGAACACCGCCTGGCGTTCGCAGTGGGGTTGGACCCCTGGTGGTGGTGCTTTGCCCAGCGGCAATTAGTACCGGTGGGGAGAGAGCACCCCCTCCACCCCTTTTTTTCAGCTGCACGGCCTGTTGTGAGAGGTGGGCCGGGCCTGTGGCTGTCCCAGGGCCTTGTGGTCCCGCTGAGGCATGTGCTGCTCCAGTTGTGGGGGACCCCTTCGGTGCGGGCTGCCCCCTTGGAGGCGAGGGGGAGACGCTTGGTGCTATCATTTTGTTGGGGGGGGCTATTGGAGGAGATTAGCCCCCCAGGTGGTTCACCCCTGCGTGACGACCTGTTCCCATCATATTCGAGGCCAGAGGTGCTGAGTGGCGCCACCCGGAGAGCTCGCTGAGTGGGGTGCACCGGGTGCAGTAATATGGTTTGAGCAGATCGGCGCTAGTGGGGAACGAATTCTGCCCCCCCTCCTCTGCTTTATCTCTGCACTGGAGACGTGCAGGGCGGATGCTGGGGCAATTGGCCTGTTTCCCCCCCGGATCCCTACGGCACCAGACATTGTGAATCTCCTGAGTGGCGACCTAAGCGCCAGTGCTGTGATTTTGGCGCATGGTCACGGTGAGCGGCTGAGACTTGTGTGGGACGTCGACCCAAGCCGGTTGGATCGTGCTGGGCCCTCCTCTACGTTGCTTCTATGGTTGGTGAGCACGTAAAACTGTGAGTTTTCCCTGTGGCATACATTGAGACTCTCAGTGCCTAGACGAGTGGGGACAGAGAGTGCTAACGTGCAGAGTGCACCATGGGCAAGGACAAAGCGGGAAAGGGAACACAGCAAACCCGGATGGACCAATACACAGCACAGACTATGAGTGAGCCTCTACCGCAAGAATCTTCGTGTCCCTGGAACAAAGGAAGCGAGCACACTGGCATGCAAATCCTGGCGTCCATTGAGGCCTCGGGTCAGGGAGTAAAGTAGCAAATTGCCACCATAGCAGTTGATGTAAACTTGCTGAGAGCGGATTTGACAGTTGTGGCTGAATGCTCAGTGGCGATGAACAACAAGTGACCTCTATGGGGACCGGTATTGACACCCTAAAGACTTCGGTGGCTGCTCTGGAGGTTAAAACGCAGACTGGAATTGAGAGTTAAGGATGCAGAAAGAAGAGCGCGTAGATCCAACCTCCGAGTGGTGGGTTTCCCTGAGGGAGCGGAGGGCTCGAACCAAGAGGCAGTCTTGGAAGACTGGATGAAGAGAGCACTGCCTAATGCCCCCCTGTCAACTGTGTTTGTTGTGGAACGTGCCCACAGGGCATTGGCTCCTCCGCCTGCCCCGCGTGTCCCCCAGGTCGATCATTGCCAAGGTTCTCAACTATAGTGACCGGGACACTATCCTTCAAGAGGTGCACAAGTATGGAGTCCCTTCCTATGAGAACCCCATAATCAGTTTTTTCCCTGATTACATCCAGGAGGTGCAGCTCCAGAGGTAGTCCTTCATGGGTGTTAAGCACAAACTGAAAAGACTTGGGTATACTTACATGTTACTATTCCCAGCTAAACTGAAGGTTCTTCATGCAGGCCGCTCTCACTTTTTTCAGACACCCAAGGTGGTATGGGAGTGGGTGGAGCTGGGTAGTGGCAATGGCACACTAAGGACCCAGAGCAGAGGAGGAGTCTGCGAGCAGCCCGCCAAAATGGGTAACCTACAATCCGTCTTGCGCCGGACCACTAGGCGACGACGTGCCACCTGGGGCGCCAAGGTAATAGTGTGATTGGATGGCACCTTGAGTTTGGTCAGGAGGCGTCAGGGGCGGGAGGAGGCGAGATTGTTGGAACGTTCCGTTACTGCTGAAGTGTCCCCTCTGTCCGGTTCTCCCCGAGAGGATGGTGGATTGACACAGGATTCAGACAGCACCAGCACCTGAAGAGCCGCTGGGAATGGACTTCTGAACTAGATGGGCGGTGCTGTGACTGCTACCGGTGTCTGTCTTGATCACTTGCTCTTCCTCCTTCCCTCCTCCTGTTCTGCGGCTGTTGTGAGTAGCATTGGAGTTTGGGTACTGTGTGTGTGAAGTCTGGGTGGGCAGGTGCGAGAGGTAGGAGTGTAGAACGGACTCTGTCCAGACCAGTTCCCCGCAGTAGTACAGTTTGGTGCTGATGCTACTTCCTGGTCTTTGAGGTAGACTGCGGGGCGCACACACGGAGTGGGCAGGCATTAGTTGTGAGTGGTGTTTACCCAGGGTGGTTCGGGGTGTTGATTATGGATTCTAATTTCAATTGTTGTTGGAGTTTGCATTATGCACTGATTGTACTGTATTTCCTGAGACGGATGGGTGGACGGCGCCTTCATTGTTGTTAATACGAGTTCCTGTGGTGCAGGCTGGTGTGGCGGTTGGTTGGTGTTGGGGGGTTGGGTGTGGCTGGGGGGAGTATTTCGAATTGGCATAGAGCATGGCAGGTACATTGATCAAGATGGTCACATGGAACGTGAGGGGGCTGAACTCTTTTGTAAAGCATTATAGGGTGCATACGTATCTATGGAGACTTGGGATCCATATTGGCCTCCTGCAGGAGACACACCTGTTAGAAAATGACGCACAAAAATTACAGAGAAAGTGGCAAGGTCTGCTCTACTCAGCGACATATTCATCTTATGCCAGGGGGTTGTCGATCTGGGTGTCCCCTGGGATTCCTTTCCAGTTGAGGAGTTGCACCGTGGATGTACAGGGCCGCTATGTCTTTCTGCATGGGGAGCTGGATGGCCGTGAACTTTGCATTCTGAATATATATGCCCCCAACTCCGACGATGCAGAGTTTTTCCGCAGGCTCCAGTGCGAGTTGGTGCTCTATGCTGGGATGCCCATTATTTGGGCGGGCGATTTTAATTGTGTATTGGACGGGGCCTTGGATAGAAGTCCCCCCAAGATGGGCACTAAGCCCCATATGACCTCCATGCTTCCTGGTATAATGGATAATCTACACTTCGTGGATATATGGAGGGAGATACACCCCACCTCTACAACCTTTTCCTGTTACTCTCCCACACATGGAGCACATAGCCGCTTAGACAATTTTTTTCTGGGGAACAACGGGTCCCTCGATATTCGTGGGTGTTGCCCATACACCTAGGCCGGTGATCCCCCTCTGGCACATGCGGCTGGAATTACTAGGTGATTATGAGTATTGGCATGATTTTCAGGAAGTGCTGGCTGGGTATTTTAGCGAGAACTGGACTACAGCCCTGAGTCACGGCTTAGAATGGGAGACCCTTAAAGTTGTTCTAAGAGGTGAAGGCCTCGCTAAAACATATTGTCTTCGGAAGAAACTAGATCGGGAACTGGCACAGCAAGAGGACGCCTTAAACGCCTTACAACATCAAATTGACAATGGGGGCGTGCTGGAGAACGAGAGTCGAGCGGTGCGTGGTCGCATAGGTGCGCTGTGGAGTAGGCTGGATAGTTACGTTCGTAAAGATTTTCGACAGTGATTGCATCGTGAAGGGGACTGATCTGGGCGCTTACTAGCTTGGCTACTCCACCATGAACGCTCCACCCCCATAATTCTATCTCTTTGGGGCCCAACTGGTGATAGGATTTTAGGTCAAACTCGTGTGAATGCTCTTTTGTGAGAGCACCTTGAGACCATCTATTCCTCTCCGCAGTGTGATGCGAACTGTCAGATACGAGAATACCTAGATGGCCTCCATTTACCCAGTATCAACGACACTCAGTCAGCGGAGTTGGAGGCTGAATTGTCCCTGGAGGACCTTCAGGGAGACTTGAGTGACATGGCCTCTGGAAAGGCGCCGGGTCCAGATGGCCACCCGGTCGAGTTTTATCGCACCTACTCAGCGACACTGCTCCCCCGACTTCTGGAAATACTTCGGGAGTCAGGCGAAGGGGGCCTGTTGCCACAGCAGATGAGGGAGGCATTGATTGTGATGCTACCAAAAGCTGGGAAAGATCCTGTGGACCCGAGCTCATATAGGCCACTGTCTATGTTAAATGTGGATGTGAAACTCCTTGCCAAGGTTCTTGCAATGCGATTGGGACGGGTAGTGACTTCATTAGTGGGGCAGGACCAGTGCGGGTTTATTCCTGGAAGAGGGACCCACATGAACCTGCGGAGACTATCACATGTCATGCGCGAGATGCGCGGACTCCCTGGCCGTGCTGCACTGGTTGCCCTGGACATAGAAAAAGCCTTTGATACTCTGTCCTGGGAGTCCGTGTGGGCTGTCCTGCGTAGGGTAGGCCTGGGACTCTCCTTCTTGTCATGGGTACGTCTGCTTTATTTGTCCCCGCAAGGTCGGGTTGGCACAGGGGCTCTAGTGTCTGAGGCGTTTGCTATACAGCAGGGAACCCGACAAGGCTGCCCCTTATCTCCGCTATTGTTCGCTTTGGCCATGCTACCCCTAGCTATACGGTTGCGAAAATGCCTGCAGAATTGGGGCATACGGGTTGGAGCAAAAATGCACACTTTATCACTATATGCTGATGATGCACTGGTGTATGTTACTGATCCGAAGTGCTCCGTCCCTCTCTTATTACAGCTGATGGCTGATTTTGGTAGGGTGTTGGGGCTCTGTATAAATCGACGGAATTCGGTACTGTTCCCTGTGGCAGGTCTGTCGTCCGCGGCTGTATATGAGCTGCCACGAATGGATCTGGAGTGGGAGACGGAGTCGTTTCAGTATCTGGGTGTGCAGGTGACACACTCCCCTCTCCTACAATATGCCTTAAATATGGGTAGGGTGATGGATAGTCTCCGTGCCTCGGTCCACTTTTGGACCTCCCTTCCACTGTCAGCTATGGGCAGAGTCACGCTCTGCAAGATGATTCTTCTCCTGAGATGCCTATACATGTTACAGAACTCTTTTTGTGAAATGCCAACCTCTCTTTTTCGGCAGGTCGATAAACTACTTCTGTCTCTGGTAGGGGCGGGTAAGCGGCCCAGGGTTTGCTTGGATGTGCTGAAGCTGGACCTAGTCGATGGTGGTCTGGGCCTCCCTGATTTGTTCCTCTACTATGCAGCATGCTGGCTGCAATATGCAGCTCTGTGGTGCAACGATGGCTCTAATTGAGAGAAAGAGCTGCAGGAGGGCTCCGTTTGTTGGTCGCGTTTAGCGAGCTTGTTGATGGGCGCCTCTAGGTCGCCACCGGGGACCCCCTTCCTGGTCGCGCAGGTGTCACTAGTCTGGAAGCAGGCCGTTGTGAAGGTGTTACGCAGGGTGCCGAATGCATGCTTATGTCCGCGTTGGGTGCTGCGCCCCTTCGCCCGCGTTGCAGAAACGCTAGACTTTGGAAAATGGCGAGACAGTGGCTGTAATGCTGCTGGTGATCTTTACCAGAACAATACGTTTATTACTCAAGAGGAAGCGCAGGCCCTCTTTGGCATTGACCGGGTCAGTTTTTGCAATACACAGGCCTTTCGTGGATGGCACATGAGGTTTTGACCTCTTTTTCTACAGAGCCGACTGAATCCCACCTTGCAGCTACCCTTATTGACCCTGGTGGTGGTAGAGGTCTCATCTCTGACTCTATAAGGCCCTAAAACAGGACAGACAGATAAGCATGGCAGGGGTTAGGGATAGTTGGGATGCTGTTCTGGATGGTCCACTTACAGATGGTGAATGGTCTAGAACATGTTCCCTGGTGCGGGATGCGACCAGCAATGCAAGATTTAAATTGACACACTTTCATTATGTCCACTGAGCTAACCTTACGCCGCACGCCTACATAGGATATTCCCGGCACGCCCAGATAGATGTGCCCGCTGTGGTGGTGCTTCAGCTAATTTTGACCATATGACATGGGTATGTAGTAAGATTCAACCCTTTTGAACCCAAATAGTGAGCACACTGAGGGAAGTGTCGGCGATTGATGTGGGGGTGTCCAAGAAGCACTGCTGCCTATTGGGTCTGATCCTTTGCCCTACAAAAGGTTGTAAAATGACTTACAGATTTGCTCAGTTGGGACTCATCCTTGCCAAATGAAGTATTGCGATACACTGGACAAGCCCGTCCCTCCCCCGCATGACTCTTGATTAGCTGATCTTGTTGAATGGGTGACTGCTGAGGAGTGTCGGCTTCGTAAAGTGCGTACAGATGAGTTTGCTGAGTGAGACCTGAAGAGATGGAGGGGTATGATCGATTCCCTATTAGGGGACCCTGATGAGTTAGCGGGGGACTCTTCGGATGACTGACGTACCTTTGCGTGGATTGTATGATTGTTCTGAGCTATTTGGGCGTGGGTCTGTGGAGTTTATGCAAAGAGGCAGTATCACACAAACACCCAAATGTCTTCTTACAAGCTAGGGGGCATATTTGTAAATAGTTCATGCACTCCAATGCAGCAAAGCCCTTTGCTGCACTGCCTGAAGAGAGAGGGCAGGAATATGCCATATTTAACATTATATGGCATATTCGTGTCCTCTCCTTCACTTAGAGCACTTTTCGGTGCCTATCGCCAAAGCAGGCACCCTTGTGTCACGGTGCAAGGGTGCCTGCGTTGCACAAAAACAATCCTTATAGGATTTTATTTCTGTCTATGTGTGGAGCAGAATGTTCAAGAACGAGTATTACTCGCCTTGCACTGTGTTCGAGCCTCAAAGATAAATATTTTTGTAGTTACTTATAGCCTAAAATGTCTGGGAGAGTTATATACGGGTTTATGTTGATACAATGGTTAATATCACAAGAATAACGTAACCTAGGGATTGCATTTTATTAAAAAATAACCTGATTTCTGCAGGGGTCCATAACTGCAAGTGTTGTATTTTACATCCCATATTTTCTACAACACAAACCCAAGATTTCTAACAGAAGTATGGTGCTTCTTAGATGCTGCAAATGTTTCCTGCTGCCACAATTTTTAGGTGTATAGAGTATGCAGTAGTCCAAATGAACTAGTTTTGCCACTGCTCGAGTAATAGAGCTGGAATGCATACATTCCAGGTGCAATACCAGAGCAGAGCCTACTTGGCTTATTGTAAATAATTTAGGAAGAATCTTCCCTTCATACAAGGAATTACTATTTGTCAAGGTGGATGTACTCAAGTGCTCATGTAAATAAAGGTGACATTTTTACTTTAAACATTTCAAATAAATACTTAAAATGCATCTCTCCTAAGGAATGCTAACATATTTTTAATGCAGCTGCATGTGCTGAAGCCCTGTTCCCTAGATTCAAGAAATGAGGTTTGTTGTTTAGATTCTGAGATAAGACTCTGCTGAAATATGTATGTTAATACAATTTCTAGACTAGTTCACCAAGATTCACATTTAATGCATTCAGGTTGTGTTGGAGGCCAATTGGAGAAAGATCAAAAATGACCACTTCATCTGCGTACATCAATACATAAAAAACACAAGACGCGATACTTGGTGGAACATTTTTAACATCTACAAATTGGAAGGTAAATCATTAAGAAAGATGAAAAAAGAAGAGGAGGAAATATGTTACATCGTTTGAGACCATTCTTTGTGTGAGTTTTAGAGATTACGCCTTTGCTACCTCCCATCAAGTTTATACATCATGTGGAGAAACGTAGTGCTATTATCAATCTTAACACGTTTGAAGGGATAGCCAGCATGATCAATTTCCTCCATAAAGCCGACCAGTGCAATTTATTAAGTGCTGTTGAGAAGTCAATGAAAACTGTACAGAATTTGTGATCTTGATGCTATGTATTTATCAATTAGACTTTGAACAATTGCAATGTCATTAAATGAGCGTTTGGACCTAAAACTTGCTACGGGGTTTATTCCTTTGGCACTGACCCAGTCCTCCAATTGCTCCAAATGTTTATCACACAAATCTTCCCTGTTGCATCAAGAAGGGCTATCTGACAGTAGTTGCTTGGGATTCAGTTGGAGACTTTCTTATGCATTGGGATGACAAAACTCTATCTGCAAGAGCAGGGACATTGACCTGTTTTGTAACAGAATGCAAAAAGCGGATTTAGGAATTAGCCCATGCCGCTGAATTCACTTTGAAGACATTTACTTGAATACGATCCAGACACATTGCTTCATATGGTGTTGCCCTTTTATGTATGTCTCTATTTGCTTGCATACTGCAAGCCTCAACTATTCTGAAGAATGTACGAGGCTTTGCAGTGGTGTTAAGGTCACCTAATTGAGTTTGGTGGCTGCATTTTCAGTGTACAGCTTAGAAATGTAACTGGAATCAAAATAGTGACTTGTGTTTTTTTTTATTCAATTGTGCAGCATAATAATTTAGAACGGAATGGACTTTTTCCTTTTTTCCACAGAGCTTGAATTTCTTTAATTCTTAGTACAGAGTATTCAATAAGTTGTGAAATTGTTGCCCCATACGTTTATTTATTGCTGCGGACATTTTCCCATCTAAGGGATCGTTGGACATTTCTACCTTCTTTTTTCAAGGATTGTTGGCTATCCACATCTCATTAATAACCACCAACATTTTATCCTCATACACAGTGATTAGATTTACCTCCCTATTGATGCTATGTTTCCAGTAGATAGTGATTGTTTTATTTAGGCTGGCAGTAGTATGCAATGTCTGCTAAATCCTGCCTTGATTTAGATCGACAGTTACTTTGCCATTGCCTACCTTCAGTAACCAATTAGAAATGAATTGGTGCTATAAATTGACGGTCTTGTGGATAATTGCATGGTTGCTACCATGCTAGAATTGAACATAAACTTCTAAAAAATGTACAAAACAAATCATAACTGGAAATTATGTACTTTATAATTGAGTATCCTGTGATGCCTTTTCTTGTGGGCGATGCTGCAATATCTAGATAAACTCTTGCATTTATTATTATCCCTGTCCATACTAAAGAGTGATTGTAGAAGCAATCTTCCTTGTGTGTCTGCCTTAGGATTCATTGGGAATGTAGATTCTGGAACGTTCAATGCGTTTTCAATGCTTCTTCAAGCTCTTTATTTCTATATGAGTTTAATAAGGTATTTGAGATCTTGGCATTGAAGTCACCCATCATTAGTATTTGAAAAGTTTGCTCGAGCTCTAGAATGGTTTTAATATATTCGAACATTTGGTTCAAATGTGAATTGTTTTGCTGTCCTGGAGGAACATAAAAATGAAACGAAAGAAGAATATTTCCTTGTTGGTTTTCTGTTTTTGTCTGTACTAATTCCGATGCATTGTATGTTTTTGCATAGAAGTGGTAAGATGTCAACGTCCCAGAAATAGTCTGTGAATCGCAGAATGGAGAGACCACCTCTAGCATCCCTTTTAGTAGCCATCTGTGTGGGAACATCTAACACATAATAAGAATGTATGGTAAACTTGCTTGGTGGACCAGGTCTCATATAAATAAATAATTGTAGGATTTACATCTGCTAATGTATTGAGTTTGCTTTCACTCAGACCTGCTAAGTTCCAGGAGACTAGTGACAAATGGTTGCTAAAAAGTTAATTTGAAACTTTTATTTGCTTTGTTTCAATTTATCTTCCTGAAGACCCATGACCAAGATGCTTCATTATTTGTAGACACAAATTGATCTTGGGCACTGCTGTGTCTATCATATGGATTGACTCATATGAACAGTTAGAAAATCTCATGTTAGCTGTACAACTGAGTTTGCTTAGTGGGCCATATAGTTAGGCCTCACGACAAATGCTCAACTACATTTGATTTTTTAAGAATTTAGATGAAAAATACAGTGTTTGTCATAACCAATTTATGGAGAACATCCCATTCCTTCAAATTTATCTTCAGTATCTAGTTGGACCACAATTTGACACTCAGATGAAAAGTCATGTTTTTTTTGTTAAAAGAAACCAATTTTATTTTTACAGAAGAAACCAATTGTTATTGTGAATACGTGTGAAGTATCTAAGGCTCCCTTGTCTGTTAAGAGGGTTATTGTCTTTTGAAAATAGATCTGTAATTTCAACAGTTGATGAAAGGTTTGAGAAGTTTCTAGATTCGACTGCTGTATTACTTGACTCGTGATTCAGATCAGATCTTGGGTCTAAAGGTCTGGGAATTATCGCCACAAGCATCAAAAGTGAAGATTTAAATTCAGGATCATGAGGGTTTAACACGTCAAAGGGCTCTTCAAGAGCAACAGAAGAAAGTACCATTAATGGCTGTGAGCCCTACCACTAAGTTTCTTCGAGGTGTAGCAATTGGCTTCATACTGTTGTTTTCATTAGTTACATTATTTACTAAGAGACCGTTCTTTGATGTGATTCAAACCATATATGGTTTAAGCATCTTTTAATAATTCTGCACTTTGCTTTTCTTCTTTTGCAGCCTTTTTGACTTTTGACTATTCCTACTGTTTTGGTGTATTTGTTCGACCAATGGTGGTGCATTTAATTCTAATTGGTCCTCTTTGTCCTCTTTTTCATTTTTCCTGGTTAAAGCTTATTAAACATTGAGAAACTGGGAAGGGAGGATATATTAGGCAACAGTGAATGCTCTTGTGGCCCTTGGAGAACAAGTTACAAAGTGAAAAGACAGCCCTTCTGCCACAGATTTTTTTGCTTTTTATTATCGCCTGATGTTACTTCCCTGTTTGAATTTCCCATCCCTTTGTTTGCTTTGTATTCCCCTCCTTAAGCTTTTGTTAAACGAACTGGGTATTTGTTTTCTAGTCATTTTTCTGACCTGATCATTAGGTGGAATTGAAGTACTATTTTGGTTAGTATGTGATTTTAATATTGCCATTCAGATTTCGAGAATATGATCAGAGTTAGGAGTTTTTTCTGAATGCACCATGGTTGATTTGAGAAGTCTTTGGAGGGTTTCTAAGACTTCAGAAAGATGCATATAATCTCCTGGATGCTTGTTTATAGGGTTAGGTGCACAATTTAGGTAATACTCCACTATTGGGAAAAGAATGAAAATAGTCTAATATTCAGTGCTAAATCCAGCATGACCACAAAATATTTCAGATGAGGTAAGAAAAACCAAAAGACAACTACTCACCCCTCCTTGATTTTCAGTTAGCACTGCTTCCATCAATAGGATCTGAGTTTAAATTTACATTTTGAAGAAAAACTTTGAACTGGTATGTCTTCGGTAATAATAGGCCAAAGAAAAAAAGTATTAAGTTCCAATTAAGAAAGCTGTGCTTAGTTCTGTTTGCTCTACTGTGTCCTGAGGGCCACCATGCACTTTAAAAAGTGCCTAACCAAGCTATATTGACCAGTATTTGTCTGGGCAGAAACAATCTTAAATAGTACTGATCAGTGTTGATCCAGATCCTGGGGCCACCAGATCCAGAGGGCCAGGCGCGGCCAGGGGGTATAAATAAACGGAGAGGCGACTGCTCGAGGTCACTTCTCAGAACTGAACAGCTGGTGTGTGGGTTCCCGTCATTCAAGAACTACAGTGGAGTGATGCTGTATTGCTACATGCTCCCTCACCAGTCCATATTGGCGACAAGGATGGTCCTGCACCCTGCAGCCATTTACAAACAGCCCTGCCTGCAGCACATACCTCAAGACCAGAGGAGATTCCAGCAGAACGTCCCAGGACCCAGCATTGGGATTGCCGTTTTTGCAGCAAGATGTGAAAAGCCCTGCAGAGAGTGTCAAGGGTGAGGGAGCGGATGCCGCACTACCTGCCAGCCAGCACAGCACACCACACAATGTGTGCAGCAGCACCCCTGTAAGCCTCGGAAGAAGTATAGAGGCACGTGCTCCACTGACACCTGGGTGCTAACATCAGATGAGCACCAGGAGGTGACCCCAACACATCCACATTGATGCTAGTAGGTAGCATTTCATGTGAGGCCATCCTAGAGGATGAATATCATAAAGCCTGCTGCTGGGGGAGGCTGAAGACTGCAACTGGGCCTGAGAGACTCAATAAATAAAGAAACAAGAAAGAAAAGAGGAAAGGGAAAAGCAGAGAAAAAGGAAAAAGACTATTAAGAAAAAAAAAGAAAATACAATGGAAAGGAGTGAATGAGAATTGCTCAAAGTAACGGCACTATGGGGCATATTTAAGAGCCTCTAGCGACACCGGAACGTCACTTTTCGTGATGCTCTGGTGGTGCTATGCCCTGTGTTGTATTTACATGTTGGTATTAAACCACGTTTTGAGGCCTAACGCCACCTCTTAAATAGGGCCCCTTCATACGCAGTACTTTGTGTGGAAGGGGCGTGCAATAGGTGTTGCTGTGGGTGTGCCACAGCACACCCTTTGAATCTTGACGCTGCCCCAGATTTATGAGTTTTCATAAACCTGAGGCAGTGCCAAAATACAACACCAGAGGTGGAATTAGAGTGGCACTACAAGGAGAAATGCTTTCATTTCTCATTGTTTCTGGCTCTTTCTTGTGTGCCACTGAGAGCAAATCTCCATTTAAGATTGTTTTTGTGCAGGAAGCTGTTCCTTTGTGCACAAAAACAATCTCCCCACTCAATGCAGCAATCCATTCAAGGGTAGTTGTGTTGGCCTACGGCAGCAAATTTAGCGTTGGTGCAGGGGGAAACACAGGGGTGCACTGTATGCAATTGAATACAGCGCATCCCTGTGTTGTGAAAATGATGGTGCACGGCTGCCAAATTTGGCGCAGAGCCATGCACTGTCATTTTTCATTAAATCTAGCCATATATGTCTCCAGCCTGCATCACCCAACCACACACTGACATTTGCATTGTTCCACCATGTCGATGCAACAACAACAAGAAGCGCAACCCCAGCCAGCACCCACTCTTCAGTCACAGCGCTACCACTGTTCAACAGGCTGGCTGGCCTTACGACTGCCGCAACACACTGATGACAGTGGGTCGGGTGCCAACAGTACTACTTCTGTGTCTCCTATGAAACAGAAGGCACAGTCAAGAGGTCACTATTGCATCACTTTGGTGGGGCAGAAATTTATGACCTGCTTGAGACTTTGCCCAATACAAGACATAATGCAGATTTCAATACTGCAGTGGAAGCTTTGAACCAACACTTTGACCCTCAACTCCACCGTGACTATGAGCGGTTCACATTGTATCAGGCCAGGCAGCAGGAGGTTGAGTCAGTAGATGTATTCGGCACACGGCTTCAGAAACTGGTAAGCGTGTGAACAGACATCAACCCGCCGGATGAAATTAGGGCCCAACTCATACAAGGCTGCAGGTTGAAAGCCCTTTGATGGCAAATCCTGAACCAACCTGGATTCACCATTGACGCTATACTGGTGATGGTGAGGTTGCATGAATTGGTGGATAACCAGGCCAATGTGTTGGGGGTGGTCCTGGTGAGGAAGACAGCCCACGTGAGCACGACTCATACAGTGAAGGTGAAAGAAGGGCAAGCAGATGCTATACAAAGATGACCTGCGCAACGCTGTAAGCCATCGGAGGGACAGGGTGAAAACAGCAGCCTGGAGCATGGAGTACCAACCACCTGTCCTTCTAGAGACTGGTCATGCTCCAAGTGCGGATGCATGAACCACTTAGCCAAGGTGTGCTATAGTGGTTATCAAGGACCCCAATATTTGAATAAGGGAAAGGTGAAACCCACCCTGCAACAGCTGTTGATCGAGAGGAAGGAGACTGAGGGACTAGGGGCACGTGGCATCCTGAGACCATACATAGATGATGATGAGCCTAACACCAAGGTATTTACCATCTCGCTTGCTGGGAGACAGGGCTACCAAAAGAGGCCTCCTCTGATGTGTATGGTAGAGATTGGCGACACATTTTCGAGGTAGTTGATTGTCACTGGGGTCTCTGTCAAAGTAATGGACTCGGTGCAGTTTGATAGGCTAGTACCTCACTCCAAGCTAGCACCAAAAAAATCACCACAGCCCTTAAAAAGGGTGGTGAATGTCGAGGTGGAGTATGACGAAAAAGCAACACTAACCCGATTCCACATCACGGAAGGGAACACCGGCACAATATTAAGTTGTAACACAGCAGAAGACCTGGGGCTCATCTTCTTCACCCAGCAGGTTCACGAGTCAGACACTACAGCTATAATGCAGGAGTTATGCGAAGGGCTGGGATGACCCAAAGACACCAAGAGTCAATTACACAGCGATGCGACAATGAGACCCACAGCATTTCACCAAAAGTGCTCATTCTATGAAGAGCCAATAGAGTTCTTGGGATACACTTTCTCAAGGGAAGGGCTGCAACTTGACTGGAAGAAGGTAGAAGCAATCAGCCCCATTCGCTGCAATGCCACAGAGGTGCAGAGTTTTCTGGGGATGGCCAATTAGTGTGGGAGATTTCTCCTGAAATTGGCTTCCCCGTCTGAGCCGCTGAGCGTATTGATAAGAGCTGACACCTTGTGGGAGTGAGACTCATAAGCAGACATGGCCTTCCACCAAGTAAAATAGGTGCTGCAAGTGGACGCCATCATGGCTTACCTCAATCTAAAGCACTGGACGGAACTCATGGTTGAAACGAGCCTGGTGGAGCTAGGAGCCATGCTCCTACAGGAGAAGAGTGAGGGATCCTGGGTCCCAATTGTGTACACAAGTAGAGCACTATTGGACACAGAGACCAGGCTCATTCAGATTGAGTGAGAGACACTAGTCATTTGGTGGGCCTGCTGCCATTTGTTTTTACACCTCTGTGGGCAGTGGTTCTGGGTCATCACTGACCATAAGCCCCTGGTCGCACTGTTTGCAGGGACACCTCCAAATACCCTGCCCTGCATTGAGTGGTGGGCTGTGCAGCAGCAACATTACAAGTTTGAGTTACTGTACCACTTGGGGCTGATTATTTGTTGCAACACCCAGAAAGCCAGAGTGGGCTCAAGAGAATGAAGGGGCATAAGACTTTGGAGAATGGCGGTACATGATGTGTGTCCAACAACACTGTCATGGGCAGACGTCATGGAAGAGACTTTGACAGAAGCCTCTCAAAAGCCAAAGAAACACTCCTCAGGAAGCAGTGATGAAATGTCCTTGATGGATCCAAATCCTTTGAAGAGACAGAACATAGAACAATGAGAAAGCACTGGTGTATAGGGGACGAGCTGAGCACCAGCAGTGAAGGCCTTCTACTCAGAGGAAGGCAACCTGTAACACCGTAGAGCATCCAAGTCAGGGTTGTTAAATTAGCTCATCAGGAGTTGTAAAGACTAAAATCAGATTGAGAGGCAAGGTGTGGTTCTCTGGCATGGACACCTTCGTGGATGAAAGGTGCTGGTTGACATTTATGTGGAGGTGCATCCCCAGCAGCCGTCATCACAGAGGAACCATATCTACAGCCATGGTCTCAAGACAGCATGGACATTGGGAGCTTCCCAGATAGCAGTGATTGTAGATAGCCACACCAGGTACCTGGTGGTTGAAATCATACAGTCCACTGCATTCTCTAAAGTAAACATCATTTTGGAGAAAGTGTTCACTATGGTAGTGCTCTAGGAAGAAGTTAAAACAGATAATAGGTCTCCATATCAGGGTCAAGAATTTAAAGAATACATGCGCTTGCTGAACACTAAGCATCAGAAAGTGACCCCTCAGTGGCCCCAGGCCAATGGGAGGTAGAGCGTTTCATGCGCACACTGAACAGGGTGCTCAAAAGAGATTTAAAGAACAGAGGAGACAAAGGACTTGTTGATGAGAAGAGCCTCCCAAGACTGTATCCCAACTGGGCATCAGTGGAAACCAGCAGTACTGGATGTACAGGTTACCCAGGAAAGAAGGAGAAGCACAAACAACAAGGCCAGCATGGCCCAATGAACATCAGCCTCTGACTTGTCAGTGGGGGACCTAGTCATAATACAAGATCGTCATCCAGACTGGAAGCTCCACACACCTTTTGAGATAGAGGTTTGAAAGGTTGTGGGCATTCATGGAGCAATGATTACTGTACAGCAGGGCCACACAACTGTGTCCCATAAGGTGTCCTGGTTTACATGGGTGACGCCACCAGCTGGGGGGGGGTAAATAAGAACCAAGAGGAAGAAGATGTTGCGACTGCTCCCAATATGACTGTGCCTGACTGCTACACGGAGGGCACCCCAGACAACTCGTGCATGCCTGCAGAGTCATCGCTCCCATCAGGAGGGTGCGCAGGACAATGTCATGTTACCACCCCACTGGCTGGTGAATGGGATGAAGTAAGTCAGTGCCGGAAGTATGGGCTTTGCCTCAACCCAACACCAAGTCAGAGAATGAAAGATTACATGTGTACCGAATAGAAGTTGAGAGTTTTAATTAATGAAAGTTGGAAGGGATGTAGCATCCCATCAGGCTTCTATGATACTTTGAGGCAGATTTAAGAGCCCCTAGCGCCTCCTCACACCACATTAGTGTCATTTTTTTTAATGCTAATGTGGCCCAACAAGGCCAAAATCGCTATGCCGTATTCACAAAGTGGCACAATGCATACATTCCTCTTTGTAACCCTTTGTGCTGCATTATGCCTGCACCAGGCAAGACGTACGCAACAGGGGTGCCGATAAAATGGCAGAAATAATTCTAAGAGATTTCATTGCGTCATTGTTTTGGGCACTTTTTAGTGCCTGCTCAGAGCAGGTATTAAAAGGAGGCAAACCATTTTTTACAATGGGCCTAGATGGGCTTTGCAGGATTAGCATCACATTTTTTGACACTAATCCTGCAAAGCTCTGAACTAGCTTCACAAAAGTTGACACTAGTTCCCTAACTACCGCCATGGTGCACCGTACGGCGCACACATGGTGGCGTTAGGGGGGGCGCTAAGGGGAGCAAAAAAGTTGCCCTGCATAGGGTGCAGCACCACTTTTCTTAAATCACCCCTTTGTTTCAAAATTAACATCCTGAGGGCTGGGTGCAGCCCAAGGCATAAATAAACAGAGGGGAAACCACTTGAGGTCACTTCTCAGAACTGTAGAGCTGGTGTGTGTGTCATTCTAGGGCTGCAATGGAGTGAGGCCTGTTTTGCTCCGTGCCCCCTCACCACTTTACACCAACTCGGCTCCTGAGGAGAGAGCATGACACTCAGCTCATTACAATGGCATGGTAACGATTGCACATCAGACTTGCACATGTGGAGGTATGCACAGACAGGAGGCAAATCAGCCAGAATGCCAACGCTTCCTGAGAACCAACATACATGAGGGTGGATTTGCCAGTGGAGTGGGCATCAAGCCACCATGGGCTTCTCCGAAACAGCATCTGGCAGTTAAATGCTGGTGGGGCTCTTCAGGCATGCAGGTATTAGGTGTTTGCGTGTGCATCTCCTGAGCAGCACTCCCAGTAGGCAGACACAATCAGGATGTCAACAAGAGATGCCTTGTACTGCTAAATAGTACACTCAATGTAATGTCCTTATAGTCCCATTTGTCAGGTCAGAAATAAATAGCACAAAAATAGTTTTCTTCTATCACCTATTGTAAGAAATGTGGTTATTATTTGGGGTGGGCGACGACCAACTTCAAGGAATAATCACAACCCTTGTCTGGGTGAAGCTTCTAAGTCACTAAATTATCCTAAGCTTAACCTGCGCTAAATCCTCCTAGTAGCTATGGACAAAGCGCACAGGTTTAACTTAGTTCAATAAGTAAAGAATTGATATAAACCAAAACAATAAAATCAAAATGTAAAACAATGGCAACCTCAAAGAGATTTGATTTATATAGGTCACCTGGTATCTTGTCAGGCCCCTGCGCTTTTCCTGATTTTAGTGAATTAATTGCGATTTTAGTTTCCTCTAAGGAGAAGACGAGTGGTTCAGAGCAGTCACCCCGGCTACCCAGCCATGGGGTAGTTAAATCATGTGCTGGTGGATATCCAACTAAAGGGTTTTGAGGGGCAGCATAGAGATTGGTAAAATTATCTACCCACATCTCAGGTTGAATATGATTCCTTATGCGCCTCCTGCCCCCTCCTTGCCCTCTGGACAATAGTTCCCAAAACATCACACTATTATTGTTTTCCGAGGCAAGAATCATACCCTGCCAAATCAAATCTTCCCATAACGTTTTTGCTAATATTTGAGCCTTCTTATACGATCGCCTAGTTGATTGAATCTCTACAAGGGAGCCTTACTTAATAGCACCATTTAATTCAGATTTGGCCCTACTGCAGTCCTCATTATACCATCCTCTGTCACCCTTGGAAAGAACATCGCCCACTTTGACTCTAGTCTTTTTTATAGAAGAACCTTTGCAATCCCTTAAGTATTCCTTGGTGAATGTCTAGGATATGGATGTTATCAGTTTGGTGTTCCTCATAGATTGCCAACTCATCTACAAACAATTTATAAATCCCAGCCATCGAATGGGAACTAGACAAAACCTTTGTCCATGAGACCTTAGTGTAATTATTATTCAACAATGGAAAGGGAACCTCTGTGCGTTGTAAATTTGAGGTTCTCCTAAAAACATCCCCATCCATAGATAATAACAAAGGGTTATGGTTGCTTTCACATTGGGGTTCTACTTTCATGTCCTTTAGTAGAGGCCATAACCTAATATCAAGTAAAAAATAGTCTATTACGCTTGTGGACGTCCCTCGTTTAAAAGTAGGTGCCAAATTTAAATCTGAGGGTGTGCGTCCATTGCAAGCCCTGAGACCATACTTTAAACATAACATAGCTAGCTGGAGGGCTACATGAGAACGAGTGCAAAGGTAGTTGTTCATTAGCTGTGGGATTCCCCACATCTCGTCTTTCTCGTCTGTTAAAATCTCCTTCTAATATTAAATAAAATGGGGGATTTAGGTAGTCAAGAAATTCTGTCAACTGTATCAGAGTTTGAGACTCAAGCCCTCTAGGAGCAGATCTCGCATATACATTAATAACAATAATTTTGAATTCCTGATGCAAGGTAAACTGAACTCCCATTAGATCCACAGAGTCTATTTTTAACCAACAATGTTCTAATTGCAAGTCCTTGTTGATAAGTATTAGTAAGCCCCCTTTAAGACGGCCTAGACCCTTCTCCGATAACTGGGCAGGAATATTATATGAAAGAAACCCATCAATAAAAATGTGCTCATCAGCCCAGGTCTCTTGAAACAGGCAAATGTGAAACTTATTAATAAAGGTAGCCCACTCCGAGTCCCCCAGCTTCTTACGAAGATCAGCTACATTCCATGTTAAAATTAAAAGCTCGGGATTGGCTAGGTCATTGTCGTTATTGGGGCTGGGTCCCTCCTCCATACAATTATCCCCAGTGATAACACCTGACCACACATCCCGATTGCTATTTAGTCAATCAATTGCGTTGAAAGAATGGAAGGACTTGTGGTCCGTGGGGGATTCACATTCCAGGGCCAGGGCTAACTCACTAGTACTCCTTTCTGTACAAATGCAAGGTGGTTTTAAAGAAAGGTTAATGCCAACCCTTTTCATGACCCACAGATCAAGTGTTCGGGTTATAAATTCCATGAGATGATCCACCACAGTTTTTTTAATGAAGCAGACAGAGATATAATCATGCTTTAGCCCTGGTTGACTTTATCTTCCTACCTTGCGGATATGTGAACGAATAACCGAGAGACAATCACATCTAAAGTGCAACCAGTGGATAACCTTCATGATCAAAGATTCATGGTCTTCAAAGGAGCCAGGTAGCAATCTAGGAACGTTAGTCAAAAAGATAATACTGACTCTACTTGTTTGGCCCCGGTGTTGTACCTGTCTTGCCTGCCATGGCATACCCGTCGGGGAGATACCAGAGCCAATAGGGGTCCCATGGGGGCCACCTGCTCCACCTAACCCACGAGATGTAACAGCCCCCTCAAGTGCATCTTCTGCAGGGCTAGGCCATGTTGCAGTGTAAACACCCACCCAGGACCCCTCATATTAGAAGCTCCAGTACACTTCTGGCGTAACCTTGCAGATTCAGTCTGATTGCTCTCTGTATTGGGCGGGATTGGATCTAATGGGAGGGGGTTTGTCACAATCCTAGGGGGAGAAATAACTGGTTTTAGTCCTAGCTTAGGTACTGTTTTTCCCCCACCCATTCCCAGCCACACCTTCTTTTTTGTTATCTGGCAGCTACAGCCATTTTTTGGCACTTAGGGCCAGATGTAGCAAGCCTTTTGCGCCTCGCAAACTGCGCAAAACGCAATTTGCGTGGCGCAAAAGGCCAAACGTGATGCACAACCGCAAATTGCGAGTCGGTACTGACTCGCAATTTGAGGCTGCGACTCGCAAATTGGAAGGGGTGTTCCCTTCCTATTTGCGGCCGCATAGCCATGTAGAGTTGTTTTGGGATCGCGAATGCGGTCGCAAACCAACTCGCAGTTACCATCCACTTGAAGTGGATTGTAATTCATTTGTAAAAGGGAAGGGTCGCTAGTACTCTCAATTTGCAACTCGCAAAATGTTTTCTTGCTACATCTGGCCCTAAGTTCTCTCTCATCAGCCCCAATAAAGATACAACCAAAGTCTTTACTTCGTCCACCTTGCGTAAAACGAGGGCTAAATTGACATTCTTGTGCGAAGTTTGCACGCCGTCAGAAGCGAGCGCTTTATATTGATGACTAGCATCTCCGTGCAGAGTGTGTGTTACATTGGTAGGCAAATCTCCCTCTTCCTCCAGTAGCCCAAATCGGTTAGAGCATGGGATATTAGGAATCACTACAATTTCAGGGCTTAGTGGGGGCGGGGGATAGCCATGGTACACATAGAAGGGAAATCCAAGTGACTAAATGGAACATCCACAGTACTGGAGGAAGTAGCTAATGTCATATGGGCAATTTCACCCCTAGGGGCAGGAGAATCCTCACTTGGAGAGGTCAAAACTGAAGAGTGTGTTAGTTGTATCTTCTTCTTCCTGGCGAAGATTTCTGGTATTTTCCCCGTCCCCAAAGTATCACACTTTTTTGTAGGTGGATGGGGATTACTTTTCAGAAGTTCATCAACCTCCTTAAATAACATGTCAATTTGATCATGGGGGTTGAATCCTTTGCTGTTAGCAGGACTCGCTGGGTTTTTAGTATGTTTTTTTAATTTTTTAGTGCCGTTCTGTCGAGGTGGAACATCTACAGCTTTGCGTTTTCCCATTGCAGGTTACTAACAATATGCAAATCACAGCACCAGAAATTATAAAGATTGCCCAAAGTACTTATCTTGTGAAAGAAGAGTGGTAAGGTTTATCGAGCCTCTGGTGCTTAAGAAGCCTAGCACCGCCACAAACGACTTGATTTTTAAATAAAATAGCCAGCACTCAAATAACGCTTTTAACAACACATGGCGGGAGGGCCCAATATCGTACCTTAGGGCCCAGAGGGGTGGCCCAGCCTCAGTGGCCCTCTAACGGGTGCACCCCACGAAGCGGGCGCGCGCTGAAATTTAAAGGGGCCTTGGGTCCTGGCCCCAGGCAGCAGCAGAGAGTCCAGCACGACCCGCGAAACGGGCGCGCGATGAAATTTAAAGGGGCTTAGGTCCCGTCCCCAGGCAGCAGCAGAGATGATATTTAAAGGGCCTTAGGTCCCGCCCCCAGGCAGCAGCAGAGAGTCCAGCGCGTTATTATTCATCCAATTGTTCCATATGGTGATATCCATCATACATACAGAGAAACAACAGCCAACACGTGTTTCGTCAACATAACTTCCTCAAGGCTTGTGTTGTAGATGCAATTCAAGAGAAACAACCGAAGGTATTGTGTTCTTCACTGCTTGCTTTGTTGAACCATCTGAACTCCAGGTGTTCCAATTGGGTAACTGAAATTCACCAATCCCAGTGAGGACTGACATGACCCCGATGAGAGGTACATTGCTTTCCTGAAAGTCCTCAAGGGGAAGTGGGTTGGAAAGAGATGAAAGACAAAAATATTGGCTTCTATTCTGTGGACTCTGTAGGGCAGGACTGCAGGACCTTGGACTGCATGTGGTGTCTTGTGTCAGGACTCTGGATTGCCAAGTACTGGATTTTTGATTCAGGGATTCAGATTTCGTGGTGTTCCAGGCAGACGGTATCAATGTTGAGCGTCTTTAGGTATTCCTCCAGCTCCACTCGCAGACGAGAGATTTGGAAAACTAAAGTAAAATTTAATTTAAAAAATGACACCAAAATGACAAAATTCCAATAAGGGGAACTAGAGAGATGATTTTTAAAATCTTAAAGTAGAAATAAAGCCAAGAAAAAAGTAAAGTGCCAGTTATGGAACTGGACCAAGATGCAATTTCAGGCCGACCACAATGGGGCTTCAGTTGCATACAGAAAGTCAATGCTCATAGTAAAAGTTTGAAAACGTTTTTAAGTTCCCACTGGCATTGAGAAAATGTTTTCTAAAGTTTCCAAACTTTGTTACGATGCACCGGGAACCACAGCAATACACTTCTGAGGCCTCCAGGACCTCAATTTTTTTTATTTAGAGATAGAAAAGGGTGTCTGGCAGAGACAAACAGCAGGGTCCAGTCCAGGTCCAGTTGCCACTGGTCATCTCGGTATTTCCAGGAAAAGTCCTCTTGCAGCGTGTTATATCCCTGAAGTCACACCAGATGTAAGGCAACTGAACCTGGGAGCACATTTCTTTGTCCTAGGTACAAGAGAGAGCAAGTTAATTCCTTTAGGGCTCCTTTTAGGCCACAATATTGTATCTCAAAATCAGTGTTGAGGTCCACAGGTGACATTTAACTTTTTATGCCATGGGTGTATTTTCACACAAAATACTATCGCCCTAAAGAAAAGTTAAATGCGCCAATCAAAGATTAGCCAATTTCTCAATGTTCTCTGGGGTCAGAGAACATACACTGGGCAGCAGTATCCCAGTGTGAAGAGTCTAAAACCCAGCAGTAAAATAGGGTCAAAATAAAGGCAGAACATTTGGTGTGACCTTGCTGAAAATACTGATTTAGTGCATCTGTTTTTAAAAATACGTTTTAGTTAGCACCAATTCTACTGAGAAATCTATCTGATAAGATAATATTTCAGATTTATATTTGGCAAAATTGCAATACAGAAATATGAAGTGATCAAGTAATGTATTAAAGTATGTCAATATTTAATAGACTAATGTGGTATATCAAATTAAAAAGTTTAATGTTTTTGCATATATTGATGAACAGTTCCTTTATGATCTTTCCAGCACACTTTGAATACAGAATAATAAATGGATCCTGAATTACCCAGATGTTCTTCAGAACAATGGATGTTATATTTGCTTAAAAAGAATTTGAGCAACCGCAAATCGTCAAATATTTGCCTCCATTTAAGGTCCTTATATGATGAAAGGAAGACAACTACTAAAAATTGTCAGGGGAACACAATTGAATATTTCTTATGCAACCCCTTTTAAATCTTTTTGCTGCCATTGTCCTGCCATGTCATTTGTTTTATTGTTTCCTGAAAGCTCTTCCTAATTATTTCATCCTCCTGGTCTCTAATTAGACAGCCCACTAAGATGTTTGTTTTAAACTTCTAGGAGAAGTAGTACTAGCAGGCCAAAGAAAGAAGTATGTGTTTAGAGGGGCATGACTACCACTATTGATTAAAATCTAATAGAAGGGCACATCAGAATGTTTTTTTCCTGAACTTTAAACAGAAAAAGTTACAATTTGTTGATGTTTCAAAATACACAATGCATTGCATGTTTTTTGATTATTATTTTCTACTCATGAGAAATGGTGCCCTTGACAGCACCTGTAACATTGGCCAAAAGCTGATGATCTTTAAATACCACTTTAGGAAAAATCGTAATTTTCCCACTGAAGTAAATATCTATAAATATGAGTGTATAATTGAACATTCGAACAAATAGTTATTGCGAAAATATAGGGTACTTTAAAGACCACTAAGAGACCCCCTCACCGTTTTTCTGCTCAACTCACCCTCTTTTTCTTAATTTATTTCATTACACTCACTTTCTATCTCATCTCCACCTTTTTCACAAAAGGCACTGTTCACATCTGTAAGCAGAGATCTTCACTCACGTAGATTTCTGCTCTGCCTGTTTGGAAATCTTGGCCTCAATAGTATTCTCCGTTTCTGGTAAAAACATTTACTCAGCAGTAAGAATACAAGTCTCCTCCATATACAGGAGGATAAGAAGACGCTCACCACTGAATTTTTTAATGTAAAATTAATACTAGTAAATTTACAGCCGGATTTCAGCTGTATGCTTTCAGGTAGAGTTCTCCGCAAGGGAGGTGGTTTCATCCTAGCTATGGCAAATACAGAATGCAAGAGCATAGGGAAACAACATTTACCTGTCCTAATTCACACACACCTTAAAAACATTAATCCTGAAAGCACATAACGGCCTTGTGGCAGAAGCTGACATAGTTTGTCGATGCTTTAGATGTGAAGGTATGCATCCTGGGGGACCTGAAGGAAACTGACAGACTGAGGAGGTATGTGAGGGAGATGTGTTCCAGGACACAAGTGGCAAAATCTCTTCCTGGTAGCGGACCCAGATCCCATCTCCATCTCATCTCCATCAGTGAACATGTTCTCTCTACATGCAGCACCATAGACTTGATGGTCTATGATGTCTAAGGTGGCAGATTGCTCAAGTACTATCAGAGCAAAGTTGGGGCCTTGAACATTGGCCAACAGAAACTCTTCTCTGATGTTTAATACCATGGGTTCCGTGCTCCTCTGTGGGGTGAATCGAGATTGGAATCAACTGAGGAAGCCTTTGGGAGGACAGTTGGAATAAAACCATAGTTTTGAGTACCTTAGCAACACAGGGAAGTTCAGGGAGGGATTTTCATTTGGCTAGTTTAACGGGATATGCTGTAGGTTTCTTTATGATAGGGTAATGATTGCATGGGTAAAAGACTGGGAGATTTACCCTTCTGCTCGAGAGCTGTTTATGAGGTTGGTATTGCAATAGGGTAAGAGTTGACTACTCTAGTGGTGGCAAAATCCAAGGATGGATAGGTATTTTTGTAGGAAGTCAGAATGTTGCTGACTTCTGATTCAATGGAAGGCGCATATTTTCTCAGGGTGCCTTCATTAGATGAATGTGGAGATGGGTGACTATGCAGCAGGGTGCATTTGAAGGGATCAAAGTTTCTGACTATCAATTAATCAATTTTTGTAGTAAAGAGTGGGATGAGATTATTACAGAAATAAGAAGAAGACATGTTATATGGGCACTAGTTCATACCAGTTCTTTGAAGATATTGATAAGTTCCTCAATAGAGTTAGAAGATTCAGCAATGCAGAACTGGTAGTATTCTTTTTTTGCCCTTGTACATGCTAAATTGTAGGTTCTTTCATGGACATGGAAGGCTGACTGACTGAGGTTTGGATCTGATCTACCAGCCTTTTAATGCTTTACATTGCCTTTTGATTTGATGCAAGTTGTTATTGTTCAAATTGCCGTGTTTTGAGGAACAAAGGTTGCTGACTGTGGAGGAGAGAGTCAAAGGCCTTGATTAATTTTGAGCTCAGACGGTCCTGAACACCTTCAGGATTACTGAGAGGAGGATTCAGGATGTCTTTTAGCAACTCAATGAAGGTGTCCAACTGTAATTTAATCAGATTATGCCAGAGGGAGGAAGAACCAATGTTACAACATATTTTGTGTACATTGACTGGCAAATTGTCTACAGGGAATTTGATTAAGAACTGGTTCTTAAACAGGAGGTCAAAATGGTGGCCTCTATAATGGGTTGACATTTTAAACATTTGTTTGAAGCAATGGGTGTCCATAATTTTGATTATGCTCTGACATTTAGTGCTTGAAGGGGTGCCTATGCAGATGTTCAAATGATCCGTGATAATAATATTTTTTGAAAACATTCAAGTAGATGGGGTCAACTCTATTAGATAATATTGGAAGGTGGTAAGACATTTATTTTATGAATTATACATTTCTGCTCAGACCAGGGAGGTGGTGGTAGAAATGACAGCTTTATGTTGTATGTAGTCAAATAAGATAAATATTGGGCTATCCAATTTCCTTAGTGGGAGGGAATCATGATGAACCAGATCCATGTCACTTCCATGATCCTTGCTCCTGTTTGTCAGCAGGATATTATTTGGTGGAAAAAAGTTAGCAATCACAGCCAAAGTAGAGTTATTGAAACAAGTCTGTGCTGGCTAAAACATGAAGACTACGGGGAGATGAAGTCTTGTTATTTAAGAGTAATTTGTCTGCAGATCTAGCATTCATGATGGCTATCGGTATAGATTTGCTAGGGGCAGTGTTGAGACTGAATTATTGATGGAGATAGAGGATGGTGTGATGTTTGCGTTGGGGCAGAGAGATACTGGTGACACCAGTAGAAAATATAAGGAGAGGTTGAGAGGGTTCTGTTATGTGTGGGTGGCATAATGTGGTGTCCACTTTTAACTTCCTAAGGATCTGGTTGAATGTTGATTAATAACTTTGGGTAGCCTGGATAGTTAATGTTTCTACTGCTATAAAATATTTATGGTTGTAAGTGAAGTATTGATTAATATGGACATCATAAGCTTTTAGGTATCTTTAATCAGAAAGGGAATGAGAAGGGTTGGATGAAAGTCCTCTCCCACATATATGTGTTTGACATATAGAACAAAATATATGAATTGTCATTTTTAACAGATTTACAGAAGAGTTGGCAAATTAAGTTTTGGGTTATTAGTGAGAAGGCTGGTTTTGAATTCCTGTCTGCTTTCCTTTGAGATAACCAAAGAAGGGTGCATTATTAAAAAAATGTAAGGGCTAAGGGGTCTGGGGCATGTTACGAGTGAGATAGAGGTATTAATGATACTGGATGAAGTAAAGTGATGGAGGTTCAGGTATGAGAGTGAAAACAATGTCTCAACATCTGATGTTCTTAATGGTGAGATCAATATGACAGAATATAGAATGAAACATCATTTCACTCTTCATGCTGTGGTGTGTGATTTTCACACAGTAGAAGATATGCAGGAGAGCTATGTTCAGGAAGTTGGTTTTAATAGCTTACATTCAACTATCACTAGCTTCCAGGAAACTTCAGCATAGAATGTTGCAAAGGTGTATTCCCTAGATGTGAGATAATAAGGTGGTAATAAGAGAAAAGGCAGTTTAAGGAAAGACAAGGTTACTATACTTGCGGCAGGCGATCACCCAACAGTGTATCCAGAATAGCAGATTATTACATTCTGGAACAGTGTTCAAATCAGCTGCACATATCAGGAGGCCTTCAATTGGTAGGTGGTTGGAAGAAACTGCAAGGGATGAATGCAGTCGGTTAAAGGTGTAAAACAATAAAGTGTCCTCACCTGTTATGATCTCTGAGTCTTGTTTTGTGTAAGGGAAGCCATTTTGTTTGTGGTCTATTCTTCTGGAGATGGAAACCGGAAACAAGATGTCCACCAATTATGTGCTGTTAGAAATGGGCTATTCGGCTGGCAGTCAGGTTACCCTCTGTCCAAGCAAGTACCCTCACTCTAGTCAGGGCAATGGAGAAACACACTTAGATAACCAATGCTTACCCCCTTGATAGCTTGGCACAAGCAATCAGGGTTATCTTAGAAGCAATGTGTGAAGTATTTGTACCAACACACACACTAATACAGTGAAAACATTACAAAATGGACACCACACCAGTGTCGAAAAATAGGTAATATGTATCTAAAGCAAACGAAAATTCAATGTACACAAGTTAAAATATGAATTTTCAAAAGAATAAGAGTCTTACTCCATAGAAAACAATGGAAACGATGATTTTGCACAAAGTACCTGGTTAGCGTAAAAAATAAAGCCGCACAGGTGAGCGTGCATCGTAAAAGGGCAGCGATGTGTTGATTCCTTCATTGCTTGTGAGGCTGTGCATCGTTTCTTCTCCGGTTGGGTCAGCGATGCATCGTTTTTCTCCCTCGCAGTAGAGTGGTGCATTGATTTCCAGACAGAGCACATCGGATGCGCGCATGGTGTTAGAAAATCGTGCTGTGTGGGGTTTGCATTGTTATCAGGCAGGATCAGCACTTCTCCTCAGCCCTTCAGCTCTTCTTCTTGGCACAGGTACCTCTTGAATCCATAAGTGATCTAAACTCTGGGGGTTTGGGTCCAAAACTTAAACCCCTTTCTGCATTTGAAGTAGGCATACTTCAAAGGAAAGTCCCTGTTGTTCACAAAATCCTGCCTTGCCCAGGCCAGGCCCCAAACACCAGGGGGTTGGAGACTGCATTGTGAGAGGGCAGGCACAGCCCATTTAAGTGCGAGTGACCACTCCTCCCTCCACTCTAGCACAGATGGCTCATCAGTATATGCAGGCTATACCCCAGCTCCCTCTGTCTCATTGTCTAGAGTGGATTCACAAACAGCCCAACTGTCAAACTGACCCAGACAAGCAATCCATAAACAGGCAGAGTCACAGAATGGTTTAAGCAAGAAAATGTCTACTGTGCATTTTCAAACTAACAATCTAAAAAACAACTTCACTAAAATATGTATTTTTAAATTGTGACTTCAGAGACCCAAAACTCCAGATTTCCATCTGCTCTCAAAGGGAATGTGCACTTTAAGAATGTTTAAAGGCAGCCCCCATGTTAACCTATTAGAGAGATAGGCCTTGCAACAGTGAAGACTGAATATAGCAGTTTTTCACTGTTAGGACATGTAACACACATCAGTACATGTCCCGCCTTTAATATACACTGCACCCTGCCCATGGGGCTACCTAGGGCCTACCTTAGGGGTGCCTTCCATGTTTGAAAAGGGAAGGTTTAGGCCTGGCAAGTGGGTACACTTGCCAAGTGGAATTGTCAGTTTAAAACTGCACAGACACACTGCAGAGGCAGGTCTGAGCCATGTTTACAGGGCTATATAAATATATCCCTCACCATAGGTTCTTATCACTTTCCCTTGAGCTTAGCTGCAATATTCGACAACTACAAACTACAAGATGCAGCTCCCTTACTCACAAGAAAGAGGAACTTCGGGGAGAATGAAACAGATCTTGTAGTGCACTTGGTTGTGGGTTACAACAGGGTACTGCATGCTTTGCTCCCATACAACCTCAGTGGAGTTGAGAAGGCGGCCTTGTGGCAGAAGCTGACATAGTTTGTCGATGCTTTAGATGTGAAGGTATGCATCCTGGGGGACCTGAAGGAAACTGACAGACTGAGGAGGTATGTGAGGGAGATGTTTTCCTGGACACAAGTGGCAAAATCTCTTCCTGGTAGCGGACCCAGATCCCATCTCCATCTCATCTCCATCAGTGAACATGTTCTCTCTACATGCAGCACCATAGACATGATGGTCTATGATGTCTAAGGTGGCAGATTGCTCAAGTACTATCAGAGCAAAGTTGGGGCCTTGAACATTGGCCAACAGAAACTCTTCTCTGATGTTTAATACCATGGGTTCTGTGCTCCTCTGTGGGGTGAATCGAGATTGGAGGCAACTGAGGAGGCCTTTGGGAGGACAGTTGGAATAAAACCATAGTTTTGAGTACCTTAGCAACACAGGGAAGTTCAGGGAGGGATTTTCATTTGGCTAGTTTAACAGGATATGCTGTAGGTTTCTTTATGATAGGGTAATGATTGCATGGGTAAAAGACTGGGAGATTTACCCTTCTGCTCGAGAGCTGTTTATGAGGTTGGTATTGCAATGGGGTAAGAGTTGACTACTCTAGTGGTGGCAAAATCCAAGGATGGATAGGTATTTTTGTAGGAAGTCAGAATGTTGATGACTTCTGATTCAATGGAAGGCGCATATTTTCTCAGGGTGCCTTCATTAGATGAATGTGGAGATGGGTGACTATGCAGCAGGGTGCATTTGAAGGGATCAAAGTTTCTGACTATCAATTAATCAATTTTTGTAGTAAAGAGTGGGATGAGATTATTACAGAAATAAGAAGAAGACATGTTATATGGGCACTAGTTCATACCAGTTCTTTGAAGATATTGATAAGTTCCTCAATAGAGTTAGAAGATTCAGCAATGCAGAACTGGTAGTATTCTTTTTTTGCCCTTGTACATGCTAAATTGTAGGTTCTTGCATGGACATGGAAGGCTGACTGACTGAGGTTTGGATCTGATCTACCAGCCTTTTAATGCTTTACATTGCCTTTTGATTTGATGCAAGTTGTTATTGTTCAAATTGCCGTGTTTTGAGGAACAAAGGTTGCTGACTGTGGAGGAGAGAGTCAAAGGCCTTGATTAATTTTGAGCTCAGACGGTCCTGAACACCTTCAGGATTACTGAGAGGAGGATTCAGGATGTCTTTTAGCAACTCAATGAAGGTGTCCAACTGTAATTTAATCAGATTATGCCAGAGGGAGGAAGAACCAATGTTACAACATATTTTGTGTACATTGACTGGCAAATTGTCTACAGGGAATTTGATTAAGAACTGGTTCTTAAACAGGAGGTCAAAATGGTGGCCTCTATAATGGGTTGACATTTTAAACATTTGTTTGAAGCAATGGGTGTCCATAATTTTGATTATGCTCTGACATTTAGTGCTTGAAGGGGTGCCTATGCAGATGTTCAAATGATCCGTGATAATAATATTTTTTGAAAACATTCAAGTAGATGGGGTCAACTCTATTAGATAATATTGGAAGGTGGTAAGACATTTATTTTATGAATTATACATTTCTGCTCAGACCAGGGAGGTGGTGGTAGAAATGACAGCTTTATGTTGTATGTAGTCAAATAAGATAAATATTGGGCTATCCAATTTCCTTAGTGGGAGGGAATCATGATGAACCAGATCCATGTCACTTCCATGATCCTTGCTCCTGTTTGTCAGCAGGATATTATTTGGTGGAAAAAAGTTAGCAATCACAGCCAAAGTAGAGTTATTGAAACAAGTCTGTGCTGGCTAAAACATGAAGACTACGGGGAGATGAAGTCTTGTTATTTAAGAGTAATTTGTCTGCAGATCTAGCATTCATGATGGCTATCGGTATTGATTTGTTAGGGGCAGTGTTGAGACTGAATTATTGATGGAGATAGAGGATGGTGTGATGTTTGCGTTGGGGCAGAGAGATACTGGTGACACCAGTAGAAAATATAAGGAGAGGTTGAGAGGGTTCTGTTATGTGTGGGTGGCATAATGTGGTGTCCACTTTTAACTTCCTAAGGATCTGGTTGAATGTTGATTAATAACTTTGGGTAGCCTGGATAGTTAATGTTTCTACTGCTGTAAAATATTTATGGTTGTAAGTGAAGTATTGATTAATATGGACATCATAAGCTTTTAGGTATCTTTAATCAGAAAGGGAATGAGTAGGGTTGGATGAAAGTCCTCTCCCACATATATGTGTTTGACATATAGAACAAAAGATATGAATTGTCATTTTTAACAGATTTACAGAAGAGTTGGCAAATTAAGTTTTGGGTTATTAGTGAGAAGGCTGGTTTTGAATTCCTGTCTGCTTTCCTTTGAGATAACCAAAGAAGGGTGCATTATTAAAAAAATGTAAGGGCTAAGGGGTCTGGGGCATGTTACGAGTGAGATAGAGGTATTAATGATACTGGATGAAGTAAAGTGATGGAGGTTCAGGTATGAGAGTGAAAACAATGTCTCAACATCTGATGTTCTTAATGGTGAGATCAATATGACAGAATATAGAATGAAACATCATTTCACTCTTCATGCTGTGGTGTGTGATTTTCACACAGTAGAAGATATGCAGGAGAGCTATGTGCAGGAAGTTGGTTTTAATAGCTTACATTCAACTATCACTAGCTTCCAGGAAACTTCAGCATAGAATGTTGCAAAGGTGTATTCCCTAGATGTGAGATAATAAGGTGGTAATAAGAGAAAAGGCAGTTTAAGGAAAGACAAGGTTACTATACTTGCGGCAGGCGATCACCCAACAGTGTATCCAGAATAGCAGATTATTACATTCTGGAACAGTGTTCAAATCAGCTGCACATATCAGGAGGCCTTCAATTGGTAGGTGGTTGGAAGAAACTGCAAGGGATGAATGCAGTCGGTTAAAGGTGTAAAACAATAAAGTGTCCTCACCTGTTATGATCTCTGAGTCTTGTTTTGTGTAAGGGAAGCCATTTTGTTTGTGGTCTATTCTTCTGGAGATGGAAACCGGAAACAAGATGTCCACCAATTATGTGCTGTTAGAAATGGGCTATTCGGCTGGCAGTCAGGTTACCCTCTGTCCAAGCAAGTACCCTCACTCTAGTCAGGGCAATGGAGAAACACACTTAGATAACCAATGCTTACCCCCTTGATAGCTTGGCACAAGCAATCAGGGTTATCTTAGAAGCAATGTGTGAAGTATTTGTACCAACACACACACTAATACAGTGAAAACATTACAAAATGGACACCACACCAGTGTCGAAAAATAGATAATATGTATCTAAAGCAAACAAAAATTCAATGTACACAAGTTAAAATATGAATTTTCAAAAGAATAAGAGTCTTACTCCATAGAAAATAATGGAAACGATGATTTTGCACAAAGTACCTGGTTAGCGTAAAAATAAAGCCGCACAGGTGAGCGTGCATCGTAAAAGGGCAGCGATGTGTTGATTCCTTCATTGCTTGTGAGGCTGTGCATCGTTTCTTCTCCGGTTGGGTCAGCGATGCATCGTTTTTCTCCCTCGCAGTAGAGTGGTGCATTGATTTCCAGACAGAGCACATCGGATGCGCGCATGGTGTTAGAAAATCGTGCTGTGTGGGGTTTGCATTGTTATCAGGCAGGATCAGCACTTCTCCTCAGCCCTTCAGCTCTTCTTCTTGGCAGAGGTACCTCTTGAATCCATAAGTGATCTAAACTCTGGGGGTTTGGGTCCAAAACTTAAACCCCTTTCTGCATTTGAAGTAGGCTTACTTCAAAGGAAAGTCCCTGTTGTTCACAAAATCCTGCCTTGCCCAGGCCAGGCCCCAAACACCAGGGGGTTGGAGACTGCATTGTGAGAGGGCAGGCACAGCCCATTTAAGTGCGAGTGACCACTCCTCCCTCCACTCTAGCACAGATGGCTCATCAGGATATGCTGGCTATATCCCAGCTCCCTCTGTCTCATTGTCTAGAGTGGATTCACAAACAGCCCAACTGTCAAACTGACCCAGACAAGTAATCCATAAACAGGCAGAGTCACAGAATGGTTTAAGCAAGAAAATGTCTACTGTGCATTTTCAAACTAACAATCTAAAAAACAACTTCACTAAAATATGTATTTTTAAATTGTGACTTCAGAGACCCAAAACTCCAGATTTCCATCTGCTCTCAAAGGGAATGTGCACTTTAAGAATGTTTAAAGGCAGCCCCCATGTTAACCTATTAGAGAGATAGGCCTTGCAACAGTGAAGACTGAATATAGCAGTTTTTCACTGTTAGGACATGTAACACACATCAGTACATGTCCCGCCTTTAATATACACTGCACCCTGCCCATGGGGCTACCTAGGGCCTACCTTAGGGGTGCCTTCCATGTTTGAAAAGGGAAGGTTTAGGCCTGGCAAGTGGGTACACTTGCCAAGTGGAATTGTCAGTTTAAAACTGCACAGACACACTGCAGAGGCAGGTCTGAGCCATGTTTACAGGGCTATATAAATATATCCCTCACCATAGGTGCTTATCACTTTCCCTTGAGCTTAGCTGCAATATTCGACAACTACAAACTACAAGATGCAGCTCCCTTACTCACAAGAAAGAGGAACTTCGGGGAGAATGAAACAGATCTTGTAGTGCACTTGGTTGTGGGTTACAACAGGGTACTGCATGCTTTGCTCCCATACAACCTCAGTGGAGTTGAGAAGGCGGCCTTGTGGCAGAAGCTGACATAGTTTGTCGATGCTTTAGATGTGAAGGTATGCATCCTGGGGGACCTGAAGGAAACTGACAGACTGAGGAGGTATGTGAGGGAGATGTTTTCCTGGACACAAGTGGCAAAATCTCTTCCTGGTAGCGGACCCAGATCCCATCTCCATCTCATCTCCATCAGTGAACATGTTCTCTCTACATGCAGCACCATAGACATGATGGTCTATGATGTCTAAGGTGGCAGATTGCTCAAGTACTATCAGAGCAAAGTTGGGGCCTTGAACATTGGCCAACAGAAACTCTTCTCTGATGTTAATACCATGGGTTCTGTGCTCCTCTGTGGGGTGAATCGAGATTGGAGGCAACTGAGGAGGCCTTTGGGAGGACAGTTGGAATAAAACCATAGTTTTGAGTACCTTAGCAACACAGGGAAGTTCAGGGAGGGATTTTCATTTGGCTAGTTTAACAGGATATGCTGTAGGTTTCTTTATGATAGGGTAATGATTGCATGGGTAAAAGACTGGGAGATTTACCCTTCTGCTCGAGAGCTGTTTATGAGGTTGGTATTGCAATGGGGTAAGAGTTGACTACTCTAGTGGTGGCAAAATCCAAGGATGGATAGGTATTTTTGTAGGAAGTCAGAATGTTGCTGACTTCTGATTCAATGGAAGGCGCATATTTTCTCAGGGTGCCTTCATTAGATGAATGTGGAGATGGGTGACTATGCAGCAGGGTGCATTTGAAGGGATCAAAGTTTCTGACTATCAATTAATCAATTTTTGTAGTAAAGAGTGGGATGAGATTATTACAGAAATAAGAAGAAGACATGTTATATGGGCACTAGTTCATACCAGTTCTTTGAAGATATTGATAAGTTCCTCAATAGAGTTAGAAGATTCAGCAATGCAGAACTGGTAGTATTCTTTTTTTGCCCTTGTACATGCTAAATTGTAGGTTCTTGCATGGACATGGAAGGCTGACTGACTGAGGTTTGGATCTGATCTACCAGCCTTTTAATGCTTTACATTGCCTTTTGATTTGATGCAAGTTGTTATTGTTCAAATTGCCGTGTTTTGAGGAACAAAGGTTGCTGACTGTGGAGGAGAGAGTCAAAGGCCTTGATTAATTTTGAGCTCAGACGGTCCTGAACACCTTCAGGATTACTGAGAGGAGGATTCAGGATGTCTTTTAGCAACTCAATGAAGGTGTCCAACTGTAATTTAATCAGATTATGCCAGAGGGAGGAAGAACCAATGTTACAACATATTTTGTGTACATTGACTGGCAAATTGTCTACAGGGAATTTGATTAAGAACTGGTTCTTAAACAGGAGGTCAAAATGGTGGCCTCTATAATGGGTTGACATTTTAAACATTTGTTTGAAGCAATGGGTGTCCATAATTTTGATTATGCTCTGACATTTAGTGCTTGAAGGGGTGCCTATGCAGATGTTCAAATGATCCGTGATAATAATATTTTTTGAAAACATTCAAGTAGATGGGGTCAACTCTATTAGATAATATTGGAAGGTGGTAAGACATTTATTTTATGAATTATACATTTCTGCTCAGACCAGGGAGGTGGTGGTAGAAATGACAGCTTTATGTTGTATGTAGTCAAATAAGATAAATATTGGGCTATCCAATTTCCTTAGTGGGAGGGAATCATGATGAACCAGATCCATGTCACTTCCATGATCCTTGCTCCTGTTTGTCAGCAGGATATTATTTGGTGGAAAAAAGTTAGCAATCACAGCCAAAGTAGAGTTATTGAAACAAGTCTGTGCTGGCTAAAACATGAAGACTACGGGGAGATGAAGTCTTGTTATTTAAGAGTAATTTGTCTGCAGATCTAGCATTCATGATGGCTATCGGTATTGATTTGTTAGGGGCAGTGTTGAGACTGAATTATTGATGGAGATAGAGGATGGTGTGATGTTTGCGTTGGGGCAGAGAGATACTGGTGACACCAGTAGAAAATATAAGGAGAGGTTGAGAGGGTTCTGTTATGTGTGGGTGGCATAATGTGGTGTCCACTTTTAACTTCCTAAGGATCTGGTTGAATGTTGATTAATAACTTTGGGTAGCCTGGATAGTTAATGTTTCTACTGCTGTAAAATATTTATGGTTGTAAGTGAAGTATTGATTAATATGGACATCATAAGCTTTTAGGTATCTTTAATCAGAAAGGGAATGAGTAGGGTTGGATGAAAGTCCTCTCCCACATATATGTGTTTGACATATAGAACAAAAGATATGAATTGTCATTTTTAACAGATTTACAGAAGAGTTGGCAAATTAAGTTTTGGGTTATTAGTGAGAAGGCTGGTTTTGAATTCCTGTCTGCTTTCCTTTGAGATAACCAAAGAAGGGTGCATTATTAAAAAATGTAAGGGCTAAGGGGTCTGGGGCATGTTACGAGTGAGATAGAGGTATTAATGATACTGGATGAAGTAAAGTGATGGAGGTTCAGGTATGAGAGTGAAAACAATGTCTCTACATCTGATGTTCTTAATGGTGAGATCAATATGACAGAATATAGAATGAAACATCATTTCACTCTTCATGCTGTGGTGTGTGATTTTCACACAGTAGAAGATATGCAGGAGAGCTATGTGCAGGAAGTTGGTTTTAATAGCTTACATTCAACTATCACTAGCTTCCAGGAAACTTCAGCATAGAATGTTGCAAAGGTGTATTCCCTAGATGTGAGATAATAAGGTGGTAATAAGAGAAAAGGCAGTTTAAGGAAAGACAAGGTTACTATACTTGCGGCAGGCGATCACCCAACAGTGTATCCAGAATAGCAGATTATTACATTCTGGAACAGTGTTCAAATCAGCTGCACATATCAGGAGGCCTTCAATTGGTAGGTGGTTGGAAGAAACTGCAAGGGATGAATGCAGTCGGTTAAAGGTGTAAAACAATAAAGTGTCCTCACCTGTTATGATCTCTGAGTCTTGTTTTGTGTAAGGGAAGCCATTTTGTTTGTGGTCTATTCTTCTGGAGATGGAAACCGGAAACAAGATGTCCACCAATTATGTGCTGTTAGAAATGGGCTATTCGGCTGGCAGTCAGGTTACCCTCTGTCCAAGCAAGTACCCTCACTCTAGTCAGGGCAATGGAGAAACACACTTAGATAACCAATGCTTACCCCCTTGATAGCTTGGCACAAGCAATCAGGGTTATCTTAGAAGCAATGTGTGAAGTATTTGTACCAACACACACACTAATACAGTGAAAACATTACAAAATGGACACCACACCAGTGTCGAAAAATAGGTAATATGTATCTAAAGCAAACAAAAATTCAATGTACACAAGTTAAAATATGAATTTTCAAAAGAATAAGAGTCTTACTCCATAGAAAATAATGGAAACGATGATTTTGCACAAAGTACCTGGTTAGCGTAAAAATAAAGCCGCACAGGTGAGCGTGCATCGTAAAAGGGCAGCGATGTGTTGATTCCTTCATTGCTTGTGAGGCTGTGCATCGTTTCTTCTCCGGTTGGGTCAGCGATGCATCGTTTTTCTCCCTCGCAGTAGAGTGGTGCATTGATTTCCAGACAGAGCACATCGGATGCGCGCATGGTGTTAGAAAATCGTGCTGTGTGGGGTTTGCATTGTTATCAGGCAGGATCAGCACTTCTCCTCAGCCCTTCAGCTCTTCTTCTTGGCAGAGGTACCTCTTGAATCCATAAGTGATCTAAACTCTGGGGGTTTGGGTCCAAAACTTAAACCCCTTTCTGCATTTGAAGTAGGCTTACTTCAAAGGAAAGTCCCTGTTGTTCACAAAATCCTGCCTTGCCCAGGCCAGGCCCCAAACACCAGGGGGTTGGAGACTGCATTGTGAGAGGGCAGGCACAGCCCATTTAAGTGCGAGTGACCACTCCTCCCTCCACTCTAGCACAGATGGCTCATCAGGATATGCTGGCTATATCCCAGCTCCCTCTGTCTCATTGTCTAGAGTGGATTCACAAACAGCCCAACTGTCAAACTGACCCAGACAAGTAATCCATAAACAGGCAGAGTCACAGAATGGTTTAAGCAAGAAAATGTCTACTGTGCATTTTCAAACTAACAATCTAAAAAACAACTTCACTAAAATATGTATTTTTAAATTGTGACTTCAGAGACCCAAAACTCCAGATTTCCATCTGCTCTCAAAGGGAATGTGCACTTTAAGAATGTTTAAAGGCAGCCCCCATGTTAACCTATTAGAGAGATAGGCCTTGCAACAGTGAAGACTGAATATAGCAGTTTTTCACTGTTAGGACATGTAACACACATCAGTACATGTCCCGCCTTTAATATACACTGCACCCTGCCCATGGGGCTACCTAGGGCCTACCTTAGGGGTGCCTTCCATGTTTGAAAAGGGAAGGTTTAGGCCTGGCAAGTGGGTACACTTGCCAAGTGGAATTGTCAGTTTAAAACTGCACAGACACACTGCAGAGGCAGGTCTGAGCCATGTTTACAGGGCTATATAAATATATCCCTCACCATAGGTGCTTATCACTTTCCCTTGAGCTTAGCTGCAATATTCGACAACTACAAACTACAAGATGCAGCTCCCTTACTCACAAGAAAGAGGAACTTCGGGGAGAATGAAACAGATCTTGTAGTGCACTTGGTTGTGGGTTACAACAGGGTACTGCATGCTTTGCTCCCATACAACCTCAGTGGAGTTGAGAAGGCGGCCTTGTGGCAGAAGCTGACATAGTTTGTCGATGCTTTAGATGTGAAGGTATGCATCCTGGGGGACCTGAAGGAAACTGACAGACTGAGGAGGTATGTGAGGGAGATGTTTTCCTGGACACAAGTGGCAAAATCTCTTCCTGGTAGCGGACCCAGATCCCATCTCCATCTCATCTCCATCAGTGAACATGTTCTCTCTACATGCAGCACCATAGACATGATGGTCTATGATGTCTAAGGTGGCAGATTGCTCAAGTACTATCAGAGCAAAGTTGGGGCCTTGAACATTGGCCAACAGAAACTCTTCTCTGATGTTAATACCATGGGTTCTGTGCTCCTCTGTGGGGTGAATCGAGATTGGAGGCAACTGAGGAGGCCTTTGGGAGGACAGTTGGAATAAAACCATAGTTTTGAGTACCTTAGCAACACAGGGAAGTTCAGGGAGGGATTTTCATTTGGCTAGTTTAACAGGATATGCTGTAGGTTTCTTTATGATAGGGTAATGATTGCATGGGTAAAAGACTGGGAGATTTACCCTTCTGCTCGAGAGCTGTTTATGAGGTTGGTATTGCAATGGGGTAAGAGTTGACTACTCTAGTGGTGGCAAAATCCAAGGATGGATAGGTATTTTTGTAGGAAGTCAGAATGTTGCTGACTTCTGATTCAATGGAAGGCGCATATTTTCTCAGGGTGCCTTCATTAGATGAATGTGGAGATGGGTGACTATGCAGCAGGGTGCATTTGAAGGGATCAAAGTTTCTGACTATCAATTAATCAATTTTTGTAGTAAAGAGTGGGATGAGATTATTACAGAAATAAGAAGAAGACATGTTATATGGGCACTAGTTCATACCAGTTCTTTGAAGATATTGATAAGTTCCTCAATAGAGTTAGAAGATTCAGCAATGCAGAACTGGTAGTATTCTTTTTTTGCCCTTGTACATGCTAAATTGTAGGTTCTTGCATGGACATGGAAGGCTGACTGACTGAGGTTTGGATCTGATCTACCAGCCTTTTAATGCTTTACATTGCCTTTTGATTTGATGCAAGTTGTTATTGTTCAAATTGCCGTGTTTTGAGGAACAAAGGTTGCTGACTGTGGAGGAGAGAGTCAAAGGCCTTGATTAATTTTGAGCTCAGACGGTCCTGAACACCTTCAGGATTACTGAGAGGAGGATTCAGGATGTCTTTTAGCAACTCAATGAAGGTGTCCAACTGTAATTTAATCAGATTATGCCAGAGGGAGGAAGAACCAATGTTACAACATATTTTGTGTACATTGACTGGCAAATTGTCTACAGGGAATTTGATTAAGAACTGGTTCTTAAACAGGAGGTCAAAATGGTGGCCTCTATAATGGGTTGACATTTTAAACATTTGTTTGAAGCAATGGGTGTCCATAATTTTGATTATGCTCTGACATTTAGTGCTTGAAGGGGTGCCTATGCAGATGTTCAAATGATCCGTGATAATAATATTTTTTGAAAACATTCAAGTAGATGGGGTCAACTCTATTAGATAATATTGGAAGGTGGTAAGACATTTATTTTATGAATTATACATTTCTGCTCAGACCAGGGAGGTGGTGGTAGAAATGACAGCTTTATGTTGTATGTAGTCAAATAAGATAAATATTGGGCTATCCAATTTCCTTAGTGGGAGGGAATCATGATGAACCAGATCCATGTCACTTCCATGATCCTTGCTCCTGTTTGTCAGCAGGATATTATTTGGTGGAAAAAAGTTAGCAATCACAGCCAAAGTAGAGTTATTGAAACAAGTCTGTGCTGGCTAAAACATGAAGACTACGGGGAGATGAAGTCTTGTTATTTAAGAGTAATTTGTCTGCAGATCTAGCATTCATGATGGCTATCGGTATTGATTTGTTAGGGGCAGTGTTGAGACTGAATTATTGATGGAGATAGAGGATGGTGTGATGTTTGCGTTGGGGCAGAGAGATACTGGTGACACCAGTAGAAAATATAAGGAGAGGTTGAGAGGGTTCTGTTATGTGTGGGTGGCATAATGTGGTGTCCACTTTTAACTTCCTAAGGATCTGGTTGAATGTTGATTAATAACTTTGGGTAGCCTGGATAGTTAATGTTTCTACTGCTGTAAAATATTTATGGTTGTAAGTGAAGTATTGATTAATATGGACATCATAAGCTTTTAGGTATCTTTAATCAGAAAGGGAATGAGTAGGGTTGGATGAAAGTCCTCTCCCACATATATGTGTTTGACATATAGAACAAAAGATATGAATTGTCATTTTTAACAGATTTACAGAAGAGTTGGCAAATTAAGTTTTGGGTTATTAGTGAGAAGGCTGGTTTTGAATTCCTGTCTGCTTTCCTTTGAGATAACCAAAGAAGGGTGCATTATTAAAAAAATGTAAGGGCTAAGGGGTCTGGGGCATGTTACGAGTGAGATAGAGGTATTAATGATACTGGATGAAGTAAAGTGATGGAGGTTCAGGTATGAGAGTGAAAACAATGTCTCAACATCTGATGTTCTTAATGGTGAGATCAATATGACAGAATATAGAATGAAACATCATTTCACTCTTCATGCTGTGGTGTGTGATTTTCACACAGTAGAAGATATGCAGGAGAGCTATGTGCAGGAAGTTGGTTTTAATAGCTTACATTCAACTATCACTAGCTTCCAGGAAACTTCAGCATAGAATGTTGCAAAGGTGTATTCCCTAGATGTGAGATAATAAGGTGGTAATAAGAGAAAAGGCAGTTTAAGGAAAGACAAGGTTACTATACTTGCGGAAGGCGATCACCCAACAGTGTATCCAGAATAGCAGATTATTACATTCTGGAACAGTGTTCAAATCAGCTGCACATATCAGGAGGCCTTCAATTGGTAGGTGGTTGGAAGAAACTGCAAGGGATGAATGCAGTCGGTTAAAGGTGTAAAACAATAAAGTGTCCTCACCTGTTATGATCTCTGAGTCTTGTTTTGTGTAAGGGAAGCCATTTTGTTTGTGGTCTATTCTTCTGGAGATGGAAACCGGAAACAAGATGTCCACCAATTATGTGCTGTTAGAAATGGGCTATTCGGCTGGCAGTCAGGTTACCCTCTGTCCAAGCAAGTACCCTCACTCTAGTCAGGGCAATGGAGAAACACACTTAGATAACCAATGCTTACCCCCTTGATAGCTTGGCACAAGCAATCAGGGTTATCTTAGAAGCAATGTGTGAAGTATTTGTACCAACACACACACTAATACAGTGAAAACATTACAAAATGGACACCACACCAGTGTCGAAAAATAGGTAATATGTATCTAAAGCAAACAAAAATTCAATGTACACAAGTTAAAATATGAATTTTCAAAAGAATAAGAGTCTTACTCCATAGAAAATAATGGAAACGATGATTTTGCACAAAGTACCTGGTTAGCGTAAAAATAAAGCCGCACAGGTGAGCGTGCATCGTAAAAGGGCAGCGATGTGTTGATTCCTTCATTGCTTGTGAGGCTGTGCATCGTTTCTTCTCCGGTTGGGTCAGCGATGCATCGTTTTTCTCCCTCGCAGTAGAGTGGTGCATTGATTTCCAGACAGAGCACATCGGATGCGCGCATGGTGTTAGAAAATCGTGCTGTGTGGGGTTTGCATTGTTATCAGGCAGGATCAGCACTTCTCCTCAGCCCTTCAGCTCTTCTTCTTGGCAGAGGTACCTCTTGAATCCATAAGTGATCTAAACTCTGGGGGTTTGGGTCCAAAACTTAAACCCCTTTCTGCATTTGAAGTAGGCTTACTTCAAAGGAAAGTCCCTGTTGTTCACAAAATCCTGCCTTGCCCAGGCCAGGCCCCAAACACCAGGGGGTTGGAGACTGCATTGTGAGAGGGCAGGCACAGCCCATTTAAGTGCGAGTGACCACTCCTCCCTCCACTCTAGCACAGATGGCTCATCAGGATATGCTGGCTATATCCCAGCTCCCTCTGTCTCATTGTCTAGAGTGGATTCACAAACAGCCCAACTGTCAAACTGACCCAGACAAGTAATCCATAAACAGGCAGAGTCACAGAATGGTTTAAGCAAGAAAATGTCTACTGTGCATTTTCAAACTAACAATCTAAAAAACAACTTCACTAAAATATGTATTTTTAAATTGTGACTTCAGAGACCCAAAACTCCAGATTTCCATCTGCTCTCAAAGGGAATGTGCACTTTAAGAATGTTTAAAGGCAGCCCCCATGTTAACCTATTAGAGAGATAGGCCTTGCAACAGTGAAGACTGAATATAGCAGTTTTTCACTGTTAGGACATGTAACACACATCAGTACATGTCCCGCCTTTAATATACACTGCACCCTGCCCATGGGGCTACCTAGGGCCTACCTTAGGGGTACCTTCCATGTTTGAAAAGGGAAGGTTTAGGCCTGGCAAGTGGGTACACTTGCCAAGTGGAATTGTCAGTTTAAAACTGCACAGACACACTGCAGAGGCAGGTCTGAGCCATGTTTACAGGGCTATATAAATATATCCCTCACCATAGGTGCTTATCACTTTCCCTTGAGCTTAGCTGCAATATTCGACAACTACAAACTACAAGATGCAGCTCCCTTACTCACAAGAAAGAGGAACTTCGGGGAGAATGAAACAGATCTTGTAGTGCACTTGGTTGTGGGTTACAACAGGGTACTGCATGCTTTGCTCCCATACAACCTCAGTGGAGTTGAGAAGGCGGCCTTGTGGCAGAAGCTGACATAGTTTGTCGATGCTTTAGATGTGAAGGTATGCATCCTGGGGGACCTGAAGGAAACTGACAGACTGAGGAGGTATGTGAGGGAGATGTTTTCCTGGACACAAGTGGCAAAATCTCTTCCTGGTAGCGGACCCAGATCCCATCTCCATCTCATCTCCATCAGTGAACATGTTCTCTCTACATGCAGCACCATAGACATGATGGTCTATGATGTCTAAGGTGGCAGATTGCTCAAGTACTATCAGAGCAAAGTTGGGGCCTTGAACATTGGCCAACAGAAACTCTTCTCTGATGTTAATACCATGGGTTCTGTGCTCCTCTGTGGGGTGAATCGAGATTGGAGGCAACTGAGGAGGCCTTTGGGAGGACAGTTGGAATAAAACCATAGTTTTGAGTACCTTAGCAACACAGGGAAGTTCAGGGAGGGATTTTCATTTGGCTAGTTTAACAGGATATGCTGTAGGTTTCTTTATGATAGGGTAATGATTGCATGGGTAAAAGACTGGGAGATTTACCCTTCTGCTCGAGAGCTGTTTATGAGGTTGGTATTGCAATGGGGTAAGAGTTGACTACTCTAGTGGTGGCAAAATCCAAGGATGGATAGGTATTTTTGTAGGAAGTCAGAATGTTGCTGACTTCTGATTCAATGGAAGGCGCATATTTTCTCAGGGTGCCTTCATTAGATGAATGTGGAGATGGGTGACTATGCAGCAGGGTGCATTTGAAGGGATCAAAGTTTCTGACTATCAATTAATCAATTTTTGTAGTAAAGAGTGGGATGAGATTATTACAGAAATAAGAAGAAGACATGTTATATGGGCACTAGTTCATACCAGTTCTTTGAAGATATTGATAAGTTCCTCAATAGAGTTAGAAGATTCAGCAATGCAGAACTGGTAGTATTCTTTTTTTGCCCTTGTACATGCTAAATTGTAGGTTCTTGCATGGACATGGAAGGCTGACTGACTGAGGTTTGGATCTGATCTACCAGCCTTTTAATGCTTTACATTGCCTTTTGATTTGATGCAAGTTGTTATTGTTCAAATTGCCGTGTTTTGAGGAACAAAGGTTGCTGACTGTGGAGGAGAGAGTCAAAGGCCTTGATTAATTTTGAGCTCAGACGGTCCTGAACACCTTCAGGATTACTGAGAGGAGGATTCAGGATGTCTTTTAGCAACTCAATGAAGGTGTCCAACTGTAATTTAATCAGATTATGCCAGAGGGAGGAAGAACCAATGTTACAACATATTTTGTGTACATTGACTGGCAAATTGTCTACAGGGAATTTGATTAAGAACTGGTTCTTAAACAGGAGGTCAAAATGGTGGCCTCTATAATGGGTTGACATTTTAAACATTTGTTTGAAGCAATGGGTGTCCATAATTTTGATTATGCTCTGACATTTAGTGCTTGAAGGGGTGCCTATGCAGATGTTCAAATGATCCGTGATAATAATATTTTTTGAAAACATTCAAGTAGATGGGGTCAACTCTATTAGATAATATTGGAAGGTGGTAAGACATTTATTTTATGAATTATACATTTCTGCTCAGACCAGGGAGGTGGTGGTAGAAATGACAGCTTTATGTTGTATGTAGTCAAATAAGATAAATATTGGGCTATCCAATTTCCTTAGTGGGAGGGAATCATGATGAACCAGATCCATGTCACTTCCATGATCCTTGCTCCTGTTTGTCAGCAGGATATTATTTGGTGGAAAAAAGTTAGCAATCACAGCCAAAGTAGAGTTATTGAAACAAGTCTGTGCTGGCTAAAACATGAAGACTACGGGGAGATGAAGTCTTGTTATTTAAGAGTAATTTGTCTGCAGATCTAGCATTCATGATGGCTATCGGTATTGATTTGTTAGGGGCAGTGTTGAGACTGAATTATTGATGGAGATAGAGGATGGTGTGATGTTTGCGTTGGGGCAGAGAGATACTGGTGACACCAGTAGAAAATATAAGGAGAGGTTGAGAGGGTTCTGTTATGTGTGGGTGGCATAATGTGGTGTCCACTTTTAACTTCCTAAGGATCTGGTTGAATGTTGATTAATAACTTTGGGTAGCCTGGATAGTTAATGTTTCTACTGCTGTAAAATATTTATGGTTGTAAGTGAAGTATTGATTAATATGGACATCATAAGCTTTTAGGTATCTTTAATCAGAAAGGGAATGAGTAGGGTTGGATGAAAGTCCTCTCCCACATATATGTGTTTGACATATAGAACAAAAGATATGAATTGTCATTTTTAACAGATTTACAGAAGAGTTGGCAAATTAAGTTTTGGGTTATTAGTGAGAAGGCTGGTTTTGAATTCCTGTCTGCTTTCCTTTGAGATAACCAAAGAAGGGTGCATTATTAAAAAAATGTAAGGGCTAAGGGGTCTGGGGCATGTTACGAGTGAGATAGAGGTATTAATGATACTGGATGAAGTAAAGTGATGGAGGTTCAGGTATGAGAGTGAAAACAATGTCTCAACATCTGATGTTCTTAATGGTGAGATCAATATGACAGAATATAGAATGAAACATCATTTCACTCTTCATGCTGTGGTGTGTGATTTTCACACAGTAGAAGATATGCAGGAGAGCTATGTGCAGGAAGTTGGTTTTAATAGCTTACATTCAACTATCACTAGCTTCCAGGAAACTTCAGCATAGAATGTTGCAAAGGTGTATTCCCTAGATGTGAGATAATAAGGTGGTAATAAGAGAAAAGGCAGTTTAAGGAAAGACAAGGTTACTATACTTGCGGCAGGCGATCACCCAACAGTGTATCCAGAATAGCAGATTATTACATTCTGGAACAGTGTTCAAATCAGCTGCACATATCAGGAGGCCTTCAATTGGTAGGTGGTTGGAAGAAACTGCAAGGGATGAATGCAGTCGGTTAAAGGTGTAAAACAATAAAGTGTCCTCACCTGTTATGATCTCTGAGTCTTGTTTTGTGTAAGGGAAGCCATTTTGTTTGTGGTCTATTCTTCTGGAGATGGAAACCGGAAACAAGATGTCCACCAATTATGTGCTGTTAGAAATGGGCTATTCGGCTGGCAGTCAGGTTACCCTCTGTCCAAGCAAGTACCCTCACTCTAGTCAGGGCAATGGAGAAACACACTTAGATAACCAATGCTTACCCCCTTGATAGCTTGGCACAAGCAATCAGGGTTATCTTAGAAGCAATGTGTGAAGTATTTGTACCAACACACACACTAATACAGTGAAAACATTACAAAATGGACACCACACCAGTGTCGAAAAATAGGTAATATGTATCTAAAGCAAACAAAAATTCAATGTACACAAGTTAAAATATGAATTTTCAAAAGAATAAGAGTCTTACTCCATAGAAAATAATGGAAACGATGATTTTGCACAAAGTACCTGGTTAGCGTAAAAATAAAGCCGCACAGGTGAGCGTGCATCGTAAAAGGGCAGCGATGTGTTGATTCCTTCATTGCTTGTGAGGCTGTGCATCGTTTCTTCTCCGGTTGGGTCAGCGATGCATCGTTTTTCTCCCTCGCAGTAGAGTGGTGCATTGATTTCCAGACAGAGCACATCGGATGCGCGCATGGTGTTAGAAAATCGTGCTGTGTGGGGTTTGCATTGTTATCAGGCAGGATCAGCACTTCTCCTCAGCCCTTCAGCTCTTCTTCTTGGCAGAGGTACCTCTTGAATCCATAAGTGATCTAAACTCTGGGGGTTTGGGTCCAAAACTTAAACCCCTTTCTGCATTTGAAGTAGGCTTACTTCAAAGGAAAGTCCCTGTTGTTCACAAAATCCTGCCTTGCCCAGGCCAGGCCCCAAACACCAGGGGGTTGGAGACTGCATTGTGAGAGGGCAGGCACAGCCCATTTAAGTGCGAGTGACCACTCCTCCCTCCACTCTAGCACAGATGGCTCATCAGGATATGCTGGCTATATCCCAGCTCCCTCTGTCTCATTGTCTAGAGTGGATTCACAAACAGCCCAACTGTCAAACTGACCCAGACAAGTAATCCATAAACAGGCAGAGTCACAGAATGGTTTAAGCAAGAAAATGTCTACTGTGCATTTTCAAACTAACAATCTAAAAAACAACTTCACTAAAATATGTATTTTTAAATTGTGACTTCAGAGACCCAAAACTCCAGATTTCCATCTGCTCTCAAAGGGAATGTGCACTTTAAGAATGTTTAAAGGCAGCCCCCATGTTAACCTATTAGAGAGATAGGCCTTGCAACAGTGAAGACTGAATATAGCAGTTTTTCACTGTTAGGACATGTAACACACATCAGTACATGTCCCGCCTTTAATATACACTGCACCCTGCCCATGGGGCTACCTAGGGCCTACCTTAGGGGTGCCTTCCATGTTTGAAAAGGGAAGGTTTAGGCCTGGCAAGTGGGTACACTTGCCAAGTGGAATTGTCAGTTTAAAACTGCACAGACACACTGCAGAGGCAGGTCTGAGCCATGTTTACAGGGCTATATAAATATATCCCTCACCATAGGTGCTTATCACTTTCCCTTGAGCTTAGCTGCAATATTCGACAACTACAAACTACAAGATGCAGCTCCCTTACTCACAAGAAAGAGGAACTTCGGGGAGAATGAAACAGATCTTGTAGTGCACTTGGTTGTGGGTTACAACAGGGTACTGCATGCTTTGCTCCCATACAACCTCAGTGGAGTTGAGAAGGCGGCCTTGTGGCAGAAGCTGACATAGTTTGTCGATGCTTTAGATGTGAAGGTATGCATCCTGGGGGACCTGAAGGAAACTGACAGACTGAGAAGGTATGTGAGGGAGATGTTTTCCTGGACACAAGTGGCAAAATCTCTTCCTGGTAGCGGACCCAGATCCCATCTCCATCTCATCTCCATCAGTGAACATGTTCTCTCTACATGCAGCACCATAGACATGATGGTCTATGATGTCTAAGGTGGCAGATTGCTCAAGTACTATCAGAGCAAAGTTGGGGCCTTGAACATTGGCCAACAGAAACTCTTCTCTGATGTTTAATACCATGGGTTCCGTGCTCCTCTGTGGGGTGAATCGAGATTGGAGGCAACTGAGGAGGCCTTTGGGAGGACAGTTGGAATAAAACCATAGTTTTGAGTACCTTAGCAACACAGGGAAGTTCAGGGAGGGATTTTCATTTGGCTAGTTTAACAGGATATGCTGTAGGTTTCTTTATGATAGGGTAATGATTGCATGGGTAAAAGACTGGGAGATTTACCCTTCTGCTCGAGAGCTGTTTATGAGGTTGGTATTGCAATGGGGTAAGAGTTGACTACTCTAGTGGTGGCAAAATCCAAGGATGGATAGGTATTTTTGTAGGAAGTCAGAATGTTGCTGACTTCTGATTCAATGGAAGGCGCATATTTTCTCAGGGTGCCTTCATTAGATGAATGTGGAGATGGGTGACTATGCAGCAGGGTGCATTTGAAGGGATCAAAGTTTCTGACTATCAATTAATCAATTTTTGTAGTAAAGAGTGGGATGAGATTATTACAGAAATAAGAAGAAGACATGTTATATGGGCACTAGTTCATACCAGTTCTTTGAAGATATTGATAAGTTCCTCAATAGAGTTAGAAGATTCAGCAATGCAGAACTGGTAGTATTCTTTTTTTGCCCTTGTACATGCTAAATTGTAGGTTCTTGCATGGACATGGAAGGCTGACTGACTGAGGTTTGGATCTGATCTACCAGCCTTTTAGTGCTTTACATTGCCTTTTGATTTGATGCAAGTTGTTATTGTTCAAATTGCCGTGTTTTGAGGAACAAAGGTTGCTGACTGTGGAGGAGAGAGTCAAAGGCCTTGATTAATTTTGAGCTCAGACGGTCCTGAACACCTTCAGGATTACTGAGAGGAGGATTCAGGATGTCTTTTAGCAACTCAATGAAGGTGTCCAACTGTAATTTAATCAGATTATGCCAGAGGGAGGAAGAACCAATGTTACAACATATTTTGTGTACATTGACTGGCAAATTGTCTACAGGGAATTTGATTAAGAACTGGTTCTTAAACAGGAGGTCAAAATGGTGGCCTCTATAATGGGTTGGCATTTTAAACATTTGTTTGAAGCAATGGGTGTCCATAATTTTGATTATGCTCTGACATTTAGTGCTTGAAGGGGTGCCTATGCAGATGTTCAAATGATCCGTGATAATAATATTTTTTGAAAACATTCAAGTAGATGGGGTCAACTCTATTAGATAATATTGGAAGGTGGTAAGACATTTATTTTATGAATTATACATTTCTGCTCAGACCAGGGAGGTGGTGGTAGAAATGACAGCTTTATGTTGTATGTATTCAAATAAGATAAATATTGGGCTATCCAATTTCCTTAGTGGGAGGGAATCATGATGAACCAGATCCATGTCACTTCCATGATCCTTGCTCCTGTTTGTCAGCAGGATATTATTTGGTGGAAAAAAGTTAGCAATCACAGCCAAAGTGGAGTTATTGAAACAAGTATGTGCTGGCTAAAACATGAAGACTACGGGGAGATGAAGTCTTGTTATTTAAGAGTAATTTGTCTGCAGATCTAGCATTCATGATGGCTATCGGTATAGATTTGTTAGGGGCAGTGTTGAGACTGAATTATTGATGGAGATAGAGGATGGTGTGATGTTTGCGTTGGGGCAGAGAGATACTGGTGACACCAGTAGAAAATATAAGGAGAGGTTGAGAGGGTTCTGTTATGTGTGGGTGGCATAATGTGGTGTCCACTTTTAACTTCCTAAGGATCTGGTTGAATGTTGATTAATAACTTTGGGTAGCCTGGATAGTTAATGTTTCTACTGCTATAAAATATTTATGGTTGTAAGTGAAGTATTGATTAATATGGACATCATAAGCTTTTAGGTATCTTTAATCAGAAAGGGAATGAGAAGGGTTGGATGAAAGTCCTCTCCCACATATATGTGTTTGACATATAGAACAAAATATATGAATTGTCATTTTTAACAGATTTACAGAAGAGTTGGCAAATTAAGTTTTGGGTTATTAGTGAGAAGGCTGGTTTTGAATTCCTGTCTGCTTTCCTTTGAGATAACCAAAGAAGGGTGCATTATTAAAAAAATGTAAGGGCTAAGGGGTCTGGGGCATGTTACGAGTGAGATAGAGGTATTAATGATACTGGATGAAGTAAAGTGATGGAGGTTCAGGTATGAGAGTGAAAACAATGTCTCAACATCTGATGTTCTTAATGGTGAGATCAATATGACAGAATATAGAATGAAACATCATTTCACTCTTCATGCTGTGGTGTGTGATTTTCACACAGTAGAAGATATGCAGGAGAGCTATGTTCAGGAAGTTGGTTTTAATAGCTTACATTCAACTATCACTAGCTTCCAGGAAACTTCAGCATAGAATGTTGCAAAGGTGTATTCCCTAGATGTGAGATAATAAGGTGGTAATAAGAGAAAAGGCAGTTTAAGTAAAGACAAGGTTACTATACTTGCGGCAGGCGATCACCCAACAGTGTATCCAGGTATAGCAGATTATTACATTCTGGAACAGTGTTCAAATCAGCTGCACATATCAGGAGGCCTTCAATTGGTAGCTGGTTGGAAGAAACTGCAAGGGATGAATGCAGTCGGTTAAAGGTGTAAAACAATAAAGTGTCCTCACCTGTTATGATCTCTGAGTCTTGTTTTGTGTAAGGGAAGCCATTTTGTTTGTGGTCTATTCTTCTGGAGATGGAAACCGGAAACAAGATGTCCACCAATTATGTGCTGTTAGAAATGGGCTATTCGGCTGGCAGTCAGGTTACCCTCTGTCCAAGCAAGTACCCTCACTCTACCCAGGGCAATGGAGAAACACACTTAGATAACCAATGCTTACCCCCTTGATAGCTTGGCACAAGCAATCAGGGTTATCTTAGAAGCAATGTGTGAAGTATTTGTACCAACACACACACTAATACAGTGAAAACATTACAAAATGGACACCACACCAGTGTCGAAAAATAGGTAATATGTATCTAAAGCAAACAAAAATTCAATGTACACAAGTTAAAATATGAATTTTCAAAAGAATAAGAGTCTTACTCCATAGAAAACAATGGAAACGATGATTTTGCACAAAGTACCTGGTTAGCGTAAAAAATAAAGCCGCACAGGTGAGCGTGCATCGTAAAAGGGCAGCGATGTGTTGATTCCTTCATTGCTAGTGAGGCTGTGCATCGTTTCTTCTCTGGTTGGGTCAGCGATGCATCGTTTTTCTCCCTCGCAGTAGAGTGGTGCATTGATTTCCAGACAGAGCACATCGGATGCGCGCATGGTGTTAGAAAATCATGATGTGTGGGGTTTGCATTGTTATCAGGCAGGATCAGCACTTCTCCTCAGCCCTTCAGCTCTTCTTCTTGGCAGAGGTACCTCTTGAATCCATAAGTGATCTAAACTCTGGGGGTTTGGGTCCAAAACTTAAACCCCTTTCTGCATTTGAAGTAGGCATACTTCAAAGGAAAGTCCCTGTTGTTCACAAAATCCTGCCTTGCCCAGGCCAGGCCCCAAACACCAGGGGGTTGGAGACTGCATTGTGAGAGGGCAGGCACAGCCCATTTAAGTGCGAGTGACCACTCCTCCCTCCACTCTAGCACAGATGGCTCATCAGGATAGTCAGGTTATACCCCAGCTCCCTCTGTCTCATTGTCTAGAGTGGATTCACAAACAGCCCAACTGTCAAACTGACCCAGACAAGTAATCCATAAACAGGCAGAGTCACAGAATGGTTTAAGCAAGAAAATGCCTACTGTGCATTTTCAAACTAACAATCTAAAAAACAACTTCACTAAAATATGTATTTTTAAATTGTGACTTCAGAGACCCAAAACTCCAGATTTCCATCTGCTCTCAAAGGGAATGTGCACTTTAAGAATGTTTAAAGGCAGCCCCCATGTTAACCTATTAGAGAGATAGGCCTTGCAACAGTGAAGACTGAATATAGCAGTTTTTCACTGTTAGGACATGTAACACACGTCAGTACATGTCCCGCCTTTAATATACACTGCACCCTGCCCATGGGGCTACCTAGGGCCTACCTTAGGGGTGCCTTCCATGTTTGAAAAGGGAAGGTTTAGGCCTGGCAAGTGGGTACACTTGCCAAGTGGAATTGTCAGTTTAAAACTGCACGGACACACTGCAGAGGCAGGTCTGAGCCATGTTTACAGGGCTACTAAGGTGGCTGGCACAACCAGTGCTGCAGTCCCCCTAGTAGTATTTGATTTACAGGCCGTGGGCACCTCCAGTGCACTTTACAAGGGACTTACTAGTAAATCATATATGCCAATCATGGATAAGCCAATTACACATACATTTTATATAGGAGCACTTACACTTAGCACTGGTTAGCAGTGGTAAAGTGCACAGAGTACCCCCCAAAAAAGCCAAAACAGAGTCTAGCACACATCAGTAACCTGGAAAGCAGAGGCAACAAGTTAGGGGAGACCACGCCAAGGATGCCAGGTCAAACAGGTACCAACGTGGTACATTTGTGGCAAGATGGCACTGTATTTCATGCACTCCAATTCTGGCCATCAGTGACCTGCCTGCTTCTCACAGCGGAAATTTTTGTGAGTCATAGGGTATGTTGCATTCTTCAACAATATTTGACTGGTAGTAGTGGCTGTAGCCACTACCAATTATTAACATCTGGCAAGGTCCATAACGGCCAATGATGGCGGGGTTTGGCAGAGTCACCAGTCTCTGAAGTAACCATAGGAAATCCAGCCAGCTTTCAGAGTCCTAGGGACCAAACAGCACTGAATGATGGCTTAGCTCACAGGGGGACCAGGTTCAGGAAGGCACTCGGTAAATGACGAAAGGGTGATGAATGTTCAAATGTTTAAATAAAATTACAGGCATGAACTAAGCATCTGTTACTGACACTCCAGAAATTGAAAATTCCAAAAACTCAGTCTACATGTCCCAGACTATTGGAGTATCTTGTATGTGCCTACAAAGTGTGTTAATTACATTGCTACATTTTCAGCATGTTACAATAATTTCTATAGGTAAGCATTGGGTAATCCACAAATAATAAATCTGTGACATTCTCTTGCTCCTCTCTGCTCCTTAACAACTTTAGTTTGGGTTTATTAAAGATCTCCTGCCATTTAATATTGCAACAAGCTATAGAATCAAGAGGTCTTATCTGAGTGAAGTTCCTTCATCACCATAGATGATTGTGTGCCCCAGGTATGATGATCATCATCTTCTGAAAAAAAAAACATAGGTTAAAGTGACGTTATAGTTAGGTGACGATGTCTTTTAAAACATACTGGTTTAAATGTACAAAACCTCTGAAATTCACCAGTTATTTCAAGTAACTGTAACTCATGCCCTAAGATAACTAAAACTAGCTCCCTGAGAAATTAAGGTTTAAAAACATTGCATATTTCATGCCGGGAAGGATCTGAAAGCCCAACAGATCTTGAGAGAAGGTCTGATTGGCTGACACCACGTCAATAAAAATGTGTCAGCAGCCATTTTAGGACTTGAGCACTGAGCCCCTTACCCTGGACATACATTTAAAAAAGACATAGCAATATCCTGCACCTCTGGTTGGGGGAAGTCTCCCATGGACAGCCCTTGGTACCAAAAATGAATTTTTTAAAAACATTTTATTGCAAATTTGTGGGAAACTCCAGGTTTGCCAGGGCTCAGTAGGGTCGCAAAACCAATTTGATAGGGGAGAGGGCATGTGGCCCCTCCCAGAGCCTCTATGTGGAGCCTTTTTAAAATTTGGCAGAGGGGGATGTACAGCCCTCTCTTCCCAAGCCTCTATGAGACCCCAGGGACCTTATCCCCACTGTTGTAAAAGAGTGGAGAAAGGGGCATGCAACTCCTCTTCCCAAGCCTCTGTGAGACACCAGGAACACCATCCCATAGTCCGTTTTAAAAATAGGGGAGGGGCATGTGTCCCTCCTCACCAAGAGTCCATAAGGTCTTAAGACCTCTTCTCTAGGGCCATAATGATACATGGGAGGGAGTGTTGGCCTCCCTCCCTGAACAGTAGATAAGCCCAGGGACCCTATTCCCTAGGTCCTGATGCAAGCAGTGTTCCTCACAATGCTTCTTTTTGCCCAGGCAGAAAACATAACTTTGCTTCAGCCTGAGTAGGAGTTGTGAAAAATGATACTCCCAACCAGGTGGGAGCAAAGTGAATAACAATATGCCCTTCTTGGCTTTAAGTATTTGCAAGCACAATCTCATACGCAAACGTTCAGTCACTTGACTGCATAAGCAGCCAGCTTGACTGTAAAACGTCATCTTCTAATCGATTCAAACATGTAACTCACAATCACATTTCTCAGTAGGGGTTTCGTTTATAGGGCATATAGTGAGAGAAGGCAGTCCTGTCAATAGTATCACTCAAAAATGGACCATGCCACGTTGCTGCCATTGATGATTATCCTGCACATTTTGATATATGAACTGTACCCATTTGATGAACCTAGTTCCAAACACCTGCTTCTTTGTAAGTTGCAAGGACATTTTATCAAATGATGTATCATCATCAAATAGAATGCTTCAGAGTGGTTCATGAAGGTCTTCAGTTTGATTTTTCGAGTATTTGGCCAGGTTGGTGTGGGAAGCGGTGTCTTTTTTTATAACTAACCCATGTTAACACCTTGGGGATCTTTGTAGAAAAGCCGAATATTAGGCTTGTAGCAGGGCATCCACTTTAAGAAGTGAGATGAGATGAAATGATTGGCAGTCTTTCAGCAGATATAGCAAGGCCCTAGGAAAAGGGCCCTACCTAGGAGCATCACCTCCCAGGTGAAGGCTAAGAATGCAGAGGTTTATATCTCTGTAGTGTTGTATGTATTTCACTTGTTTCAGTCCATTAAGTCTTATATAGATATTTTGGTCTTGAGCTGAGAATGGGATCCTTCCAGAACTGCTCAAACGGGCGAGGTTCAAGGGTAGTGCTAGACAACATATCACTGACACACCTGAAGAATTGCTTGTGGCCACAGAATCAGTTTGTCAGTTCTATAGCTCTATAGTTAATGGCATCCATTGCATGTTTTGACATTTGGTTTCGATCCAATATTACAAGCAAATGTACCTGTCTTTCCAGGGCTCATTTGCACAGATTCCGTTTGATAATTTTTATCATTTATGAAGGATTTGTTTTGAACTTTACTTCTGCAAAGTTCTAAAACAATAGAGCATTGATGTCCTAATTTTACAAGTGCTGCACTTTTGATAAAGTCCAAGGCCCATATTTATACTTTCTGACGCAAAACTGCGCTAACGCAGTTTTGCGTCAAAAAAATGCGGGCGCCGTATTTATTGAATGACGTTAGCCGGCGTTAGCCGCGGGCGCCGTCTGGTGTGCGTTAAAAAAAAACGTCGTACACCAGGCAGCGCCAGCGTAGGGGGAAAATGGAGTATGGGCGTCCAAAAATGGTGCAAGTCAGGCTGAGGCAAAAAAATCGCCTCAACCCGATTTGCGCCATTTATTTTTCACTCCCAACCCCCATTGAAATGACTCCTGTCTTAGCAAAGACAGGAGTCATGCCCCCTTGCCCAATGGCCATGCCCAGGGGACTTCTGTCCCCTGGACATGGTCATTGGGCATAGTGGCATGTAGGGGGGCACAAATCAGGCCCCCCTATGCCACAAAAAAAAAAAAAAAAATACTTACCTGAACTTACCTTAATGTCCCTGGGGTGGGTCCCTCCATCCTTGGGAGTCCTCCTGGGGTGGGCAAGGGTGGCAGGGGGTGTCCCTGGGGGCAGGGGAGGGCACCTCTGGGCTCATTCTGAGCCCACAGGTCCCTTAACGCCTGCCCTGACCCAGGCGTTAAAATCCGGCGCTAATGCGGGTTTTTTAGACCCGCCCACTCCCGGGCGTCAATTTTGCCCGGGAGTATAAATACGACGCATATGCATTGGAGTCATTTTTTAAGACGTGAACGCCTACCTTGCATATCATTAACGCAAGGAAGGTGTTCATGCAAAAAAATTACGCTAACTCCATGAACTTTGGCGCTAGACGCATCTAACACCAAAGTATAAATATGGAGTTAGTTTTGCGTCGAATTTGCGTCGAAAAAAACAACGCAAATTCGGCGCAAACGGAGTATAAATATGCCCCCAAATATTTATACGTGTTGCATCTAGGTTTGTCACCTTTACCGGAAAATAGGAAACAGTGTATCAGTGCAGCCTGTTCTTCCTGTAGTTGGAGTGCAGTCTGACGCATGTAGCCTTTAATCAGGTGAAACCGGTGCATGTCAGAAATATTCAACTGCAGTATAGTCTCTGCGTCTGTCAAACGTGTTGTTGCTGCTTCATACGTAAAAGTTAAGCTGTGGGATTTGACCTAATAGACCTTTGTTTGAATCCAGATTTATTGCTTGATTCATAGTTCCATCATCTTTGGTAAATGCCTACATTGTAAATATGAAATAGGCAATTGTGCTTTGTATCTCTATTTATTGCTTGATTCATAGTTCCTTCTTCTTTAGGAAATACCTACACTGTAAATATGTAAAATACGATTGTACTTTGTATCTCTCACAATGCACCCTATAAAGTAAAGTGATCCATTATTCACCACTGCAAACCTTTTGCATGTGCAGGTGAGAGTGATCACTTACTAACATATTTAATAAACAAATATTGGTAAATATATTTCTGGTATGTAATCATTGGCTGCACCGTCCTATACGTTTCAGTTATCGATGGAGCGGTGAAATACCGGCCAGGGAGCAACCGTAAAACTTGCAGCCAATTAGTGATCTTTCTGGAGGGACAACTATCTCATGGACACATGCAGTATTTACTTCTAGAAGATGGGAAACAATGCTCCTGGGTACTGTGGCAGAATGAAAAAAGGTGGAATGCTTCACAAAATTCACCACAGAGACGTCTATAAAACGTGTTCGCCATTAAAATGTGCTTTAACCTTTTTGCTGCTAGGCCATTTCCCTCTCAGTACTGAGCTCTTTTGGGCTATTTGGGGTAGTTTCGAGCTTAGGCCTCCATATCTTTTTGTGCACATAAGCTATCCAAGTCAAAATGTGTCCTTTTATTCCAACATCCTAGGAAAAAGACATCCACACATGTTTTGCTGAACTAAAGTCACCATCTTCCTATCTTTCAGGAACACACAGAGCTATTTCACAACTCCAAATTGTGTACCACAGTTTTATAAATTTTCTAAGTGGTAGCCTATTTTCCATATTTTTGTAGTCCTCAACCTACTTCCAGTTTGTGGTGGAAACCAGTACAAAACCTGTGGGTGATGCAGAAAAATCATAGAGTTCTAAAAAGTAGACAAAATTCTGAATCTGCAAAGGGTCATATGTGTAGCTCCCTCAAGGTTTTCCCAAGGAAAATAACAATTGAAAAAAAAGAATATTGAAAATGACTAGGAAAAAACAGGCATTTGCGAAAACATTTTAATCTGTAACTTTTTGTCCCAGTGGCAGATTGACAAAAGCAGGGGGCTGGGCCCTGCATCGCGGGCGCTACTAAGCGCGCCGCAACACACCACAGCACCATCCCGACCTGTTTCTCTGGCTCCTGGTGGGACTACGAGTCCCAGGAGCATCTGCAGTAAGGTAGGAACTCCTACATTTGAACTCAGTGCAGACACCTCCTTTTCACAGGCTCTCAGGCATCCTTAAGCTATACCGAGCTGCTTCTATGGGGAAACGTAAGGCTAGAAACAGCCCCCCAGGGGGAAATGCCCAGCCCAAGATTTCTAAGCTATTTAAAACATCCCGTGCCCCATCTGGTTGTGTGGCAGACGATATTGACATTCTAATAGAAGAAGTGGAGGCCTTGTTGACTAAAAAAGACAAAGACCCACAGAAGTGCTCAAAAAATGTCTCCCTCACAACTTTTCTTAAACCCTGTGACAAGGGAAAGATCCCTTCCAGCGATGCCACCATGAGGCTTCTGCCTTGCCAAAACAAAGGGGGCTTACATGGAGTCTTGTCAAGTGTGGAGGAAACTCCAGCCAGAAGTGTGATTGTCCATGAGATCCCGTGTTCAAACCGTTTCTCTGCTTTGGAGTCCCTCGGCCAAAACGACGATCTGGGCGCCTCTAATGATCAAGCCATAAGTCAACAGTCTACTCTCTCTACTCAGAAGGATTTGTTAACTCTTGTTGTAGAATTAAAAGAAGAGGTGAAAGACCTAAAAACTTCTTTAGCTGAGGTCTTGACTCTACTCCGCTCTAAAAGTACTCCTATGGAACTTTGCAATTTGAATAACCATGAGCCATCTATTAAAACTAGGCGCTACAAAGTACCTGTTTCTAGGGAAAACAAGGAAAAATCTCCACTATGGGCATCCAGTGCCCAGGTTCAGGCAAGTTCTGTTTCACCGTCTTGCCATAACAGTCCCTTTGGACCAAAAAATCCTTACGCGCCAACACCAGCCCACCCAAAGCATACAAGGGTTGCAAATCTTGTGCAAAATGCACACCAGCTCAGAGACGGTGGACATCCAATGTATATGTGCAGAGTTCCCTCCCTAGTAACAAACACTAAAGAAGACATGATGTCCCTAAAAAATAAAGCCATACATTGGATTCGGCACACTCGCCAATGCAGCTCTGTAATACACTCAGACATAACCTTTGCCCAGCGATATCCCTCATCGGAGGGTCAATTTGATACAATTAAGCTGATATTATCCACCCCAGATCTGGTAAGGGGTCTTCTCTCCCTAGAAACGCGAAACCCTTTGCAAAATGACTCGAAGATCCACTTCAAAAGTTGCTGGCCCGAAGGAGATCATGTGCCAATTATGAACTTACTAGCTCCAAAGAGAGCCTTGGACCAACCCAACAACCAGGATGGTCCCCCGAGAATGTTTTACCAACACCAAAGTGTCCTGCCCAATTACTCCTGGCAGATGAATCTGACTGACTTATTCCTGAACGGGACCGTAGGGAGCCCCCCTAAACCACATTCCTTGGGGAAAAAGGGGCCCCTCCAGAGCCTCTTGCTCAAGGGAGGGAGAAATTTGCACTGCCAGGCATAAAAAATGTTCCACTCAATTCTACCTCTAAAAACTCTAATGGTAATATGTGCAGTTTCACACCTCCACTGAAGAGGAATGTAAGTGAGGGGTATTTAACTCCAAACCTTCTGTCATAGAATCTGGCAGGAATCCGTACTAAATTAGTTGATCCAGATTGGGGGGCCTACATTGACAACTTTGACATTTGCTTTTTTCAAGAAACATGGATGATAGATAATGTATTTAGGCAAGGTTTTAAATCCTACTCCAAATCAGCAAGCCCTTCTCCGATGGGGAGAGTTGCTGGAGGGCTCATTACATGGCTAAAGTCCACAGTCAAGGGGAAAATCAAAGAAATTGAAGTGGACTCAGAGGATATATTGGCCTTATCCATACAGCAGAAGTGCGGTTCCCTTCTATTATGCGTAAACATTTACAATAGACCAGGTCCTTCAAACAAATTGTCCAAAACCTTCCATGCATTGAATGCTCTAGTTACAGAACATATAAGTTCGTACTTCATTTTTATTGTAGGGGATTTAAATGTAACACTTGAACCTAACTGTGCTTTTTCGGAGGTAACTCAACTTGAAGATGTAGCATGGAACATTCCTCCCTTTTCCTCTCTAAAGAAACAGGCCAAATCAAATGGTAGAGCGCTTCAATTTATACATTTCATGATCGCCCATGGCCTTCGCCCTGGGAATGGGCGCTTTCCCTCGGATACACCTGCAAAGCCCACTTTTTTTAGAGGCCAGTATAGTAGTACATTGGATTATGTGGTAATTGACACAAGAATTTGGTTCAGCATACATGACATGCATGTAGGAAGACAGTACACTAGCGACCATGCCCCAATTCTAGTCACCTACGAGGGCCTAATTTCAGAAAGAGAGGATACCCATTATAGCAAGAGAGTCTCCCTGCCCCTGACACTCTCCTCCAACAAGCGTAGAGATAAAACTTTGATAACCAACGCCAGGCGAGATTATGCGCTAACAATAAAGCATGCCAAAAATAACTGGGAAATGGCGTCCTGGCAGAAGCTATTGACAGCAGCCAGGGAAAAGCACACAAAGTGCTTTTGGTCCCTGGTAGCTTCCAATGGGTGAAACCAGGACCACAGACTTGACTGCCATATCCCCTCTGACACTTGGGCTGACCATTTCACGAAACTCTATGAAGAGGAAGTTTATGATCTTGAGGTGTACAAAATGGGTTCTCTCTCTGACAACAACCCTATGTCATTTACACTATCCGAAACGAGAAAGGCCATTATGGCCCAAAAAGAGGGAAAGGCTCCTGGTCTTGATGGCATTCCGGCTGACTTATACAAATCTGACCCAGAGATATGGGTCCCATACATTAACAAAGTATCAAACGCAGCCTTGGCCACCGGAAATTATCCCCGCACCTGGGGGGGTGCTATCATCATACCTATTTATAAAAAGGGAAACAGATCTGATCCAACAAATTACAGGCCAATTAGCCTTTTGGATAACCTCCAAAAAATATTCTGCCATCAGATTCTGACAAGAACCAAGGAATGGATGCAAGAATCACAAATCTTGAGTGACTTCCAAGCTGGTTTTAGGGAAAAAATTAGCACAATCGACCAGATATTCAGATTCCTCACGATTAAATGGAAGTCTGTTGACCTGGAAGGAGGGAAGCTATTCGTAGCTTTTGTGGATCTTAGATCCGCATTTGACTTGGTCCCACGCCAAAAGCTGTGGGGGGTACTGGATAAAGTAGGACTCCCATGCACGCTATTAAATACAATCAAAAGCTTGTATAATAAGACCTTTGCTAAAATTAGATGGGGAGCAAATGGGGAAGTAACAAGAGAGATCCCAATTAAAAGGGGAGTTAGACAAGGGTGCGTTTTGGCCCCAACCCTCTTCTTAATATTTATAAACGCTTGTATTCCTTATCTATTTGCCTGCGACAATGATGCCCCCAAGCTAGGGGTGGTGAAGACACCATGCCTGCTCTTTGCGGATGATACATTATTGTTATCTCAAACTGCTTCTGGATTAACAAATTTACTCCAAAAATTCATGTCCTTATGTAGTGACCACGGCCTTGAAGTTAATTCTACGAAAACAAAGTATATGATCTTTGGTGACAATAAACACAAAGTAAGAAATAGAATCTTTACGGAAGGGGTAGAGTTGGAGAGAGTTGCTGAATTTGTGTATTTGGGGGTTAGACTGGAGGATACGCATAGATGGCAGGCTCAGATAACGAGGGCACATATGTCTCTGAAGCAGAACCTGGGTGGTGTCCTGAGATTTGCAAATAGGTCCCCTAGGTTCGCAATTACTCCAGCAATGGAAATATACAAGCTATAAGCAAGAGGGAGTGCTCTCTATGGAGCAGAGCTATGGGGACATGGTAATCTGAAGGATTTGGAGTTTGCTGAAAACTCTTTTATAAAGTCTATCCTCAGAATACCCACTAGTTCCCCTACGTTGCCTGTCCGCATGGACGTGAACTTAGACTCCATTGCACATATAGCAGCGCTGAAACCAATATTATACTGTATCAGAATATGGTCCCTGGACATACTTAGCCCATATAGGACATGGTTCAAAGCTCTGATTAGTGAGAACTACACAGGAAAAATCCCTTGGTGCAATTACGTTAGAGCTAGTCTGACCAAACTGGGGTTGGCCCATTTTTGGATGGTCCCCTTTGATCTACCCAAAAATGCTGTACATATTGTAAAGGATAGATATTGGTGGTGGCTAAAACTGGGAAAACTAGCAGAGGTCCCTTTAGGCAGTTTGACAGATAAGTTTACATCAGTCAAATGCCACTACGAGTTTGAATCGTATATGGATCTGATTACATTCCCTCGAGCCCGCGCCCTTTACATCAGACTCAGGCTAGGCTTGTTACCGTTACGTTCTTTCACCTGTACTTGGTCTAAAGATGATCCTTATGCCAATCACTGCTGAATGGGCTGCGGCCTTCCCGAATGTAGTGCACATGTACTATTCCATTGTCCTGCTTATGATAAACAACGAATTAAATGGATTGTACCTCTTTGTAGAACCATGGGCTTCCAGAATCGGTTTGCTGCCCTCAGAATTTTTAGGTCAAATACCCAGGGCGTTGTGGCATTTGCCTTAGCCAGCTACTTAGATGAAATTTGGCATGCTAGAACAAAAATGCTAAAGTCATCTCATAAATAGGAGCCTATAATGGGAATGCTTTGTACTTTCATTCTATTAATCGTTTTTAATTAGGGATATATTTGTTCTATGATATTTACTATGAAATATTTTACATTGTTGCACGATTTTATAATATGGCACGATTTTTAAAAGGAAAATGTTTTATAATCTAGGATTTTTATACACAGTTTATTTTTGTAAAATTGTGAATTTGTGATGCGCTTTTATGGTATTTGTGTTTTATCGAAATAAAGCTAACAATGATGAATGATGACAAAAGCAATATACCATTACATCCGTCAGACCCTTCTGGTTGCGGGATATATTGAGTTTGTAGGTTCTTCAAAAAATCAAGGTACTCAGAGCAAACAGCTGAGTTGCACCCTACAAATGTTTCTCACTACCAAGTATAGACCAATTTTTATAGCATAATAGGGAGAGTGAAAATTGGGCACCAAGGAAATGTATTTATTGCCGAAATGGGCACATTTGAGGATGCAGCCCTATTACAAGATTTCACCTGACAGTATAGTCATGAGGATATGGAAATTGGATCTAATGCCAAAATAGGACTGCAACTTATGCCGTCAAACACAGATTGTCTACTTGCTTAAGCATAAGCTTTTTCTTTTAGGTGTTCATTTTGATAACTTTCTCACTTAACAACATTCTTTCTTTCCCCATTGTTCCTTCAGCAGTGGAGAGTTTGGTGAACTTCTTCTTTTGTCTTCATTATCCTTTCCTTAGTGTTATTCATATACCAATATCATAAACAGTCATCTGTGGTAAGTTTAGTGTTCAGGTTTTCAATTTTATTGCATGTGCTTCAATTATATTTATCCTTATATTGTGTTTAGTCTGGCCTTTCTACATTTGAGTGCACAATGTAAGTTATCTTTTTGTTATCGCTACGTCTCTTCATTTTGTTCACCAGAGTCAGGACCAATATATCTTATTTAGGTGTTCTGCACCCTCCTAATCCTTTGGGGTGTTCTTTTCCAACATTATGGGTATATCAGCAATTTTATCGACCTTAAAGGAGTCCTTCTTTCCCATTCACTTCTCTTCCTTTTTCTTTGCTCTTTCTTTCTTTTTTGTTTTTTTTTGTATTTACCTATCATCTTTACAGCAATTTGCTTGTTTTCTATTTTATTGTTCATTAATGTTCTCCTCAAGAATGAATCTCAGGATCACCACACAGAATTTCAAAGGCTTACAAAAATCATATCAAACGTCAACAAGTTTTGTCCCACTTACCAAGATTGAAATGTCAGTTGGCCTTTGTTAGAAATTGGTAATCTAGTTGGCAGATGTATGCACCCTGTCCAAGTAGGGACCATAATCCTAGTCAGGGTAAGTCAGATTCACAACATGAACCTGTGCTCACTCTCTGGTAGTTTGGCACAGATCAATCAGGCTGAACTTAAGAGACAATGTGTAAGGTATTTGTGCAACACTTAAATTTCAGTAACACAGTGAAAACACCACAAAACGACTCCACACCAGTTTAGAAAAATTCTGAATATTTATCTGAGTAAAACAAGATGAACACAACAAAAATCCAATAAGTAGAACTTAAGATATACATTTTTAAAGATTTAACTGCAATGTAGTGCTTAGAAGCATAAAGCGCCAATCAGAGATATCTGGTCATGCTAGACTGGGCTACATTTAAAGGTTCAGGCTGACCCCAATATAGGGCAGGTCAGATACAGTCCCAGATAAGTCCGGCAGAAGTGTTACTTTCTCAAGAATTGTGCCACGAGTCCTATTCATGAGGTAAAGGTTCGCAGAGAGCAATGAGAGTCACTGGCAGTGGTCCATGGGGTGCAAAGAGCCGCCGGGCATTGCAGATGGACCAGCAGAGCCTCATGGTCGTGAATGGCAAACCTTGTTGTGCGAAGAGGCAAACATGCACCCACTTGTGCTGATCCTTTGTACGAGGAGCACAGTTCAGTTGTAAACGGGCCCATTCACAAACAGCCCAAAAGGTTGATTTCAGGAGCAAAAAAAATACTTCCAAATGCCCAGGACTGGAGGAGTCCCTCTTCGGGGTTAGGAGTTGGTTCAAGATGGGTCTAGGAGCTGTAGAAGAGTTGAGGGTAAGTCTTTGATTACCCTGATACTTCAAGAGCAGGAGGCAAGCAATCAACCCCTTGGAGGCACTTGATTTTGTAGTGGATGTAGAGGGAAAAGTCTGATCCTTCTCACTCTCAGGTAAGAGACAGAAAGCAGAAGGCCAATACAGCAATGCAGTCGACCAGAGTGGCAATCCTTCCTGGCTGCACAGCAGTTCTTCCTGTCAGAATGTCCTTCAGATCCAGAAGTGTAGTAATTTAGTGGGATTTGGGGTCCAGTACTTATACCCAATTGAGCCTGTGAAGTGGGGGAGACTTCAAAGAGAGACCTTTGAAGTGCATAAGGTCCCTGTCCTTCCTTCCCTGGCTCCAGACACTCTACGGGGGCTATGCAGCTTTTTGTGTGAGGATAGGCACAGTTCTATTCAGGTGTAAGTGTCAGCTCCTCCCTCTCATCTAGCTTAGGAAGACCCATTAGCCTGGTGATGAACCATTAGGATGCAAATGTAACACCCCAGATCCCTTTGTATGTGACTGTCTATAAGAAATGCACAAAGCCCCGCTGTCACCTACCCCAGCTCTGTACCCAGAGTCAGGCAGAGGCACAGAATGGTTAAAGTAAGAAAATGACAACTTTCTAAAAGTGTCATTTTCTGACTTACAATTTGAAATCTGACTTTACCATAAGCTGTGATTTTAAATTGTGAGTACAGAGACACCAAACTTCAAATTTCTATATTTTCCCAATTGGAAGTTACGGTTAAAGGTTGCTTCAAAGTAAACTCAATGTTAACCTAGGGGAGAGATAGGCCTTGCAGTGGTGAAAAATGAATGTAATAGTTTTTCACTACCAGGACATGTTATACATAACAGTACATGTCAAACTTTTTAAATACACTGCATCCCGCCCTTGGGGATAACTAGGGCCTACCTTAGGGGTGACTTTTATGTACTAAAAAGGAAGGATTGGGCCTGGCAAGTGAGTGCACTTGCCAGGTAGGAATGGCAGTTTAAAACAGCACATACAGGGTGTTGTCTGGCCATGGACTGTGATGCCCGCCTCACTGCGGAGCTCTCTGTGCCGGCGGGCCCTGGACGCATGAGGGGGCACCATGGTGGCAGTGGGGACTGCCATCTGTGCCCCGAGGGACTTCACTAATGGCTTACTTTAACCAAACAGGTGGGACAGGGGTCCCCACCATCAGTGACTGCAGTGTATTGCTGATGCGTGTGAGGGGCCTTTCCTGCCAAGCACAGCAGCGGTCTCGTGTTCGGGCTGGGGCATGGCCTGCTGCAAGCCTGAGCATTCGCCTGCTCCCAGATTTCTGTTCGCAGGGGGCATGCCATGGAGCTGGTTGCCCCCTGGTAGCAACAACATTGTGGACGACTCCTTGGGGCTCAACTCCAGATGCCCTCCCCTACCTACAGCGCACCGGAGGCCAATAAAGCAGAGGGCCTTGCCCCCCCAGGGGATCTACTGGATGCAGCAAAGACCTCATACTCAAAGACTATGAAGTGCAGCTGTCCATCAGCCGCCTCGCCCGGAGAAGGGGACCCGACCACCCACACGACTCATGTTGCTGCAATACATGAAGCCTACATTACTTCTCTAGCCCCTCTGGGGCCCAGCACTATTTTCTCCAGGTAGGCATCCCTCCTCTCATTGTTGGTTGTTCCCTACTAGGGTCATGGGGACCTACCACCAACAACCACGCAGATCACAGCATGCAAGCGGAACCTGCAGAAGAACCGACACCTGTCCCAACCATTGACTTTACTGGAAGTGATCTGGGCCCTGTTTATTCGGGGCGGCACACAGACCAGGTACAGATGAACCCCAAGAGACAAACACCAGTCCATCCCCACACCAGCCAAACCTGCCTGCATCCCAAGCTGCACCACCCATAAAGACTTACTGAGCAATAAGGGTCATCTGGTCGAGTGAGGTGTGGCCGGATCATAACTGTGTTCCCCGGAATGGACCTTCTAAGGGCTGGAAACCCAATGCCGGCTGTGGCACTACCTCTCCTCTAATCTGGGGCAGTGACCACTGGAAAACAATTAGGAGGCAACCTGGGTTGCCTCATTGCCTTTCTAATGCCTGAGGACGCAGAGGTGACAACACCCTCACTCTTGGAGGCCAACCTTAATCTTCACCAGGGTTGCTGTGTTGAATAAGATAGGACCAGGCCCTGGACAGAGACCAACTCTTCACTGGGCCCGCTCCCATTGTTGTTGTGACTGGAGGCCTGTCCCCCCCCCACATTTTACGGTAACGTGTACATCCACCAGGAACACGGACCCTCAGCTAACCGCTCCATGGTTTTGATCCAGGGAGCCTAGACTGGAGAGGCCCAACGGCAAATCCGTTGGCAAATCCTCTATGAAGCCCGCACAGCAGCTTCTCTTTTCTGAAGCCTTTCAACACTCACGCCCAATGACCTCTGTCAAGGAACCAAAGGAACCACATGCTGGCAGATTTGCCTACCACCGCAGTTTGCCCAGCGCAAGATACTAGTATGGAGCATATACCTCAGGAAGTTACGACTGTGGGTCATAGACTGGAAGGAATGGACTTCACTATTTCTATGTGGCCGGCTGAGACTAAATCTATTCTCCTAGATATAGCGGGTTTTCAGTCCCTTGTGACGGGGTTGGAGCAGTGTGAGGACCACCTTGACACCATGCTGGAGTGAGATCAAGAACTCTTCTTCCTCTGCAGCAAGCTCATAGACTTGGAAGACAGGAGCCACAGAGACAATATCTGCTTTTTTGGTTTCCCGGAAAATACGGACAGGTCAGACATCCAGGCCTTCCTCTGGAACGTCCTCCCCACAATCATGGGCCTAATATTTTACCCCCCTCCATTGGAGTCTAGTGGGTGCACCGCCTGGGCATGAAGCGTCCGGACAGCTCATCCTGACCCTGTCCCATTATTGCCTGCCTCCTGCTCCACGAACAGGCCCGCCCACTCCTCATAGCAGCACACTCCATGGTCCATTTAGCACTGATGGGTACGAGATCTGAATTGCTGCAAACTTTTCAAAGGAGACCAACGATCATCGAAAGGCATTCCTGTCAAGCCACCCTTGACTTCGCCAAATGAACGTAAAATAGAGTATTTGAGACAGCGCAAATGTAGATCACCAAAACCGGCAAAGTCAAAAGATTTCTACGACCCAGAAGATCTGGGTCTTTTCTTGGACTGCTTGTCAGCCCAGGCCATGGACACGACTTCCCGGGCCCCATCCTCAGGGCTGTCCAATTACCCCTGGGATGCAGCACTTCTACTACATTCCTCCCCGGAAGGACAGAATCGATGTGATGGTGATTCTCACCATAGAGGCAGGGATCCAGAGAGGTTGCTGAGACCCCACAGTGATGGAGACCAGGCACTTCAAGCAGTGGCACACTATACTCAGCTATCAGATAGTGATGTCTCATTCTCCTTTGAGGCCTTCCCTTGCTTCCAATTGAAATTTCTGCAGACATGTGGGCTCTGTATGTCCATGGGGCTGAGATGGGACAGTGAGACCTGCATCCCTATCCCGACTGAAGGCTGAGTACTTTGTTTCATGCTTGTATGAGCTACGACCCAGCTGTGTGTATTAAGATCAGGGATGTGGCTCAGTAGTTGGCTGTGTAAAGCTCTGCTCCCTGCTGCACAGCCTTGTTACTGCTCTATTTTTCTTTTTCTTTTTTTTCCCCCTCTTCACCTACTATCCAATTGGCATACCATATTAGTGTTACATCAGAGTTTTGTAAGCTACAATGCACTGTTGTTGTGTTTTAGGCTACCATCCACAGAATTTATATTTACTATGTCTCATGGTTTATCGTGCTTTGATGAGTTGTCAATGTACCCTAGGCCGCCGGCTCTCAATGTCATTACCCACCATGTTCCCTTGGCTATTGTTGATATATAAATATCCCCAGACCAAGGTGTTGGGAAATATAGGGGAGGCACACCCAATCCGGGCACCCATCAGCCTGCTGGCCTCCTGGGAGCCAGTGGCACTCCATCTTGTTCCGGTTGGCTCTTCTCTACCCTCCCCTTATGAGACATTCTTCTCTCCCCTGCTTGCCTTGTGTGCCCTGTCTCTTGCTGAGCCCCTCCGGGCAAGCTGACTCCACAAGTCAGGACCCGCAGTCCACAGACCCAAGCCATTGGGGCTTTGCTCCTAACCAGAGTCGGATCTCCTGTCTCCTTACCTGATTCCGTATCTTGCTCCCCTTTTCCTTCTCACCTTCCCCGACCTTCTCCTTTGCCCTGCTCTCTTCCCTCCCTCTCTCTCGTTCTCTCCTTCCTCTCATACCTTATTTCACATTCCCTCTACTTCATCCTACTCTAACTTCTTACATCCATTCCTGGTGGGCACCCAGCATCCCTCATCCCCCCCACCGGCTTGGACTTGGTACTTCTTCTTCTCCGATCTTCCTGTGTCCCCTTCTGCCCATCATACACCCTCACCACTTCCATGTTTGGCCAAGCCCCTTTCACCTCCCACCTACTCTATGTCCTGTCCTTGAACGTAAAAGGCTGGACAGATTATGTGAAATGAAAAAAGGTACTCTCCTATCTTCAGTCAAAAAGGGCTGATGTGGCTCTCCTGAAGGAGACACATCTTGATGATGTTGAATCCAGTAAACCACATGGGGATTGGGTAGGAAAGCAATGTTTAGTAGTTGCCTGAAACCGCAGATGGTATGGGGCTGGACACCTAGGAAGTGTGGAGTGGCGATTCTGCTCCACAAAACCCTGCCCGTTACTGTTACTAAAGCATGGTCTGATCCTGAAGGGAGATACATGTTCGCTAAATTGAAGATCGGGGACTACTCGCTTTGAGTAGGCTCAGTTTACGTGCCCACAGGATCTAAGCACTGGTTTCTCCTCCAAATCAACCACCTCCTTACCATAATCGGGAACTCCCGGTACCTTGTAGTGGACGATTGGAACCTCACCCAGGACACAGTGTTTCACAGGACTGATCCCATTGATGTTGGCAACAATCAGGACGGGGCAATACTGGCAGACTTGCGATTGGTGGACTGCTAGAAATTCACACATCTGGCAGATGGAGATTACACTTTTCTCTTGTTGGTACACGGTACTCAGTTGCAACCAGACTATTTCCCCGTGACGCAAAACACAGCGGCCCAGGTGTGAGACTCTCAGATACCCTTGTATGACCTCTCTGATCACTCTGTGATCTTGTTGTCTGTCGACACAGGCCTGTCGCTTCACCGTACTTTGCTACTGTACCCCCCAGGGTAACGCACAACTACAGGCACGTGTTTCCACTTACATGCAGGACAACAAAGGCATAGTTTCATCCAAGAGGGTGCTGTGAGTGGCTGCGAAGGCAGCCATTTGAGGGCAAATGATGTGCGACACAGCGCTGGCCAACAAACAAAAGACATTGCGTCTCTCACCCAACTGTACATAGCCCAACCCTCACTACCAGTACGCCAGTGCTTGGAGCGAGCCCATGTGGCTCTCAACAAACTGTACACATTCCAGGCTGTATATGCGCTGCAACAACTGAAGGGATGCCACTACGAACAGGGGAAAAAGGCTGGAAGACTCTTAGCAGCTCAGCTGCTCCAGCGGGTAAATGTACAGGCCATCCCCGCTATTTCATCCTTAACCAGTGAGCTCCTTACTCGACCGCAGGATATTGTTAATGAGTTTGTGGCATTCTACCGACACTTGTACACCCTAGAAACGGTGGCTAGCTCTACTCAATTGGAGGCCTATCTGAAGTGTGTTCTTCCCCCCTGTTTATCAGAAGAGGGTCAAGTTCTGTTATATAGGGAGATAAGTGAAATCGAAATAGCACAGGCCATATCTAACCTCCCATACCATAAAACACCAGGAATTTTACAAATGGGCCGGTGAGGAGGTAGTCGACTCCTTATATAAAGCCTTCCGAGAGGGATCACTGGGCTCTCTCTCAAATAGGGCAGTGATTGCGTTTCTCCCTAAGCCTGGGCGGGATCTCCTCCTCTGTGGCAGCTATCTCCCTTCTGAATGCAGATGTCAAAATCCTTTACAGTGTCTTGACAGCCCGTTTAGCAAGGTCATCCCATCCTTAATATATCATACACAAGTAGGATTTGTTCCAGGACACATCTCTAGAAACTTTCTCCGTTCCCTCTCACATGCCCTTTGGGAAGTCAGGGATATGCCAGATGAAGCCTTAGCCTTGTCCCCCCACGCTGAAAAGGCATTTGACCTTATCGAATATGGCTATTTGTTTGCAACTCTGCAGAAATGTGGTCTGGGTGATCAATTCACAGCCAAAGCATGTCTGATATACGATCACCCCACAGAGTGGGTTAACTGTGGTGGCTTCTTATCCAACCCTTTTCCAGTATGTGGAGGGATGAGGCAAGGCTGGCCACTCTTTCCACTCTTATTCCTGCAGGCAATGGAACCCTAGCGGACACCTTCCACCAATCTCCTCTCCTTACTGGAATACCCCTTCAGGGGGGTTTTCCAAGCTCCACTTATATGTTGACGACATCCTACTTTCCCTGGCAGAACTGGGCTGATCCATCCCAGCCTTATTAGAGATCATCAATGGTTCTGCGATCCTATCCAGGTATCGGGTAAACTGGGACAAGAGTCAAGCGATCCCCCTCTCCACCATCACGACGTGGGCAGCGATCTAGGGCTTCCCTTTTTGGTGGACACCATTTCACTTCAAATACCTGGGGATCCTCATCAACCAGTGATTAGAACGCATGGTAGCGGACAATTTGGATTCACTCATAGGCAATATGAATCTGGATTTTGAGAAGTGGTCCCGTCTGGGATGCTCTATGTGGGGCAGGGTACAGGTGGTGAGGATGGTTATATTACCATGCTTCACCTATGTGCTAGGCATTCTACCCATCCAAGTGCCCCTACTGACCCTTAGACTGATTGACGCAGTGATCAGAGCCTTTGTGTGGGGTTCTTCCCGTCCCCGTTTATCACCTGCTAAGCTCATGGCACACCGTTCTTGCAGAGGCATAGGACTCCCGTTGGTAGGACACTATGCCTTTACCCTCCATCTCTCCCAGTTAGGGTATATGCTTCCTGAGGTACCAGACCCATCACAATGGCTCATCACTGAACAACTGTTACTCTCTAGCTGGGTGGCCTCAATTCTTTGTACAGAGTCAGTTACCCCCAGTCATGCCCGACAACCCGATGTTGAGGGCGACACATGCAGCTTGGCATATGGCACACCACCTTTTCAATGTACATCCTTATCTCCACTCACACGCCCCTTTATGGGGAAATGTCAGCCTACGTGTTGGCTCCATTGGGTCCAATGGAGTGCAATCGGTATTGAAAGCTTGGACCTGATCATTGAGAATGGCGGACTTAAACCATTTGAGAACTTGCGAGAGGAATATGGCCTCCAACCACACCAGGAGTGGTGGTACCTTCAACTTAAACACCTTCTGCGACGAAGCATGGGAGCCAGCCACTGGACCCTCAAGATCTCCCCTGTGCTGTCTTATCTTAAGACGTGGGGCTACCTCAAGGGCGTGATGTCGGGCCTTTATGAAGTCCTTACACATCATCTTTATTCAAAACCTCTCCTCGATAATTTATGCTCTAAGTGGCAGACGCAGTTTGAATTGGAGGACTGGAAAAAGATCAAGGTGGCCTTAGACAGGGTACCCAGGAAGCCCATCTGAAGTTTTATCTCTTTAAAATAATCCATGACTGGTATTGGACTCCTGTGAAATTGCACAGAATGGGTCTTCTACCCTATGCAAATAGCTGGTGATGTGCAGTGACCCGGTGTGATCTGGCTCACAACCTTTGTGACTGTCCTTCAATCTGACCCCTCTGAGAGGTGGTGGGCTCCACCCTCTGTGCTTCTGTAGCCCTTCGGACGCCACTCTCTTCCACTTCCATACTCCTTCATGATATGCGAGACTTCCCCAATCTGTGCCTACCTCAAAGCCGCCTATTGCATACAGCTCCTGTGACGCCCAATATCTGCATCCTTTGTCAGTGGAGATCTCCTGCTCCACCCACACCGGAGAAGTGGATGGTGGCAATAGTTTGGACCACTACCCAGGAACACGTCATCCATCAATTGCAAGACCAGACTGCTCTGTTTATACAGACATGAGCACCCTTCCTTACCAGTGATTCATAGTGCGCTTACCTCTCACCCACTACCATTCTAATACTGTTGCGAATGCCATGATTGCCAAGGGAATGAAGGTCACCAATCAGTCCACTGCTGCCCCACTCGCACCCTTCCATCTCCCTGTCGGCTCCCTTCATTCTACCTCCCCTTTTCTTTTCAATCCCTGCCTTCTTCCTTTTCTCATGGCCCCCCAATCTCCTCTCCTTCCACCTCCTCCGCTCCTCTTGACCTACCACCTTTCTTGATAAGTACTCCAATGTTCCTCTTCCAATATGACCCTTCCATTCCTCTCACCTCCTCCTTCTCATTCCTCTCATTTTCCCGCAGACCATGCCGGGTGCCCTACTCTACTCTACTCTACTCAACTCTACTCTACTCTACCCTACTCAACTCTACTTTACTCTACTTCACTCTATTCTAATTTACTCTACTCTACCATATACTAGTATCTATCATTCCCTCTAACTCCAGTCCCACTGCACTTGTAAACTGATTCCTTCTCATGCCCTTGCTCCCACCACCGTCTTGCTTTCCCTTCGGCACCTTCTCCATACCTTGTACCTATTGAGCTAATGCTCAGCGTGTCGCACAGTACTACTCTCTATGTCACCCGTCTACCCTGACTTCATTGCCATAAATCCTCTCCTCACCCCCCCTCTCATGGTCACCTTGGTGCTCGGCCTAACAGGTGGGATGTCTAGCTTCCACTGGCCATAGACTTTAGGATTTAACTAGGGACCAGAGTCCACCTACAATCAGGGCCCTACTCCTGTCATATTTCATAATACCATTTACCCTGTATTTTACTGCCTCTCTCAGGTAACTTTACTCCTACCCCTTGTACATCCTTCTGCCCTCTTTTCCTTTCCTTTCCTCTCTCTCTTTTCTTTTTTTTTGTATTACAGCTGATGACTGCCTCTGTTCCTTATGTACTGCTCAGTGGTATATTGTACTCTCTTCTCATGCTGGTATATTTCTTCAAAAAAAAAAATACAATACAAAAAAACTGCACATACAGGCTCTCCAGTGGAAGGCCTGAGACATGTTCAAAGGGCTACTGTAGTGAGTGGCCCAATCAGTGCTGCAGGCTGACCAGTAGCATTTAAGTTACAGGCCTTGGGCACATATAGTGCACTTTATTAGGGACTTCCAAGCAAATTAAGTATGCCAATTGTGGGGAAACAAATATCACCATGTTTTAAAGTACAGAGCACCTATACTTTAACACTGGTTAGCAGCGGTAAAGCACAGAGAATCCTAAAGTCAGCCAAAGAAAGTCAGAAAAACAGGAGGTTAGAATGCAAAAAGTTAGTGGAAACCACGTCAAGGATGTCAGGTCTAACAGTCTTACTCCAAGATATGCATGTGGCTGAAAATAATATTAGTAAGTTGAAAAAACAATGGATGGGAGAACTATGGCCCATATTTATACTTGCTTTGCATTGAATTAGTGTCATTTTTTTACACTAATTCAGCGGAAACTTAACTCCATATTCATATTTTGACGCTCAACACATCTAGTGTCAAAATATTGGCGTTAGCAACATTTTTTGGATGCATGCACTTATCTTGCCTACCTTGCGCAATGAGATGCAAGGTAGGCGTTCCCATTTAAAAAATAGTGCTAACCCTATAGCCCCATATTTATCCCCCCATGCTAAAATGACACACGGGCGGGAGGAGGGGCAAAATAATGGTGCAAAGCTTGCCTTGCACCATTATTTAACACCTAGGTCAGACCTGTTGTTAGGGGACCTGTGGACCCATTTTCATGGTTAAACACTATGGAATGGGCCCAAAGGTGCCTTCCTCAAGCCCCAGGAACACCCCCACCCACACCAGAGGGACACCGGAGGATGGGAGACCAATCCCAGGTAACTAGGATAAGTATAGGTAACTATTTTATTCTTAAATTTAAGTGCCACTGGGGGCCCAACTTGGGTCCCATGCATGGCACAGGGTGAAATGGCCATGCCCAGGGGACACTGGTCCCCTGTGCTGGTCTTTGGGTTGGTGGGCATGACTCCTGTCTTTTCAAAGACAGGAGTCATGCGGTATGGATGGTTTTGCATCAGGAAATGATGCTAGGCTGTTAGAGACATTTTTTTTTGTGCTTCTAACCAGCCTAACATCATTTTTTGGTTCAAAACCCCCTTCTCCCATACCACCACCCCCACCTGGCTAACATCATTTTTTTACGCTAGCCCACCCTTTGCATCGGCTTGCGGCATTCCATAAATTTGGTGTCCAGCTGGCGCTCAGGAATGACGCAAGCCGGCGCTATACTTTATGATGCAAAACTGAGTTTGCGCAGTTTTGCGTAAAAAAGTGTAAATATGCCCCTGTATTTCTCCCCTTCTGTCCTTCACAAAAATAGAGTGGCTATACTTTGTCACATACATCTTAACATATGTCACTTTTCACCCAGGAGCATAATGAAGAGTGCTAATGGGTTTTAGTTAGACTAAAATTAGATAATAATATATTCACAATCCTGAATGTTTATGGCCCCACACAGACTCACACTTTTAAAGGATGATTTCTCACAAGGGTGCACAACATTCCATTGAGAACTTTGTATTGGGTGGAGTTTCTAATGAGATTTTTTACTCCTTTCTAGATAGGCATTCTATTGCTAGGTTTATCACTTGCAAAGCATTCCAACACAGTATATATCAACACTCTTTATTCAGCCCCTCATAATTCTCCAACCAGAATTGACAATATATCGTTAGGTAAAAATCTGAGCCAGCATTTGATTAATTAGGAGATTGGTTTCATTTGGATCTTAGATGTAGGCCTGGGTAGAGTTTGTGAAGTTCTGCTACGTGGATCTTCACGAAGTGCCAAAAAATATTGGGCTGTAACCCTTCTGTTAAAACTATTTTCCTGACTTGTTAGTAAACACCAAATGCAAAAGTTTTGCTAAAGCAAGAACCCTTCGAGTAATAGATCTAATGCCAGATTTGGTTTAAATACAATCTGAATTCATGAAAACAACAGAAATATAGTTGATATTTCTCATATCTTCATGACCATTTTTAGTAAAGCATCACTCTCTTGCCGCAATAACGCTAGATGCAGAAAAAGATTTTGATAGGGTTTTGAAACTTTTCAATCACTCACCCCAAATCACAGATCTGTGTTACATCCATTATTCTTTTGCTCACTATGCCACCCCAGTTTGGACCCAGCCATTTGAAAATCAGTCTTGACCCTGCTCTCAATGGGAACAGTCCAGCCCAAGCTGGCAGGTCAAGTCTTTCCTGGACTAAAGCAAGCATTCTGGGACCGGTTTCGGGGTAGCATCGTCATCAGCCAGGCTAGCTTGAATCCAGTAGCACAGTGAGCAAGGGACCCACATCTGGGCATACCCTGGTCAATTTATGGTGACTGTAGTAACACTAAAGGATTATGGACAGAGTGCTGAAACTTTTCAAGCACTCACCCCCAGTCACAGATCTGGGTTAAATCCATTATTATTTTGCTCACCATGCACCAACAGTTTGGACTCAGACAAATGCAAATCAGTCTTGGCCCTGCTCTCCATGTAAGCAGTCCTTCCTGAACTTCCAGGCCAGGTTCTCTCTGAATTGGAAACAAGTATCTTGGACCGGTGTTGGGGTATCACCCTTCATCAACTAGACCAGCTTGAATCCAGTGGCACAGTGAGCAAAAGACCCACGTCTGGGCACACCCTGGCCAATTTACGGTGACTTTAGCAGCACAAAATGATGATGGATGGAGTGCTGAAACTTTTCAAGCACTAACCCTCAGTCACAGACCTGAGATAAATCAATCACTCTCTTTTTCACCATGCCACCCCAGTTTGGACACAGCCATTTGCAAATCAGTCTTCACCCTGCTCCCCATGAGATCAGTCCAGCCCGAATTGCGAGGCCAGGTGCTTCTGGTTTTGGGGTATCACCCCTCATCAGCCATGCTAGCTTCAATCCAGTAGCACAGCGAGCAAGAGACCCATGTCTGGGCTACCCTTGCCAACTTACGTCAACTTTAGCAACACAACAAATGATGGATGGAGTGCTGAAACTTTTCAAATGATCATACCCAGTCACAGAAATGGGTTGGATTCAAGCTAGCTTGGCTCGTGAGAGGTGATACCCCGAAACTGGTCACAGGGTGCTTGTTTCCGGTCCAGGGAGAACGTGGCTTTGCTGTTCAGGCTGGGCTGTTCCCATCGGAGCAGGACCAAGACTGATTTGCATATGTTTTTTTCCAGCTGGGGTGATGTGGTGAGCAAAATAACGATGGATTCACCCCAAGTCTGTGATGGGGGTGAGTGTTTGAAAAGTTTCAACACTTCATTCATCATTTTATTTGTGAGGTTGTTGGTATGTTGGTTCGATCCCTTGAAGATGGTGTCACTTTCAATTATAAACTTTTTTCATATGAGGTTTCCTACTAATATTCTCAGGAAGTACTTTATTTTCCTGGATAAATTATTATTCTGTTTTCTTTGGAATGGTAATATATCTCACATTTCTCTAGATAAAACTTCTCAAAACGTCAGGAAGGGTCAATTTCCCTGATTGTTTCTTCTATCACAAAACATTTGGAACCTCACAAATAAAGTGATGCTTCCCTGACTCCAGTTCTAAATTGTGATTCCATTTGGAATCAGCCATGATATTTCTTTTTTTTTCAAACATATTCTTTTTTTTAATTATTATTATTATTGTTGTCAAGACAACATTACAGTGTTAAAAAAATTACTGCTACATCATTTACAACGACACCAAGGAAGACTCAAACAGAAAATCAATATCAGAGAGCATGCAGGACTGAATGGAGGGAACAAAGGAGCAGCATGAACTGACAATAAAGGCTACTGATCCGCCTGGCTCATTTAATGCATTCTTTTGACCATCTGGTCAGAGATAATCAGATTAGTTCCCCCAAACGACGCTTCATGTTACCCACAATGTTATATAGTCTCACCTCTATACTATGCATGGATAACAGTCTTGCCCTCCAATTTTTCAGTAATGGGGGCTCCTGTTTTAACCAGTATTGTTCCTTTTTTACCAGCTCATTCTCCTCGGGTCCATCAATCCTAGGAGCACTAATGAGAGACAAACCCATCCCTTAATAATTGTACTAAGGAACTGTTCCACTGCCACGAACAGTGGCTTCAATTTGGGGCAGGCAAAAAACATATATAAAATGTCGGCATCTGCCCCCCAACAGCGTGTGCACTTTCAATCAGAACCCCCCACTTAAAAGTCTTGTCAGGTGCATAATACAAATTGAATAGAGTCTTGTAGTGTTGGGACTTTAAACTAGCCATGAAGACAATAATTTCAGCCAAGTTTAATGATTCCTCCAGCAATGCCCCTACCTGACCAAACCACTTCCCCCACTTTTGATTCTGATGAGAAAGATCATCCAGCAGTGTATCCCTGAGTAAACTATAGAGTACCCCTATTCTGTCCCCTCGCCTCATAGCCTCAATTATAGGGATTGTATCCATAGAGGAAAGATCTTTTTTCCAACGGAGTAGAATGTCCCGTATTTGAAAGAACTGAAAGAAGTGCTTCCAGGGGAGATTATACTGGTTGTGTAGCAGAGAATGTGAGTATAAGACCCCAAGCCTGCTGATCCCATGCAGTCTCCAGATATCCAGGATCGGGCAGCGAAAAGCAGAGGGGGGGAATATTGGAGCAGAAAGTGGAATATGAAAATGAAACCTGCTGATCGGAAACTGACGTTTTAACTGCCCCCAAATCAGATATGCTCCTCGCAAGATCTTATAGCATGTCCATTAAAATAACTGGGTTCTATGCATCTTGCGAACCATCCTTTGGCCACTGATGCCAAAATCATATCATAAATTAAAGGGGACTCTGCTTAGCTGCAAACCTCTGTATCCCCGGTTATCATTATGTTCATGTGCTGGAGAAAACATGCGTAATAATAATATAGCGTGAAGTGAGGAACCGCCCATCTAGCCCAGGATCTTAGTAGTCATGAGTCTCAGAGCCCTTCTGGGTTTGGCGTACCCCCACAACAAATGACTGCCAATTGCCTCTAACTTGGCAAACCAGTTCCTGGAAGAAAAAAAACTCTAGGGGAATAGATCGAAGTAAGTATAGAATACTGGGGAGTACATTAATTTTTAATATATTACAGCATCCCAGAAGGGAAAACTTTAAATGATGCATTTTCTGTAGATCCCTTTTTATTTTACCCAGCAGGTGAACCATGTTTAATTCTACCAACTGATCAACTAAGGCCGACACTCTAATACCTAAATAGGCAGCTTAAGATACAACCCACACATCTGCCATGTTACCTGGCCTGAGCAGTCAACCTGGGTCTTATCCCTATTTAATTTATAGCCCGAATATAAGCCAAACAATTTAGCCAGCCTTTCAACTTCCTTAAGGGCTCTCTCTGGGTCAGTTGTTATCACAGTCATGTCGTCAGCATAAGCAAGAACCTTATAGCTCTCTCCATGATGGACAACAGGGCTAATACCTGTGCTCTCCTCAAGTTTGCTCAGAAAATGATCAATGAATAATACAAACAGCAGGGGTGAGCAAGGACAACCCTGGTGATTGCCTCTAGAAATAGAAATTGCATCTGATCGTGCCTCTCCTAATGAACCCGAGCCTTGGGGGATTTGTACTTAGCTTTAATAGCTGCCAAGAAACCTTCCCCAAATCCCTTCCATCTCAAGGTCTCCCATACAAATTCCCACGGGACCCAGTCAAAAGCCTTCTCGGCATCCAACAATATCAAGCCAAGCGGTGTTTGATGTACATCCACCAGATTGAAAAGAGAAACAACCCTTCTGATATGATGAATTTGCCTCTACTTGGGATGAAGCCGTATTGCCTTCTGTGGACTAATAAAGGAATGACCCTTGCCAGCCTATCGGCTAGGATCTTAGCATATATCACAATTCAACAATGATATTGTTCTGTATGGACTCTGGAAACATAAGGGCTTATCCTTTTTCTTAAAGACCACTATAGTGGTTGCTTCCCAGGATAATAGAGGCTGACCAAGCTGGGCCGTTAGAAACGTTGATAATATATCAGATTTCAACTCCTGAAAAAATATCTTATAAAACTCCAGAGTTAGTGCATCAGACCTGGGGCTTAGCCCATGGACAAGGAACTCATGGCTTCAAAAATGTCTTCTAGTGAAATTGGAGTTTCTAATATCTAATATCATTTGCTCCTCTTCACTAAACCTAACTGGTTTTAACCCCCAAGATATTCCAAAGCATCTCTTTGATCGCTGACTCCTTGTTAATGTGTGCCAGAATAGAGCTCATCATAAAAATCCCTGAAAACATTTAAAATCTCCTCTGGTGTTTTCCACACGTGTCCCTGGGGATCTTTGACAGCCATTATACCCCTGTCTTCTATCTGTTTCGCCAGAATTTTGCCAGTAGATTTCCCATGTTCATAGCGCTTCATTCTGAGCATCTGGTATTTAGCTGCTACTACCTTGCTAAAGTGTTGATTAACCTTAGCTTTCAAAACAGAAAGCGCATCCTGATCTGGGGTAGTCTCTTCCCCTTTGCTATTGCAGTAAACCAGTTTACACTCTGCCTGCCTAAACTGTTGAAGGAGGGCTGTAATTTCCGCATTCTTTGCCTTCTGCAGGTGCAACCCAATACTCTGCATTTTTCCTCTGATCCCTGCCTTTAAAGCATCCCAGCCAAACCCTGGTGAGGCAGAGTCTCTCTAAAAATTACTTTAACCAAGTGCGCATATGGTCTAAGTAAAAGGGATTGGCCTATCGAATGAACATGTACCATGGACCTAGAGAGAATAGTTACTGGTACCACCAGAATTAGAGGATTATGATCCAATAGATTTCTGGGAAGGAGTTCTATCTCTGCCTCTGAGGCTAAGGCTGCCGTAGTAGGGAAGTAATCAAGGCGAACCAATATGTTATGGGGAAAAGAGTAATAGGTATAGCCAGGATCCTGGGCTTTAAGTTTTTCCCAAACATTGACAAGGGCATATTGGTTTATCAACCTCTTTAATGCTCCAAACACCTTGGGGTTACACCCTTGGTAACTATCTAGACTGATTAGGCCCTTTTTGAACTTGAGATGAATATTGAGGTCTCCACAGATTACCAAAGGATGGGGCCATACAACTAACTCCAAATTTAGAGCCTCAAGGGTTTCAGCCTCTTCAAAGTTTGACGCATAAATGCTAGCTAAAATTAATTTACACCCTCCCGCCATACACTCCAGAATCACCCAGTGTCCCCCTACAGCAGCGAGGACGTGACCCGGAGTGACTATAGAGCTCCTAGCCATGATTGCCCCCCCTGAGTTGTCACCGTTTGCCGTGTACAAGCCAGAAGTGTCAACCCCAGCTCTCTCAGTGCTTCTTGCCTTCCCTACGGGATGTGAATCTCTTGAAAGCAGACAATATCTTGCTGTAGCATTTTAGGCCTACTGCCATCTTCCTTCTTTTTTGAGGGTTGTTAAGATCAGATATGTTAATAGAGCATATCCTCAATTTAAACCTCATCATTTTAGTTCTTACTTTCCACTGGCCCCAGTACTTTACATTTACTAATCAGTCCCTAATGGATCGTCATCTGATAACTCTCACTAACTATTCTTCCTAGGGTCATGATTAACCTAGCTTGCCTACCTTGCCCGTGCATGTCCATTTGCTTTTTGCCTTTGCCCTTTTCTAACTCACGCAGGCCCCCTGGGTGTCCCAGCCCCCCAAGATCCCTGTGTGCCCCCCACTCTCTTCCTACCTCCCCAAACCCATAGCCAGTGCCCTACTACCATCGCTACCAGTCCCTACCCACTCCTGAAGGGCCCAGGACTAAGCAGTCCAATTGCACAATGTGTTTGCCCTCCCCTCCCTCACCGAAAGCCCCATCATGCCTATTTTAATTACAAAACCGTACCATACGAGCATTTGAACCTCCTTAAACCCCCCCATATATCAGGAATGAGAAGAAGATAAACAAAAGACAGCGAAAGAAAACAAGGGAAAAGAAAAAGACCCCCCTCTCATAGTGAATCCAGTAAAACCTTAGCCTTCACCTCCGAAAGAAAGTAATGAGTCCTATTGTTAAGAACCACTTTCAGTTTAGCAGGATTCATCAGGAAAGCCTGAGCTCCCTTATTTTGCGGGGGTGTGATTAATTGGTGGAGTCTCCATCTTTTCTCCAGCGTTGCATGACAGAAATCAGGCCTAGTGAAAAAATCACACCCCTTGCAGAATGTTTACAGTCTGACTAGGCCAAATCATACAAAGCCTGTGTGGCTTGGAAATTGTGAAGGCATATTAACATCACTCTGGGCTTTAGGGCACCTGCATCTAAGTTGTCCAGTTTACTTTTGATTTTAAACGGAAATCGATGGACCCTCTGGAGTTCTCTCTCCCAGTTCCATTGAGCATAGTCTGAGAAAGCTTACTTGAACAAGTTAACGATGAATCTTATTCTCATCCTTGTTCTGCCTATATACAGGGACCCAATAAAAATGCTATGTCAATTTAATGGAGCCGATAACAGGAAATGCAAATCTCATTAGAAGACTAAGGCCCTAATTTATACTTATTGTGCAAAACTGCACAGACTCAGTTTTGCACCAAAAAGTTTAGCACCTGCTTGCACCATTTCTGTGCACCAGCCGGGCACCATATTTATGGAATGGTGCAAGTAGGTGCAAAGGGTAGGCTAGTGGCAAAATAAAGACTTTAGGCAGGTTGGGATGGCAGTATGGAAGAAGGGTTTTTTGCACCAAAAAATGACGTTAGGCAGTTTAGAGTACAAAAAATGACTTTAACCTGCCTAGAGTCATTTTCTGATGCAAAACCATCCATGCCACATGACTCCAGTTATGCCCACCATCCCAATGGCGAGCACAGGGGACCAGGGTCCCCTGGGCATGGCTAATGCACCCAGTGCCATGTAGGGGGGCCCATTTCAGGGCCTCCAATGGCACTTTAAAAAATAAAATAAAATACTTACCTGTACTTACCTGCAATGACATCCCCATCCTCCACTGTCCCTCTGGTATGGGTGGGGGTGTCCCTGGGGCCTGGGGAGGGAGGGCACCTGTGGTCTTATTGCATGGTGTTCCACCAGGGAAAAAGGCCCACAGGTCCCCTAACGTCTGCCCTGGCCCAGGCATTAACAAATGGGGCAAAGCAAGCTTTGCCCCATTATTTGACCCCTCCTCCCTCCCGTGCACCATTTTTGCCCAGGAGTATAAATATGGCGTTAAGGCCCTAGAGTCATTTTTTGCACGGGAACACCCACCTTGCATCTCATTAAGGCAAGGTAGGTTTCCACTTCCAAAAAATTACTTTAACTCCATAAATTGGCGCTAGACGAGTCTAGCACCAAAGTATAAATATGGAGTTAGTTTTGCACCGAATTAGAGTTAAAAAAAAGACTCTAATTCTGTGCAAACAGTGTATAAATATGCCCCTAAAATTCATGAAGAAATCAGCCAACCATTGTGTTTCACCTGGGGACTTCAGCTGCTGTGAGCGGCTGAATTTCTAGGTGAAACACCTTTGGGGAATGAGGTTTACTGACTCCCTGGGTAATTCCTCATTTCTTAGGGAAATCTCAGTGTACCATCTGTAATCCCAGTGTGCTGTCTGTTCCCTTCCTAACGCATTTAAGTGATCCCTGAATGTAACATCACACATTGGTATTCATATAAATATGGTATGGGGCCTCAGATGCCAAGGAAGCACAAAGTACAAGTGAACATGTACTTTAATAAGTCTTAGAACAAGAATTTGCAGTTGTAAATTGATTTACTCAAAAAACAAATGTTGCCAGAAGGGCAGAATTGTCAGTGTGAGCAAATCTGCTTACAAGGGCTAGTTGTTGAAGTTTCATGCTTGGAATATCAGTAGAGGGTGGCACTAACTCACAAGTGTGTGGTTATAGAAAAAACTTTTTCAAAGTGAAAAAGTGGAGTGAATGATCTGTGAGCCTGTAATTGAAGGAACCCCTGCACGTGTAACAACATTTTTCTGATGAAGAAAGCAAAATAAACAAGCGTTAGAAAAGGCGTTAGATCTAGCTTTGGCTGATAGGTGTTTGCTTTTCCAATGCTTGTTTTGTCATGAATTTAGCAAATCGTTAGTGTTGCTGAAGCTTACTCAATCGTAAAAAAATATAGTTTGTTGGTTACAAAATGCAGACATTGCTACATGGGCGTCAATTCATCAAAATGCCAGGGGTAACCGAAGTGTCATGACACTCCACACCATTTGACCTTTACTTTGACTCACACACAAGATTACACATACACATTATTTCATGTAGACACACTCTCACCCGCAAGCATGCATACAACATACATTTTAAAATCATTTTTATCTTACCTTAGCTGTAAGATAGGATCATATTTCAGGTATTTGTACTCCATTTTTATCACACACATAGTGAATTCTAGTATTCACTATTTGGGTAGTAATAAAATTGACAGGAAACCAGGAAAGTGGGTCCCCAACCGACGTCCATCAGGACGAGTTGTCCCTGTGTTCCAAGTACTCATTTTGCCACCTCTGGGACCAGGGGTTGCAAAGGCAGTGCCAGGGGTTGCAAGCGGCAAGCCAGGGGTCTCAGCTGCGACCCCCGGTGACCCCTAAATGACGTCCAGGCATTGCCATAGTAGTTCCTGACATTGAAAATAACTACTTTGTGTGTGAATATGATTGATTTCGTTATGATTTTAGGAAGAAAGCTATTTACTCGAAGGGTTGGCATATGCCTCCTGAACAGGCGGCCATTATTTGGACTTTAAGCTCAGAAGGACTGCTAGCAAAGTCCCTCTTCTCTTTCCTCCTTAACCACTTCACCTCCCCGCTGTCCTGCTTTTTTTCTCAGAGTCACATTTTTGCTTAATATTGACTCTGGTATTTGAGGCACTGCAGGATCCAAAGGCATAAGAAACATTTCTCATAATAACTTCTAGCTCCACAGGAAACACTTACGCCATTCAAATTCACAGTTACATTATAGCCATGTTATTTAATTTTAAATCTCAGTGAAAATGTGCACAGCTCTGCACATGGGTATTCTAAATTAAGTTGAGGCAGAGATACTTTAATTGACTGACAAACATTATAAAGCACCATGGGCGAGAACGAGTTCCCTGCTGTAAAGAGCTTAATATTTAAATTTAATTAACCTTTGTCAATAGACAAAGCTCTCTCATATAGGACAGCGTTTTGTGATCAGACAATATATTAAAAGCCTTTGCTTTTGATGTAGGTGCCACTTTTTGTAGTTGTCAGATGAATACATCATTTGTTAGCTGGTAATGCAGATAGGGCCAATTTACTGCAAAGTGGCGCAGTGCTGTGCCAATATTTGCAGTGCCGCATTGCGTCACTTTAGAGATGCAGGGATGCCCCGTATTTACTAAATTTACAACGCATCCCCATGTTTCCCCCTGCGCCAGCGCTAAATATCGCTGTCAGCGCCAACGTAGACATCCTTGCACCATAGTGCAAGGGTGTCTACATTGAAGGGAATGATTGTTTATGTGCAGGAAGGGACACCTTCCTGCACATAAACAGTCATTGAAGGCCTTTTTCTCTATCTATGTGTGCTGCAGAATGCAGCACACATTGAAAAAGCACAAACGAGGAGGAATAAATGTATTCCTCCTTTTTATGCCATGCTAACGACAACCCTCGGGTGGCGTTAGTTTTTTGCGCTGCCACAGATTTGTGACTTTTTGTAAATCTGGGGCAGCATCAAAAGCAATGGGTGTTACATGGGAACGCCTTCAGCAACAACCATTGCACGCCCCTCTCATTCAGAAAACTGCATAGGAGGGGTCCATATTTACAAGGTGTTGTTAAGCCACAAACAGTAGCTTAGTGCCACCCTGCAAATGTGGTGCACTGCACAGCGCCACCACAGAGTCACAAGAAGTGACGCTCCGGTGGCATGAGAGCCTTGTAAATCTGGCCCTTATTCTTTAGCACTGAGAATGGTTCTCTCTTTCTCTTGTCTCACTGCAATGTATCTCACATTCCTTTATCAACTCTTAACTGTGTTACTGTTTTTTTTGTTCTACAATGACTTGGTTAAAGAAAGGAGCAAACCACAATCTACATTAGTGCTTTGTTCATAATGCTGAATCCTCAGTAGCTCTCCTGAGGAACCCTGTAAATGAAAGGGATCTCCTCTTATTGTAGGGCTCTGTTTATGCAGGTGTTGAAATTACGTTGTGTGATGTATACCAAAACAAATCATATCCTTCTTTAAATTTCTGCAAGTCAAGCCTATTGGAAATTAACAACTGGAATAGGAGTGGAGAAGTGAATTTTGGTGTAGCAAGCAGCAGAATCAGCATTTTACCCCCCAACCAAAATAACTCAGAATATATGATAAATATTTAATCCCAAAATTTCGTATACCTCAGAGAGGGCCTACTGGTAATCCGGCCCTTTGGAATGCTCCAAAGCTGACATTCTTCTGGAGAAAATGCTTATTTTTTCACAAACAGCTGCCTGCACAAAACAAAGACCTACCCCCAGAACCTGGGTCTATATACTTCTAAAACACTGCTCCAGTAGGAGTCTTTTCCATGAGCACCATATGCTTATATCAACAATGTCCTCAATCAATTTAGCCATTCCATCAATGTAATAAATACTGGAAAAGGATCTTTATTCAAAATCAATCATCTGAATTCACAATTTCATTACAATACATGGGATACTCTATAAAATTGAGTCTCTCATTTCCTTATAATTGGTGACTAGTGACACACTCAGTCGCCGATTATAAGGAACTCGACTAATTTCTGCACTCCTAACATAGAGAACAGCTAGAATCTTTTTCCATGTTTCTGCAGATTCTAAGCTACTACAGCTTTTTTTTTTTTTAAACTGGATTATGTTCAACTATTTCTAATATCTGTTTGCATCAAAGATCCAACAAGTTTTTGATGTATTGAAGTGTGCACTAGTGGTTTTATTTTTATTCTTCAAGTTTGCAAAAATGTTCACTCTTTCATATGAAACAGCTATGCACCAAGGTTTTAAGTGGTTTGCGGGAAAGGTGATGGTGTGACTATGTATTATATAGGATAAAGTACCCATTGGTGTGCATGATAAGGATTTTGCAAGTCACCTAAAAAGTTCCAAAACCTTATAAAAGAAGTCCTCATGACTTACAATGTCTTTATAAGGTACAACAGGGGTACATTATCCCTAGTATATATCATGACATTGGTGCAGAACAACAATGTGGGTTATTCTTGGTGACACTAGTACAGACACAGCAGGAGATACTGGGAGCGATACAGATGTTTGTGAAAGAGAGAATCATACCTCGGTTGACTTTACCCAACGCGGAAGCAGTGATGTACACTGATTCATGTGATTAAGTAGTGCGCAACATTGAATACTTAAGTATGTACCAATAATTCACATCAAGCCAAATATTTGTTGTTTTAACTAGTGAGATCGCTTGTCCTGGTGAGACCCTGTAAAACCTGTAGGGTCGAAATAGCGACATAAGGATTCCTTGGTATACATTTTAGATTGGATATAGTGCAGGACTGTGATTTATGAGCAAACTTTGGCATAGTGATATGGAGACCAGGGTCCCCGTCAAAAAGAATTGGTGTTTTTATTCTGTGCATAGTCACTATTTGCACCTTGTTGATGCACTATACTTCTGCACTATTGTCACTATGAATAACATGTTGTTCTTATGCACCTATGTGATGATTTATTATTAAATTGTGAGTACAGATGATTTATTTTGGATAAACAAGGACCTGCTCCAGTATTTAATACATTGATTGAAAGACTATATTAATTTAGGATACTGCTGACATACATACGGTGCCTATTGAAAAGACGAGTGTTTTAAAAACATTTGCTACTCCATGTGCATTGCTTTTCCAAGGCAAGAAATGGTGGATGAACATTCTTGACTTTCCCAAACACTAGAGTGTACTCCTCCTTACCTTACAAGTTCAGCTGGACCTCACGAAATAACTGAAGATGTCTTTGTGTCCTTTAGCTCTATCTGTCTGAAGTTTTACCCTTATTGCTTGCCATTGACAAGATGCCTTATTGGTGTAGGCTTGCTTTATATGAAACAAGCAATAGGAAATGCATTAATTATTTTGAAGATAGATTATTTAAATGAATGTAAATAACCTTAGTTATCACGTACCAATGCATTACATAAATGAAGAGCCCCAGACAGTCACAGTTATTTAGTCCTGTAGCTCCGGTGCTTGAGGGGATGCTCATCTTGACTTGTAAACTGATACAACTTTCTCTAAAGCAATAGAACCAGTATTACTTACACCCTAATCCACCTACTAAACTGCTTTGGAATGTGCTGACATGTATTTCAAAAGTAAAATTTTTCCTTAGTTAAAAATATTAACATTACAAGACATATGGGAATAGAGTGGGCATCATACTTAAGTATGTAACAATGTTCCTACAAAAGTGAAAAGCGTATGGGAAAGGAAGCACATGTATCCAGTCCTTGCCATCAAAAAGACAATGCATTGTCTACTGTTGCTCCATCTCGAGAAAACTATTACATTGTTAACAATTGTATCAATTAAATTAATTATGAAAGGTGTCCTAGGGAAAGAGAAAGCAGACAGTAGATCTTCCTGAGAGAGCACAATCAGAGGAGAGATGACAGATGATTGACCGATTGAGAGAGAAAGACTGATTGACGACCACTGTGACTTGACCTCTATTTCTTGCTGCTGTTGTTGTTAGAGCTGAGAGTTGTAGGTAACTAGTGACTATTATCTGAACAACACAGAAGGTGTGAGGTGAGATTTTAGAAAGACTATGCTGAGTTTTTGGTTCTAGAAAGTTAAACCAAGTTTAAAAAGACTCATGGGAACTGTCAGGTTACCGAGCTGCTAGATACAACAGAGTTATTCACTCCGCTGCAGAGATTGTATTAGGTCTTAAAGAGAGTTGATACATTTTTTCAGAATAGTATGATAGCTGTAAGCACATGAGACAGATAACCATGAAAATCTTGTTTAATGTAACAGACAGAATGTTCCTTTATAAAATTCACAGGCTAAGAGACAGTATCACTCAGACATACTGCAATTGTGGGACACAGACAAATAGAGAAGGGACATATTCCAGACACTCTTCATGTGTGTTTCTGTAACGAGAGAGTTTTGATTAATAAAGACCATATTAATTCCTTCATTAAATATTTTAAAAACTATTAGAACTCTCTTCATTGACTTAAAAAGAACTAAGGGCCTGATTACAGCTTTGGAGAAGGGCATTACTACGTCCCAAATGTGACGGATATCCTGCCCGCTGTATTACGACTTCCATAGAATAAAATGGACTCGTAATTCGGCGGGCGGGATATCCGTCACATTTGGGACGGAGTAATCCCCTCTGCCGAAGTTGTAATCAGGCCCCAAGTTGTTAATGAAGTGATTATTGCAGCTTAAGAATTCCTTCAGCCACTCTCAGATAAAGATCTATACTGATGGTATAGTTAAAATAAAGCAAGGGGGACATTACAACCAGCAGTAATTCTGATAGCAAAGGGAGGGTTGAGTGTTGGGAGGAAAAATTAAGCTGCAAAAAATTAAAAAGTTGTGAAAAGATAAATGAGAAATAGAATACAGTAATGCTTAAAAAGCCCGACTTCGGTGAGTGGATGAGGAAGTGGTAAATGGTGGTCACAAGTGGCGGCTGCTGAACTAAAGAAGAACTTGGACGGATGTATCAATAGGGCTGTTGCGTCAATGAGGATAGACATTTTTGAATGAATGTAGTTCCTAAATGAAAACATTCAAGTGCCAAGGTGAAGTGTAAATCGTGAGATGTCGTAAATAACACAAAATTAGGGAATTCATGTCCTTTATTTGGATGTACTAACAGGAAATGGTGACTGGGAAACCTGATGTGAAGAGTTGACTTGTCGCTAATTGGTTGATTTCCCGCAGGTTGAGAACTCATCCAAATAAACTGTGGATTAAAAACCTGTTAAACTCCATTTAAAAAGTGTCTTACTTCAATAGATTGAGAGACTATCTTCTGATTTGTTTAGGAGAAACAGACATACATTTAGTTAACTTCATATATTTAGTAGTTTTCTGTTGAGAATGAAGAACATTGTAAAGGACGTATAGCTGCTGCAGAGAATACGTTGTGACGTACTAGGGTGCCGCCCTTGTATTGGTTGATAGGTGATGGTTCTCAATGTGACTGGTGGAAATTCAACAGAGAACATGTTCAGTTTCTGATCACTGTAATTAACCTGCGTTTTGACAATAATGAAGATTTTAGAAGCAATATTATTAAGAGTAATAAAAGATTTGGGGCCAGATGTAGAAAGCTTTTTGCACATCGCAAACAGCGATTTTCGCTTTTTGCACGTCGCAAACAGCGATTTTCGCTGTTTGAGTCGTGCAAAAAGCACATCGCAATGCACAAACCTCGTTTTGCGATTCGGTAACCTGGTTACCGAATCGCAAAATGAGTTTGCGAGTCGCAATTCGGAAGGGTTGTTCCCTTCCTAATTGCGAGTCACTGTGCAATGAAGGATTGGTTTGTGACTGCGAACGCGGTCGCAAACCAATCGCATTTTGCACCCGCGTTGTGAATGGCACTGTAAAAAAAAATTCAGAGCAAGCAGTGGTCCTATGGATTCTGGTTCCGAGAGTGGAGTAGAATTACAGAGCGCAGGATGAACTGAGTTTCCTAAGATGGGCAACTTTTAATTTTAGCAGTAATAAGATATTTGAGAGAAATGCTGTGTGATTTAAACCCACCTGCTAGACCCACCCAATATGAAGTGTTATGTGAATGGGAGGGAATGGTTTTAAAGCATGAAATGGAAAGATATATTAGATGAAAAAAAGAGCAGCAAGAAATTATGAAGTTGCCATTTGGGACAGAAAAGCACAGATTGAGAAAAAGACTGTAGCTGAAAGGATGATATTGTACCCTATGAATATGAAGGAAAAAGAGAGAAAACCGAGAATAGACCACCTAGAAAAAAGTTTAAGGAAGAAAGTAAAACAAAAGAAGAACGAAAGACAGATACTGTCACTGATTCAGGGAACCATGTATTGGAGGAAATATCATCAGCCCATCCTCCACTGTATGTTGAATCCTCTGCAGGAAGTGATAGAAATAGTTTGACATATGCCACTGCTCCTGCAGATCCTGCAGTTTCACAGCTTGCTAGCCAAATGCAAACACTGATGACTGTAAATACATCATGCATAAGGGAACAGCAAATAACATCACAAGTAATAATAGCCCATTCTATTGATCCATAGCCTGTTGTCACACAACCCCTGACACAGCAAGCTATTGTTAGTACTCCTGCCCAAATTAGAACTTCCCAGTTGTTGTATCCATCCAAGGTGTCAACTGGACAGGCCACGGTTACTCAAACTACTGGACCAGTATCACTGCAAACAGGACCTACAAAGGTCACACCGATTGTAGAGACTTACCAATCTTCGGGGGACAATCTACAGAATAGATTTATCTCAACTTCACAGAATTTGCAAATTATGGTTTGGACGCCACCACAGAATGTTCTCACATTAGAGGAGGGAACTCAATTTGTCTTTACAACACAACCTAAAAAGCAGAGGAAGTTACAAGAAAAGTAAAGTTTCAGAATGAACACAGGAAGTTATTAAATGGTACACAAATAAGAAGTAGCAAAACCAAGCACTAGCACCAGTGTAGTTAGTCCAAACACCAAAATGAGATACCAATGCACATTCCACAATTTGAAGTAGAATTGGAGGAAATCTTAAGAGGATATCTAAACATTGAGCATATTGAACACTGTAAAAAAAAAGAATTGGTCTATTTGTGTAAATAAATTACCAGAAGGGCAACACAAGTGCATGAGCAGTTGACAGAATTAGCAAGTAAATATGATATAGATATTTCAAGAAGTGTGCCCCTTCAAAGGAGCTTTAGGTGCAGCTAGATTACAATTCTATTGAAAACAAGCGCATGCCAGGTTTGCGAATACACCTTACCGAATTGGTGAAATTTGTACATAAATGGAGTGAGATGGCAAAACATGAAATTAAGTGGGCACACGAGCAGGAAAATAAGAGGAAGCTGAGGAAAAAAATAAAAATGAAAAGCAGTCAGAATATAAAGAAACTGCTACATGATATCCCTTGAGAGAAACACCAAATGGGACATTCATTCACGTGCTATGGAGCAGAGGTGAGTTTTGTCGCTTTCTAACATTTTCCTACAATTGAGAGAGTCCAATGCAAACGTTCACCCAGGTTGAAATGTTTGTGAAATTGTCAAATGTTTAGTGAGTTGATTTAGATACCTTTTTGATATAGTGGTGCTGAGTGATTTATGGACTGAATGCAAGGCAGCAGTTAGATGGCCAGCCTCAGAGGGCCGTTGGTACAAATGTGCAGTCTCCGGCAGTGATGACAAAGTACAATGAAGCAATTGAGTTTTTGAAGAGGAGGATTCCTCCCAAGGATCGTTATAATTTTAAATTAAATAGAATACAGCAAGAGGTTAAGGAAACTGTGCATGGTTTTTATGAAAAATTGCTGAAAGCCTTTCAGCAGCATATAAGACAGAAGCATTTAGATCCTGGAGATATCGGTTTCTTTATTACAACTTTTATGCTTTGTAAGCATATACATCAAAATGCCATTTGTTGGCAGACAAAGGCCCTCATTAAAACCCTGGTGGTAAATGCCGTCTACTGCTGTGTCAACGGCCGCCAAGATACCGTGACTGCGGCAGTAATCTGCCACAGGTATTATGACCAACACATAGAAATCCTCCACAATACAGACACCCACACAAGTCCGCCACACCAAAGGTCAGTGATAAACTGGCGATAGCAAAACCCACACCGTTATGCCAACAGGAATACGCCCACAGTATCATGACCCACGAATCAATGCGCCGGTCTTTCAACTGCGGTAAACCATTGGCAGTGCACACCGTTGCACTCAAAATGCACACACACTTACAAAACCACACCACATTGGACAATTCAAAATACACACACCTGACACACATACACACACCACACCCTCACATTCATACCACTATAAAACACACACCCACATTATCCACAACCCCTTACAACGAAAATAAAACTGAGACCAAGCACAGAGAGATAAGCAAAGAGCACACACTCACTCAGAGGCACAGAACACCATCACCCATACACCATCCACGCACATCACAATATACACCCCAACACATCACCCCACACATCACCTCACACATATACCTCACACCACATCCATGGCACCCCAAAGACACCCCAGGTTTTCTGAGGAGGAGCTAAGGGTCATGGTGGAGGAAATCATCCGGGTAGAGCCACAGGTATTTGGATCACAGGTGCAGCAGACGTCCATTGTAAGGAAGATGGAGCTATGGCGGAGAATCGTAGACAGGGTCAACTCTGTGGGACAGCACCCAAGAACAAGGGATGATATCAGGAAGAGGTGGAATGACCTATGGGAGAAGGTACATTCCGTGGTTTCAGGACACCAGATTGCTGCACAGAGGACTGGTGGTGGACCCCCACCTCCTCCCCCACAACTAACAACATGGGAGGAGCAAGTCTTGGCGATCATGCATCCTGAGGGCCTCACAGGAGTAGCAGGAGGACTGGACTCTGGTAAGTCAAATCTTAACTATTATATCCCCCACCCTACCTGCATGCCATCACAAACTCCTACTCCTACCCTCACCCCCATCACTCCAACACCTCACGTATACTCCACCATCACAACCCACCCATCCCAATACAAGCCCTGCATGCAACAACAATGCATGGACCCCATCACAGACCTGCATGGACACCCATCATCCCAGCATGCCCAACAGAGAGACTCACCCAGCCCACAAATCACCTCTCACACAAGGCCAAGCCGACAGGGAAAGCACAATCAGACAGGGAAACACACCCACAAGATGGCACGCAAAAATACATTAACAATGCATTTGCATCCCAACAGGACCCCTACCCAACGTCACTGGAGAGGAGGTGCCAGCTACATCCAGCCCCCCCAGATGAGGCCCACAGTGATGACAGCAGCTCTGCACGCCTGGATTGCGATCATCAACCTGGCCCATCAGGGACCTCTGGACAGTCGGTTACCCTGCCACAGTCCCAACCCACCACAGAGCCTCCCCCTCAGGAAAAACCAGCACAGCACCCACCCAGCGGGCCCATGCCACTGTCCCTAGGACACGTCAATCAGCAGTGTGTCCACCACTACAGGGACCCCTGGCAACCCCACAAACACAGGACGATCAGGGACCTGGGGTCAGTGGCAGTGGGCACACGGTTCAGGGGACAGAGGCACAGGACAACAGGGAAGCTGGGAGGACTGCTGTGCGACAAGGGGTTTACAGGCCCAGGCAACCGACCCTCCACGAGGCAGGCTCCAACATCCTGGGAGCATACCACCATTCCCAGGAGACCATGGGCCAGGTACTGGCCAAGTTACAGGAGACCCAGCAGCTGCAGGAGGGACAGTACCTGGGGAAAGAGAGGACCTAACTAAAATATACACCATCCTGATCACCATTGCAGGGGTCCTGGATGACATGGGCAAGACCATGAGGCAGGCAGTGGCACATCAAAGGGCCCATGACACTAGCCAAACTGAGGAATAGCCTTCCACCGCCACCGGCGCTAGTGGGCAGGAGGCCCTGCCACAGGACCAACAGGCCACCAGCACCCCACACCCTGCAGAAGGAGAACCATCCCGCAAACGGTCCCTGCAATCCAGGCAGAAGACAGAGAACATTGCCAAGACCCCAGCCAGGAAATAAGACTCTCCTGATTGTCACACTTCTGTCCCACTCTGTCACCCTGTCCACCTTGAACTGCCATTGCTCCACTTCCAATGCCCCATTGGACAATGCACCTGTGATACCAATAAACTGGACTCTAACTGGACATTCCTCCACCATCACCACAGCCCCTTGCAGTTACCCCCATACTATTTTGCACAGAAACTAAACACCCTTGAAACAGAAACCATACTGGAGTCAGTGTAATGATTATAAAGATGTATTATCACAACATTATCAAAGCATTGCAACGTCTATGTTCAGTAAAATATACCACAGGATGACCTTCGGTGGGCAGCAGTACATATAGCAGTAGCCAGAATGGGGTACACAGATCTGAAAATAGTGATTCCAAAGGGAACAGTAAGTGTCCATAGACATAGGGGAAGAGGATGCCATGTACAATGTCCAAATGTTTACTGTAATGTAAATGTGATTTACAGTCTCTTACTTGTGTGTCACTGGAAGTACTGCTGTATAATGTTTGTTCTGTTGTCCGCATCTTCTCCATCTGCCTCTTCTTCCTCACTGTTCACAGGCTCCACCGCTGCCACAAGACCATCTCCAGGCTCATCTTCCTGCAGAAAAGGCACCTGACATCTCAAGGCCAGGTTGTGCAACATACAGCATGCCACCATGATCTGGCACACCTTCTTAGGTGAGTAGTACAGGGATCCACCAGTCAGATGGAGGCACCAAAACCTCTCCTTCAGAAGGCCGAAGGTTCTCTCAATAATCCTCCTTGTTCGCCCATGTGCCTCATTGTAATGTTCCTCTGCTCTTGTCCTGGGATTCCTCACTGGGGTCAGTAGCCATGAGAGGTTGGGGTAACCAGAGTCACCTGTAAATATCAAGGGACAACTGTTAGACACACACTAACCCGTAGGTCCAACCCCATACCCAGACACCTTCCTATAGTGGGTGGAGACCTTGGGCTCACATATTAGCCACACCCATTGCCTCTGGAGTTGGCCCATCCCATAAGGGATGCTGCTATTCCTCAAGGTATAGGCATCATGCACAGAGCCAGGATATTTGGCATTCACATGGGAGAGGTACTGGTCCGCCATACACACCATCTGTACATTCATCGAGTGATAGCTTTTTCTATTTCTGTAAACCTGTTCATTTCTCCGGGGGGAACATATGCCACATGTGTACCATCATTGGCACCAATGATGTTGGGGATATGTCCCAGGGCATAAAAGTCAGCTTTCACTGTGGCCAAATCCTCCACCTGGGGGAAAACGATGGAGCTGCACATGTGTTTCAGCAGAGCAAACAACACTCTGGTCAACACGTTGGAGAACATTGGCTGAGACATTCCTGATGCCATGGCCACTGTAGTTTGAAATGAACCACTTGCCAGGAAATGAAGCACTGACAGAACCTGCACTAGAGGGGGGATTCCTGTGGGCTGGCGGATAGCTGACATCAGGCTCCAATTGGGCACACGACTCTTGAATTGTGGCACGATCAAGTCTGTATGTGATGATAATGTGTCTGTCCTCCATTGTCGATAGGTCCACCAGGGGTCTGCACACCAGAGGATGCCGCCATGTCATCATCTACCTCAGCGGTTGTAGCCTATGGAGGCGAACAGTGAGCAGAAGGTCACATTTCCACAAAGAATGCACAACTGTTGCTGAAGTTAAGTCACAGAAGCAGGATGTGAAGTTGAGAGTCAGTTGATGGGCCAATGTCTGTTGTGACGCAGTTAGGTGCCATGCCATGTGCCCCCCTGAAATGGTGGCTGCCTGACCTGTGAGGAAGGACAAGTGGAAATGAGGTAAGTGCGCTGGCGCTGTGCACCGTCGCGGTAGGCTGTCGATGACAGTTGCGCAACTTCGCATTGGTTATCATTGGGCCCTATGAGTTCCAGGAGCCAATGGCAATGTAAGCTGGCAGTGACGGTATGCACTGCTGCAGACGTGACCGCCATTTCCTAACAACTCACTCACTTGCTACCTGACCGTCAACAGGAGAGGACATACACTGTAAGTGCTGCTGTGACCTGAGTCTGGAAGCGACAATGGCTACAGTGTCTGGGGAAAGGGCCCCTGCCTTCACTGCGGAGGAGTTGGAGAAACTGGTGGATGGGGTCCTACCTCAGTTCACGTCACTCCACGGTCCTCCAGACAAACAGGTGAGTGCACTAAGAGCATGATGTGTGGGCAGTGTATCTTTTGAGTGGTGTGGATGTAAGCCACGTGTTGGGGGGTGCTGAGGCATCCTGGCCTGAGTGCTGCATGAGAGGTGGTCAGTGTATGTGCGTCAGGGCATGGAAAAAGGGTATTTGGCGTGCCATCACCATGGAGGTGCAGACCCTGGGGGTCTATCACAGGTGGAGCACCCACTACCGCAAGAGATGGGAGGACCTGTGCCGCTGGACGAAGAAAACGGTGGAGGCCTAGCTGGGGCTGGCCTCCCAACGTGGAAGGGGTACCCATTGCACCATAACCCCTCTGATGTTCTGCATCCTGGCGGTGGCCTATCCGGAGTTGGATGGGTGCTTGAGGGCATCACAGCAGCCACAAGGGGGTGAGTACAGATTCTGATTCCTGACTTTGAGCGCTTTAGGAGGTAGTTGGGTTGGGTATTTGGGCTGTGGGTGACCCTAGGCCATGGGCTTGTGACTACCTTAGTGGCTGGTTGGGCATGGGCTAGTGCATAGGGCTGATCCCTCTGTGTTGTGTACGCCAACAGTAGTGGTGTTGCTGGCATTGACCAAGTGTATCCTCTGTCTCGACCCCTCTTTTTGTTTTGTCACCCTGTCCTTATGTGCATTAGCATCATCTGGCGGAGGAGCGGAGGCACCGGCGATGGAGAGAGCTGCATCCCACATGGCCCATTAGGGCGAGTCCACTGAGGGTGAAGGCACCAGTGGGACAGAGGGCGAGGGGAGCACCACGACAGGGACAGGAGGGGAGACCAGTGACAGCGACTCCGATGGAAGCTCCCTGGTGGTGGCGGACACCTCTGTGCCCACCCCAACAACAGGTACAGCTGCCACCCCCCTACCAGCACTGCCCTCCCAGCAGCCCCTCAGCATGTTTCCCATGCCCGCTCACGCAGGAGGGTTGGCATCTCCTTCGCCCCAGGCACCTCAGGCCCTGCCCCAGTCAGCCCTGCTGCCCTCAGTGAGGAGGCTATTGACCTCCTGAGACCCCTCACTGTTGGGCAGTCAACCATTCTGAATGCCATCCAGTGTGTCGAGAGGCATTTGCAAAAAGCAAATGCATACCTGGAGGGCATTCACTCTGGCATGGCAACCCAACAGAGAGCATTTCAGGCTCTGGCCTCAGCACTGATGGCAGCCATTGTCCCTGTGTCAAGTCTCCCCCTCCAACTTCCTCTACCCAGTCCCAATCCCCCCAACCTATCCCAAGCACACCTTCAGACCAGCATTCACCCAAATCAATACACAAAAGTGGCTCAGGCAAACATAAGCACCACACCTCATCTCACAGGCACTCACACAAGCACCATGCCCATGCCGACACAGCAACATCCACTGTCTCACCGTGTCCCCCTCCTCCTCTTCGTCCACCCCCTCCCAGTCTCGTCTCCACTGACACCTGCATGCACTACATCCTCATCCACTACCTCTATCACCAGCACGCCCATCACTACACACCCCTCACGAGCAGTCACCACCCCCACAACCATGCACACGTCCCCTGTGTCCTCTCCCAGTGTGTCTGTGACCCCTCCTCCCAAAGTACACAAACGCAAGCACCCACCCACCCAACAGCCATCCACCTCACAACAGCATCCAGCCCATGAACCTTCACCCAAACTCAGCATGAAGACACCTCCTACACCACTCCCACTTCCTCCACTTCCAAACCCTCTCCATCTTCTCGTCCCAGTGTGTCTAAAAAGCTTTTCCTTGCTAACTTTGACCTCTTCCCTATGCCTCCCCCCGTCCTTCCCCTCAGGCCAGGGTGTCAAGATCCCAGGCCAGCACCTCAGCCACTAAGTTGGCGTCCGCAGTGGTACCTGCAAGTCCCAGGGGATCAAAGGGGGCACCCGTCAGGGCTGCCAGTGTGCCAGTGACCCCTGCAACGGACCAACCCATTCCACCACCTGCCAAGGTAAAGAGGGTGCCAGCAAGCAGCATGGCCAAAAAGCAGGACCAAACCAGCAAGGCTTCCTCCAAAACTGCATCTGCCAGTGCCAAGGTCCCAGCAGCGTCTGGCAAGGTGGGGAGGGCAAGAAAACCCAGGGCAAGGCACTTCAGGCCTCGGACCCTCCAGGTGAGGGACTGGTGTCTACCATAAGTACTGACAGCCCAGCAACCTGTACCGCGGAAGGCACCGCTGCAGGCACCGCCACCTGCCCCGCCACATGCACCGCCACCTGCACCGCCATTGCCACAACAACGGTCAGCAGCATCATCCCCAGTGGGCAGCCATCTGAGGCTCAGGAGACGGTCTGGTGTCTCCCTCCACTACTACCAGCACCTGCACCACGGCCTGCACCGGCAGCATCTCCGCCGCAGACACCGCCGCAAGCACCGCCACCTGCACTGTCATCTGCACCGTCACATGCCCAGCCAGTGCCACTACATCTGTCATCAGCAGCATCCCCAGTGGGCAGGCGTCCAGGGATGCAGGAGGTGGCCTGGACCCACCACTTGAAGCACCACCTCCAGCACCAACACTACCAGCAGTTTGCAGCCTAAGTCACTGCAGGATGGAGTGTGGCTCTGCCTCCATGGAGTATCATGCTACCTGTTCCCTGCACATCTCGTGGCTCAGACACCCAGGTGAGGGAATGGGAACTGCCACACCCCAGGTGCAGCATCACTGGGTACAAGGCCCCCTCTACAACCAGTGGAGATATGCATTCACTATCACGTTCCTTGGCAGGATGCAGCACACTGGACACTAAGCCCCCTCCAGAACCAGTGGAGATATGCATCCACTATCACTTTCCTTGGCAGGATGAGGCACACTGGGCACTAAGCCCCCTCCAGCACCAGTGGAACATGTCACCCACTTGAGAGACTGTGGCCTTGCACTCCCCAGGACCAAGCAGTGGGCAAACCACCAACTTGAGAGACTGTGGCCTTGCACTCCCAAGGACCAAACAGTGGGCAAACCACCCACTTGAGAGACTGTTGCCTTGCACTCCCCAGAACCAAGCAGTGGGCAAACCACCCACTAGAGAGACTGTGGCCATGTGCTCCCCAGGACCAAGCAGTGGGCAAACCACCCACTTGAGAGACTGTGGCCTTGCACTCCCCAGGACCAAGCAGTGGGCAAACCACCCACTTGAGAGACTGTGGCCTTGCACTCCCCAGGACCAAGCAGTGGGCAAACCACCCACTTGAGAGACTGTGGCCTTGCACTACCTAGGACCAAGCAGTGGTCTATAATGGCAGATCCACAGCAGGTACAGATAGCGGTTAACATGAGACAACCTCTAACTACACATCTATTAGCAAATAGCTTAATGCCCCAGGGGGGTCCAGTCACATTTGTGGTGGATGCCTATGCAGCTTATAGAACAGAACCTTTTTATTCTTGGGCCACTTTTCCAGCAGTTGATGGGAACACAAATACATTTCATTATTATACACTTGCAAATGCGCCTGGACAATACAGAGCACACGCATACTTAGAAACCTAACTTTATCTTATCAAGAACATAACAATTGGCTTGATGGCGCCCTACCCCACACAATTTTACCAGTAAGGTTAGGTCATACCTGGTCTTTATTGGCCACCTATACACCACATCCTGCCTTTGCAAATTTAGCAGTAGCTGAGGTTTGTCGCCCATATATATAATTAACAGCGTTATATATACGATTAATACAATTTGTAATGCAAACATTAAATACAAACCCAGCACGTGCTGCTCCAGTGCATCCACATGCAGTAACACCAGGTATAAACCCTGCAACTGTACATTCGATCATGGGTAAAGTACCTGCCAAACAGGAGGAAACTCTGTTTTGGTTAGCACAAAAAATGAATGCGCTGGAGGTAGTATTTCCCCATACAAGACCTCAGGATGAACATAGAATATTAACAATGTGCTTGCCTTTTGGGATGGTCCCTACAGTGGAGAACTGTAATACTTGGGGCACGGTATTTGCCGAGCTCTATATGACTGCGCACGGTACTCCGACACCTGCCTATTTACCGGAGGCGTTGAAACAAATTCAAGATGAGTATGGGGCTGCCTAGGCCCTGGATTTGGGGATACAATTGATGGGCGATTTTGCCACAGTTTCCTCAATCATTTTAAGTAACCTTAAAGGGGAAGCAGTTGCACTTGCAGTGCGCATGCGGCTCTGTGACGTTCCACAACAGGATCAGGAACGCGAGCTGCCTAAAATAATCGCAGAGACATATTCTAACGTACGTCGAGACAGTTTAGAGGACAGACCATCTATACCACAATTTCAGAGCAAATCAACTAAAGATTTTCCAAAGCAGGCTCCTGAGGGTAATAAGAAACGCTGGGATAAAAAAACAACAAGCTCCTAAAAAAGAGAGGGAAGAATCTCCACGTATGGAGACCCCACAGAACAGATATAACCTCAGAAATAGAGATAATATAAATATGCCTGATAGATATCAATATACTGATGCACGCCAATCTTGTTCCTTTCAGGACTCATCGGAAAAACGAAATGAGAGACGTGGCCGATCAGAGTGAAGGACAGAGTACGTGAAACTGAGACAGGAATCACAACGCTCTTTGGAGGTTTCTGTTAAAAAGGAAGAGAAACCCACCCAACAAAAAACACAATTCAAAAAGAAAAAAGTGGCAGCAGTCACAGTTTGACATGCCACTCAGGAACAGGGTCCTCTTGAAGAACAAGAAGTGGGCTCTAGCACTGCTAGACAGTGCGGTAGAGGTTACAATAGTTTGCCGGAATCTTCTAGAGCATCTGGAGCAACTGATTACTTTATTGAAGAAGAAACTGCGGACATGCGTGTCTCCACGCCTGATAGGGTGTATAAAGTAACGCTACAGTTAGAAGGAGACATTGAGCGCATAATAGACGCAATCTTTTGGGATCACCTAGTAAACATATATGATGTTTTGTTGGCCGAACAAGATTGGCCACCTGATTTTGTCCATACCTGCCCATATGGGAAAGATGTGATTAAGCCTTCCTTCTCGCTCCTTGTTCCAGAGTAACTCACTGAATCCTAAGTCCATTGAAAGTTGCTGTAAAAAAGGAATTTGGCCCTTCATATCAAGCACCAGTCCCAGTACTAGGGATACACGGTACCAGAACAGTTATCCTACCTCCGTTGGCAGGTGCCAAAGAAAATTGTTTTGTCTCCATCGACAATGTCAAATTACACCATGTGGGTGATCCTGCACAGCAGACCAAGAGGAACATCCAGTAGCTCCCGAATCCCTCTAACTACTGGCAAAGAAGGTCCTCTACAAGTCGTTTATACAAACACCAGCACCTCTCCGAGCTTGGGGAGGGTGGAAGATGATTTAGCGTTGGTTCCCCTAACATCCAACAATTTAGAAACGTTTGACCGAGTTGACTCAACTCCAACACAGCCAGATGGTGCAATTTACAGTGTGCCACCAAGGGAAACACCAACTCCACCACTGACCACGGCCCCACCTTTTGCACAAACTGCTTCTGGATATTTTGCCGGCTTCAATGACGACTTCTCAGACTCATTCGCCTCTTCAACATCTGACTTGTCAAGAGCATGTAAGCTAAAAACTGGCTTAAAGAAACATATTTTGTTTTTCCATGGAACTATCAATGGCTCTCCTTGACTGCCCTAGCTCTACTACCATGGAATGTTTCTGTCATTACTTTTTTCTTATTAATACAAGGTCATTTTCTTCCTGAAAAATCAACAGTTGAATTGGTGGAGGAGGTCTTAAAATCACATTTTTCATCACAAAAGGTCCGAAGAGACTTATCATTTGTGAACATTTCCACAGTACCAATTCCTGATGGGATTGTTTGGGACAAAGTAATATTTTATATATATGGTCCCACAGAAGTAATTCAAATACCATGTGTTCAAATTATCAATGAATGATATTGTAATACCAGGCATTGTTTCTGATGATTGGGATGTGAAAACAGTTGATTCTATGATGACTGAATTGCAATATTATACTGTCTGTGAAAACTAAGATGTTTATCGATCTGAAGAGAAATATGTTGATATGTTTTGCCATAATTATTATGGGCCCCACTTCATACAGAGTGCGAGCAGCCCCAAAACTGTTTTTAATTACACACAATGGGAACACTGTCCGACTCCACCATAGGGGAGTTCTAAAACATATTCTGAAAAGTTTACATATTTTTCTGGGCACAATGTAAAAAATACTGAGTCATATTATTTTAAGGTACCACCAACTAAGGATTTACATATATTAATGATGAATACGAAATTTATATATTCAGAATCCTTTGTTTTCCGATTGTCTATCGAAGGCTATGAATATTGGCTGAAGTCGATCGATTTTAAAAGTGTGTGGGGAACTAAAAAATGGCAAATTAGGGGTAAGGAAGCTTTGTTTAGAGCATGCCTTATTCCGGTACAAATTATCTTTTTAAATGAAACAACACAACAAACTAGTTGTTGAGGCTTAGCTAAAATTAAGGAATTAAACACGCCCAGTATACCTGCCCCTGCAAAATGGGTCCTGAGTGGTACAGTTAATGTTTCACTGACACATCCTGGCAGGTGGTTATTGTGGCCAATAGATACCAACGGGTATCATCAACGTTTTATCAACTCCTCAGGGGGTTTCAGAACTAGTAGGCCAGACCCTCACTATATATCATCCAAACATGTGGGTATAGTCACGACATAGAGTGGGGAAATTGTGCCAGCAATGGTTAAAATCATCCTCACTAGACACGGTTAGAGAACACCTCAGTTTCCTGTCTAATAACACTGACTTGTAGGACTTCCTGTTAGGCCCCAGAAAACAACGTAGGAAGCGTTTCTTATATGAAGTATATAATGGAATTTGGAAGCTTTCCCAAAAAGAAGCAGCTGCCCAGTTAAGGCAAATAGACCGGGAAAATCTAAAAAAGGCATTAGCTGTTGAAAATAATGGGATTAATACCTTGTCCGACCGGATATATATTTGAAATAATATCGTCTTGTCTGCTATAGACAGTATACAAACAGATATGTCTTCTTTATTCCATGGTCAGCTAAGGTCCATTATGCAGTTGGATTGGACACTTCAAACATTGAAGGCGGGTCACGTTCCTTGGCAGCATGTCAGTGCAAGGGAGATATTTTCTTCCTTTAATTTGATGCGACAACAACAATTGATCGCTAAGAAGGAAGCGACTTTTGTCATGCTTAACATCGAGAAATTAGAAAAGTTGCCTTTTACTTTGGCTGAAATACCATCTGCTGAGTGGATAATACACGGGGTCATTAATCTGCCTATTTCTGCACTTCAATTCACCTCCTGTTTAAAACACATTTCTGTAGTCAGATATGAAAGGCTGGGAGATAGTTACATTCATGAGGTGTGGGAGCTTCCCTTTCCGTACAACTGTTTCAGTGGCATGAAAGAAGTCTTTCTTAGCGGTTGTAAATGTGAAACTTCAGTCAGCCACTCGATGGTTTGTAAACAGCTGTCCCTGCATGGGGCATGTATCGCCTCTACTGCGAACTTGGCTTGTTATCTGAAGGGAGTTCCAGTCCCCTTAATTTTACCTACGTTCCAGGTGCTCTCAAACGGCAGCTACGTCCTCCTCACTGGTGAAGACTGTTGTGGCATGCGAGCCGGCATAGTTTACGTTGTTTCGGTCTCTAAGGTCATTACATGCTGCTGCAACGTTCTCTTTCCCCCAACTAAAATTAAAGAGGTAGCTGACATTTGGCCTCACATCGCTACTTCAAATGTGAATTTTGACAAGTTGAGCAGACTCAAGGCTTTACTGTTTCAAAGGCATGTGGCACTTACATCTGCGTGCGAGACCTATGCACTTCAGGTGGCAAGGTCCTCAGCAGAGATATAGTCCCTATTAAATACAAACTTTCCAAGACACTTTGGTGAGCTTGTGGGATGAATATTTAATGCGTCCAGTACACACATTTTTTCAAAGCTATTGGTTCTGGTTTCATTCACACCTTCTCCTCCGTATTCGGTTTGATACCATCAGCAATCCACTCAATTTTCGCTAGTATTTTTGGGGAATTTCTGAAAACTTTGGCTTTATTAGCTGGCATCTTGCTGTTGCTTTTTTTTATGTGCAATGGCTGTCCCGCCGCAACGAAGAGGAATGACGACATGCCATCAGCGCAGCTGTGTCGTGAACGCATGACACAGGATTTTGGAGCAACACTCCTGGATCAATCGGCGTATGGCTGGTCCTTGTCATTCAGACCGGTCTTGCATTGTGTGCAGCCCGTGTTTTGGTGCCTCTAGTGCTCTTATGAACATGCACTGGAAGTTTGTCTTTCGGCGCAGCGCTTGCCTACATTGGATGCTGACCTGTTGATGTTCTCGCTGAGGGTTCATTACCGGACATGCACATTGAGGTTGCGTTTGCTACGAGAAGCTACTTATGAGTTACCCTTCTTGGAGAATGTAGCTCAGGCCTCATCACTGGGTTCACCCCAGAATGCCGCCTTGGCTGAGTCGGAGGCTACGGAACACATCTGCTTCTTGACCCTTCTTGGCGATGACTTTATGACCTTAACATCGGCCGACGTGGAAGATCTCCTATTATCCATGACTCAGGAATCAATTGGAACTTTCCAAAACTGACTTGCCCTTTTGAATTAGGTCTTATGCCACATGCTCAGGTTTTAAATTGTCATGGTGGATGCTCATGTGTCCCTTTGACTTGCCATCATTGACATTGCTTTTATATATATCTTAGGTTGAGCTTTTTAGCAATAAAATTATATAGCTTTGGCTTTGAACCACTTTCAACCGACAATGGGAGGGTGTTGTGTAGCCATTTTAGTTATAGCTCCATGCACGTTGTTTTAACACACTAGGCCCCTGTGCACTTTAACCTAGATATATTTTATTAAACTCCGTCTTATTATTGTTACAATAATCATTTTTACGGTCTTGTTTTATTTCCGTCTATCTAACAGTTTTTGCCTAGGCCAGCACTCTGTTCTCAAACAAGACATTCTTGATCACTCTGTGCTTTTTCCAAGGATACATTGTACATCTGTAGTGAAGCATTCGGCAATCAACATACAGTTGTGATTCCCTGGCTGGAATCTCCCTCTAATGTGTAAGGGAAAAGGAAGTGTTTTTATAATAACACAGCTGATATTCTGAGAAAGTGTCCCTACGTAAAGATGTGTATTTTCCACAAATGTTGGAGACTAAACTTCTACCACGTTCGCCGGCAATGTATTTGCTGGAACTGGGTACTCTATTTTGTATTGTAACAATTCTTGAGTTTTTAATTTTGGGTCAAAAATGTAGTCTGCATCAGTGGCTGTCAAAGACGTAGCCCATTTTACTCAACGTGGATGTAATGCTTTTGCGTTTGGAACGCTGGCTTTTGTAAAATCATCTAGGGCTGGGATCGGAGAAACGACAATAATGTGTTTTCCTTGGGCAAGGGGTCTTTCTTTAATGACCACCATCTGTACAGGAGTGAGAATTTTCTCAGTGGGAGCAAAGCGTTGTTCTGCCGCTGAATATAAGTGGGATTTCTATGCAATTGGGATTGCCTCCCCTTCATTAAATGTCACATAGGTGAAACCGATGACACCAGCTATCACTCTGATGACCAAATGTGTCTTGTTGTCCCTCGTATGTAAGTGTTGTGCTGCAAGCATGTCTGTTTGTAAATCTCAAAGAATTTTTGTGTGTTCAATTGTCCAGAATTTACTTGAAAAATCAGGACATATCAGATCATATAAAGGTTTTATGCGTGTAGCATAATCTGGAATGTAAATTCTGCCAAAATTTAGGAAACCCAATAGAGATTGGAGTTTTCTAATCGTATTTGGTGGTTGTATCTGTGCGCATTTTTCTAAGAATTGTGGCGCTAGGCTCTTTCCTTCACTTGATAGCTCATATCCCAAAAACAGGACGCTAAGGAAGGCAATTTTAGTTTTTTTTTAATTAAATTTTTAGCAAAATTCAGCAAATCCTACCACAATGCGGGCTACCCATCTTAGATGTTGTAGTAGTTCATCATCCATAAGATAGATATCATCTACATAGGACAATGCTTCAGGGTCAATCTCATGCAAAATTGTAGTCACATGAGCTGCGAACAGTCGTGGACTGTTCTTATACCACTGAGGTAAACAACAGAATTTTTTCTGGGAGCCTAGTGCGCTGAAACGTGTTAAGTCTCTACTCTCAGGTGCCATATTCTGGCAGAAAAAAAACATTGGCAATGTCCAGTGTTGTTCTGTATTTTTTATGCACTATATTGTTCATTAGTGTGGGCTATGTGAGTTCTGTATGGCATAAGTGCATGTATGACTGTTTAAGTGTCTGTAGTCTAAGACTATTCTATATGAATCATCTGGTTTAGCTACTGGGAATAATGTATTGTTCATTGGGGAGACACAGGGTTCAATTACACCCTGGTACTCTAATTGTGTGAGTATTTCTCTCACAGGTGCGTTTGCTTCATGTTTTATTGGATACTACAGGTTGATGTTGAGGTTCATTTTTGATTGGAATTACACGGTAGGGGGATTCTCTATCCCATCCTATGTGATTTCTGTATAATGCAAGAGCCTGTGCCAAAGCCAAATCAATGGCATAGGATTCAGTAAGTTCCTCTGGAACAAGGGGCGAGAAGGAAGGCTTGATCACATCTTCCCCATATGGGAAGGTACGGACAAAATCAGGTGGCCAATCTTGTTCGGCCAACAAAACATCATATATGTTTACTATGGGATCCCAAAAGATTGCATCTATTATGCACTCCATGTCTCCTTCTAACTGTAGCGTTACTTTATCCACCCTATCAGTTGTGGAGACACGCATGTCCGCAGTTTCTACTTGAATAAAGTCTGCATTTTCTAAATATCACTGATTTAACTCAGTTCATTTTGTCCTTGCGTTCTTCCAGAGGGTTACGGGGTGTACATGTAATGTTGCTGCATGTGTTTGTGTGTATGGTGTTGTGGGCGAGGGTGGGGGTGTTGCATGTGTGTGTCACTCTCTTTTTCCTCCCCTCCCCTGTGTGCTATGTGCAGTACTCACTGTGGTCATTGCCGCTGCCTTCTTTGATGTTCCTGGTGTATAAGCAGATACACCAGCATCGGCAGGACCTGTAGTTCGGGCTCCACGGCGTCCTGGTTCTTCATAGAGTGTCGAAAGATAAGTGGTTTCCCTTCCAAAGACTGTTTCTGCTGTTCTTTTGATGTCGTTGGTACTGCCCCGGAAAAGCTGGCGGATTGGTGCCTTGTAATACTGTGGGCGGTACATTGTCTTCCACCTGTCTGTTGGCGGTGACCGCCGCGGTGTTTGTTGCTACCGCCGTGGCAGTCGGAGTGTTAAAGTGGCTGTCTGTGTTGGCGGTTTCCGCCGTGGTCGTGATTCCATTTTACACTTTAACACCGACCGCCAGGGTTGTAACGAGGGCCAAAGTCTTTGAATGAGATTTTGAAGTATGTGCAGTATTGCAGTGATGAACAGTACATGGAGCAGCGAACGATTAAGGAGAAATTTATGCTAGCCCAAACTAAGTTAGCAAAGCAAGGGTTTCAGAATTCTACAGGTGTTGACAATGCAACTGCTATTCAAGGGATGAGAGAAGTGATGCAGGCAGGAATTTAGACATTATCAGGAAAGGAAGTTCCTATATATTCAGGAACAGGTGTTGATATTGCGACACTGAAGAAAACAGCTGCCTGTCACATGTGCAATAAGGTGGGGCATTTACATTATGAAGCAGTGAGAAATTCCTGTTGTAAGCTTCATTGGAAAGGCCCATTTCAAGTAATTCTGATCACCAACACTGCAGTTAAGTGTGCTGGAATTCAAAATTTGATTCATGACTCACACTCTCAAAAGACAAGAAATTCAGAAGAAGAAATAGACCCTAGTGCTTTGGTGTACATGCCACTGATTGTTTCATGGGAAGAAACCAGCGGTCAAAATCAGAAAAAACTGAATTGGGCTGAAAAATCTCTAACAGTTGAAGTGGTCTAATTGCTGGACAACTCACAGCGGGGAGACAACTATGATGTACAAACCGTAATTGTCAGAAGTCAAGGTTCAGAAAAAATGCTGAAAGGCCTAAGGAACTTGTGGGCCCAGGCGAAATCACAAGTTCCAGTAACAGCCACAAGAATTAAATAACAGTGATTGAAATCTGGCAGAGGAGTGCCTAAAAGAAGCAAAGATTGAGTGTGGACAATAATCTGCCACCACTGGAAACAATCAAGGAAGAAGAAGAAAGTGCTGTTGGTGAAACTAAAGAATTATCAGTCACACTCAGAAGATCAAATAGAGCATGAGTACCTTGTCGAAGATATTCATCCCCTAAATGGACATACTATCTGGGACAAATACTGAACATACCAATCTCTGACATGATGGAATGGAGCACAGAACAGCCTCAACCACCATGAAAAGAAAAGAAACTGCACAGAGAGAGAAACTTACATTTTGCAAAATACATTAATGAAGAATAAATCTATGAGAAATAATAATAAGAAACTTACCTAGAGCCGCGATAAAGAAGAATACATTTAGTGATAACAAATATGAAGAACACCGACTAGGGTTAGGGTTTGTCTAACAAGGATTTACTAACAAGGAACAAGAAAAATATATATTCTTTGGAAGTAGATCTGGTTGTAGAGAAAATGTGGACTGTGACTAGACCCAGAGTTAAGATATTCCTAGGGACTCTCCTTATTTTAATAGTATTAATAGCTACAGCAATTTTCCTAGTGATTCATTTTACACCAGGGACCAAGAAGACAATATCTTTAATACAGAATGCAACATATCATTCCACAATAGGCGAAGATAGGCTGAAATCATCCTTTGTAGACTGTGTGAAGGATGATTATGCAATGAATTCTTATTCAAGATTAGAACATTGGAATGTTGGTAGCTCCATTGAAAACAATGGAGTGCTGCGGGCTTTTACTGGCCGGTAAAAGCCCGCAGCACCAACATTCCAATGTTCGCTTTGTTCACAGCAACAGCTGTGAACAAAGCCTCACGGAGCCCGAGGGGATTTTAATCCCCTCGGGCTCCATGAACATTTTTTTTTTTAATAGAACATTCTGCCCTGAGTGGCAGAATCTTCTAATAGCCTTAGAACCCACCGTAGCGGGCTCTACCGGCTATTATAGTCCCTCTCCCTTGTTAAATGCTCTTGCCTTCGGCTCGGGCATTTAACGCGGGGAGCGGGCCTTTAATAGCCGGTAGAGCCCGCTACGGCGGGTTCTAAGGCTATATTAGTGCAAGAATACACTAGAGCTTTAGCTGTTAAGAACTGTTCCGTTTATGCACACATGCCTTCCTCAGCAGTTGAACCAGTTTCATATCATCGCATACCACTCACGCTACTTCTTGCAGTATATTGCTTAGCTTAGTACATAGATTGTGACAGTTTGAATATTGTTTTTCGAATTATGAGATGGTGCTTTCAAAGGTACCATTAATGAAAGATATGAATCTACATCCAAAAGCTGCAGCTTGGCACTATTTTAGACCTTATTTTCCTATAAATACTGTTAAAGCACATGAAAGAAATGTAACATATAAAATGAATTTCAGCGGAGAAAGTTTTTATACAAATGTTTGAAGAAAGAAATGAAAGCCTTACAAAGGCTAGAAATAATAATAAAAATGTTGTGCAAGGTATTGTGTGGAAAAGAGAAGATGAATTCAGGAACAAGATAACCGTACCTAAATTAAGACTTGATGAAAGAAAGTATTAGTGGGAATCAGTAGGTGTGAACACACTTTTGAATAATCAGGAGGTGAATGGCAAATCTTGCAGCAAGATGATCAAACTATACTAGAAGTGTATTTAATTTGTGGAATGAATGCTTACTTCAAAATGCCTGCATTTTGGGAGGAAATATGTAATTTATAACTAATCTTTCCTAAAATGCATTATGTGGATTCTTCAGATGCACTAATGATGACACCTGCAATTAAGAGCAGGCTTGGGCGGAGTTTGCATAGCCACACTATGCTGAACCATATGAAGTCACAAAAAAACCCTGGCGTGCTACACAGAGTTCTGCTAGCGAGCAGAGTTTCTTGCCACATCCATTCACATAACTTTTAACATCACACTGGCAAAAACCAAGTATGTCCTCGCATTGGAATTCTCCTGCGAATGTCACCATGCAATTATCTTAGGCGCGGCCATCTAGGATTTTTTTGCTTGTTATCGTGTTGGGGGCTACTTTTATATCCCTCTATATGTGTCCCATCCCACACTTTTAAAACGTGTTTGCCACCTGTTTCTGTTTATTATATTACCTTTTCTCTTTATATATTTTAACTTTTCTCCTACTTTTTTGGTATTTTCTGCGTCTTTTTTACTTTTGTATTTTTTTTTGCTTTACTTTCTTTTCTTCCCCCTTCCTTCTTCCTTAACTCTTCCTTCCCAAGTCCCCAGGACCATGGCAAAGCAGGGGAATGGCAATGCCAGGCCCCCAACCACCACCATCAGCCGCCTACCTTGCAGGCGATGTGAAGGGGTGCAGCCCGTGACATTTTTTCTGAGATGGAGGTGGCTGCCTTGGTGTTTTATGTGGAGCACCACCTACCCTCCACATAGGCAGCAGGTGGCAGGCCCGGGTCTTGGTACGGCCTCCGGGAGCGCCAGCAACACTGGGAGAGGGTACGCTGGGGTGTGCGCAGCTGCTCCGTGAAATGGTCCTGCTAGGCCTGCTAGGCTTAGAGGTTGTGGGGTTCGGGAGTAATAATGGATTATTAGTTGTGTTCTGTGCTAATAGCTTCTTCCCAAATAGCAAGCATTCTGCTCACATGCAGGTAAGTTGACTTTATGTAACAAATATAACATTATGTGATCGTCATCTTCACAGACGCTTGGCGCTACCTAATGTACTGGTTTTTCGCACTTGCTTGGGCTGATTAGGAAGAAATGCAGAGACTCCTCCTATGCCCTGTCTAAGATAGTCATAGTTAATATTAGTATTAGTGAGTTAGCATGTTCTCTCACTCACTCCTCTGTGCATTTATTTTGTGTAGCTTGTACAGTGCCAATTGCCAAGTATTTCCCAGTGATGTGTAGTAGTTTTGCATGCATGCATCCAATCTATGCATTGAGAGATCGAGAATGAAATGAGAACTGTAGAAATCATTCATTGCAATTTATTAGTAATTCCAAAATGTAGTTCAGGAAATTTGAAATAGGTTAGGAAATTTGGAATAGGATGATCCTTGATACTTGTATTATTATTATACGGGCGCTCTGAACCTCTGATATAGAGATGTTCCTGCTTTGTCTTTTCCTTTAAAAAAATATATATTCTTGGCAAGATTATTTATTAACAGTACCACTAATCTTTTCTACGTTTTTTTCTTATATCATCCAGGGGCAGGAAGAGGGCTGGTGACGAGATGTGTGAGGTAGCTGAAGGTTGCCCCTACACTTGTTCCCAGGGCAAATGTCTTTGCTGGCCCCAGTAAGTCCTCCTGTTGTTGTTAATATTATTATTTATGTCCCTAACTTTTACCGCTCCACATTTAGAATTGTTTTCTACCTTTCTACTGTGCCTGTTTCCTAATTTTTTTCCAACTCCACTTTGATTTATCTGTTGTGTAAATTCTTCTTATCCCTGTATTATCCTATTTACTTATTTTCTATATTCAAGTTTATTTGCTTCCAACTGTCAGGCTGTACTAGTCTGTCTGTAGATTCTTTTTTTCTGCTTTGTCAGTGAGCTTTCCCTCTCCCCTTATATATCTTATCTTGTGGAGTGGTAGTAAGGCTTGGAGAACCCATGTACTGAAGGTTGCATGCCCATGTAAGTTATTCTACACATGTTTAGTGAGGAGGCTTTCTTTTTCTGGCTCCAGCTCCATCATAACAAAAGGGAAAAAAGTGTTTTTGAACATGGTCATGTAATTGTCTGTACCCTCAAATATTGTGTACGTATTATTAGTATACTAGGACTTGATGACTGCACACCATGGTTGGAAGTTTGAGGAGAATGGCCCCATTGCATTAGCTAACCAAGACCATATGTCCTTCATTGACCAATTCTTGCACCCTTTTTTTCTCTTGAAAAACTCAGATACATCAATAGCTAGTGCTGCCCCTCCATTACCAAAAGTTTTTTTTTTACTTAACTACCTGGTTTTTAAAAAATTGATAACCAACCAAATGCCTACCTGATAATTTGATAGAAGGGAAGTCTGTAACAAAAATATATTGATGTATTGCGATTGTATTTTGCTATTACAAAAACAAATAGGGGGAAGCGTAACTGAGGCCTAAATTCCGTAATGTTTATTTCTAGCCACACCGACCATGAGTGCCAGTGCCAGCAGCGACAGAGCCAGTGCAGGAGCAGCTGCAAGAGCGGATGAGGGAGGAGTCTCGGCGACAGCAGTGGTGGGCGATGGTAAGTCCCATTGCTTTCTTATTGACAATTAGTAATATAGTCACTACAAGGGTGTACTAGTGTTTTTGACTCACTCTTCAACCCCCTGCTTTAGCAGATGCAGCAGGAGTTATGTATTAATGGCTTCTTCTATCTGCAACTCAGCAGACTTAGGGCCAGATGTAGGTAAGTTACAAATTGCGACTTGCAATTTGCGAGTCATAGCGACTCGCAAATTGCAACTCGCAATACGAGATGCAGAAAGGTGTCTCAGACACCTTCTGCGACTCGCTATGGGGTCGCAAAGACCCACATCATGAATATTTATGAGGTGGGTCGCAGTTTGCGACCCCATAGCGAGTCTAGGCACTCACAGGGATGGTGGCCTGATGTAGTCAGCAGACCACCATGTATGTGACTACTTTTAAATAAAGCAGTTTTTATTTTTTATTTTTGCAGCCCGTTTTCCTTAAAGGAAAACGAGCTGCAAAAAAGAAAAAATACCGAAACCATTTGGTTTTGGTTTTTTCAGAGTAGGCAGTGGTCCATAGGACCACTGCCTCCTCTGAAAAATACTTTTTTGTGGCATTCACAAAGGGGAAGGGGTCCCTTCCCTTTTGCGAATGAGTTACCATCCACTTCAAGTGGATGGTAACTGCGAGTTGGTTTGCGACCGCTTTCGCGGTCACATAGCCTCTTAACATCGCGATGCGGTCGCAAATAGGAAGGGAACACCCCTTCCTATTTGCGAATCGGAATCACATTTTGCGAGTCGGTACCGACTCGCAAAATGTGACTCTGAATCGCGTAAGGCCTTTTGCGCCTCGCATACTGTGTTTTTCACTGTTTGCAAGGCGCAAAAGGCTTCTTACATCTGGCCCTAAGGTTCAAAAAATGAACTTGAATATTGATGTGTTTTGAAAGATTGAAAGAAGGATGTAAGGAGAAAGGATTGGTGAAATATAATATGAGTGAAAGGATGTGTGGATGAAATGGTGCATAACAATCATTTAGGTGGGTGATGAGGATGAAAGGATGCACTGGTGGGTGAAGGATGGGTGAAAGGGTATACCTGTGAAGGGATGCCAGCCAAGGTGGGTGAAAGGGTATGGGTGAAAGGATTCCATGCCTGAATGGGTGAATGGGCTCCTTGGGTGGGTTAGATCTCTTGGATTGGTGAATGGGTGAAAGGATGCAGGTCTGGTTTTTGGGTAAGTGGATGTTGGTGAAAGGTTAGTAAAGAGCCTTGTTTCGAATTTGGATGGTTTTAATTGGCAAAGGGCTGGATGAGAGAATGTAAAGCTTAAATGGTGAGTATCAAAGCCAAGGGTAAAGAATAAGAGCACTAGAACAAATTTGCAACAATGAATAGATACATACTTGAAATAAAGAAACAATGGAGCTCTTCTGGATAGGGGAGTTCTTCTCACCTATTATGCATGGAATGGTTTATATCAAAGGTTTGATTCAAAGAGTTGGATGGTATTTCAGAATATTCTCTTGACTCATAGTATTTTTCAAACAAGGTAGGTAACATGCATCCCAGCATCCAGTAACCATCACATCCCTCCCTCACTATGGCCTTTCACTAGTGCCACCCATGATGACCTAACAGCTGCATGGTTCAATTCAGCAGAATGGGCACTGCAATGTTGTGTGTACAATGTCTGCTTAAGTAAAGTTAATGTGTCAAACACTTTCCAATGCATGGAAATACAAAAACAATGTGTGTTTTCCTTTGCTCCCGGTGCCCACTGGGCCAGTCGCTTCCTAGTACTTCACTCCTTTAATCTTTCTTAAGTTCTGTCCCTGACTTCTGAATAAGTGGAAAATCCAATCTTTGCTTAGGCCACATTTTTATAGCAAAGTGATATAACAATAATTTATTACGGCTTCCATACTGATTTACCTCTGTTCTTATTTTTCCCTTACAACATTTGCCAACCACAGTGAGTTACACTACTAGCCAAACCTTAGGCACGTGATGATGATGAGGAATTGATTGATCGGTAAAATGTGTACTCTACCTACCCATCCTAATCCCCTCTACCTTACTCTGAAATTGAGTAAGTTAAGAAGATTAATTTCCTTACTGCAAAGCAAATGTATTTTTGGAGAAAAAAGCAGTTATTACTAAGTGTGGTGAAGGAGGGTCATGAGGACAGTGAGTAAAGTGCTACTAAGCAAGTGCCTTGATTTTCCTGAATGGAATAGTCTGTGACAAATGTGCCAAACACAATCTATATATACATTCCATTCCATAATCCTTTCCCTGTACTGCAGTGCATCGCTTTTCCCACTGCTTACTCATGACAGAAAGGGTGTCTGCATGAATGATTTTATTATATTACATGGTGTGTTTCATTCTTAGTATTCATCGGCCTTGTAGTCCAGGTGCAAAGAAGAACAGGGCCATTGGAATAAGATACTTTTCTAGTATAGCTGCCCAAGCTGCAGACAGTAATGAGTACGACTAGGGTGCCAGCTGAGCTAGCAATGCCACCATTAATTTAGCACAACAGGGGAGAGAAGAATACATGTACTCCATAATGCATAATGGCTGTGACTCTAATTACCTTAAAATTAAATGGCCTGAGGTAACCACTAAATGCACTGCTACTGTGCCACTACACTACATGATTGTTTATCCAAGTGTTATGCTCGCAACAGTGTTTACAAACTCTCTTTTTTCTTTCTTGATATAGCTATTCCTGCTGGTCCACCGTCACAGCAGCAAATACCAGCCTGGCTGCGGGGGCAGAAGCTGGAGGCCAGACGGACAGAGTACAGGTGGCTGGTGGTCCTCGAGGAGGAGGAGGAGGAGGCGGCAGCAGCAGTTGCTGCCAGTACTCAGAGCCCCAAGCAGGACCCAGTGCCTCCAGTTGAACAACACCAGCCTTGGAGTTCCAGGGCAGCCACCCACCGCCATACCATCCCTGCTGCCCCCTCGGACACGTTTTCCATAACCACGTACTTTGGAGACTGGCGTTAGAGGCCCAGCAGGTATGCATGGAAGGGCTCCTCAGACAAATCCTGGCCCACCTTTAGTGCCCTCTTCTGCCCCTTTTTTAACCTTTAGTTTTGGTGGGTGGGACTTGTTGTGGGTGGCGAGGGTGGTAATGGGTTTTTACGGGACTTTTCTACTTTGTTTTGTGTTATATCTTGGACAATTGGACATTTTTTGGGGGACATTGTTTGGGAAAAGGGATATTTGTTTGGGGATAGGAGTGGGTCAGTTTTGGGTGGAAGGGTTGGGTATTTATTATTTTTGTTATGGAAAGCGAAGAATAAGTATTTATTAACAGTTGTTTATGACTAAAATCTTTTTTTGGGGTGTTTTACTTCGCACTGCTGCCTTTATGCAGCGTGTTTTTCAAATTTGTTGTTAACGTATTCCTTTTAATGCAGAGTGTTTTAAAATCTGATGTTAGTGTATAACAATTCCTTATGTGGTTAGGTGCCCGTGTTCTATGACCCTCCTAGCCTCTGCAGAGGATTCTGAAAAATTTGACCCATAAGAGTGGGCTGGAAAGATTTGCCATTACCACCTATATTGCCTAAACTAAAAATACAACAATGCTCCATAATTCTTTTACCTGAATAGATGAAGCGAGGGCTGCATGGTTTCTCAAGGTACCATGGTTGTGTAGTATTAGCATGCTAGCGCACTAAGGGCTAGATTTGATGGAAAATGACGTACCAAATTTGGCAGCGTTGTGCACCGTCATTTTCAAAATGCAGGGATGCACTGTTTTTACTAGAATACGGCACACCCCTGTGTTTCCCCGTGCTAAATTTGCTGCAGTGCGCCAACCCAGCCACCCTTTCACCGTAGTGCAAGGATGTCTGCGTTGAGGGGGAGATTGTTTTTGTGCAGGAAGGAACACCTTCCTGCACAAAAAAGCCTTAAATGCAATTTGCTCTTTCTATGTGTGCTGCAAAATGCAGCACACATAGAATGAGCAAAAAACGAGGAGAAATTAAAGCCACTCTAATGCCACCCCTGGGGTGGTGTTAGATTTTGGGGCTGCCTCAGGTTTATGAAACTTGCAAATCTCAGCCAGCGTCAAAATGTAGTGGGTGTTGCTGTGGCATGCCCACAGCAACACCTATTGCACACCGATTCCACACAAAGTGCTGCATGTGAAGGGGCTGTATTTACAAGGTGGCGTTAAGCCATATGGGGCAGGGCATAGTGCCACTGGAGAATCACGAAAAATTGCGCTTCAGAGGCGCTAGGGGCTCTTAAATATGCCCTTAACGGTGAAGGCATCAGAAGTGAGTCCCACTCCACCTAGGTGAACTCAAATGAAGATCCTGCACACCAAGTTGACATTGCTTCTACCACCCCCCCCAAGTGTGTAATTAATAAATGGTGTAAATTATTAAGTAACACCTCAATAAATCACACAGCCTAGGGGAACAGGGTTAGGGGTTTGATGAATGGATGGAAAAAGGATTTGGGAAAAGTTGTGACAAAAAGACAAACACAATATACATATGGGAAATGATCAGCAGCCTGTAGTGGGAGGAATAGAAAAAATGAATATGTATGACACAGATAACCTTACAGTCCGTCAGCCCCAGTGAGACCCAAGTTGTTATAATTAAGATATATATATATATATATATATATATATATATATATATACATATAAATGTTTTGTTAACTACATTTGCAAAAATTACATATAATTAATCTTGAGGTGAAGCTAACACACACAGCTCTACAAAAAAAAGATTATTGAAGGAAAAATTGTTCTAGTCTGTTTTGCCAAACTGAGTGGTGCTTCTGCATTCTTCTTGGATTGCCCCGTCAATCTACATGGGTGCCTGCCTGAAGCGGTCCGATAAGGTAAGCATAAATGTTATGGTGCAGGAGAAGTGAAGGCTAAGGATTGTAAAACATAAATGATTATCATAATATTGTAGAATCAAGAAGGATTGAATGGAAGGTAATCTCCATGAGCAGTAGTGTGCCAAGAAGACTCAGAGGTAGCAGAGCAAGAGCAAAGACCTTTGCGATAATTCATTTTATGACTGATGTGCGATCAATTAAGTGAGAGCAATATCAACAACCAACAATCACAGACAAGTGGCATTGGCAGCTTGTATCAGGATGATCAAACTTACAACTGTCATGATCATCATATCATTTAGCCTAAAGCACGTGCATAATGTGACATCATCATCTATCACATGTCTGTCTCCTCCAGTTTCCTACAACAGGCCCCCCACCCTACCACACAGTTTCAAGTTTGAGCCAGCCAGCAGACACACGCTGCAGCATTGCATTTCTCAAATCACGTAATCGACGCACCTCTCACCACCAGTTCACAGATTGAGTAGGGCTCTTAGACTCATCATCATCCATGTTGAATTCCATGAAGTTGATAACTGCCTTCTTCTGGCAGTTGTTTAAGTTGTCAGTTCATGCTCTCATTCCTTTCATCCTTCTAGACTTTGATTAAAGATTATTATGTCCAACTCTATCCCTACTGCTCCTGAGCGTCACAGTCTCCCGACCCAATTGAGATAGAGCGACCTATAGTGAATAGCTGTGTTCAACAAGAGAAACATTGAGTCTTTTATTTTTTCTGGGCTAAAATTTTGTTTGTTAGCTAAATGGATTAGTCGGTCCTTCTTTGAGAAATGTGAACCAGAGGGAAGGAAAAAAAATCACCTTCAGGAAAAAAATGATGACGCATTATTATTATGAAAAGAATTTCCAGCCGTTCTTTTTCTACGTCCTTGGCTTGCTCAGCAATCCACGTCTTGTAGGTTAAAACATCTCTGTGTGAAAACAGAATGAAAGTGGCCAGTAATTGTTTGTACTTTGGGTCAAGAATTGTGGAACAGATGTAATGTTTGGATGACACAATGGGGGCCATTATGACCCTGGCGGTAGGTGATAATGTGGCAGTAGTACCGCCAACAGGCTGGTGGTACATACGCCACATTATTACATTGGCGGGTTGGCTGCAGCCAACCCGCCAATTTACCATTCTTTCTGCCATGTTGTTAGCAGCCACTGGCCCGAAGATGACAATCTCCAGCTTGGTGGCCGCTATTGTACTGCTGGTGGCATTTTGAGCCTGCCTACCACCATGGTTTTTGAGGCGTTCACAATGCAATGGAAACCATGGTGATAGGCACTACCAGTGACAGGGAATTCCTTCCCTGTCACTGGTAGGAGGCTCACCCACCCCCTTAAACACTCCCCAGACGCTACCTATCTCCCCTCCACCACGCTCCCCCCTTACAATTCCCCACCCCCATACATTCACACACTCGCAGACACACATATCCACACTCACTCACAGTGGCATTCATGTATTCATTCACGCATGCATCTATTCATTTTCACACACATCCGTATACACATTCACACTGACATGCAGACACGCATTCACATTTCTATTTGTACCACCATTCTCACACATGCATACACCCACGCAAACAACACTACACACACAGTCACATTCATGCACACACTCACACATTCATGCATACAACACCCCCCACCCCTCTCCCCTGTCAGAAGCCCAACTTACCTGCATCCAGAGGGTCTTCTGGCAGGGAACGGGACGGGGCGCTGCTACCACCAGCAGCGCCCGTGAGCAGAAAACCGCCAGGCCACATCATGTGTCATGATATGACTGGTAGCAGTCTACTGGTGTGGCAGTGCTGGTAGTTGCTGCGCCACCTTACCACTATCTGCCAGTATGGCCACAGCCGGATTTCCGCCCTTTTTGAGGCAGAAGTCTAGCTGTGGTCATAATCTGGCAGACAGATGGTAGCCGCGGCGACGGTCTTTTGGTGGCTGTCACCGGGGCGGTAGGTGGCTTATACCGCCATCGTCATAATGTGGGCCAATGTCTCTTTGCAGCCTTGTATTAACATAAGCCAAGGTTTGAGCTCTCTGCCAACTCCTGCGCATCTGTTTTTTCATCCACACATGTGTACATTTCAGACACCTCCTTTAGCTGTTTCTGCACCAATGGGATAGCTTGGCCCATGGTACAGTCCTCCTTCCTGACTTTCCGGGTGAAAATGTCAAAAGGAAGCAGCATCTCTGTCAGGCATTTGACCAGGCCCCATTGGTCCATCTGAATGATCATGTCTTTCACAGTTGCATCCCCTGTTTGCATGACATAATTATTGATCGGTCTGTACTGCTCAGTCATTGCAACATGTAATAAGTAGAATTCCAATGTGTTGGCACCTCCTATATAAGGGCTTTGACTGGCATGCTATTATCATGTTGGATAATCCTCAACAGCTTGCAGGCTTCAAAAGAATGGCTAAAATGAGTGCAGATTATTCTGCATGTAGACAGTAAGTTGCTGACTCGGGTTCTATTTTTGAGAATGTCATGTACAATGATGATTATGCAGTGCGCCAAACACAGGACCCTGAAATAGCCACCATCTGACATTACCGTAACTATATTTTTTACATTGTCCTTGGGAACAAATCCAATGTTAAGCCTCTGGGGCACAGCCATTCAAAGACAGTGGTGTTAAAGTCATCCAAGGTGTTTGCAGCTGTATGGGATTTCTCCATTGTGAACATAGCTTCTGTTGCATGCTTCTGAGCACCATTAAAAATATCAGCTGTGTCAACACCTGCAGATGTAATTTCCCTAACCCCCACATAAGAGATCCAGGCCCGTATTTATACTTTTTTTAGCGCCGCATTTGCGCTGCTTTTTGACGCAAAACGGCGCAAAGCTACAAAATACAATAGTATTTTGCAAGTTTGCGCCGTTTTTGCGTCAAAAAAACTACGCAAATGCGGCGCAAAAAAAGTATAAAGACGGGCCCAGTGTGCAGTGATGCACATGTAATCAGTGGCTTGGCAACTGGTCCACATGTTTGTTGTCAGGTGGATAGCACTCTGCTGCAAAGTTTGTCCAACCAATTCTAGCACATCGTGATATAGTGCTGGAACAGCAACTTTGGTGAAAAAGATCCAGCTGGGTACCTTCCATTTCAACCAGATAGCCACCACAAATTCTAGAAAACCCACTCTTCCACAAAAGAAAAAGGGAGGAGGTCCAGCGCTAACATTTTAGCCAGCTTTTGGTTGGACAAACATGCCGTTGGGTGGTTGCGTTCATCCTGCCCCTCCTGCCTAAACATGACAGAAATAGTAGTCAGTATTCTTTTCTTTGCTGGTGCCACTGATGCTGTCGACTTCAAAGCAGAAGGTGGTGGTAGGCTCAATGTGTGTCTTAGGGGGGCAGCCACTGTATGTTCTTGCCTTTGGGTTTTGACCTGACTTGAAGTCTTCCTGTGCCATTGTGATATCACTGATGTGGGCGATGATACTACTGCACTGCTGGGGAAAGGGCTGCGTTGTGTAATAAACATTTCATCCTCTTCTTCACCTTCCACCATGTTGGATCAGATTCCCTGCTTTTAACACCCTCACTAACACCACTTGCAGGCTTTTGGCCGCCAAGGTGTGCCTCTCAGCGTATTGCAAGGGGTTTTCTCAAATGGGTTGTTTGGCCACCGGTTACATAGTTTGTACCAAGCTTACCCTGATCATCACTTTCTCTGCAAATGGAGCATGTGACAATGTTTTGCTCCTTTTCACTAACTAGAAAGAAGTCTCAAACTGGGGAGGTCAACTTTCTAACACTGAGGCCACTGCCAATGCCTGAAGAAATGGCAATAGATAGATGTTGTTTTGATGATGTTTGCCTCTCTGCAGTGCCTTCTTCTACTGAGGTGGCTGTGGGTGTAGGTTGCACCTGGGGCCTTGTAAATATGGAAGCTGGGGGCGGTGGAGGTGGTAGTATCCATGCCACATCCCTCGGAGCAGGTTGAGAAGATGGGGTAATGTTTGACTCCACTATAGCTGGGCTAACATTCATGATGACTGGCTCATTGTGAGACTCGTCATCCTCCTCTTCTTCATCTATAACTCTAAGGCTTTCAGGAACCTTCCTTCTCACTCCATGCCTCTCCTGGCATGTCTCTGACTGAGTTGGCATCCAAGTGGAGTCTTGATCATCAGTAGGGGGGCTTGAAGAAGAAGATGGCAGAGACCTTTAAGACAGTGGATCTTGTGAAAGAGGGGCTTCTTCGGCTTCCTCAGCATGAAGCTCAACATCCTGATGTGCTCCTACTTCAGGAGGAACTACTATTGCTGGCTGCGGCTATTATTGTCCACTGGCCTGAGTTTCCGGCAATGATTGGGTACTACTTTGAGAAAGAGATAAGTCCAATTCAAGGTCACTGCACATAGGCGTTCTTTTCATTGGAGAGTCTGCCTCTGTGCCAGACATGGGCTTGGGTCTCCTTTGGAATGGGGCTACTTATGCAGGCATGCTGCTCTCAGCTTGCTCCCCAAAGGCTGGTGTGGCAGGCACATATTTGTGCCCAAAAAAGGTCTGGGGCAACATACCAGTGGTGGGAAGCTCCTTGTAATCACTGGCCGCATTCTTGGTAGCTGCTTTCTTTGAGGCCACCTTGAGCTGCCAGTTGGTATTAGCATTCAGCTTCACAAGCTGAAGAGATGTCCTTGTGGTTGTGAGTGTGGTCACTAGTCACATCGTACACAGGCCTTCTTTTTGGCAGTACTGTGGGTGATGTCTCCTTCTCTTCGTGCACCTAAAAGCAAACATTCAAGAAGGATCAGTGAAATGTGGCATTGCTGCAGTTGCATTAGTAGTAGAAACTGAATCATTTAATGGTTACTTAACTAAATGTATAAATAATTATGAAATAATAGAGTGTATTGATTTGTAAAACAACACCAACATTAACTTTCATTATCATGTACACTCATGAAGGGTAAGAAAGAGCAACAACTACAACATACAGAATGTAACTGTGAGCTTTAGCTGCATCAAGTTGTCATATGGTACTCAGGGTGGTGCTGGTGACAAATGGAATATTAATCCTTGAATAATGTAATGTAGTGTAAGTGTACACCAATGGCAGACATGGGAATAAATGGGAAAATGGAAACAAATATATATATATATATATATATATTTTTTGAATGAAAAATTAATTCAATATTATTATTATACGTTCATTATAAAATTAATTAAAATAAAGTGTGCGAACAAATTATTACAAAAAATAATACAATTTTGAAAAAATAGAATTAATTTGCTGATGTACTAGGGAAAGGGAACTACCATTAAAAACCACAGGGATTTGGGAGGCAAGGAGTGGTGGAGGTGAAAAATACAAAAAAGTATATATTAAAATATAAAACACTGTTCATACAGTATATTTACTAATAAGCATTGACCTACTGGGCCTGAATAACACACAAAAAGGCCGCCAGCCAAATGGTCAAACAACAACCAGCAAGGAGGCATGGCTATCACAAAAAAGAAGAACACATGCAGGCCTAAAAGCACATTGGATGCCTACACAAAATGGCCACTAGCTGCATGGTCAAACAACAACCAGCAAGGAGCATGGCCACCACAACAAACTAGGACACATGCAGGCCTAAAAGCACACTAGGTGCCTACACAAAATATCCACCAGCCACATGGTCAAACTGCAAACAACAATGAGGCATGGCCACTATGACAAAGAAGGACACATGCTGGACTACTGGCTGCCTATACGAAAGCGCCACCAGCCACATGGTCAAACAACAACCAGCAAAGAGGCATAGTCACCACAACAAAGAAGAACACATGCAGGCCCAAAGTACACTGGCTGCTTGCACAAAATGACTACTGGCTCCCTTTACAAAATGGCCACCAGCCACATGGTCAAACAACAAGCAGGATGAATAGAAAACAAAAAACACATATAGGTATAGGACTATAATAGACTATACAAAAGGAGCCCTTGGATACATGGCATGAGGAACAAAGACAAATGGTGTCCTATGACAAACACTCTCATGCATTGGCCAGACAAAGAATGCATTGGTACAAGAGAAAAAAACAGCATTAAGTCAGTAATTCCAAAAACAAAAATTAAAGGGGCTACAAATTTTACAACAACAACACACATCATACAGAGGCATCAAGTACTATTACCTCACCACACACAGTTTGCAGGAAAACATTTGAAATACCACCAAACAACATTTTGTTATCTTTAATCCAATGCCGCCCATGAATTTTCAGTTCAACACGCACCATAAACAGTTGTTTCATCATGCACCCAAGGCTAGTACTGGTCCTACAGCTGGAAGGCCTATTCCATTGGCAGACTAGGCCACTTAGCATTAACATTGGGAATTGAATGAATTTTGCAAATTTACAAAACAAAACAAGGAGAAAATGTAGTGAACTGTAAAACATTTTCCTTCATAGAACAGAAAATACAAGTAAAACTATTGAATAAAAGTATAGATACATGCTGGTGCATGCCCTCTATCAAACAAACAAGTTGTACAATATCCTTATACAAGTCTTTTTTGAAACATAACTTGCAAATCGCAAATATAACAAAGTCCTTAAATCCAATGATATATCCAGGAGACAAAAAAGTGATCCTTCTAGTTCAGAATCCAAGTGAAAAGTGACCAAGAGATGGACAAAGCACTGTGAGAAGCCTCCTGGACAGGAATAGGAAGTTAGAGTCTCTGGGGCGCTTCCTGTTGCTGAAGGAAAAAAAAGTGCTCCTCACACAAAAATATCAACGGTCCATTAAAGGAGATTTTTAACGTGAAGTTGTAGATTTTAGCTGTTTCAGCTTCGCAGGTACGCCATTACAATGCACATCACTACATTCTAGGGCACTCCACACCACACCTCTCCACTTTAAGCAAATCCACTCTACCTTACTGCACTCTCCGCTACTCCACTCTATGCTACGGTATTCAACGCTATTCCACTATATGCCAGTCCATTTTAGGTCACTCTGCTGTAGGATAGTCCACTGTTTGGCACTGCTCTCTATGCCGCCCCACTCTTGGCCACTACCCTCTATGTTATTCCACTGTATGCCAAACCACTTTACAACAATCCACTTTGCTCAATTCCATTGTTCCCCACACCACTCTGCAACACTTCATTATAACCTATGCAACCACACTGTACGCCACTCACTCTTCCCTATTCGACTCAATGCCACTCCACTCTACCACACTACACTATATGCTATTCACTGTATGCTACTCCACAATGACACCACTCCACTCTACACCAGTCCACTATATGCCACTTCAATCTACAGCACTGCACTGTACTCTATTAAAATCTGTGCCACCCAGTGCTATGGCAGTTCATGTACGCAACTCTATGGTAGGCCACTGTCCACTACTCCTTTGTGTGCAATTTCAGTGTATGCTACTATACGGTACGCTTTGTCACTGTATGCCACTCCACACTACGCCACTCCCCTCTACACCCCTCCACTGTATGCTATTCCACTGTATGCCACTCCAGTCTACTCCACTGCACTTTATGCCACTCCACTCTAAGCTTCTTCCATCTATGTTACTCCACTTTTCACTATTCCACTATATGGCACTCAACTCTACCGCACTCCACTCTACAGCACTCCAAATTACACTATTCCACTCTACACCACTCCACTCTATTCCACTGCAGTCAATGCTACTCCCCAGTATGCCACTACACTCTACAACACTTTACTCTTGCTATCCCACTGTACATACCTCCCAATTACCCTATTCAACTCTATACTTTTCCAGTCAATGCCACTCCATTCTGCACAACTCCACTGTACGCTATTGCACAGTACACCATTCCGCTCTGCACCCACTGTACCCCACTCCACACCACTCAATGCCACTCCACTGTATGCCATTCTACTCCCTGCCACTCCACTGTTCACTATTTCAAATCTACTCCACTCTATGGCACTCCAATTTACGCCAACCCACTGTGCCACTCCACTCTACACTACTCCACTCTATGCTGTTTCAATGTATATTACTATACCGCACACTAGTCCATCATATGCAACTCCACACTATGCCACTGTCCTCTTCATCACTCCACTGCATGCCACCCCACTGTGCCCCACTTCACTCAACACCACCCCACTCTATACCACTCCATGCTAGGCCACCTCCCTACATGGCACTCCACTTTATGCTATTCTACGGTATGCCACTCCTCTCTACCCCACTCTACTCTACACTACACCAGTCAGCAGGATTCCACTGTATGCTATCCCACTCTAAGCCACTCCACTCTACACCACTGCAGACAACTCCACTCCACTCTACGTCACTACACTGTACGGCACTGTACTATATGATATTCCACTGGATGTAGCTCTATCAATGACATGCTATACTATCCCACTGCATGACACTCCACTCTATACTGCTCCACTGTGCTATTGCACTCTGTGCCTCTTGACTGTACACTACTCCACTGTATGCTACTCCATTCTATACCACTACACTCTACCCTACTCCACTCCACACCACCCCACTATGCTCCACTTAACAACTGTTTACTCCACTTCACAACAGTCTATGCCCATTCACTGTGTCACAGTATGGCTCACTGTATAGCACTACACTGTACAACTCTGTACTCTTCCTAATTCTATTGTACGGCACTCTACTTTACTCTATAGCAGTTTATGACTCCACTCTGCTTTATGACACTCTATGCAACTCCCTATATGCCCTTTCACCCCTACATGCCATTTCACATACTATTCTATGGGACACTAGTTCACTGTACTCCACTCTACCCCACGACTGTACTCTACATCACTCTATTGTCCTCTGCTCTATGCCACTCAACTCTCCAACAATCTATCCCAATTCACTCCGCCGTACCGTACCAATGTTTACTCTACTCCACGCCACTCCACTGTACAACACTTTAATCCACTCTACGATCCTCTATTCTACTCCACTTTACAACAGTTTTTTAAACACTACAATGAACAAGTCCACTCCATTTTACCACACACCACTACACTCTATTACACTTTACTTCACGGTAAACTATACCACTCCATTCTACTTGACTCCCCACCACTGCAATCTAGGTCATGCTACTCCACTCTTTGCTACACAACTTCACTGGACTCTACTTTATCCCACTGTATGGCACTGTATATCACTCCACTCTCCACCACCCCACTGTATTACACTGTACTCCACTCTTTGCATTTTCAATCTACAATACTCTACCATACTCTGCAGCACTATTCTACACTGTACTCCACTCCATGCCTCTACACTACACTGTGCAACCTGCTGCTCCACGCTTTGCCCTTTCACCCCATCGTACAACACTCTACTCCTCTCCACAATACTTTCCAGCACTCTACAACAGACCAGTACGCTGTATGGTACAAGGCGCCACTCCAATTTAGAACAATTTACTCAACTCTACACTTCACCTGCCCACTCTGGTTCACTCCACACCAATGCACTATGCAACATGCCACTACACTACATAATAATTTACTCCACTGTATGCTACACCACTCCACTCCATTCTATGATACTTCACTGTACACCACTCCACTCTATACAACTCCACTCTACCCCACTTCACCTTATCCCACTCCACTGTACAACACTTAACATAGAGTGGAGGGACGTATAGTGGAGTGGCATATACTGGAGTGCCATAGATTTGAGAATTGTAGATTGTAATACCGTACAGTTAAGTGGTTTAGAGTGGAGTGACATACACTGAAGTGGTGTTGAGTGGAGTGAGGTGTAGTGGAATAGTATTCAGTGGAACAGAGTACAGTGAAGTGGCATACAGTGGAGTGGGGCACAGTTGAGTGGTGTACTGTGGAATGGCATACAGGGTAGTGGCGAGAGTGGAATTGTGTTCAGTGGAATACCATAGAGTGGAGTAGCATAGAGTGCAGTGGCATAAACTAGAGTAAAATAGAGTGGAGTAGTGTATAGTGCAGTGCCATAGAGTAGAGTGGAATGGCGTGGTGTGGTAAAGTAAAATGACGTATAGTGCAGTGGCGTACTGTGGAGTAGTGTACAATAGAACATCGTACATTAGATTCTAATACCATTGAACCAATCCAGACTTTACATGGAACACCAAACTATCATATAACAGCTGAGGACTCTGAGGACCCCCAAATCACTTTTAAATGGTGAGTAGTCAGAGTCCAGCAGTTAATGGCTGATGAAGTCAGGTTGAAAATGGAGACGGGCACTCTTGAAGGACTCCGTAGGAGCCTTAGCCCCATTATGAGGTTGACAAAGGGAATCATAGACACCTACTCTTGGCTCCATGATATTGATGACTCCATAGCTGACATGGCTGCTGTAATGATGCAGAAGGAAAAGAAAACAAGTCTTCGACATCTGACACCATTGATGTTGTCAGGCAGCTAGGAGCTATCAAATCATTCACTCAGTCCTTGGAAAGAGGACTGGAGGCCTTAGGTCATCATTTGGAGCCCATGATGAAATCATTTATGGAAACAAAAAAAGTACTCAATAGAAACATTGTTTCTTTGTAGGTCGAGCAGCAAACCCTTGCTGCTTGACTGAATTGTCAATCAAGCAGCTGCCTTACTGGAATTCACAAATTTTATTGAGGACATGGGGATTTCATCTTCTACCTCTGATGTTTGTGGTTCAGAGGCAAGTAACATCTCTCATCTGCCTACCATTAAAAACACCACAACTTCCAAGGAAGCAGAATACTCAACAGAGGAGGAAGTTGCACAGTTTCCCCGTTTCTGAACCAGAACTTCCTGTCCTGTGTAGGACATCATGCCACCTTCTGTGGAACCTAGTAGAGTACTCTATGTTTGTGCAGTAGTTGATCCTGACCACCGTTCTCATCAAAAACTGCACCTAGCACTTAAACAATATTATTCTCTGGGGCATATTTATGGAAAACTGGTGCATCATTCATGATCTGCCACTTTTCTAGAACCCCATTGTGGTCCCCCTAACGATACCATGTGTGCGCCATATTAACATACGGCGCATTATGATGGTCGTGTCCGCATTAACATTATAAATTATGGCGCTAATGTGGCGCTTTACTGGATTAGCACCATAAATAATGGCCCTAATGCAGCACAGCAAATGGAGGCCCATTGTTTAGAATGGGAGCGTCATCCCAATGCCTGCCTTAGGCAGGCATTAATAATGGGGCTAAAAATGGTGCCATGAAATCTAGTAAATTTCACTGTGCCATTTTTATGGGCCTCCCTGTTAGGGAACAACCCCTTGCACACATTATGCCTGGCGCAGGCATATTGTGGAGCAAGGGTTTACTAAGTGCTGCATTGCCGGTGCTGATTTTGCCAGGGTGTCTTCTTTGCCTGCGACCTGGTTGATTTTCCCCATATACCAGTTGCCTTCTCCTTCTCACCATAAGTATGCCCCACCTTACGGAATATATGTGTAATTTTTCGGATGCACCAATATTGTGCCCTTTTCAATGCTACAGTTTTAGCCATGTCTGCTGACATGTGAGCTAGAGAGAAAATCCTACCTCATATTAGGTTAAGTTTTGTGTGTACATCATGTATTACAAAATCCAAATCATATTGTCATGTAATTATAAGTCCCAGTCCATACACAACCTAATATTGGTGTTGAGAAAAGTTCAATATACCTTCATTGTAATGACATTTCCAACTAAAATATGTCAGTCTAACCAGATTAAGGATCCGCGTAGGTATACAAAATTCTATTTATTCACAATATACAACCACACATTTCACTCATACCAGTGATCCTCACTAATACTGATGTTTCAGTGAGAAAATAATACCCATGGCCCAATGTGTAAACTTTTGGTGATGGTCTTGCATCATGCAAGGGGATACAAGGTCAAGGCAAAACCTAACTGAGATGTGTTAAGGTAAGTAAGGGCAGCTTGTGTGGCTCTGAATGTTTTGAGTGATCCGGAGTTATGCAAGGCAGCGCAAATTGCAGACTTGGCTTACTCTGCAACATAGAGCTATTCCATAGGTGGAGAGTGGATGTCTCACTGCATCAACACATTTATTTTGTCAGCTTTCCAGATTTAGCATCAGTGCTGAAAGTGAAAATGTGTCAAAATACATTAAGTCCCCACCTGAATCTAAAATGGGACAAAGATCCACTTTTGCATTGTTGTTACCCTGTTCTCCATTTGCTGCACTCTATAGCACACAATGAAAGAGGAAAGAGACTCTAAGGAGCGTGTTTGTACAGGCAGGTGTCCCTACCTGCCCAAAAACTATTTTGCCTACAATGCAGGCCATGTTGCACTGTGATTCAGGGATATGCTACTAGTGGGAAAGGCCAGGTATGTGCTGTACAATGGAATCATTGTTCATTCTTGCCCTTTTGTGGAGCTCAAAGTGGCTTACGGCATAGCACTACATTGAAAGCTTGAGATAAATGCTCCATAGGTTAGATACTGCCCATTAGTCTGGTATTGATTTGCCAATGTATGAAATATCTTGTGCATATGTCCTGCTGTCCAAACCTAGGTCAATGGTTTTGTATCCATGCTATTAGGCATACTAGAGCTGCATAGTTTAAAAAAAAAATTATATTGCCACTCTGTGCTCTATCAGATACATGGACAACTGTGATATGCAGGCTACCATCCATGGTACAACTGCTATGCTACACCACAGGTTCCCTGCCATGTGCACATCTAGCCTCACAATGTGCATAATAATATCTGAAAGCTATTGTTTTGAAGCAAAATGTGGATCAATACATTAGCTGTCCTACATTCATAAAGCCTCCAGGACATCAGTGTAATGGGGCCACTGTCACTCCATACTACATAGGTCTGACATGGACACCTGATTGAGGGTCAGACACCCTTGAGACAGGCTAACAACAGATGTACCTCTGGTAAGTGGTAATAGTGAGGGAATGTTTGGATGACATAGAAATGTCTAACACCCTAGCACCACCACATGGTGAGATGCCAATTGTACTTTTTATCTGTTGTAATCAAGCTATACCTAAAATTGGGATGTTACTGGCACAGTTCTAGCATGTATCCATTATGCAGTGATTGGAATGTGATGGCTAAGCAGGTGATACTGTAATGAATGTCCATGCAAAGCGTAGTTAGGTATGACACACAGGTATTGTTACAGGTATAAAATCCTCATTTTTCAAGTGGGGGTACAGCAGAAATACTTACCAACACCTTTATTGACTCTTCATTCACATTAACACAGCTCCTTGTTTATTTCACAAAATGTTGGACTGTGATGTTGTGTTTGCTCAATAAATCTGAGTGATTTTTGGCAGGTGAGGAATACCTCCCCATACACATTACACTGTTACTACTATAATGTACCATACACACTTGTTACAGCGCTACAACAATGTTGTCATGACACTTACTTTGTTTATCAGTATCCCTGAAGCTATCAATTGAACCTTGCAAAAAAGGGCAGTGCCCACCTGCCTAACAAGTATTACATATTGCATTAAAAATAGAGCAATTACACGCAGTTCCAAAGCTGAACTAAACACTATGACATACCAGTGCAATGGAACATTTAGTCGCCCTTAGGCACATAATTGGACATTCCTAGACCATGAATGCAGTTAGTCACCTTGCAGGGCAGATCTGCCTAAAAGTGAAAGGTCAGAAATGTCTACCATCATATGCCAAAATAATTCCCCATGAATGTGCTGTTGTATGAACTGCTGCCCAGCTTCATCACCGGACCACTTGCAACATGGCACACAGGTGCCAGCATTAACACCAGGGAGCCAAAAGTGCACAAGTGGTAGGAAAGGACAGGAATGCACCACATTATGTTAAATATGGCACATCCCTGCCATTTCCCTTTCCCTTTCATGCAGCACAGCTCAGTAAGGTGACTTTCTGCACTGCTATGCGTTAAATATTGATAAATGTACACTTTGGTACATATATGCTAGTCTTGTGACACAGACATACATTATACCTTGTGCAGTGTGGATAATGATATGTATTGTGAATCTAGCCATAGGGGCAGATTTAGCTACATATGGTGCAGTGTTTGCATCATAAAAGTGAGGGAAAATAGCCCAAAATTAAAAAGTCCAATTTTATTTACAAGCCCAAACCTTCTTTTGTGCTGGGGCTTGCTAAATAGTAACCCTCATTTGAGCAAAGGACTGTTTTGCTTTACTTAACATCAAGAGTGCTAGCTCTCTGTAATTCAAAACAGCGGTTATTACTTGTGTGAAGGTTTGGGTAACAGTTTGATACCTCTGACACCTGATATCACTCTATCTTGCCATTTGTGTCAGAGGGCATCCACACATTGTAACTGTATGTTGATATTAATATGTACCTTGTTAGACTTGGCATCCTTGCTGTGATCTCCCCTCACCTTTTGCCTATACTTCCCAGGTTGTTGATGTGTGCTGGACTCTGTTGGTCCTGTTTTTGATACTCTGGACACTTTACCAGTGCTAACCAGTGCTAAAATGCAAGTGCTCCTATGTAAAATGTATGCATAATTGGCTTTTCCATGATTGGCATATTTGATTTACTAGTACGTCCCTAGTAAAGTACACTGGAGGTGTCCAGTACTTGTACATCAAATGCTACTAGTGGGCCTACAGCACTGGTTGTGCCACCCACATACGTAGCCCTGTAAACATGGCTCAGACCTTCCACTGCAGTGTCTGTGTGTGCAGTTTTAAACTGCCAATTCAACTTGGCAAGTGTACCCACTTGCCAGGCCTAAACCTTCCCTTTTTATAACAGTCAAAATGGGGAGCACCCTGTCTTCCATTCCAGCATTTGTGACCCCAAGGCATCATGGTAAATGCAGTCATTAGCACAAATTTGAATAGAGTTTTGAAAGTTTTTCACCATAAGTTGGTGCGGCGAGTGCCGTATCTTCGGACACGTGTTTCTGGCTATTTGGCCGTCATCAGCGAATAGCAACGTGTAGCTGGTGGGGTTGCTTGAAATGCCGCCTTGAAAGTATTCACAGGTTTAAGTAAAACTCAAGAAGGCGCACAGGTGCTTCACCCGAGCTCGTCAGCTCAGAGGCTCACGGGAGCCTTAATTACAACAGTCAAAATGGGGAGCACCCTGTCTTCCATTCCAGCATTTGTGACCCCAAGGCATCATGGTAAATGCAGTCATTAGCACGAATTTGAATAGAGTTTTGAAAGTTTTTCACCATAAGTTGGTGCGGCGAGTGCCGTATCTTCGGGCACGTGTTTCTGGCTATTTGGCCGTCATCAGCGAAGAGCAACGTGTAGCTGGTGGGGTTGCTTGAAATGCCGCCTTGAAAGTATTCACAGGTTTAAGTACCACTCAAGAAGGCGCACAGGTGCTTCACCCGAGCTCGTCAGCTCAGAGGCTCACGGGAGCCTTAATTACAACAGTCAAAATGGGGAGCACCCTGTCTTCCATTCCAGCATTTGTGACCCCAAGGCATCATGGTAAATGCAGTCATTAGCACGAATTTGAATAGAGTTTTTTTATACATGGAAGCCACCCCTAAGGTAGGCCCTGGGTAGCCCCATGGGCAGGGTGCAGTGTTTGTTAAAGGTGGGACATGTACTGATGTGTGTTACATGTCCTAAAAGTGAAATACTGCTAAATTCAGTCTTCACTGTTCCAAGGTCCATCTCTCTCATAGGTCAACATGGGGGCTGCCTTCAAATGTTATAAAAGTTCAGATTCCCTTTGAGAGCAAATGGAGATTTGGAGTTTGGTGTCTCTGAATGCTCAGTTTAAAAAATACATCTTTTAGTGAAGTTGGGCTTTAGATTGTTAGTTTGAAAATAAATGCCATTTTCAGAAAGTAGACATTTACTTGCCTAAAACATTCTGTGACTCTGCCTGTTTGTGGATTCCATGTCTGGGTCAGTTTGACAGTTGGGCTGTTTGGGAATCCCCTCTAGACACTGAGACAAAGGGAGCTGGGGTGTAGCCTGCATATCCTGAAGAGCCATTTGTGCTAGAGTGGAGGGTGGAGTGGTCACCTACACCTGAATGGGCTATTCCTGCCCTCTCACAATGCAGTCTCCAACCCCCTAGTGTGTGTCTGGGGCCTGGCCGGGGCAAGGCAGGATCTTGTGAATAACAGAAACTTTCCTTTGAAGTAGGTCTATTTCAAAGGCAGGAAGGGGTATAAGTATTGGACCCAAACTCCCTAAAAATTAGATCACTTCTGGATTGAAGAGGAACCTCTGCCAAGGAGAAGAGCTGAAGAGCTGAAGAGAAGTGCTGCCCCTGCCAGTGACTGTGTTTTGTTGGGCTATCCGGCAGTTGCTGCTTCTGCCTGAGGAGGGGACAAAGACTGGACTTTGTTGTGCATTCCTGCTTGAGAAGAATCTCCAAGGGCTTGAATTGAGCTTGCCTCCTGTTTTGAAGTCTCAGGGCAATCAAAGACTTACTTTGCTAACATTTGGACTCTCTGCTGAGCCCCCTGCTCTGCCAAGTGGTGCCCTATCCAGTCCCTGGGCCCTTGAAAGATGAAGTTGGCAGACAAGGACTGAAAATCCACACACAGAATGCCGTGCAGGGAAATTTTTGACACACCATCTGCAACATGGCTAATAAATGACGCACTGGTGGTTTTGTAGCTAAAATCGACGCTTCACCAGCATTGTGGCTGTGAGATCGATGTATTGCGGCTGGAAAAACGGCATGCAACACCCGCTTGCAGCTGCTGATACCGATGCAAACCCCACTCAGCGCAGTTTTCTAAGACCGTGCAACAGGATTTTCCACAAATCATCCCTGGGCTTCAATGTCAACTCGACTCTGCGTGGATTCAAGGTGCCCCGTCTGGAATTCAACACATTGCTGTCTTGCGAGGGAGGAAAATGACGCATCGCCAACCCGACCAGAGAAGAACCAATGCACGGCCTCCCTTTTGAGGAAGGAATCGACACATCACTGCCTTTTCCGATGCACGCTTACTTTATTTTTTACGCTAACCAGGTACTTTGTGAAAAATCAACTCTTATTCTTTTGAAAATTCATATTTTAACCTGTGTATAATGGATTTTTGTCGTTTTGGTCTTGTTTGATTTAGATAAATATTACCTATTTTTCTGAACTGGTGTGGTGTCCATTTTGTAGTGTTTTCAATGTATTACTGTTTGTGTTGGTACAAATACTTTACACATTGCTTTTGAGTTAAGTCGTCCTGCTGTTGCCAAACTGCCAAAGGGGAGAATAGGGGTTAACCAAGTGTGTTTCTCCTTTGCTCTGACAAGAGTGAGGGTCCTTGCTTGGACAGGGGGTAAACTGACTGCCAACCAAAGACCCCATTTCTAACATACCTTAACTGAGTTATCTACATTACTAAACGCTGATGGTAAATTAGTACATACTTATGGGGCCTCCAATCTCCAAACCCAGCAGGTACAGCCCATCAGACTTATGTGAGATTATGTCACCCACAGATATTTCAGCTGAGACACTGAGCGCACTTCATGGGCCACCTTCGATATGTGCACATGCTTCCATCGACTCTTCTGATCCTTGTCTCGGTAGTCTTGGCTGACCTTTCCTCCAGCCGCAAGCATCCTTGGCAAGTAGTGCACAATCATCCAAATCAGTGCATCAACGTAGCCCTCTGTATGGTTCACCCTTCAAAAAAAACCTTAAACTCCTAACTATACCTAAGTAAATACCATCCCAGAACAGACAATCACCCAACAATACTGAGACAATAAAAAATACAAAACACAACACTTAGGCACAAAAACAACACAAAAATACTTTACAGGGACAGAACAGACACTGACACCACCAGAAACAGTCAGAAATCCTCCAAACACTTTCAGAACTCCAGCATCAACCAAAAGACACTAACACAAAGTAGAAGTAACATTTACACTTCTAGGAATAAAGCCACACACGTTGCGTCATTTTGGGGTGTGACAAGCAGGTTGTTGTATTTTGCATTTTTTTCTAATGCATTGCTACATATATGTACATTGTGTTACACATTACTCTCTCCCAAACAACACAAGGGCTGATGCTAAACCTATGTACCTATGCAGTGGCCTATATAGTGTGACGCAAATTGCCACACAACACATATTTTTCCTGTGCAGGGTCCTATATAAAGCAATGCACATAGCTACGCAGTAGCGTTCATTTAGCAATGAAGGGACTACACAATAGTGGAACTACTACAGCAACACAAAGTGGCATACAGTGGCCCAGCTATTGCAACACAAAGGGCCATGCTGTGGCCCGACTACAGCAATGCAAAGGCCAATACAACTCAAATGTTAATGATGTCTGATTTACCAACACATGGAAGGATCCTCCAATATGCGTAGATACTTTTCAGCAATGTAGTTTAGTAATCAAAACATTGCAACATATGGGTATGGATGTCTATTACAGCTATACATGTGTGCCTGCAAAGTAATACAGACGAGCAGTTATATGTTTGATACATACATGCAACACAACACAGCAAAGAACCTTGCTACCCTGCGGTGTGTGAAAGGGAAAGGGCTGTGAATGCTCCATAATCCTCCTTATATGTAGCATTCCTGCCCTTTCCTCGGGCTGGTACAGTTTTGGCTACTTTGCACCAACACAGCCACTCTCCCATTGTGTAGCAAGGGTGGCTGCCTTGCAGGCAGGTTATATTAGGTGCAGAAAAGTACACCTTCCTGCACATACACAATCCTCTGAGACATATTTGTAAGTGTGCTACTGAATGCAGCACATTTCGAAAGTGCAAACAAGATGGAGAGTATGCAGTTTGTTAACTGCATGCAACTCTGGTGAGGAGTTGTATAACTAGGACACATTCCTTGGTCTAGCAATATTTGTCAATCTGGTGATGGGTCTGAATCCATGGGTGGACGCATGGTACCTTTGGCCTACCTCTCTGCTGCAAAGTAACAAAAGTATGCATTATGTGCAGACTTGGGTTCCTCTAGTTTCTTCAAGCCACTCAGGGCCACATAAGGTGTCTTGGAATAGCTTGACAAACCTTGTAGTTTTGTGATCACCATTATGTTTCTTTGCATGGACCATCTGCGACACAAGAATTAGGGCCAGATGTGCGACATCTTTTAGCAGCTGCAAATGGAGATTCAGCCCATTTGCGACCTCTAAATCTGCCTCTGGCATGTACAAACCCAATTTTGTGAGTCGGTAATCTGTTACTGACTCGCAAAATAGGGTGTGCGAATCGCTATTAGGAAGGGACCTGCAATGGACATCCCTTCCTAATAGCGAGTCGCAGGGGGTGTACAATTGTTTTGTGACTGGAACACAGTAGCAAAACAATCACAGTTTACCACCTACTTCAAGTAGGTAGTAAGCAAGTCACAAATTGGAAGAGGTCCCAGAGGACCCCTTCTACTTTGTAAATGGTAGCAAAAATATTTTTTACAAGCAGGCTGTGGTTCTACAGATCACTGCGTACCTTTAGGAAATGAAACAGAAATGTTTCATTTTTACTTTTGAAATGCATATGATTTTCCTTTAATGTAAGTGGGCTGTATTTAAAAAAAAGTGTTTTATTTCAAAAGCAGTCACAGACATGGGGAGTGCTGGCCATTCCCAATGGGTCGCAAATTGCAACCTGTCTCATGAATTTTAGTGCAGCAGGCCCCTTGCAACCCATTTAAGAATCACAAACAGTGTTTGAGAAACTGTTGTACATCAGCTTTTGTGATTCCCAAATTGCGAGTTACTAAAAATTGCAATTTGCGAATTGTAGAAGCTTACAGTCGTATATCTGGCCCTTACTGAATATGCTCTAAAGTATTGCCATCTTGTGTGCACAAGTGCATCTATAATTCATAGGTATTCGTGTAGCTAACCCGTTCATGGTTTAGAAGTTTTTCTGGTGTTACAAATGCTTTTCTGACAATGAATGAATGTGTGTATTATCTCAAAATCCACACACAGTTACCTCTTTGGAAGGGCTTTGTGACTCAAGGGCTAAGGATATTTCCAAATGTGTGTGTTCATCTTTCACTACCTTTGTACACTTACACATGGGTGTATTTGGTATATTGTTCTTGCGCACTGTAAGGTTGATATTAGCCTCCTTCACCACATGTTGAATGAGTGAGACTCCAGAAATTCCCAAAGACCAGCCTTTCTAAGTTGAGGACTCATGAAAAGTCCAAAGGCTTCAATGCATTTTCCAGGTATCACTTGAAAATGAACATCAGAAATTGTGTGACATTAACATGTCTCTGTGTATAGTTCGACCATGCAGTAGGATTAGGATGTGTGTAGACTATCATAATTGACTTAGATAACTTTTTACATTAGACATTAGACTCCTTCACATCCATACATAATTCAGGAGTGTTTGTAATAAGAAGTCACACTCACACTGCTGATGATGTACCTGTGGGTTGGTATATGTAAGTTCTACAATTGAGCCTTCTTGCCAGACCAAAAACTAAGATGTTCTCATCAATCAGACTAGATGTCATAATACTGCTTGTGCTCAACTTTTTTAGCTCATTGTGATTACCTGTATGCAATTGCCATTGATTGTGGATCACTTGGTATGGACAAAATAATGTTTACATAACTGTCTACACGTACGTTTGTCTTGACTTGACTGATTATTAGTGTCTTTCCATGATACAGCCGTGGTAGTACTTTATGCTTTTTAGGTAAATGTAATAAGCACTCCCTCACTAGTGTAGAATTTGCGCTGTACATGGCCCTCAAAGCTTATTGTGGTATCCATTACATGATCACCTTTAACATGGATATGTACAGATGGAAGCATATACATCTACATTACTTATTGGGTGATAGGCCTGCTCATCTTGCATCTCTGTGACAATCATTACAGTACACGGCTGAGTGTTACATATCTCAGTCTGAGTGTCATATGTTTGATAGGCCACCTGTGGACCTATTTTTACAGACATGTCACCCTTTGACAAAGTTCCAGTCATTACACAGTCATTTTATACTTTGAAGTTAAATGACGGAAATGGTTTCTTGACTGTTGAAGGAAAAACGATTTTAAAAAAACCCATAGAAATTCACTAAAAAAAACAAAGATTACAGGGACATTATAGTTAGTCTCAAAACCTTAGACATTCACCAGTTAGAGTTAGAGTTAACTAACTAACTTAGTAACTAACTAACACTCGTGCCCCAAGGTAACTGTCACTCGTGCCCTCCCCATGCTTTGGTAATTACCCACAAATGATGGCACTTATGACATCTTTGATTACATCAGTGATAATATCAATGTACTATTTGCAGTGAAATGTTTGACGAATAAACTGTGCATGGCGGGGGCGTGAAATATAGTGGATATTGGGATTTGATTTTTAAAAAACTGCCAGAACCGCCGCAGACCAGTGATGAAGCCTGCCGTAACTGGACATTACAAAATGGTGAGACGTGAGCTACGAAGTCAGCGTCTCCAGGGTTTACACAGAGGGCAGTGTCGGTTACGAGGGAGGCAAAATTCCTCAAATTGTAAATCCTTTTTGGTGTGAAGAAATGAATATGACATTAATGATTGACTATCTAATGAGAAGAATGCAGTACCTTTAAAAGCAAATGGTATGTGATTCTTACGCTATCACCATTGAAAAAGGCAATTATGATGAAAAGCGTCTGGTTGAAGCAATAAATTGTGTTTTTACCTACCCGTGAGTGCTCCGGTCCTTTGGGAATTGATTTAAATATTAACATGTGAATTACCGCTATCATGACGGAGGCACCTGTGAGAAGAGTTGAGCAGTTGCATGGTTATTGGGATTTGATTTTTAAAACAATGCCAGAACTGCCGCAACCCAGTGATGAAGCCTGCCGGAATTGGACATTACAAAATGGTGAGACGTGAGCTACGGAGTCAGCATCTCCTTATGCTTTCATTAGAGGTAGTCAAACAAGGAGTGGTGCCAGGGAGTCCACCTTGGTCCTGAAGAGGAGCCTAGGGGTAAGGCTCCGAAACATGTAGAGTAGGAAGTCAGGTACATTACATTCCCACTTCCGCAGCCCCTTTTTAATCATACCGCCTCCAAGAGATCTATTAAATCATTGGAATTACTAGGAGAGAGGTAGTTTTAACTCACCCAAGACCCCACCACTCCTATCCCTCCTGTGATTCACATTGAAAAGCCTATATCAGTGCTCCCACGTATCCTGTAGGTCGTTGCACGCCCCGCTCCATAGCAGAATGGGAAGAAACCCAAGGATGAAGCATGCCACCAAGGGGTAAACCTAGTGGGTGAGGGTTTTTCTAACAGGAACATCCTTTTTCCCATCTATCCTGTGGTAGTTCTTTTAGGTACAGTTGACCATTGCTTTATACATGTATGTTCAACATATTTGGATAATGCACATATTGTGCAAAGTGAATAAGACATACAACACATCAACATGCTAACTTACATGCTTAACCAGTATTACTATGATAAGTAAGAATATTTGTATCAGCTATATGAGAATTGCACACAATATGCATATAATGTATACAACTTAGGATCACATTCTCTTGCATACATTTTGAGCTATATAGGTAGGGGCAGTAGCAACAAGTTTGACACTCACACATACCTTTGCCCCTGCTACATACCAGCTATACTGCCTTAGATTAGTTTACATGAGTGTGCATGGCTAGTTGCTTAGTGAAACCATTATTCAACATGTGACATAGATATTGAAAGTGGCCTTCTTCATACATCAGCTACTGTTTTAAGCAAGACAAGTTGTAGTGCTGAACTTTGAATGACACATTGGCATTGCAATGTAGCCTTTTATGTATGAGACACAGTTATGCTGAAATAAGTGAATTTGTACTATAGACCTGTACACAACACTTTCTGTATTAACATGTATGTATGTGGATGTGCCTTGTTTGTGAATCTGTAGTTATATGCCTTGATTCTTACACGGTTTCTTCAGCACGAGATAGTTACATTTTTTAATGTATCTACACTGTGATACCTTACATTACTTACATTTTCACCTAGGATATTTACAAGTGAACACATTCTTTCACAGCCTATTAATTAATTGCCCCAGTATTACATTGATGGACTAAAATGCAAAAGAACTTGAGGCATTAATTTATTCATCTATCACATTAATATAGTATGTCTATGTGTATATTTGGAACTTGAATGTTGGAATGCCTTAGAACTAGCTGCATTTTGATCTTTTGGTATCACATATGTACCTCAAGTACAAATGTAAACAAGATTTGATACTACACTTTCAGTGCATAACATACATAGAACTTTGATACTATTTTTCCATTTGTGCTCCTGATACTCTAATCAGCCTACAAATATACTGCCATGTGCCACACATATGCTCAGGATCACAAGGTTTGTTCACCATCACTTATTGGAGTGGAACGTTTACAACTAGTCCAGACTTGCCACACCATTGCACATGCACGCATCACAAACTTTTCCAAGATTTATCCTTTGTTCTTAGATTGAACATTATCGTGGAGCACATGATATGCCAGCTGATGTCACCACATCACAGAAGTCGTGGTTCTGTCCACTCAGATGGTGTGACATGACACACTACTTCCCAATGTGGGATTTGTCCTACTTCCATTGCAGAATCAGTGAAGGAATCACACAATGGGACATCATTGGCTACATGTTAGAGGAGTATACCACCACTATGTGCACATGACACGAGACCCAGACACAAACACACAGATGGCTGTTATGTCATACCTTACAACTTATTAGTTAGTATATTGAACAGTTCTGCTTCCCTTACCAATTAGTAATCCAGCCCCATATTTGCAATTCTCAAACAGCTCGTTGATGGTACTATGGTGAAAGATATATGCATCATGTGCACTTCTTGGAAATTTTGTAAGGACATATATGAACATTCCATTATGGTCCACTATTGACTGAACATTTATTGAGTAGTCATGCTTGTGGTTTCTGTGCAGAAGTGAGGTGGCTGCAGGGGGCATAAATTGTACATGTGTGCTTTTAATGGTAGCAAACCCATGAGGAAATACAGCAATGTTGTAAAAGCCTTGTTTGATATCCATTTTTTGTTGAGTAGTTTTTGGTAAGAGAAGTACTGGGGGGTGAGTTTTATGATGGCATCCAACACAGATGGGAGAAAGGCAGAAAATGTTTCTTGTGAAATGCTAGCCAATCTGGCCAATGTGATTAGGAAGGATCCTGAGGCCAACCTGTATTACAAATACATCAATTTTACATGTACTGGGATGGCACTTGTCCTTGCAGTTGCTGACTGGAGACTTGGCGCTGTCTGCTCCAACAATTCCATGATGGACTCCGTCTTCAGTGTGAAAAACTGTATGAACTCACCTTTTTGAGGTCAATGAGGTAAATGTGTTGACAGAAAACAAGTTTCTTCCTCCTTCGTTGCCTACATGGTTGTCTCCTAGCTAATCACAGTTGCAGTATTATGACTTCCATAGCATAGTTGAGTTTGCCAAAGTGTACTGTGATGGTGTGAATTGTATACTACAGCCACTGCATGATTTCCTATGCCTGTGCTGCTGATACGCAGCAAGTTGACGCATTGCTATTGTTGCATTACAATACGTCACAATGGTTGGCACAGTGGTATGATGATAAGTACCACTGCGTTACGTTTGGGTTGAATTTTACACAGGGACTCCTACATTGCATAGATTATTTCCTGCATGGCGCAGCCAGATTCAGCACAGCAGTTATACCATGTAATTGACAACAAATGTTGCATTTGGGCGCCTGCGTCTTTGTTAATTTTGGCTTACTGCTTCTGCAGCCCTTGCATCACACTATGTGACGCAAGGCCGATGCAAGCCCTTGATAAATATGCCCCCATGTTTGTATCTCAGCCTCAGTCAAGTTGCCTGAAGTATTCGAAAGAAGCCAGAGTGCACGTTAAAAAAACTTCATAATAAGCAAATACAAGAATGAATAATAAATACATAAATATATGATTTAGACCCATGTTCCAGTGCCATGTGTGAGTTTGGCATAAGTATTGCATTGTCCCTATCCCTTACCCTAACAATAATATCATTAGCCTGGTTTATGCTCTAGCGCTGTTTACTGTTTTTACCATAGGCCTATGCAAGTCTTGACCTCATCATTCCAGTTGCTTGAAATTCATTTCTCCGACTTTCAATTAATGATTTTCATAGCATCGAGTTTTCTGTGGAAAAAAATGGATGGAAATGACACGAGAGCCTTAAACGATTTTTAATTTTGTATACATATCTAATCACTGTTTAAAAGCTCTGGAGCTCTCAGGCAGGCTATGAAAAAAGTTGAAATGTGTTTTTACAATGCAATCTCTCGCTTTGCCTGCAGCCTTCAGTCCGAATATGAAAAAGAAAGTGATTGCTGTTTGAGAAAGCAAAGGGGAAATTAAGCACATTTGCGCAAAACCCAGATTATTTTTAAATATCGTTTTCATGAAATCTGAAGCATTTCGCTTTCATGGAGCGTTTTGAAAAATCCATTTAAGTAAGGGTGGTGCACAGAGAAAATTAAAAGGAAACTGTCCCTGGTGACAGGTAAAGATGGAGAGTCCACTGACTAACATAGGTCAAATGTCAGCCGGTAAAAGAGACAAGGCAATGAAAGGCTTGACACAATTAGTGATGATGCAGCGAATGTTGCTGATGCAGCTGGGAAAGTGATAATGAACATCCAGATGACTTCTGTCCTGGGATGCGCCCAGAGAATAATAAAATCCACGGCTGAGACCTTTTTCCTGCTGAGGTTTACATTAATAGCATGGAATGCTGAACTTTCTCACTGACCTGACTGTTCGCCATTATTAATTATACAGCTACCGAGACCCCAAGGGTGGCTTGCAATGCTCTAGTTGAACCTTTAATATTTACAGGAAAAATGCATTTTGCCCAAAAAATACTCTACAGGAGATTCATTTGAAACTGTAATTAGGGTTCTCACTGACAAATATGTTTGCAGCATAGACCTCTGCTCACTAATATTTCAGACTGTGCAGTATATATGTGCATGGCTGAAAAAGGCTTCCTGACCTTCATCCAAACTTCAAATCATGATAATTTTGGGTAACAACATGTTTGAAGATGACTAAGTGCATCATTATGAGTTTGGCTGTCTTTTGGCAGGACTGCCGCTGTGGCAGCCGTCAAAAGACCATCATGTTGGTGGGAATCCGACCGCTGTATTGAGTCAAAGAGTGAAGTCTGCCAAAAAAACAGTCACATTTCTGAAACAGCCAGGACACTGGAGGAAGGAAAAGAGGCTGTCCCACCACCAGCATGCCCAGCCCAACAAAAATCCTCCCATCAGATTATGATCCACAAATCACAACAGCAGTTCTTCCATGGCAGAAAACCATTGGCGGTGCAAACCGTGGCGGTCTCAACTCACTTTAGTCAGAACACCACACCACATTGGATAGTTTGAATACCCCACACCTAATACACATCCACACACCCGACACACCCACTCACTGCATTATATAACACACCCCAACACAACCCACAATTCATTGCAATCAAAACGCCACACACAACCACAGGCAAGCAACATCCCAGATAGCTTACTATAGAAAGAATAGGCACCCATTTACACTTCACAAGGCATACATCAAACACCTGCACAACATACAAAACACATACATCAGTACCACACACAATCCACAACACCCTTCAGCCACTCACAACACAGCACCTACAGTTCACCATTTACCTAACTCTGTACCCGTTCACTTTGAATACAACCACACCGTCTTCACAACCACTACCATATCCCCACAAAAACAACCATGTTTCACTGATGAGGAGTTGAGGGTCATGGTGGCTGAAATTATAAGGGTAGAGCCACACCTGTTCGAAGCACAGGTCCAACAAACATCTAATTCCAGTAAAATGGAGTTGTGGCAAAGGATAGTCAACAGGGTCAAGCCTGTAGGCAGTTATCCACACACAAGGGAGGACATCAGGAAGAGGTGGAATGACCTCAGGGGGAAGGTACGGTCCATGGCATCCAGGCACCAACTAGTGGTACTGAAGACTGGCGGTGGCCCCCACCTCCTCCCCCTTTGTTCACATCTTGGGGGGAGAAGGTCTTGAACATCCTGCTTCCTGAGGGCCTGATAAGAATACCTGGGAGTGGAGTCTGGTAAGTACCAACAACATTCATGTTACACAATTTTCTTGTCTGCCTGCTCCCTCACCACCTATACCCACCCCAATTTACACACCACACACTACAACTCTCTCCTAATCACCTAATACCCCTCCCTGGCATGCCACATGTCCACTAAACTAATCTGGCTCCACAGCCCTTGGAAATGTCATGTGAAGTGCTGGATAATTATAGCACTACAACTCCCAGAATGCAATATCCCAACATTTTCAACACCAGTACGCTGCACCAAATACTACTTGTCATGTATGTTAAAACAATAACCTATCTAACCCATCTTGAACATTCTAGCGTGGAACAGTACATGGCAATGACAGCAATACAATGGCTAACTTACAGTAGCATCCCAAACAAAACACAGCTATATCTGAGTGCCCATATTTAGGGCCGTATTTATACTCTGGTTGCGCCGAATTTGCGTCGTTTTTTTCGACGCAAATTCGACGCTAAACTAACACCAACTAACGCCATATTTATACTATGGCGTTAGAGGCGAATAGCGCCAAAGTTCCCGGAATGTGCGTCATTTTTTAGCGTGAACCCCTTCCTTGCGTTAATGATATGCAAGGGAGGCGTTCCCGTCTAAAAAATGACTCCCAGCCCTTTACGTGGTATTTATACTCCCGGGCAAAAGAGACGCCCGGGAGTGGGCGTGGCTAAAAACGGCGCATTTTCGCCGCTTTTTAACGCCTGGGTCAGGCATGGCGTTAAGGGACAAGTGGGCTCAAAATGAGCCCACAGTGCCCTCCCCTGCCCCCAGGGACCCCCCCTGCCACCCTTGCCCACCCCAGGAGGACACCCAAGGCTGGAGGGACCCACCCCAGGGACATTCAGGTAAGTATTTATTTATTTTTTTTTAATATTTTTTTTTGGCATAGGGGGGCCTGATTAGTGCCCCCCTACATGCCACTATGCCCAATGACCATGCCCAGGGGACAGAAGTCCCCTGGGCATGGCCATTGGGCAAGGGGGCATGACTCCTATCTTTACAATGATAGGAGTCATGTTGATGGGGGATGGGCGTCGAAAATAAATGGCGCAAGTCGGGTTACGACGATTTTTTCGACGTAACCTGACTTGCCCCATTTTAAGACGCCCATGCGCCATTTTCCCCCTACGCCGGCGCTGCCTGGTGTACGTGGTTTTTCTCGCGCACACCAGGCAGCGCCGGTCTGCTTGCGCCGGCTAACGCCATTCAATAAATACGGCGCCCGCATGGCGCTTCAGAATGGCGTTAGCCGGCGCAAAACTTTTTGACGCTAAACTGCGTTAGCGCAGTTTAGCGTCAAAAAGTATAAATATGGGCCTTAATGTCCACAGATTAAATATCTCAAACTAGAAATATACTCACCTGGTTTGGAAAGTCAGGTGGCTGAGTAAATGCACATGCAGTACATCCAGATACAGGTTAATTTCCATTGTTAACTCACATACTGTGTTCCTAGAAGGGCACCAATGTGCATTGTACATCTCTGATTTGTGCCATCTAAAAATGTCAGACAGTTCACTAGGTAACAGAGGTGAACAGCCAAGTCAATAATCAGGCAATATAAGATGCCACCAGCAGTACAATCACTACCAACATAGTTTACGAGAATAAAACATGGTGAATGGAATTGAAGTTACAGAGTTGCATGTTGTACGTAGTGATTGTAAGAGAAGAGGGATGGATCATAGCAGAATACACTCCTCAAATCAGAGAAGTCATGTCCACATGTGTAACTTTGCATCTGCTTAACAATACATGATACTGTAGACCACTCTTTTTTGTACACAATACATATTTTTCAGTTTGCGTGTACAACTCACTCATAGGCAATAGAGCTATCTACAACCACCTCAGTTGAAACAAGAAAGGAGGTGAAATGCTACCCATCTAATTCAGGTTGCAAATTTGAACCACATCATTGCATCTACTTCACATATCTTTTAGTCAGTTGAAGTACTCATTGATGAGATCTGCCCTAGAGTCTCCTGCTTAATCTTCCTCTGGCTCTTCATCACTTAGCAAATCTGCATTTCTATTCATAGGTTCTGCTGGCTCCCCAGTATCTGGTATAAATGGTATTTGTCAACTCAGGGCAAAATTATGGCGCATGTAGCAGGCAACTGTTATTTGACATACCTTGTTGGGTGAGTAGAGGAGGGCTCCTCCTGATCTGTTCAAGCGCCTAAATCTTACCTCCGGGAACCCAAGGGTCAGCTAAATGACACACCTTGTCCTCCTGTGGGCCTCATTGCAGAATACTTTCCCTGGCATGGTTGGGTACCTCACTGGTGTGAAGAACCAAGAACAGTTTGGATAGCCAGAGTCACCTGTGAACAAATTGATAGGACAAAATACACATGTATGTGGGACATTCAACATTGCGATGGCAGGAGACATATATTGCAAACACACATTTTTATTGTAACTTACCAACCAGCCGGGCACTCTCAGTGTTGAGTCTGTCATGTTCCGCATGATGAAAGAATCATGTACTGATACTAGATACTAGGCACTGACTTGTAAAATGTACTGGTCTGCCGGACACACCACTTGAACGTTTATGGAGTGGTAGTTTTTCTGGTTCCTATACACCTGTTCATTGGCACCCGGGGGGGAAACAAGGATACATGGGTGCTATCTATGGCTCCAACCACATATGGAATGTGTCCCATAGTATAAAACTCTGCCTTCACATAGGACAAATTCACACGTTTGGAGAAACCTGATGTAATTGTCCAGGTGTTTCAGCAATGCACACTGTGCATCCCTCAAAACCAGACTGAGCATGGGCTAAGACATTCCTGCAGTTAGGGCCACTGTATTCTGAAATGACCCAGTGGCCAGGAAGTGCAGCACTGACAAACCTTGAAAAATGGGGGATATGGTATAGGAATTGCAAATGGCAGGCATCAGATCTGGCTCCAATTGGTCACAAAGGGCCACATGTAGGTAGCTTTTTGCACATCGCAAACAGCGAATTCTGCTGTTTGTGATGTGCAAAAAGCACATTGCGATGCACAAACACGGTTTTGTGATTCGGTAACCTGGTTACCGAATCGCAAAACTGTTTTTTGACTTGCAATTAGGAAGGGGTGTTCCCTTCCTAATTGCAACTCGCAGTGCAATGTAGGATTGTTTTGTGACCGCGAACACGGTCGCAAACCAATCGCACTTTGCACCCATTTCAAATGGGTGGTAACCCATTCGCAAAAGGGAAGGGGTCCCCATGGGGCCCCTTCCCCGTTGTGAATGTCACTGTAAACATTTTTTTAGAACAGGCAGTGGTCTTACAGACCACTGCCTGCTCTGAAGAAATTAAACGAAAACGTTTCATGTTTTGTTTTTGTATTACATCTCGTTTTCCTTTAAGGAAAATGGGCTGCATTTAAACAAAAAATGCTTTATTGAAAAGCAGTCACAGACATGGTGGTCTGCTGTCCGCAGCAGGCCACCATCCCTGTGAGGGCTGCATTCGCAAGGGGGTTGCAAATTGCGACCCACCTCATGATTATTCATGAGGTGGGCATTTGCAACCCCCTTGCGAATCGCAGATGGTGTCAGGGACACTATCCTACATTCGGATTTGCGACTCGCAAATTGCGAGTCACTCTGACTCACAATTTGTGGGTCGCAAATCTGAAATTTACTACATGTGGCCCTTTGTTCCATGATAGTATGATGATTCAGCCGATATGTCTAAATACAGTGTCTCTCCTCCATAGTGTGCAGGTCGACTAGTGGACAGTACATTGGTGGTTGTCATCCTGTACTCATGGCAGTATAACTGTGTGAATAAATGTCAACATAGTATGTGACATGGAGCATGCAGGCATCTTGTAAAGTCAGATAAACAACTCACACATAACTACTGTCGAGGTCAGGTACAAACTCCGATATCTACAGTACAGCACATAGCTAGGCACCCAATGACACCCTTCTTGGTGCACATTCCCTCAAATAACTATTGAATTACACATACAGATTCATCTGTTACTGTACATGGTTGTAAGTCCAACTGATATGACTTCTTACACATGTTGTTGCACATTATCTAAGTTTTCAAAGCACAAAGGAACGTCTGAGTAGGTATACATTGCTATCACCACATGTCCTCCAGTAAACCAGCATTTACTGCATAGATGTACACATTGACAACTAAACATGAAGGCAGTACTTTCAGATGTACTGCACAGTATGGGGCATAGTTCATGATGCAGATTATAAAACTCTTCCAAACAGGAAATGTGCTTAAAATGGCAGCCGCCTGACCTACTGTACTGGACATATGGAAGTGACCTAAGTCTGCCGGTGGAAGTCATCATGGTGGGAGGCTGTCACAACCACGGTGGAAATTGCCATTGAAAGACATTGCTGCCTTTGGCTGACTTGGGCCAATGGCAATGTCTGCCGGTGGTAACGGTCATGTATGCGGCAGACTTGACCGCCATCTTCTGCAGTATTGCTCACTTGACTCCTGATACTGCTGACAGCTAGACCTCCACTACCTGAGCTGCTGTGCACTACTTCTTGGAACTATCATGCCATGTCCTGCTAGTGATAATTCCCAGCCTTCACCCCTGAAGAGCTGGATAGGCTTATGGGGAAGGTCCTACCCCTGTATGAACAGCTAAATGGTGCACCAGAGGAGCAGGTGAGTCCAATGCATTGCCAATGTGTGATAGGTGTGGTGTATGATGGTGCACCTGAAATGTAAAGTAGCGATGGTGTTGATGCATGCAGATGATAATTTTTAAATGATTGTGAGGTGAGAGGATGGGAATGTTTGCCTACTTGCTGTCACTGAAGTTTACCGTCCACTACTGTTGATATATTGCATGTGAACATGATTTTTTTCCTTTTGTCTGTGTCATCCATGCAGGTCAATGCCCATCAAAAGAAGGGAATTTGGCCTCCCATCGTCCAGCAAGTGCAGGCCACAGCAGACAGAGCACCCACTGTAGGAAGCGGTGGGAGGACCTGAGATGCCGGGCCCGGAAGACCGCAGAGGCCAAGCTGGGGATGTCCTCCTGACATGGGAGGGGTGCCCCTAGGACCTTGACCCTCCTAATGGCCCACATTTTGGTGGTGGCCTACCCAGAGGTGGATGGGCATTTGAGGGCAGCACAGAAGTTACAAGGGGGTAAGTACTGACATAACCCACATACTTGCCTCTGATAGCTTAGTGTATGATGTCTAAGTATTGCAGCTGTGTCGATGTGGTAAGTGCTACAGGTATGGTGACTATTAGGAAGACAAAGTACTACAGTCAACATATAAACATAGATGTGGCCATTGTATTGTGCATTGGAACTTGTTAATCACCTTTGTCAACCAAATAGTATGACTGCATGTAGAGCTGCACATGTGACTGTGTCATATGTGTGTCTTTACTCAGCCATACATATTTGTAACCTGCTGTGTCATCCTTCCCACCTAGTGTTCCCAAATTCATTTATCCAAATGGTAAGTTGTATAGCTCTTTGATCTCTGGCCAATCCTATTTCATTGTATCTAGCACTATGTGAAACATTGGGTCTGACAGATCAGTAACAGGGCCAAGTAATCCGGTGACCTGAAATAGATCATGTGAGGTTGTCATCATAATTAGGCTTTTGGTATGGCCAACTTACTACACTCCCTATGAGATTTGAGGAGGTGTCCCCATTGTCATGTCAGATTCATACATTGGGAAATGTGAAGTTTGATCAGGGTGGACAGGCTACATTGTGAAGTTCATGGTGACAATAATAAATTGACATTTCATGACATTACGTTGACATGTGTACAAATATCTTTTATCCGAATGTATTTGGAGTGGAGAAGGTAAGTGGCTAGGCTGCTGATCCCGTAGCCCATGTATATTGTCCATGCTACACAGGGCAATACTATACCTATATGAGTGTAACAAATGCTATTTGCTGCCTACATCATGTGTCAATTGATAATTTGTATCTAATTTTATGTTGAAACCTCTTCTTTGCCAGACTTACCTTTGCTAATCTGAGGTTGCTTGGACAGTTTTGGTAATGGCTCTGCTCATTTCCGCCTGGCTTAATGATGTAGCAGGTGTTCCATTTCACATACACATGTTGGTGTTATGGGATACCTTGTCATTCAATTTGCTTGACTCTAGATGTATGTGTCATTCATGATTACATTAGTAATCAGTTGTGTGTTAGTTTTTGACTAAGGTAATAGGAATCAGATGTCTGGATAGTTGTTAGTGATGTAGGTGTTTAGATGTTGTCAGGTAGAAGTTTCTAATCAGCATGTATGGTGGAATGCTATCAGCCCTTCAGGCACATTGTTTGGTGTCCATTGTATTGGTGGTGTTACTATGCTCCCTGTGGTTGTCTGTGGATGTATCCTGTGTGGTAACTAGGCCCCTACCGCAGTACATAAAATTGTTGTCTATGTGACAGTGAGTTAGATAAGTGGGTCCAGATACTCCTAATGAATCTTTTCCTAGTATTTAGATAGATGTTTCAATGACATGCTATGTCATTTTGTGATGCGCACTCTATGGGTATGCCATATTTAGGGTCTTCATCTGAGGTGTTTGCAATTGTGTAAGTTGTGTACAGAATAAGTTAGACATGTGATTGGAAAGCAACATGCTGTGTCATATTTGAAGTGAGATGAGTTTACCTTCATGGAATATGACTACTGGTGATGGACTTTTCAGGTGTGGAGAAGGGGGAGGCATGATATTGTGTTGTCGTTCAACTGCATTTCCTTAGACTGATTTGATGATGGACAGCAAAGATCTGTATGGGGATAGATTTTAGATGTGGAAAATTAATCTTGTGCATGATGCTTTTGAGTTACAGCTCAATTGATGGGAGGGTGATGTAGTGGTCAGATGGTTGGATTATGTTGTGGGTGAGACTGTGGTCAGATGGGAATGTTGGCAGTATCTTGTTGTGACATGATGTAGGCTCTGAATGGTTTCTAACTGGGGGTTTATTTGACATAAATTTGCTGTTACTGTTGTACATGTTGTAATGTAAGTGTGTGGGAAGAATGTGATGACCCTCTTTCTATCTCTCTCTCTTTCTGTGCATCAGCATCAGCAGGCGAAGGAGAGAGGGCACCACTGAGTAGGGAAACTGATGGCCATGGGACCCGGAGTGCTGAGACCACCTACACTTAGGGACTCAGTAGCCTGGAGGGCGAGAGGAGTGCCACGGGGGAGACAGAATGCATGTGTTCATCATAGGAATCCTGCGCCAGTGGGCATTCCCTGGCAATGGCTGACCCATCTTGGACCATCCCATCACCATCTCTGTCTGCCACCTCCCTTACTACCACCACCCTTCCTGTAGCTCCCCCCCTGTTGGCTGTGCCCACTCACCCAAGAGGATGGGCATCTCCTTTGCCGCAGGCACCTCTGCTCCTGCCTCTTTCACCTTCAACTCTCAGTGAGGAGGCTATTGATCTCCTGAGGTCAATCTCTGTGGGTCAGTTGACCATTGTGAATGCCATGCAGGAACAGAGAACTCATATACAACAGAGCAGTGCGTTCCTGGAGGGCATTCACGGTGCACTGGCTGGCCTAGTGAGATCCTTTAAGCCTCTGGCCTCCACACTGACAGCAGCCAGTCGCCCTTTGTCTTTCATCCCCCCTCCACCTTCCTCTTCCCAATCCCAAATCCCTCTTCCCTGACCCAGCCAAAGCACACAGACAGACAAGCCTGCATCCACCTCAACATTCAAGGGTAGCTCATACAAACACAAGCACAAGACACATTACCAGCATGTACACAAGCAACATACACCTGCACACATATCAACAGTCACAACCTGCCCTGCAATCACCACCACCTCCAGCATCACAGACACAACACCTGACACACCTGCAGACACCACACCAACATTCACAGATGCAACCGTTACACCAATCGTACACACAGACAGCACAACAGTAGACCTTCAGAAATCCACCCCAGTCACCACATCTGCTGATACCATGACTACAGAGACACCTATATCCAGCACATCCACCATACCTGCAGTCACCACCCAAACAGACATTCACCCACCCACAATGGCATCTCCCAGCACCTCCACCAACTTCCTCCTAAGACACATAAATGCCCACACTCACCCACCCAACAGACACCTACCACCCACAATCATACCTCGCACAAACATGCACCCAAGACATCCACACCACCACCTCTTACAACCACTCCCTCTCCCTCCACACCCAAACCCTTTTGCTATGACTGTCCCTGTGAATCTAAGAAAGCTTTCCTTTTGGAATTTGCCTATTTCCCTACTCTTCTCCCACCCTGTGATACCCCTAAGCAATCAGTGTCCCTCACCAAGTCCAGCCCTTTCACCTCCAATACTTCCCCTGCCAACCTTGCAAGTCCAGACCCGAACCTCCCTCCCAAGACTGATCCCAAAGGCTCCCCTCCAAAGCCCAAACCCAACCCCCCTTTCACCCCCCAGATAACCCCTGAGGTGCCTGCCTGCTCACATTGATGCCCCTTCCTGTGGAGGTTACATGGCAGTCAAGAGTCAAGTTTGGGGCACACATCTGTGCACTGTGTGCATCCAGCATGTCTGCATTGTGGACTGGCCTATGTGCTTTGTTATACATATATTGTTTACTTACTATAATTACTTTGTTTACATATTTGTCATGCATTTCTTTCCCTAGTATGGAGTTGATCCTGGCTGACACTAGTTGTGTGTATGTATATGTGTGTTTTGCTTGTGCATGTATGTATGGTTGTGTTCAGTGTTTTCGTCTGAAAGTGGTTGGGCAAGTGTTATGTCATGGACATTTGTGTGTTGAAGGGATTTGTTGTGTTGGTATTGTGTGTTGTTGGAGTGCTGGTGTGTTTGTTGGTGTGTTGTGTAGCTTTTTGTGCGTTGAGTGTGTGAGTGCTATGTGCATGACATTTTGGACACTGAGGGGGTCATTATGACCCCGGCGGTGAGTGTTAATGTGGCGGTAGAACCGCCAACAGGCTGGTGGTACATACTGCCATATTATGAAAATGGCAGATTGGCTGCAGCCAACCCGCCACTTCTCCTCTCATACTGCCAAGGCGGTATCAGCTGCCGGGCTAGAGATATCAGTCTCTAGCCCGGTGGCCGGCACAGTACCACCGGCCGAAACAGTACCGCCGGCAGCATTATGAGCCTGCCTACCACTATGGTTTTCATACACCACGAAAAACCATGGCAGTAGGCCCAACCTGTGACAGGGAATTCCTTCCCTGTCACTAGTAGGCGGCTCCCCCAACACACACCTGACACCACCATCCCCCTCCATCAAAAGCCCCAGCCCACATACACACACTAACCTCCCCTCCCCCTGACATTCACATACACTCCCACCCGATCCAAACACACACACACCCACCCCCTCCGATCATCAAACACACCCCCTAATACATGCAAACACCCGTAGACACACACCACGCATACACCCAATTACTCACACTGGCATATACTCATTCATACACGCATACTTCCAGACATGCTCACACACATTCTTACACACAATCACACTGACATGCAGACACGCACTCACTTCACCAGTCTTACACACATTCACTCACACGCATACAACCACTCGAACAACACAACACACACAGACACATTCACACACTCACTCACACATTCATGCACACACTCAGACACACACATACAACACCCCCAACCCTCCACTCTCCTTCCCTGTCAAAAGTCTGACTTACCTTTGTAGAGCAGGTGTTCCAGCAGGGAACGGTAAAGGGCACTGCTACCGCTAGCAGCACCCCGCCAGCAGAACACCATTACTTGTCATAATACGGCTAGCGGTGTTCTACTGGTGTGGCGGTGCTGGTGGTAGCTGCGCCACCTTATCACCATCTGCCACCATGAACACTGCCGGATTTCCACCCTTCTTGTGGCGGAAGTCTGGCAGTGCTCATAATATGGCAGGCGGATGGTAGCCGCGGTGGTGGTATTTTGGTGGCCATCACTGCACCAGTAGGTGGTTTTTACCGCCAATGTCCAATTGGTCTATCGGTAAGTAGGTTGATTGTGTATTTTATGTGTGTTTTGCTTGTTGGTGTTGCCTTATGAAGTCTGTGTGATGTGTCCCTGGGTAGTGTCCCCTGTGTGTCCCTGCCAAATGATTGTAGATGGTGAGGATGTGTTGTTTTTGTGACCGGTGGTGGTGTTGTGTGGCAGTGGGTGAGTGTGGGTGTGTGCAGTGTTTCTGTGCATGCCTGTGTGTGTTTGTGATGTTTGTGTGTGTGTGTGTGTGTGGTGGCCACGGCGTGTTTGTTGTGTATACACGATTGTGTGTGCGGCTGTCTGTGAGTGTGTGTGTTGTTGTTCAGTTACGTGTGTCGCCCTCACACCACCTGCCCGAATGTATGTTGTGTGTGTGTAAGAAATTTGTCAATATAAAATAATAACAGGAAAGTGTGTATAGTCTGTAGTTGCAGGGCTAGCAGGAGAAGTAGGAAGAAATGTAGTTCAGGTTCCATGGCGGCAACGGATGAGTGTGGCTTCCTGCAGGTGAGTGTCTCCTTTTATACAATTGGTTTCTGCCTGGGCAACTTCATAATCTATCCTGCGGAACATGGTCTCCTCCAGCCTGCATGTGACTACCATCATCCGTGCCAGCTAGAATTCACTGGTGGTGCCATCGGTGCTTTGGATGTATTCTGTTGGGAATACTGCCATGTTCATAATACGGCGGTCTTCTCTGCCTAGGGGTAAGGCTCCAAAACATGTAGACTAGGAAGTCAGCTACATTACATTCCCCACTTCTGCAGCCTCTTTTTAATCATACCGCCTCCTAGAGATCTATTAAATCATTGGAATTACTAGGAGACAAGTATTTTTAACTCACCCACGATGCCACCACTCCTATACCTCCTGTGATTCACACTGATGAGACTACATCAGTGCTTCCACGTATCCTGTAGGTCGTAGCATGCCCCGCTGTGTAGCGGAATGAGAAGAAACCCAATGATGAAGCATTCCACCGGGGGTAACCGTGGTGAGTGAGGGCTTTTCTAACAAGAAAATCCTTATTCCTATCCATCCTCTGGTAGTTCTTTTAGCTGGGCCTCTTTTGTAATGTTATATAGGCTATAAGGAGGAGAGACCCCCGCCCCACAACCTCCTTCTCCCTCTTTGTTTTGGTCTTCCCTTCCAGCCTGTTGGCAGTGCATCCGCCACCACCTCTATGGCGGTCATGGGACCTCCAAACTTGTGATGATCCCCTAAATTCCTCAGATCCCAGTTAGGTTTAGTGTAACTATGTCAGCCCTGTAGGTAATATAAGATGCATTGATCACTATTGCAAGACCCACACTTATGCTAGGAACTCTCCCACTCCATTTTGCATTATTTGAATTTTCTGCTGCTTGTGAGGCCATTGAGCATGCTCAACTCCGGACTAGCATGGCAGTGTTGCCGTACCTATCCTGTTCACTGTATTTATCATTTACCTGGATAAGCCTTTAGAACCATTTAGCACTATCCCTCAGGAAAATAGAAGTGAATGTAGTGTAAGTCCTTTATTATGCCAATGGCATGGTTGTCTGCAGTCCTACCCAAGTGGGAATGCAGCACTGCATGAAAACTATGCATTTATGTTGCTATTATCGGTAATGCCATATGGTGCTTGTATAATATGCATGGTCTTCGATCCGTTGTTGTGGGAAATCTTCCTTAGTAAAGTATACACTTTGGTAGTATATGGTGCTTCCTTTTGGTTTGTTATGTAAAAACAAACCTAGATGTCATAGGTACAAAATTGAAGAGAAATATTCTAGAGCTTAGTCAGGCCGATCGAGCAGAGGTGATCTAATTACAAACTAATACCATTGTTTTTTAGAGTGCGGCCTTGACTATGATAGTCAAGTTTGAAAGTGCTAAGCTTACTGACACACTGCTGATGAATGTCACAGAGTCATGGTTGACCAGGGGTATGAAAGATTAATGCGGAATCCAGGCACTGTGGTGGGAGTAGCTATGTGGCTCAGATCGCTAGTCCTAGCCTACCTTTTTTGCAAACTTTACAAAATTAGGATATACCAGGCTGTCAATGTGGCATTACATAAAACGTTATTGTGAAGCAGATTAAACTGTTCATGAGGCGAAAAAGACTTTCTCCCCCTGCTATGAACTGATTGAGTGAATACATTCCTACAATATCTAACACTTTTATGAGCTCAGGAATAAAGCAGGGAGCACGTATTGCTTCAAAAAGGAATATTCGAGTGTTTATGCCTTACAGGGATCTAGAAAGAATAACCTAGCTATAGCTTGTTATAGAGAATGGACAAGGTCGCAAACTAGTGTTTTCAAATATATACTGATGTATGGCCTCTGCGAAAGTTATAAATATATATTGCTACATGTTGACAGCAGAAGGGTGCCAATGAACCCAATTTATATTGAACACAGCTATGTCATCTGACTACAATCAAAACAAACAGAAGCTTATTGGCTAGTAGCCAGAGGGCAATGGTCAACAAAAAGAAAATCATTTAGGTGGATAGTCAATGTTAACATTTGGATTATGAAATATCTTGCAACTAATGCTCTCAGTTGAAAACAATATGTGCCTGATTTTATATTCTGTTTTAATGGAACGTTTATGTTTTGTAGGTAAGTTTTGAAATCAAAATACACTTAAAAAGATATAGAGAACTAGGTGACAGCCACAGGTCTATGTGGAGCTCAGAGTGCTGTGGCAGTAATGGGGCCTAAATTGTAAAGGATGGAGGAAGGAACAAGAAAGGATGGAGAAGATTCACAGAGATTTCCACCTATACAGTCCTTCCAGTGACTGCTGATGGTGGTGGCCCTAAAGGGATCACTCACATAATATTGATGCATACATGTATGTCAAAAGTATTGATTCACACAATATTGACTTCAATATTACTGCCAAAATGAATTGATCATTAATACAGAAAAATCACGATTAGTAAAACAGTCATTAGAAATAAACCTAAAACATTGTATGCACATGTTTAAATGAAATGTAAATATATTACGCCATAGAATTATTTACCATTCACCCCAATAAATTATATAACTCAAATCCTAAAAATACAACAATAAAAATTAACATTAACTACAAACAGACAACCTAAATATTAATAGGAATGCATTTATATGTAAATCTATCAAACAATGTTTCATACATTATAAATAAAACCTAAATTAGCATTTACTATAGAAGGACGTAACTGATAAAAAAATTTAAACTAAAAATAAACCAACCAATAAAATCTAAGTATAAACAATTTTAACCAATAAAACAGACAATTAGATCAACAATATAAAAGTTACAATAATTTAAACAGCTAAGGGCAAGATTATAAGTTTGGCAGTCTGTGCACCACCGTAGTGGCGGTCTGACCGCCATCGGCTTGGCAGTCGGGCCACTGTATAATGAGTCATGCTGGCCTATGGAGCAAAGATCTCCTGGTGGTTCCACCGGCACCGACAGGCAGCGCACACCGCCATGATCACGAGGCAGCACAAACAGGCCAGTGGAGAGTGTGTTTCCGGTGGACACATTATGAGGATGCACAACTCCAATGTGACCACAGCAGTCCAACCATCACGTCTCAGTAGGTGGAAACAGAGTACAAAGGGAGCAACTCACCCGCAGGAAGCTTTACACGTCCTGTACTGCCATGGAGCCCATCACACTCATCCTGTCGCTGCTGATGCTCATCAATGGAGCCCAAAATCCATGCCATCGTGAACGCAACAGACTGTAAGTACACACACCTACCTGTATCATTATGCTCAACAACTGACCATTGTGCCGCCATACACATGAGATGGGGGTCACACTAAGAGCACCAAGTACACTTGTCATCGTGTCCACAGTCGGAGTCATTCACAAATAAGGACTCATTCACAGCCACAAAACGCCCCCTTTCAACAGGTCTCTCACACTGCACCGCAACACTACACAAAAACACACGTCTGCCAATCTTAGGCACAGGGACAGTGAATTGTCCACAACATTGTGTCACATAACACCAACAAAATAACAACATCACATCTACAAATACAACTGACAGACTCACATTGCACAAATGCCATGGACTGCAGTCAGATTCAACACAGGTATGTATGGATGTGTCATGGAACACAAACACCACTCCCATTAAACAGCCCTACAATGGACCAAGACATCACCCACATTGCAATTCAATGGAAGGACATTGGGATGCACAATAGTCAGAGAGACAAATATATAAAGCTCACTATGTAAACAATACCTGCACAATAGGTGACAAACCTATCTGCACAATGTGGAAGTGCAAGTCAAGAAAGCACATACAACAGCTACAGCATGGGCCATACATGTAGCTCAAGGTAACTGCAAGGTGCACACAGCAAAATGGACACATACAAAATCAAATGCAAACAAAGGTAGCACAATAAAACTCCCTCCATGTCTCAACAAACAAAACTTGATCTCCCATACATGAGACAAAAATAGAATCCATATCAGGGGGACAAGTCTACCTCTATACACGCTGACATTGGACAACACAAGGTGAAATACTTAACATACCAAACAGAACACAATGCAATACCACCCCAATTGCATTAAAACCCACATATCCATACAGTCAACATCTACCTTTGTCTTGAGTGACACCAGCAATTCCCACAAAGTCAGATATTGCAAACAATAGCAAATGGATCAGCAAGCAGACTGAAAACACACACAACTGGATGTGTCTGTTGGGGTGGTGTCTGCAGGTCTGGTGGGTGTGGTGGCTGTGTCACTGCCTGTTGACGGAAAATATGATGATGATGATGTAGATCCGGTCTCCTTCGTGACACGGCCCTCACCTTCCAGGCCACTGGGTCCCTCTGTGTCAGTGGTATCTTAACCCAAGGTCCCATGGCCAGATGCTTTCCTACTTTGCTGTGCCCTGTCTCCTTCACTTGCCTGGGCTGATGCTGCAAATATAAAGAGAAATAGGGTTACCACATGTCCCTGGTCATACTTGAACAACAGCCGTGCTTAGCAATTATTACCATGATGTCAAGTAGCCCCTAGCAACAAACTCCGCCTAAGTAGCCTCTACATGTACCATACCATAGGCATGCATGCCACCTGAACTGTCAACAGTTGCCAAAAATAAATCAGGATCTCAGACAACTCCAATTGGATGGCTGAAGTTGTGAAATCAAAGTAACCATTTAACAAGTAGGAGACACCATCACCTTCAATGCTTTGCTTCATCGAGCATACCTCACTTACCTGTTGTCATACAATAGTAGGCCAATGCCAACTGCATTCCCACAGATCCCACATAAGGTAATGTAGACATGTATTTGTCACATACACGATAACACAACACTAAGAAATGATGCTCCCAGAACATGCCATGTTGCTGACAACAGTACTGTAGCCTGGAGAAGTTGACATGGAAATACTCATGTCAGACTGGAAACATGTCCACAATGCACACTTCACCAAGTGAAATGTGTCCCAATGGAGCGATGGAGGTAGTACCAATGTTGTCTGATAGGCCACCGTTTTGTCATGGAAATGTATACTGTAGACATCATGGGCAAATTGTCAGGGCAATATGTCCCTAAAATCCACAACACAATGAATCAGCAAGACCAAGGAAAATCCATCACTAATGTCTAGCACCCCTGACAATTACATACTCTGATTGCACCAGACAAAGCCATTAGTCCTTTGTATGCTGGAGACATATAAAGATATGCAAGTACCTGTAGAAGGCCCTCAACATGTTGCCTAATAGGAAGCTCCATCAGTCTCCATTTTGGTTCTGCAAACCCAGATGTCTGTGGATGAATGGTGGTACCCAAACACATGTGATTTCAACATAACTGCAAGACATTCTTGGATGCATGCTGTCAGGTAAAAAAACCTTACCCAGTCCACATGTGCAGTGCACTTTGCTACATGATGCCACATCAATGTACCGGAAAAGCATATATTGGCTAAAAAATCTAGTCATACACTCCTTTACCCACATTGCTACTGCAGTTGTACATACCATCAAACATGCAGTGACTGCTGAGGGTATGTGTGAGCCAGGAATCAATGGTGACACACTCCTGCCTGTGGCACCACATGAAATATATTCCCATTGCAAATGTCCTATTCCACACGCAGGTTGGCAAGCACACATATGTGAGGAAATATAGAAATCATCTCATGAACACAGGTAGACAATGCATAAAAAAGCAGCATATACATTTTGTCAAAAGAGAAAGGGACCGTTAGAAATGGGGTCTCTGGTTGGCAGTCAGTTTGCACTCTGTCCAAGCAGGTACCCTCACTTTAGTCAGGGTAGGGGAGTTACACTCCTATGACAACCTCTGCTCACCCCCTTGGTAGCGTGGGACAAGCAGTCAGGCTTATCTCAAAGGCAATGTGTAAAGTATTTGTACCAACACACACAGTAACACAGTGAAAACAGTATAAAAGGAACACAACACCAGTTTGGAAAAATAGCCAATATTTATCAAAATCAAACAAGACCAAAATGACAAAAATCCAACATACACAAGCAAAAGTATGACTTTTTTAAAATTAAAAAGTCTTAATCTATAGAAGTCAATGGATGTGTTGTTTTTACACAAAGTACCTGGTTTGCATAAAAAATAAAGCCCCACTCGCAGGTGAGGCCTGCATCATTTCTCCTCTGGTGAGGTTGACGATGCATAATTTTTCTCTCCCACAGAAGAGCGATGCGTTGAGTTATGGATGGGCAACCTCGGGTCCGTAAAGGTTCATTGTTGTTTTGACACACAGAGATGATGTGTGCAAAATTCTGGTGTACAGTGGTGAAGAGCCACACTGCGAGGGTGATGCATCAATTTTGGCAGCCCACCGGGTGTTGCGTCAATTTTTCAGCGGTGATGAAGGTGGTACATCGATTTTTCAGTTGCAAAGCAGAGATTTTTCTCCTGCACGGCTCCTGTACGTGGATTTCAGTCTTGGTTCCACCAGCTTCTCCTCACAAGGGCCCCGGGACTGGACTGAGCACCACTTGGTATGGTAGGAGTCTCAGCAAGGGAGTTCAGGTGCTGGCAAAAGAAGTCTTTGAAGGCCCTGAGACTTCAGAACAGGGGGCAAGCTCAGTCCAAGCCCTTAAAGACACTCCACAAGCAGGAAAACACCGCAAAGCCCAGTCTTTGTCCTCTACCAGGCAGAAGCAGCAACTGCAGGCCAACCCATCAAAGCAAACTCACAGGCAAAGGGGCAATACTCCTCCTCCAGCTCTTTAGCTCTTCTCCTTGGCAGAGGTTTCTCTTGATCCAGAAGTAATCTGCTAATCTGGGGTTTTGGGTCCACTGCTTATATTCCTTCCTGCCTTTGAAGTAGGCAAACTTGAAAGGAAAGGCTCTGTTGTTCACAATATCCTGCCTTGCCCAGGCTGAGACCCAGATACATACCAGGGGGGTGGAGACTGCATTATGTGAGGACAGGCACAGCCCTTTCAGGTTTCGTTATCAGCTCCTCCCTCCCCAACTAGCCCAGGAGACTCATCAGGGAGCTCCCTTTTTGTCACTGTCTAGAGGGAATTTACAGCCCAATTGTGAGTCTGACCCAGACGTGGATTCCGCCAGTAGGCAGGGGCACAGAATGGTCAAGCAAAAAAACGCCCACTTTCTAAAAGTGGCATTTTCAAGCTGACAACCAACTTTACCAAATGATGTATTTTTAAATTGTGAGTTCAGAGACCCCAAACTCCAAATCTCTATCTGCTCCTGTAAGGGTACGGGCTAAGTAGGAGGGGTCTTGTAGCCGGGAGACGAACCCCTCGGCTCCACAACGGTAAGATCCTGACTTGGACAGGCACACGTCAACTCCCGAAGAAAACACTAACCGTGTGATCGGGAAACCAGACAGACGGGTCCCCTTCGACTCCCCAGGGGGAGGACGGGACAGCGGCAGCCAAGAGGAAGAGGAAGTACGTGTCAGAACGGGGTACCTGGATATCCGGGTTCCTGAAACAGTAAAAAGAGAAGAAGGACTTTGCATGCGGTGCACAAGGAAGGAGGAAGAAGACGCCGAGAGAGAGGACGGCGGGGAAGAAAGAACCGAGAACGTGAATAGTGAAGGAGACGGAGAAAACAGTGCACTACCCTTTGGAAGGGCAACTTCAAGAAACACCCGAGAGGCTCCTGCAGAGGGACAGGAAAGTCCTGAGAAGCCCGAACTCCGCCACGTCCCTGGAGGGACATGGCTAAAGCAGGTACGGTCCTGCTTAAAGAATAAAATACTGTCTGCGATTAGAAGGGAGGAGGGTGGGGAGGTGGAGGTAGAGGGAGGAGGGGGGAGAAGGGTAGGGTCTCTAGAAAGAGAGGACCCGCAACAGGAGCACTAACCTACCTACAGGGATGATAGAAGTTTAAGCAATCATCCTGGGACAGTATTCACAGAGGTGTAGGGTCGAGGTTCTGTCCCCCTCACCAAAACCTCCTATTTCTTTACCCTCTCTTGAGAGAGGATATTTCTACCACACCTCACTCACACCCCATCTATCTCTCTCTCTCTCTCTGCCCCACCACTTTCACACCCTCCGTGCACGTTACTAAAAATACAATCACCCTTACAGAGACATTACTTACCTGCTTTCCGTTCCTTTTTTTTTTTCGGTCCTCCTGATCATACCAACGCTCGGAATTACGTCTACAACCACTGGGAACCCTGAGGGAGAAGAAAAGAGGAGGTTACCCACGTTAAAATCTGCAGATAGAGACTGTTGGAAAGACACTATTGAAATATAATAAAGTCACGTATATGCACCACCTCTCCTGAGTGTCGTCTTACTCCTTATCGTTATACCCACGGCTCAGGTCTATAAGGGAATTTTTAATGACATGGCTTTTATTGTCCCTTTCTGTTACTGTCTTTCTCAAACAACACAAATTTTTTTTTACTTGAACATAGGAATTTGGCATAGGAGCGTCTCTCTTAACACGTCTTTTCTTTTCCCTTTTTCAGCTGTCCAGACAGAGACCCTTTGAAACTGTCCTGGCTTGGTCCTGTCATCAGCCTTCCTCAGGATGTCCCTCGAACAAAGTAACAGAAAAGGACAGTATCAGGTAAGTGTCCCCTTAGGGGTATTATCGGGGTAGTAATCCATGGTGCCAGGGAGGTGTGGGAGATAAGTGAGGGTGGAACAATATTCTCTCAAGTGTGCATACTGTGCTTTTACACCCATACACTAATGATAACTTGTTTTGGTTGCATGCAAGGGAGGTAAAGTCTCCTGTTCATTACTGGGGTTTATTTCCTGTCTCCCCCACCCCTCTGGGTCTGTTATATGCCTTTTTGCTGTTGCCAGACCCTCCTTCCAAAAGGCCCGTACCTTGTGGAGCCACACTCCTCCTGGAGCGTGGCTGGGCTGCCATGCAAGGTCTTTTTCCTGGAGAGAAGCCGGGTTCCTCGTCTGCTCCTTCTGCGACTCCTCCCCACTTTCCTCGTGTCTATGTGGGTCCTCGAGGGGCTTGTCTGGTCCTGGGTCATCCTTCCCTCCAGGATCTGCCTGTTTTTCGTCCTCGATGGTGGGGGCCAGCGCTGCGTCTCTCCCGATCCTCTTCTCTTCCGGTGAGGTGTACGCCATAAGGTCGTGACCCCGGAAGTGCTTCGGGTCCTGTGAGGCGATGTTTCTCTCTAAAGTACACGCGGGGCACTTTACGGGGATTCCTTCATTGGTTTCGCCGTCCGACGTGGTTGTCATCCCGTGACATAGCTCCCCATCCAGGCATGGCCAATAGGGCCAGGTGGCACTCGGAGTTCTTGATAGGAAGTCGGCCGGAACTATATCTTTCTCTGGCATGTGCTGAATCTGGAAGGAGAAAGGTTGAAGTGATAAAAACCAATGAAGGATCCTGGGGTTGGTATTGTTATGACGGGGCAACCGTGTTAAAGGAGCGTGATCAGTCATAAGGTGAAAGGAATGCCCCAGCAGATTGTATTGTAATGCTTCCATGGCCCACTTAATACAGAAACATTCCTTTTCAATCGTGGCATATCTTTGTTCCCTAGGTAAAAGCTTTCGGCTGATATAGACTATCGAATGTAATTCCCGAGACAATCATGTTGCAGTTAAACAGCTCCCAATCCTAGGTTAGAGGCATCCATTTGAAGAAAAAAAGGTTTGGAAAAATCTGGACACCGTAGGACAGGGGGGGTTACAAAGGATGATTTTCAGTGTCTCAGATTTTTCCTTTTGTAGGAGAATTAATTATGTGTTTCGAGTCGGATGTTTAGCCTGGATGAGGTCCTTCAAAACGGCTGCTTTATCTGAAAAATGAGGAATGAACATGCAGTAGTATCCCACCATACTTAAAAAGGAACATATTTGTTTCTTAGTTGTGGGATGCGGAATATCCTAAATTGCCTGAATTTTATCGATTTGAGGTTGGATGGTACCTTGTTCTATGCAATACCCTAAATACTGAATGGATTCTTGTGCCAGGCGACATTTTTTTGGATTGGCTGTTAAGTTAGCTTCTTGAAGTGTTAGGATGACAGATTCCAAATGGTCTAGATGACTCTCACAAGTTGGACTTAAAAACACAATGTCCTCTAGATATGCTGCTGCGTACCTGTTATGTTTACAGAGAATCTGGTCCATAAGTCTCTGAAAAGTGGCAGGTGCTCCATGAAGGCCAAAACGCGTTACTTTAAACTGATAAAGTCCTGAATGAGTGGAAAAAGCGGTCTTACATCTGTCTGTAGGCTCTAATGGGATCTGCCAGTAACCTTTTGTTAAATCTAGAGTGGTCAGATACCAAGCTGCCCCAACTGATCTATCATTTAATCAAACACGGGCATGGAGTAGGTACCAAATGTTGATATTGAATTTAATTGGTGGATGTCGATACAGAATTGAATAGAGTTATCCGGGTTCGGCTCTAGTTCAATCAGGGAACACCATGGACTGGAGGTTCTATTATATCACTCTTAACATGGCTTTAATCTTGTCTTCTACCGCTTTTCTTCTAGCTTCAGGAATTCGGTAGGGCCTGAGGCATATGTTTTTACCGTTTTCTGCATATATGTGGTGTTGAACTATGGAGGTTTGGCCCAGTTTTACTGAAAAAACTTCTTGATACTTCTTTATTAGGGTGAGGGCTTGTTCTTTTTGTTTAGTGTTTAACCGTTCACTTATAGTTGAAAGGGCACTATCCTCCTCTACCACTGAGGGTGGAAATTGAAAACTTAACCCTTGTGTAGGTGTGATCAATGCGACTGGCTACGAAGGAGGTCCTACGGGCTCATCCTCGATCCACTCTTGCAGTAAGTTAATATGATATATCTGTGTGCTTTTGTTGGTATGAGGTGCTGCGACTTTATAAGTGACAGGAGAGACTTTTCCTATGACTTGATAGGGTCCCTGCCATTTTGCTAACATCTTGTTTTCGGAAGAAGGTAGCAATATGAGGACCTTTGTTGTGACTTTCAATTCCCTGAGCTTACTCCCTCGATCATAATACTCTTTCTGTCTTTTTTGGGTATGTTCCATTCTCTTATGGACACCTGCCCGTAACAAATGTAATTTGTCCTTTAGTTCCTTAGCGTATTCTAGCAACTCCCAGCCCTCATCCTCTTCCTCTTCCCATCTTTCTGCGGCCATGTCTAGAAAACTTCTGGGGTTTCTTCCAAACACCAGTTAAAAAGGGCTCTGTCCGGTGGAGGATTGTACATGTGTTCTGATAGAGTAGAGTACGAGGGGTAATTTCCTAACCCAATCCCTCTCATTATCAGAGATGGTTTTTCTCAGTAGGGATTTTATAGTACACTTGTATCTCTCTACGAGACCGTCTGTTTGTGGATAATACACTGATGTTTTTATCTGGGTAATATCTAATAAAGTATAGATTTGCTTCATTACCCGGGATACAAACGGGGTACCCGGATCCGTTAATAATTCATTGGGAAACTCTACCCGAGTAAAGAATTCGATCATAGCCTGAGCCACCTTTTCGGTGTTCATGTTTCTCAAGGGGATGGCTTCAGGGTTGGGGGTAGCATAATCGACGAGAACTAAGATATACTTGTAGCCTCGGCTTGAGGTAACAATGGGTCCTACTAGATACATTCCTATTCGGGAAAAGGGGATATCAATAATGGGTAAGGGGATTGGAGGAGCTTTTGGTTGTTGAGGGGGGCTGAATAGCTGACATATTTGATATGAGGCACAAAACTTCCTGACATCAGATAATATTCCTGGTCAATAGAATCTTTGGAGTAAGTATGACTCTGTTTTCTCATGGCCGTAACGTCCTCCTCCCACCTTAGTATGAGCCAAGAGTAATACTTGTAGTCGGAATGCCTGGGGTACTAGTAACTGAGTCAGTACTTTATCTGCAGATTTTACGCGTCTATACAAAAGACTCTTTTTTAGAATGAAGGTGATTCCTACCTTCTCTTTGGTCTCTGGAACCACCTGCTCCCACACATTCTTAAGGGTGGGGTCTTCCTTCTGATTCACCCGGAAACTTCCCATTGGAGAATCATCTGGGGATTATGTGAAAGAGAAGGAACACATGTGAGATAGGTCTGTTTGGGCATAGGACGTTTTGTATTCTCTCCTCTCTCTCCTATTTAGTTTATTCCTTTCCTTAGCTCCCTGTATTGGTCTGTCATAAAAAGGAGCCTGTAAAACCCACTCCTGAGCCCTGTCTTCATAGATAGCTTTTTCCAATAAGGATGAAAGTTCTGAATAGTTGGTACCAACAATAAGGTCTTCAATCAAGCCGGGTATAGCCCCCACTGTCAGCTGTTCGCACTTATTGCTCCAGGAAAATCTATGTGGGCCAGAGGATAGACCTTAGTTTCCCCATGCACACAGGTTATGGCTGTCTTATTTTCTTCCTCCCATTGACATGGTTGTACTAGTTCTGCTCGAATTACTGATTGACGACACCCAGAGTCAATTAATTCCAGGGTGTTGATACCATTTACTACCATTTCTATCAAGTATCGGGTGTTCCTTTTTCCTGTACACAGGTCTCTCCCTAATAGATATTCCTATCTCCATAGGTTCAGGATTGGGGACCCGCCGAGGACAATTTCTAGCTATGTGACCCCACTCTGCGCAGTGATAACATTGTGGTTGTGACATCCCTTCTCTGTCTAACGGATTGGGTGATTTGCTAGTATCTGGGTTGGCTCTCGGGATAGTTCTCCCATGATATCTATCTGGAGGGGTTTTGGCCCAGTAACTTTTAGATGGGTTGCTTTTGAATTCAATAGTGTGTTGATAGGCGCTAGCGTGCTCAATAACCTCCGGCACTGATACATTTGGATGTTGTCTAATCCATTGCCGGGTTTGAAGAGGTAGTGATTCTAAATATTGTTCGAGCAGTATTTTCTGTACTATCTCTTCTTTGGTGCACTCCTCAGGTTTCAGCCACTTTAACTCTACATCTTATATTCTGTAGTATAATGCCCTAGGCGTGTCATTGGGACTCCATTTCTCCCTACGAAATCGTACTCGATAATGTTCACAGTCAAAACCTAATCTTTCCAATATGGCTTTTTTTATTTCTTCATACGGGGTCATACCGCCCGGATTAGTGGCTTGGTAAGCAGTTTGTAATTCTCCCTTCAATAAAGGGGCAATATACTGGCCCCACCTTTCTTTGGCCCAGGAGGCAGACAGGGCCACTCTCTCATAATTAGTGAAAAAGGATTCTGGGTCCTCACCGGCCATATACTTTTGCAGCACTGAACTGGGTACGTTAGGGTGTACCTTGGTTTCAGCAATGGTGTCTGTTAATTTCGGAATGGCTGTTTTGTGAATTGTGAGATTATGTGTACTCAGTGAGGCTTGGGTTTTAAGGGCTTCTTGTAACTGTTCTCTGTCTCTTTGAGCATTCCTCGTTTGCTCCTCAAAGATTAATTGTAAATGTCTTTGCCCTTCTGCTAGCTGTTTAATCATCACCTCTATCACTACTTCTATCAGGTGGCATAGTGAAGACAAAAGGATGGACGGTATTTGAATCCCACTTCTGACACCACTGTAAGGGTACGGAATAAGTAGGAGGGGTCTGTAAGGGAATTTTTAATGATATGGCTTTTATTGTCCCTTTCTGTTACTGTCTTTCTCAAACAACACAAAAACAATAACTTGAACATAAGAATTTGGCTTAGGAGTGTCTCTCTTAACACATCTTTTCTTTTCTCTTTTTCAGCTGTCCAGATGGAGACCCTTTGAAACTGTCCTGGCTTGGTCCTGTCATCAGCCTTCCCCAGGATGTCCCTTGAACAAAATAACAGAAAAGGACAGTTTCATGTAAGTGTCCCCTTAGGGGTATTATCAAGGTATTAGTCCAGGGTACCAGGGAGGTGTGGGAGATAAGTAAGGGTGGAACAATTTTCTCTCAAGTGTGCATACTGTGCTTTTACACCCATGCACTAGTGATAACTTGTTTTGGTTGCAGGCAACGGAGGTAAAGTCTCCCGTTCGTTACTGGGGTTTCTTTCCTGTCTCCCCCCGCTCTGGTTCTGTTATATGCCTTTTTGCTGTTGCCAGACCCTCCTTCCAAAAGGCCCATACCTTGTGGAGCCACACTCCTCCTGGAGCGTGTCTGGGGTGCTTCATGAGGTCTTTTTCCTGGAGAGAAGCCGGGTTTCTCGTCTGCTCCTTCGGAGGCTCCTCCCCATTCTCCTTGTGTCTCTGTGGGTCCTCTAGGGGCTTGTCTGGTCCCGCGTCATTCTTCCTTCCCGGATATTTCTGTTTTTCTACCTCGATGGTTGGGGCCAAGGCCGCGTCTCTCCCAATCCTCTTCTCTTTCAGTGAGGTCTGCGCAATAAGGTCGCAATCCCGGAAGTGCTTTGCGTCCTGAGAGGCGATGTTTCTCTCTAAAGTGCCACCGTGACACTTTACGGGATTCCTTCGTTAGTGTCGCGGTCTGACGTGGGAGTCGGCCCGTGACAGCTCCCAATGACAAACTGCACTTAAAAGATATTTAACGGCAGTTAACCTATGAGAGAGATAGGCCTTGCAACAGTAAAAAACAACTTTGGCAGCATTTTCACTGGTAGGACAAGTAAAACACATCAGCACATGTCACACTTTTAACATACACTGCACCCTGCCCATGGGGCTGCATTGGGCCTAGCTTAGGTGTAAATTACATGTAGTACAAGGGAAGGTTTTGGCCTGGCAAGTGGATGCACTTGCCAGGTCGAACTGTCAGTTCCAAACTAGCCACACAAACACTGCAGTGGCAGATTTGAGACATGTTTTCAGGGCCACTCGTGGGTGGCACAATCAGTGCTGCAGGCCCACTAGTAGCATTTGATGTACATGCCCTGGGCACCTCGGGTGCAATTTATTAGGGATTTACTAGTAAACCAAATGTTCTAATCATGGATAAACCAATCTCCAATACAATTTACACAAAGAACATATGCACTTTAGCACTGGTTAGCAGTGGTAAAGTGCACAGAGTCCTAAAGCCAACAAAAACTTATCAGAAAAAATAGGAGGAAGGAGCCAAAACGTTTGGGGATGACCCAGCAAAACGGGTCAGGTCCAACAGGGACACATGCCAACATGTAGGCACAAGGAATGTTGGCAACACTGATGGCACAAAAATCATGTCAATGGACATTCAACTTACCAAGGGAATGTATTGATTTGTACCGGAACAAAAAAAAACAGTGTAGTCACATCTATGACAGCCATCTTCACATTTCAGCCAGTAGTGAGGCACCAGCCCCTGACACATGCTGAAGACAAATAGCCCCTGGGTGGCAGATGCCAATATACTCATTTAAACAGACACATGGCTGTGGACAGTGATCCATCACTACCTTTCATTTGGCCTGTTACACTGAGGAGTAGTGGTATGTTGCATAGAATGTACAAACACTACAGCAACAAACAGTACTTGCTTGATCAATGTACACAGCCAAATGTTGTATCTGGAGAGAAAATTGTTTGTGGATTGTATGCAGTTATGTCCTAGTCCCTGGGCCAATAGGCAAGGCACATCAGTATGCACCAAATTGCATTTCTACACAAACAGTCATTGATATACTGTGCCGTACATGGCACATCCCTAATCATCAGGGAGAGATGTCAGAACACATAAACATGGCAATGTGACAGGTAGGATTATGCCCTGTACTCAACCCCTTGTGTCTGCTGCGCTCACCTCAAACACCTATCAAGGTCTGTTTATGCCACAGCCAGGCTGTGTGACATAAGGGGGCCATTCTCTGTCATGCACCCCTCTCATGTTGGGAGGACAGCTCCAGCTGGAACTCTGCGATTTTCTGGACCCAGTGTTCCAGGTCCTCCCAACTCTTGCTTCAGTGGGCTTTCCACTGGCTGTGGACTCCTAGGGTCCCCACCTTCTGGGTGATAGCTCTCTACATCTTCTTCTTCTAATGGTCATTGAGTTCCCTTGTTGCAAGAGACAAATAAATAGATTACAGTCACAGGTTTTGGCTCAAATGGTTGTGTCACACAAATGTCAGAAAAACAAACCTAGACATTTTCAATTTGTTAACACACCACAAGTGGAAAGCACACAAGCCAATAAGTACAGGGACATGACTACACACTTTTGTATCCATCTGCAGACTAAACTACTACCCTGCTTAAGGCCTACAATGACTAAGCAAGCCTACTCACACCAGGAAGCCCATGCTCCAGCAACATGTACTGTGATGTGAGTAACAACAAAACACTCCACAAATGTGCCTTCTGAAAGGTAAACTCCTGAGGCCTGACTGGACCAACACATTTACACTATGTGAGATTGATTAACTGCATACAGTCCCTACAGGCAGCTGCCATAGTACAGACGTCACCCTTACACATAAATGAAAAAGAAGTGACTGGCATGGTGGGTGCAGAAAGTATCTTCCTAGTGCATTTGTGGACATGTGACCTACCAAATGCAGACTCATGGCACTTCATGGGGTGGGTTCTGTGGTATGTACCTGTACCACAGAACATTCCTATTGACATATGTGTCTGTCCCACAGATATGGCATCCAGCATACAAAGGTATGCATTGTACACTTTCTGCTTTGTAACCAGGATACTGAGTCACATGTCATGACCTTCCATAAATCAACACACTGTCTCCATTGTGGGACTGTCATCAGTGCAATGCGCCTGTACAGGATGATTATTACTTCTGTGAAGGTGACAACAGAGCTGTTGGAGTAAGGGACCTGTCATGAGTCAAAGACACAGATTGACAATGATGCTAAATGAACATATGGACTAGTTCATGGATTAACATCAGTACCCATTCCTAAACTAGTCAATGGACTGAGGCATTCAGGGCATGGTTTGCCACTAGAGCCTGTTATTGGCCATATGACAGGATCTACGGTTATACAGGGAGTGGGCACAGTGCCACAGTTGCACAGCCACTGTGACTCTACCACAGCCTGGACTATGTCCCATACTGGGAGATACATTTGACAGGCCCAGGTTTCTGCAAGCTGAGCATACAGAACCCACATGACACTCTATTTCCATCACTTCAGAGCATGGCAGTATAACATGTGGCCAATAGCAATTTAGCATGTTGTGCGTGTGGCAACTTGAAGGGCAGATTGAGCCAGCATATGTCTTCCAGACTACAGTTTGGCAAGGGCAGATGTAGGATAAAGGATCTGTGATACTATGCACATTGCTTACAAGATCATCTTACAAGATCCTCAAATGACTCATTCAAAATGCATACACAGATCATGCTGTCATGCACATACATGTTTTCTAAAATTCACAAAAATCGTGAAGAAAAATATGTCAGTGGATGACAGTAAAGGCTCCTTACTTAGATATGTGCATCCAACACAAGGAGGATCTAGGACCCCAAAATCCTCACACAACACAATGCGACTGAACTTAACATATAGCACTGGCCACCAATACCTGCACCATGAATATCCCATTGTTACCACACAGACTGCAACAACAGGCACACAAGAAGTCTAACTGGCACACAGGGGCACATTGTAGCCTGGGAGGAAGGAAAGGATGGTGTCGAACAGTCTCAATTGTGCCCATGAGATTCTTACCTGCTCCTCTGGTGAGCCGTAGAGCAGTTCAAACAGGGGTAGGCCCTCATTTACAAGTCTCTCCAGCTCCTCTGGAAAGAAGGCAGGGCCTCATCACCTGCTGGGTGTGGCATGATCGCTCCCAGAGGTGGCACACAGCAGCTCAGGTTGTTGAGGTATTGCTGGCAGTAGTGTCAGGAGTCAAGTGAGTGAATGTGCACAACCCTGAGGTCACGTCTACCATGTACCCAGTCGTCACCGCTGGCAGACACAGCAATAAGACTGCGACTGCCACAGGAAACAATATTAGCCTATAGCTGTGTGAGCCATGGTTGCAACCCCTTACTGCCCTGACTACTTCCACCGGTGGTCGCGGGCAGTTCCTAATGTCTAATGGAGTAGGTCAGGCATCCTCCATTTTGGCAGCCTGAACTGCTGTATTTGGCTTTATAAACTGTATTCAACATACAATATATGTTTAGTTGCATCACAAACATCATTTTTCTTTCTTGTCATGTAGTCCTTCTACTCAACCCCCATTGTAGTTTGTTGCAGAGCACAGATGGCATTTAACAGCGGTGCATGGGCCACCACCACCAGTGGTCTTTTTGGAGGTTGGAAAATACAGTCACATTTCGAGGGGCTATTGTGTAGTACATCATTGAGTTTTGACCAAATCCATGTTGTGGACACATGTCTTGAAAACCAGGCAGATCACATGTGCCTATAGGGTAATTGTCACCTGTGATGTGCACTGGGTGTCATGTCTATACAGTCAGAAATGCTTTGTCATATGATATTGTAGATATTCGTCATGTATGTTGCTGTGGACACGCTGATTAATGTTATAAATCATGCCTTGTGACACATAGGTACCCTGGGAGAGGGAGAATGTAACAAACTCCTGTCTTTCATTCACTGCCAAACCTTAAGACCATGGAAGAACACCATGTCATCCAGCATACCACCTGAATAGGCAAACAATAGTAGATTTATGCCATCAGTTGGAGCCAGATTTGATGTAAGCTATTAGTTATCCAGTCAGCACAACACCCATTGTATAAGTCATGTCAGTTTTGCCCTTCCTAGCCGCAGGGCCCTTCCAACATCCAGTGGCCCTATCTGCTGGTATGTCCCAACCTATGTTCAGTCTGGTGTTCAAGTATTTCCTCTCAGCGATGGCGAAACACATTGACAGCTATATCAGGTTACCCGGACACTAAGATTTAGCCAAAATGAAGGCTGCTGACTTTTATGGTTTTGGCAACCTCCCACATGTGGTGGAGGCCATTGATGGCACACATGTTGGTTTGGTGCCACTACAGGCCAATGAACAAATCTATCACAACAGAAAAAACTTCTATTACATCAATGTGCAAGGTGTCCACTTGGCGGATCTCTACATCTCACATTAGTGTGTCCATTATCTGTTTCAGACCACAATTCCTTCATAATCTGAAACAGCACTTTACCCCAGCTAATCTCACAAGTGTACCCAGAGAGGGCCTGGCTGGTTGGTAAGTCACGTCTGTCCTGATTGTGTGTGTGCAATATCAGGCACCACAATCATAAAGAGAGTGACTCATTGTTGCACTTTTGTCCCATTCCTTGATAGGAGACTCTGCATATTCAAACCATCCTTGGTTGCTAACGCCACTAATGAATCCAACTATACCAGGTAAAAAGCCATTTTAATGAGGCCCATGGAAGAACACAGCAGCCAATAGAGTGGGCTTTGTGGATCCTGAAGGTCACATACCAGTGTCTCAACTGGACTTGTAGAGCCCTCCTCCACTCATCCGGGAAAGTGTGTCAAATCACTGTCACATGCCGCATTCTCCGCAACATCGCTCAGCGGAGGAATATCCCATACATCCCAGAGGAAGGGGAGTCTACAGTGCCACTGGGTGAGAATCCTGCAATGCCAAGTGAGGATGACAGTGGTCAAGAGGAAGAAGCTGGCTTGTGGGAACTTCTCATCAACAGCTACTTTTCATGAGTGTAAGTATGTAATGTGGTATAATGACTGTGACTGTACGATGAACTGCAGTTGTAAGAATGTGTAGAGTTGAGTGTTTTAGAAACAGCAAGGCTGCTTAATAATACTGCTTTTGACATACCCCCACTTCATGATGTTACTTTGGCGGTCATTCTGACCGCGGGGGTCGGCGGTCACCGCCCGCCAAGCGGTTCCCGCCGAAAGACCGCACCACGGTCAAAAGACCGCAGCGGTCATTCCGGCTTTCCCGCTGGGCCGGCGGGCGACCACCAGAAGACCGCCAGCCGGCCCAGCGGGACAGCCCCTTCAGCAATGACGCCGGCTCGGAATGGAGCCGGCGGAGTTGAAGGGGTGCGACGGGTGCAGTGGCACCCGTCGCGATTTTCACTGTCTGCTAAGCAGACAGTGAAAATCTCTGTGGGGCCCTGTTAGGGGGCCCCTGCACTGCCCATGCCAGTCGCATGGGCAGTGCAGGTGCCCCCAGGGGCCCCACGGCACCCGTTCCCACCATCCTGGGTCTGGCGGTGGACACCGCCAGCAACAGGCTGGCGGGAAGGGGGTTGGAATCCCCATGGCGGTGCTGCAAGCAGCGCCGCCATGGCGGGTTCCCTGGGCCAGCGGGAAACCGGCGGCAAACCGCCAGCTCCCCTTTTCCGACCGCGGCTTTACCGCCGCGGTCAGAATGGCCCAGGAAGCACCGCCAGCCCATTGGCGGTGCTTCCGCCGCACTCCGCCATGGCGGTCATGGACCGCCAAGGTCAGAATGACCCCCTTTGTGTCAGTTTCCAAGCAATGTACTTAAGTTTCCAGTTGCTTGCTATTTGACTTGTGTCATAGGCATGGTTTCAAACCAATTTTCCCTGTTTTGTTCTTTGTACAGGTACCTTCACCATGGCATCTTCATATGAGCATTTCAGAGTTGTGACATTGGCATGTATTTGGTGCTGTTCTGACACACATAGTACACATGGACTATTCCAGGTAATGTTGGTCACAGAGTTTAGATGTATGAGACCTGTACCAAGACAGTTTGCACAGTGTTCAGCTGGAGGTACGGAAGTTCACATTGCACTTTTTTTGTGTGTTATGGTGGGCCTGATGAATCATTTGTGTCATCATGTGGTCTGAAAATATGTAGTCCTAGCTTTTTATCAAGTCATTTTCCTTAACATTGGCTAAACACTCTTTTTGTATGACAAGTTTATAGCTGTAAATGTGTTTCATCATTGCAGGTCACAGTGCCTGTGCCACAACACTGACATATGCTTGTGTCATATCACCAGATGCATGGGGATTGGATTATGATGGGCCTGTGATCAAGGACTGTTGTACTGCTATCTGTCTGTATCTTAGATGTGGCATGTGATGAGGCTCAAACTGCTGACATCAACCAATTTAATGTTTGCCTATTCTACAGGACAATGTCTGACAAAGCCCTTCTTTCTGTGGGCTGGGTTCTGTACCTTGAAATATGTACTTTGACTCAGTATGACCCACACATTCTTGTTCCTAAGAATACAGACATATTGACAGCCTATGTGCTGTACACTGTAATAGCATGTTTGGTTTGACCAGACTCTTGTACTAATGTGTTGATGTGTAATGTATGCAATCCTGAGCTGGACACTGTACCTGTAACTTATCCTTGCTTGCACAAGTTACTTGTCTCTTCATCGTCTGGTTCACTTGGTCTTACATATTTACATAGCAAAATGTGAAAATTAAGCAAGTGTGTGATGGGTGAATTTATTACAATGCTAACGCAGAAAATAAAATTTGGACAGAAAGAAACAAAAGAAGTAAAGTAATGGGGTCAGTCATGGTGAATGAAATAATTGGAGTAGATGTCAAACCACTGGGACTAAAAATCCAGAGTACTCCTCCCATTGGAACAGGAAGGTGGTGTAGGATCAGTTAATAGAGTGAATGTGTGTGGCACACAAAGGAGGTCCTTTAGGAAGAGGTCACTTGCTGGCAAAGGTGGGTGTCTTGCCATCTGCACCACCTGGATTCTTTGCTGGACGTCCTGGTTTGCGTGGGGGGGATCTGCTGCTACAGAGCAAGAGGTGTTTGGGGTTGGTTTTTCATCTGATAGGTTCTCCCTTCCAGTGGTTGGCACCAATGTTGATGTGCCTTTTGTTGATGAGCCAAACGAAGGGGTAGACTGTTGTTGAAAAGCCGTGCTCTGGTGGTGTGAATGACCCTCGGCACCCCTGTTAGGGAGGCCATGTTGGCCTCCATCTGTTCCTGCGTGTCTCCATGAATTTCCCTTTGTAGGTGCTTTATTCCCCAATGTTCAGTCAAGACCTGGCCCACCTCGCCTTGGGACTCCTGATAGACCCCCAAGGCGTGGCTGATGGTGTCCTGGCCAAGATCAGCCACAGTACCTCACGCAGCTGGCCCACATCATCCCTCCCACGCACCCTACCCCGACGGGCTTGTGCCCTTGCCACAGGGTGCCCTCTCCAACTTATTCCTTGACCCTCATTGTCGGAAGTGTGGCACTGTAATTCAGCATCCAGGACTGGGGGGTACGAGATGGTAGACACTGTGCTTGGGACACAGGTTGAGGGCCGAATTGCTGCCTGTGATGTTGGGGCAACCGGGCTGGGAGGAGAAGTTGTGCACCCAATGAGACTTACTATTGCTGTCTGACCACGTTGCCCAGATGGGTCAAAACAGTCCTCCATGTCCCACAGTCCAGGAGTGTTGTCTTAATTGAGGGCTTCATCTAGGGGGTAGTGGCAGTCTGTTCTGTGGCCTCTGTGTGCCCAGCGCCAGCTACACATATGGATATAAAACATACAATGTTACTAGTTGTTTTGTGTCATCTACCTCCAACCGTTTAGTGTTACAGTAAGCAGAGACCTTGTACAAAGTTAAGTTGCAGTTAATCCTATTGTGACAAGCAACCATGGTGTTGGGCATATTGACATGCGTGAAGCATGCCAATTTATTTTGACTCAAGCTACTGCTGAAATGTGCAGATCATTTGCACTTGGGAGGATGGCCTGAAAATGAAATCTTGCCACCAGTGCAGGCAAAACAGTGGCTTGGCAAGATATGTCTTTGCCCATTAGGAGGCCTAGTTGAGTGTGATGTAGGCAGACCCAGGACTTTGTTGTATATGTGATTGGAGTCATCATGTGCTTAGTGCAGTGTGGATGTGTCTGCTGCCAATACCAATCTAGTGACGCATGTTGAGTCCTTATGAATACTCGTTATAGACAGTGGGTAAGATATCATTCCTGTGCTCCAATATTTAATCTAGGGTTAGCAAGTCAAGGTGGAGATATGTTGACAGATTCATCTGTGATTCAGGCATGATCTGTGTTTGATCGGTCCCAGTGGACAAACAAGGATATTTGAGTGGACAAACAAAGATATTTAGACAAGTGGCCACTCTGCTAGTGTTTGAAGTTAGAGTTACGGGGCCTATTAGGCTTTGAAGTCATGTCACTTCCTCTACTCCCCAACACTTAGCAAATGGTATCCTCTCAGGTGAGTATACTTCAATTGAGACTTGCCAAACAGGGACAAGTGAACAGTGGTCTGGTGTTTGGAGTCAGCGAAACAGTGCCTTCTGGGAGTTGTAGTCAGGTTATTCTCCCTACATCACACACACCTGACAAATAGTATCCCCACAGGTAAGTACTCTTCATTTGTGGTTTACCAAACAATGCTATTTGGACAACAGAACACTGGGGTGGTGGTTGGATTTACAGACACAGGGCCTTCCTGACCTTAGTAGTCATGTCACTCCCTCTAATTTCTACCCTTGACAAATTGTATCCTCCCAAGTGAGTGAAGTTCATTTGAGATTTGGGTATCTGGACAAGCGAAAACTGGTCTGGTGTTTGGAGTTGCTTTAACAGTGCCTCCTGGGAGTTTCAGTTAGGTCACTCTGTTTCTTCAACACACACCTGACAAATGGTCTCCCCCTCAGCTGAGTAAACTTCATTTGAGAGTTCACAGATGTATTGGAGCAAGTGACCACTGGGCTGGTATTTGGATTTACAGACACAGGGCCTTCCAGTCATGTCACTCGCTCTACTTCCAACACTTGGCAAATAGTATCCTCCCAGGTGCATACACTTCAATTGAGAGTTGACAAACAGATGTATTGGTGTATGTGACCACTGTGCTGGTGGTTGGAATGATAGAAACAGTTGCAGTCAGGTTACTCCCTTTACTACCCAACACTTGACAAATGGTATCCTCCCATGTGAGTACACTTCAATTGAGAATTGCCAGACAGGGGTATTTATGCTATTACGCAACGCTCCTATACAATGACAGAGGCAGCAAAATACCTAACCTCCCAGGAAGGAAAGCAGTTACCAAATCACTTAGGCTACACCTACTGCCAAGAAAGTGCATAAACAGAGAATATAAATTGGAAATGTACCAAATATTATTCTCATGCATGCTGTGGGTGGGCAACTACAAAATATGATATTGTAATTCTTGTGAGAGAGCACAACCACCCCGCAACTGTGACAGAAACAGAAGTAAGAGAAATATTGTACAATATAAGAGAGGAAAGCACTAGCTCTCAGGAACCCACAATCAAAGTCCTTAAAGATATACTGCCTAATGTCCCTGAACACATCACAGGCCAACTACCACCTATACCCACTTTAAAATGTTTAAGTGCACAAAGGAAAAAACCACCATTGACACTACTCTTGCCCCTAGAAGGTACCAAGACTGAGGAATTCCTGAACATTTAACAATGGCATATAATGAACACCCTTACCTTTTACATGATATTCTAAACAATGAGAAACACATCCTAACATTCTTTACAGCAAATATGGTGCTAAAACTAAGCCACTCTCAAACCTGGATGATGAATAGGACCTTCAAAATGTGTCACAAACCATTCACATACATCGTGAATATAACATTACAAATATCCTTTTTATATATGTCCTACTACCAAATAAACAAAGCAGCACTTACTACAACTCCTTAAACCACATTAAACATACAACAAATAAATGCCAGCCCTCCCAAAATATTCATAGATTTTGAGAAAGCCATGATTAAAATAATTTTAACAATTTACCCCCACACAGCCATACAATGCTGTTATTATCATTTCAATCAAGGTATATGGAGACAACGCCAATAATCTGCACTAAGTGTAGAATATTCTACAGTCAATTTACCTCTGAAATAAACATAATGAAGAATGATAATGCTAGCCTGTGTCCCTGTCACAAAGATATTTAACCACTTCAGTTTACTAATAGAAAGCCCTTTCTACCAAAAAAAATAAACATGACCTAAGCCCCCAATTGACTATTTCAAGGTCACTGGGTTTGGATGACTGCATAGCTTCAGGCACAAACACCAACAAAAATTCCAAATAACATGGTGCAATGTCTTTGTCTATGACACGGGAAGCCAAAACAAACAATGTAGTTGGAGGATAGCACAATACCTTCTAATCCACACTAGGCAGAACCCAACCTACACTCTGTACATTTATAGAAGCATTTCAAAAAGAGCAAAGCTAGAAACAACTCTGAATGGAGTGATCTGTTAGCCAAATTGTCAAAAGTCAAACTCTTCATAACAGGGGAGTAGACTACTTAAAAGTAATAGCCAGAGGCTCATTATAAAATAAACAATAACCTACCAATCTCCAAAAAACTCACACTATCTTAACCAACATGAGAAATCATTTTTAAAAATAAAGATATGAACAGTAACCAGCCAATCTAAAAAGAACTCACAATATTTAAATCAAGACGAGAAATCATTTTTTAAATAAAGATAACATCTTATTGCATCAGTTTAAAAACTAAATAAAAGTACAATGTTAAAGAAGACTGAGATAATAAAATGATTTATAAATTATTTAAACAAAAAATGTAACTGTCTTCCCACTAAAAAACTCAACAAAATCACAATCCAGCACATAAAATAATTACAACACATGAACCACAAAATACCAAATAACAATCACAAATGTAGCATTTCCACTCAAAAGAACCGAAAAAAAAAGACTTAGGGCCTCATTACAGGTTTGGTGGTCCCGCCACTGGACAGCCAAACTCATGAGGAGGACATCACTGACATAGCCGTGACGTTCCTCCTGAGCGTATTACAATGTTCCTTTCAAGCACTAACCTGTTTGTCCCACGGAGACCCAATGCTGACCAAAGTTGCTTGTTCCCAACTCCGGGAATGAGAATGTTCTGGGGGGAAAGGAGATGGATGAGAGACAGAGAAACACGGACATCACCTGGTAGGATCAGGATGGCTAGTGGTGGTCTACGAAGAACATATATCTCCTTAAATGAATTAAACATTAGTCAAATAACACTTTTCATGTAACCAATATACTAAAACTACTCTTTGCCAATTTCCACAAGCCAGGTGTCCCTGACAGGGTCTCTTTTCCTGCTTTTGATGGCTCTCCCCTCTATCTAGGGATCCTCAAGAAATGGTATGGAACCTGCAACCAGATATAACGTTTAGCCTTCTGTACTATCTACATGTATTCCCACCTTGTTCCCAAGTCAATGTGGCCCAAGCCATTATCCTAACACTTCAGCACCCTCGGAAGGCACACTGTCTGCAAAGCAGATAGTACGCATTCTGATGGTGCTAGGCAGGGGGGCCCCTGCACTGCCTACAACATGGTCATGGGCAGTACAGGGGCCCCTTTGTAGCCCCAAACACTTCCTTTCCACCTGCCTTTACATGGTGGGTTCCCCACCGTAAAAAGGCTGGCTGAAAGAGAGGTTGTAATCAGCCAGACGGCACTGCGTTCAGAGCCACCATGGCTGTTTGCAAGCCCGACTACCGTCATGCGGTTGGGAACCATGTTCCCGGTGGAGATGGCGGTCCTTTGGTGGTCCGACCGCCAAAGTCATAATTTAGCAGTCAAACCGTCAAAGCTGCGGTGGTCTGACCACCACCACAAGTTTAGCGGTCTCATGATTGCCAAGTTCGTAATGAGACCCTTAGGCCCTGGTTATGAGTGGGGCAATCCTGAGACAGATCACTGTGTCCCTGGTGGCAGTCCGACTGCCACCTCCTTGGCGTTCTGACCACCAAATTATGAGGATGGCCATCAGACTGCAACAAAACTGCAGCAACTGCCAGGACCTAGGATCCCAGGGCGGCAGGGAAAGCTGTGGTCAATTGCGGCAGTGCCGATGTCAACACCACCTTGCTGATCATGACCTTCCTGTCCACCAAGCTTTTCATGAAGGGACCCCACCATGAAAATCTCAGTGGAATAGCAGGGAAGGGACCCCAGAGAAGCCCTAGGGTAATTTTGCTGATTGCACAGAGAGATTGGGGCACATGGGGTGCCCCCTTATGCCTGCACTGTCAATGCAAACTGTTGCCTTGCACAACATTGTGCATGGCAACAGTGTGCCTGAGGTGTATCTGGTGATGCACTGCAGCAGCATGTGCTTCAGGCTCATTTTCTGAGCCGAAGAATGCTGCCACAGTGACACTGCTGCAGACACTACCACCAGCCCAACTGTAGTATCTTAATACTGTAGTCAGGAAGCCACCGGCTTGGCGGCTTCCTCCTGACCACCATTTAGACGGTATGGCGGTCCGACCACCAAACTCCAAACCAGGGCCTTACTGTTGTGTAGCTGCAGATCTTCCTCTATATCCATGTAGTCAAAAATAGTAACCCACCAAAAACGGGGAAAATATTATCCAAAAAGCCCAAACAAATACAAAAATAAAACAAGTCCAAAGTATCTAGGAATGATGAAAAAAATTGAAAAAAAGAAACGCTCCAGGAAACCTGAAAGAAAGGAAATCAAGGTAAAAAGAATTGATTTCCTTTAACAAAAACAACAGAAACTTTCAGTGCTTATAGGACATATTTGTAGATATAAACCTGGCAGGTAAATAAGAAAGCCCATCCACAAAAACATTACAGTCCCAAAAATACGTACACATCAGCCTTAACCATCAAAATATAAGTACTAAAACAGTGTACAAAAAAACTAAAACTACAAAATAGTGAAAACACTACTAATACTACCTCTAAATATGCAACAACCCCAAAAAAAACAGTATAATGACCTTCTAGGCCTCCCACCTAAACCCTCCCTACCCTCAAAATCCCTAAAAAAGAACATACCTGTTATAACGAACTGCAGCACTTCATTATTGCCTGGAAATAGCCTGAAACTTATACAAATAATTTACTAAATTAAGAATGGAAGCTAAATGAAACAAAAAAAGACCTTCTCATAGAAATAAAGGGAAAATAAGTTAGAAATGTTGAGAAATTATATTCAAACCTTTCTAAAATTATTGAACATGTAAAACATTTCAAATGAATTGTAAAAAATGTTAAACAATTTAATACATACTGAAAAAACGTCTGTTGACATGATTTTGAAAATATGTAAATAATGCAATTTAAGAAATGTTAAAAAAAGTGTTTATTTACAAAAAGTGGAAAATATACAACATAGTATCTAGATATATTTTACATTTTTATTTAATAAAAATCATTAAAATGGGTTATTTATTTAACTAAATAAATGTTTTCAAGTTGAAGTATATGTTTAAAAATAAAAAATATACATTAAATAAACTGAAAACACAAATAAAATGAGAACAATGTGTTACATGTCTTCATTCTATAAGTTTTTAATTTATTAAATTTACTTCTGTACATATTTTTTAATTTTCAAAACATTTTTATAGCTTAAATAGTTATTTTATATTTATTTTTCTTTTAATGCAATTAATATATGTTTTAGTTATTATTATAGATAAAGTGTATTAAAAATAATAGTGGTAGAATATAAGTTTACAAATGTGTAGCTTCATAATTTGCATGTCATTAAAATAATTGACATCAAATTTACTAAAAAACATACACGTTCTAAAAACATCCCCAACCGTATTCTCTAAGAACTCAACGCCTCGTTACTAAAAATAATTATACAACCATTATTTGTAAACATTTCTACAACTAAAATATACATATCAACAATGTTATAACTAATATATTATCTTACTGAATGACAAACATAGAATTAATCACACTACAATAAATTACATTCTAATTAGCACTTACAAACCATATTACATGCAATAGTATTTTCTAAATCAATTATTTTACATCTCTATTAAAAACAATACTTAAAATATTCCTGTTGATTATATTTTTAACATCCAATATTTTTGACACAATATTTTGTCCAAACACCCCCTTAAGTAAATGCCCATTGCTGATTCTGGAGGGTGTTCAAGGCGAGTTGGGAGTTGCTGCCCAAGCTTGTTTTTGCAGAAAGAGGGGGATTGGTGGTGCTAGCCTACGCACAGCCAGGTGCAGAATATTTTACTGTGATGTGCTGGGTCAGAGATGAGCTGGATGCCGTGTGGACAACTGCAACAGTTCAAGAGCCTCTGTTGTTAACTTAATTATTTAATTAATGCTGAGATTGATAATTTCAGTAATAGATTTATCTATGATAAAATCCCACAGTGTTAATTGCTATTACTTCATGATGAGACCTTAACCATTTATTGTGGCAGTGCAAAGCCTACAAATCATTAGTTGGAGAGGGAGAGAAAAGTACTCTCCCCTAGGGAGCAGGTCAAGACTGATTTGCATATGGCTGGGTCCGAACTGGGGTGACGTGGCAAACAAAATAACGATTGATTAAACCTAGATCTGTGACTGGGGGTGAGTGTTTGAAAAGTTTCAACACTCCGTCCACCATTTTATTTTGTGATGTTGCCTTGTGCATCCTAAGTGGCTAGGGTATGCCCAGACGTGGGTCCCTTGTTTACTGTGCCACCGGATTCAAGCAGCTTGGTTGATGAAGGGTGATACCCTGTAACCGGTCCCAGAATGACTGAATCTTGTCTAGGGAGGACATGGCTTGGCAGTTTGGGTTGGGCTGCTCCCATAGGGAGCAGGGTTAAGACTGATTTGCATATGGCTGGGTTCGAACAGGGGTGACGTGGCAAGCAAAATAACAATGAATTACTTCCAGATCTGTGACTGGGGGTGTGTGTTTGAAAAGCTTCAACACTCCGTCCATCATTTTATTTTGTGAATTTGCCTTGTATGCCCTAAGTGGCTAGGGTATGCCCAGATGTGGGTCCCTTGCTTGCTGCACCACTAGATTCAAGCTAGCCTGGCTGATGAAGGGTGATACTCTGAAAGTGGTCCCAGAATGCTTGAATCCTGTCCAGGGAGGACCTGGCTTGACAGTTTGGGCTGGACTGCTCCAATTGTGAGCATGGTAAAGACTGATTTGCATATGGTTGGGTCTGAGCTGGGATGATGTGGCAAGCAAAATAACGATGGGTTGAACCCAGACCTGTGACTGGGAGTGAGTGTTTGAAATGTTTCAACACTCCGTCCATCATTTTATTTTGTGATGTTGCCTTGTACGCCCTAAGTGGCTAGGGCATTCCCAGATGTGGGCCCCCTGTTTGCTGTGCCACTGGATTTAAGCTTGCCTTGCTGATGAAGGGTGATACCCTGAAACCTGTCCCACGATGCTTAAATCCTTTTCAGGGAGGACCTGGTTTGGCAGTTCAGGCTGGACTTCTACAATAGGGAGCAGGGTCAAGACTGATTTGCATAGGGCTCGGTCCAAACTGGGGTGACGTGGCAAGCAAAATAATTTTGGCTTAAACCCAGATCTGTGACTGGGGGGTGCATGTTCAAAAGGTTTCAATATTCCATCCATCATTTTATTTTATGATGTTGCTTTGTGCAGCCCAAGGGGCGAGGGTATGTCCAGACCTGGGCCTCTTGCTTGCTGCGCCCCTGCATTCAAGCTAGCTTGGCTAATGAGAGGCGATACCCTGAAACAGGTCCCAGGATGCTGTCCAAGGAGAGTCTGGCTTGAACTGAGGTGACGTGGCAAGCAAAATAACAATGGATTAAACCCAGATCTGTGACTGGGGGTGAGTGTTTGAAAAGTTTCAACACTCCATCCATCATTTTATTTTGAAATGTTGCCTTGAGAAAAGCACAAGTGACATTACAATCCTCTCTATTCAAAGAGGAAAATAGAAAATGGAATATCAGTTGATACTTACTAAAGGAAAAGGCCAAGGAATACATATTGTTTGATGCATCACTTAACTAGCCTGGGATGGTCATTTAAAAGAACATCAAGCCAGTACCCACTTTATATGGCTTACTTTATTATCTGGTCTGCTCCCTCATGGGTGAGACCTCATCATGGAAACTGAACATATATGCTGTGTGTGTCCCACATATCTCATATGCCTGGAGGAGGTCTACTGTTAAGGTTGTGATGGACACTGAACACATCATTGATCGTGTCATCAATAATTATGTAAGGATACCATTACTGTAAAGCCCATCCCTAGATCCATGAATCCACTAACGTGAACCTGAATAGAAACTGAAAACTTGCAAGTGCACCATAGGGTCACATTGGATTCTCTTTCACCTCCTGCAAGTCTCCCGTCACCAGGAAGTAGGTGGCTCTGTAAAATGTTTCTATTGATGTTCCCACACAGACTTCCAGAGTGCTGTTGATTGTCACTGTATTCTATTGCAGTCATTGCTTCACAGGTCTCCTGTACCTTTTAGCTCCAGTGAGCATAAGTCAACCATGATGTGGTATACACAGGAAACTGCACTAGATCCTCGCAAGACTACATGAGCTTCTCCCAGAGCTTCTCTTGGAACTCCCTTGCTAAATTCAGAGAAAGAACCTAGCATGGGTGGAACAGGGGAACCAGAAAGAGAATTGGGATAATCAGTTCCTGAACTCCAAAAGGAGTCCCTCTTGGCAATGCAAATTACTGGGTTTGGTGCAATGAAGAGTGAAAAGCCCAGAAACGCATGCAGATGAATAAAAAGATCTAGCAGACATTATCAAGGGAAGCTGAGGGCATCAGTTACTGTGAGCTTCCTACTCAAACTCCTCTTGTGATAGAGCGATTACAGGCCAAACCACAAGAACCACATGAACCATCCCAGATGCCAACAGATGAGGAGCTGGTGGGAATTGCGATTATTGTACCAAATAATACAATGGAGAGGAACGAATGCCAATGCATGACTCAGAGTCTGTGGCAGGCATCAGAGGGGACCAACCCACCAGATCCATTGAGTGGAAATTACAACGGCAAAAACAGCAAAGAAGAAACATTCATCAGGAAATTACCAAAGTTGGAGGCATTGATTAAAGAAACAGAAAGGTGCATAAGAAGTGAGCAAAATGGCACACCAGTTTGACCATATGAACTGCTTCAGACATATGGTAAAGAAGTGAATGGCATAATTAATCACTGAAATAGCAAGGGTTATGAGGAAAGAGGTTAAGCTAGAAACTAATATGAACACGATTTTGAGAGTTTGGAAGGACTTGGTGCAATTCTATCCAAGGAACACTAGGACTAAGCCACACTACACTTTATCAGCTTTTCAAAATATTAAAAAAGAGCACATTTATCAATAACTAAGAAAAGAACACTCTATACCTCAAATAAATCTTAAAATATTATAGCAAAATAAAAAAATGCATAGACTTGTACAAAGCAAAGTCCTGCGATTTGCTAATAATCAAGGACTACAATACCCAGACTCCATAGTCAGAAAATTACTCTAGAAAATGTAAACTAACAAACTAAAATCAAAGTATAACCTTAAACAATATATACATATAATTTAACATGTAGGCATTTATAAATGTTATTACAACAATTGCGATAAATCAGTCTAGAATATATACATGAGCTTAAACTCAATACAATCAGACTGAAATGTAAAAATTGCTTTAACAGATAATAAATACATACATACAAAACAATGCAAATAAAAGCTTTTAAAAATCACAACACATGATTCAAAAAAGTAAATAAATTCAACGTACAGCACAGTATCATGCAATATTATAATAAAAACAACTTTAAAACATAAACATTTCCTACCCATTAAAAATAAAATGAAATGTAACTTTCATTTCTGTAGATCAATTTGAAACCAAAAAATAATAACCCTCAAACATGTAGAAAAATGAATCCCAAAAAAGGTAACATTTTAAACAAGAAAATACCCAATGGAAAACATAATAATCCATGGGAATCATCCAAACCCCCCAAAAATATAATATAATATGATGCTCCAGGAAACCGAAAAATCAGTGAACTTAAAAAACATATTAACTAATATATAACCAAATTTAGGGCCCGATTATGAGGTTTGGCAATCAGACCACCAGTCCGCTGCTGTAGCGGTCCCAAGAAGCCTGCTGCCCTAGCAGTCTCCCAGCCTCTGTATTGCAATACATGCAGGCTGAACCACCAACTGTGTCAACATCTTGCTGCTCGCCAGGAGCGCGGTGGGCTGCAATATTGTCGGTGCATACTCTGATGCTTTCATGGCCGCAGCCAACCACTGAGCCTATAATAAAGACACAGTTGATATGGCAGCCCTCATACAGTGGTTAGCAGACACCGGTCAACCATCGCAGTACACCCACAGCAAAGCACCAGAAGAGTGCCCATTGGATGGATTAAAAAACAACACAGCTGACATACACTGGCCAAGTGGACACACCTGAAAATCACACTATAAAACACACCCCACCCCAGACCATGATCCTTTAACTCTCCACTGCAGCACAGCAAGACATAGACCACACTTCTTTTTTCATGTTTGTTTAAAAGGCAGCATTTTTGTCCTACCCCATATTACACCTTTCACACACACCTTCTAATTTGTTTTCCCCAATATCACTTGTCAGGTTTAGTTAGTCACTCTCACTCACTTTCATTTTCACCCGTCATGGCCCAAAAATCCAAATTTTTCAGCAGATGGGTTGAGAGTCATGGTGGATGAAATCATAAGAGTAGAGCCACAGTTGTTTGGAGCACAAGCCCAACATACCTCTTTCACTAGAAAAATCTAATATGGCAAAGGGTGGTCAACAGAGTGAATGCTGTACGCACCACCTTGCACACAAAGGAGGATATTAGGAAGAGGTGGAATGACCTGAGGGGGAAGGTGCATTCCCTGGCCTCCCGGCAGCACCTGAAGTCCATGAGGACTGATGGTGGTCCTCCCAGGACCCCATTACAACTCCTTCCCTGGGAGGAAAAGGTCTAGGCATTCCTGCATCCTGAGGGCTTGACTGGAATAGCTAGTGGAGCGGAGTCTGGTAAGTCACACCACAAAACATCAATGTCCTGTATGCTCACATCTCAACTTTTGCAATTGTGTTGTTCATCTACACTTATAGCCTGCAATACCCAAAGTATGAGAGACGGTAGATTGTCAATGTGTATTGTCGTACATAACATCACATGTGTCTCCATTACATGCCATATGTTGGAATGGGATCTGAAAGTGTTTTATTATCAAAAGATAATCCCAGGACCCACGGTATTCGTCAAAATGTAAATGTATGGTATTAGACCTGACAGCCTTAGGGTGGTCACCCCTAACTTTTTGCCTGCCTCCCTCCACTTTTTGGATACTGTTTTTGCTGATTTTAGGACTTTGCACACTTTACCACTGCTAACCAGTGCTAAAGTGCATATGCTCTCTTCCTTTAAACATGATGACATTGGATTATTTAATTTACTTATAAGTCCCTGGTAAAGTGCACTATATGTGCCCAGGGCCTGTAGATTAAATGCTACTAGTGGGCCTGCAGCACTGATTGTGCCACCCTTTTAAGTAGCCCCTTAACCATGTTTCATGCCTGCCATTGTAAGACCTGTGTGTGCAGATTCACTGCCAATTCAACTTGGCATTTAAAGGTACTTGCAAAGCCTAAAACTCTCCTTTTTCTACATATAAGTCAATCCTAAGGTAGGCCCTAGGTAACCCATAGGGCAGGGTGTTGTGTAGACAAAAGGCAGAACATGTACCTGTGTAGTTTACATGTCCTGGTAGTGTAAAACTCCTAAATTCATTTTTGCACTGCTGTGAGGCCTGCTCCTTTCGTAGGCTTACATTAGGGCTACCCTCAAATACTGTTTGAGTGGGAGATGCTGATCTGAAAGGAGAAGGAAGGTCATATTTAGTATGGCCAGAATGGTGATACAAAATCCTGCTGACTGGTGAAGTTGGATTTAATATTACTATTTTAGAAATGCCACTTTTAGAAAGTGAGCATTTCTCTGCACTTAAATCCTTCTGTGCCTTACAATCCATGTCTGGCTAGGTTCAGTTGACAGCTCCCTTGTGCATTCACTCAGACAAACCCCAAACACAGGATGCTCAGCCTCACATGCATTTATCTACATTTTGAATGGGTCTTCCTGGGCTGGGAGGGTGGAGGGCCTGACACCTACATATCAAAGGACAGTAGCCTGCCCTTACACAAAGGACTGCCACACCCCCTACTGGGACCCTGGCAGACAGAATTGAACTGAAATGGGACCTTGTGCACATCTAAGCCACACTTTGAAGTCTCCCCCACTTTAAAGGCACATTTTGATATTTAAACAGGGCCTCTGCCCCTACCAACTCAGACACTTCCTGGAGAAGAGAATTTGAACCAGAACCCACAACCTGCCAAGAAGAACTGCCTGGCTGCCCAAAGGACTCACCTGACTTCTTTCTGAGAATGACTGCTGCCTTGCTGTTGCCCTGCTGCCTTGCTGCTCTCTGGCTGTGCTAAGAAGTACTCTTCAAGGGCTTGGCTAGAGCTTGCCTCCTGTTCCCTGAAGTCTCAGGACCAAAAAGACTTCATTCCTGCAAGACAAACTCCCTGTGCGGTGGAAATCGATGCACAGCTGGCAGAAAATGACACACAGCCTGCATCACGCTGAAAAATTCACCGCACGCCGAACCGGAACAACGCAGCCCGACTTTGCAAGCAGAAGATTGACGCAGCGCCAGCATAGTGACCAGAAATTCGACGCACAGCCCACTGGATTGACGCACAGCGGAGCCCAAACGATGCAGCTCAACTTCCTGAGCAGAATCAGCACATCGCCTGCCGTGCGGTAGAAAATTCCACGCAACGCCCACCGGATCAATGCAGCCCCTGTGATTTCGTCCTGGCAGCGCTGGATTTCAACGCATCATCCCCGGGGTGTCTGAAAACCCCGTAACCCAAAAAGGATCCAAGACGGAGCATCGGAAATTGACCCAAAGCCTTCCCTGCGTGAAAAATAAACAACGCATCGCCATGTGCGGCCTGAGAAATCGACGCACACCTCCCTGTTTTCCATGCATACCCTCCTCTGCAGAACCTTGCAGAGATTTGCAATGCAAACCAGGTACTTTGTGCTTGCAAGAGACATTTATTGCTTTTAATACACTAAAGACACTTTGGCCCTCATTTGGAGATTGGCGGTAAAAAACGACTACCACCGTGGCGAGTGCCGCCAAAAGACCATCGCCGCGGCTACCAGCCGTCCGCCCTATAATGACCAAAGCCAATGGCAGAAATCGGGCTTTGGCTATGCCGGTGGATGATGGTAACGTGGAGCTGCTGCCACCAGCAACACCATGCCAGTAGACCGCCACCAGCCGTATTATGACCCATAATACGGCCTGGCGGTGTTCTGCTGGTGGGCGCTGCTGGTGGCAGCAGCGCCCTGTCCCATCTCCTGCCAGAGGACCCCCTGAACACATGTAAGTCTAGTCTCCAACAGGGGAGAGTGTGGGGGGGTGTTGTGCGTGTGGGGGTGTGTGTGAATGTTTGTGTGTGCGTGGATGCGGGTGTGTGTTGCGTGTTGAATGCGTGTGTACATGTATGGAGGTGTGAGTGCATGTATGTTGTGTTATATGAATGAGTGTCTGCGTGTATGTATGAAAGTGTGTGCAGATGTGTGTGTGAATGGATGTGTGTGTGTGAAGGGGGGTGTATGTAGGGGGTTGCGGGGCTTTGGAGAGGTAGTGGGGTGGGGGGCTAACTGGAGAGGGAAGGGGGAGACCCCTATCAGTGACAGGGAATTCCTTCCCTGTCACTGTTAGTGCCTACTGCTATGTTTTTCGTGGCATTAAGAAAGCCATGACAACCAGGGAGGTAGGTGGGGTCACAATCCTGCAAGCAGAACAGTGGTGGTTGGAGTGGTAAAATGTCATAATATGGTGGTAACTACCGCCACCCTGTTGCCAGTACTTACCGCCATATTAACGCCGACCGCCGGGGTTGTAATGACCCCCTTTACATCATTTCTACAGTGATATCTCAACATATGCTTATTGCATCTTAATCACTTTGACCTGGATTTATCTAGATAAATATTATATTTTTCTAAACACTGTGTGGTGTATTTTTGTGGTGTTCTACTGTGTTATTGCATGGTTTATTGCACAAATACTTCACACATTGCAGTTTAAGTTAAGCCTGACTGCTCAGTGCCGAGCTACCAGAGGGTGGGCACAGGATAATTTGGGTTGTGTGTGACTTTCCCTGACTAGAATGAGGGTCCTTGCTGGGACAGAGGGTAACCTGACTGCCAACCAAATACCCCATTTCTAACATATGGTACAACCTAACTGCAATGTGGCAACAGGTATGTCAGACTAAATATTTGTCAAGTGTTGGGAAGTAGAGAGAGTGACATGACTACAACTACCATGAGGCCCTCTTTCTTTAACTCAAAACAAGAGGCCATTGTGCAGTTGCCCAAAGACACTTGTTAGCCATCTCACAACTGATGTTCACTCATCATGAAGTTCACCATTTGTTCAGTGTTTTGAGTTAGAAGGTGACATGACTACAAATATCATGAAGCCCTCTTTCTGTAACTCAAAACAAAGGGCCATTGTGCAGGTGCCCAAAAACACTTGGTTGCTATGTCACAAATGATGATCACTCATCATGGAGTTCACCATTTGTCTAGTGCTCGGAGTTTCGCAGTGACATGACTACACCTACCATGAGACTCTCTTTCTGTAGCTCAAAACAAAAGGCCATTGTGCAGTTGCTCAAAGACACTTCTTAGCCATGTCACAATGAAGTTCACTCATCATGAAGATTACCATTTGTCTAGTGTTGGGAGTTAGAATGTGACATGACTAAAACTACCAAGCGGCCCTCTTTCTGTCACTCAAAACTAGAGGTCTTTGTGCACTTGCCCAAACACACTTGTTAGCCACGTCACAACTGATATTCACTCATCATGGACTGAGCAATCTACAGACCATGCTTAACTCTGAGACTTGTATGCCTACATAGCTTGATGTTGTCCTGGTAACCCCAAATGACACTATTGATGCCATGAATGACACATTACCAACTGTGTACATCAAGTAGTTATAAGGCATTAAGCTACTACAGCTGATTAGAAGTGGCAGGTAACCCATTGACTCTGCACTGCTCACATGATGTCTATTGCTACATATTCAACAAAGTTGTATGTTCGCCTGTATTATATACAACTATCCCTTGGAATAGTCAAACACACATGTTCCTTCCCCACTGTGTTGAATTAACTGCTTTTTAGATGCCATGTTCATTCCTTAATGCACAATGCAAGTCATCAGCACATCTAATGAGCTGCTCAATCCTAATAGTTTTGGCAACCTCCACAAAGGTCCTGTCAACAACTCCAACACCATGCCAATATATATCACAATAGGAACCCCTACCTATTAACATTTTCCTTGCTCTCTACCTACTGTGACAATAAACATTTGGACGTAGATTCCACACTTCCACAAATAACAATGTACTCTATTTTTCAACAAGTCGAACTGGCACTGCACCTGAGCAGACATTACCCACTGAAGAGACTCACAACCCACCTCCGGATGAAGTCCTCAGGGATGACAACACTGCTGGACATGTGGACATGGATGATGGACCTGGCACATCTAATCAGCCTAGTCAAATGGCAATAGTGAGTCTCACTGTGCCCCCATTAGCACCTCCCACCTAAGCTTCTACAACATCTCAGCCAGCAACCTACCCCCAACCTGTGTACCTAGCACAATTAATACAATCTTGTGCCCCCCAGTCCTGGATCCTGAAGTACAAATCGCTCTCCATGACACCGAGCGACCAGGGCCCAAATGGAGAGAGCACTAATGGCCAATGGCACAGGCTTGTGGGTGGGGTCTGTTGAAGGGATGCTGAGGGCTGGCAAAGTGAGGACACTGGGGCAACTCCTGACCTGGACACCATCAGCCAAGTCTTGGGGGTCTAGCAGGAGTCCCACGGAGTGAAGGGCCAGGTACAAACTGAACTCTGAGAAATCAAGCAGCTGCAGAGGGACTTGTACCAACAGATGCAGATGCATAACTCCAACATGGCACACTAATAGGGCTGCTGATGGACATCTACAAAACCCTTAGCAGGGCTTTTCCGCCACCACATGCACCTTCCTGTGATGTAAGTACATCCAGGCCATCTGCATCTGCGGCAGGCAGATGTAGGAAGGCCCTGCCAGAGGAAGAAACACTGTCAGACACCCCTGCAGCAGCTGAATCTCCCAACTCTTGCAAGCGGAGATGTCCATGCAAATATCCAGGAGGTGCAGATGGCAAGACACCCACAACTGCCAGCAAGACACATCAACCTTAATGTCCTCCTTTGTGTGCCACACATTCACTCTGTGGACTAATTCTGGACACTTTTACATTCCTGATGGAAGGAGTAATTTGGAGTTTGGAATTCAGATGGTTTGGCATTCACTTTTTATTTATGTTTGTTTTTGCACCAAGTATGTTTTCACCTTTAACACTTTAATAAATTCACAAGTCACACATGCATTGTCTGCTGTAGTAATTTTTACATTTAGCAATGTAGATATGTAGGGTTATGTGATCTATACAATGACAAAACAAGTTACCTGTGTAAGCATGGATATGTTGCATGTACACAATGTTTAGCTCAGGATCACAACCATGCCACACCAACACATACATACAAATGTCTTGTCTAAGATTTTTATTACATAGTTCAAATCATAGGCTGTCGAGATGTCAGATACATAGAAAGAAAAACTAACATGATTGATTCGTACTGGGTAAGTGATCAGCTTACAGGTACAGACCTCCAGAACATGGAAAGAAGGGATATATCGGACATTGTCCTCCAGAATAGGCAAAAATGACTTTGGTTGATGTCATCAACTGGAGCCATATAGCCTACCTCACAAAAGGAATCCAATATCACATAATGCATGATTCAGACAGATGGAAGTACAACAGTTCCTGATGATAGGGTCAATACAATCTAGTGCTTCTGCATCTGGTGGTATGACACAAACAAATAGCAGTGATGTGCCACAGGCACGTTAGCCTACAGTGATGAAACACATCAACAACTACATACAGTTCGAACAAAAGGAGTGTTTGGCCAATGTGAAGTAAAACTAACATGGATTTGGCCTACAACTACATATGTACTGAGCACATGATGATCATAGCCACCACACAACAAGGAACATGTCCAAAGAAGTATCCCTAACTTCCAAAATATCACTGTGCCACCTGTCGTGGCACAGGTTTTGTCCACCCAAAGTCTGTAACATACATTCCCAGGAGCAATCCATGTCCACATTGTACATCCCAGCAGCATAAAATACTTGCCAATGTCACAATTCTGAACTGTCCGAAAGAAGATGCCATGGTGAAGGTACCTAAACAAATACAAAGAGTATAGTTATGAAACCATACATATGGCACACTTCACATAGCAAATGCCTGGATGACGCAGTCCATGACAAATATCTGACAAGAACAAAGCAACATTTACTAAATGTGAATGTGTCAAAAGCTTCATCATCAAATACCCTTTGCATATTTTTCCAGAGATTCAGCCTCCTAACACTTTTTAAAAAATATACTCCTCACACCATTACAACAAAAATTCTTTGTACAGTCAAAGTCATGACACCTAATGACAAACACTCATGAGAAGAAGCTGTCAATGAGGTCTTGTTGCAAGTCAGGATTTTCCTCTTCACCGCTATCATCGCCATTTGGCATTTCTGGATTCTCACCCACTGGCACCTCAGGCTCTCCTTCCTCTGTGATGTTCCTTCGCAGGGCAATATTATGGAGAATGCAGCAGGCCACGGTGATCTAACATGCCTTCCCAGGTGAGTAGAGGAGGGCTCCCCTAGTCTCGCCTTCAGGAGCCCAAAAGGCTGCTCAACTGTCTGCCATATTCTTCCATGGGCCTCATTAAAGTAGACTTCCCCTGGTGTAGTTGAACTCCTCTGTTTTGTTAACAACCAAGAATGGTTGTGAGATGCTGAGATATGAGAGCTACAATGAGTCACACAATTCCTGATTATAGCACCTGACATTGCACACACAAAGTTAGGACAGATGTTACTTACCAACAAGCAATGCCCTCTCCGGTTGCAGTCATGACATCAGCTGGGGTACAGTGCTGTTCCGCATTACAAAGGATTCATGGGCTGAACCTGGGAACAGGGTACAGACATTTGAAATGTACAGATCTGGCAAGCATACAACTTGCACGCTGACAGATTGGAAGTGCTTCCAGTTTCGATAGACTTGTTCACCGGTGGTACTAATGCACCAATGCAATATGTGGGAGGGGACCAAATCCATAGAAGCCAAAGTTTACATTGCTCCTAGACCCTTTTGCATACCCTTATTTAACTAAAGAGGGATGTGAAATGGAGATGTAATGCTATCTTACCTGAATAAAGTTTTCAAAACTTGTAGAGTATCAAGATTACATATTCATTGTCAGCTAGCTGTTATCATTGTTTATGGATTAAAACGATCATACACACTTTTGTTTCTAGCAAAACTAGACAACTCACTATTCAAGTGTGTGCTCACAGCAATGCATGCACACTGTGCTAAAAGTAACCCTGCGCCATCCTATGTGCACACTGCACAGCATGAAGCCAATTGGTGCTTATATAAACAGTGGCCTTACAACAATGTCTGTCACTGTGACAGATGGCTAAATATAAGTGGGTGTATTCAGAGTGTGTCCTAACTCACTTCTTCTAAGTTTTGATACAGGCCCCATCGGCTCAAAGGGAGGGGATGCTTCCCTGTGGTCACACTCTGAAGAATGGTTGAAATAAATCATCACATTGATGTGATCCATCTCGGAGTATTAGATATCTGTACACTTCATTTATAGTATTTTTGAAAAGCATGTTCCACTGTCTGTCCTGTATACCACAACTCCTCTGAAATACTGGTTTCACACTCACAAAGTGTACTTTCCCCCAATGTAACATTGCCCAGCTAATTTATATGCCTGATCTCGCTTGTATTGTCATATGATACTCACCCGCCATGATTCAATGTTGTGGGTCATCATTGTGTGAGAATTCTTGATTAATACTGCAACCACTTAGGACTATAAACTGCATGTATGACAAGCAAGAACTTAATACATGGAGCATGCATATTTTGCTGTATGCCCCTTGGTTTCTGTATGTCACAACCTTTCGGTTTAGAAATAGTAAGTTTACAGCGAAACAAAAACTTGCAGTGGTTCTAGTCCCAAACTAAAAACCAGGTAATTCATGATTCTGAGTTCCCAGGTAAATTAACAAGACCAAGCTGTAAAGTACTTACTATGTCAAGGGTACAGTGTCTCTAGTAGGGGTGGGCAGTAAACTCTGTTCTGCCAGCCGAGTTGTCTGAGTTTTGCCCACTCCACACTCCGCTTGGAGCACAGAATTCAGCAAACTATCGACCAACTGCAAGGTGGCAGAGTTATTCCCACGTTCTGCTTGCTAATGTTAAGTTGGCGAGTGAGAAAATACGAGCACTAGGTCACCTCCCAATGAGATTTCTCAGTGCAGGTGGTCTTGACAGGTCGTCACCGCTTGCAATAAGAAAATTGCTACTCATGTTGCGGAAAGTGCTGCTTGAGTAGAAAATCTACTCGAGCAGCAGAAAGAAGCAGCGCCACCTGGCACACCTCATGGTGCCATTCATGCTGGTTCTGCAGCATGGGACAAGCTCCCAGTGCTGAAATTCAGTGCAACCGATTGGAATTACACCACTTGCGGAACTCCATGGAATCTCATGGAGTTTTTAGGTAACCCTGAGTTCTGTCCACCCCTAGTCGCCGACCTGTACCTAAATAGCTCTCCTCTGCCATTTTAGACACTCAACTGCCAGCGGCTGGAGGCTTTTATTGTTGAATATTTCTATGTGTTTCCCATGCTGGCCCCCAATTCCAGTGCTGTGTCATGTGACATGCACATGTGAAGTATGGAAGTTGTAGTCCCTTTTTAGTACTTCTCATTTAGCTATATTTTGTGACTCTCAAATTTGTATCCACCCTGATCTGCCTCTCATGGGTCCCTATAGTATGTGAATTAATACTCCATTATTGAAGAAGTAAACAGATCTTTCACATCACCCTGATTACAGTTATTAGACATACAGGTGGCGCCAGGGGAGTTTAGGAAGTGTGACCCCTACTGGGTTATCATTTGTATTATCACTGTCGCTACTGTGATTTGCTAAAATACGACTTGCCTGCCCAGTGCTCATACGTCATGAGAATATATGTAAATTAACTCACACAGTTTACAAATATTTCTATCTCCATGATTGTAGATGTTGGGCATACACAGTCTGTCTCAATATATTCCAGAGTTGTGCATAGGTAAAGGTATTTTTTCAGATTGTTTTGCATGGTTGCATTCATTTCAATTAAGCTGAGGAGTATGTAGTGATACTATGTAACCCTGGTATCATTCGTTGTAATCTGTTTACTCGTGCATAGGTAAATCTTCAATTCTATGATGGAGCTAATTGAGTTTAGCTGCTATGGTTGTAATTGGGAGCAGTGCCGGCTTTAGATCGGTGTGACTGGTGCCACCACACCAGATGCTGACTTTGGGTGGGGGAGCCATGTTTGCAGGTATATTATGGTTTTAAACACACCTGCTGTGCGTTCCTTGCCGCCAGTAATTTTCAGGCATCAATGAAAATGTCAAGATCACTCTGATGATCAGCGTTCTGCCTGGAGAGAGTTTGGAGTTTCTCTGGTGGAAGTTTTAAAGTAGCACAGAGGGTTAATATGCCTGCTCCAAAGAATGTGTATAATGTACATCAGAGAGTGCATATAATGCAAATAGGTCAGTGGGTTACTGCTTTTGACAGAGAGGTCCTTTTGTTACTTGCAGTTTATAAGTCAAAATCCAAATATTGAACAATAAGCTATTAACATTCATCAAAGAACTGCATGCATACTGCAAGGTATAGATTAGAGCGTCATGATTTTTTCCTCAGTCTTTCATTATCCTAACGTTGCCAAATGGGTTAATTTGGGTAGAAATACATTTTTCTTATTAAAGAGAACTCTCAACCATGATGTTACATTTTAAATTCTGAGTTTGTGCTTCTCCAGACCAAGCACTCAAACTATGCAGTCTACTGGTATGGGTGACATGTGACTCTTACACCTTGTAGTCTTCTGTCTTATGTAACATTTCTTATACACTGATTTACACATCTATGTTTGATTGTCTCTGTATAATGTACGTGCAATGTAAAGTGCTCTGACACCCTACATTGGTATGAGTGGTGCTAAAAAACTAAATAAATGCATCTGAGAGAAAGTTGTTAGGGAGACTTGAGGGGCACTGTTAAAAGGTGGTAGTGAGGGAGTCCTTGGCAGGGGAGGTCATTGAGAGGCACCAACAAACATTGCCGTACAGGACACCACTAGTGCTAAGGCTGGCCCTGGATGGGTGTTCACATATATGCAATGGATTACACCTGACTCCAGGCAATGTCATAATTCAGCATGTGTTTGTGGTCCCCAATTGATATATCCACTGTTGCTCATCATAAAGCAGCCTGTTTGTTAACTAGATTTGATTACCCGTCATTTTCTCAAGTCTTTATTGTTTATGGCTAATATTTAGCTAGTGTCTTGTGAGTTCTGTGTTGTCCTTGCCACATCTAACAGTGCTCCAATGTTAATTTACCCTCACCCTTACTTTCCTAGTAGTCATCTCTAGGTAAAATAGATTACATGGGCAGGTAAAACTGTAGACTGTGGGGTAGATTTACTAACATTTGGCATTGGGTTAGCATTACAAAAGCAGCACAAAATTCTTTTTTTCTAATTTACTTTCTAGAGAAAAACTTGTTTTGTGCTGGAAAGTACCCTAAAAATAAGCAAAGCAGCACTAAACTTTGCTTTGCATTACTTAGCATCAAGGGAGCATTCCATCGGTGTTATATGGGTGTTCCCATGCAACCACCTATGATTTTTGATGCAAAACCCTATCTACAAACAATAGCAGACAGGGTTTTGCGCCACAAGTCAATGCCATTTAAAAGGAGGTGTTAAAAGGAGAAATGTTTTTATTTGTCCTTTCTCTTTTGACTTTGCATGCATGCTGCACTGTTAAAGTGTATCTAAGCATAGCAATTTTCACTGAAAGGACACCTTTCAAGTACAAAATACTATGCCATACTGTGATGCAAAGTTGTGTGTGCGTGGTGCACAACAGCTAAAATCTGCACTGGCCCTAGGAAGATGGGAGGAGAGAGCCCTATCTCTGTAGAGATGGCGTTCTCCTACTCCTACTCTGTCACATAACGTGGTGCAGATCAGCCTTTCAGGCTGCCGCTCTGCATTCCATGACTGTTTAAAAATCTGGTCCATAGTTTACTGAGCTGTAATTAGACTATGATACAGTACTAAGTGTGAGGCTCTAGTAGGGAAACATCCATAGCAAAATCACTCATGCTTTGTGAGCATGCCATCTCTCCAACAAGGGAAGAATGTAGCCCCAGGTGTATTAAAATGTTACCTTGGAAAATTGCAGGAGCTAGATCAAAGTTATTTAATATTGTTTGGCTGAGTCTCATCTCTGACTTTGATATATGTTGCTGCAAGGAAATGTGGGTGCTTGGAAATTCTACAATTGAAGGGTTTATATAATTTAGCAACCCTGCATTACAACCCTCAGTAGGGCAAGGGAAAGGAGGGTTGGTAGTGTTTATTTCAGTGAAGATAATCAGTGAAAAGTTGGGAGTTACGAAAAGCACTTTGTGGTATCAAATATTACACTGTGTATGTTCTAGTCACTGTGATTGTTAGAAATGGGGTCTTTGTTTGACAGTCCGGTTACCCCCTTGCCCATGGAACGACCCTCACTCTAGTCAGGGTAAAGGAGAATCACATTCAGTTAAACCCCACTCACCCTCTTGGTAGCTTGGCAGGCTTAACTTCAGAAGCCATGTGTAAAGTATTTGTACCAACACACACAGCAATTCAGTGAACCACTACAAAACAACAAAACACAGGTTTAGAAAAATAGGTAATATTTAACAAAACAAGACCAAAACAACAAAAATTCAACATACTCAAGTCAAGATATACATTTTCAAAAGAATAACAGTCTTGTGGAGTCATTATGACCCCAGCGGTAAGTGTTAAGGTGGCAGTAGTACCACAAACGCCACAAAAACCATGGTGGTAGGCCCTTCCGGTGACAGGGAATTCCTTCCATGTCACTGGTAGGAGGATCACCAACCCCCCAAACACTCCCCAGAAGCCCCCCACCCCCTCCATCCACGCTCCCCTCCCTTCCAATCCCCCACCCCCCTAATACACGCACACACCCGCAGACACACACCACGCATACACCCACTCACTCACACTGGCATGCACGCATTCATACCCACATACATCCAGTTATACCTGCATACATTTGTACACACATACACACTGACATGCAGACATGCATCCACATTTCCATTCTTACACGCATTCACACACATGCATACACCCACGCAAACAACACTACACACACAGACGCATTCAAGCACACACTCACACATTCATGCACACAACCCCCCACACACACACACAACACCCCCAACCCTCTACCCTGTGGGAAGCCCAACTTACCTTCATCCAGCTGGTCTTCCGTCAGAGAACGGGACAGGGTGCTGCTACCACCAGCAGCGCCCACCAGCAGAACACCGCCAGGCCGTAACAGATGTCATGATACAGCTGGCGGTGGTCTACTGGTGTGGCGGTGCTGGTGGTAGCAGAGCCACCTTACTACCATCTGCAAGTATGGATATGGCTGGATTTCCGCCCTTCTAGTAGCGGAAGTCCAGCTGTGGTCATAATCTGGCGGATGGATGGTAGCCACGGTGACGGTCTTTTGGCAGCCAACACCGCGGCGGTAGGCGGTTATACTGCCAATGCCATAATGTGGGCCTAAATCCTTAGAAAACAGTGATAATACTGTTGTTACAAAAAGTACCTGGATAGCGTAAAAAAATAAACCACACTGGCGAGCGTGGGTCGGAAAAGTCAGTGATGCATCGATTCCTTACTCCCAAGGGAGGCCGTGTGTCGTTTCCTTCTCCAGTTGGGTTGGAGATGTAACATTTTTCTCCCTTGCAGTAGAGCGATGCATCGATTTCTGGATGGGACACCTTAGATCTGTGCCGAGTCGGGTTGACTTGGATGCCCAGGAACGATGTGTGGAAAATCTGGTTGCACGTGTTAGAAAACTGCGCTGCGTGGGGTTTGCATCCTTATCAGCCTCCGTAAGCAGGTGATGCACGTCATTTCTCCAGCCAAGTTGCATCGCTCTCTCAGCCGCGATGCAGGTGGAGCATTGATTTCAGCCGCGAAGATGGTGGCGCACCATTTATCAGCCATGTTGCAGAAGGTGCGTAATAAATTTCCACGCACAGCGTTCTGTGTGAGGATTTTCAGTTCTTGTCTGCCAGCTTCACCTTTCAAGGGCCAGGGACTGGATAGGGTACCACTTGGCAGGGCAGGAGTCTCAGCAGAGAGTCCAGGTGCTGGCAAGGGAAGTCTTTGATGGCCCTGAGAGTTCAACAACAGGAGGCAAGCTCAATTCAAGCCCTTGGAGATTCTTCTCAAGCAGGAATGCACAACAAAGTCCAGTCTTTCACAGGCAGAAGCAGCAACTACAGAATAGCCCAACAAAGCACATTCACAGGCAGGTGCAGCACTTCTCCTCAGCTCTTCTCCTTGGCAGAGCTTCCTCTTGATTCCAAAAGGGGTTGAATTTTCAGGGGTTTTGGTTCCACTACTTATACCCCTTTCTGCCTTTGATGGAGGCAAACTTCAAAGAAAACTCTCTCTTGTTTGTAAAATCCTGCCTTGCCTAGGCCAGACCAGACACACACCAGGGGGTTGGAGACTGTAGTGTGTAAGGACAGGCACAGCCTTTTCAGGTGTGAGTGACCACTCCTCCCTCCCCGGACAGATGGCTCATCAGGGTATGCAGGCTACACCCAAGCTCCCTTTGTCTCACTGTCTAAAGAGAATTCACAAACAATCCTGCTGTCAAACTGATACAGACAGGCAATTCACAAACAAGCAGAATCACAGAATGGTTTAAGCAAGAAAGTCCCTACTTTCTAAAAGTAGCATTTTCAAACTAACAATCAAAAAATAAACTTCACTAAAACATGTATTTTTAAATTGTGAGTTTAAAGACCCTAAACTCCAAATTTCTATCTGCTCTCACAGGGAATCTGAAGTTTAATATTTAATGGCAGTCCCCATGTTAGCATATGACAGAGATAGGACGTGCAACAGTGAAAACCTAAATTGGCAGCATTTCACTGTCAGGACATATAAAACACATAACCATGTTGCAACTTTAACCCCTTTGCTGCCAGGACTTTTCCCCCTCAGGTGCCGGGCCTTTTTTGGGCTATTTGGGGTGCTTCGCACTTGAACCCTCATAACTTTTTGCCCGCATAAGCTAACCACCCCACATTTGCGCCCTTTTTTCGACCATCCTAGGGATTGTAGAGGTACCCATAGTTTGTGAGTTCCCCTGATGGAGACCAAGAAATTAGCCAAAATACAGTGAAAACTTTGTTTTAAAAAGAAAAAGAAAAAAGGGCTGCAGAAGAATGCTTGTGTTTTTTTCCCTGAAAATGGCATCAACAAAGGGTTTGTGGTGCTAAAATCACCAGCTTCCCAGCTTTCAGGAACGGGCAGACTTGAATCAGAAAACCCAATTTTTCAACACAATTTTTTCATTTTACTGGGACATACCACATTTTTAGTATTTTTTGTGCTTCAGCCTTCTTCCAGTCAGTGACAGAAATAGGTGTGAAACAACGCTGGATCCCAGAAAGCTAAACATTTCTGAAAAGTAGACAAAATTATGAATTTAGTAATGGATAATTTGTGCAGATCCTACAAAGGTTTCCTACAGAAAATAACAACTGAAATTAAAAAAATGAAATTGAGGTGAAAAAAACTGCCATTTTTCTACACGTTTTACTCTGTAACTTTTTCTCGAGATGTCAGATTTTTTAAAGCAATACACCGTTACGTCTGTGGACTCCTCTGGTTGCAGGGATATATAGGGCCTGTAGGTTCATCAAGAACCCAGGGTACCCAGAGCCAATAAATGAGCTGCACCTTGCGGTGGGTTTTCATTCTATACTGGGTATACAGCTATTCATTTGCTGAAATATAAAGAGTGAAAAATAGGTATCAAGAAAACCTCTGTATTTCCAAAATGGGCACAAGATAAGGTGCTGAGAAGCAGTGGTTATTTGCACATCTCTGAATTTCCGGGGTGCCCATATTAGCATGTGAATTACAGGGCATTTCTCAAAAAGACGTCTTTTTTACACACTGTCTTACATTTGGAAGAAAAAAATGTAAAGAAATACAAGGGGCAATAACACTTGTTTTGCTATTCTATGTTCCCACAAGCGTTCCACCAAGTCTCCTGATAAAAATGACACCTCACTTGTGTGGGTAGGCCTAGTGCCCGCGAAAGGAAATGCTCCCAAAACACAACGTGGACACATCACATTTTCCCAAAGAAAACAGAGGTGTTTTTTGCAAAGTGCCTACCCCTGGATTTTGGCCTACAGCTCAGCCGGCACCTAGGGAAACCTACCAAACCTGCGCATTTTTGAAAACTAGACACCTAGGGGAATCCAAGATGGGGTGACTTGTGGGGCTCCCATTAGGTTCTATTACCCAGAATCCTTTGCAAACCTCACAATTTGGCTAAAAAAACACTTTTTCCTCACATTTTGGTGACAGAAAGTTCTGGAATCTGAGAGGAGCCATGACTTTCCCTCCACCAATCGTTCCACCAAGTCTCCCGATAAAAATGACACCTCACTTGTGTGGGTAGGCCTAGTGCCCGTGAAAGGAAATGCTTCCAAAACACAATGTGGACACATCACATTTTCCCAAAGAAAACAGAGCTGTTTTTTGCAAAGTGCGTACCTGTGGATTTTGACCTCTAGATCAGCCGGCACCTATGGAAACTTACCAAACCTGTGCATTTTTTAAAACTAGACACATAGGGGAATCCAAGATGGGGTGCCTTGTGGGGCTCTCACCAGGTTCTGTTACCCCGAATCCTTTGCAAACCTCAAAATTTGCCTAAAAAACACTTTTTCCTCAAATTTCGGTGACAGAAAGTTCTGGAATCTGAGAGGAGCCACAAATTTCCTTTCCACCCAGCGTTCCACCAAGCCTCTCGATAAAAATGATACCTCCATTGTGTGGGTAGGACTAGTGCCTGCAACAGGAAATGCCCCAAAACACAATGTGGACACATCACATTTTCCCAAAGAAAACAGAGGTGTTTTTTGCAAAGTGCCTACCCCTGGATTTTGGCCTCTAGCTCAGCCGGCACCTAGGGAAACCTACCAAACCTGTGCATTTTTTAAAACTAGACACCTAGGGGAATCCAAGATGGGGTGACTTGTAGGGCACTCATTAGGTTATGTTACCCAGAATCCTTTGCAAACCTCAGAATTTGGCTAAAAAAAACTATTTTTCCTCACATTTCAGTGAAAGAAAGTTCTGGAATCTGAGATGAGCCACACATTTCCTCCCACCCTGCGTTTCCCCAAATGTCCAATTAAAATGATACCTCACTTGTTTGGGGAGGCGTAGTGCCCGCAACAGGAAATGCCCCAAAACACAACGTGGACACATAACATTTTCCAAAGAAAACAGAGGTATTTTTTGCAAAGTGCCTACCTGTGGATTTTAGCCTCTAACTCAGCCGGCACCTAGGGAAACCTACCAAACCTGTGCATTTTTGAAAGCTAGACACCTAGGGGAATCCAGGATGGGGTGACATTTGGGGCTCTCACCAGGTTCTGTTACCCAGAATCCTTTGCAAACCTCAAAATATGGCTAAAAAACACCTTTTCCTCAAATTGCGGTGACAGAAAGTTCTGGAATCTGAGAGGAGCCACAAATTTCCATCCACACAGCGTTCCCCCAAGTCTCCCGATAAAAATGATACCTCACTTGTGTGGGTAGGCCTAGTGCCTGCGACAGGAAATGCCCCAAAACACAACATGGACACATCACATTTTCCCAAAGAAAACAGAGGTGTATTTTGCTAAGTGCCTACCTGTGGATTTTGGCCTCTAGCTCAGCCGGCACCTAGGGAAACCTACCAAACCTGTGCATTTTTTAAAACTAGACACCTAGGGAAATCCAAGATGGGGTGACATGTGGGGCTCTCAACAGGTTCTGTTGCCCAGAATCCTTTGAAAACATCAGAATTTGGCTAAAAAATACTTTTTCCTCATATTTTGGTGACAGAAAGTTCTGGAATCTGAGAGGAGCCAGAAATTTCCTATCACCCAGCGTTCCCCCAAGCCTCCCGATAAAAATGATACTTCACTTGTGTGGGTAGGCCTAGTGCCTGCGACAGAAAATGCCCCAAAACACAACGTGGACACATCCAAATTATCCCAAAAAAACCTAACTGTTTTTTGGGGGAGGGCGGCACCTGTTTTTTTGGTCCTGGGCTCAGTAGCCACATAGGGAAACCTACAAACCCCAACCTTTCTGAAAACTAGACACCCGAGGGAGTCCAGGGAGGTGTGACTTGCATTGATTCTCAATTGTTTTCTTACCCAGAATCCATTGCAAATGTCAAAATTTGGCTAAAAAAACACTTTTTCTTCACATTTCGGTGACAGGAAGTTCTGGAACTTGAGCCACAAATGTTCTTCTATCCAGCGTTCCCCCAAGTCTTCCGATAAAAATGATACCTCACATGTGTGGGTGGGCCAGGTGCCTGGATACAGAAAAAGGCCAAAAACCTGTAGTGATTGAGGGGATAGCACAGCGAGTTGATAAGTGCATATTTTTCTTTTATAAATCTTTAGGCTGACTCTGCTTTGGGGACCCACACAAGTGAGGTGTCATTTTACTTGGGAGACTGAGGGGAATGTTGGGGAGTAGGAATTTTGTGCCGGGGCAGTGATCCTCCAAAGAAAAGTCAGGAAAATATGCTTTTTTAAGCAAATTTTGAGGTTTGCAGAGGAGTCTGTGTAAGAAAATGTTGGGGGATCCACGCAAGCCACACCTCCCTTGACTCCTTGGGGTGTCTAGTTTTAAAAAATGTCTGGGTTTGGTAGGTTTCCCTAGATGAAGGCCGCACCCAGGACAAAAAACATAGGTGCCCCCTCCCCCCAACACAGATAGTTTTGTAATATATCATTTTGATGTGTCCATGTATGTCTGTGATGTGTCAAACACTAAAATTGTGAAAGAAACACACTAAGGTTATGTGAAAAAGACCCCTCACCCACCAACCAAGCTGTTGGCATGCTTCATCATTGGAGTCCCATCTGAGATACCTAGCATGTCACAAGTGTGCTGCGACGCCTGATTACAGCGGAGCAGGTTTTGACATTTTTACCACACATACTGGTTGGATTTGGCACTAGGGAGAGTGATGGTTCAGTAGATCAAATTTTATTAACAAGAGATTTCACAAAAGTCAAATGCACTGGTAATATTTGAAAGGCCAAAAAACGGAACCAATGACTCACAGCTCGTGAGTTGTAAAGCCGCGTGAAGATACCAACCGTTTTACAGTCCATTCACACACCTTTCATACATGACATGCACAAGACCATTCACGCCACCAGCCACGGGCCCAGCACATTACAACACTCGCATCGACAGACAACGCCACTCAAGGGCCCCCACTTACATACGCCCACATGCCTGTTACAGCAATCACACTAGCTGATGGGAGTGTGTGGACTGACGTTTGGCCAGCACCGCCAGCCAAGCAACACTCCACACACACTGCCAGCCAAGAGCCACCCCACGCACACCACCAGCCAAGCACCACCCCACGCACACTGCCATCACTTTTTTTTGTTTATAAACAACAAAGAAACCACTAATTATTAAATAAGTACAAAACTACAAACACAAAAGCTCTAACTAAATACATGACAGTAATGCCAACCGTGAAACTGAACATATGAAAATATAAAATAGGTAGTTTACACTTATATTTCCCTAAAACTTTTTGGGGTGTGGTAACTTCTGAAACTGCCGGCCACACACAGCCCAGGCTTTGATGGGCAATCGAGGCAGTACATCCGGCTCTCCCTCTGGATACCTCTTCGAGCACATACTCTACATTTCTTAGTGGGCAAGTCTTTTTTGGGAGTGGGAGGAATGTGATCTGGAAAGTGGCAATCTTTCAATCTAGCCACATCCCCCACCACTGCTACTCTAGGAACTATTGCCACCACAATAAGGCTCCCTATCACTGACTCCTGAAATTTAACAAATGTCATCCTTTACTCAGGTGAACAATCCTTGAACACAATGAAAGCATTAAAAGTTGCCAAATGAAATAAATGTAGGGACAACTTTTTATACCACACGTAAGACTTACGAAGAGCAGTGTAAGGTGCCAACCTCTGATCTACTTTATCAACACCTCCCATGTGCCTATTGTAGTCCAAAATGCACGCTGGTTTGTGCACTTCGGCTACCTGAACCCAAACAGTCACAAGTGAAGTACTTTCATCATGGATGCTAGATAGCATGTACTCATCCCTCCTGTCTGAAAATTTCAGAGCTAGCAGCCAATTATTCCGCAGGGCACTGCACTGTCCCCTCTCAAGTTTTTTACAGACAAGCTCCCTTGGATAGACTTTCTGGTTAGAACGGATTGTGCCACAAGCAACAGTGTCCACTATAAACAACTCCTTGAACAACTTCACTCCAGTGTAGAAATTATCTACGTACAAATGGTGACCTTTGTTAAACAGTCATCTACCAAGTTCCCACACAATTTTCTCGCTAACTCCAAAAGTGGGCAGACAACCAGGAGGGTCAATACTGGAATCCCTACCAGTGTGGAAACAGAAATTATACATGTATCCTGTACTACTTTCTGACCGCATATACAATTTAATTCCATACCGTGCTCTCTTACTAGGAATGTACTGCTTAAAAACTAAACGCCCATTGAAAAGGACCAAAGACTCATCCACACTTATCTCTTTGCCTGGAAGGACAGGCCTAATCTTAAAAAGACCGTCACAATCAGGATGATCTTGTGGCAAGACTAAAGCATTGTCTACAAAATGCAGCATACGAAGAAGAAGCAAATAGCGATTACGAGTCATAGTTGCAGGAAATATAGCCATTGCCATCAAGGGACTTGTAGACCAATAAGAAGCCAGTGATGACTTCCTTATCAACCCCATCAAAAAAGTCAAACCTAAACACTTTTCCATCTCTTCCAGATATGTGGAAACCCACTGAGTGGCTCTTGACTGAGGCATAAGTCTGGTAGCATTGTCCCTCAAATATTGCTCCGCATACAAATTAGTCTGCTCAACAATCTCTTCCAAAAATGCATCGTCCATAAACAAGTGAAAGAAATTGACAGGCAAAAAGTTTTCCGTATTGACTCTACACCCTGGGAGACCAGTAAATGCAGGTAACTGTGGCTGCTCCATGTTTGGGGCAATCCAGGTGTCAGGTCTTCTAATGGGAAACCCTTCAGCCCCGGGCTGCTGCACTCTTGGCATATCAATGTCCTCCTCTAAGACAGGCCCTTCATCTACACTGAGAGTGGCTTCCTCATCAGAAGAATCCTCTCAGACAAAAAACTCACTGCCAGAAACTCTCACTTCCTCCTCTGCCTTAGATGCAGAGTCAGTCTCATAATCATGGTCAGAAGACAACTCAAAAAGCATGCCAACAACCTGCTGAGCGGTCACTGTGTGGCTAGCCATGATCCTTACTAACAACAAATGCATTGCCAACAACAACCAGCACTAAAATAAGTAATAAACAAAGGCCCATATTTATACTTTTTGACGCAAAAATATTACCGCCGGCTAACGCCATTTCTGTGCGCTGTGCGGGCGTCAAATTTATACTTTGACGCATGGCGGCGCAAACCACAGGTGTGAGTCATTTTCTTTGACGCACACCACAGTGTCACGTCGTAAAGGAAAACAACTTTAATGCGGCGGAAATGACTGTGAGCCGATTTACGCCACCGCAAACCGGATATGCTGCGTTTTGTGACACAATAGCGTCAAAACTCGCCGCAAACACAGCCATTTGTGCAGAGGAGAGCCAAAATGGATCCCAGATGCTTGTACAGACCCCAGGAAGATGACAACAGACCAGGAACCAGCCAGGAGGACCCACACAAGACCCAGGACAGGGAGAAGAAGAAAAGAAAGTGTCGCTTCAGTGCAGAGGAGCAGGAAATCCTGGTTAAAGAGGTGACGGAACACCAGCACCAACTGTTTGTCACCTCAAAGTTGCCAATCAGTAGGAGAGAGGCAATATGGCAACAAATTGTTGACAAGATTAACAGTGTGGCAGAAGTACGGAGAACAGTCATCGAGTGCAAGAAACGCTGGCATGACTTTAAGCGCAGGACCAAGGAAAAGATGGCCAGGAACAGGAAGGCAGCACTGCAGACTGGAGGTTGGAGGCCCGCACCACAGGAGGCCCTGGACCACATGGAGGAGATGGTTGCAGCCGCCATCCCTGAGGAGATCGTCACAGGGATTCAAGGACAGGACAGCACAGACTACCAGTAGACAACACACATGCAGGGTAAGTCGCATGGGGAATTAAAATGCACTAATGTTAACTGCCAGCGGGGGAGAATACCTACTACAAAATGCATGTAAGTCATCATATACATGGAGTGGCATGGGTAAAGGGGCATGGCACAGGGGCATGACCCGTTCAGAGGAAGCCTGAGGCACACCACTATACAACACCAACAACCTTTCCATGGGGGTATGCTGCCATGCCAACGATGTTGCAAAGGTAAAGCCACGCCAGGAGGGAAGGGCACAACGTCAAACTGACATCCCGTCACACGTCAGCCACTATGCTCCCTACATTAACTAGGGCCCAATTAACAACCTAAAGCCATATCGACAACTGGAATGTAACATTAACAACAGTTGCCACTACCCCCTCTGCTATGTGTGCTGGTCAAGTAGCCAATGGCAGTAACGTCCCCATGGATCACACACACCCATATTAGAGGGTTTAGGATGACAACGTTAACAGTGCCCTGAAACAAGACAAATGTTCTAGTCCTGTCAAATGTGAATGTCCATAGTTGCCGCAAACATCAGCCAATGTCATCCACATTAGGAGGTACACAGCAGTAATGTCACACCGATGCTGCATATGTCAGGGTCCATCCTGTGCCTGGGTCACAATGCAACATCCCAAATGTCATACTGCTCAGATAACAGCATTAAGGGGGAGGACACATGTAACTGGTCACTGAAATACACCTGCACAGTCAGAGGAGGAAATAGGACACTGCTACGACTATCAGGGCAATCCAATGTACCACACATTCCCCAACATCAGCAGTACACATTACCAATGCTGACATCCATATTGTGCTGTAACAATGCAATACATAGTATACGCCACATTTCAACTGCATATAGGTGGATGTGAAAGATCAGAGACTGGGGCAGGTCCAGATTGTTATGTGTGTTGCTAGTGCCATCAGAACACCCACAGCCAGTGAAAGGTCTCACCATAAGAATGGAAGTAGGGGGCGGGTTGAGTAGGACACGAAGGTGGCAATTCACTATTTGGCCAGAACCAACACCTAGAGGAGATAATGCTGACAAGTCCACAAACTGACCACAATACATGTGACATGCAGGTGGGGCATAGACCTTGGAGTATGCCCATCTGAAAGACTGGAGCAATGAACAGGAACCAAGATCACAATGTGAAAATCATCACAAGGCAGGCATGTCACATCACAATTGCCACAACACAGACACACTAATTGTACCCTATTTCATTGCAGAGGACGATGGATCTCCTGCGGATATGCCTGTCCAGGACTACCCTGATGACATGGATGACGAACTGACCAACATCAGCCACCAGACCCCACCTTCAGTCACAAGGAGGAGTACAGATATAGCAGCCATTGCAGAGGATCCACCCACCACCCCAATTGTACGACCTGCCAGCTCCAATACAGCTGAGGACTCTGACGACACTGGCACCAGCTTTGAGAGAACTGTGGTCGGTGTACAGCAGGAGCTGGCCAAGGAGGTGTGGGTGGGGATGCAAACTATGGCAGCCAGCCTAGAGGGGGTGCGTTCATGCATGATGTCAACTGAAGAACAGGCAGCAGCTATGCAAGGGCGAACAAGTGTCTTGCAGGAACTTGAAAAAAGGCTGAAGGAAATCAGCAGAGCTGTAATACAGTTGACCCAACACCTACAACAGCAATCCTGTCAACACGTGCACAAATGCAACATTGAACCCCTCAGGGCCGACCTGGCTGCCTACCATCATGATATGGCTGCTATTCTTAAGAACCAGCAGATCCTCCTTGCAGCAGTACTGCCCTTAAGACCCCCACAGGTAGCAGCTACCGGGATGTCTGACTCCTCGTCTACACACACCGAGGTGTGTGTTGCTCCTTCACAATCACCACCAACAAGGGAAGAGGAGGCAACCCACACATCAGAAGATGAAGACAAAGGAACATATCACCTTCACACGTAAAAGTACCCGGTAGCACTAGTCCCTGCCACATGGCCACCTATTACCAAGGTCCTGTGCTTTGTACCATGCCAGTCTTGCAACAACTATACTCAAGCATTGTTCTGCAAACCACTGTTTATCTTGTCAGCCTGCCCAGTGATTGTCTCTCACTGACTCATTAGCAAGTCCTGTCCCTCTGCTCTGTCTGACACTTCACCCCAGTATGTCCAATGACATATCCTTTTGCACTTGTGTAGGATCACAATGGAAGATGACACTATAATGGACTCACAATCATGGACAATGTACATATAGCACTACAGCACTTTTCAATAAATAGCACTTACACAACCACTTTGTCTCTGTATAATGTGACACATCAACCGTGCAGTAGATCAGTGAATTTTGCCTCCTGTGAAATATCATAGATTGTCAATACAACTGTCCTGAAATAATGTGGGCTGATAACTATGCACAGTGGCCTGGATTCTACCATACTCTGCCCTTCCTGAGGGTAATTTCTGAGGAAAAGAGAAACTATACACCATAATGCTGTGTGGGACAGATTAACGCTTCCTCAAGGGATGTCAAAACCAGAAAATAGTGCCTTCAAAATTTTGCTTCAAAGCAAAACTAACACATGTAACATTGCCCACAAATATAAGCTAACACACAGCAAACTGCATGAATGGAGGTGTATGAGTTTACATCCAAATAAGTAATCATGCTGAACAGTGTAACAAATGATCTATGTGAGTTATGTACACTATACTACAAGAGAGCTTACTACCACTCACCTTATAGGGGTTTCCTTGGACATGAGACTGCAGTCAGACATAACACAGTGTCCCCAATACTAAGGCCCTCATTACAACCCTGGTGGTCCAAGACCGTCAGGGCTGTTTCGACGGAAGCACAGCCAACAGGCTGGCGGTGCTTCCTGGCGTATTACGACCGCCGCGGTCGCACCGCCGGGGCCGGCGGTTTTCCGACACAATGGCCCCGGCGGTTGTAATCCGCCAGGGCAGCGCTGCTTGCAGCGCTGCACAGGGGATTACGAGTCCCCGACCGCCAGCCTTTTTCTGGCGGTCTGAGCTGCCAGGAAAAGGCTGGCGGTACGGGGAGTCGTGGGGCCCCTGGGGGCCCATGCGGCTTTTCACTGTATGCTATGCAACTGCACCCGTCGCCGGCTCCCATGTTGCAGCCCACATCCCTGCTGGGCCGGCGGGCGGAAACTTGGTTTCCGCCCGCCGACCCAGCGGGGATGTCCAAATGGGCACCGCAGGAGTGGGGCCGCATTGGCGGCCGCACAGCGGTTACAGCTTGAAAGTTGTAATGACCCCCTAAATCTGGAAGCACAGTATGTGACATTGAAAACATACATCACGAAAAAAACACACTTTGGGATCCATAGTAATTGTGATTGGTGGTTGCAATGAATGGCCGAATCTTAGCTAAGTAGCTTTGGGGTAGCTGCCACTGTTACCATTCAGTTGGGATTTGTTTGCAGCATATGACACAAAATGTAATACAAAAGAGACACTGTACACTCATGCCAAGGCCCTGATCTACAAGCATGTGACACATACTGTAAAGGGTTACCTACATATTTATTAAACAGTAAAAACAGAAGTGAAAACTCTGGGAAAAGCCTTACCTACCCTAATCTACCCTAACTACTCATTACCGACAACTGTCCCTAACTAACCTAAGCTAAACTTACTTATCACATTTAACTAAACGTTCTAAGCATCAGCCCCCCACCCCACTTATGAGATGGGACACATGGAGGACGAAAGATACCAACCTAAACATATACTATCCTATACTACACAAATATATATATATATATATATATATATATTTTTTTTTTTTTCTAAAAACACAACATTGCCAACAAACACATAAAAATAAACAGTAGAAATATTCAGGAACCCCTACCCCCACCAACTAACACTAACTAAACTAACAGCCTATACTAACCTAACACTAAGCCCCCTAAAACCCACAAATTATAAGAACCAGGAAAGATGAGGGAGGGAATCATGTCCATCTCATAGTCTACAGGTTGGCCCTCCAGAGGGTCCTCTTGATGGAACGCACCCGCCGGTTGACCTGTCGCACCTCCTGGTGCAGTCTGCTCATCTTCCTAAGGGCACGGTCCAATTTCCGTTGGCATTTGTGCAAAAGCAGCAGGGTCAATGGCTGCAGCAGGGGTGGTCTGGGTGCCAGCCGAGGAAGTATGGGCCCGTGTTGTGTCCATGGCTGAGGGCTGCCCTGCAGGTGGTGCTGTGTTTGGGCCAGGAGCACTTGCCGTGGATGGACCCGCAATGGTCCCAGCTGCTGGTGGTGCCACCTGGGTGCTAGTGGTGGTAGTGCTGGTGGTGGTTGTGGTAGGCAAAGAAGGGCCGCCTTGTGCAAATGCCTTCCAGGCTCCGGAGGCTCATTCATGGCGATACCTGCGGGCCATTTTTCGGTACCCAGACTCGACATCAAGGATGTGGCGGTATCTCATTGCCCGCCATTGAAACTCCCTGACCTGGATGGGAGTCATATTTGCAGCTGTTTAGACAACTAGAAAATCTATCAATAGGTACTGCATTGTGTGAAATGGCACAAGAAGTAAATCAGACAATATTGTACTTGTAACAGCTCATATCATCATACAGAACATTGATTGTCCCTGAGGAAGTACATGGCAAGCCAGCCTACAAAGGTCCTATCACACATAGCACATCCAAACCCTACAAGATGGGTAACAACAGGCATGATTTTGGCATCATAGTTCTCCCAGTTGTCAGCTAACAATCATGCTGCACATCCTCCACCTCTGCCAGGGCTACAAATGTCATTGTATGGGATGGAAATCTAGGGCCACATGATCTGCGAGTTGTAAATGGACTTGCCAGTATAGTAAGCATGTGCTAAACATGAGTGTGTATACTAGATTCAGACAAGTGATTCACTGATTTACATGTCTGTGTACCAAACTTGTCTCATCAGTCCTAGGTACACTATTCACAAACCTATGCCTGTGTCTGGGGGTGGTGGGGACTATCAGACTATCAACTAATAATTTATAACAACAAGGACACCCAGGAAGCTTAGGAAAGCTGGACATGTGCTTGGCCCAGCACACACACCACAGGTAAGGAGGATCTCCAAATAGGAGACAGCTAACCCATGACCAATCCCATGGACACTCATGTTTGGAAATGCAGACCTTTGTCCACATAATTTACTACCAGTAAGCCATGACTTACAACAAACACAGAGATCCAAGAACACCTCTGGCCATGAGTTGCATGCACACCTAGGCCAGTGTACTCAAGTGCCACATACTCATAGCACGACATGTGGAGCTACATGCTGCTAGGTAGTTTAACCTACAGTTCAATAAGTACATTAGTGAATAGGGAAGCAGAAGTCTGTGGGTAAGCATTTGGCATCCCCATTCTGGGAGAATTCGGGTCTGACTGGCTGACTAATTCACTAATATGGTCCAGTGCGACTTTTTCTGAATCAAGTTTTATCCACATGACTCATCCTTATTCACATTGCCGTGCCTACAGGACTGACCTAGAATACCAAAATATGACAATAGGATAAGGATTGGCCAACTCAAAGATGGTTATAAATTGATATTCCACTCATGGAACAAAACAAATGATTGGCCAGTGCATCACACCTTGCTATGTGTCCAACACACAGGAGTCCATCACACATCACCAGCAAACACAACACATAACAGACACATCAACACTTACTGGAGTTGTCTGGGTCCTCATATCGAGCCACCTCCCCAACAGTGTAGGGTGCAGGTCCACCTGTAAGGCATGGAAGGGAGAAATGTGCTAAATATCTGTGCACTGTACAACAATTCCAAAGACAAATACTATGTGTAAGATTACATCAGAAAGTAAAGCCTCTCAGACATGATGATACTGCATCCTACATAGCACGGCTAACATGTACATACCCTGGGTCTCCAGTGAGTAATACACACATATCTGCACACATGCAGTGGCCCTAACTATCATGTGGTGGCAAACATGCTCCTTCTTAGTGAGCAGATCAAATCATGGAGTGTATTCGTCTCATCATGTGTATCCATGAGAGACATCCAAAGCCACTTTCCATGAGGACTGCATTACCAGTCAACCAGCCATTGTGACCATGACAAATTTATGACACACAGGTACAATGTACAGAGGGCCAGGGACAGTTAATAGCCCTCATTTTGTTACAGTTTCTTCATTTGATGTGACACAGCTATGATGAGTTGCACCAACCATTGAGATATGAACCCATGTGCATACCTTTGCCCAGCCATACCTAATCGAAATGTGTCACTACAAACTCCAAATACCAGTCTAAGATGTTAGCTGAGCACAGCCAGAACTTGTTACCTATGTGTACAAATCCAGATCAGACATGTATCCGAAATGAAGGAGGGGCACAATAATCCCTAAGATGTTTGGAATTTCCATGATCGGTTTCCTTACACACTCACCAGACACACATGAGACATATGTTCGGGCCACATTGCTATCATCAATTGACATGAAGCCTGCACTCATTTTCAGCCTCATGTTGTGTTTAGAAAGTCAGTCTAGCTGTTGCATCAACAAATGATGGTAATGAGTTGGACATTTCTATACCTCACAGGCAACAGTGGCCTATATCTATACATAATTGGCTCCTGATTTGTGTTGCTGTTTGACACAAAGCCAGCAATAACTTACATAATGCAAATGTATTCAGTAAGTTTGCGGAGCTCTTGCTTCCTAACAGCTAGAAATTGTGGTCCTTAACAAAGTAGAAATATGACCCTGTATGTTTCAATAGCATTCCACACACTCAACAACATTGCCGGCAGATATTGTAAAAATCAACTGATGTCACTACAGAGCAATTAAACGTGCACATTAACATGATTTGTACTCACCAACAGGGCCACCAATCACAATCCCCAGGTGGTCCAGCAGATCTTGCTCCCTGGAGACAAGGTCAGCCCAGCGGTGCTTCACCTGGTGCTCTTTTCTGGGAGTCTTATAAATCCTTTGCTGATGATGCAACACCTTTGCCCACCGGAGCCTCCGTGCCTCAGTGTAATACCCCTGTATCACACGCCCACCTGCCTCAATCATTAGGGGTAGGAAATGGCACACCAGCCAAATTATTCCACCCAGCTCCTCCTCTCCCATCCTGCCAAGACGAGGCCTACCCAACATATTTGTACCAAAAGAGAAATAGGGGATAAAAGGGAACAAAGGAAAATAGGGGGAAAGTAGGACAGGAAAAATAAAAAAAAACTACTTACACAGCCCAACTATATGCAAACTAACACTACCCACAACAGACTCCCAACAAAACAAAGACAATACTTTTCAACACAAATGAGCACAAAAAACACTCAGACAGGATACTACAACAAGTTTTTAATCACAAACAGACAATAAAAAGACCACACAGGAGACAAATTCATTAAATATAAAGAGACAAATTGAAACACAGCCACACAGTCAGGAAATATCACAGACTGCAAAGTGAAAGTGAAAGTACATCCACTGTACCTATTCTGTAAACAGGATATCCTATTACATCACTTCCTGCCTAAAATGGTGGGCGTTTTTATCGTCATGCGTCAAAATATTTTTTTTGATGCACAGGAGTAAATTTGAGCCCGCATCCATATGTTTCGAAATTGTTTTAAACTTAACCAATTTTCAGTTAGTACAGTGTGGAAGATACCGCTCAGGGCCAATGGTTCTTTCAGGGCATTATGTGCCATTTTTCGGCCATCAGTGTCATTTTTAGACGCATGTGTGTCATTTTTTGACAAGTATGCAGCAAAATTCCAGGCATTAACTGGGTTTGGGTCATTTTACCATTTTAATGTAATATTACAGTTGTGACAATACTGAGATAGGCTGATTGCACCCACTTTGGGCATGACGGTGTATGGGCACATGTGACACATCATACTACTGTGGACCATGATCCGCTACTTCATGTACAGGATTTTCACTCTTGACTGACGCAATAGCTGGCCAAACGTGTGACCTACATATATGTATTGCACAAATTGGGCATGTTTGGCGTCAGGACAGGATAGCAAGGTGACGCACATAAGTACAATACCTCAATGCCTATCGCTCAATGTGTGCATTGGCTACTAATATTGTTGTTGACCCACTGTGTGAGCATCACAAGATGCATTATTGCAAATATGCTTGTATGCATGTGGAGTCAATGTGTCCAACCCTCAGATGCAATTCAGTGTGGAAATGAGAGAGGACATGTGTTAGTCATACATGTAGCAACAACTGCTCTGTGCACTTTCTAGTTTTTAGGTAACATAAACACCACAAATGACAATGCATGCACCGGATAGATAGCAGACGGTTGTTCATGTCAATGGTCCAAAACTTGGCCATCACATGTCCTGGAATTTTGGATACTGCTTCCTAGGCACTTGTTGGTGAACCCACCTTGAGTCAGGCACATGTACATACTAAGTGGGTACCGTGTTATTGACACAGAGAGCCAAAGATGAACCACATTTGTAATGTCACGCCACAGTTGAGGTCACATAACTGAGCCACAACTCTCCTGTAGCAGTGGCGGACCAGCAGACCAAGCAGCACGTGGCCACATATTTCCAGTGATCAATTGCACAGAGGTGTCTGGTTCATGTGTGTGGGCCAATGTTAATCTTGTATATTTTTAGGGGTCTATGTTGTCACAGTTACGTCCAGGTCTAGTCATGAGTCAGTGGCGCATATTCCTGTATCTACTGAGTATCCTTCGGAGATCAATGGAAGTAAAGCCAATGAGGATTTGAGAACTCACATGGGGATGTTCCTACCCTGTCACTGCAGACGTGTTATGTGACTGTCAACAGGGCAACCTTGGTGTGCTGAGTAAGATCATATCTCAGGATTCTTGTACCGGCAGGTGTCACTACAACATTTGTACGCAGGTTAGCCTCTAAAGTTCCCACTGCACCTGGGAACATCATAGCCTCTGTGCTGATTAATCTCGCAGCTATTCATCACGCACGGCCCATCAATATGTTGTGAGCAATGTGAATCAGCATGTGAACTGTCAGGGTCCTAACATGTGTGGACTTTTCATGCACATTATCTGACGTTGCTGGTTCTGCTGGAGGCAACATACCCAATCCCTGCATACAGCCATGGTACACTGTCACACTTTGTTGCTCATGCATACATGAGACCCAGACAAGGGATAGGACATGATTTGGGTATTTGGAGACAAGTTCCCAATTATGGTATGATAAATAAGCAGATTATGCTACACAATGCATTTGAGTATGCATTGAAGAACCACCTGACTAAATACCCCCTGGAGGAATGTGAGGGTTGGGAAAGCAACTATGATACAGATGTAGCCACAAGGAACCTTTAGGGTATCGCACAGACAGGTGCCATTCAGGCTAACAGGATGCAGAGTCAATCAGGATCCAGCAATTTCACAAGGTACATACTGAGTGGTCTGACTGAGACTGGTCGGAGGAAGAACAAGACAGTTGACATGGAAAACTGTGTTTGTCCTGTGTTTTGGAAGGTGACACATAAACCCAAGGGCTGAGTTACACAGCTTATTTTTCTGACAATGCATAACAGTGTAATCGATAAAATGGCAGCTTCTATGCTGTTCCAAGCATCTGCAAGGGCAGTGCATGTTCAAATGGCTGGTCTGCATGGAGGTGCTCACAGGTGTGTGCTGCATCAGTTTCTCACAAGTCCTGTAGGTGAGATTCGAGTTCAAATGGCCAACAGTACCTTTCACATGGGAAGCAATCTACAGGTGATGACCGGGTTTAGAGATTACAAGCCAATACATTATTTAACCTGACGTCCATGCAGACAGATGTACAATGACTATGGCATACCACACTAAAGGGTGAAGCACACTGGATTAATATTGTTAGTCTGTGTGTGTGTAGAGGAGGGAATATCTGGGTACACATATTACCATTCCAGGGACCTCTTAAGATGGATGGGGTGAGACTGGGAACATGGGTGTGTCTGGACTTAGGACATGGGCTGACATGTACATGGAATGTCATGTGCGCAATGCTTGTCATAGGTGTGGCACTTGTGCTCTCTATGTTCTGCTTATATGGAATTCTAGTCACACATGGTCCTTGCAAAGATAGGTGATGTAACAGTTACTGCTGTCAAGGGAGTGGCCATACATTAATATTACTGTTGCAAATGCACATCCACTGCCTCATGTATGATGCATTTTGTTCCATCATTGACTGATGGTGTCTTAGTTGTGTGCCATATGCTGAAAAGAATAATGTTGCCAACATGTATGTGTGAAATAGGTGTGGTCTTCTGCTATTGCCCTTCAAAGGTGAAATGTACAGGATATATGCCATTTACAGTGTGTGTGAATGGGACTGTTGAATAATACGCATCATAATTGCTTTGGAAATTTCTGTGTCCTGATCAGTATATCAGCAATGCTCCATGAGGCTACACTCTTATTCTTATAGTTAGAGATAAAGGTGAGCAAAAATGATTACTCAGAACCATGATATGTTGATTATTATAAGTGTTTATTTACTTATGTTAATACAGTGGTGATGGTGAGTTGATTCAAAAGAAATTGTTGACAATATGTTTGCGCCTACACAATCCTGCAGCTGTGTTTGGTTGGTCCCCCTCATGTTGAAGGCCAGCATCCTCCTCTTCCTCCTCTTCAGGCATTTGTGGCTCTGGTTCTAATAGGGGAATGTACCTTCGTACACAAATGTTGTGCAGGATGGCACAGGTTAAAATGATCTAACAGACCATTTCTGGTGAGTATAGGAGGCTGCCACTAGTGATGTCGAGGCACCTGAATTTCGACTTCAGAATGCCAAAGGTCCTCTCGACTATGGTGCCTGTCCTCCTATGTGCCTCATTGTAGGCACGCTCTGCTGCAGTGCTTGGGTTGCCAAATGGGGTCACAATCCATGGCTGGATCCAATACCCCTGATCAGTGAAAGAGAAAATTATTGAGATCATGTTGATGTAGCTTGCCCCATTAATATCACCTTGCATGGCAGTTGTTCTCTTGTGTTGTCTGTGACTCATTTGTGTTTGTGTTATTGGGTGTCATTACAACCCTGGCGGACGGTGTTAAAGCGGCGGTAAGACCGCAAACAGGCCGGCGGAAAAAAAAAAGGGAATTATGACCGTGGCGGAAACCGCCAACAAAGACAGCCACTTTAACACTCTGACCGCCACGGCGGTACAGACAAGCAGCGCGGCTGTCACCGCCAACAGACAGGCGGGAGACAAAGTACCACCCACAGTATCATAACCTACCAATCCGCCACCTTTTCCTGGGCGGATTCACCGTGGATAAAAACACGGCGGAAACAGCCATTTCAAAGGGAAAACGCTCACCTCAAACACTCCACAAGGAAGGAGGGCACCATGGAGCCGGAACTCCAAATATTCCCTGCCAAAGTCTTCCTGCTCCTGTACGATCATCATCAACGCCGGCGCCGAAGACAACGGTGAGTACTGCACCTACGACATAGGGGAGGCAAAAGTCAGGGACACACACACCCAACACCCCCACCCCCACCCCGACCCTCACCCACTACAACACATACACCAATGCATATCCAAACATCACAGTGACAACCCCCAACCCCCTGGAAGAATGCAAAGACAAAAGGAAATGAGTGCAACCATTGTAATGTATAAAAATACAGTAAACTAATATATGCAGATATATATACACATTTAACAAAATATACATCACGATTAGTAGTGCAGGTATGCACCATTCAATGTCCGTGGACCACTGGCCCCAGAATGCATGGGCGAGGCCCACATCAGATACCTGAGCAAAACGGAGAGAACACTGCTGGGGCATCAGATCGAAATACAACAGGCACCTCAGGGGGAAGGGAAGGGGGGCACCTCAGCCAGATGACAGCACCATGCCAGATCCACGAGGGGGCTCCATGCCCATTGATGTATCCTGGGGAGTGCAAAGCCACAGTCTCTCAAGTCTCTACAGTGGGTGGTTTGCCCACTGCTTTATCCTGGGGAGTGCAAAGCCACAGTCTCACAAGTCTCTACAGTGGGTGGTTTGCCCACTGCTTTATCCTGGGGAGTGCAAAGCCACAGTCTCACAAGTCTCTACAGTGGGTGGTTTGCCCACTGCTTTATCCTGGGGAGTGCAAAGCCACAGTCTCACAAGTCCTTTCAGTGGGTGGTTTGCCCACTGCTTTATCCTGGGGAGTGCACAGCCACAGTCTCACAAGTCTCTATAGTGGGTGGTTTGCCCACTGCTTTATCCTGGGGAGTGCAAAGTCACAGTCTCACAAGTCTCTATAGTGGGTGGTTTGCCCACTGCTTTATCCTGGGGAGTGCAAAGCCACAGTCTCACAAGTCCTTTCAGTGGGTGGTTTGCCCACTGCTTTATCCTGGGGAGTGCACAGCCACAGTCTCACAAGTCTCTATAGTGGGTGGTTTGCCCACTGCTTTATCCTGGGGAGTGCAAAGCCACAGTCTCACAAGTCTTTTCAGTGGGTGGTTTGCCCACTGTACCATCCTGGGGAGTGCAAAGCCACAGTCTCACAAGTCTTTTCAGTGGGTGGTTTGCCCACTGATTTATCCTGGGGATTGCAAAGCCACAGTCTCTCAAGTGGATGACAGTCTCCACTGGTTCTGGAGGGGGACAGGTGCCCAGAGTGCTTCATCCTGTTAAGGGCTGAGGTAGTGGATGCTGTTCTCCACTGGTTCTGGAGGGGGACTGGTGCCCAGAGAGCATCACTCTCCCCGTGACGGTCCCAGTTCCGTCACTGCCCCTGCCGCACATGGGCTACCGGTGCTTGAGTTGGCGGTGCTTGCCCTGTTCAGCGGTGCTTGCCATGGCGGTCTTTGCCCTGTTCAGCTGTGCTTGACTTTGCAGTTTCTGACCTGTTCAGCGGTGCTTGCCATGGCGGTCTTTGCCCTGTTCAGCGGTGCTTGACTTTGCAGTTTCTGACCTGTTCAGCGGTGCTTGCCATGGTGGTCTTTGCCCTGTTCAGCGGAGCTTGCCCTGTTCAGCGGTGCTTGCCTTTGCAGTTACTGACCTGTTCAGCGGTGCTTGCCATGGCGGTCTTTGCCCTGTTCAGCGGTGCTTGCCCTGTTCAGCGGTGCTTGACTTTGCTGTCTCTGACCTGTGCAGCGGTGTTTGCCATGGCGGTCCCTCATTGCCCAGCGGGGCTGTGGCTGCCGGGGCCCTCCTGGGCACTGACTCTGGCGGTGGTCTCCTGACCAGTGACGATGCGACTGCCCTCCTGGGCACTGACTCTGGCGGTGGTCTCCTGACCAGTGACGATGGGACTGCCCTCCTGGGCACTGACTCTGGCGGTGGTGTCCTGGCCAGTGACGATCGGGCTGGCGGAGGCCTCCTGGGCAGCAGGGATGATGACGGCCTTCTCCGCAGTGCTGATCTTCCCAGACTTTGGCGCTTTCTTCTGCCCCTTCCCCACCTTGGGAGGAGTCATAGCTGAGTCGACACTCCCCCCGGGACCCTTGTGAGCGGCTTTGCCAGCTGGAGTCTTCCCCCTATCCCGTCGGGCACTGTCCAACTTCTGGTGCTTCACAGGGGGGGGACTGGCTGTGCTTTGGCTCCGTGTCACACTGGCTGCCCTGGTGCCCGGTGCACTCCACATACCTCTAACAGGCACCACTGGTACCGGAGATTTTTTGGCTGAGGTGCTAGTACGGGACCTATGAATTGGAGGGTGGGGTGGTGGGAAAGAGGTCAACGTTGCTCAGGAAAAGTTTCTGACGAACACTGGGACAGGTAGCTGGAGGGTGTCTGGGAGTGGAGGAAGAGGAGGTGGTTGTAGGAGGTATAACTTTTGATGATTTGGGTGCAGGTGCATGTTCTGGAGGCTGTTGTGAGGTGGATGGATGTTGGGTGTGTGTGTGCCTGTGTTTGTGTACTTTGGGAGGGGGCGTCACAGACACACTGGGAGAGGACACAGGGGACGTGTAAAGGGTAGTGGGGGTGGTGAGTGCAGGTGAGCGTGGTGTGGTGGTGGGTGTGCTGCTGCGAGTCCTAGTGGCTGTAGTGGTAGTGCATGCAGGTGAGAGTGTAGACGACACTGGGAGGGAGGAGGGAAACGACGAGGAGGGGGACACAGTGGAGGCAGTGGATGTTGCTGTGTCTGTCTGTGGGTGATGCTTGTGTGAGTGCCTGTGGGATGTGTGGTGCCTATGTTTGCCTGAGCTTCCCTTGTGTGTTGACGTGTGTGCAGGCTGGTCTGATGGTGTGCTTGGGATAGGCAGAGGTACAGGGGATTGGGTCTGGGTGGAGGAAGTTGGAGGGGGGAGACTAGAGACAGGGACAATGGCTGCCATCAGTGCTGAGGCCAGAGATTGCAGGGTTCGATGATGGGCAGCCTGACCAGAATGAAAGCCCTCCAGGAATGCATTAGTGTGTTGCAACTCCCTTTCTACACCCTGTATGGCATTCACAATGGTAGACTGCCCAACAGTGAGTGACCTGAGGAGGTCAATGGCCTCCTCACTGAGGGCAGCACAGGTGACAGGGGCAGGGGCTGAGGTGCCTGGGGCGAAGGTGATGCCCACCCTCCTGGGTGAACGGGCACGGGGCGAAGGCTGAGGGGCTGTTGGGAGGGCGGTGCTGGTAGGGGGGGTGGTGGCTGTACCTGTAGAAGTGGGGGGCACAGATGTGGCCGCCACCACAAGGGAGCTCCCATCGGAGGACGAGTCTGTGTCGCTGGTTGCTGATCCGGTGACCGCCGGGAATCTCCCCTCGCCCTCCGTCCCACTGGTGTATTCTGAGTCCATGGTGTGGCCCTCCATGGCCATGTGGGATGCAGCCCCCTCGTGCTCTGGTGCCACTGTACCTCCGCCTGATGATGCTGATGCACAAACGAACAGGGAGAGCACAAAAAGGGGGGGGGACGACAGAAGAAAGACAGGTTGAGTGCATGGCTTACCGCTACCGTTGGCGGACACTACAGACACAGCAGCCCCCTGCACTACACCGCGCTGTTGGGCTCTACAGATGCAGTTCCTGGGATATGGCCTACATGGCTATGGTGGACATCTGCACACATAGATGATACAGGGGCATGTATACCTGTACTTGGCACTCTACAGAGGTGGGGTGGAGTGGCACATGGCCTGCATTACGGAGGGGCCTAGCCTACGGAACTCGCCCTGGCCTAGGGAAACCCACAGCCCTCCTCCCCCACCCAGACCCCTCCACTGCGTGCAAAATCAGCTGAATGAGAGTGTACTTACCCCCTTGTGTCTGCTGTAATGCCCTCAAGTGCCCATCCAACTCAGGGTAGGCCACCGCCAGGATCCGGAACATCAGGGGGGTCATGGTGCGACGGGCACCCCTCCCACGTTGGGAGGCCATCCCCAGCTGAGCCTCCGCCGTCTTCTTGCTCCAGCGGCGAATGTCCTCCCATCTTTTACGGCAGTGGGTGCTCCATCTCTGGTGGACCCCCAGGGTCCGGACGTCCTTGGCGATGGCATGCCAAATATCCTTCTTCTGGTGGGCGCTGACCTACATGACATGTACAGGGGAAGAAGAGAAGTCATTACCAACTGCACCGTCGAAGTGAGTGGCCCACATTTCTGCCCTTGCCATGTGGCACATGCATTCACAGTCCTTCATGCTCGCAGAACTCTGCCCCCTTCCTTCTTACAACCAGCCCTCTCCACCCAGGCATAGCCCATACAACTTGCACCCTATGTACTCACCTGCTGGTCTGGAGGACCGTAGAGTAGCGTGTACTGGGGGAGGACCCCGTCCACGAGCTTCTCCAACTCCTGTGCAGTGAAGGCAGGGGCCTTTTCCCCAGACGCACGTGCCATTGTCTCTTCCAGACCGAGGTCACAGCAGCATTTGCAGTATAGGTCCTCTCCTGTCGAAGATCAGGTATCGAGTGATTCAACAGATAGAAAATGGCGGTCACGTCCGCGGCGGTGACGTCCGCGGCTGTGCGTATCATCACTGCCGGCGCACTTCGTCATTGGCTCCTGGGACCCATAGGGTCCAATGTTAACCAATGCAGCATTGCGCAGCGGTCTTCGACCGCCTACCACGACGGTGTACAACGCCAGCGCAGTTACCTCACATTCAATTGTCCCAGTTTAGAGGTCAGGCAGCCGCCATTTCAGGGGCCCACATGGCTTCATTTTCAACTGCGTCACACATACCTAGGCCTGGACTCAACACTCTTACAGACAACTTTTTGGATTATGTTTCGTGTTCTGTGTAGCTGTGGGTACATACCTCAGATTTGCTTGACTCTGTGGTCGCTTTTGTCCTTCCTAGGCACCGTCAGCTGGGACATGTGAGGAGATGGCGGAATCCTCCGGTGTACCGACCGCTGGTGGACTGTTGACAATGGAGGAGCGACATTTAATCATCACCTACAGGTTTGACCGTGCCACAATCCAGGAACTGTGTACCCAGTTGGAGCCAGACCTGATGTCAGCAATCCGCCATCCCACAGGAATCCCCCCTCAAGTGCAGGTGCTATCAGTGCTCAATTTCCTTGCAAGTGGGTTATTTCAAACAACAGTGGCCATGGCATCAGGGATGTCCCAGCCTATGTTTTCCAACGTGTTGTCCAGAATGTTGTCTGTCCTGCTGAAACACATGAGGAGCTACATCGTTTTCCCTCAAGTGGAGGATTTGGCTAATGTTAAAGGTGACTTCTATGCCCTTGGACATATCCCTAACATCATAGGTGCCATTGATGGGACCCATGTAGCTCTGGTCCCACCCCACAGGAGTGAACAGGTGTACAGGAACTGGAAGAGTTATCATTTGATGAATGTACAGATGGTATGTTTGGAAGACCAGTACATCTCCCAGGAAAATGCTATGTTCCCTGGCTCTGTGCATGACGCCTACATCCTGCGGAATAGCAGCATCCCTTATGTGATGGGTCAACTCCAGAGGCACCGGGTGTGGCTATTAGGGGACTCTGGTTACCCCAACCTGTCATGGCTATTGACCCCAGTGAGGAATCCCAGGACAAGGGCAGAGGAACGCTACAATGAGGCCCATGGGCGGACTAGGAGGGTGATCGAACGCACCTTCGGCCTCCTGAAGGCCAGGTTCAGGTGCCTCCATATGACAGGTGGTTCCCTATTCTACTCACCAAGGAAGGTGTGCCAGGTCATCATCCCCTGCTGTATGCTTCACAATCTTGCTTTGCGACGCCAGGTGCCTTTACTGCAGGAGGATGGTCCAGATGACGGTGTTGTGGCAGCTGTGGAGCCTGTGGACAGTGATGAGGAGGAAGCAGAGGAAGAAGACATTGATAACAGGGACTCAGTCATACAGCAATATTTCCAGTGACACACAGGTGAGAACACTTTCTTGACTACTACAAGTACTTTCACACTTCTACCTCTATCTTGTCTGTCAATTTCAACCAGTATTTGGTAACTGAGTTGTACATTTCCATTACGGTTTCACAGGTGTGGTTACCAACGTGTGTCATCTGCTTGCATCCTTCATGGACTTGTGATGTGTGACATAGGTATGTTGACATTACTATTGAGAACAGATTTTGTCACTGTCATAGCTAATACACATTTTCTAAATTACAGACTGACTCCAGATTGTTTTGTGGTTCAAGGGTGTTTATTGAAGTGCTAATTATTGGAGGGGGTGGTAAAATGGTGAGGGGTGATGGTGGAGGAATGTCCATGGCAGAGTCCTGTCTATTAGTCTCACAGGTGCACTGCCCATATGGGCATAGGAAGTGGAGCTGGGGCAGTTCCAATATGGACGGGGTTACAAAGTGGGACAGTGGGATGACAACCAGGGTGGTCTCATTTCTTGGCGGGGGTCTTGCCCTCGTGCTCTGTCCTGTTCCTGGATCTCAGGGACCGCTTGCGGGGTGGTTCTCCGTCTGCAGGGGGTGGGGTGCTGGTGTGGTGGTCCTGTAGTGGGGCGTCCTGTCCACTAGCGCCGGCGGAGGTGGTGGGCAGTTCATCGTCCATACTAGTGTCAGGGGCCCCTTGGACTGCCACGGTGTCCCTCATGGTGTTCTGTATGTCCTTCAGCACCCCTACGATGGTGCCCAGGGCGGAGCTGATGGTTCTGAGTTCCTCCCTGAAGTCCAAATACTGTTCCTCCTGCAGGCGCTGGGTCTCCTGAAACTTGGCCAGGACCGTAGCCATCGTCTCCTGGGAGTGGTGGTATGCTCCCATGATGGAGGAGAGGGCCTCGTGGAGAGTGGGTTCCCTTGGCCTGTCCGCCCCCTGTCGCAGGGCAGCCCTCCCTGTTTCCCTGTGTTCCTGGGCCTCCGTCCCCTGGACCGTGTGCCCACTACCACTGTCCCCAGGTCCCTGTTGTTGTTGAGGTGGTGGGTTATCCTGGGTTCCCTGTAGTGGTGGACACACAGCTGATTGACGTGTCCTGGGTACGGAGGTATGGGCCCGCTGGGTGGGTGCTGTGCTGGTGTTTCCAGAGGGTGGAAGGTCTGTGTTGGGCTCTGCCTGTGCGAGGGGAACCGACTGTCCCAAGGCCAACGATGGTCCGGGCTGCTCCTCTGGATCCAGTTGGCCAGAGCTGCTGTCATCACTGTGGGCCTCTTCTGTGGGTGGGGTAGAGATGCCTGGACCCTCCTGTCTGTTGACGTTAGGTAGTGGTCCCGCAGGGGTGTAAAAGTATGATTATTGCATGTGTGTGTGTCATGGTGTGCAATGGGTGGGTGAGCGTGTACCCCAGTGCTAGCATTCCTGTGTGGGAGCTTGTGTGATGATGGTTTGGGGGTGTTATGGGTATGTGCAGTGGGCATGCTTTAGTGAGGGGTGTCCATGCTTTGTCGTGTCATGCAGGGCTTGGTGTTGGGATGGGTGGTTTGTGTTATTAGTACATTAGTGAGGAGTTGGAGTGATAGGGGAGGGGGTGAGTGTGTTGGAGTGTGATAGCATGCAGGTAGGGTGGGGGATATGATAGTTAAGATTTGACTTACCAGTGTCCATTCCTCCACCTACTCCTCCGAGGCCCTCAGGATGCATAATGGTCAAGACCTGCTCCTCCCATGTTGTTAGTTGTGGGGGAGGAGGCGGGGGTCCGCCGCCAGTCCGCTGCACCGCGTTGTTGTGCCTGGAGACCACGGAACGCACCTTCCCCCGTAGGTCGTTCCACCTCTTCCTGATGTCATCCCGATTTCTTGGGTGCTGTCCCACTGCATTGACCCGGTCGACTATTCTTCGCCATAGCTCCATCTTCCTAGCTATGGAGGTGTGCTGCACCTGTGATCCAAATAGCTGTGGCTCTACCCGTACGATTTCTTCCACCATGACCCTGAGCTCCTCCTCGGAGAACCTGGGGTGTCTTTGTCGTGCCATGGGGTGGTGTAGGTGATGTGTGGGGTGGTGTATGTGGTGATGAGTGTGGTGATGTGTAGTGGTGTGTGGTTGTTGTGTGGGTGATGGTGTTGTGTGCCTCTGTGTGGTGGGGTTGTCTATTCTGTGCTCTCTCTCTGGCCTTCGTCAATCAGTTTTGGTCGTAGGGGTTTGTGGGTGATGTGGGTGTGTGTTTTATATTGTGTTGGGTGTGTGGGAGTGGTGTTTGTATGTGTATCAGGTGTGTGTAATTCGAATTGTCCAATGTGGCGGTGTTTTGGAGATGTGTGTGTATTTTGAGTGCGGCGGTGTGTACCGCCAATGGAATACCGCGGTTGAAAGACTGCTGCGTGGATTCGTGGGTCGTGATAGCATGGGCGTGTTTCTGTTGGCGTGACGGTGGAGGTTTTGTTTTCGCCAGTTTATCACTGACCTTTGGTGTGGCGGACTTGTGTGGGTGTCTGAATTTCGGCGGATTCCGAGATGTGGGTCATAATAGCTGTGGCGGATTTCCGCGGCTGTGGCGGTGTATTGGCGGTCTTCTGCACGGCGGTAAGCGGCTTTTACCGCCAATGTTGTAATGACCCCCATTGTGTTGATTTGTAGGCTTCTAGGATGTACCATCTGCATTGGGTTGTTTCCTTGGCTGAACGAGTGTTTGGCTGCTGACCGGTTGTCAGCAGTATATTTTGGCAGTTTAAGTACAGTGTGTACTCCCTAGCATTGTGACTTGTAATACAGGTGTCCCTGTGTCTTAACTGGGGGTGAGATGATAGTTCCATACACAGAATCAATTCGACAGTGGTGATAACACGTTTGCATCTATTTACCCTGGACATCCCATACCTTTTGACATATGCAATGGATTAATTTAAACATCAGTGAGACACTTACATTTTACAAGGTGACAATTAGCCAAACTTTTCCGTACGTTGTGATCATTGCCGTCTTAACATTTGACTGTACACTAATTTAACATGTGTGACAAGTTCACTGCAGACCTATTTCTCTGCCCTTGGCAAGTAGACTCAGGTTGTAACATGTACCTGGACTACTGCACAAGGTCTAGTTCAGCTGGCTAACTTGGTTGTGAGGTTGTCGTTTTGAGTTTCAGAAGGTCTGTATGGCAGTACATCTGTTGTGTTTGTGTTAATTTGTCACAATGCGTATGTGTAGGAATGTGCACATTCCATATAGTACCATCAAGATGTGTTCTTTGCACAGTCCACTTGCCTCTTGGTAGTGGGCAATGTGAGAGCAGGAGTGATGTGTGATATTGGATGGCCTCAATGACTGCATGTGACCTTTATTGTAGTCATCATAATACTATGTGAGTCACAGTGTTTGACCTGCAGCAAATCACATTCCACACCCCTTACACAGTACGTATTGGCTGGAAGGGTGTTTGTTTGGGTGTTATTGATGTGTTATTGGAGTTTTATCTTCACAGATGTCATGCCAGTTGGCACCATGTGTTTGTCATTGTGTTGTTTTACATTTTCCCCTTGTGTCTGTGGAGTGGCATCAGTTTTTATTTGGAACGGTACTTTGTCCCTACGTGTGTCTCCCATCGGGTGAGGATATCAAACATGCCTAGCGGTGTCACAACCTCAGTGTGTTCCTGTTCACATGTCGCTGTCGTGGTGTATGTGTTGTTTGCCCTAGAGAGTTGCTGTGCAGTTTGTATACAAGTAGGTTTCTGTACTTACCAACAAGTAGTCCATTTCCATATCGTCCTTCCTGGAAGTGTTGATTGATGGTACAGTGATGGAAGATGAATGAATCATGTACACTCCCAGGATACTTGGCCACGATGTTGGTGACCAATCCCTGGTGATCCACAATGGCGTTGCAGCAGGTGGCACAAGGCGTACATGTGTGCAGTCAATGGCACCAAGGACATGTGGAAATCCATTAATGAGGTAAAACCTCTGTTTGGTCTCCTGCTTCTTCTGCTGTGTGTAGGGGAAGCAGATGTGGTGGGGTGTGAGTGTGATGATGGCATCCAGTACCTTGGGCAGGAAGGCGGAGAATGATGGCTGTGAGATCCCAGCAACCAGGGCACCAGTGGTTTCAAAGGAGCCACTTGTCAAAATGTGTAGTACAGCTAGCAGCTTGGTTTCTGGTGGGATGGTGCGGGGTGTCTGCAAGCTGGGTGCCAACTGTGGCTCAATGTTGCGCAGCAGCTGCTGAATGACTTGCCAGTTCAACCTGTAACTCTGGATGATGTCATGTTCCCTGAGGCCATGAAGGGTTGTCCTGGTGCGGAATATCCTCTCCTGCCTTCTGTGTTGCCTTTGGGGTCCCTGCTGGTGTTGTGGAAGCTGCTGTTGTTGTTCCTGTGCTCTGCGTCTGCGTGCACGTTGGATGAGAAGCACCTCCATGTCTACCTTTTGAGGCTCTGCTGTTGCTTCTGTGTGTTTTGACTAAATACAGGTGTGTTTGCCCCATTTTAACACCTGCCCTGACCCAGGCGTTAATTTTTGACGCAAATCGGGCTGTGCGTCATTTTCCGACTCCGCCTCCCTGCCATGCAGGATTTTAGCGCGGTAGCATAAATAAGGTGCACGGGTGTTTGCGTCATTTTTTGGACGGGAACGCCTACCTTGCATATCTTTAACGCAAGGCGGTTTCCCGCATCCAGAAAATGACGCACATGGTGGGATTTTGACATCCACGGGCTCGGGCGTCAAAGTTTAAATATGGTGCATGGTTTGCGCCGAATGTGCGTCAAAATGTTTGACGCACATTCGGCGCAGACGGAGTATAAATATGCCCCAAATTGTATTTTTACCACAAAGAGTTATGTACTAAAAAACTATACCACTCACTTGACTGAAAAAGCTACTCACCAGCAACTACTCTGCACAGACACAACAATCAACAATGATATCCCACTAAAAAGAAAAAAGAAAAAAGAAAATTAGACATATTACAACACAAATATCACTGTGCTCAAATTCAAGGAAAATTTCACACACAATCCTGTATTTCGTATACCACCTACAAACATGTCATTCATGCATGTCAACATGGAGTAAATTGCTTTTACTTACCTAAAACATGCAACTATGCAAACTGCAGTACAACTACTGCCAAAACCGCAAGGATCCACAGCAAAGGAAGGAAAAGCTTTGAACTAGAACAAATAGAAGAAATAAACTGTTATCTTCACAAATACAAATAATTCGCCAGATGACAAACACCCTGCCACCAAGAACTTAGAAATTGTCCCTGGTGCCTAAGTGGCTTCTGCCCCCCTTGGGGGCAGATGGGCCTAAAGAAAATAGGCTGATCTGCCCCAATGGGAGCAGAAATGACCATCAGTAATGTGCCCCCCTTTGGGGGGGCGACCCTTGCCAAAGGGGCCGCCCCCCAGCAAACACATACACACACACTCAAGATTCCTGATGCCTAAGTGGATTTTGCCCCCCTTGGGGCAGATGGGCCTAAAAAAATTAGGCTGATCTGCCCCCAAGGGGGACAGAAATGTCCAACAGCTCTGTACCCTGTTTGGGGGTGGGGGCAACCCTTGCCAAAGTAGGCGAAAGGGGGTGCCCCAGCACAAAAAAACTAAGGGGAACAAAAAGAAAACAATTCCCTCACGTCTTGGTGGCTTCTGCCCTCTTGGGGTAGATAGGCCTAAAATAAATAGCCCGATCTGCCCCCAAGGGGAGCAGAAATGGCCATCAGTAATGTGCCTCCCTTTGGGGGGCGACCCTTGCCAAAGGTGCCGCCACCCCATACAAAACACACACACAAAATCCCTGGTGCCTAAGTGGATTCTGCCTCCCTTGGGGGCAGATGGGCCTAAACAAAAATAGGCCAATCTACCCCCAAGGCAATCCTTGTCAAAAGGGGCGCCCCCAGCACACACAAAAAAGAGGGAACCATAAAAACAAATCTCTGACATCTCAATTCCTTCTTCCCCCCATAGGAACACACAGGATCTCTGGAGCCTAAGTGGATTTTGCCGACCTTGGGGGCAGATGGGCATAAAAAAATAGACTGATCTGCCCCCCCTTTTGTCCCCTTTAGGGGGTGACCCTTGCCAAAGGAGGCAAAAGGGGGCACCCCCAGCACAAAACAAAAAAAGGGACTTGCCTAAGGGGTGGCTGCCTGAATACTTCATAAAATAAATCCCTGGTTTTCTAGTGGGTTCCGAAAAAACAGCCGATCTGCCCCTGGGTGGGGGAGGGGGCTGATACAGGATTTATTGTTGCCCCCCAGGGGAGCGACCCTTGCCCAAGGGGTCACTCCCCAAAATAAAATTGAAAGTAAATCCCTGGTGCCTAGTGGGGATTCCTGCTCCACGATTGTGGGCCTCGTAGAGCAGGAATCCATTGAAAAGAGGCACAGGGTGAAAGAAAAAACTTTCCTCTCCTCCTGTATCTGTTTTCCCCCTCAAAACCCCCCAAAAAAGAAGGACTCACCTAAGGATGGTCCTGTCTCTCGTTGCGCTGGAAGCAAATGGCTTCCAGCGAGTCCTCGCCAGCTTCTGATGACGTTGGCGCGCTGTGAGCACGCTGACGTCATCAGATTGCCGAGGGGGGATCGGGGTTGGAAGGGGATGCAATTCCCCTTCCATCCCTGACTGGGGTGTGTGGGTGGGTGCAGGACGAGTTGCTCTTGTCCCAGGCACACAGGAACCATGTGCCTGGACTAGACCAGCTCGCCCTAGGCACCCTGGGGGTTAACATACACTGCACCCTGCCCATGGGGCTCCCTATGGCCTACCTTCGGGGTGCCTTACATGTATAAAAAGGGAAGATTTAAACCTGGCAAGTGGGTACACTTGCCAAGTCAAATTGGCAATTCCAAACTTCACACACAAACACTGCAGTGGCAGGTCTGAGCCATGTTTACAGGGCAACAACCTGGGAGACAGAGGCAAAATGTTAGGGAGACCACGCCAAGGACGCCAAGTCTAACAGTGATTTTAAACAAATTAATTATTATAATAATTTGATGACAGATATGCAGAGGTTGTGTATCAACTTGATGATTTTTTAACTAAGTTTGGGGAAGAATGTGACTTGCAAATGTTCATTGTATGAGTTGGGGATTTTAACATCACATCATGTAAATATTCGGATCAAAGGGTATGTGGCCTGACAAATCTGACCCAGGAGGATGTTTTACAATTTAATCAGTCCACATATGATGATGCACTAAACAAGTTAATTTAAACAAATAAAAATGGTAATGGCACAGGATACTAATCCCTCTGTTACCCACTTCATACCGCATTACACAAGGAGACAGATGAGAGGTGATTCCTCCACATGTCCTTCCAATGTAGAAATAATATACACAAAAGGTGTGGAGGGATAAGTTTACTCCATATGGCGATATTCACTTTGATTATGATCCTGCCACCACTTGTGGTGTCTTTTTGATTGTTGTGTTGATTAGCTTGCGGGGAATTCCTCCTTATGGAAGAGGTGGTCCCACACACTTGGCCGTGTCATGCTTCATCATTGATCACCTCTACCCACCCTGTTTAGAACAGTGCCACCAGGATGTATTCAACCCCCTGGTGAACTGCACCAAAGGGAGTTTTTAGATAAATCTTGCTGGGTAATAATGGGATTCAGATCAGTTAAAACTACCTAGTGGGCTACCAGTAACTTTTACCTTTAATAATGGGGCCCAATGATATGGCTAAACACCTATGTTGACGGTAACCATGAGCATAATGACTCAGACAGTCCTTTAAAAAGCCAACATGTTTCTGCCCCCACATTGTGTCAAACCTGGTCTGGGGCACTCCTCAGGGTTATGGATCCCTTATCAAGCATGAGCAAGCAGACACCTATTCTACCTCACGGTAAAAGATTCACACACTCAAGTCCTACCTGAGTAGTAAGTAGACTTTTAGAAACCTATGTGAGAAAGAAAATACATGAAAATTCATAGGAATACATCGTATCTAATATACACTGCAAACTCAAAGGTGAACATGAAGAGTGGAGAAACACAGCACACCACTGCAGACACAAGTGCTTTAACTAGTGCTAATACAACACAACATGCGTTTCATAATTAATTGAACTAGATGATATTCTTTAGATGATCGCTGTTTATCTCTATCAGTTGATCTTCGAAGTGGTGATTCTCAAACTATGGTGAGGCATACTACAACTATTGTTATCAAATGTCCTTACCCTAGGTTATAGGAGTACGGGCCTCTGGTCTGGGGCTACGATGATGCCCCTTATAGTCATACACTGCGGACTGAGAAAACAAATTCATGCATGCACAGTGGGGATCAGCTAGTACTTTGCATAAATAGGAAATTGCCTTGAAATGTATGAGGCAGATTGCTCATAATTATTTAGAATACCCTGTTCATAATCAATAACGGCCTAGGTTTCTCTTACACATCTGGAGCACTGATACCTGTCCGATAGTGTCCCAAAGGGGTGATTACCCTACCTATGATCATTATCCTTCATATTATACAACATACATCTCCTGGTGCTGATGGTGTTTTAGTTGACATTTTTAAAGCTAGTCTGGTCTTATGGGGGCTCTATTCACAAATATGTTTCATGCAAAAATAACAGGCCCACTTCCAGACTCTTGAAAAGAGGCAATTATCATCTCCATATTCAAAAAGGAAGACACAAACCTTTCCTCCTGTTATCAACCCATATCTCTTCTTGATGCCTACTGTAGCATTTTTGGTTGAGTTCTATCATCTAGATTGGAGAAATGGATGGAGGACCCCTGACATGGTTTTCGTCGGGGTTTGGGGACTACTGAGCAGTACTTTAATTTGTTATTTGTTTGAGGGAAGTATGTGAAGGCTTGGGAGGTGCCATCTATGTAGCTTTCAAGGACCTCTCCTGTGCCGTCAACCCTGTAAATGGTGCAAAATGATGGGACTTCTTAGGGTCTAGCGGGCTGAACAAGTTCTATTTGATCTTTTCAGTTACCTGCATTGGGATCCTTATGTAAAGGCTCGCTGCTCCCAAGATGAAAACTACCTTATGTATTAAATATTTTTGGTGAGTCTGGCAATGATGTGTTTTGGCCCCTTTTTATTTTTACTTTCTCTAAGTGACTTTAGTAACTATTTAATGACTTATGGTAATAATATTCCCCAATTTGGGATACAATGAACTCCAGTCCTCTTATAGCCTGATTTTTTTATTTTCCTCACAAATTGTATTGCATTTTTTCTCTGTAGCAGTTACAAAGCTGCAGTAATACAAAGTTACGTAATCATATATGAAATGCTTCTTACAATTACAAAGCCATTTGTGTTTTACAGTATGAGATCATTTCACCATGTTTACAAACTGCCTGAAACCCCCTCTCTCCCACTAACTTTCCCAACAACCAAGAGCAGTTCACCGTGTTTTATGTTTATCCATTGAGAACACAGCAAAAAATAACTTCAAACCCCTGGATGGAGCCCAGTAGTAGATATGATTCAGTCGGGCTAGACCAAGTATTATGTATGTTACTGGATTTTTTCATGTTGCTGTATACGTATTCCAGGAGGGGTATGAAGTGAGAGTGAGCCTCGTAGCATTGCAGTTATGATGAATCTCAGATTTATATTGTTAAAGAACATTGTTTAAGAGTGTATGTCCGTGTCCTCTTGCGTGCGCAAGTTTGCGAAATTTCTCTAAGTACGTATCCCACTCCATGGAGATATGAGTTTTGCGCAGCCCCTTATATTCTTCTCTACACAGTGCTTTGCTTTCATCCTGGCCCCATCCTGCAGCTGTGTTTTGTTGGTCCCCCTCATGTTGATGGTCAGCATCCTCCTCTTCCTCCTCTTCAGGCATTTGTGGCTCCGGTTCTAATAGGGGAATGTACCTTCGGACACAAATGTTGTGCAGGATGGCACAGGTTAAAATGATCTTACAGACCATTTCTGGTGAGTATAGGAGGCTGCCACTAGTGATGTCGAGGCACTTGAATTTCGACTTCAGAATGCCAAAGGTCCTCTTGACTATGGTGCGTGTCCTCCTATGTGCCTCATTGTAGGCACACTCGGCTGCAGTGTGCTTGGGTTGCCAAATGGGGTCATAATCCATGGCTGGATCCAATACCCCTGATCAGCTGAAAGACAAAATGATTGAGATCATGTTGATGTAGCTTGCCCCATTAATATCACCTTGCATGGCAGTTGTTTCCTTGTGTTGTCTGTGACTCATTTGTGTTTGTGTTATTGTGTTGATTTGTAGGCTTCTAGGATGTACCATCTGCATTGGGTTATTTCCTTGGCTGAACGAGTGTTTTGCTGCTGATCGGTTGTCAGCAGTATATTTAGGGAGTTTAAGTACAGTGTGTACTCCCTAGCATTGTGACTTGTGATACAGGTGTCCCTGTGTCTTAACTGGGGTGAGATGATAGTTCCATACACAGAATCAATTCGACAGTGGTGGTAACACGTTTGCATCTATTTACCCTGGACATCCCATAGCTTTTGACATATGCAATGGATTAATTTAAACATCAGTGAGACGCTTACATTTTGCAAGGTGACAATTAGCCATACTTCTCCATACTTTATGATCATTGCCGTCTTAACATTTGACTGTACACTAATTTCACATGTGTGACAAGTTCACTGCAGACCTATTTCTCTGCACTTGGCAAGTAGACTCAGGTTGTAACGTGTACCTGGACTACTGCACAAGGTCTAGTTCAGCTGGCTAACTTGGTTGTGAGGTTGTTGTTTAGAGTTTCAGAAGGTCCGTATGGCAGTACATCTGTTGTGTGTGTGTTAATTTGTCAGAATGCGTATGTATAGGAATGTGCACCTTCCATATAGTACCATCAAGGTGTGTTCTTCGCACAGTCCACTTGCCTCTTGGTAGTGGGCAATGTGAGAGCAGGAGTGATGTGAGATATTGGATGGCCTCAATGATTGCATGTGACCTTTATTATAGTCATCATAATACTATGTGAGTCAGAGTGTTTGACCTGCAGCAAATTACATTCCACACCCCTTACACAGTACGTATTGGCTGGAAGGGTGTTTGCTTGGGTGTTATTGATGTGTTATTGGAGTTTTATCTTCACAAATGTCATGCCAGTTGGCACCATTTGTTTGTCATTGTGTTGTTTTACATTTTCCCCTTGTGTCTATGGAGTGGCATCAGTTTTTATTTGGAACGGTACTTTGTCCCTAGGTGTCTCCCATTGGGTGAGGATATCAAACATGCCTAGCGGTGTCACAACCTCAGTGTGTTCCTGTTCACATGTCGCTGTCGTAATGTATGTGTTGTTTGTCCTAGAGGGTTGCTGTGCAGTTTGTATACAAGTAGGTTTCTGTACTTACCAACAAGTAGTCCATTTCCATATCATCCAACCTGGAAGTGTTGATTGATGGTACAGTGATGGAAGATGAATGAATGATGTACACTCCCAGGATACTTGGCCATGATGTTGGTGACCAATCCCTGGTGATCCACAATGGCGTTGCAGCAGGTGCCACAAGGCGTACATGTGTGCAGTCAATGGCACCAAGGACATGTGGAAATCCATTAATGAGGTAAAACCCCTGTTTAGTCTCCTGCTGCTTCTGCTGTGTGTAGGGGAAGCAGATGTGGCAGGGTGTGAGTGTGATGATGGCATCCAGTACCTTGGGCAGGAAGGCGGAGAATGATGGCTGTGAGATCCCAGCAACCAGGGCACCAGTGGTTTAAAAAGAAGCCACTTGTCAACATGTGTAGTACAGCTAGCAGCTTGGTTTCTGGTGGGATGGTGCGGAGTGTCTGCAAGCTGGGTGCCAACTGTGGCTCAATGTTGCGCAGCAGCTGCTGAATGGCTTGCCAGTTCAACCTGTACCTCTGGATGATGTCATGTTCCCTGAGGCCATGAAGGGTTGTCCTGGTGCGGAATATCCTCTCCTGCCTTCTGTGTTGCCTTTGGGGTCCATGCTGGTGTTGTGGAAGCTGCTGTTGTTGTTCCTGTGCTCTGCGTCTGCGTGCACGCTGGATGAGCAGCACCTCCATGTCTTCCTTTTGAAGCTCTGCTATTGCTTCTATGTGTTTTGATTAAATACAGGTGTGTTTGCCCCATTTTAATGCCTGCCCTGACCCAGGCATTAATTTTTGACGCAAATCGGACTGTGCGTCATTTTCCACCTCCGCCTCCCGGCCATGCGGGATTTTAGCGCGGTAACATAAATAAGGCGCACGGGTGTTTGTGTCATTTTTTGGACGGGAACGCCTACCTTGCATATCATTAACTCAAGGCGGTTTACCACATCCAAAAAATGACGCACATGGTGGGATTTTGACATCCACGGGCTTGGGCGTCAAAGTTTAAATATGGTGCATGGTTTGCGCCGAATGTGCGTCAAAGTGTTTGACGCAAATTCGGCGCAGACGGAGTATAAATATGCCCCAAAGTGTATTTTTACCACAAAGAGTTATGTACTCAAAAACTATACCACTCACTTGACTGAAAAAGCTACTCACCAGCAACTACTCTGCACAGACACAGCAATCAACAATGATATCCCACTAAAAAGAAAAAAGCAAAAGCAAATTAGACATATTACAACACAAATATCATTGTGCTCAAATTCAAGGACAATTTCACACACAATCCTGCATTTCGTATACCACCTACAAACATGTCATTCATGCATGTCAACATGGAGTAAATTGCTTTTACTTACCTAAAACATGCAACTTTGCAAACCGCAGGACAACTACTGCCAAAACCGCAAGGATCCACAGCAAAGGAAGCAAAAGCTTTGAACTAAAACAAATAGAAGAAATAAACTGTTATCTTCACAAATACAAATAATTCGCCAGTTGACAAACATCCCGCCACCAAGAACTTAGAAATTGTCCCTGGTGCCTAAGTGGCTTCTGCCCCCCTTGGGGGCAGATGGGCCTAAATAAAATAGGCTGATCTGCCCCAATTGGAGCACAAATGACCATCAGTAATGTGCCCCCCTTTGGGGGGCGACCCTTGCCAAAGGGGCCGCCCCCCACCAAACACATACACACACACTCAAGATTCCTGGTGCCTAAGTGGATTTTGCCCCCCTTGGGGCAGATGGGCCTAAAATAATTAGGCTGATCTGCCCCAAGGGGGACAGAAATCTCCAACAGCTCTGTACCCTGTTTGGCGGGGGGGACAACTCTTGCCAAAGTAGGCGAAAGGGGGTGCCCCAGCACAAAGAAACTAAGGGGAGCAAAAAGAAAACAATTCCCTCATGTCTTGGTGGCTTCTGCCCTCTTGGGGGTAGATAGGCCTAAAATAAATAGCCTGATCTGCCCCCAAAGGGAGCAGAAATGGCCATCAGTAATGTGCCTCCCTTTGGGGGGGTGACCCTTGCCAAAGGTGCCGCCACCCCATACAAAACACACACACAAGATCCCTGGTGCCTAAGTGGATTCTGCCTCCCTTGGGGGCAGATGGGCCTAAACAAAAATAGGCCAATCTACCACCAAGGCAACCCTTGTCAAAAGGGGCGCCCCCAGCACACAAAAAAAAGAGGGAACCATAAAAACAAATCTTTGACATCTCAATGCCTTCTTCCCCCCATAGGAACACACAGGATCTCTGGAGCCTAAGTGGATTTTGCCCACCTTAGGGGCAGATGGGCATAAAAAAATAGACCAATCTGCCCCCCTTTGTGTCCCCTTTAGGGGGCGACCCTTGCCAAAGGAGGCAAAAGGGGGCACCCCCAGCACAAAACAAAAAAAGGGACTTGCCTAAGGGGTCGCTGCCTGAATACTTCATAAAAAAAATCCCTGGTTTTCTAGTGGGTTCTGAAAAAACAGCTGATCTGCCCCCGGGTGGAGGGGGCTGAAACAGGATTTATTGTTGCCCCCAGGGGAGCGACCCTTGCCCAAGGGGTCACTCCCCAAAATAAAAATGAAAGTAAATCCCTGGTGCCTAGTGGGGATTCCTGCTGCACGATTGTGGGCCTCGTAGAGCAGGAATCCATTGAAAAGAGGCACAGGGTGAAAGAAAAAACTTTCCTCTCCTCCTGTGTCTGCTGTGAGCACGCTGACGTCATCAGATTGCCGAGGGGGGATCGGGGTTGGAAGGGGAAGCGATTCCCCTTCCATCCCTGACTGGGGTGTGTGGGCTATGTGCAGGACGAGCTGCTCTTGTCCCAGGCACACAAGAACCATGTGCCTGGACTAGACCAGCTCGCCCTAGGCACCCTGGGGGTTAACATACACTGCACCCTGCCCATGGGGCTCCCTATGGCCTACCTTCGGGGTGCCTTACATGTATAAAAAGGGAAGATTTAAGCCTGGCAAGTGGGTACACTTGCCTAGTCAAATTGGCAGTTCTAAACTACAAACACAAACACTGCAGTGGCAGGTCTGAGCCATGTTTACAGGGCAACAACCTGGGAGCCAGAGGAAAAAGGTTAGGGAGACCACACCAAGGACGCCAAGTCTAACAGTGATTTTAAACAAATTAATTATTATAATAATTTGATGACAGATATGCAGAGGTTGTGTATCAACTTGATGATTTTTCAACTAAGTTTGGGGAAGAATGTGACTTGCAAATGTTCATTGTATGAGTTGGGGATTTTAACATCACATCATGTAAATATTCGGATCAAAGGGTATGTGGCCTGACAAATCTGACCCAGGAGGATGTTTTACAATGTAATCAGTCCACATATGATGATGCACTAAACAAGTTAATTTAAACAAAAACAATTGGTAATGGCACAGGATACTAATCCCACTGTTACCCACTTCATACCGCATTACACAAGGAGACAGATGAGAGGTGATTCCTCCACATGTCCTCCCAATGTAGAAATAATATACACAAAAGGTGTGGAGGGATAAGTTTACTCCATATGGCGATATTCATTTTATTATGATCCTGCCACCACTTGTGGTCTCTTTTTGATTGTTGTGTTGATTAGCTTGCGGGGAATTCCTCCTTATGGAAGAGGTGGTCCCACACACTTGGCCGTGTCATGCTTCATCATTGATCACCTCTACCCACCCTGTTAGAACAGTGCCACCATGATGTATTCAACCCCCTGGTGAACTGCACCAAAGGGAGTTCTTAGATAAATCTTGCTGGGTAATAATGGGATTCAGATCAGTTAAAAATACCTAGTGGGCTACCAGTAACTTTTACCTTTAATAATGGGGTCCAATGATATGGCTAAACACATATGTTGAAGGTAACCATGAGCATAATGCTCAGACAGTTCTTTAAAGCCAACATGTTTCTGCCCCCACATTGTGTCAAACCTAGTCTGGGGCACTCTTCAGGGCTATGGATCCCTTATCAAGCATGAGAAAGCAGACACCTATTCTACCTCATGGTGAAAATGTCACACACTCAAGTCCTACCTGAGTAGTAAGTAGACTTTTAGAAACCTATGTGAGAAAGAAAATACATGAAAATTCATAGGAATACATCGTATCTAATATACACTGCAATCTCAAAGGTGAACATGCAGAGTGGAGAAACACAGCACACCACTGCAGACACAAGTGCTTTAACTAGTGCTAATACAACACAACATGCGTTTCATAATTAATTGAACTAGATGATATTCTTTAGATGATCGCTGTTTATCTCTATCAGTTGATCTTCGAAGTGGTGATTCTCAAACTATGGTGAGGCATACTACAACTATTGTTATCAAATGTCCTTACCCTAGATTATAGGAGTACGGGCCTCTGGTCTGGGGCTACGATGATGCCCCTTATAGTCATACACTGCGGACTGAGAAAACAAATTCATGCATGCACAGTGGGGATCAGCTAGTACTTTGCATAAATAGGAAATTGCCTTGAAATGTATGAGGCAGATTGCTCATAATTATTTAGAATACTCTATTCATAATCAATAACGGCCTAGGTTTCTCTTACACATCTGGAGCACTGATACCTGTCCGATAGTGTCCCAAAGGGGTGATTACCCTACCTATGATCATTATCCTTCATATTATACAACATATATCTCCTGGTGCTGATGGTGTTTCAGTTTACATTTTTAAAGCTAGTCTGGTCTTATGGGGGCTCTATTCACAAATATGTTTCATGCAAAAATAACTGGCCCACTTCCAGACTCTTGAAAAGAGGCAATTATCATCCCCATATTCAAAAAGGAAGACACAAATATTTCCTTCTGTTATCAACCCATATCTCTTCTTGATGCCTACTGTAACATTTTTGGTTGAGTTCTATCATCTAGATTGGAGAAATGGATGGAGGACCCCTGACATGGTTATCGTCGGGGTTTGGGGACTACTGAGCAGTACTTTAATTTGTTATTGATTTGAGGGAAGTATGTGAAGGCTTGGGGAGGTGCCATCTATGTAGCTTTCAAGGACCTCTCCTGTGCCTTCAACCCTGTAAATGGTGCAAAATGATGGGACTTCTTAGGGTCTAGGGGGCTGAACAAGTTCTGTTTGATCTTTTCAGTTACCTGCATTGGGAACCTTATGTAAAGGCTCGCTGCTCCCAAGATGAAAACTACCTTATGTATTAAATATTTTTGGTGAGTCTGGCAATGATGTGTTTTGGCCCCTTTTTATTTTTACTTTCTCTAAGTGACTTTAGTAACTATTTAATGACCTATGGTAATGATATTCCCCAATTTGGGATACAATGAACTGCAGTCCTCTTATAGCCTGATTTTTTTCATTTCCTCACAAATTGTATTGCTTTTTTTCTCTGTAGCAGTTACAAAGCTGCAGTAATACACAGTTACGTAATCATATATGAAATGCTTCTTACAATTACAAAGCCATTTGTGTTTTACAGTATGAGATCATTTCACCATGTTTGCAAACTGCGTGAAACCCCCTCTCTCCCACTAACTTTCCCAACAACCAAGAGCAGTTCACCGTGTGTTATGTTCATCCATTGAGAACACAGCAAAAAATAACTTCACACCCCTGGATGGAGCCCATTAGTAGATATGATTCAGTCGGGCTAGACCAAGTATTATGTATGTTACTGGATTTTTTCATGTTGCTGTATACGTATTCCATGAGGGGTATGAAGTGAGAGTGAGCCTCGTAGCATTGCAGTTATGATGAATCTCAGATTTATATTGTTAAAGAACATGGTTTAAGAGCGTATGTCCGTGTCCTCTTGCGCAAGTGTGCGAAATTTCTCTAAGTACGTATCCCACTCCATGGAGATATGGGTTTTGCGCAGCCCCTTATATTCTTCTCTACGCAGTGCTTTGCTTTCATCCTGGCCCCATCCCAATACTTCAATTTTCCACTGCGCTACTTGGGGGGAAACAGGTGATTTCACTCGGCACGTAATAGCGCATCTTGCTAATATTAAAACCAAGTCAGCAAAGCTTGTGATCACCCCTGTCTTCCGTGATCGAAAGTAGAGACTTAAGATACAAGCGTCTGGTGTCATCCAATAATCATAACCTGTCACATATTGGAGTATCTGCGGTATTACCGACCAATAATTTTGTAACTGCGGGCAACGCTAGAGCACATGTAATATATATGCGTCCATATGTTGACAGTGGGGGCAGCCTGTCCATGCATATGAGTAGTTTATTGATGCTATGTGGGGGTAAGATATGTCCTATGAAATATAGAGAAATGAATAAATTTAAACCTGGAATTTCTGGACATGGTTTTTGGGGTTGTAAGCAGTCTCTTCCATTCTGTGTCTGTTAAGGTACGGTTGACATCTGTATCCCATTTTTGAAGGAGTGTTTGTAACGCTATTCCTAAACGTGATCTTAGGCCTCTGTACAGCCATCAGATTAAATGACTGCCATGACCTATTGTATATAATGCATTTCGAAATTCAGATGTAAGAGGTCCAATACTGTCTGGTGCCCAGTGTTGACGTACAAAACAGTGTATCCGGTAATCCATGAGCATATACAAAGTCTAGGTGTGACATCAAAACTCCGTCCGCGAATAACTTTGACATAGTCATAGTTTTTGACTGTTCCCAAGGCTGTAATCTCTGGGCTGATAGGGTCCCCATTGCCAATAGAATCTCCCTCAACGGTATATTAGGAGCGTATGGAATCGGGATATGTTTATATTGTAGGGACATTCGCAAATATGCCATGGCCACCCGCACCAGAATGGGGAGCTGGCATGGTACAGACATGTTTGGGCACAATAGTTTATGCAGTTGTCCATTTTGTGCTTGAGCAGGTGTATAGCCTGGTTCATGTAAGTTGTATCCCGCTAGCCAATACCCAACCACAGCACTCATGCTTCTATGCAATACGCCTCAAGGTCTGGGGCACCCATTTCCCCCTCCAGCACTGGCAACTGTAGTTTTTTCAAACCTATCCCACAGCGCCCTGACCCCCACACCAACTCAATCAACAAATTATTCAAGGTGGTGTACACTGAGGCCGGAACCACCACTGGTAGATTAGCAAAATAGTACAGGATCCTGGGGAGGAGGACCATTTTTGCCAGTGCCAGTCTGCCAGCTATAGAGAGAGGCAATATAGTCCAGAAGGTTATTTGTGTCTTTATGGAATTGATCGCCCGTTGCAAGTTATCAGTTAGTATATCAGATAGGTTTCTTATATATAGACCCCTAAATAGCGAAACAGACAGGTTTCCACTTGGATATGATCTTCTCTCACTTCCATTGTCTGCCGTTCTAAAATATGCTGAAATGCAAAAATACATGATTTTGTAGAGTTTTTTTTCAGACCCAAGAGTCTGCCAAATGCAATAAGTTTGTCTGCTATTGCAGACATATCTTGATGTATGTCTCGAACATATACTATCATGTCATCTGTATACAAAGAAGTAGCCTGTATTTCGCCTCTAAGCGGGATACCCCATTCTGGTGCGTTACGTCGCAGTAATTGTACTAGAGGTTTGATGGCTAAAACAAATAATAGTGGCGATAAGGGACAGCCCAGATGTGTTCCCCAGGAAATGTTATAAGATTGCACTTCCTGCTTTTGCCCTTGCCGTAGGTAGTGAGTATAACAGTCTCACCCATTCTGTGTAGGAGGTTGGTATTCCGTAATGGGTAAGTGTGGACAACAGGAATTCCCAGCTCAGTGTGTCAAAGGCATTGCATATATCCAAGGAGAGGCAGCCTGTGTGTGGGTATTTTTCGTGTGAGTCGTACATAACGTGGAACAGGCGACGAATATTGAGTGAAGTGTTATGGTTCGGCATTAAGCCATTTTGATTGGTGTGCAATAGCTGTGGCAGGTCTGGGAGGAGTCATCTTGCTCGGATTTAGCTTAAAATGTTATATTCTGTGTTCAGTAGAGACAGAGGTCTGTACGAGGTTAGCTCAAGGGGTGGCTTATTTGGTTTCAGTAAAGACGCTTGCCGCTTTGTGGGGGTAGCTGTCTCACCTGTAATGAGTGAGTATATAATTTTATCAGCTGCGGAGCCAGTTTGTGTATGTAGGTAGTATAAAATTCAACAGGAAGCCCATCTGACCTTGGTGTTTTGTTTTGTGACATTTCCTCAACTGCACCCTTGATTTCTTCCACTGTAGGATCGGCTCCTCGCGATCTTGTGGTGTTATCTGGGGTAGGCGCGTCCTATTCAAGTATGTGATTAGTAGTTTATCAGTAGGAGCTGTAGGGGTTGTGTAAAGGTCAGCATAAAAGTCCCAAAACACCTTATTTATACCCAGTTGCATACTAACCCCACCTTGTGTTTCGGATTGTATGGCGAGGATTGGGGTTGGAGGAGGAGTGGGACATATTAAGCATGCCAGCAGTGCCCCAGACCTATCAGATTCAGAGTGCGTCCGTTGTATATATGCCTAATAATCTATTAGTCTCAAGCGCAATAGGTACTCTGCATGTGCTACCCTTGACTCCTGTAATACCTCTGAATCAACCTCTCTCTTGGCCTCCGCCTGCTCAGTACTAGCCATTGTGTTTTCAACTTCTTTCAGGGCCCCCATTATTTAGTTTCGAGCACCCACTAACATGTCAATGGAGGCCCACGAATGACCACCTTAAAAGCTTCCCACTCATGTCTCAACGAGGTAGCTGTTCCTGTGTTTTCCCAAAAATAATTATTTATAATCTGTGACAGCGTTTTCCCAAAGTTTGCATCTTCTAAGTAAGTGGGTTGTAGTCTCCAGGTGGATATTGGTGTCGGCATTCTACTCCATTGCAACGTCAGGTCTAGGGGGTTGTCATCAGAAAGGGTCTTAGCAAGATAGGTAGTGTGGGTTATACTAGGCAGTAACTGTGGGGAACACAGGAATCTGTCTATGCGTGTATGTACCTTGTGTGGATGAGAATAAAAGGAGTATACCTGTAGTCCTATATTTCAGGCACTCCAAGCATCTACTAGGGACTAACCTGTTACCCTTTGTTGTTGGTATGCTGCATGTCGTGTCATTGCTGCTCTGGGTAAGGGGGTGGTAGCGATGTAGTGACGTATCTAGCACCGTATTAAAATCTCCACCTAAAAGCCTTGGACAATGCTCCCAGTCACTAAGGACCAGTCTTAGACGTGCCCAAAAAGTATCTTGGTCCGTATTAGGAGCGTACATACAACCCAGTACCACTGGGTCTCCATCTAGTTTGCCCTTGACTGAAACAAATCTGTCCTGTGTGTCAATAAGTACTTCTTGAGCTTAAAAGGAACCTCTGCTCTAATCCAAATAACTACCGTATCCTGACTATGATGTGTTAAAAAGATCCCCTCTCCATCTCTTCTGCAAGCGGATCTCCTCTGGTGTGAGCAAATGTGTCTATTGTTGGTATGCTATCTGTGCATTTTGTCTATGCATCTGGGCTAATATTCTATGCCTCTTTTGTAGTGTGCCCAGTCCCCTGACATTCCAGATTTGGCTTGTATAAGAAGCCATGTCTGCCTGTGCTGTCTCATGTGTGTTAACGCAATGCTAATAATCAATTTGTTCAGTTCTATAAGCTGATATGTTTTGACAGGGAAGTTTGCTACTTGCTGTAAACATTGAAAAACCCAATTCTCGGTCCAACGCCATGTAGTCGCTTGACCAAACAGTATAGAGAACAAAAAATTTATGTACATCAAACAACTTGTACCTACTCTTATGAGGGGGTCTTAAGCCATTACGTAGGTTTACTGTTCATTTGCTGCAGATAGCGACCCAGTCCCGGCCCCAGAACACTTGATGCATGCGCTGCCCGCCCCATTATTAAGGATTAAAAAATGAAGCGTGCCCTGAGATATGCTCAAATACAGTATCTGGTCAAAGGTCTACCTTCTATGCATCACCTTCATTACAAGAGAAGCCTCAGTGCATTAAGTGTGAGGGCTACACCTACTTTAATTTAAACAAAGCCATATAGTTCAGCAGGTTACAACTAAAGATCCAGTGCCAAATGAGGAATCATAGAGGGAAACAGGGCCACGCGTCCTATAGAATCAGAGTACGAGCCGCCTTCCCGTGATGTATCCACACGTCCTGATGAGCATTTGCACGCAGTTGGGAAGCCGAGCAAAGCGCCTCCAGCCAGCCCAACAGAGCTTGTTCCGAGGAGGGTATAACACCACCAGCCCTCCCAGGGGAGCCAGCCAGGTGGGGGCGAGCTCAACGTCTTTTCCCTTGGGGCCTTGGGAGCTCCCATGTCTCATCTCCGGGCCTGCTGAAGCCAGGAAAGGTGTTGTCCATCCATGCACGCGTCGTTTCTGGTGAGTCAAAAAAATAAATTCTTATCATGTTAAATACGTAATTTCGTCAAGAACAGTAATGCATAACTGACTCCAGCAGCTTAAAAAATAAAAATAAAAAAAACACTTAGTAAACCCAGATTTACAATTCAAGGCAGCGATGTGTTTCAGTGTATGAGCACCCATAATTCTTGTTTTGTTTACATAATTAGAATGTGCATTTATTTCAATTAATGAGTTGCCATTTGTTGTCGATTGACTCCAGCAGCTCATAGATCTCTGTTGATGACTTGAAAGGTAGCTCGTCTCCGTTGAACTGCCACTGTGTAATCTAGGAACAATGGCCTTGGGCGTTGTTGAACAGGATTGGCGCCTTCAACCGGGTGGCCCCCAGCTGGACATCTATGTCCGTATAGTTAAAAAGTTTCACGACGATGGATCTAGGAGGGGTGCCTGGATTAGTTTTTTTTTTATGGAACTCTGTGGGCTCTCTTAACTACGAATATATCTGAGAGACCCTCAGTAGCTTGTGGTAACTTTTGATCTGTGTGTCATGGATTGCGCTGCCAGGCTCTAAAATGGTAAGTTTCTACTCATTGTGTTTTACCCTGTCCACTAATTTACAATGTTCATCTTTGATGAGGATACTTCAGTGGTGAGGGCCCCTATCTTCTATTCAATTGCCAGTCTGGACTCTCAAATTCCTAGGAGAATGAGGTCTAATTTGTCTTGGGGTGGTTCCTGGGCTGTGGGAAGAATACAGGACAATGATATTTGAACCACTGAGGCCCATATTTATACTTGGTTTTCGCTGAATTAGTGTCATTTCTTTAATGGTAATTCAGCGCAAACCTAACTTCATATTTATACTTTGGCGCTAGACACATCTAGCTCCAAAGTTATGGAGTTAACGTTGTTATCTGGATGTGAAAACCTACCTTGCATCAATGAGATGCAAGATAGGTGTTCCTGTCCAGAAAAGGACGTTATCGCCTTAGCACCATATTTATCCCCCGTGCTAAAATCTAGCACGGGGGCCTTAAATTATGGAGTTAAGATTGCTTAGCGCCATTATTTAACGCCTGGGTATGGGCAGACGTTAGGGGACCTGTAGGCATAGTTCCATGGTCAGGGACCATAGAAAGAGCCCACAGGTGCCCTTCTCTGGCCCTATGGACACCCCCACCCACACCAGAGGGACACCACAGGATGGGGGACCCATCCCAGGTAAGTCCCAGTAAGTATTTTTTTAAATATATTTTCACACTCGGGCCCTGACTTTGGGCCCCCTGCATGGCACTGGCCCCGCTGGGTGGTGGGCATGGCTCCTGTCTTTACTAAGACAGGAGCCATGTCCATAGGGGTTGTGCACCAGAAAATGGCGCTACACTGCTTAGAGGCATTTTTTTGCCTTTAAACAGTGTAGCGCCATAATTCGGAGCACAAGCTTTTGTTTCCCCTATGCCTCCCCCACCCTGTTTGCGTCCTTTATAAGGATGCTAACAGGGTGTTAGCGCCGGCTAGCACCATTCCATGAATATGGCACCGGGCCGGCATCTTGGAATGGCGCTATACTTTTTCACGCAAAACTGCGCAAATGCAGTTTTACGTGAAAAACTATAAAAATGGATCTGAATCTTCAGAAGGCAGTGACCAGGAGGTCGCCCGGGAGTTTCTGGCACTGGGTTTTGTGAGAAAACAGGGCTGATTGCAGAGGCCCCATAACTTTTTGCCCCCATTTTCCTATTTTTGCTGGTGTTTTCCTGACTTTGATGGTGCCCTGGGTACTGCTAACCAGTCCCAGGGCCTGTGCTCTGTGTAAAATGGATATGCAAATTAGGCTAATTATAATTGGCTAAGTTAACCTACCTATAAGTCCCTAGTATATGGTAGGGCATGTAGGTTTAGGGACCACAGCATAGGTGGTGAACACCTAGGTGCACTGCTGAGGTGCCCAGTGTCATTTTAAAAGCAAGCCTGCCTTGCTGGCTGCTTTTAAATTAAAGTTATATGCAAACTCGACTTTGGAATTAAAGGTACTTCCAAAGTCTTAAACTACCTTATTTTTACATATAAGCCACCCCTAAGGTGTGCCCTATGTGCCCCTAGGGCTGGGTGCCATGTAACTTTAAGCAGGGACTTTATAAAAATAGATTTCTAAGCCCTGGTGAGGTAAAAACAGCCAAATTTGTTTTTCCCTCATTGAAGTAAATGGCCTTCATAGGCTAGAATGGGCAGACTTTATTTTAAATTTTAAAGTCTCCTTAAATGTTACATACCAAGAATTTGGTATCAAATTAATTGTTGTAATAAATCCCACAACTTCCAGTTGTTGGATTTAATATAACTTGTTCAGGTAAAAAGTTTAGACTTTACCTAAAAAGTTGCCAATTTCAGCTCTGCATTGTTTTTGCTGCTGTGCTCTGATTGGCCAGCCTGCAGCAGCTTCTGCCAGGCTGCCTTGATGAGGTGTGAAGTGGCCTGGCTTCACACAAAGGAATGTGCTTGGGGGAGAGAATCTCCCCTCAGCAGATGGTGAGGCAGGAAGGGGGAGGGCTGCCAAACTGGTCTTCAAAGGCAGAGAAGGACATTTGGAGCACCCAGCAACACCCCCACATCCTGCAACCCCAGACAGCTAGGTGCCCCCTTGATTAGATTAGGAGAGGGCAGGAGAGGGGTGTGTTTATGATTTTTAGCCACACCAGTGGGTGGGCTCAGCCAGATGTAACCTCCAAAAATCAGATTCATCCATGTTGGATTTTTAGAGACTGTTGCCTTCTGGGATGGATTTTTGCCACACTTCCCAGGAAGTGGTCATCACAGGGGGACGACCCTGTCCCTGATTGGAGAACCAGGGCCCCCCTGCTTTTCACCCAGGAGCAAGGATAAAACTGGCAGACCTGCACCCACACCTCAGATCCCCTCCAGAATTCAACAAGAAAGGAAATAAAGAAGAAGAAGGACTGCCCTGCTGGACCCCTGGCCTGCACCTGGACCCTGCACTCAGAAGGACTGCACCAGCTGCACACTTGGGCTTCACCACAAGAAGGACTTTGCCTGGCTTCAACTGGTTCAAGGAGGGACTCCCTGTTTGCTGCAGGTGAAAAATTGCTAAACCAGAGTCCCCTGCACCAACTCCTGAAGAAAGCGACCAGCTGACCACTGTCCAGTGGCCAAAAAGGAGTTTGCGCCAGGTGCATTCTGGGAGTTGAAGTCCGCACCCCCCAAGGACCATCACAGAAGTTCTGGACCCTTGGGGTGAGCTGTGGACCCCAAAAGAACCTTAAAAGAACATCTGGGTGAAGCCCCAGAAGTTTGGAAAAGATTTGAGAATTTTTGGAAAAAAGCTCCAGAGAGGGACCGACCCGCCGCGGAAATTCTAGCCGGCTTGCCACAACCGCGACCCGGCCTGACTTCGTGGTTCGTCCCGGTAAAGAAAAACATCCAAAAAAGAGACTAAGGCCCTCATTCTGACCTTGGCGGGCGGCGGAGGCCGCCCGCCAAAGTCCCGCCGTCAGGTTACCGTTCCGCGGTCGAAAGACCGCAGCGGTAATTCTGACTTTCCCGCTGGGCTGGCGGGCAGTCGCCTTCAGTCGCCTTCAGGCCGCCCGCCAGCCCAGCGGGAAAGAGGCTTCCACGATGAAGCCGGCTCGGAATCGAGCCGGCGGAGTGGAAGCTGTGCGACGGGTGCAGTTGCACCCGTCGCGTATTTCACTGTCTGCGCAGCAGACAGTGAAATACATTTAGGGGCCCTCTTACGGGGGCCCCTGCAATGCCCATGCCAGTGGCATGGGCACCGCAGGGGACCCAGGGGCCCCGCGACCCCCCCTACCGCCATCCGGATCCCGGCGGTCCGCGGTAGGGGGGGTCGGAATCCCCTCGGCGGCGCAGCAAGCTGCGCCGCCTTGGAGGATTCAATGGGGCGGCGGTACACTGGCGGGAGCCCGCCAGTGTTGCCGGTCCGACCGCGGCTTTACCGCCGCGGTCGGAATCCCCATTGGAGCACCGCCGGCCTGTCGGCGGTGCTCCTGCGGTCCTCCGCCCTGGCGGTCTTTGACCGCCAGGGTCAGAATGACCGCCTAAGTCCGAAGGTAAAAAGTTAACCGGGACCTCCCAGCCATCGTATCTGAGAAGGGCTCCATGGACGTCGGATCAAGATCTAGGTTTACCCCGGTCGAATGATTTTCATCTCGAAAAAACGACTAAGTCCGAAGGTAAAAGTCTCCACTGAGGAAACCCACATCGCGTATCCGGACAAGGGCTCCAGGAGGTCGGATTCGACTGGCAGGTTCGTCCCGGTGAAGAAAAACTTCAAAATAAAGACTAAGTCAGAAGGTAACTTTTTAACCGAGGCCTCCCGCGACCTGTAGCCGAACAGGGCTCCATCGCGGTCGGCCTGAAAGTTTGACTTTGCCCCGGTCGAGGTGCAACCAGATGACCCGATTGGCGCTTTTTGTTTCTAAGCGCTAGAAAAGTAATAATTCTTTAAAAATTCATATCTCCGGTTCCCTTTATCCGATTTTATTCGTTTTGGTGTCATTTTAAAGATAAAAATATAAACTATTTTTATAAATTGGTTTTGGATTTTTAAACTGTTTCCTGTGTTTTATTTAATTACTGTTTTGTGATATTTGAATGCTTTACACTTTGTCTCCTAAGTTAAGCCTTGACGCTCGTTGCCAAGCTACCAAGGGTTGAGCTGGGATTAATTTACTGAGACCTAACTGTACCTAGGTGGAGGTTAGTGGCTTGTTGCTAGGTGTAGGTACCTACCTGCCCTTACCAATAACCCATTTTCCAACAGGTTTCATTTGAGATTTTCCCATCTCACCCCTCAGAAATCCAGGTGCAGCACATGCTAATTACGAGTAGTAATTTCTGCAACAGCAGCGAGCACCAGCCGTTAGCTTTGTAAAATTGGGGATCGAGGGCCTGGCGTATGAGCCCAGAATCACAATGTCTACAAGCTACTTCCCTGATCATCGTTGCACTGAAGGAAGCAGGTGCACTAGTTAGTTCTATTCTCTTGCGCCGTTAGTCCACAGTTACGTTCACAGTTAAACTGCACAACATTGGCTCTGAGCCCACACTGTTCAAACAATAAATCACTCCATCTCTGGCAAGCAGGAATATGATCTAGACTATGAGCGCCTCATTATGCATAATCATAACATTGTTCTAGACTTTATAGGCACTCACAGTGAAAGAGATGACTCTGCACAATCTGTATTGTTTGTTTTGTTTGGGCTTGTACCCTGTGCAATACCTTTGGTAACACTATAGGCCTCACTTACAATTTAGTTAGTTCGATCTTCCACAGGGGGTGCAACAAGGTTTCCAAATAAAATGTTTTAATCCATAATGTCAGCTTCCTGGAAAACAGGAGGAATTCACCGCTTATCCTTGTAAAGGTGAGGAGCAGGCACGGGGCCTCCTCGATATCATCAGCCTGCACGCTCCCATTCACCTCCAATCGCCTTGTGTGCACTAGGCCCCGATCTCTTCTCCGCCGAGGCCACTCCTTGGCGAGTGTTGTGATACCTATTGGTCCGATGAGCAGGCAGTCGTACCAGCTCTACCGGTGTAGGAGGAGTCGTTGGGAATGCCAATCGTGTTCAGTCACCACAGCTCAGCCCTGCGAAGATGAGGAGCAGGCTACAGGGCCTCGACGATTACAATGGCCCATCCTCTCCCACTCACCTCCAGCCTTCTAATGGATGCAAGGCTCCGCTCTCCTTCAGGATGGGGCCGGACTATTAATGAGGCAACTACCTCTGTCTCCACAGAGTCCTCCCGGCTCCAGCAGCACTACTTCATGGAGGTGAGGAGTGGGTCCACGGGCCGTCAGGATACCAACGGCTCACCTGCTCCCACTCACCTCGGCGTGACCCGAGGGTTTCAGGCTCCATCCCCCTCACTGGTTTAGTCTGCACTCTGCCGGATCAGCTCTGCCATTTGTAGTACAGGGTGTGGCACAGTCCGCACCGCCACTGGGTATTTGTGTGGGCCACGTGTGTCGCCGGGCCTAGGCCGCACCGTGTTCCTCCATTTTAATTTGACCCCTCAGTGACTCATTTCGCTTCTCCATGGTACTCTTGCTCTGGCTTGCATGCTTCTTGGTTGTATGGGGCAGGCACTATGCATTTAAGAGAGGATTACAATAGATTAATCGGGGCCGGCGCAGGAGCTCTTCCGCTATCCGTCTGGCATCTTGGGTGGTTAGCCATGCCCCCTCTCCTCTTACAGCCTGATGATGCTGTTGTTATTGCAAAAATGACAAATGGGCTACAGCATTTGTTGGATGGTTTTGCCTCCTTTATAAATCGGTTGGACCTAAAGGTAAACATGTCCAAGTCTTATACCATGATTCAGGGCCCTGAAAACCTAAGGATAAAACACATGTGAATGGGGCTGCAACTACAAATAAGAACAGATGATGGACGGAATGATGAGCAATGTCAAGTTTCACTCCCAGTCACAGATCTGGGCCTAAATCCATTGTTTTTTTGCTCACCACACCATTCCAGTTTCCACCCAGCCCTGTGCAAATCATTCTTGACCCTGCTCCCCATGGGAACAGTCCAGCCCGAACTGCTAGGCCAGGTCCTCCATGGACACATCCTAGGACCAGTTTCGGAGTATCACCTCTCATAAGCCAGGCTAACTTGAATCCGGTGGCATAGCGAGCATGGGACCCACGTCTAGGGATACTCTTCCCACTTTAGGTGAGAAATGCAAAAAGGAACAGGTGATAGACAAAATGCTGAGAAATGTCAAACATTCATCCCTAGTAAGAGATCTAGGCCTAAATCCATTGTTTTTTGCTGACAGTGTTCTCAGCATTCCATCCACCATGTTCTTTTTGCATTCATTGATAAATAGGGAAGAAATGTTATTTGGGTACCCCACTGATGAAGAGTTAAAATGATCTTATCTATTTAATGTTAGGTCCATGTAGTTACAGAGCGATGCCAACGCAGTCTGGATTTGCATCAAGGCTTCGACACAAACCTTTGAAGGACCTTGTTCACATTTATTTGGCCCAGTGATCTCCTGTGGGCTTATGTAGAGCTGGAGTTTGTGGGTATATTAATTCTCCAGTACTACAGAGAACTGAAGAAAGATTTGTCTGTACATTGTTGGTCGTGCCAACGACCGCAGCTAACATAATTTGTCATGCTGAAATAGGGATGAATTATTTGAAGGGTTTGATTGGATTGGCCTCTATTATGTTGTGGCATAAAATCTAGCGTCAATCAGATTGAGGATTATCAAAATTCCCTCTGATTGACTCTTCGGTTGAAACAAACTGTCTGTTTAATTGGTGTCCCTTAGTACAATGATAACCCCTAAGTCTCAGATACAGTTCCTAAAGCCGCTATGCAAAAAATATACCTAACATATAAGACTAGGCTGAGTAATTCAAGGGCAGAATCTTTGAGGACTGTGGTTACTCATTCCACTCTACATAATCTCACAGGGCCGGATCCTTACTTGACCCTTATTCAAAATGTTCACTGTCGATGTTATCTACACACTGCACACGTTGCAGCTTTAATTGCTTTCCCGACACAGGATAGATGGTTTAATCTGTTTCCCATTTGTCACTGCAGTTTGCCCAAACACCATAACATGAGCCCCTTTATGTTATTTTAGAAAATGTATAGCCTTCTTTTTAGATGTTTTAAGCACCTCATCTGGGTGCGGCAAAATTGCGATTTACCCTGACACCAAAGCATGAACCATTTTATGTTATTTTAAAAGATGGACAGTGTTTTGCATAGACATTTTTTAGTAACTCATCTGCATGCGGCCAATATTAGACAACATCATGCTGCTTTACCATACTTACAAAAATGAAAATCACCTGTTATTTGTTACAATGTTTTAAACTTTATCAAAATTGTGCTTACAATAAGGAAACGTTATAGGACTTCTGTAATTTTGTAATTTTATGGCTGTATTATTTTATTGTAAACATTTAGTGGCATATTTATACTTGTTTTGCGCCGAATTTGCGTCATTTTTTTTACGAGGAGGGGTCCAAAAATGGTGCAAAGCTTGCTTTGCACCATTTTTTAACGCTGGGGTCAGGGCAGGCGTTAGGGGACCTGTGAGCCTATTTCCATGGTGGAACACCATGGAATAAGCCCACAGGTGCCCTCCCTAGTGACCCCCCCACCCTAACAAGAGGGACAGGGGAGGATGGGGACCTCATCCCAGATAAGTATAGGTAAGTACAGGTAAGTATTTGTATTTTTTTTAAAGTGCCATTGGAGGCCCTGAAATGGGCCCCCCTGCATGACACTGGGTGCAATGGCCATGCCCAGGACTCCCTGGTCCCCTGTGCTGGCCATTGGGGTGGTGGGCATGACTCTTGTCTTTTCTAAGACAGGAGTCATGTGGTATGGATGGTTTTGCGTCAGAAAATGACTTTAGGCAGATTAGAGTAATTGTTTTAGTCTAACCTGCCTAACGTCATTGTTTGGTGAAAAACTCCCTTCTTCCATGCCACCAGCCCCACCCGACTAACGTCATTTTTTTTTACGCTAGCCTACCCTTTGCACCGGCTTGCACCATTACATATTGGTGCACAGAAATGGTTCAAGCCGGTCCTAAACTTTTTGGTGCAAAACTGCATTAGTGCAGTTTTGCACCAAAAAGTATTAATCAGGGCCCAAGTATATGATTTTATTTATCGTTTTATATGTGTTTGCTTTTATGGCCTTACACTGAATAAAGTATGATGATAATGACGATGAGGATGAGTCTCATACACAGGCACTAATAATTTTTGGGCTTTCACATTTTGTGTGAAAACAACACATGGCAAATGCATCTGCACGCAGATGCAAAAAACAATTGTGTTCCATCCTGTTTACAGCGTATGTTCGATCTTGGTAGCACTGTGTGTGTAATAATATGATTTGGTGGCAGCACAGAAAAGCACTGTTCAGAAAAAAGGAACAGCAACCACTGTACTGTGTTTCTGACCTTAGATGTCTGCAGCTCATATTCTAACTCACTGTTCTACTGTTAACACATGCAGTGTAAGCAGTGCAATTTGATGAAATCAGGTGCACAACGCCATTCTGTGCATAACATTTTCAAGATATGACCCATGGGCCTTTAAAGAAATTGTCCAGGAGCTAGAATGTGTAACATGTCAGACATACTATCCATGTCTATCCTGGCACACCCTCGATTGTGTGGAACTAGTGCAGAAAGGGAGACAGTGTCATATTAAATCTACATATATGTACTGTCAAGAGAGCATCGGCCCAGTTGCATGGGTCCATCTTTCAATGTTAAAGGACCTGCAGCATGTGGAAGAGGTGACAGGCATTCTTACAAAGGGGCGAGCTGTATGTAGCTATACCAGCATGTTTGCTCAGAAGGTGCCTGAGGGGGTCATTGGAGTCTCCATTCCATCCTCAGGGGTGCTCTAGGGGCATCTTGACAGTGCATCACTTCATATTTAGCATGCACTCCATGCGGCATCCAATGATTTTTGAACCTGCACTCACACCTGTAACACAGTGCACTAGCTAGTACATTCTCTCATTTACCTGGGGCCACTCCCCCATTCAAATGATGAAATGTTTCCTATAGGAATGTGTGGGCAGAGATGCGCAGCTGAGCAATCCATAATATAGAAGGTGCCGCACAATTATCTTGGCATTTGTCTGTCACAATATCAAGCACAAAAATGTCATGCTATCAAAATGTTGTGAAGCTACGTATAAATAGGCACATATGGATTTACTATTTTTAACTCCAGATGCACATATTTTGAAGATATACATATATCATCAAGGTGTAGGCTAATCCATATGGACGTCTTAATACCTAACATCACAATGTATGTATGATTGCATGTATATGGTATTTATATAGTAAAAACCTATCCAAATGTCAGTGGAGTGCTGTACATGGCACGTGGTAGTAGATATTTTGGCTACTATGTTTGGTAGCAATATAGGTAAAACTCAATATTAATATAATATACCATCTGGGGTTCCTTCTATAATACCAAAGTGCCCTGAGGATGCCACAGACAGGGATAAACCCCATTGGCACGTTCTGCAATACTGGCCCGAATTGTTAAAACGTGCTGGCTTAAATTAAATAATTCCATATATTTAATGAACTGCAATGTATTACTGTAAATTGTTGGGAAGTCAATGTGCAGAAGTAAGCATCATTATAACAAGAACACGGGTATGCTTCAGGACTTTAATAATTCTTAGTTCGGATTGAATTGAAGATGCCTTTGTTTAATGTGTTTTAACGAAAACTATGTAATTATTTCACTGATCAAACAACAAATGACTGCACTTCACAGTCATGAACATGACCTAGTAGTTATTATAGGAAATGTGTATGTAAATGGATGGACATATAAGACCCCATTTTGCACTACAACCAATCTTTGGACTAAGTAATTAATAACTGAGATTAATGTAATTGAAATATGTAATTACACAGCTTATATATCACATGTTTAAAAAACTAATTACATTATGAAAAGTTTAATACAAATCATTTTGGGTACTGAAAGCTAGAGGATTGCAGTTTAAAAATGAAATAAACGGAGTACCATATTTCTAGAAGAATGGAGACATTGACTCAGCTGAGTATCACATATTAATTTGGAAATGTACCCAGAACGAACCAAACGATAAAACAATACATGATATAAAGAAATAAAAAAAAACAAGATATCACAAAGTAAAATGGAATATACAAAGTAGAACGTATATTTACAAACACCACACTAGCTAATGGAGATATTTTTGAATAAAAATAGAATTGCATATGTAGAACTAGCTGCTAAAAACAAGTAATTAACATAGAGCAGGTTGATAAATTGAAATAAACAATGGAAATGGGTACACAAACGAATAGCATAACATTTACTGCGAAAAGGATGTGCTTGGAGATGATTTCCAGAGCCACAAAAAAATACATTTTTGTCATTTTGATGTGTCTTTTCCCTAATGATAGGATATTTTCTAGAGTCCTTTATAGCAATCTGCCACCCCCTCTAGCTATTTGAGGAGGGGCCATCAGGCAGTGGCCACGAATGACTATAACATAGCACTAGCATGGTTTGCAGCATACAGTACCAAGGGCTACTCGCTAAAATGGAAGAATTCTGAATCAAGGTAGAGTCAGTGTGCCACACGAATAAATGTCAATATAGCACAAAGAAAAGCAGCAACAGGCTAAAATGTAACAAGAAGCCAGACAGGGCGTGAATGCAATCCAATGTTGAAACTCATGCTATTTTCCACATCTGCAGTGTAAGAGCAACGGTAGGCAGAGTTCACCGTGTGCAGAATGGCTCAAAAGTACGAACTTCAGCGGATTATTTACTTAAGTGACTGCAACACATGCGCTGCATTACCTAAAGAGTAGGTAAATGCTCAACTCTATCTTTAGTTAAACTAATAGGATGTCGTATTGTCTCTGCAGAGGAATGATGGGGGAGAAGAGGTGGACAGTGAACAGATGCAATGGTGCAGTCTTAAGTCATCAGGAGAGGCCCTGAAGGCTTTGATGCTGTAGGCTCACAGGGTGTTTCCAAGTGAATCTAAATGGTTAGTCTGCTACTACCGGGATGAATGTTTTGTTGGTAAATGGGAGCAGGCAAAGGTGATATTTCGTAACCTAGCAAATCTCTTCTACTGGAGGCTAGTAACAGACAGCAGAAATACCTTTAAATTATCATGCTTACAAATTTCTGTGATAGCATTGAGCTTCTAAATAAGTTCTATGAATGGGGTAAACGTGTGTGTTGCAGTTATACGTCGGCCTATGTAACAGGCAGCCATTTATGGATCCATATCACCCTCAGATGAAAAGAATGAGTGTTCACATTGATCTTCTCTTCAACATAAATGTATGCGTCTCAGTATCCTCTCGGGAGTGTAGCTTGTGAATGGAGCTTCTGTGTACCAACAGAAGAGTCTACAGAGAAACCCGCACATGCAGGGTTGCCCTGGGTAATGATGGGGAAGCCTGAGAGATAAATAATAGGTGCCTCCACTCTGTTTTGATTTCCTCTAAGCAGGGCAGACAAAGACCCTCCTCAGTTCAAAGCTCGTTACTGATGTTTTATGCCTGCAAACACTTTCTTACCATGTTCCAAAGTTCTTTGGAACACGTTTGCACCACTACCCTTGTGGAAATATTACATTCACACGTCTAAAGAGATTTTTTTTTTTTTAACTCTATGTCCACTTGCGTATTAAAAACTACTTGTACTTTTACTTCATGGTGATCTCACAGTGGTAGCCTCGGCATCGGGCTTTAAATAAATGCTGCCAGTTGATCAAGTACAGTGGTGACGGGCTAACTTTCAAAATGACACTAACGTGCATGCTGCAGTCAAATGTTCATGAGAAATGGAATGAACGCCATAGGTTTTGCAGGCTGTTAAGTTATCAAAGGACATGTTTGAAATAGTACAGCACTTCAGGGTACTTCAGGGTTGCGACAGTGATTCTGATTTTCCTAAAACGACGTTTGCAGCATTACACATCCTTATATTGTTTTATAAAATATAAAGCATCACCCTCCAATTCTATCATCCACCTATTTCAATACCGCATTCTGTCTTTCGGATGGAAGTTATCACTAAGTAAAATGGATGAGAAGCGACTTAGAAAGTATAACATGCATCATTAAAGAATATATAGACTTCACAATATCAAGATATGAATATATATATGATATTCACTGAAAAAGCAAAGGTTACATGTACGTTATAGTTAGACTCACAGCTTAAATGTACAAAACCATAACAATTCATCTGTTATAGTTAGAGTTACCTCAAGCAACTATAAACCGTGCCCTAAGATAACTATAACTTTTGCCCCACCAGGTCAAGCCTGCAACCAACCCCTTTAACAGCCCAACCCTGTGCATGACCTTTGGCTGTCTACCGTGGGGGTTGGCTGACCACCCAACCCTACGCTGCGGAAGGCCTTCGGCAGTGCATGGCAGGGGTTGGGCGCAGGGCCTGGCCTGTGGCCAGGCCCTATTGCCAACTACTAAAACTACCCAAAACTGTGCACAACCTTTAGCTGTTCTCATTGGGGGTTGGCTTAGCCAACCCCTGTAACCACCCAACCCTATGCTGTGCAAAGCCTTTGGCCATGCAGGGCAGGGGTTCACCACAGGGCCTGCGGCTAACCCTTCTAACCAGCCAACCCTGCACCATGCATGGCCTTTGGCCGTGTGCGGCAAGGGTTGGCCTCAGCAAACGCTCTTAGCCATCCAACCCAACAGTACGCATGGCCTTTGGCCATGCATAACAGGAGTTCGTTGCAGGTCCACGTGATCCTCCTCCCCTGGCTGATATTGGCCTTGGGGACCCCATCCCCCGGGACCAAGCCTGAACATTGACATTTTTGGGGGGGAGGGAGGCCGCGTGCTCCGCCTCCTCAGGCTGATCTCAGTCCCTAGGGACCCCATCCGCCAGGGCTAAGCATAACATTTAACTTAAGTTTTGGGGGAGGGTGCTGTGTGTCCCCCCTCCCCAGGCTGATCACGGCCCCTGGGACCCTATCCCCTGGGTCGGGCCATGTCACCTTGGTACCTCCCAGGGCACCCAGTCACAATGTTGGGGACTGCGGGGGGAGCCTGAAGGCCCATACAGTACCAGCTCGCTCCCCACCTCATATGCTAAACATGCAGCCCCATGTGTCTGAGAGCAATTGTTTCCTCTGTTTCTCTGCATGCGTCTCTGTGGGCAGAGAAACAGAGGAAACCTCCCCTTCCAGCAAGTGAGAATGTTTGACAGCTCTCACTTGCTGTACTGGAGTGTTTGCTCTGACTTGGCGGGAACTGTCAAAGCTCCCACCAAGTCAGAACAACAGTTATGTCATGGGAGAGGGCACCCCAGGACATAGCAGGAGGTGGCCCTAGGGGATGGTGGTCCCCAGCGCCACCTAGGGCTCCTTGAGGGGGGCTGCTTGGCCCCTCTCCAACTTAAACAGCCCTGAGGAGGTGATGGTCCCGGGGCTGGGGGTTCGAAAACCGACCCCCTATCTTATTTAAATTCTGCCCCGGGGCTGCAAGGAGGGGCCGAGCAGTCTCCATGCATTTCCTCAAACTTTGTGCTCCGGGGAGGTGGCGGTCCACAGGGCTGCGGCAGGGGCTGGACATCCCCCACATTTACTCATACTTTCTGTCCCAGGGAGTTGGCAGTCCCTGGGGTTCTGAAGGTGACCTGATGCCCCCACCCTAATTTACTTAAACCTTCTGTCCTGAGGAGGTGGCAGTCCCTAGGACTGCGGGGTGCCACAGTCAAAGTTTCAATGCCCCTAGGACCTGGCCCACCTGGATGCTGCATTTAAACAAGCACTGGACCTTGATCTTGTTTTTTTTTTTGAATTTTCAGTGGATCCACTGCGTCTCCTGCTGAAAATTGAAAAAATATTCTTGCTGTTGAGTGTACCCCTGGGACCCCAGTACCAGAGCTAAGGAGACAGGGTGTCCATGCCCTGGCCATTTTCTTTTTTTTTCTTTTTTCTGGCACTCAGCTGAACTCGAATCCCAAGATGGCTGCTAACAAGGCAAAAAATAGTCCTCCAAATGTATCAAAACATGCAGGTCCATGCCAGGTGGTCTTGCATGGTTTAGCAATTATTTAAATAGGATTTGCACTGCTCTTGCACCCCCTTGCATGCTGCATGGTTTACGCAAACCTCTGATAAATACGGGCCCTTATGTGATGTCGTAGTTTGGACTCTTGCTCTGGGCAAGACTGCTGGTTAAAGGATGACAGTACTTTTATTTGTAGGCGGCTATGTCTATCCTACAACAAATCGCAACTGTTGTCCCAACCTTCCCAGCTCACTAGCAGCACCTCACCAGAAACACAATAGTAAAAGGTGATTTGTGGCAGCCTTTACGCATGGACACGAGAATATGACATCTCAGGGAGTGTTGTGGTTAAACGGAGATTAACCCTTTCTCACAGATATATCATGTCTCATACAAACACAGGCAATGACAAAGATGCAGTAAAGTTTCAATAGTTTTTATTTAACATAACTGCAATTTGCGATAAGTTGCATGGGCTGCAATGATTAGGATAATGAATAATGCAAGGAACAGAATTGTGAAGACAAGAGTCATTATTACAAAGACCCCCACCATCTTGCAATGATTATATGACGGAACACTGAATTAAAAACAACTACTAACCTTAACAACGAGGTCGGAACACCGACCTCGTCCTTACTACTAATGATTTTACCACGAATGCCTTAACAACGATATTTCGTTGTAAAGGCATTCCTGATAAAATCATTAGCAATAGGCACCATTCACCCTACATCCCTCACCCCACCCCTCCAACCCCACCCCAAAACCTAAAACTCCCTGACCCCCACCCACTCCCCAAAACCAAAAACGCCCCACCCCCCAACCCCACCCTAAAACCTAAAACCCCCTGACCCCCCACCCACTCCCCAAAACCAAAAACGCCCCACCCCCCCAACCCCACCCCAAAACCTAAAACCCCCTGACCCCCCAGCCACTCCCCAAAACCCAAAACGCCCCACCCCCCAACCCCACCCCAAAACCTAAAACCCCCTGACCCCCCACCCACTCCCCAAAACCAAAAACGCCACACACCCCCAACCCCAACCCCACCCCAAAACCTAAACCCACCACTTACCTTCGCCAACTCCCTTCTTTGTACCTTAACCACGCATGTTCGTTGTTCAGAACATACGTAGTTAAGGCACAAAAATACGAAGTCGTGGTTAAAAAAAGCATTGTTACGCTTTCGTTAACCACGACTTTCGTAATAAAAAAGTCGTAAAAAAGGATGTTTCCCTCTTGCAATGCATAAGAAAGACATGCAAGATGTAATATGCCGTAATACTCTAATGTGATAGGCCTAACCTCCTACCCAAAGGAGAGCTGGGTTTGCTAAACCTAATCTGCCAATGCCATGTCCATAAGAGGAGCCCCCAACCCTCTTTACCTGGGAATGAGGTCTCTATCTCAGACTCTGCAGGGACACGAAGACTGGGTCAGCATCAAGACGACGTGCAGCATCGATATCAGCGATGGTAGCGATGCCCTCTGGTCGGAATCCCTCTGATTATCTGTCTAAAGTGCGATGTATTTATACAGATATACAAGGACCCCTGACGCAGGTGTGTTCCCAAACAATAGATAACAGACATGCTTGGGACGGCAATGAATATAAACAATCTCTCGAAAGCATAGAGAGGGAAAATCCCTAAATGTGAACACCTACTGTTTGTTTTCTTTGTTGCTTGATCTTGACGCCTTAGCGCAGTGACACTGATAATGTAAATCATAACAAGTGGCCTAACTATAAACAAGGCAGCCATCTCAGAAGAATTAAATAATTAAATGAGCTAAGACAGAGCAAGCTAAGTAGGTTAAAAGTCACTAGGAGACGGGGGCACGAGTCTGCAAGCCAGAGGCTAAGCTAACTCCTGTTATCCCATTAAAACGAACTAGGATTCACTACAGTGATACTGGCGACTGATATTAACATACAAATGTGTGTCCAAAAATTAAATACAGTGACAAACAAATATGTACATCAACAGCTGCATGTACTGTAATGAGCTCAATTATTTTTTTTAAAGGATAATTTCAAACTAGAATAGTGACCTATGCAATGAAATACTGTTTAGAAAAACAAATCTGTGTGCTTATATGGTATGTTGTGCAACGTACGTCTCTAAATATTGCTAGCAAATAAGGAGGATGTGAGATCAATCTACATGGATTGAGATGTGACAAGTAACTACACTACAACATGGGTATATTAACCTGTAGAAACATATGCTCTTCATATGCCTGTGAACTTGAAGGAACTTTTTGTCACAATGTAACAGAGATCCCTTAAATCATATACAATCAAGGAATATTTCAAACATTTCCCTAATTACTTGCAGAGGGACAAGCAACATTGCCTGAACATCAGCCTGTCTGTGATGATCAACCTGTTGTAGACACATTTCTGCCTCCATGAGTGAAGACACCTTCCAACAAATCCTGGACACTATAGAAATATCTCCTCTGGTATGGCAAAGGAAGACAGCATTGTTGGGTCTCCACATGAACCAACCCAGACTGTACATGGGCCATCTACATGTTGTATTACAAGTGAGGACTCTGATGACCCCCAAGTCACAAGTGGTAGGGGTCCAGCAGTAAATGGTGGATGAAGTCAGATTGCGGATGGAGTCTATAGCAGACACTCTTGAAGGAGTCCTACGGTGTCCCAATACTAGTAAGAGGATGTTAAAGGCTATTTAAGACACCTATTCTAGGTTCCATGGGGTTGGTGTCTCCTTAGCTGATATCACTGGTGCTATGATGCAGAAGGACTAACATTACCAGCCTTCAAATTCAAAATCTAACACAACTGATGTTGCTAGCCATCTGGGAGCCATCAATTCCTCCAGCCAGTCCTTGGAAAAGGACTGGACGCTTTATGTAATCATTTGGATTCTAAGATTAATTCCTTCATCGTATGAACAAGTACCCTCAATAGCAACGCTGTAGCTATGTTGTACAACAAGCAAGCCCTTACCAGGGACTACCATGCTGCCCTTCTGGGATTCACAATTATAATTAGGAAATTGGGGATCAGATCTACTGCCTCTGATGTTTGTGCTTCTGAGGCTATCAGCATCACTTCTCAGCCTCTTATTCCAACACCACAACATCCATTCGAAGTGGGACACTCCTCAGAGGAGGACAATGTACAATTCCCATTTTAATTTTTAATTACATTTTTTATTTTTACCATCATATCACCTCAAGTGAGCACACTCTTGACCTGGGCTGCCCTTTATGCTTATGTCAGAGTCAGGCTCAGTTAAATTTGTGGCCTGTAATATCTTGCACTTGCCTCCCTAGCTATATCTGATCAAGAGGTATAATCATTAGACAGAATGATGTGCTCCAGTTTCAAGAGATTTCAAAATCCTCCTTCTCCTGCCTCTCTCTTGCTCTTACTACTCTTGTTGTCCAATTCCCTAAAGTACTTCACTGACTTTCACCAGTCACACCAGGTAGGAGGTGAGGGTTGACACAACATTTTGCATTCCTCATTCCTTGCCAGGAGAATCAAATAGAAGATCAACTTACTTTGTGATTTTGAGGGAAATACAGCTCCAGCCTCTCGCTGCGCCATACCAAACATAATCAAAGGGTGGCTTGCCTCCACCTTCACACCCAGAATGTCTGGCATTGTCTTACCCACGCTTAACCAGAAACATTCCAGAATCGAACAGCTGGCAACCATGTGGACATCAGCCGCCCCTTTTACTCCACACCTCCTGCATCCAGAGTCCTCATCTCCTCTAATTTTGGCCACCTTCAGCGGCATCCAATAAGCTCTGTAGAGAGTGAAGAAGTGATTTCTCCCTAATGCAGCTGATTTAGTCACAGAGTAAAGCATATTCATTGATACTTGCCATATTTCTTCCTACGCCAACCTTTTTTTCCTGCTCTACTGTTCTCATCATGTAGCATCCATATTTGATAATGGCAAATTTTTCCTCAGCACTTTTCATAGGTAACATATGTAAATGAGAAGTACATGTTAAAGCTACATGTATTGTGAATCACTACACACTGGTATTTGCTACTATGTGATGAATTGATGTAAATGGATTTCTAACATGAAGAAATGTGTCAATCTGAACTAGGTTCACAATAAAAAATCTTTAATTTACATGATCAGATTCTTCTGGTCTAATCCCTAAAATGTTTGTACCTACATTACTAAAACATGATCAAATAATTGTAAACCTAAATCAGAGGTGATTGAACAAAATATTACATGCAGTCTCTGATTTTGCAACTACTACAATAACATCTATTGCTATGGATTATTGAGCATTGTATAGTACCACTAAGGAATGTCAAAGTAAGCCAACAAGCAGCGTCATCTTGATGGACACATAAAGAGATGAACCAAAAGTACACAATGACTTACCAACTCTATTAAGGATGTGTGATGTATCTGAACACACCATACTGTTCCACTGAACAATTACTATGCTGGTAAGTACATACCTCCACATAAGTACACAAGTTGTATACCTCACTTATCCCACAAAGGCTTGTCATAAACGCATGACTCAGGATGGTTGAATCCACACTAGCCAGATAGTAAGGCCCATATTTATGCATATGGGTTTGCATAGTTTTTGTGCCACACAAGGGGGCACAAGGGCAACTCAATACCTTTAATGATATTTACCAAGCCATTTGAGACCACCTTGCATGGCCCTATGTTTCTTGGTAATTGTGGAGTAGCGCAAGGCAGGACAAAATCACTGCCTTGTGTTACTCTGCTCCAGGGAGGCGTTACATCAGTTGAGCGTGGGTGTTCCCACATATCCACACATTAATTGTGGTGGATTCCCAGATTTTGCATTAGTGGTAGACCAGGGAATGTGTTAAAATGACAGACCTCCCCAGGGACGGGTAACAAGGAGAAATATGTTGATGTCTCCTTGTTGTGCTCTGTTCCAAAGTGTGCTGCATTATGCAGCACACAAAAAAAGCGGAAAATGCCTCTGAGGAATGAGTCCCTTCCTGCACAAAAACAATACAGTTTGTAACTGAGGCACCCTTGCACAATGCTACAAGGGTGCCATCATTAGTGCTAGGCAGCAGTTTATAGAATATGGCTCATTCCTGCCCTCTCCCTTTCACACCGTACCGCAGCAAGGTGACTTCCTATGTTGTGATGCATGTAAATTTGAGAAATATGTCCCATTATCAGTGTTAGAACCATAATATGTGTGCATTCATATCTGCAATATGAGTATGACAGTTGTCAAGTGGAGACTGATGCTTCAACATTACAGTAGTCCTCCAGATTATTTAAAACATAATTGCAGCATGAAGCAAATCAAAGTACTCAACCAGCAAGGTAAAAAATAATTGCATGAATCTGATGCCAATGCACATTTGTGATAAAGACACTAACGTTATACTAATCCTGAGTACTAATGGTAATGTTAGAAGGAACAAATTGATACAGCAAAACTACAGAACATTATGTTAACATTGTTATTCAACAAACTGCTAAGGTCTAGGAATTTTGATAAGAACTTTATCATATTCATCAGTGTGGTATACCAGTGTTTACGAGTGACACGCAGCACTCAATCGTAGTGTTCTCTTCAGAGTATCCCTGTAGATGTGAAGTACCTTATTTGCATGTATAATCATTTATGCATTCCGTACTACTAATTCTATAGTGTCAAAGCATTACTGTCCATGGTTTACTTGATGATTTGTTCTAACGAATGTCGATAAGACTGTGGGCTATATTGGCTGATAGCAAAAAGATTGTTGGAATTTTTCACAGTCAGAGGACTACCAGGAACGCCACTACTTTTATCAGTGGTCTTCCAGTTGATTGCAGGTACGAACCTTTAGAGTAGTTGCTGACACTTAACAGAGGGTGGGCGAAGTTACTATCTCTCTACGTTAGACCACCCTACGAATTACTTCCTCTTCTCAGAGGTTGACAACAGGACAGACGTGACTGGGAAGACACTTCATCTTCTGAAAAGTTACTTCCTCTTCTCAAAGGTTGACAACAGGAAAGACGTGGCTGGGAAGACAACATAATGGATGGATCTCCTCCCTGAGCTTTACCCGTAATTCCCAGAGTTAATCTTGATCCTCGGCAGACAGTGAAAAGAGCGATGCGTGCAGCAGCACCCGTCGCACAGCCGCAACACAGCCGGCACCATTAGGAGCCGGCTCCCATGTTGCAACCGACATCCCTGCTTGGCCGGCGGGCGGAAACTCTGTTCACGTCCGCTGGCCAAGCGGGGATGTCAAAATGGGCATGGCGGTTACACCTTGGCGGGCGGCGATTGCCGCCCGCAAGGTTGTAATGAGGCCCTATGTCTTTCAGTTTAGGTGAGAACAGAAGCAGTTTTGACTCAATCTCTGATTCAAGACTGGCTGACCCTCGATGGGATTAACAACTGTAAATGGCTTATGTATGTTAGAAAAATGCTTGTTTATGTCTACAGATCTGAACTATTCACTATCCCTCGATCTGTGAACACATTGGTTTGTCTGGTGGTTAGGAATGAGTTGAAAAAGCAGCTAAGGGATAAAAGGAGGATTAAAGGTCAAGATAAGGGGGTGGTAGCTGAATATTCATCAATTTGTATGACTCCTAGAATAGAGCCATACTTGTTAAGAATACCTCAGTATCAAAGATATTATTTAGTGTGGTTTTGATTGGGTTTGGCCCAATTTTTTGGGGCCTACCTATCAAATTTATTTAGTTCTAAAGATTAGGGGGGTCATTACGACCCTGGCGGCCGGCGGGAAGTTGGCGGTGTTCCGCCAGCTATTATGACCGTGGCACAATAGCCACGGCCATACCGCCGGCCCCTCCACTATACCGCCAGGCTTCCGCCTGGCGGTCATAATCCCCAGGGCAGCGGTGCAAGCACTGCTGCCCTGGGGATTATGAGTCCCCGACCGCCAGCCTGTCCGTGGCGGTAAACACCGCCATTGAAAGGCTGGCGGAAAGGGGACTTGGGGTGCCCCTTGGGGCCCCTGCACTGCCCATGCACTTGGCATGGGCAGTGCAGGGGCCCCCAGGCATAGCCTGTCGCGCATTTCACTGCCCGAATTTCGGGAGTGAAATGCGCGACGGGTGCTACTGCACCCGCTGCACATCAGCATTGCCGCCGGCTCTATTACGAGTCAATGGCGGTATTCTGACTCCCGCAGCCTCGGCGGTCTTTTTAAAAGACCGCCGAGGTTGTAATGACCCCCTTAATGTTGTGTCCATGTGATTCTGTTACATCTCAATCACAGTTACATATGATGTTGCTTTGTGGTTTATACCACACAAAAAGACAGAATATATTGATTAAGCTGCTTAAAACCTTAAATATCAGGCAGTGCAAGGAAGCAATGGCGTATCTTCAGTTGCTCCAAATGGATTCAGTTTGCACTACTATTTATTGATTTATTGGCTCTATAGTTAAAGTCAAGGGAAGACTTTGGAAATTATTGATAGGGATATAATCATTCTTTTTAATTGTGTGATATTGTACTGTGGAATTGGCCTGGTTGGTGAATTAACATTTTATTATATAATGTCTTTATTTAGGATTTCAGGTTTTGATATATTGTATTGTATGATGTATGTCTTTTATGGCCTGTTCGTCCGAAACAAAGGCCCATATTTAAGAGGGCCTAGCACCATCCTAACAACACATTAACGTCATTTATTTGATGCTAATGTGGCGTTGGGTGGCCAAAAATGCTGCGCCATATTTACAAAGTGGCGCAATGCTTGCACTGTGCCACTTTGTAACACCTGGCGCTACATTATGCCTGCGCCAGGCATAATGTATGCAAGGGGGGTGTTCCCCCATTAAAGGGCTTGAAAGATTGCACAAGGAAATTTAAGAGATTTCTTTACATCATTGTTATCAGTATTTTTAATGCCTGTCCAGAGCAGGCGCTAAAAGGAGGCTCCCATTGTTTTCAATGGGCAACTGGGTGCTTTGCAGGATTAGCGTCAAAACGTTTGATGCTAATCGTGCAAAGCGCCGACCTAGCGTAAAAAATTATGATGCTAGTTCCCTAACTACCGCCATAGTGCACTGAATATTAAATATGGCACACACATGGTGGTGTTAGGGGGGAGCTAAGGGGCGCAAGTGTGCAGTACCACTTTTCATAATTATGCCCCTGGGTATTTCTAAATGGGGTCCAGGTGTGCATTCAGTTCTAATTGCACTCTTTATGAAATCTGGTATTGCGTTTTCTTTTAGGATCCAGTAACATGGGGATTTCATAAAAAAGAGACAATTAATGATGAATAACCATACAGAATAAGGTGAGATGATTATATATATTTGTGGGAAGTGATTTCTAGCAATATAAATATGGCGCACACATGGTGGCTTTAGGGGGGTGCTAAGGGGAACAAGAAAAGTGGCGCTGCACTTGGTGCAGCGCCACTTTTCATAAATCTGCCTCAAAGTTTTAAATAAGTAAGTAAATAAGTAAGAGGTTCACTAATACTGTCAATATTGTTCAAATACCTTTAGTTGGCTCATCATATCCTGCTATTATCTTTATGCACAGGTTTACTATTGTAGGTTTAAGAAGGCTACAGGCCTACCCCATTCTTTATGTTGATTGTTTTTGCCATATTTTTTACCATACAAGTACTGCTATTAAGTGCACATACATATGCAAATAAATGGTACAATGACACTTATAAAGATAATTGGAACAATTTTCTTTCTGGCTGTACATTGTGATGTATGCCAGAGTATTATCTGAATTAGCACATACATTTCAGAGTAGCATTACTTTGGGAAACAATCATAAACAACTAGGTTCATCCATGTCACAACTACCCCAGGCACAGTGACACCAGTGAACCACTTGATCTGGCTTGCATTCCCTTTCTATTTCCTAGCCACACATGGGCATGCAAATGCAAGCAAGTTTTGTATGTTGAATCAGACAAAAAGTAAACATGCTCCTCATAGTCTCTCAGAGACACATTTAACATGGTTCGGTGTTGCCCTTGCCACACACAAGGGGATGCAAGGGGGGGTTAACAACACAAAACCTACAATGACAAGTACCTTTCCATGGTAGGCCATCCTGTGTGGCCCTGCATGGCTTGGTAAATGTGGAAAACCCCAAGGCTGCTCAAGCCCCTGACTTGCATTACTCAGCGCCAGGGATATCTCATATTGGTGGACCTTGGGTGTTCCCACACATCCACCCATGGATGTTTTCACATTCCCAGATTTTCTCTTAATGTTAGACCTGGGAATGCATCAAAATGCTGCACCTGCCCAGGCGAGGCGTAAGGAGTAGAAATATATTTTTTCCTCCTCATTGTTTTCTTCCTTCTACATGTGTGCATTGTGCAGCACACATAGAAAGGGGAACATCGGTCTGAGAATTGTTTTTGTGCAGGAAGGTGGCTATGACTCGAGGGTGCCTGCATTGGGGTCTAGTCAGCTAAAAGTGATTCAGAGCTAGAAAAGGACAGGAATGTGCCATATAATAAACAACACATGGCAATCCTCTTTTCTTTTCATGCAGTGCAGCACAGCAATGTGACATGCTGCACAGCACTGCATAAAAGAATGATACATGTGCCTTATAGTTAACAAACACCCAATGAAGCTGGCATTGATATGTCAATTAATGCCAATAGGTGTGCCTATGTCCTGCTTTCCAAACTGAGTTTAGTGCATTGGCACCCATGCTGTGGGGCCTACTTGAGCTGCTTTTGTCCATCTTTAGTAATATTGACACTCTGTGCTCTATCAAATACATAATACCTGAGTATTGCAGACTGCCATCTATGGGACATCTGCTCGGCCACAGTACAATTTCAATGCCATGAGGACATATACTCTCACAACATGTGTAAGACTGGCTGAAAGCTATTGTTTCCTCGCAATATTTGTTTCATATCATTGCCTGACCTACATTCATGCACCCTCAAGGGTATAAGACTTATGGAGCCACTATCAATCCTTCTTCATAGGCCTAAAATGGACACCTCAGATGGAAGGTCACACATCCCTGAGACATGATATCAGTATATATACCACACTTCAGTGGTCATAGTGAGGGAATTGCTTGATGAGAGCTAAATGTCTCACACCACTGCACCACCACATGCTGGGATGCAAATATTTTTGTTAGGGTATAACGATGATACACCTAAAGCTGCAGTGCTACTGCCACATTTCCTGCATCAATATGTTTTGCAATGATTGCAATGTGATGGCTAACCTGGAGCCACTGTGAGTGATGTCTATACAAATTATATTTTGGTATGACATGCAAATGCTTTTTTATTTGTACCATCAACATTTTTCAAGTGTGGTAAATACAAAACTTGCCAACACCTATATTGACACATTTGTTACAGAACTACACACATATTGTCATGATACTTACTTTCAGCATTGGGATCCTTGAAGCACTCACTTTCCTTTCTTGAGAAACATACATGTTCACCTGAAAAACAAGCTGAATGGCACTAATTATAGCGCATAGACACACAGTTCAACTTCTATACCAAGCATTTGGATATTTTAGTGTAAGGGGGACTTTTGACACCCTTAGGGGGTCATTACAACATTGGCGGCAAATGCCGCTTACCGCCGTGCAGAAGACCGCCAACACACCGCCGGGGCCGCGGGATTCCGCCACAGCTATTATGACCCACAGCTCGGAATCCGCCAAAATTTAGACACCCACACAACTCCGCCACACCAAAGGTCAATGATAAACTGGCGATAACAAAACCGACACCTTCATACCAACAGGAATACGGCCACACTATCACGACCCACAAATCCATGCAGCGGTCTTTCAACCGCGGTATTCCATTGGCGGTACATACCGCCGCGCTCAAAATACACACACTCTTACAAAACACATCCACATTGGACAAATCGAAATACACACACCTGATACACATACACACACCACTCCGACACACTCAATACAATATAAAACACACACCCACATCACCCACAAACCCCTACGACCACAATTGCGACTGAAGGCCAGAGAGAGACACCACCAGAAACAACACTAACATCCACAGGCACTCAACACCAGCACTCACACAACATCCACACACCTCACACAACACACCCCTAAATATCACCCCACACATCACAACACACACCACCCCACACATCACCCACACCACCCCATGGCACCGCAAAGACACCCCAGGTTTTCTGAGGAGGAGCTCAGGGTCATGGTGGAGGAAATCATCCGGTAGAGCCACAGCTATTCGGATCACAGGTGCAGCACACCACCATAGCTAGGAAGTTAGAGCTATGGCGCAGAATCGTGGACAGGGTCAACGCTGTGGGACAGCATCCAAGAACTAGGGATGACATCAGGAAGAGGTGGAATGACCTATGGGGAAGGTGCGTTCCGTGGTCTCAAGACACCAGATTACAGTTCAGAGGATTGGCGGCGGACCCCCACCTCCTCCCCCAGAACTAAAAACATGGGAGGAGCAGGTCTTGGCTTTACTGCATCCTGAGGACCTTGCAGGAGTAGCTGGAGGAATGGACTCTGATAAGTCAAATCTTAACTACTTCATCTCCCATCCCACCTGCATGCCATCACAAACTCCCACCCCTACCCTCACCCCATCACTCCACCACCTCACATATACCCCACCATCACAACCCACCCATCCCAATACCAAGCCCTGCATGCATCACCAATGCATGGACAGCCATCACAGACCTGCACGAACCCCCATCACCACAGCATGCACACTAGTGACAATCACCTAGCCAACCAAATCACAACTCACACAAGCTAAAGCTGCCTTGGTAATAAGAACCATAGAGGGAAACATACCCATGCACAAGATGTCACACGCAAAAACAATAACACTGCATTTACATCCCCACAGGACCCCCACACAACGTCACCAGAGAGGAGGTGCCAGCAACATCCAGTCCCCCCCAGAAGAGGCCCACAGTGATGACAGCATCTCTGCACGCCTGGATCAGGATGACCAACCTGGCCCATCAGGGACCTCTGGACAGTCGGTGACCCAGCCACAGTCCCAAACCACCACAGAGCCTCCATCCTCAGGAAACACCACCACAGCACCCATCCAGTGGGCCCATACCTCTGTCCCCAGGACACGTCAATCAGCAGTGTGTCCACCACTACAGAGACCCCAGGCAACCCCACAAACACAGGACGATCAGGGACCTGGGGTCAGTGGCAGTGAGCACACGGTTCAGGGGACAGAGGCACAGGACAACAGGGAAGCTGGGAGGACTGCTGTGCGACAGGGGGAGGACAGGCCAAAGGAACCAACTCTTCATGAGGAACTCACCAACATCCTGGGAGCATACCACCATTCCTGGGATACCATGGGCTAGATACTGGCCAAGTTGCAATAAACCCAGCGGCTGCAGGAGGGCCAGTACCTGGGGATCAGGGAGGACCAGAGGGACATCCACACCACCCTGGTCACCATTGCAGGGGTACTGGCAGACATGAACAACACCATGAGGGAGGGAGTGGCACACCAACAGGCCCCTGACACTAGCCGATGAACAGCTCCCCACCTCTGCTGACGTTGGTGGACAGGAGGCCCCGCCACAGGAACAACAGGCCACCAGCACCCCTCCCCCTGCAGAAGGATAACCACCACGCAAAAGGTCCCTGCGATCCAGTCAGAAGCCAGAGAACATTGCCAAGACCCCCGCCAGGAAATAAGACTCCACTGAATGTCACCCTTGTGTTCCACTATGTCAACCTGTCCTACTTGAACTGCCATTGCCCCACTCCCTATGCCCCTTTTGACAATACATCTGTGATACCAATAGACTGTACTCTATCCTGGACATTCCTCCATCATCAACCCAGCCCATTGCAATACCCCCTACACTTATTATCACAGAAATAAACACCCTTGGAACTAATACAAGTATGGAGTAAACATTGCAATTCAAATATACAGTTATATATACATAGGTATGACCTGTAGTGGGCAGCAGTAAACACACCATGAGCCAGAGTGGGGCACAGATACCTGAAAATAGAGATGCCAAAGGGTAGAGTAAGTGGCCATAGAATTTGGAAAATCAGGCTGCCATGTACAATGTCCAACACAAAACTGCAATGGAAGGTGAAGTTACAGTGTCTTACCTGTGTATCACTGGAAGTACTGTTGAATTATAGTAGTTGTGTTGTCCACATCCTCTTCCTCTGCCTCCTCTTCGTCACTGTCCACAGGCTCCACCGCTGCCACACGACTATCTCCAGCCTCATTCTCCTGCAGAAAAGGCACCTGGCGTCTCAAGGCCAGGTTGTGCAACATGCAACATGCAATGATGATCTGGCAGACCTTCTTGGGTGAGTAGCATAGGGATCCACCTGTCAGATGGAGGCACCGGAATCTGGCCTTCAGGAGGCCAAAGGTGCGCTCAATGATCCTTCTTGTTCGCCCATGTGCCTCATTGTAACGTTACTCTGCCCTTGTCCTGGCATTTCTCACTGGGGTCAGTAGCCATGAGAGGTTGGGGTAACTAGAGTCACCTGTAAATATCGAGGGATACCTGTTAACCAGACACTCACCCTTAGGGCCGACCCCACACCCATTTACCAACAGACACTGGGTGGGGACCAGGGGCTCACCTGTTAGCCACATCCTGTGCCTCTGGAGATGAGACATCACATGTGGGATGCTACTATTCCTCAAGATAAAGGCATCATGCACAGAGCCAGGATACTTTGCATTGACATGGGAGATGTACTGGTCCGCCAGGCACACTATCTGCACATTCAGAGAGTGAAAGCTCTTTCGATTTCTGAACACCTGTTCATTTCTCCGGGGAGGGGACAAAGGCAATATGTGTACCATCAATAGCACCAATGATGTTGGGGATATGTCCCAGTGCATAGAAGTCAGCCTTCACTGTGGCCAAATCCTCCACCTGGGGGAATAGGATGTAGCTGCACATGTGTTTCATCAGGGCAGACAACACTCTGGTCAGCACGTTTGAGAACATAGGCTGTGACATCCCTGCTACCATTGCCACTGTCGCTTGGAAGGAACCACTTACCAAGAAATGGAACACAGACAAGACCTGCACAAGAGGGGAGATACCTGTGGGGTGGTGGATAGCTGAAATCAGGTCTGGCTCCGATTGGGGACACAATCTTGGATTGTTGCCCTATCAAATCTGTAGGTTAGGATAATGTGCCTGTCCTCCATTGTCGCCAGGTCCACCAGGTGTCTGTACACGGGGGTATGTCTCCATCTCCTATTCATCCTCACCGGTTGAACTCTAGGGTGAAAAACGGTGAGCAGATGGTCATATTCAAAGATATACTCAGATTAATGTGCCTTGCATTTTCTTTACAGAAGCTTAATGTGAACGTGTAGGTCCGTTGATGTGCCTATGTCTGCTGTGACGCAGTTAGGTGCCATGGCCTGTGCCCCCCTGAAATGGCAGCCGCCTGACCTGTGACGAGAGACAAGTGGAAATGAGGTAATTCCGCTGACGTTGTGTGCCATTGCGGGAGGCGGTCGATGAACTCCGTGCAACACATCATTCGTTATCATTGGGGCCTAATGGTTCCAGGAGCCAATGGTGATGTACGCCGGTGGTGACGGTATGCACCGCCGTGGACATGACTGCCATTTTCTATCTGTTCATTCACTTGCTACCTGACCCTCAACAGGAGAGGACCTACACTGCAAGTGCTGCTGTGACCTGTGTCCGGAAGCGACTGTGGCTCGAGTGTTTGGGGAAAGGGCTCCTGTCCTCACTTCCGAGGAGTTAGAGAGACTAGTGGATGGGGTCCTACCTCAGTACCCTTTACTTTATGGTCCTCCAGACAAACAGATGAGTACACTGTGAGCACGATGCGTGGGGCATGAATGTATGGAGTGCTGTGTGTGTAAGCCTCGTGTGGGGGGCGGCTGTGGGGTCCAGGGCAGAGTGCTGCATTTTTGGTGGGTAATGTCTGTGCGTAAGAGGATGGGAGGGATATGGTGGGCCATGAGTATAACAGTCCGGATGGTATGACTAATACCTTTTCTTATGTATCTTTTTCTGCAGGTCAGCGCCCATCAGAAAAAGGGTATTTGGCGTGTCATCGCCAAGGAGGTGTGGGCCCTGGGAGTCTTTGACAGGCAGAGCCCCCACTCTTGCAAACAGTGGGAGGACCTGCACCACTGGGCAAGGAAGACGGCGGAGGCCCAGCTGGGGCTGGCCTCCCAACGCGGAAGGGGTGCCCGTCGTACCCTGACCCACCTGATGTTCCGCATCCTGGGGGTGGCCTATCTGGAGTTGGATGGGCGCTTGAAGGCATCACAGCAGCCACAAGGGGGTGGGTACAGATTCAGAATCATTCATTTGTGTGCGTTAAGGTGTTACCTGGGTGGGAGATGTGGGTCTGTGGGTGCCACAAGGCCGTCATTTTTTGGTGCAAAACCCCCTTCTTCCATACCGCCTGCCCCACCCGACTAATGTCATTTTTTTTACGCTAGCCTACCCTTTGCACAGGCTTGCACCATCCCATAAATATGGTGCCTGGCTGGTGCACAGAAATGGTGCACGCCGGTGCTTAACTTTTTGGTGCAAAACTATGTTAGTGTAAATCAGGGCCTTAGTCTTTTTCTTGAAGATTTTCTTCAGTGGGATGAAGTCACCAATCTGATACGACCTTCCTGGAGCCCTCTTCAGATGCACGTCATAGGAGACCTCGGTGAAGAATTCTACCTTCTGATGTTTTCAGGACTGAAATCTTCATCTAGGCCAAAGCTGAATCCTGATCCGACGTCCCTGGAGCCCTCCTTGGATATGCTGCACGGGAAGTCCCGGGTCAACTTTTTATGTTCGGACTTTGTCACTTTTTTGGAGCTTTTTTCTCCGATGTTGGACGACCCTCACAGCAAGCTGATTTCCAGTCGACGTCAGAGGATTGCCTTTCCAGGAGCTCCTGGTGAAATATTGGAAGTCTGGGAGCTTTTCAGCAGGACAAACCTCAAGTCAGGCCAGGTCGCGATCAACGTAATCTGGCTTGGCACATGACAGCAGGTCGACCCTTTATGGAGCTTTTAACCAAAAGTTCTCCAATCCGCTCCAAACATCTGGGTCTTCCTTCAGAAGGTCTTTGAAGGTCCTCTAGGAGTCCACAGCTCACCCCAAGGTTTATCAGCTCACCCCAAGGTTCCAGAAGCTTGGAGTTGCTCCTTGAGGGCTAGGACTCCAACTCTCATAATGCACCTGGCTCAAACTCCAAAACAACCACTGGCAGTGGTCAGCTGGCCTGTTTCTTCAGGATTTGATGCAGGTGACACTGATTAGCTATTTATCACCTGTAGCAAGCAGGGAGTCCTGTTTTGAACCAGTTGAAGAAAGGCAAAGTACTTTTTGTGGCAAAGCCCAAGAGTGCAGCTGGTGCTGTCCTTCAGAGTGTAGTCACCAGGTGTAGTGTCCAGGTGCAGGTCAGGGGTCCAGCTGGGCAGTCCTTCTTCTTCTGATGTTGTGCCTTGTAGGGATCTGAGGTGTGGGTGCACCTCTGCCAAATTTAGCATTGTTCCTGGGGAGAAAAGCAGGAGGAGCAACTGTCCAATCACAGGCAGGCCACTACCCCTTGGATGACCACTTCCTGGGAAGTGTGACAAAAATCGATCCCAGGGAGCAACATTCCTTAAAAATCCAAAATGGCTAAAACTCAATTTCAGAGGTTTGGTCTGGTTGAACCCACCCAGTGGTATGACTAAAAAATCCTTAGCACACCCCTCTCCTGCCCTCTTCTCATCTAATCAAGGGCACATGGTTGTCTGGGTTTGCAGGAAAAGGGGGAGATCCTGAGCTGTTCCAAATGTTCTCACCCCTCCTTTGAAGTCCATTTTGGCTGCTCTCACCCTTATCCTGTTTACTCCATCCGCTGAGGCAGATCTCTCCCCCAGGCACAGTCTTTGTCTTCAGCCCAGGCCACTTCACACCTCATCAAGGTAGCCTGGCCAGGCTGCCAGAGGCTGGCCAATCAAAGAAGGGCACTATAGAGCTGAAGTTGGCAACTTTTAGAAAGAGTTCTAAAACTCTTTCCCTGAACTAGTTATATTAATTTCAACAATGGCAAGTTATGGGATTTATTATAACAACCAGTTTGATACCAAACTTGAAATGTCTGGCTCCTACTTGAACTCTATTAATTAAAATAAAGTGTACCAATTTTAGCCTATGGAGCCCATTTACTAGAGTGAGAGAAAATTAGTTTGACCTCACCAGGGTTCATAAAACAATGTTTATAAGGCCCCTGCTTATAGTTACATAGCAACCAGCCCTAGGGGCACTTAGGGTACACCTTAGGGGTGCCTTATATGTAAAAAATAAGGTAGTTTAAGTCTTCTGAAGTACTTTTAATTCCAAAGTCAAATTTGCACAGAACTTTAGTTTAGAAGCAGCCAGCAAGGCCGGCTTGACTTTAAAGTGACACTGGGCACCTCAGCAGTGAACCTATCGGTGCACTATCTATGCTGGGGTCCCTAAACCTACATACCCTATCATATACTAAGGACTTATAGGTAGGCTGATACTGCCAATTATAATTAGACTAATTTCCATATGCATTTTACACAGAGCACTGACACTTGGCCTGGTAAGCAGTACCCAAGGCACAGCCAAGAGTCAGTAACCACCAGTATCTGTCCAAAAAGCTTGGGGTGACGAGGGCAAAAAGGAGGGCTGTCCTACAGTTTGTAAGCGCAAATTGAAATACTTATAACTATACACACATACATGTTTTTATTTTGCAACATCACTGAATGAGGACCCCACCAATACTGTTAACATTTTACCATACATTGCACTCACTGTGGTCTCCATAACATGATCTCTTTCACCATGTATATATACGGATTCCTCAAAGTACATATAAATAAGTAATGGAGTGATACACCTTTACATATATCATCTTTATTAGAATCTGTATAGTGCTAGCGGATTGTTGACTATCACATGCTGAGTGAGACATTATATTCAATGAGTGACATATGTTTGATAGACCATGTGTGGACTTGATATACACCCATGCCATCCTTTGAAAAAGTTTTAACCATTGCACAATTATCTTGAAGTGTGATGTTAAATACTTGAAGTGCTACTTGTATGGTAAACCATTGACAGCTTAACAGCCATGGTGATGTGATAGTTTATTTGAATGATCAGTTACTACATAAATATGTATCAACATTGAGAGTCATGTATTTATGTAGGCTCTTAAATATAGCCATTTGAAACAGATTTTCTTGATAGTGACTCTGATGTCAAAAATTCCTAATTTAGAAGTAGATAATTTTGTCTGTAAAACTATATTTGTATGAAACATTGTTCTGCGATGTATCTTTAATTCTTTTTGATAATTGCCACAATGATGATGTCCACATTGATCCATAAAAAAGAAACACTACATACATTAAGGTATTTAGGTTTGTGAAACAAATATTGTTACAGCTCCTTAATCCAAAATAAGGGAGACATTGATTGATAAATTAGTCTGTAAAAAATGTGCTACTTTGTTCACATGTGAAATGAAATGCCATTGAAGCACAATTTCTGCTTGTGATTTGTTGTCATCATCTTCTGGTAGGATTACACACTCATACTCTCAGGGTACATTTGTCTTTATACATATGTTGTGCAATATTGCGCAGACTAACTACAGCATTCTACCACCAGATTGATCCAAGCATCTAAAACATGATTTTAGGGCACCAAACGTGTTCAACAACATTGCATGTTTTGGTCAGAGATAAATTGTATTTCTTCTGTCCATACATCTGTGTTGTTTGAAAGGATGAAATTATTCATGCCTACTATCCATATCCTTGATCACCTAAAATGACAATTTGGCAATACCAATTATTGACTTGTTATCACTTCTACATCACTAGCTTTGTTTTATATATATATATATATATATATATATATATATGCAAATTCCTGCACATTTTTCATTTTAAAATGCTTATATTGCAAGTAAGTTAGGACATTTGTATCAGCTATATGGGTATTGAATTCAACATGTATATAATGTTGCCATTTTCTTAGTAGTACCTTGTATTAATTAAAAATTATTTATGCAGTGTCAGTGATTGCCAAATTAAGACTCACAAATACAATCTTTTTTCAGCTGAGTTGTCCTTGGATTTATACATTACTGTTTTACAGCCCTAAATTGGTAACTATACATTTGCATTGGTAGTTGCTTAGAAAATTTTGCATCACTCAATATGTTACTTTGCCATATTTTTTGCAATTAGGCATACATCAGCTACACCTTTTTGTATGGCACAATGTATTGATAAACTAAGAATGATACAAAGGAGCCATTGGTTTGATGATGCTGATTGATGCTGAATTAAGTAACATTGATATATAGACATGCCCACAACACTTCTTGCACCTACATGTACATGGGTAATCTTTCCTTATTTCAGAAAATGTGCTTATATGACTTGCCACTTACACAATTTATTAGCATCTTCTGGTTATTATTGTGATTGCAAATACACTGTGATACATTAACTTGGTGTTTTTAAACATAGAATATTGCTGGGTGTCTCACATCTTGAAAAGCCTCTATAATCATTCTGTCAATATTACTTTGCTAAACTGAGAAGCAGTAAATATAGGTGACGCAAGAAAAATGTAGTTCTCTATCACATTAAGAAATAAGGTAAATGTGGGTTCATATCGATGTCTACATTTGCACTTTTAATGTTGTGATACCTGGACGTTTGCTGCCCTTTGCTCTTTTTATATCACATATATACCTAAGGTCCATAATTTGTTACTGAAATGATACAATATTTTCTGTGTATCATAGATGTGGATTGTTGATGTACACTTTCTTTTCGTTCTTCTCGTCAGCCTACGTATATTGGCATGTGCAACACATATGCTCAGGATAAAATTGTTTTTTTCGACATTTCTGCAATTACTCATTTGCCACACCATTGCACATATGCATGCCAACTATATTCATATGGTGTGTCCGTTTGTTCTTCAATTTCAATCATCCTTTGTCCACATTATTTGTGAGTTGATGTCTGACAATTATAGTGATTATGTCCTCTCACACAGTGTAACATGACAGTACTTCTCACTGTGGGCACTTTCAACTTTCATTGTGTAATCTGTGATGTCATCCAATAATAGAATATCAGTGTCTATATGTTTGAGTAAAATACTAACACTCTATGTACCTGGCATGAGATCCAAACACAAACATAGAGATATCCATAATGTCATAATGTTCTGTTAAAATTATGCATTCATTAATTGGTTTTGCTTACCAATGAGTATGGCATTCCCATATCTGCTATTCTTAAACTGCTCATTGTATACATCACAGGCACTTCCAGAATACTTACTTTGGTTTTTTTTTAAATGTCCATGATGATCCACTATTGTGTGTACATTAATAGGTCACTGTGCTTGTGGGTTCTAAAAAGGTGCACAGTGACTGCTGGGGGAACAAGTTGCACATGTGTGCAATCAATAGCACCAAGCCATTGAGGGGATTCAGCAATGTTGTAGAACCCTTGCTTGGTAGTTAATTGTTGTTGACTAGTTTTTCGAAAGGGAAGATCCTGTGGTATAAGTTTTATAACGGCATCCAGCACAGATGGGCGGAATGCTGAAAATGTACCCTGAGAAATGCTAGCCAATCTTGCTGATGTTCTTTGAAAAGGTCCAGAGGTCAATATGTGTATAAATGACATCAATTTGACGTGTGTTGGAAGGGCATTGCTCCTTGCAGGCAGGAATATCCACCCTTTACTATATGGACAGGTGTACCATCACTGTTGATATGGCTCAAGCTTTCTGAGCTGGGGGCTATTAACCGCTGTAAGGAAAACAATTCACAAGTGATGCAAGGGATACTGACAATGTTGTTTACAGTGTACCTACATATGTTTGACACATACTCCCCTTCTAAAATACCAGAAAGGCACTGATGCATTGTTAAGAAAACTCCACGAGTACAAATTTGCTCTCTCCATGTTTATTGTGAACTCACCAAAAACCATCAAATGTATTTTGGCTGTCCAGCAGCCTTGCACATTGATAGCGAGGCTCCATTTTGTGAAACTATTTGCACGCTAGCTTGTGTTACATCACCAGGGATATCATAGAAAAACTACCATAGGAATCAGCAAAATCATGATCATATTATTTTAGTTGCAATTAATTCTTTGTCATTATAAATACAATCTCACAGCCAAACAAGACATAAATTGGACCCACATATTTCAAATAATGAAAAAAAAAATCTCATCAAATAAGTATTTCATTGGCTACAATTTCAGCGTGTCTAGGCCAAGTGCTTTGTTATACAGCACCTTGAACACATCATCTTGAGTAAACTTCTTTCATATAGGTCCGTTCATCTTTCCAATTTGAAACTAAATGGGTAAAATATTAATCCTACTATTGTTATAATAATCAATACATTCACCACGATTCTAATGACTATTACAAAACAAACTCTAGTAAATTAGAGCCACATTTTTCAAATACTTTACAACACATCCTTGAAGTAAATGTTTCATGGACTGCAAATACAAAGTATGAATCCTATTCCCATCTACCCATACTAAAAGTAAAAACATATTTTCCTGACTTCCTTGCCTCTAGTTCTTAGAGAGAGCGTTTTCATACTACAGATATGTATGGAGCTCTTCCTCCATGTTCATCCCACTTGGGGCCTTTGTATTCAGTTCCACTATATACTGTGACTCCAACTGCCTGAGCGCTTCCTCCCTGTTACCTCCCTTGATTTTGTGAGGGATTGCATTAATTACAAAATATTTAAGACCACTGGTGTCACCCTGATGCTGTTCCTCAAAATGCCTGGCAACAGGGTATGATTTTTCTTTGTGTGTAATTGCCTGCAAGTGCTGCAAAAGCCTTGTATGTACAGGGACTGTGGTACTCTCCCCTTATATCAGTTTGCATGGGCATTGGAGAAAGTATACTGCATAGTCTGTTTTACAGTAGAAACTACCATCTATCCACTTGTTCCTTTTTGTAAGTGGTGATTTGTATTCTCTAGTGTTGATCCCATGTTGGCATGCTTTGCATTTTCTGCACTTTTTAAAACCCTGGCTGTAGCCTAACCAGGTGGTATGGGTAGTGGTGATTAGCTCAGAGCTGCTTTTCACCAGATCTTGCTTCATTTATCAGCTTGTTCCAGGTCTACAGGGGACCACCATATCCAATCGCAGTTCATTTTATACAAAGTGCCAGTGTTTTTGCAACATCTAACACTTTCTTCTTGACTACTGTATGACATAACCACTCTGAAGTGCAGATCTGACTTGAGGTTACTCTGTGTTGTATTTGCATCTTTTCTCATTATCTTTCTCATCAAACAATAACTGCTCCCTAGATTTATGCTGCAATTTTCTTTTTGCTTTCTTTAATGCTTTCCTTCAAATATCCCCTTTCTCTAGATCTTTTTGTTAGGTCTTGTAATGCCCTCTCTTCTTCTACAGTTTCATTGCAATTATGCTTCACCCTCAACAGCTCCCATATGGAATGATATTCACCAAATTGTGGGGGTGGAAGCTGGAGGTGTGGAGCACAGTGTTCCCTGCTGTGGGTTTCCTGAACAATTTTGACTCCAGCCTGCTATTCTTGACAGTAAGATATAAAAAGGTCACCTCTATCTTACTTAAGGTGTGAATAAAGTGTAGATTGAGGTTACGGATTTCAGTCCTTTCCAACAATGCCTCAGCACTAGCTTTCGTGCCTTTCCACACTAGGAGGAACAGGTTGTCAATATACCTGCTCCAACGTACCATATGTTAGGCCATTGTGCATGATGTTTCACTTGGATCACCGGCTCCTCCAACCAGCCCATTTGCAAATTAGCATAACTGGGGGTGAGGCAGGTGCCCATCGTGGTACCATGAATTTGTTGGAACAACTCTTTGTCAAAAAGAGAAAAATATTTTCCAGACATCTCTCAATCAATTTGATTAGCATTTCAATGTGCTTCCACAGCATAATAGGTCTGGCACCTAGGAAGTACCTGACTGTTTTAAGCTCATTGGTGTGCTGTATGCTCCTATATAGTGCAGTCACATACATTTTTTTTTAAAAATACATTTGTTTATTGGTGTTTTTTTCTTTTTTTTTGGTTTGAACAATACAACAACATAAAAAGTATAACAATCAGTGCATATCGATAAGTCAATGGAGGGACCATTTCATAGTTATGTTCATGGCAGCATATTCATAAAGGAAAAAGGAAAAAAGGACAATACATACATCCAGGGTCACATTGTCGACCGAGCCCGGCCCCCTGCAGTTCAAGGCACTCCAAAGCCTAGTCAACCCATCGGATTATATGGAAGGGGACCACGGAGTGACACAGTCAGCCATCAGAATCACAGTGCTAAGATACAGTAGGGCCCCACATCACTCCCCCTCACTAGAGCCTTCAGTTGAGTCGTGTTCTTCCTGCTATGTAAAATATGAAGAGACCCCCACAACAATATTGCCTCTGAGGCCTCCCTGTCCTTGTGGGCAATACGCATATGCACCTCTTCTGCTACTCTTCATTCATGGAGATCCCTCTACCATGAAGACACTAGAGGAACCCGGGTGCTCATCCAACAAATGGCCACTCTTCTCTTGACCAGCAGCAAAGCCAGTTGGGCCATCCTGTGATGCATCTGTCGTTCCCTGGGCCTCGACAGCACTCCCAGAAGGCAAGCCAGCACGGTCAAGGGTATCTCGATGCCAGTTGCTTATGCTATTTTAGGCACTACAGCCTCCCAGTACCCCTGAACCTCCGCACAGGACCAGGCCAGATGCAAAAAACTGGCACCCAGCTCTCTACATCTCACACACCGCGCTCCCCTGTCTAGAGTTATTCTATTTAGGCATCCTGGGGTCACATAGGTACGATGTAAAAAATTAAAATGGAGCTATGATTTCAGGACACTTTCTTCACCAACATACATGCTTGTGCCCAATCGATGTCCGTTACTGGTTCCCTCGCCCGCACATCTCAGGCAGCACACTTGGGTACACCTTAACACCTCTGACAGCCTTATGGAATAATGAAATTAGATACCCCCTCTCTCCCAATCGGAGCAGGCTGCCCAACACTCGGGATGGTTGTGGGGCAGCCAAAAACCCAACCCAGAACTCCTGTGTTACACTCTCCTATTGGCATAGTGCAGGAATTAGCCTGGTTCCACCCTGAAAGTTTCCTGAGCCTCCGGAAATGTGATAAACACCTCCCCTTGGTTCAGGTCCCCGCCGGTCTGGTAACCCCCAGCTCTCCAACAGTCCATAGATATGTCAGCATCAATGGCCCTGAATGGGGCAAGGTCCCAGAAACGCAGTTCTCTGCCGAATGGTGCCCTACATAGCACCTTACTCACAAATGCCTCCCGGATTGCAGCAGTCTGCTTCACCAAATAGGGAATCTTCTCTTTAGACCGCCCTCCCTGCATCAATAGTTGCACCAACATATCACCACCTAACATACCTAGGAACAGCCTCTTCTCCCAGTTGTCTGACTCTGTTGGCCATCACGCAGCATGTTGTAAATTAGCCGCATAATAGTAGTATTGCACATCGGGTATGGCAAGACCGCCATCCTCCAAGTCGCGTTTAAGAACTGACAAGGCCACTCTACTTTGGCGCCTGGCCCAGACCAGGAAGATATGCAAACTGTCTAACTTACGTAATCACAGACAGGGGGAGTCTACTCTAAAATTCCACAGAGCTTTCAAGATTTGTCATAACTTTGTCCTCACTTAAGCATTTATACATGTCCTCGGTATGCACCACCCATATACTCAGATATCGAAAGCCTTCTGTTTCCCAGCAGAGGCCGAGCTCAGGCAATCAGGAGTGACTTCCCAAAGTTGACCCAGAGGCCAGAAATCGTGCCAAAGGTCTCAAGGAGCCCCATCAACACTGGTACTGACTGGACAGGTGTATGGACATACATCAATGCATCATCCACATACAGAAAAGGAATATGTGCTGAGTCAACAATCCTAATCCCCCACTTCTCCATCTCCCTACTGTGAGAAAACAGGGCTGATTGCAGAGGCCCCATAACTTTTTGCCCCCATTTTCCTCTTTTTGCTGGTGTTTTCCTGACTTTGATGGTGCCCTGGGTACTGCTAACCAGTCCCAGGGCCTGTGCTCTGTGTAAAATGGATATGCAAATTAGGCTAATTATAATTGGCTAAGTTAACCTACCTATAAGTCCCTAGTATATGGTAGGGCATGTAGGTTTAGGGACCACAGCATAGGTGGTGCACACCTAGGTGCACTGCTGAGGTGCCCAGTGTCATTTTAAAAGCAAGCCTGCCTTGCTGGCTGCTTTTAAATTAAAGTTATATGCAAATTCGACTTTGGAATTAAAGGTACTTCCAAAGTCTTAAACTACCTTATTTTTACATATAAGTCACCCCTAAGGTGTGCCCTATGTGCCCCTAGGGCTGGGTGCCATGTAACTATAAGCAGGGACTTTATAAAAATAGATTTATAAGCCCTGGTGAGGTAAAAACAGCCAAATTCGTTTTTCCCTCATTGAAGTAAATGGCCTTCATAGGCTAGAATGGGCAGACTTTATTTTAAATTTTAAAGTCTCCTTAAATGTTACATACCAAGAATTTGGTATCAAATTGATTGTTGTAATAAATCCCACAACTTCCAGTTGTTGGATTTAATATAACTTGTCCAGGTAAAAAGTTTAGACTTTACCTAAAAAGTTGCCAATTTCAGCTCTGCATTGTTTTTGCTGCTGTGCTCTGATTGGCCAGCCTGCAGCAGCTTCTGCCAGGCTGCCTTGATTAGGTGTGAAGTGGCCTGGCTTCACACAAAGGAATGTGCTTGGGGGAGAGAATCTCCCCTCAGCAGATGGTGAGGCAGGAAGGGGAGGGCTGCCAAACTGGTCTTCAAAGGCAGAGAAGGACATTTGCAGCACCCAGCAACACCCCCACATCCTGCAACCCCAGACAATTAGGTGCCCCCTTGATTAGATTAGGAGAGGGCAGGAGAGGGGTGTGTTTATGATTTTTAGCCACACCAGTGGGTGGGCTCAGCCAGATGTAACCTCCAAAAATCAGATTCATCCATGTTGGATTTTTAGAGACTGTTGCCTTCTGGGATGGATTTTTGCCACACTTCCCAGGAAGTGGTCATCACAGGGGGACGACCCTGTCCCTGATTGGAGAACCAGGGCCCCCCTGCTTTTCACCCAGGAGCAAGGATAAAACTGGCAGACCTGCACCCACACCTCAGATCCCCTCCAGAATTCAACAAGAAAGGAACTAAAGAAGAAGAAGGACTGCCCTGCTGGACCCCTGGCCTGCACCTGGAACCTGCACTCAGAAGGACTGCACCAGCTGCACACTTGGGCTTCACCACAAGAAGGACTTTGCCTGGCTTCAACTGGTTCAAGGAGGGACTCCCTGTTTGCTACAGGTGACAAATTGCTAACCAGAGTCCCCTGCACCAACTCCTGAAGAAAGCGACCAGCTGACCACTGTCCAGTGGCCAAAAAGGAGTTTGCGCCAGGTGCATTCTGGGAGTTGAAGTCCGCACCCCCCAAGGACACAGAACTTCTGGACCCTTGGGGTGAGCTGTGGACCCCAAAAGAACCTTAAAAGAACATCTGGGTGAAGCCCCAGAAGTTTGGAAAAGATTTGAGAATTTTTGGAAAAAAGCTCAAGAGAGGGACCGACCCGCCGCGGAAATTCTAGCCGGCTTGCCTCAACCGCGACCCGGCCTGACTTCGTGGTTCGTCCCGGTAAAGAAAAACATCCAAAAAAGAGACTAAGTCCGAACGTAAAAAGTTGACCGGGACCTCCCAGCCATCGTATCCGAGAAGGGCTCCATGGACGTCGGATCAAGATCCAGGTTTACCCCGGTCGAAGGATTTTCATCTCGAAAAAACGACTAAGTCCGAAGGTAAAAGTCTCCACCGAGGAAACCCACATCGCGTATCCGGACAAGGGCTCCAGGAGGTCGGATTCAACTGGCAGGTTCGTCCCGGTGAAGAAAAACTTCAAAATAAAGACTAAGTCAGAAGGTAACTTTTTAACCGAGGCCTCCCGCGACCTGTAGCCGAGCAGGGCTCCATCGCGGTCGGCCTGAAAGTTTGACTTTGCCCCGGTCGAGGTGCAACCAGATGACCCGATTGGCGCTTTTTGTTTCTAAGCGCTAGAAAAGTAATAATTCTTTAAAAATTCATATCTCCGGTTCCCCTGAACCAATTTTAATCGTTTTTGTGTCATTTTAAAGATAAAAATATAAACTATTTTTATAAATTGGTTTTGGATTTTTAAACTGTTTCCTGTGTTTTATTTAATTACTGTTTTGTGATGTTTGAATGCTTTACACTTTGTCTCCTAAGTTAAGCCTTTGACGCTCGTTGCCAAGCTACCAAGGGTTGAGCTGGGATTAATTTACTGAGACCTAACTGTACCTATGTGGAGGTTAGTGGCTTGTTGCTAGGTGTAGGTACCTACCTGCCCTACCAATAACCCATTTTCCAACACCTACGCAGGAAGATCGCCAAGGGCTCGATGGGAAGGGCAATCAGTAGCGGCAGGTGGGGGCAGCCCTGCCTGGTATCCATCCCTACTTCCCATTCCCCCAAGAGGTTTTTCCCAATCCATTCACAAATGAAGGGCTGGTATACAAGTGTCGCACCCAGCCACAAAAGACAAGGCCAAATCCCATTCCCTGCAGCACAGCAGTGAGGTATGGCCACTCCACTGTATCAGACTCCTTTCCCAGGTCGAGTTAGACTAAAGCCAATTCAGAGGCACTGTCCATTGTTTCATGCAATACATGTGTGAGTCTCTGCCGATTAAGAGTGGTGCTGCGTGCTGGCATAAAGCCACATTGGTCTTCATGTACCAGTGTGTGGACCATCGTTGACAACTGTGATGCCAATAGTTTGCAGAGTATTTTGATATCTGTATTAAGCATCATGAGAGGCCTGTATGACAAAGGGTCAGCAGCATCTCTCCCAGGTTTGGGCAACAACAAATAATACCCTCCCCCATCCTGCGTGGCAGTATCCCGTTGTCTCGGGCCTCACAAAGGACCTCTAATAATTTCCCTCCCAGAGTAACCCAATTCTTCCAAGTGTACCTCACTCTCCAGTTCCTGCGTAAGCCTTGGGGCAGTCTGGGCAACCCTACCCCCTCCAGATACTCCTTTCTCTCGCCCGGTGGGCCCACTTCTCCGGCACCATATACTCCACGGAGATGCTCCACGAATACCCCATGACATCTTGACGATTAGTCACAAGATCCCCATCGGATGTACGAACATGCAATGTGGGGGGAGTTTTTGCTCCCATCATAATATCCATGCTGGGAGTTTCCCCGATTTGTCCCCCTCACTATGAGGTCACTGGCAATACACTCTAAGTGTGCACCTTTCGAGGGAGTCCCAAGTCGTCTGCACCTCCCTCTGAACCTGAAGCAATTTCTGTTGCACCTCCTGTGATGTCTCCCCAGAGCCTTGTAGAACAGCCAATCGGAGTTCCTTTTCCCCTAGAGTGGCCTCCAGTGGCGCTGCACTCCATATGTCTCACTCATGCAAGCCCCATGCATGATAGCCTTACGGCCCTCCGAACTTAGCGCCATGGTGGTAGAAGAGCCACTACTGGCTTCCAGATAATTCGTAAGGGTACTCGCCAGTGCATTGCAACATGCTGGGTCCATTAAAAAATTTGGGGGCATGTGCCAGCTGCATTAATATTGCATAGGCGGACCTCATTGTAACCCCAATAACACCGGTGCATGATCAAAGAGGAACCGCCCCAGATGTGTCACCTCCACTAATTACTGAAAATCAATGCCAGTCACTAAAATATGATCCAGTCTACTATAAGTGTTATGTGTCAGTGAATGGCATGTGTACTCATGACCCTCCGGATACAGATCCCGCCAGCTATCCCTAAACGGCAGATTACTTATAACTACCCGTAAGTGAGGATGACATCAGTGGTTTAGTACCCTGTCGGGCGGGTGACGGTCCAACTGTCTATCTAGGATACAATTGTAATCCACCGCCCAGATCATCAGTGTTCCGAGACTGCCCTCCAATATCTCCTGAATGTGCATAAAGAATAATTTATCATCTAGATTGGGTGTGTAAGTGTTAATCAGTATAACCTTTCTGCCGTCTAACATCTCCTGAACCAGTACATAGCATCCCTCTATATCTGCCTCGCTATATATATATGTCTGAAGGGTACCTTGGGTGCAATCCTGATGACACCCCGCGCATAGGAGTAAGTGGCGGAAAACAATTGTCCCCTCCATTTTTTCCCCTACCACTGAACCTCATCTCCCATGTGATGGGTCTCCTGCAAGTAGGCTATTTGTCTCTTATTGCGACGGAGGAACGAGTATTCCCTGTAACATTTGGAGTATCCCTTTGAACCCCAGACATTCCAGGTTAAGATATTCGTATGTTCATCCTTTACACCCTGCTACCTTTTCGCAACCCCTGGTAGGCCGTACTGCCCCCTGACCAGCTGCCCTCACATACCCTCTCAGCTATATGGTGTGTGTTATGTGAAATCACTTACGCACTGCATGAATCCAACCCACTTTTAAAACAAAGAGCTATATTGAACACTTTAAAACTCCCAACACCCCCACACCAGACAGACAGTATAACAACTGTAACAACAAACACTGTTCATCCATTAAGTCCAATGCTGCCAGGACCCACAGCCTAACCCCAACCCTCTGAATCATAGCCTACCACATTAAGTGGAGAGAGGCATTCCCATCCACGTAGCAGATAGTGTCCCAAACCGGTAGACAAATACATCTCAAATCAGGGTCTTCATGCTGCTCTGAACTCCCCCTCCCCCAGATATGATCAATACCCCACATCTGTGGAGTCTGAGTGGGCAGAGAGAAAGGGGACAGAGAAGAACATCAGAAATGAGGTGTACACAGCACATCTAGCAGGAATATAATCAAGTGGCAGTGCTGTTCATGTTCACTTCCTCTGCTACATCTACCCCCATCAATGTTGGAATACGTGTCACATCCCGGTGCGTCAGTGCCATTGTATTACCTTCCTGGATCTCGATCCTAATCGGACTCTCCCCTCCTTCCGACAATGACTCCTGCAGCCCAGCTGTCTCCCGACACCTCCAGTTCGAGTTGTGGGTCCCCGAGCAGTCCCAGCCCTCTTCCTCCGGGATCCCGCACCTTCCCGAGGTACCTTGTCCCATACCTCCAGCCATTTCCACACATCTTCCGGTGTATCCAAGAAATGGGACTTTCCGCCAAATAGGACCTTCAGCCAGGCGGGATACAAAAGCATGTATTGAATGCCCAGCGAACGCAACTTAGCCTTGACCTCCAAGAATCCCTTCCAAGACCCTTGTACTTTGTTAGTATAGTCCGGGTATATTGAGATCCTACGATCTTCAAAGTGCACAGACTCCATTTCCTGACTATCCCTAAGGATGCAGTCTCTGTCTTTAAATTTGAGCATCCAGGCTATGATGGCTCTTGGTGGCACACTAGGCCAAGGGGGGGCACCAGCGCACAGTGCGCCCATTCAATTGCAAACAATGGGGACAGCCCGACGGGCCACAACACCTCTTGAATCCAGCGCTCCACAAATGCTTCCGTGGCGGACCCCTTGGCTCGCTCCGGGAACCCGATGAAGCGGACATTGTTGTGACCGGACCTGCCCTCCACATCTTCCACTCTTGCTCAAGGGTCACTGCTCTGGAGGTGACCTACGCCATCTGTTTCCGCAGTGTGGAAACCTCTACCCAGAGCTTGGAAATTGAGCCCTCTGTGATTTTCACCCTGTCGGATACCTTCCAAAGGTCCACCCTCAATGAGATTTACCTCAATTGCCACTGATTCGATCTTCCCCTTGAGGGCCTCTCTGGATCCCTAAATTGCAGCCAGAAGTTCCGCTCTCGAGGGGTCCCTGGCAGACACGACCAACCCCATATAATTTCTTTGCCTAGCCAGGAGTGTCTCCCGCTGCATAGACATATTGCCCTGCGGTGGGGCCAATCACTTACTCTTACCCATAGGTGGCGTCTGGTATGGAGCGCTCAGAATCCCCCTCCAGGTACAACAGCAAGAGTCTGCCAACAGAATCAGTCACGGGGGTGGTGAGAGGGACAACCCCCATTACCCCAAAATCGCCAGGTGACCATCAACTGTCTCTGGTCTCCCAAATCCACACCCCGGCCTCATTCCAATGGGGGAACCCCCCTCATCCAAAGGGGTCCAGCAGAGACCAGGACTCGTGCAGTTTCAGGGCCTGGTGTCACCCCTCTGCAGCCACTCTCACCACACCTCCGAAGGGCCCTCCGGTACGTGTGTGCGCAGCGGGCCCCGCACTCGAAGCGCAGCTCCCTCTGGGCCCTGCGGGCCAGCCCAGCACCAGGATAGGGCCTCCTGCCATTCTCCAAGCTGTGCTGCTGGAGCCCACCACTCTACACTCACTCTAGGCCCTCTTTGTCTCCTCACCGCATTTTCTCTCTCCGGGGCCCCCACCATTCTGATCGGCACATCCCAGGCAGCAAGCAGCAAATGTCCTCACTTCAAGCCCTCGCGTCTCTAGGCCAACTTGCTGCCTTCGGCCGACTCGCAGCCTAACTTCTCCCGGCTGTGTCAGGCAGATGAGGATGTCGTCTTCCAACCGTCCCCTCCTTCTCCTCCGGCCCCTCTCCTTCGCTCCGTTCTCCCCCTGCCTCCCGGCGCTGGCCCCGGCCGTCGCCTCCAATCTAGGCCATGGTCACCTCCGCACCGCTTGCATTCCTTAGTGGCCGGAAACAGGCCCGCCAAATCCCCCAACACCGGGGGGGCCTCGGCAATCGGTGGATCAGCCTATTAGTCCCAGTTGGGCAGGTTTTTAAAGGGATATTGCTGGGAACGCGAGAAGCCTCTCAGAGGTGTGTCCTGCTGGTCATCTTGTGTGGCCACGTCCCTCCTGCAGTCATATCTACAGTTATCAAAATGTAGTCCTGTTTCCAAGGCGAGTCATATGACTTTTTAAGGATATCGATTGTGTCCTGAATATATGATGGCAAGCATTTCACAAAATCACTCAAGAAGAAATCAACATATTTTGAAGTGTTTTTAAAAGCACTGCCCAGTGCCGAAATGATAGGTATCCCTGGGGGGTTGTCTTTATCCTTCTGCACCTTCTGGATCAGGTTTAGCACAGGTGTTTTTGGAAGACCGATTTTGAGGAATTGGTGTTCTTCATGACTAATTAACTCCTGATCATGCCAGTCCATCAGCTCCTGGTTGTACTCATTCTGTACACGTTTCATTATTGTCATTGTAACTTAGTTATAGCACTCTGTATTATTCAACTGCTGATAAGTTACACTCATATATTTCTCTATTGGTCACAGTGCTACGTCTCCTGCTTTATCTGAGTTCCTGATGATGCAGTTAGATTTTGATTTCAACTTCCCAATTAATGCAAAGTAATCCCTTTGATAGTTGCTTTTCATTTGTTTTCTATTTACTGTGGTGTGCACATTTTTCAATTCCTGTATAACTATATCACTATAAGTGTACAAGTCATCTCTAGGCATAGTTGCCATAAATTTAGACCTGACCATGGAGTCTATTGGAGCTTCCCCAAAGATATCCACATCCTGATCTATACTTATTGTATCTGTAGTGATTAGCTCATTTAGTCCTAGGCTTTCTTTTTCCAGTTCTTGTAAATTTATCATCAAATCCATATCAGCCACTCTCAATTGACCATGTTTCCTCTCCTCTATCTGAGTAGTCTTAATTTTCTTTGGTTGAAACATCATTTCTTTTAAATGTCATAACTTGTATGAATTTATAAAGATCAATCCTGATTTGTGTGTATTGCATCTCTGCTGGGGGGCAGTACGACAGTCTCAGTTTGCTAATTTCTTTCTCTTTTAGTAATAACTGGATATTGGTTAAATTTATGATTGCATTGCTTCTCTCAAAAGTTTTCCACGATTGTTTCTTGTCCCACCTTAGCTGCTTTCCTTTGTCCTTGTTCACTTTTTCTGACACCGCCCTGCCTTTTCCTCTTCTGCCTCTTCCTCTTTGAGGTTCTGTGTTTGGTTGTTGTCATGGGTGCAGGTTGAACTTGTGATTAAGCCTTAAAAAATCAAGCTCTTCTATTACAGAGGGAATATTTGTACTTGGTGGGGGACCGTCTTCCAGATAGGTGTCCACTTTGGAGCTGGGTACACTGTCTGGTTCTCGGTTGTCTCTTCTCCTACTCGGTTTTTCTCTGTAAGACGCTGCCTCCTTAGGCCGTCAATTTTCTTTTCAAATGTAAAGAGCTTGCCTTGTTCATAATCTATTTTGTCTTGCCAAAATGTCTGTGCTTTCCTGATTTTAATAAACTCTTCCCGTCTACTCAATCTCTCCTTAAGTTCTATATTGAACTTTCTTATGGTGTCAGAGATCTACTTTCCCACCAGTTAGAAACTTCATTTCAGTTTTTCTAATCTCCTTAGCTTGGATATCAAATCATCTCCCTGCTGGGCTATGCTGCCACTTGCATGGGTATCGCCGTGTACAGTGGCCTCATCAATACCAAGGGGCATATTTATACTCTGTTTGCGCCGGATTTGCGTGTTTTTTTTTTACGCAAAGCTAACTCCATATTTATACTTTGGCGTTAGACCCGTCTAGCGCCAAAGATCTTGGAGTTTGCGTCATTTTTTAGCGTGAACACCTACCTTGCGTTAATGATATGCAAGGTAGGCGTTCCCTTCTAAAAAATGACTCTAAGGCATGTGCGCCTTATTTAAACTCCCGTGCAAAAATGACGCACGGGAGTGGGCGGGCCTTAAAAAATGACGTCCAGCCGCCTTTGCGTCATTTTTTAACGCCTGGTCAGGGCAGGCGTTAAGGGACCTGTGGGCTCGGAAGGAGCCCAGAGGTGCCCTCCCATGCCCCCAGGGACACCCCCTGCCACCCTTGCCCACCCCAGGAGGACGCCCAAGGATGGAGGGACCCATCCCAGGGAACTTAAGGTAAGTTCAGGTAAGTATTTTTTTTAATTTTTTTTTGTGGCATAGGGGGGCCTGATTTGTGCCCCCCTACATGCCACTATGCCCGATGACCATGCCCAGGGGACATAAGTCCCCTGGGCATGGCCATTGGGAAAGGGGGCATGACTCCTGTCTGTGCTAAGACAGGAGTCATTTCAATGGGGGTTGGGAGTCAAAAAAAATGGCACAAATCGGGTTGAGGCCAATATTTTGCCTCAGACCTGACTTGCCCCATTTTTTGACGCCCAAGCTTCATTTTCCCCTACGCCGGCGCTGCCTGGTGTGAGTCATTTTTTTTTACGCACACCAGTCAGCTGCGCCGGCTAACGTCATTCAATAAATAAGGCGCCCGCATGGCGCTTTGGAATGGCGTTAGCCGGCGTTAAAATATTTGACGCACAACTGCGTTGGCGCAGTTGTGCGTCAAAAAGTATAAATATGGCCCCAAATGTTTAATGCTGCTTCCTCTCTCTCACTTCGGTAGCTGACATCTGTTCATTCGCATCAGTTTTTTTTTTACATATGTTTGAGTGAAGCATAAGTTTGTAGACATACATTATTGTGTCAATAATCAGTGCTTATTTTACCACCTCTGAGGCCAGTGGTCGCAAAGAAGGTGCCATGGGTCGTAAGGGGCAAGCTAGGGATCGAGGCACCCAGATTCCATACAATTAATGCCAGATGGAAATCTTGGACAGCGTGAATGAAAACGTGAACTAATAATTCGTCAGTTTGTGTTTTCATTATTTGACAACTTCCAAACTATTTTCTGTGCTTGTTGGTTTGGGAGTGGGAAGGCCTAGCATTAACCTCACTCAGCACCACATAACATGAGAACAGTAGTTAGTAAACTCTGGAATGTTGGTTATTGTTGAAGCACTGCTTTATGAAATGATGTTGATTCAACAACTGGGCTTTAGTAAAGGATGTGCATCAGTGAAAGTATTAAACCAAAATGCAGTGATTTGGTTTTCGTAGCTGGATGCTACGAGTATCCTTAGTCCTCAGAGAATGAGGCCCACCTCTAAATAACGTTGAAGGGATCTACTTTCCCACCACTTAAAACATTTTGCTTTAGTTTTTCTAATCTTCTTAGCTTGGATATTAAACGCCTCCCTGCTGGGTTACGCTTCCTCTTGCACGGGTATCGCTGGATACAGTAGCCTGATCAACTAACATTTTTAATGCTGACTCCTCTCTCTCGCAAACTTTGGCAGGCAACATCTGTGCATTGACTTCGTATACGTATTTTACACGTTTGAGTAAAGCATAGGTTTGTAGACCTACATTGGTGTGTCAATAATCAATGCTTGCTTGCCTACTATTTGTAAAGCAGGGGTATCTGACATGATGCCTACGTCACACTGAAAATTATTGACCTTCTTGACAGAAGAACGAGCTGCTGTACACAGCTTAACATGATGCAGTTTTTAATAGAGAACATGTAAACTGTTGGCTAGGTTAAAATTAAAATGTATGTTTATAATAATGAATGTTTATGTAATTCATTTCAAAGGCTGAAACTGAATCAGGGCGCACCGGTGAACTTTGGTGTAAATGAGGCAATTGACATTTATATGAACTTTGGGGGATGTTTAAATCTTTGTCTTATGTAGTAGGCAGACATAGAGAAAGAGTAGGACACGTTTTCTGCATTTCAGGGTGAAATGTTAGTTGAATAATCTTAGGCAAAATCCCACTCAGTAGAAAACATAAAAACAATTACTTACTGCGATGAGTTTGCGACCAATGAATACTCTGAGACCCTCCAAAGAGGTTCACACTCCTCATACTTTTCCATGTAGCACTTCATCATTGATTTGGCAGAGCAGTAAGTATCTACTGCATGCTCATTTAATTACAGATACTTTTTTCCCAACCTGACTCGCCCTCTCTTTCAACGTCCAGTTCTAATATGGTTAAAATTGTTTTGTCTCACAAAAATGTTCACAAAAGTCAGCCAGATTAACTGAATTTAAGACAGATGCTGAGTTTTGGGGCCATATTTTTCATATCAAATATAGAATAAGCATTGATTAGGCCAATAAGTCTCCACAATGAACCCTGTTGCCATTTTTTGGTGTTAAATAGCAGCAGTGAAACTGTGTGAATCTGTAGCGATAAAGATGGTCTCTTTCGAGGCACATGTTTCTCTGACACACACCTTAGAATGCATTTGTAGGGGTTTAACCATTGTCATGCAATGGTGTGCATCCATGGCGGCCATCTTTGAATGCAACAACCACAACTCTACCAACTCTACCAACCTCCTGGACATCCTAGGTAACATCAGACTCAAACACATCCCAGGACACACCCTGGATCCCATCTTTTCAGGCAGCGAAAGAATTCAATTCTCCCACACAACAGAGCTTACCTGATTTGACACCAACATATGTTCTGCTTAGCTTCAAACTAAGAGGAAACAAGGCTAAAGAATGCAAAGAATGCAGCACTCTTAGTCTGAGTAATGAATTTATTAAGGCACTTTCCAGGTCTCAAACAAGGGTATATAAAAATATTAACGTGAACATTTAACTTGAATGCAGCAAAACACACGCAGATACTAAAATAATCATAGCCGTTGAATAACAGTAAGCAGAAAAAGTGCAATATATCAACAATGAATATGTATGCAGTGAATTTATATATACATTTATGCATGCACACAGCAAAGCTAAATAATTGAGAAGTAAAAATGTATCATCATGGGGATCAAACTCCTCATCCTTGCCAGCATCATCAAGCGGAGGAACCCTGGATGGCTGAGGCAGGAGGTTTTCCCAACATCGGGTGTTTCCTGAACTGTGCATCTGCATTCAAGGGAGCTCCTTCTAACTCAGTGCCACGCTTCCTCACCTTATATTCCTTAAACAATCCCAAGAGGAGGGTTCTGGTAAACTTCCCCCTCCCTTCGCGTAAGTTGTGAAAATCAAGTGCTGGCTGTACTTGGTCTGTGTTGAAAACACACAACAGAATTGGCCAGATCCCAATGTGCATTTCCAAGACAGAGCCGTAACCTTCCCTTTTATAAACATTCTCATTGTGGCAACAATATGTTCAATGTAGAAAAACAAGTTGTGCATGGAAAAATACCTGAGCCACCGAAGTGACAGCATTTGAAGCTAAGCTACGCACAAAATTAAGTCAGTGGTCTAGATAGAATCGGTGGTCGAATACAGACATCATAGCTTCTCACCACTCCCCCATCCCCCCTCACAATAGGTGTGGAAAAATCACAGAGACCCAATGGTCCTTCGCCCTCAACTACAACAAACCCAATCCTTCCGGCAACCTCGAACAAGATGCACGCAACCTCCCAGAGTGGATCCTCAACTGAGCTGAGAAGGTTGCTGCCACAAGGAACTTCAACATCAGAAGATCAAACAAGACCACCAGCTAATTCTCCCCCCAACTCAGCACGCTTGAGAGAGAATGAAAACAGCTTGAAAGGCAATGGTGCATGAAGAGAGACCCATCGGACCTCTCCACTTTCAAAGAAGCACTCAATAAATACCATCTCCACCTCAGAGAAGCCAAAAAGTTTGCACTGCTCAATCACATCACAGAAAGTTCCAACAGCCCCAAAGAACACTTTGAAATTGTCAAGGAGTTCTCCCACCCAGCAGCCACTGAAAACACATCTAACCATCCCTGACCCTCTGTAACAGGCTAGGCAACTGCTTCCATGACAAAATCACAGCCATCTGCAGCAATTTCACCCCCAACTCAGTAGCATTGACCACCTAATCACCAACTGGAAGCCTCTATTCATCAGGGAACATCAGCCCTCATGAGTTCAACCCACTCTGGCTCACCAAAAAAACGGATCTCTACATACATCTTTAACCTGGACCAGAGGGAAATCAGCAGTGTCCTAACACCCATCCTCAACACCTCCATCATGACCATCACCATTCCCGATGCATGGAAGCAAGCCTAGGTCAAACCGCTTCTGAAGAAGCCGTCCACGATCCCAGCAAACTCAAAAATTACCGACTGATCTTGCTACTCCCTTCCCCATCTATGGTTCTGGAAAGATCCAATAACCGACAGCGCTCCATTTCCATGCCAACCACAGCACCAAAACTGCCCTGCTCAGTGCAACGGATGACATCAGGTCCCTCCTCAACCACGGAGAGAAAATTGCTTTGTTCCTCCTTGACCTTTCTGCCACGTTTGACACCCTCTCTCATTTCACCCTCATCTCCATACTCCACCACATAGGAATCCGAAGCAATATCCTCAAATGGACCCACGCCTTCCTCACAGGATGCACAAAGAGAGTACGCCTTCCACCTTTTAACTTGGAGCCCAAGAACATCATAAGGTGGGTTCCCCAAGAGTCCTCACTCAGCTCCATCCTTTTCAACATATACATGATGCCGTAGGCCGAAGTTGTTCGCTACTATAGACTCAACATCATTTCTTACGCTAAATACATCCAGCTCATACTCTCCCTCTCAGAGGACCATGCTGCCCCCAAATCAAACTTCAGCAATGCTATGACTCACGACGCAGAATGGATGAAAGCCAATTGCTTAAAACTGAACACAGACAAGACTGAAGCAGTCATATTTGGGAACAACACCTCCCCCTGGGACGATACCTGGTGGCCCCCCACACTCCGACAACCCCCTACTCTGACTGACTGTGCCAGCAACCTCAAAATCATCATCAACAGTAAACTCACCTTCAAGCGACAGATAAGTGAAGTGGCCTCCTTCTGCTTCCTTATCCTCTGCATGCTACAGAAGATTTCCAATGGATTCCCACTAAAGCCAGAAAAACGGTAACCCAAGCCCTCGTCACCTGCAAACTGGACTACAGAAACACCCTCTATGACAGACCGCTCTTCCAGCTTCACCACCACCTCCAAACCATCCAGAACACAGCAATGAGACTCATCCTGGACCTTCCCAAACAATCCAGGATCACCTTCTATCTCAGAAGTCTACACTGGCTCCCTGTTCACAAGAAATGCAAATTCAAGGTTCTCACCCTCGCATTCAATGCCCTTCACAAAATTGAACCCAAGATCATCAACCACAGACTCTCCTTTCACCAACCAATTGGAGATCGCCATTTAAGCTCCTTCGCCTTCGTCCCCTAGATCCGCCGCAGCCACAGCAGTGGTCGCTCCTTCTTCCTCTCCGCCAAAGCCTGGAACAACCTCCCACCTGAGTGAAAAGCCACACTCTACAAATACTGAATGATTGATTGATTTGTAATGTTTTAATAAATCTTGTTCCAAATTCGTAGGAACCTTTTTTGAATGGGTTTGTTCAAACAGTACAAACCAATGCCTGGGTATCTGCCAGACATGCGTGTACATGTGTATTCATGGATGGCCACCTTGAAGTGGTTAAAAACATGTTAATATGGGCACTCACCAGTAGCCCGTGGGTGCCAAAAAGTAAAACAAAGTAAAATAACCAATTAAATGAGAGAGGGGTGGGGAACAGAATGCCAAGTGATGAGTAGCCGAGAAGCAACAGAGGAGCAAGGGTGCATGAGAAATATTAAAAGAGAAACAGTCAGTATGGGCTGGGTCATACAACAAAGGATCAGCTTGGGGAACATAGGAAGCACTATGGAGAGTGAACACAGCAGGGAAAGATGAAATGGGAGCAGACAGCAAGAAAACATATACACTGTCATGGAGACCTTAAAGTAAAAAGAAATAGTTCCTTGAGTGAACACCAGTAGTGGAAGGGTACAAATGAAACAATCTGAACAATTTGAGACCAAACATGTGAATAGAGCAGGGCGAACACATGAATGGAGAGAAAAGCTATTGAACCAAGATTAGAAAACTAAAATAGAAAACAAAGCCACCCAGTCATGAGCAAAGTTTTGCTACAAAGCCTACTCGCTGTATACTGGAAAAAAAGGTCTAGCCACCAGACAACTAAAACTACCTGAAGGCGCGATCTAAAAAGTAATTACCAGGGAAAAAAATATTTTTTCTAGCACTAATTATTTGGAGATTCTGATAGACATTTTTTTAGCCTTTTTAGTGAAAGAAATGCCCCGAAATGATAGGAATGCAAAATGAAGAAATGTCTGGCACAACGGCATGTAGCAGTCATTTCTCATGCAGTGGAGGAACCATTGGAGGGGAAAAACATGGCAGCAGTTTTCCCCATGCTGTGGGCATCCCGGCAAAACTTCCATCACCTATTTGACTTCTGGAGATAGATCATCAAAGCACATTTCCATGACTAGTATAATTCATGAAACAAGGCAGGGGGCTGTGTCTAGACTTGGGTGATTTTTTTGTGGAAGTATAAAGTTGCGTAAATCCCGATTTCTGGAGTTTGCATATTTCCCGAAATTTTTATGAATCTTTTGCATAGGCTTTTTTGTAGTTTTTGCCAGGGAGAAAATTGTGTGATCAGAAAATGTCTTCAGAAATTGTGAAATGTATGTATGCCATGGCTGGATGCGTTGCACTAGCCACTTTCACTGCAAGACTTAAGAAATTCTAAGGAAATTACATTGCGCAGGTATGCTGCATGGATTTTGTACGAGTAGATAGATATCTTGCTTGCAGTTTTCACGCAGAGGCCTGCACAGACGTATTTTGTATAATGCACGTTTCTTTCTGGGAAGAAGACGCCTCTATCAAGTGAAAAAAACTGAATTATGCCCACCTCTCCTTGTCCCTAAGCAAAAGGAGGTTAGTCACACATTTTTGTGTTCGAGACTTGCATGGTAGTAATGCTGTCCCCGGAGAAAAGGACAGTTGATGGTAATGTTTAAGGGTCACTCTTAATTGGGTGGGCGTTCTAAAGTCACTCCCGTTTAATAACAGGCCTGCCAATTACATATTTGTAATCTCTGAGCCGACAGCAGCTCTACCATCTGGAATACCACCCTCTCAACACTTCTTCATCTGTTCCTCTTAATATTCATGCTCTCTGTCACTTGACATTAACAGATTTTAAAATTTGAATGTTTTAAAGGACAACGAAGGCTTTTTCCAGTCTTCCAATGTAAGTTGTAGAGTATATGGAAGCTATTTGCTGATATATCTAATGTTCCTAATAAACAGTTGTGTGCCAAAATGTGTGAACAGACCAAAAAAGAAATAGAATTCTTAGTTGCATAGCGAAAAAGTAAATGCCCTTTTTTGGATCACTTCTTAAGCACCAATCTGAATAGAGGTGCACGAGTTGCAAAATTAAATGATTTTGATATCAATGCATTTAACACACATTTGTTTGTATTAATTCTCAGAATGTATTAGCTCTTTGCATATTTTATATATTCCATATTAAAAATATAATTATACTTTAACATAAGTCTAATATTGGTGACACTGCATAGAGGGTAAAAAATTAAGCTCCCGCTCAACATAAAATAACCCTCGAGTTCTTAAGCCAGAAGACGAGATCCTGATATTCACAGGCAGGTTTTATGGAAACAAGGTATTTTTTTTTCTATAAGTTGTGACTCTAATGAACTTTTACAAGGCTTCTGGATGTGGATCCCCCTTTTAATGTTGACTGGCTCGGTCAAAATGCAATATTTTGATACTGTAAAACAGTCTGGTTTGCAATGCATATTTAACAGCACAATATCAGGGGAACAAGATTTCTGCTTAAGGCACCACAATACTCCTGAATAATTGTAATTGAACACTCGGGGGCAGTTTCACAAGCCCCAAGTGCTTCCTTGCACCTCCCTAGCATCATATTTTTTTATGCCATGGCAGCACCAAAAAGGCCTTTTCCTGCGCCAGAGTTACAAAGTGGGGCATTGCCCCACATTGTAACCCCTTGTGCCGCATTATGGCTGCACCAGGCATAATCATAATGTATGCGGGGGGGGGGTTGCCCCTGTTAGGAGGCCCAGAAAATGGCCAAGTGAAATTTTCAAAATTCCACTACGACATTTTTTCTGTAATTTTAAATGCGTGCCCAAGGCAGGCTTTAAAGTGATGCTCCCATTGTTTCCAATGGGCCTCCCCACGCATAGCCGGACTAGCGCCATAGTTTTTGGTTCTAGTCGACCAATGCACCACAATAGCATCAAAAATGTTGATGCTATTGTGCAAACATGTGCCATGGGGCACTGTATTGTAAATATGGCACTACCATGGTGACATTAGGGTAGGGGTGCAAGAAAAGTGGTGCATCATAGTTGATGTACCACTTTCTTGTAATATGCCCCTCTGTATTGTACTTGGAAACAATAGTGAGAAATAAGCTTCCAAACAGGGAAAATGGTAAACTATTCAGGCTGTATCACAAGAGATTTTTGACAAGCCCTCTTTCATGTCCTTGATGGTGAGTTAAAGCAGTGCTTTCTCCACATACCTTTCACACCACATTAGTAAAACAGGCTTCTGGGGATAGTAACATCTGGCAAAAAAAATTGGGGCATGTTTATAAGATAGTGGTACATCAGCTATGATGCACCACTTTTCTTGCACTCCCCTGCACCCCCTAAGGTCACCATGGTTGACCATATTTACGATTCAGCGCACCATGGTGCACGTTAGCACAAAAGTGTCAAACTATGGCGCTAGTCCAGCAATGCGTGGGGAGGTCCATTGGAAACAATGGGAGCATCACTTTAATGCCAGCGTTGGGCAGACGTTAAAAGTGATGGTAAAATGGCACAGTGTAGTCTTGTAAATTTCACTGCACCATTTTTCTAGGTCTCCCAATGGGAGCATGCCCCCATTGCATTCATTATGTCTGGCACAGGCATAATGTGTCAAAGGGTTACAGAGTGGCTCATTGTAAGCATTGAGCCACTTTGTAAATCTGGCATGGGGAAAAGGCCTCCAAGATGCTGCCTTAGCGTAAAATAAAATTACGCTAGTACGGAACAAGTAGGTGCTAGGGGCTTGTAAATACACTCCTTTGTGTCCATTTGATGTGCTGTACTTTGTTTGCTGACAATGTATTCTGTTCTTTCTTTTGTTGCAGAGTTTTTTGTTGAATTACTGCAACCTTATTTTGTTGTGTTGTACTGTAGTTGTTGTGCTGCATTCTGCTAAGACTGTTGCAATGTGCCCTGTTATATTTTATGTTATTATGTTGGTTTGTACATGGTATTGTGTTATGCTCTATTTACTTTAGATATGGCAACAAATGCTGTTTTATTTCCAGTCAAAAGCAGCACATACCTTGAAAGTTCCTATGACAAGCAACCGTTTACCACTGTCTATGGTATTTAAATAAAGCTGCTTCAGCTGTTCAACTTCAACAATCAATCAGACCTAAACTGAGGCAGAGACCTTGTCTAAAACTAGCATTCAGTATGCTCCCTTTATGTGATATGAATCTATATGTTGAGTGAGCACTGGAAGAATTGCGTAAGGTATCAGAACCTTTGGAAAATCTACGAATGAAGTAGCCACACACATGAGAAAATGTTCTTGAATTTCAGCTTCAATCTAACGATACTGAAGCATAACTCTAATCACTAGGCATGGCTGCTCAGACTTAATACCCATAATTCACCAATAAACATATGACCTCTAATACATTTTAAATGATTTCCTGGAAACAGTGTGCATGAAGTACGTGCGTTATGGGTGAAAAAGACTGCAGGTTGTTGCCCTGGAGACCAAGAGATTGAATATGTGCTTCGATTAATTCTCTTGGAAGCAGATTTGATTCTCACTTGAACAAGGAGCGGCTGTGATCGAGGTCAAGCAGTGACAGCGGGGCAGGACTTTGAGATAAGTGGTCAGTACAAATTATAGACCAGGGTAGCTGTGTTTCTTCTCAATGCAGGACTGTCAGACAGGTGACGACTGATGCTAACTGCTGTAGAAATGCTAACACGGCACAGCTTAATGCAGTAGGGAATGTATATTCTTTGGATGTATCCATATCTTCAGCCATTGGCTCTATGAAGTAAACAGTGATGGATGATTTGTGAACCACAAAGCAGGGGCAGATGGGAACTTAGGCCCATATTTATACTTTTTGACGCTAAACTGCGCTAACGCAGTTTAGCGCCAAAAAATTTAGCACCGTCTAACGCCATTCTGAAGCGCCATGCGGGCGCCGTATTTATGGAATGGCGTTAGCCGGCGCTAGCAGACCGGCGCTGCCTGGTGTGCGTGGAAAAAAACCACGTAGACCAGGCAGCGCCGGCGTAGGGGGAAAATGGCGTTAGGGCGTCTTAAAATGGGGCAAGTCAGGTTGAGGCAAAAAAATCGCCTCAACCCGATTTGCGCCATTTTTTTCGACGCCCAGACGCCATTTAAATGACTCCTGTCTTAGTAAAGACAGGAGTCATACCCCCTTGCCCAATGGCCATGCCCAGGGGACTTATGTCCCCTGGGCATGGTCATTGGGCATAGTGGCATGCAGGGGGGCACAAATAAGGCCCCCCTATGCCACCAAAAAAAAATTAAAAATATAAAAAATTATACTTACCTGAACTTACCTGAATGTCCCTGGGGTGGGTCCCTCCATCCTTGGGTGTCCTCCTGGGGTGGGCAGGGGTGGCAGGGGGGGTCCCTGGGGGCAGGGGAGGGCACCTGTGGGCTCATTTTGAGCCCACAGGCCCCTTAACGCCTACCCTGACCCAGGCGTTAAAAAGTGGCGCAAATGCGGGGTTTTTTGACCCGACCACTCCCGGGCGTGATTTTTGCCCGGGAGTATAAATACGACGAATTTGCGTCGCCGTCATTTTTTTAGACGGGAACGCCTTCCTTGCATCTCATTAACGCAAGGAAGGCGTTCACGCAAAAAAATGACGCTATTTGCCCATACTTTGGCGCTAGACGCGTCTAACGCCAAAGTATAAATATGGCGTTAGTTTTGCGCCGAATTTGCGTCGAAAAAAACGACGCTAATTCAGCGCAAACGGAGTATAAATACGGGCCTTAGTTGTTTAAATATAATCACGCGCCCAGTCTTCCAGTATATTCCTGACAATAATTCTAAATTCACAGTAAACAATAAATGGCAGCATTTGGGCACCACAGTGCTTTAAGAGTATTTTCTCATGCGGTTACATGTTCAACACTTTATATTTGAGGGAACGGAGCCTCTGGAAAACAAACGCATTTTTTCAAATTAACATTTTGTGTGAAGATCAGTGTTGCTAAATAACTTCTCGTCGCAAGACCACACCTCTTCCATACTTAACTGGTAGGTTTGAACTAACTATGTGACAACTTAAGTGCACGTGCTGGGCTGCTACTCCACAGTGAAAGAAATTGAAGGGCAATTTACTAAGATATGTCGCAACACAGAGCAACAGAGAGGGTAGATCAATGTAATATCTACTACGATATGGCATTGGTTCGCCTTCTCCCTAAATTGGCACACCTTTGGTTGCCTGCTGCTATGCACACACCCTTGCACAGTAGTCCAAGGGTGTTTTCATGATGTACACTTCCAGTTCAAAATACTATGCTCAGACATACTTATAGAAGTTTATATGTTTTTGTGCAGAGCAGCACCCATGCAAAGTTGGAAAGGTTTGAAGATAATATAACTTTTGTCCAACATTACTCCTGTCTCAAGGAACTATCATTTGTTTGCTGCTAAATCCATGGATTCATGTCAAAACCAATGGGTGGTTGCATGGAAATGCCCATTTATCACTCATGGAACATGTCCTTGATGCAAACTAGAGAAACCACAGCAGAAAGTGCTACTCTGTGATAATTTTGGGGTACTTCTCAGCTCAAATTAAGGTTTGTGCCAGCCTATTCAAGCCTAGGCACTGGTTGGGGTGTCTTTTGGTGCCTCTGCACTAGCGCAAAGCATTAGACATCCAGCCCTCAGTTTATATAGAAAGCAATATGTCAACCATGTAATCAGGACACTAATACACTAGCCTTAGAAATGGAACAGGAATGAGAGGATATTGCATTTGTTTATAGAACTACATAATGTGACAAGGGGGTTTCAGGAACTGATCTGTTGGGCAATATGTCAAAGGAAAGTCTGCAAAGCTGGACAGGTGTATCCGGAAGATATTCTCTGGTCTCCTTCTCTACGGTTGCTGGAGAAATTGTTCTCTGTACTTAAAAGAAGAGTATGTGGCATGTGCCACAATTAAACAATAGTACACTAAATAAATATATATATATATTAAGTCCCCAACCAAATAAGTTTATACAAACAGAGTAAAATGTAATGACATGAAAATGGAAACTGCAATACACAATAGTGATATTAAGAAAGCAGTTATAGTAGACATTTCAAACCAGGTTCTGGGTGTGGCGATTGTTAGTACAACACATGCTGTCGCACGAGGCCTGAGGTGTTAGGGACCCATTGGAAACCCAATTTAGGCTTTCCATCTCTACCGAACCGGGGCTTGAGTGGTCCACTTTCCTTACATGCATCAAGGACCCTTGCACCATTGATACATAACTGAAATAGAAGTAATTGAAGTATAAAACAACAAACAGGGTCACCATTAGTTGTCCTCAACCCTTGAATGGGTAGTTGTGTCTGGTAAGCCATGATTGACTAGGGAGCTGAAAACAGCTACATCTTATGGGATGAACATCTTGGCCAACTGTTGCAAGCTATCTAAATCAATGTAGCGTAAAAGCTGTAGAGCTGTCTGTACCTCGTTTGAAAGCACAGGAATGTCCACAAAGTAAAAGTGCAGGTGAGGCAGGGATTCCAGTCTTAATTGACAACAATTGATTTGCAAGGAAAGTGAGGTATGGGTCAATAAATGGGCTACCAATAGGTCTTGAAGCCTGAAGAAAAGTCTCAGAAGTATTTTTTAGGTTGTTTATATGTTTATTGGGCAGAATAGAATGAGAGATGCTTTCAACTTGCTGAATGGGAGATGCTTCAAGTTGCAGTGACCTCAAAACAACTGATGGTCTTGCTAAGCTGACTTCAAGGTGCTCAAATCACCAGGCAGCCCATATCTTTAGAAGATCACCACCATCAATAGGCTTGCTAACCTTTTCTTTATTGTACTAAACCTATTTATACATATGTTTATTGTGCCATGGAACAATAAGGTACATTATTTACACCTGCACTCCTGATTATGCGTCTTTCGTGCCGAGGTGTTTAGCAGTGGGGTGACATTTAAACATAGGTTTCCTGAAACTGCGGCACACTCCATTGTCGTGTGTCAACTGATTACTTGTGCATTTGCTTACAGATATATATTTTCATGGTATGTAGATGGCAACGTTTTTCGCTAATTAATTAAAAGGGCTGATGAGCAGGGTCGGGGCTGTGTGAGTCCCAAAGGACTGGGCCCCTAGCAAATAAAGAAAATCTTTGCAGGACAACATTGAAAGTCAAAGTCATAATGAATTATAAAAAAATAACAATCGATACAGAAGGCAAAAGTAGTTAGTCATATTCAAATCAACATCAATAATGCAAGTAAAATAAGCAAATTGTGAGAGGTCATTACATATTATCTCCTTCAAAGCAAGTAATAGACAGAATCAAAATATAGTTCAGCAAACGACTAGCATAAATCAGCTGAGTTCAAGGGTCAAGAGGAGTCTATTTATAAATCTTAAAGACAGACAAACATAGAGTCTGCACAGTTCAAAGAAAAAATAGATTTAAGAATATATCAGAAGACAAACCAATGTATGGTCTGCCTTCAAAAAAGTAAGAAAAAAGTCTGTCACACATCCCAGAAAGGGCACATTTTATAGAATTCAGACACTGACAAACCACACACTTGACATGGTGTGAAATGAGATCATAAGGCTGTACTTGCAAAGTTACATAACATGAACCAATCAACATGGGAGAAACTGTGCTATATGAAAAAAGAAACATTTGGACTACACTTATATTATGAATAATATTTGAGAACCCTTTATACTACGAACAAGGGAAGTGACATTGCAGTATTGAAGCAAACAAAACATTTAGGGCCTAATGTGATATTGGTGGATGCGTTACTCTGTCACAATGGTGACAGATATCCCATCAATCAAAATTTAGATTTCAACAAACGAGAGACCCATCACCATTGTGACAGAGTAAACCTTTCACCAATATCTAAATCAGGCCCTAGGTCATTTAAGCAAGACATTTAGCACAGTTCTGGTCTGGGCAGCAGGCCTTGGAACTGGTACTTGAACATCACATCCCCTTGTACATGGTTTTGGAGGAACACACATTAATACATTTTATGATTTTATGTCTAACGCTTACAGCACCATGGAAAGGAAATCTACTTTATTTATTTTCGAAAAGAAAACAAAAACAGCCAGGGCCATGGGAGTGAAAACTCATTAATGGAAGAAACAACACTTTTTGTTCAACAGCTTTAAAACAGATGTAAGTGCAAGCAGTATGAGTCTTTGTAATGTCAATTGTGGCCTACTTATGTTAACCTAACACCTAAATAAACATTATTTTCAAATTATTAAAAAGTTCTCTCAGCTGCCCCTCTGATGATTTTGAAATAATCACCAAACTACCCTACAGTATACTACAACACATCAACAATCATTCTTATTTTCTTCTTTCACTTGAGGCCATTCAATTCAATCTCCTCAAATTCTATCAATGATTTTAACTAATACATTGAAAGGGATGATGTGCAGGATCCAACTGTGTGAATCCCAATGGAAGGGGCCTTTGTTGAATTTAAGAAAACCTTTGCAGAACAAAATTCAAAGTCAAAACCATAAACGTTTATTCCAAATTTAAGACTCAATACAGAAGGCAAAGAGTAATTAATCATATTCAAATAATAGATGCAGATAAAGCCAATTGCTAGAGGTCATAACAGAAGGTCAAATTCCAAAGCTGGTGTTCAACCTCGTCCTTTCTACAGGGTCTTCCTCAATCGTTTTGCCTTCCTCTTTCTCTGACCCTGTTTTTTTGGCTTTAGGACTCTGGGCACTTTACCACTGCTGACCAGTGCTAAAGTGCATGTGCTCTTTCCGTAAAACATGATAACATGATAACATTGGCTGATCCACAATTGGCATTTTTAATTTACTTGTAGGTCCCTAGGAAAGTACACTACCTGTGCCTGTAAATGACATGCTAGTGGTCAGCTTGTAGTACTGATTGTTCCACCCAAAGCAGTAGCCCTTAAAACATGGCTGAGGGCTGCCAATGCAGAGCCTGTGTGATCAGTTTTAAACTGCCATGTAGACCCGGCAAGTTACGTTTTTTTTCAGGCCAAACCCTTACTTTTTAAAACATATAAGTCATCCCTAAAATAAGCCCTGGACAGGGTGCAGTATATTTAAAAAGTTTAACATGTACTTTTTATTTTAACGTGTCCTTATAGTTAAAAACTCCTAAATAGTTTTTTCACTACTGCAAGGCCTCTCTCTCCCATAGGTTAACATCGAGATTACCTTATTACATTTTATAAGTGTAATATCCAATTGCAAAAAGATAGATATTATGAGTTTGGTGTCTCTGGAGTCACAACTTACGGTAAAGTTGGATTGTAAGTGGTAAGTCTGAAAATGCTACTTTTGGAAAGTTTGCATTTTCTTAGTTTAAAAATTCTGTGCCTCTGTGTGTCTCTAAATACACATCTGGGGTGGGTGACAGCTGTGCTTTGCACATTGCCTCTAGATAGCCACACCCAAAGGGAGCTTAAGTGTGTCTGATGGGCCATTCACATCCTGATGGGTCAATCTGGGCAGGATGGGAGGGAGGAGTTGACACTTGAACTTGAATGGGCTCTACCTGTCCACACACAAAGAGCTGCATACTCCACCTGTAGCGAGCCTGGAGTCAGGCAAGAAGGGCAGGGACGTGGTGCACTTCAAAGCCTTCCCTTTGAAGCCTCACCCACTTCAAAGGCACAACTGTGTATAAGTACTGGACCTCATACACCACCACTTCACTACACTTCTGGACCTGAGGACATTCTGCCAGGAAGAAGGACTGCTGTGCTGCTGAAAGGACTGTCACTCTGCTGGACTTTGCTGGACTCCTTCTATGCTGTGTCTGTCCTGCTAGCAGCTGCACTCCTTGCCTGGGAGTGAGAAGGACTGGACCTGCATCCCCAGAAGCAAAGTGACTTCAAGGGCTTGCTCTCTTGCCTCCTGTTGTGAAGTCTCATGAACATTTAAGACTTCCAACAACCCTGCTGCAGCTTTTGGACTCTGTCATCTGTGAGTCCTGCCCTGCTAAGTGGTCTCATTCTGGTCCTGGGCCCTGGGAAGTGTGCTTGCTAGCTGTTTCCTACCAGAATCCACACATCACAATCTTTGTACCGGTCAGAACCAACGCGTCCCCTTCAACAATGATTCATCACCTCCACAACAGACATCGTATATCTGGCTGAGTGGCTTGAAGACACATAACATGCACCTACAGAGTTCGACATCGCCACATCTCTGATTGTGCAGCTCGGAACTGAAGCATCGCCTTCCCCACCAGGGTCAATGGTTACGCATCAACACCGCCTCATATTGCTCCTCGCATCACTCCTTGAGGTTGACGCAACCCTAAACTAAGGTACTGATTTCAGCAGGACAATGTTGGCTCCTACATACGACCTATACTCCATCACAGTATGCCTGACTTTCAAATTCACCCAGTGTAGTGCAACCAGATAGCTCCAGTTGGCCCCTTATGCTACTTTTATGCAATAAACTTGCAGACATTCGTTAAAAAATCATGGCTTGACTTCTACTTTTTGGATGTTTGTTGTTTTGGTCTTGTTTTGTTCATTAAATTAAGCTCTGATTATCTAACATGGGGTGGTTATTTTTGTGTGGTGTTTTCACTGTTTTAAGTGTTGCACAACTACTTAACACATTGCCTCCTAGAGAAAGCCTGCCTGTTCTGTGACAAGCTACCAGAGGATGAGCACAGGTTAATTTATGGTGTGTAACTGACATACCCCGAATAGAATTCTGGTTCTCCTTGGACAGGGTGCATACATCTGCCAACCAGAAATTCAATTTCTAACAGCAAGTAAATAGCCAGCACCAAAATATAGTTTAGCGAAACACTACCATAAATCTGCTTGGTTCAAGAGTCAAGGGAAGTCTATTTAAACATCATCAAGAGGACCAACATCAAGGGCCTGATATCAGTTTGCAGACGGTTTTACCCGACTGCGAACTTCCGACAGGGACGTTGCCGCCATTGTGGTTACATCCCCGCCGGGCCCATTAAGAGTTTCCCGCTAGGTTGGTGGGCAGAAACCTGAGTTTCTGCCCGCCGGCCTGACTGGAAACACCCTACAGCATTGTCTCCAGCTTGTAATCGAGTTGGCGTCAATGCTGAGTTACTGCATTTGCCACAGGACATTAATAGCTTTATATAAGAGTGTACAGTTTTCCACAATCAGAACTGTTCTATTCCTTCACCAACTGGGTTAATGCTTTGCCCACACTTCAAACTCCTCTGAACTCTGTGGGGTATGTCATTTACCAAAAAACAAAGCACCTTGATTAAACGTAGGTGATTACATTTCAATCAATATGCACACAGGAATATCATTCTAAAGTCTATCACTGGTCAAATGTAAAACAGCAAAAAATGAAACAATGGGGGCAAATACATCCTCATTCTCTCCTGAAAAACTCAGAATAGGAGTATTTTTTACAGTATCCGGTAAATAACCTACACTACTGTAAGAGTATTTACCATGCGTGCAAACCCCAACTCTATTCCACATTGGTTGTAACTGAGGCCAACATCTTTTATAGGAAATTGCTGGACCGGACTCTTAGTGAAATTTGGAAATGCTAACCCATCTTCAAATGTCTTGTTATCCAGTTTAATAATTGTAGTAATATCTGCATTAACAGGTACTTGGTCAACATTTCTAATGCTGACTCTGCATTACACCCTTTAATGCTCCATTATATAATAGCCAGCATCATCATTTGCACACACAGTGATCTACTTTGTGGTTTCTTGGTCAGCAGATAGTCTGTTGGAAAATATATTTCGGGTATTGAGGTGAATAATCTGCATTAGTTCCAACATGTAGGATGAACACATCCTGAGTAAATGCATCTCTAGGTAAATGAAGTGTTTAAAGTGAAAAAGGATCACAGCAGTGTCCCATCAAATATCAAAGGTTCATAAAACTATAGCACAAATTATGTAAATCTATTACACATGTGGTGTTAGGACCCTTCTACATACAGTGGCCATCTCAATCCATGTAATCATGGACACTGTTTCCAGTTCTACTCTTTAATGTGGGGACCAAATTCATTTTGGGTGTTGTAATCTTAGGGACTGATTTAGAGTTTGGAGGACAAGTTATTTGATCACAAATGTGATGGATATCCTTTTCACCCTTTTAGAAGCACTTCATATCCTATGGCACTTGTAACTAGGCAGACAAGATATCTTTCATGTGTGTGTGATGGAATAACTCATCCATTAGACTCTAAATCAGACCATTACTTTGATTCCATTGAGATAGTTAGACTAACACTCCTCATACCAATGATTCGTTGGTTTAAAGTCCAGGACTGAAAATAATGTCAGTGATTAAACAGAGTGCAGTGGTCACCCAGCTTCTCCAGTATTCTCCTAGGAAGTGAGCCATTAAAGAATTATCTACCCTTATTGTGAGACCTATGTACAAGGAATGCTTTTCCTTCAGGGGATTCTTCTAAAATGGACTCCCCATCATGGATGTAGGAAAGAATGAACTGTCATGTTAAAGTACTTTCCCCTATAGGCTGACTGGAGTTCTTGGAACATCCCATGCCTTGGAAACATACTAGAAAGTACTCCCCAACAGAAATTGAAATAGACAATGTGGCACATAGTAGCTTCCCGGGGAGAAGATATTATTGCATCAATGTCTTGCAGTGAAAAAAAGATGAACCCTGTGTAATCAGAAAACATATATTTACTTACAACTTCTGTACATGTAAGAAAAAACATGACTCAATACAGTGTGAAATATACTGTTAATAATTGGACAATCCTTACTTTCTGAACATATGTGTCCCCATAGTCTGAGATGTTATTGAGTTCCTCTGTGTGTTCTAGGAAGTGAACCATCCCTGTGGGGCTTTTGATGAGCTGTTGCGCTTTTCTGGCTGTGATGCAGCAGTGTGAGCCTGAAACAATGGTACGGCGTGACTCTTCTTAGCGATGCAGTTAATGAATCTGTGATTCAAATAATGAAATCCTAGGTAGTACCGCAGTTTGCACCGGCTCTCTCATTGTGATGGATTTTATGAAATGCTGCACCATTGCACAGTATTTCTGTTATGATGGATGTTAAGGTGAAATCAATCTCTTTAGGTCCCAAAGGGTGCGTATTGTTTGGCAGTATAACAATTACAGAATTTAATATATTATAAGTGGTGATAATGTGGTTCTTGGGGATATTGGTATGATATTCACAGGAGAAGACAGTTGAGTGACAGTTCAAAAAAGATTTGTGTCATTTGTCTCCAGCTACTCTTCTGCTGAGGTAGTCCAGATGCCCACACAGTAAAGAAAAGGGACTTGAAGGTAAATAGTTCAGTATCCCCATCCATTCAAAAAACATGGTCCTAAATCAATTGCATGTCTGACCAGCATAGGCCAGATTAAATAATACCACATGGATCTTTTGAATAAACTCAAGATGAGTCAGCACAGCTTATTTTTTGTGTGAAACCCTGCTTGCTACCTGGAATTTTGGCTACAAGTTTTGATCTTATGCTGATTATATACACATTTTACTGCATCTTGACACCGATAATGAGGCAGCTATTGTATTTTCATAAATGTTTCGCTTTTATTGCTTTATCAGTGTGTGACAAGTTATTTGAGCTTAAAAAGTGCTAAACAGTGGCAATAATCCTTATGGGTCCCTCTCTTTCTGGACCAAGTCCTCAGGCATTGAAGGTTATCACCAGGGGAGAGGTGGTCTTCAATATCATTTATGTGATTGACAATTATTTTCTTTGGTACTTCAACTTATTACATATCCCTGTTTCCTCCTCTTCAAAATTCTGAGGAACAACCTTCTTCTTCTACCTCCTAAATATGAACACATGACGGCTCTGGCTGCCATTTCCTCACATCCTACAACAGAAATGATGTATACATTGGACTGAACGAGTCCCTGATTCATTGCTTACAGCTGATTGAAAATATGGCATCCAGATTGTTTTTACGTCTTCCCACAACTTCTTCTTTCTTCAGCTATTTTGATAAGCTCCAATGATGCCCATTTGAAAGATAGGTGGAGGTTAAATGTTTATATATAAATTAAAAGGCTCTTACAAGTGAGATTCTGTTTCTGTGGCGTAGATTTGTCCATTACATTTTAACATTGACTCTGAGATCTTCTGCTAAATCCCCAATGGCTATTCCCCCTGTTCAATGTTTACCCAAATTGGTGGCCATTCTTTTTCAGAAGTCATGGTAAAATTGCAGAAATATTTCAAAATGTTTACTTCCAATCATTGGGCATACAAGAAACTGATACAAATATGACTACCAACTTTGCAATCCTTTTTAAAGTTTCACCAACCTTATCCTTTGTGATTCTTCAGTGGACAATCTGTCATTTTGACACATTTCTAAAATAAAGAAAGTCAGCCTGAAGAAGGCAGGCTGATTTTAGAGAAAAAGAAAAATGATGAAACACCTTCTCCACAAAAGAAAATTATTTTGTGGAAAGAGTAAATTTTAATTTTAAAGGATGGCAGAGTAAAATGAGAGGTGGATATATTGGATAGGGGAGGCATGGATTGGGAAGGGGGGAAAGTAAGGTGTTTGTAAAATAAAAAAGTAAGAATAAAATGAGAGAGTATAAACAGGTTTGTAAAACAACTAATAACTAACAACTAATAAGAGAAGGAGTAAGGGGCTGTGAAAAAAAGGAATAAAGTAGGAAGAGGAATAAGGGCTCTACAAAAAAAAAAGAGTAAGGTCGGAAGGGAAGTACAAGGCTTCTGAAAATGGGGTAAAATGGAAGAGGGTGATTTATTTTTTAAAAAGAGGGACACAAAGCATTAGCGGTTTATCACAAAGAATATAAAAGACAGGGAAGGGGATCCCTAACAAAAGGAACTGGGCATCAAGAGGGGCCCTAAAAAGAGCGAAAAAAAACCATAGCTTTATAGGATTTGTTTTTCATGAAAAAGTTTTCATCAGTAGGGTTTAGTCAACCTGATGAAACCCATTTTTGATACAACACTGGTATGACAAATAACTTCCATCAGAACTATTTTCATTAACCTGTTTTTCATCCAAAACACATACATCACCCCACTGCCAGAACGCCTTCTGTGCCCAATAAATATATAATTAAATCAAATCAGCAAATCAAACAAATCCAACTAGCAACCAGTACATTTGCCTGCCAGACTCCTTAACAGCCTTGGAGCACAGACATGCAAACAGTGTGGCAAGACATAGCACGCTCATGCAGAGGAATGACTGTGTACTCCACAGTGTGAACAAGAGGATTGGATCTTCTTTGCAAACAAGAGTACGGTGGAAAACTGAGGAGCCTATTCACAAAGGGGAACTTAAACAAGAGAAAATGTACAGGAGTACATTTACTCGTACACCTTTGAGTAAGTTTACTACTTTTGGCTACCATTTATAAATATAAGCACATATGCTTATATTTATTTACTATGCATTCATATTTACTAAAGGTTGTCTTTAGAATTAATTTTAAAAAATGTATTTCTTTTTTTAAACAAGTTTATTTATATTTATTTTAAAATTGAAAAAGGTTATTAAATAGTTTCAAAATAATTTTCATTTTTAAATTACATTTCAATTTTGTTCACTTGACATTAAAATAAAAAATATATGTATATATTTTTAAAACGTTTATATAATTTAATTTATTTTAACCTTATTTCCCATAAGGGTTTATTTTAAGTCTCTACCTCTATCATTTTATGTAGGAGGGTGTTGCAGTATATGTGGGTGACTCTGAGTGTTGCTAGACTTACTCCAGGTTTGAGCTTGAGTATATTTATGATTGTTTTAGCTCCTTTTTGGCTGTTGTAACTAGAGAAGTGCAGTTTGTAAAAAGCAATGGGCTCACTCTTTTGTGGGTGGGTTCATGTCCCTCCCTAACCCCTTCCTTAGCCTTCCCTTTACCTCTCCTTATTCCTTCCCTAGCCCCTCCTCTTTAGCAGTAAGTACTCCCCATTTTCTAGCCACTTTTTCTGCCTCTCCCACAAAAATTAGATCTACATGAACAAAGATCTCTGTAGTCAGGTGGGAGGTCTCCACACATAATAGATAGGACAGGCAGAAGCGTAGACCTCTACTCACAGGTTTGTGAATAGCATGATGTAGTATGTACTATTGTAACACCACTAAATGCACTACAAAATGTAGTCTATGGATAGGCTCCAGAAAGGCCTAGTCACATTGATAACTATGAGTCTGACCTTAGAATGTTTCTGGCAGAGCAACCCCACTCATTAAATGAGCCATGGTAGTAAGACCTTTTTATTATTTTTGCATGAATCTCTAAAAAGCATTTATTAGCATTCCACATTCTTCATCTAGAGCTGTCCGTGCACTTTATCATGTGGCAAAATTGTTCCAATTGTGGAAGGATATAGTTTGCCTCTTACTCAGCAACACACTGAGCAGGATAGCCTGGGTACAGGGGCAACCTGTTTGGTGAAATGGGATAAAAAGTACCATCAAAGTGCCACAACATATGATGATGCAGTGACTTCATGTTATCAAAAAAACAGCACTTAAAGCACATTTACCTAATTCAAGATTGCCCAGTTGAATTAAAAATGCCCAAGGAATATGGAAATCATTCAACAACTTATGAACAGAGATGTGATGAAAAAATGTCTGAACAGAATGCAAGCCTGGCTTGAGATTTGCAATTTTTTTCTGTCCTCATGTCATAACAGATGTACCTCCATCACTCATAGTGTGCAAAAACATCTCTGCAAAGGTGTTTATTCTAGATTACATGATGCTCCCAGGTGTAATCATTGGGACAGTTCACATTAGACCATTCCTATTCCACCAGTTCTCAAAAGGTACCCAGAATTTCTCACGGTGAGACCTAATATTCACTCTTTCAAAAATACACGTCTAACAGAGGCCAGGCAGTCTGCTATTATTGAGGTGATAGCTTGTATCAATCTTTTACAGATTTCTCTTCTTGCCAACAAAATGAAATAGAAGAATTATTTTCTCGGATCTGATCTAAATATAGACTCTTTCAATACATTTTTTTAATGTAAAAAAATACCAAGATGGGGGTGTACCTGGATCTCAAACAATGATTTTAAAACCTTACCCACATTTTGCCAAAAGGGAGCCAGGTGCAGACAGTCTAAAAACAAGTGAATATCATTGACCTCCACCATATCACATCTTCTCAACCAGCACCCAACATTGCTCTTAAACTTTGCTATCTTCAAAGATGTACAACGGCATCTGTGAAGACCAAAGAGTGGGTTACTTCTTAATGGAGCAGATTTGACATTGCCACATGACAATTTTAAGGATACTTTCAATACATTCTCGGTGTCTATGTGGGGCAAGTCCAACCAAATACCATGGGATAGCTTCACTTCTTTGCTTGCAGCAGTGACCAGGTGCCAATAGCAAATAAAAAATGTATTTTTCTTAGGTAGAAAAATCTGAAAATCCTCTTTTGTCTCAGAGTTTTCTACCTCAGTCCAATTTTGGCCCTTTATCATCAAAGTTATTTATATGTACTTGAACCTAGAGAGGCGTCCTTCTGTTCTTTTACTCCATTGTTCCCAGGTGATTTTTTAAAATCACATAACATACCTCACAACATTTGACCTTATCCTAATGGGATCACAACTTTTTTATAGAGTTTTGTTGGTTTTAACACATATACATTTGATTCATGTTCCACACAAAACTCTTTGGTTGCCTACTTCCTTACAATTCTGAATTCTAAGAACCAATAAACCTAATCTTACGTGTCCCTCCTACCCCCGAGCCATGTCATATACCATTAGGACATTACTGGTAACATTAGATACAGGTCTGTGGATACTATTCCAATGTTTATCTCAATCCAAAACTGTTAGATAGGGAGAAAAACAGTCTGTGTCAAACATATTCCAGCAGTGCCATTCCTTTAGCTCCCACCTAACCACTTCTCCCCTCTACTGCTCGGGGATGACATCGCAGATGTAGGGCCCAACTCTTGCAGAAAATCAAACAGATTTTCTCATGCTCGCCCAACCTCAAGAAAACCGCAGCCAAGTTCGGCATCACAAAACAGAACTTCACTCTCATAACCTGCCTCGCTGTCTAGCTCTCTGCCCCAAGCTTTTACCTTGTGTCCCCTGGTGTCTTTCCAGTTTCTGGTGATGTCTCACTTTTCCTGAATCATTGCCATGTCTATAAGTTTGCTTGTGACCTTAGTTTTCCCCGGGTGTGGAAATCAACTCAGTTTGCATAGTCCAGCTGAGCAAGGGAAATCATTCTGGGTAATATTGGCGATACAGGTTGTGATGTCTTCCCAATACTCCACCAGGAAATTGCAGGACCACATCATATGGTATATTTCTGCCACCAATACCCCACATCTTGTACATGCAGCTCAAGCCGTATAAAAAAATCTGTTTACTTTACCAGGTGTAAGGTATGCCCTGTGATGGATATAAAAATATATTAATTTAAATTAAGCACTTCTAGACACTATTGGGATTTGTTCTAAGATTTTTGCCCAATCTCCCTCGGGTATTGGGATCCCCAAATCTTCCTTCTAACGCTCCAGGAAGCCATTTAGGGTTCCATCATATCTGCTCTAAGAGCTTTATAGAAGCAGGAAACCACTTTATAATTGTCAGACATTATACATATGAGTTGACAGCTCTGATGTGCGGGCGGCTCTGCCAGTTTTGCCCCTCCAGTGCTTCCTAACTGCAGCCACCACTGCCACCACTGCTCTGTGGAGTAAAAATGTCCCTGCGGTAGATCAAATTCCAACCTCAGGTCTTCAAATGGGACTAACACATCTGCACATCTGCACGAAACAAATTTCCCACCTCTGTTATACCAGTAGTCATCCACTCTGATAGTCACCTCAAGTTCCCCCCATGGGCCACCTCCAATATCTGTAACCTCATATGAGTTGTTTGCAAGCATCTTAGCCAGCACTGTTTCATTAGCCTTAGCTCACCTGAACCCTCTTGAGGAGAGCACTGGAGACCAAGAAGTATTTCGAACAGCTGATGAAGCCTGGGAAAAAAGAGTCCCATCTCCCGTCCAAGGTTCTGTCAACTATTCGACCCGCTGTGTAAAGCACTACACCTGAGCTGGCAGATAAAAAGTCTCGAGGTTCGGAACTGCTAACCCATGATACACAACAGGACATTGCAACTTAGAAAGTGCCACTCTGTGGTGGCTCAGTCCCCAGATGAAAGCAATTAGGAGCAAGTCTAGATCCCTAAAAACATTGCAAGGCACCAATATTGGCAGGACCACCAAAAAAGTCAGAGAAGTGCCACCATCTTAATAATTACAACTTGGCCTGCTAATGAGATGGGCAATGATTTACAGTAATCTACACAAGTCCGGAGAGACCTGGCAGCCCACCCCCATTCTCATCTAACAGGTTTCTGGTGTTGTGATATATCTTGACCCCCAGATATTGCAAGCAGGTTGGCTCCCGCACCAATACTCTCAGGGCCATGGATGGACATAATCTGACACACATAGAGAATAGCCTAGACTTCAGCCAATTCACCCCAAATGCTGACAGTGCTCCAAATCAATCCACTAATCCCACTGCCCCCTCCAACTCTGAGCGGCATCATGGAGTAAAAATAACAGATCGTCAGCATGCAAAGTAATATGATGCATCTAGCCTTGGACACCTAAACCCAATAGGGGAGCCCAGTCCTCACATTGCACGCTGAAGGTTCCACTGCTAGCGCAAAGAGCAGTGGTGAAAACAGGCATCCCTACTGGGTGCCTCGCCTCACACATATTCCTCCGAAAGCACTCTACCGGTTTTAACCTGGGCTATAGTGCAGGTGTATAATAGCATGGTCTAACTTATAAAACTGTTCCCCAAGCTCATCTCCTCCAACACTTTATAGAGGAACCCCATTCCAAATATCAAAGGCCTTCTCTATATCCACTGTAAACATGGCCCCCACCCGTCTACCATAAGTGTCATCCCCCATCAGTGCCAAAAGCTGTTGGATGTTAAGCGCAATGTTGCAGGCCATAATAAATCCTGCTTGGTCTGAATGCCCAAGCCTTGTCATATAGGGTAGTAGCCGTGTAGCGACTCAGAATTGTATCATGAACGTTAAGCATCGATTACAGCCTATGGGCTTTCCTATCATGGGGAGGTCGGCCAGGATTCAACAGTGGGATTACTAGGGCCACATGTGTGGTAGCCAAGAACTGGCCCAGGTCTTGTGCTGCTATGGACACCTCTGCTAGCTTGGATGTCAGCACCTCTGTGTATGGAGCATAAAATTCAACTGGGAGCCCATCTGTCCCTGGTACTTTCCTCCATGCCATCCCTTTCCTAGAAGTCGATATTGCTGGCAGCGTGATGTCACCCCCCACCAAAAGCGTCAGCTTCCTCCTGCGTCAGTATAGGAATATGAAGTGGGTTCCAAAAGGCATCCACCTCATGTAATGATTGGGCAGGAGCACTTGTATAATGGCAGGTGTAATACTCCATAAGGTTATCATTAATATCATCCTCTGTATAAAGCTTTTCCCCCTGCTCTGTCTCCACCTCCAGTATCATGGAGCCTCTCTTACTGGGGTTGGCCAGCCAAGCCAGCAGTTATCTAGCCTTATCACGTTCAGTGTGCTCTCAGACCACCTAGGCGCAGTGATCAAAACATCTGTTTCTCTACCTGACCTGCCAGGAGCTCCTTGGCCTCTTGTAGTGTTTGCTGTAGTTCCGGATCCCGAGGCCTCCTTCTTTCCACATCCCTTACTTCTGCCTCTTGGGCCTCCAGCAGCCGTGTATGCTGTACCACCACCGATACACATCTCCACCTGATCATGACTTTGAAGGTATCCCATTCAAGTTGTGGCTTGGACACCATAAACTTGTTAATTTCAAAATACTATCTGATACCTTCCCCAATGGAATGCTGGAAGACCAGGTCCTCCAGTGCCTCCACATTGGTAAGCAGGGGTGACGCAACTTCCAATATAAATACAATAACACTGCATTATGGTCCGATATTTTTCTTGATAAGTACTCAACATTGTGTACTGCCCTGTGAACCCCAAGAGAGCAAAGGAAAGTGTTGAGGCATGCATGTAGCTCATGAACTCTTGAAAAAAAACCAATAGCTTCTGGTTGTTGGATGAGTGCAGTGCAACTTGTCCACCAAGCCCTATTGTAGCTACCATCCCCCAAAGCTATGAGCTACTTTAGTAACAATCGAGTCTCCCAGCAGTCGATATAACCTGTCCAATGGGGGATCTTCCTTAGAGTTGAAATCATCCCTAACTGGGACATAGTGCACTAAGTAAGGCACCAAACCCATGACAGCTCCACCAAAAAGCCCATCTGGTCTACATGTGGGGCATAGATATTAATTACTGTCAAGTCCCTCCCACCCAGGCTCCCGGTCACCACCACCTAACGCCCTGTCGTGTCCATAAGTTCCTCAATAAGAATACAATATCCCACATGACCTGTAAGCCTTCTATAGTCGCTCTAGGTGCTTCATGGCCTTACCAAAAGCACTATTCAAATCATGTAACGTTTTAAACTATATTTTTTGTTTATTTTTATCATGTTAAATATGTTCTACTATGCTTTTCAATTTGCATATCCAAAGCAATATTTGCAATTATTTTCTAATTTGTCGTCTATCAAAATCACATTCGTACAAAGAAAACAAAGAAAAAAGACTTCAAACATTTCATATATATTTCACATAAAAGCACTTTACAGTGTATGTATCAATTGTATCTATAATTATAACCTCTATCCACTTTTTTTACTGCATTCTTCTACTCATACTCAAAGCACATGCACACATCCTTTCACATACGCCACTCATTCCAATCCCAGCCACATATAGCATACACTCAGAAATACAATGGGAAATGATCTCCAATTACTGCTCTTGTAGTGTTGTGGACTGGGATCTCTTGAAAAGTGAGTCGACATACATTTTGGTGGGCAAAAAGTAGTGAGAATCCACCTTCTTCAGGACCACACAATAAAATCACATGATAAGGTGGGCAAATGGGAGATGTTCTGCAAAGCAGTACATGAAAACAATAATGGTCAGGCCAAGGAGAAAATTCATTACAAACTTCTATATCTTAGAAATTACTTAAAATATAACATATTCAAGGGTTTCATTGTTTGAGCCTGTATCATGATATCACCACCATGGACCAGGTCCTCTGGATTTTATTATATTAAACATGCTTTATCTTTATTAAAGGTATACCTATATAGATTGATACCTTATGTGCCATTCCTTTCCATAGTAAGTAGATAATTACACCTATGGTCCCTTTTTAGTAGTACAACAGGCCTTGTTGAAAGGCATTAGGTAAGTAAAAATGCATGCAGCAAAAGGGTTTTTTAGTTGTGGAGAGAAAAAAAGAAAAACAAGGAAAAAAGAATAAAAGGCCATTCCCCTACTTCATGTGGGCATCACCCAAGTGTGTTACAACCAACACCATGCTACATCTGGATGTCAAACCTGTCTCTCACGTTATGGCCACATCCCACTTGTTATATTATGTAACAAGATGTATACATTTTCAGATCTTTAAGGTTAGGTTTAACGCAAATTAAGAGAATGTATCCTGGGAAACAATATAGAGGTAATATAAGCTTGCAGAGCATTTTCAAATTACTCCTACTTCAAAATAATTCTCTTAGTGTGCGTTAAACCTAACCTGGAAGATCTGAAAAAGGTCACTTGGGATATTGTATTCTTATTGTCTTTATATTTCCCCTTTTCCCAGACCTATGATTAATACATGGGGGGCCTTTTTTCTTAATTGGTGTCCACAAGTTCCCCATTTTCCATAAGGGGACCCCAGGGCACATCGAGATAAAAAACCCTTTGCAAAAGCAGTGTATGTGTTGTAATACATTTGGCCGCGCCAGTGTCTGTGGAGTACCAATCCCTCTTTAGCAGTGAGATGCATTTCCTGCAGAAGAGCCAAATGGACCCCTCTTTCTCTAGGGTAGGAACATACCTTATACCATTTGGACATATTATTCAGCCCCCAGATATTTCAGGAAAGGAATTTATATTTCATGGAGCTAGCCATAAGAAAACTGTCATTCCCTCTCTTCGCAGCTGTGTACTAGAGCTGTCTTCACCCTGATTCAAATGCTCCCAGACCCAGATCCACCATTTTATCTCCCCAAGAACACAGCTTGAACAAAGCCAACTAACCCAGCTCAAATCCCAGCATAAGAAGGTAACATCCCCCATCCAAACTGCATCCCAGAAACAACACTCGCATGTGTGACACATGTGAAACACTTATTAGGGTGTGCACCATCATGGGCACTTCCCAGCCAGACTCTACTCCATTCGGCTCATTTTAGTAAGTACCCATCTCCAAGGCGCCAGTGTTGTTAATCACTCAATACCTCCCCCATAAAAACATTACTCAGCTGGTATGAATGACTCCCGTTAAAGAAGATCATCAGCCACACAGGGCATCATCAGTGGTAATACAGTATATGAGCCTATCATAAGAACCTATCTGTTATCAGAGTCTTAATCTCCCTCCCTACCCATTCATTGTCTCCACTACCTCCACTGCTCACAATTGTTCATATTGGGCCTCAGACCTAGAGGGGGCCACCTTGCTATGACTTTACAATCATTGTCTTGATTTTTTCTGAGAGTGCTTGCATCGCGAGGGGGCTGGGAGGTTGGCAGAGGGTGACCAATGATCTATCCACTCCCATTCCTCCTGCAGTGAGCTAAACAATTGCACCCCATCTGCTGTATTCACCAGTAACCTGGAAGGAAACAGCATTGCATATTGAACCCCCAGTTGGCGGAGGCTCCTCTTAGCATCCAAGAAGGTGGTCCTCTGCTTCTGGTCCTCTCTTGTAAAGTCCAGAAGAATCATGACCATACTGTTCTGTACTTTCAGGTCTCCGCACAACCTAGCCTGGTGCAGTATGTGTTCTCGGTCTCGGTCTTTGTCATAAAGTAGCTTGGCCACCACAGGCTGATGAGGCACCCCAGATGTCAGTCATTTCACCAGAACTCTGTGTGCCTTCTCCAGGGTAAAGAAATGGGAAAGACCGTTAGCCGCCACTTTCTCTCTCAGCCATGCAGCATGTGAGGCCCTTCAGCCCATTCTAACAATCTGATAACACAGATATTTTTCCTCCAGGCCCTATTTTCAGCAGCCTTGGCCCTATAGTCCAATGTCTTGACCATGCCCTCCATGGAGGCAAGGCATTCTTGCAGGGATTCTATCTCCAGGGATAAATCAGTCACAGTTCATTCTGTGGTCATAACACGTTCTACCAGGTGCCAGTGATCACCTCTGAGTATCCCCATATTTGCCACAATTGTGTCCACCTTAATCTCTAAAGCTTCCTGGTTTCCTAGACAAACCTATTTAAATTAGTCTCAATTAATTTTGCGATGTTGTTAGCACAATTATGGCAAGTAATTCAATAGCTTATTTCTTTCCTCCACCATCTCAATTAAATTTTACCATAATTTACTTGGTAGCTTGAGAAGTGGCCAAAGTGTGCTATTTCTGGTTGATTGTAAGTGAGAGTATTGCTGACTTCTGATATATCTATGATGAGATCATCCCCATATAAAGCTATTTTTTCATAAAACCCTTGCATGAGAAAGGGACGAAGGGCCAGATGTAGGTAGGTAAAAATTTGCGAATCGGAAATAGCGACTCCATGCAAATCGCTATTTCCGACTCGCAAAATCAAATTCAAGAAATATTTGCGATACCAATTTGCGAGTTGCATAGGTGTTGCACCGCAATTTGCGACCTTCACTTTTGGCATGGGAGAAGTGGACAGTTCAGCGCCATGGACATCCAAAAGTGAGTACCATGAGATATGCTTTGACACCCACAAATGCAGTAAACACACTCTCCCAGTACACAGCAGCAGGCACCACCAGACTAGCTCCATTCCATTCTAGCAACCTCTAGAATAGTGCATTATGGGCAATGTAATACAGTAGTCAGAATATAGGCAAATGTTTATTATGAGGCATAAAACAGATGTGAGAGACTGACAGTGTATCCCCTATGTCCCACAGGTCTCCCACAAGACACCCCCAGCAGTGACACCAGGCAGGGAGGAGAGCATGGGCCAGAGACACTGCAGGAGGCTGCTGCTGAAATTGCTGGGCACAGCAGGACACCACCAGGGTCCATAGAGGAACAACCACAAGACATGGGGGCAGCTGACACAACCCCAGGGCCCAGCCCTACATGGAGGCAATCAGAGCCAGAAGCTGGACGAATGCGCAGACGCCAGCGCAGAGTTCAGTCGGTGCCCCAGGAGGAGGTGGGGGAAGCAGTCTTCGCTGGCTTGGAGGCATCCCTCATCCATGGTCAGCGCCTACAAAATAGACAATTAAGGACAATCACAAGAACCCTCAACAGGATGCAGAGCAGCATGACCAATGGGCTGGCAGATGTGAACAGTCAGTTCACCAGGATGAATGAACATTTGGGGAATTTGACACAGGCCATCCGATATCTGGTGACTGAACTAGTGGCAGATCGACGCCATGCAAGGCACAGGGAGCGCCACACAGCAGCACGTTTTGACCGCCTGGCTGCATCCATTGGGCGTCTTGCAACCAATACTACGGGCCTCTCAAGAAGGACAGTCAGCCTACAGGTGGAACTTGGGCACTTTGCTGGCGATGTGGCGCGCAGACTTGGCTGCATCAGCCATGCGGTGGACCTGATGGAAAGTAGGCAGGCTGCAAGGGGCACAGGGGAGACCCCTCAGGACAGCGAGGAGGGGTCAACCATCAGTAGCGTGTCTGCCAGTGAGTCCCGTGTGCTACGGAGTGGTAGTGCACGGCAGGGGTCAGGGGACCCACCAGGGATGAGCCATGCTGGCCACTCAAGGAGGAGGGTGTGAGCCACCATACAGCACTGTACATAAGGGAAAAGACGTATAATGCGTCTTCATTACATTTGGACAATTATAGACTGTGACAGACAGCACTATTCTTTTCCCATATAGTTTAGTAATAAAAAGGTATTGTTTGTTTGACTACACAACTGGGCTATGTGTGTCTGACATCAGTGAGTGAGGTGACAGTTGCCACGTACCTGCCAAAGTATTGGGTTGCAATGTGGTTCCGTCTCTGTCTGCCTTAATTTGCGATGCTTCTATCCCCAGGCTGTCGGTGTGGTAGCTCTTGCACCTCATCCTCCGTGTCTGTGTCTTCAGGGGTGAGATGTAGCCCACGTCTGGTGGCAATGTTGTGTAGGATTGCACAGGCGGCGACAATCTTGCATGCTGTTTCTGGGGCATACTGGAGTGCACCTCCACTTTTGTGGAGGCACCTGAATCTTGCCTTTAAGAAGCCAAATGTCCTTTCAATGACAGTTCTGGTCCGCCGATGAGCACTGTTATATTGCCTCTCGTTCTCATTGCCAGGTGTTAGGTACGGGGTAAGTATCCATGGTCTCAGAGCATATGCACTGTCACCTGTTTGACAAAAATAAGCAATTTTAGCAGGGCATGAATGGTTTCCACAGTGACCTGTATGCAAGGCTTCAGGGTGTATTCAGCAATACCTAATAGATATCCTTCTCCAAACTCCCCACGTTCTAGGTGGTGGTGTATCCCACTGTGCCTGAATATGTATGAGTCATGTGTACTCCCTGGAAATTTAGCTACAATGTCAGTAATTACATTATGTGCATCACATACCACCTGGATGTTGAGAGAGGGAGTACATTTTCTATTGTGGAACACATATTCCAGATTTGCAGGAGGGCAGATTTGTATATGTGTCCCGTCCACACACCCTATAACATGGGGGAAGTTGGCAATTCTGTAGAAGTCCAACTTGGTGCTGTTAATTTCTGCCTTATTCCTGGGTAGGTATATATATCTGGACATGTGTGTGAGTGTGGCATCTTGGAATGATCTGAAGAATCGTAAGAGTGAACTCTGGGATACCCCACCTGCTACGGCAATCACCCCCTGATAGCTACCCGAGGTCAAGAGGTGCAGTGAGCATAGCACTTGCACATGTGTAGGGATGGCGCTGCCGCGCATTGTCTGTAGTTCAAGCTGAGGATTAAGTAGTTCAATTAATTCTAAAATTGCTGCACTGCTCAGTCTATATTTGTCATAAATCTCCTCCTCAGTTTGTTGAAATAGTGTCTGCCTGGTTCGGTATATCCTCTCCTGTCTCTGCCTCCTCCTCCTCCTCTGCTGGGCGGCCTGGACTCTCCTCCTCCATGCTATCACATACAGTTCAGCCATTTTGAGTAACCCAGATGCCTTCTGGGTCTCCTTTTATACTTTGGTTCTGGTTACCACCTGCTCTGAATCAGTGGTAATCTGGATGTGCAAAATGGGCTTTTTGCGACTAGTCGCAATTTGTGACTGGCTTTTGCATATGGTTTGCGACTCGCAATTTGCGACTTCCTATTTGCGGGTCGCAAAAACAGATCGCAAATTTTGCAAGTCGGTAATGGCTTGCATCGGAAATGGGATTTTTGCATCCCATTTTGGATTTTGCGAGGTCGCAAATAGTGAATCGGGCCATTTGCGACTCGCAAATGTTTGCTACATCTGGCCCGAAATTACTATCCAGTTGAAGATTCTGACCAAACGGATCTATATACAAATAAAACAAAAGAAATAGAGAGGGCAACCTTGCCTAGTGCCTTTCATTATTTTTACTTGATCAGTCAGATTATCCTTAACCAGGATTCTAGCTTTCTGGGCGCTGTAAATAAATTCTACAACTTTACCACACGTGTTTCCAAGTCCCAGTTGTTGCAATAGCTCTCCCAAATAATGCTAATTTACTTTTTTGAATCACTTGGCAGCATCTAATTTTATCACTGCTAGGGGTTCTGACTGAGAAAGTCACTGAATCTATGATTCATAATGTGGTGTGCATTAATTCATGTAGGTACCTCTCTAGCATAAAGACTTCCAGATCTTCTTGCATCAACCAAGGTCAGCGGTCTAGCTGCCCTCCTCTTTCTGCATTTCGTCCCCATATAAGGGATGCAATGCTGCGGATGCACAGTAGACCGTTTTTATGACTATGCTTGTAGGTGACTGAGCTTTTAGCTTTATTACTCTTGTAAATTTTATTTGGGATTATCTGGTCACATTATTGGTGCTATTACTGCTCTTGGATGATTTACTGTTTCCCTCCTCATTTCATTTAGTCGCACCCTCTGCCATCCTAGGCCCCAGTTCAGTGGCCTTCGCAGCAGAGTAAGCCCTTCCTACTGCTTTTACCCTGTATCTTTTGCTACTCACGTCGCCTTACCTGTTCTTTCCCTCTCTTTGATTTTCTCGCTGGCATCTCGGATCGCTTCTGGAAAGCCGAAGGAAGCCATTTTTACTCTTCCTGATTGTGCACTTTTTTTTACGCCATTTTGAAAGGTCAGCAGTCTAGCTGCCGTCCTCTTTCTGCATTTCGTCCCCATATATGGGTCGATGCTGCGGATGCACCGCTGGTGCGCTAAAGGCGCGCCTAAAGCAAGCCCGTCAGCGCCTGTCCGCACTCATCTGGGGCAAGGGGACAGAACCCTTAGTCTCATCAGGAGAAATATGGTTCCCTATCATCTCGATCTCCTCCATTCGCTTAGGCAGGCCCCTCAGAAAGATGTTACTGTTACTTAGACCCCACTGATGCTAAGTGGCCTCGTTCTACCTGCCCCTGGTCCCCCCAGCCTGAATTAACGACAGGCCCACACAGTGTCCTTCTTTTGGCCAATTGAAGTTCCCTGGCTGCGCATAATCTTGATATTAATCTTCTCTTGCGTGATCTTACACCTACTGCCTTATTTCTTACAGAGACGTGGCTCCATGAGAGGTCTTCACCGGATGTAGCTCTGGCATTACCCCAAGGCTACTCAACTAGATTGGACAGAATCACCTCAAAAGGGGGACGAATTGCCACCATCTTTAGGGAATCACTAACGGTCCTTTCCTGGCCCCTCCATCTACCTGACTGCAAAAGTATGTTTATCTTCATCTCACTAAATCCCCAATGCACCTTCTCAGGAATTCAAGTTTATCCTCCTCCTGGCCCCCCACAAAACTTCCTACAATTATTTTCTGACTAGGTCACTGAATTAATATACAAAAAATCTAACTTCACAACCCTTGATGACTTTAATATTCATGCAGAAATCAAGATAATGCAGCCGCTAAAATTCTTCTTACTGATATGGCTGCTATGGATCCACCACAATTGGTCAAAGGTCCCACACATGCCAAAGGTTACACCATCGATCTAGTTTTCAGAAATGTAGTTGGCCTAGCCTACTTGCCCCCTACTCCTCTGGCCTGGTCAGATCACTTCTCAATTTTGCTTAATTTAGCTACCCCTTCCACAGGTAGATCTTCCCAAATTATAACCCAACCTTATAGGCGCTGGCACACACTTAAAGCTAGTGTCTGGATTAGCACTTTGGAGAGTTTGACACCCTCCTCGCTGGAGATTAAAGCTTGTCCCTTAGATTCATTTAACGAATGGATCGTCAAATACCTAGACATTCTTTTTCCTTACACAACTAAATCTGGGGGTCGTCTGAAAAAAGTTGCCCCTTGGTTTTCCTCCCATCTTCACCAACTCAAAAGGGAATGCAAACACCTGGAAAGAAGATGGAGAAAATCTTACGATATCTCATTTAAAGAAAAATAGAGGAGAGCTATTAGATTTTTTTCATGCTGAAATTAAATTAGCCCAATGCACATTTTATACTACTAAAATAGAGCAGTGCTCTAACTCTCTTAAAGAGATTTTTCATCTACTCAAAGAAATTGCTTAATCCCACTCTCACAGTGAACTTGTTGAAGCCTCCCAAGAAAACCCAGATCTTTGTGACTGAGGGTGAATGTTTGATTTGCTCTGCATTCCGTCCATCATCTATTCTTTTTGCATTTGTTGCCCCAAGTGGGAAGGGTATGCCCAGACGTGGGTCCCATGCTAACTGGGCCACTGGATTCAAGCTAGCCTAGCTAATGAAGGGTGATACCCTGAAACCGGTCCTAGGATGCTTGTTCCGGGCCAGGGAGGAACTGGCTTGGCAGTTCAGGCTGGACTGTTCCCACGAGGAACAGGGTCAAGACTGATTTGCACATGGCCAGGTCCAAACTGGGGTGGCGTGGTGAGCAAGAAACCGATGGATTAAACCCAGATCTTTGTGACTGGGGGTAAATGTTTGATTTGCTCTGCATTCCGTCCGTCATCTCTTCTTTTTTGCATTTGTCGCCCCAAGTGAGAAAAGTATGCCCAGACGTGGGTCCCGTGCTCACTGCGCCACTGGATTCAAGCTATCCTAGCTGATGAAGGGTGATACCCTGAAACCGGTCCTAGGATGCTTGTTTCCGGTCCAGGGAGGACCTGGCTTGGCAGTTCGGGCTGAACTGCTTCCATGAGGAACAGGGTCAAGACTGATTTGCATATGGCCAGGTCCAAACTGGGGTGGCGTGGTGAGCACAAAAACAATGGATTAAACCCAGATCTTTGTGACTGGGGTGAATGTTTTATTTGCTCTGCATTCCGACCTTCATCACTTCTTTTTGCATTTGTCACCCTAAGTGGGAAGGGTATGCCCAGAAGTCGGTCCTGTGCTCACTGCGCCACTGGATTCAAGCTAGTCTAGCTGATGAAGGGTGATACCCAGAAACCGGTCCTAGGATGCTTGTTTCCGGCCCAGGGAGGACCTGGCTTGGCAGTTCGGGCTCGACTGTTCCAATGAGGAACAGGGTCAAGACTGATTTGCTTAGGGCCAGGTCCAAACTAGGGTGGCGTGGTGAGCAAAAAAATGATGGATTAAACCCAGATCTTTATGACTGGGGGTGAATGTTTGATTTGCTCTGCATTTCGTCCATCATCTCTTCTTTATGCATTTGTTGCCCCAAGTGGCAAGGGTATGCCCAGGCGTGGGTCCCGTGCTCACTGCGCCACTGGATTCAAGCTAGCCTAGCTGATGAAGGGTGATACCCTGAAACAGGTCCTAGGATGCTTGTTTTCAGTCCAGGGAGGACCTGGCTCGGCAGTTCGGGCTGGACTGTTCCCATGAGGAACAGGGTCAAGACTGATTTGCATATGGCCAGGTCCAAACTGGGGTGGCGTGGTGAGCAAAAAAAAATTGATTAAACCCAGATCTTTGTGACTGGGGGTGACTGTTTGATTTGCTCTGCATTCCGTCCATCATCTCTTCTTTTTCATTTGCCTCCCAAGAACACAGCAATGTTCTGGCATCATTCTTCCAGCAAAAAATTTCAGCTATCCATACAGCCTTCCGGACTGGTATCCTTTGTTCTCAAGCTCCCGGAGAGGAGTACATTAACTGTTCCACTGTGCTTTCGCAATTTTCGCCTCTTTCCTTGGACTCTAAATTACTCTTCACCCTCAAGACGGGCTCCCCACTCGATCTTGCACCCCCTTTAGTATTGGCCCTAGGGTCCTCGGTCATAGCCCCAGTCTTGACTGACCTGCTGAACTCTTAGCTGTCTAGTGGTATTATCCCAGACCAGTGGAAACATGCTATAGCGATACCATGTGCAATATTTACAGACCAATCTCCTTGTTGCCAGCTCTATCTAAAATAGTTGAAAAACACGTTAATGCTCAACTTTCAAATTTCCTTGAAGACAACAACATTCTTCATCCCTTTCAGATGGGCTTTAGACCTTTACGTAGTACAGAATCGGCTATGATTGCAGTATCGGAAGAGTTCAGGAAGTGTCTTGATCAGGGATATGTGTCAGCTATTATTATTCTCAACCTTAGCGCTGCCTTTGACACAGTCGATCACAACATTTTACTTCTCAGATTGAGGGAGATTGGAGTTACCAGCAGCGCACTGAGCTGGATCTCCTCCTTTTTGGAGGAGAGATCATTTCAGGTGGTAGATCGGTCATTCTTCTCCAGCTATTTTAAGAGCAGCTGTGGAGTGCCTCAGGGCTCGTCTCTTAGCTCCATGTTATTTAACATTTACATGTCTCCCCTAGCAAAGATAGTGGAGCCATATGGTCTTTCATTAGTGTCATATGCAGATGACACTCAGCTGGTGGTCTCATTTTCAGCTAAGCCAAGCACCTATGAGTTGTCACTCTCCCCCTGCTGCAGGCAGTGTCGGAATGGATGTCTGAATGTAAACTTAAGCTAAATGGAGATAAGACCGAAATTATGATTCAAGGACACTGCTCTTGTCCAGGTCTTAATCCCCCTATGTTGCAGTCTCTAGGGGATCTGCCCTCTCCCAAGGAACATATGAAAAGCCTAGGCGTGTGGCTTGATCCTTGGTTCACCATGGATTATCATGTTAAGAAAATGTCTTCCCCTTGCTTTGGTATATTCAGGCTTCTAAGGAAGGTGTTTAAAATAGTTCCACCTATTGCAAAAAAACTTATCATCCAGGCGCTCATCATTTCTCGTTTGGATTACGGCAATGCATTGTATCTTGGTGCACCGAAATATGTGAAAACGAAGCTACAGGTGGTGCAGAACACTGCTATGATTCTCCTTTAAGACACACCGAGACATGAATCTGCCAAACCAGCTACTTCTTCTCTACATTGGCTCCCAGTGGGAAAACGTATAAAGTTTAAAATGTTGTGTTGTATCCACAGGGCACTATACAATAAAGGCCCCACTCTTCTAAGGTCCCTTACTTCTTTCCATAAGCACAGCAGACAACTCAGGTCTTCATCAGCAGCGTTAGCCTCAATCCCCAGAGTAGAAAAATCCAAATGTGGAGGAAGGTCTATGGCTTCTCTCGGAGGGTCTTCGACGAACTAGCAAAGAACTTACCTTACGACCTTAACTCAAAACTTGGCTGTTTTAAAGCTTTTCCCTCAGTCTATGTCTATATGGTCTGTGACTAGCGCTGGGTGGCCTACGGGTAGCCATGCGCTTTACACAATCTCATAACATATCATAACATAACATATTTGTTAATCCAATCTCTTTGTCATAATGAGAGCAAATATTTCATAATCACAGTTCAACAAAGAGATTGGTTGCTATGACTCACATCCGTTAGGTGGTTTGTTTAGTCTTAAAACTGAAAGTATTGTTTCCCTTAATTTATTGAACAGTTCAGTTGGGGTACGGTCCAGTGCAGGTACTTTCCTTTTCCTAATAATATTTGGTGGTCTTCTTTAATTTCTCAATGCAATGGCAGCTGCTGTTCAAGGTTCAGTTTATTCAAATGTTTACTTTCTAACAAGCGCTTTTGTTAAACAATATCAGTGGTACATTTATCCAGCTGCAGGTTTTCAAAGAAATTACAGAATGATCTCCCAATGTCTTGTTCTGTGTTCAATCTAGGATCGTTAACATTATATACAATTTCCATCATCTCATTTCTGTTCTGATCCACTCTAGTTTTCCATGCTAGCATCTGGCTACACTTCTCCTACCTTACTGCTTGCCCTTATGTCATGAACTACCTTTACATATGATTTTAAAAGTGTGAAATTTGGAGAGATAGCAATCACCATCCTCCTTCTAGTTGGCATTCTTGAACATGTCTTGCATCTCAAAAATCTGTTGTGCACAGTGCATCCAGATTCATAGGAAAGATAGTCCTAAGCATTTCTACTGAGGCTCCTAAATCAAATCAAATCAACCTTCCTTGGTATACATCGTTCTCAAGCATCATGGGAAATGTAGCTCCATAGATAATTGAAATCCTGACCTTATTAGCATTTTTGTCAGTGCTTTCTGATTAGCTATAATGGTATCATTTCACAGGTCATGTGGTCATGGCAGATTCATTAACCCCAGAAGTACCAGACTTATCTCTACAAGTTCATTATTATGTAGAAAGTACCTTTTATTAGAGAATCCTCATGCAGTCACAGAGGACCAGGCTGATTAAGGCTAATCACTGCAAGTTCGTTGTTGTGAAGGGTAAATGTAAATGTCCATTAGAGGTCCCTCACAAATCGATGCATCACCATGCTAAACATGGACATGTCAGTGGATTTTGTAAAAATGGAATAGACAATATATCTAGCTATTCAAAAACAAATCAAGTCATTGGTGAAGGCATGCTTTTGAGAGTCAACATGCTTGATGAGCTAGCATGCATGGAGGCAACATAAGAAAATATTTGAGCCAGCATGCATGGAGTCAACAAAAGGAACTATTTGTAATTTAGCTTATGGAATTGTTTTGGCTCCATGTTCTGCCACTGTTGAATCCTTCCACGTGTCACACTGCTGTTCTTGTTACAATAATTTCCTCAAGATGTTGGCATTGGGTGGTGCTTTTTCAGTTTCTGTCCATTGAGGTAACTGTCTGAATGCCCAATCATGTAACATGGGCTGTCGTTCTTGTGGTAGTTTGTCGGTGTCTGATATTTCTGCGATGTTCACAGATTAAGATGTTTATCTTTGTAGATGTCATTCCAAAATACAATAGTCCACCTGAAACTGAACATATATAAAACATTTAATAAGTTGCAGTTTGTATGGGTCTAGGAAGCCCCTAGATCGATGGTTTATTTGCTGAAGTGAGATGACAAACTGAACACTGTCTGCAACAGTAGTTCTGGGTACTGGTGGCAGGTTCCATAGTGTGTTAGAATCCTCATTCTTGGATGTCTTTGGTCTCATGTGTGCAAGCATGTCTCTGAGCCTTGTATTACTTTTAAAAGGGAACATGGGTTTTTGTAGACTTAGCTTATTCGCAATAAAAAGGCGCCACAGTTTGTTAATGATTTTTTTTTTACTTGGTCTGAGTTATTGCTGAAGATACTGGCACATATTAGTGAATTATGTTCAGTTTTTTTCTCCATTGCTGAGTAGAGAATCTGGGTAGTTGAATTTTGTTCATTTTCTGCTCTCTCCACTATATGATTGGATTAGTGTCATTCAGAGTTTGTTGCTGGGTGTCTCAGCCTCAGGTTTATAATCCCCAATGTTTGAGAAATTGTGTCTCATTCTTAAGATCTGACCAAATGGTAAACTCAGTTTAGGAGCGTGTGGCTGCATGCACTCATAATGCAGCAAGCAATTCTTGTCTGTAGGTTTGTTGTATACTTAACTATGTAATCTTGCATCTAAGGCTAATACTGATAAATCAAGAAATCATACCTTTTGGTTGTTTATTGACATTATGAATGTCTGTTATTGGGTCCTTTGGTTATGCCATTAGACAAATGTGTTTGCCATGCCTTCTGAACCATGCCAGATGATAAAGGTATCATCTCTGTATTGAACACAAAGTAGCAAGTGTTTTTTGTATGGGTTATTTCTCCATATTTTTCTTGATCAAACAGGTGGATGTACAGAAATGCCAGGCTCAGGGTGAATGCACTGCTCATCGAGGTTCCATGTTGTTGTAGGTACAAAGTGCCTTCATATTCAAACTAGTTCCTGGTGAGTGTGAGTCTACCTAGTTTGATAACCCTGGCCACAGCTGTGGTTAGCAAAGTAGGAGCTTTTAACTGAGATATTCTGTGCACTATAGAGGATTTATCTGTGGCATATAACCATATGTCCACCAGATTGCATGAGCTGATGAGCCTTTAAAAATATCGAAACTGCTAAGGTCCTCAATAGTTGTAGAAGTATAGTTTATTTGATCAATGTATGATCATCTACATAAAATGCATCAGGACACAAAAAACATGTATAAATACATTTCAACAGAAGAATAATGAAGATACATTTAAAAAGACAAGATCAAGGCATGAAAAACAACAATACAGCATAAAGAGAGTATCTCATGGGTGTTTCTAAAATAACATAATGCCCATATGAAATATTGTGCTAATTTTTAGCTAGTATTTTGTTTCTAATACACCAGGCAAAAAGCCTACTTGGTATTATCATATCTTAAAATTTGCCTGGCTTCTTTGAGGCGAGAAATACACATTAGCCAACATGCCAAGACTGTCCATCTTCTTCTGGTCTTCAATTACAAAGGGCAAAGAGACATAAAATGCTCTACAGATTCATCACCATGTCTACACCTGGACAAATCAGTGATAAAGTAGATTGCTTCAATTTACATTTTTCAAAATTCAGAAGCACAATTTCCATACCTAAATAGCAAATAAAGTGCTTATGCATGCTGGGGCTCTATCTGATCCATAATTGTCTCAAATACCGTGTCTTTAGTCAGTGTCTCTGGTTCCTCGCAAATTTCCCTCAAGTCTAGTTTATACAACAGTTATTTAACCTTCTTGACTCAAGGGGTATATCCTGTCACTCTATCCAATGCCTGTTCCTCTTCAACAGCTTCTTTAAGAGGGATCTCTGTCTTACGTGTTCATAGCTTAACCCAGAACACTAAGGGTTTTAAAGCAGCAATATGGGTAATGCTTTTAATCCCAAGGTCAAGGTGCACTGGGACAAGTGGTGTGCTGTGTGTCAGATTTAGAATATATCTTATAAATGTATTCCCGACCAACTCCAATCCCTTAATCTTTTCCAAGACCGACAATTCGGTCCCTATAAGGCTGTACCCAGCCCTCCACAACCGCATGTTTCAAGTGCGGGGAAAATGTGGCAGAATACAGATCAATTTAATATTTTAACAATCGCTGTTTCTGCATGTTACAATGACATTTGGCTTTTTTGAAACAATTTACTAGAAATCTGACCCTCAAATAATCAAAGACCTTGACCTGTTCAAGAATCTTCAAACCAAATCTCAGCTTCCCTCTAAATGACCGGTGAGGCTGCAAGGTCATAAATTTAGTTTTCAAGCAGCTGAGCTCCATGCCAAATTTATCTCATGCATCAGAAAACCAATTTGAAATGTTTTGCAGCCCATTAGTGTTTTCAAGATCAACAGTGTATTATCGGCAAAAAGAAGCACTGGTATTAGTCCGCCTTCTAAATTTGGGGAGTCACCTCCGCAATCATAAAGTACATCAATTAATTCACTCATGTATAAGTAAAGAGGGTTGGGGCTAGGATGCAACCTTGGTGAACCCCCTTGAAACATCAATTTTCTTGGGTAGCTCACCACAATTACCCCACCTTACTTGTGCAAAATTACCTTGATGCAAATGAACTGTAAGTTGTAGCAAACATGAGGGCATCCCTTGGTCCCTCAGTACAACCCACAATTTTCCAGCAGAATTGAATCAAAGGCAGCCTTAAGGGCCACAAATACAACATAAAGGTGCCCATTTACAATCTCAACAACCTTCCAAATAATCTATAGAAAACGGAACATGTGGTCTAGAGTGCTAGTATGGGCACTAAAGCTGGCCTGCAAATGGGCTAATACCCTGTTGTCCTCAATCCAAGATTGTATCTGGGTAAAAATTTGCTTGCTAAAGACATTCTGCACTGTATCTATCAGACTAATTGGCCTATAATTTAAAAGGACCCCCGTTTGTCCCCTTCCTTATAAATTGAAATTATTTCAGCACCTTCCATGTACCTGGTATTTCTTCACTATGGGCTATAGCCTTAAAAACTGTATTATGTGTGTAGCCCCAGATGGTCATTCTGAATGATAGAGGTCTCCAAGGATTCTATTGAGTTCTGGAGCATTTCCCCTTTTCATGCTATCAATAGCAACTATAGTTTCAGCCAGCATAAAGCTTACTATTTCCCCTACCTCTGGATCTTGGTGCTTCTGCTGTTCTTCCCTCCCAGAGTCAGGTCCCGTTTCCCCTTTACCCAATGAGAAATGTTGTTCCCATACATGAGGTTGTATAAAAAAAATCCTCTTCCTTGAAAGTATACTCCTTTGGGCAACAAATGCCAAAACAACTGGCTCACTTTAATTTTTGATGCACTAACTAAATCACCCCAGGTATCTTCCTCCCAGCATCTCCTGCCATGCAACTGCATCCTATTGTAAGTCCTCCTGCCCTCTAGTATTATTAGTCAAATAGGGGATATCAATGAATTTCATAATCAATGCACTATGATCGCCATGAGATCTATCTATAACTGTCATATCATGTACCTCAGGCCACAGATCCTAATGAATCATAATATTGTGTATCCTAGACTGAGTGTTTGCCCTTTTAAAAGTAAAGGATGCTCCTTTATCTGAAAATGTCCGCCCACTGTATGCATGTAGACCGTAGACTAGGGCAAGGGACATTACTTGCTTGGCAACCTTCAAGCATCTCTTAAGTGAGGGAATCTGTAATTTGTTTATCCCTCTTTCTTCCTCTTCCTCTTACACAAGATCTTGTATAAAATCTATTGGCTCAAACAACACACTAATGGCCATATTTATACTCGGTTTGCGCTGAATTAGCGTTACTTTTTTTTTTACACTAATTCAGCGCAAACCTAACTCCATATTTATACTTTGGCGCTAGACACGTCTAGCGCCAAAGTTATGGAGTTTACATTGTTTTCTGGAGGGGAAAACCTTCCTTGCATCAATGAGATGCAAAGTAGGCATTCCCGTCCAGAAAATGACAATATGGCCTTTGCACCATATTTATCCCCGTGCTAAAATCCAGCAAGGGGGGATGGGGACCTTAAATAATGGTGCTAAGCTTGCTTAGCGCCATTATTTAACGCCTGGGTCTAGGCCGGGATAAGGGGAACTGTAGGCATATTTCCATGGTCAGAGACCATTGAAATTGCCCACAAGTGCCCTTCCCTGGCCCCAGGGACACCCCCACCCACCAGGAGGTCACCTAAGGATGAGGGACCCATCACAGGTAAGTCCGGATGAGTATTTTTATTTTTTTTCCCAACACCACTCAGGGGCCCTGTCAGGCAGTGGCCCCAAGGCCTGGATCCCCCTATGCCTCCCTGGCCCTGTTAGCGTCCTTTCCAAAGACGCTAACAGGGCCTTAGCGCCATTCCACAAATATGGCACCCAGCCGTCTTCATGGAAAGGCACTAGCCGTCGCTATACTTTTTGATGCAAACCTGCGCTAACGCAGGGTGCGTCAAAAAGGATAAATATGGGGCTAAGATCTCCAGTTAAAATGAGGTAATGCCCTCTATTCGTGTTTTCCAGAAAATTAGTCAGGAATGTGAGTGTTAGAGAGTCCTGATTCAGACTATTAAAACAATTGTATATATCAGCCTTACAGCAAACTTTCCTCTCAATGATTCAATATCAAGTCCCAAAATATCATCAGAATCAATAGTTTACATCCGATTTTTGCAGGCCAAACTTGCTATCACCCAGATTAATAAACCTCTAGCTGGACAACCTGCTGACGACAGTCTAGCTTGAACACTGAAATTAATGAAGGCCACCCTAACAATTGGTTGTTTTGTCCACGTTTCTTGAAACATACATATATAACACCCATCTATGAACTCACCCCTTTCTAGATCATTCAGTTTAGACCTCAGTCCAGCAATATTCCAAGAGATCACTTTGAGGTATTCATGTGCCTTAATCTGTGATATAGTCCAAGGTTAATGATGTATACCCTGCATTAAAGGCCTCTTCACAGCCTTGTTCCCATCTGGTTTACTACTGCCCTTAAGGCATGATAAGGAATGAGGTAGGTTCTCTGGTTGAATATGTGCATCATCGTTTCTAACTTTGTCACTACCATATGTGCACTGGGGAATCTCTACTTGGGCCAACACATGATACTGTTAGGCACCCTTTGAGGGTCACTCTCAATTGTCAAGGTCTGAGAGTGGCTGGAACCTTTTGAGGACTGGAATTATAAGTGTATGTTGCTCAAAATCCTGTTTCATACAGGTCCTCTTCCAGTGGAAGCTTTTGGATTGTGGGGGATGAGATGTTTATAAAAATACTCCAGAGCGACAATGCCTATGCCAAGTCCTGTGCCCTCCCAATAGAATCTAGAGCCACAATTAATTAATCGTTCTGCGAGGTTAGGGTATTTACAATTTAAAAGACAGTTGCCATTTATATGTTTAGGCAATGAACAAACCAGCTGAACCCTTCTGACAAACAAAACGTCCTGAAAATCATTAATCTTGAAATCAATATTTAATGATAAGCAATGACAGACTTTATTCTTCAGCTGGTCAGTCAACTGCTCTTTATTAAAGCTTAATCGTGGGACATTAGTTAGTACGGCCATGTAGGGGTAGTGTTCGGTGGAAGGTCCAATGTAAACTGATCAGAATGAACTTGCAATCTCACAGGGGTTCTAGTCAGTACACCAGATACAGAGCTGGAACCCCTTTTAATGCCATAGCAGTGGCACCACCCTTCCATACCAACAGTTCCCTTTTTGGCAGATTCACCATATATAGTGTTACAACCTCTTGATGTGCCCTCATACTGGAGCACCCTTGTCCCAGCGTCATACATCCTTTTATTAGTAGGAGGAGGAATGATGTTATAGGGGTGGAAAAAGGGCCCGCCGACCAGAGAGCCACCATTGGCTGTGGGGAGAACAAGATTCAAGTTTTGTACTGTACCATCATTCCCTGTCAGATCCTGATTAATGTCCCCCAGACAGTCATACTGTCATATGAATTCCAAAGCAGTAACACAGCATTTTCCAATTTTGTAAGTCTGTCCAAAATTGAAGATATGTTTGCTGTCAACATAATCTCAAATGTATTGAATATACAATCCAAGTCCGCTTTCGACATGAGATCAGGGATTTCAGGAATGGGAGTCTTAGCTGCGTTAAACACCAAAGGTGGTGTGGGCATTTCAACTGTAGCTCTAGGTATCCTGGTTCTCTGGACATTTTTCTGGCCTATGTGCTTTGTCTTCTTTTTTTCTTTGACGGAGGGCCATTCACACTAGAGATTAATGGTTCAGGAAACATCTGTGGGAGCTGCAGGTCTTGGGATCTCGCCTCAACTGTGTGGCCACTTTGAGTAGGAAGAGTCTCCAAGTCACTAAGCGGCTCCAGAGGCTGAGCCATTTCTAGGATGCGTGAAACTACCTTGCGTCAATGACATGCAAGGTAGGCATTCCTGTCCTAAACACAACGCTAACTCCTTAGCGCCATATTTACCTCCTGACGCAAAAACTACGCTACCTAAGGAAGCGGACTCAAAAAATGGCGTTAAGTCCAATTAGCGCCAAACTTTAATGCCTGGTCAGACCAAGCGTTAAAAAGAGACTGACACACCACCACTCAAGGAAAACACACAGAAGGAGCTTTGGAAACATCCAGGAAAACGTGTATGTCGTACTGCTCCAGCTTGGTACACGCCGCAGATGTCTGTGAAGACAGCAGATCCCTCCTCCACCACGGCAGCAACCCCAAACACCACCACAGCAGTCACAAAGGCAGCGCAGAAGGAGAGATATTCAGACAGCGAACAACCATCCTTGGAATGAGGGAACAAGATGTGGTCCAGATTTACAGACTCAACCAGGAGTCCACTGTACGCCTGCTGCACCATATTGCACCACACATCACGGCAAAGGTGCAAACTCTCCATAACGTTCCACCCATGACAAAACTCCTCGCTGTCCTCCATATGATGGCATCTGGATCATTCCAGATAACGGGTGCACAAGTGGATGGCATCTCCCACTCATCCTTCTCTGTCTTTCTACCAAAGGGCCTGGAGCAATTCTAAGGCTCTCACCCCAACACATCTGCTTCCCAAACACCCAGCACCTGCAGCAGAAGACCAATCAAGGTTTCTATCAATTTGCTGTGTTTCCGCGTGTGCTGGGTGCAGTGGACTGTACTCATGTGCAACTGGTGCCACCTGCAGCAATAGAACACCTATTTAGGAACCGCAAGCACACACATTCTATCAATGTGCAGACCATAGTGGACCATCATGGGCTCTTAAGCAACATCCTGGCGAAATATCCTGGCAGTGTCCATGAGGCATACATCTTTTCTCATTGCAACATCAACCAGCGGTTCCAGAATGGCCAATATGGCAATGGGCTACTCATAGGTAAGCCACCATACCAATCATTACACACAACACACCAACCATCTAGGACAAACAAGACAAACACCACACTAAATACACATGGGCAGGGCCACAGAGATGTACAGGCAACAACACATATGCAACATGCCACACTGCACTGCATACATTGCATGTCACAAACACATACACCCACATGTTCATAACACAGCCACACCATGACTGGCACACCACTTGTGGACAGTTGGAGCCAAGTCCACTTTGCATAAGGAGCTGCTCACAAACTAAATACAGATCTCACACACACATTACACCAAACAAAGAAGTGCACAGGTTTGTCAATGGCATAGGCTATGGTCATTTTGAGGAAGTCACACATAGGCACAGTCCCACGTCAACCATGGTGTGCAAGCCTCTGGCAGAACCTAAATAAAATGCCACACAAGTGGTGCCATAACCAAATATATATCAGCTCAACATACCTGACATGCTTGTAGTATGCATATACACCTGTCTTCTGCATTGTGTCACACACATACAAATACAAAATTACCTGCCATTAAAGACAATGGGGCTGAATCATGAGAAATGGGGCAGCACCTACTCTAGTGCCACCTCACATGCACCCCTTGTGCCCCCTAACAACACCATGTCCGTTGCAAATACCAGAAATGGTCTTCCATGGTGCTGAGTTTGTAAAAACAACACTAACAATCATGGATGTCATAGTAGGACTCAAAAGGAGTATAGAGGGCATACCTGTACTAAGGGACCCATGTGAAAAATAGCTGTGTCCCCTCCCAAAGCCTGCACTGTACATGTGTCGAAAGTGTCTTTCAGAAATCATGTATTGGAAGCAAAGATATCCTACTGCACCAGATGTCATCATCCTACGAATGTGTGATACACACTGTTGTCCACTTGATGGCTGGCACAACCATCATCGGCCACAAAGGGGCACAAAGTGTTACACTGCATGCATAGTGCCACATGGTAACATGGACAGCACAGTCTGGCTTTGTAGGGCAACTGTGGTGTTTCAACATCTGACACCACTGTGGTGCTAGGAGGTGGTAGGTTCCATCTAACAATAGAACACTGCTTCAAATATGGACTACACAACACATTTACCTAAACCATAACCATCATTTTGGGATCAACATAAAGTTTCCCAGGCCCTTGAGCCACTACCTAAGATTGTCATGTCCATCAACACAGTCCAAAGAAACCATTTCACAAGAACAGGAACAAACACTACACCACAAGCAAGTCTGTGTCACTACTCCAAATAAAAAGTACAACTGCCATGGTATGTTCCAAACCACTATCAACATTTACCAAACCATCCTCTCTCTATCCTTTGCAGATGATCAAGGGTATGGCATACAGCTGTGGGTGATGACCCCATTTGCCAATCCCACAACAGTGGAAGAGTGGGCCTACAATGAGGGACACAAGAAAACTTGCAATGTGGGGAGATGACATTTGGGGTCCAGTAATCTAGGTTCAGGTGCCTGGCCCTGACAGGAGGAAGCCTCTTGTATGCTCCACCGCTTGTTTGCAAGATAATTCTGGCATGTGTAATCCTACACAACATTTGTGTCCAAAAAAATAACCCCTGGGATTAACAGGTTTATGTTCCCAACAAGGAGGGGGATGACGATGGAGAAGATATTGTGTAGGGGGAACAACTGAACCCTGCGGTAAGGTGGCGCTACTGCCACCAGCAGGGCCATGCCAGTAGACTGCCGCCAGCAGTATTATGACCCATAATACGGCCTGGTGGTGTTCTGCTGGCGGGCGCTGCTGCTTGCAGCACCGCCCTGTCCCGTCTCCTGCCGGAGGACCCCTGCACACAGGTAAATCGGGTCTCCGACAGGGGATGGGGGTGGGGGGTGTTGTGTGTGTGTGGGGGTGTGTGAATGTTTGTGTGTGCGTGGATGCCGGAGTGTGTTGGGTGTTGAATGTGGGTGTGAATGTATGGAGGTGTGAGTGCGTGTATGTTGTGTTATGTGAATATATGTCTGCAAGTGTGTGCAGATGTGTGTGTGAATGGATGTATGAATGCGTGGATGCATATGGGAATGGCTGTGTGTATATGTGTGTGGGTGTGTGGGTGAAGAGGGCATGAATGTAGATGGGGTGTGGGGCTTTGGAGAGGTAGGGGTGGTGGGGGGGGTAACTGGAGAGAGGGGGGGACTCCTATCAGTGACAGGGAAGGAATTCTTTGTCACTGATATTGCCTACCGCCATGATTTTCATGGCGTTAAGAAAGACACGAAAACCATGGTGGTAGCAGGGTCATAATCCCGCAGGTGGAACAATGATGACCGCCAGGCTGGAGATGGATATCTTCAGCCCAGCGGCTGTTACCGATGTGTCGGTCGGAGTGGTACATTGTCGGGTTGGCTTCCTCCAACTCGCCAATGTCATAATATGGCTGTAAGTACCACCAGCCTGTTGGCAGTACTTACCGCCATATTTATGCCGACCGCCGGGGTCATAATGATCCCCCAGTCACTATTTACACATTGTAAATAGCACAAATAAATCACTTTGCACCCAATTCTCCTTGATCTACTCATTCTCCACTACATACACCATTGGAATGTGACTTAAGCCTCAGTAAGAAGGTAACACAAAGGTGACTAGTATGATAGCAGCATGGTTTGTGATGTAAGAGGGTCTACTGCCACCATCTTACATATCAGTGACATGCAATTTGTGGCCATGTGACTCCTGAAGGTCTAGATCCATGCACCACTATATATCTTGTTCCGTCATGTGGGCAAGGTGATAATTCGGAGCCCATTCACCACTAAGACACCATACATGACTGGATGCATGCAAGGGGGGCACACATAAGTTAGGGGCTGTCAACAAATGGATATGAAGTTATGTAGGAACAGAACACTGTCACAACTCATGGTGACCATAGCTTTGCCTGCATGGTACATGTGTGACAAGGGTGAAACATCATTGCTAACTGTGGTCCTTCAGTAAATATCCAGGGATTGTAACTGAGAGAGCGTAGCTTATATAACCTATATTAGAATGAAATGTCTATATATTAATGTGTGATGCTGCTGCACAGAAACTATAATAATAGTGAATTTTGCTTAAACGTGCACTTGAATTGTGACCACGAAGAGTGGCTACCAATGTATACGCAAACTAATAATGATGAATAAAATGTTCATGTTATGTTCAATTAAGCTTATATTAACATTTGCATTATTGAATCTGTATTGAAAATTTTCATAGGCCTTAAGTTAGCGTGAGCTGCAGTTTAGCTGCCTGGCTCTCATATTAAGTGCATTTCTCTGTTTTCTAGTATGCTGACTCACAAGGGGCCATGACCCTGCAAATGTTCTTTTTCTTCAAACTTGGAAGATGAATGTAACCATGTTAAATCCGTTCCCAATCGCATCTTCTGTGCCTTGGACTAAAAGTTATAAATGAATTGAAACAAATGTAGATTAATGAAATGTACAAGGTCACTTAGACCGGTGAACAACGAAACTGCTGACCCAAAAGATGTGCCAAGAAATGCCAAAATATGAAGTAACGCCAGATGTGCCACCTCTGAAGACATCAATTATGAATACCAATCAAAGACCTGTCAATTAATGTGGAGTGACAATTGGGATTACTGAATGTTAAATTTGATAGGTTAAAGATAGTGGGGTATAGTAAATGTCCAATAGAATTTTGGAGGAATGTACTACGAAAAAGGGATAAAAACCCATGTCACAGAAAGGTCGAGAGAATTAGGTAGGGAATGCGATTGATTTTATCCAGAAACTCTGTCACTCTGTTTGGTGACTTGAGACTTATTGAAAACCATCGTCACCCATAGACAGCCCATTTACACTTTTCCTCGTTATGAGGGAAGTGTCCCTTTTGCCCTGTTAGTTAAGTCCTGACCGATGGCGATTTGACTGATGTCCTGAAGAAGAAGACTGAACCTGTGCGCTGACCTAATCCTTGGAGGGTAATTATGACAATGCAATTTGAAATTAGTCTGTTTGCTTTTCCTTTCTAGGTACCAACTGCTTGCTTTTGACAGAGACCGTAGTTAGATGTTTTCCAAATTGGTTTTCTAAATTGTTTTGCATGAAGCCCAACATGCTAATGCTAATTAGTGGTTAGGGTAGGTGCTCACCTAAATTGACGCAAATAGACAAACGACTGACATTATGCTATGTTGAATTGACATGTTATTGACACTCTGCTAATTTAATCTATGTTCACGCCGTGCTATGTTCTGATGTTTGTGATTCTCGCGTTAATGAAATCTTATCACAGTTGTCATATCGTGATTATGCTATTATGCTTCTTGGTATTGAGATTAACCCATTTACTCATAGATTGTAATGAATAGGGAATAAAATTCATAAAATTCTGTTAAACTGGTGTGGTTATTCATGACTGGAAGGTCATGATTGTGTCGTTGAATTGATTAATGACTTTGACTAAAGTGAAATGTATTGTTGTGATAAATATTGATGACATTATTGATATATTGATTGACATATTGATTAGCTATCTCGTCCTACGGTGTCTCTCAACTGGGTCAAAAGATTAATTGGCCTAATTGAGTCCTAATGTGTGATAAATTAACAGAAAGGGACGCGTTAACAGTTCTGGTAGCAGAGCGACGATTTGGCCCTTTGGGGCCCTAGGACGGAGAATCATTGTTACATTTTTTTTCTGTCATAATGCAAATCGGAGCTATGATGGGTTTCTAAATTCACCATGACTTTCCCGGGATCTCGGAGCCTGCCTAAGTGAGTTGGGAATGTTCTTGGCATCATAATGTGTGTGGTATAGGGTTTTGCGCTTGCTCAGCTTATGCCTTTTTGCAGGTGATTGTGAAATCTGTGTGTATCTAGGTCAGGTAAATGTTGTTTTAGTAGGAGTGGGCATACTCCGCAGTATGAGAGTAGGGAAGTCGGCGTACTTCATATGAGTGTGGCGCTTTGTGCTCAAAACTATCCACGTGGTTGGTTGTTTTGTACGGGCCCGTCATGGTCTAAGACTCCGGAGTATATTGACAAGTGTAGGAGACACTTGAATTTATGTTGTAATCTGTGCGGTTTAATAGGTCAATCGGCGTGGTTGACAAGTCAAGTTTGAGTCGAAACGTATGTGTGAAACCTTCGATGGAGATTTGGCAAGTTCTAAATTGCACTAGGATGAGCCATTGACAAGTCGAGAGTAGGATTTGCGGGTCAAATTCTGCTTGTGTATGCGGGAGCTGAGAAGGAGAGAGTAGCGGCCGAGGGTTCAAGTGAAATTTCTGTAAAGTTCTGAAGCAAATGTGTTACCCTTCCTGTAGTAAACCGGCAGATTTGTGTTGTTGTTAAAAGTGCTTGCAGTAATTTTGCATTAGTTTTGTGTGAATTCAGTGAGGGGCGGACGAGCCGCAAGACTTTGGGGGTCATTCCAACCCTGGCGGTCCATGACCGCCAGGGCCGGGGACCATGGAAGCACCGCCAACAGGCTGGCGGTGCTTCCTGGGCCATTCTGACCGCGGCGGTAAAGCCGTGGTCAGAAAAGGGCAACCGCCGGTTTCCCGCCGGTTTACCCCTGGCCCAGGGAATCCTCCATGGCGGCGCTGCTTGCAGCGCCGCCATGGGGATTCCGACCCCCTTCCCGCCATCCTGTTCCTGGCGTTTTTTACCGCCAGGAACAGGATGGCGGGATGGGTGTCATGGGGCCCCTGGGGGCCCCTGCACTGCCCATGCCACTGGCATGGGCAGTGCAGGGGCCCCCTAACAGGGCCCCATAATGATTTTCAGTGTCTGCTTTGCAGACACTGAAAATCGCGACGGGTGCCACTGCACCCGTCGCACCCGTACAACTCCGCCGGCTCCATTCAGAGCCGGCTTCATTGTTGAGGGGGGTTTCCTGCTGGCCCGGCGGGCGGCCTTCTGGCGGTCGCCCGCCGGCCCAGCGGGAAAGCCAGAATGGCCTCCGCGGTCTTTTGACCTCGGTCATTCGGCGCTTCCCTCCAGGCGGGCGGCTCCCCCTTTGTCTGCTGCAGTGTGTGAGTGTGACGTCAGTGGTGCCGCGCTGAGATAGGTCAGTTGTCGAGAGGGGTCGCGCACGGATTGGCTGCCGTCTGTGAGAGGCAATAGGTTGAGAAAGGTGGGTGAAGAATGTCCTGGGAACTAAGTCATTTTCTGATTAAATACAAATAAGAGAAATCGCAAAAATTAATTTTGTTAAGACATTTAAGAGTGCTCTGAAAGGAGATGTATACATTATGGCGACTGAAGGGGAGCCTACACTGCCTGAAGGTACTCCAGCCTACATGGTTATGGAGGAAAAGGTGTCGCGCCTTGTTTATGGATGAAACAATGGTGCAAATTAACAGAGAAAGAGGGATGTCTAGCGTTCCCAGAACATGGGACGTTCAATCTGAAGGTGTTAGAGAACTTAAGGTGGATGTTAAGTACACAAAAACCACCTCCGAGGCCAGCTCAATATGAGGCTTTAGCAATTTGGGATTTAATGGCCCTTAAACATAGACTGGAAAAATTCCAGAGAAGACTAAAAAGAGCAGAAAAATCTTATGCAGAAGCTAGGTGGGATAATGAGAACAAAATGTGGAGACAGGGAATTGTTGATGGATTAAAATTGTTCCCAGCAATAGCTCAGGGAGAAGAGACACAGGGAAAGAAAGCCTCCAGTAAAACAGACAAAGACTCTAGTAAGCCTAAGGAAAATAAGAGACCTTGGGAAGAGGAAGACGATTCAGACGATGAAGAATTCATGGACCGATTATTGCATGATCGCCCGCCACCTTATGCGGTGAGCGACAGTGTTCCAAGCACTAGCGTGGGTCCTGGGAACCAGACGCAGGAGAAGGGTGTTACTGATACGGTACAGACTAGTGATACGGCTTCGATACAGAATGGTGTCAGTGTACCCACTGCGCTAGACATGCAGATACAGTTGCAACCTCCACCGCAGATACAGAGAATCTATCCAGACGTCCCAGTACTTTAGACTGCCACGAATCTGATAGTGCTGCCAGACCCGATATATACAAAATCGAGGTTAATACAGATTGAGTCAACTCCGAAATTACTGTCCCAGCCGCAGCCACAACTGATACCGGGATACAACCCAGTAGCTGGTCCTCCAATAGTACCTGTCCCGGGTACTTTAGAACAGACCTATGGAGTTACTGCTCCACGGAGATTGGGACCAGGTCAGACACCTGCTGCAATATCGTTACCAATTACTGTTGGTCCACCAGTGCCATTATATGCACAAGGTAAATCTGGCGTATGTGATCAGGGGGTGATGACCCAAGATGCAATAAGAGGAGGGTCCATAGGAACTCCCCAGATAATGGCCCCTGGAGAACAAGCAGTTGAAAAGCCAAGGTCCTTAATAGATCTTAGCCCAGTGGAAGCACCCTTGGAAGCAATGCGTCAGGCAGGGCTAGGGGTCTTAACTCCACAGACGATAAGTACGAACACTTCACAATCGCCAATGATGCATGCAGGGAACATTTCTCTGCAAGGTTTTACAGTTAAACAGCTGAATGAATGGCTAGAAAAGACTTATGCTTCACAAAAGACTACAGTGACTGCAGTAGAACCGGAAAAGGTAGGACAAGATGAGTACCTGAATTTTGTGAGACTGGGAGTGGAAGCTGCTGAACTAGTAGACGGAACCATGGGGGTAAACAGATTAGAGTCATACACCGAAGCAGAACTGAGATTCCTGTGTCCTAAGATTACCAAAGAAGTGGGCAAGGTGCATCAGAGATTAGCAAACCTAGCAGACAAGTACAATATTGACATTGAAAACACTAAACATTTGAAAAGAAGTTACAGATTAGACTTCGATTCAAAAGACTTTGAGCACATGAGGTCTGCCGGAATGAAAGCGCACTTGAAAGAACTATTGCAAAGTGCACAAATCTGGGGTGCATTAGAAAAATGGGAAGGCAGATGGGCAAAGAAAAGAGATAAGGAAAAAGGTGACAGTCCAGGGTTGAGTTAGACCAAAGCCTCACCTGATATAGAATCAGTAAAAATACTACCCATGAGAGAAACAGCTGGTGGTGTTTTAGTTCATGTGCCATGGTCCAGAGGAGACATCCTATCTTTTACTAATGATTATCCCAGATTGAGGGAGAAACCGATCGAGTGGTATCAGCAAACTGACAGGTTCGTGAAACTTGCAAAGTGTCTTTGGGAAGACTTGAATGCTTTGTTTGAGATCATTGTTCCGCCTGATTTGTGGCTTGAGTGCAAAAGAGGGGTAGACTGGCCGACGAAGGAGCCGGCAAGAGATAAAGTGACTGGAGCACCTTCTGAAGAGGTGATGAAATACTATCAGAAAGTGATTGAGTTTTTGAAACAAAAGGTGTCGCCGAAAGTGACTGATTGGCAGAAAATCGACCGGACCTCACAAGAGGTTAAGGAATCTATACATGCTTACTATGAGAGGTTGTTAAAAGCATTTAAACATTACAGTGGTACTGAGACCATTGAGCCGAAAGACATGAACCATCTTGTGTTCAGATTTGTTGAAGGGCTGAGACCAGAGGTCAGTTAGATGATTAAGAATCATTTGATTTGTTGGCAAGCGAAGCCGATTGATGAGGTGTTGCAGTATGCAAAATATTGTAGCGACGAAATTGAGCTGAAGCAGAAAAAGCTGAAAGAGAAAGTGATGGTGATGCAGATAAGGGCTGCACAGGCAGGAATACAGGGAAATGGAATTCCACAGATGATACAGCAGCAACCACAAATTAATGGTGTGTTTCAGGCGCAACCGAGAGGTCGAGGCCGAGGGTTTGTGAATCGCGGTCCAGACTTGAATACTGTTGTGGTTCAAAATGACGCACAAGGGATGAAAAAGATGTCACCATGTCACGCGTGCGAGGGCGTGGGGCATTGTAAACGGGAGTGCCCAAATGTGGTGCAGGATGGTGTCGTTCAACAAAGCACTAATGTCAGTGCATTGCAAAATGTACGAGGCCCAAAACTGAGAAATCAAAACCTGAACTTCCAAAATGACCAGGTACAGATGCAAGGGGTACAGCCCATGCAGCAGATGCAAATGCCGCGTGTCCAGCCAGTACAAATGCAACAAGTACAACAGCAAGTTCCCATGGTACCTAGACAGCAAATGCAATTACCAATGGCTCCGATGGGACAGCAACAGATGATGCTTCCTCAACAGGTCACAGGTCAGGTAATGAGTCAAAATAATACAGTACAGCAATTCCCATTACGTGGTGAAAATGGCATGAATGAGGAGTGGTCGGATGACAGCTCAGATAGCGAAGAGTGCAGACTTGCAGCATCCTTAGAGGTAGATCAGAGGGGTCCCTATGTAGAGGGAAAGGTAATGGGTCACAAAGTTTCATTCTTGGTTGATACTGGAGCTACACGCTCTACAGCTAGAAGTGCGGAGGTTCCGAAATTGCCACTTTCGGGGCGTACCATAAGGGTGGTCGGAGTAGCAAACCAGTATCTGACAAACCCGATTACAGATCCAGTGCAGGTTGAGATCGGCAACTTCCAAGGACTGCATAAGTTTGTAGTCTGTAATTCAAGTCCGATATCCCTACTGGGAAGAGACTTACTGTGCAAAACAAAATGTTCGATTACTTGTTCCAATGATGGAATCGAAGTACAGACAAACAGTGATGATGAAGGTGATGATGGTCAGTTCTCAGAAGCAGAGACAGGAACTACAAATGAAGATTACCCTTTGATTACCTTGTTTCCGATGCTTACAATGATTGACCTACCTGTCGAGTTACAGGGAACTGTGACAGAGAAAGTGTGGAATTTGACAGGAAAGGAAGTGGGACTGATAAAAGGTGTAGAACCAGTTAAAGTTCAAGTGAAGCCAAATGCAGTGTTTCCCCAGGTGCCAGAATATCATATGGCACAAGACATTCTTATTGCAGTGTCACAAATAATTGCAGATTTTCTGAAACAAGGATTTCTAAAGGAAGTATTGAGCAGTCCATGTGATTCACCGATAATGGGTCTGAAAAGGCCCTGTGGGAAGGTTCGAATTATGCAGGATTTGAGGAAAATAAACAAGATTGTTGTAAAATGTTGCCCTATAGTGTCAAATCCAGCAGTGATCATGTTTCAGGTTCCGTGTGATGCTGAGTGGTTCACCGTTATAGATGTGTCACAAGCCTTCTTTTCGATACCTCTTCATGAGGACAGCCAATTTTTGTTCAGTTTCAAATTCCTGGATAAGGTGTACAGTTGGTGCAGAATTCCCCAAGGGTTTTCTGAGTCACCGTCCATCTTCAATCAGATATTGAAAAAGGACTTGGAATCCTTAGTACTGCCTTTTAACTCGACTCTAGTGCAGTACATTTATGACTTGCTGATTGCATCCAAGACAAGGGATGATTGTAAATATGACACAATTGCCTTACTGAATCATTTGGGAAAAAACTGACATAAAGTGTCACCCAAGAAGCTGCAATACTGTTAGAAAGAGGTGAAATACTTAGGACATTTGATTGAAAGAGGGTCCCGAAGAATATCAAAAGAAAGAATAACAGCCATTTTGCAAATGAACCCCCCAACAACAAAGAGAGATGTCAGAATGTTTTTAGGAATGGTGGGCTACTGTCGCCAGTGGATACCCAACTTCTCGATTATCTCAAAACCTTTGATAAAACTGACAGGTAAAGAGATCAAGGATGAGCTGTATATCATAGCTTTGTCCAAAGAAGAGCTTGAGTCATTCATGGAATTGAGAGAGAGCATGTGCAGGGCACCAGCTTTGGGAATGCCTGATTATACGAAGCCTTTTCTACTGTTTTGTCATGAACGTGATGCTTGTTCTTTGTCTGTCTTGACACAGGTTCATGGAGGTGCAAATTACCCGGTAGCATATTTTTCAGCTACCTTGGACCCCGTCGCAGCAGCCTTACCAGGTTGTTTGCGCGCAGTTGCAGCAGTTGGTCAGACCCTTACGCAATGCGAAGGCATAGTGATAGGATATCCCCTAACAGTAATGGTTCCGCATTCAGTTGAAATCTTGTTGACTCGAACCAAAACTCAGCACATGACAAATGCTCGACTTACCAAATGTGAGACAATTATACTGGGGTCACCAAATGTTTCTCTAAAACGATGTACTGTATTGAACCCGGCAACTTTACTTCCTGCTGAGAATATTGAAGTTAATAATGAAGAAGAAGTTGAGCATGACTGTCTTGAGGTAACGGAATTATGTACCAAACCACGACCTGATATTCAAGATACACAGTTAAAAGAAAATGATTGCATTATGTTTGTTGATGGGTCTTGTTTGAGAGATTCCATCGGAACACTGAGAGCTGGTTATGCTGTATGTACCATAGCTGGTATCATTGAAGCTTCCTGGCTCGAGAGCGTATTTTCCGCACAAGTGGCAGAATTAATTGCCCTTACTAAAGCATGCCACGCAGCTGTGAATCTAGGAGTCACTATCTATACTGACAGCAGATATGGATTTGGAATTGTACATGATTTTGGCCAACTGTGGTCGCAGAGAGGTTTCATGACATCTTCTGGTTCTCCTGTGAAAAATGGTGAACAAATTAAGGATTTGTAACTTGCGATTCAGTTACCTCTTGAAATTGCCGTGGTGAAATGCAATGCTCACGTTAAGTCACAAGACTTTGTGTCCATGGGGAACGGTTATTCAGATCAAGTCGCAAGGTTTAGCGCATTGAACTGTATATCGTTCAAGGAACAGTGGGAATTGTTACCACAAACTGAAAATGACACATGCTTGAACCTTGCATTAAGGGTGGTTGATACCCTAGATGAACTAAAGACACTACAGGGTCGTGCTAGCAAAGAGGAAAAACGCTCCTGGCAAAGAATGCAATGTGTACAGAGAGCTGACGACTTGTGGGTCTCAGAAGAGGGGAAATTAGTTTTGCCAAAAAGTCTTCTGTCACAATTCGCAAGGCTTTATCACAGACAGGCTCACCTCGGGAGAGATGCAATGATCAGGTCATTCAAAATCGATTGGTTTAACCCAAAGTTCAGACATGCCGCAGAGGTTACCTGTCACAGGTGCATCATCTGTCAACAAATGAATGCGGGAAAAGGGACAGTGGTAACTTTGAGCCACATTGGGAGGGAGAGCTGGTGGTCCATTAAGCAAGATGCAAATGGATTTCATTGAGATGTCTGTTTGTGGAGGACTGAAGAACGTGTTGGTGATTGTGTGTGTTTTCAGTCACTGGATTGAAGCCTACCCCACACGTAGAAACGACAGTCTCACAGTTGGTTGCAAAGCTGCTACTTAGAGAACTAATACCCAGGTTCGGGTTTCCGGTCTCTATAGAATCAGATAGGGGCAGACACTTCGACAATGAGGTGATAAAACTCCTGTGTGCCGCAATAGACATTGAGCAAAAGCTGCATTGTAGCTACCGCCCTGAAGCGTCAGGACTAGTAGAGCAAATGAACGGTACTCTGAAATCGAGAATGGCAAAGATGTGTGCAGCTACTAATATGAAATGGCCAGATGCATTACCCTTAGTACTGATGTCAATGAGGAACACCCCTGATAAGAAGACAGGACTATCCCCCCATGATATCCTCATGGGCAGACCCATGAGGTTACCAGCAGTGCCTGCAAATGCTCTAGTGAATATCACAGATGATATGGTGTTGGACTACTGCAAAGGTTTGGCTGATGTGATTCGCTCTTTCTCTCACCAGGTAGGGGCTAACACATTGCCACCGATTGGAGATCCAGGTCACACCCTACAGGCCGGTGAATGGGTGGTTGTCAAGAAGCACGTGAGGAAGTCGTGCTTGGAGCCGTGCTGGAAAGGGCCGCACCACGTAATCTTGACAACAACCACTGCTGTGAAATGTGCAGGCGTTCCAAATTGGATACATGCCAGTCACACAAAGAAGGTAACGTGTCCAACTGACGAGGAACTTGAAGTTTACGGCACAACAGTTCTAGAAAGGGAAGTCTCAGGGCCAGAAAATAGCCAAGAGGGAACTGAGACAGCAGGAGAGCCCACTGAGAACAGCCTTGTCCCTCAAACAGTGAATGAGTTCGAGAGAGGTGACAGAGTGCCTATCTCAGTAGAGGTAGCAGGAGAACTAAATCAAGGAGAGGTTCTCCCAGAAGTTGACGGATATGGGTTAGAACTTGAACCTGTTACAGATCAAGAAGAAGAAGGGGGAATAATAGAAAGAGATCAGAGTGTACCAGCAACCCCTGAGCCAGTTGCAGGTCCATCAAGCGAAAACACCATATTACAAGAGGAGGGTGCTGTTCAGCGTCCTGAAAAGACAAATCGGAAGAAGACGCATAAAGGCGATAACTGGCCAGAGAAACCGGTTCTAAGGATAAGGAGCATACCAAGTAAAACAATAACGGAAGAAACTGATACATCCCGAGTGGAAGATCTAAGTGAAGGAGAACTACAAGGTGAACGCAGATTGAAAAGAAAGAGAATCGCAAATAGAAGGTACACAGGTCCTGAATGGGCATATGCTACAACATCTGAATGGCAACAAGAATTTCTAGCGTTCTGTTTTGATCGAGAAGTACCGGGCCAATACTACGGTACCTAAACTAATTCAAAGAAAATACTTTTATTAAAAATCGAAAACTGAAAACTAAAAAGGAAAGAGACTTATAAAATTACCAGATGCGACATTGATTACCTAATTTGACTTTGAAACCTGATTGTGACGAGCTGCTAACCTGATTTGACAAAAAGGGATCCTGGAGTGAATGAAAACGCTGTAAATACACGCAAAGAGAGAGAAAGAAGAAAATTCTATATCGTCCTCAAGTTGATTGTTATTCTGCTATCTAATTCTATACAGACATGGCTTATAATAGAGGTAGTAACAAGAAAAGTAAGGTGTGTGGTTGGTTAAGCCTTATAATAGGTATTGTGTGTGCAGTGATAATTGTGGGAGTGATTGTGGGAATGCCATGGTTAGATAAGAAAACTATTAACGCTACTACAAAACCTGAGACTACAACATTAACACCGTGGGAAAGGTTTGAGCAGGATGCAAGACACTTGCATGAGGGGACTAATTTAAAGGGGGAACTTTCTACTAATGTCTTCTATCGTTTGCTGAATGAGTATGTCGAGACCATGGATGCGAAAGACTGTTATGTGTGTACAAAGATTCCTTCATCAGTGCAAGAAGGGGTTACCTATCATAGCCTTCCATTAACGTACGGGATTAGCTGTAGTTTGCTACTAACCAGATTCTATAATCAAGAGCATGTGCAATACTTTTATTCAAATCTGGATGTTGTGTTTTCTTTTGTGCCTGTGATTGAATTCCTGAACAAACTAGCTAAAGAGCATGTTATAAAAATAGTTAGAGGTTTCTTTGAACCGACGCTTACATTTGGAACTGCTTATGCACATCGCAACAATCTAACCTGTTTACTGTCACCTGTAGAGAAAAGCTTCTTAGATCACACTGATGATAGACGCAAGGCATTAAAAGAAAGATTAGAAAAAGGGCTAGAAAAACACACATATGCTAATGATTATGCTTACACCGCAATCAAGACGCAAGGCAAACTAGCTATAGATGCATTACATGTAGGTAGGCTTTGTATATATAGGCTGAAATCTGAGCAGGACAATTTGTTTGTGGGAACGAGTGAATGTAGACGTGTTTTTGTTTCAGAGTAAATGGACATTTATGTTGAATGGACAGGATCCGGCGATCCCTTGGATCTATTATATCTGTGGGCTTAATGCTTATTACCGTCTCCCTAAGGGATGGTATGGGACATGTTATTTGGGAATAGTTTTCCCAAAAATTTACCAGATTGATGACTTAAAGCAAATACCGAAAACATCTTAGATTAGGGGTATGCTTACTAACCTAAATAGAAATAGTGCAGATTTGAAGGATTTGAAAGAACTTGGAGTGTGGGAGAAATTTGGAAAAGGAGTTGCTAGAGAGGGAAGCTGGTTTACCAATATTTGGAATGGGGTACTTGCGAAAATACTAGGGGGTCTATTAATTGTTCTGGCCTGTCTTTTAGGATTATGGGGAGTATGCAAAATTAATGATAAAATTAAAAGAAATTGGACCAAAAGAACCAGGAGAAATGAAGAAAGTGAAAGAGAGAAAATGTTCAATAAAATTTGGGAAAGTTCACATAAGCGACAAGATGTTGAAATGCGCATTATGCGTAAAGTGAAAAATTAAAGTGAAAGGTTAAAGGGAAAGGTTTGTGTGATGACGAGCGTCATCAGAGGAGGGACTGAGAGAGCGTAGCTTATATCACCTATATTTGAACGAAATGTCTATATATTAATGTGTGAAGATGCTGCATAGAAACTATAATAATAGTGAATTTTGCTTAAACGTGCACTTGAATTGTGACCACGAAGAGTGGCTACCAATGTATACGCAAACTAATAATGATGAATAAAATGTTCATGTTATGTTCAATTAAGCTTATATTAACACATTCGCACTATTGAATCTGTATTGAAAATCTTCATAGGCCTTAAGTTAGCGTGAGCTGCAGTTTAGCTGCCTGGCTCTCATATTAAATGCATTTCTCTGTTTTCTAGTGTGCTGACTCACAAGGGGCCATGACCCTGCAAATGTTCTTTTTCTTCAAACTTGGAAGATTAATGTAACCATGTTAAATCCGTTCCCAAGCGCATCTTCTGTGCTATGGACTAAAAGTTATAAATGAATTGAAACAAATGTAGATGAATGAAATGTACAAGGTCACTTAGACCGGTGAACAACGAAACTGCTGACCCAAAAGATGTGCCAAGAAATGCCAAAATATGAAGTAACGCCGGATGTGCCACCTCTGAAGACGTCAATTATGAAGACCAATCAAAGACATGTAAATTAATGTGGGGTGACAATTGGGATTACCGAATGTTAAATTTGATAGGTTAAAGATAGTGGGGTATAGTAAATGTCCAATAGAATTTTGGAGGAATGAACTACGAAAAAGGGATAAAAACCCATGTCACAGAAAGGTCGAGAGAATTAGGTGGGGAATGCTATTGATTTTATCCAGAAACTCTGTCACTCTGGTCACTTGAGACTTATTGAAAACCATCCTCACCCATAGACAGCCCATTTACACTTTTCCTCCTTATGAGGGAAGTGTCCCTTTTGCCCTGTTAGCTAAGTCCTGACCGATGGCGATTTGACTGATGTCCTGAAGAAGAAGACTGAACCTGTGCGCTGACCTAATCCTTGGAGGGTAATTATGACAATGCAATTTGAAATTTGTCTGTTTGCTTTTCCTTTCTAGGTACCAACTGCTTGCTTTTGACAGAGACCGTAGTTAGATGTTTTCCAAATTGGTGTTCTAAATTGTTTTGCATGAAGCCCAACATGCGAATGCTAATTAGTGGTTAGGGTAGGTGCTCACCTAAATTGATGCAAATAGACAAAGACTGACATTATGCTATGTTGAATTGACATGTTATTGACACTCTGCTATTTTAATCTATGTTCACGCCGTGCTATGTTCTGATGTTTGTGATTCTCGCATTAATGAAATCTTATCACAGTTGTCATATCGTGATTATGCTATTATGCTTCTTGGTATTGAGATTAACCCATTTACTCGTAGATTGTAATGAATAGGGAATAAAATTCATAAATTTCTATTAAACTGGTGTGGTTATTCATGACTGGAAGGTCATGATTGCGTCGTTGAATTGATTAATGACTTTGACTAAAGTGAAATGTATTGTTGTGATAAATATTGATGACATTATTGATATATTGATTGACATATTGATTAGCTATCTCGTCCTACGGTGTCTCTCAACTGGGTCAAAAGATTCATTGGCCTAAAACGAGTCCTAATGTGTGATAAATTGACATAAAGGGACGCGTTAACATAACCAATGTCCGATGCTGAGCCTGCACAGTTTATCCATGGGATTGTGTCCAGGAACTGCCATTGGGCACATCCCTGGCACATGGTGGACTGTACGTTCCATATGGCACACACACGTTAGTTGTTGAGTGCGCAATGGGTTGCCTGACTAAATTATCAGCTATGGGTGCACAATCACTATCCAAACACATGACCCATAGTCAAGACCCATGGATTTATTGGGACAATGAACCACCTTTTTTTTTATCTGGGTCGAATGTAAGCAGAGTGTCTAATATTCACTTTGTACATGAGGTGCACACTTGCCACACAAATCTGCTGTCTTGACACATGCCTAGTGCAAATCCAAGCAAACGTGTAAAGACTGCTATACAGGTGTATGTCCTAGGTAGCAACAGGTTTGCCAGTATCAATAATTCTTGATGTGTCTGCATGTATACGTAGTATACTATGTATAAATACATCACACAGCACAAAGCAATACACGCCACTCATTGTCACTCACATGACGGAACAAGTGCATGATAGTAACAGTCACAAATTGTCCCATACATGTTGTGGCCTCCAACATCGCAATCAGGTGTGGGATGTGCAACAATGTTCAGCATTGTTGAAATATTTCTGAGACACAACACCAATCTGAGTGTGAGTAGACCTAGCCATATAGGTAGCAGTTGGCAAATGTACTGTACAGCACTGAGATGATTTCAGACCTCAATATCATTCAGTCATGGTGAGAGTTACCTAGGTTGTGGCATGCTGGAAGAAATGCATGCCCATGTTTAATGGAGCTGGTGGAGGAACAGATTTAAGGCACCCACAGGTATTTGCAAATACAACACAGGAGATGAAATGGAGACAACACAAGTGCTATGGCATTAGTAATGTCATGTGCGTGTGGAACTCATGACATCTCACAAATACCGTCAGTGGAACCGTAACTATCAAGTAGCCAGTAGAAGAAGATGTGTATATCTTCCAAATACACAAGTCACATGTTGCATCAAGTCCATGTATGACCAGACAATGTTGCTGTAGAAGATGTGTACAAAGTGCAATCAGCCTAAAGAATGGGAGCAATGTAGGTGACAATACTGTCATGGTTGTCACATGCTTTACCATGTGTTGGACATAGGCCACCATACATATTGTGTTGTAGGTATGTGTACATTTGTATCTCAGACATAACAATGTAGTTCACCCACAATTCAGTATACATACACATGTGTACACATATAGCACACATGTGCCAACATGTTTGTGGACACATTTTAACTACACATGCACATATGCACAAGATATGAGTAGTCGCATTCAGCAGACTCATAAACAAACCTATAGGTTCAACATACCTTTGTCACTGTAATGACAGTACTCGACATTCATGCACATGTTGCGATAACACACATGCAACATTATTGCACAGCCCATTTAACATGTTAAGTTAATCAGGGTGCACTCAAGCCCTACAATGAAAAATCCACACAAATTTGTCATGCGTCAAAAATTCATGATGCAAATGCATAAACTACACATTCCAGTATTTATAAACTGGCGTCTGGGATTTGAGCGGCAATTACACATACACACCATGGTGTATAATCCATGCATAACCATAATGCATCAAAATATTTCACCCATATGCACACACCATACAATACCACTAAGCTAAAAGATGCCTAGCCCCTGAGCGTCTATCGCATGACCCCAGGCCTTTTCACGTTAATGGTGAGAAATATGATGCATGACCATAATGCATAAAAATAAATGACGTATGACTGGAAACGTGGCGCACATGCCCAGGAAGTGTTGAAACAGGACAACCTGCCTCCAAACATGGTACAGTGAGTTAACTTTCACTTCACAGTCTTATTGTCCGTAACTGAGTGAGGGTGTGTGGAGGAGGTGTCGTACGTGGGTTGGTGTATTTTGGAGTGTTTGTAGTGTTTTTTGTGCTGTGTCTTGTCGGTGTTGTCCTTGTCTTTTGTACTGTATTTGTACTGTATTTTGTCTCTGTATTGTGGGGTATTTGTCTGGGGTAGAATACCTGTTGGGATAGTTGGGGTAGTTGGGGTAGTTGGGTTAGGGGTTAGGTTTACTTTTATTTTTTTGTTTAGGCTGAACTGCATTTGCAGTATGTCTGGGAAGGGGATAATACGGCGGATGTCTGCAGATGAGCTCGGAGGTTTATCTGGCTTGTACAGCACTACCTCCCTTTGATGCTGCAACTGGGTGGCCGGGTAATCCTTGGATACCCCACAGAGGCATGGCAGCTGCTGTGGGGCAAGGTGCTCAACCACATCACTAGGATTTTCGGCATTCAAAGGAACGACCACCTACTGAAACATCAATGGTCAGATCTGGTGACAAGGTAGCAGGATCTGCTGGATCATCTGGGAATTGAGATTGATGGAGCAGCTGCTAAGCCTCACTTTTGCATACAAAGTCCTTACTTTTGCATGTGCTTGACAATTACAGATATGGTTGGCTCCATATAATGCCTGTGGATCTGGACATGTCGTATGCTACCTGTCTGAAGAGTCTCAGTGCCACATAAGGCCTGCAAGTCAGATGTACAATGATGAAGCCGATGCTGGGCAGATGTACCATTTGCACTGCACAACCATGACAAAGTGTTGTGATGCATGCATAGCGCAACTCGGTAATGAGCAGCACCAAATGAGGCCTGCGCCATGCATCGTGTATGGAAGGGGGTCCCAAGACCTGTATGGGTAGCATATGCATAAGCCACTCAGTAAGTTGAGAAATCCCTTAGTACAATTATACCAGCAGTCTGAATGGCTTCTGGGAGCAGGTGTGATATGGGGGGATGAAAATGTATGAGATGGGCCCCTAATGTACTCAGCAGAAGTCGTGAGGATCTGTTGCAACTCCTGCTGAGTACATAATTCACCTACACAGAAATAGATCCATTTGGACCCTACCTGCATCATGCTGTGCCTTAATTCTTATTAGGTGTGCTCATGGCCACAAGGACTGTATTAATGCAATTGGTGCTGCATTCCTGTTGTTCTATTGGCCCCTTTGTGTCATTGACCAAGGCCATGTAAAGGAGCTTGATCATGCACTGGGTTCAGACTACTAGCACTTCCCTGTTCCTTGTGTATCACATACACCCTATACTATGTCTATTACCCCACACATGTGCAGTCTGTTCTACAGACCTGCCACTTCTCACTGACAGTATGGGGCTGCCCTGCATCTGCTCCTTCACTGGCACATCACTCAGTAACCAACAAATGCCTCCTTGCACCACAGAGCAAGTGTTTCTGTGTTGAGGCATTTTCTATGCCCATGTCCTTATCCCTCCCTGGACAAATAATGGTATACCATGGTAACAATGCCTCGCTACACACTATTGGCAAGACATCCATGATTTCAGTCAGTCAATGTGCAGGTAGGTACAACTATCTTCACATTAGTATACTCCCATAGCATTATTGCTCATGTGTGTACTTTGTGATGCCACACATATTACTTACTTCACTGAAGGATGTATCACATCATTCCTCAACACCTTGGAATACCAACACAACCTCTGGGCAGTAGATTGTCAGTTTGCTGTGACAATGAGGTAGATGACTACACCATTTGAGGCAGTCCCAAATGCTATAGGTGTCACAATGGGACAGCCTCTGCATCAACCATTGCATGCCCCTCAGATACAATATACAGTATCAAGCAGTCCCATGTGGTCATGGAGGTGCAGAGCTAACAGACACCTGCACGACAATCCCATGTATTAATGGTGCAGTGAGGAGCACCACAGGAGTGTCAGGGACAGTGATGGTTTGCAGGTGTGTGGGTCTACATTATCTGAGACTATGTGTGATTGACTAATCACAGATGTTTGTTAGTTGCTCCGTCCTACCACTAGGATGATGTGCTCCCTCAGCCTAACAAGTTAACAGTATACAATGTCGTCCATTTATTGAAATGTACAAATTACACTAACCAATGTTTTCCATCCATGTCTTGCAGGTAGACCTGCATTCTACACTGTAGGAGAGGATGCATGATTCGAAGACCCTGATGTATCCAGTAAGTGTCATCTTGTGTCTCATGGGTGCTAATCCAGGGTTTTGTGTGAGTCAGTCTGAAGTGTGGAATGCCACGAAAGATGGTTTTGCCTGACCAATGATCTGATATCATTGGAGAATAGATGGTGACATCATGTATGTTCTAATGTTGTGCAATGAGAATGGCTTGCATGTAGTTCAAGGGGAAACGTGTGCTGGCGTGGAATTGTGTGAAATGGGAATTGTCATGGCTGGCCAGTTAGTCATTGGTCTCTACCATGATAGGTCTCAGGGCAGCTGTCTATGTACATAGCATGCCTGTTTACAGCCACTTTGTCACCACACCATTGTCAGCACAGTGTGCCACACATAGCTTACACTCACTAACAAGACGGTACAGATGTGGGTGACATCTGCAGAGGTCTTGAGGTGGCTCATGTAGGAGACACATAGACCATAGGTGCCTCAGTATCCTTCAGATATGATGAGTCTGTAGCACTGCAATGAGTCATATTGTGCTGTACAGCAATTGCTTGTGTACTGTTTAGTAGACAACTAACCTCCAGATGGTGTGTGAAAAGTCTATGATTCTTCCCATACCAGATCTCAAGCAGTTTTCACAACATGGTCCTGCCAACATATTTGTGAGTGATGTAGGTCACATCACATATGCATATGATGTGAATGCTGTGTGCATACCTGGTACTTTGATGATGTCTGACATGCATATGCAAATGCTGTACAATGTTTCTGGATACTGTTGCATCACCCACTGCAGGTACCATGGGCCTAAGGGCAATCATACAGACACCATGCGTGTGCTATTTAACACATGTAGCACTACATTGCACAGGGTAGGGGGCTTTAGTTCTGGAATGTTTTGACACCTCTGATGTGCTGCTCGGGCTTTGCTTAAGGCCAAACTTTCTGGGAAGTTTCAATCAGTTGTACATGTGGGCACATCATGGGCAATAGTGTCCCCCTTTGCTACGTATGCTCTGGTCAGGTCTTACAACAGGACTTTCATGTTGATTAACCAAACATTAGAATAGCAGGTGCAAAGTTACCTGACCCCCTATCATATGGCCCACACCTGCCTCCGTGATGACTGGGCCCCTGCACTGCCCATGCCAGACTGACGAAATTGGAGGAGGAAGCAGCAGAGGACCCCAAGTTGTTGTGATACATTAAGAAAAAGTTTCAAATAAGCAGGAAGTGAACTATTGCAGTATCGTACAACATCCTAGTTCATTCCCCTCCCTTCTACTGTTTTTTATAGTTTCATATGGGGTTTTAGATATGTAGTGTTAGGTTAGTGTAGGGTAGGCATAGGTTAGGTTAAGTATACAGTAGTGGGAGTTGTTTTTTTCTACATTTTTTCATTGTTGGGGGGGTTGCTTGAGGGATCATGTTGGGGTGTATAAAAAATAATTTTCAAAAATACCAGAAAAAATATTTGTTTAGGCAATAGGTTATGTTAGTACATGTGTAGTCATAGTTTATTTTGTCCTACATGTATCTTGTCTCTTAAAGGGGTTGGAGGGACAATATTTGTGGTGTGGTGTTACATGTGTACGATACGTTTAGAATAGGTTAGATTGGTGTAGTTTTAATTTAAGGATAGTTAGTTTAGTTTAGTTTAGATTAGGGTAGGTTTTAGGTTTTCATTTGCTTGATGGCTTTAAAATTAAATACTGTTCATCTTAGCCTAATTAGTTTTGGATTTGATTGTGTCTGGGGCTTGTCATGAGTGCACTGGCCAAGTTGGGGGAATGGCCTAGGGCATCCCCATGACCAAGGAGCTGTCAGAATGGCAGCTACATATTGTCTGCTAGTGCATACATTTGGCATCCTGCTGTCCAGCCATTCACAATGTGTATGTAATCTTTATCTTGGACAGGTAAACATGGTACTTCACCCGTAATTGATGGGGTCCTTCTAATTCAATGTTGGTAAGTGCAGTACATCTGACAACTCCCAATTTTGGAACTGTATTTTCCAACACTCTCAGGAGGCCATCACTGATTAGGTTAACTTTTCCTGTTCCACACAAATCACTTGTACTGGTACTCCCATAGGGGTAAATTATAATTGATTGGGTTATGAGCCATATGTGCCGTAAGTCTACTTAAAAGCATATGGGTTCCAAAGCATTTAGTAAACACAGTTAGTTGGTTGTAGCCCACAACACCGTCATTCAACTTTTCTTGTTTAGATCCTAGTGTGTGGCTTAGTGTGTGACAGCTATGCACTCATGTACTAATATTCTATACACATTGACATAGATTGACACAATGCAAACTTTTAGCTGAGTACTTAATTTACAGGTGCAAATATTATTGTGATTTCTATACAATATCCATTTCCCAGATCCCATGAGTGAACGTTTGCCATATGTAGCACAATCGTAGTCCAGAGTTGAGGGACATGTCATGAGACATGGTTAGGAGTAGTGTACATTAGTGAGGAGTGAATAACATTGCCATTTGGTATGGTAGAGACAATGTAAGCACATAGCAGACATTTCTACAGAGGTTAGGTGAAGAGGGCACATTTCATACTGTCACAACACTGGCATGATCTTAAGCCCAGAACCAAGGTGAAACTGTCCATGTGGCACAGACTGGTGCTACCGGGTGCTTTTCCTTGTGAATATTACTCCTTCATCCTCTGATGTGTGTGGTGCCTCCTGTGCCATGGTTGATGCTGTTGTAGAGGTAGAGGGGGCCACACATACTTCATGAGATAGAGATGTGGAGTCAAAGGACCTGGCAGCTGCCATCTGTGGCAACACATAAGGTATCAGTGCTGCAAGGAGGAACTACTGATTCTTCAAGACCGCAACAACATCACGTTGGTAGGCAGCCATGTTCTCCCTGAGGGAGGCCAATTCCCGCTGTATTGACTCCAGGGTATTCTGCATGCTTATGACATGGCTCAGGCTAGCTGCAAGATGTGTTGCAGTACACTGCAGCAGTTTCCATACGCAGTGATGTGCCATATTTACCTGTATACAATACAGCCCTGTATTTCCACCTCAGCCTACACAGATTGGTACTCCCTGCACCAACACAGGCATTGTTGCAGCATTATGATGGGTTGGCTGCCTTGAAGTGATGATTTGTTCATGTGTAGGGAGGTGTCCCTTTCTGCACATGTACAAGCAGTTTTGGGGGAGATGGCATTTCAATGTGTGCTTCAAGATGCAGCACACATGAGTTAAGGCAATGCGACATTGAGGTAGAGAAGCGTTTTGGCCTCATACACCACACTGACACTCCCCTGAGGTAGTATTGACTTCCGTCCCAGTCTCTGGTGTCTACGTTGTGTTGAGGCTTTGACTATATGCAATGGGTGCTGTCATGGCACAGACACAGCAACACTATTTGCACATGCGTACCAGCCAATGTGGTGCATATTTACATTGTGGAGTATAGCCATAGTGAGTGGCCTATGTTGACTTGAATATATGTTGGTGTGCAGAGCACAACCAAAGCGTCAGTACATATGTTGCTTGGGTAAGTATGGTGCGTCTTGATTCAGGGTCAATGTGCAACAATTTAGCATGCATTGAGTGTGTCCTATGTGGCTCCCTATTAGAAATGGGGTCTTTGACTGGCATTCAGGTTACCCCCTGTCCAAGCAAGTACCCTCATTCTAGTCAGGGTAAAGGAGAATCACACTCAGTTAACCCCCGCTCATCCCCTTGGTAGCTAGGCACGAGAAGGCAGGCTTATATTCGGAAGCAATGTGTAAAGTATTTATACCAACACACACAGTAAGACAGTGAAAACACTACATCAGTTTAGAAAAATAGGTAATATTTATGTAAAGCAAACAAGACAAAACGACAGAACTACAACATACACAAGTCAAGATATGAATTTTAAAAAGAATGAGAGTCTTCATCCTTAGAAAACAGTGAGAATTCTGTTGTTCTACAAAGTACCTGGTTAGCGTCAAAATTCAATAAGGCAGCACGGCAAGCTGGCGTTGGAAAAGGGCAGCAATGCGTTGATTCCTTCCTCGCAAGGGAAGCTGTGCATCGTTTCTTCTCCGGTCGGGTTTTCGATGCATCATTTTTCTCCCTGGCAAGAGAGCGATCCGTCGATTTCCAGAAAGGGCACCTTGGATCGATGCAGAGTCGAGTTGACTTTGAAGTCCAGGGACGAGGCATGGAAACTCCTGTCTCACGGTGTTGGAAAACCGCGAGGTGTGGTGTTTGCATCATTATCAGCAGCTGCAAGTGGGTGTTGGGTGTTTTTTCTCCAGCCGCGATGCATCGGTCTGACAGCCGCAATGCAGGTGGACCTTCGATTTTAGCTGTGAGGCCGGCGGCGAGTCATTTATCAGCTGTGTTGCAAATGGTGCGTCGTAAATTTCCCGCACGGCATTCTGTGTATGGATTTTCAGCTCTTGTCTGCCAACTTCACCTTTCAGGGGCCCAGGGAATGGATAGGGCACCATTTGCCAGTGCAGGAGTCTCAGCAGAGAGTCCAGTTGTTAGCAGAGGAAGCCATGATGGCCCTGAGACTTCAAAACAGGAGGCAAGCTCAACTCAAGCCCGTGGAGAGTCTTCACAAGCAGGAATACACAACAAAGTCCAGTCTTTGTCCCTTTCAAAGGCAGAAGAAGCAATTGCAGGATAGCCCAACAAAGCAAGTCACAGGCAGGGGCAGCACTCCTCCTCAGCTCTTCTCCTTGGCAAGGTCCCTCTTGGTTCCAGAAGTGATCTGATTTTCAGGCGGCTGGGGTCCAATACGTATACCCCTTTCTGCCTTTGAAATAGGCATACTTCAAAGGAAAGTCTCTCATGTACACACGATCCTGCATTGCCCAGGCCAGGCCAGGTCTAAGACACACATCAGGGGCTTGGAGACTACATTTTGTGAGGACAGACACAGCCCATTCAGGTGTGAGTGACTACTTCTCCCTCCCCTCCTAGCACAGATGGCTCATTAGGATATGCAGGCTACACCCCAGCTCCCTTTGTGTCACTGTCTAGAGAAGAGGTGCAAATAGCCCAACTGTCAAACTGCCCCAGACAGGGAGTCCACAAACAGACATAGTCACAGAGTGGTTTCGGCAAGAAAATGCCTACTTTCTAAAAGTGGAATTTTCAAACTAACAATCTAAAAATCAACTTCACTAAAAGATGTATTTTTAAATTGTGAGTTCAGAGACCCTAAACTCCAAATTTCTATTTTCTCTCAAAGGGAATCTGAAATTTAATAATATTTAAAGGCAGCCCCCATGGCAACCTAGGAGAGAGATAGGCCTTGCAACAGCGAAGACTGAATTTAGCAGTATTTCACTGTCAGGACATGTAACGCACAGCAGTACATGTCCCATCTTTAACATACACTGTACCATGCCCATGGGGCTACCTAGGGCCTACCTTAGGGGTGTCTTACATGTAAGAAAAGCGAAGGTTTATGCCTGGCAAGTAGGAACACTTGCCAAGTCAAAATGGCAGTTTAAAACTACACACACAGACACTGCAGTGGCAGGTCTGCATGCTGTTTACAGGGCTACTAATGTGGGTGGCACAACCAGTGCTGTAAGCCCACTAGTAGCATTTGACTTACATGCCCTGGGCACCTTTAGTGCACTGTACTACGGACTTACCAGTAAATAAAATATGCCAATCATGGAAATCCAATTACACATACATTTTACATAGGTGCACTTGCACTTTAGCACTGGATAGCAGTGGTAAAGTGGCCAGAGTAACAAAAACAGCAAAAACAGAGTCCAGCACACAACAACAACCTGGGAAGCAGAGGCAAAAAGTTAGGGGAGGCCACACCAAGGAAGCCAGGTCTAACACTCCCCCTTCTGCCATTCATGGAGTTCCAGATATCTCCCCCTGTTACTTACTCAGCATTTCTGGTGGTTCCTGATAGTCTGCGCAATCTGTCCTGCGATTCCAGTGACCAGCTCCTTCAGGATGACCACTGCAACCATCTCCTCCAGCTCATCCAGGTCCTCCTGTGGTGCAGGACTTCCACCTCCAGTCTGTTGTGCTGCCTTATGGTTCCTGACAAGTTTGACAACAAGGATGACAACTGTTTGTGTTGTTTCAGATGAAGAAAGAGATCCCTTAAATGCAGTAAAAGTGGTAAATAAATGTAGGTGAATATATTTAAAACATGTGTTTGAAGAGTACTCTTGTTCATTACTTCTGTTAAAAATTGAAAAATAAATAGTCTTTGCGGGATTGACACTTTAGTCTCGTTATGTTTTACTTGACAAAAATGTAATTCAGTTATGAAAGTGGATTTTTTATAACTTTAATATCAAAGAAATTTTAGAAAAGTGTACTCTATGCTGACTGAGAGAAAGCAATCTTAGAACTAGTTTGCCTCTCAGCCCAGGTCCAGCGCTACAATGCACACATACTTGGCTAGCTAATAACTGTCTCTGGATGACAATGGCTTGGCCTTCAGACTCAGAAAGGAAGGGGTGTTGTCCAGTGGTCAAGCAGTTTTGTTAGCAGAGATTAGTCATTGGGGAGGGGGACAGTAACAGTTGGCAGAATGAAGGGGAGCCTCTACAGTTCTTCCTTTCACTTTGAGATGTCAACTTCTCCTAGCAGAAACTGCAACTGTTCATTCTCAAGGTGATCCCAAGATTTCTGACTTCAACTTCAGCAGGGAGTGAATACAGTTTTGGCCCTGACAGAAGGAAGAATACCTCAACTGCACTGGGAAATGGCTAAGGGAAGGACCAAAGTTGCTTCAGGTGGAAGAAAGCAGGAGCTGTTTTGGTTTTGGGCTAAAGAAAGGCTTTGCATTAAGTCATGAGAAGAAAGGAGGTGGGGGATTTATGAAAACCTAGTTAGGACGATGTGGAAGGACCCAATCACTGCCTTGTGCCACGCATAATGCAAGCACAGCACCATGGCCTCCGCAGAGCAGTCCTAGACCTGGGATGAAAGCATCTTTCAAGAAGAACACTCTGCTCGACTACTAGAAGAAGGTTAAAGGACTTCTGACTGGTTGGCATACAAGGACTGTGACTGCTCTCCGAGGATGATGTAACTTACCTCCTGTTTGATTGCCCCAGGGACATAAAAAACAGAAAAACGTCAGCCTCCAAGAGGGCCCAGCAGACCACTGAGGATCATAGTCTGCAGGAGTCCTGGCTAGGGAGAGACATCATGCCTAGAAACCTTACTTGAGACCTTAGGGCTGCTGAAGTGCCCTGAAGGAACTGTCCCAGCAGTTGTTGAAAATTTGGACTTATTCATTTTTCATCTCTGGAGACCTTGGACAATGGGCAGAAACATTCCTAAGTAGGGCACACCCTGGCATGCTAGAAAACAAAGTAGCCCCTCTTGAAGATTTTTTTTCAGTGCTGAAAATTGATTTAGTGGGAAACCTCTGTAAAGGTATCCAGCCTCCTAGAGCCCTGCTTGGTTGCATATTCCAGCGTTGCCCTGCTGGAGAAGTCTATAAGTAGATTCGTGGGCTAGGGTGAGGCCTAGTGAAAGAACCTCACTGTCTAGGAAATACAGCTTTGTCCCCATCAGAGCTTTCAGTGTCAAAATCAATGGCTTCAATGGGGGCTCTTCAATGATGTATCCAATTTTGAGGAACACTCATCAGCATCAGCTTTGGGTATTGAAAGACGAGTTTAAAAAAATAACTATGTCCCAAAGTAAAAACTGTCACTAGTGTGAACCACTTGATCTGACCAAATTCTGCTCTGTTGTGCTTTTTAAAACGTTATGTATCTTCTTCTCCTTATATGATTTTGATTGATCGTTGTCCTTTTGCTCATTAAATGTTTGTCTATTATTATAAATTGGTTTGGTTATTTTATTGTTTGTTTTCTTGATTTTGAAATCATTGATACAGCTTGAACTTAACATGCATTTCTTGGGGACTTGCCTTGCTGCTTATACTGAGCTGTCAGAGGTACAACATTGTTTCACTGAGTTATGCCCTAACCACGGTGTATTTATCCTTCCCGTATGAACACTTACTCATAAGTAGGAGTTCCTGGGAACTCCAAGAGTAAGTCACACCAATATCGTGTTGAATGATTTGTAAACGAAAGCCTAGGAGAGGTAGACTATTGCGGGCTTAGTGACATTGAGAAATTGAGTTATTTGGTAACCTTATGAAAAGGTAATGTTTGCATGCAGTGCTTTTCTCTTGACATTTAGCTAGCAGCTGGAAGGGTGTGCTAATGTTAGATTTTAGTTGCTAACAAAGAGTGTTCTAATCTGTATGTACAGTGCCCCAATATTAAATGTCATGAGAGTGTGCTTGTCACTTTGACCTTCGCTTTTTCCAACTAAATTCCAGCAGCTTCAAGCAAACGCAAGCAACTTCGCTGAGTAGTCACATATCCATGCTTGAGTTCAACATGCTAATCTCATAAATTTTAATTGCTGTGGACAGATCTTAGAAAATATGCTGCATAAGGGGCTATTTGCAGAGTAAGATACATCCTATGGCTATTTTCTACTCCAAGAAGACAGACCAGTTTGCTCCACACAATGATAACATCACAACAGGACAGGCAGTCTTAAAAGACTTCTCTGCACCAGGCACAACCAGAGGCATATGGCATTCTAAATGAGTTTAGTTCAAACATCCTGCATTCAACGCACTACTTCCACAGGCATTCACCCTGCGGAGTCGTGCATGTCCTACATATAAATACAAGACACTAACTCGCTGGCCTTGCAGACTGCCGGAGAGGATTATGAGCTTCAGGGAACGCTTCAGCATCGACATAAGCGATGCCTTCTATGGACAATTGCAGTGAAGGGTGTGATGAAAAATGGCAGCCAGATATCAAGCGCGGCTAGTGACTCATCTTCCTCTTGAGTCTTAAAGATAAGCCTCAACCCTTGATTGGTGCAAAGACCATCACTAACTAGATACAAATATATTTGGGGTTCCCAGTGTTCAGGTTTTACTGAATTATACAGATAAATACAGCCAAAAACGATGTATTTCCCTGCCCATGTTTATTTTTTTAAACGAAAAATAATGGAAAATAATTATTTTGTTTCTTCTTTAAGCTGCCATTTATCACTTACAAGTCAATAGCTCAGATTGACAGGTTAAAGAGTTTAAGGAAAGGGACAATATTTGCTAATAATGCATAGATATAGCATATTTTTTTGTAATACAACTCTTATGTTACTATATGAGTGTGCTGATGTATCATACATTGCGACTTACAGCATTGAAAACCATCAGACATTCATGTACATTTTTGTACTTTTATTGATTAAATGAATGTGGAAAAATACTTGTTATAGCTTTGATTTTTCACAACCCCCAAAACAAATATATGAATAAGCACATAAAAAGGAGCAAATAATATGGATAAATACAGACAGAAATGCCAAAAAGTGATTACTATGTAATTTGGAACACTAAGAATAAAGCAATGCATGTATCTGATGAACTTGGGCTTTCTGTTTTGGCACTTGTGTCGTTTATGTGCTACTGCTTCTAGGATGACCGCATCTGAATGTACTTGTTAAGTTCGTTTCCTGTCTCATTTTACTCAGTCATTAGTCAAACCGCTTTATCAGAGGTGGGGAGGTGGTGTGGTCACTTAAAACAACCATGCACTGTGTCATGATGTTTTTTTCTGGAGCAGAGAACCAGTTCAATGCACCTGCATGGTGTAAAGTGAACTAACTTTACTAGCCCTTGGCAAAGTTACATTTAGCTGGTGTAATTCAAATTATTTTGTGAGTTTTGCATTATGCTTATTAAGTGAAATTTCCAAACTTCCGCCATTCAGCGAATTAACGTAATTAAGCGCCATTCACAATAAAAAATTACATAAATACCCATTTGCAGTAACAATATACCACAAACGCATGGGAACAGCAGAATATTGTTTGTAGTACTTTTGTTTAAGTGTACTCATTCAAAAATTGATGGTAGGCCGCGTTTTGCGCTAAAATAAGACACAAAATGATGGATTTGCCTATTAAATTATTGTTAGAACTGGCATCCTTGGGTGGTTTCCACAGACTTTTTACCTTCTGACGTCCTGTTTTTTTACTAAATTTTTGCTGGCTTTAGGATTCTGTGCACTTTACCAGGGCTAACCAGTGCTAAGATGCAGGTGATCTGTACTCTAAAACACAGTGATATTGGCTTATCGGCAATTGGCCCTGCAAGTAAATAATTTACTTACAGGGCCCTAGAAAAGTGCACTATATTTGCCCAGGGCCTGTAAATTAAGTGCTACTAGTGGGCTTGCAGCACTGATTGTGCTACACACTGGAGAAGCCCCTTAAATATATCTCAGGCCTGTCACTGCAGAGCCTGTGTGTGCAGTTTGAAAGTGCCATTTCGACCTGGCAAGTGCACCGACTTGCCAGTCCCAGACCTTCCTTCTTATTACATATGTCACCCTAAGGTAGGCCCTAGTTATCCCCAAAGGCATGGCGCAGTGTATTTAAAAAGTTGGACATGTACTTTTAACTTTAACATATCCTGGTAGTGAAAATCTATTACATTTGATTTTCACTACTGCAAGGCCCATCTCTTTCTCATGTTAACATTGGGGTTACCTTTAAGCAGCCTTTAGGTGTAACTTCCAATTGGGAAAATATATAAATTTGGAGTCTGGTGTCTCTGGACTCACAGTTTAAAATCACAACTTATGGTGAAGTAAGATTTTAAATTGTAAGTCTGATAATGCCACTTTTAAAAAGTTGGCATTTTCTTATTTTAACCATTTTGAGCCACTGCCTATCTCTGAATACACGTTCGGAGTGGGTGACACCTGAGCTTTGTGCATTCCCTCTAGACAGTCACACATAAAGGGAACTGGGGTGTGACATTTACATCCTGATGGCCCATTACCAGACTGATGGGCCTTCCTGTACTAGATGGGAGGGAGAAGCTGACACTTGCACCTGATTCGGGATTTGCCTGTCCCACACAAAGAGATGCACAACCCCCTCTAGTGTTTCTGGAGCCAAGGAAGGAAGGGAAGGAACCTTGTGCACTTCAAAGGCCCCTATTTGAAGTCTCCCCCACTTCAAAGACTCAACTGAGTATAAGTACTGGACCCCAAACCCCACCAAATCAGTACTCATTTGCATCTGGGGTCATTCGGCTAGTAAGAAGGACTGCTGTCTTGCAAGGAGGGATTGCTTTCTGCTGAAGTGCTTTGCTGTGTTGGCCTGCTGCCTGTTGCCTCTTGCCTGGGAACAAGAAGGACTGGACTTGACTCTTTACATCATAGCAAGAACCAAGTGACTTCAAGGGCTTGCTGGCTTACCTCCTGTTTTGAAGCCTCGGTACCATTAACGACTTCCCCCTCCTCTGTTTCAGCTGCTGCTCTCTGCCAACCGTGAGTCCTTTCCTGCCAAGAGGTGTCCATCCAGTACTGAGCCTTGAAAGGGGACTCTTCAGTGTTTTCCTACAAAAAGTAGTGCATCCACGGTGTTGCACCAATTGGAACTGCTGCATCCTCTCTCGACTCTGATGCATCACCACTACCGCTGAAGTCAATGACTCTGCATTGCCGATTGTGCAGCTCAGGTTTGACACATCACCACCTGCCCCGGCACATCGCCTTCAATGGATGGCTCGATGACCACATATCGGCTTGTGAGTTTCATCACTGAGTGTTTGATGCCACACCACGAAGACACCGCTTCAATGACGATGGATCCTACGGACTGGATTGGAACTGATGCATCGCCTTTGCATCACCTCCTCAACGTAAATGCAACGCTCTACCCAATTTGTTTTCCAGCAGGCCCTGTGTGCGTCCTGTTGCTAGCTTGCCCTCCATTATGGTTGGCCTGAACTTTGGATTTACCCTGGTCTAACTCAACCCCGCGTAACCTTTTTAGCACTATTGACTTCTAACCACTACATTGCAGTTTATTCTTTAATAATTCATATTTTGAGATCTACATATTGGATTTGTGTCGTTTTGGTCTTGCTTTATACTCAGATAAATATTCTCTGTTTTTCTAAATTGGCGTGGAGTCATTTTGTGGTGTTTATCACTGTGTTACTGTAATTTAAGTGTTGCACAAATACTTTACACGTTGCCTCTTAAGTTAAGCCTTACTGCACTGTGTCAAGCTAACTGAGGGTAAGCACAGGTGAAATTAAGTTGTGTATCTGACTCACCCTAATATTGTGGTGCCTACTTAGATAGGGTGCATACCTCTGTCAAATAGAGACCCAATTTCTGATAAATATTATAAATAACTTTGCATAATTTTGCTGAACTTTTGCCCAATTTCGCAAAGGCAAAGTATGCGAATTTGGCACACCCCATTTAACCTGTTTTTGTTTTGGATACTACAACTTAGAAACCAAGACCAAGGTTTGCCTTTTTCTGTTTCTGGCTGTGCTGTCTGAAAATAAACCACTATCTTAGAGCAATACCGGATTGAATTAATTCATACGTGCATAAAAGGAGAACCGTGCTTTTGCATTCAGCCAAGAAAACCCATCATGATAGGTAACTTGAAAAGAACCACAACATTCTATTTGTTTTAACGCTTGCAAGCACCCCTTCAAATTTGGAGATTTTCCCATGTACGGATTGAAGCCTTTCTGATATCGATTGGTGTCAGGTGGGATGTCTGTTTTAACAAATTGGACCAATTAAATTAGTTCTTTGAAGAAATTTCAAATGTAAACATTTGTACCTATGAATTAACTAATACTAGTTTTTACTTTTTTATGTACATATTTTCCATGCTTTTTTTTTTTTTAGGGAAGGAAACCGTTTGTAGATGTGCTACAAACGTGTTCACAGTTTTCCTGCATCCTGTATGGAAATGATAGGCCTGCTGAATGCCTACAAACAAACTCTGGAAAGTATCAGCTGTTTACTCTGTTTGCAAGTATTGGTTTTATCGAACCCTCACCTAGCTACAACACTAAACAGAGCTGTACAAAACATTCATATATGTTACCTCCTTTTTATGTCTGTATCCTAGTACCATAATTGTAGTTATTTTCGAAACTGTCACATAAAGCTGCTTTCCTTCACTAATCATTACATGATCTCAAATAATACATCATCCATCTAAATAGGTCATGGCCCCGGCATATCCCATCCCATTTATCAAACTAAAAGGATTGTGATAGAAAATATAAACGTAGTATGCAATTCATTAAGTTCTTCGTCTACTAAATGTAAGCACTTAACTATTTCCAAAATAAAAACGTCTTAAAATTAAAGTGCTGGTGCTGCAAATGACTTTAAATTTAAAGAAGACTATTCCACATTAGGCACAATTTCGAACACTATAGAGGTGGTGGGAATGGTGATTGTATCCTAACATAACTGCAAGCGGGTGCTCCCTTTCTCCAGCTCAGTGCATTTGCCCAATGCCCCAAAGAAGATGGTCTGAAATGCTGCCAAATGGCTGTGAAGAAACTAATTTGAAAAGTAACAATCTCAAAGTGTATATTCCAAAGCAGTACTCATTAGCATTATTTGCAACTTTTGGATTGGCGTTGAGGGGAGTGGTGATTTAACTGAGGAACAAAATTGATGGGATTATAAAAGAGGTCATTAAAGATCCCAAAGGGATGTGGCTGTGGTTAAAGGTGTCAGTATAAGGAACCTCAGTAAATCAGTTAAATTATTATGGACCCATCACTGATGAAGTGAAGTCATAAATACAGCTACATGATATAGCGATGAGTGCAGGTGCGCCTTTTATTTCTGGAGGAGATTTTAATTACATTCAGGATCTCTCCTTAGACTCCTCAAATCTGGGGAAGGGGCTACTTAAATCTAAAACCAAGAAAATCATTAATACAATAGTAGCCCACTTTCAATTGATAGATTCTTGGGGAGAAGACCACCCCTGCGGTTGCTCACTACAGCCTCTTTTCTTACTGCTATAAAAAAGCTTCTTAACTAGACTTTTTCTTGGTGTCCCGCGTATAGAAGAGACATGGATCATATATTTGGGCAACCGCTTTTTCAGATCACTCACTAACAACAGAGCTAGATGCTGCTATCGAGGAGAGGCCCAGATGGCAGCTCAGTAGGTCCAGGCTTTTGTCAAAACTGCGAAATTACCTAAAAACTCACTATAAGTGCATTCATGAGCTTAGGTACAGGATGGAGTTTTTTTCACAATTCGTCAGATACCACTAGGTTATAGCTTTCTCAAATTGCAGGAGTGTAATTGTTTTGGTCTTAACCTATCGCGTTCAGTTGTGGGGTTGTGGAATAATAGAGATTTCAGATAGTTGAGTGATTTTACAGACAGATACAGATACATAACTTAGGATGAGGTGTTAATATGTCTCAAGGGACTGAGACCTAGATTTTTCTTGAGTTTTTGTCAGATTATTTATTTTCTGAATACCAATATACCAACAATCAGTATACAAGAATACCCGTTCTGGAAGGCTTTAATAAGTAGTAAATTAGTTGGCATGGGTAACTGGTATAGATTACAGGTGATCACTTAGCTTAAGAATTGACTACAGTTTTTAGGGCAACATCTTCAAGAAAACACAATGCAGGAACACAAAAAACGATTGGCAGCTAATCTCTGAATTAGAGTATAAATCCTTGAGGGCAGCCAACTACGAAAGAATGACATTTTTGTCCCGATGGATGGCATATTACACTCCGGAGGACCTACATAAAATATTCACATCAGTTTTGGATCAATGTTTATGCTGTCATCAGGAGGGGAAGGGGAATTGGCTTCATATTTTTTTGTACTGCCCCAAATTGATTCCAAAACTGGTGGACTAAGATGTTGAGAATTAAAAAGTATGAGGAAGCATATACGAAGAGAGTAGGGAGGGTAAAGAGGTTTACTATTCATTACCTCGATGACCATCTGCCATTTTTGTAGTTCAATTAATTTGAACCAGATACTTTGATTCTGATTTTGCACCCAGAAGACATAAAATACCAGATTGTCTAATTGTTCATGCAACTCAGTGCTGAAGACCCATTTTCTATGATTCAATTCACAAGAGGTAAAACAAAGCACAGAGATGTATCAACTAATGTTGCTCTGATGCTGCTGTGACGCCCTGTGCTTGGGGTCTAAAAGAAACGCTGCATTGAGCAATTCACAATTTTGTGTCATGGTGCAGGGGGAGTGTGCACTGTCCAGCATATGGTTATAATGGAAAGATATTTTTCCAGTACGAATTCCCATGCCTAGAAAAACTAAGCAGATGCGAAATATTGTATGTGTGCTGTGCACCTCAGCAAACGTATCGCTTCATTTGTTTAGAGATGAATAGATCCCACCTTGTTTATGCATGTTTCAAGTTGACTCAAAGCCTGAGTTGGGTTTGTGCCAAAGCTTATGTGTGTTAGTACTTATCCACACAGTAATGATCACTTAATGCAAAGCAGCACAAAAACCGTTTTTGCGCTGAGGAAAGAGCACCTTTTCAACACAAAACACTGTTTACGGCAGAAAATAAGTACCATGTGCCCCTTTCCATTTCTTTGCGTCTCTTTGTGCCAGCAGGGCCTTAGTAAATACAGGTAAGAGTCCATAAATTGGCAGCACTGTTTGTGTATGCACCCTTTCTTATGTTGTGCTGCTTTACATAGACTCTGTTCTGTGTTGTTCTATATAATCCATTATTGTACACGTGTCTTCACAGTATCAAATTAGAAGGAGCAAGTTAGCTACCGGCACTCCTAAAACGGCATGGAATTACTGAGTGCAAGAAATCAATTCACTGTAATTAGCTGAGTAATAATGATTTTTGTCATAATTTTTTCCTCTTGGGGGGGTCTGAAATCACGTCTACTACTTGAACACAGATATGATTGAGCTTCCATCTGATTTAGATAAATATTCTGTTCTTGATAATCACCTTGGTAATTCGTCCTGCTCATTACTTTCGTTCTAATTTGTCTTAACCATATGCGAATTTTGTCATTAGTATAAAGGGACATTATATTATATGTTCCCAGTGTTATTTTGGGGTTGGCTCATTATTTTAAAATACCCTCCTTTCCAGTGTGGAGGTGTCTAATTTTGCTGCCATTTTTTTATTTTTGCAGAATTTTCATTATTAAAGCATGCATAAACATGTTTTATTGGAGCCTTTGTATATAGTGTCAACTCATTCCTTTTTCTGTGTACTCAGCGGCACAGGCCACACATACAAAGGAAGCTTATGGAGTCCTGCCAGACACTTGCTTCAGGGTTACCTTACCTATTACAGCATCTCCCGACAGTAGACATACACAATCAGATGGTCAGCATTGTCAGGTACGTTTATGGCTGTCATAAGGTAGTGTAAGGGGAAGTGTTAAGGGTGTGGCCCAATAAGACAAAAGAGGCCTTGCCTCAAAATGTGCAAGTGGAATTGACTGGGCTATTCGTGCTCTGGTGTAATAAATGTGTCTCTATGTCTAGAAATAGGGTGAACCAGGAGAAGACATGGATATTCAATATATGAAGAAGTATACATTTCTATATGACTATTAAGTAATAGCAATAGCTTTGGCCATGATTGTGGTGTGCATACAATATTTGGGCCCATATTTATGAAAAGTTTGTGCCACCTTTGCATCATTTTTGTTTGCGCAAGAGTGTCCCAAACCTACCGCCATATTAATATTTGGACGCTAGACACGTCAAAATATCAGAGTTAGCATCATTTTTTGGGAGCACCAACCCACCTTGCGTCGTATTACGACAATGATATACAAGGTAGGTGTTCCCTTCCAAAAAATGACGCTAGCCCTCCAGTGCCATATTTACCCCCCTGACGCAAAAATGACGCACAGAAAGGAAGCGGTTCAAAAAAATGACACAAAGGTCAATTTGCATCAAATTTTAACACCTGGTCAAATCAGGTATTAAAAAGAGGAGAAGGATCATTGGCAACCTCCTGGATTACATGGAACTGTTATTGCTCCAGCTTGGCACACGCCACAGACACCAGGAACGACAACAGGTCCCTCCACCACCACCGCAGCATCCCCAAACACGACCACAGCATCCACAAAGGCAGCGCAGAAGGCGGGAGAGGATCTTTTGACAGCATACAACCATCCTTGGCCTCAGGGAACAAGATGTCATTAGGAATTACCATCTGAACTGGGAGTCAGTAGTATGCATGCTTCTCCACATTGCGCCAGACATCACTGCAAGAGTGGACACTCCAACAAACATACCATCCATGACCAAACTCTTCGCTGTCCTCCATATGCTGATGTCAGGATCTTTTCAGACAATGGATGCACAAGTGGCTGGTATCTCCCAGCCATCATTCTTGGTCTTCCTTCCAAAGGTTCTGGATGCAATCATACGCCTCACCCCCCCCACACACATCTCCTACCCCAACACCCAGCAACTGCAGCAGCAGACCAAGCAAGGTTTCTATCTAATTGCTGGGTTCCCCCATGTGCTGGGTGGAGTGGACTGCACTCATGTCCAACTGGTGCAACCTGCAGCAACGGAGCACCTATACAGGAACTGCAAACACACCCATTCCATAAATGTGCAGGCCAGTGTGGACCACAGTGGGCTCTTCTCAAGCATCCTTGACAAAATACCCCAGCAGCGTACATGATGCCTACACATTCTGGCATACCATCAGCAAGCGGTTCCAGGATGGGCAATATGGCAACGGCCTACTCGTAGGTAAGCCAGCATACCAATCAGTACACAGACAACTCAACAACCATGTAGGACAAACAAGACATACACCACCCTAAACACAATGCATAGTGTCACAGATGTACAGGCAACAATACATATGCCACATGCCACACTACACCGCAATCATCGCACATCACACATACGCCCACATGTACATAAAACAGCCACAACCTAACTCACGCACCACATGAGGACAAGTGGAGCTATGTCTCCTTTGCATACAGAAGCTGGGCCCAAACTACTACCAGTATCCACTGGTTGACATCTAAATACAGATCCCACACACATTACACCTAATAATGTATAGTTCATCAATGTGAATAGCATAGGCCATGTCACTGTAAAGAAAGCACACATAGGCACAGCCCCACATTAGTCATGGGGTTCAAACCTCTGGCAGCACAAATATCAAATGCCACCCAGGTGTTGCCATGACCAATGACATATCACCTACACATACCTGACATACCTGTAGTGTGCACATTCACCTGTCTGCTGCATTGTGTCACGCACATAGGAATACAACATTACCTGCCATGAAATACCATGGGACAGAATGAAGAGAAGTCGTGCAGCACCTAGTCCAGTGCCACCTCACATGCGCCCCTTAGAGCCTCCTAATGCCACCATGTCTGTGCCGTATACAACAAACTGCCCACCATGGGGCATAGTTTGTGCAATACTGTAAAGCTCATGGATGCCATAGTAGAATTCTGTAGGAGTATAGAGGACATACCTGATCTTTCATGCACCATGCATAGGGACCCATGTAAAAGAATGGCATGCCCCCCACCAACGCCTGTACTGTGCATGTGTTGAAAGTGCCTGTGATAACTCATGTATAGGAACTTAGGAGATTCCACAGCACTGAATATTGCTCATCCTTCAATGGTGTGATTCACACCATAGTACACTTGATGGTTGGCACAGCCATCATCTGCCACAAAGGGCCACTATGTGTCACACTGCATGCGTAGTGTCACATGTTAACATGGAGGCCAGGGTTTGGCTTTGTAGGGCTACCATGGTGTCTCTAAAGATAACACCACTGTGGTGCAAGGAGGTGAAAGGTTCCACCAACAATAGGACACTGGCACACACATGGACAACACAACACATATTTGCATGGGTGAACCATCAGTTTCGATTGAATATTACAATCCCCAGGTCCCTGAGCCACAACCCAAGAGCGTCATGTCCATCAATACAGACCTATGAAACCATTCCACAAAACAGGGACATACACTATACCAGAAGCAAGTCTGAGTCACAACTACACCTAAACCTAACAACTACCAAGGTACATACCAAAACACTATCAAACATTACCAACACATCTTCTCTCATTCCTTTGCAGCTGACCAAGGTTACGGCATACAGCAATGAGTGATGACTCCATTTGGCAATCCCACAACGGTCGAAGAGTGTGCATATAATGAAGGACACAGAAGAACATGAAATGTGGTGGAGAGGACATTTGGGCTTCTGAAGTCAAGGTTCAGGTGCCAGGCCCAGACAGGAGGAAGCCTGTTGTATGCTCCATCACTGGTATGTAAGATGATACAGGTATGTGCTATCTTGCATAATATATATACGGACCAATGTTTCCTGGGATGAACAGGTAGATGTCCCCAATGAGGAGGAGGATGACAATGTTGCAACATATTTGTAGGGGGAACTACAAAACGCTGCTGCAGGAGTTTGCAGGAGACTACAAATTGTACAGAACTTCTACACATAGTCACTGTGCAAATAATATCACTTTGTAAATATTACCAATAAATTAGTTTGCACAAGAATCTCCATGGTCTACTCATTCTCCACTACATATACCATTGGAATGTAAATCATACCTCAGAGAGCAGGAAAGAAACACAACAGTTACAAGTATGTTTGTAACATAGTCTGTGATATAAGAGGGTCTAGTGCCTCTATGTCACACTTCAGTGTCACATAGCTCCCAGGCATGTGGCTCTCGAAGACCTAGATCCATGCACCACTAAATATAACATGGTGTTAGTTGGGCAATGTGCAAACTCCCAACCCTTTCCAAACATCATCCGACACCTGGCAGGATGTATGCAAGGGGGGCATACATAAGGTAGGGGCTGTTATCAAATAGTGTTTAAGTAATGTAGGAACTGAACAGTGTCACATCTCAGGTGGATTACTGCTACGCCAGCACAGTGCACGTGTGACAAGTGGGGACACCATTGGTAACTATGGACCTTCATTTACTGTTCAGGGTTAGTAACCAACGTTAGAGCCAGAGCCTGCACTGTATATCAATGGGCTCATGTCCTGGCACTGCCATTGGACCCAACACTGTCACATGTTGTGCTGTACCTCAAATATGGCACACACACGTTGGCTGTGGAGTACGCTATGCGTTCCCAGACAAATGAAGCAGCAATGGGTGCTGAACCACTCTCCAAACATATGGCCTATTGTCAGGATTTATGAATAAAATGGGACAATGTGCCACCAAATTGGTGTCTGGGCGGAATGTAGGCAGAGCGTGTTCCCCTCCCTATGTACATTCTATATACACTTGTCACACAAATCTGCTGTCTTGGCACATGCCTACAGCTAATCCGGATATACATGTGAAAACCGATATACAGGTGTATGACCTAGGTGACAAAGGGTTTGCAATAACCAACAATGGTTGACATGTGTCAGCAAGGTAACCTAGTATAGTCTGTATTACACCATCACACAGCACATATCAGTACACACCACTCATTGACACTCACATGCCAGACCAAGAGAAAGTTACCAACAGTGACAAAATTCCCTAATATCTCTAGGTCTCCAACATGCAATTCAGGTGTTGGATGTGCAGGTATGCCCAGAATTGTCCAAACAAGTCACAGAACCATCCAAATATGAATGGGAGAAGTAGACAGATATGTTACATGTGGCTAATAAAAAAAGCAGCACTGAGACAAGTTCACTAGTATCATTCACTCATGGTAAGAGTGACATAGGTTGTGGAATGCAGGAATTATTGAATACCCGTGTTCAATGAAGGATGCGGATGGACAGCTGAGAGATACCCACAGATACTTAGAGATACAATATGGGAGGTCACTTGGAGACGATACAAGTGCTGTGGCAGTTGTAATGTCATGTGTGTGTGGAAGTCATGTAATCTCGCAAAACCAGGAAATGGGATGACAACTATCATGTAGCCAGTAGTAGAAGAAGTGTACATCTTCAATTTAGACAAGTCACACAGATCCACGTATCCATGTATGACTGGACAATGTTCCTGTAGAAGATGTGCACAAAATGTGAGTAGCCTAAAGATTGGCAGCAATGTAGGACACAATCTATTTCTAACAAGATATGCGGTAAAAGATGGAGAAGGCACACACATAGACCAATACTGACTGTGCAACACATCAATGTCAACATGCGTTCACTCAGCATATGGACAGAGAGGATGGCTAGGGCAGTACATAACCCACTCATGTTTGACACTACAGTAACCTGTTACTTGCCAATCACATACCATCATGACAGGAGGCAGTGACAGATGACACCATCTGTCCCCTGGCTCGTTCCTAAATTACACGTTACAACAGAGATACAAGCCCTAACCAAGCTGCCCATGGAAATTATTAAGGACATAAAATCATGTCTGTCAGACCATGCTAAATGATGAGACATGTCCTACATGTGCAAGTAGCCAGTCCTCAGTACATGACAAGGAAAGGCTGACATCAAGTGCCCCGGAGGAAAAACAATATCCCTGTCCTTTTGATCACAATCGTGCATATGTCTGTCTGCAGGGGGCAGTGCATTGCTCTGCTGAAGAGCTATCATGAAGAGGCTAGATCCCTGCCCAAAAACCCCTAACACCACTGCTCGGGCTGCGTAGACTTTTGACATTGTCAGTGGCCTGATGCATGTGCACAGTGGACTGAGTAGTGTGGAGCACTGTAAATCTGTGCCTAAACATCCAACCATGGATTTGGGTGGGCATAAAAACTCCCACAGTAGAGATGATGAGTAGGCTGCCATCTTTGCCAGGATGCAATACTGCTACGCAGTGGAATACCATTGTATTTGACAGTCATAGCAAACATGATGAGGTTGATTGTGAGTACCTAATTGGTGGCATACACAAATATGCCAGATATCTCGGCACACATGTACCACTTAAATGCACAGGCAACTTTCCACAAATTTAAGTGCATACGTATCACAAGATCACTGACAGAATAAAATGACCTTCAGATGTGTTCTAACATACGGAATCATAATTGGCACTGATATAACTACACAGGCATTTGTCAAAGTCCAACATGTGTCCATGCAGGAAGATAGATATGTGAGGTTTCATATCCCATGAACACACCACTGTGGTCATAGTTTACTGAAATGATACTACATATATCTTTTCACACAAGGCATATAGTAACCTTCAGTGACACTTGTGTACACCATCTCCTGCATCTAAGATACATGGGAAACTATATGTCACGTGTGTAGCAGAGCATCATGGAGGCTGGACCTAACTACACACCACACAGTGGACACACATGCACACACATTTCCAGGGTAACTTGATTTCAACCCGGCCGTAGTCCACTGCATCCTCTGAGTACTATTAGTCATGGGTATCACATGCTTTCCCATGTATTGAACATAGCCCATCATATTATTGTGTTGTTGGTATAAGTACATTTGTATATCAGACATTACAGTGTGGTAGACCCACAAATATGTGTTGGAACATATATGTACACTCATAGTACACATGTGCTAATATATATGTGGACACAGTCTAGCTACACATGCACATATGCACACAGTATCCGTCATTGCATCACACACATATGCAAACATATTGGTAACACATACCAATGTTACTGTAAAGATATTGTTAGAAATGGGGTCTTTGGTTGGCAGTCAGGTTACCCCCTGTCCAAGCAAGGACCCTGACTCTAGTTAGGATAAAGGAGAATCACCCTCAGTTGACCCCCGTTCATCCCCTTGGTAGCTTGGCACAAGCAGGCAGTCTTAACTTCAGAGTCTAGGTGTAAAGTATTTGTACAAACACACACAGTAACTCAGTGAAAACACTACAAAATGACACAATACAGGTTAGAAAAAAGGTAATATTTATCTAAACAAAACAAGACAAAAATCCAACATTCACAAGTCAAGTTATTAAATGTTAAAAGCAAGAAAGTCTTAAATCCTTGAGAAAACAGTAAAAATACTGTTAGCGTTGAAAAGCACCTGGGTAGCGTCAAAATAACACGCACGGGCGAGTGTGCGTCGGAAAAGCCACGTGATCCGTCGATTTCTCACCTGCAGCAAGATCGTGCGTCATTTCTCCTCCTCAGGTCAGGTCGGCGTGCTTCGTTTTTCCTCTCCGTAGGAGAGCGATGCGTTGATCCGGGCAGGCACTCAGGTCCAGGCAGGCTGGGAGTCGTTTTTCCGTACCCAGCGAGGTTTGCGTCGAAAATCCTGCTGCACGGTATCAGCAAAACCGTACTATGTTGGTTGAGACGTTATCAGCCTCCGTCAGCGGGTGTTATGTGTCATTTCTCCAGCTGCGTGTGTTGCTCTTCCAGCTGCAATGCCATTGGAGCGTCGATTTCTGCCGCGAAGTTGGCAGCGTGTCATTTCTCAGCCGCGTCTCAGAAGGCGCATCGATATTTTCCGCGCACAACGATCTGTGCGTGGATTTTCAATCCTGGTCTGTCAGCTTCACTTGTCAAGGCCCCAGGAACTAAATAGGGCACCACTTGGCAGGGCAGGAGTCTCAGCAGAGAGTCCAGATGCTACCAGGAGAAGTCTTTGATGGCCCTGAGTCTTCAACAACCAGAGGCAAGCTCAGGACACGCCCCTGGAGATTTCCTCACAAGCAGGAATGCACAACAAAGTCCAGTCTTTGGCCCCTAGCACAAGCAGAAGCAGCAACTGCAGGATAGCTCCACAAAGCACAGTCACAGACAGGGCAGCACTTCTCAGCTCTTTAGCTCTTCCCCAAGCAGATGTTCCTCTTGATGTCCAAAAGTGATCTAAAGTCTGTGGTTTTGGATGCTCTTCTTATACCCATTTTGGCCTTTGAAGTAGGCCGACTTCAAAGGAAAGTCTCTCTTGTTTGTGAAATCCTGCCTTGCCCAGGCCAGGCCCCAGACACACACCATGGGGTTGGAGACTGCATTGTGTGAGGGCAGGCACATCCCTTTCAGGTGAAAGTGACAACTCCTCCCCTCCTTCCTAGCACGGATGGCTCATCAGGATATGCAGGCTACACCCCAGCTCCCTTTGTGTCTCTGTCTAGAGAAAGGTGCAAACAGCCCAACTGTCAAACTGACCCAGACAGGGAATCCACAAACAGGCAGGGTCACAGAATGGTTTAAGCAAGAAAATACCCACTTTTTAAAAGTGGCACTTTCAAACACACAATCTCAAAACCAACTTTACTAAAAGATGTATTTTTAAATTGTGAGCTCAGAGACCCCAGACTCCACATGTCTATCTCCTCCCAAACGGAATCTACGATTTAATCATATTTAAAGGCAGCCTCCGTGTTAACCTATGAGAGAGATAGGCCTTGCAACAGTGAAAACCTAATTTGGCAGTATTTCAAAGTCAGGACATATAAACCACATTAGTATATGTCCTACCTTAAACATACACTGCACCCTGCCGTTGGGGCTACCGGTGGCCTACCTTAGGGGTGTCTTACATCTAAGAAAAGTGAAGGTTTAGGCCTAGCAAGTGGGGACACTTGCCAAGTCGAATTGGCAGTTTAAAACTGCACACACAGACACTGCAGTGGCAGGTCTGAGCATTGTTTACAGGGCTACTTATGGGGGTGGCACAATCAGCGCTGCAAGCCCACTAGTAGCATTTGACTTACAGGCCCTGGGCACCTTTAGTGCACTGTACTAGGGACTTACCAGTAAATCAAATATGGCAATTATGGAAATTCAATTACACATACATTTTACATAGGTGTACTTGCACATTAGCACTGGATAGCAGTGGTAAAGTGCCCAGAGTAACAAAAGCAACAAAAACAGAGTCCAGCACACATCAACAACCTTGGAAACAGAGGACAAAAGTTACGGGAGACCACACGACAGCTGCCAAGTCTAAGAGATATGAACGGACATGCACACACTGGTAGCCATAACATACTGACTACATACATGCATAGCCCCTGTGACATTGTATGTGAGTCTGGGTACACTGTAAGCCTTTCCAAACAGTTTCCACACATTCCGGTAATGCGTTAAATATTTGGACTCAACTGGCTACATTCCATACTCCGCAAGGCCTTGCCAGACTGTATGGGAAGGAATACCATGCATGACTGTCATGTGTCAAACATTTAGATGCAAATGCCAGAACTTCATACTTTCCTATGCAGAAAAATGAAGCCTGGCCCCCTGAGTGTCAATTGCAAGTCCACAGACCTTGTCAGGCACAATGGGAAAAAAAAGATGCATAGCTGAAAACGCGATGCACAGGCCCAGGAAGTGATGAAACAGGACAACCTGCCTCCATGCATGGTACAGTGAGTTCACTTTCAATTTCACTTTCACTTCATAGCCTCATTGTCTGTGACTGTGTGAGGGTGGGTTGAGCTGGTGTTGTTGGTGGATTGGAGTGTAGGAGTGTTTGTGCTGTGTCCTGTTGCTGTTGTATTATATTTGTCTTTTCCTCAGTCTTTTGTTTATGGACTATATGTGTCACTGTATTGTGGAGTGTTTGTCTAAGAGTAGTATAGTTGCCAGGAACTTGGTCACAGTACTTTTGACAGCCCTGTGTTCCACACATAGCTTTCAATTACTCGCAAAATGGTACAGATGAAGTAAATGTACTGGGGTCTCTAGGGGGCTTATGTAGGATACACTTGCACCACTGGTGCCTCTATGAAAGTAGCCTCTTTCTAGCATGGTTACCCCCATTTTTGGCCTGTTTGTGAGTGTGTGTCAGTGTGTTTTTTCTGTGTCACTGGGATCCTGCTAGCCAGGACCCCAGTGCTCATAGATAAAAACCTATATGTCAGTATCTTTTGCCTGTCTCACTGGTACCCTGCTAGCCAGGACCCTTAGTGCTCATAGTTTGTGGCCTAATGTATGTGTTGTCAGTAGTGCTTGACTGTGTCACTGAGGCTCTGCTAACCAGAACCTCAGTGCTTATGCTCTCTCTGCCTTTAAATTTGTCACTATAGACTAGTGACTTCATTTACCAATTTCAATTGGCACACTGGACCCCCCCTTATAAGTCCCTAGTATATGGTATCTAGGTACCCATGGTACTGGAGTTCCAGGAGATCCATATGGGCTGCAGCATTTCTTTTTCCACCAATAGGGAGCCCAGACAAACCCTTGCACAGGCCTGGCATTGCAGCCTGCGTGAAATAACGCACACGCTATTTCACAGCCATTTTCACTGCACTTAAGTAACTTATAAGTCACATTTATGTCTAACCTTCACTAGCTGAAGGTTAGGTGCAAAGCTACTATGTGTGAGGGCACCCTTGCACTAGCAAAGGTGCCCCCACATAGTTCAGGGCCATTTCCCGGTACTTTGTGAGTGCGGGGACACCATTACACTCATGCACCACAAATAGGTCAATACCTATATGTAGCTTCACAATGGTAACTCCGATTATGGTCATGTAACATGTCTAAGATCATGGAATTGTCCCCCCATTCCAAATCTGGTATTAGGGAACCAATGCTATGCATCCTGGGGGCTCCAACATGGACCCCCAGTACTGCCAAACCAGCTCTCTGAGGCTTGCACTGCAGCTACAGTAGCTGCCACCTCACTGACAGGGTTCTGTCCACCTGGAGTCCCAGGCAGGCAGAAAAAGCATTTCCTCTGAGAGCAGGGTGTACACCCTCTCCCTTTGGAAATAGGTATTACAGGCAGGGGAGTGGTAGCCTCCCCCACCCTCTGGAAATGCTTTGAAGGGCACAGATGGTGCCCTCCTTGCATAAACCAATCTACACCGGTTCAGGGACCGCTTCTCCCCTGCTCTGGCGTGAAACTGTACAAAAGAAAGGGAAGTGACCAATCTCCTGTCCATCACCACCCTAGGGGTGGTGCCCAGAGCTCCTCCAGTGTGTCCCAGACTTCAGCCATCTTGCTTTGCAAGGTATGGGGGCACCCTGGAGGCCTCTGAGTGGCCAGTGCCAGCAGGTGACATCATAGACCCCTCCTGATAGGTCCATACCTGATACCTGAAGAAGATTTATTGTTTAGTTACTTAAAACCATAACACAAAAAATAAAAAATAGATAAACACTATATAAAAAGGTTAAAAAAAGTTTCCATCAAATAATTTTATACATTGTTCAGTCATTTTGATTCGCGCTCCATATGAGCTTGTTTTAAAAGATGGTTGAGTATTGCCACTTAAGATTTTGCATTGCTCCAGTGTGAGTAGAGCAGCGCTTGATGCCATTGTGGTCCATTGTCAGGCATTGAGCCTGACCACTTCCTGTGGATCAACAGGGGGGGAGTGCTGCTTGTTTAAATCCTACCTTTGTGACACCTGCAGTAGAAACTTTACCAAGGCACAAGTCAACTGTAGGTCACCAGGCGCAAAGCATCCCATTACTGCTTGCCTCCGTGTCCGTATGCCTTTTCCATTAAATTTGCTCTTCAGTAGGGCTTTTCGTTCTAGTGCAAGATGATTGCATGAACAGAGGACATGGAGGAGATCTTCTGTGTCCTCACCGCACAGACGGCAGATAGAGTAGGTTACGTCCCTCAACCAGGGGGCCGCATTTAAAGCGAGTGGAAGGAGACCAAGTCGGTAATTTAAGAAGTCGTCCTTTGTTTGTTTCGAGAAGCCCTGGCCTAGGTATGGCTGTGGTGTCGAAGATGTGTAGGTCTGCAGGGTCATCCAGGCGTGAGACCTCCGTGAGAAGGCTGCTTTGTCCTCCAGTAGTGACTGGAGCCTAAGTGATTTCCCAGCTGCTTTCTTAAAGGCATTGTGTGGGATTGGGGTCCTCCACAAGTCCGTTAGCCCAGTCTTCTTAAGTGAGTCATCTAAGTGTATTCTGAACGGGGAGGTGTTCTTACGTTCAAGCTCATGCCACAAATGGTAGTTGAGAGTGCCCAGGGAGGCACCGCGGGCTTTGCTCCAAAAGTTTATATAGGCGACGGGTCAAGCCAGGGATTGGTTCAGCAGACCAAACTTTAGTCTCAGTTGGGCAGGGGAGATGAATCTGGGGATGTTGAAGATCGTCCGGTAAGCTTTGCTCACTGGACGGTTTAAGATATCAGAGTCCCTGCCTCTTTGTACTTCACTCCCGTATGCTATAGTGGGGATGAGCTTGGCTTTTAGCACTTTTAAGAGGGGGGTGTATGAGGGCCCGTTCAGAAGGGTTTTTAGTCTTTTTAGAGCGAGTGCTATGGCTAGACCTTTTCCCATTAGGCTTTTCCTTTGATGCACGAAGTTCCCCGATTTGTCAACAGTGACTCCAAAATATTTGTACTTATCTGTTTGGACCAGTCATGTCCCCAAAACTAGGCTCTCGAGGGTGTCTTTGACCTAATTGACATTATGCGTGTTTTGCAAAAGTTTGCTGTCAAGGCATTTGTAGCTGTGTAGTGCTGAGTGGCGTTGAGTAGACTCTGAAGGCCTATTTCCATGTGGCTCAGTAGTACGATATTGTCTGTGTACATGAGGCATGGTAGCTCGAGGTCCCCAATTTTTGGAGGGTGCGAGTTTGTGAGGGTGAGTGCACCCGCTAAGTCTGCTAGATATAGATTGAACAGGGTAGGGCCAGAACGGAGCCCTGTTTTAGGCCTTTGGTAGTAGGGATCCGCCTTGAGAGATGAGTGCCTGTGTCTAGTTTTATCTGGACCCATGTGTCTGTGTGGAGGGCTATTATTAGGCGTAGAAGTGGATGGGGAAGCCCCCAGGTTGCAAGCTTCTTCCACTGTCGGTTCTTGTCCACATGGTCGAATGCAGCCTTAAGGTCAACAAAGCATAGGTGGAGCTTTAGGTTTGTCAGAAGTTCTGGATTACCCGGGCCACCATGGAGTCGCCTTATGCTGGAGCTGATTTTTCTCTTTGCATCTCGTAGTGCTGTCCTATGGGCTTGCACCAGGTGAGTTGCTGCTGCAGAAGGTGGCGGTCGCCTGTTGGTGATTGGTACCGCAAACATTCCACTAAGCCTGGTTGTGAGTTGTTCCCATTTCTGCACTTTGCTATTGTTAGTTGTTTCTAGTTCGAGTGCGAGATCTGTTGCTGCTTTGATGAGTTGATCAATGTTTGATTGTCCACATTTGACACGCTTGCAATTTGTGGTAAAGGTGGTGATGTGTGCAATGTTCGTTTTCTCCATTTTGGTTATCCCCAGATTGATGGATAATTCCTGTGGGCAGTGATCACTCTCTCACCTGTTGCCTAGCTGATAAGAGGATACTTGCTTGAATAGTGGAAGAGAAATGAACGTGTAGTCAACCATGGTGGATGCTGTTGTTGAAAAGTATGATGTTGCCTGAGGCAAGTCCTCAGTAAATCTGCCATTCAGGGCTCTTAGCTGTAACAGTTCTAAGCCGTTGAGCAGAGTCCTGATAAGGTAGACAATCCCCCTCTCAGGGCTATTTAGGGTCTTTCCTGTGGGTTCTCTTCAGATTCTGCTTGCAAGTTTCCTTCAGGAATCCTCTGCAACAACTTCAGACTCTTCTGACCTCAGATCAACCGCAGCCTGCTCCAAGAAACGCTGAAACTGCAAAAAAGTGTCTACAAGAGACACTTTACTTCAGCAACCTCAGATCCAAGTCAGCAACTGCAACAGTTTCCACGAAGTATACGCTCTGGGGACTCCCTATCTTCATCCTGCACCAGAAGGATCAAAGAAACCTCCTGTGCAGTGACGGAGTCACTCCCCTGCTCCAAGCAGGCACCTTCCAAGACAACGACCAGTACCCTGGGACTCCTCTCACAGTGACGAGCATGCTCCTAAGGACACAGAGGGTGGACATCATCGACATAGACTGTTCTGAGGTCCTGCTGATGCAATTTGGAGGAGGTAAGACCTTGCCTTCCCCAGAGCAATGGTACCCCTGTGTACTGCATCTTCTTCGCCTCCTGAGGCCTCTGTGCACTCTTTGCAAAATTCCTTCATGCACAGCCTGACCCAGGTCCCCAGGACTCCATCCTGCGACGCTCAGCTCACTGAGTTGCTCTCTGGCGGCGCTGGACCTTCTTTTGTTGGGCTGTGTAAACTGTGTTTTGCACCTCCTTTGAACCCATCTCCTGTGACTCCCTGGGGGTGCTGGCTGGCATCCTGAGGGCTCTATAAAGTGCTGAGAGTTCCCTCTTCCTCCTCACACAGAGTCAAGGCCCTCAGGTCCCTCCTGGGTCCATCCAGCACCATTTTGATCCAAGGATCATTGCTGAGCCCCACACTGTTCAATGTCTAAACGATCCCACTCGCCCCCATTGTCAGAAAATACGGCATGAATATCATCTCCTATGCTAATGACACCCAACTGATCCTCTCCCTGACCGAGAACCCATCAACAGCCAGGAAGAATTTCAGAGATGGGATGGAAGCAGTAGCCACCTGGATGAGAGAAAGCTGCCTCAAAGCTGAACTCAGACAAAACAAAGATCCTTGTCCTGGAAATCTCACCATTGGCCTGGGACAACTCTTGGTGGCCCTCAACACTCGGCAAACCCCTCACCCCTACGGACCACACATGCAACCTCGGCGTCATCCTCGACTGAATGCTCACCATGACCAGGCAGGTCAACTCTGTTGCCTCCACCTGCTTCTACACCCTCTGACACCTACGAAAGATCCTACTGCTGGAAAACCGTGACACATACCCTCATCACAAGCAGACTTGACTACGGCAATGCCCTCTATGCGGGAACCTCCAATAAAAACCTGAACAAGTTACAACAGATCCAGAACGCCGCCGCCAGACTCCTCCTAGACCTCCCCCAATGAGAACACATCACAGAACACCTGAAGAACATCCACTGACTCACCATCAAGAAGAGGATAAACTTCAAACTCACCTACAAAGCCCTCCACGATGATGGACCCAACTACCTCAACAACCATATCAACTGGTACTCCCCTCCCAGATCCCTCCACTCATCCCAAAAGTCAGTTGCCAACATACCTCGAATAAAGAATTCCTCGGCTGAAGGAAGATCGTTTTCATACCTGGCAGCAAAAAGTTCGAACACCTTACCACTGCACCTCAGACAGTCACCATTGTTGCCTCAGTTCAGGAAGGACCTCAAGATATGGCTCTTCGACTTATCTGTGGGGCCGCTCCTCAGTGCCTTGAGACCCTATGGGTGAATAGTGCGCTATACAGACTGTGATTGATTGATGGCTGCCATAATGGGCGGATTGGAACGGTTGGAGAAAGAGAGTGCCAAAAATCATAAGTTGCTAAAGTACTGCAATTTTTTTTTTTAAATTGTGAACTGTTAGTGCCACAACCTCCCAGTTCCGTCCCTCTCCCTTTTACTGTTCTTAGATATTTATAGTGGGTTTTATATGGGTATTGTTAGTTTAGTGAAATACTATAAGGTAGTGTTGGACCTGGCCCTTTCTACATGGTCATTGCCTACTCCTCCTAATTTTTCTGACCCTGTTTGGCTGACGTTATGACTCTGGTCACTCTATCACTGCTAATTAGTGCTAAAGTGCATGTGCTCTCCCTTGTGGTATGATTGGCTTACACCTGATTGGCACATTTAGTTTACCTGTAAGTCCCTTGTACAGTGGTATCCCTATACCCAGGTCCTGTAAATTAAATGCTACTAGTGGGCCTGCAGCACAGCTTGCACCACCCAGAGAAGTAGACTTTAAAACCTGTCTTAGGCTGACTAGCGCAGGGCCTGCATGCACAGTTTACTGCCACAGGGACCTGGCTTCTAAATTTACTTGCCAGGTCCAGAACCTTTTACTACATGTAAGTCACCCGTAAGGTAGGCCCTAGCTAGCCCTATTGGCAGGGTGCTATGTATGTAGAAAGCAGGACATGTGCCTAGTAGTGTGGCCTGTCCTGGTAGTGACAAACAGCCTATTTGGTTTCTCACTGCTGAAAGTGCTGCCTTCTCATAGACATGCCTTATGTCTAGGGGGTTTTGTCTGATTTATGAGAAGTAGCGTAGGCATGCTTGGTATGGTTGTAATGGTAGTGAGAAATGCTGCTTACTGGTGTAAGTGGATTTTTTATTACCATTATAGAAATGCCACTTCTAGAAAGTGAGTATTTCTCTGTGCTCATGACTCTGGAGTGTTGCAGCTTGACTCCAATCCACATCTGGGCAGAGTGACAGCTGGGCTTTGTGCCTACATTTCAGACAGCCTGTACACAGGGAGGGAGGAGGTGTCACAGAGGTGCATCTACATATTGAATGGTCTTTCTGGGCCGAGAGAAGGGGAGGCGGGCACACTTGCCTTTGTGAAGGCTGTGCCCTGGCCTCACACAAACGGCTCATTTACCCCCAACTGATGTCTGGACCCTGTGCTGGAGGAGAGAGGGGACACTCCTAGAGCCAGTTGGAGCTGGTTAGAATCTCCTCTCCTCATTGAATATGCTTTGCAAAACTGTTTATAAGGACCTGGGCCTCATTTTCTTGCACCGCAGGATTAGCACCCTACAGCCTTTGACCCCCCCCTCTTTTGGAGCATCGTTCTACAGGAGCACGGTAGGAACTTCTGGCAGGACAGGAGAGGGAATCCTCAGTGGAGGACCCGTCCCTGCGAGCCTTGTCCTTACCGTATTTTCCCTAACAGGAGCGCCAGAGCTCCTGATCTCCGCATGGTGAGTGGAGACTCATCGCACTATAGATAACGTAAGCGCAGGATCGCTGGGAGCCTCCCAAATGTGGGTTATGATGATATCTTGCCATTCATGCATCTAGAATGACATGTGCATTGTTGGTAATGCCTACATGACTACTGCTTATAACCTATGTGTTATAAATTACCACTAGTGACTTTTGCAGATTAATAGTACTGTGCAATGTTCTGACAACTGCTTGGGTAGCAGGGTATTGCTGACATGTTATGTTTGGTCTAATGATGTTGTGTACAATACAGTTTATTTTTATATAACTTGGTGTTGTGTTCCATTTGTGGTGTATTTATTGCATTGCATGTGTAGAGTGTGTTGTGTAAACATTACCTCCGCTTTAGGCCTGACTGCTCGTGCCAAGCTACCAAGGGGGTGAGCAGGGGTTATCTTGGGTGTGTAACTAGTTGCATACCCTAGCCAACTAGAAACCCCATTTCTAACAGGTTGGCATAGGTTAGAATAAGTCTAGTTGGGGGGGTTTAGTACATTTTTTATTTTGGGAGGTTTGGGTCGGGGGTTATGTTGGGGGTCTATATGTATAAAAAATACAAAGAAATACAAAAAACTTTAAAAAATACTTTAAAATATATGTATTTGTTTAGGACATAGGTCAAGTTGGTCTTAGTGTGTAGCCTCAGTTTATGTTGTCCTACTTATATCTTATCTCTTAAAGGGGGTGGGGGGACAATGTTTAGAGTGTGGTGTTACATGTGTACGATTAGTTTACAATAGGTTAGATAGGTGTAGTGGTAAGTTAAGTTAAGTTAGTTTAGTGTAGGGTGGGCTTTTCAGGATATGTTTAGATATGATGTTTTTAATATATTGAAATAGATCCTGTTAGTATTAGCCTATTTTTTCTCCATGTCAAATGAGTGTCTAAGTGTTCTAATGTGTGCACTGTAGGAGGAATGGCTTAGGGTATGCTTCATGTCTTTATTTCCATGGATTACCATGTGCATCCCCTATGACCTACGAGCTGCCAGACAGGCTGCGAAATGACATCAGATAGTCAATACATTTGTCTTCCACTGTTCCAGCCATTCACATTGCATATGTATATGTTATCTTGGACAGGTAAGTATGGAACTTCAACTGTCATTGGTGGGGTCTAGCGGGATCATTGTTAGTAAGTGTAGCACATATGACAATAGCCAAATATGGGACTGTATCCTGCAACACTGACAGCTGCCTGTCACTAATTAGATTAGCCTCTTCTGAACCACACATATTAGTTGTGCTGGTGCTCCCATCTGGGTAAATTACCATAGACTTGGCTCAGACCCATACATGCCATATGTCAACTTCCAAGGATATCTGTTCAATACATGTATTGAAGACTCTGTAAGTTGGGTGTAGCCCACAACACCAACATTCACCTTTCTCATGTTAGGATCCTAGTGTGTGGCTTTATGTCTGGCAGTAATGCAATCATGTAATTATGTCCTGTACTCATTGACATGGCTTCACACAATTCATTAATTTAGATGAGTTGATGGATCACAGTAACCGTAGAAATGTTACATGTGAACAAGGCGCTTTATTTACAGGTGTAAGTGTATTTTCCAATGATATACAATGTGCAGTTCACAGACCCCATGAGAGATCCTTAGCTATTTGTTGTACAATCAGAGTCCATGGGTGAGGGGCATGACATGAGACTTGGTTAAGAGAGGTGTGCATTAGTGAGGAGGTGTCTAAATTGCCAATATGTAAGGTTTGAGACACTGACAGTTCATAGCAGACAAGTCAACAGTGGTTGAGTGGAGAGGGCACGTTGCCTGCTGTCGCAACACTGGCATGACCTTGAGCACAGAACTAAGGAGATACTGTCTATGTGACACAGATTGGTGCTACCAGGTGGTTTTCCCTGTGAATGTTGTTCCTTCCACATCTTCATCCTTTGATGTTTGTGGTGCCTCCTGTGCCATGGATAGTGCTGTTGTTGAGGTTGAGGGGGCCACACACACATCAGGGGATAGAGATGTGGAGTCAAAGGTCCCAGCAGCTGCCATTTGTGGGAACACATAAGGCATCACTGCAGCAAGGAGGAACTGCTGATTTCTCAACACCACAGCAATATCACGGTGGTAGGCAGCCATGGTTTCTATGAGGGATGCCACTTCCTGCTACATGGACTCCAGGGTATTCTGTATAGCCTCCAGCCTTTTTATCTATCATGCTGCTGCCACTTTGGGAAGGCAATTGTTGAAGCCTCTGCCTCATGACAGCAGCTGTGCCGGCCAGGGACTGCTGGAGTCCATGTAGCATGGAGTGGATGCCTCTGATGGCAGCTGAGTTGTCCTTAATTGGACTGGGGCACCTCTGCGCTCCTTCTAGGCTGCCTGCCATGGTTTCCATCCCCACCTGTAACTGCTTGGCCAGCGCCCACTGTACTCTTACCACTGTCCTTTGGAAGGTGCTGTCTGGGTTCCCCGAGTCTTGGGCTGTGTCATGACTGGCTGGTGCTGTGTGTTGGTAGGTAGGTAGTTCATGTGGAGACCACCAATGCTGTGTGTCCTCCCTGCAACTTAAGGTGGTGTATGGAGGGAACCTAGGGCATCCTGGAGAGTCTCTTAATTGATGGTCGGCAGCTGGTCCTCCATGTCAGTAAAATCCAGGTCCGGCAGGTGGCAGGAGGTAAGGAATCATCCTCTGCAATGAGATAGTGAAATGTCAATCTTGGATTGTGGTGGCTATTAACATGGCACATAATTTACTTACTACTAGAGGCTCAGTGACATGTTACAGACCCAAGGATGTAGTTGTATATTATGTGTAGCATTGTGTATCACACATGGGGCAAGCTCACAAGGTATTTTCGGGCATATTTAAGAGCCTCTAGCACCACCGGAGCTTCACTTTTTGTGATGCTCCGGTGGCACAATGCCCTGCGCCGTATTTACAAGGTGGCGCTAAGTGACTTATTGTGGCTTTACACTACTTTATAAATAGGGTTCCTTCACATGCAGCACTTTGCGCGGTAGGGGAGTGCACTGGCTGTTGCTGTGAGCGTGCCCCAGCAACACCCATTGTATATTGACACTGCCTCAGATTTATGAGTTTTTGTAGACCAGAGGCATTCCAAAACAGAACACCACCCCAGGGGTGGCATTAGCATGGTGCAACAAAGTGAAATACCATATTTTCTCCTTCTTTTTCACTTTTTCTATGTGTGTGCTGCATTTTTCAGCACACATAGACAGAGGTAATAGCCTTTTTAAGATTGTTTTTGTGCAGGAAAGTGTTCCTTCCTGCACAAAAACAATCCCCCCCTCAACGAAGCCATCCTTGCACTATGGTGCAAGGGTTTGCTGTGTTGGCCCACATCAGCTGATTTAGTGCCGGCGCAGGGAGTAACACAGGGGGCCCTGTATTCTTATAAATACTGCACATCCCTGAATTTTGAAAATGACAGTGCGCAACGCTTCCAAATTTGGGGAAGTGCCACACTCCATCAGTTACTATTACATCTAGCCCTTTGTGCTTTGATCCCACACCACCTACTTCCTTGCACGCTCCTTGTACCTGACACCATGGTGGCATGTAATTTGCCTACCTATTCACCATGGTGGCCATTGCCAAAGTAGTGTAATGTGTGCTGTCACTCTTTTGGTGCTATGATGCATTGGTACCATGAATGATGGCACTAGTGCAACATAGCAAAGGTAGGTCCATTGCGTAGAATGGTTGTGTTACATTCTCATCTGCTTGTAGCAGGTCCCACACATGTGCTAATTGGAAGGGACAGGTCAACCATTAAGGATTGTCTGCCCCATTAGATTGTCCCTCCCTACATTTGGGACATTTCCTTGCACACAACATATCTGCAAATGGCATGTGTTTGTGTAAGGATGTTGATTGTGGATCAATGCGTGCATTTTGTGACTCTGTTGATGTGGCACAAGAGGAATGTGCAGCTTGGTTCCACATGGGCTACTATTTGTATGATGATACAGTTGCATTAGAGACAAGTGACAAGGTGGCAGTGCAACATTGATTACACCTGTGCCAGTTCTTACGCATGTTGATTGTACCATTAAGCGGTACACCAACCATTCACACAGTACACTCAGTTTTGTCAGATGGTGAGATTGAAGCTACTTTTACAACTGTACACATGATGTTCACAGACATGGTGATGTTCACAGACATGCACCATGTGTTTTATAAGTTGATTTTTGTGGCCACTCCCAAATGGTGCATGGAGTTGTGTGAGTTGTGTGAGAGTTGTTGTTGGTTCACCCTGTGCGGTTTGCATTCCACAGGTAGCACACATTAGGCCTGATTTTTTCTCAAGTGGCACAGCTCAGAGCAGCAGCAATATGTGTTGCATGACGCTGCGCAAGTTTAGAAATGCAGGGATGTGCCATGCTTACTGGAATATGGTACACCCCTGCAATTCCCTCTGCGCCTGTGCAGATTTGTTCTCCCTGCACCAACGCAGACATTGTTGAAGCATGATGAAGGGGTGCCTACAATGAGGGGATAGATTGTTTATGTGCAGGGAGGTGTCCCTTTCTGAACATGTACAAGCTATTTTTACACAGTGACATTTCAATGTGTACTGCAGGATGCAGCACACATGAGAAGGGCAATGACACAAGTAGAAAGGGAAGCATTTTGCCCTGTTACACCATCATGACACCACCCCTGGGGTGGTATTGACTTCGGTCCCAGTCTTTGATGTACAAGTTCTGTTGGATGAGGGGCTATGACAATATGCAATGGGTTTTGTCGAGGCACAGCCACAGCCAGACTAATTGTACATCCCTTCCATGAAATGTGCTGCATATTTACATGGTAGAGTACAGCCATAGTTAGTGGCTTATGTCCACGTTGTGTATATGTCAGAGTGCATTGCGCAACCACAGCGTCATTATGAGTGTGGCTTAGGTGGCAATGGGGCATTTTAATTCAGGTCCTATGTTTCCGGATGCAACCCTTTAGCATGCATTGAGTGTGTCCTATGTGCCTCCCCCTTCTACCATTTGTGACATTGCAGTTAGTCCCCTCCTGCAATTTACCCTGCTTTTTTGGTAGTTCTTGGTAGTCTGCGCTGTATTGCAATTCCAGTGACCAGCTACTCTGGGCTGACCACTGCAACCATCTCCTCCAGCTCATCCAGAACCTCCTGTAGTGTGGGACTTCCACCACCAGTCTGCAGTGCTGCCTTTCAGTTCCTGGACAGTTTCTTGTTAGCCCTGCGCTTGCAATCATGCCAGCGCTTCTTGCAATCGGTGACAGTCCTTCTCACCTCTGCCACGCTGTTGACCTTGTCTACTATTGACTGCCATATGACGTCTCTACCAACTGGTAATTTGGAGGTGACGAAGAGCTGGTGTTGGTGCTCCGTCACCTCTCTGACCAGGATGGCATTCTCCTCCTCACTAAAGCGACACTTCCGCTACTCCTTCTCCTAGATCTTTGCTGGACCCTCCTGGCTGGTAGTTGGGTATTTGGGGTCTCCCTGGGGTCTCTCTTGGCCTGCATTCTCCAGCTTGCCTTTCCAAATGTTTTTTTCTTGCTTTTGCATATTTTTTACGCTAATGCAGTTAAATATGGCGCTAACCCGTTTTGCTTCAAAATATGCGACGCAAAACGGCCTAGCGCCACTTTTGCAGCATTAGCGTCATTTTGTCTTACGGCATGTCGCAATGGTTTGCGTCATTTTTTTTATGCTAACCATTCCTTAGCGCCATCGTGCGTCATTTTTCATAAATCTGGGCCTTAATTACCAAGTACCCTCCAAGCAATTGTAGATTATGGAGTCTTTCACAATAAATTAAAGCCCTAGCTTATTGTGTAAATATAAATATGACAAACCTGTTGACATCAGGTTCTAATAGCCTGTTGAACACTGCTATTATTTGGCTCCTTATTTATTTCTCTCACTTTTCTAGCGCCGACATGCTACTTTCATGGATGCTTGCTCTTAATATGTATTTATTTAATTCTATATGTGGGCATACAGGTACGTAGCTACCTTTGGTGCAGCAGGTGCAATGGCCCTGGTGCCCTGGGAGGGCAATTGAACCCGAACAACTTCTGTACTTCGCTACCCCAACAACTGAAAAGGGGCAATTTTCTTTTCTTGCACGAGGACCCATGGCAAACTTGCTACTCTACTGTGTGTATAGAAGCACTAGTAGAGGCAGCACTGCTAACTTAGCAGGATCTTTTATATTTATGGCCTGGCCCACAGCTTATAATGCAGCTTTTAATGCGCTGCTGAGCTGGAGATCTATGGACAACTCTGGGGTTTAGTAAACACTCACGGAACTAATGTGGATCAAATTAAAATTTAATTGTAGAACTGACAGTTTTCTCGTGAATTAGCACATTTTGAACGAAAGATTTGGAACCTTACTAATAAGTGGAGGAGCTGCTACTCCTAGTGGTAGAATAAGGTTCTATTCTTCCTTTTCAAAACTATGATGCTCTGCAAACAATTATTAATTGCTGGATTCCTTCTGTGGGGCCATCTATTGCGCAACAACTTTTTCTTTACCGTTTACACACGTCTACGGAGAGCATCGATGGCTCATAAATTTGCAGGTTTGTTTTCACATGCCAGACATGTGACGGATATGTGGAGAGGTGTAACTGCAAACTGACATCCCTTATTGGTTACTGTTGGACAGATGATGTAGCTCTTTTTTGACATGGTATGGGACACTCATCAGAGTCCGAACATGAGGGGATTAACCAAAATCAGTTATCACAGTCCTTACCTGTTTTGAAAGACAGCAATACTTTTCCCCCCTCTGGGAAATTGATGGTGTGTTAGTTTAAAACAAATTAGGCAACGCACTCGTAGTATTTCACACCTTGACATGTTTCCCGTGAGTAAATTCACACAATATCTCAAGGATAAGTGCATTGCACCTGTACCCTGCAGTCAGAAAAACATGGCTCTGAGCTATCACGATGTCCTAAATGAGGCAAAGACAACCCACTGGATTATCCTGATGAGTAGTCCATTTTGGAACTGAAATTATGCTTGAGAGAAGCAATATCCGCAAACTTTCCTTCACACCACTATCTTGAAGAGTCAACAGGAGTTTACAAGATTTTTTATGATGGAAATTGTGTTACTGGTTGAGGGGGGTGAAACCCTACTAAAGCAGCAGCCACAATATCTGTCCAGGTGAAGTAACAAGCAAACCCCAAATTAACCTGTGCTTAACCATCTGGTAGCATAGCAAAAGCAGTAAGGCTTTACCTGGAGGTTTGAGGCACTGTGTAAATTATTTAAGCTGAACTTCAAACAGTAATGAGGTGAACACACAACACAAGAAAAATCCCACACAAATTTAGAAAACTGGAGTGAAATGTAATACATTATTTGAGCTTAAAATGACACAAATTCAATCAGTAGCACTGGAAATATGCAATTTAAAGATTTAAGTGGAATATAGCCTGGAAGCACAAAGCACCAACTGTGGTTTTCTGATTCATCCAGACCAGGACAAAGTCAAAGACTTGCCACAATGGCGTGCAGGCCAGAAACAGGGACAAAGTTAGGCCCGCTGAACAAAGTACATTGAAACCTGGTGTGGGGATTGCTGCAACATTCTGCATAGAGGATCTGTCAAGCAGCAGCTTTGGAGCTGTGATGAAGAGTCCTGTATCATCATCAAGGATGCCGTCAATGAGGGGTTTGTGATCCAAACTCTGGTGTCAAGGAAGAGTTGCGTTCCCGCAGTTTCGAAGAAAGAAGCTGGGGGCTGTTCTGTGGAGTCCTGCATTGTCATCGAGGATGTTGTCGATGATGGGCTTGCAATATGAGGGCGTGTGTAATGGATGAAGCACACAGCAGGTGTCTGAGGAAGCTGCAGACTGTGATGTGAGGTTCGTGTGTCAGGGGTGTGTTGAACTGTGATGGTTCTGAAGTGGCTTTGAAGAGATGCATCATGCTAAGTCAGTTCTGTTTACAGGACCAAAACTGGGTTAGCAGAGAACCTTTAGGTACACTTCTAAGAGTCAGGATTAGTGTGGCAGCACTTGGTGGGCAAGACTCACAGCAAGTAGAATGCAGGAGCTGGTTTCAAGATGGATGGAACCCTTTCTGTCCCTGTAGCTCTGATTAGGAGGCAAGCAAACTAGCCCTTGCAGTCACTCTGTTGGTCCTGGAATCAAGATGCTGGTCCAGATTTCACTCAGGCAGCAGGACAGCAGGGGAGCAGAGTAGTAGTCCTTTTTGCATCTTCCATAGGTCCAGAGGTGTACTGAGGAATTGGGTCTGAAGGTTCATTATCTATACCTGGTTCCCATTTTGAAGTAGGAGAAGGTTCTGGAGGTTTCCACCCTCAGAGGTGTTTGGAATTTCCTGCCTCCCTGTCCTGGCCCCAGCTTGTCTGGGAGTCACAAATTACTAGTGTCAACACCCTTTGAGAGTGTGCTAGGCATAGCCTTTGTGCTATGCAAGTGTGGTAGGTGACAGCTACTCCCTTTCATCAACTAAGAGATGGTCCATTCTGAAGGCTACTATTCCCCTTTGTCTCAGTCTCTGGTAACAATCCACAAAGACCAACTGCCAGCTACAACTGTCCATGTAACCCACGATCCAGGCAGCAAACATTACCTAGCTGGGACAAGAACATGCCAACTTTATAAAACTGGCTATTAAAGATGGGTTTCAATTACAAATCTCTAGACACAAAACTAAGTAAATAAGTAATAAGTTAGTCCAATAATATTGTATGGGAGAAGCAAGCCTTGCTGTAGTGAAAACCTAATTTAAGAGTCTGTCACTATAAACATATGTAAAAGTTAAAAGTACATATGTACATGTACATATGTAAAAGTACATGTCCAACCTTTTAAACACACTGCTTCCTGCCCTATGGGCCATAGGGGTGACCTATATATATTACAAAGAAGGTTTTGGCATGGCAAAATATTTACTCTGCCAAATTGAAATGGCAGTTTACAACTGTACACACAGACTGCCATGGCAGGCTTGAGACAGGTTTAAAAGGCTACTGAAGTGGGTGGCACAATAAGTGCTGCTGGCCCACTAGTAGCATTTCATTTACAGGCCCTGGGTACATATAAAACAACTTTACTAGGGTCATGCAATCAAATTACATGTGCCAATTGGGTGTAAACCAATTTTGTCATGTTTAAAGGAGAAAGCACATGAGTTTTAGCAATGGTCCTTAGTGTTAAAGTGCACAGAGTCCTAAGTCTAACAAAAATGAGGCCAGCAAAAAAAATGGAGGAGTGAGGCAAAAAATCTGAAGGAAGGCTACCCTAAGGCTGACAGGTCTAACACGTGCTCCCCCAGCTTAAAGTTGGGGGAACTACCCAACCACCTGAAATTTCCGAGCTCCAAGGCAGAAGAACCTGGGGAGTCCATCAGCATTGGTATGGTTTGACACAGGGTAGTGTTCCACTGTAAAGTCTATTCCCTGTAGGAAGACGGACCACCTCAGCAGCTTGAGATTTTCACATCTCATTTTCATGGGTCATCTAGGTGCCTGTGGTCTTCAGAGAAACTGCAGTGAGTCCCAAACTTTGCTAAGACAGCATCTACACCATGCTCTGAAGTGTCAGTCTGCACAATGAACTCCTTGGAGAAGTCAGGGGCCTTTTATACAGGTGGTGTGGACGTGGCATTTCCTGAAGTGTCAAATGCTGTCTGACACACATCTGTCCAGATCACCTTTTTGAGCTGCTTCTTTGAAGTCAGCTCAGTTAAGGGAACAACAATTGTGCCATAACCCTTAACCTACCACCTGTAAGAGGGGCTGCACCTTGCCCATGCCCACCATGAGGCCCATATACACCAAGGTGCCTTTCCCTATCTGGCAATTACTGGCCCTGTGGGTCTGGCCCACCTGCTTCAGGGCCTGAAATACCACCTGGAGGTGGAACAGGAGTTCCTCACAGCTAGAGGTGAAGACAGCTATGTCATCCAGGTAGGCGGCACAAAACACTTCCTTCCCAGCCGACAACAACAACCATGTGATTGATGGAATGGTTGAATTAATCTCAGTTACTTCCAATCTCTCGGGTCGCATCCCATTCCATTGTTTTTCACCCACCATGCCACCTCAGTTTGGACCCAGCCATATGCAAATCAGTATTGACCCTGCTCCAGTAGGAACTAGGCCTGGGCATAACTTGTGGAGTTTCACTCTGCAAAATTCCACGGAGTTATACAAAAACTCAGCAAAATTCTGCAGAGTTCCGCGAGCGGGGGGAATCGGGCACATCCAGCAGCTGGCGCTGATTTTTTGTGCCAGAAGCTTCTTCCACACTGTAAAATCAGTGCAAAGTGTGAACATCAAAACGCGGAGTGCCAGAGGGTGCTGGTTCTTTCTGCAGCTGGGGTAGATTTTCTACGAAAGCTCCAGCTTTCTCAGCGTGAACGGACGCGACCTGCAGTGACCAGCCCTGTTGAGAAATCTTGATGGGAAGCATTCTCAGTGCCTGAACATTTCCCTCGAAAATGCAAGTTCTCACTCATGCTCATCAACTTGATGTTGGTGAACCACACGAAAGAAAAAACTCTGCCATGTGGTGGTTGGCAGAGCTTTGTTGGAACTCCAAACTCCATATGGAGCGCAGAGTGGGCAAAACTCCACAAACTCTGCTGGCGGAGCAGAATTTTTTACCCACCCCTATTAGGAGAAATCCAGCCCGACCTGCTAAGCCAGGTTGTCCCTGAATTGGAATACATGCAACCTTGGCCCGATTTTGCCCTGATAAGGGCTCATCAGCCAGGTATAGCTTGGTTTGAGTGGCACAGAGAGCATGTGACCCATGTCCAGCCATTTCCACCACACTTAAGGCCTCATCTGGAAAAAGAAACAAGGAGCTGAATGGAATGCTTTAATTGATCTCAGCTACTTGAAATCACTTGGGCTGTATCCAAATTCATCGTTTTCCACCCACCATGCCACCTCAGTTTAGAAATAGCTATAGGCAAATCAGTCCTGACACTGTGTCAACACCAGGACAGTGCGCGCTCTACGGGCATCTAGAATGCAAAAACCCAACACTTGCAAGATAAAGTAATTTATGCATTGTGATGATATGTTATTGTTTAACCTTTTGCATTGCAGAATTCCATCCAAAAGATTCATTTTAAGGTGCTTATAAATACTGTACATTTACAATGTATTGCTGCAGACATTCAGTGTGTGTTAGGGTGTGGTCCCTTTCCAGGGCCTTCTGGAGACTTTCCCTGCAACATGCCTGGGCGTGGTTCTAGGCTGGGCCAAGACTCTATAAAAGAGAGTCAGCCCAACTTCCAGTGCTCACTATTCAGAGGTACCGGTGCAGAGCAGCAGCTTCTTCCTGAGCACCTGTCCCGGCGGCCTATTTGGATTTTCCAGTCTTCTGCACTCATCTCTCATTGGTGATCACTGTTTCCAGGTGGTAAGACGGTGTTTGGACATTTCCCAACACCGTAATTGAGAATCTTCATATTCTTGCTTTTAATTCTTAAATGAATAACAGATTACTTGTGCGCTGCCATTTTTTGACATTTGTATAGTGGTTTGCACATAGGGAGGATGCGCAATTTATTCCATAAAGATTTGACTTCGTTATTACATTATTGTTCATTGCGCACTGATATTTTTTGACATTTACATGATGTTTTACGAGTTGGCAAGACGTGCAACTCGTTTCATGAGCATTTAACTTTGTTGTTCATTGCGCGCTACCTTTTCTTGACATTTACATGGTGGCATTCGAATCGGCGAAACGCCTGATTCACTTCTCGTGTGTAATTCATGCTGTTCATTGTGCACTACCATTTTCTGACATTTATCTGGTGGCATTCGAATCGGCAACACGCGCGATTCTTTCCTAGAGTGTTTTTTCATGTTATTCATTGTGCGCTACCATTTCTTGGCATTTGTATGGTCGCATTTGAATCGACAAGACACGCGATTCTTTCCCTGAGTGCTTTTCATGTTGTTTATTGTGTGCTACTATTTCTTGGCATTTGTATGGTGGCATTTGAATCGGCAAGACGCGCAATTCTTTCCTCGTGTATAAATAATGTAAGTTACTGTGCGCTACCATTCTAAGAACTTTTTTTGGGTAGCATTTCAAGTTGACACGTCGCGTGATTTATTCCTTGAATCTACGTTGTGTGATTTCATGGTGCACAAACCTTTATGGTGTTTTAATACTCATATAAAAATCTGCAATGTGCGCAATTTACTTCCAAATGTTTTTTCTGAGATTAACACAACAATACCAGAGTTCTAGATATAATGCTGTGGGTTCCTGATATGTATTCATAAAAGGAGATTCATATGGTTGTTTAGAAATTGCTCAGAGTGTTTCCTGATTCTCATGCTAAAGAAAGTACTTGAATCTGAAAGTCCTATTTAACTTTTCCTGTTTCCTCCTCAGGTATTCGGTCATCTAAAGCCTAGTCAGTTTTAGGATTATTCCAGGGTTGTTCATGTTTTTTCGGAAAAGACAAAGCTTAGAGTTGTAGCATGGTACTGATTTCATGAGATGTAATTTTGATGTTGTGTTTTAACCTTTTGCTTCCTACAGGTCTCCTTCCCAGCTGTTCCCGTCCTAATCCCCTTTTCCCCACTTGGACTCTCTTAGACTCTGTGATAAATCTAATCAGAGTATTGGAGCTGTCTTGTGGTGGAAGTGTTGGGAACGTGCACGGACCCCGAGGATCTGGTGACTCTGACACCCTGCTCCAGTAGGAACTGTCCAGTCTGATATGCCTAGTAAGGTCCTCACTGATCTGGAATACAAACAACCTAGGACTGGTTTCAGCATGGTAGGGGCTCACCAAACAGGTATAGCTGGAGTCCAGTGGCACAGTGAGCACAGGACTCATGTCTGTGCATGCCTATTGCACTTAGTGCGTCAACAGCAACAACAAGGTGATGGATGGAATGCTTGAATTAACCTAAGACAAGGGCAATCACTCGGGTCCCATTCCAATCCATCATTTTTCACCGACCTCTTTTGGACGTAGCCAGGACCCTATACACCCACCTCTGGAAGGTGGCAGGTGCATTATTTAAGCCAAAAGGCATCACCCTGAACTGGAAGAGGCCCTCTGGAGTCGAGAGTGCAGACCTCACTTCCCCCCCCTCAGTCAGAGCAATCTGCCAGTACCCTGATGTGAGATCAAAGGTACTAAGGAACTTGGCAGCGCCCAGCCTGCCAATGAGCTCACCAGCTCAGGGGATGGGGTGAGCACCAGTCTTAGAGACAGAATTGAGATCTCAGTAGTCCATGCAGAACCTGACTTCTGGAGTGGCACCTGGTAGGGTAGCCTTGGGTACCAGCATGGAAGGCACTGCTGGAGGGCTCAATCACTCCTGAGGCCAGTATCTTGGAGACCTCCTCTTTTATGCTAGCTCTCACTTTGTCTGATAACCTGTACTTTTTGTTCTTAATAGGCATACTGCCTCCTGTTTCTATGTTTTGGGTACACAAATGTGCAAGGTCAAGGGTGAGGGTAAAGAGAGAATAAAATGGTCCCAGTAAATGACAACAGTCCTTCTGCTGTTCTGAGGTCAGAGTAGAGGTTAACACTACCTACTGACCCATCATAACCCTTCGAAGACTGGAGGTCAAGGCGAGGGTCAATCTTATTTACAGGCTTCATGACCCAGACCTTCTGGCCAGGTTGAAACTCCACCAGAGTGGCCTTCCGGTTATACCAGACTTTGTTACTTCTTGACTGGCCTCAAGATTGTCTTTAGCCTTCTTCCAAAAGCATTGCATTTGGTTATAGGGAGCCAGCATGTAGCTGACTACATCCTGAGTGGGTTTTCGGGGAGCTTGTTGCCACCTCTTATTCAAAAGACTGATAGTCCCTTAACAGGGTGCCCATTGAGGAGTTCACATGGGCTAAAACAAACCCTCTTCTGTGGTACCTCCGTATAGGCAAACAGTAGGCATGGCAAATGGATATGCCACTCCTGCCCCTAGGGCTCAGATAGCTCCATTATCATGACTGTCACGATCTTGTTGACTCTTTCAACAAACTCATTTGGTTGAGGTTGGGCAGATGGGTGTAAGCTTTTTCCATGTGTATGAGGATATATGATATACATACAAGTTTCTTCCGTTCGATTACAGATGTGTGAATGAGAACAGACAGGTTTTTCTTAGTAAAAACAAATATGGAATTTCTTTTGGGTTATTCATTATCTTCATCATCATCATCAAACTTTATTCAGTCTCATAAATGACCATAATAGCACAACATTTTAAAACAAATCATTAACATTTTACACAATAAATACATCAATAAAATTACCAATCCCCCAATTCTAAATCCTGAAGCATACGCATTCCTTGTTCTCAAGGCCTGGGTAATAAAGTCCAGGACTGCCCCTACGCTACCGATCCCATGGGGAAAAGGAAAGCTGCTGATCCTCTAGATCCTCTGTCTGACCGTAAAAAGCAGAGAAAGCGCACTGCTAAACCGGTCACTAAGCCCAAAAAACCTTTTGAGGAGATAGACTTGTTATTTGAAGAGGTTGAGGCGATACTAAATTGTTCATCCAGCCACAACGGTGCCCTGCCTGCAAAAAATGCTTTAGCTCACCCTGGGAGGATACAAGACTACTTTAGGAAAAAGACAAAGGATCAAGGCTTGGATCCAGCTCCGATCAATAGTGGTGCGACTCTATTAACAACGCATCAGTTACTTATTCCCCCCTCAAATGATATAATAAATATGGCGAACGACTCGGTGCACAGGTGTGGGTCTCCCCAAGTGGAAATAGAGGGTAATATTCCTAATTCTGTTATACCACTGAGTCCTGTGATCAAATTGATCTCGAATATACCCTGTAGGAACCGGTTTGAGGTCTTAGCTGAGGATGATGAAATACTCAGAGTTCTCGATCCAACTACAGACGATCGCAATAAAGAGGCTATCCCTTGTACCCCAACTCCAGTTCCCTTTCCCTTCTTAATGCATCCCTCCACTGAGCCTAGCAATGTCCTTATACTCCAGAGAGTAGAAGAAGTTAGGTCCCTGGTGCTACAATTGGCCAAATGCTTGCAGGAGAGATTAGAGTGTGGATGCAAGTGCAATCTAAGTAACGAAGGGGCGAATGGAGGTCACATATTGTCTGACCCAATACCATCAATCCAGCTTGTACAGGGGGGCCAGGCTACTGATCACCAAAAGGGGAAGACACACTGGGCTGGCTCAGATGGGGATGCAATACGTTCTAAAGCTAATTCTATACAGGAGAACCAACATAGCAAAAAATCACTAGACGAGGGGGATATTATGGAAAACCATATTGCCACCAACAGCTGCCCCCCAGGGTTCTCAAACTACTTGTCATCAAAGAGCCGCAAAGAGATTGACAATCCCCCACTTAGGAGGCCCTATGTCATACCCAATGCCAGCGACTCATTCGCTCCCAAACCCTCCCTCGGTTGCTCTAGTGCCCCTCCCTATCAGAGAACTCCTCGCGACCCAGCCTTATTGTTAAACCCCCAACGCCCCAAGCCTGGGACAAATATTATTTTCTTAAAACAAGTCCCGAAATTGTTACCCGGGCTTAGTGAGGACCATGAGTCTAGGGTCAAAAAGGTAATTCACTGGCTACGACACCAAAGAAACTGTTTATCGGACATACGTTCAGACATCCGCAATACTAAGCGGTGGTGTCCTTCAGGGTCAATTCATGACGTAATCTCAATCGAGTTTCACGATAGAACCTTGGTTGAGAGTCTTATTCTGTTCAATGACCGAACCTATCATCTTATGGAACGAAGGAGGGGATGCATTACTTTAGAGACAGTACTGAAGACGGAAGGCCAGCCACAAGTTTCCGGCTACTCATGCTGCAATGTTACCAGCAACCAGTTTAGGTATGCCGACCCTATCCGGCTCAACCCTGTATGACTGGCAACAGCTCAGGGAACAACCCTTGGGACTTATCTAGAGGAACCCAGTCCGTTGATCTCCGATGGACCTACCGACACAGAGTTGATTCCTGAGAAGTCCAACTCACAGCCATTAAGTTCTGTCTCTGAGGGAAAAGGCCTATTAATTATGACATGGAATTTAGCCGGCCTTGGGAGGAAATTAGATGATACTGACTGGTGTCCATATATAAACACCCAATATATATGCCTCTTCCAAGAAACATGGGCCGAAGAGCAGATTACCATAGATGGGTTCCTTTCTTTCAATGTGGTTGCTCAACCATCTACAAAACTGACGGGTCGAGCAAAAGGAGGACTTATGATGTTAATAAACAAAAATGTGCAGTGCACATATAAGACTCTAAGGTTTGACAGCCCAGATTTGATGGGGCTACAAATTACGTTCCAACAGAGTTTTAACATAATTTTTATCAATGTTTATGCTCAATCGGTTTCTCGAGGGGTTGAGTCCCAGGTCTTAAAACAGCTACTTGACTTCTTCGACACCCTACAATCAACCTCTTACTTAATAATAGCCGGGGATGTAAATTGTACTTTTGAACCCTCTGTGATACTAACTGGTCTCACAGAGGATGAAGACCAAACATGGGGGATTCCACAGCTGACTAGTGATTGTTTTTGTTTTAATTCCTGTGTAGCTACCCAACTGGCATCTCTCTGTTTGAAGCATGGCCTCAGGGCATGTAATGGCCGCATGCCCTCTGATCTGGATACTGCAGCCACTTTCAAACGAGGTTCAACTACAAGTGTAATTGATAATTTTTTAGTGGATGTGAGATTGTGGCCCTTTTTGAATGATATGAAGGTGGACGTTAGAAGCGAAAGCAACCATTATCCCTTGTTACTCTTCATGTCAGGTGATGTTTTTGGTAGGACTTTGAACAAACAAATCACCTTGGTCCCTATTCCCACCTTGAACATCACATCTACAAAGGTCAGGTGGCCAAAGGTCCAGTCGAATCCTTATTTGCTACGTGAGATTTACCTAGCTTTTACAGACATTTTGGCCCCATACCGTGACTATGACTCCAATGACATCCCTCTCTTATCCATACATGAAAATATGATCACAAGACAACAACGTATTTTCCACAGGAAGGTTGGGGTAAGACATCAGGGAGGCACCTCTAGCTCATGGTTTGATGAGTCCTGCCATATGGCCAAGACAGGACTAAAAAGTGCCCTCATGGAAGGAACCCACGGGGAAATACAACTAGCTAGACGCATTTATAAAGTATCCATCACCCGAGCCAAAAAAACCTGGGAAGAAACAATTTGGCAGGAGTTGCTGGACGCTACCCAATCCAACAACAACAAATTGTTCTGGGAATTGTTAGGCAAGCGAGAGAAAGAGGGCAGGATTGGTGTAAGAAGTCACATACAGCCAGAAAGATGGGTCGAACATTTTTTAAGTCTATATGATAAAATTGAGACCCCTATGATCTTAGCTACAGGGGAAGCAGGCCAAGACCTTCTAGCTATTCTTGATGCGCATCATGGGCCAGCTCCCCTTGACGGGGCTTACAGGACCTCAAGGGTCATATACGCTTCACTATCAAAGAAACTGCTGAGACTATCCGCTCTTTAAAACTTGGGAAAGCTCCAGGCCCAGACAAAATTCCGGGGGATCTTTACTCATCTGAGCCAACAGTTTGGACCTGGTATATCAACACACTCTCTAATAAAATCGCTGAAGGGGGGCAGATTCCTACGACATGGAAGGGTGCTGAAATTATTCCCATTCATAAAAAGGGTAACGTAAACCTCACGACAAATTATAGACCAATCAGTTTAATTGACAACCTCCAAAAAATATTTGCCAAGCAACTCCTAGGCAGATTAACTCACTGGGCTACAGATCAGCACATCCTTTCTCCTCTTCAAGCTGGATTTCGATCAAGGATCAGCACAGTAGACCAGGGGGGTCATTCTGACCCTGGCGGTAAAAGGCTCTTACCGCAGGTCAGAAGACCGCCATCATACCGCCGCGGCCGCGGTAAACCGCCACGGTCATTCTGATCCACAACTGCCAAACCGCCAAAAACCCGACATCCACTGAAGCCCGCCTCATCAGCGGTCAGCGATAAACTGGAGATGACCAAACCTCCACCGTCACGCCAACACAAACACGCCCATGCCATTACGACCCACGAATCCACGCGGCGGTTTTTCAACCGCGGTATTCCATTGGCGGTACACACCGCCACGCTCAAAATACACACCCCTTTACAAAACACAGCCACATTGGACAATTCGAAATACACACACCTGATACACATACAAACAACACACCCACACACCCATCACCATATAAAACACACACCCACATCACCCACAAACCCCCACAAATCGAAATTCAGAGACAAGGCGCAATACACAGAGAGAGAGCACAGGGAACGCAAACCACAACACACACAGGAACCCAACATCATCACCCACACCACATCTACGCACAAAACACCACACACCACCACACTCATCACCACAAACACCACCCCACACCTCATCCACACCACCCCATGGCACCCCAAAGACACCCCAGGTTCTAGGACCAAGAACTCAGGGTCATGGTGGAGGAAATAATCAGGGTAGATCCCCAGCTCTTCGGCACACAGGTGCAGCACACCACAATAGCCAGGAAGGTGGAGCTATGGCAAAGGATCGTCGACAGGGTCAACGCTGTGGGACAGCATCCCAGAAATCGGGAAGACATCCGAAAGCGCTGGAACGACCTACGGGGGAAGGTGCGGTCAATGGTGTCAAGACACAATATCGCTGTGCAGAAGACTGGCAGCGGACCCCCACCCACTCCACCCGAATTCACAGCATGGGAGCAAGAGGTCTTGAACATCCTGCATCCTGAGGGCCTCGCAGGAGTAGGCGGAGGAATGGACTCTGGTAAGTTTAATCTCAACTTCTTCATCCCCCCCAACCACCAGCATGCCAACACACACCCCCACCCTCACCCCTAACCCACCAGCACACATACTCCCTGTTAATGTCTCACCAGCACAACCCACCCAACCCAACCCCAACCCCTGAATGCCAACACAAACCATGGACACCCATCACCTAAGCATGACCACTGCACATACCCATCCCCCCCCCACAAACCACCCTCACAACTCCTCCCACATGGGACTGCCAGCACTGGGGGACAAGGGCACCCACAAATCGCACGCCATGGCACACACAAAATCAATAACCATACTATTTTACCCCTGCAGGGCCCGAATGCCAACACACCGGCCAGGAGGGTCCAGATTTGTCCATCCCACCCCCAGAACAGGCCCCTAGTGATGACAGCAGCTCTGTCGACCTAGAACCTGATGACCAGCCCGGACCATCGGGGACCTCTGGACAGTCGGTTACCCTCAGTCAGCCACAGGCCACAGCAGACCTACCTCCCTCAGGAAACACCAGCACAGCACCCACCCAGCGGGCCCATGCTTCTGTCTCCAGGACAGGTCAAGCAGCGGTGTGTCTACCAGTACAGGGCACCCAGGGTAACCCACAACCCCAACAACAACAGGGACATGGGGGCACTGGTAGTGGGCACAACGTCCAGGGGACAGAGGCCCAGGAACAAAGAGGAACTGGGAGGGCTGCTGTGCGACAGAGGGAGGACAGGCCTCGGGAACCCACTGTCCAAGAGGCCCTCACCACCATCATGGGAGCGTACCACCACTCCCAAGAGACAATGGCGACGGTCCTGGCCAGGTTCCAGGAGATCCAGGCCATGCAGGAGGGCCAGTACATGGGGTTCCGGGAAGAACTGCGCAGCATCAGTTCCGCTATGGGTACAATCGTGGTGGCACTCAACCAGATTGTCACCACATTGCGGGACCATGTGGCCCCCCAAAGGGCCCCTGCCACTAGCATGGAGGAAGAACAGCCCACCACCTCCGCCGGCGCTAGTGGTCAGGAGGCCCCGACACAACAGCAACGGCCCTCCCGGACCCCACCCCCTGCAGAACAAGAACCACCCCGCAAGAAAGGCCTGAGATCGAGGAAGAAGACAGAGTAGGATGTCAAGACCCCCGCCATGCACGGAAACCCCCGGATGTCATCCCACTGTCCCACTTGTTCACCCTGTCCAACCTTGAAGTGCCCCTGCTCCACCTTCCACAGGCATATGGACAATGGACCTGTAGGAACGACAGTCTGGACACTGCCATGGACATGCCTCCACCATCACCCATCACCCTTTTTGAACTATACACCTATTTGAAAACTTCAATAAACACAATTATTGCACAGAAACCAACTGGATTCTGCTATCTATTTATTTAAACCAAATGTATTCGATATAACCAACAAAACATTTCTATTTACATTGTGATGACAACATACCAGTGTCACACAGCGGTAGTCCATGGGGAAAAAAACCAGAGGGCACTCCGTGGGGATCAGATCACTGAAATAGGAAGTGATATACACAACCAAGTTACCATACATTGGGGTGAAAGGTCAGACAGTAGAGAGCCACTACAGTTACAGATATAATACAATGCAGGAGTAGATTATTACCTGTGTGTCACTGGAAATACTGCAGTATCACTCTGTCCCTGTTGTCTGTGTCGTCCTCTTCGTCTTCCTCCTCTTCACTCTCCGCAGGCTCCACAGCGGCCACAACACCACCATCTGGACCATCCTCCTGCAGGAAAGGCACCTGGCGTCGCAAAGCCAGGTTGTGAAGCATGCAGCAGGCCACGATGATATGACACACCTTCCTTGGTGAGTACATTAGGGATCCCCCAGTCATATGCAGGCACCTAAACCTGGCCTTCAGGAGGCCGAAGGTCCGCTCAATCACCCTCCTGGTACGCCCATGGGCCTCATTGTACCGTTCCTCTGCCCTGGTCCTGGGATTCCTCACTGGGGTCAATAGCCAAGGCAGGTTTGGGTAACCAGAGTCACCAATTAGCCACACACGGTGTCTCTGTAGCAGTTCCATCACATAAGGGATGCTGCTATTTCGCATGATGTACGCGTCATGCACTGACCCTGGGAACTTGGCATTTAAATGGGAGATGTACTGGTCAGCCAAACAGACCACCTGGACATTCATCGAATGATAATTTTTTCGGGTCTTGTACACCTGCTCATCGTCTTTTGGGGGAACCAAAGCCACATGGGTACCATCAATGGCACCAATGATATTGGGAATGTGTACAAGGGCATAGAAATTACCCTTCACTGTAGGCTAGTCACCCACCTCAGGGAAAATGATGTAGCTCCGCATGTATTTCATCAGGGCAGACAACACTCCGGACAACACCTTTGAAAACATAGGCTGAGACATCCCAGATGAAATGGCCATGGTAGTTTGAAATGATCCACTGGCAAAAAAATGCAGTACTGACAGCACCTGCACTAGAGGCGGAATCCCTGTGGGTTGGCGGATGGGTGACATCAGGTCTGGCTCCAGCTGCGCACACAGTTCCTGTATAGTGGCACGGTTGAGTCTGTAGGTGAGCATGACGTGTCTTTCTTCCATTGTCGACAGGTCCACCAGCGGTCTGTACACGGGAAGATTCCTGCTGGGGATGGCCTCCCAACCTAGGAGGGGTGCTAGTCGTACCTTGATCCCCCTGATGTCCTGGATCCTGGCGGTGGCCTACCCCGATTTAGATGGGTGCTTGAGGACATCACAGCAGACACAAGGGGGTGAGTACCAGCACATTCAGCTATTTTGCGCGCAGTGGAGGTGCCTGGGTGGGGGAGGAGGGCTGTGGGTATCCCTAGGCCAAGGCGATTTCTGTAGGATAGGCCCGTCCGTGAGGTATGGTCCTGTGCCCCCGCCCTCCACCTCTGTAGGGTGCCTAGTAAGGCGATTCATGGACCAGTGTATACTGTGTGGGCAGTTGTCGCCCATAGGCTTGTAGGGCATGTGTCAGTGAATGAGTAGTGTACCCCAAGTGCGCAGCGTAGTGCAGGGGGCTTCTGTGTCTGTCCTCTCCGCCAACGGTGCCCCCAATGCATGCACTCAACTTGTCTTTATGCTTTCCACCCCCCCCCCCCATTTTCTTTGTTTTTCTGTGAATATGTGCATTAGCATCATCAGGCGGAGGAGAAGTGGCATCGGCGCAAGAGGGAGCTGCATCTCACATGGCCCCAGAGGGCCATGCAACGGACTCCGACATGACCAGTGAGACGGAGGGCGAGGGGGGCTCCACCACGGGGACCCGTGGAGACGTCAGCGACACCGACACGTCCTCGGAAGGGAGCTCCCTTGCGGTGGCGGCAACATCCGTGCCCACCGATCCTACAGGTACAGCCGCCACCCAGCGCACCAGCTCCGCCCTCCCAGCAGCCCCTCGGCCTTCGGCCCGTGCCCGCAAGGCCAGGAAGCCGGCCATCTCCTTCGCCCCAGGCACCTCAGGCCCTGCCCCAGTCACCCCTGCTGCCCTCAGTGAGGAGGTCATTGACCTCCTGAGGACCATCATTGTTGGGCAGTCTACCCTTTTGAATGCCATCCAGGGTGTGGAGAGGGAGGTGCATCAAAGCAATGCATACCTGGAGGGCCTTCATTCGGGTCAGGCTGCCCATCAACGATCGTTCAATGCTCTGGCCTCAGCACTGACGGCAGCGATTGTCCCTTTCTCCAGCCTCCCTCTTCTGACTCCCTCCACCCAGTCCCACTCCCCTGTTCCTCTGCCTATCCCATCCACACCTACAGACCAGCCTGCACACACCTCAACACCCAAGGGCAGCTCATCCAGACATAAGCACCACAGGACACACAAGCATTCACCCAAGCAACATCCAGATGCAGACATGCCAACATTCACTACCTCCTCTGTGTCCCCCACCTCCTCGTCTCCCTCCTCCCTCCCTGTGACGTCTCCACACACACCTGCAAGCACACCACCATCAGCCATTGCACCCATCACCAGCACACCCTCCAGACCAGTCCGCACACATGCAGTCACCACCCCCACTGCCATGTACATGTCCCCTGTGTCCTCTCCCAGTGTGTCTGTCAACCCCGCTTCCCAACCACACAAACGCAGGCAGGCACCCAAACAACAGCCATCCACCTCACGTCAGCCTCCTGGCCAAGCACCTGCACCCAAAGACAGCACACTTGACTCTCCTACAACCACATCCTCTTCCTCCACTCCCATACCCACTCCAGCTAGCCTTCCCATGGCTCCAAAGAAAATTTTCCTCTCTAAAGTGGACCTCTTTTCCTCACCTGACCCACCCCCTCCATCCCGTAAGAGTTCCACAAACACCTCAGCCACCACCAGCCCAGCAACTCCCAAGAACGTCGTGCCTGGTTTTTGGAGTCCGCCCTTTTCCTTGGGCTGGGACATCGTCCAGCAGCAAAGGCACAGCCAGCCCCCCCCCCCCTGGGAAGAGGAGCAAAAAACTGAAGGGCAGGCGCGACAGGCCTGATACGCCTGCCACCAAGGAGGGTAGCCTTGCACCGTCACCTGCCACATTGGGTAAGGGAGCCAAGGGCCACGGACAGTCTGCCAAGGAGGGCAAGGGCAGCAAGGAGCAAAAGGCAGGGAGCAGCCGACCTGGCCATGAGGGCCCCACCAGCCCCATTCCGGGGGTATCGGAGGAGACCCAGGGCCCCAGGACTCCATCACAGGAGGGCCCCGCAAAGGAAAGGTCCGATGCAGACTGAGAGGCAAGTATTGGCCAGGTGTGGTTCACTGGAAACACAAGACAGGCACCGCTGAACAGGGCCCCGCCGTGAGAAGCACCGCTGAACAGGGCCCTGCCGTGACCAGAATCGCTGAACAGGGCCCCGCTGTGAGGAGCACCACTGAACAGGGCCCCGCCGTGACCAGAACCGCTGAACAGGGTCCCACTGTGAGAAGCACCGCTGAACAGGGCCCCGCCGTGACCAGAACCGCTGAACAGGGCCCTTCCTGTCAAGCACCGCTCCGCTGGGCACCGCCGTCTCAAGCACCGCTGCGCTGGGCCCTTCCTGTCAAGCACCGCTCCGCTGGGCCCTTCCTGTCAAGCACCGCTCCGCTGGGCCCTTCCTGCAAGGACCGCTCCGCTGGGCCCTTCATCTCAAGCACCGCTCCGCTGGGCCCTTCCTGTCAAGCACCGCTCCGCTGGGCCCTTCCTGTCAAGCACCGCTCCGCTGGGCCCTTCCTGTCAAGCACCGCTCCGCTGGGCCCTTCATCTCAAGCACCGCTCCGCTGGGCCCTTCATCTCAAGCACCGCTCCGCTGGGCCCTTCCTGTCAAGCACCGCTCCGCTGGGCCCTTCATCTCAAGCACCGCTCCGCTGGGCCCTTCATCTCAAGCACCGCTCCGCTGGGCCCTTCCTGTCAAGCACCGCTCCGCTGGGCACCGCCGTCTCAAGCACTGCTCCGCTGGGCCCTTCATCTCAAGCACCGCTCCGCTGGGCCCTTCCTGTCAAGCACCGCTCCGCTGGGCCCTTCATCTCAAGCACCGCTCCGCTGGGCCCTTCCTGTCAAGCACCGCTCCGCTGGGCCCTTCCTGTCAAGCACCGCTCCGCTGGGCACCGTCGTCTCAAGCACTGCTCCGCTGGGCCCTTCATCTCAAGCACCGCTCCGCTGGGCCCTTCCTGTCAAGCACCGCTGGCCCATTGGCAGTCCCGGTTCTGTGTCGGGCAGGCCTTCACGACGCACTCTGCCCACCATGCCTCCTCCATGATCAGTGGTCTCTGTAATCCACCTGATGGACTGTGGCTTTGCACTCCCCAGGATGTAACAGTGGGCAATCCACCCACTGTAGAGACTTGTGAGACTGTGGCTTTGCACTCCCCAGGATGGCACAGTGGGCAATCCACCCACTGTAGAGACTTGTGAGACTGTGGCTTTGCACTCCCCAGGATGGCACAGTGGGCATGGAGGGCCTTCGTGGATCTGGCGTCGTGGACTCATGTGGCTGAGGTGCCCCCCCTTCCCTTCCCCCTGAGGTGCCTGTTTTTTATTTTAGTGATGCCCCAGCAGTGTTCTCTCCAATGGACTCGATCTCGTGTGTGGGCTTTGCCCATGTGTTGCTGCACATTGGCCCACGGACATTTGGACTTTGAAAGACTGGGCCGGACTTTTGCTACTTGTATGGATATAGTTCTAGATGTGTATTAATTCTTCATATATTGCTAAGGTCGCTATACTTTATTGTTGCAATAATATAGTTCTACTTTTACATTCATTGCCTTTTGTCTGTTTTTTTGGGGGGGGGTTGGGGGTGTCACTCTGACTTTTTTATCTGCATAGGTGTGTAGGTATTTCGGTGGGGGTGAGGGTGGGGGTGGGTGTGTGGCGTATGTGTGTGCCCGTAACCTTTCCTCCTCCCCCCTCCCCTGTGTCGTAGGTGCAGTACTCACTGTTGTCGTCTGCGGCGAGGTTCGTGATCCTGGAAGAAGAGCAGGAAGGCAATGGCTGGGAGGATGTGGAGTTCGGGTTCCATGCTGTTCCGATTCCGCGTGGAGTGTGTCGAGGTAAGCGTTTTCCATTGGAGATGTCTGTTTCCGCCGTGTTTTTATCGGCGGGGCTCCCGCCCCGGAAAAGGTGGCGGATTGGTGAGTCGTGATAGGGTGGGCGGTACATTGTCTGCCGCCTGCCTGTTGGCGGTGACCGCCGCGCTGTTTGTTTGTACCGCCGTGGCGGTCGGAGTGTTAATGCGGCGGCCTGTGTTGGCGGTTCCCGCCAGGGTCAGAATTCAATTTTTTAGGCCGCCAGCCTGTTGCCGGGTTGGCCGCCGCTTTAACACTGACCGCCATGGTCAGAATGACCCCCCTGAGGTCTTTAGACTGGCCGTACTGTACTGGAAATATACAGCCCTGGCAAAACAACCACTATACGTTGCTTTTGTTGATTTGAGATCAGCATTTGACCTAGTCCCGAGGGAAAAGCTGTGGGAGGTGCTACAAAAAATAGGGACTCCAGCTAACTTAATCCAACTCTTGAAGCGGCTGCATGAGGATACATACGCGCAAGTGAGATGGGGTAACCTAGGCGAACTAACTGACAAAATCCCCATAAATAGGGGTGTTCACCAGGGTTGTGAGTTGGCACCATTTTTATTCTCTATTTTTATTAACGAGGTTGTACAGGTTTTAATGACATGCCAGAACAACGCCCCTACCCTATGCGCCCAAAAAATCCCAATCCTTCTTTTTGCAGACGACTCCCTTCTTATTTCTAAATCTCCCATGGGCCTCCAAATTCTCATCAATAGATTCAACTCCTTTTGTCGAGATTACGGCTTAGAGTTGAATCATAAAAAAAACAAGTTAATGGCGCTTCGTTCAGGAGTGCGGAAGAAATGTAACACTCACTTAGAAGGGAACCTCCTGGATAACATTTGTTCTATAGATTATCTGGGTGTAAGGCTTACCGATAACCTGAATTGGGTAGAACAGGTCAACAAAAGTGTGGGTCGCCTGCAGCACGGTGCAGCATCCATCCTGCTGTTCTATTGGGGCATGACAGCAAAAACTGTCTCCCCGGCAATTAAGATTTATGTTGCCAGAGCACAGGGTGCTGCTGCTTACGGAGCTGAGGTCTGGGGCTTTACTGACTGCAACAGGCTAACTATTAGTGAGAATAGTTTTGCGAGGTCTTTATGTGCCTGTCCCCCTAGCACTCCATTGATACCACTGTTTTTAGATCTGGGTCTGAGACGCATAGCCGATCTATGTATTTTAAGACGACTATTATATTGGATAAGGCTATGGACTGTTCCAGAATTAGATGTCTACAAGACCTCACTTCAAGACCTGTTAAAGTGTTCCAACTCAACCACTATTCCCTTGGTCAAACATGCATCCAGATGGTTCAATGAATTAGGCCTCGGTCATTTTTGGGAGAAACCCCACAAACTAGAAAAGGCTCACTCCAATGTACTGAAGCGTGTATACTGGTCCTATGTATGCAACGATTATATTACCCACAGAACTTATGGTTCCTTAACAAATTTCTTTACAGATTTTAAGTGGTATCCACAATTCAAACCATATCTAGATAATATTCCTGATATTTTAGGCAAAAGCTTATATGCCAGATTCCGCTTTGGGTCGTTGCCGCTGAAGTGATTGGTGTGCAGATGGGGTACAAAAACAGATACAGATATATGTCCTGTTTGTGGCGAAAAATCTGAAACAGTCGAACATTTTATGTTCTTTTGCCCTGCTTATTCTCTTCCCAGGTCTAAGTGGATCCGTAACATCTGTCGCGAAATGGGGATCAGAGATTGTGCCTCTGCTCTGAGGATTTTAAAAAACCACCACTCTACGGTTTTAATACACGCTGTTAGTAAATATTTATTAGTTGCATGGCGTATACACAATTCCACTGCTAGGATTGTGTTTTAACTATAAGCGGCCTATATTTTTATTCCTTATAGAATTGTAGGGGGGGGATTGCAGTTTTATTGTGTATTGCTGAGAATTTTAACTGAATTATGTTTCTAGGTATTTATGTTATATATTATTATTATTATTATTATTATTATTTGGATTTTATTCTTTTTATTACTATTGTATATTCGCTTTGATGATCGATTGATCGAATAAAGCATGTGTCAAATCAAAGTCCAGGACTGCAAAGCATATTTCTGGGGATTCCAGATGTTGTACAATCATAAAACCCTCCCTATATGTTCTAGGGAATTTCTCTCTAAAAATTGGACATAAAAACTGTTTCCTAAAAACAGAATATAAAGTGCAAAAACAACATAAAGTGCATGGTGGACTGCTTAGAAGTCCCATCACACAGGCAACAAGGTAGAGACGGGAACCATGACCCTATGACTGGGAAGGCGCTCAAGAAATGAATTGCGTTAGTTCTAAGTTGTGTCAAATAGAATCTGTGTTTTGGCCCCTTTACCCAGGTCAGAAAATGCTCCATGCCAACAGCCTTCGAAATTAGTATATAAGATTGTACTGAAGGCATGTCACCCACTTTTATGACTCTCAATCTCTCATATAGGACAGGTACAGTTCCTTCACATGGGACTTTATATTCTGGCTAGTATTCTTGGGGGTTTCAAAGGGATTATTCAAATCTATGTCCTGCAAAACACTCTTCACATAGGAAATCCAAGGTATAGACAAATATTACCTTTGTTTGAAGCAATCCTCTGCAATTTTGCAAGTAAGAATCAATTCTAGAATGGACCAAATCATCACCCATAGAACAATGGGTGCTAGGCCCACCCATTTCTCCAGGAACCCCAGCCCCACTTCATGATCAAGAATACATTTCGAAGTGGAACTGGGGAGCCCCAACAATTTACTCAAAAATGTATTTTCTATTACTTTGAGTGATTTAGGTGACGTGTCCCCATACCCCTGCAACATAAGTGCCCACAGATAGGCATTTACTTTTATATAACTGAACAATTTCATTTGGAGTTTGTGGCCTAGCATTTTTGCACACCTAAACAGCGTTTCACACCCCGCCTCCACAGCTGAGCTAAGAGGACTGCATCATCCGCATAAATGAGAACTGATTAGGACATAAATCAATTTTGGGAACATCCAACGTATACATGCTTAAGAAGGAATCCAATGCATTAATATAAAATAAATAAATACAGAAAAGGAGCCAAAATACATCCCTGTCTCACCCCGTGGGTGACTGGGATAAAAGGTGTCAAGTCACTCAGTTGAGAGTAACACACTCTTATATTATCATCTTGATGTATGTCAAAACAGCCAAGAGCGAGGGATCAATACCTGCCAGAGTCATATTGTTCTAAAGCTTTCCTCTGTGAACTAGGTCAAAAGCACAGGAAAGGTACGTCAAAAAGCCATATGAATGGCACCACCCCTGCTTTGACATATTTTCCTAGGATCAGGGCTAAATTTAAATTTAAAGCTTGCTCAGTCCTTCGTTTACCTGGGCGGAACCAATATTGCACATCTGTGAAAAACAAGCTATCTTCTGCCCAAGTTTCCAATCTCCCTAAAATAACCCTGCCAAAGATCTTCATTGAGGAATCAAGCAAGGAGATAGGGTAAAAGTTTGAGAGGGCATTTCTCTCACCTTTTTCATAGATTGGCAATATAACTGACTGTTTCATGACTCTAGGCTCCCCCCAATGATCAAAGATCTAAATAAGTAGGTCAACAATGAGGTCCACAAATTAAGATTTTGTTTAAATAATTCACATGGGACCCAGTCAGGGCCTGGTGCCTTCCCTGTCACAGAACGTTGAATGGCTGCTCGTAATTCCCCCACTGAGATGGTGTTACCAAATTCTTTAACTTCAGTTTACAGGACAGCCATCTCGGTAGGTGGCAGAACATCATCAAAACGTTCTACATTAAGGGGGTCATTCCAACTTCGGCGGGCGGCGGAGGCCGCCTGCCAAAGTTCCGCCGCCAGAAGACCGCACCGCGGTCAAATGACCGCGGTGGTCATTCTGACTTTCCCGCTGGGCGGGCGGGCGACCGCCAAAAGGCCGCCCGCCGCCCAGCGGGAAAGACCCAGCAACGATGAAGCCGGCTCCGAATGAAGCCGGCGGAGTTGCTGGGGTGCGACGGGTGCAGTGGCACCCGTCGCGATTTTCAGTGTCTGCTAAGCAGACACTGAAAATCATTATGGGGCCCTGTTAGGGGGCCCCTGCACTGCCCATGCCAGTGGCATGGGCAGTGCAGGGGCCCCCAGGGGCCCCATGACACCCGTTCCCGCCATCCTGTTCCTGGCGGTAAGAACCGCCAGGAACAGGATGGCGGGAAGGGGGTCGGAATCCCCATGGTGGCGCTGCTTGCAGCGCCGCCATGGAGGATTCCTATGGCCAGGGGAAAACCGGCGGGAAACCGCCGGTTTCCCTTTTCTGACCACGGCTTTACCGCCGCGGTCAGAATTGGCCAGGAAGCACCGCCAGCCTGTTGGCGGTGCTACCGCGGTCGTTGGCCCTGGCGGTCCATGACCGCCAGGGTCAGAATGACCCCCTAAATGTCTTAGGAAAGTGAGCCACCTATTCATGCTCTTTCTGGGGGATGTTTCCTTGTGAAAAGGGGTTTACTAATAACCTCCTAGAATAATCTGTTCTCTTTCAGAGTAGCTGCTTGCTTTATTTCTTCCCAAGCATTTATTCTGATATTACTTTTTCTTCTCTCAATAGCAGCTCCATAATTTCTTCTGGCTACATGTACTGCTACTGGGTCTAGCAGTAAGATATATGTGGCTTTTTTTTTATCTTACAGCACATTTGTACATTCTGAATCAAACCAGATGTGGGAAGGACCCTCCTTGACAGGATTCTCTATCATCAAGGAGTCTGAGATAAACCTTCAGATTTTACAAACACTTAAGCAGACATTGTTTGGCTCAGGTTCATCCTTTAAGCAACAGTTCACTTCCCTCATGTAGTTTCCAACTGTTTCTGTCATGGTTTTATTAGCATCGCCATTTTGCCATTTTCTACAGGCCACTTTATTTGTAGTGAAAATTAAATTTCCTTTTGAATCAGGGGAGCTCTGAGTACATTAGTTAGCTTGACCGTTAATGGGTAATGGTCACTCCAAGGAGATCCACATACCTCATGCTTCCCCATACAATAATATAAGTCTTATGACAAAAGAATATGGTCTATTGCACTCCACCTGCCTCCTCCTATAAAGGTTGGTTCAAACAGCAAATTTTTATCTCCGTAATCTGATGCAAAATGGAAACTGTTAACCAACACAATTTCAGTTAATGCTTCTCTATTCAGTAATTTGTAAAGAGATAGGACTGCATGGAGTGCGCAATGAATCCATAGTTAATTTAGCATGTTATTTAAAGGCAGTTCATGTATCCATGATTAAGTCAGTCTTTTTGTTACTTTCTAATGGAAGGTAGTTGCTTCTGAACGACCAAAGCTGCTGTGAAATGAAGCCAGGTGTCCCATATTGTCAGCGAGACCGGATCCTCGGGGTTTGCGCCTGTTCCCAATACATCCACCTCTTGGCAGCTCCAAACTCTACTAGCTATCATAGCACAGAGTTAAAGAATGGCCAAGTGGGGGATGGGGTTTTAGGTTGGGAGCAGTGGGGAAGGAGACCTGTGGAAGCAAGAGTTAAGAACAAATAGCAAGGTTATTCACATTAATTTTCATGAACTTTGTTTTATTTATCTATACTCTAATAACATGAGAAATCAAGAACTTTTCAATAACGTGACCTTTTTAACTCTGGATACCTGGAAATAAAAGAAGGATTACGCAGACTTTCATATGAGCGTTTTCAAAATAACATCTTCTTATAATCATATACTCTGAACATTGAACTCTCTCAAGTTAGTCCTTAGAATAGCAATTACGTCATAACAAGAATCAATGAGTACATTCGTTCCCAAATAATTAACTGCTATATGATTCATGAATGATACTGTTGAAGAGGTAAACTGACTGAACTTGTTTTGTCTAGAAGGATCACACTCTGATTGGTCTGAGTTTCAAGATTCAATTGCCCAGAAATTATTGCGCACCTTATTGTCAGACTGCGCATCAAGACTCAAATACCTGAAATGATCGCGCACTCTGCCGATCTGAACTGCAAGGGTTAATTGCCAAGAATGAATCACGCACACTGTTGCCGATTCAACCATCAAGATTCAAATGCCTCGAAATGATCACACCCTCTACCGATCCGAACTGCAATGGTTAATTGCCAAGAATGAATCGCGCTCACTGTTGCCGATTCAACCATCAAGATTCAAATGCCTGGAAATGATTGCGCACTCTGCCGATGCGAACTGCAAGGGTTAATTGCCAAGAATGAATCACGCACACTGTTGCCGATTCAACCATCAAGATTCAAATGCCTCGAAATGATCGCGCTCTCTGCCGATCCTAACTGCAAGGGTTAATTGCCAAGAATGAATCGCGCACACTGTAAATCACAAGGTCAAAACTCAAAAGCTTCTAGAAACGGAGTCGGGCCTACCCCGACCTCAGCCTTACTGCCCTGCTTGAAGATCAGCAAAATAATGAGGACAGGGTCAGGTCAATGCCTAAGTAGGCCTCTGGAACAGGAGTTCAGGGAAATGCTGCTGCTCTGCACCGGGACCTCTGAATAGTGAGCACGTGGAGCTGGGCTGGGTCCCTTAAATGGACCCAAGCCCCGCCCACATGCCACACCCAGTCAGGCTGCAGGAAATGCTTCTAGAAAGGCTCAGAATAGGGACCACACCCTAACCACACCCTGTATTCCTGCAGCAAAGCCTTGAAAATGAACAATACATTACAAACAGCATTAATGACATTTCAAGATAAATACCTGCAATGCAAAAGGTTAATATACAATATCAACACATAATGTACGAATTATTACATTGCATAAGGTTTGTCATTTTGCATTATGCAGCCCGTAGAGCGCGCACTGTCCTGGTGTTAACACATATATTGTAACTATTTCCAAGGTTATAACTTGCTGTATGTATATCTTATATCCACATACACACGGCTAGGGAAAATTACCCTGTGGCCAACAGTCCCTATTTGTAAAATTAACTTTGAAAAGCTAAGCCAACTGAAAGCTTTCTTGTTTCAAAAAGACGGGGCACTAACATCTGCCTGGGAATCTTTTGATCTCCAAGTCACCCAATCTTCCTCAGAAGTGCAATCACTCCTGCACACTAACTTGCCACTGCATTTGGCTGAATTTGTACACCACATTTTTATTGTTTCTAATACTACTGGAGTGGCACACTTTTTAAAAGCAATTGGGTCTGAGTTTTTTTCTGCATTGGAGACTGTACTTGGAGTGATTCCATCTTTCATGCATTCCTTACTTTTATGTGTTTTGGGAGGCATTCATGTTGTGTTATTCCTTTTGATAGCCATTTTGGTTCTCTTTTTGCTGCTCTGCAATGGATGTTCCACAAGAAGGCCCAATGGTGATGGAATTGCCACCCGTACTTCTGTGTCGTCATTATATGGTCCAGTACTTTGAAGTGTGTAGTGTGTGGAGGTGCCCACAGCCCTCGGACCACCCCCAACACCCTCCACCCACGCACGCATCATCCTAGAATCATCTCTCTCCATGGCCCAGCAAATCAACACCATATCATCCTCCTGTTTCAACACCCTTGGCATGCTACGGAAGATCTTCAAATGGATTCCCATAGATACCAGAAAAACCGTCACCCATGCTGTCATCAGCAGCAGATTAGACTACGAAAACGCCTACGCTGGTACCACAGCCAAGCTTCAGCAGAAACTTCAGCGTATCCAGAATGCAGCCGCACGCCTCATCCTCAACCTCCCACACCACGAACACATCTCCGTTCACCTCAGAACCCTTCACTGGCTGCCCATCAGAAAAAGGATCATCTTCAAAGACCTCATGCATACTCACAAATCCCTCCACAACAGTGGACCAGCCTACCTCAACGAACAAGTGAAATTCCACGCACCCACTCAACTCCTCCGCTCTGCTGACCTCGCCCTCTCCACAGTCCCCGCATCCAACGCACCACTTCCGGAGGCAGGTCCTTCTCCTACCTCGCCCCCAAGACCTAGAACTCGCTCCCCACCAACCTACGCAAGACCCAGGACCTCCTGACCTTCAGAAAGCACCTAAAGACATGGCTTTTTGAGCAGTAAAACGGCTTCCCCCCCAACTGAGGCTTGAGACCCTGTCAGGTGAGTAGTGCACTTAATCAATTTTTTGATTGATTGAGTGAGTGTCTTTATTACAGGAACTGGACGAGAACTGGCCTTTGTCTTTCCAGACCGCATGGTTTCGGAGTGTACAGCCTGTGTTTCACTGTCTGTGGTGCTCTCTGGAGTGTGCACTTGACTTATGCCTTTGCCACGCAACTGGCGCAGACTATGGACATGAATCTGCTAGTTTATCCTTTGCACCTCCAGTGTTGTCCTAAGTTGCTACCATTGCTGCAGGATGCCTATTATACGTCACATTTACCAGTTTGAGTTCTGTGACATCTGGCTCATCTTCTGATGCTGCACTCCTGACACTGATGTCCTCACCTTCTACTGAATAGAGTGGTACTGACCATGCTCGTTACTTGGAACTTGCTCTTCATGCCTCTGTGGATTGTAATCTGCAAATGTGAGTTCCTTCTTGGACTCCAATGACTGTATGGGCTACCCCATAGGGATAACATCGTGAACTTTCGGTGTCTTCTAAACACTTTTATTTGCCTCTTTGTTTTAAATTAGTTTAATCTATTTTTATTAACTTGCATGATTTTTAATTTAATGAGCATTTTTTAATGGCTTTCATTTTTCCACTTGGATTAATAAAGTATTTTATTATGTATTTTAGGTTTTTTATATTCCTTTAGTGCTACTATATTTTTTAGTTAGTCTCCTTCACAATCAAGAGGAGTGTGTGCAAGGGCCGTGCTACGTCTCCATTTTAGATTTTCATTTTAGCTTGACACCGTTTTCTCTTGGTAACCTTTTTACATGGTTTTCCCCAAACACAAGAATGTGCGGAACACACATTTATTCTTGCTAGGCATTGTTGCCTTGTAGTCTGCACATTGATTCCAGGGACGAACAAATAGTGCACAATGCCCTTTTTTTTCTTTTTCTTTGCGCATTAGGAGATCATCTGTTTATGCTAGGCAAACCAAAATAGCTGTTCTGCATCTCTTTCACAGTGCGGTAAAGAAAGTATTTTATCATATAAACAGTAACTTGCTTTTACTCCTCTTGCTTCTCTTGTATTCAACTGATGGCAATAGAAAATCTGATACATAAGCCCTTGATCTGTCTAATATTTGGTGTGAAATGCCCACCCATCAAATGCCTTCCACATTGAGGCCCCCATTATGACATTGGTGGTAAATCCTACTTACCGCTGTGGTGACGGCTGCCAACATACCGTCGCAGAGGCGAACATCTGTTCGCCATATTCTGACACATACACACTAAACTGACAGATCACTGCTCCAAACACATATCTGCCAGACCAAAGGTCAGTGCTAAACTGTCAGTACAAACACCCATACCGTTAAGCCAACAAAACACGAATCACCACAGCGGACATTCAACGGCAGTAAACCATTGGCAGTACACACCGGCGCAGCCCGAATGGCCACCAAATATAAGACAATAGAACATTGCCCAAAACTAAAAACACACACCTGACACTGGTTCACACACCACACCAACCCACACAGAGCACTATAAAACACACATTCATCTGTCACGCACCCCACCCCCACCACTTTACTAAACACCCACTGCACAACACACACCACACAACACCCATGTCCCCACAAAGACACCCCTGTTTCACTGTTGAGGAGTTGCGGGTCATGGTGAAGGAAATAGTCAGGGTAGAGCCACAGCTGTTTGGAGCACAGGTACAGCAAATCTCCATTGCAAGGAAGATGGAGCTAAGGCGGACAATCATGGACTGGGTGAACGCTGTGGGACAGCATCCAAGAACAAGGGACAACATCAGGAAGAGGTGGAATGACCTACAGGGGAAGGTACTTTCCATAGCAGCAAGACACCAGCTCGCAATCCAGAAGACTGCCGGTGGACCCCCACCTCCTCCCCTAATCAATCATTCAATTAATCACGGATTTGTAGAGTGTGGTTATTCACCTGTGAGGATCTCAAGGCGCTGGGGGAGGAAGGGTGGGTGATGAGGATCAGTGAAAGAGCCAGGTCTTGAGGTCCTTCCTGAACTGAGGCAGGTTGGGAGATTGCCTGAGGTGGATAGGGAGGGTGTTCCAGGTCTTGGCGGTGATGTCGGAGAAGGATTTTCCTCCAGCTGTGGTTTTCTGGTGGCGGGGGACCTTGGCAAAGGCCTGGTCGGCAGAGCAAAGTTGTCTGGTGGGAGTGTAGAAGGAGAGTCTGTGGTTGAGGTTGGCTGGTCCAGCGTCGTGCAGGGCCTTGTAGGCACGGGTCAGGAGCTTGAAGGTGATTCTCTTGTCGATAGGCAGCAAGTGTAGGTCTCTTAGGAGGGCGGAGGTATGGCTGTGTTGAGGGGCATTCTTAACGAGACGGGCAAAGGCGTTCTGGATGCATTTGAGTCTTTTCCAGGTCTTGGCGGTGGTTCCTGGGTAGAGAGCATTGCCATAGTCGAGGTGGCTGCTGACAAGGGCCTGGGTGACTGGCCTTCTGGCTTCGGTGGGGATCCACTTGTAGATATTTTGAAGCATGCGCAGGGTGTGCAAGCAACCTGATGAGACCATGCTCACCTGTTGGTCCATTGAGAGCAATGAGTCTAAGATGACACCTAGGTTTTGGGCGTGGTTAATGGGGGTGTGGGCGTTTCTGAGGCCAGAGGGCCACCAGGACTCGTTCCAGGCAGTGGGCGTGGAGCCGAGGATGAGGACTTCTGTTTTGTCTGAGTTCAGTTTGAGGCAACTATCTCATCCAGGGGGCGACTGCTTTCATTCCTTCGTGGACATTTTTTGGTGGTGGTCGGGTTGTTGGCGAGGGAAACTCAGTTGGGTGTCATCAGCGTAGGAGACGATGTTGAGTGCATGGCTTCTGATGATGGCGGCTAGTGGGGTCATGTAGAGGTTGAAGAGGGTGGGACTAAGCAAGGATCCTTGGGGGATGCCACAGCTGATCTTGGTGGCTTCTGAGAGAAAGGGGGGGATTCGGACCCTCTGTGTTCTGCCTCTGAGGAACAAGGAGAGAAATTGCAGTGCTGAGTCTCAGATGCCGATGTCGTGGAGGCGGGCGCATACTGTGTCATGTGAGACTGTGTCGAAGGCGGCATAAAGGTCCAGGAGTATGAGGGTGACGGTCTCACCTTAGGTGAGTAGGGCGGTCTCAGTGCTATGGTTGCCTCTGAATCCTCACTGAGAGGGGTCCAGGATGTTGTTGGTTTCCAGGAAGGCGGTGAATTGTTTGTTGACTGCCTTCTCAATGTCTTTGGCCGGAAAAGGGAGTAGATAGATGGGCCGGTAGTTCTTGAGGTCTGTTGTGTCGGTGGAGACTTGCTCCTCCCACAGCAAACAGCATGGGAGGAGCAAGGTTTGGCAAAACTGCATCCTGAGGGACTCACTGGAGTTGCCAGAGCACTGAACAATGGTGAGTCAATATTTACCACCTATCCCACCGCATACCTTAATGCCACCAACACCCCTCACCCAGACACCCATCACTCTACTCCACCCCGCCACAGTGCACCACCACAATATACTAACCTGAATGCCAAGCCCTGCATGCCATACCCACTGAATGAACAGCCCTCTCAGCCCTGCATGTACACCCCTCACCAATGCATGCACAGCATGGAGAACTAACAATCCCACAACACATCACCATACACAAACAAAGGTGGTAGGTAAACAGAAATTATATGGAGGAAGCTAGGGATGTAGAAATGTCACAGACATGTAGCACAATACACCACTTACATCCCCACAGGTGCCCCAGCCAGTCCCAGCCCCGAGGAAGTGCCAGGCTACCCAGTCCTCCACCAGAAGATGCCCCCAGTGATGACATTAACTCTGGACTTCTGGATCTTAATGAACTCCCTGGGTCATCAGGGACCACTGGTCAGTCAGATACCCCAGCCAACTCCTAGTCCACCACAGAGCATCCCCCCTCAGTATCCAACACCACAGCAGCCACCCAATGTCCCCACACCTCTGTCAATTGTCACACGTCAATCAGCAGTGTGTCCACTTGTACAGGGACCCCAGTCCACACCTCACAGCCAAGACAATCAGAGTCCTGGGGAGACTGGCAGTGAGCACACCGTTCACGGGACAATGGCACAGGGTTCCAGGGACCCTCGGAGGATAGCTGTGCACAAAGGGGAGGATAGGCCCTGGGAACCGGCTGTCCAGGAGGAACTCACTAATGTCCTGTGGGCTTACCAACAATCCCAGGACAAGATGGGTCAGGTGACAGACATCATCCAGGAGAACCAGCAGCTGCAGGAGGAACACCACCAGGAGAACAGGAAAGAATTGCATGTCCTCAACACCACAATGATCTCCGTAGCAGGGGTGCTGGGTAATGTTGCCAACATCATGAGGGACTACACATCACACCAGCGGGCCCATTCCACTAGCCATTCAACTGAACAGCCCTCCACATGTTCTGCAGCTATTGGACAGGTGGCCTTGCCAGAGGACCCACAGGCCACCAGCACCCCTCCCCCTGCAGAAGGTGAACCACACCGTAAACGTTCCCTGTGACCCAGACAGACGCCAGAGACACTTGCAAAGACCAAGACCAACTCCAAGAAATGAGACCCTCCTGAATGTCCCCGTTGTGTCTTACGGTGTCACCTTGTCCACTTTGAACTGCCATTGTTTCCCTTTCTATGGCCCCTTGGACACTGGACCTGTGCTTCAAACAGACTGGACCAATACCCTGGTCTTTCCTCTACCATCACCCCATTCCATTGCACTATTCATTCTATATTTTCACTTCAATAAACACCCTTGAACACAACTTAAGTGATAGTGCTTTATATGACAAAAATGTTCAATAATTTTAACTGTTTTATCTTGTACAATTGCCCTGAACTTTGTGACTCCATCTAAAAAATGGTCTGTAGCTGTCTGTAGCCATCATATCAGTACACAGTTGTAACCACACCAACATCTGCAAAATGGGAAGGCATAGGAGACAGTCAGTTGGGGTGCTAAGGAAGTGACTGCCATCATGCTACAGCCACCCACACAGAAATGATAAATAATCTGAGGAATAGTCAGATCCACTGTCTTACCTGTGTGTCATTGGAAGTACTGCCAAATGCCTGATGTCCTGTTGTCCACATCCTCATCCTCTGACTTCTCATCCTCACAGTCCTCAGGGTCCACTTCTGCCACATGAGCATTTCCATCCTCCTCCTCCTTCAGATAGGGGACATGTCGTTGGATGACCAGGTTGTGCAACATGCAGCATACAACAAGTCTCTGGCAGATCTTCTCAGGGAAGTAGCAGAGGGATCCACCTGTCATATGGAGGCATCGGAATGTGGCCTTCAGGAGGCCGAAGATCCTCTCAATTATTCTCCTGGTTCACCTATGAGCATCATTATACCTATTCTAAGCCCCTGTCCTGGCATTCCTTACAGGGGTCAAGAGCCACGACAGGTTTGGGTAGCCAGAGTCACCTGCAAGAATTGAGGGTCAAACATTAGCCTTGCACAATGGTATGGGGGATGACTCCTGAAGCCATACACTGACATGCATTGGGTGGGGACTCAGGCTCACCTATTAGCCACACCCTGTGCATCTGTAGTTGTGCCATCACATGTGGTATGCTGTTATTCCTCAAGACAAAGGTGTCATGCACCGACCCAGGATACATGGCAGTGACGGGAGATGTACTGGTCAGCTAGGCACACCATTTGCACATTGAGTGAGTGGAAACTCTTCCAATTCCTGAACACCTGTTCATTGTGCCGGGAGGGGACAAATGCTATATGTGTTCTATCAATAGCCCCAATAACATTTGGAATATGCCCCATTGCATATAAACCAGCTTCCTTCACATTGGCCAAATCATCTCTTTGGGAGAAAGTGATGTAACTGCACTTGTGTTTGAACAGGGCAGCCAAAACCCTTGCTAGCACTATTTTGAACATTGGCTGTGACAATCCTGGAGCCAAGCCCACTGTCACTTGGAAAGAGCCAGTTGCCAGAAAATGGAGCACTAATTGGACCTGCACAAGAGGGGGAATCCCAGTGGGTTGACGGATATCAGATATCAGATCAGGCTCCAATTGTGCACACAGCTCTGTGATTGTGGTCCTGTCCAGTCTATAGGTGAGTAAAATGTGCCTGTCCTCCAGTGTAGCCAAGTCCGCAAAGGGTCTGTACATGGGGTCTTGTCTCCTCCTCCTATACCTCTGCAGTGGTAGGTACCTAAGGGACACAAGAGTGAGAAGGGAGTGACAAACTGAACAAGAGAACCACCACCTCAGTGTACGTTGAGCTTGTATGTAACTGAACTATGTAAATGGCAATGTATGTACAATTGACTGCAACAACGCAGTTTTCAATTTCAGAATGTTGACCTGCACAATAAAATGGTGACTGCCTGTCCTGTATGTAGGGACAGGTGGAAGTGATGTAACTCCTCCGGGGCTGAGCGTCATGGCGGAAGGCGATCTTGCTCCGCCGTGCTATTTTCGTTGGCTTACATGGAGCTCTATGGAGTACAGTGTAAAATGAGGATCACCGCCACGGACATGAACGCCATTTTCTGACTATAACCTCACTTGATTCCTGACTTTTCACAGGACAACACATCCACTGTGTGTGCTGCTGTGACCTGAGTCTGGAACCTGCCATGGCCCATGTGACAGGGGAAAGGGCCCCTGCCTTCACTTCAGAGGAGTTGGCGCACCTGGTGGATGGGATCCTACCCCTTTGTGGATAGCTGTATGAGTACACCATGGGGACGATGCATGTGAAAAGGTTGCATGGAGATGTGTGTGTGCTGGCAGTGTGTCATTTGGGTGGGGGTATGGCTGTTGGTAGTGTACATGCAGGGCTCCGGGTGATGTGTGTGCCATTTGAGGGGAAATGGTATTTGTGGGCCATATGTGTGAGAGGCTGGATTATATGGTTAATGGTGTCCTCCTGTCTGTGTTTCCTCTGCAGGTCAGCACCCATCAGAAGAAGTGATTGTGGTGTGCCATCGCCAGGGACGTACAGACCCTGGGGGTCCATAGCAGGTGGAGCACCCACTGCAGGAAACGGTGGGAGGACCTGAGATGCTGGGCCCGGGAGACTGCGGAGGCCCTTTTGGGGATGGCCTCCCAACAAGGGAGGGGTGCCTGTCGGAACCTGACCCTCTGATGGCCTGCATACTGGCGGTGGCCTACCCAGAGCTGGATGGGTGCATGAGGGCAGCACAGCAGCCACAAGGGGGTAAGTACAGTTTGTGTAACACCCATCTTTGTTTGCCTGGCATAAGATGCTGCTGGTGGGTTTCAGTAAGTGGGTGCCCCTTTATGCCAGCTCGTACATTGCTGCGTGGTCCAGCTCAGGGTAAATGGGTTAATGGCAAAATATTTTTAGCTTGCTAGGTCGCATTCCATGTCAGACTGGGCTTAGTAGGTCCCAGGAGGGGTGCAGATGGCGGTGGTTGGCTCTCATCTTGCTGTGGTACCTAGCCAATGAAATGCCAGTGCGGTGCATGGTGCTCAATCTTGATCCCTGTGTCTGATGGTAATGTGTATGCCATCTGTGGTGTTCGTGCTGTAATTGACCCAGTCCTTTCTCTCTCTCCTCCTAATTTCTTCTGTCATCCTGTCCATGTGTGCATTAGCATGATCTGACGGAGGAGCAGGGGCACCAGCAAGTGAGGGAGCTGCAGCCCACAGGACCCAGGAGGCAGAGTCCACCAACGCCGAGGGGACCAGTGGGACGGAGAGCGAGGGGAGCACCACGGTGGGGACAGGAGGTGACAACACTGACTCTGATTCCTCCTACGATGGGAGCTACCTGGTGGTGGCGGATACCTCTGGAACCACCCCAGCAACAGGTACAGCCACCACCCCCGTACCAGCACCACCCTCCAAGTAGCCCCCCACCGAGTTGGCTGTGCCTGCTCACCCAGGAGGGTGAGAGGGTGGTCATCTCCTTCGCCCCAGGCACCTCACTCCTGGCCCCAGTAAGCCCTGCTGCCCCTCAGTGATGAGGCTATTGACCTCCTGAGATACGTCCCTGTAGGGCAGTCAAACATAGAGAATGCCATCCAGGGGCTGGCATCCCAGATGCAGCAATGCAATGCCTACCTGGAGGGCATCCACTGTGGCGGCACTACAGAAATTGTTTCAGGCTCTAGCCTCTCTGATGGCAGCCAGTGTCCCTGGTTCTATCGTCCGCCCTCCAACTACCACTTCCCAGTCCCAATCTCCTCAACCCCAGCCCATCCCATGCACACATTCAGACAAGCATGCACACACAAAATCACACAAGAGTGGCACAGACAAACATAGGCACCAAACTTCAAGCCACAAGCACTCACACAAACAACAGACAGTTGCTGACACAACAACACCCACTGCCTCTACTGTCTCCCCTCCTCTTCCTCCTCCTCCTCCCTCACAGTCACATCCGCACTCACACCTGCATGCACTGAATCAACAGCCACCACCACCATCACCACATCATGCAGCACACCCACCTCACTTGCAGACACCTCCACAACATACATCCACATGTTCTGTTTGTCCTCTCTCACCCTGTCTGGCCCCCTCATAAGAGACACAAATGCTCACAATCAGACACCTGACAGCCATCCACCTCACACTCGCACACTATCCATGCACCTGCATCCAAGTCCAGCAGACGTACACCTCCTACAACCACTCCCTCTACCTCCACTCCCATCCCTCCTTCCATAACCCACCCCAACATCCCTAAGAAGCTTTTCCTTGCCCATCTTGACCTTTTCCCTCCCCCTCCACCCCCCTTCCTGCCCATAAGTGTAGCGTCCAACGACCCAGCCCACGCCTCAGCAAAACAGTCTGCCACTGCTCCCACCAAAAAGTCAGCTGCTGGCACAACAGGGCCCTGAGTGTCACAGCAGCCACTCCTAGTATGTCCACACATCCACCTCAGAAAGGGAGGACTAGGGTGGCGAAACCTAATGGACCGAGGACGGGGTCAGTGGAGGCACCTTCTAGACCTGGAGGCAAGTACACAAGTCACATGACAAAGGCCAAGGGGGCCCGTCACAAGAGAGAACACAAGGATCCCCTCCACCACCAAGGAAAGCCAAGGATACCGCTCCACCACCAAAGAAAGCCAAGGAACCCTCTCCGCCAGCAGAGGGCAAGGCGCCCCCACAACCAACAGAGGAACCCAAGGAGCCCCCACAACCAGCAGTGAAACCCAAAGAGCCCCCTCTACCAGCAGAGGGCAAGGAGCCCCCACAACCAGCAGAGGAACCCAAGGAGCTCCCACAACCAGCAGTGGATCCCAAAGAGCCCCCTCCACCAGCAGAGGGAAAGGAGCCCCTACAACCAGCAGAGGAATGCAAGGAGCCTCCACAGCTCCCTCCACCAGCTGAGGGAATGTAGTCTACCCTCCAGAGACTGTTGGGCAAGGAGCCCCCTCCAGAACCAGTGGGCATGATACCCACTCCAGAGACTGTGGCCTTTCACTCCCCTCCAGAGACTGTTGGGTAAGGAGCCCTCTCCAGAATCAGTGAGCATGATACCCACTCCAGAGACTGTGGCCGTTCACTCCCTTCCAGAGACTGTTGGGCAAGTAGCCCCCCTCCACAATCAGTGGGCATTATACCCACTGCAGTGACTGTGGCCTTTCACTCCCCTCCAGAGACTGTTGGGCAAGGAGCTCCCTCCAGAACCAGTGGGCATGATACCCACTCCAGAGACTGTGGCCTTTCACTCCCCTCCAGAGACTGTTAGGCAAGGAGCCCCCTCTAGAACCAGTGGGCATGTTACCCACTCAACCTGAGGTGCCCCCAACCCGCTTCCCCCTGAGGTGCATGCCCATTTCCAACATGATGCCCCTGAACAGTAGAGTCCAGAATTTGTCAGGAGTCATATTGGGCCTTGAACTATGCCCTGTGGACATGTGGCCCTTTGGGACTTTAGACTGGCCACTGGCCCAATCTGGACATTGACGCCTGCATTTTCATGTCACGATTCATTATGGTGGCTGTTGGCAGCAAATTACAGTGTTAGTACTTCTGAATTGTTGTCCTTGCATTATTTGCTAGTGGGTCATGTGACAGGCGTTTTAATCTGCAGCTGGTTCTCTGTATGGTGTGTGTTATGTGTGTGTGTGTGTCACTCTCCTTTACCTCCCTCCCTCCCCTGTGTGCCAGGTGGCTCTACTCACCGTCGTTGTCTTCACTGGCGTTGGGGCTCCAGGATGGCCATAGCGTGGTAGAGCATCGGTAAGATTTGGAGTTCTGGTTCCATGCCGGCCGCAGAGTCCTCTGTGTCCCTGATGGTGAGTCTTTTGTTTTCTGTACTGTTTCCAACCAGGTTTTTGATGGCGTTGGTACCGCTCCAGAAATCCTGGCGGTTTGCTATATTATAATATGGTGGGTGGTACCTTGACTTCTGCCCGGCTGTAGGTGACTACCGCTGTGGTCAGTGGTGTTAACGCCCTGGTGGTTGGTGTGGTACATTGGCTGTCTATGGAGGTATCTCTGTCATGGTCAAAATTATGTGGTAATTACCGCCAGGCTGTTGGTGGTATTAGCACCACTTTAACAGTCACCGCCAATGTCAATAATGACAACCTTAGTGTAATTTATTACTTGTAGTTGTGTTTATCCCATAATGAGTTTGGAAGCATGAGTATCTGAATGCAGAGAAACATGCCTAGACTTGATGTGTTACTCACCTATGGTACAGCCTTTTGCAACAGGAAGAGAAGCTGGACCCCTTTTTCAACCTGATTGGTGTTGGTTCGCATGTGCAGGTACCTACCGAACCAATGGGCTAGTGCCTTTATGGCCACAGGGAAAAAACCTATGTAATTTTAATGTGTGGACCTGATATGATTAGGTTAGTCTGGCTGCTCTTCCTGTGTCCAGAAACTACATTGATGCCATGGCTGTGACAGACCAGGCTCCATAGTGACTAACCTAAATCACCTGGACACACAGCTGCCAGCAACCTAGTTAAGAAAGAAAAGAGGGACAGAGATTAGTCTGTGTGCCTGCACACATAGAGCAGCAGCTTTCTGGAGGGCACTGGGCTCCTATTTTTTAGAGTTATCGATTGTATTGAAGTGAGGCATTTCAGGCTGAGCATGAAATGCTTCACTTCAAAACAATCTGTAACTCTTTTTGTCTGAAATGTGTCCTTGCCTGGAAAATCAAGATACACTATGGCCCTCATTACAACCCTGGCGATAAATGCCGCCTACTGCTGTGCTGACGGCCGCCATCATACCGTGACCGCAGCTGTATTCCGCTACGGGTATTATGACCCACACTGAGAAATCCACCACAATACAGACACCCACCGAAGTCCACCAGACCAAAGGTCAGTGATAAATTGGCGGTACCAAAACCCACACCGTTATGCCAACAGGAATACGCCCACAGTATCAGGACCCACGAATCACCGTGGCGGTCTTTCAACCATGGTAAACCACTGGCTGTACACACCACCGCACTCAAAATACACACACACTTACAAAAGTACACCACATTGGACAATTTAAACTACACACAACTGACACACATACACACACCACACCCACACACTCAGACCACTTTAAACACACACACCCACATTACCCACAACCCTTTCAGCAAAAAAAAGATTGCCAACAGAGAGAGGCACAAGCCAGGAGCACCCACTCAATCTGAGCCACAGAACACTATCACCCATCCACCATCCACGCACCTCACAGCACACACCACACCACATCACCCCACACATCACCCCACACATCCTCACACATATCACTCACACCACATCCATGGTACCCCAAAGACACCCCAGGTTTTCAGAGGAGGAGCTAAGGGTCATGGTGGAGGAAATCATCCGGGTAGAGCCACAGCTATTCGGATCACAGGTGCAGCAGACGTCCCTTGCAAGGAAGATGGAGCTATGGCAGAGGATAGTGGACAGGGTCAACACTTTGGGACAGCATCCAAGAACAAGGGATGATATCAGGAAGAGGTGGAATGACCTACGGGGGAAGGTGCGTTCCGTGGTTGCAAGACACCAGGTAGCTGTACAGAGGACTGGCGGTGGACCCCCACCTCCTCCCCCACAACTAAAACATGGGAGGAGCAAGTCTTGGCAATAATGCATCCTGAGGGCCTCGCAGGAGTAGCAGGAGGACTGGACTCTGGTAAGTCAGATCTTTACTACTATATCCCCCACCCTACCTTCATGCCATCTCAAATTCCTACCCCCTACCCTCACCCCCATCACTCCACCAACTCACATATACCCCACTATCACAACCCACCCATCCCAAAACCAAGCCCTGCATGTAACACCAATCCATGGACCCCCATCACAGACCTGCATGGACACCCATAACAACAGCATGCCCATTAGAGAGAATCACCTAGCCCACAAAATCACCACGCATACAAGCCTAAGCTGCCAGGGCTATCCCAACCATACAGGGAAACAAACCCATGCACAAGATGGCACACGCAGATACACTAACACTGCATTTTCATCCCCACATGACCCCTACTCAATTTCACTGGAGAGGAGTTGCCCCCAACATTCAGTTCCCCCCCAGAGGAGGCCCACAGTGATGACAACAGCTCTGCGTGCCTAGATCACGATGACCAACCTGGCCCATCAGGGACCTCTGGACAGTCGGTCACCCTGCCACAGTCCCAACCCACCACAGAGCCTCCTCCCCTCAGGAAACGCCAGCACAGCACCCACTCAGCGGGCCCATGCCACTGTCCCCAGGACACTTCAATCAGCAGTGTGTCCACCACTACAGGGACCCCAGGCAGCCCCACAAACACAGGATGACCAGGGATCTGGGGTCAGTGGCAGTGGGCAAATGGCTCAGAGGACAGAGGCACAGGACAACAGGGAAACTGGGAGGAGTGCTCTGCGACAGGGGGAGGACAGGCCCAGGGAACCGACTCTCCAGGGGGCACTCTCCAACATCCTGGGAGCATGCCACCATTCCCAGGAGACCATGGGCCAGATACTGTACAAGTTGCAGGAGACCCAGAGGCTGCAGGAGGGACAGTACCTGGGGATCAGGGAGGACCTCAAAAACATCTACACCATCCTGGTCACCATTGCAGGGGTGCTGGCAGACAAGGGCAAGACCATGAGGGAGGCAGTGGCACAACAATGGGCCCCTGACAGTAGTGGACAGGAGGCCCCGCCACGGGACCAACAGGCCACTAGCACCCCACCCCCTGCAGAAGGAGAACCACCCTGCAAACAGTCCCTGCAATCCAGGCAGAAGCCAGAGAACATTGCCAAGACCCCACCAGGAAATAAGACTCTCCTGATTATCACCCTTCTGTCCCACTCTGTCACCCTGTCCACCTTAAACTGCCACTACTCCCCTTCCTATGCCCCATTGGACAATGCACCTGTGATACCAAAAGACTGGACTCTAATTGGATATTCCTCCACTATCACCCCAGCCCATTCCACATTCCCCTCTACATATGAGCACTTAAATAAACACCCTTGGAACAAATACAAATCTTGAGTCTGTCAATTGATTTAATTATGTATTAGTACAACATTCTGAAAACATTGCAAGTCATATGTACAGTCATTTATACATTGGTATGACCTTTAGTGGGTAGCAGTAAACATAGCAGGAGCCAGAGTGGCCACAGAGATCTTAAAAAAGAGATACCAAAGGGTACATTAAGTGACCTTAGACATAGGGAAATCAGGCTGTCATGTACAATTTCCAACAGAAAACTGAAATGTAAAGTGAAGTTACAGTCTCTTATCTGTGTGTCACTGGAAGTACTGCTGTATTATATTACTTCTGTTGTCCACATCTTCTTCCTCTGCCTCCTCTTCCTCATTGTCCACAGGCTCCACCGCTGCCACAAGATCATCTCCAGGCTCATCCTCCTGCAGAAAAGGCACCTGGCGTCTCAAGGCAAGGTTGTTCAACATACAACATGCAAAGATGATCTGACGCACCTGCTTGGGTGAGTAGTACAGGGATCCACCTTTCAGATGGAGACACCGGAACCTGGCCTTCAGGAGGCCAAAGGTTCTTTCAATTATCCTCCTTGTTCACCCATGTGCATCATTGTAACGTTCCTCTGCCCTTGTCCTGGGATTCCTCACTGGGGTCAGTAGCCATGAGAGGTTGGGGTAACCAGAGTCACCTGCAAATATTGAGAGATACCTGTTAGACACACACTAACCCTTAGGGACAACCCCATACCCAGACACCAACTTATACTGGGTGGGGACCTTGGGCTCACATATTAGCCACTCCCGGTGCCTCTGAAGTTGGCCCATCACATATGGGATGCAGCTATTCCTTAAGATAAAGGCGTCATGCACAGAGCCAGGAAACTTGGCATTCACATGGAAGATGTATTGGTCCGCCAAACATACCATCTGCACATTCATAGAGTGATAGCTTTTTCTATTCCTGAACACTTGTTCATTTCTCCGGGGGAGGGACAAATGCTACATGTGTACCATCAATGGCACTAATGATGTTGGGGATATGTCCCAGGGCATAAAAGTCAGCTTTCACTGTGGCCAAATCCTCCACCTGGGGCAATACGATGTAGCTGCGCATGTGTTTCAGCAGGGCTGACAACACTCTGGTCAACATGTTGGAGAACATTGGCTTAGACATCCCTGATGCCATGGACACTGTTGTTTGGAAGGAACCACTTTCCAGGAAATGGAGCACTGACAGGACCTGCACTAGAGGGGGGATACCTGTGGGCTGGCGGATAGCTGACTTCAGGTCCGGCTCCAACTGGGCACACAGTTCTTGGATTGTGGCTCGATCAAGTCTGTAGGTTAGGATAATGTGCCTGTCCTCCATAGTCGCAAGGTCCAGCAGGGGTCTGTACACCAGAGGATGTTGCCATCTCATATTCATCCTCAGCGGCTGAAGCCTATGGAGGAAAACGGTGAGCAGAGGATCATGTTCACACATCAATTGAAATAATGATGCATCTTTTCCTTTACAGAACCTGTATGTGAATCTGAGAGTCAGTTGCTGTGCCAATGTCTGATGTGATGCAGTTAGGTGCCATGGCCTGTGCCCCCCTGCAATGGTGGCCACCTGACCTGTGAGGAGGGACAAGTGGAAATGAGGTAATTCCACTGGCGTTGTGCGCTGTTGCAGTAGGCGTTCGACTCCCGCCACGCAACTTCGCATTGGTTATCTTTGGGCCCTATGTGTTCCAGGAGCCAATGGCAATGTACGCCGGTGGTGACGGTACGCACCGCCGTGGACGTGACCGCCATTTTCTATCTGTGCACTCACTTGCTACCTGACGTTCAACAGGAGAGGACCTCCACTGCAAGTGCTAATGTGACCTGTGTCTGGAACCGACAATGGCACATGTGTCTGGGGAAAGGGACCCTGCCTTCACTGCGGAGGAGTTGGAGAAACTGGTGGATGGGATCCTACCCCAGTACACATTACTCTACGGTCCTCCAGACAAACAGGAGAGTACGCTGTGAGCATGATGCGTGGGCCATAAATGTATGGATTGCTGTGTTTGTAAGCCACATGTAGGGGGGGCTGAGGTGTCCTGGCCAGGGTACTGCATGTATGGTGGTCAGTGTATGTGCGCCAGGGGATGGGAGGGATCTGGTGGGCCATGAGTGTGATGGTATGGACGGTTAACTAATTCCCTTTTCTGCTGTCTTTTCCATGCAGGTCAGCGCACATCAGAAAAAGGGTATTTGGTGTGCCATCGCCAAGGAGGTGCGGACCCTGGGGGTCTTTGACAGGCGGAGGACCCACTGCCGCAAACGGTGGGTGGACCTGTGCTGCTGGGCAAGGAAGACGGCGGAGGCCCAGCTGAGGCTGGCCTACCAACGAGGAAGGGGCGCCCGTCGTACCCTGACCCCCTGATGTTCCGCATCCTGGCGGTAACCTATCCGGAGTTGGGTGGGTGCTTGAAGACATCACAGCAGCCACAAGGGGGTGAGTACGGATTCAGATTCATGACTGTGCGTGCGTTAAGGTTTACCTGGGTGGGGGATGTGGGCTGTGGGTGCCCCTAGGCCAGGGTGAACATGGCAGGATAGGTCCTTGTTGGGCATACTCTGAAGCACTCCACCTCCAATAGTGTTAGTGGGCATCTACTACTGGGCAGAGTCCTGTGGGTTTCAGGTGTGCAGCTCATGGCGCTAGGCATTGTACCCCTTGGGCTGGTGACTATCTTAGTAACTGGTAGTGCATGCCCTAGTGCATAGGGCTGCTCCCTGTGAGTCGTCTACGCCAACGGTAGGCTATTTGCTGGCATTGACCAAGTGCATCCTCTGTCTCTCCCCCCCTTTTCGTTTTGTCACCCTGTCCTTGTGTGCATTAGCATCATCTGGCGGAGGAGCAGAGGCCCAGGCGACGGAGAGAGCTGCATCCCACATGGGCCTGGAGGCCGAATCCACTGAAGGTGAGGGCACCAGTGAGATGGAGGGCGAGGGGAGCACCACGACAGGGACAGGAGGGGACACCACAGACAGCGATTCCTCCTCCGATGGAAGCTCTCTGGCAGTGGTAGACACCTCTGTGCCCACCCCAACAACAGGTACAGCCGCCACCCCCCCTACCAGCAACCCCCTCCCAGCAGCCCCTCAGCGTGTTTCCCGTACCTGCTCACCCAGGAGGGTTGGCATCTCCTTCACCCCAGGCACCTCAGGCCCTGCCCCAGTCAGCCCTGCTGCCCTCAGTGAGGAGGCTATTGACCTCCTGAGATCCCTCACTGTTGGGCAGTCAACCATACTCAATGCCATCCAGGGTGTCGAGAGGCATTTGCAACAAACAAATGCATACCTGGAGGGCATTCACTGTAGCGTGGTGGCCCAACAGAGAGCATTTCAGGCTCTGGTCTCAGCACTGATGGCAGCCATTGTCCCGGTCTCTAGCCTCCCTCCTCCAACTTCCTCTACCCAGTCCCAATCCCCTCAACCTATCCCAAGCACACCTTCAGACCAGCATTCATTCAAATCATCACACACAAGTGGCTCAGGCAAACACAAGCACCACACTTCATCTCACAGGCACACAAGCACTATCCCCATGCAGACACACCAACATCCACTGCCTCTGCTGTGTCCCCTCCTCCTCCTCCTCATCTACCTCCCTCCCAGTAGCGTCTCCACTCACACCTGCATGCACTACATCCTCATCCACTACCTCCATCACCAGCATTCCCATCACAACACACCCCTCACAGGCAGTCAGCACCCCCACATCCATGCACACGTCCCCTGTGTACTCTCTCACTGTGTCTGTGACCCCTCCTCCCAAAGTACACAAACGCAAGCACCCACCCACCCAACAGCCATCCACCTCACAACAGCATCTAGCCCATGCACCTGCACCCAAACTCAGCAGACAGACACCTCCTACAACCACTCCCTCTTCCTCCTCTCCCAAACCCTCTCCCTCTTCCCGCCTCAGTGTCCCTAAGAAGCTTTTCCTGGCCAACTTTGACCTCTTCCCTACCCCTCCCCCCCGTCCTTCCCCTCGGGCCAGGGTGGCCAGAACTCAGCCCAGCACCTCAGCCACCAAATCATCATCCGCTGTGGTTCCTGCAGCCATCAAAGGCTCAAAGGGGCACCTGTCAGCCCAGCCAGTGTGCCACCAACCCCTGCCAAGGTCAAAACCATTCCACCACCTGGAAAGGTGAAGAGAGGGACAGGATCCAGCAAGGGGAAGGAGCCACAACCACCCAGCAAGGCCAACTCAAAGACTCCAGCTGCCAGACCCAAGGTCACACCACCATCTGCCAAGGTGAGGAAGGGGCAGAAAACACCAGCCAAGGCACTTCAGCCGTCCGAGGCTGCAGGTGAAGGCCTGGTGGGTACCAGCACAACCGCCAGCACCGCCACCTGCACTGCTGCCAGCACCATCAGCAGCCCCGCCGCTAGCACCGCCTCAAGCCCCGCCACCTGCACGGCCACCTGCACCGCCGCAAGCACCACTACTGCCCCAGTGGGAAGCCGTCCGAGGCTGCAGGTAAAGGGTTGGAGCCTCCCTCCACCACTGGCAGCACCAGCACCTGCACCACAGCCAGCACCGCCACCTGCACTGCCACTAGCACCACCACAGGCCCCGCCGCAAGCACCGCCACCTGCACTGCTGACAGTAGCACCACTACCAGCAGCAGCAGTCCCAGTGGGCAGCTGTCCGAGGCTGCAGGAGAAGGGCTGGAGCCTCCCTCCACCACTGGCAGCACCCCCACCAGCCCCGGCACTACCACCAGTTTGCAGCCATAGCTGTTGCCGGATGGAGTCTAGCCCTGCCTCCATGGACTATCATGCAACCTGGTCTCTGCAAATCCGGTGCCTCAGACACCCAGGTGAGGGACTGTGAACTGCCACACCCCAAGTGTTGCATCACTGGGCACAAAGTCCCCTCCAGAACCAGTGGAGATATGCATCCACTCAACCTATCCTTGGCAGGATAAAGCACACTGGGCATAAAGCCCCCTCCAGAACCAGAGGAAGAAGGCATCTACTCATCTAATCCTTGGCAGGATGAAGCACACTGGGCACAAAGCCCCCTCCAGAACCATGGAGATATGCATCCACTCACCTTATCCTTGGCAGGATTAAGCACACTGGGCACAAAGCCCCCTCCAGAACCAGTGGAAGAAGGCATCCACTCACCCAATCCTTGGCAGGAGGAAGCACACTGGGCACAAAGCCTCCTCCAGAACCAGTGGAGATATGCATTCACTCACCCTATCCTTGTCAGGATGAAGCACACTGGACACAAAGCCCCCTCCAGAACCAGTGGAAGAAGGCATCCACTTATCCAATCCTTGGCGCGATGATGCACACTGGGCAGAAAGCCCTCTCCAGAACAAGTGGAGATATGCATCCACTCACCCTATCCTTGGCAGGATGAAGCACAATGGGCCCAAAAGGCCCCTCCAGAACTAGTGGAGAAAGGGATCCACTCACCATATCCTTGGCAGGATGAAGCACACTGGGCACAAAGCCCCCTCCAGAACCAGTGGAAGAAGGCATCCACTTACCCAATCCTTGGCAGGATGATACACACTGGGCAGAAAGCCCCCTCCAGAACCAGTGGAGATATGCATCCACTCACCCTATCCTTGGCAGGATGAAGCACACTGGGCACAAAGCCCCCTCCAGAACCAGTGGTTGAAGGCATCCACTCAAGAGACTGTGGCCTTGCACTACCCAGGACCAAGCAGTGGGCAAACCACCCACTTGAGAGACTGTGGCTTTGCACTCCCCAGGACATCGCTGTCGGCAACCCACCCACTTGAGAGAATGTGGCCTTGCACTCCCTAGGACATCGCTTTGGGCATGGAGCCCCCTCCAGGAGCAGTGGCGTTTTACCATCTTCCGGCTGATGTGTACCCCCCTTCACCCTCCCCCTGAGGTGCCTGTGTGTTTTCGACCTGATGCCCCTACAGTGTTCTCTCCGTATTGAGGCAGGAGTCAAGTGTGGCCTTGGCCTATGAGTTTTGGCTCAGTGGCCTATGGACATTTTGGGCCGTATTTATACTCCGTTTGCGCCGAATTTGCGTCGTTTTTTTCGACGCAAATTCGACGCTAAACTAACGCCAACTAACGCCATATTTATACTATGGCGTTAGAGGCGAATAGCGCCAAAGTTCCCGGAATGTGCGTCATTTTTTAGCGTGAACCCCTTCCTTGCGTTAATGATATGCAAGGGAGGCGTTCCCGTCTAAAAAATGACTCCCAGGCCTTTACGTGGTATTTATACTCCCGGGCAAAAGAGACGCCCGGGAGTGGGCGTTGCTAAAAACGGCGCATTTGCGCCGCTTTTTAACGCCTGGGTCAGGCATGGCGTTAAGGGACAAGTGGGCTCAAAATGAGCCCAGAGTGCCCTCCCCTGCCCCCAGGGACCCCCCCTGCCACCCTTGCCCACCCCAGGAGGACACCCAAGGCTGGAGGGACCCACCCCAGGGACATTCAGGTAAGTATTTTTTTATTTTTTTTTAATGATTTTTTTTGGCATAGGGGGGCCTGATTTGTGCCCCCCTACATGCCACTATGCCCAATGACCATGCCCAGGGGACAGAAGTCCCCTGGGCATGGCCATTGGGCAAGGGGGCATGACTCCTATCTTTACAATGATAGGAGTCATGTTGATGGGGGATGGGCGTCGAAAATAAATGGCGCAAGTCGGGTTACGACGATTTTTTCGACGTAACCTGACTTGCCCCATTTTAAGACGCCCATGCGCCATTTTCCCCCTACGCCGGCGCTGCCTGGTGTACGTGGTTTTTCTCGCGCACACCAGGCAGCGCCGGTCTGCTTGCGCCGGCTAACGCCATTCAATAAATACGGCGCCCGCATGGCGCTTCAGAATGGCGTTAGCCGGCGCAAAACTTTTTGACGCTAAACTGCGTTAGCGCAGTTTAGCGTCAAAAAGTATAAATATGGGCCTTTGTGTGGACAATGGACCGCCTTATTTACATATTGTATATTTTTGTAAATACAGTTTTTAAAAATCGTACGTATATCTGACTATTTCTAAAATATCACTGATTTGACTCTATTCCTTTGGTCCTTGCGTTCTTCCAAGGGGTTACGGGGTGTAAATGCCATGCTAATGCATGTGTTTTGTGTGTATGGTGTTGTGGGTGCGGGTGGGGGATGGCATGTTGCATGTGTGTGTCACTCTCTTTTCCCTCCCCCCTCTCCTGTGTACTAGGTGCAGTACTCACCGTGGTCGTCGCCACCGTCGTTGGTACTCCTGGTAGATGAGGAGGTAGACCAGCATGGGGAGGTCCTGCAGCTCGGGCTCCAAAGCGTCTTGATTCTTTGTTGAGTGTCAAGAGGTGAGTGGTTTCCCTTCTGTATACTGTTTCCGCCATGCTTTTGATGGCATTGGTACCACCCCGGAAAAGCTGGCAGATGGGCGGGTTGTCATGGGGTGGGTGGTTACATTGACTTCTGCCTGTCTGTTGGCGGTTACCGCCGAGGTGTTTGTTGCTACCGCTGTGGCGGTTGGAGTGTTAAAGTGGCTGTATGTTTTGGCAGTTTCCACTGTGGTCGTGATCCCATTTTTTTTACCGCCAGCCTGTTGGCAGTATTACCGCAGCTTTAACACTGACCGCCAGGGTTGTAATGAGGGCCTATGTGTCACTTTAAAACTTTGCATGAGATAAACTGAAAATGTAAAATATTTTTGATTTTCTGAAGCTCTTTATCTATGAAAAATAGATAGGAGCATGTGTGCTGTGTAGGAATTGCAGGCATGCTGATCAGCATGTTACACATTAGCATTTGATTAGCACATATTAACTGATAAATGTTTAATAATGTCCAGTATAAACAGTTTGTACCTCAGAATGATAAAGAAAATTAAATTAGTAACAGAGAAAAGTGGAATTCTGGAGTAGGAAGCACTCCATAAAATCTGCCCAACATATTATTGATTATAAATACAAGACGTTCAGCCACACTGGATGAAGACCTTAAAGTTCAACAAATCAGAGGTTGGTTTCATTTCCCCAAAATATAGAAGCTATTTAAGATCTCCAATTCGGTAAAGCTCTGGGTACAAACATGCTACAAAATGAATAATTTAACATGTTCCAGTAAGGTCGGTAGTATCTCTGTTAAGAAGGGGCAAATCCAAAACCATATACCATACAGACCAATCAATGTTATCAAAGCTGAAGGGAAAAACTTTACAAGAACAATACCTAAATGTTTTCAGGACCAGGTTCCAGAAGTACAGCTGATCACCTTATCCTATGCTTCTTTTAATCCATGTGTGTCTACAGTAAACCAAAACGTTCTCTTGCAACACGTGGTGGAAAAATATTTGATCCTCAAGAAAGGAAGCCTATTCACAGTCTTCTTAGACTACTCCTCAGTGTTCAATGTAGTGAGCCAGAAGAAAATTGTTGAAGAAGTTGGGATCTTGAAATCAGTCCTCATCTACAACCCACAACCTTTGGCATAAATGAAGGTTGTCTGTTTACCCTGCTACTTTTCACTCATTACATAAATTATATTCAGATAAAGTGGAAGTAGCCATCAAGGATGGGAAACAGATTAGTCCCACTCATACTTTATGTAGATGATTTAGTGCTCCTTGTGTTCACTTCTAAAGCTCTCCAATTCTTTGGTAAAGTAAATCAAGTACTATTGTGAAATATACAATGCCAAAATAAGGATGGCAAGGCTACAATGTTGGAATGGGGCATTCCTACCACAAAGGCAAAGAGAATACATATTGTTTTGTCAGAGACAACAATTGAAAACATTAGGCGTTACTCTTTCTTCCTATTCTATCATTGCTTCCCTAGACACTATAGATCCCTTTACAACTGAAGTGATGAAGCGAGAAGGAAGAGCAATACACAAAACTGTGCAAAGCAGGGATTCTGTCACTCTTGCGGGATATTGTAAGAATCAAAATATAAAGGTCATTGCTTTATGGAGTAGAAGAGTAGAGACTATGGGGGTGATTCTGATGTTGGCGGGCGGCGGGAGCCGCCCGCCAAGCGGGAACCGCCAGAAGACCGTACCGCGGTCGAAAGACCGCGGCGGTCATTCTGGGTTTCCCACTGGGCTGGCGGGCGACCGCCAAAAGGCCGCCCGCCAGCCCAGTGGGAAACAGCCTTCCCACAAGGACGCCGGCTCAGGATTGAGCCGGCGGAGTGGGAAGGTGCGACCGGTGCAGTGGCACCCGTCGCGTATTTCAGTGTCTGCAAAGCAGACACTGAAATACAAGGTGGGGCCCCCAGGGGCCCCGCGGCACCCCCTACCGCCATCCTGTTCCTGGCGGGAGACCCGCCAGGAACAGGATGGCGGTAGGGGGTGTCAGAATCCCCATGGCGGCGGAGCGCGCTCCGCCGCTATGGAGGATTCTCAAGGGCAGCGGAAAGTCGGCGGTACACCGCCGACTTTCCGTTTCTGGCCGCGGCTGAACCGCCGCGGTCAGAATGCCCAGCGGTGCACCGCCAGCCTGTTGGCGGTGCTACCGCGGTCATTCGCCCTGGCGGTTTTTACCGCCAGGGTTAGAATGACCACCTATACTCCTAAACAGCAGCTGGGAGTTCAACAGGAATTTCTGGCAATACATTCACCAGATTCCTTGGGCAATCAAAATTGTTCTTCTTAAATAAACCCCTGGATCTGACATCAATCAATCAATCAAAGCATTTGTAAAGTGCACTACTCACCCTTGAGGGTCTCAAGGCGCTGAGAGGGCGGGCTGCTACTGCTCGAACAGCCAAGTCTTGAGGTGTCTCCTGAAGGTAAGTAGGTCCTGTGTCTGTTGCAAGTGGGTGGGAAGAGTGTTCCATATCTTGGCGGCGAGGTGGAAGAACGATCTGCTACCGGTGGTCGTTCTGTGGATACGTGGGACGGTGGCGAGGGCAAGGTCAGCGGAGCAAAGCTGATGGGTCGGGGTGTAGAAGGAGAGCCGTCTGTTGAGGTATTCTGGTCCGTGTTGTACAGTGCCTTGTGAGAGTGGGTGAGGAGTTTGAATGTGATTCTCTTGTTGATGGGGAGCCAGTGCAGGACTCTCAGGTAGACTATGATGTGGCTGTTGTAGGGGATGTCCAGCATGAGGCGTGCAGAGGCGTTCTGTATGCTATGCAGTCTTTTCTGGAGCTTGGCGGTGGTTTTTGCATAGAGGGCTTTGCCGTAGTTTGCTGCTTATGAGGGTTTAGGTGACCATTCTTCTGGTTTCAGTGGGGATCCATTTGTAGATCTTCTGAAGCATGCAGAGGGTGTTGAAGCAGGAGGAAGAGACAGCGTTGACTTGCTGGGTCATTGATAGCGTTGAGTCCAGGATGAATCCCAGGTTACGTGCGTGGTCTGTGGGTGTCGGTGCGGTTCCCACTGTGGCAGGCCACCAGGAATCATCCCATGCAGAGGGGGTGGAGCCGAGGATCAGGACCTCAGTTTTGTCAGAATTCAGTTTCAGGCAGCTGTTCTTCATCCATTCGGCGATGGCTTTCATTCCTTAGTGGAGGTTGGTTCGCGGTGGCCGGGTCCTTGGTGAGGAAGAGGATCAGCTGGGTGTCATCGCCGTATGAGAGGATGGTATGGACGGTTAACTAATTCCCTTTTCTGCTGTCTTTTCCATGCAGGTCAGCGCACATCAGAAAAAGGGTATTTGGTGTGCCATCGCCAAGGAGGTGCGGACCCTGGGGGTCTTTGACAGGCGGAGGACCCACTGCCGCAAACGGTGGGTGGACCTGTGCTGCTGGGCAAGGAAGACGGCGGAGGCCCAGCTGAGGCTGGCCTACCAACGAGGAAGGGGCGCCCGTCGTACCCTGACCCCCTGATGTTCCGCATCCTGGCGGTAACCTATCCGGAGTTGGGTGGGTGCTTGAAGACATCACAGCAGCCACAAGGGGGTGAGTACGGATTCAGATTCATGACTGTGCGTGCGTTAAGGTTTACCTGGGTGGGGGATGTGGGCTGTGGGTGCCCCTAGGCCAGGGTGAACATGGCAGGATAGGTCCTTGTTGGGCATACTCTGAAGCACTCCACCTCCAATAGTGTTAGTGGGCATCTACTACTGGGCAGAGTCCTGTGGGTTTCAGGTGTGCAGCTCATGGCGCTAGGCATTGTACCCCTTGGGCTGGTGACTATCTTAGTAACTGGTAGTGCATGCCCTAGTGCATAGGGCTGCTCCCTGTGAGTCGTCTACGCCAACGGTAGGCTATTTGCTGGCATTGACCAAGTGCATCCTCTGTCTCTCCCCCCCTTTTCGTTTTGTCACCCTGTCCTTGTGTGCATTAGCATCATCTGGCGGAGGAGCAGAGGCCCAGGCGACGGAGAGAGCTGCATCCCACATGGGCCTGGAGGCCGAATCCACTGAAGGTGAGGGCACCAGTGAGATGGAGGGCGAGGGGAGCACCACGACAGGGACAGGAGGGGACACCACAGACAGCGATTCCTCCTCCGATGGAAGCTCTCTGGCAGTGGTAGACACCTCTGTGCCCACCCCAACAACAGGTACAGCCGCCACCCCCCCTACCAGCAACCCCCTCCCAGCAGCCCCTCAGCGTGTTTCCCGTACCTGCTCACCCAGGAGGGTTGGCATCTCCTTCACCCCAGGCACCTCAGGCCCTGCCCCAGTCAGCCCTGCTGCCCTCAGTGAGGAGGCTATTGACCTCCTGAGATCCCTCACTGTTGGGCAGTCAACCATACTCAATGCCATCCAGGGTGTCGAGAGGCATTTGCAACAAACAAATGCATACCTGGAGGGCATTCACTGTAGCGTGGTGGCCCAACAGAGAGCATTTCAGGCTCTGGTCTCAGCACTGATGGCAGCCATTGTCCCGGTCTCTAGCCTCCCTCCTCCAACTTCCTCTACCCAGTCCCAATCCCCTCAACCTATCCCAAGCACACCTTCAGACCAGCATTCATCCAAATCATCACACACAAGTGGCTCAGGCAAACACAAGCACCACACTTCATCTCACAGGCACACAAGCACTATCCCCATGCAGACACACCAACATCCACTGCCTCTGCTGTGTCCCCTCCTCCTCCTCCTCATCTACCTCCCTCCCAGTAGCGTCTCCACTCACACCTGCATGCACTACATCCTCATCCACTACCTCCATCACCAGCATGCCCATCACAACACACCCCTCACAGGCAGTCAGCACCCCCACATCCATGCACATGTCCCCTGTGTACTCTCTCACTGTGTCTGTGACCCCTCCTCCCAAAGTACACAAACGCAAGCACCCACCCACCCAACAGCCATCCACCTCACAACAGCATCTAGCCCATGCACCTGCACCCAAACTCAGCAGACAGACACCTCCTACAACCACTCCCTCTTCCTCCTCTCCCAAACCCTCTCCCTCTTCCCGCCTCAGTGTCCCTAAGAAGCTTTTCCTGGCCAACTTTGACCTCGTCCCTACCCCTCCCCCCCGTCCTTCCCCTCGGGCCAGGGTGGCCAGAACTCAGCCCAGCACCTCAGCCACCAAATCATCATCCGCTGTGGTTCCTGCAGCCATCAAAGGCTCAAAGGGGCACCTGTCAGCCCAGCCAGTGTGCCACCAACCCCTGCCAAGGTCAAAACCATTCCACCACCTGGAAAGGTGAAGAGAGGGACAGGATCCAGCAAGGGGAAGGAGCCACAACCACCCAGCAAGGCCAACTCAAAGACTCCAGCTGCCAGACCCAAGGTCACACCACCATCTGCCAAGGTGAGGAAGGGGCAGAAAACACCAGCCAAGGCACTTCAGCCGTCCGAGGCTGCAGGTGAAGGCCTGGTGGGTACCAGCACAACCGCCAGCACCGCCACCTGCACTGCTGCCAGCACCATCAGCAGCCCCGCCGCTAGCACCGCCTCAAGCCCCGCCACCTGCACGGCCACCTGCACCGCCGCAAGCACCACTACTGCCCCAGTGGGAAGCCGTCCGAGGCTGCAGGAAAAGGGTTGGAGCCTCCCTCCACCACTGGCAGCACCAGCACCTGCACCACAGCCAGCACCGCCACCTGCACTGCCACTAGCACCACCACAGGCCCCGCCGCAAGCACCGCCACCTGCACTGCTGACAGTAGCACCACTACCAGCAGCAGCAGTCCCAGTGGCCAGCTGTCCGAGGCTGCAGGAGAAGGGCTGGAGCCTCCCTCCACCACTGGCAGCACCCCCACCAGCCCCGGCACTACCACCAGTTTGCAGCCATAGCTGTTGCCGGATGGAGTCTAGCCCTGCCTCCATGGACTATCATGCAACCTGGTCTCTGCAAATCCGGTGCCTCAGACACCCAGGTGAGGGACTGTGAACTGCCACACCCCAAGTGTTGCATCACTGGGCACAAAGTCCCCTCCAGAACCAGTGGAGATATGCATCCACTCAACCTATCCTTGGCAGGATAAAGCACACTGGGCATAAAGCCCCCTCCAGAACCAGAGGAAGAAGGCATCTACTCATCTAATCCTTGGCAGGATGAAGCACACTGGGCACAAAGCCCCCTCCAGAACCATGGAGATATGCATCCACTCACCTTATCCTTGGCAGGATTAAGCACACTGGGCACAAAGCCCCCTCCAGAACCAGTGGAAGAAGGCATCCACTCACCCAATCCTTGGCAGGAGGAAGCACACTGGGCACAAAGCCTCCTCCAGAACCAGTGGAGATATGCATTCACTCACCCTATCCTTGTCAGGATGAAGCACACTGGACACAAAGCCCCCTCCAGAACCAGTGGAAGAAGGCATCCACTTATCCAATCCTTGGCGCGATGATGCACACTGGGCAGAAAGCCCTCTCCAGAACAAGTGGAGATATGCATCCACTCACCCTATCCTTGGCAGGATGAAGCACAATGGGCCCAAAAGGCCCCTCCAGAACTAGTGGAGAAAGGGATCCACTCACCATATCCTTGGCAGGATGAAGCACACTGGGCACAAAGCCCCCTCCAGAACCAGTGGAAGAAGGCATCCACTTACCCAATCCTTGGCAGGATGATACACACTGGGCAGAAAGCCCCCTCCAGAACCAGTGGAGATATGCATCCACTCACCCTATCCTTGGCAGGATGAAGCACACTGGGCACAAAGCCCCCTCCAGAACCAGTGGTTGAAGGCATCCACTCAAGAGACTGTGGCCTTGCACTACCCAGGACCAAGCAGTGGGCAAACCACCCACTTGAGAGACTGTGGCTTTGCACTCCCCAGGACATCGCTGTCGGCAACCCACCCACTTGAGAGAATGTGGCCTTGCACTCCCTAGGACATCGCTTTGGGCATGGAGCCCCCTCCAGGAGCAGTGGCGTTTTACCATCTTCCGGCTGATGTGTACCCCCCTTCACCCTCCCCCTGAGGTGCCTGTGTGTTTTCGACCTGATGCCCCTACAGTGTTCTCTCCGTATTGAGGCAGGAGTCAAGTGTGGCCTTGGCCTATGAGTTTTGGCTCAGTGGCCTATGGACATTTTGGGCCGTATTTATACTCCGTTTGCGCCGAATTTGCGTCGTTTTTTTCGACGCAAATTCGACGCTAAACTAACGCCAACTAACGCCATATTTATACTATGGCGTTAGAGGCGAATAGCGCCAAAGTTCCCGGAATGTGCGTCATTTTTTAGCGTGAACCCCTTCCTTGCGTTAATGATATGCAAGGGAGGCGTTCCCGTCTAAAAAATGACTCCCAGGCCTTTACGTGGTATTTATACTCCCGGGCAAAAGAGACGCCCGGGAGTGGGCGTTGCTAAAAACGGCGCATTTGCGCCGCTTTTTAACGCCTGGGTCAGGCATGGCGTTAAGGGACAAGTGGGCTCAAAATGAGCCCAGAGTGCCCTCCCCTGCCCCCAGGGACCCCCCCTGCCACCCTTGCCCACCCCAGGAGGACACCCAAGGCTGGAGGGACCCACCCCAGGGACATTCAGGTAAGTATTTTTTTATTTTTTTTTAATGATTTTTTTTGGCATAGGGGGGCCTGATTTGTGCCCCCCTACATGCCACTATGCCCAATGACCATGCCCAGGGGACAGAAGTCCCCTGGGCATGGCCATTGGGCAAGGGGGCATGACTCCTATCTTTACAATGATAGGAGTCATGTTGATGGGGGATGGGCGTCGAAAATAAATGGCGCAAGTCGGGTTACGACGATTTTTTCGACGTAACCTGACTTGCCCCATTTTAAGACGCCCATGCGCCATTTTCCCCCTACGCCGGCGCTGCCTGGTGTACGTGGTTTTTCTCGCGCACACCAGGCAGCGCCGGTCTGCTTGCGCCGGCTAACGCCATTCAATAAATACGGCGCCCGCATGGCGCTTCAGAATGGCGTTAGCCGGCGCAAAACTTTTTGACGCTAAACTGCGTTAGCGCAGTTTAGCGTCAAAAAGTATAAATATGGGCCTTTGTGTGGACAATGGACCGCCTTATTTACATATTGTATATTTTTGTAAATACAGTTTTTAAAAATCGTACGTATATCTGACTATTTCTAAAATATCACTGATTTGACTCTATTCCTTTGGTCCTTGCGTTCTTCCAAGGGGTTACGGGGTGTAAATGCCATGCTAATGCATGTGTTTTGTGTGTATGGTGTTGTGGGTGCGGGTGGGGGATGGCATGTTGCATGTGTGTGTCACTCTCTTTTCCCTCCCCCCTCTCCTGTGTACTAGGTGCAGTACTCACCGTGGTCGTCGCCACCGTCGTTGGTACTCCTGGTAGATGAGGAGGTAGACCAGCATGGGGAGGTCCTGCAGCTCGGGCTCCATAGCGTCCTGATTCTTTGTTGAGTGTCAAGAGGTGAGTGGTTTCCCTTCTGTATACTGTTTCCGCCATGCTTTTGATGGCATTGGTACCACCCCGGAAAAGCTGGCAGATGGGCGGGTTGTCATGGGGTGGGTGGTTACATTGACTTCTGCCTGTCTGTTGGCGGTTACCGCCGAGGTGTTTGTTGCTACCGCTGTGGCGGTTGGAGTGTTAAAGTGGCTGTATGTTTTGGCAGTTTCCACTGTGGTCGTGATCCCATTTTTTTTACCGCCAGCCTGTTGGCAGTATTACCGCAGCTTTAACACTGACCGCCAGGGTTGTAATGAGGGCCTATGTGTCACTTTAAAACTTTGCATGAGATAAACTGAAAATGTAAAATATTTTTGATTTTCTGAAGCTCTTTATCTATGAAAAATAGATAGGAGCATGTGTGCTGTGTAGGAATTGCAGGCATGCTGATCAGCATGTTACACATTAGCATTTGATTAGCACATATTAACTGATAAATGTTTAATAATGTCCAGTATAAACAGTTTGTACCTCAGAATGATAAAGAAAATTAAATTAGTAACAGAGAAAAGTGGAATTCTGGAGTAGGAAGCACTCCATAAAATCTGCCCAACATATTATTGATTATAAATACAAGACGTTCAGCCACACTGGATGAAGACCTTAAAGTTCAACAAATCAGAGGTTGGTTTCATTTCCCCAAAATATAGAAGCTATTTAAGATCTCCAATTCGGTAAAGCTCTGGGTACAAACATGCTATAAAATGAATAATTTAACATGTTCCAGTAAGGTCGGTAGTATCTCTGTTAAGAAGGGGCAAATCCAAAACCATATACCATACAGACCAATCAATGTTATCAAAGCTGAAGGGAAAAACTTTACAAGAACAATACCTAAATGTTTTCAGGACCAGGTTCCAGAAGTACAGCTGATCACCTTATCCTATGCTTCTTTTAATCCATGTGTGTCTACAGTAAACCAAAACGTTCTCTTGCAACACGTGGTGGAAAAATATTTGATCCTCAAGAAAGGAAGCCTATTCACAGTCTTCTTAGACTACTCCTCAGTGTTCAATGTAGTGAGCCAGAAGAAAATTGTTGAAGAAGTTGGGATCTTGAAATCAGTCCTCATCTACAACCCACAACCTTTGGCATAAATGAAGGTTGTCTGTTTACCCTGCTACTTTTCACTCATTACATAAATTATATTCAGATAAAGTGGAAGTAGCCATCAAGGATGGGAAACAGATTAGTCCCACTCATACTTTATGTAGATGATTTAGTGCTCCTTGTGTTCACTTCTAAAGCTCTCCAATTCTTTGGTAAAGTAAATCAAGTACTATTGTGAAATATACAATGCCAAAATAAGGATGGCAAGGCTACAATGTTGGAATGGGGCATTCCTACCACAAAGGCAAAGAGAATACATATTGTTTTGTCAGAGACAACAATTGAAAACATTAGGCGTTACTCTTTCTTCCTATTCTATCATTGCTTCCCTAGACACTATAGATCCCTTTACAACTGAAGTGATGAAGCGAGAAGGAAGAGCAATACACAAAACTGTGCAAAGCAGGGATTCTGTCACTCTTGCGGGATATTGTAAGAATCAAAATATAAAGGTCATTGCTTTATGGAGTAGAAGAGTAGAGACTATGGGGGTGATTCTGATGTTGGCGGGCGGCGGGAGCCGCCCGCCAAGCGGGAACCGCCAGAAGACCGACCGCGGCGGTCATTCTGGGTTTCCCACTGGGCTGGCGGGCGACCGCCAAAAGGCCGCCCGCCAGCCCAGTGGGAAACAGCCTTCCCACAAGGACGCCGGCTCAGGATTGAGCCGGCGGAGTGGGAAGGTGCGACCGGTGCAGTGGCACCCGTCGCGTATTTCAGTGTCTGCAAAGCAGACACTGAAATACAAGGTGGGGCCCCCAGGGGCCCCGCGGCACCCCCTACCGCCATCCTGTTCCTGGCGGGAGACCCGCCAGGAACAGGATGGCGGTAGGGGGTGTCAGAATCCCCATGGCGGCGGAGCGCGCTCCGCCGCTATGGAGGATTCTCAAGGGCAGCGGAAAGTCGGCGGTACACCGCCGACTTTCCGTTTCTGGCCGCGGCTGAACCGCCGCGGTCAGAATGCCCAGCGGTGCACCGCCAGCCTGTTGGCGGTGCTACCGCGGTCATTCGCCCTGGCGGTTTTTACCGCCAGGGTTAGAATGACCACCTATACTCCTAAACAGCAGCTGGGAGTTCAACAGGAATTTCTGGCAATACATTCACCAGATTCCTTGGGCAATCAAAATTGTTCTTCTTAAATAAACCCCTGGATCTGACATCAATCAATCAATCAAAGCATTTGTAAAGTGCACTACTCACCCTTGAGGGTCTCAAGGCGCTGAGAGGGCGGGCTGCTACTGCTCGAACAGCCAAGTCTTGAGGTGTCTCCTGAAGGTAAGTAGGTCCTGTGTCTGTTGCAAGTGGGTGGGAAGAGTGTTCCATATCTTGGCGGCGAGGTGGAAGAACGATCTGCTACCGGTGGTCGTTCTGTGGATACGTGGGACGGTGGCGAGGGCAAGGTCAGCGGAGCAAAGCTGATGGGTCGGGGTGTAGAAGGAGAGCCGTCTGTTGAGGTATTCTGGTCCGTGTTGTACAGTGCCTTGTGAGAGTGGGTGAGGAGTTTGAATGTGATTCTCTTGTTGATGGGGAGCCAGTGCAGGACTCTCAGGTAGACTATGATGTGGCTGTTGTAGGGGATGTCCAGCATGAGGCGTGCAGAGGCGTTCTGTATGCTATGCAGTCTTTTCTGGAGCTTGGCGGTGGTTTTTGCATAGAGGGCTTTGCCGTAGTTTGCTGCTTATGAGGGTTTAGGTGACCATTCTTCTGGTTTCAGTGGGGATCCATTTGTAGATCTTCTGAAGCATGCAGAGGGTGTTGAAGCAGGAGGAAGAGACAGCGTTGACTTGCTGGGTCATTGATAGCGTTGAGTCCAGGATGAATCCCAGGTTACGTGCGTGGTCTGTGGGTGTCGGTGCGGTTCCCACTGTGGCAGGCCACCAGGAATCATCCCATGCAGAGGGGGTGGAGCCGAGGATCAGGACCTCAGTTTTGTCAGAATTCAGTTTCAGGCAGCTGTTCTTCATCCATTCGGCGATGGCTTTCATTCCTTAGTGGAGGTTGGTTCGCGGTGGCCGGGTCCTTGGTGAGGAAGAGGATCAGCTGGGTGTCATCGCCGTATGAGAGGATGGTATGGACGGTTAACTAATTCCCTTTTCTGCTGTCTTTTCCATGCAGGTCAGCGCACATCAGAAAAAGGGTATTTGGTGTGCCATCGCCAAGGAGGTGCGGACCCTGGGGGTCTTTGACAGGCGGAGGACCCACTGCCGCAAACGGTGGGTGGACCTGTGCTGCTGGGCAAGGAAGACGGCGGAGGCCCAGCTGAGGCTGGCCTACCAACGAGGAAGGGGCGCCCGTCGTACCCTGACCCCCTGATGTTCCGCATCCTGGCGGTAACCTATCCGGAGTTGGGTGGGTGCTTGAAGACATCACAGCAGCCACAAGGGGGTGAGTACGGATTCAGATTCATGACTGTGCGTGCGTTAAGGTTTACCTGGGTGGGGGATGTGGGCTGTGGGTGCCCCTAGGCCAGGGTGAACATGGCAGGATAGGTCCTTGTTGGGCATACTCTGAAGCACTCCACCTCCAATAGTGTTAGTGGGCATCTACTACTGGGCAGAGTCCTGTGGGTTTCAGGTGTGCAGCTCATGGCGCTAGGCATTGTACCCCTTGGGCTGGTGACTATCTTAGTAACTGGTAGTGCATGCCCTAGTGCATAGGGCTGCTCCCTGTGAGTCGTCTACGCCAACGGTAGGCTATTTGCTGGCATTGACCAAGTGCATCCTCTGTCTCTCCCCCCCTTTTCGTTTTGTCACCCTGTCCTTGTGTGCATTAGCATCATCTGGCGGAGGAGCAGAGGCCCAGGCGACGGAGAGAGCTGCATCCCACATGGGCCTGGAGGCCGAATCCACTGAAGGTGAGGGCACCAGTGAGATGGAGGGCGAGGGGAGCACCACGACAGGGACAGGAGGGGACACCACAGACAGCGATTCCTCCTCCGATGGAAGCTCTCTGGCAGTGGTAGACACCTCTGTGCCCACCCCAACAACAGGTACAGCCGCCACCCCCCCTACCAGCAACCCCCTCCCAGCAGCCCCTCAGCGTGTTTCCCGTACCTGCTCACCCAGGAGGGTTGGCATCTCCTTCACCCCAGGCACCTCAGGCCCTGCCCCAGTCAGCCCTGCTGCCCTCAGTGAGGAGGCTATTGACCTCCTGAGATCCCTCACTGTTGGGCAGTCAACCATACTCAATGCCATCCAGGGTGTCGAGAGGCATTTGCAACAAACAAATGCATACCTGGAGGGCATTCACTGTAGCGTGGTGGCCCAACAGAGAGCATTTCAGGCTCTGGTCTCAGCACTGATGGCAGCCATTGTCCCGGTCTCTAGCCTCCCTCCTCCAACTTCCTCTACCCAGTCCCAATCCCCTCAACCTATCCCAAGCACACCTTCAGACCAGCATTCATCCAAATCATCACACACAAGTGGCTCAGGCAAACACAAGCACCACACTTCATCTCACAGGCACACAAGCACTATCCCCATGCAGACACACCAACATCCACTGCCTCTGCTGTGTCCCCTCCTCCTCCTCCTCATCTACCTCCCTCCCAGTAGCGTCTCCACTCACACCTGCATGCACTACATCCTCATCCACTACCTCCATCACCAGCATGCCCATCACAACACACCCCTCACAGGCAGTCAGCACCCCCACATCCATGCACATGTCCCCTGTGTACTCTCTCACTGTGTCTGTGACCCCTCCTCCCAAAGTACACAAACGCAAGCACCCACCCACCCAACAGCCATCCACCTCACAACAGCATCTAGCCCATGCACCTGCACCCAAACTCAGCAGACAGACACCTCCTACAACCACTCCCTCTTCCTCCTCTCCCAAACCCTCTCCCTCTTCCCGCCTCAGTGTCCCTAAGAAGCTTTTCCTGGCCAACTTTGACCTCGTCCCTACCCCTCCCCCCCGTCCTTCCCCTCGGGCCAGGGTGGCCAGAACTCAGCCCAGCACCTCAGCCACCAAATCATCATCCGCTGTGGTTCCTGCAGCCATCAAAGGCTCAAAGGGGCACCTGTCAGCCCAGCCAGTGTGCCACCAACCCCTGCCAAGGTCAAAACCATTCCACCACCTGGAAAGGTGAAGAGAGGGACAGGATCCAGCAAGGGGAAGGAGCCACAACCACCCAGCAAGGCCAACTCAAAGACTCCAGCTGCCAGACCCAAGGTCACACCACCATCTGCCAAGGTGAGGAAGGGGCAGAAAACACCAGCCAAGGCACTTCAGCCGTCCGAGGCTGCAGGTGAAGGCCTGGTGGGTACCAGCACAACCGCCAGCACCGCCACCTGCACTGCTGCCAGCACCATCAGCAGCCCCGCCGCTAGCACCGCCTCAAGCCCCGCCACCTGCACGGCCACCTGCACCGCCGCAAGCACCACTACTGCCCCAGTGGGAAGCCGTCCGAGGCTGCAGGAAAAGGGTTGGAGCCTCCCTCCACCACTGGCAGCACCAGCACCTGCACCACAGCCAGCACCGCCACCTGCACTGCCACTAGCACCACCACAGGCCCCGCCGCAAGCACCGCCACCTGCACTGCTGACAGTAGCACCACTACCAGCAGCAGCAGTCCCAGTGGCCAGCTGTCCGAGGCTGCAGGAGAAGGGCTGGAGCCTCCCTCCACCACTGGCAGCACCCCCACCAGCCCCGGCACTACCACCAGTTTGCAGCCATAGCTGTTGCCGGATGGAGTCTAGCCCTGCCTCCATGGACTATCATGCAACCTGGTCTCTGCAAATCCGGTGCCTCAGACACCCAGGTGAGGGACTGTGAACTGCCACACCCCAAGTGTTGCATCACTGGGCACAAAGTCCCCTCCAGAACCAGTGGAGATATGCATCCACTCAACCTATCCTTGGCAGGATAAAGCACACTGGGCATAAAGCCCCCTCCAGAACCAGAGGAAGAAGGCATCTACTCATCTAATCCTTGGCAGGATGAAGCACACTGGGCACAAAGCCCCCTCCAGAACCATGGAGATATGCATCCACTCACCTTATCCTTGGCAGGATTAAGCACACTGGGCACAAAGCCCCCTCCAGAACCAGTGGAAGAAGGCATCCACTCACCCAATCCTTGGCAGGAGGAAGCACACTGGGCACAAAGCCTCCTCCAGAACCAGTGGAGATATGCATTCACTCACCCTATCCTTGTCAGGATGAAGCACACTGGACACAAAGCCCCCTCCAGAACCAGTGGAAGAAGGCATCCACTTATCCAATCCTTGGCGCGATGATGCACACTGGGCAGAAAGCCCTCTCCAGAACAAGTGGAGATATGCATCCACTCACCCTATCCTTGGCAGGATGAAGCACAATGGGCCCAAAAGGCCCCTCCAGAACTAGTGGAGAAAGGGATCCACTCACCATATCCTTGGCAGGATGAAGCACACTGGGCACAAAGCCCCCTCCAGAACCAGTGGAAGAAGGCATCCACTTACCCAATCCTTGGCAGGATGATACACACTGGGCAGAAAGCCCCCTCCAGAACCAGTGGAGATATGCATCCACTCACCCTATCCTTGGCAGGATGAAGCACACTGGGCACAAAGCCCCCTCCAGAACCAGTGGTTGAAGGCATCCACTCAAGAGACTGTGGCCTTGCACTACCCAGGACCAAGCAGTGGGCAAACCACCCACTTGAGAGACTGTGGCTTTGCACTCCCCAGGACATCGCTGTCGGCAACCCACCCACTTGAGAGAATGTGGCCTTGCACTCCCTAGGACATCGCTTTGGGCATGGAGCCCCCTCCAGGAGCAGTGGCGTTTTACCATCTTCCGGCTGATGTGTACCCCCCTTCACCCTCCCCCTGAGGTGCCTGTGTGTTTTCGACCTGATGCCCCTACAGTGTTCTCTCCGTATTGAGGCAGGAGTCAAGTGTGGCCTTGGCCTATGAGTTTTGGCTCAGTGGCCTATGGACATTTTGGGCCGTATTTATACTCCGTTTGCGCCGAATTTGCGTCGTTTTTTTCGACGCAAATTCGACGCTAAACTAACGCCAACTAACGCCATATTTATACTATGGCGTTAGAGGCGAATAGCGCCAAAGTTCCCGGAATGTGCGTCATTTTTTAGCGTGAACCCCTTCCTTGCGTTAATGATATGCAAGGGAGGCGTTCCCGTCTAAAAAATGACTCCCAGGCCTTTACGTGGTATTTATACTCCCGGGCAAAAGAGACGCCCGGGAGTGGGCGTTGCTAAAAACGGCGCATTTGCGCCGCTTTTTAACGCCTGGGTCAGGCATGGCGTTAAGGGACAAGTGGGCTCAAAATGAGCCCAGAGTGCCCTCCCCTGCCCCCAGGGACCCCCCCTGCCACCCTTGCCCACCCCAGGAGGACACCCAAGGCTGGAGGGACCCACCCCAGGGACATTCAGGTAAGTATTTTTTTATTTTTTTTTAATGATTTTTTTTGGCATAGGGGGGCCTGATTTGTGCCCCCCTACATGCCACTATGCCCAATGACCATGCCCAGGGGACAGAAGTCCCCTGGGCATGGCCATTGGGCAAGGGGGCATGACTCCTATCTTTACAATGATAGGAGTCATGTTGATGGGGGATGGGCGTCGAAAATAAATGGCGCAAGTCGGGTTACGACGATTTTTTCGACGTAACCTGACTTGCCCCATTTTAAGACGCCCATGCGCCATTTTCCCCCTACGCCGGCGCTGCCTGGTGTACGTGGTTTTTCTCGCGCACACCAGGCAGCGCCGGTCTGCTTGCGCCGGCTAACGCCATTCAATAAATACGGCGCCCGCATGGCGCTTCAGAATGGCGTTAGCCGGCGCAAAACTTTTTGACGCTAAACTGCGTTAGCGCAGTTTAGCGTCAAAAAGTATAAATATGGGCCTTTGTGTGGACAATGGACCGCCTTATTTACATATTGTATATTTTTGTAAATACAGTTTTTAAAAATCGTACGTATATCTGACTATTTCTAAAATATCACTGATTTGACTCTATTCCTTTGGTCCTTGCGTTCTTCCAAGGGGTTACGGGGTGTAAATGCCATGCTAATGCATGTGTTTTGTGTGTATGGTGTTGTGGGTGCGGGTGGGGGATGGCATGTTGCATGTGTGTGTCACTCTCTTTTCCCTCCCCCCTCTCCTGTGTACTAGGTGCAGTACTCACCGTGGTCGTCGCCACCGTCGTTGGTACTCCTGGTAGATGAGGAGGTAGACCAGCATGGGGAGGTCCTGCAGCTCGGGCTCCAAAGCGTCTTGATTCTTTGTTGAGTGTCAAGAGGTGAGTGGTTTCCCTTCTGTATACTGTTTCCGCCATGCTTTTGATGGCATTGGTACCACCCCGGAAAAGCTGGCAGATGGGCGGGTTGTCATGGGGTGGGTGGTTACATTGACTTCTGCCTGTCTGTTGGCGGTTACCGCCGAGGTGTTTGTTGCTACCGCTGTGGCGGTTGGAGTGTTAAAGTGGCTGTATGTTTTGGCAGTTTCCACTGTGGTCGTGATCCCATTTTTTTTACCGCCAGCCTGTTGGCAGTATTACCGCAGCTTTAACACTGACCGCCAGGGTTGTAATGAGGGCCTATGTGTCACTTTAAAACTTTGCATGAGATAAACTGAAAATGTAAAATATTTTTGATTTTCTGAAGCTCTTTATCTATGAAAAATAGATAGGAGCATGTGTGCTGTGTAGGAATTGCAGGCATGCTGATCAGCATGTTACACATTAGCATTTGATTAGCACATATTAACTGATAAATGTTTAATAATGTCCAGTATAAACAGTTTGTACCTCAGAATGATAAAGAAAATTAAATTAGTAACAGAGAAAAGTGGAATTCTGGAGTAGGAAGCACTCCATAAAATCTGCCCAACATATTATTGATTATAAATACAAGACGTTCAGCCACACTGGATGAAGACCTTAAAGTTCAACAAATCAGAGGTTGGTTTCATTTCCCCAAAATATAGAAGCTATTTAAGATCTCCAATTCGGTAAAGCTCTGGGTACAAACATGCTACAAAATGAATAATTTAACATGTTCCAGTAAGGTCGGTAGTATCTCTGTTAAGAAGGGGCAAATCCAAAACCATATACCATACAGACCAATCAATGTTATCAAAGCTGAAGGGAAAAACTTTACAAGAACAATACCTAAATGTTTTCAGGACCAGGTTCCAGAAGTACAGCTGATCACCTTATCCTATACTTCTTTTAATCCATGTGTGTCTACAGTAAACCAAAACGTTCTCTTGCAACACGTGGTGGAAAAATATTTGATCCTCAAGAAAGGAAGCCTATTCACAGTCTTCTTAGACTACTCCTCAGTGTTCAATGTAGTGAGCCAGAAGAAAATTGTTGAAGAAGTTGGGATCTTGAAATCAGTCCTCATCTACAACCCACAACCTTTGGCATAAATGAAGGTTGTCTGTTTACCCTGCTACTTTTCACTCATTACATAAATTATATTCAGATAAAGTGGAAGTAGCCATCAAGGATGGGAAACAGATTAGTCCCACTCATACTTTATGTAGATGATTTAGTGCTCCTTGTGTTCACTTCTAAAGCTCTCCAATTCTTTGGTAAAGTAAATCAAGTACTATTGTGAAATATACAATGCCAAAATAAGGATGGCAAGGCTACAATGTTGGAATGGGGCATTCCTACCACAAAGGCAAAGAGAATACATATTGTTTTGTCAGAGACAACAATTGAAAACATTAGGCGTTACTCTTTCTTCCTATTCTATCATTGCTTCCCTAGACACTATAGATCCCTTTACAACTGAAGTGATGAAGCGAGAAGGAAGAGCAATACACAAAACTGTGCAAAGCAGGGATTCTGTCACTCTTGCGGGATATTGTAAGAATCAAAATATAAAGGTCATTGCTTTATGGAGTAGAAGAGTAGAGACTATGGGGGTGATTCTGCCGCCCGCCAAGCGGGAACCGCCAGAAGACCGTACCGCGGTCGAAAGACCGCGGCGGTCATTCTGGGTTTCCCACTGGGCTGGCGGGCGACCGCCTAAAGGCCGCCCGCCAGCCCAGTGGGAAACAGCCTTCCCACAAGGACGCCGGCTCAGGATTGAGCCGGCGGAGTGGGAAGGTGCGACCGGTGCAGTGGCACCCGTCGCGTATTTCAGTGTCTGCAAAGCAGACACTGAAATACAAGGTGGGGCCCCCAGGGGCCCCGCGGCACCCCCTACCGCCATCCTGTTCCTGGCGGGAGACCCGCCAGGAACAGGATGGCGGTAGGGGGTGTCAGAATCCCCATGGCGGCGGAGCGCGCTCCGCCGCTATGGAGGATTCTCAAGGGCAGCGGAAAGTCGGCGGTACACCGCCGACTTTCCGTTTCTGGCCGCGGCTGAACCGCCGCGGTCAGAATGCCCAGCGGTGCACCGCCAGCCTGTTGGCGGTGCTACCGCGGTCATTCGCCCTGGCGGTTTTTACCGCCAGGGTTAGAATGACCACCTATACTCCGAAACAGCAGCTGGGAGTTCAACAGGAATTTCTGGCAATACATTCACCAGATTCCTTGGGCAATCAAAATTGTTCTTCTTAAATAAACCCCTGGATCTGACATCAATCAATCAATCAAAGCATTTGTAAAGTGCACTACTCACCCTTGAGGGTCTCAAGGCGCTGAGAGGGCGGGCTGCTACTGCTCGAACAGCCAAGTCTTGAGGTGTCTCCTGAAGGTAAGTAGGTCCTGTGTCTGTTGCAAGTGGGTGGGAAGAGTGTTCCATATCTTGGCGGCGAGGTGGAAGAACGATCTGCTACCGGTGGTCGTTCTGTGGATACGTGGGACGGTGGCGAGGGCAAGGTCAGCGGAGCAAAGCTGATGGGTCGGGGTGTAGAAGGAGAGCCGTCTGTTGAGGTATTCTGGTCCGTGTTGTACAGTGCCTTGTGAGAGTGGGTGAGGAGTTTGAATGTGATTCTCTTGTTGATGGGGAGCCAGTGCAGGACTCTCAGGTAGACTATGATGTGGCTGTTGTAGGGGATGTCCAGCATGAGGCGTGCAGAGGCGTTCTGTATGCTATGCAGTCTTTTCTGGAGCTTGGCGGTGGTTTTTGCATAGAGGGCTTTGCCGTAGTTTGCTGCTTATGAGGGTTTAGGTGACCATTCTTCTGGTTTCAGTGGGGATCCATTTGTAGATCTTCTGAAGCATGCAGAGGGTGTTGAAGCAGGAGGAAGAGACAGCGTTGACTTGCTGGGTCATTGATAGCGTTGAGTCCAGGATGAATCCCAGGTTACGTGCGTGGTCTGTGGGTGTCGGTGCGGTTCCCACTGTGGCAGGCCACCAGGAATCATCCCATGCAGAGGGGGTGGAGCCGAGGATCAGGACCTCAGTTTTGTCAGAATTCAGTTTCAGGCAGCTGTTCTTCATCCATTCGGCGATGGCTTTCATTCCTTAGTGGAGGTTGGTTCGCGGTGGCCGGGTCCTTGGTGAGGAAGAGGATCAGCTGGGTGTCATCGCCGTATGAGAGGATGTTGAGGTTGTGAGATCGAGCGGTGTTTGCGAGCAGAGCCATGTAGATGTTAAAGAGGGTCGGGCTGAGGGATGATCCCTGGGGCACGCTGCAGATGATTTTGGTGGCTTCAGAGCGGAATGGAGGGAGGTAGACTCTCTGAGTTCTGCCGGTGAGAAAGGAGGTGATCCATTCCAGGACTCTGTCACAGATCCCTGCATCGTTGAGGCGTGTGCGTAGGATGTGGTGGCAGACGCTGTCGAATGTGGCCGAGAGGCCCAGGAGGATGAGGGCCGCGGTTTCGCCGTTGTCAAGTATGGTCCTGATATCGCCGGTGGCAGTGATTAGGGCAGTTTCGGTGCTGTGGTTGCTGCGGAATCCAGATTGTGACGGGTCCAAAGTGTTGTTCTCCTCGAGGAAACAGTCAGTTGTTTGTTTCTCGATGACTTTTGCCGGGAAGGGGAGCAGGGAAATGGGCCAGAAATGGGCCTGAAGTTCTTGAGGTCCTTTGGGTTCACCTTGGGTTTCTTGAGGAGGGCGTTGATCTTGGCGTGTTTCCAGCTCTCCAGGAAGGTGGCGTCTCAAAGGAACTGTTGATGATCTTCCGGAGTTGGGGTGCGATGACGGAGCTTGTTGTTGAAGATGTGGTGAGGGCCGGGGTTGGAGGGTGAACCGGAGTGGATGGTGTTCATGATTTTGATGGTGTCGTCGTCGTTGACGTGGGTCCAGGAGAGCAGGAGGCTGGTGGGTGGTGAGTCTGTGGTGTCAGTGGTTGGCGGGGGAGTCTGGTTATTGAAGCTGTCATGGATGTCTGCGATCTTGCGGTAGAAGAAGGTGGCCAGGGAGTCGCAGAGGTCTTGTGATGGCGGGATGTCATTGATGTTGGAGCCGGGTTGGAGAGTTCCTTCACTTTGTTGAAGAGCTCCTTGTAGCTGTGTGCGTTGTTGTCAATGCGTTCTTTGAGGCCAGCAGGAAACAGAGATTGTTTACTAATCAGCACCATCTGTTAGCACGGTTGAACAAATAAACCACAAGCATGCACATCAGGTAATCTTGAGGTGAGCAGAAACAGAGGTTTTTAACTAATCAGCACCACCCGTTTCCATTAGCACTTAGGTATACAGATCTCTAAACAGTGCACTCAAGCTAAAGTATATAAAATGTCCAAATAAAGTACACAGCAGAGTACATGGCACCTCCCGGCCAGAAAACATTGAGAGTGTATACTAAAGTATATGGCTCCCGCCCAGCTTGAAAACAGTCACAGAATTGGGAAACAAACAGCACAGGTAGACTGGGAAATGACAAGTCTTTACTGATTTTCTTGCACTTGCAAGTCGGACAATTTTTTCAACATCCTACTAAATACTGGAAGTCTGTCAGCAGCATGATAATTATCTCACTGATCCATGTCCAGATTTTTTAATACTGGGTCATTAATTGTCTTTTTTTTGGTGAAGTGGGACAATCACCCTCCTTCAGTGAGAAGCTAGTACTTAGATGGATTGTGCTGGTAAATAAGAAATAGAAGGAATTAAGTATCCACAATGGGATGGTGCCAGGAACACATTCTGTGTGTTTCAGATTACTCATAACCTGTTCTACCTACTTAAGACTCGGATGAATAGAAAAGGGGAAACTGATCAGAATAAAGTGAATGCAACCTGGAAAATTGTTGCGCAAGCAATAGTCACACTGTTCGCTCCTTGAAGTGACAATGCTCTCATCAGAAAAGTTGGCAAAGCTATTACACAGCACCTGGAAATGGTTGTTTGTCTAAGGCATTTCTTAGTAATATAAGTTTCACTATTATTTTAAAGTATTCCATAGATTAATTAGGAACATTATTATGAAAGACTGTATTTTTTAAAATATTCTTGAGCTCTTTAGGGGGCATGGTGCAACCCTATGTTTACATTTATAAACCATTTTGTCTGTATCATGTATTTCTTTCTGCATTAGGCCTCAAGTGACGTAGGCCCTCATTATAACATTGGCAGTCCAGCTCCACCACGCTCCCGGTAACACCCCCGACGGCGTGGTGGTGCTGGACAGCCAGATTATGACCACGGCAGTAAACAGGCTGCAAAGCAGCCAGTTCACTGCCTGTACCGCCAGGGCAGTCAGACCACCAGGGTGAAGGTGGACCTCCTTCGACCCGGCGGTCCACCATAGACGGCAACACCACCAGGAAATCCCTGGCAGAAAGGGTACTGACAACAGGAATTTACATTCCTGTTGCCATTATGAGACTCCCTCCCAGCCCCCCCACACAGCCACAGTCCCTCCTCAGCCCCTAGAAACCCCCCCACCCCATCCAAACATGCACGCACCACACACACACATGCAATCACGCATTCACGCACTCATACAGACACACACATACACTTGCACACACCCCCAACACCCCTGCATCTATTCATGCACTCACACACTCACAATCACACACATACATGCACACAAACCCCACCCCCTCCAATCACACAAATACACACTCCATGCTCCCCCACACCACTCATTACTCCCCCCACCCTCGGCCAGGCACTTAACTTTACACAGTGGACGTCTGGGAGGGGACGGGATCCTTGTGCCTGCTCCGCCGGCACTGCCTCGTCACCACAACACCGCCATGCCTATTACCAACTTGTAATAGGTGTGGCAGTGTTGTGATGACGTGGCGGCGCAGCGGAGTCACTGCACTGCTGTCTGCCAGTATGGCTGCTGGCGGCTCTCCGCCCAAATTCTGGCGAAGATGATCGCCATCCCTGGTGGTCTTGTGGCTGGTGGGACTTCGGCGGTCTAGGTTTTAGACCGCCGAAGTCATAATGAGGCCTTAATGAATTCAGAAAGGAATTACATGTTGTTTCAAAGAAGGCTGGATGACTTTTTACTTACGAGTCCCAGAGACAATCACCTAAGCAATTTCTGAACATTGCTAGTGTAGGCCTATTGTCCTGCCTTTAGATCACAACTTATAGTAGTTAGTTGGGGGGTTTTGTCTTAAGGCATTATGCTGGCTAGTGATTGTGAAGTGCACATTGGTATAATCCAACCAAGAGAAAAGAGAAATTAATATTTTTTGTGGCACTAGTTTTTTCACTTAATTGAAATCCTTGGTGAGCCCCATTTCGTGGGTGGAGTCAGAAATATTTTGAAAATGCTCAGCTGTTTTACAGAGTCAAATAAGACTACAAATAGTGTTATTATTCTGCAGATTATAGGCACCCACTACCAGGGCTGTACTAGAACCCTGTTGACCTCAATGAATAGTCAGGAAATTAGGGACAAAGCAATAGATGTGCCAAGGGATGAGGTAGGGTAATCACTTTCAGTTTTAAAGAAGTGCAGAGATCATTTTTTATTTCTATTTTTTATTAGATAATCAGGTATACAAATGCATACATTCAAATAGATATCAGAATAAGGATAAGAAACTATTGTGGTCATTATGAACATGGCTGTCCGTTCCGTGCCGCCGGCGGTGGCGGTAGAAACTGCCAACAGAGGAGCGGGCCGGACCGCCAAATAATGAACCAAAGGAAAGACAGGCATCCCGCACCCACCCACCAACAGCAGAGGAGTGCTGACGAAGGCAGAGTCCACCCACAGGCCGACGGAAAGGCCCAACCCGCTCATAAAATAATGAACCACCAGTCTGCCGCCAGTTCCCGGGGCGGGAACCACCGCCACGCAAAGCCAGGAGGAAATGAACCAAATATAAGGAAACACTCACCGGAGGCCCACACAACGCGCGAAGCAGACACGGATAGAGAGCTGCAGATCATGCCAGCCCTGCTCCTTGCCATATACCTCCATGACCGAGACCGCCGACGAAGGCGACGACGGTAAGTACCGCAACCTACTGAACAAGGGAAGAAAGGGCACAGTCACATACCCACCCACCCTGCTATGCACCCACAATGTTTCACAGCAGCACATGTCATACACCACACAGCAATAGGTACTTACCAGACACAAGGCTAATCCAACTTGACCATACTACATACAAATGCCCCACACCCATTAACAATGAAACAAAAGGCCATGGTTCAACGGCGTGCCGCCGAAACACAGGCGACACAGAAACTTTAATGTGAAGCTCACAGAGCCAAGCAGTCCAAACAGGGCCAATGGCCAGTCCGTATGGCTACAATTGCCATGGGCCACAACGGACCCAACCTGACTCCCACAAATTAATGGTACTCCACCTAATGGGGCAACATATGGGCATCCAGGCACCTCACGGAACAGGGGCATGGGGTGGTGGGGATTTGCGACAGGGGTGGGCATTGGGCTTCCGTTTGGAAGGTGGAGGGGGGTGGGTTTGTCCTTTGAAGGGGTGGGGGCTGTTTAGAACGGGTGGAGCTAAATGGACTTGGCTCAGTCTGGGTCTTTTTTTTATCTGGGGAAGGGGCACGAGAATGTGAAGGGCGGACAGGGGTGGGCAGTGATGTGGAAGGAGTGGAAAGGGCAAGGAGGTGAGCATGTTTGAGGACAAGACGGGGTGGGCCAGTGGGTTGGAAGAGGTCAGCACAGGAGAGGAAAAGTTTCTTCAGAGCAATTGGGGTGGTCCTGGATGAGGGCGTGGGAGTGGAGGCAGAGGGTGTGGATGTATGTGGTGTAGGGGTGCGTGTAGTGGGTGCAGGTGACTGGACAGTATGCTGTGCTGTGGTGGGTGTCTGATGGGTGGGCGTCTTGATGCATTTGTGTGTTTTGGGAGGAGGGGCGTGGACACAGTGGGAGAAGACAGACAGCTAGTGTGGATGTATGTTGTGTGGGTGTCTGCAAGTCTGGTGAGTGTGCTGCTTGTGTCAACTACAGTAGTTGTGGTGAGTGCAGGTGTGGTGTATGGGGTGCATGTATGGATGTCAGCTATTGTGGTGAGTGCAGGAAGAGGAGCAGCAACAGTGACTGAAGGTGCAGTGCATGAGGGTGTGGATGTAGAGGGGACAGACAGGGAGGCGGAAGAGGTGGGCACACTGGGGGAAGTGGATGTTGTTGTGTGTGCATGTGTCTGTTGGCTGTGTGAATGCTTGTGGTAGGAGGTGTGGTGCTTGTGTTTAGAAGTGCGTTTCTTGTGTGTTGATGTGCTTGACTGCGTGTCTGAATGTGTGCCTTGGACGGGTGAAGGGAGTGGGGTGCTGGAAGGGGTAGAGGAAGTTGGAGGGGGGACAGAATGGTCAGGGAAACTGGCTGCCGTCCAAGAGGAGGCCAGAGCCTGAAAAGATCTCTGTAGGGCAGACACAGCACTGTGAATGCAATCCAGATAGGCATTTGTCTGCTGCACCTCTGATGCTAGCCCCTGGATGGAATTTACGATAGTAGTCTGCCCTACAGGGATGGTTATCAGGAGGTCAATAGCCTCCTCTGTGAGGGCAGCAGGGATGACTGGGGCAGGGGAGGAGGTGCCTGGGGCGAAGGAGATGCCCACCTTTCTGGGTGGGCAGGCACAGGCAACTTGGTGGGGAGCAGAAGGGAGGGCGGTGATGGAATGGGGGATGGCGGAAGATGTCACGGTAGTGGTGTGGGCACTAGGGTCCGCCACCGCCGGGGAGCCCCCATCGGAGGAGGTCTCAGAGTCACTACCTCCTGTGGTAGTTGCCCCCCCGTGGAACTCCCCTCGCCCTCCCACCCACTGGTTCCCTGGGCGTCAGTTGTCTCTGCTTCTGAGGATCCGTGGGCCGCTGCCTCCCCACTTGCCAGTGCCTCAGCTCCCCGCCAGATGTTGATGCTGTACCAAACCAACACAAGACAACAGGGATGGGGAGACAAAACAGGAGAGACACTTGTAAATAGCTGAATGGAGGTACATAATGGCCAGACATACACCCACCGAGAAGACACACCCAACAGGCAGCACCGTACACTATGCCCATGGCCAAGCCCCTGATTACTGACCAGAGTACTGCTCTACACCCATCCCCTGGAATACCTAAGGAGGCGACGTATGGGAGACCTGACAAAGACACCACTACACCCTTTGGGGACAATAAAGCAGATGTACACCAGTCAAAGCCCCTGCCTCTAAGCAGCATGAACCCTAATGCACACCCAGACATCCTTCCAGACTGAAGTATGTGAAATGAGTACTCACCCCCTTGAGACTGCTGTGCAGCCTTCAAGCGCCCATCCAGGTCTGGGTACGCCACCGCCAGGATCCGTCGCATGAGGGGGGACAGTGCCCGACGGGCACCCCTTCCACGTTGGGAGGACTTCTCCAGCTGGGCTTCACTAATCTTACGCACCCAGCGCCGCAGGTCCTCCCACCTCTTTCTACAGTGGGTGCTCCGGGGGTTGTAGACCCCCAATTTCCACACCTCCTTGGCGATGGCATGCCAATGTGCCCTCTTCTGGTGGGCGCTGACCTAAAAGGGAGACACAGAAATGGAACACAGAGGTCAGGCACTTGCACGATAGGAACACCTGGCTAATCGTCCACTATGGGAAGGACAGTACTGTCAGACATACAGGACATACGCATGCAGCATGCCATGCACCATGGCCCATGCAGGCTCGGAGGTGCACATATATGTCCAATCAACACCATCCATTACACAAACTCAGTGCCCCCCAAACCCAGACTCACCTGTACCTCTGGCCGTCCGTACAGTTTTTGCGTACGGGGCGGGACCCCATCCACTAGCTTCTCCAGTTCCTCCTGGGTGAAGGCCGGGGCCCTTTCCCCTGCAACATGAGGCACATCCATAGCCAGAGGCAGGCAACAGCAGTACGCACAGTGGACTACCTGTCTGCATGAGAACAGGTAGTCAAGTGATTAAACGATGACGAACGCTGGTTTGTTCCGCGGCCGTGTGCACCGTCACCGCTGGCAGCGATCATGATACGCCAGGATTCCCCATTGGCATCCATGTTAACCAATGAGGGTGCGAACGGCGGTAAACACCGTCTTACGCTGTGACGTCATCCGCTAGCGGTATGAGGTCACTTCCACAACGAAAGGGTAGAATTACAGTGGGCAGACATTTTGCCATGACCTACGTATCTAAAATAAATTACTTCTCACAATGCAGGCCATACTAGCCACATGAAGCACGTAGGCCTCTGTCCATTCAGTATTGTAGCACACATGAAATACTCTGTTCCCTCCTTGTGATGTACATGTATATCTGTCAAGTAGCAGTTATTGTAGAGACACTACAATGAACAATGCAGTGCACAAATGAAGTGTGCCTATGTATGTGTCTTCATCACAACTTTTTGAAACCCCTCGTAGGTACCGACCTTTGTAGCGAGGAAGGGAACCATCGGTGTACCAACCACTTGTGGATATGAGGACCATGGTGGAGTGTCACATAATAATCACTTACAGACTCACACGTGCAACAATTCAGGAACTTTGGTCTTTACTGGATCCTGCACTAACTCTGGGAAATCGTAATCAGCATGCCATCCCTACTGAAGTGCAGGTGCTCTCCGCACTCCATTTCCTGGCCATGGGCTCATTTCAAGTGACAGTGGGCATGGGTGCTGGATTTTCACAGCCAGTGTGCAGCATGGTACTGACAAGATTTCTGATTGCATTTGTACCACAACTGCAGTCCTATGTGAGGTTTCCCCAAAGTACTGACCTCCCTGCCATCAAGTCTGAATTCTCTGCCTTTGCCAACATACCACATGTTATGGGTGCAATCGATGGCACCCACATACCGATCATCCCCCCAAGAGTGAGTGAACCGGTGTACAGAAATAGAAAGAACTTTCACTCCATGAACATCCAATTAGTATGTACTGCAGACCAGTACATCTCACATGTGAATGCCATGTTCCCAGGTTCAGTCCATGATTCCTTTGTGTTGAGGAACAGTAGTGTACCACAGAAGATGGAACAACTCCAAGAGGACAGAGGGTGGATCATGGGTAAGTGTGCCTGTCACTAACTGACACATTGCAGAGAACCAGCCTGTCTGACTAAGGGGCATGACAATGACGACTCTGTATTGCACCATTTTCTAGGTGATTCTGGCTATCCAAACTTGCGTTGGCTCCTGACACCAGTGAGGAATCCCAGGACGGATGTAGAGAGGAATTACAATGAGGCCCATGGATGTACTAGGAGGGTGATAGAGCAAACTATAGGTCTCCTGAAGGCTACATTTTGTTGTCAACATATCTCTGAGGGTTCCCTGGCCTATGGGCCTGATAAGGTGTGTAGAATAGTGGTGGACTGCTGCATGCTGCACAACGTGGCAGTGAGACATTCTATCCCCCTCTTGGAGGTGGAGGGTGCTGTAGGTCCTGATCAGCTACCTCAGAGAGGTGAGGAGAGTGATGGTGATGATGAGGAAGGGGAAGACGTCAATTCCAGGAACCAACTGATAGAACTCTACTTCCAGTAAATGTGTGGGACTTGGGCCTGACATTGGGGTTTGTGACAAATACTGTCAGTGTGCTCAGTCATATAGTGGGGGTTGGCAATGATAGGCGAAACATGGCCCACTTCTACATGCTACAGATTGAAATTATATGCATTTACTTATTGCCAACATGTACGCACACAGGGCTCCCTTCATGCACAGATTTGACAATAAAGTAGTTCTCTGCCAGTTGCATCCATACTTCACTTTGTTCACAATTTAACACATGGGACAGTGTTACAGGTGTGATATGTGTCTTTTTGGTTGAAGTGAGTGAATAGTGCTATTTACAGTGATGGCAAGTCGTAAGGGGGGTGTCCTCAAGACTAACATGGTGGCAGCCTTGTTGGTAGTATTGATGGGTCCATCTTGTCTTACAGTAGTTCAAATTGCCTCTTAGCAATGTGTGGTTGGTGAATGGGTGGCATGGTTGCTGTGCATATTGTTGCTGAGTTACTTTTTGAAGGGGTCCTTATTCTTAGCTGGGGTTCCAGTGCCATATCTTGACCTGAGGTTCCATTTGGGCGCCTGCTGTTGATCTTCAGGGGATGACATGTAGGCCTTTGGGTTTCCTGTGAGGGTAGTTCCAGGATGTTTCTGCTGATGAGGTACACTGATGCTGGTTGTCCAGTGCTGTTGTGGGGGCCTCTTGTCCTGTGTGGGTGTCAGACTGGTTTTTGACCAGCTGCAGCAGTGCTCCTGCTCTGGTGGCCATTGTGGCGGTGTACTCTTTCCACTGCTCCATGGCCTGTTGGTGGTGTTCCTGCTGTATCCTCTGACTGTGCTCCAGGGTGGACACAATCTGTGCCAACCTGTCATGGGTATGCTGGTAGGCCCCCAATACCTCTGATATCACGTCCTGGGCTGCTGCATCCATCTTGTGGCCTCCCCCCTGGCCCACTGCCACCCTTACACTTGCCCTAGCCCCCTGTGCCTGTGTCCCCTGCACAGGTCTGGCAGTACCACTTGTACTGGGGCTCTCGCCTTCCTGCATGTTGGGAGTGGGAGACTGTGGACTCTGAACCTGTGTTCCACCAGTCTGTGGCCTGGATACACTGGTGTGGGGAAGCCTGCCCTGGGCTGCTGGTCTTGACTGGTTAGTAGGGGTGACAGCAGTTTTTCTGGGTGGGGCTGATGCAGGGTGGGAGTCCAGGACTGTGTGAGGGGTCTGCCTGCTCATCAGTTTCCAGGGATCCTTCACCAGTGTCCTGTGAGGTGCCTCTGTCTCCCTGGGGGGCACTGGCACTCCTTGTCCCGTCTGTTAGGGTTGCATGGGTGGTGGTGCCTGTTGGGGGACATAGACATGTCTGTTACAGCTGCATGAACGTTTGAGGTGAACAGGACTGGGCTATTTTGTGCTGGTGTTACTTTCAGTGCCCTTCCAGGGTGCCTTTGTGAGGTTGACATTGCATTTAGCGCCAGTGTGGGGTTGCATTGTGGTGGGGGGTGTCGTTCCATTGTGGGTACGTGCAGGGGTAGGTGACTGTGCACAGGGGGAGGGATGTGGGCCTGTTAGTGGGTTGTGGTCATGCGGGGGGGATGGATGTAGTGGCGGATGCCTGGGTGGTGTGTTGGTCCTGATGAGGGTGGGTGGGGTGGGTTGGTGCATGCATTACAGGGAATGGTATATATGGGGTATATGTTGATGACTTACCTGAGTCCATTCCTCCAGTGAGTCCAGTGAGTCCTCAGGGTGCAGGATGGCCAGTACCTTTTCCTCGCAGTCTGTGTATTCTGGTGGTGTTGGTGGCGGTCCTCCCCCAATCTTCTGCACTGCGATGTGGTGCCTTGATGCCATGCCCCTGACCTTCCCCCGCAGGTCGTTCCATCTCTTCAGGATGTCGTCCCTGGTGTGTGGATGGTGTCCCACTGCATTGGCCCTGTTCACAATGGTCTGCCACAGCTCAATCTTCCTTGCGATGGGTGTGTGCTGCACCTCGGCCCGGATATTTGTGGCTCCACCTTCAAGATCTCGTCCACCATGGTCCTTAACTCCCTTTTGGTGAATCATTGATGTTTGGGAGTGACATGGTGAGTGTGGTCAATGGTGTTGGGGCTGGGAACGAGGTGAGGGTGCTCTGCTGTGGGTCGGTGTGCGTGTCCTGTATGCTGGCGTTCGCTGTCTGCCTCTGGTGCTCTCCGTCTTCTTGGCCTGGTTTCATTGCAAAGAATTGTGGGGTGTGTCTGGGGATGTTTTATGGGGTTCTGGATGTGTGCCAGGTGTGTGGGTCATAAGCATATCCAATGTGTGCACTTCTTGCTGTTGAGTCCACTTGCCGCCCGTGGCAGGCGCAGCCGCCAATGGTCGTCCGGCCTCCACTGTCCGCCAAGGTGATTTGTGCATCATTATTTGGATGGTGGGATGTGGGTGTGCTTGGCGGTGCCGGGGTGGGGAGGTCTGGGAATCCCGCCAACAGGGTCATGGCGGGAGTGGTGGTCTGGTGATTTTTGGCGGGGTTGGGTTTTTCGTTCATTATATGGCAAGTTTATATTCACCGCCAACGGCGGGACTCTGTTCACCACCGCCACGGTGGTCAGCGGTGTTTCCCGCCGTGTTCATAATGACCGCCTATATATTTAACCTTTCATTCATTTACACAAGAAGGCAATTAAAAAATAAATATGTTGCATGATGTTAATCACCCACACCCTCCTGATCAATTTATCTAATAAGACTCCAAAAAGCTCTGGCTTTCTTCCCTGCTCCCTCTCTCTGGGAATGTACCTCCTCTAGCTTCCTAACCTGATCTATTTTTTATTATACTTAAATGTGGGAGGACTTGCTGACTTCCATCTTTGCAATATCAAAGACTTGGCTACCAATGATTATATGCAGAAGAATTGTTGTTTTTGCAGCCCCAATTGACAATGCATCTGGAGATGCATCAAGGGAAACTGATATCTTTCTTGAATTTGTGAGCATTTTTTTAAAAGTGCATTGGGTAACTTATAGTGAGATTTTTTGGAAGGCTTCAGTATTTTAAAAATTGTAGTAGTTGCAACCCTCACCTCAATGAGCATTTTCTGTAGGTGAAAACAGCTTGATACAACATTCTCTGCGATAACCTCATTTACCCAATTTAAACACACTGCCTGATAATTTTGATGCATGTGCCGAAGTGCTAGCCCTCTATCTTGATTAGCGAGTTGAAGAATGGCCAATTTTGTGCATTGTTTTTTACCTTGTCATATGAATTTCAGTATCATCTGATCGATTTCTGCAAAAAACATTTGCTTAATGGTGATCATGATGTTTGAAAAAATGAAAGAAAATAGAGGTAGGAGTGACCTTTTGATTACCCCAACCCGTCCCACTATTGATAACAGAAGATGATGGCAATTGGTCAAGATGGATGATGCCTTTTTAAGAGTGGCTACATAGTTTAATTTGTAAAGCTCTGAATAATCTTGAATATTAAAAAGTGCTAGGTACCTTATGGGGCGTGTCTGAATAATGTCATTGCATCTCTCTAGGCAAAATTTCAGGTGAACAGTGAAACAGCAGGGTTTCAGTCTGAGCTTGGTTGATTTTATAGCCCTCGATATCAGGGAAGGACTAGATTTTGGCAAAAGTGTTCTGCACATTTTAGGCAGTTACCGCTAGACAAAGCACAATGTCATCGGAAAATATTTTGAGTTTTGGGGTGCCATCCAAAGGTGGCAAAATTGCCAGGTCCTGTCTGACAGCAGCCACCAAGGGTTCCACAAAAAAAAAAAAAAAAAAAAGTCCAGCGACATCAGACATCCCTGGTGCGTGTTCCTAGATATGGGAATAGAGCGAAGTGATCAAAATCTTGGCCTTGGCTTTAGAACATAGATTATGCAGCAGTCCAATTAGTTTGGCAGGAAAGCCAGAGCCTAATAGGATCATAAACAGGACCTCCCACTGAACACGATCAAATGCGTTTTCGGCATCTAGCATCATTATAGCAGCTTTGGTATTATTGATGGAAAAGTAATCAATAGCTTGGACGAGGAAGTTTGTGTTGCTCGAGATAGACCTGCCCGGCAATAACCCGTTTTAGCCACAATCTATCACTGATACAACAGCGAGGGTGGGTCGTAGCCATGATTCTGGCAAAAAGTTTATGGTCTATGTTAAACAGACTCATCGCCCGATGGAAACCCCGAAGCTCAGGTGGCTTATCTTTCTTCAGGAAGCTCACTATAACTTCTACAGTAAAGTCTTTTGTTATTTCACTCCCATTCAAGAATTCATTAAATAAGGTAAGCAGAGGATCTATTATTTGTACAACTAATATCCTATTAAATTCTGATGTTATACCGTCATTGCTGCATGCTTTCGCTTGGGGTGGAGCTGCCAATAGCTCAGGAGTGACTATACTTTCCTACAAATCTCTATCCAACACAGGAAATCTGACAAGGTTGGTAAATGCATTGACTAGATCATGTAAGGGGCTTTCACTGTAAGAATATAAATCAGCATAATGTTCTAAAAACATTCTGCTTATTTGCTCGCTATCGGTCATTATTGCATTGAGTTTAACATCTGATATGGCTCAAAAAATCCCTTGATTGCACTGTTTTTTAATGGACCATGCTAAAAAGCACAGAGTATGTTCACTCTCTTCATACACTTTCTGAAAACAGGACTTTTGGTTAATGACTTCACGTGAGATAAAGTATTCCTTGAGCTTTTGGCAGGCTCTTGCCAGCCTGGCCTTAGATTGTGCTGACCGAACGCTTTCATCTATCTTCCTGGCCTGGTCAAATTCCCAATGCAATGTATCAACGTCTTTGTTTCTAGTTCTATTTAAACCAGCTGTATGAGCGATACATTCTCCTCGTATGAAGGCCTTATATGCCCCCTCGAATGAATAGCTCAAGGCTGTACCTTGATTTCTTTGTACTGTTCCATTAATGCCAAACGCATGTTGGATACCCAGTCCTCCTCAGTCAACAGGGACCAATCCAGAGCCCATCGTATCAAACCTCTTGCCAGGTCACTAATTTTTAGGTCTACATATGGAGAATAGTGATCAGAAAAGGGATTCGACATAATGCCGGAGCCTGCTCTTTGATAGCGGTGTGATACCAGAAAATACTCGAAGCGAGACGCCATTGGGCTTTCAGGGCGCTCATAGCCCATAGCACTTCACCCATAAACTTTTGGTGAACAAGATAGCGACTCCCTTGATTGCCGCACTCGCTGATGCATAACAAGTCTGTGTTTTATATTTTGGTGAAGCCGGCTGTTTTGCAGTTATCGTAAGATGCGTTTCTTGTAAAAAAATGATTTGCGTTCCTCTTGATCTGAGCCATGACAAAATGGACCTATGTTTGCTAGGATTGTTAAGGCCATTTGTGTTACATGAACTGATCCTGAGTTCTTTCTCTGTTGAACCTTGATTAATTATAATGATCTTTTTTCATCTAGCCCTTCCTCCCTAACCTTGGGATAGCAGTAAAGGTCTGCAATGCCAACTTTGCCCACCCTCTTCCTTCTTCTGTTTCAAAAGAAGTTTATTCTAGACATAATATTGAATGGCTTCTCCTGATTATCTTTTTTATTTTTACCCTTGTGCCTTCCTACCAGGTACCCCTCATGGCCCTTGTGCCCTCTCCCACCCCTCCCACTCTCATTGTCCCTGAAGCCCTCCCCACCCGGGTCCTCTAGGATAGCTGGCCCCTCACCTCCCCCATGCATTCCAAGCACCCTCCCACCCCTGCTGTTCTTGATGATGGCGCATTGACATGGCGCCTAAGGCAGGTTCCAAGGTGAAAGTGATTGGAAGACACTCCAAGGTTCTAACCCATCTGACAGTCTAGTTTTCTCTTTGAGGACATCTGGGTCCTGGACATGAAATATTCTCATGTGAGTAAACCACTGAAATATGGAAGTGAGACATTATGTTTACAATTATTAGGTTTTGAAGAATTTGGTCCAGAAAAGCCTTAGCCTGTTATGCTGACTGAAAAATGTGGGCATAACCTTTGCATAACACTTTTAGTTTCAACTGCTGGATGATTCCCGCAGGTACACCATGGATTTTAAAAATGTCTATCATGCCCTTCAGCTCCTTGCGACGTCGTGCTGCCATAATGGACATGTCAGAGAACACTGTGAAAGAGAAATTATCAACTGAATGGTACACTCTATCTTTGATAGTGCTGGCTAATATCTGTTCTTCTACCCTAAAATCTCCAAAGTTCACCAAGAAAGTTTACGGACGCTGGAAGTAAGGGTTTTGGTTAAATGGTACTAGCTTCACTTGAGTAATGGTGAGATTCACTGCCTGAGGGCCATATCATGGGAGACACACATATTTATAAGCTCAGTAATGACTGCTGTAACAGTGGTTCCGTTCTCTCAACCTTCTGGGATACCAATAAAACGCAGGTTGGTCTGATGTGATCGATTCTCGAGATCATCGAGCTTCCACTGCAAGTAAGCAAGTTAAGACTTTAGTTTTGAAGAAGATGAATCCATCTTTAGCTTGAAATCTTCCAGGTCTTAAATTCTTTGTTACATCTGGGATATCGGGGCACTTAGAACGTGCATATTGGTGTTGAGTGAGTGAGTTGTTAGCTTGTTTTCTTATTGGCTGCCTACTAGGAGATTTTCATCTCGTGAATTTCACCCAGAATTTGATGCAGAAGAGATTCCATTGTTGGTGCAGGTGGCATAGCAGGTGAAGAAGTTGAAGATATATCATGTCCCAACAGCCCAAGGATCCTATGTGAAGAGAGGCCCCTTGGAAGAGCAGTCATTCCTTTGTTCTACTTATGAATCTGATCTGGAGTGTCTCGGATAATTCTGGGAGAGAAAAGCTCTTTGCGAGGTGTTGCTGATAAGTGGGTTGAATCAGAGACTTCTGTATTGTTTGTTTGTTATAGAAGGAAGATTCCATTTCTCCCCTCTTCAACTGTGTTTGACACTTCTGGGGCTGATCTTGTTGGCCTTGCTGGGCCTGTGAGCGCTTCATGTTGGAGTTAGAGTTGGTGATGGTAAATATGAGCTATGTTGGTATGGCCCTTAATACACCTTCTCCACTCACAGGTATACCACAAGTGGCAGAGCTATATGACGCTAACCCCTGCTCAGACACAGCTACAATCTGGTGAGTTATATCTGTCACCTTTGTGAGTCCCATTCTTTTCATATCAGCAGACGCAAGGGGGGCTTCCCCTCCTGGAACACACTGCATTTCCAAGGCGAACATTGCAGATTCCTGTTGACTGTGACACCCAATAATGCTGGTGTCTCAGTTGGCTGAATATTGTTTAATGCCACTGTTCACCCTCAGATGGGATAGTTTCTAAAAAGACCTCTGGACTGACTGGACTGGCCACACTATCCATGTTTTTATGGCCCAAGGCTCTGGGGCTATTGGTGGTGTTATGTCCCTGATGTTTAGAGGGCTTGAGAGGTTTGCTGGCAGTGCAGGCTCACAGCAAAATGTCCAGAGAAAGCCTCTTTATCCCTGCTTGTTGTTTTTATCTGTGAACCAATATGTTGTATCGCGCCACCAGAGTTTAAATGGCTTGGTTTAGCTAGATAAGTAAGAGAATGCAGCTCGGGAAGATACAAACCACTTCCACGACTATGTGGACCACTTCTGTAGCTTCCTGTGCTCGCCTCTACTTGAAGCAACCCCTATTGAGCACTCCAGGCTGCCAAGATTATATCACACAGAGGCTGAGGTCTTATGCGTGGCTTCTTGTACTCATAAGAAATGTTCTCTTAAGCCAGGGAGATGATTATTAAGAGCCCCTGTACATTTGCTGAATAAGATCAACTGGTATAGAAAAAGTGGATACTTTCTTCCTTTTAATTTCAAAATTTTATGTGGTTGCTGGTGTGCTTTCCATGGCCCCAAGGGCACAGGTTATATCATATGTTGTACTTAAAGCATGTATCTATTCTGATCTTCTGGTCAGCAGAGTTGCTTGTGTCAGGTAGCCAATTAAAAAAATATATAGGCGGTCATTCCTACCGCGGCGGGCGGCGGTCGCCGCCCGCCTGGCGGGAACCGCCAGAAGACCGTACCGCGGTCAAATGTCCGCGGCGGTCATTCTGTCTTTCCCGCTGGGCTGGCAGGTGACCCCCAAAAGGCCGCCCGCCCACCCAGCGGGAAAGCACCAGCAACGAGGAAGCAGGCTCCGAATGGAGCCGGCGGAGTTGCTGGTGTGCGACGGGTGCAGTTGCACCCATCGCGATTTTCAGTGTCTGCCAAGCAGACACTGAAAATCAATGTGGGGCCCTGTTAGGGGGCCCCTGCAGTGCCCATGCCAGCGGCAAGGGCACTGCAGGGGCCCCCAAGGGCCCCACGACACCCGTCCCCGCCAGCCAGGTTCTGGCGGTGAAAACCGCGAGAACCAGGCTGGCGGGAAGGGGGTCGGAATCCCCATGGCAGCGCTGCTTGCAGCGCCGGCGTGGAGGATTCACAGGGGCAGCGGGAAGCCGGCGGGAAACCGCTGGCTTCCCTTTTCTGACCGCGGCTTTACCGCCGCGGTCAGAATAGCCCAAGAAGCACCGCCAGCCTGTTGGCGGTGCTTCCTCCGTCCCCTACCCTGGCGGTCTCGGACCGCCAGGGTAGGAATGACCCCCATAGTGTGTGGAGGTGGCGTGTTGTTTGTAGCACTCCTAGAGCCTGGTTACGCTGGTCCTTGGCACTGTAGTCCATTTTGAAAAATCACTGCCTAATCCACCAGCCATTCGAGGGTACAATCCATGCTACGACATAACACACAAGGCAAAACTCAATAGCCTCAATAGCAGCAAAAACCACCACCCTACATCACATCATTGGAGCCACACAAATCAGCCACCTTACCACTTGCTGCACCACCAAGGGGCACTCGCTGACCATCTGTATGCCTCTCTGCTTCTCCACTCCAGGGGTTGCTCGGCCACTTGACCAGACGAAGCAGCGTCTCGGTTGCAGCTGCGGCAAACACTATGCTGCTTGGGTACAGTGGGGTACAGCTGGGTCACCACTCCTGAGTGGGGCCCCGTCACTCAGGGACCCAGCTATTACGCATTGCTGGGACTGCTGGTCACCACCTTGGAACACCTTTCACCCCGCTGGAAACCAGTCTTAGTCACGCGGCATAATGGGAGCACCCCTGACCTACCTATGAATAGTCCCCCCAAATGTAGAGGTCATGTAGACAGATGTCAGCTTCTACATTCTTGAGGCCTGGGAGAAACATAGAGGTGACCTCCAGTTTAGCTTTTCTAATGACAGCGGTCAACCTCTCATCTTTTGTCCAGGCATTCCTTTTGATACGTGAAGGTGCTGTTAGCTACTAGTGTGCTAGTTATATGGTTAAGACAAGTGTGGAGCCAGGTCTCTGATATAAATGGCCAGCCTAATCAAAGTCGACAATGTAGTCCTGTGTTGCTTGGACATGCCATACAGCTGACTGTCCATTCATTTATTAAGCATTATAACCTTCTGTCAAGTGCTATATTATTTATACAAGGCCACAAACATGACATATAGGCCCAGGCCTCAGATGGGAGCTGATAACAAGGGTGAGGGTGTGGTATGCAATAACCAGTCCACATAGGATGATGAAATGAAGAGTTCTTCTTTAATAAGAGTTAATCTCAGGAAACCTCATCCACACCAGGATCCTCGGGCAATTGACTCAGAGTCTTCTAATGTTCAAATTCTGCATTAACAACTAACCCCACATTCCATAATATTACATCATTACATAGTTACAGAACACCACATCATCTCCCTCACCCAATATTACAAAAATACAAAACAAAGAAAAACAAGCTTATTCAGAACTAAGAATATCACCAATCTAATACATAGCTGTAACCAAAAGAATAAAGATGAACTATATACAAATCAAGATACATTCAATCTCAGAACGATATAGTGCATCTAACACACATTTCTAACACAGTCCTAAAGACAAAGAGGCGCTCTCTTCACACTTCGTGGGCCGTCAACGCTTTCATTCTCATTTTGTGCCTCATTTAGTGCCTCACTATGACATTGAGGATCATCACAGCTGGGATAATATTTAGCCACCCTATTTAAATTCCAAATTCTATGATCACTTGTTTTCACTGCATTAGTGAACAACTTAATTACTTCCAAGGGTTGGCTAACTTAGAGCTTTTATAGGTCTTTCCTGGAGGTTTTATTTTCACCCAATCCCCAACATGCACCACAGTCCACTTAGCCACCTTCCTTTCATTATACCACCTCTTCATTTTTTCCATCTTCTATCTCTCCTTCTCCTTCCACCTTTAATTTATTCCTACCTTTTCATCAACCAAACTCTTTTCTCATTTACCCACACATGAATCATTTTGGTATTTTAAACCCTGTCTTTAAACAATTGAAAAGATGTCACACCACTTGAAGAATGCAGGGTGAACTGATACTCTTGTACTTTTTTCCTCATTTCTGTTTCTCCATTAGCTACACTCATAAGGGTTTTTTGCAGTTTCTTCTAGCACCTTTATAAGTCTTTCAACAGCACAATTGCTTTCCGGTTGATACAGAGCAGCCTTCTTATGTTTGATACCGTTTGCCTTCAGGAACTCCTCAACAACACCAGAAGTTAATTGTACACCATTGTCAGAGAATAATCTCAAAGGTAAGCTTTTTCTCTCAAATGATTCATCCAAACAAAGTATACTTATTCCTGACTTTACAGAATTTACCACTTTGATTTCAGGCAAGCATGAAAACATATCGACACACACAGACCACATCTGTATTATGCCTTAATCTTCACGAGACGAGGAATATCTAAGGCAACATCTGTCCACAGATCCCTAGCTTGCTCTCTCAGCAACATAGGTTGCCTTCTACACTTTAGCACTTTATCACTGCCTGTACATTCCACACAATTTCTTATTTCTGTTTAAATGAACAGATCAATTGCAGGCCACCAATCACCTTCCCTAACCCTCTCTTTTCGATTTAGCAATTCCCATATGGCTAGGGTGAGCACTGTCAATCCAATTGGAGAATTATTTTGCTCCCCCTCATTACCAAATCATCCACTACAACTATCTCATCCTTCACTTGCCAATACCCCTTTAAATCTTTCTCACTCTTTTTTTTCTACACCAGCCTATGGAAAAAATCCTTATGACTTTATGAGTACTCCATCATCTTTCAAACCTTTTCTCCACTCATCTTTCAATACACCGGGAGATCAAATAAACATTGATTTCTTCTTCATACTCCACCCCATCAAACAAATTCCTGTCCTCTGAAGCCTCTCTCCCAGTGACATACATTCAAGGTAGACAGTCCCCTAATATATTGTTGGCCCCAGGTACATAGAATATTACAAACTCAAACTCTGGTATGTAACCCATTTATGGATTCTGTGTGAGACAAAATCTGTCCCTTTTAAAAAAAAAAACTTCCCTGAGGGGTCTGTTATCAGTTTTAATCTTAAACTTCTGTTCTTCAATTTTCGCACTGCCTTAAACACTCCCAGTGCCTCTTTTTCCACCATCAAATAGGGTTCCACACCCTTCAAGCCCCAAGAAATAAACAGAACTGTTCTTGCTTTACTTTTTGCTTCCTCCATGAGAACAGCTCCCAAACCCTTTAAGCTGTGTCTGTCATTATATATGATTCATCCGTTGGGTCAAAGCTTCCTATATTTGGTGCTTCTTTCAAGCACAATTTTACATACACAAATTTATTTTTGCATCCTTGACTCCAAATAAATGACTTACCTTTTTCAAACAAGCCCCTCCTACATCGTGTTTTCTCTGCAATATTTGGCACAAATTTGTTGTAAAATTCAACTCAGGAATTTCACAAGTTCTTCCTTAATTTGAGATCTATGCAGATAACAAATAGGTTCCACCAAAGCATCTTTGGATTGATTCCGATTCCACGTATTAAATGCCAAACATTTTCAATCTCCTGGACAACAAATTTGAATTTCTCTGACCTTAACATTAATCCACCATCACACCAGAACATCATCCAGATATACCTTGACAACCTCAGTTCCCATAAGAATGCACTCCATGGCTCTCTGAAACACAGACACAGATAAAATAATCTCAAAAGGTATTCTTAAGAACTTGAAGTGCCAAAAGGTGGCAAAAAGCTGTCAGTTTTTGGGACAAAGAGTGCAGTTTTATCTGGTGGTTAGTCCACTGAGGAAAAAGCCCTCCCCCTACCTCAGAGGTGCCGCCTCACAGCTCACCGCTGGACAGGGTCCTCGATACTTGGGGACCATGCGTCGTCGATCCGGTGAGAGGCACCCCTCAGGACAAACCTCCCGGCTCGGGAGCCCTCCACAATCCTCCGGTAAGTACGGTGCTCGCAGAGGGAATATCGCCACTGCCACGCAGCTACTGGTGTGTGTCCTTCTGCTCATGGGGCCGTGACCATAGAGCACAGAAAGACGATGCCTGCTTGTGCCCCGGGGGCACTATGCTCAGTCCTCCTCGCCCTGGGGGCACCACATGGGGCGCACTCACTCCTGACTTTGGTTCTGATGACCAGCCGGGTCGCGGCGGTAATTCCCCTGTCAGGCCACGCAGGGAGAAGCGCTGTTTGTGCACTTTAGGCCACAAAAACAGGATCTAAGCGCTTCTCTTGCACTAGGCTATAAAAATTGAAGTCCTCCTCAGGTGCTAAGAAAGAAATTAAGTGCTCCTCCTGCGCTTCAAGCAGGCAATGGTAGGGGGCAAGGACCACAGCACCCAGCCCCTGGGGACACAAAGGTGGAGCACAGGGCAGTAGGGTGCAGCCACAGGCCAGCACAAAGGGGATGCAGAGAGTGGCAGTTCCTCCAAGGAACAGCAGCAGCAGTCCAAGGTGGTTCCTGGTGAGTTCCTACAGCAGCATTATGTGTCCACTTACAAGCATGTTAAAAGTGCCCCAAGTGTGTCTCTTTTTCATGGGGAAACCCCACTATACTTATTCTCAGTTTTGCACAAGGTTAACAAAGAGAGGGAGAGGAGGTTCCAACCAGTTACAATTTGTTCTAGGAGCGTCCCCTCTCTCCTCCAGCACAGGCTCCAGACATCAGTTGGGGGTAAACAAGCCCTTTGTGTGTGGCCAGGCACAGCCTTAACAAAGGCAAGTGTGCCCTGCCTCCACTTCTATCAGCTCAGGAAGACCATTCAAAATGAAGATGCACCTCTGTTACACATCCACCCTCCCTGTGTACAGACTGTCTAAAAAAGTATGCACAAAGCCCAACTGTCACTCTGCCCAGACGTGGATTGGAGTCAAGCAGCAATGCACCAGAGTCATATGCACAGAGAAATGCTCACTTTCTAGAAGTGGCATTTCTGTAATGGTAATAAATTATCCACCTACACCAGTAATCAGCATTTCTAACTACCATTACAATCATAAATCAGACAATACTACCTAGTCATAAGGCAGGGCACTTCCAATGCAATCCTATGAGCAAGGCAGCTCCCACAGCAGTGAGAAACTAAATAGGCTGTTTGTCACTACCAGGACCTGCCACGCAACCAGGCACATGTCCTGCCTTCGACGTACATAGCACTCTGCCCATATAGCTAGCTAGGGCTTACCTTAGGGGTGACTTACATGTAGTAAAAGGGGAGATCTGTGTCTGGAAGGTAAATTTAAATGCCAGGTCCCTGTGGCAGTAAACTGCGCACGCAGGCCCTGTGCTAGCAGGCCTGAGGAAGGTTGCAAAGGCTACTTCTGTGGATGGCGCAAGCAGCGCTGCAGGCCTACTAGCAGCATTTAATTTACAGTCCCTGGGTATAGGGATACTACTGTAAAAGGGACTTACAGGTAAATTAAATATGCCAATTAGGTATAAGCCAATCATACCAACTTTAGCAGGGCCGGCACCTGCACTTTATCACTCGTCAGCAGTGAGAAAGTGCTCAGAGTCCTAGAGCCAACAACAAGAGGTAAGAAAAATAGAAGGAAGGAGGCAAAAAGTCTGGGGATGAACCTGCAAAAAGGGCCAGGTCCAACAGGTGTAGACTAAGGGGCATATTTATAAGGAATTGACACATCGGCTCCAATGCGCTAGTTTCCTTGCATCACACTGTGCCCCCTCAATGTTACCATGGTAGCGCTATATTTACAATACAACACACCATTGCACACGTTAGAACAATAGCATCACATTTTTGTTTTCATTGTGGCGTTCTACTGTACTAGCGCCAAAAATGTTCCAGCAAAGCACAGGAAGGCCCATAGGCTAATGCACTAACATCACTTTAATGCTTGCCCTGGGCTGACATTTCAAGATGACACTAGAATGGCGCAGTGAAACCCTGTAGATTTCATTGCACCATTTTTGGGCCTCCCCGTAGGGGAACACCCCCCTTGCATACATTATGCAAGGCGCAGGTATAATGTGGCGCACGGGGTCACAAAGTGGCACAATGCTTGCATTGCACCACTTTGTAAATATGGTGCTATGGCAGCGCTAGGGGCCTGTAAATATGCCCCTTAGTGTCAGGAAGGATAATTAAATGGATTAGGACCAAATTGATGAGGAAACAGAATTTGTGTGTGAGGTAGAATACATTATCATTTTAGAAAAGAGATGGCGAGAGAAGTTGAAATCTAACAAGATACTTGATGAAGTGATGCTTTTGGTGTAGAAAGGGTGGAATAATAGATAATAAAGGGTTGGATGGATGTCAGGTATATTGGTGCATAGGGGAGCAATAATCTACATGCAATGATCTCCTGTTTAGGGGATCTAGGCTTATACTACCATAACAGCAGAGAAGAAGTGATAGCTTTAGCTCATGAGTCTCTAAAAGGTATGTCAAAAACAAAGGAAAGATTATGATCATCATATTAGTGGCCAGGAATGTACATTCAGATTGAAAGTGTTGTACTTGACTTCTTACAATGTGCACTTAGTGAGAAGTGAATGAAAACTACGGTACAACCTATGATAGATAACGTCCAATGTGTCCACGGAAGGACGTTGCTTTAGACATTTTAGGGCCAATTCATTGGGCGGGACAACAAATGGATGTGATTAATATGTTTTCAAGCTGGCCAAAAATATGTTTGACAAGTGCAATAGAAATTAGGCATGTAACTACATTTTCAAGAGGTCTCATGGTAATGGAAGGGTATCCAGACACATTACTCACTGATAACAGTGTTCAACTTGTATCCAAAAAAAATGAGGTGTTTCTTGAGAAAAGATTAATAAAGCACAGAAAATGTGCACTCCATCAGATAGAGAGTAATGGTTTGGTTGAGAGATTGAATAGAGTACTCAAAGAAACCATTATGTTAGCAAAGTCCAATTCATTAAACTGAAAGGAGGAAGTGAAAACAATTGAAATCTACATGTTCACACCTCAAAACACAGTGGGAAAAACTCCTTTTGAACTGTTTCGGGGAAGGTATCCCAGGACCTCTGTAGAACCTTCTTTTCTTTTTTATAGCTATTATAGTTTTTGTTATTAAACATCCATCAAACAAAAAAGAAAAAAATACAGATGGCACATCAGAAAATGAAAACACATATTAATACAACACAATGTAAATGTAAAGTTCTTTCAGCAGAATGGTCATTTTAAAAACGTTGCATCTCTCCAAGAGAAAAATATATAAATGATTGATTCTAGTCAGCTCCCATCTAATACCTCCCAGCAATAGTACTGTGCTCAGTTTAACCAAATCATCAGTGGTAGGAGTGATCTTGATTCCCAAATATAAAGCCTCTGACACTACCCAGTAATCACTGCATATGCTTTCCTTGGTACATAATACCTGTGTCTTTTCCTCATTGAGCTTATAACCTGAATAGGCACCTAACTGTTTAGCCATCTGTTCAATTGAGGGAAGGGCCGTTGAGGGATCAGCTGATACTACTGCCACATCATACACCTACGTCAACACCTTATATTCACTTGATTCACAACATATGGTTTGATATGGGAGCTATATTCAGGTAGGGCTATGAAAAGATCAATATATAAAGCGAATAGCAGAGGTAAGCATGTACACCCCTGTAATGTACCTCTTAAAATATGGATAATATCTGACTCTACCCCCATTATTCGTAGCGTGGCCCTTGGTGCATTATAAAATACTTTAATAGCCCTAATAAAACTCCTCCCATAGCCCTTCCACTCCAAGATCAACCATAAAACCCCCCATGAGACGTGATCGAAGGCTTTCTTGGCATTCAGTAAAACCAACCCCGTTGATGCGCTTGATGTCTCGGCAACATCAAACAAAGATATAACCCATTGGACATGGGTAACTGTGCCATGACCGTCATATAGATTTTACCATCACAATTGATCAGGGAAATTGGCCTATAAGAACCATGATTTAACAGAGATTTCTCCTCCTTCTTAAAGATAACTATATTGGTCATTTGCCATGAAGGTGGGATTGTCCCCTCTTGAGAGGTTGAATAAAGTGCTCAAAGAAGCCATCATGTTACCAAAGTCAAATTCGCTAAACTGGAAGGAGAAAGTGAAAACAATTAAAATCTACATAGTCACACCTCATAGCACAATGGGAAAAACTCTTTTTGAGCTGTTTTGGGGAAGGTATCCCAGCACCTCTGTAGAACCTCCTTGGGTTAATAATTATGAGTTTGAGCTAAGAAAAGATAAGATTGAGAAAGATTGGTGTGAAAGAGAAGCAGAGAAGATAATATACAGGATACAATGTTTCGATAAGAGAAAAGCAGTAAAGTGAGGTTTCAGTAGGTGACTTTGCAATGATTAAACACCATGAAAGAAGTTGGGAATATTCTAAATTCTCAAAGCTGATACAAGTTATTAAGAATGTTAACAATGCAGTGAAAACTTGGGACCATCGGATATGGAACCTTAACAGAGTTGTACAATGGAAAGTTGAATGCTTCTAACAATGAGAAGGTGGGTGGAGAAACAAAGGAGAATGAAAAAAAGCAAAGAAATCCAGTAGAATTGCGGAAAAACCTGTTTCTCTAAGACTATGTTCAATGATCAGATGTATGTAAGCATTGTTATTTCCTAGGTAGTCTCACGTGACTTAGGTATTGTACATATGTTTACATTTTTGGTTTGTTCTTTAAGGAGAGGAGGTGTGTGGTAGCTGGGTAGCTATGTGCTCGTAGAATGCTATGTATGTCATCTGTCATACAATACTTTGATGATACTATGGCCCATATTTATACTTTTTGACGCAAATCAGCGCTTGGGCAGATTTGCGTCAAAAAGTTTACCGCCAGCTAACGCCATTCCAACGCGCTAGCCAGGCGCCTTATTTATGGAATGACGTTAGCCAACGCTGGGGCCTGGGTTACATCAAAATAAATGACGGTAACCTGGCAGCAGAGTTGAAGGGAAGACTGGGGGTTGTGCGCCAAAGAATGGTGCGCGTCAGGTTAGAGTGAAAAATATTGTCTCTAACCTGACTTGCGCCATTTTTTGACGCACAACCCCCATGGAAATGACTCCTGTCTTAGCAAAGACAGGAGTCATGCCCCCCTGCCCAATGGCCATGCTCAAGGGACTTCTGTCAGCTGGGCATGGCCATTGGGCACAGTGGCATGTAAGGGGGCCCAAGTTAGGCCCCCCATGCCACTTAAAACATTTTTTTATACATACCTGCACTTACCTGCACTCACCATGGATGGGTCCCCCATCCATGGGTTATCCTCTAAGGGTGGTGAGGGTGGCAGGGAGTGTCCCTGGGTGCAGAGAAGGGCACCTGTGGACATGGTCTCTGACCATGGAAATGAGCCCAAAGGTCCCTTAACGCCTGCCCTGACCCAGGCGTTGAAAAATGGCGCAAATCCCGCTGGGTGCCATGTTTTAAGGCCTGCCTCCTCCTGTGGGTCATTTTGACGCCGAGGATAAATAAGGTGCACATCCCTTAGAGTAATTTTTTTGCACGGGAGCGCCTACCTTGCATGTCATTAGCGCAAGGTAGGTTTTCACATACAAAAAATGACTCAAACTCTATAACTTTGGCACTAGACGGGTCTAGCGTCAAAGTATAAATATGGAGTTAAGTTTGTGCCTAATTTGCGTTAAAAAAAATGATGCAATTCCAGTGCAAACAGAATATTAATATGGGCCTATGTGTTTAGAGTTATGGGGAAGATTGACAGCCTGAGGAGAAGCTGGAAGACAGATAGATGAGATCTTCCTCTATGAAGAAAGAAGCTACTCATATCTACAATCACCCTTGCATGGTGAACTTCATTTACAAGGTGCTACACTAGCGTAGTCTTGAGGTTTCCTCCAACTCAATCTGATGGTAGGCCAAGGTAAGATCTATAGTACTAAACACTTTTATATCTCCAAGCAATATTAACAATTCTGAAATGTTTGGAAGAGGGTGTCTGTCCACAGTAAATTTTTTATTAAGATGTAGCAAATCCACACATAAATACAGACTTCCATTAGGTTTCCTATTTGCCACAACTGGGGGCAGCCATCCTGTCTTATCAACTTTTTCTTTAATCCATTGTTTTTTTAATTTTTAAATTTCCACCTGCATCTCCTCTGTGATAGCTATGGGTACATTTCTTACCTTACTACATACTGGTTGAGTACTTTGAGCTAAGCATATTTCATGTTTATAGTTTTTCAAACATCCTAGTTCTTCTCTAAAAATATATGGAAAATTATTTTTTATTTCTTCCAAAAGCTTCCCATCCGACAAGTAATCCACACTAAATAAATTTACATTTTCTTTTAGACAAATAGGTGGATCACTGTTGGTATCTAACATTACACCCAGGTCACCTAGATGTATCCAACTAATGATAATGCATCCTTTTTTGATACATATATTTTTCCTGACACCAAACGTTGTTTATATTCAATTAATCCTATTAAATAACCATGGAGCGTTATGTGTTCACCACAATATGTACAGGGTTTGATATCAGGTTTAAGTAGAGTGACTTTATTTTCAAATTTATTACAAAATGAACTTGTTTGAGATTATGGTGATTTTCACTCCTGAATCAAAAAAGACTTTTGTAGCCTTACCTTCAACTAAGATTGTATCCACAGGGCTGGATCTAGTTTTGCCTTTGTCACACACTTGTAAGACTAATTCGTCCAGACTCAAAATCATTGCTCTCACTCTTGTGATCATCATCTACCGCTTCCCTCCTGACATTTGATTTGATGTCTTTGTTCTTTTACACCATAGCAAAATGCATTGTTTTCTCGCATTTTGCATAGTGGGTTTCAAAGCTTGGTGACCTGTTTTGCTACATCTGTAACATCCGCATACAGTAACTTTACTCCTTACACTTTCATCATCTTTCTTAATTTTAACTTCCTTGAATGTATCCTTCATCACATGCACACTCTGGCCCATATTTATACTTTTTTTGCGCCGCATTTGCGTCTTTTTTGGACACAAAAGCAGCGCAAACTTACAAAATACAATTGTATTTTGTAGGTTTGTGCCGATTTTGCATCAAAAAATGTGGCAAATGCGGCGCTAAAAAAGTATAAATATGGGCCTCTGTTCCTTCTCTCTCTCTCTTATTTACTTGAAAGCATTTCAAAGAATGTTCCATTCTCTTAGTAACAATCTGAACTTCTTCCCTCATATGTAGGTTCATCTCTCTACCACAACTCCTCCCTTACTTTTTCAATGTTGCATCATAACATGAACTAATTTTGGATTTGTTCATCTAAGAGTCCAGCAAATTTACACTAGGAGGCAAGTCTTTGTAACTCAGTTACATACCATTCCAATGACTCTCCCTCCTTTTGAATCCTTCTAACAAAGTGATACCTTTCTAATATGGTGCCCACTTTTGGTAGAAATGTTTGTCCAGTTTCTTAATACATATTTCATACTCATTCAAATCATCTGATTCAAAATAAGGAATTTCTGGAAGGTGATCAAAAGATTTCCTGGCCCTCTGGGCCTACACAATGAAAAAGGAGCGATGTGTTCCTTTCCTCACTTAGGGATGTCCCACACACCTTAGCATATCTTTCAAATACCTTGTTCCACTTTTACCTCTTCATGGGTGGTGTCCCTTGACTAGTTAGAAGGAAAGGTGGAGCAGTAACATTCTGCCATATGTGTGTTTAAGACAATGCACAAATAAAGCAATTAAGCATACCCCACTCAGATAGACTGAACAAGGTTAATAACAAAATACCGCAAACTTCTGCAGTAAAATGAGTTAATACAAGCAGTAAATTAACAATTGTTACCTCCTTACCTCCTTGTCCTAAGCTACTGGCTTAAATATGGGTCTGAATTCAATAAAATGATAAGAACACACTTTTAATTCCAGTGAGTGTGTCACTATATAAAGATGGCACAAACACACTTCTCCATCATAAGTGAATGTTCAACTGTATATTTATTGACACCCTGTGAATTTTAAGTGTATGTATAACTGTCAACAATAAACCATGCAACCACCAAGTGTGCGTATCACTGTCAGTAAGAATTTATGCAACCACCAAGTGGGTGTGTCACTGCATAAATTGGTAAGGACACCCATCCAAGCGTGCGTGTCACTGTGCAAAATAGCAAAGACATGCTTCTATAATATGCCAGTATGTCACTACAATATAAAGGTTGGCATTCTAGTGACATTCTATCAGAACATTACCTCCAAGTGTCCATGTCACTGTGCAAAGATGGCAAAGACACTTCTTTAGCATAAGTGAGCCTGACACTGAAACATAAAGGACAGCGTTCTAATAGCATTCAATCCAGATGTTGCCTTCAAGTGTGTGTCATTGTGCACAGACAGCGAGGGCACGCTTCTTTAATATGAGTGAGGGTGTCACTGCAACATAAAGGTCAGTGCTCTAGCACTATTCATTAAAGATGCTGCCTACATGGTGATGTGGTAGCCAACTTCCTCTGACAAGTTGAACAACCACAGAAGGAGGCCAACGCTATTGCGCTGTGGACAAATGCGCTATTGGGATTGCGCCTCATTGAAACAAAAGTGGGAAGGAGCGAGCACCAGACGTCACACGTTTAAGCAAGATCATCATGCTACCCAGCTCATAGGTGAGACACACGCACTTGCAAAGCCAGTGTTCGACTCTGCTCTCAGATAAGGCATGCACATGAAGTAAAGAGTGGCAAACGCATGGAGCTCAAACTTCTTAACTTGTGTGAATGCCGGAGTTCAACCTTTTTAATTTGTTTAATGAAAGGGGAAAGGAGTCTGTAACTCAAAGCAAAGTGGCTACCAGTTAAGCCAAAGACATCAGAGCAGCCACAAGTTTTACACAGTAGAGAACCTAACCACCAGTCCAACAAATCTCTCCCAAAGCACAGACAACAAAAACACCAGACTGCATCATTTCACAACATCATTAAATGGTGCATGTAAAAAGGACACCACGAAACATGCCACTAATATGACCACCATCAAACTACACCAGTAGGCCAGATGAGCAGAACTCCGTTGTAGAGACAAAACAATCAAGAAAACAACAAAAAATAGAAACAGGTATTCCTTGTATGGGAATCTTGTATTCTAGCAATGGAAATCATTCACCCCACACACTCATCCCCTGTAAGTGTATCCAGTGTTTTTGCAACAGATATCTTTCAGCCCACACACTCATCCTCTGTAAGGGCATTCAGTGTTTTAGCAACAGGTATCTTTCAACCCACACACTCATCCCATGTAAGGGCATCTAGTGTGTTCATCAACTCTTGTGTTTTTTTCAGCTTGTGACTCACATAACTGGTTGGGAAGAAATATTCTCCCAATATTCACCACTATTGAAATACTTTTCCCTGGTTGGCTGCTGTCCTTGGTGTGCCTTTTCATTCACTAGTCAGATCGGTCAGTCCTTACTTCCCTACGGAGGTACTGCAGGCATGGCTGACTTCTGCCGCTGCCCACTAAACATCAATTAGGGTTGGTCCATGAAGGGGTAGAACCCATCCTCATCACCACTGAAGAAGCACGCCACACATATTTTCCTTTTTTTATATTTATAGCAGTTTAAGTGTAGGACCAACCCTGGCAAGATACAGTTAGCAAATGCCAGTGCAGCATCCAACAAAACCCCTTGTACATTCAAACTTCCACATTCTAAATTGTTGCCAAGCAAAGGTTGTTAGGACACACTAGGACACCTAATACATAAGTACGCCATTCATTGTTGTCACACTAGAACCTATCTTCCTTCCCAAGAATCTTTTTCACATTAAAACATCAACCCCACCAATTGCATTAATAAACACTATTCTTATCTAATTAAACAGAACTATTTACAATGCGAATAAACTCTAAAAAAAATCCTGAATACATGTATGTTTTATTTCAAAACATAATCTTTCAAATGTTTAGGCATTTTTTATTCCTTTCACCCTTTTTCACATGTGACCTTTCCTTTTCCATCTTCAGTTCATCACCCATTTTGCTTTCCTTCCTCTTGTCATTCTTACCATAGCTACGCATCCATCTATCCACATCTGTTTCACTACGATTATACTCCCCATATTCCGTCTTTTCCCATCCTCAAATTCCACACTGTTACCTCCTCACATTCATGATCCATTTAGGAGTTGACATTTAGATAAGCCCTTCCTTGTACTTCCCAATAATGTAGTACACAAATAGGGCCACATGTACAAAGTATTTTTCTAGTCGCATGGTGATGGCTATGATTCCTAATGGGTCGTAAAGTGCGACCTAGCTCATTAATGTTTATGAGGTAGGTACTTTTGGGACCCACTGCAAGTCACAAAAGAAACTCAAAAGAGTTTCATACATTTGAAATTACGATTATCTAACTGCCATTTGCATGAAATTGCAACTAGGAACTCACAATTTCAAACTTTAGTACATGTGGCCCTTAATCCCCACATTCAAATTCACTTCTGTTTGTTCCACATACTCTCTCCTTTCTGTACTTAGATGGTTTACACTGTACTCTACTCAACACATCTTCATCTATTTTTTCCTTCTATTTTTTCCCATCTTCAGTGCAGTTGCTAGATGAAATGCAAGTCATTTGTCACCAAAATGTTGTATTCAATAACCAGTTCACAAAGGTAGATTAAGTGTAGAGTTCTTCTTTAATAAGAGATAATTTTAAGAGACCCCATCCACACCAGGATCCTAGAGCGACTGACTCAAAATCCTCTTATGTTCACATTCTACATTAGCAACTAACCCCACATTCCATAACATTACATCATTGCATAGTTACAGAACACCATATCATTTCGTACAAGGCCCCAAACATGAAGTATAGGCCCAGGCCTCAGTTGAGAGCTGATAAAAAGGGGAGGGCCTTTAAGAACCAGCATTGCCCGAAGCAGAAGACTATGGGGGTCATTCCGCCCGCCGGGCGGAGACCGCCAAAAGACCGTACCGCGGTCAAATGACCGCGGCGGTCATTTTGACTTTCCCGCTGGGCAGGCAGGCGACCGCTAAAAGGCCACCCGCCCGCCCAGCAGGAAAGCCCCAGCAACGATGAAGCCGGCTCCGAATGGAGCCGGCGGAGTTGCTGGTGTGCGACGGGTGCAGTGGCACCCGTCGCGATTTTCAGTGTCTGCTTTGCAGACACTGAAAATCCTAATGGGGCCCTGTTAGGGGGCCCCTGCAGTGCCCATGCCAGTGGCATGGGCAATGCAGGGGCCCCCAGGGGTCCCACGACACCCGTTCCCGCCAGCCTCTTCCTGGCGGTGTAAACCGCCAGGAACAGGCTGGCGGGAAGGGGGTCGGAATCCGCTGCCGCCGTGGAGGATTCCCTGGGGCAGGGGAAAACCGGCGGGAAACCGCTGGTTTCCCTTTTCTGACCGCGGCTTTACCGCCGCGGTCAGAATTGCCCCTGAAGCACCGCCAGCCTGTTGGCGGTGCTTCCTCTGTCCCCGGCCCTGGCGGTCCATGACCGCCAGGGTCGGAATGAGGCTCTATAATGCTGTTAGAACATTACGTCCAGTGGGGTAAGGATTATCTAAATGAAAAATGGAGATGCAGAAAGAGAAACACTGAAATGTTGGAGCAGAAGGTTAGTATCAGTCATTATTGATCCAGAACTGTTTGTTGTCTTTAGAGGATCTCACAGCATTTCATTGTTCTGATATATACTGCATCATTTCCTGAGGTTGGCCATGCCTGAACAGGCAGCAACAGTTGATGTGTAGGTGATGCATGCCTACGAAGCTCTCTTTTTGGGCTTGTTTTACAGGTTTATGCTTTATTGCGTAATTACTTAAAATCATTGCAACCGTACAAGAGGAAACGTTAAAAACACCATAAAACAATTAATACATTATTGCTTTCTTTGTGGTTTTTAGTCCAGTTAACCCCTGTTCACGTGTTGATCGTCTTGATTATAGTCATACTTACTGGCACAACACTGAGTTACTGACTGTTAAATTAAACATTTCTCGAAGGGAATCTAGGTGAAAAACATCAGAAAGCGTTTTTTTGTTTTTTTTTAAACTGATGAAATATAAATAGCTCAGTCCACAGGTGGAGCATGCTGAGTGCCGTTGGTGGGAATGCTGTTGCCATTACTCATAAGCCTGAAACTGATTGTATTTCCTATGCGAGTTGCGGGCTTGTTTTCTCATCTTTGTTTTTGTGGCATGTTTTAAGGAATGTTCTATTTTTTAAATATATTTTGCAAAGCAGACCTTGTGTTGGGGAGTCAATCATTTCAGACTAAACAGGATAACCCGCGTTCTGATACCATTGGCGTTGAAAGTGTTTTTCAGATACTGCTTTCTCCAGGGTAGTAGAGCGGGGCAAATGCAAAGGATGTGTATGAAGTCTTCCCTATGATGTGCGCAAAGTCTGCATTATCTGTTGTTTGTGGGTCTAAGCCATTTTGGTTCAGCCTCCAATGCAGGCAGTAGTCTGAGTGTAGCGTGTAGCACCTTTATTTTTAGTGACGTTTTTTATATTTCTGCCATATAAGGTTGTGCTGTTGGAGCCTTATATGTGTTAATTGTCTTCCAAGAGTGTGATCGATGTCTGAACTTATCTTTGTCCTTGCTCCCAGAGGGCATCTTGATTTGTTTGTTTAGAAGTTGCTTGAAATTTTTATGGGGTAAAGCCTTTTGCCATAGCACCTTTGCCTGCAGATGCTTTATGGTGAAAGCGATTCTCTTTAGCCATGGATTTGGGACTTCTGCCTGGTTTGTGTTGATTTCCTCCCAAATCAGTGCCTTTAGTGTGTTTGGTTGGCTCTGTCTTAACCTGGATGCATATTTGAGCAGTGCACCATCTTGTACTAATGTTTGATCTTGTAATCTCTGCTGGTGAGGAGCTGTGTGGAAGGTGGAAGAGAAGGCGAAAGACCTTGCTTTGTGCAATGTTCATTAAGTCGTTCAGTTTGCTTGGATATATTTCCGAACCGTATGTTTGGGCCGGCAGGAATTTTGCTTTTATCACTGTAGGGAGTGGACACTAGATTGGGCTTTGTAGTTTTGAGGCCAGGGCTAGGACTGATGAAAGTAGAGATGCCAAACTCGCTTTCAGGGTGTTTAGGTGCAGGTGATGCGACCACCGCTCTTGTAGCCAGGCACCAAGGTATTTATAGCCTCTGCTTCTTTCCACAGATTGATTCCCACAGAACCATTTATTTTTCTTAATTATCCCTTTGCCAAAGATGATTACCTCGGTTTTCCACGTGTTTACCACCAGCTCATTAGTCGTGCAATATTGATTGCAGGTGTTTAGCACTTTTTGGAGTCCTGTACCTGAGAGATTCAGTAAGACGATGTCATCTGCGTATAGTAATGCTGTTAGGGGTGGTCACTCAATTTAGGGGGATTGTTTTTTTTGTGAGTTGTTAGAATTATGTATTAGATATGCAACTGCAAGGGCAGACTAGAATGATGGTCCCGACCACCTTCAGGCCCATATTTATACTTTTTGACGCAAACCAGCGCTGGCGCTGGTTTGCGTCAAAAACTTTACCACCTGCTAATGCCATTCCTACGCGCCATGCGGGCGTCATATTTAAGGATTGAAGTTAGCCGGCACTGCAGGCTGGTCAGAGTAAAAAAATAATTACTCAAACCAGGAAGCGCCGGTGTAGGGGAAAATGGGGGTTGTGCGTCAAAAAATGGTGCAAGTCAGGTTTGAGTCGAAAATCATGGCTCAAACCTGACTTGTGCGATTTTTTGGCGCACAACCCCCATTGAGTGACTCCTGTCTTAGCAAAGACAGGAGTCATGCCCCCTTGCCCAATGGCCATGCCCAGGGGACTTCTGTCCCCTGGGCATGGCCATTAGGCACAGTAGCATGTAGGGGGGGCCAAATTAGGCCCTCCATGCCACTTTAAAAAAAAAAAATGACTTACCTGAACTTACCTGTACTTACCTGGGATGGGTCCCCCCATCCATGGGTGTCCTCCAGGGGTGGGCGAGGGTGGCAGAGGGTGTCTCTGGGGGCTGGAGATAAGTTTGTGCCGGATTTGCGCCAAACAAAATGGCGCAAATCAGGCGCAAACAGAGTATAAATATGCCCCTCAGTTTTTAGCTCCAGTTCCAGGATGCATTTCATGCATAGATCAGTTGTTACAACAGAATTGACCATGCAGTGACAGTAACAAAATTATGTATTTTAAAGTTTTAAATGATATAAAACAAAGTGACATGCGTGAGGGGAACAGATGGAACAACGTAGGGATGGATTTGAGCCAATGAGAGGTAATTGCAGGTAAACTGAAGAATTTGCCATATGTCAAACTACCCTTATGTAGATGGCGTAACCAGGTCTACACTGAATAGGGCGGAGATTGTTTGTCTGATATACCACATCTGCCAACCTCCAATTATCCCCTTAGTTTTTTATGTGTTAGATGCTTTCCATCCTTTCCTCTTAGAACATTGAGTAGGGATACGCATAGATGAAAGCTACACGAACCCCGAGTCATTCTGTTCAAAATGACATCTGCCATGCATTTCCTTATTGTTAACATTGAAAATACTTGTCCAGCATCTGTACGTTCATAACAGTGGAAAATGAGGCAACTAAATTATCTAGACGAGTGCTTCCGAGAAGAAAAACTAAGTGCGTTTAATAACTCAATAATTAGAGAATCTCTATACTCATTTAAGAAATACTGTTTTGAAGCTTTATTAGTAAATAGCGTCAGGTGATGTTGTGGGAGGGGTTAAAGACCAAGTGATATTATTTCTCATAGCCATGCCATTTTAGTGAATTGGTGACATTGGAATGAAGGTTGAGCTATCTCCTGGCACTAAGTAGTTTTTAAGAATTCCAGGAACGAATATTACACCCTTAAAATCCTGGTTTTGTTTGAAATCTCTTGAGACTTTGATCTCTTCAGTAATTGTCTCCATTTTCCATGGTGCACTGCCGCACTCAGCTGTAGTACTAGCTTTGTAATATTTTACAAACATTGTGAATACTCTCTGTATTTCCATTGTTTGTCCGGAAGGATGTAGGTGTGTCTTCTACTTGCATGTTTTGTCCTGAAGAAGACAATCTTAGGTCCAGAGTTACTACCATTTTGCTTGGGTGCTCTTGTCAAATCAAATCAAATCAATAACATTTATAAAGCGCGCTACTCACCCGTGCGGGTCTCAAGGCGCTAGGGGAAAGGGGGGGTTACTGCTGCTCGAATAGCCAGGTTTTTAGGAGTCTCCGGAAAGCGGAGTGGTCCTGGGTGGTCCTGAGGCTGGTGGGGAGGGAGTTCCAGGTCTTGGCCGCCAGGAAGGAGAAAGATCTCCCACCCGCCGTGGAGCGGCGGATGCGAGGGACGGCAGCGAGTGCGAGACCAGAGGAACGGAGGAGGCGGGTGGGGACGTAGAAGCTGAGGCGTCGGTTGAGGTATTCCGGTCCCTTGTTGTTGAAGGCTTTGTGTGCGTGGGTGAGAAGTCGAAAGGTGATCCTTTTGCTGACTGGGAGCCAATACAGGTGTCTCAGGTGTGCGGAGATGTGGCTGTTGCAGGGTATGTCGAGGATGAGGCGTGCCGATGCGTTTTGAATGCGTTGCAGGCGATTTTGGAGTTTGGCTGTGGTCCCGGCGTAGAGGGTGTTGCCGTAGTCCAGGCGGCTCGTGACGAGGGCGTGGGTCACGGTTTTTCTAGTGTCGGTGGGGATCCAGCGAAAGATCTTGCGGAGCATGCGGAGGGTGAGGAAGCAGGCGGAGGACACGGCGTTGACTTGCTTGGTCATGGTGAGAAGAGGGTCCAAGATGAAGCCGAGGTTGCGGGCGTGGTCTGTGGGGGTCGGTGCGGTGCCGAGGGCCGTGGGCCACCAGGAGTCGTCGCAGGCGGATGGGGTGTTGCCGAGGATGAGGACTTCAGTTTTTTCAGAGTTCAGCTTTAGGCGGCTGAGCCTCATCCAATCTGCGACGTCCTTCATACCCTCTTGTAGGTTGGTCTTGGCGCTGGCGGGGTCCTTGGTGAGGGAGAGTATAAGTTGGGTGTCGTCAGCGTAGGAGGTGATGATGATGTCGTGCTTGCGAACGATGTTGGCGAGGGGGCTCATGTAGACATTGAAGAGTGTCGGGCTGAGCGATGAGCCTTGAGGTATGCCGCAGATGATCTCGGTGGGTTCTGAGCGAAACGGAGGGAGGCAAACTCTTTGGGAACGGTTTGAGAGGAAGGAGGCGATCCAGTCCAGGGCCTGGCCTTGGATCCCGGTGGAGCGGAGGCGGGTGATTAGGGTGCGGTGACAGACGGTGTCGAAGGCAGCCGAGAGGTCAAGGAGAATAAGGGCGACTGTTTCACTGTTGTCCATCAGGGTTCTGATGTCGTCAGTGACTGAGATGAGGGCGGTTTCCGTGCTGTGGTTGGTTCGGAATCCGGTTTGTGAAGGGTCGAGCAGGTTGTTGTTTTCCAGGAAGGTGGTCAGCTGTTTGTTGACGGTCTTCTCTATTACCTTGGCTGGGAAAGGCAGAAGAGAGATGGGGCGGAAGTTTTTCAGGTCGCTCAGGTCAGCCGTAGGTTTCTTTAGTAGGGCGTTGACTTCGGCGTGTTTCCAGCATTCGGGGAAGATAGCAGAAGAAAAAGAAGAGTTGATGATGGTCTGGAGGTGCGGGGCGATGATGTCGTCGGCTTTGTTAAAGATCAAGTGAGGGAAGGGGTCCGAAGGGGCGCCGGAGTGGATAGAGTTCATGATGGATTTGGTTTCTTCAGTGTTGATGTGGGTCCAGTTGTTGGGGGTAATGGCCGGGGGTGCGGGTTCGGTGGTGTTATGTTGGGTCTGGTGTCTGAAGCTGTTGTGGAGGTCGCTGATCTTGCGATGGAAGAAAGTGGCGAGGGATTCGCACAAATCCTGTGAGGGCGTGACGGCGTTGGCGTTGGGGTTGGAGAACACCTTGACGATGCTGAAGAGTTCTTTGCTGTTGTGGCTGTTTTTGTCCAGTCTGTCTGTGAAAAAGGTCTTTTTAGCAGCGCGGATCAGGCGGTGGTGTTCGCGGGTAGTGTTCTTGAGGGCGGTCATGTTGTCAGCGGTGTGGTCCTTGCGCCAGGACTTCTTGAGGGCGCGACAAGTTTTCTTTGATTCTTTGAGGGTGTCAGAGAACCAGAGAGGTTTTTTGGTGTTGGTCTGTCGATGCGTGTGTTTGAGGGGAGCAAGGTTGTCTGCGCAGTTGGAGATCCAGTTTGTGAGGCTGAGGGCTGCGTCGTTGGGGTCGGTGGTGAGGGTGGGTTGGTTGGCGGCGAGTGCTGAGAAGAGTTGCTCTTAGGGGATCTTGTTCCACTGTCGACGAGGGATGGGTTGAGTGCGGAGGTGGCGGGTCTCGCGTCGGAATGTGAAGTGGACACAGCTGTGGTCGGTCCAGTGTAGAGCGGAGGTGTGGCTGAAGAAGACGTGTTTGCTGGCAGAGAAGATAGGGTCAAGCGTGTGTCCGGCGATGTGGGTGGCGGTGTTCACCAGTTGTTTGAGGCCGAGGTTGGCGAGGTTGTCGAGCAGGGTGGCGGTGTTGGGGTCGTTGTTTTGTTCCAGATGGAAGTTGAGGTCGCCTAGGAGGATGTAGTCCGGTGAGGCGAGGGCGTGCGGGGAGATGAAGTCGGCGATGGCGTCGCTGAAGGGGGCGCGTGGTCCGGGAGGACGGTAGACGAGGGATCTTCTGAGGGTGGTCCTCGGGTCGGTGCGAATCTGAAAATGCAGGTGTTCAGCGGCGAGGGGGGTGTCTTCGGTGGAGGTGGTGACGCTGATGGAGTCTTTGAAGACGATGGCGATACCTCCTCCTACTTGGTTGGTGCGGTCTTTTCTGGAGATCTTGTAGCCTTCGGGGATGGCGGTGGCGATGTCTGGAGCAGAGGAGGCGTTCATCCAGGTCTCCGTGATGAAGGCGACGTCCGGTGCTGTGGAGTCCAGGAGGTCCCAGAGTTCAACGGCATGCTTGTGGACAGATCGAGCATTGACCAGGATGCACTTGAGGTGGTTGATGGCGCGTGGGCTTGTGGTCGTGGTAGTTGCGTGGTGGAAGATGCGTTTGCAGGAGTTGCAGGCGAAGGGTCCATGGGTGCGTTTGGGGTGAGCTTGGAAGCAGGTGTTGGAGCGTCCTGGGTTGAGGGCAAGGATGGCCGTGGGGTCGTAGCGGATCAGCAGGGTTTGGGAGAGCTGGGGACCAGGGGTCGTGGCGCTGGGCGCGGGCCAGGCGCGGACGGGCGCAGACGGGCTTGCCTCTGGCGCGCCTCCGGCCGCCATATGAGGTAGGAGGGGGGGAGGGGTCAGCTGGGGGCGAATGGGAGCTGGGGGGGCAGGGGCGAGCAGGAGGTCGCGGCGGGAAAGAGCGAGGGGGGGGACAGGTAGAGTGAGAAGAGCTGGGGGAGGGGGGTTTAAGGGTGGAGGGGGGAGAGTGTTAGGAGGATTGGGAGATTAGGAAGAGAGATAGGAGTTGGGTTTTGAAGATAGGGGTGGGGGGTTGTAGAGGTTAGTGAGGGTGAGAGGTAGAGTGAGAGGATAGGAAGAATAGGTGATAGAGGGGGTGGCGGGAAGGGGGGGAGAGATAGAGAAATAGATAGAGAAAATGGATAGATAGAGAAATCGATAGATAGAGAAATAGATAGATGGAGAGATAGGTGGATAGGAGGAGGTGGGGAGTGAGGGAGTTAGATAGTGAGATAGAGAGATAGAGAGATAGGTGGATAGGAGGAGAGAGGGACGTAGATAGCGAATGGGTTAGATAGGGGTGATAGAGAGGGGGAGGCGAGTGAGGGAGGGGGATGAGGCAGGAGCAGGAGGGCAGGCGCGGGGAGAAGAAGACGGAGGGGGCAGAGGAGCCGAAGACAGAAGATAGAAGACAGAAGAACAGAAGACAGAAGAACAGAAGACAGAAGAACAGAAGACCGGAAGAACAGAAGAACAGAAGACCGGAAGAACAGAGGGAACAGGAGAACCGAAGAACAGGAGTCCAGAAGAACTCAGAAGAGCGGAAGTTCACAGAAGAGCAGAAGATCACAGATGAAGATACGGAGAACAGAAGGCAGAAGACAGGCAGAAGACCTCAGAAGAAGATGAAGAAGAAGAGAGGCGACAGGAGAGGCAGAGAAGCACACAGAAGAAGAGAGAAGACGGGGAGAAGAAGAGTACAGAAGAAGATTACAGGCGAGGAGCGAGGAGGAAGAACAGAGAAGAAGAAAAGAAGAAAAGAAGCAGGAGCAGGAGAGAGGGTGAGTAGCGCGGGGCAGGGCGAGGGGTTGGGAGGTGGGGGGTACTTACTGTGAGGTGGGTCTCAGGAACTCAGGAACCTGGAGGAGCTGGAGGAGCTGCAGCGGCAGGGGGAGCGACCTACCCTTGGGTCAAGGGTCGCTACCACTGTCGCGCAGCGGCCGCCATATGAGGTAGGAGGGGGGGAGGGGTCAGCTGGGGGCGAATGGGAGCTGGGGGGGCGGGGCGAGCAGGAGGTCGCGGCGGGAAAGCGCGAGGGAGGGGGGACAGGTACAGTGAGAAGAGCTGGGGGAGGGGGTTTTAAGGGTGGAGGGGGAGAGTGTTAGGAGGATTGTGAGATTAGGAAGAGAGATAGGAGTTGGGTTTTGAAGATAGGGGAGGGGGGGTTGTAGAGGTGGGTGAGGGTGAGAGGTAGAGTGAGAGGATAGGAAGAATAGGTAATAGAGGGAGTGGCGGAAAGGGAGGGAGAGATAGAGAAATAGATAGAGAAAATGGATAGATAGAGAAATCGAGAGATAGAGAAATAGATAGATAGAGAGATAGGTGGATAGGAGGAGGTGGGGAGTGAGGGAGTTAGATAGTGAGATAGAGAGATAGAGAGATAGGTGGATAGGAGGAGAGAGGGACGTAGATAGCGAATGGGTTAGATAGGGGTGATAGAGAGGGGGAGGCGAGTGAGGGAGGGGGATGAGGCAAGAGCAGGAGGGCAGGCGCGGGGAGAAGAAGACGGAGGGGGCAGAGGAGCCGAAGACAGAAGATAGAAGACAGAAGAACAGAAGACAGAAGAACAGAAGACAGAAGAACAGAAGACCGGAAGAGCAGAAGAACAGAAGAACAGAAGACCGGAAGAACGGAAGAACAGGAGAACCGAAGAACAGGAGTCCAGAAGAACTCAGAAGAGCGGAAGTTCACAGAAGAGCAGAAGATCACAGATGAAGATACGAAGAACAGAAGAACAGAAGGCAGAAGACAGGCAGAAGACCTCAGAAGAAGATGAAGAAGAAGAGAGGCGACAGGAGAGGCAGAGAAGCACACAGAAGAAGAGAGAAGACGGGAGAAGAAGAGTACAGAAGAAGATTACAGGCGAGGAGCGAGGAGGAAGAACAGAGAAGAAGAAAAGAAGAAAAGAAGCAGGAGCAGGAGAGAGGGTGAGTAGCGCGGGGCAGGGCGAGGGGTTGGGAGGTGGGGGGTACTTACTGTGAGGTGGGTCTCAGGAACTCAGGAACCTGGAGGAGCTGGAGGAGCTGCAGTGGCAGGGGGAGCGACCTACCCTTGGGTCAAGGGTCGCTACCACTGTCGCGCAGCGGCCGCCATATGAGGTAGGAGGGGGGGGAGGGGTCAGCTGGGGGCGAATGGGAGCTGGGGGGGCGGGGCGAGCAGGAGGTCGCGGCGGGAAAGCGCGAGGGAGGGGGGGACAGGTAGAGTGAGAAGAGCTGGGGGAGGGGGGTTTAAGGGTGGAGGGGGAGAGTGTTAGGAGGATTGTGAGATTAGGAAGAGAGATAGGAGTTGGGTTTTGAAGATAGGGGAGGGGGGGTTGTAGAGGTGGGTGAGGGTGAGAGGTAGAGTGAGAGGATAGGAAGAATAGGTAATAGAGGGAGTGGCGGGAAGGGAGGGAGAGATAGAGAAATAGATAGAGAAAATGGATAGATAGAGAAAACGAGAGATAGAGAAATAGATAGATAGAGAGATAGGTGGATAGGAGGAAGTGGGGAGTGAGGGAGTTAGATAGTGAGATAGAGAGATAGAGAGATAGGTGGATAGGAGGAGAGAGGGACGTAGATAGCGAATGGGTTAGATAGGGGTGATAGAGAGGGGGAGGCGAGTGAGGGAGGGGGATGAGGCAAGAGCAGGAGGGCAGGCGCGGGGAGAAGAAGACGGAGGGGGCAGAGGAGCCGAAGACAGAAGATAGAAGACAGAAGAACAGAAGACAGAAGAACAGAAGACAGAAGAACAGAAGACCGGAAGAGCAGAAGAACAGAAGAACAGAAGACCGGAAGAACGGAAGAACGGAAGAACAGGAGAACCGAAGAACAGGAGTCCAGAAGAACTCAGAAGAGCGGAAGTTCACAGAAGAGCAGAAGATCACAGCTGAAGATACGAAGAACAGAAGAACAGAAGGCAGAAGACAGGCAGAAGACCTCAGAAGAAGATGAAGAAGAAGAGAGGCGACAGGAGAGGCAGAGAAGCACACAGAAGAAGAGAGAAGACGGGGAGAAGAATAGTACAGAAGAAGATTACAGGCGAGGAGCGAGGAGGAAGAACAGAGAAGAAGAAAAGAAGCAGGAGAGAGGGTGAGTAGAGCGGGGCAGGGTGAGGGGTTGGGAGGTGGGGGGTACTTACTGTGAGGTGGGTCTCAGGAACTCAGGAACCTGGAGGAGCTGGAGGAGCTGCAGCCGCAGGGGGAGCGACCTACCCTTGGGTCAAGGGTCGCTACCACTGTCGCGCAGCGGCCGCCATATGAGGTAGGAGGGGGGGAGGGGTCAGCTGGGGGCGAATGGGAGCTGGGGGGTGGGGGCGAGCAGGAGGTCGCCGCGGGAAAGCGCGAGGGGGGGACAGGTAGAGTGAGAAGAGCTAGGGGAGGGGGGTTTAAGGGTGGAGGGGGGAGGGTGTTAGGAGGATTGGGAGATTAGGAAGAGAGATAGGAGTTGGGTTTTGAAGATAGGGGAGGGGGGGTTGTAGAGGTGGGTGAGGGTGAGAGGTAGAGTGAGAGGATAGGAAGAATAGGTAATAGAGGGGGTGGCGGGAAGGGGGGGAGAGATAGAGAAATAGATAGAGAAAATGGATAGATAGAGAAATCGATAGATAGAGAAATAGATAGATAGAGAGATAGGTGGATAGGAGGAGGTGGGGAGTGAGGGAGTTAGATAGTGAGATAGAGAGATAGAGAGATAGGTGGATAGGAGGAGAGAGGGACGTAGATAGTGAATGGGTTAGATAGGGGTGATAGAGAGGGGGAGGCGAGTGAGTGAGGGGGATGAGGCAGGAGCAGGAGGGCAGGCGCGGGGAGAAGAAGAGGGAGGGGGCAGAGGAGCCGAAGACAGAAGATAGAAGACAGAAGAACAGAAGATTCTGTGATGCTAAGTTGCTCCTACAGCGACACTGATGAAATTTCAGGGGGAAAAAACATGATGCATGCTAGTAGATGTGAGCGCAGAGCCAAAAGATGTTTGTGTCATAAAAGACAAACACGATATTGTATTTAATGTGAATGTAGTTGGGTGGGCACAGTGCATACACCGCCAGGATTTCACTCGACCACACATTTGATAAACTAACGTGACCTGGCCCGGCGTGAAATCCTAATTTCAAATAAAACTAAGCATAAAAATGGACAAGTGGAATATTGCATGATATTCCCGTGGTTAAGATATTTATTTTCAATTAATTTACACATTTTGTTTTGCATGACTTAGCTTTTATTGGCTATCATTTAGTAGAAAATTAATCTAGCAGGTGTAGCGCAAGTACATATCGCATGCAAGACACCACTGCTTCACCTTTGCACCTTAGTGCGTTTTTTTGTGCACGCGAAACCAATTACATCATCAGAACATTTGACAATTTGTAATTATGTCATTGCCCAAGTTTGTTTTTATTGTTTAAGCAATGCAGAGTGGGATATTTCCACATAAAAATGTTATGTATATTGGTAAAACTGCGCCTTCGTTTCTTTTCTTCTCATTTGTCAAGGACATTTCCCTTTAACTAATTCGATTCAGATGACATCTCTGAAATATGCTAGGCCAGGTATGCAGATCCCATTTAACAAAAATGGGGTGCATGCTGCTTGCAAAGTAAACACAAATAAAAACTGAGTTTTTCATTAGTATATCGATTGCATTTTGCAGAAGAAAGAGTTAATAATGCACTACCCCAGAGAGCGCTAGGTTGCACCTGCATGTAAATAGTAAAAACGCAAAGCTAGAAAGAAATAATGTGAAGCACTGGCATGGAAGGCAGAAATAATTAAAATTATGGCATACAACACTTTAAAAGCAGCTTAAGGAACGTCTAAAAGCAGTCACAAATTAGTAATGCAGAAATAGCCTCTTAGGAGAATACCTGTGGGAAATTAGTTTTATTAAATAAAACCCCAATAGGCAAGTAAATAATGACGGTGAGTACAGAACAACTTTTGCTTGGCTAGTCAAAACATTCTTTCAGTGGATACATACACGGGTTTCTGATGAATAACACAATCGAAATGGTCATATGATTCCCTGAATGTCGTGATTATGTTCATTTGCAATATACTGGCTAATACATGTGTTGAATACTGATTCACGATATTTTATGTAGCCTGTATACAGTTAAGCTGTGTTTCACCAGTGCTGGTGCAATTTTGAACTAACGTTTCTCAGTTATGTAGATCACAGTGATGTACAATTCGGCTCCAAAATGTACACCGTCCGGCAAGTATATGAAGGACTTTTGACCTACCTGAATATTTCAAAATAAAATGTTGCACTATCATTTGCTCCATACATCAGAGATCATACAATTCAAAACACCATAAATGCAATTTGTGTGGCCCCTAATATTTTTGAAAAACTGCACCCACACTGGCGCATTTTATATAAACTAGCATGCGCCTCAGGATTTCCATTGTTTTTACACCTAGATTCAGTGCTTGATTTGTAAAAAATAAGGGGCATATTTAGTAGCCCCTAGAGCCACCTTGTGCCTTATTAGCGCCATTTGTTTTGACGCTGATGTGGTCCGACGAGGCAAAAATCCCAGCGCCATATTGAAAAAGTGGTCCAATGCATGCATAATATATGCAAAGGGGGTGTTCGCCCATTAGGGGGGCCGAAAAAATGGCTGCACATTTAACATCTGCTCAGAGCAGGCGTTAAAAGGGTTTTTCCATTATTTACAATGGACCCCTATGTACTCTGCAGGAGTAGCGTCAATGTTTTGGTGCTACTTCTGCAGCGTACGTCAATAGCGTCATGAATAATGACGCTATTGCCTCCTACCCTGCACCATGGTACACTGTATTTTAAATACAGCACACACATGGTGGTGGTAGGGGGCGCTAAGTGGTGCAGGGAAAGTGGCACTGCACTCAGTGCAGCTCCACTTTCCATAAATCTGCCCATAAGTGCTGGGTTCAAAGTTGTGCTCCGAAGCCTGCAGCCATCACTTTCAAAGGTTGCAGTGCCGAATACCAAGGCTGCATGAGCAATATTTCACCGTATTCCTCTTCAATATAGGAACGATCCCTCCCTGACACTTTATCTCACTCTTGAATGTTTTTTTATCCGTGCTTTCTGCCTTTGTCACTGTTTTTCCATGTTTCTCTTTCGTCCTCTTTTCTTCTTTTCTGTTTTCTCTCTCTTGCTTGGAGTAAAAGTGTGATGAGTAAAGGTAAGTGCCTGTTCTTACCTGCAACCAGCAGCTAAAATTAAGCACTGCCTTGAATTGACTTTTTGAAGGGATTTAGACCAGACGTTCTGGCATTGCTTGCAAAATCCTTCATAAAACCTAATGCATCCCACCAGGATAGGACAGAATTAAATAAACAATATAGTTTGTTGCTGAGAAAAGACCAGTAGATTGATCGGTGAATGACGCTGGGGCAGCAAATATGGCTACTAAACTGGAAAGCAATCAATGAAAATTCCCAGCGGTGCTCATGAAACTGGAAGAACTCACAGATGGTAAAAGCAATCTTTACAAAAAGAAGGCATTTTTTGCGCAGAGAGCCTGGAGGTTTAGTATAACTGTGGCACATTAAAAATAAGAAGAAAGGCTGGGTAAAAAGTGTTGAATTATATTATTGACATTTTTTCTGTTTGTTTTTGTTCTCCGCATCCTTCATCAATCATTGAAACCAAGTAAATACATTGAAATCACTTGGGGCCCAGGTCTTTGCAGGAAGCGCTGCTGCTCTTGTTTTACTTGCTGATCTTCGGTACTTGTCAAAGGCAGGTTACAAAAAAACCTACAAGACTAGTTCAACCCTTTGTTCTATGCTTGGTTGGGCACTCTCAGACTGTAGTTCATGTACTGGTCACGGAGTGGCGAAGGTGATACCGAGGGAACAAGGGGCTCATTTACAGGCCCCTTTGTAGAGTTTGGTATGTAGAACGCAGAAACCACAGAGCCGAGGCAATTCTTGAAATACGCAGAGATATTTATTTAGATTAATCTTCATTCAAAGAAACTCCGACATAACAGCGTCCTGTCTCCCCTATTCATCTCTCTGTGGACTTCCTACATTCCATTCTAGAATTCCCCTTTGGTCCAGCACTGAAGAGGGAAACTAGGAGCATAACAATGAAAACATCAATGCAAAATGAATATAACAATAAAGGGAAAAAAATGCACAATACCCATAAGCAATAGTACACCGTTGCACCGTGTAACTTGATTTTTTTGACGCTACGGCAGCGCAAAACAGTCCCCCACCGAGTCATATTTACAAACTGCTGCATTGTCACCATTGTGCCAGCTTGTAAAACTCTTGTGCCACATTATACCTGCACCAGGTATAATGTATGCAAGGGAAGCAGTCCTCTAGCAGGGAGGCCCCAAAAAATGGTGCAGTGAAATCTGCAAGATTTCATTGCACTACTCTTGCCAAGGGCAGGCGTTAAACTGATGCTAGGCTCTTTTCTATGGGCCTCCCCGAGCTTTGCTGGATAAGCATCAACATTTTTGATGCTAGTCCAGCAAAGCGCCATAACTGTGTCAAAAAGTTTGAAGCAGTTGTGCTAACGAGAGCCTTTGTGCCCTTTATTATGAATACAACACTACCATGGTGTCATTAGGGAGGCACGGGGCGATGGAAGGAAATTGGTGCATTGGAGCCCATGCGCCACTTCCTTCTAAATGGGGCTGTAGGTTTATAAAGATGCTGATTTGGGGCCAGATATGCAAGGCCATTTTGTGGTCACAACGCCTGTGATTTTCTAAATCACGGGGTTTGTGTCTGCAAAATTGCTTTTTTAAATACGCTAAACCACTTTTGGGATTTGGTAAGTGTTTACTGAATGCAAATCCTCTGTCACAATGGTTTGCAACCGCAATTTTGGTCACAAACTTTGATGGGTTCCCAACTCCTCAAAAGGAGGTGCTATCACATTTTATTTGTGACTGAAAAAAAAAGATTGCTTGGGAGTCGGCAGCAGGAACCACTTCTAACTATTAAAAAAAGTTTTTAAAAAAATAAAAATTTTCATGAATGCACCCAATCAGATTGAGTTGCAATTTAAGACTTACCTTATGAGCTAGGTTGAATTCAGACCCACTCCGAATGGTGACTTTTTCAAACTGACCATTTATTTAGTATATTGGTAGGTTCACAAAATCAAAATCCAATTGGAAGAGGTTAGTGTGCAATTTGCAACTACTTTTTGAGAATTTATTTTTTGTAAATCCAACCCAGTGGCTAAGAGGTTGTTAATTGATGTGTGTCATTCATAACAGTTGATGTTTAATTGAAATGAACATTATTTTTTATTAAAAATAACCTGATTTTTAAAAGTATTCATGACAATTAACAAACAAGTGAGTAATTATAAAACATGTAGTCTTGAGCATACAGTTTCTTGAATAACCAATTTGTAGGAATTCTCAAAAACTCCTATGAGTACACAGGCAAATATATAGCTAATACAGATTCTCTCGCATCTACTTATTTGCCTAAACCCTACTTCTGTGGATTTTCTATAAGTACGCAACTCACTGATTAATTTATATTAGTTTTGGCACATTTTCCTTTTGCCACATGGAAAACAGCATCTACATGCCCAGAAAATATGGGATTGTTTGAGGCCTTTTACCTTACAGTTCTAAGGTACATTTATGTGCACATTTATGATGGTAAACACCATTAGCGGTGTCTGTTGGTATTCCCGAGGTCGATTTTTCAGGACACTCCAAATACTCCCCATAGCCTTGTGGACATTTTTCTGGAATCCATTTTTGGGCCTGCTAGGCCCTATGCTACCCAATGACAAGAAAGACCTGTTTGGTTGAACAACTAATGACCTGGATAAAGTATGTTTATTGATTTTATGTTAGTTGCTTGGAATGCATTTTGCAAGGCTTGCTATCAGACCAGACTCCATGGAAGTGCCATTGCCTGCTAGCTGAAGCAATCTTTCTTCAGTATTGTACCATTCTGTTTACGTGCAGTTCACAGTTCTGTAGAAGAATTTACCATGTTAGTCACGTAGGACATATTCCGTAATTTCCTTGACTATGCTTTATCATCCTATATATTGTGCATTATGAAGAATTAACAGGAAAACCTCTTGCACTGTTGAAGAAATTACCATACGTCAATGTCAAGAACCAATGAAATGTACAAACACTCCTTGTGGTTTGCTAGAATAAAAGACAATGTATTACTTCCTTCTTTAGACTGCTCAGACTTGGCCTCTCAAGTTGACAGTCTCCATGTAAACGTAATAAATTACTTTATCTTACCCTAAGAGCTGGCTGGTCTCTGGTTTTTGAGCTGAGCTGAGCTGATTTGGCTTCTACAGCCTTATCTCCCTCAGAAATTCACAATTTGCCATCTGTTTCTCTATCATATAGCTAAGAAACGTCCATCCACTTAGTGGGCTTCCCGCAGTACAGACTTCAATCTGAGACATTATGTTTCAAAGGATCATGATGATTCTGAATCTGTCACTTGTATTAATTGAGGTTTTTCACAGTGGAGTTAAAATATTGTGTGAATTGGATGCATAATGCCTGTGGGGCTGATTCAGGAGGTGTTCTGCTTTCCTGCTTTTATCTCATAACCGAGCTTACAGAACCTCTCTGGAATGCACTTCTGAGTTTAAAGAAGACATTTATTGTTATTATTACTTCCCCACAAGGTTCTTAAGAGAAGAAATTAGTAGATTGGCAGCACACGTTCAAAAGTAGTCGCAGCAATGAAAGCAAAATATATCAAAGTACTTCTCAGTTGCAATGTACACAGCAAATACATGTGATTATATAACTTCAAAGCAAAGCATAAAAGTCCAAATTCATCACCGTAGGGCAAGGCTGTAGGGCCTATATTCAGCTTCATCTTTCTGGGGCTTCAAGTTGATGACTCCGTTCAACTGCAAGAAAGAGATTTTCTACCCAAACGGGAGACAGGCAACTGATGTCTAGTTCCTGTCTGAAGTCAAAGCAGATTCAATCTAACCCCGCTGTAGTCCAGAGTCATCCTTAAAAACAAACTCAGTGTGAGAACCAAAGAAACTTGGAGAGTGGCCAATTCTCCAGAGCCTCAGACTGGATTGAGAGGTAAACACAAAATCTATGTGCTCTTATGAGCTAGGGTCTGGTGTGAAAAACACAGCTTGGTCGATCATGTGGAAAAACACAGCTTGGAAAAACACAGCTCATCTGCAATGTCTAACCCCACGTTAAAGCCAATAGGCAACTAACCTAAATACCAAATGTAATGTCTAATGCCATGTCAAAGCCAATAGGCAGCTAAACTGAATACAGAATGTAATGGCTAATGCCATGTCAAAGCCAATAGGCAGCTAAACTGAATACAGAATGTAATGTCTAATGTCATGTTAAAGCCAATAGGCAGCTAAATTGAATACAACGTGTAATGTGCTACTGGTGAACATTGAGCAACTAATAAGCGCAGTGGTGAAACACAAAGTCATTGGTCAAACACAATTAATAGCATCACATTCCACCCTATGACCAATGAATTTTTGTTTCATACCTCTTATTTCAAACAAAAACAAAAAAACAAAAACATCAACAACAATAAACATTATAAGCAAATCAGATTTGAATGATAAAAGCAATCACTGTAAAGCAATGGAAGTGGATTAACATATTGATCTCATAACCTTTCACATCAGATACATCTACACAGAAAAGACTGAAACTTATATACTCTGATTGGGATAATAGTGTCTATAAAACAACAAGTTGATGTAGCATGAGTTCTACTCATGTAAAGGTACATGGTCCACCTGAAAGGTTTGTTGGAATGTAAGCGAAAGTCAGATTTCCATACGAAAAAACACAGACAGTTAACTGGTAAGGTTGCTTAGCTCCAGTGGAAGAATGCAATCAAACAAGTTGAACTTGAACTGAAGGCGCCATTTGCGCAAAATGGATCCATGGTGTCTGTACTTTAATCAATCAGGTTCAGGTTGGGGGTTCGGTCCCTCCCCTGACCCCACGCGCACACACCCGAAGGGAGACCACACAGCACACTCATAGTCAGTGGCGAGACATGGTAGGATCTGGAAAAGAAAAAAGTATGACTTTTCTTGCAAATAACATTTGTCATCTGAAATGTGCCCTTCCTCTTCCTTTCCTTGTTTTATAATCTTGGGGCCCTTTGTTATGATTTCTGCAGGTTTTGGAGGGTCATTTGGGGCTTCCACCAACACCTTAGCACTGAGGTTTTTATCTGCTGCACCACAGCTTCCCTTTTCTTGCACTGTCAGAAGGGCTGGGGCAGACTCCTTCTTTACCAAACCTTCATTCACTGCACTTTTGACAAGTTGGGCAATTCTGTCTCCAATCTGTATGAGTAAATCAGATTATTTTCCAGTTATCAGCATCATTTTGATTTCTCCTTGGTAATCTGCAGCAATCACTCCCCCTAAAACCTGATCAATTTGCCATATCTGTCCCAGTAACTTTCCTCTCCCCAACTGATGTTTGACTGTTTGTGGGACAGATTGTTGTCGTGTGTGCTGACAAATAGGCACAACCACAGTTTTTATCAAATCTAGGGGAATGTGCATCTCTCTAATCTTTGCCCACCTGTGAGTGGCTTTTTCTCCCAGATGTCCACATTTCTGGTGCACCCACTTAGCCATCCCCACTAAGTCAGAATTCTGGGTGGACACTTCTGTACTTTTCTCTTTAACATCTGCAAGGGAATTTAACCAGTTATGTACAAGCCATGTGGAAAACCAAACGGCTAAACCATTGGCAGTGAACCATGAATCAGTGTTAAAATGACACATCTCAAGCAGCTCTTGCTTTAAAAGTCTGACACACATTGTACAAATCTGAATCAATAGTCAAACAAACATGTTTTTTATCCTCAGGGGACACAAATTCAAATGGTGCACTCAATTTAATTGGTGACTCTTTTACCTGTGGTACTCCCTGCACCCTCTCCTCATTCTGAAAAGGGGCTTGTGGCACCTGTTCATGTAGGGCTGCAGTGACTCTAGCCCTGTCTTGCATGTACCAGATCCAGTGTATGATACTAGCCTCCTGTGCCTTTCCTAAACTGTGAGAATTAGGTAAACTCATCACCCACTGCATGCTTGATATTTCAGGTTTCATTCTCCAAAGTTCCAGGGGCACTCTTGTCCTCCCCTGTTCCTGATTTACATGTAAATCAGTGTTTCCCTCTTGCACTGCGCATAAACCTAAAGTCTGAATTATTTCATTTGCCAAATCAAAAGCGCGCAGCTGCTTATGTTTTTTCCTGGTTACTTTATACCAAAGTGTTAAGATTTCACTCAGATGAGGGCTATACAGTTTCCAAAAATCAAACAAGCTCATGAAACTCGGTGTTTCTTGCTTAGTGCAAATAGCAAGCAACTCTAAAATCTTTTGTTTTACTTGTGCCAGTAACTGCACATTTTGCGACAGTACTTGTGCCTTGTCCGAATGAATTTTACTTTGTCTGTAAATAACATTCTGAGCTCTCTTCTCAGTATTATCTGTTAAGGAATGCTCTTCAACTGCCAAAAACTGTGGGGTGTTTTGCGCTATGCTCTGCTTACACTGAGACTCAGACTGGCTCACAGCTGTCTTAACCCCCTCATTACTGGAATGGGAAAAGCCAGATTCTTCTAAAACAGCAGTTTTATAGATTTCAGCATTATCTTGCATTAATGTGTTCTGGCTAATTTGCTCACGTAAATTCTTACTTTCATGTTCTAACTGCCTACATCTCTCCTGCATTTTTCTGTAAGCAGATAAAAGTATCCAAACCCTTCTGTCAAAAACAAAAGGAACATAATTTCTTTCAAAAGGCACATTTTCTAAATATGCTTTATCAAAGCACTCATCCCAAGACTCACACAGTCCTGATAAACAAGAAAACATGTTTCTCACAGCGCCATAAGGCAGTTTAACTTCACATGCATTTTCAAACATGGTCTGCCGTGCTTCTTTAATTCTCTAAACAACAAAAAAACAATGACACTTTTAAATCATGCACTTCGAAATCTCCAATTCCGACTGAAAACTGACGACTATGCCAAAATGTTCTGCTTTCCTGCTCTTATCTCATTACCGAGCTTACAGAACCTCTCTGGAATGCACTTCTGAGTTTAAAGAAGACATTTATTGTTATTTTATTTTTATTTTTTTTTATTTTAAGAGTTTTCTATAGCGCTAGCAAGACCGAGAGGGTAACAGAGCGCTTTACAGCATGACAGGAAGTAAACATAAGAATAAACATGATAAACATAAGAATAAACATAAGAAACACAACAAGACAAGAGTCATTTTGTACAATGGGGGTACAAGTGGGTTCTCACGGATAGAAGGGTGGCAGTTCGGGGAAGGGGGGGTGGAGAGGGAGGGATCCTTATTACTGAGAGGGGTGGTTTAGGAGGAATTCTTTCAGTAGTTTCTTAAAGGACAGGTGGGAGGTGTTAGATCTGATGTGGATGGGTAAGGAGTTCCATATTCTCGGAGCGTTGTTAGAGAATGAGCATGATCGAGTTTTTTGCTTGTTGGGTTTCGGAAGGAGGAGGAGGAGAGAGTTTGTGCTTCTCAGAGATCTGGTTTGACCAGCTTTCACTAGCTTGTTAGCGAGGTATTCAGGTTTTCCAGTGTGAAGGGCTTTGTGTGTCAGGCAGGCAGTGCGGAACAGGCAGCGGGCCTCAATCGAGAGCCATTTCAGGTTCTTCAGGGCTGGGGAGATATGGTCAAATTTGTTAGTTCCTGTCACTAGTCTAGCTGCTGCATGAAGAGTGGACCTCATAGGGGCGAGTCGGGATTTGGCCGTGCCAGTGAGGATAGAGATCCCATAGTCTAGTCTTGAGAGTGCCAGTGCTTGAGTGGCCTGTTTGAGGTCATCGTGGGGTATGAAGGATTTGATTTTGTGAAGAAGTTTAAGGCTGCGGAAGGCATTATTAGCGTTTGACTTAATATGGTCCTGCAAGGTCAGGTTAGAGTCCAGAGAGATTCCCAGGGATTTGACCGTTGTAGATGGGGAGAGAGTGCAATTAAGGGCGTCAATAGATTTTAGCCATTCTTGCAGTTGAGGAAGCTGGTTAGATTTCGAGAGGAGGAGTATTTCCGTCTTTTCATGATTGAGTTTGAGGTGGTTATGAGAAAGCCAGCAAAGGGCTTCTTTAAGGGTATTGTTCAGGTGGTGGATGTCATCTAAGGAAGATAGTTCAATATAGAGTTGCGTGTCATCCGCATAGAGGTGGAAGGGGATATTAGCTCGGGTGAGGATAGTGGTAAGAGGGTCCATGTAGATGTTGAAGAGGGTTGGAGAGAGGACAGAACCCTGGGGGACCCCTCTGGTAATGGGGGAGGTGGGCGAGGTCGAGTTTAGAAGCTTTACTAGTTGTGTACGGTTTTGAAGGAAGGAGGAAAACCAGCGGAGGACAGTGCCTTCAATGCCAACTCTCTTTTGGAGGGAGTCGAGAAGGAGTTTATGGTCGACAGTGTCAAAGGCTGCTGTAAGATCAAGGAGAATGAGTAGGCAGGGTCTGTCAGAGTCAAGAGAGATGAGGAGGTCATCTACAATGTTGAGGATGGCGGATTCAGTGCTGCAGCCTTTCCTGAAGCCAGATTGAAGAGGGTTTAGGAGGCTGTTGGAGTCTATATGTTGGGTTAGTTGTTGGAGAGCACATTTTTCGAGAATTGTGGCCAGGAAGGGAAGGTTGGAGACAGGTCTGTAGTTGTGGAGGTTGTTCGGGTCTGCTCCTGGTTTCTTCAAAATTGGCGTGATTTGGCCTAGTTTTAGGCAGTCAGGGAACACGCCAGTCTGAAGGGAGCTATTGATGATCATTGTCCAAGTAGGGGAGAGGGACTGGTGGAGTTTTTTTGCCAAGGAGGAAGGGAGGGGGTCAGCTAGGTGGGAGGAGGTTTTGGAGGAGGACATGAGTTTGGAGATGTCCGATACCAGGAGGGGTTGGAAAGAACTCCAGTTGGCAGGGGCCGGCCGATGCGACCGGATGGGGAGAGTGAACTCGGTTAGGGGGGAAGAGTTGTCAGAGGGGTATAGAGTGGGGGTAAGATTGACAGTGGATGGGAGGAGGGGGACAATGTTGGGGGGAGAGTCCCTTGCTAAAGAACGTTCAATCTCAGTGATTTTATCGTTGAAGAAGTTGTTACTTCACCACAAGGTTCTTGAGAGACGGACTTAGTAGATTGGCAGCACACGTTCAAAAGTAGTCGCAGCAATGAAAGCAAAATATATCAAAGTACTTCTCAGTTGCAATGAACACAGCAAATACATGTGATTATATTATAGCATAACTTCAAAGCAAAGCATAAAAGTCAAAATTCATCACCGTAGGGCAAGGCTGGAGGGCCTATACTCAGCTTCATCTTTCTGGGGCTTCAAGTTGATGACTCCGTTCAACTGCAAGAAAGAGATTTTCTACCCAAACGGGAGGCAGGTAACTGACGTCTAGTTCCTGTCTGAAGTCAAAGCAGATTCAATCTAACCCGCTGTAGTCCAGAGTCATCCTTAAAAGCAAACTCAGTGTGAGAACCGAAGAAACTTGGAGAGTGGCCAATTCTCCAGAGCCTCACGTTCTCAGACTGGATTGAGAGGTAAACACAAAATCTATGTGCTCTTATCAGCTAGGGTCTGGTGTGAAAAATAAAATATGGTCGATCATGTGGAAAAACACAGCTTGGAAAAACACAGCTCATCTGCAATGTCTCAACTGCAATGTCTAACCCCACGTTAAAGCCAATAGGCAACTAACCTAAATACCAAATGTAATGTCTAATGCCATGTCAAAGCCAATAGGCAGCTAAACTGAATACAGAATGTAATGGCTAATGCCATGTCAAAGCCAATAGGCAGCTAAACTGAATACAGAATGTAATGTCTAATGTCATGGTAAAGCCAATAGGCAGCTAAACTGAATACAACGTGTAATGTGCTACTGGTGAACATTGAGCAACTAATATGTGCAGTGGTGAAACACAAAGTCATTGGTCAAACACAATTAATAGCATCACACGAGGTAAATGTTCACTTTTGCGTATGTTTACAGTTGTTTTCTATTCACAAAGGGATTTATGAGTAGTTTCTTTATGAGTGTGGCGTCTTAGCACATAAAATGACGGGACACACCTATCTTTCTATGTGCGGAGACTCAAAGAGTGATACACAGCCTGGGTGGAGGGTTCTAAGTGTGCGTATTGGTTTGGCCGTCCTCTCTTCCCCCCACTGCTGATGATGGCAAATGTCCCACCCTGCCCTGCCCTACGAGGAGGAAGCAAAAAATAAAACGATAATACAGTAGTTGTATTGTCGTTTTGTTTTCCTGCTGCTATATCAGAGGTCCCACCCCACCTTTGTGAATCAGGCACTGTTTTGTTTCAGTGTGGCTTCACAGTGCAAAAGGCCCAAGATCATACACTGAAAGTTAGAGTGTGCTGAAGACAGAAGAGAGCAAGTAAAGAGTTACAGTGGCAACATAGGTAGAACCTTTGATGAGAACTTAGCTTAAGTTTTAATTGACAAAATGATGTTGTGAATTACATCTTTGTGATGTCTTTGATTTCTCATCCCTAGGGACTTTTTAAGCAAGAGGAAAATTCATTAAATTGAGGAGACATTTCAGAATGTTTGTATTAAGCTTCAATATTGGTCATTGTATTCTTGTTAAAATGTATTCTGCTTACATTGGGTTTCCTAGTGAGGCCCACATTCTCAAATGAGATTTGAAGTGCCACATCATGCTAGCATATAGATTCAGAACTTGTCTAATAAGAATTCAGGGACATAGGAAACTAAGCTGGCAACATTCTGTCACAACCGTTCTCTGGTGAAAAGATCTCTTTGGTGAAAAGATCAGGGCTAATACTTAGAATAATGCCGTTAAAATCAACATGGATGGATGGCTCTCTAATGTTAACAATCGAGGTATTTATTTCCAGGAGGAAGAAACTGAATAGGATGAGCAGATAGCAGACCTTCATTATTTATCACATTAAATCGTTTACCCGCTTCTTCACACACATTTTACATCCCAATGTAACATCTCATTTAATGACTTACAGTGCTGTTTAGAGGAACAAGTTTAACATAGGTCAGCATAGTGTGGTGGGGAATATGGTAGATTTATCAATTTCAGTTTTTGCTACATCTTTAATTTGAGGTGGGTAATGAATTTCAGTCAGTGGTTCACCACATTTAAAGATTGGAGTAAAGCTAAAAACTTGGTCAGAATCTAGACACTTTCTGGTTCAGCACCCAAGACCAAAAAATACACACCGAGCTCGGGAAGGAACTACCATAGCATACATGTGTTAATGGAGAATATATTCAGAGCTAATTGGCTTAATTTCCTTTAAAGCAACTGAGGGATACTAACCACCATTATATACATAGTACTATGGTATGCCTGATAGAGGCTATATTAGATTAATTCAATGCTGGGTGGAGGGTGCACCAGTTATAACTCTTGCGACTCCTTTTTCTCTTGCTTGCAGAATCCAGATAGAACTGGAAAAAGTTCCTGCCATAAGTATAAAAGAGGCCATGTTGATGTTATGTGATGTCCTGTCAGTAGAAAACCCCAAAATTATTGCCTCACAGCCTGCAGCCGAGGTCAATACAGGCCATTAAAATCTCTGTTCTCCCCAGCACTGGCTCTTAACAATGGAGAAGGCTGTTAACAATGGGTCTTGATAAAATGGTTATTATGATAATAGCAGGATATAATGTTTTAACTTAAATACAGAGAAACAAAACGTCCAGCATTGAAATGTCGGAGCAAATGTTCTGTTACAGCCATTATCACCCTTTCACCACTCCTTTGTCTTCAATATTCCTCTCAATATTCCAGTGTTCCAATAATAAGTTCACACAGCTCAACCTTTGGGCAAATGATTACATTAATTATATCAATTTGAACAAAATATCTAAAAAGAAGTTGGATGGGTCATAGATGTCTTTTGCATCCTCAAATAAATATGTTGCAAAGCCAAATGAGAAATCAAAAAATCATGTCACTGAGTTAGAATAAAGATGCATTTCAGAAAAGTAACACATATAGATGTCTGATCATTTACAGATTTCTCGTCATATTAAAGATGAAATTACAACGGCCAAAGAACTATTCCCTTCTGTCATGGCACTTGACTGATGGGAGGTTGTTAAACGGTCAGAATACATCCTTTCAAAAACATCAAATTTAAATCCATTGGGTCGCCTCTGCAAGTACAGAATTAGCTGTATGTGTCTGTCGGCTACAATGAGGCTCACCACAGACAAATCAGCCACCACTAAAACCCCAGCTCTGAGTTCACATTCTAAAACCAAAGACAGGTCCCATCATACATATGGCATTTGAACTGTTTAATATTATTTTACTGTCATTTCTATGTAACAATTCATAGCCCCCTCCAATGGTCTGTCATCCTGACAACAATGGTCAGTGTTTCCCTGTTTGTAGAGGAATAAGGCATACGTGTACTCGAATCTTACTAAAGCCTCACTTTTCTCAGAAAAGCTACATAAGATACATTATTAGTAGAAGCTACTATGCTGCCTCTGACCTCAAACCCTAGCATAAACCTTGCATGAATTGCAACTGGGCTGTTAAAACACAGTTTAGAAAAACAGGCTTACAATTTAGCTTCAATCAGGAGAAGGCACACGAATGTTTGAGATGGCTCAATCATTTTCAGCTTCCATGCTCACTGGCACTTTTTTATTGAACAAAACTCACAATCTCCCTAGAAAGAACTATATTTCTAATGTTCTGACAAAAACAATATAATGTTTGTTGGACTTGGCCCTCACTTCAGTGTCTCCCCCAATTTATTTGCCTTTACCCTCCACCTTTTGCTGAATCTGTTTTTGCTGGCCTTAGGACTCTGTGCGCTTTACCACTGCTGACCAGTGCTAAAGTACCTGTGTTCTCTCCTTAAAACATGGTCATATTGGCTTAAGCTCAGTTGGCATATTTAATTTACTTCTTCATCCCTTGTAGAATGCTATACAATATACCCACGGCTTGCAAATTAAATGTTACCAGCAGGCCTGCTGCACTTATTGTGCCACCCACTTAAGGATCGCTCTAAAGCATGTCCCAGTCTTGCCATTGCGGACTGAATACAATGTTACACTACCATGTCAACTTGCCATTTAAACCCCCTTGCCAAGCCCTACACTCCCCTTTAATTACATATGTCACCCCTAGTGTAGGCCCTAAGTAGCCCATAGGGTTGTCCTGGTAGAGAAAAACTCTCAAATTAATGTTTACTACTGTGAGACCTAACCCTCTCATAGGATAACATAGCAGATTCCCTATTACATGGAATAAGCTGTAATTTCCCATAGGAAACAGGTAGATATGTCCTGTTTGATACCTATGAACGTGTAGTGATAAACCTCTTTAATAGTAAAGTGGGATTTGTCATTGCAATTTTGAAAATGCCACTTATAAAAAGTTGTCATTTTCCTGCCCTTAGACCTTTATGCCTGAAGCCTGTCTTGGGTCTGACAGTTTGGTTTTGTGAATTCCTCCCAGACAGTCACACAATAAAGGGATTTGGGGTGCCTGAATAGCCATTGGCTGGCAGGATTTGGGCAGAGCTGAGCACAGCTTCACTTATACCTTACTAGCCAGTACTCTGCCTTCATGTAAAGGGCCTAACAACCCTGTATTGTCTCTGTAGCCACAGCAGGGAAGTCAGTAAATTCCATGCACTTTAAAGAACCTTTCCAGAAGCTTCTCCCACCTTCCAGGAAAAGGGCCCCAGGGTGTAAAAATACAACCTCCAAATACACTCTCAGGTTACTACTGAAGCTGGTGAAGGTCTCTTAGAGTACTGATCGCTGCTGTGGCCTGCTGTGCACTCTGACAGATTGCTGCTGTACTTAGAAGGACTGTTTTGCTGCCTGGAGCCTGTCTTGAACCATCAGAGGCCAGCCCTGCTCTTGAGCCCTACATCTTCACCTGCACCCGGGACTACAGAAGTGATTCGAGAAGCTAGTTTGATGGCCTTCTATTTAGAGCCACAGGCGCATAAAATGCTCCCACCATCTTGAACCTGCACCTGGACCCAGTCTGATTGATTCCTGGGCCCCCAAGAGGTGCCCCACCGGTTGGGGACCCTTGGTTGTGGTGCTAAATATGCCCATCTCACCAATTTCCAAAACTGAGAACTTAAACAAAATTTGGTCAAAAAGTTCTCTGAGAACCAGGAAGAGACTGGGAACCAACCTGCTTTCCTATCCACCCAAGGCACATTGCCGGACAAATTGACTTAGCGCTTCTCCTGCTACACTCTTCTCTGCAGCAGCAAAACCGTTTCAGTGGTCCTTCGCCAAAGGGATATCTGACCTTGTGGAGCTGTCTGTCTCGCTCTGCTGGAGAATTGTGACTTTTATTGCAGTGAAAAACTCCGAACATAGAAATCTTTACTGCGACTTCGACCCACGGCCATCTGGTGTCAAAGCGCCCTCCTCGGGCACCTCCTGCAGCCTTGTCCTACTGAACCTAACCTTTTCAGAACTTTTTCTTCAAGATTTATTATAAGCCCTGACAGGGCTCAATACCCTTTTTATATTCGAACCACGATCCATTGCAGTTGGCTTTAACCAGGTCTCACACAACTGTGGGGCAAATTTAAGAAAAGTGGTGCACCACATTGTGCCTCCCTAACACCACCATATGTGCGCCATATTTATGATACAGTGCATCGTGGCTCATGTTAGAGAACTAGCATCATAAATTCTGACTCTAGTTTGGTGCTTTGCAGGATTAGCACCAAAAATATTGACGCTAAGCCTGCAAAGTGAAAGGAGGCCCATTAAATACAATGGGAGCCTCATTTTAACACCTGCCTTAGGCAATGCCATTGTCAGCTATGACTTTAGCCTGGCTTGCTTAAGAACTCTATGGTGCTTATTGCCCAATTTGTGATACTTTCCTTTAGGGTCACAGATGCTGACTCTGGAATTCTTAAAACCTTTTTTATGGCAAGCACTTAGAGTAGTAGTTGGAGAAGCTACTAATCCCAGGGCCTCCATGCGAGGCAACGTTTTTTGAACACTGGATTTAAGTAGTGCACCAAAACATGGTCTCTAGTACTTTTTAGTCAATGACTATTTGATCTCACATCTATCTTCAACATGATTTGAATTCTACTCTCAGACTTTGCTACCAAGAACGTTTCTGGTTACATTTTATAAGTATGCAATCCAGGAGTAGTCCAGAGTTATTGAGGCATCCATTTGGGCCACCTTATCAGCAACAGAATTGTCAGGATTATCTTTTGACACAGATTTCAGAGCAGTCAAAAGTAATTTTCAAATAAAATCATAACTTGCAGTATTTGCACGTTTAGGGTGGAGGTGCACTTCCTATGCATCTATCTAGTCCTACGTTTGGAAAGGTGATTTGGGGTGTGACACTTGAAATACAAGGGCAATTCTCGATGAATTAACACTCTTTCAATTAAGTTTTAGAATATCATTTTTATGTTCTTTGATGATACTATTAAATTTTTAGCCAATATAGCAACAATTTTAAATGGCCTGCTAGTCTAAAGGTATTTATCAAGGTGCTCGTAGCACAAGATAGAGGTTGTGGTACAGTCTCACCAGACAGAAGTAGTATGCTGCTCTTATTCCAGAGTAACAAGGTATAACCTCAGACACTGAAGAGTGGGAGGATGAAGATAGGGATGCTTTAGAAATACAACTGTGGCCTTTGTGGACGGACACGGATCTGCTAATCATCCCTTCTAGATCACTGCCATTTAGTTGATGGTGGGTTTGCATAGGTAAGAAGGGGGTGCTCTTTTGTGTTAAGGGGAATCTTCTAGGCAGAACCTGCCCATTTGCTCTCTCTAGATTGTTACTTCAGAAGGACAATGACAGATGTTTGCAGAGTCTTCATAATTCACAATGCTTCTGTGTTGGGTCCTTCCGTTTGGAAACAAAATTTCCACTACCTACTTTGAGTAAATTACTCCATCCCCTTGATAGAGTTGCTGTCAGCTGTATTACAGAGAAAAGGCAAGGAACGTAATTCGATTGAGACCGTCATTAAGAGGAAGAGGCCATCATGATAAATGAGCAGACCCCAGCCCCAAATAAGGATCAAATCCCCCCCACCCACCTGCAGAAAGGATTCCAGGAAACCTACCAGTATCAAAGCAACATCTAGGACCCCCAGCCGTTGTTCCTGCAGGACAGTGTGCAAAGGAATCAAGGACACCCGACCTCTGCACTTCAGGGCCACATGTATGGTACTCACCTGAGGCAGCTGCTGCAGCTTCGGCCCGCTTGGTGGGAGAGCTCCTGAAGACTCCTGCCATGCAGGTCAAGATGATGCAGGTAAGACTGATTTATGGGCCAATGGGCCCAGAGGGAACTTGGCGTCCATATAGTGCTTTGGTGCTGGAATACTTTTGACTTTAATTGGAGTCAGAGCGTGGCTCTTGAGACTCAGACTACTACTGGGACTGAACCTGAATGTCATTCATAGTGGATGAGGGATAACCATTACGGATAGTGGGAAGGGAATGGGACTCAGGAACCACCTTTTGAAACACTAGAGCCCGACCTTATAGGAATGTGTGATTTGTAGGTAAATGCTTGATTGGACTTTGTGTTCTTATAGGAATACTCATTTTTGTTTGTTTAAAAGCAAGTATTTGACTGGACAATGATTTATATTGCTGTTATTAAACATACCTACCCCTGAGAAGCCTTGGATTGCTCAACCCGAACTACCATTGAAAGTCGAGTGCTGAAGGGGTACTAGTTGCTCAGGAATCATAGTAAGTCAGGCCCTGGGACAATATGAGTAAAAGGCCTCAATCTCCATGTTTGAGCCTAGTAGATCCCACTTGCCCTGTGGCCCACTGAAAAGGGAGTTGACAGTAAATCAACCAATACCAATAACACCAAAACTTTATACAGAAATTATTTACTTTATGAAAAGAGTAAAAAATAATGATGAAACCATTTGAGAAGGTGCTGTTAATAGAAACAGGGACACAGTTACAATTTTAAACTCCATTTTAAGTTGGCAGACTTAAAGCCTAAATTAGATCTTGGTTGTCTTGCTGCCAAGCCACGTCAGAGGTGGACCCAAGAAGACTGTCAAATCAATGGTGTTCCATCAGCCATATTTAGATGTTATAGAGCTGCAGGCATTATACTGATGACGGTTCGCTGACGGAGGGAGGACATCGCGGGATTCAATGGGCATCATACAATGGCAGTGGCTGTGGAATAATGGTAAGTCTCACACAACCACACTCTGTAACTTTGCCATATGTGTCTCCCTGCATCACACACAAACAACACACCATATACACACCAGTATCCATTGCCATTCCAACACAACACGTACATGCCACAAACACACATTGATGGACATCTATGACACAATATATACACACCATTGAAACTGCACTCACACAAGACACAACAAGAACAACCAACACAACTACACACTCATCCACACAAGCACACAGACACAACATCACAACTACACACATCACAACAACGACTGACATACAAATCCATGTTGCATGCAGAAAGCACGACACACAACACAAATAAAACCAACAACATTGGTCTCACATGCAAGTGACACACATACTGACATAACCACATCACTCACTCCAGCTCCATCCACCTCAACCAGCGAATTGCATCACACACACACATACACGTACTGACTTACACACACAACTCGCAGCACAACCTGACAAATGCAGGTCCCCTGGCAATGTGCACACATTGACAAAGTTGACAGGTGTGAATGTACTGTCATTACGGTGCCAGCATTCATTTGCCAATAATGACAGTTGTTTATGTGTGCAATATTTGCGGTGTAGCAGTGTGCACCCACTTGTGTCTGACCCACTCGTGTCCCTGACATATGTATGTCATAGTAGCTTAAACAAATAGTGTGACACATATATGTCTGCAGTGTTCCCATGCTCATGGGCAGTGATCCCCCAATGTACACAGCCAATACAGGTCTCCTACCTTCGAGCCCAGCAATGGGGGTTTGCGTTTTCTCTGTAGTCCAGTGGCAGCAGGGACTTAGGGCGTTGTCCAGTTATCCACAGTTGAAAAAGGGAGGGGATCTAGGAAAAAGGTGGGTTTTCACCCTGTACCCCCCCATCAGCCAACTCAGAAGTGGAGGTTGAACCACCACTTTTTCCTTGACCGAAAAGCAGATCCAAATCAGCTCAGCAGTAAGTGTAGCTGGTGTCCTGCTGTCGGCCACTATTTCCTATGGCACCATCAACGTCAGATAGGATTCCGTGGTGGAGTCGGTGGGACTCATGCAGGCTTTCACCTATGTGACCGTCAACATCTAAATCTGGTGGGCAGACCTCCAAGGAAGTGGACTGGCTTTCAGTCAGAAAAGCGCTGGCTGGAACTTTACTGCCAAAATCTAAATCAAGTCCTTGGTGTTCCCACCTCCACCCTGTGCCAACTCAGGGAAGGTGATGGACACTAAGGAGGGGTCAGATGAACTATTCCCAAATCAACCCTGTACCAACTTGGTAGAGTGCTGGATAGTTTGAAGAGACCAAATATGCTATTCACAACTCCACCCTGTGCCAACTCAGGGAAGGTGATGGATGCTGGGAAGGGGAACAGATTTAGGACCTCATTACGAGTGTGGTGGTCACTCACATTGATAGTCGAACTGTCAAGTCCAGCTGCCCAATTACAACTTTGGCAGGCAGACCTGCCTAAAGACTGCCATCCCTGCTGGGATCATAGATCTTGAGAGGGTGACGGCAGTGAGGCTTGTAACCAGCCTTGGCTGCGCTGAACTCAGTGCTGCCTGGCTGATTACAACCCTACTTTCTGCCAGCCTTTTCATGGCGAGGACCCCGCCATGAAAAGGCTGGCGGAAGCCAATTCTGGAGGACATGGGGGGCACTGCACTGTTCCCTCCAGACTGACCAGTGGGAACGCTCTATTTAAATGTTCCCACCGGTCAGGCTGGTGGGAACATTTTAATATGCCAGGGGGGCTTCAGTACGAAGGTGGCGTCCTCTTCCCGGCATTAGTGGTCAGCTGGTCCAACTGCCAATGTCGTATTCAGGCCCTTACTATTCCCAACTCAACCCTGTGCCAACCTGGGGAAGGTGCTGGACACTGAGAAAGAAAGCAGATTTACTGCTCCCAACTCCACCCTGCACCAACTCAGGGAAGGTTCTGGACAGGGAGAAGGGGGCAGATTTATTATTCCCAACTCAACCTTGCACCAACTCAGGGAAGCTGCTGGTGGACCCTGGGATGGGGGAATGTTTACTATTTCCAACTCTATCCTGTACCAACTCAGGCAAGGTTTGGGACACTGGGAAGGGGGCAGATTTACTATTTCAGTTCTATCCTGCTTCAACTTGAGGAAGATGCTGGACACTGGGTAAGAGATGGACTTTCTATTTCCAACTCCATCCTGTGCCAACTTGCGGGAGGTGCTGAACACTGGGAAGGGGGCATACTTTTTATTCCCAACTCTACCATGTGCCAACTCAGGCGTGCTGGACACAGAGAAGGAGGAAGATTTACTATTCCCAACTCTGCTAAGTGCCAACTCCGGGAAGGTGCTGGACACTGAGAAGGGGGCAGAGTTACTATTTCCAACTCTGTCCTGTGCCAAGTCTGGGAAGGTGCTAAAAACTGGAATACATAAACATATTGAGCATTTTCATTTCAAAACTATGGGCCTCATTATGACTTTGGTGGTCTTTTGGCAAGACCGCCACGGTGGCAGTTGCCAAAAGACTGCCATGTTGGTGGTAATCTGGCTGCTGTAGCATGACTCACACTGTGAAGACAGCTAAAAACAGCCAAATTTCTGAAACCAGCAGGGCACTGGAGGATGGAAAAGAGGCAGTTCCACCACCAGCATCGTCAGTCCGACAAAAATCTACACATCAGATTACAAGCCACAAATCACCACAGCGGTTCTTCCATGGTGGAAAGCCATTAGTGGTGAGAACCACAGTGGTCCCAACTCACTTCTATCAGAACACCATACCACACTGGATAGTTTGAATACTCGACACCTGACTCACATCCACACACTAACACATCTACTCACTGCACTATATAACACACCCCTACACAATCCACAATCGTTTGTGTCAAGAACGCCACTCACATCCACTCAAAAGCCAAATCTGAAACAAATTCTACTTCAACACAATAGGCACACATACACATCTCATTCAGCACACACCCCACATCAACACAACTATCAAAATACACACATCACTAGCACACACAATCCGCAACTATCATCTCCAACTCACATTGTAGCACCCGCACCTCACCAATTACCCAACACTGCACCCCCACACACCATCTACACAACTACTACCTTGTCCCCATGAAAACACCCACGTTTCAGTGATGATGAGTTGAGGGTCATGGTGGATGAAATTGTCAGGGTAGAGCCACACCTGTTCGGAGCACAGGTCCAACAAACATCCATTGCCAGGAAAAATGGAGTTGTGGCAAAGGATAGTCAACAGGATAAAATCTGTATGCAATTATCTACGCACATTTAGGACGTCAGGAAGAGGTGGAATGACCTACGGGGAAAGGTGTGTTCCATGGCATCCAGTCACCAGATACCCATGCAGAAGACATCACATGTTATACATGTATAAACAAAGTACTGGCTACACCATCTAGATTGTTCTAGTGAGGACCAGCACATGGCAGAGACAGCAATGCAAGGGCACACCACAACAGCAACCAAAGCAAAACACAGCTACAACTCAATGACAATTCCAAATGGCCACAGATACCAACAGCAACCAAAGCAAAACACAGCTACAGCTCAGTGTCAATTCCCAATGGCCACAGATACCAATCCAGAAATAACCAGATCCGAGTTGGAAAGGAAGATGGCAGAGTAGATGAACATGCACAACACCTACTTACAAGACACTTACCCCTACAAACTCATATACTGTGTTCCCACTAGAACATCATTGTGCATTGTACAGCTTTCATGTGTGACATCTGGCAAGCTTGTATATTCACTAGGTAACATAGCCAAACAGTCATGTCACAAATCAGACATTATCAGATTGCATCTGTACTAAAATATGGACCCACTTAGTATGACCATTCCCAACATGGAGCACGGGAAACAAGTCACAGACTTGTATACACAACTAAGTTATGCTGTGCAGCAGCTGTCAATGTCATTGCAGGGAATCATGTTAAGTCACTGTCTGCATCTCACAGGATACCTGAGACTGTCAGTCCCCCTCATGATGAAGACCCCAGTGAGGACAACACCCTTGGATGTCTGGACACTGAAGAATAACCTGGTCCATCTGGGACATCTGGTCAGTCAACTACTCTCAGCCTCACCCTGCCCACATCAACACCTCCCAACACTGTTGCATCAACTGCACAGGCAACCATTCACCCCCAAACCTGTGTCCCAAGGACTGTTCAATCTATTGTGTGACCCACAGCAAAGGTACCTGAGTCTAACCTTGCCACCACTGACAATTATGGACCTGCAACCACTGGAAGTGGGCACACTGTGCCAGGGTCACAGGCATGTAGGGCTAGGGTGCGTGGGATGTATGCTCTGTGCCAGAGGATGGGGCCTCAAAGGGACACCACTGACCAGGAAACCATCTCTCAAGTCTTGGGAGCTTACCAAAGTTCCTATGACAGGATAGGCCAAATCATCACCATGTTGGGGGTAAATCAAATGCTGTAGAGGAAACACCACCAGGAGGTCATGCAGCAGTGGCAGGTACAAAATTCCCACATGGTTACCATTGCAGGGGTGCTAAGGGTTGTCAACACCACCAAGATTACCTTCTCCACATAACAGCAGGACCCTTCCACTACTAACGTTACATCTGCCCCTTCTACATCTGCGGCAGGTAGTGGAATGGAGCCCCTGCAAGGGGAAAGCCATGCGTCAGACACCCCACCTCACCCTCTATAGTTGAAGAACCCCCCACAAACATGAAGGTCCCTTCAGATATCCAGCAGGAGCAGATGCCAAGACCAAACCCACTGCCAGGAAGTGAACCTCTCCTGATTTGCCACCCTTGTGTGCCACAGATACACCTTGTCGACAGTTCTGAAACCTAACTCCATTGTCCCATGGAACAAGGACACTGGACTTATGTAAATAGCTAGTGTAGCAGCTACCCTGATTAATTCATTCACCATGACTTCACCCATCACTTTTATGTTCATTTATCTAGTATTTTTGTTACTGATAGTCTTTTGACAAGCACAAGAAATCACACTTGAACACAGCAACTGTGTATGTGTCCTTTATAATCCATATATAATAGCCATGCTTGCCAACAGTTGTCTGGTCATGCCCCCTTGTATCGAACAGCCAGTGTAATGCTAATCATACAGAGGCTCCCTCAGCAGGAGACACATTACAACAGAAGTATCACAGGACATGTCTAAGAGGTTAAAATCCAGGTTTACACTATTGTATAGTCAGTATTGCAATGAGGAAATAGAGCATGACAGAGATTAACATCTAGATGTAAGCTATGGTGTAACAAAATGCACATACACAGATTACAGAAGTCAGCCACATAGTAATCTATCTGCAAAGCTAGGGCACACAGATAGGTCCTCTGTATCGCCACATAAAGGCTCTTCACATACCTATACCATAGCTACTAATTCACATATCCTATGTAACACATGAAGATCATTACAGAGGACCCTGTACTGAAAACATATACTAACATTGGCCTCATACTTGTAGGATTGTCACTCACCTACACCAATATACAGTTACATGCACCTTGGACTGCAAAGTTAGAACACAAATACAGCTAGGTCCCATGGCCATCACAAAGTACTCCACCCATTGTGAAGCAAGAGGCTATGATCCAACCTTCACACATGTGCCACAAACTTCACCTGACACGTTATACACCATTTTACATCCTCCTCAACTCCACAGGTAAAATAAAAGGACTAAGCATTTACCACCCCACTTTTATGAAGGACAACCTATCAAGGTACCACCCCGCTGAAACTAAACTAATATTACTAGGTATCTTTCAGGTACACCTCTCAAGTCTGTCAGCAAATCCCATCTGCTTCTGACAAAGTATTCTTCAAGCCTAAGTAAGTCAGTCAGTGAAAGGAAAAGAGGATAGGAGATTGCACAAAACATACCTCACGTCTGAGAAGTCTTTACCCAGAAGTGTATGTTAGCATCTGCTGTAACAATACATGAGAAAGCAGAACAATCTGTCCTGTACATATTCCAATCTATCCGTCTGCATCCACTACTCACTCATAGGCATTGGATCTCATTAAACCCCCACAGATAAAGCAAGAAAGGAGATGCAATGGCAGCCATCTACTTCTGGTTGTACACATTCATCACAACAAAAAGGTCCACTTCACATACTAGTATGTCAGTTCAAACACTGATTGATGAGATCTGCCCTAGAGTCTCCTGCTACTTTTTCCTTTGGCTCTTCATCACTTGGCATATCAGCATTTCCACCCACAGGTCCATCTGCCTCCCCCTCATCTGCTATCAATCGTATCGAACGTCTCTAGGCTAGATTGTGGAGTATGCAGCAGGCAATGATTATTTGGCATACCTTGTGAGGCAAGTAGAGGAGGGCTCCTCCAGATAGGTCCTGGCACCTAAACCTTGCCTTCTGGAACCCAAATGTTTGCTCTCTTACAAGCCTTGTCCTCCGTGGGCCTCATTGTAATGGATTTCCTCTGACATGGTTGGGTACCTCACTGGTGTCAACAGCCAAGGTAGGTTTGGATAGACTGAGTCACCTTTGAACACAATGGTTGAACACCACAAACATGTATGTGGGACTTGCTATATTGTGATGACAGGAGACATAAATTGCAAACACACACTACAATGGAAACATACCAAGCAGCCAGGTCCTCTCTGTGTAGAGTCATGTCGTTAGCTGTGTGACATTGCTGTTCCACAATATGAAGGAATCATACATAGAACCTGGATACTTGGCTGTGACTTGTGAGATATACTAGTCTGCCAGATGCACCACCTGACAATTGATTGAGTGGTAGTTTTTCCTGTTCCTATACACCTGTTCATTGGCACTGGGAGGGATCAAGGCTACATGGTTGCCATCAATGGCTCCTACCATATGTGGAATGTGTCCCCTGTCTTAAAAGTCTGCCTTCACATAGGCCAAAACGGCTCAGTGAGGAAACTTGATGTAGCTGTCCATGTGTCTCAACAAAGCATACAGTACATCTTTCAAAACCAGATGGAACATGGGCTGATACATCCCTGCTGTTAGAGCCTCTGTATTCTGAAAGAAGCCTGTGACCAGGAAGTGTAGCACTGACAAGACTTGAACGATGGGAGGTATGCCATAGGAATTGCGAATGACAGGCATCAGATCTGGCTCCATCAGTGTACAAAGATCCATGATGATATGATGATTGAGACAATATGTCTGGATGCAATGCCTTTCCTCCATGGTGTCCAGGTCTACTAGTGGATGGTACTCTAGTGGTTGTCTTACTCTCCTCAAGGCAGGATTACCATGTGAAGACAAGTGAACATTGTATGAGTAATGCAGTATGCACACATCATGAACACTTTTTTAATTTCCTCATGCCTAACATCTGTAGAGGACACCTAGCACATCTGACATATACAGTACAGCCCATAGACATGCATCCGATTACACCCTCCTTGGTGCACATTGCCAACTATGACAATGGGATTGTACATATGTGACGACTGTAAGAGTATATTGTGAAAGACTTAGCTGCTCTGCACTAATCACACATATTTTCAGAATTGATCTATATTTCTCCAAGGACTAAGAACATCTCAGTAGCCATACATAGCTATCACCATATTTTCTCACTCAACACAACTTTTACTTCACATATGCACAATATGTGACCCAAACATGATGGCACTACATACAGATATTTAGCACTTTAGGGGAGTAAGTAAAGGATGCATATTAGAAAACACTTCCTTCCATTAAATGTGCCCAAAATGGCTGGAGCCTGACCTACTGTACTGGACAGGTAGAAGTGACCTAAGTCTGCCGGCGGGAGTCATCATGACGGTAGGCGGTTGCAACTGCTGTGTAACTTGCCATTGGAAAACATTGCTGCCTTTTGTGGACTTGGGCCAATGGCGATGTCTGCCGGTGGTGACGGCCATGTACGTAGCAACCGTGACCGTCATCTTCTGCACTATTGCTCAATTGACTCCTGAAACTGCTGCCAGCAAGACTTCCACGACATGAGCTGCTGTGTACTGCCTCTGGGAGCTTTCATGCCACATCCTGCAGGTGATAGGGCCCCTGCCTTCACCCCTGAAGAGCTGGATTGGCTAGTGGAGGAGATCCTACCCATGTATGGACAGCTATATGGGGCACCAGAGGAGCAGGTGAGTCCAATGTCCTAGCTATGTGCTATAGGTGTTCTGTGTAACATTGCACCAGGCATGTGAGCTTGTGAAGGTGTAGATGCATGCAATGGCATAAAGTGAAGGCATGTGTGCAGAGATGATGCATATGTGTACCTACTTGCTGTGACCGATGAGTACTGACCACTCCTATTGGTATGGCCCATGTGTACATGACTTTCTCCTTTTGGCTGTGTCATCCATGCAGGTCAACACCCATCAGCAGAAGGGGATTTGGCGTTCCATCATCAAGCAAGTGGAGACCCTGGGGATCCACAGCCAGCGGAGCACCCAATTGCAGAAAGTGGTGGGAGGACCTGGGATCCTCGGCCCGGAATACCACTGAGGCCCAGCTGGGGATGTCCTCTCAACGAGGGAGGGGTGCCCATCAGACCTGGACCCACAGAATAGCCTGCATCTTGGTGGTGACCTACCCTGAGGCGGATGGGTGTTTAAGGGCAGTACAGCAGCCCCAAGGGGGTAAGTACTGACTCTCTACATGTAATTTCCTCTGGTAGTTTGGTGCTTGCTGTCACACTTTAGCAGCTGTGACACTATAGTAGGTGCTAAAGGTATGCTGACTACTGGGAATACATAGTACTCAAGTTGCCTGTATAAAAGATGGAGATCTGGCCTTAGGGTTTTCCACGTGGACGTTTAGATCACCTGTGTCAAGACTACATGTGGAGATGCACATTTGACAGTGCCACATGTGTGACTCTACCCAGCCATATTTATGTCTGTAAGCGGTTGTATCATCCTACCCATCTAGTATTTCTAGGTCCAATAATCAGTTTATGTATTAATGTAGCTCTAAGGTGTCAGACTATTCCTATTGTAAAGAACAGCTCTATGTGCTACATAGGGCCTGACATATTAAGTACAGGGCCTAGTTATCCTGTGTCCTGGTACAGGTATTGACACCATGTGAGGCTGGCATCTCCTTGCGTCAATAGGTATGGCCAGTATTGGACTGTCTAAATGGGTTTGTGGCGATACCCCCATTGTTCCTTCATATTCATACTATGTGGTATGTGAAGGTTATAACGAAAGGACATCCAACTACGAGGGACTGATTTTGTCTATTTGCCCTTACCATGCATTTCCATGCTAGATTTGGCAACGCCCTACCAATAAGAGTGCAACATATGGCATTAGCTGCCTACATCATGACTCAATGGTTACATGGGGGAAGATCTTGTATAGTGGGACATTCATTGTTACCCTTAGCCTAGCTGATGTGAGCAGTTTGGACAGGATTTGGTATTGTCTTACCTATATTTCAAACTTTAATGGTTTAGCTGTACTACTATTTCTCATACAGGTACTGTTGTTGTGGGATATGTTGTCAGTTCAATGGCAGTCATGTAGGTGCATGTGTACATCATGTGTACATGTATTTCCAGTGGGATATGTGTGTTGTCTGGACTTAGCTAGTGGAAATCACATGTCAAGAATGCTGTGAGTGAAGTAGGTCTACTCGTGTTATCATGTCGTGGCTCTGAATCTGCATGTCAGGTGGAATGTAATGTGCCCTCCTAGGAATTAAGTAGGCTGCCCATTGTTTAATAGATGTAACTATGCTCTCTGTGATTGTCAGTGAATATATCATGTGTGCTAGGTAGGCCACATTAGCAGTATATGCATTTATGGTGTATAGGGAAAGTCTGTGAATAGTGACTGTAGCTAATCCTGCAGCTAATCCTCAAAGATTTGGTACATGTATTGACACAGCTGGCTGCTCTTCAGACATGGAACGTAAAATTGTGATGGCCACTGTATGGGACTGGCACGTGCTGCATCATCAGAGATTGTTGCTATTGTGTTATTTATGTACAGAGAGATCAGCTAGGTATGTGATTAGAATGGCAAGCACTGTGTAGAATGTGTAGAGAGTTGTCTTTACGTGCATGGAACGTGACATGTTCATGAACTGGGATGGTGTAGATTCAGATTAGGCATGATATATGTTATCAGTCAACTGCATTGCCTTAAAGGGATAAGAATATGGAAGGTGACCTGGATGAGGTGATATATCAGCTTTAGCCAGGGCAGGATAAGCATGCTGACTTCGAGTTACAGGTGATTTGATCAGATGCTCCCATAGTGCTCCCTTACATGGATTATGATGTCGGTGAGAGAGATGACAAATGGGGTAGATTGAAGTATCATGTTTTGACACGATGTAGGATCTGTGGGTTTCTATATGGGACTACCTTGCGAGGAGATGTATACCTACTGTTGTGCATGTTGTAATGTGTGTATGTGAAGAATGTGATGACCCTCTCTCTCCCTCTCTATCTCTCCCCCCCTCTCTCTCTGTTTGTGTGCATCAACATCAGCAGGTGAAGGAGATGGGGCACAGGCGAGTGGGGATGCTGCTGGCCAGGGGACCAGGAGTGCCAGAGACGGAACCAGTGGTCCGGAGGGCGAGGGGAGTGCCACATGGGAGACAGGATCCAGCGCGTCATCTTCAGAATCCTCCTCCAGTGGACATTCCCTGGAGGTGGCGGACCCATGTAGGAACACCCCAGCACCATCTTTGTCCACCACCCCCCTTTCTACCACTGCCCTTCCTGAAGCTCCTCAACCAGTTGGCCATGCCTGCTCATCCAAGAGGGTGGGTGTCTCCTTTGCCGCAGGCACCTCTCCCCCTGCTCCTGTCAGCCCTGCTGCCCTCAGTGAGGAGGCTCTGTGGGTCGGTCAACCATTGTGAATGCCATCCAGGAACTGGTAACTCAGGTGCAACAGAGTTATAAATTCCTGGAGGGCATTCACAGTGCATTCACTGGCCTACAGAGATCCTTTCAGGCTCTGGCCCCCACACTGTTGGCAGCCAGTCACCCTTAGTCTTCCATCCCCCTCCACCTTCCTCCTTTCAATCCCAAACCCCTCTTCCCCGAATCAGCCACTGAACACATACAGACAAGCATGCATCCACTTCAATATCCAAGGTAGCGCTGACAAACACAAGCACCACAAGACCCACCACATGTGTGTACACAAGCAACATCCACCTACAGACATATCAACAGTCACTACTTGCCCTGACACCCCCACCACCCCAACATCATAGGCACAAAACCTGACACAACTGCAGACACCACACCAACACTCACCGATCCAGCCACAACACCTATCTGTTGGAAAATGGGTTATTGGTAGGGCAGGTAGGTACCTACACCTAGCAACAAGCCACTAACCTCCACATAGGTACAGTTAGGTCTCAGTAAATTAATCCCAGCTCAACCCTTGGTAGCTTGGCAACGAGCGTCAAGGCTTAACTTAGGAGACAAAGTGTAAAGCATTAAAATATCACAAAACAGTAATTAAATAAAACACAGGAAACAGTTTAAAAATCCAAAACCAATTTATAAAAATAGTTTATATTTTTATCTTTAAAATGACACAAAAACGATTAAAATCGGTTCAGGGGAACCGGAGATATGAATTTTTAAAGAATTATTACTTTTCTAGCGCTTAGAAACAAAAAGCACCAATCGGGTCATCTGGTTGCACCTCGACCGGGGCAAAGTCAAACTTTCAGGCCGACCGCGATGGAGCCCTGCTCGGCTACAGGTTGCGGGAGGCCTCGGTTAAAAAGTTACCTTCTGACTTAGTCTTTATTTTGAAGTTTTTCTTCACCGGGACGAACCTGCCAGTTGAATCCGACCTCCTGGAGCCCTTGTCCGGATACGCGATGTGGGTTTCCTCGGTGGAGACTTTTACCTTCGGACTTAGTCGTTTTTTCGAGATGAAAATCCTTCGACCGGGGTAAACCTGGATCTTGATCCGACGTCCATGGAGCCCTTCTCGGATACGATGGCTGGGAAGTCCCGGTCAACTTTTTACGTTCTGACTTAGTCTCTTTTTTGGATGTTTTTCTTCACCGGGACGAACCACGAAGTCAGGCCGGGTCGCGGTTGAGGCAAGCCGGCTAGAATTTCCGCGGCGGGTCGGTCCCTCTCTGGAGCTTTTTTCCAAAAATTCTCAAAGTCTTTTCCAAACTTCTGGGGCTTCACCCAGATGTTCTTTTAAGGTTCTTTTGGGGTCCACAGCTCACCCCAAGGGTCCAGAAGTTCTGTGATGGTCCTTGGGGGGTGCGGACTTCAACTCCCAGAATGCACCTGGCGCAAACTCCTTTTTGGCCACTGGACAGTGGTCAGCTGGTCGCTTTCTTCAGGAGTTGGTGCAGGGGACTCTGGTTTAGCAATTTTTCACCTGTAGCAAACAGGGAGTCCCTCCTTGAACCAGTTGAAGCCAGGCAAAGTCCTTCTTGTGGTGAAGCCCAAGTGTGCAGCTGGTGCAGTCCTTCTGAGTGCAGGGTCCAGGTGCAGGCCAGGGGTCCAGCAGGGCAGTCCTTCTTCTTCTTTAGTTCCTTTCTTGTTGAATTCTGGAGGGGATCTGAGGCGTGGGTGCAGGTCTGCCAGTTTTATCCTTGCTCCTGGGTGAAAAGCAGGGGGGCCCTGGTTCTCCAATCAGGGACAGGGTGGTCCCCCTGTGATGACCACTTCCTGGGAAGTGTGGCAAAAATCCATCCCAGAAGGCAACAGTCTCTAAAAATCCAACATGGATTAATCTGATTTTTGGAGGTTACATCTGGCTGAGCCCACCCACTGGTGTGGCTAAAAATCATAAACACACCCCTCTCCTGCCCTCTCCTAATCTAATCAAGGGGGCACCTAATTGTCTGGGGTTGCAGGATGTGCGGGTGTTGCTGGGTGCTGCAAATGTCCTTCTCTGCCTTTGAAGACCAGTTTGGCAGCCCTCCCCCTTCCTGCCTCACCATCTGCTGAGGGGAGATTCTCTCCCCCAAGCACATTCCTTTGTGTGAAGCCTGCCAACTTCACACCTCATCAAGGCAGCCTGGCAGAAGCTGCTGCAGGCTGGCCAATCAGAGCACAGCAGCAAAAACAATGCAGAGCTGAAATTGGCAACTTTTTAGGTAAAGTCTAAACTTTTTACCTGGACAAGTTATATTAAATCCAACAACTGGAAGTTGTGGGATTTATTACAACAATCAATTTGATACCAAATTCTTGGTATGTAACATTTAAGGAGACTTTAAAATTTAAAATAAAGTCTGCCCTTTCTAGCCTATGAAGGCCATTTACTTCAATGAGGGAAAAACGAATTTGGCTGTTTTTACCTCACCAGGGCTTATAAATCTATTTTTATAAAGTCCCTGCTTATAGTTACATGGCACCCAGCCCTAGGGGCACATAGGGCACACCTTAGGGGTGACTTATATGTAAAAATAAGGTAGTTTAAGACTTTGGAAGTACCTTTAATTCCAAAGTCGAATTTGCATATAACTTTAATTTAAAAGCAGCCAGCAAGGCAGGCTTGCTTTTAAAATGACACTGGGCACCTCAGCAGTGCACCTAGGTGTGCACCACCTATGCTGTGGTCCCTAAACCTACATGCCCTACCATATACTAGGGACTTATAGGTAGGTTAACTTAGCCAATTATAATTAGCCTAATTTGCATATCCATTTTACACAGAGCACAGGCCCTGGGACTGGTTAGCAGTACCCAGGGCACCATCAAAGTCAGGAAAACACCAGCAAAAAGAGGAAAATGGGGGCAAAAAGTTATGGGGCCTCTGCAATCAGCCCTGTTTTCTCACACTATCCTACCCATAATCAGCACAATAGCAGATCCTTAGACATCCACCCCAGTCACCACATCCGCAGACACCACAACCACAGACACACCTACATCCACCGTGCCTGCAGTCGCCATCCCAACAGACAGTCACCCACCCAACATGGCTTCTCCCAGCACCTCCACCCCCGCCTCATTCCAAGACACATAAATGCTCACACTCATTCACCCAAGAGACACCAAGCACCCACACGCATACCTTGCACACACATGTACTCAAGACTTCCCCCAAAACACCTCAGACAACCACTTCCTCTTCCTCCACACCCAAACCCTTTTGCCATCATCATCCTTGTGTGTCAAAGAAAGCTTTCCTCCCGGTGTTAGCCCTTTTCCCTATTTCTCTCCCACCTGGTGATACCCCAAAACACTCTGGTGGTCATTACAACCCTGGCGGACGGTGTTAAAGCGGCGGAAAGACCGCCAACAGGCCGGCGGTAAAAAAATAGCAATTACGACCGTGGCGGAAACCGCCAACAAAGACAGCCACTTTAACACTCCGACTGCCACGCGGTACAAACAAACAGCGCGGCGGTCACCGCCAACAGACAGGCGGGAGACAATGTACCGCCCACACTATTATGACAGGCCAATCCGCCACCTTTTCCGGGGCGGATACACCGCGGATAAAAACACGGCGGAAACAGGAATTACGAAGGGAAAACGCTCACCTCTACACACTCCACGAGGAACGAGGACACCATGGAACAGGAACTCCAAATCCTACCTGCGATAGTCTTCCTGCTCCTCTACCAGGAGCACGAACGCCGGCGGCGAAGACCATGGTGAGTACTGTACCTACGACACAGGGGAGGGGGGAGGCAAAAAACAGGGACACACACACACAACACCCCCACCCCCACCCTCATCCACTACAACACACACACTAATGCATATCAATACATCACAGTTACACCCCCCAAACCCCCCCGGAAGAATGCAAAGACCAAAGAAAATGAGTGTATATATATACACGATGTACAAAATATATACCAGGCATAGAAGTCCAGGTACTGCACAAAGAAAGTCAGTGGAACACTGGGACCACACGGTATGGGCGAGGCCCACACAAGATCCCCAAGATGGAGAGAACACTGCAGGGGCATCAGATACCAAGAAAACAGGCACCTCAGGGGGAGGGAAAGGGGTGGCACCACAGCCGCTTGAGTGCACGACGCCAAATCCACGAGGGGGCCAGATGCCCACTGTTCCATCCTGGGGAGTGCAAAGCCACAGTCTCTCAGGTCTCTACAGTGGGTGGTTTGCCCACTGTTCAATCCTGGGGAGTGCAAAGCCACAGTCTCTCAAGTCTCTACAGTGGGTGGTTTGCCCACTGTAACATCCTGGGGAGTGCAACGCCACAGTCTCTCAAGTCTCTACAGTGGGTGGTTTGCCCACTGTAACATCCTGGGGACTGCAAAGCCACAGTCTCTCAAGTCTCTACAGTGGGTGGTTTGCCCACTGTTCAATCCTGGGGAGTGCAAAGCCACAGTCTCTCAAGTCTCTACAGTGGGTGGTTTGCCCACTGTAACATCCTGGGGAGTGAAAAGCCACAGTCTCTCAAGTCTCTACAGTGGGTGGTTTGCCCACTGTAACATCCTGGGGAGTGCAAAGCCACAGTCTCTCAAGTCTCTACAGTGGGTAAGTTGCCCACTGTAACATCCTGGGAGTGCAAAGCCACAGTCTCACAAGTGGATAACAGTCTCCACTTGTTCTGGATGGGGCATGGTGCCCAGAGTGCTTCATCCTCTTAAGGACAGAGGTAGTGGATGGATGTCTCCACTGATTCTGGAGGGGGACTGGTGCCCAGAGTGCTTCATCCTGTGAAGGACAGAGGTAGTGGATGGATGTCTCCACTGGTTCTAAAGGGGGACTGGTGCCCAGAGTGCTTCATCCTGTGAAGGACAGAGGTAGTGGATGGATGTCTCCACTGGTTCTGGAGGGGGACTGGTGCCCAGAGTGCATCACTCACCCTGTGACTGACCCAGTTGCTTCAGTGCCCCTGCCGCTCATGGGCTAGCGGTGATGAGTTGGCGGTGCCCTGTTCAGCGGTGCTTGAGTTGGCGGTGCCCTGTTCAGCGGTGCTTGATTTGGCGGTGCCCTGTTCAGCGGTGCTTGAGTTGGCGGTGCCCTGTTCAGCGGTGCTTGATTTGGCGGTGCCTTGTTCAGCGGTGCTTGAGTTGGCGGTGCCCTGTTCAGCGGTGCTTGAGTTGGCGGTGCCCTGTTCAGCGGTGTTTGAGTTGGCGGTCCTTCATGGGCCAGCGGGGCTTATGCTGGCGGTCCTTCATGGCCCAGCGGGGCTTGGGCTGGCGGTGCTTCATGGCCCAGCGGGGCTTGTGCTGGCGGTCCTTCATGGATTAGCTGGGCTGGGGCTGGCGGTGGCCTCCTGGGCAGCTGGGCTTGGGCTGGCGGTGGCCTCCTGGGCAGCTGGGCTGGGGCTGGCGCTGGCCTCCTGGGCAGCTGGGCTGGGGCTGGCTGTGGCCTCCTGGGCAGCTGGGCTTGGGCTGGGGCTGGCGGTGGCCTCCTGGGCAGCTGGGCTGGGGCTGGCGGTGGCCTCCTGGGCAGCGGGGATGATGGCGGTCTTCTCTGCCGTGCAGCCCTTCCCAGACTTGCTGGGTTTCTTGTGGCCCTTCCCCACCTTGGAAGGTGTCACAGTTGACTCCACACTCCCAACGGGACCCCTGAGAGCGGCTTTGGTGTCTGGAATTTTCCCCCTCTCCTGCCGGGCACTGGCCAACTTCTGATGCTTCACAGGTGGGGGACTGGCTGTGCTGTGGCTCCGTGCCACACTGGCTGTCCTGGTGGCCGGTGCACTCCACATACCTGTGACTACAGGCACCACTGGTCCGGAGATGTTGTGGCTGAGGTGCTACTTCGGGACCTATGAGATGGACGGGGTGGGGGAGGTGTGGGAAAAAGGTCAAGGCTGGACAGGAAAATTATTTTGGACACACTGAGATGGGTAGCTGGAGGGGGTTTGGGAGTGGAGGAAGAGGTGGTGGTAGTAGGAGGTGTATGTTTGGTGATTGTGGGTGCAGGTGCATGCGCTGGAGGCTGTCGTGAGGTGGATGGCTGTTGGGTGGGTGTGTGCCTGCGTTTGTGTGTCTTGGGAGGTGGCGTCACAGACACACTGGGAGAGGACACAGGGGACGTGTGAATGGTAGTGGGGGTGGTGACTGCACGTGAGCGGGGTGTGCTGGTGGGTGTGCTGGTGGGTGTGCTGGTGAGGGACATAGTGGCTGTAGAGGTAGTGCATGCAGGTGTAAGTGTAGACGAGACTGGGAGGGAGGAGGGAGACGACGAGGAGGGGGTCACAGTGGAGGCAGTGGATGTTGGTGTCTCTGCATGTGTGTGTTGCTTGCGTGAGTGCCTGTGGGATGTGTGGTGCTTATGTTTGCCTGAGCTTCCCTTGTGTGGTGAGGTGTGTGCAGGCTGGTCTGATGGTGTGCTTGAGATAGGCAGAGGTACAGGGGATTGGGTCTGGGTGGAGGAAGTTGGAGGGGGAAGCTAGAGACGGGGACAATGGGTGCCATCAGTGCTGAGGCCAGAGTTTGAAAAGCTCGGTGAAGGGCCGCCTGACCAGAATGAATGCCCTCCAGGAATGCATTAGTTTGTTCCAACTGCCTTTCTACACCCTGGATGGCATTCAAAATGGTAGACTGCCCAACAGTGAGTGACCTGAGGAGGTCAATGGCCTCCTCACTGAGGGCAGCAGGGGTGACTGGGGCAGTGCCTGAGGTGCCTGGGGCGAAGGTGATGCCCACCCTCCTGGGTGAGCGGGCACGGGGCGAAGGCTGAGGGGCTGCTGGGAGGGCGGTGCTGGTAGGGGGGGTGGCGGCTGTACCTGTAGATGCGGGGGGCACAGATGTTGCCGCCACCACAAGGGAGCTCCCATCAGAGGACGAGTCTGTGTCACTGGTCTCAGCTCCTGTCCCCACCGGGGAGCTCCCCTCGCCCTCCGTCCCACTGGTGAATTCCGAGTCCGTAGTCTCTCCCTCCAGGGCCATGTGGGATGCAGCTCCCTCGTGATCCTGTGCCACTGCTCCTCCGCCTGATGATGCTAATGCACACAAGAACAGGAAGACCACAAAAAGGGGGGGAGACAGAAGAAAGATATGTTGAGTGCATGGATTACCGCTACCGTTGGCGGACATGACAGACACAGAAGCCCCCTGCACTACGCCGCTCTCTTGGGCTCCACAGTTCAATTCCTGTGAAATGGCCTACAAGGCTATGGACGACATCTGCACACATAGATGACACAGGGGCATGAATAGCTGTACGTGGCACGCTACAGAGGTGGGGTGGGGTGCCACAGGGCCTGCCTTACGGAGGGGCCTAGCCTACGGAACTCGCCCTGGCCTAGGGAAACCCACAGCCCTCCTCCCCCACCCAGACAACTCCACTACGCACAAAGTCAGGAGAATGAGAGTGTACTCACCCCCTTGTGTCTGCTGTGATGCCCTCAAGCGCCCATCCAACTCCGGGTAGGCCACCGCCAGGATCCTGAACATCAGGGGGGTCATGGTGCGACGGGCACCCCTCCCACGTTGGGAGGCCATCCCCAGCTGAGCCTCCGCCGTCTTCTTGCTCCAGCGGCGAATGACCTCCCATCTTTTACGGCAGTGGGTGCTCGGTCTGTGGTAGACCCCCAGGGTCCGGACATCCTTGGCGATGGCACGCCAAATATCTTTCTTCTGGTGGGCGCTGACCTACATGAAATGTACAGGGGAAGAAGAGAAGTCATTACCAACTGCACCGTCAAAGTGAGTGGCCCCCATCCCTACCCTTGCCATGTGGCACATGCATTCACCGTCTTTCATGCACGCAGCACTCTGCCCTTTCCTTCTTACATCCAGCCCTCTCCACACAGGCATAGCCCATACAACATGCTCCCTGTGTACTTACCTGCTTGTCTGGAGGACTGTAGAGTAGCGTGTACTGGGGGAGGACCCCACCAACGAGCTTCTCCAACTCCTCCGATGTGAAGGCAGGGGCCCTTTCCCCAGACGCACGAGCCATTGTCTCTTCCTGACCGCGGTCACAGCAGCACTTGCAGTGTAGTTCCTCTCCTGTCGAAGATCAGGTATCGAGTGATTGAACAGATAGAAAATGGCGGTCACGTCCGCGGCGGTGCGTACCGTCACCGCCGGCGTACATCGTCATTGGCTCCTGGGACCCATAGGGTCCTATGTTAACCAATGCAGCATTGCGCCGCGGTCTTCGACCACCTACCACGACGGTGTACAACACCAGCGCAGTTACCTCACATCCCATTGTCCCACTTCAGAGGTCAGGCAGCCCCCATTTCAGGGGCCCACATGGCTTCATTTTCAACTGCGTCACACATACGTAGGCCTAGACTCAACATATATACAGGCCACCTTTTGTGTATGATTGGTCTTCTGGGTAAACTGTGGGTACGTACCTCTGAGTTGTTTGACTCTGTGCTTGCTGTTGTCCTTCATAGGCACCGTCCGCTGGGACATGTGAGGAGATGGTGGCATCCTCCGGTGTACCGACCGTTGGTGGACCTGTCGACAATGGAGCAGCGACATTTGATAATCACCTACAGGCTTGACCGTGCCACAATCCAGGAACTGTGTACCCAGTTGGAGCCAGACCTGATGTCAGCAATCCGCCATCCCACAGGAATCCCCCCTCAAGTGAAGGTGCTGTCAGTGCTCCATTTCCTTGCAAGTGGCTCTTTTCAAACAACAGTGGCCATGCCATCAGGGATGTCCCAGCCTATGTTTTCCAAAGTATTGTCCAGAGTGTTGTCTGCCCTACTGAAACACATGCGGAGCTACATCGTTTTCCCTCAGGTGGAGGATTTGCCTACAGTGAAAGGTGATTTCTATGCCCAGGGACATATCCCCAACATCATAGGTGCCATTGATGGGACACATGTGGCTTTGGTCCCCCCCCACAGGAGCGAACAGGTGTACAGAAACCGGAAGAGTTATCATTCTATGAATATACAGATAGTATGTTTGGCAGACTAGTACATCTCCCATGTGAATGCCATGTTCCCTGGCTCAGTGCATGACGCCTACATCCTGCGGAATAGCAGCATCCCTTATGTGATGGGTCAACTCCAGAGGCACCGTGTGTGGCTATTAGGTGAGCACCTGGAAGCAAGTCAGTGGGAATGGTTGTATGGGTCTGGGGTTATCCCTCCAGGTTAGTGTGTGTCTAACAGTTGCCCCTCACCATTTGCAGGTGACTCTGGTTACCCCAACCTGTCATGGCTACTGACCCCAGTGAGGAATCCCAGGACAAGGGCAGAGGAACGCTACAATGAGGCACATGGGCAGACTAGGAGGATAATTGAGCGTACTTTCGGCCTCCTGAAGGCCAGGTTCCGGTGCCTCCATCTGACAGGTGGCTCCTTTTACTACTCACCGAAGACGGTGTGCCAGATAATCATGGCATGCTGTATGTTGTGCAACCTGGCTTTACGATGCCAGGTGCCTTTTCTGCAGGAGGATGGGCCTGATGTTGGTCTTGTGGCAGCTGTGGAGCCTGTGGACAGTGAAGAAGAGGAGGCAGAAGAAGATATTGACAACCGAAACAACATCATCATGCAATACTTCCAGTGAGACACAGGTAAGAGACTGGCACTGCTCCTCTCATATCAGACTACTGTAGGACATTGCATGATTCTGCCTTTTTGCCTCTGTGTATGGGCCCTGACAGTTCAGACCAGCATGCACACTCATCAACACACAAGAGTGGACATGGCAAACATAAGCACCACACATCCCACAGGCACTCACACAAGCACCATCCCCATGCAGACACACCAACATCCACTGCCTCCACTGTGTCTCCCTCCTCCACGTCCTCCTCCTCCCTCCCAGTCTCCTCTCCACTCACACCTGCATGCACTACATCCTCAGCCACTACCTCCATCCCCAGCACGCCCATCACCACATACCGCTCACGTGCAATCACCACCCCCACTACCATTCATACGTCCCCTGTGTCCTCTCCCAGTGTGTCTGTGAGCCCTCCTCCCAAACTACACAAACGCTGGCACACACCCACTCAACAGCCATCCACCTCACAACAGCCTCCAGCCCATGCACCCTCACACAAATTCAGCAGACGTACACCTCCTACAACCACTACCTCTTCCTCCACTCCCAAACCCCCTCCATCTTCCCATCCCAGTGTGTCTAAAATCTTTTCCTCGCTTACTTTGACCTCTTCCCCACACCTCCCCTCCCTCTTTTGCCTAGGGCCACGATGTCCAGATCCCAGCCCAGCACCTCAGCCACGAAATCCTCCAGCACTGTGGTCCCTGCAAGTCCTGTAACATCGCAGGCCGCACCCATCAGGGCTGCCAGTGCACCACCTAATGAGGCCAAGGATCACCCTATTCCGCCACCTGCCAAGGTGCCACATGCCGTAAGGACAAGCCGCACCAAGTAAGCAGCAAGGCCTCCTCCAAGACAAAAGAGGAAGGTCCCAGCAGCGACTTTCAAGGTGGGGAAGGGACACAAGGCTAAAGGGAAGTCAGCTCAGGGCACGGAGCCTCAGGGTGAGGGACTGGTGACACCCTTTCTACAGGTCAAAACAGCAACCTGTACTACGGTGGACACCGCCGCAACCACCGTCACCTGCACCGCCACCTGCACCACCACCTGCACGCCCACCTGCACGTCTGCTGCCTCTGCTCTAGTCCCCATCATCATCCCCAGTGGGCAGCCATCCGAGGCTGCAGGAGACGTCCTAGTGTCTCCCTACACAGGTGCTGACACATGCACCACCGCCAGCATGTCCGCTGCTGACACCGCCGCACCACCGCCACCTGCCCCCTTGATGTACTCAGACTGTGCCACCACAGCCGACATGGACATCATCCCCAGTGGGCAGTCGTCCGAGGCTGCAGGAGATGTCCGGGACCATGCACAGCTTACATGATGCACCACAACCAGCACTGGCGGTACCAGCAGTTGGCAGGCTGAGTCGCCGCAGGGTGGAGTGTGTCTCTGCCTCCATGGACTATCATGCTACCTGTTCCCAGGAAATCTCGTGGCTCTGACACCCAGGTGCAGAAATGGGAACTGCCACACACCAGGTGAAGCACTATGGGCACACAGCCCCCTCCAGAACGAGTGTAGAACAGCATCCACTACCCCAGTCCTTGACAGGATGAAGCATTCTGGGCACTAAGCCCCCCTCCAGAACCAGTGGAGAACAGCATCCACTACCCCAGTCCTTTTCAGGATGAAGCACTCTAGGCACTAAGCCCCCTCCAGAACCAGTGGAGAAAAGGATCCACTAGAGAGACTGTGGCTTTGCACTCCCCAGGACCAAACATTGGGCAAACCACCCACTTGAGAGACTTGTGAGACTGTTGCTTTGCACTCCCCAGGACCAATCAGTGGGCATGGAGCCCCCTCATGGAGCAGTGGCGTCGTCCCTTCATCCGGCTGAGGTGACCCCCCTCCCCTTCCCCCTGAGGTGCCTGTTTATTTTCGACCTGATGCCCCAGCAGTGTTCTCTCCGTTGAGAGGCAGGTATCATGTGTGGGCTTCGCCCATGCATTTTGGGACCACTGGTCCACGGACAAGGAATGGAACACTATCCGGACTTGTGTATTTGCTGTACATATTCGTATATACTGATCTGTTACAGACCTGTTTCCATATCTGAATTTTAGATGATTACACTCGTTACAATCATTTCCTTTTGTCCTTGCATTCTTCCAGAGGGTTACGGGGTGTATATGTAATGTTTTGGCATGTATTTATGTGTATGCTGTTGTGGGTGAGGGTGGGAGTGGAGGTGTTGCCTGTTGCGTGTGTGTGTCACTCTCTTTTTCCTCCCCCGTGTGCTAGGTGCAGTACTCACCGTGGTCGTTGCCACCGTCTTTGCTGCTCCAGGTAGAAGAGGAGGTAAACCAACATTGGTAGCACCTGTAACTCGGGCTCCATGGCGTCCTGGTTCCTCGTTGGGTGTCGAGAGGTGAGTGGTTTCCGTTTCAAGTACTGTTTCTTTTGATGTCGTAGGTACTGCCCCGGAAAAGGTGGTGAATTGGTGCCTTGTAATGCAGTGGGCGGTACATTGTCTTCTGCCTGTCTGTTGGCGGTTACCGCCGCGGTGTTCGTTTCTGCTGCGGTGGCGGGCGGAGTGTTAAAGTGGCTGTATGTGCTGGCGGTTTCCGCCATGGTCGTGATTCCCTTTTTTTTACCGCCGGCCTGTTGACGGTATTACTGCCGCTTTAACACTGACCACCAGGGTTGAAATGAGGGCCTATGTGTGCTAACATTAACCACACTACTGTCCCACTTATTTATTGTTTACTCCCTGACAAGCCGTCCTCAACCTATACTAAATTTTTATCAGTTATCAAACCTAAAACTATTAACAAAAGTCATAGGAAAATAATTATTTACTTTTAATTGCAGTTGATAAACACTATTGTTAAACTTTATCCAAATACCCAAATCCAAGGATTTATTTTTTCATTTTTTTTCCACAGGCACACTGAAAAACATTTCAAAAAAATATCCTTAGCTGAGATTTACATGCCAAACAGCAAACTACAATTTGAACTTAGAAAATGAACGGCATTGTCTTTTGTACCTCCTGATTGTGTGGATGACTTTTACACATCGATTATGGATTCTGATAAATTTACACAAAAAGAGGAAAAACTGGAACCCCTTATAAATGACTTTGAACGTACATGGATTGACCATCTAAGTAGGTTGGGTGACCGAAGAAAACCATGCTTTCCAACTGAATGATGAACTGCTATTTGACCTGCCTAGAAGAAGGTGAAAAAACAAATAACACCACAGAGGCATGGCACAATTCCTTTAATAGTTCTATCACCCCAATGAGTAAAATTTCCTGTAAAATTAAAAAAGGAACAAAGTTTTCAGGAAGTGAGACAAGTGTAATCTTTAACAGGCAGTCTGAATCCCAGAGTATCCAAAAAAGTAGAAAAATGTATGGAAGACTATAGGCCAAAATCCAACAGTGTTCTATGTTGAAAGGATCAGACTACATGCAAAACATTGCATACACCCTACACTATTAATCTATTTAATCTTTCATATACATAACTCTTCTGTTTTTACTCAACATTTCAATCAAATTGGGATTTTTTTAAATTGCTATTATATGTATTTTTTTAAATGTCCTACCTGAGGATTTCTTCATTCTTCAACTCTTGCTGATTATTTTTAGAAACCACTCACCAGGAATACATGGTAACTAGTCCAGTTCATGTAAATACTGACCCACAAATTCTAAAATAGTTGCTGTCTTTTGATTCTATGTTTTAAAACAAGTATTTTAAATGTTATGACCCTTCTTTTAAAACTGAAATATGAATATTAACAACCGTCTCAATGTGCGCAGTGACAACCTACCTGGGTATAAAAAACTGGTTGACCCCTTCACTGCAAGGCCTTTCCACCCCTCTGCTTAGCCTTTTTTGATTATTTATTTTATTTCACCTTTAGGCCCTCATAACGTTTTGTCCACATAAGGTATCCATGCCAGAATTGTGTTTTTTCTCCAACTTCTTGGGGATTCTAAAGGTATCTACAGTTTGTGGATTCCCACTGAGGGGAACAAGAAAATGGGAAAAATATAGCTACGATTTGAGTTTTGGGGAAAAATTGAAAAAAGGACTGCAGAGGAAAATGTTTGTTTTTTCCCCTGAAAATGGCATCAACAAAGTGTTTGCAGTGCCAAAATCTCCATCTTTCTAAGATTTCAGGAACAGGCAGACTTGAATCAGAAAAACAAAGTTTTTAGTACAGTTTTGGCATTTTACAGTGACATAGTACATTTTTTCCTATTTTTGTGCTTTCAACCTTCTTCCAGTTGGTGGCCAAAATGGGTGTGAAACCAGTGGTGGAGCCTGGAAAGGTCTACAATTCTGAAGAGCAGACAAAATTCTGGGGTCATTTGTGTAGATCTTTCAAAGTTTTCCTATAGAAAGTAACAGTTGAAATAAAAAAAAATGAAATTGAGTTGAAATAAACAGCCATTTGTGTCTACGTTTTCATCTGTAACTTTTACTAACTATGGCAGATGTTTGAATGCAATATACCATTACGTCCACTGGACCCTTCTGGTTGCAGGGATGTACATGGCTTGTAGGTTCACCATTGTGGGTGAGGAGTGGTGTGGGATGGATGTGAAGCACACTACCTTGGACTCCCCCAGATTTCTAGTTTTCAGACTTGTCTGGGTTTGGTAGGTCTTCACTGCTTCTAATTAATGCTTATGTGCCCCCAGAGGCCGTATATGATTCTCTGTTAGAAAGGGTCTTTGCCTTTATTGAGGATTCCTTAGATACTGAGTTCCCTCCACTGATAGCACTAATGGGAGATTTAAATTGCAAAGTCTCCAATTTCGCCTTATGTCAAGTGCGCGATGTAGAGGGAGAAACAGCGCTGCGTATCCCAGATTGTGTTTTCCCCCCTTTAATTAAAACAAACAAAAGAGGTAAACTTCTCCTCAGTCTTCTAAAAAAAAATGACTGTATTATCGCTAATGGTACGTCCACTTCGGACTCCCCTGCCTCCTTCACACATATTTCTTCACGGGGAAGGTCCATTCTGGACTACTTAGTACTTGGTTATTCCTCTTATTGTTTATTGGAAGATCTTAAGATATTATGTTCCCCCTATAGCGATCATAACCTGCTTTCTATCACTCTAGAAACCTCCATATTGTCACTAGACTCATGGAAATCTGGTGGGTTTACCCAGAGTTTTTCTAATAAGACTGGGAGGACCAAATGGGATTTTAAGAGGATAGCTGGTGTCACTGCGATTTTAGCACCTGTAGTTGCAACTTGACTAGTTGGGAGGGAATAGAGTTGCAATACTTCTCTGATCTCCAGATGCAATTGGTGTCTAACAACTTGTCTGGTGGGCATAAAGTAGCCCAGAAAGCTATTCCCTGTGCGTTGCTTGACCTAAACAGAGAAATAAATAACATGGTTAGGGCCCAGTTTTTAGTTTTCTCAGAGGAAAGGAAAATCAGGGTTGCTCTATTAAAAAGGAGAAAGAAGCAGCTGAAGATCCGCCTTGAAAAAAAAGCGGGGGACAGGCTCTGGATTAAGCTCCGGGAAGCCGCTACAAAGGGCCAGGCTAGACGTTTCTGGGTATTAGTGGGTCAAGGTTGTGGGTCTAGAATTTGTCCCCCCCCTGCTCCAATCTCCGAAGCCTGATGGTCAGATTTCATCTCCTCCCTGTATGCTTCAAATGGGGTCGTACCTTTCCGGTTTCCAGAGTCTCCAGGTATTCTCACTTTCCCTCCCACGTCAATAAAAGAGATTGACTGTGCTATCTGTGAAATGCGCCCCTCCGCTGCAATGGGGCCAGATGAACTGCCTTTATCAGTTATAAAACAGGATAGGAGCTCTTGGACTGAGATTTTACATGTGGTCTTTAGTAGATGCTTCTATTCCAGATGTATTCCTCCCTCGTGGGTCGGTAGTATAATTGTACCCTTATTTAAAAAGGGTGATCGATCTTGTCCTGGTAATTATCGTCAGATTGCCCTCCTTGATGCAGTGGGAAAAGGCTTTACCAAATGTCTACTCTCTAGACTAATGTCTGGGGCGGAGGAGAATAACATCATCCCTTTGGAACAATCCGGATTCAGGCGCAAACATAGCACTCTAGACAACATCATGGTGCTGCAAACCATTACTGAAAAAAATGTAAAACTGAGAGGGGGGTTGTTTATGCCGCTTTCATAGACTTCTCCACCGCTGTTGATAAAGTAGACAGAGATCTTTTATGGACTAAGCTATGCAGCCTGGGGATACCTTTACCACTTCTGGAGTTAATAATTGCCTTCCACTCCAACACCTGGTGCAGAATCCTCTTGGGGGGTGATAGAGGTTTATCCCATAAGATTTGTTCATCTAATGGGTTAAAACAGGGATGCCTATTGGCTCCCCTGCTCTTTTCCCTCTATATTTCAGATCTCCCCTCCTTTTTGTCCAAGGGCAAGGGTTTTCCCCCACTGGTAGGTGGGCGTCCAATTTGTTGCCTGTTGTATGCGGACGACATCTTAATCCTTGATTTAACCCTCAAAGGCCTACAGAACCGCTTGCAGCGCTTATCAAAATATTCTGACTTACATTATTTGAAGGTTAACGTATCTAAAAGTAAGGTCCTTTGTTTCTTGGGAAAAAAAAAAAAGATGACCTTCCCCAATTATCAGAGGACATTGGGCAACCAAATCCTTGACATCGTGAAATCTTATCCCTTTTTAGGGAAAATAGTGAGCGGGAACCCTAGCGATGTTGCCCACATCGCCTTCAATAAAGCAAAGGCTGAATGTCAGGCAAGAGGTCTGGGGGCCCTTTATGCAGCTACAGGGAGAAGGCACTTCTCTTACCTTCTATCTGCTTATCGAGTTAAAATTCCTGCATCCCTGCTATATGGGGTGGAACTCATTGATACCTCCAAATGGGGTTTCTTAAATCAGGCAGAAGGTAAAATTCTCTGAAGGTTACTAGCTGTTAATACGGCAGCCTCAGTGGCGGCTCTGAGGCTGGAAATGGGGCTTCGAAGCGCGTATGCTCAAGGATTAGCGGGGGTTATACGATTGGCTACCTCAATTTTAAAGAGTGAGGAAAACACTTTAAGATCATTTCTGAAGAAAGAACTTTTCTTAGATAATAGCAAGCCCAAATTTGCCTTTTGTAAGAATTTTTCTACTGCCCTGGAGATGCTGGAGCTGGATCGCAGCCAAGTTCTAGAATTCTCCCCATTGCTCTTGAGGGTGACTTTGAAGAGTGCAACGTGGGCCTTGAGCTTCCGCCAAGACTTGGTGTGCTGTAAAAAAAGAAGTTTTTTTGCGAATATAGTTAACACTCTAGTAATAAAAAAAAACACAACTGTACTTCACTAGGAACATCCCTCATAGTGTTAGGCGCTTTTGGACGTTGCTCCGACAGGAATTGCTCCCTTTGAATACACTATTGGCAAAATGGTACGGTACTGCAAAAGAGTATAACTTCTGTCTGGCGGATTCCCAAGATTTACACCATCTATTATTTGTCTGCCCTTCTCTTGCCTCTTTTCGGCGTAAATGGCTAGATCCAATCCCTCTTCAGTTTTCTCTACTGTCGGTGCCCGAGTTTCTCCAAGCCCTGTATGATCCTCCGAATGAAAGTTTTTGTTTTAAAATATATATATTTTTTTATTGTTTTTTAAGCTTATTTTAAGAAACTTTCGTTGTAAGGCATGTCAGGTGGCATAGGATTTTGATGCAACATTTCACTATATTTTTCATTTATCTCACCTTTTGGTACTCGATTGGATGTAAAGTGTCAATTGCAGATCTGACCTTCTGCTCACCAATATTGTAAATTTTATGTGGTTCTTAGCTAAGATGTAAATGGTAAATGTGATTTTTCTGCTTTCTTCTTTTATATGGACCTCAGTCGAGTTCCAAATCATAAATAAAATAAATTGTCAATTGGAAGGTCTTCCAGGTGGCAGCCTACCCAAGTCCAAAAAGTGCAACTGTTCACCATTGCAAGTTAGCCAAACTCTCCTGGCCTAATTTGTAAAAACAACACCCAACAAAATCAAACATTCTCTTACTTGCCATTAAGGTGAAATGCTTTAATTTGCAGGGCAGCAGAAAGACTGTTTCTCCATTTGTGAGGGGGTGAGGGTATGGCCATGCCCAAGCTGGGAAGCCCCAACCCCTGCAAAAAAAGTAATCACTGGTTTCTAGTGGGCTTTCTGCCCCACCAGTGGAACAGATGGGATAATTGCCTCCATCTGCCCTCTGGGGGATGCAGAAAGACTGTTGCCATTTTGTGGCTGGGGGTGTGGGGGTATTGGCATGCCCATTGTGAGCAGACCCTTACCCTGCTTTTATAGAAAAACAAATCCTGGTGTCTAGCAGGCTTTCTGCTGCCCTGAGGGGCAGATCAGGGGCGATAATCCCCATATGCCTCCCGGGTGGGCAGAAAGAATGTTCTTATTTGTGTCTGTGGGGTGTGAGCATTGACATGCCCATTGTGGGCAGCCCCAACCCCTCTTTCATTAAAAGAAATTCCTGGTGTCTAATGGGCTTTCAGCCGCCCCATCCCCCGCGGGCCGATCGGGGTAATAACCCCCATACAAGACTGTTTGTGTCTGAAGGGTGACGGCATTGGCATCATCATTTTGGGCAGGCCCCACTCCTAAAAGTTAAAAAAAATCCCTGGTGGGCTTTTTGCCCCCCAGGGGGTAGATCTGAGGTAATAACCCCATCTGCCCTTGGGGGGAAGAAAGGCTGTTCCTATTTGTGTCTGGGGGTGGGGGCATAGGCATGCACTTTGTAGGCAGCCCCACCCCCTTCTTTTTTATAAAAATAAATTTCTGGTGTTTAGTGGGCTTTCTGCTCTCCCTGTGAGGGGGCAGATAGGGGTAATAACCTGGGGCAGAAAGACTGTTTGTGTCTAGGGAGGGGGTGGGGGCACTGACATGCCCATTTTGGGCAGACCCCAACCCTATATGTTAAGAAATAATCCTTGGGTCTAGTGGGCTTACTACCCCCACCCAGGGAGCACTTCAGGGCCTCTTGCACCCATCTGCCCTCAAGGGGGGACAGAAAGACTGATCATGGCACAAAATTGAGGGGGGATTAAAAGTCCTTGCCCAAAGGGGGTGCTCCCATTTCTCTGGTGTCTAGTGGGTGGATCCCTGATTGGGGATCGCCCTCCTGTGGCCATGTTCAAGCAGAGGTCCACAATGGAAGGGATTTCTCCCCTTTACCAATGCTACCTCTCCCATTTGCCTATGTGCTCAGGGAGCTGAGATAGCCCTTCAAGCACCTAGGAACTGAAAGTGAAATGAGCCGATCTGCTCATTTCACTTTTGTTTTCAGTGAAATTATGCCACTGGACACTGCTCGTCATTTCACTGAACATTTAAAATAGCCTTGGAAAGCTCTTTCACAGTACCCAAAGCTATCCTTACAAAAACCAAATCCCTCTGCTGTAAACAGTAGAGGGATTTGGAGCTCATGTGATGAAGACGAAATGGTTCTGTCCTCAGCACACGAACGTTGGTGCGCCTGACAGAACCATTCCATCATGCACACCGAAGGGGCACATAAACATAAAATACCATCTACAATAAAGTTCCTAAGCTGTACTGTAATGTTTTTTTTTTTGTTTTTTTATAAATTCAATCTTTCCTGACCGGCGCTTGTCTGTGTTTCTTGACTGCAACACTTCACCAACTGTAGAAACAGACACATACCCACAAATGTTAACTACAAAAATAAAGAATGTTTTCAATTTGTTAATCAAATGATTTAATATGTTAGATTTTTCAATATTATTATAATTATTATTACAAGGTGAATATATGTTGGTTTAGGAAACATTTGATATATTTTAAGTGTTTTTTAAAAAACATTGCTAAGTTTCTTTAAATTATATATTTTAAACAATAATTGGAGGGCAGATATTATTAATTAACACCTGAATATCAATATACTTCTCCATTCAAAAACCCTGTCCCAGAAAATCAATTGTGCCATTTTTAAGAATATCAAATAATCTTTTTAGGAACTCCAATTATTTTTTAAAAAATAATATTGATAAATAATGTTCTGTTTAAAAACCCAAGAATTACATTTAATGCACTTCCCAACAAAATTCCCCTAGATCCCTTGCATCACATTCCTATAACATATTAATGGTAATTAAAAATATTTTTATTTTTGAAATGATCCTTTAAAATATATGTAATTTAAAAAATAATATCCAAGTATTGTGAATGATACCCATTTCTTAAACTGATTATTGTATTTAAAAAAATAATAACCATTTAAATTATACTTTAAAAAATTTCGAATTTGTAAAATAATATCAAAATATTTTTTAATCATACCTGAATAGTATTGCACTTGTCCACCCAATAGCCCTTGATCTCTTGCATCCCATTACTAAAACATACTGTTATTAATTTATTTTGCTTTAATTATACTTTAAAATTTCAGGTCTTTAAAAATTAAAACCCAAATATTTTAATATATGAGTATTAATAAACTTGCCTACCAACTACCTCTGGATCACTCAGGTCCTGTTCCTAAAATGTATTATTATTTCGTTAAAAAAATATATTTTAAATCAGACTTTAAAATGTATATATTTTTTTTTAACATTGATACCCAAGAATTTTAATTAATAGCTGAGTAATAATATGCTTTGTACCTAATATCCCAAGATCCATGACATCCCTTTCCTTAAAACTATTATTGTTAACTTATTTTTAATTATATGTTAAATATTTCTAGATTTTAAAAATTGATACCCAAGATTTTTGATTATTCCATGAGTTTCAATACATTTTCACACCTGAGAACCGCCGATCCCTTTGTATCCCATCCCTAAAACTTACTATTGGTAATTTGTAGTACACAAAATTATTTTTTTATTTTATTTTTTCAAATTTAAAATATTGATAATTGTTAGAAATTAATGGCCAACTACTTTTAATTAATACTTCAATAATAATTAACTTCCCCACCCAATACCGCTATATCCTTTCCAGCTCATTCCTAAACTTAATTATGACTTTTATTAAAGAATACTCCAGAACAATTTTAACTTATATTTTTAAATAATAATAATGTATTTACAAAATAAAAACCTAGAGTATAAATAATAAATGAATTAATGTTTCAAAATTGACCGACCTGTATTTACCTATACTTACCATTATGTGTACTAAAGTAATGTGTTTGTAAAGACACATGCGTGGCAAAGGAATGTGTGCTAAAAACACATATGTGATAAGAAAGCATCAAAAAGACTTCCCTTAGTAAAGACTTGGTGGTTAGGACTGTTTCCAGGTGGTAGTTCCTACATGAGACTGAATGATGCCTCAAAGGGACTACATTATGAAGAATGTAAACAGGTTGAGATGGTCGACCTCGAAATTGCCATCCCGTAGTCTTGAGTGATTGTGGCATTTGTTCTTAATCAAAAAAAACTTCAAAGCTATCATTCTGGGGTGAGGCAGCCTCAACCTGGAAAAAGGAAAGCCAGCTGGGCATCCAATTTAAGGTCAGGCTCCCACTGAGGCTATGACTTACATAATAAATAACAACTGCGCAAGTGCAGAAAGGGAACGGAAATGCTATATTTGACAGGGACAGTTTTAAAGGCATTGGAGCAAATAAATATGAAATAAACGCTGGGGGGTTACAGTATCTTGGTAAATCTAAATGCTTCTCTACAAGCAACACAATTTTTCATAGCTATGAGATTTTGTGAAGGATAATTTGCAATGTTCTATATTTCCCTAATATACAAGATGGTAGTGAATGCAGCTTAACATATTTCCATATGAAATGTGTTGCTCTTAGTGGAGGGAAGTTTTACACCCAAGAGGGCTCCTGTATTCACCAATCCTTTCCTGCCACATGCAGAAAAACAATGCAATTCATGCATTTACAGTGCAAGTGTTCCATAAGAGATGGAGGTAAAAACATAAAATTGAAAAGCAGCTGGTGAGATATGCTTACTTCAATGAGGCCCACTGCAGCTGTATTTAACAAAAAATTAGTGACAAAAGCTCCGGTAAACAACTGTTCTCTTGAACCACACCTACAATGAATTAAAAAATAAGAGAGTTCATCCAGGAAATTAAACATTATGAGGCTAAATTAAAAAAAGATAGGAAGTATGAGAAACTAAAACAGTCTCTGCGATGCTAGTAACAAAGTCCAAAGAGCTCGTATCAAAATATGACAGCAGAACACCAAGAACATTCAGTGGAAAATCTTTGGGGAAGTGCGTTCACCGAGGTTCAGATAACCTTAGTTATTGTAAAAACATTTAAGTAACTAACAACATACATTTATTGAAACATATACAACTAAATATTATATACTAGCTACACAGCTAATTGTATTTTTTATTAATAATACAAAATTAATGAACACAATAAATCACAATCTTCACTACTCTCCAAAAAACCACAAACACCAAATACAAGTATTTGAAAATAATTAAATACATTTATCAATAAATGGACACATAATTAAAATACATCACATAATTTGCATAACAAGTAATCAATTATACAATTTAAATCATTATTACTAATTAATAATTCAACTAACATAAAACTTAATTTCAGATAACTTGCCACTCTACACCCCTTTTAAACCAATAACCAGCTCCAAACATTTAAATTACTAGTTAAACTGTGAAATAAAAATAAACATTAAAAAGCACAAATTAAACTTAAATATAATAACAATGAATCAATTTACATTTATAGCCAATCAAATATTTGAACAACATAAAAAATGAATTAAGATTAAAAAACAATAATTTTAATATCTTCCCACCCTATTACCCTAGGAAACCGAAAATCTGCTACTATTATAAATTAATAATTGAATGTTAAAAAATGAATTACACCTTTAAAATTAATTGCAAACTAAAGTGAATAACAAATACTTTAATGTTACTAATAACTAAAATCAATACACCAATTAATATATTATAAAGGGATTAAAAACCATATTTATAACAGCTACATTTACATAAACAATGTTAAATACAACGACATTACTAAAAACAATGTTTTCCACATAAAAACAAAATTTTTACCTTAGCTATTCTGTTCCTCAATGCTTTAGCTGTGTCATTCACCGTTCAGACAGTAGGCAGGTGCCACCTCTTCAGAGTGGTCAAGATAACAGAGTTATTGTTTGCAGTAATTTCTAGTCTATTGTCACTTCTTGAAGGCAGTATATTTCAATCTTTTGAGAATGTATAAACCTTAAAGAAAAAAATACTGTGTTGGTGAAAGGTGGGATGTAGTCTTTGCTCTCTCCCAACTTAATGTGTCTTAACCTCACTTAACCACTTTAGATAGTGGCAAGTGAGCAAAATTCTATGAATTTTAAGAATTCAAAATAAAGGGATTTTTGAACATCTGACCATAGAATTTGGCTTCTCAGGCTAAATTGCCTTTATTGTATTAGGGTCTGATATAAGAATATTTTGTTGCAAGATAATGCTTGCAAACTTGCATTTTTGTGACAAGTAATTTTAAGAACTGATCTATGTACAAATGGGTCAGTTCTTAAAAATCGGAATCATAGTAACTAAGAATTCAACCTCCCTTATGAATATTAGTTGCGATAGCTCACAATTGTGACTCACTATGGGGTCATTAGGAGTCATTAGGAGTTTGGCGGATGGAAACAGTAATTTGCCAAATTCCTGACGAGGAGACCGCTGCGGTACTCGCGGTCTCCCCACCTGCCTCATTCCAACTTTTCCACTGTGCTGACTGGCAGAAATCAAGGTTTTCACCTGTTAGCCTAGTAGGAAATGTGCAGCAGCACTGTTCCCAGTTCTTAATTGAGCCGGTGACTATGCTGCTGCACACAGGGTGCACTAGCACCCTTGAAATTTGCACTGTCTGCTCAGCAGACAGTACTCATTTCAACAGTGCTGGCCATAAAAAGACTGGCGAAGAACAAGGTTGTAATCAGCAGAGCGGCGCTGAGTTCAGTGCCCCTCTGTCTGAATACAACCAGAACTGCCATCAGCCCACAGGGATCTTGGATCCTGGCGGGGACAGCGGTAGGTTGGCGGGTCTTCCCCCAACCTTGTAATGTGGTGTCAGAGCACCATAGCTGCAGGAGTCCAACCACCACTGTGAGTGTGCTGGTCTTGTGAACACCAGACTCATAATATGCACCGATGTTTGGATTGTTCGGCAAACCTCTATCTCAGTGAATATATTTCAACAAAGTAAACTTATTTTTTTTCATGCAGTCAGTTTTGCTTATATGACACCAGACTATGTTTAAAATGGGAAGGTATTAATTATTTTGTTTGTTTGTGAGTTTCCACTAGAATCCGTGGACCATTGCCAACTCCCAAATATTGACAGAGGAGAAGAGATCCACAAGGGACATCTTCCTGTTTCTGAATGGGTTAACAATCCAATTTAGGGGTCAGTAATGTTTTAATGGTTTACAATCACTACTTCAATTCTAAACCATTTGCATATATGAAAAGGAATGCCCATTTGTAATGAACAACTCTTAACATGGGTTTAAGACATTGTTTTTAAGCAGTTTTTCAGCCACATAATTGCAAATCAATGCATTTATGATTTTAAAGCTACTGTGCCTTCAGTTTGCCTTTTTTATCTGTCACGCCTATTATTTTTCCCAAACTTTCTTTATTGATTTTCTAAGTATAGGCATTATACAGTGACAACAATGCAAAAACAGTAAACCAGAAGTACATGATGCAACTGCTAGTGGAAAAAACAATATCTCTGAGACACAGTTCACACTTGTTTGAGAAAATAATCAGATGTAATGTCACTGTTAGAGCGGTAAAAGTGCAAGTACATACCCTTAACTCATATAACACCCCCTCCAAGTATCCCCAAACCACTAATTAGCATGAGCGTTGATGTGGGCGTTGCTAAAGGTGCGTTTAGTGGTGGCGCTATCAGACTGACGAAACAGTAAATCAATATCCCATACCCAAAAAACAGGTAACAATTCCATTAGGTGTCAGGTCTGGAAATGGTAGAGTGCTCTAGTATATATGGGGAAGGTGAATAATGGTAGACAAGTAGATAGGAATTGAACAAGGGAACCCCAGAAGTATTCAATATTGTTACACTTTTCCTGGAGCACATTGGTCATTCTCTCCATAGTGAGAGCTTGCCAGAGGTGGGTGTGTCATTGGAACATCGAAGGGGTCTTAGGTTTCCTCCACACCACAGCCAGCACTGTCTTAACCACTCCCAAGCAGAGCCACAGGATGGAGCGGTTGCTAGTGATCTGGTGTTTGTGGCTCTTGTCACATAACCCCAAGAGAGCTTGGGAATGGATATCCCAACATTTCTTTAAACTGGGCTAGTATCTCAGAACAATATGGGGCAAGTATTGGACAATCTAACTAAGTATGGCAGGTCAGAACTTTTTTCGCCCATTGAAAGGGGGAAGATCGCGTTATCACCTCCATCTCACTCGTAGGAAGAGTGAAGTTAACTAGGGAGGACTTGTGGAGATTCATATGAAAACCCACCATCAGTTTGTAAGTATTACGTTCAGCCCATAGGGCCTCCAAGGAGGTCTGGAGACATGAGGGACAGAAATATATAATCTGCAAACATAGGGCCTCATTTATGAGGCCCTTGTGCCACCACAGCATCACGTTTAGCTTCGCTCCAGTGGGGCTGTGCCCTACTCCAAATCTATAAGGTGGCAGTAGGCCACTTTACGTGACTCAACGCGGCCTTGTAAATATAGGTTGCTCCGATGCAGTTTTCTGTTGCAAAGGGATGTCCAATGGGTGTTTGCTGTGGGTGTAACCACACAACACCCATTGCTTTTTGACACTGCCCCAGATTAACAAGAAATTGTAAACCTGAGGCAGCACCAAAAACTACCACCACCCCAGGGGTGGAGTTAAAATGGTGCAACAAGGAGAAATACTTTTATTTCGTCTCATGTTTTGCTCTTTCAATGTGTGCTGTATTCTGCACATAAAAGGAGTGTGAGAAACTGGGGCTGATTGCAGAGGCCCCATAACTTTTTGCCCCCATTTTCCACTTTATGCTGGTGTTTTCCTGACTCTGATGGTGCCCTGGGTACTGCTAACCAGTCCCAGGGCCTGTGCTCTGTGTAAAATGGATATGCAAATTAGGCTAATTATAATTGGCTAAGTTAACCTACCTATAAGTCCCTAGTATATGGTAGGGCATGTAGGTTTAGGGGCCACAGCATAGGTGGTGCACACCTAGGTGCATTGCTGAGGTGCCCAGTGTCATTTTAAAAGCAAGCCTGCCTTGCTGGCTGCTTTTAAATTAAAGTTATATGCAAATTCGACTTTGGAATTAAAGGTACTTCCAAAGTTTTAAACTACCTTATTTTTACATATAAGTCACCCCTAAGGTGTGCCCTATGTGCCCCTAGGGCTGGGTGCCATGTAACTATAAGCAGGGACTTTATAAAAATAGATTTATAAGCCCTGGTGAGGTAAAAACAGCCAAATTCGTTTTTCCCTCATTGAAGTAAATGGCCTTCATAGGCTAGAATGGGCAGACTTTATTTTAAATTTTAAAGTCTCCTTAAATGTTACATACCAAGAATTTGGTATCAAATTGATTGTTATAATAAATCCCACAACTTCCAGTTGTTGGATTTAATATAACTAGTGCAGGTAAAAAGTTTAGATTTACCTAAAAAGTTGCCAATTTCAGCTCTGCATTGTTTTTGCTGCTGTGCTCTGATTGGCCAGCCTGCAGCAGCTTCTGCCAGGCCACTTTAATGAGGTGTGAAGTGGCCTGGCTTCACACAAAGGAATGTGCTTGGGGGAGAGAATCTCCCCTCAGCAGATGGTGAGGCAGGAAGGGGGAGGGCTGCCAAACTGGTCTTCAAAGGCAGAGAAGGACATCTGGAGCACCCAGCAACACCCCCACATCCTGCAACCCCAGACAGCTAGGTGCCCCCTTGATTAGATTAGGAGAGGGCAGGAGAGGGGTGTGTTTATGATTTTTAGCCACACCAGTGGGTGGGCTCAGCCAGATCTCTCCTCCAAAAATCAGATTCATCCATTTTGGATTTTTAGAGACTGTTGCCTTCTGGGATGGATTTTTGCCACACTTCCCAGGAAGTGGTCATCACAGGGGGACGACCCTGTCCCTGATTGGAGAACCAGGGCCCCCCTGCTTTTCACCCAGGAGCAAGGATAAAACTGGCAGACCTGCACCCACGCCTCAGATCCCCACCAAATTTCAAGAAGAAAGAACTACAAGGAGAAGAAGGACTGCCCTGCTGGACCCCTGGCCTGCACCTGGACCCTGCACTCAGAAAGACTGCACCAGCTGCACACTTGGGCTTCACCACAAGAAGGACTTTGCCTGGCTTCCACTGGTTCAAGGAGGGACTCCCTGTTTGCTACAGGTGAAAAATTGCTAACCAGAGTCCCCTGCACCAACTCCTGAAAAAGTGACCAGCTGACCACTGTCCAGTGGCCAAAAAGGAGTTTGCGCCAGGTGCATTCTGGGAGTTGAAGTCCGCACTTCCCAAGGACCATCACAGAACTTCTGGACCCTTGGGGTGAGCTGTGGACCCCAAAAGAACCTTAAAAGAACATCTGGGTGAAGCCCCAGAAGTTTGGAAAAGATTGGAGAAATTTTGGAAAAAAGCTCCATAAAGTGACCGACCCGACGCGGAAATTCTAGCCGGCTTGCCTCAACCGCGACCCGGCCTGACTTCGTGGTTCGTCCCGGTAAAGAAAAACATCCAAAAAAGAGACTAAGTCCGAACGTAAAAAGTTGACCGGGACCTCCCAGCCATCGTATCCGAGAAGGGCTCCATGGACGTCGGATCAAGATCCAGGTTTACCCCGGTCGAAGGATTTTCATCTCGAAAAAACGACTAAGTCCGAAGGTAAAAATCACCACCGAGGAAACCGACTTCGCGTATCCGGACAAGGGCTCCAGGAGGTCGGATTCAACTGGCAGGTTCGTCCCGGTGAAGAAAAACTTCAAAATAAAGACTAAGTCAGAAGGTAACTTTTTAACCGAGGCCTCCCGCGACTTGTAGCCGAGCAGGGCTCCATCGCGGTCGGCCTGAAAGTTTGACTTTGCCCCGGTCCTGGTGCAACCAGATGACCCGATTGGCGCTTTTTGTTTCTAAGCGCTAGAAAATAATAATACTTTAAAAATTCATATCTCCGGTTCCCCTGAACCGATTTTAATCGTTTTTGTGTCATTTTAAAGATAAAAATATAAGCTATTTTTATAAATTGGTTTTGGATTTTTAAACTGTTTCCTGTGTTTTATTTAATTACTGTTTTGTGATATTTGAATGCTTTACACTTTGTCTCCTAAGTTAAGCCTTGACGCTCGATGCCAAGCTACCAAGGGTAGAGCTGGGATTAATTTACTGAGACCTAACTGTACTTTTGTGGAGGTTTGTGGCTTGTTGCTAGGTGTAGGTACCTACCTGCCCTACCAATAACCCATTTTCCAACATAATTGGAAGCAGCGACGGGATCCTGTACTTGTGTTCAATATCACGTTACAGTTTTAGATAAAACAAATTAAAAATCCTTTAAATTGTCCTAGTGCAAAAATTGTTTTTAATTTTTAATTTAAATTTTTTTTTTTTAATTAATTTGGATTAATTTCAATTATTGAATTTTTGTAATTTTTCTAAATTCTTGTTACCAATTTTTGCAAAAAGTTTTTGTTGACACAAAACTAGGGAACCATGGAGCTTGATCTGGCTAGCCTACCCACACTGACAGTAGTCCAGCTTAGGGGGTTGTGTATTGAGAGGGGGTTGCCTGCAACCCCTGATCTCAGGAAGCAAATCCTGATTAAATCCCTGACAGCATGGGCTGAGGCCCAAGAGGTAGAGACAGAGGAAGCTCCAGAGGAGGAAGAAAAAGAGGAAGATGCTAACTCTAACCACTCAGGGGAGGGAAGGCATCAGACCCCAAGTGAGGGAGAGGAGGAACGGTCCTCAATGGATACAGTCACTAGGGGCAGACCCAAAGCTAGTGGTAGGAAGAGGGTCCTTTCAGGAGGAGAGAACCCATCCATCAGGGAAAGAGAGCTGGAAGCCCAGCTAGCCTACATAGCTTTGGAAGCAGAGAAGCTGGCCCTAGAAAAGAAAAAGTGGGCATACAAAGAAAAAAGAGATGGAAGCAGCGATAAAGAAGCTGAGGTGTCCATGGGTGGGGGAGTTTGCCCCAGATTACCCAAGGGGGTGGTCCCTGCTTATGTAGAGGGGGATGACATAGATAAGTGGCTGGAGGCCTTTGAGAGGGCACTCCAAATGAGAAGGGTTAGGCCTCAATACTGGGGTTCCCTTTTGTGGGAGTTGGTCCCCAACTCAGGGAGGGATAGGCTTCTGACCTTAAGGGGGGAGGAGGCAGATTCATACCCTAGTATGAAAAGGTGCTTAGCCAAGAAGTTTGGTCTGACCCCAGAGCAATATAGAATGAAGTTCAGGGACACCCAGAAGGTCAGTACCCAGTCTTGGGTTGACTTTGTAGACACCTCACTAAAGGCACTGGAGGGCTGGATTATTGGCAACAAAGTTAATACTTATGAGGGGTTATACAATCTGATCATGAGAGAGCACATCTTGACCAATTGTATCCAAGAAAGTTACGCCAGCATCTAGTGGACTCTAAGCTGACCAACCCTACAGAGCTAGGGGAGGCAGCTGATGAGTGGTTGAGAACCAGGGTGGTTGTCAAGTCCCAGGGGGGAGACTCCAAGAAGGGGGGGACAGGTCCCCAAAAACCTAAGGAGGGAGGTGGTAAGCCCACCACAGAGACTCCCTCTGTACCCCAGAACCCTAAGAAGGAGGAGAGTAAATCCCACTCCCAATCTGACATGCAGAGACAGGGAGACCCAGGGTTAAAAAAGCTCTTGGACAGTAGGGCTTGCTTTGACTGTCAGCAGACAGGTCACTTCAGAGGAGATGCAGCCTGTCCAAGGAAAGTGGTTAGCACTGGGCTGTCCAGTGTAGCCATAGAGGAGGATTCCTCAGATGATGAAGTCCTCCTAGCATTGTGCTGGGAGACAGGACCAGATGGTAAGCTGGTGATCCCTGAGGGTGGGAGTAGGCACTTCCACCACATTCAAGTGAATGGGATCCCTACCACTGGCCTGAGAGACACCTGTGCCAGTCACACTGTAGTGAGTGACCGGTTAGTGACCCCAGACATGTATGTCCCAGGAAAGACAAAGAAAGTCAGGATAGCCACAGGGGAGGTCACCTCCAAACCTGCAGCCATAGTGCCCCTAGAGAGGGAGGGTATCCTTGACTGGATTAGGGTGGTAGTCAGTGCTGACCTTCCCCTAGATTGTATCCTGGGCAATGACCTCCCAGAGGTGAGTCTGGTCACAGATGGGGTGGTCGCCCAGGGCGCCCCCCCAACCCAAAGTCCTGGGGAGTCAGTCCCTACAGTTAGGAGACAGGGGTCCCCAAGAAAAGGAAAGAAGAAAAGGAAGGGTAGGCCACTCTTAAAGAGAGTTCCAGGGAGCCAAGGGCCTTCTGCCCCAGTAAGGGGGGAGCCCAGAGTTGGCACTGGTGAGGCCTCACCTGACCCCAAAGAAGTCCTGAGTAGTCAGGCAGCTGTCCAGATGCAAGGTGTTGCCCCTGCACTGACAGAAGGGAGAGTGGAAGGAGGGTGTCTGCCACAAGAGGTGGTAGCCCCCCACTCTAGACAGCAAGAGGGGTGCCAGGACCCCAAAGATGCCCCTAAAGCAGCTCAGCCACCTGTCAGTGGAGATCTTAGGGTGTGGTTCTGGGTACTGACAGCTGTCAGTAGCCTCTGCTGGGTGCTAGCCTTCCTGGCAGCACTGTACCTGGCCTGGGAGGCAGACCCCAAGGCCAATAGCAAAGTAGGCCCCCTGACCCTATTGGTCATGGTGGAGTTGCTCAAGTGTTGGGTGACCTCTTTGGGTAAGCTAGGTGTTGCCCTAGCAAAGTTTGGAGTAGGGGAGGTGGGCACCTCACTACCCAAGTTGGCAGAGAGAGAGGAGGAAGACCCCCCTAGAGGGAAGTTTCAGTTTGAGTTGGGTCCTTTTACTGTTGGGATGGCTTCACTACCCAGAGGGAGTGACCCTGACAGGAGGATATAAGGCAGAGTAGGCCCTGCAAAGGGACAGCCAGTTTTCTTCACTGTCTTCCTCGCCTAACAAGCCAGGAAGACTCTCCCAGGGTTGGGCTGAGTCTCCTGGGCGTGTGGGCTGGGGGGGGGTTGTGTGAGAAACTGGGGCTGATTGCAGAGGCCCCATAACTTTTTGCCCCCATTTTCCACTTTATGCTGGTGTTTTCCTGACTCTGATGGTGCCCTGGGTACTGCTAACCAGTCCCAGGGCCTGTGCTCTGTGTAAAATGGATATGCAAATTAGGCTAATTATAATTGGCTAAGTTAACCTACCTATAAGTCCCTAGTATATGGTAGGGCATGTAGGTTTAGGGGCCACAGCATAGGTGGTGCACACCTAGGTGCATTGCTGAGGTGCCCAGTGTCATTTTAAAAGCAAGCCTGCCTTGCTGGCTGTTTTTAAATTAAAGTTATATGCAAATTCGACTTTGGAATTAAAGGTACTTCCAAAGTTTTAAACTACCTTATTTTTACATATAAGTCACCCCTAAGGTGTGCCCTATGTGCCCCTAGGGCTGGGTGCCATGTAACTATAAGCAGGGACTTTATAAAAATAGAGTTATAAGCCCTGGTGAGGTAAAAACAGCCAAATTCGTTTTTCCCTCATTGAAGTAAATGGCCTTCATAGGCTAGAATGGGCAGACTTTATTTTAAATTTTAAAGTCTCCTTAAATGTTACATACCAAGAATTTGGTATCAAATTGATTGTTATAATAAATCCCACAACTTCCAGTTGTTGGATTTAATATAACTAGTGCAGGTAAAAAGTTTAGACTTTACCTAAAAAGTTGCCAATTTCAGCTCTGCATTGTTTTTGCTGCTGTGCTCTGATTGGCCAGCCTGCAGCAGCTTCTGCCAGGCCACTTTAATGAGGTGTGAAGTGGCCTGGCTTCACACAAAGGAATGTGCTTGGGGGAGAGAATCTCCCCTCAGCAGATGGTGAGGCAGGAAGGGGGAGGGCTGCCAAACTGGTCTTCAAAGGCAGAGAAGGACATCTGGAGCACCCAGCAACACCCCCACATCCTGCAACCCCAGACAGCTAGGTGCCCCCTTGATTAGATTAGGAGAGGGGTGTGTTTATGATTTTTAGCCACACCAGTGGGTGGGCTCAGCCAGATCTCTCCTCCAAAAATCAGATTCATCCATTTTGGATTTTTAGAGACTGTTGCCTTCTGGGATGGATTTTTGCCACACTTCCCAGGAAGTGGTCATCACAGGGGGACGACCCTGTCCCTGATTGGAGAACCAGGGCCCCCCTGCTTTTCACCCAGGAGCAAGGATAAAACTGGCAGACCTGCACCCACGCCTCAGATCCCCACCAAATTTCAAGAAGAAAGAACTACAAGGAGAAGAAGGACTGCCCTGCTGGACCCCTGGCCTGCACCTGGACCCTGCACTCAGAAAGACTGCACCAGCTGCACACTTGGGCTTCACCACAAGAAGGACTTTGCCTGGCTTCCACTGGTTCAAGGAGGGACTCCCTGTTTGCTACAGGTGAAAAATTGCTAACCAGAGTCCCCTGCACCAACTCCTGAAAAAGTGACCAGCTGACCACTGTCCAGTGGCCAAAAAGGAGTTTGCGCCAGGTGCATTCTGGGAGTTGAAGTCCGCACTTCCCAAGGACCATCACAGAACTTCTGGACCCTTGGGGTGAGCTGTGGACCCCAAAAGAACCTTAAAAGAACATCTGGGTGAAGCCCCAGAAGTTTGGAAAAGATTGGAGAAATTTTGGAAAAAAGCTCCATAAAGTGACCGACCCGACGCGGAAATTCTAGCCGGCTTGCCTCAACCGCGACCCGGCCTGACTTCGTGGCTCGTCCCGGTAAAGAAAAACATCCAAAAAAGAGACTAAGTCCGAACGTAAAAAGTTGACCGGGACCTCCCAGCCATCGTATCCGAGAAGGGCTCCATGGACGTCGGATCAAGATCCAGGTTTACCCCGGTCGAAGGATTTTCATCTCGAAAAAACGACTAAGTCCGAAGGTAAAAATCACCACCGAGGAAACCGACTTCGCGTATCCGGACAAGGGCTCCAGGAGGTCGGATTCAACTGGCAGGTTCGTCCCGGTGAAGAAAAACTTCAAAATAAAGACTAAGTCAGAAGGTAACTTTTTAACCGAGGCCTCCCGCGACTTGTAGCCGAGCAGGGCTCCATCGCGGTCGGCCTGAAAGTTTGACTTTGCCCCGGTCCTGGTGCAACCAGATGACCCGATTGGCGCTTTTTGTTTCTAAGCGCTAGAAAATAATAATACTTTAAAAATTCATATCTCCGGTTCCCCTGAACCGATTTTAATCGTTTTTGTGTCATTTTAAAGATAAAAATATAAGCTATTTTTATAAATTGGTTTTGGATTTTTAAACTGTTTCCTGTGTTTTATTTAATTACTGTTTTGTGATATTTGAATGCTTTACACTTTGTCTCCTAAGTTAAGCCTTGACGCTCGATGCCAAGCTACCAAGGGTAGAGCTGGGATTAATTTACTGAGACCTAACTGTACTTTTGTGGAGGTTTGTGGCTTGTTGCTAGGTGTAGGTACCTACCTGCCCTACCAATAACCCATTTTCCAACAAGGAGCAAATCACCATTAATCATTGTTTATGTACAGGAAGGTGTCCCTTCCTACTCAAATGCTATCACCCCTGCAACCCGTGAGGGTGGCTGCATTGGTGCTAGGCAGCTAATTTAGCACCGGCAGAGGGGAAAACACAGGGGTGTGCCATATTCTTGTTAATACGATGCATCCCTGCGATTTGTAAATGACACAGCTTGTGTAGCAATATTGTTTGCAGCACCATGCTCCGCCATTTCCTACTAAATGAGGCCCATAGTTATTTTATGTTCCACCGAGCTAAAAGATAGGCTATGGATGGAGAGGTTTGCTCTCACTCTGGCAGCCACAAGTTAAATACTAGGGGTAAAAAAAGCAGTGATAATGGGCATCCCTGTTTCGTTCCTGGCTCAAGGCTAAAAAGGTAGAAGCTGTACCCTTTACCAGCACCCATGAACAGGAAGGCCCACGTGGAAGGCCCAGTCCACCTGGTTGAATGCTTTCTTGGTGTCTAGCGCCAAGAGAATAGACAATCCACAAATTATCATGTGTCTTTCTCCCATTAATGAAGCCAGATTGATCAATCCTGGCATGATGTCTTCCAGCCTATTAAACAAAATCTTAGTGTGGAGTTTAGCATTGAGGTTAAGCAGCGCAATAGGTCAATAAGACACACAGAGACATGGATCTTTACTGGGTTTTGATATGATGGACACTAGTGCTTCCCCCGTAGTTTGTGTCACACCTGTAGAATTTGCTATGTAGTTAAAGAGGGAAGTCAAATGGGGTAGCAGATCAAAGCTAAATGTTTTGTAGGATTGGGCCATGAACCCAACCAGTCCAGGCCATTTATGTAGTTTAAGAGCAGCTATCACAGCTGGATTTCATCATCTCTAATGGAGCTGTCAAGGAGTTTATGTGGGTCCAGGGTCACTCGTGGGAGGTTTATGCCATGTAGATAGGCCAGTTGTAACTTCTTGTCAGTGAGGTCTGCAGTATATAAATGTTTGTAGAAGCCAGGAAAGGCCTAGGCTTCACCATCTTCTGTTGTGACAGTTTCCCCAGAGTTTAAGTGCAATTGGCCGACATATTCCTTTTAGTTTTTAACTCAGAACTATTACACCAAACATGGGCCTACCTTGTTCCTTTGTGCATATGTGTTTTTAGGGTGCAGTAAGGTTAATGTTGCCCTCTTCACCAACTGTAGAAACAGATGCACAACCACGAACATCTACTTCCAAAAGAAAAAATGTTTGACATTTCTTAATTAAATTATTTAAAGAGTTAGGGTCCGATTACAAATTTGTGGGTCAGTGCACTGCTATGGTGGTGGCAACGGTGCGACTGCAATCGGCTTGGCGATCAGACCACTCTATTACAATGTTGGCGGGCCCATAGAGCAAAGACTGCTGCTATTCTGTGTTCATCGCTAGGCAGCGCAGACCGCCACAGTAATGAGGCAGGACAAACAGGCTGGCAGATCCACTGTTTCCCACTGTGATCATGGCGATCCTACCACCATGTCCTAGATGGCAGAAACAGAGAGAATAAAGGAAGCAACTCACCTGTGGGCAGTGTTACACATCCTGTGCCACCATGGAGCCCATCACACATGTCCTGCTGCTGCTCTTCGAAGGTACCCAAAATCCACATGCCGTGGATGCAACTGATGGAAAGTACGTAACACCTACCTGTGTGTGTTCTATGACACATCCATACATATGCGTGTTCAATCTGATGTAAGCCCATGGCATGTGTGCATTGTGAGGGTGTCAGTTGAATTGGTAGATGTGATGTTGCTGTTGTGTGACACAATGTTGTCTACGCTTCACTGTCCCTGTGCCTGAGATGGGCAGATGTGTGTTTTTGTGGAGTGTGGCATTACAGTGTCAGCGACCTGCCCAAAATGGGTATTTTGTGGCTGTGAATGTGTCATTCTTTGTGAATGAATCGGACTGTGGACAAAATGACATGTGTACTTGGTGTCCATGATGTGACCTCCTTATCATGTGGGCAACCGCACAACGATCCGTTGGCAGATAGTAGCGCTGTCGTACACATCTTAGGGGAGGCAAGCAATGGGCACGAAGTACACAGTCTGAAACATACATCAAGACAGACACATTTGCAGTCACAATACTCCCCTTTTGGGCAGCTCCATCATAACACACTCACATTCTACACAGACCATATATATATATATAGGTATATATATATATCTCTCTCTCTCTCTCTCTCTCTCTCTCAATATATATATATATATATATATATATATATAAATTCTAAACAACTAACAAACCATTAAAAAAAAGAAAAACTTACCTTCAAATTCAGTGTTCAGGCAATTGTTATTCAGGCTAAATCGTTGTTTAGACAGTAGTTGTTCAGTACTTCGTTGCAGAGACTTTTTAACTGTTTAGCAGTAGTGGTTTATGCAAGTAGTTGTTTAGGACCTAGTTGTTCCATCACATATTCCAACCCATCACACTGCTCATGCCCTACAATGAATAGGCTGGCTTACTGACATCTTGTGGGATGTGCTCTAGCCACCTGAATGAGGTGTGAACCACTATGAGACAATCACACCTCTGTGGCTTCTGCAGGGTAGACTCCTTAGGCATGAATGGACCAACACATTCACACTATGTGATGATGACTCCCTGCACACTGTCCCTACAGGCTACTGCCAGAGCACAAACTCCAAAATCACACATGGGTAAAAATGAAAGAACTGGCATGGTGGGCACACAAAGTATTTACTCTGTCCATGTGTGGACATTTGCAATAAACAATGCAGACTCATGCCACTTCAGGGGGTGGGGTTCTGTGGTATCTACCTTTACCACAGAACATGCTTTTAGACATTTGTGTCTATCCGACAGAGATGTCATCAGAAAAAAAAGACTTGCATTCACAATTTTCTGCTATATGACCAAGCTACAGAGTCACACACCAGGGTCTACCTGGACTCAACACACTTTCTGCACTGTGAGACTGTCATGTATGCAACAAGCCTGCACAGCACAAATGTGACCTGTGTGAAGGTGGCAACAGGGCTGTGGGGAGTCAGGGACACAAATTGACAATTATACCAAGTGCACATGTGGACTAGATCAATAACTTACCTCTCAACCCATTACCAATTTGAGAAAAGGAATGAGGCATTCTTGGCAGCAGCTTACAACAGAGCCTCATATTTGCCACATCACAGGATCTGCTGGAGTATAGGGAGTCGGCACAGTGCCACAGTTTCATAGATACCGATACCCCTCACAAGCCTAGAGTATGGCCACTGCTACGAGATACATGTGACAGGCCCTGGTCTCTGCAGGCTGAGCAATCAGAACATACATGCCATCCCTTTTCAATCACTTCCATGCATAACAGAACATCATGTAGCCAGCAGCAAATTGGCATTTGGTGAGTATGGCAATCTGGAGGGCAGAGATGGTGATGACATGCCTTACAAACAACAGTCTAGCAAAGGCAGATGTGCTAAAAAATATCCGTGGCAACATACACATATCACATTACTAACAACTGGCACATACAAGATACATACTGGCAGAAAACTGGGCTGATTGCAGTAGCCCCCTAACTTTTTGCCCCCTTTTTTCACTTTTTGCTGGTGTTTTCCTGTCTCTGATGGTGCCCTGGGTATTGCTAACCACCCCAGGCCCCAGGGCCTGTGCTTTGTGTAAAATGAGTATGCAAATTAGGCTAATTGTAATTGGCTATGCCAACCGACCTTTAAGTCCCTATAATATGGTAGGGCATGTACGTTTAGGGACCCCAGCATAGGCAGTGCCCCCATAGGTGCACTGCTGAGGTGCCCAGGGTCTTTTTAAAGGCAGGCCTATCTTGCTGGTTGCTTTTAAATGAAAGTTACATGAAAATTAGACTTTGGAATTAAAAGTACTTTCAAAGTCTTAAACTACGTTATTTTCACATATAAATCACCCCTCAGGTGTACCCTAAGTGCCTCCAGGGTGTGTGCAGGGTACTTATGAGCAGGGACCTTATAAAATATGTTTTATAAGCCCTAGTGATGACAAATAGCCAAATTCATGTTTCCCTTGTTGTAGTGAAAAGGCTTCATAGGCTAAACTGGGGAGACTTTATTTTAATTAACAAAATCTCCAAAGGAGCAAAATATTGCATGTTTGGTCTCAAACTGATTGTTATAATAAATGTGACAACTTGCCATTGCTGGATTTAATATAACTAGTTCAGGGAAAGAGAGCTAGAACTCATTCTGAAAAGGTACCTGTTTCAGCTCCGTAGTTCCCTTCTCTGATTGTCCAGCCTCTAGTAGCCTGGCAAGGTTGCCTTGATAACGTGTGAAGTGGCCTGGGTTGAACTCAAAGGAAGTGCCTGGGGGAAGAGATCTGCCTCAGCAGATGAGATGGTGAAACAGGATGGGGGCAGAGCAGCCAAACTGGTCTTTGAAGGAGGGAAGGACATTTGGAGCAGCTCAGGACCTCCCCCTTTTCCTGCAAACCCAGACAACCAGGTGCCCTCTTGATTAAATTAGGAGAGGGCAGAAGAGGGGTGTGTTAAGGATTTTCAGCCACACCAGTGAGTGGGCTCAGCCAGACCTAACCTCCAAAATTCAGTTTCTTTCATGTTGGATTTGTAAGGAATGTTGCTCCCTGGGATTGATTTTTGCCACATTTCCCAGGACATGGTCATACAAGGAGTTAGAGGCCTGTCTGTGATTGGACAGTTGCCCGTCTGCTTTTCACAGTTGGAGCAAGGATAAATTTGGTAAAGCTGTAAACACACCTCAGGTCCCTACAAGAAACAACATCAGAAGAAGAAGGACTGCCCTGCTGGACCCCTGACCTGCACCTGGACAGTGTACTCTGAAGGACTGCACCAACTGCACAATTGGGCTTCACCACAAAAAGGACTTTGTGTGTCTTCATCTGGTTCAAGAAGGGACACCCTGATTGCTACAGGTGCAAAATAACTAACCTGAGTCCCTGCATTAAAACCTGAAGGAACCGACCAGCTGACCAGTGGCTAGTGGTCATTTTTGGATTTGAACCAGATACATTCTGGGAGTTGGAATCCTAGCCCTCAAGGAGCAACGCAATGCTTCTGGAACCTTAGGGTGAGCTGTGGACTCCTAAAGGACCTTCAAAGACTTTTTGGAGAAATTTTGGAAAAAAGCTCCATAAAGGGACCGACCTGCCCTGGGGAGTCAAGCCGGCTTACCTCAACCGCAACCTGGCCTGACTTGCAGGCTCATCTCACTGAAAAGCTCTGGAGCCCCAGACTTCCAGGATTTCACCAGGTGCTTCTGGAAAGATGATCCGATGATTTTGCATCGATATCGGCTTGCTGAGGACGGTCGACCCCTGTCGGAAGAAAAAAGCTCCAAAAAAGTGACAATGTCCGAACGTAAAAAGTTGACCGTGATTTCCCATGCAGCGTATCCAAGTAGGGCTCCAGGGACATCAGATCAAGATTCAGCTTTGGCCTGCACGAAGATTTCCATCCTGAAAAATTGTCTAAGTCTGAAGGTAGAATTCTTCACTGAGGTCTGCTGCAATGCATATCCAAAGAAGGCTCCAGGTAGGTCAGATCGGATTGGTGATTTTGTCCAGCTGAAGAAAATCTTCAAGAAAAAGACTAAAGCCCTCATTACAACATTAGGAGTAAGTGCCGCTTACCGCCATGCTGACTGCTGCCAACATACCGTGACCGCAGCAGTATTACGCTACCCGTATTATGACCCAGACATAGACATCCGCCACTATACAGACACACACACAAGTTTGCCAGCCCAAAGGTCAGTGATAAACTGGCGGTACCAAAACCCACACCGTAATGCCAACAGAAATAAGCCCACAGCATCATGACCCACGAATCACCGCGGCAGTCATTCAACCACGGTAAACCATTGGCGGTACAGACCGCCACACTCAAAATACACACACACACACATACAAAACTATACCACATTGGACAATTCAAACTACACACACCTGACACACATACACACACCACACCCACATCAATATAAAACACACACCCACACTACCCACAACCCTTTACAACCCAAAGATTTTGGCGAATGAGGGAGAGACAAGCCAGGAACACCCACTGAATCTGAGCCATAAAACACCATCACACACACCCCATCCAGGCACCTCACAGCACACACCCCAACACATCACCCTACACACCCTCACACACACCACTCACACTACACCCATGGCACCACAAAGACACCCCAGGTTCTCAGAGGAGGAGGTAAGGGTCATGGTTGAGGAAATCATCAGGGTAGAGCAACAGCTATTCGGATCACAGGTGCAGTAGACTTCTATTGCAAGGAAGATGGAGCTATGGCGGAGAGAACCCAAGGACAAGGGATGACATCAGGAAGATGTGGAACGACCTACGGGGGAAGGTACGTTCTGTGTTTGCAAGACACCAGATAGCTGCACAGAGGACTGGCGGGGGACCCCCACCTCCTCCCCCACAACTAACAACATGGGAGGAGCAAGTCTCGGCAATCATGCACCCTGAGGGCCTGACAGGAGTAGCAGGAGGACTGGACTCTGGTAAGTCAAATCTTTACTACTTTATCTCCCACCCTACCTGCATGCCATCACAAACAACAACCTCTACCTTCACCCCGATCACCCCACCACCTCACATATGCTCCACCATCACAACCCACCCATCCCAATACCAAGCCCTGCAGGCAACACCAATGCATGGACCCCCATCACAGACCTGCATGGACACCCATCACCAAGGCATGCACACTAGTGACAATCACTTAGCCAAATATCACAACTCACACAAGCCAAAGCTACCTTGCTAATAACAACCATAGAGGGAAACATGCCCATGCACAAGATGGCACACGCAGAAACAATAATACTGTATTTACATCCCCACAGGACCCCCACTCAACGTCACCGGAGAGGAGGTGCCAGCCACATCCAGTCCCCCCCAGAAGAGACCCACAGTGATGACAGCAGCTCTGCACACCTGGATCACGATGACCAAGCTGGCCCATCAGGGACCTCTGGACAGTCGGTTACCCAGGCACAGTCACAACCCACCACAGAGCCTCCCCCCTCAGGAAACACCACCGCAGCACCCACCCAGAGGGCCCTTCCTTCTGTCCCCAGGACACGTCAATCAGCAGTATGTCCACCACTACAGGCAATACAGGCAACCCCACAAACACAGGACAATCACGGACCTGGGGTCAGAGGCAGTGGCCACACAGTTCAGGGGACAGAGGCACAGAACAACAGGGAAGCTGGGAGGACTGCTGTGCGACAGGGGGAGGACAGATCCAGGGAACCAACTCTCCACGAGGCACTCACCAACATCCTGGGAGCATATCACCATCCCCAGGAGACCATGGGCCAGATACTGGCCAAATTGCAGGAGACCCAGTGGCTGTAGGAGGGACAGTACCTGGGGATCAGGGAGGACCTGAGAGACATCCAGACCACCCTGGTCACCATTGAAGGGGTGCTGGGTGACATGGCCAACACAACGAGGGAGGCAGTGGCACAACAACAGGCCCCTGACACTAGCAACACCGAAGAACAGCCCTCCACCTCCGCCGACGCTATTGGACAAGAGGCCCCACCACAGGAACAACAGGTCACCAGCACCCCACCCCCTGCAGAAGGAGAACCACCCTGCAAATGGTCCCTGCGATCCAGGCCGAAGCCAGATAACATTGCCAAGACCCCCGCCAGGAAATAAGACTCTCCTGATTGTCAACCTTCTGTCCCCATCTGTCACCCTGTCCATCTTGAACTTCAATTGCTCCACTTCCTTTGCCCCCTTGGACAATGTACCTGTGATACAAATAGACTGGACTCTACACTGGACTTTCCTCCATCTGCAACCCAGCCCATTGCAATACTCCCTCCACTTATTAGCACCTAAATAAACACCCTTGGAACAAATTCAAGTAAGGAGTCTGTCAACTGTTTGAAATATGTATTGTGTATATGTATTAGTTTAACAAACTGTAAACATTGCAATTCAAATGTACTGTTATATTTACATAGGTATGACCTGTAGTGGCAGCGGTAAACACACCAGGAGCCAGAGTGGGGCACAGAGATCTGAAAATAGAGATGCCAAAGGGAACAGGAAGTGGCCATAAAAATAGGGAAATCAGGCTACCATGTTCAATGTCCAACACAAAACTGCAATGGAAGGTGAAGTTACAATGTCTTACCTGTGTGTCACTGGAAGTACTGTTGAATTAGTGTAGTTCTGTTGTGCACATCCTCTTCCTCTGCCTCCTCTTCATCACTGTCCACAGGTTTCACCGCTGCCACACGACCATCCCCAGGTTCATCCGCCTGCAGAAAAGGCACCTGGTGTCTCAAGGCCAGAGTGTGCAACATGCAACATGCAACGATGATCTAGGACACCTTCTTGGGTGAGTAGTACAGGGATCCACCTGTCAGATGGAGGCACAGGAATCTGGCCTTCAGGAGGCCAAAGGTTCGCTCAATGATCCTCCTTGTTCACCGATGTGCCTCATTGTAATGTTCCTCTGCCCTTGTCCTGGCATTCCTCACTGGGGTCAGTAGCCATGAGAGGTTGGGTTAACCAGAGTCACCTGCAAATATCGAGGGATACTTGTTAGCCACACACTCACACTTAGGGCCAAACCCACACCCATATACCTACATCAACTGGGTGGGGACCATGGGCTCACCTATTAGGCACACTCTGTGCCTCTGGAGTTGAGACATCACATTTGGGATGCTGTTATTCCACAAGATAAAGGCATCATGCACAGACCCAGGATACTTTGCATTGACATGGGAGATGTACTGTTCCGCCAAACTCACCAGCTGCACATTCAGAGACTGAAAGCATTTCTATTTCTGAACACTTGTTCTTTTCTCCGGGGGAGACAAATGCAATATGTGTACCATCAATGGCTCCAATGATGTTGGGGATATGTCTCATTGCATAGGCTTCAGCCTTCACTGTAGCCAAATCCTCCACCTGGGGGAATACGATGTAGCTGCGCATTTGTTTCAGCAGGGCAGACGACACTCTGGTCAGCACGTTTGAGAACATAGACTGTGACATCCCTCATGCCATGGCCACTGTCGCTTGGAAAGAAACACTTGCCAAGAAATGGAGCACTGATAGGACCTGAACTAGAGGGGGGATACCTGTGGGGTGGCAGGTAGCTAAAATCAGGTCTGGCTCCAATTGGGCACACGGTTCTTGGATTGCGGGCCTATCAAGTCTCTAGGTCAGGATAATGTGCCTGTCCTCCATTGTCGCCAGGTCCACCAGAGGTCTGTACACGGGGGGATGTCTCCATCTCCTATTCATCCTCAGTGGTTGAACTCTAGGGTGAAAAACAGTGAGCAGAAGATCATATTCAAACATATTTCCACATTAATATACAATTTTTGCTTTACAGAAACAGTATGTGAATTCGAAAGTCAGTTGATGTGTCAATGTCTGCTGTGACGCAGCTAGGTGCCATGGCCTGTGGTCACCTGAAATGGCGGCTGCCTGACCTGTGAGGAGGGACAAGTGGAAATGAGGAAATTCCGCTGGCGTTGTGCACCGTTGCGGTTGGCGGTCGACGACCGCTGTGCAACACCGCATTGGTTATCATTGGAGCCTATGGGTTCCAGGAGCCAAGGGTGATGTATGCCGGCGGTGACGGTGTGGACCGCGGCAAACGTGACCGCCATTTTCTATGTGTTCACTCACTTGCTACCTGACCTTCAACAGGTGGGGACCTACACTGCAAGTGCTGCTGTTACCTGTGTCTGGAAGCAACAATGGCTCAAGTGTATGGGTAAAGGGCCCCTGCCTTCACTTAGGAGGAGTTGGAGAGACTGGTGGATGGGGTCCTACCCCAGTACCCTTTACTCTATGGTTCTCCAGGCAAACAGGTGAGTACAGTGTGAGAATGATGCATGGGGCATGAATGTATGGATTGCTGTGTTTAAGCCTCGTGTAGGGGGGGTCTGAGGGGTCCTGGGCAGAGTGCTGCATGTATGGTAGTCAATGTATGTGCGTAAGGGGATGGGGGGATAATGTGGGCCATGAGTATAATAGTCCAGACGGTATGACTAATACCTTTTCTGCAGTTTTTTTTCTGCAGGTCAGCGCCCATCAGAAAAAGGGTATTTGGCGTGCCATCGCCAAGGATGTGCGGGGTCTTTGATGGGCGGAGCACCCACTGCCGCAAATGGTGGGAGGAACTGCACTGCTGGGCAAGGAAGACAGCGAAGGCCCAGCAGGGGCTGTCCTCCCAACGAGGAAGGGGTGCCCATTGTTGTGAGAAGGTAGCCTCTTTCTAGCATTGTTACCCCCACTTTTGGCCTTTTTGTGAGTGTATGTCAGTGTGTTTTTACTGTCTCACTGGGATCCTGCTAGCCAGGACCCCAGTGCTCACAGTGGAAACCCTATTTGTAAGTGTGTTTGCCTGTCTCACTGGGACCCTGCTACCCAGGACCCCAGTGCTCATAGTTTGTGGCCTAAATGTGTATGCCTATGTAGTGCCTAACAGTGTTACTGAGGCTCTGCTAATCAGAACCTCAGTGCTCATGCTCTCTCTGCCTTTAAATTTGTCACTATAGGCTAGTGAATACATTTACCAATTTCAATTGGCATACTGGACCACCCTTATAAGACCCTAGTATATGATACCTAGGTACCCAGGGCATTGGGGTTCCAGGAGATCCATATGGGCTGCAGCATTTCTTTTGCCACCCATAGGGAGCTAAGACAAACCTTTACACAGGACTGCCATTGCAGCCTGCGTGAAATAACGAACACTTTATTTCACAGCCATTTTCACTGCACTTAAGTAACTTATAAGTCACCTATATGTCTAACCTTCACTTGCTGAAGGTTAGGTGCAAAGTTACTAAGTGTGAGGGCACCCTTGCACTAGCAAAGGTGCCCACAGATAGTTCAGGGCCATTTCCCCAGACTTTGTGAGTGTGGGGACACCATTACACGTGTGCACTACATATAGGTCAATACCTATATGTAGCTTCACAATGGTAACTCCGAATATGGCCATGTAACATAACATGTCTAAGATCATGGAATTGTCCCCCCATTCCAAATCTTGTATTGGGAAGCCAATTCCATGCATCCTGGGGACTCCACTATGGACCCCCAGTACTGCCAAACCAACTCTCTGGGGTTTTCTCTGGAGCTACAGTTGCTGCCACCCCACAGACAGAGTTCTGCCCTCCTGGGGTCTGGGCAGCCCAGTCCCAGGAAGGCAGAACAAAGCATTTCCTCTGAGAGCGGGGTGTTACACCCTCTCCCTTTGGAAATAGGTGTTAAAGGCTGGGGAGGGGTAGCCTCTCCCAGCCTCTGGAAATGCTGTGAAGGGCACACATGATGCCCTCCTTGCATAAGCCAGTCTACACGCATTTAGGGAACCCCAGTCCCTGCTCTGGTGCGAAACTGGACAAAGGAAAGGGGAGTGACCACTCCCCTGTCCATCACCACCCCAGTGGGGGTGCCCAAAGCTCCTCCAGTGTGTCTCAGACCTCTGCCATCTTGTTTTCAGAGGTGTGGGGGCACTCTGGAGGCCTCTCAGTGGCCAGTGCCAGCAGGTGATGTCAAAGACCCCTCCTGATAGGTGCATACCTGAATAGGTGGCCAATCCTCCTCTGAGGGCTATTTAGGGATTCTCCTGTGGGCTTCTCCTCAGATTATGACTTGCAAGAATTCATCAGGGTTTTTCTGCACTTCTCTCTTTGACTTCTGCCAAGGATCGACGGCTGACTGCTCCAGGACGCCTGCAAAACTGCAACAAAGTAGCCAGAAGACTACCAGCGACATTGTACTGCCTAATCCTGCCGGCTTTCTCAACTGTTTCCTGGTGGTGCATGCTATGGGGGCTGCCTGCCTTCACCCTGCACTGGAAGCCACAAAGAAATCTCCTGTGGTTCGACCCAAGTGACCCAGACTGTCCAGTGGTCCAACTGTCCAAATTTGGAGGCGGTAAGTCCTTGCCTCTCCTCCCCAGACAGTAATCCTGTGCACAGTGTGATCTGCAGCAACAAGGGCTTCTGTGCATATTTCCAAGAAATCCTGAATGCACAGCCAGGCCTAGGTCCCCAGCACTCCGTCCTGCGATGCTCAGCTCCCTGAGTTGATTTCCGGTGTTGTGGGACCTCTCTTTGCAGTGTTGCGACGACTGCCATGTTCAGACTTCTTGAACCTGTGTTCAAAAAATTCTGCGGGTGCTTCCTTCCTGTCCGAGGGCTCTCTATGTTCCTGAGGGCACCCTCTGTCTCCTCTTCCAAGTGGCGACATCCTGGTCCTTCCTGGCCAGCACCCTTTTTCTCCAACCGCAACTCTTGCAGCTAGCAAGGCTTGTTTGCAGTATTTTGCAAAGGAAACAACTCTGCATCCTGCAGCACGCCGTGGGACATCTTCTGCATTAAGAAGAACTTCCTACCTCCTTCCCGTTGTTGCAAAACCTGCAGCTTCTTCCAACCGGAGGCAGTCATTTTGCACCTTCATCCAGGGTTTAGTGGGCTCCTGCTCCCCCTGGACACTTTAGTGACTCTTGTACTTGGTTCCCTTCCTTTGCAGGTCTTCAGGTCCAGGAATCCATCTTCAGTGCTTTGCAGTCTGTTGTGGTCCTTGCAAAATCCTTTATCACAACTTGAGTGTGTTTCTGGAGAAATAGTAGTACTTTACTCCTACATTCCAGGGTCTTGGGGTGGGGTCTGCTTTACACCCTTAGGGGGTCATTCTGACCCTGGCGGTAGACTACCGCCAGGGCCAACGACCGCGGATGCACCGCCAACAGGCTGGCGGTGCATCCATGGGCATTCTGACCGCGGCGGTACCGCCGCGGTCAGAAACGGAAAACCGGCGGTGTCCTGCCGGTTTCCCGCTGCCCTGGGGAATCCTCCATGGCGGCGCTGCAGGCGGCGCCGCCATGGGGATTCTGACCCCCTTACCGCCAGCCTGGCTCTGGCGGTTTTGACCGCCAGAACCTGGCTGGCGGTAACGGGTGTCGCGGGGTGTCTGGGGGCCCCTAACAGGGCCCCACCAAGATTTTCAGTGTCTTCCAAGCAGACACTGAAAATCGCGACGGGTGCAACTGCACCCGTCGCACCCCTTCCACTCCGCCGGCTCCATTCGGAGCCGGCATCCTCATGGAAGGGGGTTTCCCGCTGGGCTGGCGGGTGGCCTTCTGGCGGTCGCCCGCCAGCCCAGCGGGAAACTCAGAATGACCGCCGCGGTCGAAAGTCTTCTGGCGGTTCCCGCCAGGCGTCCGGCTTCCGCCGCCCGCGGAGGTCAGAATGACCCCCTTAGTGTTTTCTTACATGCCCAGAGACCCTCTACACACTACACTAGCCTAGGTGTCCATTCGTGGTTCGCATTCCACTTTCTTAGTATATGGTGTGTGTTTCCGCTAGGCCTATTGCATCCTATTGTGTTCTACAGTGTTTGCACTACTTTCTGACTGTTTTACTTACCTGATTTGGTTAGTTGTGTATATTTTGTGCATGTTACTTACCTCTTAAGGGAGTATATCCTCTGAGATATTTTTGGCAGATTGTCACTAAAATAAAGTACCTTTATTTTTAGTAACTATGAGTATTGTCTTTCTTATGATATAGTACCAATATGATATAAGTGGTATTGCATGAGCTTTGCATGTCTTCTAGTTCAGCCTTGGGTGCTCTGATATAGCTACCTCTATCAGCCTAAGCTGCTAGAACACTACTACACTCTACTAATAAGGGATAACTGGACCTGGCCCAAGGTGTAAGTACCATTGGTACCCAATATAACCCAGGCCAGCCTCCTACAGTCGTACCCTGACCGCCCTGATGTTCAGCATCCTGGCGGTGGCCTATCTGGAGTTGGATGGGCACTTAAAGGCATCACAGTAGCCACAACGGGGTGAGTACAGTTTCTGAATCATGACTTTGCGCGTGTAAAGGTATTACCTGGGTGGGGGATGTGGGCTGTGGGTGCCCCTAGGCCAGGGCGAACATGGCAGGGTATGTTCAATGATGAGCAAGCTCAGATGCACTCCAACCCCAATAATGTTAGTGGGCATCTACTACTGGGCAGGGTCCTGTGGGTTTCAGGTGTGCAGCTAATGGCATTAGGCATTGTACCCCATGGGCTGGTGACTAGCATTGTAACTGGTAGTGCATGGCCTAGTGCATAGGGCTGTTGCCTGTGAGTTGTGTATGCCAATGATAGTGTTGTTGCTGGCACTGACCAAGTGTATCCTCTGTCTCTCCTCTGTCTCTCCACCCCCCTTTTTTGTTTTGTCACCCTGTCCTTGTGTCCATTAGCATCATCTGGCGGAGGAGCAGAGGCACCGGCGATGGAGGGAGCGGCATCCCACATGGGCCTGGAGGCCGAATCCACCAATGGTGAGAGTACCAGTGGGATGGAGGGCGAGGGGAGCACCACGACGGAGACAGGAGGGGACAGTATCAACAGCGACACCTCCTCTGATGGAAGCTCCCTGGCGGTGGCAGACACCTCTGTGCCCACCCCAACTACAGGTACAGCCTCCACCCCCATACCAGCACCGCACTCCCAGCAGCCCCTCAGCGTGTTTCCCATGCCCGCTCACCCAGGAGGGTGGGCATCTCCATCGCCATCGCCCCAGGCACCGCAGGCCCTGCGTAAGTCAGCCTTGCTGCCCTCAGTGAGGAGGCTATTGACCTCCTGAGAACCCTCTCTGTTGGGCAGTCGACCATACTGAATGCCATCCAGGGTCTAGCAGGGCATTTGCAACAAACAAATGCATACCTGAAGGGCATTCCCTCTGGCATGGCGGCCCAACGGAGAGCATTCCAGGCTCTGACCAACTCACTGATGGCAGCCATTGTCCCTGTCTCCAGCCTCCCCCCTCCAACTTCCTCTACCCAGTCCCAATCCCCTCAATGCCAGCCTATCCCAAGCACACCTTCAGACCAGCAATCACCCAAATCAACACACAGAAGTGGCTCAGGCAAACACAAGCACCACACTCCATCTCACAGGCACTCACACAAGTACCATCCACATGCAGACACACCAACATTCACTGCCTCCACTGTGTCCCCCTCCTCCTCATCATCCACCTCCCTCCCAGTAGTGTCTCCACTCACACCTGCATGCACTACATCCTCATCCACTACCTCCATCACCAGCACGCCTATCACTACACGCCCCTCACTGGCAGTCACCACCCCCACATCCATGCACACATATCCCTGTGTCCTCTCCCACTGTGTCTGTGACCCCTCCTCCCAAAGTACACAAACGCAAGCACCGACCCACCCAACAGTCATCCACCTCACAACAGCATTCAGCCCATGTACCTGCACCAAAACACAGCAGACTGACACCTCCTACAACCTCTCCCTCTTCCTCCACACCCAAACCTTCACCCTCTTCCCGCCTCAGTGTCCCTAAGAAGCTTTTCCTTGCCAACATTGACCTATTCCCTAACCCTCCCCCTGTCCTTCACCTCGGGCCAGGGTGGCCAGAACCCAGCCCAGCACCTCAGCCACCCAGTCCACGGCCACTGTGGTTTCTGCAGCTACTGCAGGTGTGAGAGGCTCCAAGGAGGCACCTGTCAGCCAAGCCAGTGTTCCAGCACCACCTGCCAAGGCCAAGAAGGGTCCGCCACCTAGCAAGGGCAAGAAGGGGACACCAGACAGCAAGGGGAAGGAGGAACCACCAGCCAGCAAGGGCAAGAAAAAGACACCAGCTGGCAGAAGCAAGGGGCACCACCATCTGCCAAGGGCAGAAAGGGGCACACAACACCAGCCATGGCACTTCAGCCATCCGAGGCTGCAGGTGAAGGCCTGGAGGCTACCACCACCACTGACAGCACTGCCACCTGCACCGCAGCCAGCACCGCCACCTGCACCGCAGCCTGCACCGCCACCTGCACCGCCACCAGCAGCACCACTGCCAGCAGCAGCAGCCCCAGTGGGCAGCTGTCCGAGGCTGCAGGTGAAGGCCTGGAGCCTACCACCACCACTGACAGCACCACCATCTGCAGCGCAACTGGCATCCACTGAGCAGCCATCACCGCCGGTGAGCAGTGTGTAGTGGTGACTACATGGGCTGCAGTGCGTCCTGGCCCCTGCAACACCTGTCGGTGTGACACACATGTGAGAGACTGTGACCTTACCCCATCTAGGATGAAGCACACTGGGCACAAGACCCCCTCCAGAACCAGTGGAAGAAGGCATCCACTCAGCCCCTCCTTGCCAGGATGAAGCACACTGGGCACAACGCCTCCCCCAGAACGAATGGAAGAAGGCATCCACTCAGCCCCTCCTTGCAAGGATGAAGCACACTGGCCACAAGGCCCCCTCCAGAACCAGTGGAAGAAGGCTTCCGCTCAGCCCCTCCTTGCCAGGATGAAGCACACTGGGTACAAGGCCCCCTCCAGAACCAGTGGAAGAAGGCATCCACTTGAGAGACTGTGGCTTTGCACTCCCCAGGACCAAGCAGTGGGCAAACCACCCACTAGAGAGACTGTGGCTTTGCACTCCCCAGGACCAAGCAGTGGGCAGCCCACCCACTAGAGAGACAGTGGCTTTGCACTCCCAAGGACCAAGCAGTGGGCAACCCACCCAGTATAGAGACTGTGGCTTTGCACTCCCCAGTACCAAGCAGTGGGGAAACCACCCACTAAAGAGACTGTGGCTTTGCACTCCCCAGGACCAAGCAGTGGGTAAACCACCCACTTGAGAGATTGTGGCCTTGCATTCCCAGGACCAAGCAGTGGACATGGAGCCCCCTCCAGGCCAGTGGCGTTGTACCATCTTCCGGCTGAGGTGTCCCCCCATTCCCCATCCTCCTGAGGTGCCTGTGTTTTTTCAAACTGATGCCCCTGCAGAGTTCTCTCCGTATTGAGGCAGGAGTCAAGTGTTGCCTTGGCCTATGTGTTATGTCAAAGTGGGCCACTGACATTTTGGAGTGGGCATTGTCCCTCCTTTTGTATATATTGTACATACGGTTTATTGTTTAGGGATGTATATATCTGAAACAGTCCTATTATACTAATTTTACTCCATTCCTTTGGTCCTTGAGTTATTCCTGAGGGTTACGGGGTGTATATGTAATGTTGTTGCATCTGTTTGTGTGTATGGTGTTGGGGGTGAGGGTGGGGGTGTTGCGTGTTACGTGTGTGTGTCACTCTCTTTTTCCTTCCCCCCTCCCTTGTGTGCTAGGTGCAGTACTCACTGTGGTCCTCTACCGGCGTTCATGTTCCTGGTGTATGAGAAGGTACACGAGCATTGGAAAAAGTGCAGCTCGGGCTCCATGGTGTTGTGGTACTTTCTTGAGTGTCGAGAGATGAGTTGTTTCCCTTCAGTGTTCTGTTTCCGCCGTGCTTTTGATTGCGTTGCTACCATCCCAGAAAAGCTGGCGGATAGGCCTGTTGTAATGCTGCGGGCGGTACATTGTCTTACGCCTTGCTGTTGGCGGTTACCATTGTGGTGTTTTTTGATACCACCGTGGCAGTCGGTGTGTTAAATTGGCTGTATGTAATGGCGGTTTCTGCCGTGGTCATGATTCCAATTTGTTTTACCGCCGGCCTGTTGGCAGTGTTACCGCCGCTTTATCACCGACTGCCAGGGTTGTAATGAGGGCCAAAGTCCAAAGGTAAACGTTCGACCGAGGCCTCCCGCTTGCTGTAGCTGAGCAGGGCTCCAACACAGTTGGCCTCAAACTTTAACTTTGCCCCAATCTAGTGTGACCAGATGACCAGATTGGCACTTTTATTTTCTGTGTGCTAGAAAACATTAATTCTTTAAAAAATCATATCTCTGGTTCCCCCAATCCCATTTTAATTGTTTTGGTGTCATTTTAAAGACACACATATAATCTATGTTTATAAATTGGTGTTGGATTTTTATTGTGTTTTACTTATTTACTGTTTTAGGATTTTTAAATGCTTTACACACCTGTCTCCTAAAATAAGCCTTGTTGCTCATTGCCAAGCTACCAAGGGTTGAGGGGGGATTAATTTATTGAGACCTGACTGGACCTAGTGGGGGTTAGTGGCCTATTGCTAAGTGTAGGTACTTACCTGCCCTTACCAATAATTCACTTTCCAACACATATGCAACTCATCACGTCATTCACATACATGTAATCTCACATATTCAACATTATTGAGGAAAGAGATGTCAGTGGATGTCTGTAATGTTACCTCACCTAGTTATCTGCATCCAACACTAGGTGCATCATGGAACACAATAAACACAGACACCACAATGTAACTGAAGTCAACATGTGACACTGGCCACCAATACATTCATATTGAGTCTCCCATTGATGGCACACAGACCGCACCTTCAGGCACATGAGTACCCGATCTGCCACACATGGGCACATTCTATCCTGTGAGGAGGGAAAGGATGGTAAAGTACAGAGAAAGCTGTGCACAAGTGACACTTACATGCTCATTGGATGCACCATGGAGTTGTTCATACAGGGGTAGGACCAGCATCTCCAACTCCTCTGGTGAAAAGGCAGGGGCTCTATCACCTGCTGGATGTGTCTTGTTTGCTCCCAGAGGTGGTGCACAGCAGCTCGGTAGTGGAGGTCTTGGTGGCAGCAGTGTTAGGAGTCAAAGTAGGGATTTAGCAGAGCAAGACGGCCAAGTCTGCCATATACACGGTCATCACTGCCTGCGGGCACAGCCATTGGCCGGTGACTGCCACTGGCAACAACATTAGCCTATGGCTGTGTCCTCCACAGTTGCAACCACCTACCACCATGACGACCTCCACTGGCGGTTGTAGGCAGTTCCTAATGTCTAGTGGAGTAGGTCAGACATCTGCCACTTTGGGAGCCTGAAATGCGGCACTGGGTTGTGAACACTGCGTCACACATCAGACATTCTCCTTATTTTTGGATAAATACCTGCTCATCATGTCTTGTCATGCAGGTCCTACTACTCAAACACGATTGTTGTATGTTGCTGTGCACAGATGGTTACTCACAGTGGGGTGCAGTCTACCCCCATTAATGGTCATTTTTGTGCTAGGTACATTCAGTCACATTCCAAGGGACATTTGTGATGCAGAGTTTTGATGTAGGTCCAGTTACATGTGGTCTACACATGTATGGCAAACCAAAGGGGTAAAATGTGAACCTTGTGTCATTAACAGCTGTGATGTGTACAGTTTGCCATGTCCATCTTTAATAATGTCTTGTCACATGATAACCTGGACATGCATCATGTATGTTGCAGTGGATACATTGACTAATGTAAGAACTAATTCCCTGCCAAATTCAAGTACAAAGGGAGAAGGAGGATGCAACAACCACTGGTCTACCTTCCCCTGTCAGACCTATGGGCCATGAAAGAAAGACGTTGATGTCGTCAATTGGAGACAGATCTGATGCTAGCTATTAGTCATCCAAACAGCATACCACCCATTGTATAAGTCATGTCAGTGTTGCACTTCCTAGCCACAGGGTCCTTCCAATATACAGTGGCCACACTGATGGTATGTCCCAACCAATGTTCAGGCTGGTCTTGAGGGATGTCCTCTCAGTAATGTTGAAACACCTGGACAGCTGCATCCAGTTTCCCCAACATGAGGATTTAGCCGATGTTAAGGCTGACTTTGAAGGTTTCCCCTGAGGCGGCCTGGCTTGTTGGTAAGTAACATCTGTACTGTCCATGTGTGTGCAAGGTCTGGTGAGGATTTACTGATAAGAAAGACTCATTGTTACACATATGTTTCTTTCCCTAACAGGAGACTCAGCATATTCAAACCGCCCTTGGTTGTTGACACCGCTGAGGAATCCAACTATGCCAGGAGAAGTCCGCTTCAATTATGCTGATGTAAAAACAAGGCAGGTAGTGAAGCAGGCTTTTGGGTTCCTGAAGGCCAGATTTAGGTGTCTGGACTGGACTGATGGACAGGAAAGTGTGTAAGATCATTGTGGCCTGCTGCATGCTCAATAACATTGCCCTGAGGAGGAACATCCCATACATCCCAGAGGAGGGGGAGCCTGCAGTGCCACAGGGTGAGCCTTCTGAAATGCCAAGTGATGATGGCAGTGGTGAAGAGGAAGGAGTGGACTTGGAGCAGGATCTCATCAATAACACATTTTCTAGAGTATAAGTATATCAGGTGATAAAATTATTGTAACTGTATGCAGGACTGTAGTTGTCAGAATGTATGGAGCTGAGTGTCTTGCCGTTACACTGGGGAGCTGATGTTCTGCAATATTGAGCCAATTGGGTGCTGGAAGAGTTAGCCTCTGACATATCCCCATCTTCATGCAGTTTCTTTGTTTGTGTCAGTCTCATTGCATTGTATCTTCATTTCCAGATGATTGCTATTTGATTTGTGTAATAGGTATGTTTCCAAATCTATGCTCCTTTTTTGTCTTTATGCACGAACCTCTCTCTTGACATCCTAATGTGGGCATTTCAGAGTTTTGACATTGGCAGGTATCTGATGCTGTTCCAACATAAGAAGTGGACATGGATTGTTCCAGGCAATGTGGGTCACTGATTTGGGGTGTATGAGACCTGTGTCAAGCCAACTTAGCCAGTGTGAGGGTGGAAGGACTGGTGTGCACATTGTACTTGTCTAGTGTGTTGTGTTGGACCCATTGCTAAATGCGTGTGATCATATGGTCATGATATATGCTGTCTGCAAGTGCACACCAGGCATTCACCCTTTACATATGCTAAACCCTATTTTTGTATGACCTGTATGTAGCCGTAGATGTGTTTCAACTTTGCAGGACATTTTGCCTGTGCCACAACACTGACATATGTTTGTATCATACCACCAGCTGCATGGCCATTGGATTATTATGGACCTCTGATCATGGACTGTTATACTGTCCTCTGTCCATATATTTGGATTATGTGATGTTTTTGGTACGTGATAAGGCTCAAGCTGGTGACGCAATTCACTTCTCTGTTTGCCTATAATACTGACAATGTCTGACAAGGCCCTCCTGTCTGTGGTCTGGGGGACTGTATATCTACCTTGACCTAATATGAGTCAGCCATTTATGGCTCTGAGAGTCCAGACATATGGACAGCCTATGTGCTGTATGGTGCAATGAGATGTTTGGTGTGACTAGACACTTGTAGCAATGTGTTTGTATGTGGTGGTTATAATCCTTAGCAGGATACTGTACCTGTAACACATCCCTCCTTGCATTAGTATCTTGGGTCTTCATCATTTGCTTCACATGTTCTTACATCTCTACATATCAACAATTGAAACAGTAGCAAACAAACACAAACTTTGTGATAGGTGGATTTAATGAGCATTTGTGTATAAAGTGACATTGGGGAATGATGGAAAAGGAAAGTGGAGGGATCAGTCATGGTTGATGAAATCATTGGAGTAGATGCCACAGCACTGTAAGTCCAAAGTCCAGTGTACTCCTCCCATAGGAAATGGAAGGTGGTTGAAGAACAGTTAACAGAGTGAAAATGTGTCTCACAAGTGAGTTCCTTCAGGAAGAGGTCACTTGCTGGCAGTGGTTGGTGTCTGCCCATCTGCACCTCCTGAATTCTTTGCTGGATGTCCCTGCTTGTGCGGGGGTTGAGCTGTAGCTAGATGATTTAGGGGTATCTGTGGTGCGTTCTTCTCCTGACAGGGCCTCCATTCCAGCGGGTGGCACAGATGACGACCGGCCTGGTGTTGCTGTGCCAAAGGAAGGGGTAGAGCATTGCTGACAATCCCTGAACAGGGTACTGCTAATGTCCTCGACATCCCTGTTAGGGAGGCCAGCTTGGTATTGGTGGCCTCCCACTGTTGATGCATATCCCTATGGATGTTACTGGGCAGCTGCTTGATCTCCCAGAGTTTGGTAAGTACCTGGTCCATCATGCATTTGGACTCACAATAGATCCCCTCAGACTTGGCTGATGGAATCCTGGCCAGGAGCAACCCCAGTGGCCTCACCCTGATGGCCAACAACATTCCTCCCACGTACCCTACCACCACATGCCTGTGCCCCTGCCAAAGGGTGCCCCCTGTTACTGGTTCCAGGACCGTCATTGGGGGGGCGAATGGTTGCCTGTGATGGCAAGGCAACCGGGCTAGGAGGTCTTGATGTGGCCACAGTGAGACTCACTGTTAGGGTCAGTGCAGGTTGCCCAGATGGGCCAGAACCGTCATCCACATCCAGAAATTCAAGAGTGTCATGTTCACTGAGAGCTTCATCCTGGGGGATGTTGGCAGTCTCGTCTGTGGGCTCTGTCTGGCCAGTGGCGCTCCACCTATTGATGTGACAGATACAAGGTTACTGGTGGTATTTTGACATCTACCTCCAAAAGTTAACAGTGACATTTTGCACAGCTGTTGTACATAGTTGAATTGCAGGTGATCCTCTTGTGAAAGGTCCCCATAATTCTGGTTGTATTGAGATTACATTTGTGAAGCATGCAAAATCTATTAAAGTTCATCAGCTTTTGAATTTAGCAAGACATTGGCACTTGAGAAGATGGACAGAGATTTACATCTTGCCAGCAGTGCTGCAAAGCAGTGTCTGGGCAGGATATGACTTTGACCATTTTGAGACCTTGTTGAATGTTATTCAGGCTGAAGCAGGAGTCTGTCATATATGTGACTGGGGTCATCATGTGGTTAGTGCATTGCAAATGTGTCTGCAACCAATACCATTCAGGTGATACATCTTGAGGCCTAATTGATCATTTATGTTGCACACTGTGTGACCTATCCTTCCTGTCCTCAATATTTTCAACTTGGCTTAGCAGGTAAAGATAGAGCTAGGTGGCCAGCCACATCTCTGAGTTGGACAGTCTGTATCTTGGTCCCTCCATGGTGATTAAACATGATCTGAGAGTGATCAGGCTAGGATACGTGAACCCGTGACCACTATTCTGCTATTTGGAGTCACTTAAACAGTGCCTCCTGGTAGTTGCATTCAGGTCACTCCCCTAGTTCCCAACACTATCGAAATGTTAGCCTCCCAGGTCAGTAAACTTCCTTTGAGAGTCCAGTAACAGATGCATCGGGGCAAGTGTACACTGGGCTGGTGATTAGAGTTAGCAAAACAGGGCCCATTGGCATTCATGTTCAGGTCACTCCCCTAGTTCCCAACATCATCCAAATATTATCCTCCCAGGTGAGCAAACTTCCTTTGTGAGTTAATGAACAAGGATAGTTGTACAAGTGTGCATTGGGCTTGTGTTTGGAACTGGAGAGACAGAGCCTCCCGTCCTTAGCAGTCATGTCACTCCCTCTACTTCACACAATTGAGAAATATCACTCCCTGGTGAGTACACTTCTTATGTGATTTCCCAAACAGGAGTCTTTGGAGAAGAGGACACTGGACTGGTGGTTTGAGTGACAGTAAGAATCCCAACTGTGAGTTACAGTCTTTTAACTCCCTGTACTACACACACTGTACAAATGGTATCCTTACAAGTCAGTACATTTCAATTGAGGGTTAAGACACAGGGGTCCTTGGACAAGATAGCACTGTGTTGGTGTTTTGTTTTCCAGAAACAGGGCCACCTGCCATTAGCAGTCAGATCACTCCTTGTACTACATGCACTTTACAAATGGTTTCCTCCCTGGTGAGTACCTTTCAATAGAGAGTTAAGACACAAGGGTATTTTGAGTAGAGAACACTGGTCTGGTGTTTGAAGTTGGAAGAACAGTTCCTGCTGGGAGTTGCAATCCTGTCACTCTCACTACTTCCTATTACTTGATAAATCTTATCCCCCCAGGTGAGTAACTTCATTTTGTAATTGACAATTTGTAGCCTTTGGAGAAGAGAACCCTGTTCTGGTGTTTGGAGTTACATATACAGGGCCTGCTGTGAGTTGCAGTCATGTCACTCAGTCTAGTACACAAACTTGACCAATGTTCTCCCCTAGTGAGCACACTTGAAATTGAGAGTTCACTAACAGATGTTCTTGAGCAAGTGACTACTAGTCTAGTTTTTTGAGTTACAGAAACAGGGCCTGCTGTGAGTTGTAGTCATGTCAGTCCCTGTACTACACCCAATATACACATGTTTTGCTCCCAGGTAAGTACACTTCAGTTGGGAGTTGACAAACAGGGGTTATTGTCGGAAAGGGCACTGGCCTGGCTGAGTGGAGTAACAATGACAGAGCCTCCTGGCCTTACCAGTCCTGTCAGTCCTTGTACTACACCCATTGTACAAATTGTACCCTCCCAGGTGAGTACACTTTAACAGAGAGTCGAGGCACAGGGGTCTTTGTGGCAGGGAACACTGGGCTGCCTGAGTGGAGTGTCAGTGACAGAACCTCTTGGCCTTAGCAGCCCTGTTAGCCCTTTACTAAACACACTATACAAATATTATCTTCCCAAGTGAGTAGACTTCAACAGAGAGTTGGGACACGACGGTCTTTGTTGCAGGAGACACTGGGCTGGCTGAATGGAGTAACAGTGACAGAGTCTCATGGCTTTAGCAGTCCTGTCAGTCCCTATACTACACTCACTGAACAAATGTTATCCTCCCAGGTTAATACACTTCAACAGAGAGTTGAGACACAGGGGGTCTTTGGACATGAGAACACTGTGTTGGTGTTTGGTTTTCTAGGAACAGTGACTGCTGGGAGTTGTAGTCATGTCAGTCCCTGTTCTAAACCCAGTAAGGTGATGTTATCCTCCCAGGTGAGTACACTTTAATTAGATGTTGACAAACAGGGGTCTATGTTGCAGAGGACATTGGGTTAGTGAGTGGAGTAACAATGAACATAGCACACAGTGGGCATTAAGCATGCATGACATTACATTTTATGCCATTTTTCTTGTTGTGCCTTACCAGAGTCGACTCCCCCAGATATTCCTGTCAAGCCCTCAGGATGCAGGATGGCAAAGACCTTCTCCCACCAGGGAAATAATTTTAATGGGGCACTGGGAGGGCCACCACCAGTCTTCGTGGCCTGTAGATAGTGCCTGGAGACCAGGGAATGGACCTTGCCCCTGAGATCATTCCACCTCTTCCTGATGTCCTCCTTCTTGCACAGGGTACTGCCTACAGAATTCACTGTCTACTATCTTGTCCCACATTTCCATTTTCCTACTGAGAGTAGTGTGATGAACTTGTGCTCCAGACAGTTGGGGCTCTACTCTTATGATTTCATCCACCATGACGCATAACACTTCATCTGTGAGATGGGGATTTTTGGGACATGACATGGTGGGAAAAAAATGTAGAGGAGTGACAGTATCTAACTAAGAGTGGTAGTGCAAAATGGTGTGACCGAACAAAAGTGTGTGCAGGGTGTTCAATGGATTGGTGATAAAAAGGGTGCCTAATCTATGTACTCTACAGAAAAGAGTCGCTCTGGCTTATGTGTTTGATGATGTAAATCCAAAGGATTGTGGTGTGTGAAGGGATGTGTTTCATAGTGTCCTTGGCAGGTGTGTTCAGTGTAGGAATGTGTGTCAGCTGTGTAGTTTTCAAATCTGTCCAATGGAGTGTTGTGTATTACGTTAGTGACGGTGGACTGCTGTGGTTCGGACTGCCATTGGCTGACCGCCATGGGTAGCCACCACTGTGACTTTGGACATGTAATACAGTCAGCAGGTGGACACATGGCTGTCGGTGCTGGATGTCAGACTGCCTACATACAAGCCTCTGTGCTGCTGCCGGTCTGGATTTTTTGGTTGGAGGTCGGCGTTTCTGCCTGCATAATTCGTTATAGAGCAGTCTGGGAGACGTGGCTTGTGTCCAACATGGCGGGCTGGGAGTCAGACCACAAACTCGTAATGAGGCCCTATATTTTAAATGCTTTGTAATTTTTAAAATAATACTCAAATATCTTTAATCATACCTGAGTATTATTTCACTTCTCCACGCAATACCCCTTGATCTCTTGCATTCCATTACTAAAACTTATTGTTGCTAATTTATTTTTTTAAATTATACTTTAAAATATTTCTGGTCTTTAAAAATGTAAACCCAAGTATTTTAATACATGAGTATTAGTAAACTTGCCTACCAAATACCCATGGTTCACTTAGAGCCCGTTACTAAAATGTATTATTTGTAAACTAAAATATAGTGTATATTTTTCTTTAATTGGACAATAAAATATTTAAATTTTAAAAACATTAATATCCATGTATTTTAATCAATAGCTGAGTAATAATATACTGCCCCAGGCAGTATCCCTAGATCCATTACATCCCGTTTCTTAAAACTATTATTGTTAACTTATTTTTTAATTACACATTAATTATTTCAAGATTTTAAAAATTAATACCCAAGAATTTGACTATTACCTGAGTTTCAATAAATTTTTAACCTGATACCCCTAGACCCCTCACATCCCATTCCTAAAACCTATTACTGTAAATTTGTACTATACAATATCATTCTTTATTTTTTTAACTTTAAAATATGTAATTAATACTTAAATATTAATGAATTTACCCACCCAAAACCTCTATATCCCTTTCATCCCATCCCTAAAACTTGATTATGACTCTTAATAAATGTTACTCCAGAACAATTTTAACTTATGCTTTAAAATAATATTAATGTATTTACAAACTAAAAACATAGAATTAATAATAATATTTCAATTGATGTTTCAATATTTACCTACCTATATTGACCTACACTTACCATTATGTATAGTAAAAGTATGTGTGATAAAGACACAAGTGTGGCCATGGCATTAAGACTAAAGACATGTGTGGTAAGACAGCATCATAAAGACCTCCTGTGGTAAAGACTGGGTGGTAAAGGCTGTTTCCAGGTGGAAGATTCTATAAGAGACTGAATGATGTCTCAAAGGGACTACATTATGGAGACTGTAAACAGGTTGAGATGGTCTGACCTTAAAATTGCCATCCCGTAGTCTTGAGTGATTGTGGTATTTGTTGTTAATCCCAAAACACTTCAGGGCTACCATTCTGGGGCCAGGTAGCCCCAATATGGAAAAACGGAAAGCCAGTTGGGCAGCCAATTTAAAGCCAGTCTCTCACTCAAGTCATGATGAACATACAAAATAACAACTGCCCAAATGCAGAAAGGGAAGGGATATGCTATAATTGACTGGGACCTTTTTAAATCCACTGGAGTACATACATATGAAGTAAACACTAGGGGAGTTACATTATCTTATAGATCTAAATGCTTCTTCACAAACAACACAATTTTCATCACTATGAGTTTTTGTGAAGCATAATTTACAATGTTCTATACTTCCTTACTATACAAAATGGTAGTGAATGCTGATGAATATTGTTCCATACAAAACGTATTGCTCTTGGGAGGGGGGTCCTATATCTAAGACGTCTCCTGTATTCACCAAGCCTTTCCTGCCATATGCAGAAAACATTGCAATTCCTGCATTGCAGTGGAAGTGCTCCGTAAGAAATGGAGTCATACACACAAAAGTGAAAATCAAGTGGTGAGAGTTGCTTACTTCACTGAGGCCCACTACAGGTGTACTGAATAGAAGAATAGTGACAAAAGCTTTGGTAAACCACTGTGCTCGTACACAACACCTAAAAATGAATAAAAAAATAAGAAAGTTCACAGGTCAAAAGGCTTTGGAAGAATGGTGGTAGGAATGGTGTGTTCAAGTTTATTGGGGTGTAAGAAGAGGGGAATGTCACCCACCCAGCTATTCAATTTACCCCTTCCCAAACATTGAGGGTAGTCTTGGTTGGGGTGCTTAATTAAGCGTTTGGTGGTCTGGCTGCTTTAGGTTTCTACAGGATGTCCCAAATACATATACCCACCACTGATCTGTCCATGTGGAGCCAATTTTTATCGGACTCTCTCATGAACCATTCAGATATATCCCTCAACTGAGATGCTCTAAAGTATTGTGTAAGGTCGGACAGGGCTAGCCGCCCACCTCTATAGCCAGTGCCAGCATCTTCTAGGAAAGTCAAGCTTGGTGGTCTTGTCAAATAAAACGGGTGATTAGGGAGTGGAGGGAAGAGGATAGGTTTCTTTCTATCTTGATGGAGATCCCCTGAAAAATGTATGAGTCACAGTAGAAATGTCATTTTCACTGTATAAATATGTCCTAACCAAGATAAGTACAGAAGAGTACAGCATTTAAGATCGGATTTTAGTTCTTGTAAGAGGGGAGAATAGTTTCCTTTATAGAGATCAGTCTATTTCAGTGTGATCTTGAACCCCAGGAGGGTCAGCTCTGTTTTATCTCATTGAAAGAGGGTAGATCTTATTATCACCTCCATCTCAGTTGTGGGGAGTTAAGCTAAGTAGGAAGGACTGCAGGTGGAGATTTATATGAAAAACCAGCATCAGTTTGTTAGTATTAAGTTTTGCCTGTAGGGCCTCTAAGGAGGTCTGTGGAAACATGAGGGATAGCAATACATTGTCTGCAAACATTGTTATTTTGTGTTCCACTGAACTAAAAGATAGGCCATGGATATGTAGGTCTTCTTTCAGTCTAGTTGCCAAGGGTTCAATACTAAGAGCAAATAAGATTGAGGATAGTGAGCACCCATGTCTAGTACCTTACTTAAGGCTAAAAAGTCAGAAGTGGTATTATTTACCAGCACCTGTGAATGGGGGATAGCATAGTTAGCCTGAATCATGTTTATAAATAATTTCCAAAAGCCAAAGCATTGCAGTGTGTGAAAAAGGAAGGCCAGGTCCACCCGGTCGAAAGCCTTCTTACTGGTTAGCACAAAGAGAACAGATGGGATATGTTTTTAGTAACTTTCTCTACCAGGTAAACCACCCTCCATAAATTATAATGTGTCTTTCTCCCGTTAATAAAGTGAGGTTGATCAATTCTGGCATGATGTCTTCCAGTCTATTAAATAAAATCTTAGTGTATTGATTAGCGGCAGGTTAAGCAGAGTAATAGGTTGATAAGACGCACAGAGACATGGATCTTTACCGGGTTTCGGTATGGTGGATACTAGTGCTTCCACCATAGTTTTCGTCACACATCAAGAATCGGCTATGTTGTTGAAGAGGGCAGTCAAATGGGCTACCACATCGAAGCTAAATGTTAGGTAGAATTGGGTCATGAACCCATCTGGCCCAGGCGATTTATGTACTTTAAGGGTAGCTATTGCAGCCTGAATTTCATCTCTATTGGGGCTGTCCATGAGTTCATTTTATAGGCGGTCACTCGTGGGAGGTTTATGCCATTTAGATAGGCCAGCTGTAACTTCTCGTCAGTGGGGTTCACAGTGTATAAATGTTTTTAGAAGACAGGAGAGGCCTGGACTTTGCTGTCTTCTGTAGTCACAGTTTCCCCACAGTCTAAGTGCAATTGGTCAACATATTCCTTTTTTGTGTCTAACTCAGAGCTATTGCACCAAATGTGTGCCTAACTAGTTGCCTTGTTCATATGTGTTTTTTAAGGTGCAGTAAGGTAAATTCCGCCCTATTTGTGTAGATACCATTAAGCTTGCCATGTGATGCTGTCACTTTTTCTTGTAGTATCAGTGAGGGATAATCTTTATGTGCTTGCTCTGGTGCCTGGAGCTCAGCCTTAAGTGCTAACCAGTCTTGGGCTTTCTGTTGAGATAGAGTAGACATCAGTGAAATACATTTCCCTCTAATAACTGCTTTATGAGCATCCCATGTGGTTCGAGTGGTTGGTATTCTCATGATTGTTCAACTGAAAGAATTCCCTAATGGTTTTATGAAGGTCATCCTTAAAGAGACAATGTCTAATGAGCGAGACTGGGAAGAACCATCTCTGGAATTTAGATTTCAGGTCCTGCCACTCTAGTATAACCTCTGCCAGGGCATTAACAGAGAATGTAATAGGGTGGAATTGGAATCTTGCATCAGAATCAGTGTGTTGTAATGAATGGTTTAGAAATATGTAGTCAAGTTGTGAATACATGCGATAAGTATGGGAAAAAAGTAAAGTCCCGGGTTGTGGGATGTGTGACCCTCTATGCGTCTATGAAGCTTAACTGCTGAATGGCTTGCTTCAAAGGTTTTGAAAAATTGCCTGTTTGAAGTTTATGCAGGTGGGTGCTGCCAAGGGTGGGATCTCAGGTTAAGTTTAAGTCTCCCATCAATATAATGTTCCCTACCGCAAAGCCATCCAGGAGGGAAAGCAAAGAGTGGACAAAGTCAGGTGCATAAACTGATGCTATTGTGCAGTGTCGCCACTTAAGGTGTCAATTGACTTTTATTATCCTTCCATCTTTAGCTTTCTTCAACCAGTGATTTTGGAAGAAATGTGTCACCCCATTATGCTTCGTGTTTGCAGATTATTTATATATCAGAGGATATGCTTTATGTTTTAACCTGTGATCATTACTACGTTTAAGATGCATCTCCTCAAGGGTTATGATGCCAAGCCTCCATTCCAGCATGTACTTCCACAGTTTATGGTGTTTAGTCAGAGAATTAAGATATTTAGGGGCATATTTATACTCTGTTTGCGCCGGATTTGCGTCGTTTTTTTTTACGCAAATCCGACGCAAAACTAACTCCATATTTATACTTTGACGCTAGACCCGTCTAGCATCAGAATTCTTGGAGTTTGCGTCATTTTTTAGCGTGGACACCTACCTTGCGTTAATGAGATGCAGGGTAGGCGTTTCCACTCTAAAAATGACTCTAAGGCATTTGTGCCTTATTTAAACTCCCGTGCAAAAATGACGCACGGGAGGGGGCAGGCCTTAAAAAATGACGCGCAGACGCATTTGGGTCATTTTTTAACGCCTGGTCAGGGCAGGCGTTAAGGGATCTCTGGGTTCGGCAGGAGCCCAGAGGGGCCCTCCCATGCCCCCAGGGACACCCCCTGCCGCCCTCGCCCACCCCTGGAGGGCACCCATGGATGTGGGGACCCATCTCAGGTAAGTACAGGTAAGTAGAGGTAAGTATTTTTTTTATATTTTTTAAGTGGCATAGGGGGGCCTAACTTGGGCCCCCTACATGCCACTGTGCCCAATGGCCATGCCCATCGGGCAGTGGGGCATGACTCCTGTCTTTGCTAAGACAGGAGTCATTTCCATGGTGGTTGTGCGTCATAAAATGACGCGAGTCAGGTTAGCGTCAAAATTTTTGACTCTAACCTGACTTGCACCATTTTTTGACGCTCAACCCCCATTATTCCCTACGCCAGCGCTGCCCGATTTGCGTCATTTATTTTTACGCTCACCAGGCAGCAGCGCCGGCTAGCATCATTCCATAAATATGACGCCCGGCTGGCACGTTGGAATGGGGTTAGCCCGCGTTAAATTTTTTGACGCAAAACTGCGTTAGCGCAGTTATGCGTCAACAAGTATAAATATGGCCCTCAATGTTCCATGATAATGTGTTTAGTACCATGGGTACAGAGTAGTAACTATGTGCGGCTTAGGGAGGTAGCAAAAGTAAAATCTTGGCGCCGTTTCACTAGTTCCATTTTTCTCTGTTGCTCTTGACAGCCACTCGAGCCACTCGGCTATGTCCCCCACCAAGCTTTCCCTACCCCATCCACTCATGCATTATGAACAAAAACATAGCAACAATATAGACAAGGGCTTTAGTTCCCCAAGAATAAAGAAGAGTTGTAGTCGTATGAAATTGACACAATCTGTTCAAGATCCGCTATGGTATTCTAAAGTAAGGTATTGGAAGTCAAGGTAGCCTGGCATTCGTCAGGTGATCATTAGTGCTGCAGAGCAGCCAATCATTATACATTCAGTGGTTTGTGTCCTGCATTGGTCAAGAGGAGCAAGGCACAGTGATAGTTTCTGCATTGTTTGTTTCTGCATCATTTGTAGTGGTCTCTCGCCATAATGCAAGGAGTCAAAACCAGTGGGTGCACTCTGAAAGAGTCAGTCCATGCATAAGCTGAAGATTAGGCTGCATGGATCATAGCTTTTCATATAGCCCAATGCTTTCTTTGGTGCTTAGCTTTAAGCTGAAATTGTAATTGTCAAGTAGAAGAAGTGTTCTTAGAGCTCATAGAGGTTTCAAATGTCTCACCATCTGAGCCTTGATATTTAGGGGTAGGTATTCCCAAAAAAGGGGCTGCATCATCCATTTCTGTGAAATGGTGAGATTTGTTTTGATACTCAGAGGTAAGGATGAAAGGGTAAGCCCATTTATATTTAATGTGCTTGTATCAACGTTTGTCTGTAATCAGCTTGAATTGTACGTGACAAGACAGCACAGAAGGGGCAATGCTTGGAAGAGTGAGCATGAGGTTCCCTGAAAGGAGATGGTCTCCAGCTTCCAGGATGCTTGGAGAATCTGTTCTCTAACTTTGAAGGAGTGCAGCTTTGCCAGAACATCTGGTGGATGTCTCCCCACTCCAGAAGTGGCTGGACCCACTCTGGGGACCTTACCAAGCTTCATCTCAGCATGTTTTTTCCACAGAATCTCAGAGAATAAACCCACCATGAAAGCCTCCAGGTCTGCGCCTTCATACCCTTAAGCCAAATTACAGATCTGTATGTTGTCTCTCCACTGGTTTTGACTCCTTGCACTGTGGTGAGAGACCACTACAAATGATGCAGAAACAAACAATGCAGAAACTATCACTGTGCCTTGCTTTTACAAGTCCTTGCACTTCAACAGGATGGCATGCAATTGGGTGCCTAAGTGCTCCACAGAATATTTCATCCAGCCCATCCTTTGTTCCCGTCCCAGGAAAGGAGGCCTTCCTTAGTCAGGGCCATTTTATATTCTGAGGTGGCAGTGTTGGTGGGATGGGGCAAAATAGCTTGAAACACTATTTGTTTGCATTTTTTTCAGCGGTTTAGGGGCTGTAGCGCTGCCTGGGAGCCAGAGCACCAGAGCCTAGCATTAAGGGATGCTCCTCGTAGAGAATATCTGAAGATTGTAGCATCTTCCCCAGCCTGGGTACCCACCAATGACTAGACCACACATGGAACTATAAATCAGACATCTTTATTCCTCTGCATGTGCCTGTGAACTCCCACATTCTAAACCAAGCTTTAATTGCATTTATGTCACACTGATATGGAGTCTGCTGTGAGCCAGAAAAATTCCATTCTAAAGCATGCTAGACACACCATCTGTTAAATGAAAAAATACAATCTTTATCAAATCATTAGGCATACATATATATAGAAACATTTACAGCTATATCTCTCCAATCAGTCTCATTGGCGCTTTGATCATTTGACCCAATCTGTTTATTCGAAGATGTAAACTGTCATCTTCAGTGTCAGAGATTGCTAAAGATGGAGAGGAATCAGTAAAAGTCACTGAGGTTTCAGAGTCAGTCTTTCTTTCACCATTTTGAGTTGAAGACTGATGAAACACAGGCCAAAGTGAGAAGAGTCTCTGGCAACTGGTATTGCATAATAAGCTGGTAGTGTAGAATTCAATACTGTTTTCAAATTGAGTTTCTTCAGAGTTTTACACTCCACTGCTTTATTTAGTGTTCTTATAAAATACTCAACAAGTTCATAAAGTTGTGATCTTTTGATGCTTTATGTTCAGATGCTCTAGAAAGTCTCTAAATGATTTACTGTTGGGGGCATGGCCAAGATGGAGGGTGGCCGAGGTGTTTTTCCTCGTCTCTCTGTCCCCCGCCACTGACTGCTGCACATAGCGCCCTTCCTGCTGGAATTTTGACCCTCAGGGCTCCGACTGAACAGTAGAGGTGACCCTGAGGCTGCCACGATGCCGTAAATCCTCTCCATGACTTGGTTTGAGCCTGTTGTCAGAAGGGCTACCAGACAGCACGGCAACCACAAGATGCAAATTGCAGGTGGCCGGCAGAGGAGACAGGAGGTGCAGCCTTGGTGATCAGGTCCACCAGTTCATCTGTTCCCTCTCTAGCATGCAGAGATACCGGGTGCATCCTGCCACTACAGACAACTGAGGGGCCTTTGCTGTTGACCTACAAAGGACCCTCCTGCAGGCATCTTAGTGTGTGTGCATGTCTTTCAACTGAAACAAACCATCCTGCGCAGGGCTCATGACATCCATCCACTACAATTTAGGGGCCACGCTCCTTGCTCTTCCAAGACTTCGCTGCCATAACTCTGCAGAAGTGACATGCCTTTTGACCCATCACTACCCACCTACGGAATGTCGGTATCTCATATTCTTTGGGTCATCCTTTTTAGGATCATTTTCCGCCTTGATGGTAAACTTCACCAGCTTTGATCCTTCATTCTTTGACCTCCCAGTGGGGCCCCTCAAAGCTGTTTATACCAAACTGTGGATGTCATGCAGTTTGAGATTCATAGTTTCAATGTATGGGGCCTCTACAACACCACAAAAAGATTAGCTGTCCTTTCCCTCCTGGAGCAATCCAGCTGCGATGTTTGTCTACTATAAGAGACTCACTTACTCTCTAAAGATGTGCACAGAATGGTTTCCCACTGATTCCCATGCCAGCTCTGGTCCTCGTACTCCGCGAAGAAAGGAGGGGTGTTCATCCTATTCTCACGTGGCTTTAAGGGAGAAATCCTATCTATGGTAGTGGAAGTTAAGGGGCACCTCCTCGTGCTCAGGCTTAGAGTAAGGTCCTGCCACTTTACCTTGGCAAACGTTTATGCCCCTAACAAACATCAAAAGTCTTTCATCACAAGCTCCTTGGCATCGGTGCTCCAGGCCTCCGATGCTTCTTTTTTGGTGGAAGAGGCTTAAATCTGGTCATGGACATGATATGGACCACTCTGGGCAACGCTCCAATCAAACTAGTGCTTTCTCAGCCATGAGCATCTGCTCGCTTGTGGATTGTGGCTTGCTAGATGTATGGCGACATCTGTACCCAACTTCCAAGGACTACACATTCTATTCCGCTGCCCATAAGACATACAAACATACTAACCATTTCCTTGCTATGCTGACCATGTTTGAGCATATCTCAGATGCATCTATTGCCCTCTGATCTCTCTCTGACCATGCTCCTCTATCCTTTACTCTTCACCTACCATTCCCCCAGCCTAAGGGCTCTGACTGGTGATTTCGGGAGTCCTGCTGCAGACCCAGACAACGTTTACCTCTATTCGGAAGACAATCATGTCATACCTCTAAACCAATGATAACGGGAACACCTTCCTGGCATCTGTCTGGAAAGCTATGAAACTGATGGTGCTATCTCGGCAGTAGAGCATAAGCACAGCCATAATAAACAGCATAGTCTTGAAATAACTGCCTCTGAACTTGAAGCAATTCCCAAGTGCACTGGGGCCCAAAAAAATTGAAGGGAACTCGAGAAAGCCTGACTCCTCCTTAAAAGCCTTGACTTAGGGCGAAATATGTTATGCTGTGCCTCAAGCATAAATCAGTGTGGGTGAATGTTGGTGCATCGCTTATGCAGAAAAATCCAGTCAGGGACAATGAAAAAAATCCACACCAGCCCTTCAGCGGAGATCTGTTCAGGCGAGGACATAGCATTGACCTGTTGGGCCTTTCACAGATCGCTTTATGTGGCTGTTGATGGTCCAAGCAGCGATTCTTCGGGAATATCTCTAGCATGTTGCCTTGACCCCTCTGCTGGATACAGAGGTTTCAACTTTGGAGCAGCCTATTCGCATAGAAGAGGTGATTTTGGTGATTTCACATCTAAGACCAATAAAATCACTTTTTAGGCACGCAGGAGGCGGCACCAGCACTCACTTGTTAGGGCAGGAGCCCTTTAAATCGGCAGCAGCGCTCCCGCCTCGCGGGACGCGCAGGATGCGGCACCAGCACTCACTTGTTAGGGCAGGAGCCCTTTAACTCGGCAGCAGCACTCCCGCCTCGCGGGACGTGCAGGAGGCGGCACCAGCACTCACTTGTTGGCGCCCGGGCAAAGCCCGGGCCAAGGGCGGGCCCGTCCTTGCCCGTCATTGCCAGGAAGAGGCAGGGCAGGGCCACCCCCCTGACATTTCTCCAAAGGAAAAAAAAAAAAAAAAAGAAAAACTCCTGAACCAGATACCTACGAGCATAGGGCTGCCTGAAGGTACTGTGGCGATTTCTTTGCTCTCCTTTCCTTGCGAACTTCTTTTTCAACTGTCACGCTGTGTTTCGCAGAGGGGGCAGGAGTCCTCCAAAATCAAGTCTTTACCTGGTTTGGCCGCAAGACCCATTTTACAAAGGAACCCTCTGCTCCTCGCCTGCCAGCGGCGGGAAGAGGCTGGGCTGGGCCCCCCCTCTTTTTCTTTGTGCTTTAAGCCGGTTCCACAGTGATTGGAGCCCTCTTCCTCTTTGTATTAAAGGGAAATTACTTCAGACATACGAACGCAGCTCTCAGAGCTACTAGCCACTACGTAAAATATGGGCAAAAGAAAGCACTCAAAACTAAACACCTCAATAAATCTAAAAGACAGTTCATCTATATTAAAATATATTTCCGTGGCAATGGAAATGATAGATAAGCAAATTGCCACTGTTGAAGGGAAAATGTCATTATCCAAAGAGCAATCTCGTGACTCATTAGGGTCTGTACTACCGCAACATAATTCCCCATCAAGTGAACTTGGGGACAGTCACTCTAAAGTTAGGGTCACAAACGGCTGTATCTTCGAACATAATCTACTCTATCGATGAAATATCCCCTGTTGCTAAGCGACCAAGGAAACCGGAGAAGGACCTGGTGGACAAGACCTCAAATAAAACGCCAGTGATAGACTTAATAACTACTCCAACTAAAAAACATTAAAAAAAAAAAACCCGGAAGAAACCCTCAATCCAAGCAGGAGACACTATTCGATCACTTCTCATAAATCTCCACGAGATAGTAAACTCATTGAAAGTATCTATGGGAGCCACTCTGGACTCAATGTCGGAGCGCTTAAAGGGTGTGGAGTCTAGTCTTGAGGCAGGCCTCGAAACACTAAAGTCCTTACAACGGGGAGACACGCACTTTATAAGCAAGGACCCCAGAAATACCTTGCGGTCTTCAGAATACGAGAACAACACACAACTTATCTCGTCCAACAGACCAATTAGCATACATCGGAACGTTAACTTCCAGAACGAGCCCCAACTTCACCCATTAGCTCCTACTTTGAACCAACATAACCAACCCTCCTTTTCATCACATAATCTCACCTCAGACAAAAAAGTTCTAAATCCCACTCCATGTAAGACAGCGAGTAGCGATAGGTGCAGGGCAGCGAATACCTATCCCAATCTAAATCTAGGGAGAAATACAACTAGCAGGTCTAGACCCCCGAAATTTGCTTACCTCCCTAGTGACCTGTTACATCTTCCCCCGGAGGCTACACCATACGTTGTGGTCTTGGCTAATGTCCCACCGATAGATGGTCGACAACGAGAAACTTGGACGGCCTTGAGAAACAAGGCCCTCAATTGGATCGGGGCCCGAATGGGCCCTGGAATGGTGAGGACTCTTTTTGATGATATAAAAATGGTCAGAAGGATTAAATGGATAGGATCCAGTAGGAAAGAGTTGACGGGTGATTGCGTGATTCTTTCCTTTGGCTCACCAAATTTAGTGAATAGGATTATTCATGATTTAGGAGCCAGACAAGTCACCTTACAAGGAATCTCGCTATTACCCTTGGGATACTTTTATCAGAGACCAGAGGGGATTAACTCCACCCGCTTACAGCGAGCTGTAGCACCTTCATCTAGCCCAAACTTGTCTATAACGCACAACACATTTTATCCTCTTTCAACGCTGGAAAATATAGATTGACTCGATATGAAACAGTTAGCTCCCCATGATAGAAAAGTACAGATAATACACAGATCAGGGACGGATCTACAAAAGAAAGGTACATCACATACAACGGTTTCTATAAGGAATGAGATATTACCTCAGCTAAGCCAGTGCGATGATAAATCTAGAAATATACCAAATACCACTATGGGCGATATCCCCCCCTCCTTCCCCAAAGAACCAGCCCTGTAATGTTAAACAAAATCTTAACCAGAAACTTGAAATAGTCCTACTATTTTGGAATATTGCAGGTCTAGCAAATAAGTTAGGCAATGAGATCTGGGTTAACTTTCTAGAAGATTATTCATGTGTTTGTCTACAAGAGACATGTCTTTTAACCCCTGTCCATTTAAACGGTTACAAAACATTCCACACTCCTGCCGAGCAGTCCAGGTATGGTAGACCAAAAGGGGGACTGTGTACATATATCTCCAACAAGCTGTCCTTACAGAATTTAGTGATGCAATTTATGAGTCCATACTACCAAATGATAGAGTGTGAGTTAGATCACAAGACCCACCTAGTCATTATTAATTTTTACAACAATGTTGCTCCAGGAGAGCTTTCCAATATTCTTGTGGATGAGGGAAATGACTTAAAAAAAATATGTGGAAAAAATAACCGCGAGTTATTATTGATATGGGGTGGTGATTTTAACGTCCATCCGTGTAAAGAAATTTCAGATAAGATATGTGGTTGGGACTCGGAAGGTATAGGTGCAAGTCTCCACTTCTCTCACAACACTCAAGGAGATGAAATGAATTTAATGGCTCAAACCTATAACCTATCCTTTGTAAATGAATTATTTTCGGGCGAACCACAGTTTAAACCAACGTATAACGGTAGGGGCGTAAATACAGTGATCGATTATGTCCTAATGTCTACTCATTTTGCACACTATCTTACAAACTATACCTTGCACGACATTGCAATTAGTGATCACTACCTCCAGAGTATGAATCTCCTACTATCCCCCCTTCTAGCAGCTAGGGAAGACAGTACTACACGGATAGTTGATATTGAACTGGTGCCGCGCAATGGATACATTATGAAGTGGTCCCAGACAGACCCCAAGTCTTTATTGAAACAGGTTATAAGCCAATGTAAACATGCTTTCGCAGACTGTTTAAGAGAGAACCCACACCCAGGGCAATTTCTAAGTGCGTTTACGATGATTACTCAAACCATAAAAGAAGCCCTCACTATTAGAAGCAGTAAAGCAGGGAAAAAAAGGACGTGCGGATGGTTTGACTACAACTGCACTCAAGCACATAAGAGATTGAAAAAGGCCTTAAATGCCCCAAAAAGGTGCTTGAGTGACATACGTAAACGCAGACAGGAATATAAGATAGTAATAAAGGAAAGGAAATTATCTATAAAAACAAACTTGTGGGAAACTCTCCACATAGCAAGTCGTAAGAAAGATAACATACTTTTCTGGCAGACAATAAATTCCCCCGTGTTAGGGGACAAAGACATTCCTAGGATGGAAATTGCCATTTCCGAAGAAGACTGGGTGGCACATTTTTCCAATATACACTCACTGATGAGTGACACATTTGACCATACACACGACCATGATTCACAGGAAGGGCCGCGCCTAGTTATAACCCCCCAATTCAGTCTTCAGGAGATAGAGGAAGCTATAATAGAAAGTAAATCAGGGAAAGCGCCAGGTCCTGACGGCGTTCTAATCGATATATTTAAGGCCAATATTGAGCTGTGGGGGCCCGTACTGACGCAGACATTGAGGGCTACCTGCACATGCGGACCCCCACCTTCCTGGAGAGTTTCTAACATAATCCCAATATACAAAAAGGGTGACCGTCTTAATCCAGCCTGCTACAGGCCAATCTCCCTGCTGGACACAACAGCCAAACTAGCAGGGAGAATAATTCTGAACAGGCTGCAAACATGGGCAGAGGAAAAGAATGTCTTATTCCCGGTCCAGTATGGATTCCGGAAAGGAATCGGAACAGTGGAACAAAGTTTAAACCTAAGTCTCATTATTGGAAAATATACTAAGATCAGAGCAGTCAATCTGTACCTGGCCTTTATTGACTTATCATCAGCTTTCGATTGTGTAATCCATGATAAATTGTGGGTCATTTTAAATGGCATGGGGGTGGAACCGGCCTTAATTCAATTTATTCGTGAAATGTACACAGGGTGCAGAGCAAGAGTGAGGTACGGCCTAAAAGGGGAATGTACTCGCCCCTTCGGTCTACACAGAGGAGTGCGCCAAGGCTGCGTTCTCGCTCCGTTCCTGTTTTCAATGTATATAAATAACTTAGAAAAAGAACTGGCCACTAGGTGTAAAGATCTACCCCAAATAGATAAGCGACCTGTTCCCGCATTACTTTACGCAGATGATGCAGTATTAATGGCCAGGACCCCAATAGCTCTTCAGAAACTCCTGACAACCTGCATTACATACATGACACAGCTGGGACTTACTGTCAACCGCTCCAAAACTTTTATCATGAACTGCGGAGGGAAGCGCGGCAAGTCCTATAACACTACTATTGCAAATAGCAAGGTCGAGATCGCGCAAACCTTTTCATATTTGGGCATAACATTTGACAAGCTGGGTTCCTGGGTTAACTGCAGGAAGACGAAGAGAGTGCACCTGATCAAAACAACGATGGCACTACGACTCTTCTCCAAAAGGCTTGGGGGGATTACACCACCTAACATGATAAAGATCTATAAAGCCAAGTGTATTCCGGCTGTTACGTATGGGGCAGGAATTTGGGGTCATACAAACTGTGATCTAGTGCAGACAGTGGAAAACGATTTCCTACGACATCTGTTAAGGGTACCAAAAGGCACCTCATCGTATGTTATACACTCGGAACTCGGGGTTCCCTTCATTGCAGATTTGATAAAGATCCAGCCACTGCTACTATGGCATAAAGTCTGGACCTCGGAACACAGCAGTTTTAACAAGGCCATCTTGACAGACTGTACGAAGTCATTATATACTTCGAGGGTACCATGGTTAAAATATATTATGACCTTCTTCGAAAAATTGGGCAATAAAGACTACTATACAAACCCAGTCTCGTTGCGGAAGATATCCAGGAAGGACCTGAGCATCTTGGCATTAAACCATCTAGAAGACATACGCTGGGGGACCGAATCAAATAAAACTTCAGTCATTCGTAACCAAATAATTTTGACGGCTGAGGGTATGCAGCCGTACTTGGCAAACGTGGTACTCCCTCGCCATTGTTACGTTCTTACTAGATTTAGGCTAGACACATTTCAACGCCTAGTTTCATTTCCAATTATGAACGATTGGTCCACCTTGTTAAAACCATGCCCTTGTGATGCAAAAACACTTCAATCCACAATCCATGTGGTTTTATTCTGTACGTTTTACGCCTCCCAGAGGAAGCGCCTAGTTATTCCGCTTTTAAGGTCAATCAATCTCCCCCAGTGTTGCACAGCCTATGCCTGTCTCCAGTCATTATCTTCTTTAAAGATGTGCGGAATTTTAGCTAACTTTTTATGCTCTGTATTAAAGATAAGGAAATCAATGGGGGAGATGACTGAATTATAACTTATTGTGATAGGGTTTTTATCTATTGATATATCAGACTGTTTTATTGTTGTGAACTTTTTACATTTTTCTATCATTTTACTTATTCAACATTTTATTATATATATTGAATTGCATGTATCTTAATCGGAGATCTTGCATGACTGTTATGTCTTTTATGACTTGTTGAAAGCCGAATAAAGATTTTGTACTACTACTAAATAAAATCACTTGGTCCTGTTGGCTTCAGTTGACAGTTTTATGAGACTCTCGGTCAAGACTGCTGCCCTGCTCACTCATCTATATAGCTTCTTTGTAGAGAAGAGTTAGCTTACAGACTCTATGCTGAATGCTGTGATCTTGGTGAAGCCAGGCAAAGACCCGGCTCTTTGCAGGTCAGATAGGCTCCATCTTTCTCCTAAACATAGATGTAAAACTATTTACCATCATATAGGCGCACCACCTTAATCCACTAATGCTGGGCCTATTTGAACCAAACCATCCGCGACTTATCCCTTCGTATCAATGCAGCGATAATACCCAACATCTTCTCCTCCTTATAGACAAAACGCACTGGTCACACGAAGAAGCTCTGCTCTTATCCATCGATGCAGAGAAGTGAAGGAGGCTGGCCTGGTCTGTAGTGGGTACCTTGGGTACTTAAACCTTACACCAGGTCCAGATATCCCTTATTAGTGAAATGTAGTAGTGTTCTAGCAGCTTAGGCTGATAGAGGTAGCTATAGCAGAGCAGCTTAGGCTGAACTAGGAGACATGCAAAGCTCGAGCAATACCACCAATATTTACACAGTACTTACACACAAGTAAAGACAATACTCAGTGTTACCAAAATCAAAGGTAGTTTATTTGGGTGACACAAGGCCAAAAATATCTTAGAGGCAATACTCCTTTTGAAGGTAAGTATTATACACAATATATACACTAGACACCAAAATAAGGTAAGTAATTAGATATAGGACAGTGCAAACAATAGGAAATGCTATAGAATGCAATGGGAGAAAATAGGTCTAGGGGCAACACAAACCATATACTAAGAAAGTGGAATGCGAATCACAAATTCCCCCATAGACAAATGTAGTGTGTAGAGAATCGCTGTGAGAGTAAGAATACAACAAAGGTAAGTAAAATACCCCACCCCAGAGCCCAGGAAAGTAGTAGTAAAGTACTGCAAGTTTCCTTAGGACACACTACAAGTCATGATTAGAGTTATTGCAAGAACCAAGCAAGACTGCAACCAACAATTGGTAGACTCCTGGACCTAAAGACCTGAAAAGGAAGGAGACCAAGTCCAGAAGTCAAAAGAAGTTCCAGGAAGGACAGGAGCCCCTGATAACCCAGAAGAGTGTGCAAAATAAGAGTCCCTCGTTAAATGAAGACTGCAGAAATGCACCCAAGGAAGATGTCAGCGGGTTCCTTCATGATGCACTGGATGTCCCACAAAGAGAACTTGGATGCAGGCACGTTTTGGTGCTGAATTCGTCCAACAGGCCTTGGTTCCAGCAAAGTCACGTTTTGCGTCAAAGTGGCGCTGTCTGGATCCAGGAGGGACCTGGGGGCCTCAACTCTGCATGAGGAGGAAAAGGGGGCTCTCAGCACTTCAGAGAGCCCTCAGATGAACAGAGAGCACCCACAGGAGTCCCAGGACATGGGGACAAAGGAGGTGCAAAATGCAGTTGGTGCAGCACTACAAAGGAAGGTCCCACACTGCCGGAGGTCAACTCAGCAAGTTGAGCATCGCAGGATAGAGTGCTGGGGGCCTGGGAGAGGCTGTGCACAAAGGAATTTTTAAAATAGTGCACAGATCCCTCAGGAGGTGAAGAAGACGCAGTGCAGAGGGGTACTGTCGTACTTGGGGAAGGCAAGCTCTTACCTCCTCCACATTGGGACGGCAGGACCTCAGGACAGTCTGAGTCGAAGGGGTCCATGACCTGTGTTCCATGGAGCACACTTGTTGCCAGGAGAGGAGTCCAAGAGAACCAGTCATCGACTTAGAAGGTGCCTGTGTAAGCAGGGAAGTGACTCTGTCACTCCACGGGAGATTTCTTTGGTCCTTCATGTGCAGGGTGAAGACCGGGAGTCCCCAAAGCGTGCACACTGTGGAAACTGTTGCAGTTGCTGGCTGGAGCTGAAGTTGCAGAGGAAAAGTAGCCCTTCTGGATAATTTGTTGTTGTTACAGCGGTTCCTGCAGCAGTCGGAGGTCAATCCGAGGTTAGAGGATGAAGTAGTAGTTGCAGAGGATTCCTGCTGGAAACTTGCAAGTAGAATCTGAAGAGAAACCCACAGGAGAGATCCTAAATAGCCCTGAGCGGGGGAGTGGCTACCTTATCAGGTATGGACCTATCAGGAGGGGTCTCTGATGTCACCTGCTGGCACTGAACACACAAGAGTGTAGTGTCCCCTCACCTTGTAAAACAAGATGGCTGAAGTCTGGGACACACTGGAGGAGCTCTGGGCACCACCCCTGGGGTGGTGAAGGACAGGGGAGTGGTCACTCCCCTTTCCTTTGCCCAGTTTTGCATCAGAGCAGGGACTGGGGTCCCTGAACCGGTGTAGACTGGCTTATGCAAGGAGGGCACTATCTGTGCCCGTCAAAGCATTTCCAGGGGCTGGGGGAGGCTACCCCTCCCTAGCCTGTAACACCTATTTCCAAAGGAAGAGGGTGTAACACCCTCCTCCCAGAGGAAATTCTTTGTTCTGCCTTCCTGGGTCTGAGCTGCTCAGACCCCAGGAGGGCAGAACCCTGTCTGTGAGGTGGCAGCATCTGTAGCTGCATTGCAAGCCCCAGAGAGCTGGTTTGGCAGTACTGGGGGTCCATGGTGGAGCCCCCAGGATGCATGGAATTGACTCCCTAATACCAAATTTGGAATGGGGGGACAATTCCATGATCTTAGACACCTTACATGGCCATATTCGGAGTTATCATTGTGAAGCTACATATAGGTATTGACCTATATGTAGTGCATGCTTGTAATGGCGTCCTCACACTCACAAAGTCCTGGGAATTGGCCCTGAACTATGTGGGGGCACCTTTGCTAGTGCAAGGGTGACCTCACACTTAGTAACTTTGCTCCCAATCTTCAGTAAATGAAGGTTAGACATATAGGTGACTTATAAGTTACTTAAGTGCAGTGAAAATGGCAGTGAAATAGTGTGTGCACTATTTCACGCAGGCTGCAATGGCAGGTCTGTGGAAGGGTTTGTCTGAGCTCCTTATGGGTGGCAAAAGAAATGCTGCAGCCCATAGGGATCTCCTAGAACCCCAATGCCCTGGGTACCAAGGTACCATATACTAGGGACTTTTAAGGGGGGTCCAGTGTGCCAAATGAAATTGGTCAATGAGGTCACTAGCCTATTGTGACAAATTTAAACGCAGAGAGAGCATAAGCCCTGAGGTTCTGATTAGCAGAGCCTCAGTGACACAGTTAAGCACTATACACAACACACACATTAGGCCATAAACTATGAGCACTGGGGTCCTGACCAGCAGGACCCCAGTGAGACAGGCAAAAACATACTGACATACAGGTAAAAATGGGGGTAACATGGCAAGAAAAATTGTACTTTCCTACAAGAAGGCATTTGACCATGTTCACTCGCCGTATCTCCTAGAGATGCTGCGAAGATTTGGGAATGGAGAACAGTTCTGTAAGTGGGTACAAAGCATTTATAGCACCCCCAGGGCCTCGGTCAAGGTCAATGGTGCTTCCTCTTACTCAATTACTATTCAACGGGGCACATGTGAGGGATGTCCCCTGTCCCCTCTTTTTTTTTGCTCTACATGGAGCCCTTATTGTAGAGCGGTTGAGAAACAACCTGGAGATAGTTGGGATTCCTTCTGGAGGTCGTCAGCATCTGAATAGCCTGCACTCTGAAAATGTCATTCTGTCTGTTACAAAAATCCTGCACTGATCGCTGAGCCCCAAACCTTTGGAAGGGTCTTGGGATTTGTAGGAAAGTACCATCTTGCCTGGCATGTTACCCCCATATTTCACTGTATATATGTTGTTTTAGTTGTATGTGTCACTGGGACCCTGCCAGCCAGAGCCCCAGTGCTCATAAGTGTGCCCTGTATGTGTTACCTGTGTTATGACTAACTGTCTCACTGAGGCTCTGCTATCCAGAACCTCAGTGGTTATGCTCTCTCATTTCTTTACATTGGCATACTGGAACACCCTTATAATTCCCTAGTATATGGTACTGAGGTACCCAGGGTATTGGGATTCCAGGAGATCCCTATGGGCTGCAGCATTTCTTTTGCCACCCATAAGGAGCTCTGACAATTCTTACACAGGCCTGCCACTGCAGCCTGAGTGAAATAACGTCCACGTTATTTCACAGCCATTTACCACTGCACTTAAGTAACTTATAAGTCACCTATATGTCTAACCTTTACCTGGTAAAGGTTGGGTGCTAAGTTACTTAGTGTGTGGGCACCCTGGCACTAGCCAAGGTGCTCCCACATTGTTCAGGGCAAATTCCCCAGACTTTGTGAGTGCGGGGACACCATTACACACGTGCACTACACATAGGTCACTACCTATGTGTAGCTTCACAATGGTAACTTCGAACATGGCCATGTAACATGTCTAAGATCATGGAATTGCCCCCCCATTGCCATCCTGGTATTGGGGAGACAATCCAATGATTCCCCGGGTCTTTAGCACAGACCTGGGTACTGCCAAACTGCCTTTTCAGGGGTTTCACTGCAGCTGTTGCTGCTGCAAACCCCTCAGACAGGTTTCTGCCCTCCTGGGGTCCAGCCAGGCTTTGCCCAGGAAGGCAGAACAAAGGACTTCCTCAGAGAGAGGGTGTTACACCCTCTCCCTTTGGAAAAAGGTGTTAAGGCAGGGGAGGAGTAGCCTCCCCCAGCCTCTGGAAATGCTTTCATGGGCACAGATGGTGCCAATTTCTGCATAAGCCAGTCTACACCGGTTCAGGGATCCCTAGCCCTGCTCTGGCGCGAAACTGGACAAAGGAAAGGGGAGTGACCCCTCCCATGACCTGCACCTCCCCTGTGAGGTGCCCAGAGCTCCTCCAGTGTGCTCCAGACCTCTGCCATCTTGGAAACAGAGGTGCTGCTGGCACACTGGACTGCTCTGAGTGGCCATGGCCAGCAGGTGACGTCAGAGACTCCTTCTGATAGGCTCCTTCAGGTGTTGCTAGCCTATCCTCTCTCCTAGGTAGCCAAACCTCCTTTTCTGGCTATTTAGGGTCTCTGCTTTGGGGAATTCCTGAGATAACGAATGCAAGAGCTCATCAGAGTTCCTCTGCATCTCTCTCTTCACCTTCTGCCAAGGAATCGACTGCTGACCGCGCTGGAAGCCTGCAAAACTGCAACAAAGTAGCAAAGACGACTACTGCGACCTTGTAACGCTGATCCTGCCGCCTTCTCGACTTTTCCTGGTGGTGCATGCTGTGGGGGTAGTCTGCCTCCTCTCTGCACTAGAAGCTCAGAAGAAATCTCCCGTGGGTCGACGGAATCTTCCCCCTGCAACTGCAGGCACCAAAGAACTGCATCACCGGTCCTCTGGGTCTCCTCTCAGCACGACGAGCGAGGTCCCTTGAACTCAGCAACTCTGTCCAAGTGACTCCCACAGTCCAGTGACTCTTCAGTCCAAGTTTGGTGGAGATAAGTCCTTGCCTCCCCACGCTAGACTGCATTGCTGGGAACTGCATGTTTTGCAGCTGCTCCGGCTCCTGTGCACTCTTCCAGGATTTCCTTTGTGCACAGCCAAGCCTGGGTCCCCGGCACTCTAACCTGCAGTGCACGACCTCCTGAGTTGTCCTCCGGCATCGTGGGACCTTCCTTTGTGACTTCGGGAGAGCTCCGGTTTACTCCACTTCGTAGTGCCTGTTCTGGCACTTCTGCGGGTGCTGCTTGCTTCTGAGTAGGCTCTTTGTCTTGCTGGACGCCCCCTCTATCTCCTCACGCAATTGGCGACATCCTGGTCCCTCCTGGGCCACAGCAGTATCCAAAAACCCTAACCGCGACCCTTGCAGCTAGCAAGGCTTGTTTGCAGTCTTTCTGCACGAAAACTCCTCTGCACGACTCTTCACAACGTGGGACATCCATCCTCCAAAGGGGAAGTTTCTAGCCCTTGTCGTTCTTGCAGAATCCACAGCTTCTACCATCCGGTGGCAGCTTCTTTGCACCCACAGCTGGCATTTCCTGGGCATCTGCCCACTCCCGACTTGATCGTGACTCTTGGACTTGGTCCCCTTGTTCCACAGGTACTCTCGTCTGGAAATCCATCGTTGTTGCATTGCTGGTGTTGGTCTTTCTTGCAGAATTCCCCCTTTCACGACTTCTGTGCTCTCTGGGGAACTTAGGTGCACTTTGCATCCACTTTTCAGGGTCTTGGGGTGGGCTATTTTTCTAACCCTCACGGTTTTCTTACAGTCCCAGCGACCCTCTACAAGCTCACATAGGTTTGGGGTCCATTTGTGGTTCGCATTCCACTTCTAGAGTATATGGTTTGTGTTGCCCCTATCCCTATGTGCTCCCATTGCATTCTATTGTGACTATACATTGTTTGCACTGTTTTCTATTGCTATCACTGCATATTTTGGTATTGTGTACATATATCTTGTGTATATTTGCTATCCTCATACTGAGGGTACTCACTGAGATACTTTGGCATATTGTCATAAAAATAAAGTACCTTTATTTTAGTATATCTGTGTATTGTGTTTTCTTATGATATTGTGCATATGACACTAGTGGTACTGTAGGAGCTTCACTCGTCTCCTAGTTCAGCCTAAGCTGCTCTGCTAAGCTACCTTTTCTATCAGCCTAAGCTGCTAGACAGCCCTCTACACTAATAAGGGATACCTGGGCCTGGTGCAAGGTGTAAGTACCCCTTGGTACCCACTACAAGCCAGTCCAGCCTCCTACAGGATTCAAAGTAAATCTGCAAAAGTCCCATATTTTTAATCTTTCTGTCAGCCCCACTCATGAAACTACCCTAAGTTCTCTGTTTCCATTTGAATGTGCAGAGGAATTCATAACTTACATGACCATCACACTAGCAAGGACATTTACTAAGACAACAGCTGCAAATTATGCAAACCTTGCCTCCCAAGTCCAAAAGGATATGTTGACATCGAGTCTTCTCCACCTCTCTTGGATGGGCAGAATTGTGGCAGCCAAAATGACCATCTTCTGCACATTTTATTCCTGTTCCCGAGTCTGCCACTGACTCTGCCTCCAAAGCAATTTGTGCTCTCCATCTGGATATTGAAAAGTTTGTGCACGACTGCAAGAAACTCCGCCTTCATAGACATTTATTGTGTCTTCTGCTGTCTGATGGCGGTTTAGCAGTACCCTAGCTGCTTGGCTCTTACCAAGCTGCACAGCTTCGATGTATACTAATATGAAATTGACTGGCATTGGAGAAGTATTAGTCCTTTATGGACCAATCCATAGTGGGTTACCATATATGGAAGGAGGTATGGCTCCCTTGTAAACATAAAGCTTGGGGCTTGTACACCTCCTCAGTTAATAACGCAAAGCTTCAAGTTTGGGATTCTGTAGCGGTTAGAGCAGGCCTCACAAATTTCCCTTCTCCTATGACCCCAGTTTTGGCGAATCCCATCTGCCCCCCGGGATGCAGCTGGAACTGTTCAGGTGGTGGCATGAGAGAGGCTGCAAATGGGTGGGTTGTATTTTTAACACTCAAGGGATTATTCTTTTGACCAACTAAAAGCTGACTACTTTTTGAGTAAACTGTGACAGGAAACTGAGTATTCATCTGCAATCACTATTAAATAAGGTCCATTATCAAGTGGACCAAAGAAATCAATGGCTATTCTCTCACAGGCATGTTTTGAAGTTCTGACCTGTTCGGAGTGTGCTAGGTAACCTTGTTTGACAGGCGATTCCATATGTGTCAGGCCTTAAGTTCCTTTTCAACACTTTCATTTAAGTAGGGAAACCAAACTCGGTCTCGGAGAGCTCTCTTTTTGACAACAATAGCACAATGTCCTTGTGAGCCACTTTGTTTACTTTTTGTTGCAGACTCCCCGGAATCAGGATCCTTGATCCTTGCAATATAACTCCTTCCTGAGTTAAGGATAATGCATCTTTGGCATTTTTGTATTTTTGATATTCACCATCATTACTCAGAGGTTGAATATAATCTTCATGACTGATGTGTAATCAAGATTCAACTTCAGCAGGTCACTATGATGATTTGTGGCAGTGATAACCTGGGCTACCGGCACAGCAGCTAGTGTACTTGACTTGACAATTAAATTAGTGTAGGCATCACCCTTCTTGGATGGAGTACTGTGAACTTGTATAAGCACTCTCGAAAAGTAGTCAGCAGGATTCTGATCCTCTCCTGGATGATCCACAATTTTATAATCATATTCTTGCAATCTTAATTCCCATCATTCAATGCAAGAGGACTCCTTGACTTTTGGATTGCCAAAGATGGTCAGCAAAGCTTGATGACCAGTCACCAGTGTAAATGACTTTCCATAAAGGAAAACATAGAAATATTCACAAGCCCATATCACAGGCAAACTTTCTTTCTCAGGCTGTTAGTATGCATGTTCGGTTTGAGACAAACTTCTACTAGCATAGGCCACATGCTGTCTAGCATTTGGATGTCCACTATGTTTTGCATGGATTACACCTAAATGGACCAGGCTGGAGTCAACCACAACCTCTGTATGAAGCTTTGGATTAAACTACTCCATTTCCCCATCATTGATAGTGGCATGGTTGATTCTCTTAAAGCTTTCCTCACATTCTTATGACCATTGAAAAGAAACATTTTTCTTCGGCAACTCTCCTAATGAAGCACTAAAATTGGCAAAGTATTGTATGTATCTTGAACAGTAACTGGCCATACTAAGAAAACAATGTACCATTGAAACATCTTGTAGGGGTTCAGCATTTGACAAAGCAGGATCAGGCATCATACCCCCATTAGAAAAGAAATGGCAGAAGGATTTCAGTTTTGTCTTGTTAAACTCAGACTTGTCTTCATTCAAGGTCAAACCTGCATCACTAAGCAATGACAGACTTGTGTTAAAGCTCTGCCGTGCTCCTTCTGTGTAGCTCCAAAAACTAATGTAATCACTAAAAACTGAATGCATTTAGAACAGGCTGTATGAGTGTAAAGTTCCATAGCCAACGACAAAACAAACTAAGGGCCTGATTTAGAGTATGGCATATTTTTATATATATATTTAATCAATTGCCCAACTCCTTCTCCAAGGATGGGCACCAACACAGCTCGGGTTCACCATATGTATGCAGCTTTATTGTCAGTAGTGTGGTTCCATAAACATAGTTAATGTGTTTCGCCCATGGACTTGGCCTTTCTCATATATGGTCACAACTGACCATTTATATACATATATAACAACGTGGTCACATCACACTCTCTAATTGCTGTGCAGATGCCGGGGCAGACCATGCACTAAAGATTATGAAACCAACAAACTTCACTGCACTCCCTGGAGGTTCAATTTATTAATGCAAATTGCCAATTTTTATCAAAGCATCACCGACACATTTCGACTCTTGTCTTTCTCAAGGTGGTAATACGCACATGTTACTCATTGGTTAATTTACAAACGAGCATGCACTGGGTCATTATGGAAATTGAAGTCCATTGTTCTCAACAGCGACTCCACTGTTTCAGCTCATGTACTTTGCATTGTGCAGATTTGGCAAATGGGGAATTTGCATTAATAAATTCTTGAACCTCCGGGGAGTGCAGTGAAGTTTGTTGGTTTCACATATATGTGTATCAACCAAAGTCCACAGAGGAACAGTCACATGCACTCTCGAAGTGAAGAAAACTGCTTTTATTTGAACAAGTCCAGCCCCAGCAACACGTTTTAGCATTAAGGCTTAGTGCCGATCAGTGGATTTATTTTCGGGAACCACACCCGATGACATGTGCCACTCCCGTCAGGATAACCCAGTTACGAAGCCAGATAAAATAAATATATATATATGTGTGATTAAATATAGTTTCTGTGCACAAATGCGGTCACGTCCACCAGTCGGGTTCGGTGCAGGATAACAGCTGCAAGTCCTGTTCAACAATCACAAATGCCAATGGCCAGACGATGAAGAGGTCTGCACTCCACTGGAGAGATGAAAAAGTGTTTGATTGGCAATACATTTCAACCAGGACGGTCTTCCTCACGGCCCAAACAAACAAACAAATGTGCTCCACAAACATTTTGTTATAGGCAAGTAATAGATAAAAACAAAATCACTAGTGCTCTAAAGGTTTCTGTTCACATTTAGAAGACGGACTAAATAGGTTGTGAATGTCAGAAAGCCACCAGGCATATTAGTTAATTATTTGAATTGTAGTTTAACATGAAAGTGTTTGTTCCTTGTATATGAACCACACAACCTTTAAGCCACTCTAAATGAAAAACAGTAACCATGTCTTGCAGTTATTCAATGTACAGAACCCAAAGTTAAAAAAAAATGTCATTTTTCAAATAGAATTGGCAATATTGTGTCCAAGTCCTTGTTAAAACGGATTCACCAATATATATGAGGGGCTGGAAACAACGTGGAATGCAGCACTCTGTACTCCTAAGTAAGTTATAAATCAAGGTTCAGTGGCTAAATCCAGGGTCATATTTACACTCTGTTTGCGCCGAATGTAGGCAAACAGAGTATAAATATTGTCAACAAGTATAAATATGGGCCCCAATGTGGTAATCTACCAGAGAAATCTCTCAACATTTATGTTCGGATTAAGATCTTTTCATTGCATGCTGGTTAGGGCTGGTGTTGTCAGAAGCGGTCAAGTGTAGCATGCGAAGGTACTGCAGGCATGTCAGCTCCTTAAACTCATCAGAGGGGTCTTTGATGCATGGGCCCCATGTCTTATCAAACTGTGGCATTGCTCCTGCCCCTCTCGCTCTGATCTTTTCCATGCACAAAATACCCCATAATTTGTGGAGCTAGTCTGTGTGTGTAGGGATGTCATTCGAGTGCCACTGTGACATTAGAAAGTGTTTAGCCACCCCTATCGCCAGTGTGATAGCTCTCTCCTTTTGGGATTACAGGGGATAGGTCTGGGGGTTTAGAAGCCCCAGCAGGACATAGCTTGGGAGTCTTGGGATGGTAGTTTCATAGATGTTATCTATAGCCTGTAATACGAAGTCCCAGAATGAGGCTATTTCAGGGCATTGCCATAGGATACGTGTCAGCGTACCCAAGTGACCACACTGGCGCCAGCGCCATTCAGTGCCACCCAACCTCCAGCCAGCCACCCTCTCCGGTGTGTAGTACCAGTAATGAGCTTTTTTAGGAAAGGTTCCTTGGTATTCATGTTGTATGCTGGGACCCTCGCCCTGTGTAGGACATCTCGCCACTCCTTATCTGAGAAGGATCAGCCACAATCCTTCTCCCAGCTGCGTCTTGCCGTGCTTTTTGCCAAAAGTGGAGGCCTCACCAAAAAAGCATATAGATCTGAGGTAAGTTTTTTATCCGTTGTGTGGGCAAGCCGCCAGCTCTCAAAGGGGGTAAAGGGTCTGCCCGAGTGTTGGTGGATCGCTAGGGAGGTCACCCAATGGCGCACCACCAAACATTGCCAGTGTGCCGTCGATGGTATTCCAAAATCGTGCTGAATCCACTGGAATTCCACTATGCTGACGGCATCTATAAAATCCCCAACCCTCTTACAGTTAGAGTTCTGCCAACTCTGAAATGAGGAGCCAGTGAGTGCCAGCAGAAAGACTGGGTTGCCAATGATCAGTGTCTGCAGAGATATGGGAGTGGACAGTGCTTTTTTCACATACAACTTATCCCACACCTCCATTGTGGCTCACAATTTGATGGATATATAAACCCCAGGAGGTCTAGGTGCCTAGATCTTCCAAATGTGTTGCCCTGCCACTGCCTGATCGATAAAGCACCAGTGCTTCTCTGTGTTCACACACAACCATTCCACCATATATCGCAATTGTGGCGCCTGTAGTAACTCAGCAGGTGAGGCAACCCCAGTCCACCCTAGGAAACCGGTAGATAAGCCTGTATCTTTGCCATTCTCCGCTTTTTCCCTGCCCAGATGAACTCCTAGAACAGGCCCTGTAGTTTATGTAGAAATCCAGATGGTGTTTGCAGCGGGAGAGTTGGCATAATAAAAAACACTTTAGGCAACAGCGTACTTTTGATTGCTACCACTCACCCCAGCCAAGAGAGGCCATATCCTCTCCATCTAGTCAGTTTCAGCCATGCGCTATTCAACAACGCTGAGTTGTTGCTATGAACTATCTGGCAGCGTAGGGTGAATCTGCAGGCTCAGGTACCTCACCCCCTGCACTGCCCACGCGAAGGGCAGATCTTTCTGCAACTGTGGCATGTCTGCTTCTGGGACTGTGAGGTTCAGGATAGAGGACTTGATTACGTTTGTTTTAAACCCTGCCGCTGCTCCAGATGCTGTTAACTCCTCCATAATCCCCCGGAGGGAGTTCTGTGGTTGTGACACATAAAGCAGCATGTTGTCCACGCAGAGTGATATTTCGTGGGATCTACAACCCATTAGAATCCTGTTTATGACTGCGTTTTGGTGCACTAGTTCGGCAAATGGCTCCATGTACAGAGCAAAGAGTAACAGGGACAGGGGGCAACCCTGTCCGTGCCTCTAGAGATGGGGATCAGCCAGACACAGAACTATTCACTCTCACCACTGCCCGGGAGAGTTATAGTTGCATAAGATCCAGAGACAAAACCGCGACCCCCAACCCGTACACGGGAAGAATCGCACTCCGGAATCCACTATGTACTCTATTGAGCACCTTCTCTGCATCTATCGATAGAAGCAGAGAAAGCATCTTAGCCCCCTGGGTTTTGTTTAGAATATGGCATAATCTTCTAGTATTGTCCATACATGATCGTTCTAGGATGAACCCAGTTTGATATGGATCCAAAAGTCCCTGCATACATGGTCCCAGCCTGGCTGCCAAGATGCCCGTGAAGAGCTTAGCATCTGTATTTAACAGTGTGATCGTCCGGTAAGATGTGCACAGCTGGGGGTCCTTCCCTGGCTTAGGGATCACTATAATCATACCTAATTGCATTGTGGGGATGAGGTTGCCACATATTGCAAACCCATTATATAGTCGTGAAAGAATAGGAGCTAGGAGGACCCCAAAGCACTTGTAGAGTTCCACCCCCAGGCCGTCTTGCCCCGGTGCCTTCCCCATCTGGAGGCATTGGCTAGCCATCAGGACCTCAGTAGAGGTAATATCTTTGTCCAGAATGTCCTGATTGCTTTGTGGGACACAGGTTAATGAGATTGACTCCATATATTTCTCTATCCCCCCTGAAATGGGCCCCCATACATGGCACAGGATGCAATGGCCATGCCCAGGGAACCCTGGTCCCCTGTGCTGGCCATTGGGGTGGTGGGCATGACTCCTGTCTTTTCTAAGACAGGAGTCTTGTAGTATGGATGGTTTTGCGTCAGAAAATAACTCTAGGCAGGTTAGAGTCATTTTTTTGTTTTACTCTAACCTGTCTAACGTCATTATTTGGTGCAGACCCCCCTTCTTCCATACCGCCAGCCCCACCCAACTAACGTAATTTTTTTTTACACTAGCCTACCCTTTGCACCGTCTTGCACCATTCCATAAATATGGTGCCCAGCTAGTGCACAGAAATGGTGCAAGCCGGTGCTAAACATTTTGGTGCAAAACTGCGTATGTGCAGTTGTAGTGCTTTTTGCCCCAAAAAGTATAAATCAGGGCCTAAGTGTGCATAGGTCTGGTGGGCTGCTGAGAAATATGTATATCCTTTAACTGTAGGGTTTTTCGCAAGCCATACGCCTATCAACCCCTCTCCCTACACCCACTTCCGGAAATCTGTGGAGAAGACTCCTGTATGGCCATGCCACTGAGCTGATCTATCAATATGGGTATCCGGGACGATACTGTAGCCCCCCCTATGAGTACGTCTGTATCGGGAGTGGAGAGTACCTGACCTATGGCTTCTCTAAGGAATTGTTCCTGGTGGTCATTGAGGCCATAAATGTTTGTTAACATGAACCTAAACCCATTTATGTCCATTCTAAGTGCCAGCAGCCTCCCTTTTATTTCAGCCTGCGTGCCCAGCACCCTCCCCTGGAAGTGTGTGGCCACCAATATTGCTACTCCCTTCTTCTGCCCAGGGCCCAATGAGTGTAGTATTGCCTATCAAACTGTCCAGATGTGTTTCTTGCAATAGGCAAATGTCGCATTTGGATTCCTGGAGAAGGGAAAGTAGGGCCAACCTTTTCACAGGTGTGTTAAGTCCCCGTATATTAAGACTAAGTATTGTAATTTGTGAACTACAGGGCAGTTTGGCATTGTCCTATCCATCTGTGTGGGGTGCTATCTATGCTAGCTACGGATGGACCCATTGAGGACCACTCTGCATGAACTATTTCCCAAAAGAGCGTCAGTTGCAAAAAAGAATTAAAAAAACAAAACAAGTACAAAACAATTAAACCAATTAGTTCCCCGCCCAGGAACAACACAAGGTCCAACACGGGTAGAGCATTGTGCAACAATAAGTCCACTGTTCATCACCATCCAACGGGGATGGATCTCCACCATCAGCTCCTTCTGGACCACCACCGCCCACCTCTTGTCTAGCCCACAGAAACAACAGCGATGGGGCAAAGGCTTATCGGGTCCTTGCCCGGGCCTCTGCCTCAGCTCAGGCAACCAACTTTCTCGCCATAGTTAGTCCTCTGCATCCACCTCTGACTCACTCCCTTTGCTCCTCAATCGGTGAAGCAATGCCGCTTTCTCTTGTCTGCTTTCGTCTTCAGAGGGTTTGCGTCTTTCAGAGGGTTTGCGTCTTCCCTTTTTGCTGTTTATTTCTGCAACATTAGCTTTCTGCAGGCATTGCCTGTGCCTGGCTCATGGTTTCTACATTCATGTTAAACCATTAAAAATATTGCACAAAGACTTGTCAATAAACGTAAAGCGTTGAAGAGGAGTACTTGATTATAGAGAAATACTTTCCCAATGGCTAGTGGTAATCCAAATCGAGAAAGAAAATCTACTTATATAAGGAAAATTCCTTCTTATCCAGTTCAACAAATTCATATCAGCAAGGAGAGTGGTTAATAAACATGTTTCTTTTGCCCAATAAAACATATCTCTTGGCCAAGTTGCCTAAAATCTCTCATTCTGTTGTTGATATTGGAAACTAAAACATAGGCCCTCATTATGATAATGGGGGTAACTGCCGCCTACCGCCACTGCGACGGCCTCCAAAAGACCGTCGCCGTGGCTACCGACCGTCCACCATATAATGACCGTAGCCGGAATTCCGCCAGAAGGCCATGGCGGTAAGGTGGCTCTGCTGCCAGCAGCAGCGCCATGCCAGTAGAACGCCACCCACTGTATCATGACACATGATATGACCTGGCGGTGTTCCGCTGGCAGACGCTGCTGCTGGCAGCAGCGCCGTGTCCCGTCTCCTGCCGGAGGACCCCCTGCATGCAGGTAAGTCAGGTGCTTCCAATTAAAAGAAGTCCAAATTTGTATATCTCTGGCTGCGTGGACTTCACAAATAATGATGAAATCAATCAGGGAAATGCAGAGCTCTGACTGGATGCCAACTCTTCAACCAGGAAGTGCTGGCAGCCATCTTGGGACTCTGCTTCAGCCGAGTCCCTAACAAAAGTGAAATAAAAAGATAAGTGGCTAGGATAGGGACACCGTGATCCCTTAGCTCTGGTGCTGGGATCCCAGAGGGACCCTGCCAAGGTAAAAAAACTATACAAAAAAAATGTTAGTGCAAATTGACAACTATGTCGCAAATTTGTGGTAACAATGTTGTTAAACAAATAAGCGTGATCTCCCACGCTTGTCTGATTACAGCACCTGGGTGGGCCAACACTCGGGGGGATGTCTAAAATAAAGGATTGGGGTTCCAGGAGATCTCTATGGGCTGCAGCATTTCTTTTGCCACCCATAGGGAGCTCAGGCAAACCTTTACACAGGACTGCCATTGCAGCCTGAGTGAAATAACGCACACATTATTTCACAGCCATTTTCACTGCACTTAAGTAACTTATAAGTCACCTATATGTCTAACCTTCACTTGCTAAAGGTTGGGTGCAAAGTTACTAAGTGTGAGGGCGCCCTTGCTCTAGCAAAGGTGCCTCCACATAGTTCAGGTCCATTTCCCCAGACGTTGTGAGTGCGAGGACACCATTACACACGTGCACTACATACAGGTCAATACCTCTATGTAGCTTCACAACGGAAACTCTGAATATGGGCATGTAACATGTCTAAGATCATGGAATTGTCCCCCCATGCCAAATCGGGTGTTGGGGAGCCAATTCTGTGCATCCTGGGGGCTCCACTATGGACCCCCAGTCCTGCCAACCAACTCTCTGGGGTTTTCTCTGCAGCTACCGCTGCTGCCCCCCAACAGACAGGGTTCTGCCCTCCTGCGGTCTGGGCAGCCCAGTCCCAGGAAGGCAGAACAAATAATTTCCTCTGAGAGCAGGGTGTTACACCCTCTTTCTTTGGAAATAGGTGTTAAAGGCTGTGGAGGGGTAGCCTCTCCCAGCCTCTGGAAATGCTTTGAAGGGCACAGATGGTGCCCTCCTTGCATAAGCTGGTCTACACTGGTTTAGGGAACCCCCAGTCTCTGCTCTGGTGTGAAACTGGACAAAGGAAAGGGGAGTGACCACTCCCCTGTCCATCACCACCCCAGGGGTGGTATCCAGAGCTCCTCCAGTGTGTCCCTGGAATTAGTCATCTTGTTTCCCAAGGTGTGGGGACACTTTGGAGATCTGCAAGTGGCCAGTGCCAGCAGGTGACATCAGAGACCCCTCCTGATAGGTGCATACCTGACTAGGTGGCCAATCCTCCTCTGAGGGCTATTTAAGGTCTCTCCAGGGGGCATTTCCTCAGAGTACGACTTGCAAGAATTCATCAGGGTTCCTCTACACTTCTCTCTTCGACTTCTGCCAAGGATCGACCGCTGACTGCTCCAGGACGCCTGCAAAACCGCAACAAAGTAACCAGAAGACTACCAGCGACATTGTAGCGCCTAATCCTGCTGACCTTCTTGACTGTTTCCTGGTGGTGCATGCTCTGGGAGCGGCCTGCCTTCACCCTGCACTGGAAGCCACTAAGAAATCTCCTGTGGGTCGACGGAATCTTCCCCCTGCTCCAGCAGGCACCAAACTTCAGCATCACCGGTACTCTGGGTCCCCTCTCATCCTGACGAGCGTGGCCCCTGGAACACAGGTGGTGGACCCAAGTGACCCAAACTGTCCAGTGGTCCAACTGTCCGAATTTGGAGGAGGTAAGTCCTTGCCTCCCCTCCCCAGACAGTAATCCTGTGCACCGTGTGATCTACAGCTTCAAGGGCTTCTGTGCATATTTCCAAGAAATCCTGCATGCACAGCTGAGCCTAGTTCCCCAGCACTCCGTCCGGCGATGCTCAGCTCGCTGAGTTGATCTCCGGTGTCGTGGGATCTCTCTTTGCAGTGTTGAGATGACCGCCGTGTTTGGACTTCTTGAACCCATGTTCAAGGACTTCTGTGGGTGCTTCCTTCCTGTCCGTGGGCTCTCTGTGTTGCTGAGGGCCCCCTCTGTCTTCTCTCCCAAGTGGCGACATCCTGGTCCTTACTGGGCCCGGGCAGCACCCTTTCTCTCCAACCGCGACTCTTGCAGCTAACAAGGCTTTTTTGTCAAGGAAACAACTCTGCATCCTCCAGCACACCGTGGGTCATCTTTTGCACGAAGAAAACTTCCTACCTCCTTTCGTTGTTGCAAAACCTGCAGCTTCTTCGAACCGGAGGCAGCCATTTTTGCATCTTCATCCGGGGTTTAGTGGGCTCCTGATCCCCCTGGACACTGTAGCGACTCTTGGACTTGGTCCCCTTCCTTTGCAGGTCTTCAGGCCCAGGAATTCGTCTTCAGTGCCTTGCAGTCTTTTGTGGTCCTTGCAAAATCCTGTATCACGACTTTAGTGTGTTTCTGGGGAAATAGTAGTACTTTACTCATACGTTCCAGGGTCTTTACACTCTTAGGCCCTCATTCCAACCCTGACGGTCGGTGATAAATCTGCGGTAACACCGCCAACAGGCCCGCTGTAAAAAAAATGGAATCAGGACCATGGCGGAAACCGCCGACACAGACAGCCACTTTAACACTCCGCCATGGCAGTAGCAACAAACACCGTGGCGGTAACTGCCAACAGACAGGCGGAACACAATGTACCACCCACACTATTACAAGGCACCAATCCACCAGCTTTTCTGGAGCGGTACCAACACCATCAAAAGCACGGTGGAAACAGTCTTTGGAACAGAAACCACTCCCCTCTCAAAACGCAACGAAGAACCAGGACGCCATGGAGCCCGAGCTGCAGGTCCTGCCGATCCTGGTCTACCTCCTCATCTACCAGGAACATCAAAGACAGCAGCGACGACCACAGTGAGTACAGCACCTAGTACACAGGGGAGGGGTGGAGGAAAAAGAGAGTGAAACACACATGCAAAATGCAACACCCACAACCCCACCCTCACCCACAACATCATACACACTAACACATGCAGCAACAATACATGTACACCCCGCAACCCCCTGGAAGAACGCAAGGACCAAATGAAATGATTGCAACAAGTGTAATAATCGAAAATTCATATAGGGCAAGATAATTTGAAATGATCAGTATATACAAATATTTACAGCAAGTACACAAGTCCATATACTGTTCCATTAAATGTCCGTGGACCAGTGGTCCCAAAAAGCATGTGCGAAGCCCACACATGACACCTGCCTCAAAACGGAGAGAGCACTGCAGGGGCATCAGGTTAAAAAAAACACAGGCACCTCAGGTGGAAGGGGAGGGGGGGCACCTCAGCCGGATGATGGGACGACGCCACTGCTCCGCGAAGGGGCTCCATGCCCACTGCCTGGTCCTGGGTAGTGCAATGCCACAGTCTCTCAAGTGGGTGGTTTGCTCACTGCCTGGTCTGGGGGAGTGCAAATCCACAGTCTCTCAAGTCTCTCAAGTGGATGGTTTTCCCACTGCATGGTCCTGGGGAGTGCAAAGCCACAGTCTTTCAAGTTTTTCAAGTGGGTGGTTTGCCAACTGCATGGTCCTGGGGAGTGCAAAGCCACAGTCTCTCAAGTGGGTGGTTTGTCCACTGTTTCAGGAGGGGGCTTTGTGCCCAGAGTGCTTCATCCTGCCAAGGACTGAGGTTGTGGATGCGCTTCTCCACTGGTTCTGGAGGGGGCTTTGTGCCCAGAGTGTTTCATCCTGTCAAGGACTGAGGTTGTGGATGCTGTTCTCCACTTGTTCTGGAGAGGGCTTTGTGCCCAGAGTGCTTCATCCTGTCAAGGACAGAGGTTGTGGATGCTGTTCTCCCCTGGTTCTGGAGGGGGCTTGGTGCCCAGAGTGCCACTGGATGCTCTTCTCCACTGGTTCTGGAGGGGGCTTTGTGCCCAGAGTGCTTCATCCTGCCAAGGACTGAGGTTGTGGATGCTGTTCTCCACTGGTTCTGGAGGGGGCTTGGTGCCCAGTGATGCTGCATCTGGGGTGTGGCAGTTCCCATTCCCTCACCTGGGTGTCTGAGCCACTAGAAATTCAGTGAACAGGTAGCATGATACTCCATGGAGGCAGAGACACACTCCACCCTGCGGCGACTTAGCCTGCCAACTGCTGGTAGTGCCAGTGCTGGTTGTGGTGGCTAATGTAGTATGTGCAGGGTCCAGGGCATCTCCAGCAGCCTCGGACGGCTGCACACTGTGGATGCTGCTGATGTCCGCTGTAGTGGCACTGGCTGGGCATGCCACGGGGCAGGTGGCGGTGGCTGCGGCGGTGTCTGTGGCAGAGATGCTGCCGGTGGTGCAGGTGTCTGTACTTGTGGATGGAGACACCAGGCCGTCTCCTGCAGTCTCGGGAGGGTGCTCACTGGGGATGATGCTGGTGACTGTAGTAGAGGCAGCAGACGTGCAGGTGGCGGTGCAGGTGGTGGTTGTTGCGGCAGTGCCCACCGCCGTAGAGGTTGCTGGTCTGTTTTGCAGAAGGGGTGACACCAGTCCCTCACCCGGAGGCTCCGTGCCCTGAGATGACTTCCCTTTGCCCTTGTGTCCCTTCACCACCTTGGAAGTCGCTGCTGGGAACTTGCCACTGTCCTGTTTGGTCCTGGAAGAGGCCTTGCTGGGTGGATGTTGCTGCTTCTCTTTTCGGCATGCGGGCCCCTTCTTTACCTTGGCAGGCGGTGGAATAGGGTGGTCCTTAGCCTCACTGGGTGGCACACTGGCAGCCCTGATGGGTGGCGGCTTCGATGTTCCCGGACTTGCAGGGACCACACTGGACGATGATTTGGTGGCTGAGGTGCTGGGCTGGGATCTGGACATCCTGGCCCTAGGGGAAGGACGGGGGGAGGTGTAGGGAAGAGGTCAATGGCAGCTAGGAAAAGTTTTTTAAACGCACTGGGACAGGAAGATGGAGGGGGTTTGGGAGTGGAGGAAGAGGTAGTGGTTGTAGGAGGTGTACCTCTGCTGAGTTTGGGTGAAGGTGCATGGGCTGGAGGCTGTTGTGAGGTGGATGGCTGTTGAGTGGGTGTGTGCCTGCGTTTGTGTACGTTGGAAGGAGGGCTCACAGACACACTGGGAGAGGACACAGGGGACGTGTGCATGGTAGTGGGGGTGGTGATTGCACATGAGCAGTGTGTGGTGATGGGCGTGCTGGTAATGGAGGTAGTGGCTGAGGATGTAGTGCATGCAGGTGTGAGTGGAGTACAGACTGGGAGGGAGGTGGACGACATGGAGGAGGGGGACACAGTGGAGGCAGTGGATGTTGGTGTGTCTGCATGGGTATGGTGCTTGTGTGAGTGCCTGTGGGATGTGGGGTGCTTATGTTTGCCTGAGCTACTTTTGTGTGTTGATGTGTGTGCATGCTGGTCTGATGGGGTGCTTGGGATAGGCTGAGGTAGAGGGGATTGGGTCTGGGTAGTGGAAGTTGGAGGGGGAGGCTGGACACAGGGACAATGGCTGTCATCAGTGCTGAGGCCAGAGCATGAAATACTCTCTGTTGGGCCGCCATGCCAGAGTGAATGCCTTCCAGTTATGCATTTGTTTGTTGCAAATGCCTCTCGACACCCTGGATGGCATTCAAAATGGTTGACTGCCCAACAGTGAGGGATCTCAGGAGGTCAATAGCCTCCTCACTGAGGGCAGCAGGGCTGACTGGGGCAGGGCCTGAGGTGCCTGGGGCGAAGGAGATGCCCACCATCCTGGGTGAGCGGGCATGGGAAACACACTGAGTGGCTGAGGGAGGGCGGTGCTGGCAGGGGGGGTGGCTTCTGTACCTGTTGTTGCGGTGTGCACAGAGGTGCCCGGCACCGCAAGGGAGCTCCCATCAAAGGAGAAGTCGCTGTTGCTGGTGTCCCCTTCTGTCCCCGTCGTGGAGCTCCCCTCACCCTCCATCCCACTGGTGCATTTAGACTCCATACATTAACCCTCCTGGGCCATGTGGTTTGCAGCTCCCTCCTGTTCCGGTGTCACTGCTCCTCCACCAGATGATGCTAATGCATACAAGGACAGGGTGACAAAACAAAAAGGGGGGGAAAGACAGAGGAGACACATGGTCAATGCCAGCAACACCACTACGAATGTATGTCGGAACAACGCATGCTGGAACAACGCATGCCTGAACAACGAGGTCGGAACAACGACCACGTTGTTACCACTTATGCCTTTACCACGAATGCCTTAACAACGATTTTTTTATTGTAAAGTCATTCCTGGTAAAGGCATCAGTGATAGGCATGCATGGTTCCAGCATGCATCTCCCCTGGCCCCCCACCCCCACCCCTAAAAATTACCAGGACTCCCCACCCCCTCCCCTAAAACCACGCCAACCCCCACCCTTGCCCCTAAAACTACCCCAACCCCCCACCTCGTCCCTAAAATTACTGTGACCCCCCACCCTGCCCCTAAAACCTAAAACTACCCCAACACCCCCACCCACCCCTAAAACAACCCCTACCCCATCCCTAAAACCTTAACTACCCCAACCCCCACCCCTAAAACCTAAAACCACCCGCCCCTAAAACTACCCCAAGCCCCCCACCCTGCCCCTAAAACCTAAACCCCCAAACCCCCTACCCCACCCCCTAAAATTACCCAACCCCCAACCCACCCCTAAAACCACCCCACCCCTAAAACAACCCCAACCCCCACCCCATCCCTAAAACCTAAACCACCCCAACCCCCACCCCTAAAACCTAAAACCACCCCAACACCCCGCTCCTAAAACTACCCCGAGCCCCTACCCCACCCCTAAAACCCCCCAACACCCCCACCCCTAAAATTACATGACCCCCAACCCACCCCTAAAACCACCCCAACCCCCACCCCTAAAATTACTGCAACCCCTCACCCCGCCCCTAAAACCTAAAACCACCCCAACCCCAACCCCTAAAACCTAAACCACCCCAATCCCCCACCCCACCCCTAAAAACCTAAACCACCCCGACACCCCATCCCCAAATCCTAAAAATACCCGACCCCCCCGCCCCTAAAACTAAAAATGCCCCAACCCCCGCCCCTAAACCACCCGACCCCTAAAACTAAAAATACCTCGACCCCCACCCTCGCCCCTAAAACTAAAAATACCCCTCCCCAAACCTAAACCGCCCGACCCCCTCCCCTAAAACTGAAAATACCTCGACCCCCCACCCCGCCCCTAAAACTAAAAATACCCGACCCCACCTTTCCCCGCCCCTAAACCTAAACCGACCCTAAAACCAAAAATAACCTGACCGCCCCTCCCCTAAACCACCCTGAATCCCCAAAACTAAAAATACCCCAACCCCTAAAACTAAAAATACCCCGACACCCAGCCCCTAAAACAGCCCCACTTACCTGACTGATCGCGTCGTCCCCCTTAGCCGACTCCATTCTTCTGTGCCTTAACCACGCATGTGCGTGGTTGAGCACATGTGTGGTTAAGGCACGAAACAATGAAGTCGTAGTTAACGAAAGCATTGTTCCACTTTCGTTGTCCACAACTTCGTTGTTACGGAGTCGTGGTTAAGGCCGTTTCCCCACCACTACCATTGGCGGACACAACACACAGGGAGCAGCCCTATGCACTAGGCCATGCACTAATAGTTCTTAGGAAAATCACCTGCCCATGGGGGACTATGCCTAAGCCCATTTGCTGCACACCTGGAACCCACAGGAGGCTGACTAGTTGTAGATGGCCACTACCACAATTGGGGTTGGAGTGCCACAGAGCCTGCCTAACAAGTGACCTACCCTACCAAGTTTGTCCTGGCCTAGGGGAACACACAGCCCACTTCCCCCACCCAGACACCTCGTAAAGTGCGCAGCCAGCTGAATGAGACTGTACTCACCCAGTTGTGGCTGCTGTGATGCCCTCAAGCACCCATCCAACTTCGGATATGCCACCGCCAGGATCCGGAACCTCAGGGGGGTCATGGTGCAACAGGCATCCCTTCCACGTTGGGAGGCCATCCCCAGCTAGGCCTCCGCCGACTTCTTGCTCCAGCAGTGCAGGTCCTCCCATCTCTTGCGGCAGTGGGTGCTCTGTCTATGTCACACTTCCTTGGCGATGGCACGCCAAATACCCTTCTTCTGGTGGGCGCTGATCTACAGGAAAGGTAAAGTGAGAATGGTTTTTACTCCCCCGTCCGGTTAATCTTACTCATTGGCCACAACTTCCCAACCATGCCCTGAAACGCATACACTGACTATCCTCACATGCAGGCCACATCCGCCCCCCACCCCCCATTTATCTTCCATCCACGCCACTCCATACATTAATGTCACATCCACCATGCACACAGTGTACTCACCTGTTTGTCTGGAGGACCGTAGAGTTGCGTATACTGGGTGAGGACCCCATCCACCAGGGTGTCCAACTCCTCCGCAGTGAAGGCAGGGGCCCTTTCCCCAGACACTGTAGCCATTGTCGCTTCCAGACTCAGGTCACACCAGCACTTGCGGTGAAGGTCCTCTCCTGTTGAAGGTCAGGTATCAAGTGAGTGAAGAGTTAGAAAATGGCGGTCACGTCCGCGGCGGTGCGTACCGTCACCGCTGGCGTACATCGTCATTGGCTCCTGGAACCCATAGGGCCCAATGATAACCAATGTTGAATTGCGCTGTGGTCTTTGTCCGCCTACCGCGACACTGTACACCGCCAGTGCAGTTACCTCATTTCCCCTTGTCCCTCCTTACAGGTCAGGCAGCCCCCATTTCAGGGGGGCACGTGGCAGGGCACCTAACTGCGTCACACCACGTTTGGGCAGGAATACAGACAGACAGCGCCACACACAGATTAAATCACAATAGTGCAAAACACCCTTGTGCTACCTATGTGGTGTATGAACCTCTGCTCACCCTTCTCCTCCATAGGGCACATCCGCTGAGGCAGATGATGAGATGGCGTCATCCTCCGGTGTACAGACCCCTGGTGGACCTGTCGACAATGGAAGACAGACACATCTTTATCACCTACAGACTTGATCGTGCCACAATCCAGGAACTGTGTGCCCAGTTGGAGCCAGACCTGATGTCAGCTATCCGCCATCCCACAGGAATCCCCCCTCTAGTGCAGGTCCTGTCAGTACTCCATTTCCTGGCAAGTGGGTCTTTTCAAACAACAGTGGCCATTGCATCAGCGATGTCTCCGCCAATGTCCTCTAATGTGTTGTCCAGAGTGTTGTCTGCCCTGCTGAAACACATGCGCAGCTACATCGTTTTCCCCCAGGTGGAGGATTTGCCCACAGTGGAAGGTGACTTCTATGCCCTGGGACATATCCACAACATCATTGGGGCCATTGATGGAACACATTTGGCATTTGTCCCACCCGCAGGGATGAACAGGTGCACAGAAACCGCAAAAGCTACCATTCCATGAATGTGCAAATGGTGTGTTTGGCAGACCAGTACATCTCCCATGTGAATGACAAGTATCCTGGCTCAGTGCATGATGCTTACATTTTGAGGAATAGCAGCATCCCTTATGTGATGGGCCAACTCCAGAGGCACCGTGTGTGGCTAATAGGTGAGGCCAAGGTCCCCACACATTTTGAATAGGTGTCTGGGTATGGGGTAGTCCCTAAGGGTTTGTTTATGCCTAACAGATGCCCCTCGATATTTGCTGGTGACTCTGGTTACCCCAACCTGTCATGGCCTCTGACCCCAGTGAGGAATCCCAGGACAAAGGCAGAGGAACGCTACAATGAGGCGCATGGGCAAACTAGGAGGATTATGGAGCTGACTTTTAGCCTCCTGAAGGCCAGGTTCCGGTGGCTCCATCTGACAGGTGGCTCCCTATACTACTCACCAAAGAAGGTGTGCCAGATAATCGTGGCATGCTGTATGTTACACAACATGGCCAGGTTCCTTTTCTGCAGGAGGATGGGCCTGATGTTGATCTTCTGGCAGCTGTGGAGCCTGTGGACAGTGAAGAAGAGGAGGCAGAAGAAGAAGATATCGACAACCGAAACAACATCATCATGCAATACTTCCAGTGAGACACAGGTAAGAGACTGGCACTGCTCCTCTCATATCAGATTACTGTAGGACATTGCATAAATCTGCCTTTTTACCTCTGTGTATGGACCCTGACAGTTCACTTTGGCTTTCCTTTTCACAGATCTGTCTACCACAATCTGCCTTCTGCTATGTTTACTGCTGCCCAACAACTGTCATACTTTGGTATGTGCAAATGAACATTGCCATTGATATTTGTATGTGCAATGTGCTGGGGTGATGGTGGAGGAATGTCCATGGTAGATTCCAGTCTATCGGCATCACAGGTGCATTGTCCAAGGGGACATAGGAAGTGGAGCAGTGGCAGTTCAATTAGGATAGGATGACCTAGTGGGACAGAGGGGGTGACCATCAGGAGAGTCTTATTTCCTGGCAGGGGTCTTGGCATTGTTCTCTGTCTTGTGCCTGGATCGCAGGGACCATTTGTGGGGTGGTTCTCCTTCTGCAGGGGGTGGGGTGCTGGTGGCCTGTTGGTCCTGTGGCAGGATCTCCTGTCCACTAGCGCCGGTGGACATGGAGGGCTGTTCATCGTTCAGGCTAGTGTCTGGGGCCTGGTGGTGTGCCATTGTCTCCTTCATGGTGTTGGCCATGTCAGCCAGAACCCCTGCAGTGGTGACCAGGGTGGTGTTAATGGACTTCAAGTCCTCCCTGATCCCCAGGTACTGTTCCTCCTGAAGCCGCTGGGTCTCCTGAAACTTGGCTAGTACCGTGCACATGGTCGCCTGGGAATGGTGGTATGCTCCCATGATGTTGGAGAGTGCCTCGTGGAGAGTGGGTTCCTGGGCCTGTCCTCCCCCTGTCGCACAGCAGACCTCCCAGCTTCTCTGTTGTCCTGTGCCTCTGTTCCCTGAACCGTGTGCCCACTGCCACTGACCCCAGGTCCCTGATTGTCTTGGGGTGGTGCGTTTACCTGGGGTCCCTGTAGTGGTGGACACACTGCTGATTGACGTGTCCTGGGGAGAGTAGCATGGGCCCCCTCGGTGGGTGCTGTGGTGGTGTTTCCTGAGGGGGGAGGTTCTGTGGTGGCTTGGTACTGAGGCAGGGGAACCGACTGTCCAGAGGTCCCTGATGGGCAAGGGTGGTCATCTTGATCCAGGCGTGCAGAGCTGCTGTCGTCACTGTGGGCCTCTTCTGTGGGTGGACTGGATATGGCTGGCACCTCCTGTCCGGTGACATTGGGTAGGGATCCTGTTGGGGTGTAAATGCATGGTTATTGAATCTGTGTGTGCCATCTTCTGCAATGTGTGAGTTTCCCTCTACTCCTGTGCTAGCATTATTGCCTGGGCCCTTGTGTGAGTGGTGATTTTGTGGCCTGGGTGGGTCTCTCTACTGGACATGCTTTGGTGATGGGTGTCCATGCAGGTCTGTAATGGGTGTCCATGCATTAGTGTTACATGCAGGGCTTGGTAAAGGGACGTGTGGGTTGTGATAGTGGGGTATCTGTGAGGTTTTGGGGTGATGGGTGTGAGGGTAGGGGTAGGAGTTTGTGATGGCATGTAGGTAGGGTGGGGGTATAGTTGTAAAGATTTGACTTGCCAGGGACCAGTCCTCCTGCTACTCCTGCGAGGCCCTCAGGATGCATGATCACCAAGACTTGCTCCTCCCATGTTGTTAGTTGCGGGGGAGGAGGTGGGGGTCCAACGCCAGTCCTCTGTATGGCTACCTGGTGTCTGGATACTACAGAACACACATTTCCCCATAGGTCGTTCCACCTCTTCCTGATGTCATCCTGTGTTATTGGATGCTGTCCCACTGCATTGACGCTGTCATCAATTCTCCACCATAGCTCCATCTTCCTTGCAATGGACGTCTGCTGCACCTGTGATCCGAAACGCTGTGGCTCTACCCGGATGATTTCCTCCACCATGACCCTGAGCAACTCCTCAGAAAACCTGGGGTGTCTTTGAGGTGCCATAATGTGGTGTGGGTGATGTGTGAGGTGATGTTTGTTGTGCTGTGTGATGATTTGTGTTGGGGTGTGTTCTTTGAGGTGCGTGGATGTTGTAAGAGTGATGGTGTTGTGTGCCTGTGGATGCTGGTGTTGTATTTGCTATTGTCTCTATCCTTGCTTATTCAAAAGAATTCATTGTAAGGGGTTGCGCGTAATGTGTGTGTGTATTCTATAGTGGTGCGGGTGTGTGGATGTGTATGTGTATCAGGTGTGTGTATTTTGATTTGTCCAATGTGGTTGTGTTTTGTAAGTGTGTGTGTATTTTGAGCACGGTGGTGTGTAGCTAAAGTGTTTTCTTACACTCCCAGTGACCCTCTACACACTACACTAGCCTAGGGGTCCCTTTGTGGTTCGCATTCCACTTTCTTAGTATATGGTTTGTGTTGCCCCTTGGCCTATTGCATCCTATTGTGTTCTACAGTGTCTGCACTACTTTCTGACTGTTTTACTTACCTGATTTGGTTAGTTGTGTATATTTTGTGTATGTTACTTATCTCCTAAGGGAGTATATTCTCTGAGATATTTTTGGCACATTGTCACTAAAATAAAGTACCTTTATTATTACTACCTATGAGTATTGTCTTTTTTATGATATAGTACCTATATGATATAAGTGGTATTGCATGAGCTTTGCATGTCTCCTAGTTCAGCCTTGGCTTCTCTGTTATAGCTACATCTATCAGCCTAAGCTGCTAGAACACTACTACACTCTACTAATAAGGGATAACTGGACCTGGCACAAGGTGTAAGTACCATTGGTACCCATTATAAGCCAGGTCAGCCTCCTAAAGGGCTGCACACCCCCCTGCAGCCCCAGGGACTGCCACCTCCCAGAGGCTTACGTAATGATTAATTTGGGGGCCACATGCTCCCCCCACAGCCCGGGGGACCACAACCTCCCTGGGGCTTAAGTATTGATGAATGCGGAGGGCTGTGCAGCCCCCCACAGCCCTGGGGACCACCACTTTCCTGGGGCAATTTACTTAAATTATGGGGGGCCATGCAGCTGCCCTGCAGCGCCAGGGACCGCCACCTTACCGGGGCAATGTACTAAAATTATGGGGGTACTGTGTGGCCCCCCAGCAGCCCCAGGGACTGCCACCTCCCCACAACTGAATTGAAAGAATGAAGGGGTTCCGTCATGGAACCCTGGCCCCAGGGACTACAACCTCCCTGGGCCTATTTACATCATAGAGGGGGTCCACATGACCCTATCAAGAAGAAATTTATCAGGCAGGGAAACAGAGGAAACTGTTGCTTTTGCAGACAGGGAGCTGCATCTTTAGCAGCTCCCTGTGTGCAAAATCTATTCCGCCTCTTGCAGGAGAAGGGGAGACAGCTGGGACCACCGGGGCCTTCAGGCTCCCCTCTGGTCCCCAATGCACACTCTGTGCCCTACGGGACACCCAGGATTGATGGCCCTGACCCAGGGGATAGAGTTCCTGTGGCTGAAATTGGCTGGGGAGGGGGACCGCACGCCTCTCCAAAAAAGTAACTGGTGAGGCAGGGCTCCGTGCGATGCGGTCCCCAAGGCTGAAATCGCTCGGGGAGGGGAACACACAGCCCCCTCTCCTAAAAAATAAATACAAAAAGCCTGGGCCCCAGCGGGTGGGGTCCCCAGGGTCAAAAACAGCCTGGGAAGGGGTCCCCTTATCCCACCAAAAAGACAAAGAAGAAGACCAGGCCTTTCTGGACATGATTTCCTGAAAATTGAACCTCAACAGGAAGCACTTGCAAATATAAATGTAGCAAGTGCCCCAGTTAAGGATCCACTTATGGAAAGGACAAATTATCCTAACTCCTGGGCTTGGCAAAGGCAAAACAAGTGTGTTTACCCTGCAATTCTATATTAAAATACAATCTGAAATCCTTTGTGGAAGTGAAGAGATCTTTTATCTATTGGAGTGCAATCAGACAATCTCACCCACAGACACTCTCATAGTCAGTCTCACACCAGGATACACCTATTCTTAGTCCCAGAGAGACAGGCCCTGTGGCCAACTCACACTGTGCATGGCCACAGGCCATGTGCAGCATGGGGTTGGGTGATTAGGGGAGTGCGCCACAGAAACTGGCTGTAGGCCAGTCCCTGTGGCTAATCCACGCCACGCACAGCCAAAGGCTGTGGATGGTGCGGGGGTTGGCTGCAGGGCCTAGCTTCAGGCCAGGCCCTGCAGCCAACCCCCACCATGCACAGTCTTTGGTGTTTGGATTAATGTATAGTAATAACAATTCCTTTACATTAAAAAAAATAGACATTCACTTAAAAAGACCAAAGGTTACAGGGACGTTATAGTTAGATTCTGAATTTACTCACATAAAATTATTTAAATTCAGCAGTTATAGCTAGAGTTATTTCAAGTAACTGTAACTCATGGCCTAAGGTAACTATAACTCGCATTAACACCATGGACTGCTTATCACCCCAGATATTACAGCACTCATGTAGAACTTTTATAACGTCAATCAAAATATCAATGAAACATAAGAAGAGAAGATAAATTATTGAAAAAAGAACTGTGCAGGGCAGGGGCATATCTTTTGATGGTCAGCCAGACATGATCACTTTAAACCTCTCAACCCAGCTGTTTTAGACAGTTGGGTTAAGAGAAAGCACAGGCCTCCAGTGCAACACCACAAAATAAAATGATGGATGGAGTGTTGAAGATTTTCGAACACTCACCCCCTAGTCAAAGATCTGGGTTTAATCCATCATTCTTTTGCTTGCCACGTCACCCCAGTTTAGATCCAGCGCATGCAAATCAGTATTGACCCTGCTCTCCCTGGGAACAGTCCTGCTCGTACTGCCAAGTCAGGTCCTCAATGGACTGGAAACAAGCATCCTGTGACCAGTTTCAGGGTATCACCCCTCAACTGCCAGGCTAGCTTGAATCCAGTGGCGCAGTGAGCAAGGGACCCACATGTGAGTATGCCCTGGCCACTTAGGGTGAACATAGCAACACCTCAAAATAAAAGGATGGACGTGTTGAAACTTTTCAAACACTTAGCCCCAGTCACAGATCTGGGTTTAATCCAGTGTTATTTTGTTTGCCAAGTCACCACAGTTTTGGACCCAGCTATATGTAAATCAGTCTTGACCCTGCTCCCCATGGGAGCAGTCCATCTCAAATTGCCAAACTGGTTTTGGGGTATCACCCCTCATCAAGCAGGCTAGCTTGAATCCAGTAGTGCAGCAAGCAAGGGAACCGAGTCTGAGCATTCCCTGGACAGAGTGCTGAAAATTTTCAAACGCCTACACCCAGTCAGAGATCTGAGTTTAACACATTGCAGTCCTCTCAGGAGCACCGAGGGAGGCCGTTCTCTGCAATCCTGGTTAACAGCATGAGAGCAGCACCAGGTTTGTTTAAGGGAGCTGGAGAGAAGACAGAAACCAGAGAGAGGAGGACGTCACCTTGCAAGCAAGGTAAGTTATTTTTTATTGTATTTACCCCTTCCTTGCACCCATCCCCACTCATCTCCCCACCCCACCTTTCTCAGTAGTTGTTGGTTACCCCTGGTTATACGTCACAGGTGATGAGCAGTGTTGCCAATATGGCATAGGTCCGTCATTGTCTAAATATTTTTTTTTTGTTAATCCTTTACCCGTTTTAGACTTTATTAAGAAGTAAATGTTCCAGAGCTTCATTAGAGAGTAGCAGTGAAAGGGGGCATTATTGCCCAGTCCCATTTAAGAATGAAAATTCCATAGAAAATATTTAGGTGGTCATTATGACACTGGCGGTGACTGTTAAAGTGGCAGTAATATCGCTAACAGGCTGGTAGTATTTCCCACCAAATTATGGTGGTGATCCCTCCCATAGACACCCAATGTACCACACCAACCGCCAGGGCATTAACATCACTGACCGTGGCGGTAGTGTCAACACCAGGACAGTGCGCGCTCTACGGGCATCTTGAATGCAAAAACCCAACACTTGCAAGATAAAGTAATTTATGCATTGTGATGATATGTTATTGTTTAACCTTTTGCATTGCAGAATTCCATCCAAAAGATTCATTTTTAAGGTGCTTATAAATACTGTACATTTACAATGTATTGCTGCAGACATTCAGAGTGTGTTAGGGTGTGGTCCCTTTCCAGGGCCTTCTGGAGACTTTCCCTGCAACATGCCTGGGCGTGGTTCTAGGCTGGGCCAAGAGAGTCAGCCCAACTTCCAGTGCTCACTATTCAGAGGTCCCGGTGCAGAGCAGCAGCTTCTTCCTGAACTCCTGTCCCGGCGGCCTATTTGGATTTTCCAGTCTTCTGCACTCATCTCTCATTGGTGATCACTGTTTCCAGGCGGTAAGACGGTGTTTGGACATTTCCCAACACCGTAATTGAGAATCTTCATATTCTTGCTTTTAATTCTTAAATGAATAACAGATTATTTGTGTACTTCCATTTTTTGACATTTGTATAGTGTTTTGCAAATAGGGAGGACGCGCAATTTATTCCATAAAGATTTGACTTTGTTATTACATTATTGTTCATTGCGCGCTGATATTTCTTGAAATTTAAATGATGTTTTAAGAGTTGGCAAGACGTGCAACTCGTTTCATGACCATTTAACTTTGTTGTTCATTGCGCGCTATCTTTTCTTGACATTTACATGGTGGCATTCGAATCGGCGAAACGCGCGATTCACTTCTTGTGTGTAATTCATGCTGTTCATTGTGCGCTACCATTTTCTGGCATTTACATGGTGGCATTCGAATCGGCAACACGTGCGATTCTTTCCTTGAGTGTTGTTTCATGTTATTCATTGTGCGCTACCATTTTCTTGCATTTACATGGTGGCATTCGAATCGGCAACACGCGCGATTCTTCCCTTGAGTGTTTTTTTTATGTTATTCATTGTGCGCTACCATTTCTTGGCATTTGTATGGTGGCATTTGAATCGACAAGACACGCGATTCTTTCCCTGAGTGCTTTTTATGTTGTTCATAGTGTGCTACTGTTTCTTGGCATTTGTATGGTGGCATTTGAATTGGCAAGACGCGCAATTCTTTCCTCATGTATAAATAATGTAAGTTACTGTGCGCTTCCATTCTATGACATTTTCTTGGTAGCATTTCAAGTTGACACGTCGCGTGATTTATTCCTTGAATCTACGTTGTGTGATTTCATGGTGCACAAACCTTTATGGTGTTTAATACTCATATAAAAATCTGCAATGTGCGCAATTTACTTCCAAATGTTTTTTTCTGAAATGAACACAACAATACCAAAGTTCTAGATGTAATGCTGTGTGTTCCTCATATGTATTCATAAAAGGAGATTCATATGGTTGTTTAGAAATTGCTCAGAGTGTTTCCTGATTCTCATGCTAAAGAAAGTACTTGAATCTGAAAGTTCTATTTAACTTTTCCTGTTTCCTCCTCAGGTATTTGGTCATCTAAAGCCTAGTCAGTTTTAGTATTATTCCAGGGTTGTTCATGTTTTAGCATGGTACTGACTTCATGAGATGTAATCTTGATGTTGTGTTTTAACCTTTTGCTTCCTACAGGTCTCCTTCCCACCTGTTCCTTCCTAATCCCCTTTTCCTCACTTGGACTCTGTGATAAATCTAATCAGAGTATTGGAGCTGTCTTGTGGTGGAAGTGTTAGGAACGTGCACGGACACCGAGGATCTGGTGACTCTGACAGGTAGCCATCAAAAGCCAGGCGGAAGACAAGGCACCATCCACCATATTATGAAATGGCAAACCGCCAGGATTTCCGGGCTGTACCAACGCCTTTCAAAAGCCTGGAGGAAACAGAACACAGAAAACAAAAGATTCACCAACAAGTACACAGGGGACTCCGCTGCTGCCCTGGAACCGGAACTTCTAGTCTTCCTGATGCTCTTCTACGCCATGGCCCTCCTGGAACACCAGCGGCAACGAAGACGACAACGGTGAGTACAGCCACCTAGCACACAAGTGAGGGAGGAAGGAAAAGGAGAGTGACACATACACGCACAACACACACCATTCACACACACACCATACACAGAACCAGCTGCAGAGTTAAACCAGTGTCACAGGACACATGTCAAAATGAAACAAGGACCACAGTGATTATCAACAAACATTGTAATCTAATGCCAACAGCCACCATGGTGTCCATTTGAATATAAATCCAGGTGACAATGTCCAGAATGGGCCAATGGCCAGTCCAAAGTACAAAAGGGCCACATGGCCACAGGGCACAGTCCAAGGCCCAACTTGACTCCTGACACACTCCGGAATCCACTTTTCAGGGGTATCATGTTGGAAATAAGCAGGCACCTCAGGGGGGAAGGGGAAGAGGTGGGGGAGCACCTGAGCTGAAGTGGTGGCTCCATGCCCATCTGTCTTTGGTGGGGAGTACAAGGCCACAGTCTCTGAAGTGGGGAACTTGCCCACTGGTTCTGGAGGGGGCTCCATGCCCATCTGTCTTTGGTGGGGAATGTAAGGCCACAGTCTCTAAAGTGGGGAACTTGCCCACTGGTTCTGGAGGGGACTCCTTGTACAACAGTCCCTGGAGGGTGGCCTACATGCCCTCTGTTGGAGGTGAGGGCTGTTGTGCCTCAGCTGGAGGTGAGGGCTGCTGTGCCCGTGCTGGAGGTGAGGGCTGCTGTGCCTGTGCTGGAGGTGAGGGGTCCTGTGCCTCAGCTGGAGGTGAGGGCCGCTGTGCCTGTGTTGGAGGTGGGGGCTCCTTGCCCTCTACTGGTGGAGTGGGCCTTTTGCCTTTTAGTAGTGGTTGAGTGGGAACCTTTCCTTTTAATGGTGGTTGAGTGGGACCTTTTCCTTTCATTGGTGGTTGAGTGGGAACCCTCCCTTTCTTTGCTGGTGGAGGGGGACCTTTGGCAATCTTTGGTGGTGGAGAGGAATCCATGTGCCCCCTTTTGTGACGGGTCCCCTTGGCCTTTCAGATATCACTTGTGTCCTTGCCTCCAGGACTAGGAGTTTCCTCCACTGTCCCCGCCTCCTGTCCCTTGTTTTTTACCACCCTAGTCCTCCCTTTCTGAGCCAGAGGTGTGCTCTCAGTAGGAGTGACAGCCGTCACACTCTGGGGCCCCTTTGCGCCAGCAGCTGATGATTTGATGGAAGCAGTGGCAGACTGTTTGGCTGAGGTGCTGGGCTGGGTCTTTGGAACCCTGTTCTGATGGGCAGGATGGGGTGGAGGGGGAGGGAAGAGGTCAAGACATGCAAGGAAAAGCTTCTAAGGGGCATTGGGGCGGGATGTGGGAGGAGCGGTGGGAGTGGAGGTTGAGGGAGTGGTTGCCGGAAGTGTACGTCTGCTGGACTTGGGTGCAGGTACATAGACAGTGTGCATGTGTGAGGTGGATTGCTGTTGGGTGTCTGAGTGCGTGCTTTTGTGTCCCTTAGGAACGGGGGCAGACAGGGTGGGAGAGGACAAAAGGGATGCATGGATGGGTGCTGTGGAGGTGTCTGCAAGTGAGGTGTGTGTGCTTCTTGATGTGGTGATGGTGGTGGTGGCTGTTGATGCAGTGCATGCAGGTATGAGTGTGGATGTGACTGCGAGGGAGGAGGAAGAGGAGGCGTGGAAGACAGTGGAGGCAGTGGTTGTGGTTGTGTGTGCCACTGTCTGTTTGTATGAGTGCTTGTGGCCTGAAGTGTGCTGCCTGTGTTTCACTGTGCTATTCTTGTGTGATGTTTTCTGTGCATGCTTGTCTGTATCTGTGCCTGGGATGGGTTGGGGTTGAGGAGACTGGTACTGGGAAGTGGTAGTTGGAGGGGGGGCGGTAGGAACAGGTACACTGGCTGCCATCAGAGAGGATGTCAGAGCCTGAAACAATCTCTGCAGGGCCACCAACCCACAGTGGATGCCCTCCAGGTATGCATTGCATTGCTGCATCTGGGATGCCAGCCCCTGGATGGCATTCGCAATGGTTGACTGCCCTACAGAGATGGACCTGAGGAGGTCAATAGCCTCCACACTGAGGGCAGCAGGGCTCACTGAGGCAAGGTGCCTGCGGTGAAGGAGATGCCCACCGTCCTGGGTGAGCAGGCATGGACAACTCGATGGGGGGGCTACTGGGAGGGCGGTGCTGGTACAGGGAGTGACGGCTGTTCCTATAGCTTGGGTGGTTCCCGAGGTGTCCACCACCACCAGGGAGATTCCATTGGAGGAGGAATCAGAGTTAGTATTGTCACCTCCTGTCTCCGCCATGGTGCTCCCCTCACCCTCTGTCCCACTGGTCCCCTCGGCGTTGGTGGACTCTGCCTCCTGGGTCCTGTGGGATGCAGCTCCCTCAGTCACCGGTGCCCCTATTCCTCCGCCAGATGATGCTAATGCACACATGGACAGGATGACAGAAGAAAATAGGGGGGTGAGAAAGAAAGGGAGCACTAGGTCAATTACAGCACCAATACCACAGTTGGCATACAGATTACCATCACACACAGGGATCAAGATTGTGCTCTATGCATTGCACTGTCATTCCATTGGCTAGGTGCCACAGCAAGATGAGAGCCAACCACTGCCAGCTGCACCCCTCCTGGGACCCACTAAGCTTTGTCTGACATGGAATGCAACCTAGCTAGGTTACTAGGTTTTGCTATACACCCATTTACCTTGAGATGGATCATGCAGCAATGGCTGAGCTGGCATTAAGGGGCCCCCTCTAACTGAAACCCACCACCAGGATCCCATGCCAGCCATCAATTATTGTTGTCACGCTCACTGTACTGACCCCCTTGTGGCTGCTGTGCTGCCCTCAAGCCCCCATCCAGCTCTGGGTAGGCCATTGCCAGTATACGGGCCATCGGGGGGGGTCAGGTTCTGATGGGCACCCTGCCCTCATTGGGAGGCCATCTCCAGCTCGGCCTCTGCGATCTTCCGGGCCCAGCGTTTCAGGTCCTCCCACTTTTTCCTACAGTGGGTGCTCCACCTACTGTAGAACCCCAGGGTCCGCACGTCCTTGGTGATGGCACGCCACAATCCCTTCTTCTGATGAGCGCTGTCCTGCAGAGGTAATGCAGACAGGAGGACACCATTAACCATACAATCCAGCCTGTCACACAAATGGCCCACAAATACCATTTCCATCTCCATTGGTACACACATCACCCGGTGCCCACCATGTACACTACCACCAGACATATCCCCCACCCAACTGACACGGTGTTAGCACACACATCTCCATGCAACCTTGTCACAAGCATCGTGCCCATGGTGTACTCACCTGTTGGTCTGGAGGCCCATACAGCTGTTCATAAGGGGTAGGACAACGTCCACCGAGCACTCTAACTCCTCCTAAGTGAAGGCAGGGGCCCCGGTCACACTGGCCATGGCAGGATCCAGACACAGGTCACAGCAGCACATGCAGTAGAGGTGTTTTTCCTGTGGAAAGTCGGAAATCAAGTGAGGTTTTAGAAAGAAAATGGGGATCACGTCCACGACGGTGTACACTGTCACTGCCGCCAGTGATCCCCATTGGCCACTGTACTCCATAGAGTCCTATTTTAGCCAATGAGGAATAGCACCTTGGTGCAAGACCACCTTCCGCCATGACGCTCAAGGCCGGCGGAGTTACTTCACTTCCACCAGCCCACACTTACAGGACAGGCGGTCGCCATTTTATGGTGGTGGACAACATTCAGAAATAAGCAACTGTGTTATTGCTGTAAATTGCACATACATTGCCATTCACATTGTCCCATCACGTACATGCTCTATGTACAATGAGGTGGTGGTTGCATTGTTCAATTTGTGACACCCTACTCACTCTTGAGTCCCTTAGATACCTACCACTGTGTAGGAATGGGAGGAGGAGACAAGACCCCATGTACAGACCCCTTGTGGACTTGGCTACACTGGAGGACAGGCGCATAATACTCACTTATAAACTGGACCGGGCCACAATCACAGAGCTGTGTGCACAATTGGAGCCTGATCTGATATCAGCTATTCATCATCCCAATGGGATTTTCCCCCTTTTGTGCAAGTTCTAACAGTGCTTAATATCCTGGCAACTGGTTCTTTCCAAGTGATAGTGGGCTTGGCAGCAGGAATGTCACAGCCAATGTTCTCAATCGTGCTTGCAAGTGTTTTGTCTGCCTTGGTCAAACACATGTGCAGCTACATCGCTTTACACCACGTTGAAGATTTGGCCTCTGTTAAGGCAGGATTCTATGCAATGGGACATTTACCAAATATTATTTGGGCGATTGCCGGAACACATATTGCATTTGTCCCCCTGGCACAAAGAACAGGTGTTCAGGAATCGGAAGAGTTTCCACTCATTCAATGCGCAAATGGTGTGCCTGGCGGACCAGTACACCTCCTATGTCACTGCCAAGTATCCTGGATTGGTGCATGATACCTACGTCCTGAGGAATAGTAGCACCCGAAAAGTGATGGCACAACTACAGAGGCACAGGGTGTGGCGCATAGGTGAGCCAGAGTCCCCACCCAATGTATGTCAGTGTATGCCTTCAGGAGTTATCCCCCATACCATTGTGTAGGGCTAATGATTCTCCCTCAATACTTGCAAGTGACTCTGGCTACCCAAACCTATTGTGGCCCCTGACCCCTGTGAGGAATGCCAGGGCAGAGCCTGAGAATCGGTATAATGATGCACATGGGCGAACCAGGCGGATCATCCTTTATACCTTTGGCCTCCTGAAGGCCAGGTTCAGATGCCTCCATATGACAGGTGGAGCCCTGTGCTACTCCCTTGAGGAGATATGCAGATAGTTGTAGCATGCTGCATGTTGCACAACCTGGCCCTCAGATGACGTGTGCCTTTTCTGCAGGAGGAGATTGGAAATGCCCCGGTGGCAGCAAAGGACCCTGAGGATAGTGAAGATGAGGAGGCAGAGGATGAGGATGTGGACAACAGAACACCAGTTATACATCAGTACTTCCAGTGACACACAGGTGAGACAGTGGAACTGACCATTCCTCTGATTATTTATGTTTTCAGTGTGTCTGTAGCAGGATGGCTTTCACTTTCTTTGCATCTCAAATTACTGTCACCTATGACTTCTCATTTTGCAGATGTTGGTGTTATAACAACTGTGTACTGATGTGATGACTACAGATAACTACAGGTCATTATTTATATGCTATCACAGTGTTCAGGTCGTTTGCACAAGATGTAACTGTTACCATAATTGCACATTTTCATCACATAAGCAACTATCATTCAGGTTGTGTTCAAGGGTGTTTATTGTAATGAGATTTATAGACGGAATTGTGCAATGGAATGGGGTGATGGTAGAGGTAAGTCCAGGGTATTGATCCAGTCTGTATGTAGCACAGGTCCAGTGTTCAAGGGGCCATAGGAAGGGGAGCAAAGGCAGTTCAAAGTGGACAAGATGACAGGGTGGGACACAAGGGAGACATTCAGGAGGGTGTCATTTCCTGGCGGTGCTCTTGGTCTTGGCAAGTGCCTCTCGCGTCTGTCTGGGTCGCAGGGAATGTTTGTGGGGTTTTTCACCTTCTGCAGGGGAAGAGATGCTGGTGGCCTGTGGGTCCTGTGGCAGAGCCTCCTGTCCACTAGCTGCAGCAGATTTGGTCTGCTGTTCAGTTGACTGGCTAATGGAAGGGGCCCGCTGGTTTGCTGTACATTCCCTCATGATGTTGGCCATATCAGCCAGCACCCATGCTATGGAGACCATGGTGGTGTTGCGGGCCTGCAAATCTTTCCAGATCTCCTAATGGTGTACCTCCTGCAGCCGCTGATTCTCCTGCATGATGTCAAGAATCTGGCCCATCTTGTCCTGGGATTGTTGGTAGGCCCCCGGGACATTAGTGAGTGCCTCCAGGACAGTCGGTTCCCTGAGCTGTCCTCGGAGTGTCCCTGTCCCCCTGTGTCTCCTGAACAGTGTGCACACTGCAACTGCCACTGACCCCAGGACCCTGATTGTCTTGGCTGTGAGGTGTGGACTGGGGTCCCTGTACAGGTGGGCACACTGCTGATTGACGTGTCCTGAGGAACAGAGGTGTGGGGACATTGGGTGGGTGCTGTGGTGTTGGATACTGAGGGGGGAGGCTCTATGGTGGACGGGGACTGGGCTGGGGTGTCTGACTGATCATTGGTCACTGATGGGCCAGGAAGTTCATCCAGATGTCCAGAGTTACTGTCATCACTGGGGGCATCTTCCGTTGGGGGACTGAATAGCCATGGCACCTCCTCCCCACTAGGATTAGCTGGGCACCTGCAGGGATGTAAATGCTGTATTATGCATCATGTCTGTGACATATTCTACATCCCTAGCTTCCCCTATATCGTTGCTATTGCCCTGCCCCCTTTGTTTGTGTATGGCGATGTATTGTGGGATTGTTACTTCTATATGCTGGGCATGCATAGGTGATGGGTAAACATGCAGGACTTGGAGGGCTGTACATGGAGTGGGTATGGCATGCAGGGCTTGGCATTGGGTTAGTCCTGTGTTTAGGTGCACTGAGTGGTATGGAGTGGAGTGTTGGGAGTCAGGGTGAGGGGTGGAGATGGCATGCAGGTATGGGGGGTGATGGGTAGTAAATATTGACTCACTAGTGTCCAGTCCTCCGGCAACTCTAGTGAGTCCCTCAGGATGCAGTATTGCCAAAACGTGCTCCTCCCATGCTGTCAGCTGTGGGTGAGGAGGCGGGGGCCAAGAGCCAGTCCTCTGGATGGCGAGCTGGTGCCTTGCTGCCATGGAATGTACCTTCCCCCGTAGGTCGTTCCACCTTTTCCTGATGTTGTCGCTTGTTCGTGGATGCTGTCCCACAGCGTTCACCCGGTCCACAATTCTCTGCCAAAGATCCATCTTCTTTGCAATGGATATTTGCTGTACCTGTACTCCAAAGAGCTGTGGTTCTACCCTCCACCATGACCCATAACTCCTCATCAGTGAAACAGGGGTAACTTTGTGGGGACATGGGTGTTGTGTGGTGTGTGTTGTGCAGTGGGTGTTGACTAATGCGGTGGGGTGTGGGGTGCGTGACCGATGACTGAGTGTTAGTGGTGTGTGTAGTTGTGTCTGTGATTTGCATGTCTGTCTCTTGGCTATCTTCGTTCGTAAAGGGTTGTGGGTAATGTGGGTGGGTGTTTTATAGTGCTGTGGGTGGGTCGGTGTGGGTGTGTATTAGTGTCAGGTGTGTGTTTTTGGTATTGGCCAATGTTGTGCTGTATTGTTTTTGGGTGGCGATTCTGATTGAGCCGGTGGGTACTGCCAATGGTTTACCACCGTTGAACGTCTGCCTTGGTGATTCGTGGGTCATAATGTGGAGGGCGTTATCTTGTTGGCGTGACGGTGTAGGTGTTCGTACGGACACTTTACCACTTACCTTTGATCTGACGGATTTGTGTTTGCTGCAGTATTCTGTCGGTTAAGTGTGTGTGTGTCATAATTCGGCAAACGGATGTTCGCCTCCGCAAAGGTATGTAGACGGCCGTTACTGCAGCGGTAAGTGGGAATTACCACCAATGTCATAATGACCACCTTAATCTGTTAAACATTTTGCCTTTAATTAGCAAATGCTAAATATGTGCAAAAAACGCTTTGAAAGATGGAAGTTCACCCTTTTGAAGGTTTTTTTCTTCATATTAGTTTGCTGGCACTTTACCTGACGTTCCAACCACTTGTTCACTGTTGACATTTCCACCTGTGGGACCAAACTGGGGGTCATTATCAGGAAAGGAGAATTTTATAAGGCAATTTTTGCCTAATGCTACATGTACAAACTGAGGCAAAAGGAGATGTGCGCTAATTATTAACACAGGCTGCTTCTCTAATATTCATAAGGCATGAATTGGCTCTGTATCTTATTGCTCAAAGCAGTACATCAGTGGCGCAACAAAAACACCTGCAGCCCCACGGTATGGAGGAGCACCTGAGATCCAGAGGACCCCCTTAGCACAGTACCCGGGCCTGAGACCTCCTGAATAAATCCAGAGGGGGCTCCCTCCATGTACTTAGCAGGGGGGGCCTCCTCCAGTTTCATTACACCACTGCTGTACATGTAGGCCAGGAGAACCCTGTTGCAACATTTTCTTCATAGGGTGCTAGCAGAATGGGACTCCAGCACTCCCAGGACCTGCGAGAGGGCTTCTGCCTGGGATGAGACCTACACTCATCGATTCTACTTTGGTCCACTATCCGGCTTTGGTTTTGTTAGCTGAATGTTTTGCAGAACTGTTTCCTCCACTCACTGTGAGAGATAAATAGATTCAACCTGCAGTGGAGTAGCAGAATACTATCTTGCTGCAGTTTGCAATTATCATTATCTGTGGCATTGTGACCACCCATTATGCTGCTGGTCTTGGTTTAATGGTGGTAATGTTTGCTCTACTTTAGACAGCCAATGCATGATGGTGTCCACCCTTGCTTTGGGTGGCTCTGGCATAATGTTAGAAATATATGGCAAATTGTCACGGTTTATAGCGTGATGTTGCATGCAGCCCACTCTTGGAATAATGTTGGCTTTGATATAACTAGTGTAATGTTTGGGGAAATTGTTGGAATCCATGACATGTTGTTTTCCATCCCTGTAATAAATGCTAGACTTGTCAAAATAGTTTGGCTTCTTATAATTTTAGTAATATCCGAATTATTGTGCACATCCATGGCATGATGATGCCCCACATTGGTATAAATCTGCCGATAGCATAATAATGGTAACTCTTGGCACATAGTGGGGCTGAAAGCTGCGCTGGTCCAAGCTCATGACCTGAGAACACACAGTAAAGTCAGAAGCAAACATACAATTCACTGAGGCACCTTAGTAACTTGGTTCCTTTATGGCACCATGTTTTTATTTTCAATGGGAATGATAATTACAGTGTTCTCAAACAATACAATTATCAGTACTGAAAAATCAAACAAACTATAAATCAACACTCTGATGTGTGTAAAATATGTGTTCATAAACACATCTTTGAAAGATTTGCATTTTTTCCATTGTTTTGTTTTCAAGGTAATGTTATTCTAAGTGGTGTGGAAATAATAGGAACTGGCAGAGTCAAGTTAACTTAAATGATGCAGACAGCAGTGGTTAGGATACTGCGCCTCGTTAGTGTTAATTAGTTTTTATGGATAATAGGTGCAGAGAGCTAAATGAGGCACTTCAAAAGAATCTTAAAAAAGAAGTACCAATCAGGAAATTGTTTAGGACTTGCTATACAGAGATTTAACTGTCTGTCAACAGACCTATGTTTATCAATGCTTTATTGCATACACTTAGAATGGGCTCTAAGTTAGTCCCTTGCTAAAGATTTGACTCCTTCTTTCGAATATTACAGTTCCCTACTTCTGTGTCAACTGCTTTCCTCATCATACCTGTGTTCGTGCCCCCAAAGGAATATTTAGGTTTTATCATCTTCTAGAATTAAATTAGTAATTTCCGCCAACAACTGGTGGGAGGGAACTAGTTTTTTTTGTTGTTGTTTTTTTTGCATGTTTTTATTGCATTTGCTTTTAGCACTGGGCGGGAGCACATGGTACTCTTTCCCCTTCTGTGCCTTCATCTGGGAACTTGTTTTGTCTCACGCTTCCCCTTTCTCTCTGTGTCCCTGCTTAATCAGCTTCCAGTGCTCAAATATTCTCTTCCCCAGTTATTGTTTTCCTTCCATCTCCCCGTCTAATGACACCTCCAGGACATAGCATCCCTCTGCCTCTCCTGTAATTGGATCCTGTTTCCGCACTCATATCACTTTGATTACTTCCCTTCCGCCTACCTATCATCCCACATTTTTGTCATCATATCTCTCCACTTCTATAGCTTACCTTCCACCTCTACAATCATTGCTCCCACTTTGTTACCAGACCTCCCCAACTCACTCAATTTTCCCTCTTAATTTGTTCCAGTCTCCTGCCTCCCCACTCCATAATGATTTGCATATTGATAGGAACTTCTAACTGTTTTCTATCTAAACTATAGAGGTTTTCCTCAGACAGAAGTGGCTGGTACCACTGTTCAAGTATAGAGTGACTACTTCCAAATCATTCAGGAGGTGCACTCAGGATATCCATACAGATTATCACCATTATTTCCTAGAATTGGGATGCTTGTTTAGGCCACACAACCATTCTATGAGCTGCCTGCGCACACCATGCTTCCCTGCTCCCCTCTATTTGCCGTCACCTCCCTACCCCCATGTCCCTCCCTCCCGTCATCACTTGCACTTTCATCCCCGGTCATCAGTTTCCTCTTCCCCAGCATAATCTCTTCTCCACTCCCCCTCTTCCCGCCTTCGTTACTTGCCACCCCATGCATCTCCAAAATTTCACTTCCTTCCTCCCTCTGGTCGCTTTCAGCTCATCTATTGGCGTGCTTGAATGATTAAAACAATTGAATGAGTGGTCAACGATGTCCCACCATCCCAGAATCTCTGCGACGCACTCTCCACCTTCTTCTATCAGAAGATCGCAGTCATCCACGACAGCCTTAACACCACACCTCCGCCAGACCCGACCCCCGACAACTCCTCCCACGCTAACCGCCTCACCACCTGGACCCACGTAAACAACGCCGAAACTCGCAAGGTCATGAACTCCATCCATTCAGGATCCCCTTCAGACCCTTGCCCTCACCACGTCTACAACAAAGCCGACTCCACCATCGCCCCCCAACTTCAAAAAATCATCAACCTATCCTTCGAAACCGCGTCTTTTCCGGACAGCTGGAAGCACGCCGATATCCAAGCCCTCCTCAAGAAACCCAAAGCCGACCCCAACGACTTCAAAAACTTCCGCCCGATCTCCCTCCTCCCCTTCCCAGGGAAGGTCATCGAGAAGATCGTCAACACCCAGCTCACCCACTACCTCGAGGACAATTCCATCCTAGACCCCTCCCAGTCCGGCTTCAGACGCAACCACAGCACAGAGACTGCACTCCTCGCCGCCACAGATGACATCAGACAGCAGATGGACAACAGCGAAACATCAGCCCTCATCCTTCTGGACCTTTCCGCTGCCTTCGACACGGTCTGCCACCGCACCCTACTAACAAGCCTCCACGAAGCCGGAATACAAGACAAAGCCCTCAACTGGATCTCCTCATTTCTCTCCGGCAGAACCCAGAGAGTCCGACTCTCACCCTTCCGCTCTGAAGCCACTAACCTCATCTGCGGCGTCCCCCAAGGCTCCTCGCTAAGCCTGACGCTGTTCAACGTCTACATGGCACCCCTCGCACAACTGGCCTGTCAACACAATCTCAGCATTCTCTCCTACGCCGACGACACCCAGCTCATCCTCTCCCTCACCAAAGATCCACACACCGGCAAAGCCAACCTCCATGAGGGATTGAAATCCATCGCCGAATGGATGAGGAACAGCCGCCTGAAATTGAACTCCGACAAGACGGAGGTCCTCATCCTCAGACGCACCCCCTCGGCCTGGGATGACTCCTGGTGGCCCACCGCGCTGGGACCCCCCCCAACACCAGCCAACCACGCGCGCAACCTCGGCTTCATCCTCGACTCAGCCCTCACCATGTCCAAACAGGTCAACGCAGTTTCCTCCTCCTGCTACAACACCCTCCGCATGCTCCGTAGAATCTACAAATGGATCCCGACGGAAACCAGAAAAACTGTGACCCAGGCCCTCGTCAGTAGCAGACTTGACTACGGCAACGCACTCTACACAGGCATCCCAGCAAAAGACATCCAACGACTCCAACGCATCCAAAACGCCTCCGCCCGCTTGGTCCTCGACGTACCCCGCCGATGCCACATCTCCCACCACCTGAAGGACCTCCACTGGCTCCCCGTGGACAAGAGGATCACCTTTAAGCTCCTCACCCACGCACACAAAGCACTCCACAACGCCGGACCTGCCTACCTGAACAACAGACTTAACTTCTACGTCCCCACCCGCCAACTCCGCTCTGCCAACCTCTCCCTCGCCATCGTTCCCCGCTTCCAACGAAAGACTTCCGGCGGCAGATCCTTCTCCTACCTCGCCGCCAAGACCTGGAACTCCATCCCTATCCCCCTGCGCCAGACCCAGGACCTTCTCACCTTCAGGAGACTCCTCAAGACCTGGCTCTTCGACCAATAGCAGCCCCCCCTCCCCTCAGCGCCTTGAAACCCTAACGGGTACGTAGCGCGCTTTTTAAATATTGTGATTGATTGATCGATTGATCTGGAAGCAGATGTTCTTCTATCTGTTGGAAATCAGTCATGCAACCCCTATCTTCCACCTGCTGTTTTCCTCTATATTTTAAATTAAATAAGCAGGTCCAGAAGGAAGATTAGGTACTATACGGTCCAAAGCATGGATTAAGCTGTTCTTGCACCTCCTAACAGATATCTTCCATCAGCATCTCACCAAGGGTGATAGCATTTTACTTTGCTGAATAAGATGCAAGTGCCTTTTCAGCGCCTCATTTCATTTTGCAGCATTTTTTAGGTTTGTGCCTACCGTTAAGATGGTTGTGCACATTTTTCAAAACTGTATTTTCATCCATGTAACATACTTGAATGGCATGTTTTTGTCCCCTGGAGGAATTGTAATAATGTTTCAAATATTATATATTCTAGTGGTGGTATTGAATCCTCTTCTATCTTAACATCTTCAAGTTCTTCATTTGACTCCTCCCCTTGTTTCTCTGGAGTTCTCCTCACCTGTTTTCCTGTTCTGGAGGCTTTGAAAAGCAGCAAAACATTTTGGATCCCCTAAAAGGAAGTCCCAACAAAAAATATCTTATCTGCTGCAGAGCTCTCCTATGAGAAGGAGTGCAGTTAGAAAGTCAAGATTTGTATCAACATGGAACAATATATTTTCAAGAGACAATCAAATCTCTTTGGTGATCTATGAGAGTCCACATTTCCAGTTCTTTCAGAACTTCTAAATCAGCAAAGTTTAGAATGGGGATGAACCTAAACTTATTACTGCAGGTATTCAGAGTTCATAGTGCACTTAAGTAACCCCTAGCACCAGACAGAATGTATCTTTTCACAGCATTTAAACAAAAAAACATATATGGATTTTGTGGTGCTTGTTTATGAATTTGCAGTACTCGTATTGGAATGCCCACGTCTATGAACATGCAAGAGACGCAGACCCAGAAAAGGAGTTGCAAATCCAGAGCATTGTGCTACTAGGAAGAGCGATGGAGCAGCAGAGGAACTGTGAATAATAAAAAGTAAAAAAAAAAGGAAAGTGGAGATCAGAATGGCTTAACACTCCACACTGAATAAATAAGGCCATAACCTGTGAAAAAAAGGAGATCACTCTTTAAAGCCTTTTTTGGCTATTTGGGGCAGTTCGCGCTTAGGCCCTCATAACTTTTTGTTCACATAAGCTACCCACGCAAAATTTGCGTTCTTTTTTTCCAACATCCTAGGGATTCTAGAGGTACCCAGAGTTTGTGGGTTACCCTGAAGGAGACCAAGAAATTAGCCAAAAAAAATTAAAATGAAAAAAATTGCTGCAGAAGGCGGCTCGTGGTTTTTCCCCTGAAAATGGCATCAACAAAGGGTTTGCGGTGGCAAGATCACCATCTTCCCAGCTTTCAGGAACAGGCAGACTTGAATTAGAAAACCCAATTTTTTCAATACAATTTTGACATTTTACTGGGACATACCCCATTTTTACTATTTTTTGTGCTTTCAGCTTCCTTCCAGTTAGTGACTAAAATGGGTGAGAAACCAATGCTGGATCCCAGAAAACTAAACATTTCTAAAAAGTAGACAAAATTCTGAATTCAGCAAGGGGTCATTTGTGTAGATCCTATAAGTGTTTCCTACAGAAAAGAACAGCTGAAATAAACAAATATTGAACTTGAGGTGAAAAAAACAGCAATTTTTCTCCACGTTTGACTCTGTAACTTTTTCCTGCAATGTCAGATTTTTGAAAGCAATATACTGTTACGTCAGCTGGACTCTTCTGGTTGCGGGGATATATAGAGCTTGTAGGTTCATCAAGAACCCTAGGTACCCAGAGCCAATAAATGAGCTGCACCCTGCAATGGGTTTTTATTCTATACTGGGTATACAGCAATTCATTTGCTGAAATATAAAAAGTGGAAAACAGGTATCAAGAAAACCTTTGTATTTCCAAAATGGCCGCAAGATAAGGTGTTGAGAAGCAGTGATTATTTGCACATCTCTGAATTCCAGGGTGCCCTTACTAGCATGTGAACTACAGGGCATTTCTCAAATAGATGTCTTTTTTACACACTAACTTACATTTGGAAGGAAAAAATGTAGAGAAAGACAAGGGGCAATAACACTTGTTTTGCTATTCTGTGTTCCCCCACGTCTCCTGATAAAAATGGTACCTCACTTGCGTGGATACGCCTAGCACCCGCGACAGGAAATGCCTCAAAACACAACGTGGACACATCACATTTTCACAAAGAAAACAGAGGTGTTTTTTCCAAAGTGCCTAGCTGTGGATTTTGGCCTCTAGCTTAGCCGTCACCTAGGGAAACCCAGCAAACCTGCACAGTTTTGAAAACTAGACAGCTAGGGGAATCAAAGATGGGGTGACTTGTGGGGCTCTGACCAGGTTCTGTTACCCAGAATCCTTTGCAAACTTCAGAATTTGGCCAAAAAAACACTTTTTCTTCACATTCCGGTGACAGAAAGTTCTAGAATCTGAGAGAAGCCACAAATTTCCTTCCACCCAGCGTTCCCCCAAGTCTCCTGATATAAATGGTACCTCACTTATGGGGGTAGGCCTAGCGCCCGCGAAAGGAAATGACCCAAAACACAACGTGGACACATCACATTTTTTCACAGAAAACAGAGGTGTTTTTTACAAACTGCCTACCTGTGGATTTTGGCCTCTAGCTCAGCCGGCACCTGGGGAAACCTAGCAAACAAGCGCATTTTTGAAAAACTAGACACATAGGGGAATCCAAGATGGGGTGACTTGTGGGGCTCTGGTCATGTTCTGTTACCCAGAATCCTTTGCAAACCTCAAAATTTGGCTAAAAAAACACTTTTTCCTCTCATTTCGGTGACAGAAAGTTATGGAATCTGAGAGGAGCCACAAATTTCCTTCCACCCAGCGTTCCCCCAAGACTCCAGATTAAAATGGTACCTCACTTGTGTGGGTAGGTCTAGCGCCCAGAAAAGGAAAAGGCCCAAAACACAATGTGGACACATCACATTTTTTCACAGAAAACAGAGGTGTTTTTTACAAAGTGCCTACCTGTGGATTTTGGCCTCTAGCTCAGCCGGCACCTGGGGAAACCTAGCAAACCAGCGCATTTTTGAAAACTAGACACCTAGGGGAATCAAAGATGGGGTGACTTGTGGGGCTCTGACCAGGTTCTGTTACCCAGAATCCTTTGCAAACCTCAAAATTCTGCCCAAACAACACTTTTCCCCTCTCATTTCAGTGACAGAAAGTTCTGGAATCTGAGAGGAGCACAAAATTTCCTTCCACCCAGCGTTCCCCCAAGTCTCCCGATAAAAATGGTACCTCACTTGTGGGGGTGGGACAGGTGCCTGCAACAGAAAAAGGCCCAAAACTTGTAGAGATTGAGGGGATGGCACAGCGAGTTGATAAGCACATATTTTTCTTTTATACATCTTTTAGGCTGACTCTCTTTTGGGATCCCATGCAAGTGAGGTATCATTTTACTTGAGGGACTGAGGGGAACGCTGGGTGGTAGGAAATTTGTGCCGCAGCGGTGATCCTACAAAGAAAAGTGAGGAAAATATTATTTTTTATGTAAATTTTGAGGTTTGCCGAGGGGTCTGGGTAAGAAAATGTTGGGGGATCCAGGCAAGCCACACCTCCTTGGACTCCTTGTGGTGTCTATTTTTAAAACATGTCTGGGTTTGGTAGGTTTCCCAAGATGAAGGCCGCACCCTGGACCAAAACCATAGGTGCCCCCCCAGCACAGGTAGTTTTGCAATAGATCATTTTGGTGTGTCCACATACTTATGTGATGTTCCACACACTAAAATTGTGAAAAGAAAGGCACTTAGGTTATGTTAAAAAAGACCCCTCACCCACCAACTAAGTTGATGGCATGCTTCATCATCGGGGTCCCACCCGAGGCACCTAGCGTGTCAAAGGTGTGCTGCGACACCTGATTACAACAGAGCAGTTTTCGTCATTTTTACCACACATACTGGTTAGATTTGGCACGAGGGTGAGTGATGGTTCAGTGGATCAAATTTTATTAACAAGAGATTTCACAAAAATGAAATGCACTGTTAATAACTGAAAGGCCAAAAAACTCAATGAATGACTCACAGCTCGTGAGCTGTAAGGCCACGGCAAGGCACCAACCGCTTTACAGTCCATTCACACACCTTTCATACATGACATGCACAAGACCATTCACGCCGCCAGCCACGGCCCCAGCACATTACAACACTCGCATCGACAGACAGCGCCACTCAAGGGCCCATCACTTACATACGCCCACATGCCTGATACAGCAATCACACCAGCTGATGGGAGTGTGTGGACTGGTGTTTGGCTAGCAGTGTGTTGCAATAGCAACAGCAAGTCAATATGTACACTATGTACACCCTCAGCCAAGCGCCACTCCACACACAATGGCATCACTTTTTTATTTTTAAACAAAGAAACCACTAACTAATTAGAAATAATTACAAAACTACAAACACAAAAGCTCTAACTAAGTACATGACAGAAATGCCAACCATGAAACTGAACACATGAAAATACAAAACAGGCAGTTTACACTCATTGTTCCCAGTTATTATTCTGGGTGTGGTAACTCTTAAAACAACCACCCACACACAGCCCAGGCTTTGAAGGACAATCTGGGCAGTACATTTGAGTCTCCCTCCGGATACCTCTTCGAAAACACACTCTACATTTCTTAGCTGGAAAGTCTTTTTTGGGTGTGGGAGGAATGTGCTCAGCAAAGTGGCGATCTTTCAATCTAGCCACATCCTCCACCACTGCTTCTCCAGGAACTCTGGCATGTTCCACCACAATAAGGCTCTCTATCACTGACTCCTGAAATTTCACAAATCCTGGAGACCTATCCTTGAACACAATAAAACATTAAAAGTTGCTAAGTGGAAGAGGTGAATTGCTAACTGGGTGTGTGGGGTGATGTGTTGGGGTGTGTACTGTGAGGTGCGTGGATGGTATATGGGCAATGGTGTTTTGTGGCTCAGATTCATTGGGTGCTCCTGGCTTGTCTCTCTCTCACTTGCCACAATGTTTGGGTCATAAAAGGTTGTGGGTATATTATGTGTGTGTGTTATAGTGTTGTGGGTGTGGTGTGTGTATGTGTGTCAGGTGTGTGTAGTTTGAATTGTCCAACGTGGTGCTGTTTTGTAAGTGTGTATGTATTTTGAGTGCAGCGGTATGTACCACCAATGGTTTACCTCGGTTGAACGTCCGCCACGGTGATTCATGGGTCATGATGCTGTGGGCGTATTTCTGTTGGCGTAATGGTGTGGGCTTTGGTACCGCCAGTTTATCACAGACCTTTGGGCTAGCGGACTTGTGTGGGTGTCTGTATAGTGGCAGATTTGTATGTGTGGGTCATAATACCCACAATGGTATACCGCTGCGGTCACGGTATGTTGGCGGCAGTCAGCAAGGCGGTAAGCGGCACTTACCGCCAATGTTGTAATGAAGGCCATAGTGCCTTCTACGATAGATATCATTCAGACAGACGTGTCCCATTTATACCATGGACAGAGTCAGCTGCGTTCGATTATGCAGCTTGGTTGGACGTTACAAACATTGAAAAATGGCCGTATTCCATGGCGATACATTAATGGTAGTGAACTGTTCACTGCTTTTAATTTATCCAGGAAACAACAGACAATGGCTAAAAGGGAAGCGAGTTTCACCATGCTTCATACAGAGAGGTTAGAAAAGTTGCCTTTTACAACAGCACAGAGTCCTTCGACTGTCTGGTTCCTACATGGCATTATTATTCTGCCCATATCCACCTTTCGTTTGTCGAAATGCCTGAAACATATTGTCGTGGGCAGGTATAAGCGTTTGGGTGATAGCTATATTAAGGAAGAGTGGGAGTTGCCCTTTGATTATAAATGTCTGAGCGGCGAAACAGTGGTCTTTCTTAGCGGAAGTGAATGTGAGACTACTGTTAGTCATTTAATGATCTGCAAACAGGTGTTCCTTCACGGCCATTGCAATGCGGGGGTTGGCCTGTTTTCTGAAGGGTACTCCCGTCTCTTTGATTCGACCAGCATTTCATGTACTTTCCAATGGCAGTTATGTGGTGCTGAGCGATCAAAGCTGTTGCCATGTGCGACCGGGAATTGCCTACACAATTTCGGTCTCTAAGGTTGTTACGTGTTGTGGACATGTTTTATTCCCCCCCACACGAGTGATAAAGGTATCAGAAATCTGGCCTCACATTGATACTATTAATGTAAATTATGACAAGCTGAGCAGACTAAAGGCACTACTGTTTCAACAACAGGTCGTATAGACATCCGCTAAAGAGACATATGTTCACCAGATTGCGAGATCATCAGCCGAGGTACAAGCCCTATTAAATACCAACTTCCCCAGGCACTTTCGTGAGCTGGTATCCTTGAGCACTACTGGGATTGTACATTTCTTTAAGGCTGTCGGGTCTGGATTTGTGTCAGTCTTCCAGACTATCTTCGCAGTCATCCGGTCAGCCATCCATTCACTATTTTCAAGTGTGTTTGGTGGCTTTCCTGCAATTTTGGCTTTAATTGGCGGAATACTGCTACTATTTTTTCTGATTCACAGTGGTTGTTTCTTTACAGCTACACGGAGCAATGAAACAGCTGCTACCAGCAAAACTGTGCCGTGAACACATGGTTTAGATCTTCGATGCTTCCTTGCTGGAGGAACTAGAGTGGAATTGGTCATTGTAATTTCGACCACTCCTCTGGTGCATGCGTTTCAATGAGTATGGTGCTTCTTCGAACATTTGCCAACAGTGTGTCTTGCCATCATGCCAGTGCCTCCTGTGGACCAAGAACTGCTGATGTCCCCGATGAGGATTCATACACGGTCGTGCCCCACAAGACTACGGCTGATCCACAAGGCCCCTTATGAACACTCCGTGTTGACTGAGTTGGCTCTTCATTCTACAGAGAATGGCACTAATGCAGGTGGACCTGCACAAGAGACTACTGCGCACTTTTGCTCCGTGAATCCCTCCACACATGTGATCGATCTTACATCTGACGATTTGGCCTCATTTTTTGATGACTTTTTAGTTGATGGCTTCGGAGCTACTCTTCAAGAACATGACTATTGTTCGACAAATTTGTGATTGTTTTTTTTTTCTTTCCTTCTCACACAAAATTAGAAGTCTTCTTTGGCCTGCTGTGCTTGTCATGGTCGGCATTAGGTCTCTTTTGTATGTTTATAAACTATTAATTTTAGCTATGTTTTTTAACTTTTGTTTTTGTGCTTTGTTTTTAGTCCAGGGCAGTTTTTTTGCATTTTGGATTCCCTCACCTTCAGTGGCATCCAGTAATGGCGTCATACTTCATACGGCAATGGGAAGGGTGTAGTGAATCCTAGTTTGTTTTCATGGGATAACAGGAGTTAGTTTAGCCTTTGGCTTGCAGACTTGTGCCCCGGTCACCTAGTGACTTCTAACCTACTTAGCTTGCTCTGTCTTAGCCTATTTATTTAATTAATTCTTCTAAGATGGCTGCCTTGTTTATAGTTAGGCCATTTTGTTTAGCTTTATGTTATCAGTGCCATCGCGCTAAGGCGTCAAATTAAGCGAAAAGACAAACAAACGGTAGGTGTTCACATTAGGTACTTTCCCTCTTCACGCTTATGAGGGAATTGTTTGTATTAATTACCGTCCCAAGCATGGTGTGTTATCTATTGTTTGGGAACAACCTACGTCAGGGGTCCAAGTAGATCTGTATAAATACATCACACTTTAGACAGATAATCAGAAGGATTCTGACCAGATACCATTGCTGCTATCAATGCTGCACGTCGCCTTGACGCTGACCCGGACTTCGGGTTCTGACGGAGTCTGAGCTCGAGACCTCAATCCAAGGTAAAGAGGGTTGAGGGCTCCTTCCAGGGACATGGCATTGGCAGATTAGGTATAACATACCCAGCTCTCCTCTAGGTAGAAGGTTAGGCCTATTATGATAGGGTACTAGGACATATTATACACTCTATGTCTTTTTATGCTACTGCAAGATGGTGGGGGTCTTCATAATCATGACTCTTGTCTTTTCAATTCTATTTCTTGCACTGTTCATTATCCTAATCATTTCAGCCCAGGCAATTTACCGCAGATTGCAGATTTCAGATTGTATTAAATAAAAACTATTGAAACATTGCTGCATCTTCGTTATTGCCTGTGTTTGGTTGAGACATGATGTATCTGTGAGAAAGGGGTAATCTCCGTTTAACCACAACACTCCCTGAGATGTCCTACTTGTGAGTCCATGTATAAAGGCTGCCACAAATCACCTTTAGCTGTTCTTGGTGAGGTACTGCTAGTGAGCTGGAAGGGTTGGGACTACAGTTACAACTTGTTGTAGGATAGGCACAATCGCCTAGAAACATAGGTACTGTCATCCTTGAACCAGCAGTCTTGCCCAGAGCAAGAGTCCAGCTACGACACAAACATGAGATGTCCTGAAATGAGATTGCAGATTAGGGAATTAATCACGTACATCCAGAAATAGGGAGCTTTAGATAAGGGGGACGGTAGATAGGCAAAGAAAGGAGATCAGGAGAAAATAAGACAGATGTGCTTCCGGTAGACGCTAGTCAAAGCAGGGATAATGCGAAGATGCTTAACATGGGAGAAATTCCTAGAAGAGGAACCAGTGAAATGGCATAAGCAGACATAAAGGTTTGTGAACCTTTAAAAATGCCTGTGGGAAGATTTGAATACACTGTTTGACATTGTGGTTCCATGTGACTTTTGAACTGAGTGCAAGGTTTTTGCTGATTAGCCTGAAAGGAAGCCTCTAAGAGATGCAGTAACAGGTGCACTATTGGAAGAGGTGAGAAAAAGTATAACAAGGTATTTGCGTTTTAAAAGACAAAGAGGCATGTGGACTGGTGCAGCGCGGCTCAGTGCTAAAATTGGCAGAGAGGCACTGTGTCAGGTCTGAAAAGCAGGATGTGCTGTATTTACAAAAATAAAGCACACCCCTGTGTTTACCCTAGCGCTAGTACTAAATTTAGCTGCCAACGCAGGCATCCTTGCACTATATTGCAAGGCTGTCTGCTTTCAAGGGAATGATTGTTTATGTGCAGGAAGGTATCCTGCACATAGAAGTAGCAAATTGTCATTACTGAATGAGTGTTTATGTGCAGGAAGGGACACCTTCCAGGACATAAACAATCATTAATAGCCTTTTGCTCTTTCTATGTGTGCTACAGAATGCAGCACACATGGAAAAAGCAAAAACAAAGAGAAATAGAAGTATTTCTCCTCATTGCGCCTTGTTAATGCCACCCCTGGGGTGGAGTTAATTTTTAGCACTGCCTCAGATTCATGATTCCTTGTACATACGGAGCAGTGACAAAGCCAATGGGTGTTGCAGTGGAACGCCCACAGCAAAAACCAATCCGTGCCCTTCTGCCACAGAAAACTGTGTCAGAGGGGCCCATATTTAGAAGGCGGCTTTAAGCCACAAAAAGTGGCCCAGCGCTGCCTTGTAAATATAGTGCAATGCCCAGCGCCACAGGAGTGTCGCTAAAAGTGACACTCCAGTGGTGCTATGGAGATATAAATGTGCCCCAAAGTATCACCGAAAGGCATTGATTGGCTGAAGATTGACAGAGATCACTCTAAGCAGTTGATACATTCCTTTTGTGAGAGATTATTGCAGGCTTTCAAACATTTCAGTGGTACTGAAACCATAAAAGCTATTGAAATGGGTCATTTTGGGTTCAGATTCGTGCAACAATTGAAACCAGGCATAAGTGAAATGATTCAGCATCATTTGAACTTTTGGCAGAACAAACTGGTTGACGAATTCCTGAGGTAGGCAAAATACTGTAGTGCTGAATTAGAATTAAAGCAGAAAAAGTTGAAAGAAAAGGTGATGGTTATGCACTAAGCTAGTCAAAATCTGCAGATGGTGGTGAACACTAGTGGCATGCAACAAATGCAACAACAGAGAACTTATATTTTCAAGCCCAAAGGTAGAGGACGTAGTATTCAGGTAGACCCAAGAGATGTTGTGGATACCCAGACTTTGAAAAGAACTAATTAGTGTCACACATGTGGAAACTTAGGACATTGGTGAAGGGAGTGTCCCCTTAATGTGAATAATAATCAGATGCAAAATGCAGGTGTAATCTAGCCACAAGGTAATAACCAGGTTCAAATACAGAGAGTTCAAAGACGTAGAATGCAGAATGTAAATGTGCCCTAAGGACAGCAGATGCAGATACCACAAGCGTCAATGGCTCAGCAGCAGAGAAATGTTTCCTGACAGAATTTAAATCAAGTTGCCAGGGACATGTGAATCAGTTGACATCACAGTTTCCTTTAATGGATTTAAGTGTTGAGGATTTTTCAGAGATTCTTTAAATGGATTGTTCAGATGATGAAGATTGCATGCTAGCTGTTTCCATATCATTTTGGTCTCTATGTAGATACAGATGTAATGGGTCACCATTTGTCATTTTTGGTTGAAACTGGGGCTATAGTCTCCACTGTCAGCACAGCAGAAGTACCGAATTTACCCCTTTCAGGAAGGAAAATTCAGGTTGTAGTAGTGGCAAACAAAAGAATTGTCCAACCAAGTAACAGAATCTGCCCCAGTAAAAATTGGTCACTTAAGGAAGAGCATCAATTTGTCATATTCAATTCCAGGCCTTTAAGCTTGCTAGCGCGTGCCCTCTTGTGTAAATTAAATCACTCCATTAGTTGCACACCCCATGGACTAGAGATCAAGACAAATGATGAGGATGTGCTGTGTAAAATCGTAAATCAATACCCGAGTCTCACATTTTACCCACTGCTGACATGTAATGATTTGCCTGAGGATTTGATACACACTGTGTTGCCTGAAGTTTGGGATTGTTCAGGAAAAGAGATAGGACTCCTTAAAGGAGTTGAGCCTGCACAAATAACAGTGAAACCAAATGCAGTGTATCTAAAAATTCTCCCATATAATATGACACTCGAGATGATTGTAGATCATAAAGTTGACTGATTGTTAGAAATGTGCTTTCTGTTTGGCCAGGGCATGCACCTAAGCCAGGCAGAACTCACCGACTCTGGTCAGGATGAGGGAGTTACACACCAAAGATAACCCCTGCTCACCCCCTTGGTAGCTTGGCATGAGCAGTCAGGCATATCCCAGAGGCAATGTGTAAAGCGACTGCACAGCATGACATGACGCGCTGTCCCAACCACAAAGGAAACACAACACCAAGTTATATCAAAAAAAAAATTGTATTGTACACAACATCATTTGACCAAAAACAACATGACAATATTACCCTGCTACCCAAGCAGTTGTCAGAACATTACACAATATTATTACTCTGTGAAAGTCAGCAGTAGTCACATAGAACATCTATGTTCCAGATTATTCTGCAATATAAGCAGTAGTCAGAAAAACATTACTAAATAAATGCACATGTCACAGAATCATCCTAAATGCCCATAAAAGGAGCATCAGAAAACACATGGTATGTCATGAAAAACACTTACAATCATGAATGCACCTGCCCCCAGAACTCATGTCATCAGGAATGCAAAACATTATCATGCAAGACACCACCAGAAATGCGTCCTAGTAACATGTGGCGATGATTGCCAAGACACTAACATGAATGCCCAAAAGATGAGACAACATTAAGGAAAGCGAATGGCAGGATCAACACATTCCCATAAAGCATGGAGCCCTCCCGGCCCAATCCCTGTGGCCAGATAAAGGAAGCTTCAGCGCTCCGATAAAAAGGATGGGAGGGGCGCAGACCGGCTTTCAGCGGGATGGGGCCTCCATTGAGGTCTCTGTCCGTTCTGCAGAACAATGCCCCCACAATTCAAGGCTTCCCCCCGCATTCCCCAAATGTTACCTTGGGCGTGGGGGAGAGACAAGGAGAGCCCGCACCCAGAAAGAGAGGAGGCCCCACTACTCACACAGGGTTGCCTCTCAACAAGGACCTCCTGGTTCTGGGGGATGCAAACTTCACTGAGCCCACGGGCTCTGTGGATATGATCCTGCGCTCCTGCCTGGCCATACGTACTTCTATTGCGGTAGGGGCAGGATACAGGTGGATGGCTCCTCGAGGGAGGGGAGGCCTCCCGAGGCCTAATCTCCTCCACTAGAGGGGAAGTCAGGGGGCCCACTTCAAGCTCTCCTGAGCTCGGCTCCTCACTTCCCCCAGCACAACCGCACCCGATCCTGGAGCGCGAGTACCTCTGGGCCGCAGCAGTAATCCCAGGGCCAAAGTGGATGCTGGCTGGTGCCTTAGGGTGCTCTTCTCAGCGTGCCTCGCCCCGGGGGCACCGCTAGGAGCATGCTCGCTCCAGGTTCAGTTTTCTCTTGCCCCAGGGGCACAGAACACAGCATGCTTCTAACATGCTTCGGCAAAATGAGTGCTGGGTTGTAGGGGTGATTTCCCTCACAGACAACGTGGAAAGTGCTCTCCAGAATAACACAGGCGCTCTCAAGGTGCTTTAGCCAACCAGAGATGAGGGGCTAAGCAAGATAAATAGGGCGCTACTCAGGCACTGGGGCTCCAGCACAGGAGCGGCAAAACCCAGCGCTGTCCTCACGTTGGTAAATAAATGGTTGTAGAGGGCATGGGCAGCATCACCCAGCCTCTGTGGGCACAAGGGGAGCACAGGGCGGCAAGGCCCAGCAACAGGCTAGCACAAGGGGGATTCAGTCAGTGCCAGTTCCCACAAGTGACCTAGCAGATCACAGGTCAGCACAGCAGCAGCAGTCCAAGGCGGTTTCTGGTGAGTCCCTCCAGCAGCATTCCGTGTCCATATCCTTACCGTTTCATGGGGAAAATCCCCTGTACTTATACTCAGTTTTGCAAGGCACTCACAAAGAGGGGGAAAAGAGGATCCAACCAGCTACAACTGGTTCTATGAGTGTCCCCTCTCTCCTCCAGCATAGGCTCCAGACATCAGTTGGTGGCAAACGAGCCCTTTGTGTGAGGCCAGGGCACAGCCTTTACAAATGCAGGTGTGCCTTGCCTCCCCTTCTCTCAGCCCAGTAAAACCATTCAATATGCAGATGCACCTCTGTGACACCTCCAACCTCCTTGTGCACAGGCTGTCTGAAAAGTATGCACAAAGCCCAGTTGTCACTCTACCCCAGACGTGGATTGGAGCCAAGCTGCAAAACACCAGAATCATAAGCACAGAGAAATGCTCACTTTCTAGAAGTGGCATTTCTATAATGGTAATAAAAAATCCACCTACAGCAGTAATCAGCATTTCTCACTACGATTACAACCATACCAAACATGCCCACGCTACCCCTCATACATCATACAATACCCTCTAGGCATAGAGCCGGGCATTTCCAATGCAATCCTATGAGCAAGGCATCGCTCACAGCAGAGAAACCAAATAGGCTGTTTGTCACTACCAAGAGAGACCACACAACGAGGCCCATGTCTTGCCTTCTACACACATAACACCCTGCCCATAGGGCTAGCTAGGTCCTACCTTAAGGGTGACTTACATGTAGTAAAATGGGAGTTCTGGGCCTGGCAAGTAAATTTAGATGCCAGCTCCCTGTGGCAGTAAACTGCGCATGCACGCCCTGCACTCGCAGGCCTGAAACAGGTTTGAAAGGCTACTTCTGTGGGTGGCACAAGCAGCACTGCAAGCCCACTAGTAGCATTTCAGTTACAGGCCCTGGGTATAGGGATAACACTGTACAAGGGACTTACAGGTCATTTAAATGTGCCAATTAAGTTTAAGCAAATCATACCAACTTTAGTAGGGCAAGCATCTGCACTTTAGCACTGATCAGCAGTGATAAAGTGCTCAGAGTCCTAGAGTCAACAGCAAGAGGTCAGAAAAAATAGAAAGAAGGAGGTAAAAAGTTTGGGGATGACCCTGCATAAAGGGCCAGGTCCAACACTGATGGTGCAAGACTCCCCCCTAACCAATGATCTAACACTTTGAGCTTCTGAAAAACCGCACATCTTCCACTTTTTGACTCAGAAAGTCCCTAATTTGTAAGTACTTAAAAATATCCTTGCAAGAACTCCCAAACCTATATTGCAGCAGTTTGAAAGAAGCAATTCCTTCCGGAGAAAAAAAGTCCCCCAACCTCTCAACGCCGCGGGCTTCCCAGTCCATAGGTGGGTAGCCCCAGAAAATTTCGGGTAGTAGTAGGTTGCTCTGAATCAGGATATAATAATGATGACGCCTCAACCCCAGCTTCTTATAGATCAAAGCCCAAACCTTATGGGCCCCCTGAACTGTCTTAAACCCGATCTTTTTAAAATAACTGGGTTCAACCTTCTGCAGCAGACTGCCTCCAGCCACTTTTCCTAGCAAAACCTCTTATATAGAAGGTATGTGAGACTGCTGTTCTGAGTGCCTGAAGTGAGGACCCATATATTGCAGAGCTGCGGCCCAGTAATATCATTTGAAATCCGGTACAGCCCACCCCCTTCTTTCCCTGGGTACCGTTAAATACCTAAGCAGTGGGCAAAGAGTGACAATGGCCACATCATCCCCATAAGCAAGTTCTTTGGTGTCCCAGCCATGGAATTGCATAGGGGCTATCCCAGAAGCCAATATCAGTTTCATAATAAAAGGATCAATATACAAAGCAAATAATAGTGGGGAGCATGCACACCCCTGCCTGGTGCCTCTCTGGATCCAAATCATAACAGACATAACAGACTGGCCCCCTCTCAGTTGCAACCTAGGGCTGGACTTTTGATATAAGGCCTGCAGGGCCCTAATGTATCCTGGTCCTATATCATATCAACCCATGATATACCATAAGTAGCCCCAGGAGACCCTGTCAAAAGCCTTTCCTGCATCTAGCAGAATTAAAGCCATAGGGGACCCTGCCACTGAAGTGGCATCAAGGAACGCTATGACATGACAAATGTGATCAGTAGTACTGTTCCCAGGAATGAAACCATGCTGCCATGGTGTCACTACCTTGTTAATAACTGAACTCAGCTGTGTGGCAAGGATTTTAGCATACAATGCAAACCTCTTCTGAATCTGACAGAAGGCAGACAGTAGATCTGACTTCAAATAAGAAAAAAAGGTTTTCTACAATTCCAGAGGAATTTGATCTGCTCCCATTGCCTTCCCTGTGGGAAGATCCCTCATAGCGACCAGCAATTCCTTCAGGGAGAAGGGTGCTTCAAGCAACGGTCAATCTTCACCCTCTAAAATCTCAAGAGGGACAGCGCTCAAGAAATACAGTACGTCTGCCCCAGGGAACTCCTCATCACCAGCCTCATCCACTTTGCACAAACTCTTGTAACAACCCCGAAACATTTTCCAAACTCCAGCAACTTTGACAACCCTCTTCGTACTAGAATCTTGAACCTCTCGAATTTCCCAATATGAGGCCTTTTGCCTAATGCGAATTGCCAGTTGATGTTCCATTTGTTCACTATACTCATAGCTCTCTGTTCTCCAAACTAAAAATGTTGCCACTGCACTTTTACTGGAAATATCCAGTATTGCCACCCTGGCCACTGCCACCTGTGTTAGCGCCCCATCAACATCATCTCCAGAGATGGGTACGTAAATAAGCTAGGCCTCTGCATCCGCCAAACCCTTATATAACTCCATCTGATGCTGTTCCCTTTCTTTGTTGGCTAAGCCCAAAGCTAAATGTGTCACATCATAACCCAGCCATAAAAAGCCTCCTAGGCACCACAAACTAAGGTACTCCCCTGATCGATCTCCAGGAACTCTGTGATCCAACTCTTCATGTGCTAGAGATAGTCTTTGTTGAAGAGGAGGGCTCAATCGAAGGTCTGTGCGGAAACTGCCAACCGTAGGCCAGCCACTTCTAATTGTAGTACTAACGGGGTTGTGATCTGACATAACTTCTGGGAATTTCTCAATCCAGGCCCCCGTTAACAAAGTATGGTAAGCCAGCAAAAAATATAGTTGGGCATGTGACCTGTGAGGTGCAGAGAAGTATACCCAGGTTCAGGAGCCCTTAACCTATGCCACACATCTGCCAATCCATGGCTGACCATCAGATGTAGAAGGGATCGCAAAACGTTCAGTTTCCAGCCAACACATGCCCTTCCCCCATTTTCTAACCACCCTCCATGTCCATTGAAATTGAAATACCTGCAAAGTGCTATTGGGGTTGGCCAAAGCACAAGCTCATTGTTGATCCAATCAAACACCTGCCGATCATCAGTCACAGACCCATACTCCGTAGCTAAAGTGAACCGCCCGTCCCCATCATGGCACTCCATAATCACCCATCTAACAAGAGTATCAGCTCTTGTATGCCTAAATGGATAGGCACTGCCCCAATCCGGAAGACCAACCCCTTGAATCTGTGTTCCCTGAGTTGTATTCCCGATTAATTTGAAACCCAGAGTTTCACGTACGTACTTCCACGATACATCAATTTGGGTTTCTTGCAAACAGAGAATATTGGCCAGCGATACCTTGAGATCATGTGCCACCCTCCTCCTTTTCCCACTTTAGTTCAACCCACAAATATTGACTGAAGCAAGATATAATTTACCCATCTTAATTTACAACAACCCAATCTTCGATGCCTGAGCCAATAAGTTATGCTCGTTTTGCAAATCTTCCACAGCTGCCCATCCTACCTCTTGTATACTTAACTCTTTGACCAATGTACTGCTCCCAATCCCACCCCCTCTCCCTCTCCCTCCCTCTCGTCCACCAACCCCTCCATCCTTCCCTTGCTAAGTCTTCACTCCCCCTTCTTCCCCCACCACCATCTATAGGCAATCAGATCCCTCAGGGTGCCAGATGATGACCGAAACCCCTCCGATCGCCCTTCCCCCCGCACTGAGAAAAAAACATAAAGACCATAAAGAAGAGAGAAAAAAAGAAATCCTCTGGCTAAGTATACTGTGTAACTAACACCACTCCCCACCCAGTGCTAGCCCCCCGCAAACCTATACTAACTCTCAGCAACCCATTCCCCAATGTCTCCAACAGCACCCCTTAACCAAACATGTTTCCTGCAGTCCTTGCCATAACCAATCACCACTCTGGGGAAACCAACAGCAAGGACAGGAATTGCCAAAAGAGACTCAAGAGTCCTTCTTGGCCTTTTTGGCCTGTACAGTCAACTCTTTTGGCATTGGGAATTTTTGTCTCCTAAAAGAATGTACAACTTTTGCCCTTAAAGTTAACTTTCGGCTGGGCTAGGTTCAGCAGAAAAACTTCTATGCCTAAATTGTGAAATGGCTTGAGGAGCTGTCGGAGTCACTGCCTTTTCTCCAAGGTACATGGCAGATGTTCAGGGGGGCAAATTAGGACTACCCCTTTTGATTCCTCTTAGCAGCTAGGCGTGCTTTTTGAAAAATGTCCTGGTGCAGTAAGAAATTCCCCCCCAAAAAACAGCATGGCCCTTGGTTTGCCTGCTGTACTTCTAAATCCCAGTTCACCGTAGCCAATTCAGGGAAAGCAACCTTCTGGAAACTGATGATAAATAACCTACTATCACTTCCTGCTATACCTTCAGCAAGATCCAAAAATCGTAATTTCTTTTGGCGCTGTCAGTTTTCACAGTATTCCACCTTCCACATTCGATCAGAGATTTGGGACTGTTGTTTCTTGACCTCGCCTTGAAGTCCCCCAACGTCTTGCTACAACACTTCTGTGTGCTCCTCTACAGCTGGAATACAAGCCCCAATCTCAACACAGGATTTCTTAACTTTCTTTAAACTCCCCCCTATCTAAATAAGCCCTGCAACTCTCGCTACGGGCTTCTTCTTGCAGCTGCCTTATGGACCTGTAGATAAGACCGAGCATGGGTTCTTCCTTATCCACTGAAGTGAGCAGGCCCAATCCCTGTTTAAGTGAGTCACCTTGTGATCAGACAACTTCGAGGTAGGTTTGACTTGTGACAGAGTAGTCCCATTTTGATGTTCTGGCCAGCAGAGGACTGTTCTGTGCATCCACAAAACATTTCACCTTAGTCCTTTTTCTTTTTCTCCTGCGGTGTTTCTTTCATTTGACAGTACAGGGTTCCTGTTTAAATGAGCTTGTCTCTAAGAGGTCTAAGGCATCCAAGGACCCTGAAAGCACATTATCCTCAACATCACTGTGCCCTGTGCTGGAGGACTGTGAATCGTCAGTGAGAAAAAAAACGTATCCCCATGTTCCCGGGAACCACCTGCAATATCCAACCCTGGAGCCAGAGTAAAAGCTGAGCCAGGTATGTGCAATCCTTTCAATGAATTCACCTGACTCTATGCGCCTGGGGGCATGTCAAGAGTCAGGCTTGCAAATTGCCTGGGGACTCCTGTAACCCAACCATTAGTCTTTTTTCAGTCCATTCCAGCAGCCTCCAAAGACTTTGATCAGTCCTCGCTCGGTTCAGAAGGATTCGGAATAACATCTACATTAATGTCCGATATCTGTGCAGCCCCCATGCCAACCTTTAGGATTTTGGCCTTTGTAGCAGAGACCCCCACATCAGTCTCCGTCTCCCTGACTGGGTGTACCTTACCAGAGGAATGCTGGTGTTGCCTGCTCAGACAGGGATTCTCACACAACAGTCTCTGTCTGCTACACTGGTACAATGGCCGCCTCCTCGCCCTTCCTGAGGATTTTTGCCTCAGGCTTCCTAGCTCTGAGGCTGCCCCGATCCATCGTCACCCATGAAGCACCGGTGGGCTGCCAGCCATCTGTTTTCCCACAAACCAGCTGTGCGGGTTTGGGTGGCATACAACACCGCACGCAGCACTTGCTCTAGTTGCTTAGTGACACAGCAACTGTGAGCACAATGAGTATGCCCGCTCGTCGTGCAGAGAAGACTGCCTGCGGAATCGTCTCATCGCAGCTCACTGCCTCCCTCTCCGCTTGTGAGGCCAGCTGCTGTTGCCAGTAAGAAAACAGCTGGGTGGGGGACTTCTCTCTGAAAAGCAGAACCATCACTGCCCGAGCACCCTCCTTCTTCCATTTATTTTCAGATCCGCAGCTTGGACATTTTCTGACACTTTCAGGCTGTTAGGGATGTCAGGGGATGCCTCTCCATTGGCACAATACACCTCAGCCAGAGTGAGGAGGGAGCTACACTCGTGGCATTCTAGCTGATCACCATCTTGCCTCCTTTTTGAGAGCAAGTTTCTCTTCGCATTTTGATTTGACAGTCGTGTTTTGGCATGATATCGAGTTTCACAAGGGTATATTGAGAGTCCAGCGATCTTCAACCAGATCTTGAAAAAGAATCTGGAGACCTTTAAAATGCCCTATAATTCAGTCTTGGTCCAGTATTTTGATCACCTACTTGTTGCTTCAAACACTCAAGAAGCCTGTAGAAGAGATAAAATTGCCCTGTTAAATCATTTAGGAAAGAATGGACATAAAATTTCTACGACTAATTTACAGCATTGTAAGAGAGAAGTTCTGTACCACTCACCACATTGAAAAAGGTGTATGGAAGGTGTGGCAAGAAAGAATCTCAGCAATTTTGAAAATGAATCAACCTACCACTCAGAAGAAGTCATAATGTTCCTGGGAATGGTTGACTAGTGTCGTCAGTGGATTCCAAAGTTTTCCCTTTTGGCCAATCCTATACAGATGCTGACACAAAGGATGTGTCTGATCCGGTACCATTGGATGACAACTGCAAACGTGTCTTCTCAGAGCAGCGAGAACATCTCTGTGGTGCCCCTGCTCTGGTAATCCCTGATTATAACAAATGTTTTTCATTGTACCGCTGTGAGAGGGAGGAATGCGCTCTCTCAGTTTTGACTCAGTTGCATGAAAACACAAGCCTGTGGCTTATTTTTCTGCCACACTTGATCATGTGGCTTCACCTTTGTCTGTTTGCCTTAAAGCCATTTCAGTGGTGAGCGTAGCATAGACAATGCAAAGGCATTGTTATTGGTCATCTCATTAACCTTTTGGCTCCCCATTCCGTGGAAATATTGTTAACTTGAACTAAAACTCAGCATTTACAAGTGCACGGTTGAACAGATATGAACAGATCATCCTCCCCGCACCTAGTGTTAATTTAAAACGTTGCACTGTGGTGAATCCTGCAAATCTGTTACCTGACCCTGTTGAAAATGTAAATGATTGTTTTGATGAGATTGAGCATGACTGTCTCATCGTTACTGAACTATGCACTAAGCCAAGACCTGACATTCAAGATGTTTCCCTAACTGAAGATGAATATGTCATGTTTGCTGATGGCTCCTGTTTAAGAGACAGAGACAGTACTCTGAGAGCTAGTTATGCAGTTTGCACAGTCTCAAGAGTGATCAAAGCTTCCCTGCTTCAAGGAATCTTTTCTGCCCAAGTAGCTGAATTAGTTGTTCCTACTACAGCATTCTGTGTTTCTGAATAGCTGAAAGTGACAATTTTCACTGATAGCAAATATGACTTTCATGAACTTCACAACTTTGGACAGTCATGGTCCCAGAGAGGCTTTATGACCTCTTCCGGCTCACCATTTCTGAATGAGATAAAGTGTACAATTTGTTGAATGCCTTAATATTGCCTGTCCGAATTGTGGTTGTGTAGTGCGCTGCACACCGCAAGTCCACTGATCATGTAAAACTGGGAAATGCATATGCAGAAGAAGTGGCTTGATACTGCGCCTTAAGCTGCAATTCCTTTAATGGAGAGTGGTGTAACGAATCAAGTGATGAGACAAGTCAAAATGTCCTGTTAACTGCTGTTGATACATGTTAAGCAGTTAAAAGATTGCATGAAGTGACAGAAGAGGAACAGCAGACTTGGGTTAGAGCAGGTAGTGTCAAAAGAGATGAGGATAATATTTGGATTTTGAGTGATAGAAGAGTTAGCAAACAGTCTGTTACCACCCATGACTAGACACTATAATGGACAAGCTCATATAGGTCGTGATGCAGTGAATTTAAACTTTTAGGCAGATATGGTGTAACCCCAGATTCAGATTGATAGCAGAAGCTGTGTGTCACAGATGTAAAACATGCCAGCAGATGAATGTAGGGAAACACACAGTAGTCAGACAGAGTCACACAGGTAGATCATGAGGGCCATTCAACAGAATGCAGTTGGACTCGATTGAGCTGCCCGCGTGCAATAGACTGAGATATTTTTTGGTTGTTTTGTATATTTTCTCTCGTTGGGTTGAAGCCTAACTGTTAGAAATGGGGTCCTTGATTGGCAGTCAGGTTACCCCCTGTCCAAGCAAGGACCCTCACTCTAGTCAGGGTAAAAGAGAATCACCCCCAGCTAAACCCTGCTTACCCCCTTGGTAGCTTCGCACGAGCAGTAGGCTTAATTTCAGAGTGCTAGGTATAAAGTACTTGTACCAACACACAAAGGGGGTCATTCTGACCCTGGCGGCCGGTGACCGCCAGGGTCACCGACCACGGGAGCACCGCCAACAGGCTGGCGGTGCTCCCGAGGGCATTCTGACCGCGGCGGTTCAGCCGCGGTCAGAAAGGGTAAACCGGCGGTCTCCCGCCGGTTTACCGCTGCCCCAATGAATCCTCCATGGCGGCGGAGCGTGCTCCGCCGCCATGGGGATTCAGACACCCCCTACCGCCATCCTGTTCATGGCGGGAAACCCGCCATGAACAGGATGGCGGTAGGGGGTGCTGCGGGGCCCCTGGGGGCCCCTGCAGTGCCCATGCCAATGGCATGGGCACTGCAGGGGCCCCCGTAAGAGGGCCCCGCAAAGTATTTCAGTGTCTGCTTTGCAGACACTGAAATACGCGACGGGTGCAACTGCACCCGTCGCACCCCTGCAACTACGCCGGCTCAATTCTGAGCCGGCGTCCTCGTTGCAGGGGCATTTCTGCTGGGCCGGCGGGCGCTCTTTTGGAGAGCGCCCGCCGGCCCAGCGGAAATGTCTGAATGGCCGGTGCGGTCATTCGGCGGCGGAACCTTGGCGGACGGCCTCCGCCGTCCGCCAAGGTCTGAATCAGGCCCAAAGTAACTTAATAAAAACACTGCAAAATGACACAACACAGGTTTAGAAAAATAGAAAATATTTATCTAAACAAAACAAGATAAAAACGGCAAAAATCTACAATACATAAGTCAAGTTATCAATTAAAAACCAAAAAGAGTCTTCATGTAATTTTAAACACAACGCTAACGCTGTTAGCGTGAAAATGTACCTTGGGTGCATCAAAAATAACCCTGCACAGGCGAGTGTGCGTCAAAAAGGGCTTGTGATGCGTCGATTTCACTCACGAGCGAGGCCTTGCGTTGTTTCTCCTTTAGTCGGGTCGCATGTGTAGTTTCTTCTCTCGATCCGGTCAGCACTCTCGGGCAGGCCTTGCATCATTTTTACACACCATGAGGTGTTTGCGTCAGAAATCCAGCCGCACGATGATCCAAAAACCATACAGCACGGGTGGCGATCTCACCAGCCTCCGTCAGCGATGCTGTACGTCGGTTCTCCAGCCCCGGGCGTCGACCTTCGGGTCGCGTTGTAGGCGAGCGTCGATTTTCAGCTGCAAAGCTGGTGTCGCGTTGATTTTTCAGCCGCAGATCGGAGTTGGGTCAATCTTTTCCCCGCACGGCGGTCTGTGCGTGGATTGCTGACTCATGGGCTGCCAGCTTCTCTTTTCAGGGCCCCAGGAACTGGATTGGCACCACTTGTCAGAGTAGGAGTCTCTCCAGAGGCTGCAGGTGCTGGCAGAGAGAAGTCTTTGCTATCCCTGAGACTTCAAACAACAGGAGGAAAGCTCTAAATCAAGCCCTTGGAGATCTTCACAAGAAGGAAGGCAACACAAAGTCCAGGCTTTGTCCTCTACCACAGGCAGAAGCAGCAACTGCAGGATAGCTCCACAAAGCACAGTCACAGGTAGGGCAGCTCTTCTTCCTCAGCTCTTCTTCAGGCAGAGGTTCCTCTTGGTTTCCAGAAGTGTTCTAAAGTCTGTGGTTTTGGGTGCCCTTCTTATACCCATTTTGCCCTTTGAAGTAGGCTTACTTTAAAGAAAAGTCTCTCTTGTTTGTGAAATCCTGCCTTGCCCAGGCCAGGCCCCAGACACATACCTGGGGTTGGAGACTGCATTGTGTGAAGGCAGGCACAGCTCTTTCAGGTGTGAGTGACCACTCCTCCACTCCCTCCTACACAGATGGCCAATCAGGAAATGCAGACTACACCCCAGCTCCCTTTGTGTCACTGCCTAGTGAGAGGTGCAACCATCCCAACTGTCAAAGTAACCCAGACAGGGAATCCACAAACAGGCAAAGTCACAGAAATGGTTTAAGCAAGAAAAAGCCCACTTTCTAAAAGTGGCATTTTCAAACACACAATCTTAAAATCAACTTTACTAAAATATGTATTTTTAAATTGTGAGTTCAGAGACCCCAAACTCCACATGTCTATCCGCTCCCAAAGGGAATCTACACTTTAACCATATTTAAAGGAAGCCCCCATGTTAACCTATAAAAGGGACAGGCCTTGCAACAGTGAAAAACAAATTTAGCAGCATTTCACCATCAGGACATATAAAACACCTTACTATATGTCCTACCTTAACCACACACTGCACCCTGCCCTTGGGGCTACCTAGAGCCAACCTTAGGGGTGTCTCACATGTAAGAAAAGGGAAGGTTTAGGCCTGGCAAGTAGGTACACTTACCAAGTCGAATTGACAGTTTAAAACTGCACACACAGACACTGCAGTGGCAGGTCTGAGACATGATTACAGAGCTACTTATGTGGGTGGCATAACCAGTGCAGACCCACTAGTAGCATTTGATTTACAGGCCCTGGGCACCCATAGTGTACTGTACTAGGGACTTACTTAGTAAACCAAACATGCCAATCATGGATGAACCAATTACATACAGATTTTGTATAGAAGCACTTGCACGTTAGCACTGGTTAGCAGTGGTAAAGTGCCCAGGGTAACAAAAACAGCAAAAACTGAGTCCAGCACACAACAACCTGGGAAACAAAGGCAAAAAGTTAAGGGAGACCACGCCAAGGATGAAAAGTCTAACATGTGTCCCCCCAGCTGAAAGTGGGGAGCAACTACCCAACCTCATGAGAGTTCTCATCACTAAGGCGGAAGAACCTGGACAGACCGTCAGAATTGGCATGTTCTGTACCAGGACGGTGTTCAACCGTAAAGTCCATCCCCTGTAGGGAAATAGACCACCTCATCAGTTTGGATTCTCACCGTTTATCTGCATTAGCCATCTGAGGGGCCTGTGGTTGGTCTGAACCCGGAAATGAGTCCCAAACAAGTAGGGTCTTCGCTTCTTCAGTGCCCAGACCACAGCAAACGCTTCATGTTCTCTGGCACTCCACCTATGTTCCCTGGGAAGTAACCTCCTGATAATGAAGGCTACGGGTTAATCTAGGCCCTCTTCATTAAGCTGTGCAAGTACTGCTCCAATACTATGCTCTGAGCTGTCTGTACAACAAACTCTTTGGAGTAGTCAGGTGCCTTCAGCATAGGTGCTGTGCACATGGCAGCCTTCTGGGCATCAAAAGAGTTCTGGCAAGCCTCTGTCCAGATCACTTTCCTGGGTTGCTTCTTAGAAGTCAACTCAGTCAAGGGGGTAACAATGGTACCATACCCCTTGGCAAACCTCCTGTAGTATCCTGTGAGACATAAGAAGGATTTCACTTCAGTCTGGGTCTTGGGAGGCTCCCAAGCCAGAATGGTATCAATCTTTGGCTGTAGGGGTGCCACCTGGCCACTCCCTACCTGGTGTCCTAAGTACACCACAGAACCCTGCCCTATTTGGCACTTGCTTGCCTTAATAGTGAGGCCTGCCTTCTGCAGGGCATCTAACACTCTTCACAGGTGTTGCAGATGTTCCTCCCATGTGGAACTAAACACAGCAATGTCATCCAGGTAGGCGGCACTGAACTCATCCAGCCCAGCCAACACCTGGTTGAACAACCTCTGAAAGGTGGCAGGGGCATTCTTCATCCCAAATGTCATCACTTTAAATTGAAAGTGTCAATCGGGGGTGGAAAATGCTGACCTCTCCTTGGCTCCCTCAGTGAAGGCAATCTGCCAGTACCCAGAGGTTAAGTCAAACATGCTGAGGTACTTGCCAGCTCCCAACCAGTCGATGAGCTCATCAGCTCGGGGAATGGGGTGTGCGTCAGTCTTGCTGACCGCATTGAGCCCCCGGTAGGCCACACAGAACCTGAGTTCTGGAGTGGCACCAAGTGCAGCAGCCTTTGGGACCATTACCACTGGGCTGGCCCAAGGACTGCTGGAATGCTCAATACCCCCTAGGGTTAACATTTTGGATACTTCATCCTTAATGTAAGCCCTGACCCTGTCAGTCACCCTGTAAATCTTTTGTTTAATGGGTTTACTGTCCCCAGTGTCCACATCATGTGTGCACAAGTGTGTGACTCCTGGGATCAGGGAAAACAGTGAGGCAAACTGTCCCAACACGTGGCAATAGTCACCCTGCTGCTCCTCAGTCAGAGAGGGGGAGAGGATCACTCCCTACACAGACCCCATCTTTTTCTCTTACAGACAGGAGGTCAGGAAGAGGCTCACTCTCCTCCTCCACCCCATCATCTGTTGCGAGGAGCATGGACAGTTCAGTCCGCTCACAGTGTGGCTTGAGGCGGTTGACATGCAGGACCCTTAAAGGGTTCCTTGGAGACTGCAAGTCCACCAGATAGGTAACTTCACTCTTGCGCTCCACCACCTCAAATGGCTCAGTCCACTTGTCCTGGAGTGCCCTAGGCTCCACTGGTGCCATCACCCACACTTTTTGTCCAGGTTGAAACTCGACCAGAGTGGCATTCTGGTCATACCAGCGTTTCATGTCCTCCTGGCTTGCTTCCAGGTTCTCCTGTGTGAGACTCCTGAAGCGGGCAGTCTGGTTTCTCAAAGCCAGCCTGTAACTGAATACATCCTGGGGGTGTTTACTAGGAGCTTTTTCCAAAGCCTCCTTGACCAGACTTTAAGGTCCCCTCACAGGGTGGCCATAGATTAGCTCAAAGGGACTGAACCCAAGTCCCTTTTGAGGCACCTCTGTGTAGGCGAACAGAAGGCATGGCAAGAGGATGTCCCACTTACGCCTCAAGGGCTCTGACAGGCCCATGATCATGCCTTTCAAGGTGCGGTTGAATCTCTCAACCAGACCATTACTTGGGGGTGGTAAGGGGTGGTGAACTTGTAGGTTACCCCACACTCCTTCCACAGAGACTTCATACACGTGGATATGAAGTTGGTACCCCTATCAGATACCACTTCCTTGGGGAACCCCATGCGGGTAAAAACCCCTATCAAAGCATGACCCACCACAGGGGAAGTGATTGATCTCAAAGGAATTGCTTCTGGGTACCGGGTGGCATGGTCCACCAAGACCAGGATAAACCTGTTACCCATGGCTGTCTTGGGATCCAGAGGCCCCACAATGTCAATCCCTACACTTTCAAAGGGAGTACTGACAACAGGTAAAGGTTGGAGGGGAGCCTTACATTTCCCCCCACTCTTGCCACTTGACTGACAAGTCTGGCAAGGCCTGCAATGTGCATCTGAGTGACTGCGCATTGGGAGCCAGTAAAAGTGGGTGACAAGCCTCTCAAAGGTCGTGTCCTGCCCCAAATGTCCTGCTAAAGGCACATCATGAGCCAACCCCAGTAGGAAGGCCCCGAAGCACTGGCGTACCACCAGCACACAGGCTGACCCAGGCTCAGGAACCTTAGGCTCACTATACAAAAGGTCATCTTCCCAATAAATCAGGTGTGATCTTGGCTCCTTGCCAGCTGCCTGGTCTACAGCCTGCTGCCACAAACCCTCCAGAGTAGGGCATGTCCTCTGTGCTGCACAGAATGCTTCCCTTGTGGACCCCACTTCCTGCTGCCACTGGGACAGCTCAAGGACCTCACCCAGTTCAGCCACCTGTTCCCCTGCAGGCTCCGGGGTGTCACCCTCAGGCTCTGCCTCCTCCTAGACCGTCAGAACCTCTGGGGCCGGTTTCCCACAACCCCTGCCCTTCCTCTTTTTGCCTGTCCCCTGGGCCACTGTTTCAGGCTACAGGGCTCTTGACCACCCTAACCGGCTGCCATTGACCGGGTGGATACGCATACCCAGCCAGGCAGACCCAACATCTCCAAGTGAGACCTGTGTTCCACCTCCTTCCAAGGGGAATCCTCCAGGCCATTGCCTAGCAAACAATCAACAGGCATGGTTGGACTCACAGTTACCTTCAAGGAACCTGTGACCCCCGTTCAAAGGGAACCTGCGCCACTCTGCACAGGCGCTCTGAGTTGTCCACTGCAACTACTTGGTGAAGTACCCGGGGATAAATCTGCTCTTCAGACACCAGCTGACTCCTCACTGTAGTCACACTGGCTCCTGTGTCTCTCAGAGCCTCCACCCTCTGTCCATTGATGGTCACCCACTGCCTGTACTTCTTAGTGCTCTCAGGCACGAGGGTTCTCTGGACCATCTCACTGTCCCCTAGTGAGACAAGGGTCATCTCAGCTGGCTCCCACTCACCTGGAACCAACTCCTACCCAAGCGCTACACTGGCCAATCTCTGGGATGGCGCACCAGTGGGTGCTGGTGTACTTTTGGGGCATTTGGGGTCTCCCCTCACATGACCTACCTGGTCACATGCATAGCACTTATGTGGGGGACCTCTGGAGGGGGCCTGGTGCTTCATCCTGCCAAGGACTGAGGTAGTGGATGTCAATCTCCACTGGTTCTGGAGGGGCATGGTGCCCAGAGTGCTCCACGTGTGGTGTGGCTGGTACAATTCCCTCACCTGGGTGTGCGTGCCACGAGATTGACGAGGTTCAGGTAGCATGATACGCCATGGAGGCAGCGACATACCCCACACTGCTGCGGCTTCGCATTCCACCTGCAGGTGCAAACAGTGATGGAAGTCATGCCTCATGGAAGCTGCCCAGGGTGCAGGAACTCACCTCCAGCCTCAGACGACTGACCACTGGGGATGGTAGCCATGTCATCGGTGGTACCAGTGTCCGAAGATGCCGCGGGGTCGGTGGCGGTGCTTGCCGCAATGTCTGTGGCAACGGTGCTTGCGGCGATGTCTGTAGCGGCGGTGTCTGTGGCGGCCGTGCTGGAGGCGGTGCATGGGTCAGCACCTGCTGAGGGACAAAGCAGGACATCTCCTGCAGCCTCGGACGGCTGCCCACTGGGGAAGAGGCTGGGGACTGTCGCTGAGGCTGTAGACGTGCCGGGGAGGTACAGGTGGTGGTGCAGGTGGTGGTGCAGGTGGCGGTTGTGGTGGCGGGGCAGCTAGCGGTGTTCGCCACCGTACAGGTTGGCGTGGTCGTGGAGAGAAGGTGTGACACTGGTCCCTCAGTCGGTGCCACCATGCCCTCCCCTGACCTGCTCTTCTGCTTTTTGCCTTTCCCCACCTTTGATGGTGCCGCAGTTGTCTTGCTGCTATCCCCTTTGGTTTTTGATGAGCCCTTGGTGGCTGGTAGTTTTGGCTTCTCCGTCCGGGATGTGGGCACCTTTTTCACCTTGGCAGGTGGCGGAATGTCCTTGCCCTCGCTACGTGGAACACTGGCAGCCCTGATGGGTGGCGCACTCGATGACCCCGCAGTTGCTGGCACCACTGTGCCTGGGTATGTGGTGGCTGAGGTGCTGGGCTTGGAGCTGGAAAGGCTGGCCCTAGGTGAAGGACGGGGGGAGGTGTAGAGAAGAGGTCAATGTTAGCCAGGAAGAGTTTTTTAGACACACTGGGACGGGAAGATGGAGGGGGTTTGGGAATGGAGGTAGAGGTAGTAGTTGTAGGAGGTGTACGTCTGCTGAATTTGGGTGAAGGTGCATGGGCCGGATGGGTGTGTGCCTGCGTTTGTGTACTTTGGGAGGAGGGCTCACTGACACACTGGGAGAGGACACTGGGGAAGTGTGAATGGTAGTGGGGTGGTGAGTGCACGTGAGCGGTGTGTGGAGATGGGCGTGCTGGCGATGGAGGTAGTGGCTGAGGATGTAGTGCATGCAGGTGTGAGTGGAGACGAGACGGGGAGGAGGAGGACATGGAGGAGGGGGACACAGTGGAGGCAGTGGATATTGGTGTGTCTGCATGGGGATGGTGCTTGTGTGAGTGCCTGTGGGATGTGTGGTGCTTATGTTTGCCATGTCCACTCTTGTGTGTTGATAAGTGTGCATGCTGGTCTGATGGTGTGCTTGGGATAGGCTGAGGTACAGGGGATTGGGTCTGGGTGGAGGAAGTTGGAGGGGGGAGGCTGGACACAGAGACAATGGCTGCCATCAGTGCTGAGGCCAGAGCCTGAAATGCTCTCTGCTGGGCTGCCTGCCCAGAATGAATGACCTCCAGGTATGCATTTGTTTGTTGCAAATGCCTCTCTACACCCCGTATGGCATTCACAATGATAGATTGCCCAACAGTGAGGGATCTGAGGAGGTCAATAGCCTCCTCACTGAGGGCAGCAGGGATGACTGGGGCAGGGCCTGAGGTGCTGGGGCAAAGGAGATGCCCACCCCACTGGGTGAGTGGGCACGGGAAACACGCTGAGGGGCTGATGGGAGGGCGGTGCTGGTAGGGGGGTGGCGGCTGTATCTGTTGATGCGGTGGGCACCACCGCAAAGGAGATCCCATCAGAGGAGGAGTCGCTGTCACTGCTGTCTGCTCCTGTCCTGCCGTGGAGCACCCCTCGCCCTCCTTCCCACTGGCGGCTTCAGACTCCGTTGCTTCACCCTCCAGGGCCAAGTGGGTTGCAGCTCCCTCCTGCTCCGGTGCCAATGCTCCTCTGCCTGATTATGCTATTGCACACAAGAACAGGGAGACCACAAAAAGGGGGGGGAAGACAGAAGAAAGACATGTTCAGTGCATGCAACACCAATACCGTTGGCGGACACAACACACATGGAGCAGCCCTCTGCACTACGCCATGCACTGACAGTTCCTAGAAATTTAAGACCAATTGCTGCACACCTGGAAGTCACAGAAGCCTGACTAGTTGTAGATGGCTCTTACCACTGTTGGGGTTAGGGTGCCACATAGCCTGCCTCACAAGGGAGCTTGCCTACCAAGTTCTCCCTGGCCTAGGGGAACCCACTGCCCACCTCCCCCACCCAGACACCTCGTAATGCGCACAGAGTCAGCTGAATGAGAGTGTACTCACCCCCTTGTGGCTGCTGTGATGCCCTCAAGCGCCCATCCAACTCCGGATAGGCCACCGCCAGGATCCGGAACATCAGGGGGGTCATGGTGTGATGGGCACCCCTCCCACGTTGGGAGGCCATCCCCAGCTGGGCCTCCGCCGTCTTCTTGCTCCAGCGGCGCAGGTCCTCCCATCTTTTACGGCAGTGGGTGCTCCGTCTGTGGTAGACCCCCAGGGTCAGGACGTCCTTGGCGATGGCACGCCAAATACCCTTCTTCTGGTGGGCGCTGACCTAGAGGAATGGTACAGGGGGAAAGGAAATTACTTACCCGTCCGGACCGTCATACTCATTGCCCACCAGTTCCCATCCATGCCCTGATGCACATACATTCACCCTCCGCACATGCAGTCATCAGCCCCCCATGTATCTTCCATTCACACACCTCTAAACATGCATTGCCCATGCAGCATGCTCACAGTGTACTCACCTGTTTGTCTGGAGGACCGTACCGTTGCGTGTAATGGGGGAGGACCCCATCCACTAGTTTCTCCAACTCCTCCGAGTGAAGGCAGGGGCCCTTTCCCCAGACACTCTAGCCATTGTCGCTTCCAGACACAGGTCACAGCAGCACTTGCAGTGTAGGTCCTCTCCTGTTGGAGGTCAGGTATCAAGTGAGGGAACAGACAGGAAATGGCGGTCACGTCGCGGCGGTGCATACGTCACCCACGGCGTACATCATCTTTGGCTCCTGGGACCCATAGGCCCCAATGTTAACCAATGCAGAATTGTGCCGCTGTCTTTGACCGCCCACCGCGACGGTGTACAACGCCAGCACAGTTACCTCATATCCCCTTGTCCCATGTTACAGGTCAGGCATCCGCCATTTCAGGAGGCCACATGGGTTGAATGTTAACTGCGTCACACCTATCTGGGCCGGGAATATAGACAGATACTGGCACATTGCGGATTAATAACGTTTTCGCAAATAACAAATTGTGATACCTCAGTGTTGGATGACTCTCTGCTCGCTGTTCTCCTCCATAGAGCATGTCTGCTGGGGCAGGTGATGAGAGGGCGGCATTCTCCGGTGTACAGACCCCTGGTGGACCTGTCAACAATGGAAGAGAGGCACATCCTAGTCACATACAGGCTTGAGCGTGCAACAATCCAGGAACTGTGTGCCCAGTTTGCGCCAACCTGATTTCATCTAAGGCCATCCCACAGGAATCCCCCCTCTAGTGCAGGTCCTGTCTGTACTCCATTTCCTGGCCAGTGGGTCTTTTCAAACAACAGGGGCCATAGCATCAGGGATGTCACAGCCAATGTTCTCTAACGTGTTGTCCAGAGTGTTGTATGCCCTGCTGAAACACATGCGCAGCTACATTGTTTTCCCTCAGGTGAAGGATTTGCCCACAGTGAAAGGTGACTTCTATGACCTGGGACATATCCCCAACATCATTGGGACACATGTGGCATTTGTACCGCCCCACAGGAATGAACAGGTGTATAGAAACCGGAAGAGCTATCATTCCATGAATGTGCGGATGGTGTGTTTGGCAGACCAGTACATCTCCCATGTCAATGCCAAGTATCCTGGCTCAGTGCATGACACTTACATTTTGAGAAATAGCAGCATCCCTTATGTGATGGGGCAACTCCAGAGGCACCGTGTGTGGCTAATACAGTAGGTGAGGGCAAGGTCCCAATACAGTTGACATAGGTGTCTGGGTATGGGGCTGTCCCTAAGGGTTAGTTTGTGTCTAACAGATATCCATCGACATTTGCAGGTGACTCTGGTTACTCCAACCTGTCATGGCTACTGACCGCAGTGAGGAATCCCAGGACAAGGGCAGAGGAACGCTACAATGAGGCACATGGGCGAACTAGGAGGGTGATCGAACGCACCTTCGGCCTCCTGAAGGCCAGATTCCAGTGCCTCCAACTGACAGGTGGCTCCCTATACTACTCACCGACAAAGGTGTGCCAGATAATCGTGGCCTGCTTTATGCTACACAACCTGGCTTTGAGATGGCAGGTGCCTTTTCTGCAGGAGGGTGGGCCAGATGGTGGTCTTGTGGCAGCTGTGGAGCCTGTGGACAGTGAAGAAGAGGCAGAAGAAGAGGATATCGACAACCGCAACAACATCATCATGCAATACTTCCAGTGAGTCACAGGTAAGAAGATGTAACTGCTTCCCACATCTCATACTGTTGTTTGAGATAAAATAAGTCTGTCATTTTCACTCAGTGTATGGACCCTGACTTGTAACTTTGACTTTCCATTTCACAGGTCTGGGTCCCACTTTGTGCCCTCTGCTCTGTTTACTCCTGGCCTGCAGCTGTGTTACATTGGTATGTGAACAAGTACATTGACATTGCTATATTCCATAGTTATTGCAATTACACATTTGTGAAAGCACAGACTGACTCCAGATTGTTTTGTGATTGAAGTGTGTTTATTCCTGTGCAAATAAGTGGAGGTGGGTTGTAAAATGGGCTGGGGTGATGGTGGAGGAATGCCCATGGCAGAGTCCAGTCTATTTCTTTCACAGGTGCATTGTCCAAAGGGGCATAGGAAGTGGAGCAATGGCAGTTTAAGGATGGACAGGGTGACATAGTGGGACAGAAGGGTGACATTCAGGGGGGTCTCATTTCCTGTCGGGGGTCTTGGCAATGTTCTCTGTCTTGTTCCTGGATCTCTAGGACCGTTTGCGGGGTGGTTCTCCATCTGCACGGGGTAGGGTGCTGATGTCCTGTTGTTCCTGTGGTGGTGGTTGCTGTCCACTAGCACTGGCGGAGGTGGAGGGCTGTGCATCGCCCAGGCTATTGTCAGGGGCCCCTTGTTGTGCCTCAGTGTCCCTCCTGGTGTTGAGAAGGTCTGCCAGCACCCCTGCAATGGTGACCAGGGTGGTGTTAATGGACTTCAAGTCCTCTCTGATCCCAAGGTAGTGTTCCTCCTGCAGCCGCTGGGTTTCCTGAAACTTGGCCAGTACCGCTGCCATGGTCTCCTGGGAATGATGGTACGCTCCCATGATGTTGGAGAGTGCCTTGTGAAGTGTGGATTCGCTTGGCCTGTCCCCCCCCCGTCGCACAGCAGTTTTCCCAGTTTCCCTGTTATCCTGTGCCTCTATCCTCTGAACCGTGTGCCCACTGCCCCCAGGTCCCTGATCATCCTGTGTTAGTGGGTTTGCCTGGGTTCCCTGTAGTAGTGGACACACTGCTGATTGACGTGTCCTGGGGACAGAGGGATGGACCCGCTGGGTGGGTGTGTAGGAAAGTACCATCTTGCCTGGCATGTTACCCCCATTTTCACTGTATGTATGTTTATTTTTGCCCTTGTGCCACTGGGATCCTGCCAGGCAGGACCCCAGTGCTCATGATGTATGCCCTGTATGTGTTCCCTGTGTGGTGCCTAACTGTATCACTGAGGCTCTGCTAACCAGAACCTCAGTGTTTATGGTCTCTCTGGTTTCTAAAATTGTCACTGCAGCCTAGTGACTAATTTTACCAATTCTCATTGGCACACTGGTACACCCATATAATTCCCTTGTATATGGTACTTAGGTACCCAGGGTATTGGGGTTCCAGGAGATCCCTATGGGCTGCAGCATTTCTTTTGCCACCCATAGGGAGCTCAGACAATTCTTAAGACAGGCCTGCCACTGCAGCCTGAGTGAAATAACGTCCACGTTATTTCACAGCCATTTTTCACTGCACATAAGTAACTTATAAGTCACCTATGTGTCTAACCCTCATTTGGTGAAGGTTAGGTGCCAAGTTACTTAGTGTGTGGGCACCCTGGCACTAGCCAAGGTGCCCCCACATCGTTCAGGGCAAAATCCCCGAACTTTGTGAGTGCGGGGACACCATTACACGTGTGCACTATACATAGGTCTCTACCTATGTATAGCGTCACAATGGTAACTCCGAACATGGCCATGTAACATGTCTAAGATCATGGAATTGTCCCCCCAATACCATTCTGGTATTGGGGGGACAATTCCATGATCCCCTGGGGTCTCTAGCACAGATCCCGGGTACTGCCAAACTACCTTTCCGGAGTTTCCACTGCAGCTGCTGCCAACCCCTCAGACAGGATTATGCCCTCCTGGGATCTGGGCAGTCCCAGCCCAGGAAGGCAGAACAAAGGATTTCTTCTGTGAGAGGGTGTTACACCCTCTCCCTTTGGAAATAGGTGTGAAGGGCTGGGGAGGAGTAGCCTCCCCCAGCCTCTGGAAATGCTTTGATGGGCACAGATGGTGCCCATATCTGCATAAGCCAGTCTACACCAGTTCAGGGATCCCCCAGCCTTGCTCTGACACGAAACTGGACAAAGGAAAGGGGAGTGACCACTTCCCTGACCAGTACCTCCCAGGGGAGGTGCCCAGAGCTCCTCCAGTGTGTCCCAGACTTCTGCCATTTTGGATTCAGAGGTGTTGGGGGCACACTGGACTGCTCTGAGTGGTCAGTGCCAGCAGGTGACATCAGAGACCCCTCCTGATAGGTTCTTACCTCTCTTGGTAGCCAAACCTCCTTTCTTGGTAGCCAAACCTCCTTTTCTGGCTATTTAGGGTCTCTCCTCTGGGGTATTCTTCAGATAACGAATGCAAGAGCTCACCAGAGTTCCTCTGTACTTCCCTCTTCGACTTCTGCCAAGGATTGACCGCTGACTGCTCCAAGACGCCTGCAAAACTGCAACAAAGTAGCAAGACGACTACCAGCAACATTGTAGCGCCTCATCCTGCCGGCTTTCTCGACTGTTTCCTGGTGGTGCATGCTCTGAGGGCTGTCTGCCTTCACCCTGCACTGGAAGCCAAGAAGAAATCTTCCGTGGGTCGACGGAATCTTCCCCCTGCTAACGCAGGCACCAAAAGACTGCATCACCGGTCATCTGGGTCCCCTCTCAACCTGACGACCGTGGTCCCTGGAGCACAGGAGCTAGATCCAAGTGACCCCCACAGTCCAGTGATCCTTCAGTCCAAGTTTGGTGGAGGTAAGCCCTTGCCTCCCCACGCTAGACTGCAAACCTGTGTACTGCGTGATTTGCAGCTGCTCCGGCTTCTGTGCACTTCTCCAAGGATTCCTTTGTGCACAGCCTAGCCTGGGTCCCCAGCACTCCCTCCTGTAGTGCTCAACCCTCTGAGTTGGACTCCGACATCGTGGGACCCTCCTTTTGTGACTCCGGTTCCACCAATCTTCTAAGTGCCTACTCTGGTACTTCTGCAGGTGCTGCCTGCTTCTGCAGGGGCTCTCTCAGTTGCTGAGCGCCCCCTCTGTCTCCTCCTCCAAGGGGCGACATCCTGGTCCTTCCTGGTTCCCAGCAGCACCCAAAAACCTCTACCACGACCCTTGCAGCTAGCAAGGCTTGTTTTCGGTATTTCTGCGTGGAAACACTTCTGCAACATCCAGCACGCCATGGGACATCTTCCATCCAAAGGAGAAGTTCCTAGCCCTTTTCGTTGTTGCTGAATCTTCGGCTTCTTCCACCCGGAGGCAGCCCTTTTGCACCTTCATCTGGGGTTTTGCTGGTGTTTGTGGTTCTTGTAGAATCCCCCTATCACGACTATTGTGTCCTTTTGGGTTAGTAGGGGAACTTTACTCCTACTTTTCAGGGTCTTGGGGTGCGGTATCTTGGACACCCTGACTGTTTTCTTACAGTCTCAGCGACCCTCTACAAGCTCCCATAGGTCTGGGGTCCATTCGTGACTGCATTCCACTTTTGGAGTATATGGTTTGTGTTGCCCCTAGACCTATGTTCACCTATTGCATCCTATTGTGATTCTACATTGTTTGCACTACTTTTCTTACTGTTACTTACCTATTTTGGGTTTGTGTACATATATCTTGTGTATATTATTTACCTTCTAAGTGAGGGTACTCTCTGAGATACTTTTGGCATATTGTCATAAAAATAAAGTACCTTTATTTTTAGTAACTCTGAGTATTGTGTTTTCTTATGATATTGTGCTATATGATATAAGTGGTATAATAGGAGCTTTGCATGTCTCCTAGTTCAGCCTAAGCTGCTTTGCCATAGTTACCTTCTATCAGCCTAAGCTGCTAGAAACACCTCTATTCTACTAATAAGGGATAACTGGACCTGGCACAGGGTGTAAGAAACACAAGGTACCCACTATAAGCCAGGGTAGCCTCCTACAGGGTGCTGTGCTGGTGTTTCCTGAGGGGGGAGGGTCTGTGGTGGCTTTTGACAGTGGCAGGGGAACCGACTGTCCCGAGGTCCCAGATGGGAAGGGATGGTCATCTTGATCCAGGCGTGCAGAGCTGCTGTCATCACTGTGGGCCTCTTCTGTGGGGGGACTGGATATGTCCGGCACCTCCTGTCCGGTGAAGTTGGGTAGGGGTCCTGTTGGGGTGTAAATGCATAGTTACTGTATCTGTGTGTGCCATCGTGTGCAATGGGTGAGTGACCCTCTACTCCAGTGCTTGCATTATTGGCTTGGTCCTTGTGTGATTAGTGTTTTTGGGGCATGAGTGAGTCTCTGTACTGGACATGCTTGGGTGATGGGTATACATGCATTGGTGTTACATGCAGGGCTTGGTTTTGGGATGTGTGGGTTGTGTTGTAGGGGTATCTGTGGGTTGTTGGGGTGATGGGTGTGAGGGTAAGGGTGGGAATATGTGATGGCATGCAGGTGAGGTGGGGGGATAAGGTAGTAAATATTTGCCTTACCAGATTCCAGTCCTCCTGCTACTCCTGAGAGGCACTCAGGATGCATTATAGCCAAGACTTGCTCCTCCCATGTTGTTAGTTGTGGGGGAGGAGGTGGAGGTCCACCGTCAGTCCTCTGTACAGCAATCTGGTTTCTTGAGACCACGGAACGCACCTTCCCTCGTAGGTCGTTCCACCTCTTCCTCATGTAATCCCGTATTCTTGGATGCTGTCCCACTGCGTTTACCCTGTCGACAATTCTTCGCCATAGCTCCATCTTCCTTTCAATGGATGTCTGCTGCACCTGTGATCCTTTGTGCACAGCCTAGCCTGGGTCCCCAGCACTCCGTCCTGTAGTGCTCAACCCTCTGAGTTAGACTCCGACATCGTGGGACCCTCCTTTTGTGACTCCGGTTCCACCAATCTTCTAAGTGCCTACTCCGGTACTTCTGTGGGTGCTGCCTGCTTCTGCGGGGGCTCTCTCAGTTGCTGAGTGCCCCCTCTGTCTCCTCCTCCAAGGGGCGACATCCTGGTCCTTGCTGGTCCCCAGCAGCACCCAAAAACCTCTACCACGACCCTTGCAGCTAGCAAGGCTTGTTTTCAGTATTTCTGCGTGGAAACACTTCTGCTACATCCAGCACGCCATGGGACATCTTCCATCTAAAGGAGAAGTTCCTAGCCCTTTTCGTTGTTGCAGAATCTTTGGCTTCTTCCACCCGGAGGCAGCCCTTTTGCACCTTCATCTGGGGTTTTCTGGGCTCCTGCACCCCCTGGACACTATCGCGACTCTTGGACTTGGTCCCCTTGCCTTGCAGGTCCTCAGGTCCAGGAATCCGTCTTCAGTGCTTTGCTGGTGTTTGTGGTTCTTGCAGAATCCCCCTATCACGACTATTGTGTCCTTTTGGGGTAGTAGGGGAACTTTACTCCTACTTTTCAGGGTCTTGGGGTGCGGTATCTTGGACACCCTGACTGTTTTCTTACAGTCCCAGCAACCCTCTACAAGCTCACATAGGTCTGGGGTCCATTTGTGACTGCATTCCACTTTTGGAGTATATGGTTTGTGTTGCCCCTAGACCTATGTTCACCTATTGCATCCTATTGTGATTCTACATTGTTTGCACTACTTTTCTTACTGTTACTTACCTGTTTTGGGTTTTTGTACATATATCTTGTGTATATTATTTACCTTCTAAGTGAGGGTACTCTCTGAGATACTTTTGGCATATTGTCATAAAAATAAAGTACCTTTATTTTTAGTAACTCTGAGTATTGTGTTTTCTTATGATATTGTGCTATATGATATAAGTGGTATAATAGGAGCTTTGCATGTCTCCTAGTTCAGCCTAAGCTGCTTTGCCATAGTTACCTTCTATCAGCCTAAGCTGCTAGAAACACCTCTATTCTACTAATAAGGGATAACTGGACCTGGCACAGGGTGTAAGAAACACAAGGTACCCACTATAAGCCAGGGTAGCCTCCTACAGGTTGCTGTGCTGGTGTTTCCTGAGGGGGGAGGGTCTGTGGTGGCTTTTGACAGTGGCAGGGGAACCGACTGTCCCGAGGTCCCAGATGGGCCGGGCTGGTCATCTTGATCCAGGCGTGCAGAGCTGCTGTCATCACTGTGGGCCTCTTCTGTGGGGGACTGGATATGTCCGGCACCTCCTGTCCGGTGACGTTGGGTAGGGGTCCTGTTGGGGTGTAAATGCATAGTTATTGTATCTGTGTGTGCCATCGTGTGCAATGGGTGAGTGACCCTCTACTCCAGTGCTTGCATTATTGGCTTGGTCCTTGTGTGATTGGTGATTTTGGGGCATGAGTGAGTCTCTGTACTGGACATGCTTGGGTGATGGGTGTCCATGCACTGGTGTTACATGCAGGGCTTAGTTTTGGGATGTGTGGGTTGTGTTGTAGGGGTATATGTGGGTTGTTGGGGTGATGGGTGTGAGGGTAAGGGTGGGAATATATGATGGCATGCAGGTGAGGTGGGAGGATAAGGTAGTAAATATTTGCCTTACCAGAGTCCAGTCCTCCTGCTACTCCTGCGAGGCACTCACGATGCATTATAGCCAAGACTTGCTCCTCCCATGTTGTTAGTTGTGGGGGAGGAGGTGGAGGTCCACCCCCAATCCTCTGTACAGCAATCTGGTGTCTTGAGACCACGGAACACACCTTCCCCCATAGGTCGTTCCACCTCTTCCTCATGTCATCCCGTATTCTTGGATGCTGTCCCACTGCGTTTACCCTGTCGACAATTCTTCGTCATAGCTCCATCTTCCTTGCAAGGGATGTCTGCTGCACCTGTGATCCGAATAGCTGCTCCTCTACCGAGATGATTTCCTCCACCATGACTCTGAGCTCCTCTTCAGAGAACCTGGGGTATCTTTGAGGTGCCATGATGTGGTGTGGGTGATGTGTGAGGTGGTGTCTGTTGTGATGTGTGAGGGGATGTGTTGGTGTGTGTTGTTTGAGGTGCATGGATGTTGTGTAAGTGATGGTGTTGTGTGTCTGTGGATGCTGGTGTTGTTTTTGGTACTGTCTCCCTCTGGCCTGCTTTCAGATTTCTGGTAGTAAGGGTTTGTGGGTTATGTGGGTGCGTGTTTTATATTGGATTGGGTGTGTGGGAGTGGTGTGTGTATGTGTATCAGGTGTGTGTAATTTGAATTGTCCAATGTGGTTGTGTTTTGTAAGTGTGTGCGTATTTTGAGCGCGGCGGTGTGTACAGCCAATGGTTTACCGCGGTTGAAAGACCGCCACGTTGATTCGTGGGTCGTGATAGTGTGGGCGTATTCTTGTTGGCGTGACGGTGTTGGTTTTGGTATTGCCAGTTTATCACTGACCTTTGGTGTGGCGGACTTGTGTGGGTGTCTGTATTGTGGCGGATTCCGAGCTGTGGAACGTAATACCTGTAGCGGAATTCCGCAGGAGCAGTGGTATCTTGGCGGTCTTCTGCACGGCGGTAAGTGGGATTTACCGCCAGGGTTGTAATGAGGGCCTATATTTCCTAACTTAACCATACACTGCACCCTGCCCTTGTGGCTACCTAGGGCCTACATTAGGGGTGTCTGACATGTAAGAAAAGGGAAGGTTTCGGCCTGGCAATTGGGTACACTTGCCAAGTCAAATTTACAGTTGAAAACTGCACACACAGACACTGCAGTGGAAGGTCTGAGACAAGATTACAGAGCTACTTATGTGGGTGGCACAACCAGTGCTGCAGACCCACTAGTAGCATTTGATTTACAGGCCCTGGGCAACTCTAGTGAACTGTACTAGGGACCTACTTAGTAAACCAAACATGCCAATCATGGATGAACCAATTACATACAGATTTTGTATAGAAGCACTTGCACTTTAGCACTGGTTAGCAGTGGTTAAGTGCCCAGAGTAACAAAAACAGCAAAAACAGAGTCCAGCACACATCAACAACCTAGGAAACAAAGGCAAAAAGTTAAGGGAGACCACACCAAGGATGAAAAGTCTAGCACTAGCTGACCAGGAGAAATTATAGTCTCACAGTAGCTAAGCAGTTGTTTAGTAAGTTGACTCCACACTTTGGATTCCCGACCTCCATGGAGTCAGACCAAGGTACACACTTCAATACTGAGGTTCTAAAATTATTATGTGTGGCATTACCAGTTGAACAGAGATTACATTGCAGTAACACATCTGAGGCTTCAGTATTGATGAAGCAATTAAATAGAACCCTGAAGCCCAGACTGGCAAAAGTATGTGCATCCAACATTTTGAAATGTCCAGATGCATTGCCTCTTGTTTTGATGAATATGTTTAGTACTACTCAGGGACGGCTCCATCACAAGGGCTATGGAGCACTTTCTCACTGACCAACAGCCAAAAGCTGAAAAATAAAATGATCTTTTGTTTTAGTTTTCAGTTGCTGGCTCAGCAGAGCCAATGTGTGACGGGAGGGTTGGAGCTGGTCCATGGGAGGAAGGAGGAAGGGGAGTGAAGTCAGTGCACTAAGTGTGCATATCAGTTTGGCCAGCTGCCTTAGGCCAAACTGACATGCACACTTAGGTTTCTCCCACCTGGCTGTGTTACACAGCCAGATTGAATAAACTGTACAGACTCCAACGCAGTGTCTGAGGGGGAGTCTAAGTCATTCAGCCCAATCCTGGCATTGCTCTCATGCTATGTATAGAATGGGGAGCCTGTGCTTGTGTCCCAGGGAATGCTGGGACACCATCAGAAGAGGAGCACGAGGTGGCCGGCGGTGTTGGGAAAGGTACTTTTTTCATTAATACTATCATTGATTTTTTAATTATTATTTATTGCCCCCATTCCTCCCTCCCCCCACCGCCTGTTCAGATTTGTGGCAGCCACTGGTGGTGCTCCTGACAGAAAGACATGTTTGGCGCCTCATGAAATCATCATGGGGAGAGGCATGAGGTTGCTAACTGTGCCTGCAAATGCACTTGTAAATATTACAGATGACTTGGTACCAGATTATTGTAAAGGCCTAGCTGATATGGTTTGTTCTGTGGTTCATTAGGCTGGAGAAGCCCCATGAGGAAATCCTGCTTGTAACCCCGTTGGAAGGGGCCCCAACAGGTAGTGTTGGCCACTACGACAGATGTGAAGTGTGCTGGTCTCCCTAACTGGGTGCAAACTAGCCACATTCACAAAGCACCAAGTCCTCTATATAATACTGTCCCTGAAGGTTCGGTTACAATGAGTGAGAGAGATCAGGTTAGTCAAGCTAATGGGGCTGGACAAGTGGCTGATACAGCACAATTGTGGTCTGAAGGATGTCTGAGCGAGTCAACAGCAGTGGTTGGTATAGAACAGTTGAGACAGAACCAGTTGACTCAAGGAAGCTCAGATGCTGATGAAGGACCACATGCTGTAACAAGAAAAGTTGCACCCAGAGACAATTGGCCAAGTGAGCAAACTGTGCCAGCTGTACAAGTGCCCCCAACTATTGCTGAAAAAACTGAGGAGTCAAGCCAAAATGACAGTGATGCTGAGCGTTGAATAATTTGGAGATCAAAGAGGAGAATACCCAGTCGAAAATACTCAGCACAAGAACAGACATATTTTGCAGCAAATGAATGGGAGAAGGAATTTGCAACCTTTTACTTTAACAATATGAGTCCAGTTCAAAATTCTTGAGTTTGTGATTGCGGTGGAGCTGAAATCATTACCTGTTGGTGAACAGAGAAATTATATCTTGGAAGTGATGATCACTGATTACAAGCTGTGCTTTTAATAGAGACATTTGAACCTTTGTTAGAGGTTTTTCGGACATTTGCTAAAGAAAACTCTTGAAGAACTTTCTAGAAGAATCAAGGAAACTTTTCACAATTCACTTGAAATTTTGCAAAAGCGACTGTTTTCTTTTTGATATTTGCTTTGCTAAAAATAAAAAAGGACTATAAGAGGCAGTTGATATTCTGCAGCAGCATTCACATTTTTATATTTTTGATTTTTGAGGTTTGGTCTGTGTTAAGCCTGACATCCTTGCCGTGGTTTCCCCAATCTTTTTGGCACTGCTTCCTGCATTTTTGACTGTATGCTGGGTTTCGTTTTTACTGGTTTTGGTACTCTGGGCACTTTACCACTGCTGACCAGTGCTAAAGTGTAAGTGCTAACTATCTAAATCATGAATATGACTGGTTGTCCCTGATTGGTATATTTGATTTACTAGCAAGTCCCTAGTAAAGAGCACTACAGGTGTCCAGGGCCTGTAAATCAAATGCTACCAGTGGGCCTGCAGCACTGATTGTGCCACCCATGTGAGTAGCCCTGTAAACATGTCTCAGACCTGCAACTGCAGTGTCTGCATGACTAGTTCGGAACTGACAGTAATCTTCCCTTTTAGTACCTGTAAGTTACCCCTATGGTAGGCCTAAGGCAGCCCCGTGGGCTCATGTGTTTTACATGTCCTGATAGTGAAATACTGCAAAACTCGTTTTTCACTACTGCAAGACCTATCTCTCACACAGGTTAACACCTGGATTGCCTTGAAATATCATTTAAGTGCAGGTTCCCATTGGGGCAGATGTAGATAGGGAGTTTGGGGTCTCTAAAGTCACAATTTAAAAGTATATCTTTTGGTGAAGTTGGTTTTTAGATTGTCTGTTTGAAAATGCCACTTTTAGAAGGTGGGCATTTTCTTGCTAAACTATTCAGTGGATCTGCCTGGCTGCTGAATCTACTTCTGGATCAGGCTGGCAGTTAGGCTGTTTGTGAATTTACACTAGACAGTGACACCAAGGGCGCTAAGGTGTGTCTTGCATTTCCTGATAAGTCTTCCTTGGCTAGAGTGGGAGGGAGGAGCTGACACCTGCACTTGAAAGGGATGTGCCTGCCGTCACACAATGCTGTCTCCAATCCCCTGGTGTGTGTCTGGGCCCAGGTCTGGGCAAGGCAGGATATTATGAACTACAGAGACTTTCCTTTGACGTTTGCCTACTTCAAAGGCCAAAATGAGTATAAGTAGTGGACCCAAACCCCATGCTTTTAGAATACTTCTGGATCAAGTGGAACCTCTGCCAAGGAGAAGAGCTGAAGAGCTGTGAGTACTACCCCTTGGCTGGGTGCGCTTTGCTGGGTTGGCCTGCAGTTCCTGCTTCTGCCTTAGAGAAGACCAAGAGTAGACTTTGCTGTATATCCAGCTTATGAAGTTTCTCTAATGGCTTGGACTGAGCTTTCCCCCTGTTCAGAAGTATCAGGGACATAAAAGACTTCATGTGACAGCACCTAGGCTCTCTTGCTGACACCCCCTGACTTGCCAAGTGGTGCCGCATCCAGTCATTGGGCCCCTGGAAGGAGAAGCTGGCAGAATCTGAGAGAAAATCCATGCACCGGAGCTGAGCAGCAGAAAAATTAACGCAGCGCCTGCACCGCAGATGATGAACCAGTGCAGCGCTGGTGAAATTGACACATCACCAGCTCAGCGTGGACTCATCATTACCGTGCATCTGGATTTTCCATGCATTGTCCCTGGGCGGCAAATCTTCAACATCAATGCACGCACCCGAGGCTGCTTGTCCAGAAATCGACACATCGCTTACCCGGTGGAGAAAGAATCAATGCAAAACCTCACATGCGAGCAAGGTATCGACACGTTGCTTGCTTTTCTGATGCACACTCGCCTCTGCAGCTTTAGTTTTGATGCATACCGAATATATTGTGCTAAAACAATGCACCCATTGATTCTTATGGATTAAGACTCTTTTTACTTTAAAATTTGATAACTTTACTTGTGTATGTTGGATTTTTGTCATTTGGGTCTTGTTTGATTTAGAAACATATTGGCTATTTTTCTAATCTGGTGTGGAGTCCTTTTGTGGTGTTTTCAGTGCGTTACTGTATGTGTTGTGCAAATACTTTATACATTGCCCCTGATATAAGCCTGGCTGCTTGTGCCAAGCTACCAAGAGGGGTGAGCAGGGGTTTTCTGAGCTGTGTATCTCCCTTAACCTGACTAGAGTGACGTCCCTACTTGGACAGGGTGCAAGCTGACTGCCAACTAGAGGCCCCATTTCTAACAGTCTAAAATTATAGAACTCATGGAAACTACTGAAAACAAAAAGAGTAGGCTTAGGTACATGTGTGTGTCGGAGTGTTAGTTGTGACAGTCATAATGCTCATATTATTGCTCATTGGATTGAGTTTACCTATATCTAGCAAATTAGAAAATGTTAAATCAACAGCTGCCTTGAGTTTTGCAAGCCCAATAGCATATCAAAAGTCTTTATTTAATGAGAAAGAATTACATGCAGATAAATCCAAAGGTGATTCATCCACAAATGTCTATTAACACATTACTAAACGAGTATGTAAACAGCATGCAAGTTAAAGATTGTTTTGTGTGCACAAGGTTGCCTTCATCAGTCAGTGAGGGAATTACTGATCATAGTATCTCCTTTACCTATGGAATTTACTGTGGCATGTTTCTAACACTTTTGTATCATCAAGAATATTATCAAAATTATAATTCAAGCTATAAACCTACATTCTCAATTGTACCAATCATGAAACATTTGAGCAGCATTGCTAAAGCAAAAAGCATTGACACAGTAGGAGGTTTCTTTAAACCTCCATTGACATTTGGAACCATTTTGCCCATAGAAACAACCTGACATGTATTCATACCAAAGTAGAAAAACAATTCATGAGGCAAGTTGAAGACAGAAGAAGAGCTATGAAAGCTAAAGTAGAAAAGGGAACAGTGCTACCAACTTGGGAAAGAGAAGACATGAATTCACTAGTGGGGAGTCAAGGATCCCTTGCCTTGGCAACATATAGGGACATTATGGGGGTCATTCCAAGCATGACGGGCGGCAGGAGCCGCCCGCCAAGCGGGAACCGCCAGAAGACCGTACCGCGGTCAAAAGACCGCGGCGGTTATTCTGGGTTTCCCACTGGGCTGGCGGGCGACCGCCAAAAGGCCGGCTGCCAGCCCAGCGGGAAACACCCTTCCAAGAGGAAGCCGGCTCCGAATGGAGCCGGCGGAGTGGAAGGGGTGCGACGGGTGCAGTAGCACCCGTCGCGAATTTCAGTGTCTGCTAAGCAGACACTGAAATTCGAAGTGGGGCCCTCTTACGGGGGCCCCTGCAGTGCCCATGCCATTGGCATGGGCACTGCAGGGGCCCCCAGGGGCCCCACGACACCCCATACCGCCATCCTGTTCCTGGCGGCCGAAACCGCCAGAAACAGGATGGCGGTATGGGGGTCGGAATCCCCATGGCGGCTTCCCATGGGCAGCGGAAAGCCGGCAGTAAACCGCCGACTTTCCGTTTCTGGCCGCGACTGTACCGCCGCGGTCAGAATGCCCAAAGGAGCACCGCCAGCCTGTTGGCGGTGCTCCCGCGGACCACGGCCCTGGCGGTTTTTACTGCCAGGGTCGTAATCAGGCCCTATGTGTATATAGACCCAAATGAATTTGTAGGGAGTAGTGAATGTAGACATGTATTTTTGTTTAAATGTGTTTGGACTTTTATGTTAGCTGGACAAGACCCCACCATACCATAATTTATGCAAAAAAGTGCCTATTACAAGCTGCTAAGAGGATGGTATAGTAATTGTTTCCTACGAGTAGTCTTTCCAAAGATTTCTCATGTAGACAATTTTAATGACCCTGTTTGGGATGAGAAATCAAACACCCAAGTTAAGACAGGTGCCAGTGCTTCAGAGATTGTAGATGATATTTTTGGTACCATAATTCCATCAGTGGGTGTGATCCTGAATAATCACAAGATAAGGAAGTTGTCAACTATTGTAGATAAGCTGGTTCTTTCTTGTTAGTAGATACAGAAATGGTTGCTGTAAGATCAATGGTTTTACAAAATCACCTGTGATAGACATTCTTCTCTAAAAAAAGGGAGAGTTTTCAAAATGTTACAAGTCCAACAGTGTGGCACTTATATTACTGATAATAGTAAGGAGCTGAGAAAATATATTTCGAACATGACAGAATTGAAAAAGGACCTGAAGGAGTTAGAAGCAACACTTGCCTGGGAACCATTAGGTAGTGTTTGTTCAGCAAATGGAAGATGGTTTTGGAGCATAGGGAAATGACTTATTGGAATCATCTTGAGACCTATATCGATAATAGCCCTGTGTACCTTAGTTGCAGTTGGTCTTTATAAGTGGATCAAGAAGCTGAAAGAAATGAGAGCAAAAAGAGAAGATAGAAGAGAGGAGTTTGAGATGGAGACTTTATGATGCCTGTATGACAGTGACATCAAGAAGTTAGAGGAATCCAGAAGATCTTTCCTGGAACAATCTGTGATATTTTTAGCAGCCTCATTAAAAATGAGAGATTGAAATTTATGTGATGGCATGATTCACCATCAGAGAGGGAACTGATGTAGCAGAAATTGTAGCACATTCCCTCATGTCACAGTGATCATCAATATGTGTCAATCTATGCATTTTGGTAAGTAGAGTACTAATAGTTTTGTTGTAAAGTGGTGCACTGAAAGCTATATTAATGTGCATTCACTGTAAAATAGGTTATGGAAAGGCATCTGGTATAGTCTTAAAACAGATTAATTTGTTTCTGTGTTATAGTTTAGCATGCTAATTAACAATGTGCATTGAAATGATAATGATTTTTATGAAAGACGTATTTTGAAGTAACATGCAAACATTGAAGTCTGTAGTACTGTGCCATAGTTCCATGAATGGGTAAACAGAGTTATTTCATTTTGAATTTACTGTAACATGAACACAGTCAAATCTTATTAATTTTGAATATATGATTTTGAATGTTAAATGTGCCTTAGTAGTATAAATTGAATGTGTTGTTTTAATTCACTTTGCTTAGCCTAAGTGAGGCTTGCAAGGCCCTGTTTGCCTGATTGTGCAGAAGATGTTTAGTCATTCTTGCTAATGTGTATTTTTCTTTCAGACATCGTTCTCATGAGAATGTTAGCTTGGTAATAGATGTTCTATTGTTTTACACATATTAATCTAGGAAAATTACCCTTGAGCACAATGCATTCAGGAACTGCGACACTGAAAATTTATACATTTATTTCAACCCGCACGGATGAGCTAAGATGGAAGTCTTTTCTCATGATGAACCTGGGAATCTACAGTGATGTTGTAGTCTGTGTCGCATGACCCATTTACAATGGATGATTACAACTTGTGTGTCACATGGGGTGATGGGCGGATTAATCTTTGTGCCCCATGAACTTTAATATACTATTTTCCAGTTGGATTTGCAGCATTTGCACTTCTTTCATGGCCCTCACTAAGAGAGTTCCTCTCCAGATCCCATTGCAGCACTCTGTTTCATCCTACTCTTTTTGCTGAACCCCTTGGACTCTGAGAGGTATAGTCCTCTCTACCCTTGCCCCTCTGAAATGCCTTGCTTAAATATAGAGCCTTTTTTCTTGATTCAGAGAAGAAGACTCTTGATCGAGCTTCTGAAATGCTGATGCCTTCCCTTTTTCCCTTTTTGCTTATTTTTTCCAAACTTAGGGCCTGATGTATGATGCATTTTTGCAATTGCAAAAATGCATTTTGTTTTTTTAAGAATTCCAATTTGCGATTCGGTAACTTTTTACCGAATCGCAAATTGGAATTGCGACTACATACTGATTCGCTATTAGCAAGGGGCATGTCAAGGATATCCCTTCCTAACACCGAATCGCAGTGGTATGCAGGAATGTTTTGTGACCGAAATGCAGCTGAAAAACATTCGCATTTTACCACTGACTTCATGTAGGTGGTAACCCATTCGCAAAGAGGATGGGATCCCCAAGGGACCCCTTCCCCTTTGTGAATGCATGCACAAACATTTTTTAGGAGCAGGCACTGGTCCCACAGACCACTGCATACTCTAAAAAAATGAAAAGAAAACTTTTCATTTTTCTTTTTTAAATGCATCCCATTTTCCTTTAAGGAAAACGGGCTGCATTTAAATACAAAAAAAGATTGCTTCATTTAAAAGCAATCACACACATGTTGGTCTTCTGAGCCCAGCAGGCCACCATGTCTGTGATTGTAGCCATCCATAATGGGTCACAAATTGCGACCTACCTCGTGAATATTAATGAGGCAGGTTGATTTGCATGCAGTTGGGAATTACTAAATGAAACTCCTGGAGTTTCATACATTCATATAGCGATTATCTAATTGGGATTAGCAAAAAAATCGCAATTAGGTAATCGCTATTGGGAAAATTGATACATCTGGCCCTTAGTCACTTGTGTCCCCAGATTTCCTTTTTCCAAATTCTTTTTGTCCTTTTTGTGCCTTTTTACCTTGTTGTCAAAATGTGCTTGACCCAGCACACCTACGATATGGATTTGTTAATTTTATGACTACGCCTTACCCAGGTTACTAAAGTGTAGGACTTAATAGCCAAATGATTAACAGAATTCGGCAGCATATGATTCCTCCTGTCCAGATTTTCCTATTGCTTTTGTGCATAGGGCTGTTTGAATGTTTAGTCTTCACAATGTTAGTTCGCTCAAACTTCTTTCATTTGTTTGATGTTAGTGATTCTGTATCTTTATAGTCTTTTTTGAGAATCTTTTATGCTATTCTGAGTCTTAATCTGTAACAAACAGTCTTGGACTTTCTTCCAGACTGGAGTTTCCCTTGAGTGGCCACAGGTCATGCTGTCATTCTAAATTGATTTATTGTGAAATAGATGCCTCTATCTCCACACCCTTATGCTGGGTAAAAAGATTCATTGACTGCATCAAAACATAATCCTGGATGAGGAAGACCTAAGGTTGCAGATGTCCTCAACATACTGCAATAAATGTAAAACAATTATTGTTCTTGAAAGTTAAACAATAGCATCATCTCTCATAGTATGAACCAGCAGATAAAAGAATACCACAAAGCCTTCTTCATTAGTGTGAAGAAATGGAGAATAGTAAACAAAAAACTAGTTTAACAAAATAGTTCATAAAATGTTTGTAAGTAGAAATATAAGTTTAAAGAATGTGTCTCTATAATAACCTTTATAAAAACCACAAAAAGAAACAAAACAAAACAAAGCAGGATGATAAGCCAGCACCCAACCCACACTGCATCAGGGTGAAGGTTGTACACAGGTGGACTGGCAGGGCAGGTTGGGGCTGACTGCAGGGCACAGCTTGAGGCTACTCCCTGCACCCATCCCTCACTGTGCATGGCCAAAGAGCCCACACAGTGGAGTTGAATGCCCAGGGTGGGTTAGCCACATGATATGGCTTCTGGCCAGGTCCTTAGGTAAACTCTGCTGAAAGCAAACAGAATTTACTGTGCCAGGTCCGTCATTAGAAAAGAGAGGCAGAAAGGACCTCCAAGGCTGATAAGGTGGTCAGTTAGTGGAGGCAACCATTGTGCATTTTTTAGGTTTCTCCAGCAATTATGGCTTCTGCCCCATGCCTACATTGCAGGAAGTCCACAGCACCATATGTTGATTTCCCACCACTTCTAACCCTCTCAAAGGACAAGCAACATTGCCTCTTTTAGTCCTTTATGGAATTTAGAAGAGGCAGCTATCGGTGGCTAGGGGGAAGGAGGTGCAGTACTGAAGGATCTTGCATAATACAGCTTCTTGAGCACCATTTTTCTATTAAGATGCAAATACACTGACCTGAAGCTCAATGCTCTGATTGTGTTAATGACACCTATTCTATGGATCTGCCCTGGGATGATGTCTATGGTGTTTATTTCTTCCATTAAGCTTGTCTCACAGTGATCCCATATTGTCAAATCAGTGGGCAGGGACACAAGGAGAGTATGATTTGCCCGGGATTACGTAGATTATTAAAGTAGTAGAAGCTGTTGCTCACTGTTACCTGCTGCAAATGTTATACATTTACCACCATATTGCATTTTGGTAAACATAACCATGACATTGGCCACTTCTTCACTCTCACAGGAAATATCCAGCCCATTTTTAACCCTTTTTGTTTGCAGCTTTTTAATTCAGTCTAAATATGCCAATCTTGGCAAAAATGTGAGTAGAGTAATACGTCAAAAAATTGACTGATCAAGAGCACACATTTGGGCCAAATGGGAGGCCAGGATTAAAAACTGTATCTCCTCATTCTACATTAACAACTAGTTCACTCTACCACAACTGGGGTAGCAGTGAGTTTGATGATATGGTCAATACACTGCTCTTACCAGGGAATATTTTTGCTTTAGAACACAGGGGCATATTTACAAGAATATAACGCATCAGCATTGGTGCGTCAGATTTCTGTCACTTGCCGCAAATGCCCAACACCATAGACTCACTATACTTACAATCCAGAGCTCCATGGGGCAAGTTTTCGTGGATGTGTCAGAAATTCTAACGCATCTTTTGGAGCTAAAGTGATGCATTACTGGAGTTACACCGTAAAAGTGACGCAACTCCAGCAACGCATCAGAACACAGATTTGATTTTCTTTTTAAAAGCCCTACGTCAATCCTTATGCCTGGTTTGAGGAGGCAGGATTTTGACGCAGTCAAGTCATAGAGTGATGCAGTGAAAAGTTGTACATTTCACTGCATCAGTTCTACATGGCTTTCTACATGGGAAAGCCTCCCCTGCATCATACATTATACCAGGCACAGGTATATTTTGACGCAGGCCTCTACAAACTGACAAATTGGGAGCAACCCATACGTTTGTAAATATTGAGCAAGGTGGAGCATGGATTGTGCCGGCCTTGCGCCCAAAAAAAAAAAGGCAGCGACAGCATAAGCTCCTTGTAAATGTGCCCCACAGTGTTTATTTCACAAATATTTAGTTGAAGTAGTAATGCTGTGATTAGATGTCAAGTACCCTAGTTCCATGATTAGGGTACTTGACACACTGGACCAGGTCCTGAGACAGTAGGTGGTTACCGAACAGAATGTCCGGTAACTGCTGACATTTTACACTGGTGTTTCAAAGCTTAACACAAACTAGAACTATTTGGTGGTCTTTTCATCTACAATGCACTGAGAAGATCCTCTTCAAGAAATAATTATAATCATGAAAAAAACTTGTTTTTTCCCCAATATAAATAAACCCACTTGAAAGCAAATCATCCGTTAAAGCAGTGTTAATCTGTTAAAAAAAAAAAAAGTGCTGTGCCTAAGGTTTTTCGCAGAAACGCATGGCCAGTGTTATCAAAGGTTGGGGTGGAAACTACCAAGGGTTCATAGTCTTGTTTACACCCCATGCCTCTTTCCTCCACCACCAGATACTCTCTGCTTCTTTTTCTTTCGCTTGCGAGTTTGTTCCTTCCCTGCTTTCTCCCTTTGTCACTCTTTTTCCGTCTTCTCTCTTCCTCCTTTTTCCAACTTTTGTGGTTTCCTCTCTCTTACTGTGGATCGAAGTCTGATAAGGAAAATAAGTGGGGCTCTCAAATTGAGGGCAGTGGGCCCCACCTGCAACTACCGTCTAAAATTAAGCACTGTTACTGAAGAGGAGAAGATTGGTGGGCTGGTGCCGTGGACAGCAGGCACGTGCGTCGAATAAAATAAAGGTCACTCTTTTCAGACTTCTGCAACAGAGCGCGCTGCACAATACATTCGCCAATCCACGGAATAGATCAGGCTTTCAAATCTTATGCTAACTCGTTCTCATCGCAGAGATGTTGAGGAGAACGGCTCATAAGGACCGGAAAGGCTGAAAAGAGTAGGCTATGCGCACCCGCCATGATCCCGGCAGCTTAATATCAAGTCTTCTGGCTCTCCGTCGAGAGTGAACCTGCCATTTGAGGCGCCTTTCCGCTGGGAACTGTATTTGCATTTAAATAAAGCACACACAAACACGTCCCAGGGATCAGAGTTTGTCAGGGGTTTCGAAAATAGCTTTGGGTAAACCAGCGTACAGGGGCCAGCGTCTCTCCGCTTTTCCCTCGAGTGAGAGCGTCTCACTCCCACGGAGCGGTAGACTTTCAGCAATGGCGTCAAGGGACGTTACTATGAGACGGTTGGAACAGAGGGATGTCATCCTATCAATCAAAACTGCTTCGGCCTCAGCGTTTTGTTGATCGTACTGAATGCATTGTATTTAAACTTTAATGGGCGCCTTGAGAATTCGAGTTCGATCTGTTGAAATGAAGTGTAGCGTAGTAGATGAACGGCCATGTTAAACTCTAATCCTGTACTATCATATTTGTAACCGCACCCGCCCGCAAAAAGATTTAGTAATAAAAATATGTAATACAACTAGAACAATTTAATATGGTATCAGAAGGCATTATCCTTTTCGGAGAAATAAAAAACAGTTGAAATGAGCTTTACAACTGCCCCTCCTCAAAAAAGGCTTCTAAAAATATCTGTATCTAAAGCATATTATAATGCCGTCTACGTCATACACGTGCCCTAGCGATATCGGGATGGGAGTTATGCCCTGCTCGATTATAGTTTGTCTCCTTTGAAAATCCGAACTCGAATGTCTCCCTCTGTGTTTCAGCAAACACAATCCTGCAACTGAAAACAAGAGAAATCTGTGTGAGAAAAACATATCCAGAACTTTTAAAACAATTACAGGATTGGGGCTGTTAAATCTGGCTCCCATACCTTCCGTATTTATACTTTTTTTAGCGCCGCATTTGCGTCGTTTTTTGACGCAAAAACGGCGCAAACTTGCAAAATACCATTGTATTTTGTAGGTTTGCGCCGTTAGCCGTCAAAAAGCGGCGCAAATGCGGCGCTAAAAAAAGTATAAATACGGGCCCTTGTTCTCCATTCTGGTAGAAAACTAAAAATTTCATGATGCATTGGGGAAGGATTCTCCAGCCAGAATCAACGATTCAGGTTCCAGTAATTCTCCCACCACCCCCTCTGCGCCAAGCTACTTGTAATCGAAGGTATGTTTACTTGTATTTTTTCAAAAATTCTAATTCCATTCAGTAACGGAAAGCCATTAAATCCACAATGTAGTCTAGTATTCAAGCACATTTGGTAGGATTATATGAAACGTTTCATTTACATTTTTAAATAATTCGCAAATACCAACTATAAAAGTGGAAGTCAATAATACCCCCAGTGCAAAGCTCCAGTATTTGTGTAATAGAAAGTTACATCTATCTAGATTTTATACTGCAGGGCTAATCACCCTTGATGGCATGCAGGTGCTAAGGGTTGTGTTGCAGTGGTGGGTTGAGTTGAAAAGTCAAGTCTTGAGTGCCTTCCGGAATTAAAGGACTGAAGTGTAGGTCAGGAGCTGCTGGGGGAGGTCGTTCCAGGATTTAGCCTGAGATAGGAGAAGGTTGCTTCAGGTGGTGCAGGGGGTGATGAGGGAGAGGGAAGCGGAGCTCAGGTGTCTGCAGGGTTGGTGGAACTTCAGGCAGTGGTTTATGTAGGCTGGTCCTTGGCTGTGCAGGGCTTTGTAGATGTGGATCAGCATCTTGAATTGACATCCCTTCTGTATGGGGAGCCAGTGGAGTTTCTTGAGGTGGGGGTGATGTGGGCCCTTTTGGAGAAGTCAAGGATGAGTCTGGCTGTGGTGTTCTGTATGTTTGCAGTCTGTTCAGGAAGTGAGTGGGGATTCCTGTGTAGGCAGCGTTACCATAGTCCAGGTGGCTGGTGACTAAGGCTTGATTGACTGTGCATCTGGGGTTGATGGGAAGCCTTTTGAAGATTTTCTGAAGTATGTGAAGAGTGAGGAAGTGGGCGGAAGAGACTCCATTGATCTGGGTTTTCATGTTGAGTTTGCTGTCTTGGATGATGCCAAGGTTGCGTGCATGGTCTATTCGTGTGGATGAGGGTCCCAGTTTAGAGAGCCACCAGGAGTCATTCCATATGGAGGAAGTGTTGTCGAAGATCAGCACTTCTCATTTGTCTGTGTTGAGTTTCAGGCAGTTGTTTTTCGTCCAGTGGGTGACTCTTGTCATACATCTGAGGAAGTTGGCTTTCATGGTGGTGGGGTCTTTTGAGAGTGATAGGATGAGCTGAGTGTCATCTGCATAGGATATGATGTTTAATCCCTGGGTTCTGACGATGTTGGCCGAGGGGTCATGTAGGCGTTGAAAATAGTGGAGCTGAAGGAGGAGTCTCTTAGGAATGCAGCAGATGATGACCTTGGATTCAGATGTGAATGGTGGTAGCTGGACTCTGTGGGTTCCTCCGGTGGGGAGGGAGGCAAACCACTTGAAGGCGTCTCCTTGGGTTCCAATGTGAAACAGTTTTTTGATCAGGGTGTGTTGGGATATAGGGGGTCATTACGACCCTAGCGGCCTGCAGTACACTGGCGGTAACACCACCAACAGGCTGGCGGTGGTCCGTCAGTGTATTATGACAGTGGCGCATTAGCCACGGCCATACCGCCAGCCCCTCCACTATACCGCCAGGCCTCCGCCAGGCGGTCATAATCCCCAGGGCAGCGCTGCAAGCAGTGCTGCCCTGGGGATTATGCGTCCCCAACCGCCAGCCTGTCTATGGAGGTAAACACTGCCATGGAAAGGCTGGCGGTAATGGGGACTCAGGGTGCCCCTGGGGGCCCCTGCACTGCCCATGTACTTAGCATGGGCAGTGCAGGGGCCCCCAGACACAACCCCATCGAGCATTTCACTGCCCGAATTTCGGGCAGTGAAATGCGCGACGGGTGCTGCTGCACCCACTGTACATCAACATTGACACCAACTCTATTATGAGCCGGCTTCAATGTTGATGTGACTTTTCCACTGCGCCAGCGGAAGGAAACGCTGTTTCTGTCTGCTGGCCCAGCGGAAATGTCAAAATAGGGAGCCACCAATACTGCCAGCACTGGCGGTATTGTGGTGCCCACGGCTTCAGTGGTCTTTTTGCAAGACCGCCGAAGTTGTAATGAGGGCCATAGTGTCTTTCTATTATACTAGTAGATTCAGACTCTTGTCTGTTACAGTAGTGATTAGCACCCCCCCTCACACCCCTCCGCTTCAGCAGAGAATTCAGCTCACCAAGGGTGAGGGGATATACAGATCCTGTGCAACTCCAGCTCTTCTATCTGAAGCAGCTTTCTATGTAACGCGTGTAGGTCCCTCACCTTTCTTTCTCTCATTAAGGGGAGTGTAAGCTGTAACAGTCAGTAGAAAGGTAGAAAAATAACCAAAGATACATTTTGGGTTTTCTTTTCTACTGGCAATTAGGGCTTTCAATGCCTGTAAGTGAAGGAAGGTGTTGGGTTGATACAACACAACTCAACATGTATAGTAATTTGGGAAATGAGCCTCAGTCACATGGGATTAGAATACCCCTAGTAATGAGTGAGCTGAATTCACTGCTTGGAATGAAGGTAAGGATTGTAAAAAGAGTATGCTGGTGGGACTAGGAGCTTTCAGCCATGGAATGCAATCTTTGCATTCCCGTAGGAGTAGTTATGGCCAGCAAAAGGAGCAGTCTGATTGCCACGCGAGCTCACAGCATTCTACAAAGGGAACCTAAGTATTTAGAATGTCGGTACCATGGACTCTATAAGGTCTATTTCCCAAATATAAATGTCTGAGGGTAGAGTGGGGCCAGTCACAGATCATGATGTTGATGGACAGTGAAGTGCACCAACTTCACTACAAGGTATAACATAGCATGGGCAAACATGACAACCTATTGCCTAGTTTTGTCAGGAGATTGTAATATGGATGCCAATGCTGACATTGTGCTTTGCTGGCATCAGAGTGCAAGTACTTCATTGTCAACAAGCACTACACAATGGACTTGGGAGAAGAAGGGCAGGGTAGAGTGAACCATTGGAGCAGCCCTGCTGTCTTCAGATGACACCAACACTCTCTTGTTACTCATCCACCACCTATGGTGAGGCACAGTATATATTAAATGCAGTGCTATCAGAAGCGCCACATTACTCAATATTTCCTCTATTTTATGTACCCACCACTTTAGGTTGAAAGTGAGGCTTTGCCTATGGCGTAATTAACCCCCTATCCAGACTCTGAGGAAATGGTGAGGAGAGTACCTCACTTCTTTGTAAGCATGATTGGTAGCAGCAGGTTGCAGGAGTAGAAAGACAAGCATGAGCCACAGATTGTGCGGGAGCCAGGTGCAAACTGGTATCACAGTGGGAAAACTCAACAAAATGCACAGTTGCCAGACAGAGAATTATTGCTAGAACAAGGTTAGATACTGTGGCTTCTCACCCTAATGTGGAAGTACCAAACTCTGCTATCTTGGATTGAGGAAGGATATGTGAGAAAACTGGGTTCATTGCAGAAGCACCCTAACATTTTGCCCCCATTTTTCACTTTTTGCTGGTATTTACTAACTCTGATGATGCCCTGGGCACTGCTAACCAGTCCCAGGGCTTGTGCTCGGAGTAAAATGATTATGCAAATTAGGCTAATTATAATTGGCCTATAACCTGCCTATAAGTCTCTAGTATATGGTAGAGCATGTAGGTTTAGGGATCCCAGTATAGGTGGTGCACCCATAGGTGCACTGCTGAGGTGCCATGTGTCATTTTAAAGGTAGGCCTGCCTTGCTGGCTACATGCAAATTCGACTTTCGAGTTAAAAGTACTTCCAAAGTCTTAAACAACCTTATTTTTACATATGTCACCCCTAAGGTGTGCCCTAGGTGCCCCCACAGTTGGGTGCAGTGTAAAAGCAGGGACCTTATCAGGGGTGTGGAATTTATTAAAATATCTACTTGTCCATTGGACATGTTGCTTCTCAAATCTACTTGTCCTGTAAAAAGATCTACTTGTCCCTTTGGTGCCATGTAGTGTGGCGACAAATTATGGCAGCAATCTCATTATGTAAGTGCTCTGATAATAGCCTCTCTGATTATGCCAGGGCTACTACCATAGTAGGGCTTGAATACTTGCAGTTCATTTTGTTTTTATTAAACTTCTATTTCTCTCTCTTTCGGCCGGCTTTACTGTGAGTGATCGCATTCTGCTCTTCCACAAGGAGCATATTGCCACACAAAGTAGTTTTGTTCAGTGTCAGGAACTACAGTGGCAATCAGTGACGTAACGAAACTGGAGGGTGCCCCTTTGTAAAGAACATGGAGGAGCCCCCTCTCCAGACTCACTCAGGGCAGGTGCTGTGCTGAAGGGGCCCCCTGGAGGGGGGCTGTGGGGCCTTTGCTATGCCGCTGGTGGCAACACGTGCTTTTAGAGTTCAAAAACTTTTTTTGGGGGGGGGGTTTGCCAGTGTTTGTTACAATGTTGAGGGCCTGTTAGCTCCCACAACAATAAAGTGTTACAAAAGCCATGTCAAAACAAGACACGCATTGATGAAACTAAAAGACTTATAAAAATATGTCAGATCAGTTGGCTTTGTCAGTGTTTGTTTATTTTCATGCTTCCCATAATCGTGTTGAAAATGGTTACACTGATTTTCCATTAGAAATATTTTTGGGAAATACTAGCATGCATCAACACATTTTACTAAATGACACTTAATTTGCATATAATCAGAGAGCATTCTGGGAGCATTATACTTAGCCTCATAGCCTAAACTTTTCAAACATGTGTATACACGTTTTTTCTTTTTTGTACTGGAACCAACGTCAGTAGTGAAGTGTGACCTTAAAACATTTATTTACAGCACTCACCCTAATAATGAAGGCTTTCAAATAATGAACCATAAATACAAGTTCGAACAGCTTTATCTTTTGGAAACACATTACCTCAACTGCAGAGAGTTCCACTCTCTGTAAATAGGCAGCCAAAGGGTTTGTGCTGCAGGGGGTTGGGCCTACTTGTCCCAAGGACAAAGTAAACATAAAAACTTGTTTCCCTTGACCCCAAACAAGATGTCCCGGGCGTCAGGCGATAGGAATTCCACATCCCTGCTTATAAAAGATGTTTTATGAGCCCTGGTGAGGAAAAATAGCCAAAATTGTTTTTCCCTCATTGTAGTGAATGGGCACCATAGGTTAAAATGGGGAGACTTTACTTGAAATTAATAAAGTCCCAAAAGGAGCTAAATATATAAAGTTTGGTATCAAACATATTGTTATAATAAATCCAACAACTTGCCATTGTTGAATGTAATGTAACTACATCAGGGAAAGAGTTTTAGAGCTCTACCTGAAAGTTGCCAACTTCAGCTCTGTAGTGCGCCTCTGTGATTAGCCAGCCTCTGATGAGGTATGAAGTGGCCTCGGCTGAGGCCAGTGACATGCCTGGGGGAGGAGATCTGCCTCAGCAGATGGTGAATCGGATGGGGAGAGCAGCCAAACTGGTCTTTAAAGGAGGGAAGGACATTTGGAGCAGCTCAGGACCTCCCCTAATTCCTGCAAACCTAAACAACCACGTGCCACCTTGATTAGATTAGGAGAGTGCAGGAAAGGGGCATGTTAAGGAATTTTACCCACCCCAGGGGGTGGACTCAGCCAGACCTAACCTTCAAAATTCGGACTCTGCCATTTTGGATTTTAAGGAATGTTGCTCCCTGGGATTGATTTTTGTCACACTTCCCAGGAAGTGGTCATCCAAGAGGGTGGTGACCTGCCTATGATGGGGCAGTTGCCCCTCCTGCTTTCCACCCCAGGAGCTAGGATAAATATGGTACAGCTGCACCCATACCTCAGATCCCTGCAAGGAACAGCGACAGAAGAAGAAGGACTGCCTGGCTGGACCCTTGACCTGCACCTGGACACTGAACTCTAAAGGACTGCACCAGCTGCACACTTGGGCTTTACCACAAAAATGACTTTGCCTGACTTAAACTGACTCAAGAAGTGACTCTTTGTTTGCTACAGGTGAAAAATAGCTAACCAGAGTCCCCTGCATTAAATCATTTTGGAGTTTGAGACAGGTGCATTCTGGGAGCTGGAGTCCTAACCCTCAAGGAGCAACACAGAGCTTCTGGAACCTTGGGGTGAGATGTGGACTTCTAAAGGACCTTCAAAAACCTTCTGGAAGAAGATCCAGAACTTATGGAAAAAAAACTTCATTAAGGGACCGACCCGACGTCGTGAGTCAATCTGGCTTACCTCATCCACGACCTGACCTGACTAGCATTTTTGTCCCGCTGAAAAGCTCCGGAGCCCCAGACTTCCAGGATTTTTACCAGGGACTCCTGGAAAGGCAATCTGATGATGTCGACTCAAAATCGGCTTGCTGTGGAGGGTTATCCGACGTCAGAGAGAAAAAGTTCCAAAAAAGCGACAACGTTTGAAAGTAAAAAGTTGACCAAGACTTCCCGCATAGCGTATCTGAGGAGGGCTCCAGGAATTTCAGATCCAAATTCAACTTTGGCCCGGACGAAGATTTCCATCCTGAAAAGTCATCTAAGTCCAAAGATAGAATTCTTCACCGAGGTCTCCTGTGACACTTATCCGAAGAGGGCTCCAGGGAGATCGGATCAGATTGGTGACTTCGTACTGGTGACAAAAATCTTCAAGAAAAAGACTAAGGCCCTAATTATGACTTCAGCGGTCTTTTCACAAGACCACCGAAGCCACAGGCACCAGAAGACCGCCACTGCTGGCGGTCTTCCAACGACCATATTACGACTACTGAAGGATATCTGCCACAATTTGGGCGGAAATCTTCCAGTAGTCGTGCTGGCGGTCAGAGGCGCAAGGGTGGTTCCACCACGGGCCCCACCCTGCCGAAAGGACACCGCCAGCCGTATTATGACCTGTAATACGGCCTGGTGGTGTCCTAATGGCAGGCACTGCTGGCAGTGGAAGCGCCTGTTCCTGTTCCCTGCCGGACGACCTCCTCACCGGACAAGGGAAGTCGATCATCCGACAGGGGAGGGGGTGGGAGGGTGTTGTGTGTGCGTGTGTGAGCGGGTGTTGTCTGCGTGTCTGAATGTAAGTGTGTATGCATGTATGTATGGGTGTTTGAATGCGTAGGTGTATGCATGTGTGTATGGGTGTTCTAATGCGCGTGTGTGTATGGGTGTTTGTGTGTATGATTGTTGAAGTTAGTGAATGTTGGAATGTTTGTGTGAATGAGAGTATGGATGCGTGTGAGTCAATGCATGTATGTAAGTGTTGGAGTGTATGCAGGGTGTGTGTGGGTGTGCGTTTGCGTGTGCATGTATGCAGGGGGATGGGGTGCTGTACTGGAAGAGGGGTGGGGGCGCTGTACTGGAACAGGGGATGGAGAGGGGGGTGCTGTTCTGGAAGGGGGTGGGGGTTCTGGTATGGAAGGGGAATGCTGTAAGGGGTTTTGGGATTGCAGGGGGGTGAGAGAGTCTTCTGCCAGTGACAGGAAAGATATTTCCTGTCACCGTTAGCCTTTCACCAGGGTTTTAGAGACGGTGCTACCGCCACAGCAACCCTGGTGTAAAGCTGACTCTTGGTGCGGTTGGCGGTCTTTATTGGACCGTCGGGTCAGAGATTCTAATGTCCGGCCCAGCTGTCCAACTGCCCTGGCGGTACAGGCGGGGATGTGGTGGGTTGGCAATGGCGATGGACCAGTAACTAGTATGTGAGTTCCAAGGGACTTTTTCAGTCATACTACTGAGTTATAAACCTACTTTTATTTACAGCAGAATCGGGTTTAAGCTAAATTCTTCATTACACGACTATAGTGAAAAAGCACTGACATGTTGATTATAAGCACATGGATACCCATTTTTATACAATTTTGTGCCTATTTGTCACTACTGTATGTGTCATTTACGGGTCTTTTGATACTAATAACACACTGTATACATGACAGACCATTCCTGCTATATACATAAGAATTGTGGTAACTTATGTTGATGATTTGTGTTTACTGTGCACAGTGTTAATCTGAGTCCTTGGAACGTGCCTCCCAAGGAGCCTGATCCCGACTTGGGGATGGTAAGCTTGTCTTGTTGCACCCTTTTAATGACCCATCACACATGGATTTCACGTATACACCTTTACAACCACATTCGGGGTATTTGGTGTATGTATTTTTAACCTCTTTGTTTTCTAGGGCGACCTGACTTTGACTTAGCCAGTTTACTTAAATGTAAGTGACCATTTGTTTCTATCTTTATATTAAGATTTTTTCTTTATCTGGAGAAGAGCTGATTAAATCTTTAGTTATTGGTCCTGATGAAGCGTCACTGGATCTGTTTGGACCGCACGACGCAAAACATGTCGACCCTGGTTTAGAGGCGCTATAATAGTTATAGTCCTCCGTGGTTTGCTGCTCTTTGAGAGTAATTGAGCATCATAACTCAATCTGTTACTTTCATTCTGTTTTTAATCTTGGTCTTAATCCTAGTGTACTGATTAAAATTATTTTGCAATGACTAACCAATTTTAGTATTTTTTTATCTCTGTTCTCTCCTACATGCGCTGGTGCCTGAATGCAGGCATTTCTGTCTCGATAGTTTGAACCCACCAGTCACTATCAGAACAGTACGGCTTAGAGCCACCCTCCAGGGAGTCCGTCAGGCATTGTAACGCCGGCCTGGCGAGGAGAATTTCCCAATGATGATACTAGTCATCCATTGTGATGCTTGAGGGCTCTTGCTCCTGAGATTTCAGGTTCCCTAGGCCATTATAGAACGCGTGGAACAGTGTACTTTTGTTTGTATTACTGTTAGCCTTTCACCAGGGTTTTAGAGGCGGTGCTACCGCCACAGCAACCCTGGTGTAAAGCTGACTCTTGGTACGGTTGGCGGTCTTTATTGGACCGTCGGGTCAGAGATTCTAATGTCCGGCCCAGCTGTCCAACTGCCCTGGCGGTACAGGCGGGGATGTGGCGGGTTGGCAAACGCCAACCCGCCACGCTCATTATGTGGCGGTCTTCACTGCTGGCCCTTCGGCGGTGAGACTGCCACATGATCATCAGTGGTGAGACCGCCACATAATGAGGGACTTAGGGCCAGATGTAGGAAGCATTTTGCATGGTGCAAACTGCGAAAATCTCAGTTTGCGCCATGCAAAATGCTCATCGCGATGCTCATTCACAATTTGCGAGTCGGTACCAACTCGCAAATTGTGAATGCGACTCGCAAATAGGAAGGGGTGTCCCCTTCCTATTTGCGACTCGCATCGCAATGCTAAATTGCTTTGTGACCGCGAATGCGGTCCCAAAGCAATTCGCAGTTACCACCAGTGTCACACTGGTGGTGTATGACCAAACAAACTTGCCAAGTCAAATCAAAGAAGTGCATGAGAAAAGCAAAGAGATATCCTCAGTGGAGACAGCAAAGCCCAAACTGGAAGAAGGTTTGCAGAGCAATCTTGCGCTTATTTCAAAGGAAGAATCAAGAAGAGAAGATCCAAGATGGCTGCCGTGAGTCCTGAAGGTTAGTTACAGTTCTAGTCTTGCAATCGGTTGGTTGCTAGGTTACGAGCTCTCCAGCTGGAAGCCTTGCACTTCAACTGAGGTCTGACAGGAATCAGCTGTGTGGAGAGAGAGCGCGCTTCAGAACAGAAACTCCTGTGAGGTAAAATTACATTTTAAGATTATATTACAGAAAACGGATAAATATTGTCAAGGTTTATTCGAAGAGTTTGATAGTAGACCGTTCCCTTGGAAGTCGGCAAGGCTACAGAGTTAATGTATGAATTAACCTTATGTTTACAAGGTTCTTGTTTAAGATATTAAAGTCAAAGAAAAAACGAACTTTAAAAGAGCAAGTATCTACAAATGTCAAGGTTATAAACAAAGGCCAAGTTTAAAGGAGAAACGAACTGTTAACAAATAAGCATTTACAAATTCAATGGTAATAAACCAAAATAGAGTTTAAAAGAGAAACAAACTTAAATAAACAAGCATTTACAACTACAAGTTATCGACAGATGTCGAAGTAAGGAAGGAGAAACTAACTGTAATAAACAAGCATTTACAAATACAAGTTATCAACAAGTGTCGAAGTAAGAAAGGAGAAACGAACGTCAATAAACAAGCATTTACAAATACAAGTATTGACAGAAGTCACAATAAGACAGGACAAAATAAATAACATCAGCTGATTTGAAGAACGCATTATCACCAACTATATATATATATATATATATATAGCAACATAAAACCAATCTCTAACAAAGGTTGAGAAGTTCTTCCAGAATCAGTAATAAGCATTTTTTTAAGAAGAGCTATCATTTATAGAGAGAAGCAAGGCTACAGAGAACTCAGGGTGAGTGAAGAAATAATAGAATTAAAGAGAATTAAGTGTTGAGAGTAGAAAGTGAAAAACTGATGTTGTATGTCCCTAGTAATTGCGACTGTGACTCTTGCAGGTGCTGTATCCAATCTTAGATGTGAAGAGGCAGACTGAGTACTGGCGTTCATCATCTCTGTGGCAGTCTCTCTACCATCCCATTCCCCTTTCCCCCTCCGGGGTACTCAGCACGAAGGATTAATATTCGTTGTGAGTAGCTCGTGTCGGGACTGAGGAGTTATCTTCTGCTTCTGAGGAAATCGAATTGAAGTATCCTGACAGACTGAAGTGCCATCACCCTAATTTTAGGGAAAAAACAGATTTCCTCCTGAGCAGAATGGCAGAAGGAATTGATATAAAAGCATTAGCCACCGTTTTGGAAGGGTTACAGAAACAATTAAATAACACCATAGAAGAAACAGTCCAAATAAAACAGCGAATAAATGAGTTAGGGAACACCGCTAAATCAAATGAATCTGTGTTTTCACAAATCCCTAGCCCTTCACAGTCTGCAGGTATATCCACTCAAGTAATTCATGCGGTTTCCCCTATTATTCCTTTGGCTCAACCCGAGCGCTTCGGTGGGGATCCAAATAAGGCACAGATTTTTCTGACCCAATGCTCATTGCATTTTTTATGTAGACCAGTCATTTTTTCCGAAGACCAGTCCAAAGTGGCATTTATATTGTCTAATCTGACAGGAGATGCGGCCGCATGGTCCATGCCAATAATTTCCAGAAATGATCCTGTTTTATATAATTTCCAAAATTTCAAGGAAGAGTTCTTAAAAATATTTGATCAGCGAACTGCAGCTCAAGCCACTGACAATGAACTACTGGAAATCAGGCAAGGTAATAAAGATCTAGTAGCCTATCTGTCTCATTTCAATAAACTCATTGTAGAGACTGCCTGGCCGGAGTCAAAAAGAGCCGCCATATTTTATCGTGGACTGAGAGATGAATTGAAAGATGACTTAGCACAAGTTCCAAATAGACCCACCGAAATTTCGGAGTTAATTGATCTTGTGTTACAGATTGACCACCGGTTAACTGAACGAAGAGCGGTAAAGAGAAGAGAGTATCGACCATTTCCCCTGAGAATTGATTGTGTAAGAAATGATCATACGAGAGCCGGAGAAGGGATAACGATAGAAGAACCAATGCAAATTGGTTCCATCCGAGGTCCTTTATCTAAGGAAGAAAAAGAGAAAAGAAGAGTGAATCAACTATGTTTATATTGCGGTGCATCTGGGCATTTTGTTAAAAACTGTCCCAAGAAACCCAAAGCTCTTCAGTCGGGAAAAGGCCAGCTTCATCAGTAGAGGGAGTTGCCCTGATGAAAGCAGAACCCAAGACAACACCTTTAGGTCAACGAGTGGCGAATACCTTACAAACCGCAGCGCCACATTTGGTACAAACAGTATCAGTTAAGACCCTTGAGAAGGAAATTCAAGGGATCTCAGTTATGATAGACTCTGGAGCTACGGGCAACTTCTGTGATATCAAATACGCTCGTAAAATGGGTATTCGATTTATCAAGAAATCTACTTTGGAAGTAGTAAGAGCTGTGGATGGAACCAATCTTTCTTCAGGACCCATTTCCCATGAGACCGAACCAATTCAGATGCAAGGTTTTGGTGGACATCAGGAGCAGATAATCTTTAATTTGATAGATGCTCCACAATTTCAACTCATTTTGGGTCTGCCCTGGCTTACAGAACATAATCCACAAATTGATTGGAGCAAAAGAACGATCAAGATGAATTCCTCTTACTGCAAAGAGAATTGCTTTCATGATGGAGTGGAAGTGTCCACCAAGTCCCAAGCGGCCTGTTTATCATCACACTCTTCAATGATCTGTGCACTAAAGACAGCAGAAATCCCAAAAGAATATGAGGATTTAGTCGCAGTTTTTGATGAAAAGGAGGCTGAGAAATTGCCACCACATCGACCCTACAACTGCAAAATTGAACTGGAGCCAGGTGCGATATTGCCATGTAGCAAAATATACACATTGAAGCAGAGAATCAACATTTAAAGGAGTATTTGGATCAATATCTTGCTAATGGTTTTATTCATCCTTCTGAATCTCCAGTGTCATCCCCACTATTTTTCATACCAAAGAAGGATGGGAGTCTTCGAACTTGCATTGATTATCGAGCCCTCAATCAGGTTACCATCAAGAATCGATACCCACTGCCTTTAGTGTCAGTTTTATTAGATCAAGTAAAGAATGCTAGAATCTACACCAAATTGGACCTGCGAGGAGCATATCATTTGATTCGAGTGGCTTCAGGGGATGAACGGAAAACCGATTTTCGGACTCGATACGGATTATTTGAATATCAAGTGATGCCTTATGGGTTATGCAATGCTCCCGCTGCCTTCCAGCATTTCGTTAATGATATATTACGAGAATTCCTCGACCGGATTGCCGTGGTTTATATAGATGACATTTTAATCTTTTCCGACAATCTACAGGAGCACATTTCCCATGTTCGATCCATCCTCACAAGGTTGCAAGAAAACCATCTCTATGTAAAATTGGAGAAGTGTGCATTTCATGTGGAACGAGTTGAGTTCTTAGGATTCATTTTGTCACCAGAAGGAGTTAGTATGGATCCTGCCAAGATAAAGACAGTGCAACATTGGCCTTCTCCTTGCAATGTCAAAGAGATCCAGAGTTTCTTGGGGTTCGCTAATTTTTATCGAAGATTCATATCCAATTTTTCTCAAACAGTTACACCCATTACTCGATTGTTGAAGAAAGGAGTGAAGTTTGAGTGGACAAAAGAAGCTGAAAATGCTTTTAATTTTTTGAAGAATTCCTTCGTCTCAGCTCCAATCTTGCTCCACCCCAATCCAGATGAGCCATATTATGTGGAGGCAGATGCTTCAGATGTTGCCATAAGAGGTATCCTTTCCCAGCGTCGTAAAGATACAGGTCAATTACATCCAGTGGCCTATTTCTCTCGAAAATTAATACCACCAGAGATAAATTATTCAATTGCGGATAAGGAGCTATTGGCAGTCAAAGAAACGTTTCGTGAGTGGAGGCATTACATTTTGGGAGCTAAGCATAAAGTGACAGTTTACACGGACCACCGAAATGTACAGTTTTTAAAATCAGCTCGAACTCTAACAGCTAGACAACGGCGTTGGTCCCTATATTTTGCAGATTTTGATTTTGTTATCACTTTCAGACCAGGAAAAGTAAATGGGAAGGCAGATGCTCTATCTCGCATTGATACCGGTGCAGTTAAAGAGCCTCCAGAAAAAGAACTGATTATTCCACAAGAGAAGTTCATATCTGCCATATTGTATGAAAATTTAACCAAAGAAATTCAAGAAAACTTAACATTCGAAGGAATGCTGAAGTGGTCCAAAGAAGGCCAAGGAAGAGAAATCAAAAAAGGTTTGCCATACTTTAAAGGTGCACTGTATGTTCCGACTGTGGAGCTGCAAGAAAAAATTCTTCAGGCTTATCATGACGATCAATTGGCTGGACACAAAGGAATTCAAAAGACTCAAAATCTAATACAACAAGAATTTTGGTAGCTAAAAATGAAAACTCAGATAAGACAATATGTGTCAACTTGTGACAAATGTCAAAAAGGGAAATCAAATAGAACAGCTTCACAAGGTCTGTTAAGACCTTTGCCCACTGCACCCCATGCCTGGCATACTGTTACTATGGATCTTATAGTGGACCTCCCTAGTAGCCAAGGTTTTAACACTATCCTAGTTTTTGTAGACAGTTTCACTAAAATGGCGCATTTAATTCCTTTGAAAGAAATCCCTCGAGCCCCACAGGTTGCACAGTTGTTTACACAACACATAGTACGCGCCCATTGTATCCCAAAAATTCTAGTTTCAGACAGGGGGTCCCAATTTGTTTCTCGCTTTTGGAAGGCCTTTAGTAAAAGATTAGGAATTGATTCTTGTTACTCTACCAGTTACCACCCTGAAACCGATGGGCAAACAGAGGGAGCGAATCAAGAGTTAGAACAGTATTTAAGACTCAATTTATTCGATAAAGAGAAGGAATGGCCCGAGTTGATGTGGGCAGCTGAATTTGCTTACAATAATGCTGTTCATTCCACCACTGGGTTCACCCCCTTTTATCTGAACCATGGTAGACATCCTAATGTAATGTTGGGTAAAGAAGATGATTCAGTGCCTGCAGTAGAAGAGATGGTGAGGGATTTGCAGACCACGTTAGTTAGGGCTAGAAAAAACATCATTCAAGCAAAAGACTCATATAAGACTCAGGCTGATAGAAAAAGAAGAGAGAGCCCCATTTATTCGAAAGGAGACAAAGTTTGGTTATCCACTCGTCATTTACGTCTCAAAGGAAATCGCAAATTTCAGCCACGATTTATAGGCCCATTCAAAGTTGACAAGATGATCAATCCAGTGGCAGTTAAATTGCAGTTGCCAGCTCATCTAAAGATACATCCTGTTTTCCATGTCTCCTTGTTAAAGAACAGTCCTCCAAATTTACGTCAAAACTCCCCTCCAATTCCTATCCAGATTAGCTCTGCAGAAGAGTATGAGGTCAATCAAATCTTAGATTCCAAAATCCGTAATGGCCAGCTTTATTATCTAATTGATTGGAAAGGTTATGGTCCAGAGGAACGATCCTGGGAGCTGCACGAGTATGTACATGCTTCAAGATTAGTGAGAATCTTTCATAGAACCTACCCAAGCAAACCTAAATTGGAGAACTGTTCCTTGAGGGGGAGTACTGTCATGACCACACAAACTTGCCAAGTCAAATCAAAGAAGCACATGAGAAAAGCAAAGAGATGTCCTCAGTGGAGACAGCAAAGCCCAAACTGGAAGAAGGTTTGCAGAGTAATCTTGCGCTTATTTCAAAGGAAGAATCAAGAAGAGAAGATCCAAGATGGCTGCTGTGAGTCCTGAAGGTTAGTTACAGTTCTAGTCTTGCAATCGGTTGGTTGCTAGGTTACGAGCTCTCCAGCTGGAAGCCTTGCACTTCAACTGAGGTCTGACAGGAATCAGCTGTGTGGAGAGAGAGCACGCTTCAGAACAGAAACTCCTGTGAGGTAAAATTACATTTGAAGATTATATTACAGAAAACGGATAAATATTGTCAAGGTCTATTCGAAGAGTTTGATAGTAGACCGTTCCCTTGGAAGTCGGCAAGGCTACAGAGTTAATGTATGAATTAATCTTATGTTTACAAGGTTCTTGTTTAAGATATTAAAGTCAAAGAAAAAAGGAACTTTAAAAGAGCAGGTATCTACAAATGTCAAGGTTATAAACAAAGGCCAAGTTTAAAGGAGAAACGAACTGTTAACAAATAAGCATTTACAAATTCAATGGTAATAAACCAAAATAGAGTTTAAAAGAGAAACGAACTTAAATAAACAAGCATTTACAACTACAAGTTATCGACAGATGTTGAAGTAAGGAAGGAGAAACTAACTGTAATAAACAAGCATTTACAAATACAAGTTATCAACAAGTGTCGAAGTAAGAAAGGAGAAACGAACGTTAATAAACAAGCATTTACAAATACAAGTATTGACAGAAGTCACAATAAGACAGGAGAAATTAAATAACATCAGCTGATTTGAAGAACGCATTATCACCAACTATATATATATATATAGCAACATAAAACCAATCTCTAACAAAGGTTGAGAAGTTCTTCCAGAATCAGTAATAAGCATTTTTTTAAGAAGAGCTATCATTTATAGAGAGAAGCAAGGCTACAGAGAACTCAGGGTGAGTGAAGAAATAATAGAATTAAAGAGAATTAAGTGTTGAGAGTAGAAAGTGAAAAACTGATGTTGTATGTCCCTAGTAATTGCGACTGTGACTCTTGCAGGTGCTGTATCCAATCTTAGATGTGAAGAGGCAGACTGAGTACTGGCGTTCATCATCTCTGTGGCAGTCTCTCTACCATCCCATTCCCCTTTCCCCCTCCGGGGTACTCAGCACATAGGATTAATATTTGTTGTGAGTAGCTCGGGTCGGGACTGAGGAGTTATCTTCTGCTTCTGAGGAAATCGAATTGAAGTATCCTGACAGGTGGTAACCCATTCTCAAAAGGAAAGGGGTCCCCATGGGACCCCTTCCCCTTTATGAATGTTGCCAAAAAGGTTTTTTCAGAGCAGGCAGTGGTCCAAATGGTTTCGTTATTTTTTTTATTTTGCAACTCGTTTCCCTTCAAGGAAAACGGGCTACAATTTTTTTTTAAAAACTGCTTTATTTAAAAAGCAGTCACAGACATGGAGGTCTGCTGTCTTCAGCAGGCCACCATCCCTGTGAGTGCAGGGACTCGCTATGGGGTCGCAAAATGCGACCCACCTCATTAATATTAATGAGGTGGGTCTTTGCGACCCCATAGTGAATCGCAGACAGTGTCTGAGACACCGTTCTGCATCCAATTTTGCGAATCGGAAATTGCTAGTCGCACCGACTCGCAATTTCCGGTTCTCAAAATCGGAACTTCCTACATCTGGCCCTAAGTCCGATGGTAAACCTGTGACCGAGGCCTCCTGCTTGCTGTAGTCGAGCAGGGCTCCATTGCGGTTGGCCCCACATTTTGACTTTGCCTGGTCAAGTGCGACCAGATGACCAGATTGGCACTTTTAGTTTCAATGCGCTAGAAAACATTAATTCTTTAAAAAATCATATATTTGGTTTCCCTTATCCAATTTTAATCGTTTTGGTGTCATTTTAACGATAAAAATATAGTCAATTGTTATAAATTGGTGTTGGATTTTAATTATGTTTTGTGTTTTACTTACTTACTGTTTTGTGATTTTTGAATGCTACACACACCTGTTTCCTGAATTAAGCTTTGTCACTCATTGCTAAGCTACCAAGAGTAGAACTGGAATTAATTTAGGGAGACCTAACTGGACCTAGTGGAGGGTAGTGGCCTATTGCTAAGTGTAGTTAATTACCTGCCCTTACCAATAATCCACTGTCCAACAGGATACATATTCCAGGTTAGCAAGCGGTGCCATGATGGACTGGGAAGGACGCTAACCCTCTGCTGTACTTTTCAAAGTCCTTTGTAATGTGTTATGAATCTCTGTAATCCTTCATATTATGCAACTGGTTGACTCAGTGTTTTTCTACGGATGAAGGCAGTGAAATTACCTTCACATCCTGACCAATTTATACTGCAACATATTCCTATTACTGGAATTGTCATCTTACCAATTTTTTTGCAAATAATAAGACTGTGTATCTACTCTTGAAGAACTCACTTGTTTTCGTTAGCAGTGGCATTCAACAGCTAGAATTTGTGTGCACGGTTACATTTTTGTTTAAAAAGCTCAAAACAGCGCTGAGCTGGGAAGTAACTTCGTTTCTGATGCCACAATTGGCTACAGCACAAGAATATTTGGAGCAGATACATCGTTTACATGAGCTTGAAAATGATTTCAGGCCTGTAAAGGAACCAAGAAAGCACTTGTAAACATCAGTAAAACCTTCTCTGTTTCTGGGAGGACAAGCTCACAGTTATAACACTGTGGGCCTCATTACGGCCCTGGTGACCGGCGGTACACTGGCGGTAACACCGCCAACATGCTGGCGGTGTACCAGCAGTGAATTATGACCGTGGCGCATTAACCATGGCCATACCGCCGGCCCCTCCAACTGACCGCCAGGCTTCCGCCAGGTGGTCATAATCCCAAGGGCAGCGATTCCCCACCGCCAGCCTGTCCCTGGCGGTAAACACCGCTGGTGGTAAGGGGGACTCGGGTGCCCCTGGGGGCCCCGCACTGCCATGCACTTGCCATGGGCAGTGCAGGGGCCCCCAGGCACAGCCCCATCATGCACTTCACTGCCCAAATTTAGGGCAGTGAAATGCGTGACGGGTGCTACTGCACCCGCTGCACATCAACCTTGCTGCCAGCTCTATTATGAGCCAGCTACAATGTTGATGTGACTTTCATAATAGGGAGCCCCATATACCGCCAGCACGGTATGGCAGTATAGTGGCGCCCGCGGCTTCGGCGGTCTTTTAGTAAGACCGCCGAAGTCGTAATGAGGGCCTCTGTGTCTGAGAGACATCAGGTGACTAAATTAATCTGATGGAACTCAAGGTATGCATGGCTGCATCCTGTATAGCATTATAGTGGATGTACTCATTCCTCCCTAACTGACAGGAGGTAAACATCAGATCAGATGAATTGTTCACTCAAAGGATGACATGGTGCCCTACTGTGTTGCATCTTTGATATGGTGTGCATGTATTATTTACGTAAATATTAGCTGACCAATATGTTCACTTTTAAATTCACTGCAGAAGCACCCAAATCCACAACCAGCTCAATAAAGAGTCAAGGAGCCAGAAAAATATTACAAAACATTTAGGACGTGATTCAGAGGATTAAAGAAAAGCCTATGCAATCTGAATAAAGCAAAAACAGATCCTGATACGAGCGGAGACTAACTATGACAATCTTCCTTTCCAATGACACACAGGTCTATGAAACCCCTCAGCCACATCACAAAATAGAAACCCTCTGGGAATCATATTTGACACACAGCACTCTTTGGAACCACAAAACAAGACTGTAGCCCAAGGTTTATGTGTATAGCTATGGATTCTCAAGAAAAGCCCCAGCAAACCAAATAAAAAATGGAAGGTCATGAGGTCCTGACTTTTACATTATAAGGCTCTAGACTTGGCCGTTTCTGCAGGTTCACCTTTAAACCCTTTTCCCTTCACTTCTTATGTGTTCTGAACACATTTTGTTGGGTTTTAGGACTCAGTGCTCTTTATCACTTCGAACCAGTCTTAAAGCTCTTTAGTTCTCCCATTAAACCATGGTGAAACTGGCTTACACCCAACTGGCACATTTGATTAACTTATGAGTCCCAAGTAAAAAGATATGACATGTACCCAGAGCCTGTAAATTAAAGGCTACTAGTGGGCCTGCAGCACTTATTGTGCCACCCACTTATGTACCCCTATCAAACCTCTCTCAGGACAGACATTGTAGCATGTGTGCAGGTTTAAACTGGTATTTTGACCTGTCAAAATAAACCTTTTGCCAGGACAAAACCTTCTTTATTAATACATACACGTGACCCTTATGGTAGGCCCTAAATAGCCTTTAAGGCAGGGTAGTGTTCATTTAAAAAGTTGGACATGTACTCCTAAGTTATACATATCCTGGTAGTTAAAAACTCTTAAATTAATTGTTAACTACTGTATGGCCTACCTCTCCTATAGGATAATGCTGGGCTACATTACTACATTTAATACGTGGTAAATGTATTTTGCTTGTGGAACAGGTAGTGTAGGAAAATGGCTCCATGTTGCAGTTACCCCCCACTTTTTGCCGGATACTGATGGTGACTTGACTGAGAAGTGTCTTGGGACCCTGCTAACCAGGCCCCATCACCAGTGTTTTTTCACCTAAAATGTACCATTGTTTCCACAATTGTCACACCCCTGGCACACAGATAAGTCCCTTGTGAAAGGTACCAATGGTACCAAGGGCCCTGTGACCAGGGAAGGTCCCTAAGGGCTGCAGCATATGTTGTGCCACCCTAGGGGACCTCTCACCTAACACATGCACACTGCCATTGTAGACTGTGGGCCTGATTACAACTTTGGAGGAGGTGTTAATCCGTCCCAAATGTGACTGATATACCACCAGCCGTATTACGAGTTCCATAGGATATAATGGACTCATAATACGGCTGGTGGTATATCCGTCACTTTACCGTCACTTTTGGGACGGATTAACACCTCCTCCAAAGTTGTAATCAGGCCCTGAGTGTGTTGGTGGGGAGAAAAAGGCAAAGTCGACATGGCATCCCCCTCAGGATGCCATGCCCACAAAATACTGCCTGTGGCATAGGTAAGTCACCCCTCTAGCAGGCCTTACAGCCCTAAGGCAGGGTGCACTATACCACAGGTGAGGGCATAGCTGCATGAGCAATATGCCCCCACAGTGTCTAAGTCTATTCTTAGACATTGTAAGTACAGTGTGGCCATATTATGTATATGGTCTGGGAGTTTGTCAAAACGAACACCACAGCTCCATAATGGCTACACTGAATACTGGGAAGTTTGGTATCAAACTTCTCAGAATAATAAACCCACACTGATGCCAGTGTTGGATTTATTAAAAAATGCACAAAGAAGGGCATCTTGGAGATGCCCCCTGTAATTTACCCAATCCTTCAGTGCAGGACTGACTTGTCAGTGCCAGCCTGCCACTGAGACGAGTTTCTGCCCTCCTGGGGTGAAAGCTTTTGTGCTCTCTGGGGATAGAAAAAAAGCCTGCACTGGGTGGAGATGCTTAACACCTCCCTCCTGCAGGAACTGTAACACCTAGCAGTGAGCCTCAAACGCTCAAGCTCTGTATTACAATGCCCCAGGGCACTCCAGTTAGTGGAGATGCCCGCCCCCTGGACACAGCCCCCACTTTTGGCAGCAAGTCCAGGGGAGATAATGAGAAAAACAACGAGGAGTCACCCACCAGTCAGGACAGCCCCTAAGGTGTCCTGAGCTGAGGTGACCCCTGCCTTTAGAAATCCTCCATCTTGGTTTTGGAGCATTCCCCCAATAGGATTAGGGATGTGCCCCCCTCCCCACAGGGAGGAGGCACAAAGAGGGTGTAGCCACCCTCAAGGACAGTAGCCATTGGCTACTGCCCCCCAGACCTAACCCCCCCCCCAAATTTAGTATTTAGGGGCACCCCAGAACCTAGGAAATCCTATTCCTGCAACCTGAAGAAAGAAGAAGGACTGCTAACCTAAAAGCCTGCAGAGAAGGAGGAAGACGAAAACTGATTTGGCCCCAGCCCTACCGGCCTGTCTCCAACTTCGAAAACCTGCTCCAGCGACACATCCGACAGGGACCAGTGACCTCTGAAGCCTCAGAGGACTGCCCTGGACTACAGGACTAAGAAACTCCGGTGAACAGCGGCCCTGTTCAAAACCAGCGACTTCTTTGCAACAAAGAAGCAACTTTCAAAGACTGCACGTTTCCCGCCGGAAGCGTGAGACTTCACACTCTGCACCCGACACCCCCGGCTCGAGATTCAGAGAACAAACACCTCAGGGAGGACTCCCCGGTGACTGCGAGTCTGCGAGTAACCAGAGATGACCCCCCTGAGCCCCCACAGTGACGCATGCAGAGAGAATCCAGAGGCTCCCCCTGATCGCGACTGCCTGTAACAAGGGACCCGATGCCTGGAACCAACACTGCACCCACTATTCGGATCACAGGTGCAGCACACCTCCATTGCTTGGAAGATGGAGCTATGGCACAGAATCCTCGACAGGGTCAACACAGTGGGACAGCACCCCAGAATACAGGATGACATCAGGAAGAGGTGGAACGACCTACGGGGGAAGGTGTGTTCCGTGGTCTCAAGACACCAGATTGCAGTACAGAGGACTGGCGGTGGACCCCCACCTCCTCCCCCACAACTAACAACATGGGAGGAGCAAGTCTTGGCAATACTGTATCCTGAGGGCCTCGCAGGAGTAGCAGGAGGAATGGATTCTGGTAAGGCAACTCTTAACTATAATATCCCCCACCCTACCTGCATGCTATCACATACGCCCACCCTCACCCCCATCACTCCAACACCTCACATATGTCCCACTATCACAACCCACACATCCCAACACCAAGCCCTGCATGTAACACCAAAGCATGGACACCCATCACCAAAGAATGTCCACAACAGATACCCACACAGACCCCAAACCAAATATCACACAAGGACCTAGACAAGAATGCAAGCACTGGAGTACAGGGTCACTCACCCATTGCACACAATGGCACACACAGATGCAATAATCATGCCTTTACATCCCTGCCGGACCCCTACCCAATGTCACCGGACAGGAGTTTCAAGCCATTGTCCAGTCCCCCCACAGAAGAGGCCCACAGTGATGACAGCAGCTCTGCACAACTGGATCAAGATGACCAGCCCGGCCCATCTGGGACCTCGGGACAGTCGGTTCCCCTGACACTGGCACAAGCCACCACAGAGCCTCCCCCTCAGGAAACACCAGCACAGCACCCACCCAGTGGGCCCATCTCTCTGTCCCCAGGACACGTCAAGCAGCAGTGTGTCCACCACTACAGGGAACCCAGGCAAACCCACCACCCCAAGAAAATCAGGGACCTGGGGGCAGTGGCAGTGGGTACACGGTTCAGGGGACAGAGGAACAGGAAAACAGGGGAACTGGGAAGACTGCTGTGCGACAGGGGGAGGACAGGGCCAGGGAACCCACTCTCCACGAGGCCCTCTCCAACATCATGGGAGCGTACCATCATTCCCAGGAGACGATGGCAACGGTACTGGCCAACTTTCAGGAGACCCAGCGGCTGCAGGAGGAAAACTATCTGGGGATCAGGGAGGAACTCAAGTCCATCAACACCACCCTGGTCACCATTGTAGGGGTGCTGCAGGACCTTGTCAACACCAGGAGGGACACTGAGGCACAACAAGGGGCCCCTGACACTAGCCTGGATGATGAACAGCTCACCACCTCCACCAGCGCTAGTAGAGAGGAGGCACCGCCACAGGACCACGACACCAGCACCCCACCCCCTGCAGATGGAGAGCCACCCCTCAAACGGTCCCTGAGATCGAGGAATAAGAGAGAGAACATTGCCAAGACCCCTGCCAGGAGATGAGACCCCCCTGAATGTCATCCTTCTGTCCCACTTTGTCACCCTGTCCATCCTTCAGCTGCCCTTGCTCCACTTCCTATGCCCCTTTGGACAATGCACCTGTGAAACAAATAGACTGGACTCTGCCATGGACATTCCTCCACCATCACCCCTGATCATTTTACGACCCCCTCCACTTATTTGCACAAAAATAAACACCAATCACAAAACATTCTAGAGTCAGTCTGTGCTTTCACAAATGTGTAATTGCAATAACTATGGAATATAGCAATGTCAATTTAAATGTCAACATACCGATGTAACACAGCTCAAGTCCCTGAGGAAATGTAGCAGAGGGCACAAAGTGGGGCACACATCTGTTAAATGGAAAGGCAAAGTGACAAGTCAGGGTCCATACACGCGGTGAAAATGACAGACTAATGATAGGTCAAACAATAGTATGAGATGTGGGAGGCAGTGATATCTTCTTACCTGTGTCTCACTGGAAGTATTGCTGGATAACGCTGGTTCTGCTGTCGATATCCTCTTCTTCTGCCTCCTCTTCCTCACTGTCCACAGGCTCCACATCTGCCACAAGACCTCCAGCTGGACCATCCTCCTGCAGAAAAGGCACCTGTCGTCGCAAAGCCAGGTTGTGCAGCATACAGCAGGCCACGATGATCTGGCACACCTTCTTTGGTGAGTAGTAGAGAGAACCACCTGTCATATGGAGGCACCGGAACCTGGCCTCCAGGAGGCCGAAGGTTCTTTCTATAATCCTCCTAGTTTGCCCATGTGCCTCATTGTAGCGTTCCTTTGCCCTTGTCCTGGGATTTCTCACTGGGGTCAGTAGCCATGACAAGTTTGGGTAACCAGAGTCACCTGAAAATATTGAGGCACAACTGTTAGACACACACTAACCCGTAGGGACAACCCCATACCCAGACCTATTCACAGGGTATAGGGTCCTTGTCCTCACCTATTAGCCACACACGGTGCCTCTGGAGTTGCCCCATCACATAAGGGATGCTGCTATTCCTTAGAATGTAAGCGTCATGCACTGAGCCAGGAAACCTGACATTCACATGGGAGATGTACTGGTTGGCCAAACACACCATCTGCACATTCATCAAATGGTAGCTCTTCCGGTTTCTGTACACCTGTTCACTCCTGTGGGGGGGGGGGTACCAAGGCCACATGTGTCCCATCAATGGCACCTATGATGTTGGGGATATGTCCCAGGGCATAGAAGTAACCTTTCACTGTAGGCAAATCTTCCACCTGAGGGAAAACAATGTAGCTGCGCATGTGTTTCAGCAGGGCAGACAACACTCTCGATAACACATTAGAGAACATTGGCTGAGACTACCCTGATGCAATGGCCACTGTTGTTTGAAAAGACCCACTTGCCAGGAAATGGAGTACTGACAGGACCTGCACTAGAGGGGGGGATCCCTGTGGGATGGCGGATAGCTGACATCGGGTCTGGCTCCAACTGGGCACATAGTTCATGGATTGTTGCACGATCAAGTCTGTAGGTGACTATTACGTGTCTCTCTTCCATTGTCGACAGGTCCACCAGCGGTCTGTACACCGGAGGATGCCACCATCTCATCACCTGCCCCAGTGGACGTTCCCTATGGACGAGAACAGCGAGCAGAGAATCAGCCAACACTGAGGTATTACCAAATGTCATTTGCACACATTTATTAATCCGCAATGTGCCGGTTACTGTGTTTATGCAAGTCCTAGATAGGTGTGACACAGTTATTATTAATGCCATGTGGCATCCTGAAATGGCGGCTGTCTGACCTGTGAGTGTGGGACAAGGTGATACGAGGTAACTGCGCTGGCGTTCAACACCGTCGCAGTAGGCGGTCAAAGACCGCTGCGCAATCCTGCATTGGTTAACATTGGACCCTATGGGTCCCAGGAGCCAATGACGATGTATGCCGGCGGTGATGGTACGCACTGCCGTGGACGTGACTGCCATTTTCTGTCTGTTCACTCACTTGATACCTAACCTTCGACAGGAGAGGACCTACACTGCAAGTGCTGCTGTGACCTCAGTCTGGAAGCGACGATGGCTCATGTGTCTGGGGAAAGAGCCCCTGCCTTCACTTCGGAGGAGTTGGAGAAGTTAGTGGATGGGGTCCTCCCCCAGTACACGCTACTCTACGGTCCTCCAGACAAACAGGTGAGAACACTGTGAGCATGCTGCATGGGCAATGCCTGTTTGGAGTGGTGTGGATGGAAGATACATGGGGTTGGGGGGACTGAGGCCTGCATGAGCTGACGGTGAGTGTATGTGTGTCAGGGCAAGGGTGGGAACGTGGGCCAATGAGTATGATGGTCCGGACGGGTAAAGATTATCCTTTTCCCTTGTACTATTCCTCTAGGTCAGCGCCCACCAGAAGAAGGATATTTGGTGTGCCATCACCAAGGACGTCCGGACCCTGGGGGTCCACCACAGACGAAGCACCCACTGCCGGAAAAGATGGGAGGACATTCGCCGCTGGAGCAAGAAGACGGCAGAGGCCCAGCTGGGGATGGCCTCCCAACGTGGGAGGGGTGACCGTCGCACCATGACCCCCCTGATGTTCCGGATCCTGGCGGTAGCGTATCCGGAGTTGGATGGGTGCTTGAGGGCATCACAGCAGCCACAAAGGGGTGAGTACAGTCACAATCATCTGACTCTGCGCGCATTACGAGGTGTCTGGGTAGAGGAGGTGGGCAGTGGGTTCCCCTAGGCCAGGGCGAGCTTGGTAGGCAAGGTCCCTTGTGAGGCAGGCTCAGTGGCACCCCAACCCCACTAGTGGTTAGTGCCATCTACACCTAGTCAGGCTCCTGTGACTTCCATGTGTGCAGCAAGCAGGCATAGGCCTTGTACCCCATGGCCCTTTGAATAATTAGGAACTATAAGTGCATGGCATAGTGCAAAGGTCTGCTGTGTCTGTAGTGTCCGCTAACGGTAGTGGTGTTGCATGCACTGAACATGTCTTTCTTCTGTCTCCCCCCCCTTTTTGTGGTCTCCCGGTTCTTGTTGCAATAGCATCATCAGGCAGAGGAGCAGTGACACCGGAGCAGGAGGGAGCTGCATCCCAATTGGCCCTGGAGGGTGAAACAACGGAGTCTGAAGCCACCAGTGGGACGGAGGGTGAGGGGAGCTACACGGCGGGGACAGGAGCAGACAGCGGTGACAGTGACTCCTCCTCTGATGGGAGCTCCCTTGCGGTGGTGGGCCCCTCTGTGCCCCCGCATCAACAGGTACTGTTGCCACCCCCCCTACCAGCACCACCCTCACAGCAGCCCCTCAGCGTGTGTCCCGTGCCCGCTCACCCAGGAAGGTGGGCATCTCCTTTGCCCCAGGCACCTCAGGCCCTCCCCCAGTCAGCCCTGCTGCCCTCAGTGAGGAGACTATTGAGCTCCTGAGATCCCTCACTGTTGGGCAATCTACCATTGTGAATGCCATCCAGGGTGTTGAGAGGCATTTTCAACAAACAAATGCATACCTGGAGGGCATTCATTCTGGCCAGGCAGCCCAACAGAGAGCATTTCAGGCTCTGGTCTCAGCACTGATGGCAGCCATTGTCCCTGTGTCCATCCTCCCCCTCCAACTTCCTCCACCCAGACTCAATCCCCTGTACCTCAGCCTATCCCAAGCACACCATCAGACCAGCATGCACACACCTCAACACACAAGGGTGGCTCTGGCAAACATAAGCACCACAAATCCCACAGGCACTTACACAAGCACCATACCCATGCATACATACCAACATCCACTGCCTCCACTGTGTCCCCTCCTCCACGTCTCCCTCCTCCCTCCCATTCTCATCTCCACTCACACCTGCATGCACTACATCTTCAGCCACTACCTCCATCACCAGCACGTCCATCACCACACACCGTTCACGTGCAATCACCACCCCCACTACCATTCACACATCCCCTGTGTCCTCTCCCAATGTGTCTGTGAGCCCTCCTCCCAAAGTACACAAACGCAGGCACACACCCGCCCAACAGCCATCCACCTCACAACAGCCTCCAGCCCATGCACCTTCACCCAAATTCAGCAGACGTACACCTCCGACAACCACTACCTCTTCTTCCACTCCCAAACCCCCTCCATCTTCCCGTCCCAGTGTGTCTAAAAAACTTTTCCTTGCTAATGTTGACCTCTTCCCTACACCTCCCTCCCGTCCGTCCCCTAGGGCCAGGCTTTCCAGGTCCCAACCCAGCACCTCAGCCACCATATCCCCAGGCACAGTGGTGCCAGCAACTGCAGGCTATTGGAGTGCGCCAACCATCAAGGCTGCCAGTGTGCCACGGAGCGAGGGCAAGGACATTCCGCCACCTGCAAAACTAAAAAAGTTGCCCACATCCCAGAGAGAGAAGCAGAAAACACCTGCCACCAAGGGCTCAGGGAAAACAAAGGGCGATAGTGGCAAGACAGCTGCGCCACCATCCAGGGTGGGGAAGGGCCAGAAACGAAGAGGCAGGTCAGAAGAAAGGCATGGTGGCACCAACTGAGGGACCAGTGTCACACCTTCTGTCCACGTCGACGCCAACCTGTACGGTGGAGAAGACCGCCACCTGCACCGCCACAGAGCCTGCAGCCGGCACCACTGTCATTAAGCCTGCAGCCAGCACCGCCACCATAGAGCCCGCAACCAGCACCGCTGCCACAGAGCCCGCCGTCAGCACCGCCGCCACAGAGCCCGCAGCCAGCACCACTGCTACAGAGCCCGCCGCCAGCACCGCCACCACAGAGCCCACACCCAACACCACTGTCATTGAGCCCGCCGCCAGCACCGCCACCACTGAGCCCGCAGCCAGCACCGCTGCCACAGAGCCCGCAGCCAGCACTGCAGCCACAGAGCCCGCCGCCAGCACCGCTGCGACTGACACCGCCGCAATCACTGCCGCGACTGACACCACCGCAAGCACCGCCAGCTGCCCCGCAACATCCTGAGCCAGTGGCACCACCGCAGACATGGCTGCCATCCCCAGTGGTCATTCATCCGATGAAGCACTCTGGGCACCAAACCCCCTCCCGAACCAGTGGAGAGAAACATCCACTCACCCAGTTTTTGGCAGGATGAAGCACTCTGGGCACAAAGCCCCCTTCAGAACCAGTGGAGAGATACATCCACTACCTCTGTCCTTGGCAGGATGAAGCACTCTGGGCACAAAGCCCCCTCCAGAACCAGTGGAGAAACACATCCACTACCTCTGTCCTTGGCAGGATGAAACACTCTGGGCACAAAGTCCCCTCCAGAACCAGTGGAGAAACACATCCACTACCTCAGTCCTTGGCAGGATGAAACACTCTGGGCACAAAGCCCACTCCAGAACCAGTGTAGAAAGGCATCCACTTGTGATGCTGTGGCTTTGCAATCCCCAGGATAAAGCAGTGGGCAACCCACCCACTGAAAAGACTTGAGAGACTGTGGCTTTGCACTCCCCAGGATAAAGCAGTGGGCAACCCACCCACTGAAAAGACTTGAGAGACTGTGGCTTTGCACTCCCCAGGATAAAGCAGTGGGCAACCCACCCACTGAAAAGACTTGAGAGACTGTGGCTTTGCACTCCCCAGGATAAAGCAGTGGGCAACCCACCCACTGCAAAAGACTTTAGAGACTGTGACTTTGCACTCCCCAGGATAAAGCAGTGGGCAACATTGGTATTTTCCTTCGTTATAGCTAATACACATTTGTGAAAGCACAGACTGACTCCAGATTGTTTTGTGATTCAAGGGTGTTTATTTAAGTGCTAAATAGTGGAGGGGGTTGTAAAATGGTCAGGGGTGATGGTGGAGGAATGTCCATGGCAGAGTCCAGTCTATTTGTCTCACAGGTGCATTTTCCAAAGGGGAATAGGAAGTGGAGCTAGGGCAGTTTAAGGATGGACAGGGTGACAAAGTGGGACAGAAGGATGACAATCAGGGTGGTCTCATTTCTTGGCGGGGGTCTTGGCATTGTTCTCTGTCTTTGTCCTGGATCTCAGGGACCGTTTGCGGGGTGGTTCTCCATCTGCAGGGGGTGGCGTGCTGGTGTTGTGGTCCTGTCTCTGTCCCCTGAACCGTGTGGCCACTACCACTGCCCCCAGGTCCCTGCTGTTCTTGGGGTGGTGGGTTACCCTGAGTTCCCTGTAGTGGTGGACACACTGCTGCTTGACGTGTCCTGGGGGCAGAGGTATGGGCCCGCTGGGTGGGTGCTGTGCTGGTGTTTCCTGAGGGGGGAGGCTCTGTGATGGCCTGTGACTGTGTCAGGGGAACCGACTGTCCCGAGGTCCCAGATGGGCCGGGCTGGTCATCTAGATCCAGTTGGACAGAGCTGCTGTCATCACTGTGGGCCTCTTCTGCGGGGGGAGTGGACATGTGTGGAACCTCCTGTCCAGTGACGTTGGGTAGGGGTCCTGCAGGGGTGTAAAGGCATAGTTTTAGTATTTGTGTGCCATGGTGTGCAATGGGTGGGTGACCCTGTACCCCAGTGCTTCTATCCCTGTGTTGGAGCTTGTGTGATAATTATTTAGGGGTCTGTGTGGGTATGTGTAGTGGACATGCATTGGTGATGGGTGTCAATACTTTGTTGTTGCATGCAGGGCTTGGTGTTGGGATGTGTGGTTTGTGCTAGTGGGACATATGTGAGGAGTTGGAGTGATGGGGGTGAGGGCCAGGGTGGGGGTATGTGATAGCATGCAGGTAGGGTGGGGGATGAAGTAGTGAAAGATTTGACTTACCAGAGTCCATTCCTCCAGCTACTCCTGCGAGGCCCTCAGGTTGCAGTATAGCCAAGACCTGCTCCTCCCATGTTGTTAGTTGTGGGGGGAGGAGTCGGGGGTCCGCCGCCATTCCTCTGAACCACAATCTGGTGTCTTGAGACCACGGAACGCACCTTCCCCCGTAGGTCGTTCCACCTCTTCCTGATGTCATCCCGTGTTCTTGGGTGCTGTCCCATTGCGTTGACCCTGTCCACGATTCTGTGCCATAGCTCCATCTTCCTAGCTTTGGTGGTGTGCTGCACCTGTGATCCGAATTGCTGTGGCTCTACCCGGATGATTTCCTCCACCATGACCATGAGCTCCTCCTCAGAAAACCTGGGGTGTCTTTGCGGTGCCATGAGGTGGTGTGGGTGATGTGTGAGGTGGTGTGTGTTGTGATGTGTGGGGTGAAGTTTAGGGGTGTGTGGTGTTTTGTGCGTGGATGTGTATGAGTGATGGTGTTGTGTGCCTGTGTATGCTGGTGTTGTCTTTGCTTTGCTGACTCTCTATCCTTCTTCAGAATTTTGGGTAGTAAGGGTTTGTGGGTAATGTGGGTGTGTGTTTTATATTGTGTTGGGTGTGTGGGAGTGGTGTGTGTATGTGTATCAGATGTGTGTATTTCGATTTGTCCAATGTGGTTGTGTTTTGTAAAAGTGTGTGTATTTTGAGGGCGGCGGTGTGTACCGCCAATGGAATTCGTGGGTCGTGATAGAGTGGGCGTATTCCTGTTGGCGTGACAGTGGAGGTTTTGTTATCGCCAATTTATCGCTGACCTTTGGTGTGGCGGACTTGTGTGGGTGTCTAGATTTTGGCGGTTTCTGTGCAGTAGGTCGTAATAGCTGTAGCGGAATTTCGCGGCCGCGGCGGTGTGTTGGCGGTCTTCTGCACGGCGGTAAGCGGCTTTTACTGCCAATGTCGTAATGAGGGCCATAGTGTTTCATCCTCAAGGGGTTTAATGGTCCCCCGTCCTCCCTAAAAGTCCTGGTTTGCCCGGCACCTGTCAGCCTCACAGTACAGCCCCTAGATAAAAGGCCAGTCTCAGGATGCCATCACTGGATTGGTGGGGGGGGAGAAAGAGGATGCCTAATACCAGGAACTATTGCCCCCCAATTGAAGAAGCCTCAGAGGTAGGAGAACCGTTGATGGCCTGGGTGCTTGGTTCTTGACACCGACAGCTGTCAGCGGCCTTTTTTGAATTGCAGTCTGTGAGAAACTGGGGCTGATTGCAGAGGCCCCCTAACTTTTTGCCCCCATTTTCCACTTTATGCTGGTGTTTTCCTGACTCTGATGGTGCCCTGGGTACTGCTAACCAGTCCCAGGGCCTGTGCTCTGTGTAAAATGGATATGCAAATTAGGCTAATTATAATTGGCTAAGTTAACCTACCTATAAGTCCCTAGTATATGGTAGGGCATGTAGGTTTAGGGACCACAGCATAGGTGGTGCACACCTAGGTGCATTGCTGAGGTGCCCAGTGTCATTTTAAAAGCAAGCCTGCCTTGCTGGCTGCTTTTAAATTAAAGTTATATGCAAATTCGACTTTGGAATTAAAGGTACTTCCAAAGTCTTAAACTACCTTATTTTTACATATAAGTCACCCCTAAGGTGTTCCCTATGTGCCCCTAGGGCTGGGTGCCATGTAACTATAAGCAGGGACTTTATAAAAATAGATTTATAAGCCCTGGTGAGGTAAAAACAGCCAAATTCGTTTTTCCCTCATTGAAGTAAATGGCCTTCATAGGCTAGAATGGGCAGACTTTATTTTAAATTTTAAAGTCTCCTTAAATGTTACATACCAAGAATTTGGTATCAAATTGATTGTTATAATAAATCCCACAACTTCCAGTTGTTGGATTTAATATAACTAGTGCAGGTAAAAAGTTTAGACTTTACCTAAAAAGTTGCCAATTTCAGCTCTGCATTGTTTTTGCTGCTGTGCTCTGATTGGCCAGCCTGCAGCAGCTTCTGCCAGGCTACTTTAATGAGGTGTGAAGTGGCCTGACTTCACACAAAGGAATGTGCTTGGGGGAGAGAATCTCCCCTCAGCAGATGGTGAGGCAGGAAGGGGGAGGGCTGCCAAACTGGTCTTCAAAGGCAGAGAAGGACATCTGGAGCACCCAGCAACACCCCCACATCCTGCAACCCCAGACAGCTAGGTGCCCCCTTGATTAGATTAGGAGAGGGCAGGAGAGGGGTGTGTTTATGATTTTTAGCCACACCAGTGGGTGGGCTCAGCCAGATCTCTCCTCCAAAAATCAGATTCATCCATTTTGGATTTTTAGAGACTGTTGCCTTCTGGGATGGATTTTTTGCCACACTTCCCAGGAAGTGGTCATCACAGGGGGACGACCCTGTCCCTGATTGGAGGACCAGGGCCCCCCTGCTTTTCACCCAGGAGCAAGGATAAAACTGGCAGACCTGCACCCACGCCTCAGATCCCCTCCAGAATTCAAGAAGAAGGAACTACAAGGAGAAGAAAGACTGCCCTGCTGGACCCCTGGCCTGCACCTGGACCCTGCACTCAGAAAGACTGCACCAGCTGCACAATTGGGCTTCACCACAAGAAGGACTTTGCCTGGCTTCCACTGGTTCAAGGAGGGACTCCCTGTTTGCTACAGGTGAAAAATTGCTAACCAGAGTCCCCTGCACCAACTCCTGAAAAAGTGACCAGCTGACCACTGTCCAGTGGCCAAAAAGGAGTTTGCGCCAGGTGCATTCTGGGAGTTGAAGTCCGCACTTCCCAAGGACCATCACAGAACTTCTGGACCCTTGGGGTGAGCTGTGGACCCCAAAAGAACCTTAAAAGAACATCTGGGTGAAGCCCCAGAAGTTTGGAAAAGATTGGAGAAATTTTGGAAAAAAGCTCCATAAAGTGACCGACCCGACGCGGAAATTCTAGCCGGCTTGCCTCAACCGCGACCCGGCCTGACTTCGTGGTTCGTCCCGGTAAAGAAAAACATCCGAAAAAGAGACTAAGTCCGAACGTAAAAAGTTGACCGGGACCTTCCAGCCATCGTATCCGAGAAGGGCTCCACGGACGTCGGATCAAGATCCAGGTTTACCCCGGTCGAAGGATTTTCATCTCGAAAAAACGACTAAGTCCGAAGGTAAAAATCACCACCGAGGAAACCGACTTCGCGTATCCGGTCAAGGGCTCCAGGAGGTCGGATCCAACTGGCAGGTTCGTCCCGGGGAAGAAAAACATCAAAAAAGAGACTAAGTCAGAAGGTAACTTTTTAACCGAGGCCTCCCGCGACTTGTAGCCGAGCAGGGCTCCATCGCGGTCGGCCTGAAAGTTTGACTTTGCCCCGGTCCTGGTGCAACCAGATGACCCGATTGGCGCTTTTTGTTTCTAAGCGCTAGAAAATAATAATACTTTAAAAATTCATATCTCCGGTTCCCCTGAACCGATTTTAATCGTTTTTGTGTCATTTTAAAGATAAAAATATAAGCTATTTTTATAAATTGGTTTTGGATTTTTAAACTGTTTCCTGTGTTTTATTTAATTACTGTTTTGTGATATTTGAATGCTTTACACTTTGTCTCCTAAGTTAAGCCTTGACGCTCGATGCCAAGCTACCAAGGGTAGAGCTGGGATTAATTTACTGAGACCTAACTGTACTTTTGTGGAGGTTTGTGGCTTGTTGCTAGGTGTAGGTACCTACCTGCCCTACCAATAACCCATTTTCCAACACAGTCCCTATGAACAGAGCTTTCCTTGGGTTGGGGACAGAAGTCTGATCCAAGGGGCGAAATGGACCTCATCACATTGTTGGCCTTTGTAGTACTGTCTGTCTACTCGGAGGCATCTGTAAGGAAGTTAAGGTTAGGTGCTGCACAGATGATGTCTAGAGATAAGAAGAAGGTTTCCCTATGGGTCAGTTCAGTGGCTCAGGAGAGTCCAGACAGAGGGATCCAACTCAGTTCAGAGAGGTGTAGAACTGACAAATGCCCCTGCAGTAGAGGGTTATTGTCCACGTCCACGTTCCATCACCTAAGCAGCCAGGGAAGTCCACTAAGGTACTGATCAGTCTACCCTAGCTATAGGCTGAAGAGGGGTTGAATTGGAAATGGCCCTTTCTGCCGGGTAATCCTCAAACTTGTTGCCTTCACTCCTCCTATTTTTGCTGAATTCATTTTTGTTAGCCTTAGGACTCAAGTACCTCATCACTGCTAACCAGTGCTAAAGTACATGTGCTCACTCCTTAGACTCCAAGGGCGTCCCTTCCTAATAGCGAGTTGCTCTGGTTTGTAGGAATGTTTTGCGACTGGGAATGCAGTTACAAAACATTTGCAGTTACCACATACTTCAAGTTGGTAGTAAGTCAACCTCAAACAGGAAGGGGTCCCAAAGGGACCCCTACCCCTTTGTGAATGGGGTTAGAAACATTTTTCATTTTTCTTTTTGCAATGCATGGGCTGCATTAAAAATAGCCATTCACAATGGGTCGCAAATTGCGACCCGCCTCATAAATATTGATGAGGCAGGTTCATTTGTGGCCTACTTTGAATTGCTAACAGTGTCAAGCACACGGTTGTACATCACAGTTTGCGATTTCCTAATAGCGAATTGCTAAAATTCTCTATTAGGAAATTACAAACGCGATTTCGCACATCTGGCCTTTTGTTCCCCAAGGAGCTGTCTCACAACTTCGGAGGCTTGTTAGCATAAATGAATTGTTTTTACTTCCAGTTCAGGAGATGTAAATGTTAAAATCTTTTTGAAGAATTGTTCATGTCAGATAATACTTTAGTAACATAATATTAAATAAAAATGATCAATAGTCCTTACCATTAATAGAGAATGTGGGGTTTCAATAAATACTTTGACATAAGCTCACACACTATTGCAATCTGTCAGCATGCCTAGTGACTCAGTATTTCTGTCATGTGAATATTAAATTTATACCTAACCAACCAATACATTTTGGTTCCTTAAAATGATATATATATTATTAACCTTTAAGTGTAAGGTTACTGCCATGATGTAGCAGCCCTACAAGGGTAGGGTCTTCATTGAAGGCAAATGGCATACTATTTCACAAAGCACATACAAGGACTGGACCCTATTCAGCGAGCCTCAGATGAAAGCATAGGTCAAAACCTAAGGGCCTAAAAAAGTTAACCATTGGGTTTATTTCAGAGATCCTCACATCTACACTCCAGCTCAAAATCCAACCTGATTCCCTGACAATCCCTTTGCTCTTTACTTACTGTTTCCCTTTTCACTCATTAGCTCTTGTTAAATCTGACACTTTGAGTCTGATTCATGGAAAGTGGCGCTGCAATTTGCGCCCCTTAGCCCCCCCTAACGCCACCGTGTGTGCACCATATCTAAGATATGCCACAACATGGAGATAGTCTGGGAACTAGAGTCAAAATGTTTGACATCAGTTTGGAGCTTTGCAGGGTTAGCGTAAAAAATGTTGACGCTAATCCTGCAAAGCCCATTGAGGCCCATTGCGAACAATGGTGTGCCTCATTTTACTGCGTGCTCTGAGCAGGCGTTGAAAAGTGCCACAAAAATGACGCAAAGAACTCTCTTCGATTTCTTTGCACTATTTTTGTGGCCCCTCTAATGGGGGAATATCCCCTTTGCATACATTATAAGGGGCTTTGCAAGATTAGTGTCAAAATGCCCATTGAGGCCCATTGTAAACGATGGTGTGCCTCCTTTTAATGTCCGCTCTGATCAGGCATTAAAAGTGCTGAAAAAATGACACAAATAACTCTCTAAGATTTCTTTGCACCATTTGTTGGACCCCCCTAATGGGGTAACACCCCCTTTGCATACATTATAATTGGCTTTACAGGATTGCAAAGCCCATTTGGTGTGCCTCCTTTTAATGTCTGCTCTGACCAGGCATTAAAAGTGCTGCAAAAAATGACCCAAAGAACTCTCTTAGATTTGTTTGCGCCATTTTTTTGGTCCCCCTAACGGGAGAACGTCCCTGGTGAAGGTATAAGGTAGCACAAAGGATTACAAGTGGTGCAATGCATGCATGCATTGCACTGATTTGTAAATTTGGTGTGGCGATTGTGGCTACTTTACATTAAAAAACTGACGCTAATGTGGCACAGGAGGTGCTAGGGACTCTTAAATCTGCCCCTTTGTTTTAATTTATATCTACCCATGTTTTACTCATTTTCTTGCCATGCACTCGTCCTTTATCAGTCTGCCATCCTCCCTCTTCAAGGGATGAAATCACCCATCTAGCCCCTCTCTTCCAGCCCATGACTCCTAACCCTGTATATTAACTGCAAATTGCAAAATGCCTGAATGACACAATTTTAATGGATGGATGTACAGTGACATGCTCTCAGGTCTATATGGAAACACACTGCTGTGATTTATACATACTGGTGATCTCACTGCCTTTTGATAAAATACATTTTGTTTTTGAATGAAGGATAAGGTGTTACCTTTTAATTTTGTTCCCCTATGAAAAGAACACACATCAGGTCCACCCATAGAATCCTGTAAAGAAATGTAGACCTGCTGTCATCTGCAGGGTACTCTTAAATCACAAATTCACTAGCTTCTGCTTTACAACTTCCTTCACATGCTGCCATACCTCAGTGCAGATTTAAGAGTCCCTAGTGCCTCCTTGCGTCACATTAGTGTAATTTTTGTTACGCTAATGTAGCCCAACGAGGCAATAATCCCCGCGCCATACCTGCAAAGTGGCGCAATGTATGCATTGCACCATTTTGTAACCCTTCACGCTACATTATGCCTGCGCCAGGCATAAAGTATGCAAAGGGAGCTTTCCCCCGGTAGGGGTGCCAAAAAAATGGCGAAAGGAAATCTAACGGATTTCCTTGTGTCATTTTTTTCTGCACTTTTAACGTCTGCTCAGAGCAGGCGTGAAAAGGGGGCACACCATTGTTTACAATGGGCCTCTCTGTACTCTGCAGGAGTACATCAATAGTGTAATAAAAAATGAAGCTATTGCCTCCTACATGGTGGCAGTAGGGGAGCCCTAAAGGGTGCAAGAAAAGTGTGTGCACCGCCTCTTTTCTTAAATATGTCCCCTGGTTTCATAGCAAATACCATCCACCTCCAAGACCTAGGGCCATATGTAGAAAACTTTTTAGAGGCCGCAAACGATCCAGTTTGCAAAAACGGGCCATTTGTGATCAGGAAAAAGCTATTTGGCATGTAAAAAGTCCCAATTTGCAATTTGGTAACCTATTACGAATTCACAAAATGGGTTTGCGAGTCAGTATTACGATGGGGCATGTTTAGGGCATCCATTCCTAATACCGAATCACACTGGTATAAATGAATGCTTTGCAACCAAAATGCAGTTGCAAAACATTCACATTTTACCACCTCCTTCAAGTTGTTGGCAACCCATTCACAAATAGGAAGGGGGTCCTCAACTTTTCATTTTTCTTTTCTTTTTGAATCACATCAGTTTTCCTTTAGGAAAAATGTGGTGCATTGAAAAAATATTGCTTTATTTAAAAGCAATCACAGACATGGTGTTCTGCTGACCCCAGCAGACTATCATCCCTGTGATATTTTGTGATTCCCAGTAGGTCACTTAGTAAAACCTACCTCATCAATATTAATGAAGTAGGTCTATTTGAGACTTACTGGGAATTGCAAAAAGTGTCAAAGACACTTTTGTAGAAATGTGATTGCGATGACCAAATAGCGAATCTCAAAAATTTGCTATTTGCTAATCACAAAGACTCACTTTTGTACATCTGGCCCCTACATCCTTATTTCAGTTCTAATGTCAGAATATAGTTGCTATAAACACCAGTAAGTTATAGTTCATCAACTGTAAACTCATAATTTTTTTATTTAAGAAAGACTTTAAAATCCATGGGTGTTGTGCGGGAACTCCCACCGCAATGCCCATGGAACGCCTCCCTTGCGCATAGTAAGGCAACCCAGCCAATTGCGCTGCTTTGTTTTACTTCATATCACGCCAAATGGCTTTGCATGGCCTCATCGATATGAATGTAAGATTTGCGCCGTGGCGCAACGGCGGTGCAAGAGGTTCATAAACATGCCCCTATCTATGGAGGTGAGCAAGTTAAAATAATTTCAAGGCATTGCATGAATTATAAATTAAAGGTATAACTTTAGAATTTATAATTTTTGTGTAGTTTAAGTTTACTTTGTATCTAAAGAATAAATAAACAGTGTCGTACACTGTAGTGTCATAGAGTGTTGTAGAGTGTAGTGCTGTAGAGTGGATCAGAGTGGAGTGGAGTAGAGTGGAGTGTGGTACAGTGGAGTGGCATGCAGTAGAATAGCACACAGTGGAAGGTGTACAGTGGAGTGGAATGGCACAGTCCGTAAGCATCCAGTGGAGTGGTGAAGAATGGAGTAGCACATAGTGGAGTATGGTAAAGTGCTGTGGTGTACAGTGAAATGACATAGATTGGAGTGGTGTAGAGTGGAGTGGCATAGAGTGGAGTGAGGTACCATGTAGTGGTCTACAATGGAATAGCATAGAGTGGAGTGGCGTTCAGTACAGTGGCATACAGTGAAGTAGTATAGAGTGGAATAGCATAGATTGTGGTGGTGCTGAGTGGAGTGGTGTAGAGTAGAGTGGCTTAGAGTGGAGAGGCATATAGTAAAGTGGCAAACAGTGGAAAGCATACAGTGGAGAGGCATATGGTGGGGTGGCACAGAGTGGAGTAGGGTAGAGTGGAGTGGCGTACAGTAGTGTTGCGTACAGTGGAATAGCATAGAGTGGAGTTAAGTTATGTTAAAATAATTTGAATTGTGCATGACTCACCCCAAGAGGGGTATCTCTAAGCATTAAGCCGTGGTCATAATAATATCTCCTAGAACAATTCTGTTTTATGTAGCTTTCTGAGGTTAAGATGGTCAGAGCACTGCTGTAAGTGGATTGGCACGTAATTCCAATAAGTGAGGGCCAGTTAGGAGAAAGCTCCCTCCTCTTTTTGATTCAAGGAACAGTAAGCAGCATTTTGTCCTGCGATCATAAAGCATTTCCTGGACAATAAGTAATGAGACTGGAGGCTAAGTAGCGAGGCCCCTTTCCTTTGAGTGATTTGTGAGTGATATTGCAAATTTTAAGGAGGATCCTACTACAAATAGGCAGCCAACGTAAGGAGCGTAGTAGAGGGGCAGATGAGGTCCTCAGCTGTGTTTTGCAAATAAGGTGTGCAGCCATATTCAACACCACCTGCAGCTTGGTTACCAAAGACTCATTCATGGAAGCAAATAAGGCATTACCATAGTCAAAGTGACTCATGATAAGGGCCTGAACCAGTGTTTTCCTGGAAGAGGATGGAAGAAGAGGAAAGACCCACCTTAAAATGCAAAGGAGACTGAAACAAGATCCAATGATTTTCTGGACCTGTTCTGCTATAGCAAAAGATTGGTCCAAATGATTCCCAAGGTTTTTTACGACAGATGTAGGACTGGGAGCATTAGTGAGTTCTGAAGGACCCCAATCCGATTCCCAAATGTTTGGTGCCTTCTCGAACAGCATGGTCCCAGTTTTACTAGCATTAATTTTCAGTCATCCAGGTGGCGATGGCTCTCAGATGGCACGAAAATGTTCTTTCAATGTAGTTGAGTCATCATTGAAGGACAGCAGTAATTTAGTGTCATCAGCATAGCACTAGATTTCCAGCCCATGTTCTCTGACAAGCTTAGCCAATGGTGCCATGTAGATATTAAACAATATGGGGCTAAGACAAGAGCCCTGGGGCACTGCTTTGTCCAGCCGTGTGATGCGAGATCTAAAAGAGTCTAACATAATGGGTTGCATTCTGTTAGCTAAAAAGTCTTCAAACCATTGAAAGGCAAGACCACAGATGCCACATTCCCTAAGTCTTAAAAGTAAGTGAGAATGTGACTCTGTGTCAAAAGCTGCCTACAAGTCCAGAAATACTAACATGATGTACCTGTTGATATCTAAGGAGCATCTTATATGATCAGTGACAGACACTAGAGAGGTCTTCATACTATTGAAGGAACGGATACCCGATTGTGTGGGCTCCAGGAGCTGACAAGCTTTAAGATAATTCATAAGTTGCCTGTCTATTAAACCTTCCAGTAGCTTACTCAGTAAGGGAAGTAAGGAGGGACAATAGTTGTTTAGGTCATCAAGTGCCAAGTTAGGTTTCTTTTGAATAGGGATCATCTGTGCTGCTTTCGAAGCTGAGGGGAATTTCCCACTAATTATAAATAAGTTGACTACAGTGCATATAGCAGAAGCAAGTATATTGGATAGAGAGGCTGCTACCTTGGGTGGACAGATATCTAAAGGAGACACAAATTTTGCAGAGGTGAGGCCCAACTCGATTGAATCTATTGTAGAAGTCGTAAAGTGCTCCAGTCTAGAAAAGCATGTAACACTATCGTTTTTTGCCACCAAATGTGTACCTGCCTGCATCATTAAGTTAATGAATTGTGCATACTTTTAATTTATTTTGTCCTCAAAATGAGAAGCTAAAGAATTACATAGGGCTTGGGATGCCTGGCTATCTTAGGTATAGGCTTGCCACTGAATAAAGGATTTGAGGACTTTAAATAGTTCTTTTGAAGAGTTATCAGCAATATTGATTTGACAAGATATATACAGTTTTCTTGATTTATCATGATTGCAGTGATAGTTGGTCAAGACTTTTCTGAACAATTTCTTAGCCTGTGGATCCTTAGAATGCTGCCATCGTCGTTGCAGCTTTTTTCATGAGGATTTTTCCATTCTCCAGTTTGCGGGTAAACCAAGGGGCATTCAGATTTTTTTTATTTTTATTTGAGCATGATTTGAAAGCTGATAATTTGTCAAAGGCATAAGGTAGAGAATCATGATATTCTGACAGCCCTCCCTCTAAATCTGTCACCTTTGATAATGTAGGTGAGTGGTAGACCTCAACAAAGGAGGAAGGTGAAATCTTAGACCACTGTCTACTTGTCCTCGTTTCGGTACACTTGACAGTTCTGGATTTCTAGAGCTGAGAAAATTGAAAGTAAATAATGACATGATCGAACCATAGCAGCCAATGAGGGTTCTGACAGGTCAGGGAAGTAGAATTAGAGAAAATTAGATCCAGGATAAGGCCCGCAACATCAAAAGCTGTGAAAACTCTGCATCTTGGAGGTTCTCTCTTTGATAGTTAAAATCTCCCAACAGTACAAACTCTTATGAGGCCAGGACATGAGGTACAATCAGTTCCATAAACTCTTTATTAAATATATTTTTAGGACCCTGCAGTCGATAGGTTAAAGCCCTACACCCACAGTCATTTGCAGAAAGTTCAAATGTGAAATTACATATTTCTGGCCAGTCGGCAAATGAGGGAGTTGACAAGTGCTATTTTGATGGTTTCCTTAAACACAATCACAAAGCCACCCCCTGATCTGCCGTCTCAATCTGCCCTGATCAAGTGGCAGTTGCCCTGAAGAGCTGTGGCAATGGCTAGCAGCGCTGTGGAATTTAGCCAGGTTCAGTTAAGAAAACTATGTCGAGTGAGGAGGAATAGAGCAGGTTCCAGAGTGCAGATGTGTGTTTCAGGAGGGACCTGATGTTTAACAGAAAAAAGTTCACATGGGACGTCGCAGAATGGCTAAGGGTACAAGTTGCAGGATCCAATGGATCAGAGCCCGTAGCCTGGGGCTGTCTGAGGAGACAAGTCAGTTATTCAAAAGCCCTAGATGATAATATAGGGGCCCTGTTTATACTCTGCCATTTGCAACATGGGCACGTGATTGGTCCTGCTAAATAATTAGGGAATGTATTGCCACAAAGTGCCTCACCGAAGTATTTCATCATATGCAACTCGTTTGCAGTGTAAGTAATTTGAAGGGCTGACCTGTAATCTGGCCTAGAAAGGGCAGGGGTCCTGGCTCCTGGCAACTTTCGGGTGCAGATGGGTGCCTTTGGAGCACCTGCTACTCACGTACACTGCACGTCCATGCCTGCATCGGCATGTATATGGCAGAGTAAACAAGCAACTAGGCTATAAAGTGTAGAGTAAAGTGTCGCACAGTGAAGGAGTGTAGACTGGACTGGCGAAGATTGGAGTGGAGCGCCGTAGAGCAGAATAGCGTAGAGTGAGCTGTTTCAGAGTGAAGTTGGGTAGAGCTGATTGGGGTAGAGTGTAGATGTGTATAGTGTAATACTGTAGAGTGGAGTGGTATAGAGTGGAGTAACATAGAGAGAAGTGGCATATAGTAGAGTAGCAAAGAGTGCAGTGGTGCACAATGGAGTGGTGTAGACTGGAGGGGCAATAAGTGGAGAGGTGTAGAGTGGAGTGAGGTCGAGAGTAGTAAATTTACAACTACAGAGACTGCATTCAGGCCAGAGAATTTTGCACATAAAAAGTTTGGCCTGCCCCACCTTTTCATGAGCGGATTTCTCTGCCATGACTGCAGAGTCTCTACTGTGATAAAGTTACTTTTAAAATGTTAGTTTTTGAATAATAAAAAGAGAAAACACAAAACAGTAAGTGTACCTTTATGAATTGGGCCCAGGGTGTGTGAACCCTTAAAATTATTTTAAGAAAAAGAGGCCTTCCATACGGCTAGGTGCTATGCATAACTCTGCTGTGCACGAACTTTGAACATGTGCTTCAGGTGTTCACTGTCCATGGAAGCTTGGGTGCAGGATCTGTCTGCAGGCCCAGTGGCCAATCTCCACTGTGCATTGTCTTGGTTGTGTGCCATGGCAGTTGGCTGCCCTTGGTCGGTTGGGTACAGTGCCTGACTATAGTGGTGCCCAGCAGTGGCTAGTGCACGGATTCTGCCCACAGTCAAGACCATGCAGTTAAACCTCACTGCATATGGCTTTCAGCCTTACATTGTGGGAGTTGGCCACCCACTAGATTTTCCTGCAGGGCATAGCTCCAGGCCTGGCTATTTGGCAATCCCCTGCTTTTCTGCTTTGCAGGGCTCAGGGCCATACACAGGAGAGGTTGGCTATCCATAGTGGTTTGGACATAGGGGGTCATTATGAACATGGCGGTAAACACCGTTCCCCACTGTGGTGATGCTGAACAGAATCCCGCCACTGGCGGTGAACAGAAACCTGCCATATAAAGATGTAAAAATCTGAATCCGTCAAATATGTCCCTGCCACCAGTCACCGCCAGGACCTTGTCGGCGAAAATGCTGGACATGCCACCCCGCCACCACCGAGCACACAAACTCCCGCCCTCCAAATAATGATGCACAAATCATCGCCGCGGTCAGTGGAAGTCAAACGACTATTAGCGGTACAGACCGCCACGGCCAGCAATGGGACCCAACCGTAAGAATTGCACACATTGGCAAGTATGAAACCCACACACCTGACACACATCTCCAACACTATAAAACACTCACTGACACCCCCCCCACAATCCTTCCAGTGGAAGGTCATCAGTGGCCCAGGGTGGAGGCCACAGGATGGATGCTGCAACCCAGGACGTGATCTCTGAGGTCCTGGGAGCATACCACCATACCCAGGACAGGATGGACCAGATTGTGGCCACCCTGGAGCAGAGTCAAAGGCTGCAGATAGCCCAACACCAAGAGACCATGGAGCAGTGGAAACTGCACAATACCACCATGGCCACCATAGCAGGTGCCCTGCTGCACCTTGTCCCAACCCAGCTTGAGACCCCCACAGACCAGGAAGCCCCTACTACAGGCCAAGATACAGACCAGCCCACAACAGCAGCAGCAGCAACTGGACTTGTCACTGGTGTGGTGGATCTAATCCTCTCCAAGGGACCTTCCCAGCACAGTGGAAGAGATGTTGAGCGTGCAATAAACTGAACCACTTTGCCAAAGTCTGCAAGTCAACAGCCATCAAACCAGCACAGAAGCCCAAAGTTGTACACACCATGGATACATCTGACATACACGAAGACAAAGACTTGGATGGTGATGTTTTTGAAGGGGCAGTACATGTTATTCACACCACACAACAGGGAGAACGAAAGGGATGTTGCATCCTCAAGTACATCGTCACAGTTGAAGGACACCCAGTTTTGGAGTTAATCAACACTGGCGCCTCCATCAATATTATGGCCCAGCCAGTCTTCCGGAATCTCCCACACCAGCCAGCACTATGGCCTACGGCCACTCAGATATATGCATTTGGATCTCCGACATCACTGCCACTAGCCAGTGTTTTCACAACCACCATAACTCACAATGACAGTGCAACCAAAGCAAGAATTTATGTTACACAAGAAGGGTTGGGAATGCTCCTAAGCTGCATGACAGCCGAATGCCTTTAGCTTGTCTTCTTCACCTTCAGTGTGTATCAATCAGCTATTGGCACCTTAATGGAGAAATATGCCCAGCTCTTCAAAAGGATTGGATGCCTAAAGGACTGAATCACACACTTGTACATCAAGGAAACAATGCAACCTGTGGCTTTGCGCTACCAGAGGGTGGCCTTCCATCTCTGCCCAAAGGTTGAAGCCAAGCTAAAAAAAAGTTTGACGATGCTGACATCATTTAGAAGGTAGATGGTTCCAACCCAAGGGTTCCCCTGATTGTCGTAGCCTGCAAGCCCAAGCAGCCAGGAGAAATCAGGAAATGCCCAAGCTGATCCCTAACATGGCTATTCGACGAGAAAGATGCCTGACTCCCACGGTAAATGATTTGGTATCTGAAGTGAGTGGCTCCAAGTGGTTTTCAAAAGTGAACCTCCAAGCTGGTTACCACCAGCTGATGTTGGCTCCCGAATCAAGAATGATTACCACATTCTCCATGCTTGTAGGTCTCAGGAGGTACAAACTTCTCAGCTTTGGGGTGTCAAGTGCTGCTGAGGTGTTTCCGGACACTATCCAAGGAGTCTTGGCAGAACTCCCCAGAGTTCTCAACGTCAGCGATGACATCCTAATACATGCCCTAACATTGGAGGAACACCTCGAGAGGCTGCGAGGCACTTTTTAACAACGTCTAAACAGCGTACTCACATTGCATAGAGAGATATGTGCATTCCTAAAAAGAGGAGTCAGATTCTTTGGCTACACATTCTCTGAGTCATGCATGGCCCCGAAAAAGTCCAGGATATTCAATCTGCACCTGTCCCCACCATTGTCACAGGAGTGTGTCATTTTCTAGGGATGGTGACCCACTGTGCATGTTTCATCCCAAAACTCACCTCCTTGGCAGCACCTCTCAGATTATTAACAAAATCCAACACACCCTGGGAATGGGGCCCCACACAAGAAAAGGCATTCCAAGTGATGAAAGATGCCTTATCCAAAAACAGGACGCTGGCCTACTTTGAGCCACAATTAGAGTCTGAACTCTGTAGATGCCATTCCCACAGGACTGGGGGCCGTACTCTCTCAAAGGTAGAACAGCTGGGAGTGGCGTCCAGTGGCATACGCTAGAGAGCCCTAACAGACACTGAGCAAAGATACTCCCACATTGAGAAAGAGGCTATCGCAATCTACTTGGGGTGTTGACACTTTCATCTGTACCTCTATGTACATCCTTTTAACATTCATGTGGATCACAAGCCACTCATCACGCTATTCTCAGGATCCTCTTCTCTTCTAAGACCCCACTGAGGATTGAAAAATGGATCCTGCAACTTCAAAAATATTGTTTCACAGTGGTCTACCGACATGGAACCCAGAACCTGGTTGACTACCTGCCCCGGCATGCTCGACTAGCCACCGCAAGAGAAGATCTGGAAGCAGATAAAATGGACGTGAGACTAATGGTGGAAAGGTCGAAGCCACTTCCTTTCTCTCTAAATTACATCATCAAGGAGACGCAAAATGATGACCTTCTTCATCTTGCCATGACCACCATCTTACCTGGAAATTGGGACAAAACGACTCACAATCTGTCTTACCAAACCCGGGAAGCATAACAGACCATCACCTCTCTAAGGCACGTCAAAGATGAGCTGATGATATCATCTGAAGGATGTTCACTAAGGGGGCCTCACATTGTGGTCCCGAAAGCCTTACAACAGCGAGTGGTAGACCTAGCCCACTTAGCACACCAAGGCTACATAAAGACTAAATCCAGGCTACGAAGCAAAGTATGGTCCCATCCCAGCGCTAGACATTCTGGTGGAAAGGACAGTTAACCAATGCCCGATGTGTTGGGTGGCCAGTCCAGCTGAGTTACTTACATCAATCCTTATGACACCAATCCCGTCAATTCATTGGTACCAAGCCAGTAGAGACTTCAGCTGTCTCCCCAACGGATGCCACATGCTGCTAGTTGTAGATTACTTTTCCAAGTGTCCAGAGTTGGAGCTCATGAAAACAACTACAGCAACCCAGACATCCCATGATTCGAAAAGGTTATGGCTACCCACAGGCTAATCTGAGAACTATTCACAAATAATGGACCTCCTTTCTCCAGTCAAGACTTTGCCGACTATTTGAAGTCCAAAAGCATTCATCACCTAACGATCACACCAAGGTGACCCCAAGCTAATGGAATGGTGGAGCATCTAATGAGGACCCTAACAAGCCACTTTGCATCGTCGCAGAAGGGCAAAACCTGGAGTGTGCTTTATATGCGTTTCTCATAGAATCCGGGCTAGCTCCCCATTCCACCACAGGGGTCAGCCCAAGTGCCTTATGCCTCAATTGGACAGTGAATGATATCATTTCCCATGTTGAACCCTCATCTGACCTCAGAGACAAAGCATCTAGTGCCCTACAAAATCGGAAGACAAAAGAACAACAAGATATCTTCCAGAGAAGGGCCAGACACAGATACCTGAGGGTGGGAGGCATTGTTCTAATCAGAGACCGACATCCTGGAAGCAAGTTCTGTCTACCGTTTGAACCTTCCCCATGGAATGTGGTCAGAGTGAAAGGCACAATGAAATGTAGTGTTTATCAAACGTTACAGGACCTTTGACCAACAACTCAGCTCTGAAGGCTCACTGCTGCCAGAAATAACCACTGATGTGAACAGTGAACCTAGCCTCCCAAATGTGTGCATTTTCACCCCCCCCTACTCCTTGACGAGGAGTCAACAGATATCAATGGAGCCCCAGAGTCAAGAACTGACTCAGTGTTGTGTAACAGTCTGGAAGCTGACTCCCCAGATGGAGAGCCTAACCCCAGGAACAGCTGAAGAGATCAGCGTTTCAGGAATACCAGATACAGTCTTCGTCCCAATCCAGTGGCATCATCCTGGCTCAAGGACGTTGTTTGAGAATAGACCCTGAAGGAACCTATTACTACTGTTGGAATTTGTAGATGTCTGTTCATCTGTTTTCTCTCATTCTTGTTTGTCTGAAACCCAATGGCATGTCTGTTGGATGTTTCTTGATGTTTGTGTGAGGAGGATTGTTATGTTGGGAGGCCTGACACATCCCATGTTGTACGTGATCTTAAGGGGTCATCAGCACAGAGCCACTACAAATTGTTGGTCATGACCAGGATGTCAGGACCGGTCAAGACTGGTCATTAAAAGATTAAAACTTCCCACCAGGAAGTTAGTGTGTAAGCTCCCAACTACTTGTCTGGTGTCATGTATATTCAGCGCTGTTGCACCCCGCACCTGCACCTGCTGTGCTACCTTGAAGTACCAGTGTCGCACCGCACAGCAGGTGCCTATCAGCTGATGTTCAAGTAGTTTAGTTCTATTTTGAAGATAAGATTCTTTGACTTTTAATATTATAAATTCTCTATTTTGGAGACAGTGCCCTCATTTTTTATGAACATTTCTAATTCTATTTGAAGGTCATGTCTTGGACATGAGAAAGGCACCTTCTCCTTTACAAATGTGATTTCTAAAGGCACCCTTATTGAATATAATACCTGCAGAATGTGTCTTAATTCCTGCATTCTCCCATTGGCTACTATCAGCTGGCAAGGCATGTTAACCTCTACCTCTTTGTGTTTCTCTTTTTGTTTTTTTCTGTGGCTACTCATGTGTACTTCTCCATCTTTATCTGTTTATTCATCTGTTGAGATATGTCTCTGGTCATTGCTAATCCTTGGTAAATTCAGGTTTTTCAAAATTGGGCTCTAGTGTGCTCCTTCCATATTTCGTGTATGTTTCCCAGCACACTTTGCAATTACTCACACAGTTCACACCTATGCACTTCTTCACACCCTTAATTACAAAATATAGCCTAGGCATTTACAACTATTACAAGCAACAGGTGGTGACTCCTAGGATAGCAACAAGCCTTGATAGACAGTCTTTTTGAGACCCTTCCTAAACTGTTTTTTCAAGGTCCGTTGTGCCCACCTCTTGCTCTTCATTCATATGTGTATTTCCCAAGCCACTTGGGGCTCCAGGCTGTGTAACATAACCATTAGCCTCCTCCTATGACCCTCCTACAGTACCATCCCTAGATGTTATGACTGCCTGCCCAGCAATTATTCATCTCTCCCCTGTAGTACTTCCTTAATACAGCTGGAGCTGTGCCTGAAGAACTCTCTCAGCTCTTCCATATCTTGACACAGATATCAACCTGACACTGAAAAACCTGTAGTCACCTCAAAGGCAATCTTAACAAGGGTAGGGAGGCAACACGCTTTGTGATCCTGGTGACTCTGGCACACAACTATATGATCTTTCTCCAGCGCACACCATACTTCATTGGGGACTACCAACCACTTTCCTAGGGGCTACTCATTCAAACCACATTAACAGCCTTTATTTCTGAGACCTTAAAAAGAATACGACAAGGTTCTAAACCCTTGTACTTACATTTTTTTCCAGACATATGGGTTCATTATGAACCCCGGCAGCTCAGTCCAGCATGGCGGTCTGAACTGCCATATTATGTACACAGTGAGGGCCGCCTCTGGCGGCCCTCCTCCACCGCCAGGCTGCCGCCGACAGGCAGCCTGACAGTGGAGGGAATCATTTTCCGACAGGGCAGCGCTGCAAGCAGCGCTCCCCCTCGGATAATGATCCCTTCTGCCACCAGCCTTTCCCTGGCGGGTTCCTCTGCCAGTAAAAGGCTGGTGGAAGGGGTTCTCCTGGGCCCCCCTGGGGGCCCCTGCACTGCCCATTCACTTGGCATGGGCAGTGCAGAGGCCCCTGTGCAGTGCCCCATCGTGCAGGTCACTGCCCGATTTACTGGCAGTGATCTGCGTGATGGGTGCAGCTGCAACCGCCGCTGTCAATGTTAGGGCCTTTTTCCACGCTGGGCCGGCGGGTGGAAACACTGTTTCCGCCTGCCGGCCCAGTGGGGAAAACATTATTCGCCCGGGGGGGGGGGGGGGGTTAAGTCGCTCTGGCAGTCCACTATTGACTGCCAGAGCGGATCTCGGCAGTTTTAACCGCCGAGATCATAATGAGGGCCATAGTCAGGATTACGTGGGTTGTTGTGGCTGGAGAGCAGATTCACACTTCGGTGTCAGTTGGGGCTTACCTGGAGTTTCAGCTGCTACAACTCATACTAACCCTTTTGTACCCCTAACACCTCCTTTACTACCCCTGACATTCAGGGTATAGTAAAGGTATTATCAGGAGAAACATAGCCCTTTATGGGTTCCACAAGTCAATATTATTCAGATATCAATTAATCTTTCTGTATATTTTACCATCATTTTCAACCCTTGCTGTTTAGTACCTCAGGTGGTTAACTCACAAGGCTTGTTTTCTTACTGCTGGCTTACACTTTTATGTTTCACTGCTTAATATCCCTGCTTCATACCTAGGCTTGCTATCTGGAAGTCAGAGGTGTATATACAAACAGCTGTTTTGGTCGTTAACTTTTTGGGATAGAATAGGTACTAATAAAAAGCTGCTAATCAGCAACAGAAGGGGGTATTTGAATATATTATAACAGCATACTAAGTTATGTTATTTGATTGTGCTTAAAATTTGAAACTATGAGCCTTATTTAGTGTTCAGAGGATTTGGTTACTCCTTGACAAACAGGAAGGCTATGCCGTCCACTGTATTGCAAGTGCTATAGTTTATAATCCACTTGTAATACAATGGACAGGATATCTTTCATGTTTGTGATGGAGTAACCACCACCCCAGAACACTAAAAATCAGGCCCTTAGTGGATGATTTATAATTATTTCACACAGTGCAGCAAGCCACCTAGCTGAGCTGCGTGAAATGGAAAGGGCAGGAATGCATCATATTTAACATCATACTGCGCATTCCTATCCTTTCCTAGTGCTGGCACACAATGTGCTGCTTTGCACCAATGCGGACACCCTTGCACAATGGTGTAAGGGTGCCTCTGTTAGAGGCAGGATTGTTTTTATGGAGGAAGGGACAGCTTCCTGCACAAACACAATCCTCAGTGGTATTTTTCTCTTTCTAAGTGTGCTGCAGAATGCAACACACTTAGAAAGGGGAACCAACAAGGAGAAATAAAAATATTTTGCCTCATTGCCCCTGCCCTGGGAAGACATAGCATATTGACACATTCCCAAGTGTACCATTGTTGGTAAATCTGATAATGCGCCTAAATTCATGGCAGATGTGTGGGAACATCCATGCTCTGTCCATGGAACGGCTTCCTGGGGCAAAGTAACGCAAGGCATTTATTTGCGCTGCCTTAAAGTCCGCTAGATTTCTCAATCTCACTTGATAAATCTAACTAAGGCTTTGTGGTGGCCTTGAGTGCACAAAACCAATATAAATATGCACCCTAGTGTGGCATCAACCATAATACAGGAATATCAGTAATAATAGAAGGAATGCATTAAACTCTATTTAAAGATTGATTATTTGGAAACAGAAAACAAACTTTGTGCTGTTGTAGGGAGTCAACAGAGAATAATCCAAGACTGAATCAGGGGTGCAGAGTAGGCCCGTGCAGTGCAGGAGGGGATCCAACCCTTCTGTGTGGCTCAATTTGGCCCAAGACCAATTAATATTCAGGAAAAAGTGAGACTTAGGGGCCCCTCGTCACATTCTACAAGAGGGTCCCATCTTTTTCCGCTACTCTAGTGAATTGTATACATCATAAAAACTTGCAGAATGATTAGCTGACGTTTTGCAGGTTAGCACACACTTTAGATGTATCGCTGCCTGACAGCAAGGTGAAAAAGGAGCCAGTTGACCTATGCAGACGGCAGATGGCATATTTAAATCCCTAAAAGGACAAGCCAGCCTTCCATCAATAGGAGCTTAGCAAATATAGGGCCTGATTCTAACTTTGGAGGACGGTGTTAAACCGTCCCAAAAGTGGCGGATATACCACCTACCGTATTACGAGTCCATTATATCCTATGGAACTCGTAATACGGTAGGTGGTATATCCGCCACTTTTGGGATGGTTTAACACCGTCCTCCAAAGTTAGAATCAGGCCCATAGTATCATTTACTCATTAAGTACAACAATTGTAAAAAATACCACTTGCAAAAATGAAAGATTGTAAAGCAGTGATAAATTGAGATATAATGCAAGTTAGACTTTTATTATTACATGGCACAACATTACGTATTAATCATTAAAGGTATATTTAGTCATGTGCAATGTTCTTAAATGAACACAAATAGCAAACAGGAAAGGGCCAAATCAGCAATGCAATTCACACAAAACTTGGAAAAATGTATATCATAAATCAGAGAGTGATGGGAAAGACACAGTTGAGCACTAAGGCCTCATTCACAACAGTCTTAAATGTACTCTACCATAGCCTTGGTGAAAGTCAAGCAATCATTTGTACTGCAACAAACTCCCATAGAAAAGAATGGAGGCCGGGAATTAAAACAATATTGTGAAAAAGTCATCCTTTTGGGTCTGAACACCTCCAAATTGTTTGATTAATGCTGGTGGTTACTGACTCTGACTGTGCCCTGGGCACTGCTAACTAGTCTGAGGGCCAGTGCTGTGCTTAAAAGGTTTATGGAAATCAGACATAATTGGCTTTGACATCCTACCTATAAGGCCCTGGGATATGGTAGGGCATGCAGGTTTATGGACCTCAGTGGAGTTAAGACACCCATGGGTGCACTGCTGTGGTGTCTGGTGTCATTTTAAAGGCAGGCCTGCATTGCTGGCTGCTTTTACATTAAAAATGACCCCAAATTCGACTTTGGAATTAAAAGTACTTCCAAAGTCTTGAACTACCTTATTTATACTTGCAAGTCACCCCCAAGGTCTGCCCTATGTGCCGAAAGGGTTAGGTGCAGACGTAAATATAAGTAGGGACCTTATAAAAGATGGTTAATCACCATGGTGAGGCACAAACAGCAAAATTTGTTTTCCCCATTGCTGTTTATTTGCTCCATAGGCTAACATTGGGAGGCTTTATTTTGAAATAATAAAAGTCTGATTTCTGCTAGGAAAGAGCTGAATATACAATGTTTGGCATCACATTATTAGTTATAATAAATCCAACAACTTGCCAATGTTGCATTTATTATAACTAGTGCAGGGAAAAAGAACTATTTCTGAAAGTTACCAACCCAGAACTGCAGTGCCGCTTCCTGATTGGTCATCCTCTAGCAGCCTGAGCCAAGAACCCTAATGAGGTATGAAGTGGCCTGGGCTGAAACAATGGAAGCATCTGGCGGGAGGTGAACTTCTGCAGAAGATGACAGAGCAGGAACTAGGATTGGGGGGTCCAAACTGGTTTTCAAAGGAGGCAAAGCCACCTGGGACATAAACCATTTCCCATTTCCCCATTTCCTGCTCCCCTGGACTGATGGGAGCCCGAGTAATTAGATCAGGAGAGGGGCCGATGGGGGTTTGTTAGGAAAACTTAGCTACACCAGTGGGTGGGTTCAGCCAAATGCAACTTTAAGGAGAGATTTTCTCCATCTTGGATTTTGGAAGAATTATACTTTCTGGTATTGATTTTTGCCACTCTTTGCAGGAAGTGGTCACCCAAGAGAGTGGCACCCTGCACCCTATTGGCCAGGGGTGTACCCCTGCATGCCAACCCAGGGGGAAAGATAACTATGGAAGAGCTGCCCAGCACCTCAGATCCCTGCTGGAAGAAGATTAGAAGAAGGAGAACTGCCCGGCTGAACCCCTGGTCCACACCTGAAAGACTGCACCCACACGGACTGCGCAAGTTGCACACTCTGGGCTGTACCACTGAAAGTACTTTGCCTTGCTTCTAAAGATCCAGGAGAAGACACCCTGTAAACAACAGGTACAACAGATACAAAGGAGCCACTAAGAGTCATCAAGTCCTGCAAGACAAGCCCAGCTGACCAGCGTCCACTGGCCTTTTGAGGAGTCAGACCAGGTGCATTCTGGGCATTTTAGTGACAAGGAGAAATTCAGAGCTTCTGGAACCGTGGACCAAGTTTGTGGACACTGCAAGACCTCATGAAGAACTTCTGGAAGGAGATCCAGAAGTTTGGAGGAGTAATTGCAAAAACTCTCCATGACCGACTCATCAATGAGAGTCAAATCGGCAAAGTCGATCTGCAACCTAGCCTGAATTTCAAGTTGATCCTGCTGAAGCTCCAGAGATTTTCCCTGTCAGTGAGACTTCCAGGAGTTAACCAGGACCTAGCGCTGAGCTAGGCTGATGACCTTGCATGTCAAGCCGGCCTGAAGAAGAGGCTCATTCAAGAGAGAAAGGTCCAGAAAAAAAAAAAAGGGTTTCATTGCGAGTTTGGCAGTCCATGCACTGCCATGGCAGGGATGGCAGTCCAACCACCATCAACTTGGTGGTCAAACACTGTATTGCGAGTAATGCGTGCCTATGGAGAAAAGGTCACCGCGGTCCCGTCGATACCGCCAGGTAGAAGAGACTGCTGTGGTCACGAGGCAGCACCAACAGCCCAGCCCAGCAGAGCCTGTGTTTCCGCCGGACACATTATGAGATTGCACACCGCCAATGTGACTGTGGTGGTCCAAACACCACATCTCAGCATCCGGAAATGGAGAATATAATGGGAGCAACTCACCTGCAGGCAGCCTTACACATCCAGTGCTGTCATGGATACCATCAAACATGTCCTGCCGCTGCTCATCGAGGGCACCCAAAATCCAAGCCGCCATGGACTCAACTGACCATACATTCACACACCTACCTGTGTCATTACGCTCAACAACAGATTGTCACTCCGTCAGCCACATGAGATTGGGTCATGTTATGGGCACCAAGTACACTTGTCATTGTGTACACAGTCAGTCATTCACACAGAAGGATACATTCACAGCCATTAAACACCTCTTTTGGGTAGGTCACTCACACTGTACTGCAACACTACACAAAAACACCTCTGACCATCTCAGGAACAGGGCCAGTGAAGTGTACACAACATTGTGTCACACAACACCAACAACACTGCAACATCGCATCTACCGATACAACACACACACATTCCTCGGAGTTTCACTATAGGACTGCATAAGACGATTTGGCACTGCTTCCAAGAATGTTTATCTTGCATGAAAAATAAGAAATGGTATATTTCAGAAATTAGGATTTGTTCAGAACACAAGGCATGAGAAAGCTCCAGCCTTACAGGCACCCATCGGGGAAAACACGTGTTATCTGAAATTCAATAAAAGGGAGTGTTACCCAGAATATACAATACCCAGGCTGAAGTTCATAAAAAAGGAATGTTATCCTGAATACACTATACATACGCAAATAAAAGATACTTTGGCTGGAATCCATGCAAAAGAAGTGTTATTTCAAATGCAAAATACATTGGGGGTTATTCTAACTTTGGAGGAGTGTTAATCCGTCCCAAAAGTGACAGTAAAGTGACGGATATACCCCCAGCCGTATTACGAGTTCCATAGGATATAATGGACTCGTAATACGGCTGGTGGTAAATCCGTCACTTTTCCGTCACTTTTGGGACGGATTAACACCTCCTCCAAAGTTAGAATAACCCCCATTGTCTGGAATCCATACTAATAGGAAACTTATTCTGATTTATACAATTTACCAGCAAATAAATTATATTTTGGAAATAAGAATTGTCACAACTAAAGGAGTGAAGCAACTCTGTTTCTTGGTTTAATCAAAATGACCTGTGCAATATGTTTTGGTCATGAATTTCCAAATATGAACTCTGGATGAGCTGTATAAATTACAAGAAGAGTCTCAGTAAATATATGATGTATATAAATTGCTCAGAATTCATTAATTTCAGTGAATCTTAACAATTGACCTAAAGAAAAACAGGCACTCTTCCATAAACAACCACATTCCTCACTTTCCATGGACCGCTGTCACATTCAACACACATATGTATGGATGTGTCATGGAACACAAACACCACTCCCATTAAACAGCCCTGCAATGGAACCAAACATCATCAACATTGCAACACAATGGAAGGACAATGAGATGCACAATAGACAGAGAGACAAATATCCAAAGCTCACAATGCAAAGAATACCTATACAATAGAGATGGGGTCATCAGGAACACTCAGCGATGGATGCTGCACTGAGACACATTACACTTTGCACATGACCCTAAAGCAACATTCATACAGGAACTGGCTCTTGAGGTATCTCAGGGACAAACAATAGTAGAGCCAATGACATGCCTATCTGCACAATGTGGAAGTGAAAGTCAAGAAAGCAAATACTATTGTGACTGCATAGGAGAGACATCAAGCAGATGTAGCTGCAAGGTGCACACAGCAAATCCACACATGCTCAAGCAAATGCAAAGGAAGCTAGCACAATTGAACATCCTCCATGTCTGCACAAACAAAACTTGAGCTCCCACATATGAGATAAACGTACAATCCATATCAGGGGGATAAGTCTAACATCATAAATGCTGACATTAGACAACACAAGATGAAATACTTACCATACCAGAACACAATGCAGTGACACAATTGCATCAACACCTGTTGGACCTGGCAGGGTCATTCCCCAAACATTTTGTCTTCTCTTCCTAATTTTTCTGACCCTTTTTGGCTGACATTATGACTCTGGTCACTTTATCACTACTAATCAGTTCTAAATTGCATGTGCCGTCCCTTATAAAACTTGGTATGATGGGCTTACACCTGATTGGCGCATTTAATTTGCCGGTAAGTCCCTTGTACAGTGGTAGCTTGTAAATGAAATGCTACTAGTCGGCCTGCAGCACTGCTTGCGCCACATACAGAAGTAGCCTTTTAAAACTGTCTCAGCCCTGTTAGCGCAAGGCCTGTGTGTGCAGTTTACTGCCACAGGGACCTGGCATCTAAATCTACTTGCCAGGCCCAGAACTCCTCTTTTACTACATGAAAGTTACCCCTAATATTACCCCTAAATGATGCTAATTCAGTGCAAACAGAGAATAAATATGGGCCTTAGAGCCTTTTTTGCACATTCTTTGGATAAGTGATCAGTAAAGAGATTTTTTTATCCATTACGTAGACAGAACAGTAATCGATAAAGGGGTTAGTATAAAAATCACTGACATCCAATTATTAAAAGGCCTGCTTAATATATTTCAGTCACAGGATCATGTCTGCTCCATCCAATGCTAAGAAATTTTTCACAACTAGTCTAGTAAAAGCTGATTCTAGAGAGATCCAAATCTTGAGCCATAACAGTAATGGGGCAAGTTGGCCTGCATCAGTTAGATATTTGAAACCCACTTCCTCGAGGGGCATATTTAAAAAAGTGGTGCTACACACAGTGTAGCGCCACTTTTCTTGCACCCTTTAGCGCCCCCCTACCGCCACCATGTGTGCGCCGTATTTAAAATACGACACACCATGGCGCCGGGTGGGGGGTAATAGTGTTATTCTTTTTTACACAATTGATGTACTCTTCAGGAGTAACACAAAAATATTGACGCTACTCCTGCAGAGTACATAGGGGCCCATTGTATGCAATGGCATGCCCCCTTTTACCGCCTGTTCTGAGCAGGCATTTAAATTATTGAATAAAATGACACAAGGAAATCTGTTAGATTCCCTTGCGCCATTTTTTCGCCCCCCCCCAACAGTGAACAACCGCATTGCATACATTATGATTGGCGCAGGCATAATGTAGTGCAAAGGGTTACAAAGTGGCACATTGTGGTGCATTATGCCTCTTTCTGAACATGGCACCATGTTCTTGGCCTTCTAACCCCACATTAGCATACAAAAATTTGTAAGAGCTCATAAATATGCCGCTGAGTTTGGTATTGGTAAGATGCAGTTCACAAATCTATTTTCAATGGTCTGCAGCTGCTCAGCATTAGCATTGCCCCACATGCCAGAACCATAAAGCCCACAGGGATACCTTAGCTTTTGTATATGAGACCACTCTTTTACTGGCATAGATTCCTGGATTTTGTATTTTTGGCTCCAGTCACCATCATAAATGATTTGGAAAAATTGACACTTAGATCTAATTCGAGCATAAACGGAGTAAAAGACTCCAAGATTAATTGAAGCACGTTAGCTGTTTGTGAAAGGAATACCCCACCGTCCACATATAAAAGACAGGAGACTGGTCGAAGTCCGATTTGAGACATGTCCTTCCCTCTTTTGATTAGGTATTGATCTAGGGCACTGATGTAAAGAAGGAATAAAAATGTCCCCAGAATTCATCCTTGTCATACCGCTCTTTTTGAATTAATTGGAGCAGTACATTCCCCTTAACGACTGCAGCTTTTTTTAATTAAGATTATGCAAATGCAAATGCTTAAGTAAGTCAATAAGTGCTGGCTCAGCTGCCATAATAGTCATCATACTCCATAGTTGAGAAAGATTAACATTATCAAAAGCACAGTAGAGGTTCTTGAATGCTAGATGTATGGCGCCTCTCCTGGCTTTGACATGTTTCTTAACTATGAAAGAGTGGATGAGATGTTGCTCATCCGTGCCTATCCGAGGGCAGAAGCCATATTGGACTGGGGAAAGGATATTATGAAATTCAGTCCAAGTCTCTAAACAGCAAAGGAGACTACACCAAGTCTTTTTTCGGCATGCTATTTTTAATGGAGGTAGCCACTTCTTTTGTCTCTATAGAGGGACTTGTTACAGTTGTAGCAGACATGTGTCTTACAGTCTCTTGGGTTTTTCTATAAATAGTATTAGGGACATTTTCTGAGTCAAAGATTTTCAAGAAGTGTAATACCCAGGAATCAGCTGAGATTAGACGTTCTAATTCAGGACAATTATAATCTTTGAAAAAGGGTGATTCACCCTCCTTGGCTTCAGGGAGGCCACACACAGTCACTCTAACTCTAACTACTCTAACTATAACAGGTGAATTTCTATGGTTTTGTACATTTTATATATATATGTATTTTTGGCCCTTTTTTCCATAGGAAAAACATGTTTTGTTTTGCATAGAACTAATAAGCCAGTCACGTTTGCTTCTACGTGAAATGTTTTAGGTGATTCATTAAGTGGGGGCAGAAAAAAAGGGGGAGTCCTAACACATTTTCCTCCAAGCAATTCCCCATTGGAAATTTAGACATGACTACAGTCTCAACAGCTGGCCAGAATAACATTAGAGTGGTGGTGACTAGAGTGGTATAAAGTGGAGTGGTGCATAGTGGAATAGCTTGTAGCGTGCAGTGGAGTACTGTAGAGTGGAATGATATGGAGTGGAGTGGTGTAGATTGGAATGGCATAAAGTAGACTAGGGTATATAAGAGTGGCATAAAGTGGAGTGGCGTGCAGTGGAGTGGAATAGACTGGAATAGCATACAGTGGAGTGGTATACAGTGGAGTTGCATACAGTGGAATTGAGAAGATTAAATTGGTGTACAGTGTAGTGGCTTAGAGTGGAGTGCAGTGGAGTGGTGTAGACTGAAGTGGCATAGAGTTGAGTGGCACAGAGTGGAATAGTTACGAGTGAAATGGCATAGAATGGAGTGTAATAAACTGGAATAAAAGAGTAGAATGGCATAGAGCGGATTTGTGTACAATGGAATAGCATAGAGTGTATTAGCATGTAGTGGAATAGTGTACTGTTGTATGACATAGGCTGGAGTGGTGTGGAATTGAGTATTATAGAGTGGAGTGGCATTGAGTGGAGTGGGGTAGAGAACAGTCGCGTAGAGAGGAGTGGCAAAACATTGGAGTTGTGTTCAAGTGGACTAGCATATTGTAGAGTGGCATAGAGTGGAGTGGCATAGAGTGGAATAGCATAGAGTGGAATGGCATATAGTGGAGTTATCTACAGTGGAACAGTTTAGAGAGGATTGGCATAGAGTATAGTGGCATACAGTTGATTGGTGTAGACTGGAGCAGCTTAGAGTGGAGTGGCGTACAGTGTAATAAAGTACAGTGGTGCGGTGTACAGTGCATTGGCATAGAGTGGAGTGTGGTAGAGTGGACTGGCAAACAGTGTAATAGCATACAGTGGAAAGGTGCTGAGTGAAGTGCAGTGGTGTAGAGTAGACTGTTTTAGAGTGGAGTGAGGTACAGATTAGTGGTGTACAGAGGAATAGCATGGAGTGGAGTAGTACAGAGTGGAGTGGCGGACAGTGGGATAGCGTAAACGTGAATTGTTTAGAGTGGAGTGGCATAGAGTAGAGTAAATTGGCATAGATAGGAGTCGCATAGAGTGGAATAGCATAGAGTGCAGTGGTGTAGGGTGGAGTGACATAGAATGGTGTGGTATAGAGTGAAGTGAGGTACAGCGTAGTGCAGAACGGTGAAATAGTGAGTGGAGTGTCCTAGAGTGGAGTGGCAAAGAGTAGAGTGGTGTAGAGTGGAATACCATAGAGTGGAGTGGTGTAGAGTGGAGGGGGTAGAGTGTCGTAGGGCACAACAGTGTAGTGTATAATAGCGTTGAGTGGAGTGGTTTTGAGTGGAGTTCTGTACAGTGAAATAGCATACAGTGGAGTTGTGTACAGTAGAATAACACTGAGTAGTGGTGTGCAGTGAAGTGACATAGACTGGAGTGCCATAAAGTGGAACAGTGCAAAGTGTAGTAGCGTAGAGTTGAGTGGCGTAGAGACCAGAGCATAGCAGTGGAATGGTGTACAGTGTAATAGCATACAGTGGAGTGACGTAGAGTGGAGTGGTACAGAGTGGAGTGTCCTACAGTGGAATAGCATACAGTGGAGACATGTACACTGGATTTTCATGTAGTGGAGGGGCATAGAGAGGAATAACATAGAGTGTAGTATCATAGAGTGGAGTTGTGTATAGTGAAATAGCATAAAGTAGCATAGAGTGGAGGGGCATACAGTGGAGTGGTGTGGACTGGAGTGTCACAGAATGGAGCTGCGTGGAGTGTGATAGCATACTATAGGGTGGTGTAGAGTGGAGTGAGTTAGAGTGGAGTAGCATATAGTGGATTGGCATAGAGTGGAGTGGCGTATAGTGGAGTGATGTAAAGTGAAGTGGCGTAAGACTGCAATAGCGAAGGGTGAAGTGGCATAGACTGGTGTGACAGAAAGAGGAGTGGTGTAGAGTGAAGTGTGGTACTTGAAACAGATGTTGTGTGAAAGTAGGTGAACGGATATAGTTGTAATGTGGCATGAATATAGATTACTGATATAGATGTAATGTGACGAATATACATTATGAAGTGAAAATGTACATTTTTGGTATTATGTAGTAGTGTTAAAGTTATAAGTGTTAAAATACTTATGGCCTGGTCTCGATCTTGGTGGATTTACCACCAAACTGCTGCAGACTGAAGCAGACCATCAAGTTGGCGGTGTTCCAACCACTGTATTTAGATGTTATAACCTGCAGACGGTGTACTGGTGATGGTGTGCTGAGGGAGGGAGGACACTGTGGGACCCAGTAGACATAGGACAATGGCAGTGGGTATGGAATAGTGGTAAGTCACACATGCACACTATACCTTTGCCATATGTGTCCCCCTGCATCAAACATGACGGAACACACCACAAACATACCATTATCCATTGCCCTTCTACCAAAACAAAACATGTACATGCCCAAAACACACATTGCCATACATCCATGGCACAACATATGCACACTATTGATGTTGCAGCCACACACAACACAACCATAACAACCAACATAACTACACACTCATCTATACAAACACATGCACACACAAACACAACTATACACATCACAACAGTGACCACATATAACACTCTTCTGACTGTTGCATGCAGCAACCCACCACACAACACAACAGACACAACAACATCCATGCCATATGCAATGGCACACATGCTGACACAACCACATCACACACTATACCTCTCTACACCTCACCCAGCCAATTGCTTTGCACACATCAATACATGTACTGAGTCACACACACAACTCGATGCACAATATGACAGGTACATGTCCCCTTGCAATGTGCACACATGGACACAGTTGACAAGTGTAATTGCACCATCTTTGTGGTGCCAGCATTCATTTAGCCAATTAATACTGACCCCATAATGACAGTTGTGCATGTGTTCATGTGTGGTGTGTGTCAGTGTGTCCCCATCCGTGTCTGACAAAATTGTATCCCAAAGCGGGTTGCATACCTTCATGTCCTTCACCAGCAGTGACGAAGGGTCCTGTCCAGTCGTGTCCAGTCGGAAATGGAAGAAGAATCGGGAGAAAAGGTGAATTTTCACCCCTTTTCTCCCAATCCGCCAAGTCAGAAGTGGAGGTCGGACTGCCACTTTTTGCTTGGCACATCCATATCTGTTCAGTGGTAAGTGTGGCTGATATCTCACCATCAGTCACTCTTTCCTATGGTGCTGTGGTGGTGGATGGGATTCCTTGGTAGAGTTAGGCAGGTTAAAGTCTTTGGGATCGCCAACAGCTAAATACAGCTGACAGACCGTCATGGTGGGGGTGAGTTTTCAGTTGAAAAACCATTGGCAGGACCGTTGCCACCCACATCTAAATCAGGCCAAAAATTTGGATAATGTCATCAGTGATTTCATCAATGATGTCCTTTGAGATGTCATTGATGATGTCATAAGTGATGTCATAGAACATGCCATGAGTGATGTGAAATGTAAGGTCATAAGCAGTGCATGGCAGGGAGCAAGTTATTGTTACCTATATTAACTATAAAAGCTGAATTCCCATTGTTTTGTCAGTTGAAACCTTTATTGTTCTCACTGACACTTTTATCTAACTATAACATGACTGGAATCTTTGGCTTTTTCAGTACATTTCTACATTTTTTTACAAAGAAAAATACATCATTTTATCACACCTAACTATAACATTACCTCAGCCATTGCTTTTTTCAGTGAATTTCAAAGGATTTTTTTAAGCATGAACACATACATTTTTTAACTATACCTAACTATAACACTACTTTAATATTAGTTTTTTCAGTTTTTCAGCAAATTTCTGAATTTATTTTTCTTTTTACAAGAAAGCATATATTATGTAAACACACTTAACTAAAACATTACTTTAACCTTAGGTTTTTAAAGTGATTTTAATCTATACATGTTTTAAGTAAAATAAAAAACAATATAAAATATTCAAATACATAAGGTTAATTTTAAAAAAAGCATTATGTTGATTTTTAGTTTATATTTTTGGGGGGAATGCTGGATCCGCTGTGAGCCCAGTCCATACATATTTCCTGCTCCAGGCTCAGCGTGGGAACTGTGGATCTTTCGTGAATTTTAGCAACATTGAAAAACATAAATGGGCACTATTATGTTAATGTTTGAGGTAAGTGATGTAATAAAAAATAACATAGAAACATATATTCCAATAAGTAATTCTAGATTATAAGGTTGTTTTAATACATTTTTCTGGATTCGCTGTGGTGCTGCGACAGATTCGCGAATCCCATGTGACAGAGCAACAAATACATTTGATTGGTTGGAACACCTGCCAACCTCTTGTACAAGAAGTTCTTTCCCATTTCTTGTTATTTGGGTGTGTATGCTTACTCTTGACAATTCTGCAGCTCAGCTAGAAGTGTTTCCTTTTTCTGTTTTTTTTATTTATTAATCAACATGGAAAATGGCATCAGAAAGATAAAGGGAGCAGGAGGGAGAGCATCAGCAAGCTGAGAAAGAAAAACATACCTCGATAAAGGAATCCTTCGCAGAGCAGTTTTTCTCTATACCTTCTGGAGAAAAAAAAGTAATAGCAAAGTTTGGGAAATGCAACCTTTGTAACAAGGAACATTCAAGAGGAATATCCAAGAAATACTCCTGTGGGATGAGCATCTCTGTACTATCCATTCTCTACAATTGGTGGGGGCAGAGATCTAGAGAGATTCACCACATGCTTCAACATTGAGTGGTCAACTTCAGATTGCTCCCAGAGACCCAGTTCCTATGGCAGTAACTATCAATATTCCATCGGTGGTTTCCTAGATGCTCAAAGTTTCATCTTATTGCACTGGGTGTAATAACATAGATAGTGTGGGTGAACAATTGATGCCAGCTTTTATTCAGGCTGTCATTAGCCACCAATGTTATTGTTTTTTTTTAGAACACTGTTTGCAAAAGTATTGTGCATTTTTCAACTTTCTTTTTTCTAGGTATAGTTCATTGTATAAAAAATGTAAAAAATACCCAAAAAAACAAAACCAGTTCTGAAAATTCAAAAAAATGGTTCTTTCCAGAACCACCAATTTTGAGCTAAAGAAAGAAAAACTATGGCCCTCATTATGACATTGGCGGTAAATGCCGCTTACTGCCACGCTGACGGCTGCCAACATACTGCAATGATGGTGAATATCCGTTTGCCACATTGTGACACACACACACCAATCCAACAGAATACAGCCACATAAACAAATCCACCAGGCCAAAAGTCAGTGCAAAAGAGTGGCGGACCCAACACCCATACCATTACGCCAACAAATCAACGCCCATCACATTATGACCCATGAATCACCATGGTGGACATTCAACGGCGATAAACGATTGGCAGTACATACCGCTGTGCTCGGACTGGACATCCACATACAAAACAACACCACATTGGCCAATTCAAGCAACACACACCGGACACCCATACACACACCACACCTACACACCCACACCACTATAAAACACCCCCCCACATTAACCATAACCCTTTACAAATACAAATTATTGCCACCAGACTGACACCAAGACCACTGTGACATCTAGACACACACAGCACAAACACCCATACATCCCTCACGCACCCCACATCACTCACCCTACCACATTACTCAACACACTTTCACCAACACACTCCACACAACACCCATGTCCCCACAAAGGCAACCCCGTTTCACTTAAGAGGAGTTAAGGGTCATGGTGGAGAAAATTGTCAGGGCAGAGCCATAGCACTTTGGAGCACAGGTACAGCAGATATCCATTGCCAGGAAGATGAAGCTATGGTGGAGAATCGTGGACAGGGTGAACGCCGTGGGACAGCACCCAAGAACAAGGAATGACATCAGGAAGAGGTGGAATGACCTATGGGGTAAGGTATGTTCCATAGCAGCAAGGCACCAGCTCGCCATACAGAGGACTGCCGGTGGACCCCCACCTCCTCCCCACAGCTCACAGCATGGGAGGAAGAAATCTTGGCAATACTGCATCCTAAGGGACTCGCTGGAGTAGCCGGAGGACTGGACACTGTTAAGTCTACATTTACTACTTATCACCCCCCCATACCTGCATGCCATCTCACCCCCTCACTCTCATCACTCCACTCCACTCCACCCCACATACTACACCTACACATATGACTAACCCCAATGCCAGGCCCTGCATGAGATACAAATGCATGGACAGCCCTCCCAGCCCTATATGGACATCCATCACAAAAGCATGCACAGCATAGGGAAACTAACAATCCCACAATACATCACCATACACAAGCAAAAGTAGGCAGGGCAACACCAACGATAGAGGGGAAGCCAGGGATGTACAAATGTTATACACATTAAGCATAATACATCACTTACTTCCCCACAGGTACCCCAGCCAATGTCAGTGGAGAGGAGGTGCCACGACTATCCAGTCCTCCAACAGAAGATGCCCCCAGTGATGACAGTAACTCTAGACTTCTGGATCTGGATGAGCTACATGGCCCATCAGGGACCACTAGACGGCCAGTCACCCAAGCCCACTCACAGACCACCACAGAGCCTCCCCTTCAGTATCCCACACCACAGCACCCACCCAGCGTACCCAAACCTCTGTCCTCAGGACACATCAATCAGCAGTGTGCCCACCTGTACAGGGACCCCAGGCCACATCTCATACCCAAGACAATCATGGACCTGGGGTCAGTGGCAGTAGACACACTGTTCAGGGGACAGGTGCACAGGCCAACGGGGACACTGGGAGGACGTCTGTGCACCAGGGGAAGGACTGGACCAGGGAACCGACTATCCAGGAGGAACTCTCAGAGATCCTGGGAGCCTACCAACATTCCCTGGACATGATGAGCCAGATCCTTGACAACATGCAGGAGAACAGTGGAATGCAGGAGGAACACTATTAGTGTATCAGGGATGAGTTGTAGGCCATTAACACCACCCTGATCTCCATAGCAGGGGTGCTGGCAGATACAGCCAACATCATGAGGGAGGCAACAGCTCACCAGCGGGCCCCTACCACTAGCCAGTCCATAGACCAGTCCTCCATTGCCACTAGTGGGCAGGAGGCCCCATCACAGGACCCACAGGCCACCAGCATCCGTCCCCCTGCAGAAGGTGAACCACCCCACAAACATTCCCTGTGACCCAGACAGAAGCCAGAGACACTTGCCAAGACCACCGCCAGGAAAAGAGACTCTCCTGATTGTCCCCCTTGTGTCCCACTTAGTCACCTTGTCCACTTTGAACTGCATTTGCTTCCCTTCCAATGTCCCCATGGACACTGTACCCGTGCTACAAAAAGACTGGAACATTAACCTGAACTTTCCTCCATCATCACCCCATTCCATTGCACTTTTCCCTCAATTTCTTAGCTCTACAATAAACACCCTTGAACACAACTCGACTACAAGTATTTTATGTGTTGGAAATGTGTACTTATGGAAACAGTCACATCCAATGCAAATGAACTGTACACTGTGAGAGCATAGAAACAATGACCTGTAGCTGGCTGTAGTCAGCACATCAGCACACAGTTGTTATATCACCAACAGCTGTAAAATGAGAAACCGTAGCTGATAGTAAGTAGAGATAAAAGGAAGTTAATGCCATCATGCTATAGCCACACAGAATACACAAATAGTAATAGGAATGTGCAGTTGCACTGTCCCATCTGTGTGTCAATGGAAGTACTGATGGATAACTGATGTTCTGTTGTCCTCATCCTCAGACTCTTCATCCTCACTGTCATCAGGGTCTACTGCTGCCACAGGGGCATCTCCAGTCTTCTCTTCCTGCAGAAAGGGTACATGGTGTTTGAGGGCCAGGTTGTGCAACATGGAGCATGCCACTACTATCTGGCAGACCTTCTCAGGTGAGTAGCACAGGGATCCACCTGTGGGATGGAGGCACCTTAACCTGGCCTTCAGGAGGCCCAAGGTCCTTTCGCTAATCCATCTGGGTCACCCAGGTGCCTCGGTATAACGTTCCTCTTCCTGTGTCCTGGCATTCTTCACAGGGGTTAGCAGCCACGATAGGTTTGGGTAGCCAGAGTCACCTGCAAGTATTGAAGGAGCACATTTAGCCGCACACAAGCCTATGGAGTTAACACCAGAGGCATACAGTAACATACAGTAGGTAGGGACCAAGCCTCACCTATTGGCCTCACCCTGTGCCTCTGTAGTTGGGCCATCACATTTGGGATGCTGCTATTCCTCAGAACAAAGGCATCATGCACCGACCCAGGATACTTAGCATTGACGTGGGAGATTTAGTGGTCCGCCAGGCACACCATCTGTACATTCAGTGAGTGTTCCCTCCCCTAAACACCTGTTCATTCTTCCGGGGTGGGGGGAACAAACGCTTTATGTGTACCATCAATCGTCCCTATAATATTGGGGATATGTCCCACTGCATAGAATACGGCCTTCACAGTGGCCATATCGTCCACCTGGGGGAAAGCAATGTAGCTGCGCATGTGTTTTACCAGGTCAGACAACACTCTTGCCTGCACCATTGAGAACATTGGCTGTGACATTCCTGCTGCCAAGCCCACTGTCACCTGGAAAGAACCTGTTGCCAGGAAATGGAGCACTGATAGCACTTGTACAAGAGGGGGGATCCCAGTTGGATGACGGATAGATAAGATCAGTTCAGGCTCCAATAGGGCACACAGCTCTGTGATTGTGGCCCTGTCTTGTCTATAAGTGAGGATAATGTGCCTGTCCTCCAGTGTAACCAAGTCCACCAGGGATCTGTACACGGGGTATGTCTCCACATCCTATTCATCTGCAGCGGTTGGTATCTAAGGGACACAAGAGTGAGTAGGCTGTCACAATTGGAACAATGAAACCACAACTATAGTCCACATGGTGCACTTATGTATTGGGACAGTGTTAATGGGGAAGTATGTGCCAATGTAATCTGTGGCGCAGTAATTGTGGATATGGCTCCCCCCCCCTGAAATGGTGACCGGCTGTCCAGTATGTAGCTATGTGTGTGCCAATGGTGATGAAAACGGGTATGGTGAACCATTTGTGTGACAGACTGGACTGTTTGTTTAATGGTGTTCTCCTGTCTGCATTGCCTCTGCAGGTCAGCGCCCATCAAAAGAAGGAAATATGGCATGCCATTACCAAGGACGTGCGGACCATAGGGGTCAATGGCAGGCGGAGCATCCACTGTCAGAAACAGTGGGAGGAGCTTAGACGTTGGGCATGGAAGACCGCGGAGGCCCAGCTGGGGATGGCCTCCCAACGAGGAAGGTGTGCCCATCGGACCCTGACACCCTGATGGCCTGCATGGCGGTGGCCTACCCTGAGCTGGATGGGCGCTTGAGGGAATCACAGCAGCCACAAGGGGGTGAGTACAGTGGGTATCATTACATATGTTGGCTGGTGGGGTGGTGTCCGGGTGGTGGATGTGTGCTTGTGGGTGCTCCTATGGCCAGGCCAGACATTGCAGCATAGATCCTCTGAAGGGTAATGGGTGCATGGCAAGTACAGGTAACCTAGCTTGTTAGCAGTCCATTTCAGATAGGGCATCATGGGTCTCAGGAGTGCGGCAGTTGGCAGTGTGTGGTCCTCATCTTGCCTTAGTGACTAGCCATGTTACTGGCAGTGCAATGCATAGTGCTTAAGCTTGTTCCCTGTGTGTGAAGGTGATGTATATGCCAACTGTGGTGTTGGTGCAATCATTGACCCAGTGTATCCTTTGTTTCTCTCCCCCCTTTCTTGTTTTGTCATCTTGTCCTTGTGTGCATTAGCATCATCTGGTGGAGGAGCAGGGGCACCAGTGACTGAGGGAGCTGCATCCCACAGGACCCAGGAGGCAGAGTCCACCGACACCCAGGGAACCAGTGGGACGGAGGGCGAGGTGAACACCACGGCAGAGACTGGAGGAGATAACACAGACTCTGATACCTTCTCCGATGGGAGCTCTCTGGTGGTGGCGGACACCTCAGTGACCACCCCAGCTGCAGGTACAGCTGCCTCCCTGTACTAGCACCGCCCTCCCAGCAGCCCTTCAGCGAGTTGCCCGTGCTTGTTCACCCAGGAGGGTGGACATCTCCTTCGCCCCAGGCACCTCAGGCCCTGCCCCAGTAAGCCCTGCTGCCCTGTTTGAGGAGGCTATTGACTTCCTGAGATCCATCTCTGTAAGGCAATCAACCATTGTGAATGCCATCCATGGGCTGGCATCCCAGATGATGCAATGCAATGCACTTCTGGAGGGCATTCACAATGTATTGGCATTCCAACAGAGATCGATTCAGGCTCTGGCCTCCTCCCTGATGGCAGCCATTGTCCCTGTTTCTACTGTCCCCCCTCCAACTACCACTTCCCAGTCCCATTCTCCTCAACCCCAACCCATCCTAGGCACACATACAGACGAGCATGCACACAAGACAACCCCCAAGAGTGGCACAGGCAAACACAAGTACCACACTTAATCACACAAACACTCACACAAACACCGTACAGTTGCAGACACAAAAACATCCACTGCCTCCACTGTCTCCCCTTCCTCCTCCTCCTCCTCCACCTCCTTCCCAGTCATGTCCACACTCACTCCTGAATGCACTACATCAACATCCACCACCAGCATCACCACACCAAGCAGCACACACACCTCACTAGCAGACACTTCCACAACAGCCATGCATGCCTCCCCTCTGTCCTCCCCTCTGTCCTCTCCTACTCTGTCTGTCGCCCCCTCCTAAAGGACACAAACACTCACACACCCAACAGCCATCCACCTCACATCAGCATACAGCCCAGGCACCTGCACCCAATTCAAGCAGACACACACCTCCTACAACCACTCCCTCTACCTCCACTCCCATCACTCCTACCTCCTCCTGCCCCACAGTCCCTGAAAAGCTTTTCCTTGCCCAACTTGACCTCTTCCCTCCCCCTGCTCCCCGTCCTGCCCATATGAGCAGGGTACCAAAGACCCAGCCCAGCACCTCAGCCAAACAGTCCACGGGCACAATGGTGGCACCACCTACTCATGGTGGTAAGGATACCACACCTCCATCAAAGAAGGGGAAGGAGCCTGCACCTCCATCGAAGAAGGGGAAGAAGCCATCCAACCCTGCCAGGAAGGGTAAGGAATCCGCACCTCATGTAATGGAGGATACAAAGCCCTCTCCTCCAGCAGAGGCTGTCAGGGTAACACCTCCACCACCACCAACTGTCACGGGCCCCCACCACCAGCTGAGGATGTGTAGCCATCACCAACTGCAGAGACTGCCCAGGAGGCACCTCCATCTACCACCACACTGCAGCCATCAGCGACTGCAGAGGCTGCCCAGCAGGCACCTCCATTCACCACCACACTGCAGCCATCACCAACTGCAGAGGCTACCCAGGAGGCACCTCCATCCGCCAACACACTGCAGCTGTCACCGCCAGCAGACGCCATGTAGGCCACCCTCCATGGGCTGCTGTACGAAGGGCTCCCTTCAGAACCAGTGGGCAAATCACCCACCTGAGAGAATGTGGCCTTGCACTCCCCAGGACAGAGCAATGGGCATGTTGCCTCCTCCAGAACCAGTGGGCAAGTCACCCACCTGAGAGACTTTGGCCTTTCACTCCCCAGGACAGGGAAATGGGCATGTTGCCCCATCCAGAACCAATAGGCAAGTCGCCCCCCTGAGAGACTGTGGCCTTGCACTCCCCAGGAAAGGGAAATGGACATGTTGCCCCCTCCAGAACCAGTGGGCTTGTCATCCACCTGAGAGACTGTGGCCTTTCACTCCTGAGGATAGGGAAATGGGCATGTTGCCCCCTTCAGAACCAGTGGGCAAGCAAGTCACCCACCTGAGAGACTATGGGCCTTCACTCCCCAGGACAAGGAAATGGGCATGTTGCCCCTTCCAGAACCAGTGGACAAGTCACCCACCTGAGAGACTGTGGCCTTGCACTCCCCAGGACAGAGCAATGGGCATGTTGCCCCATCCAGTGAGCAAGTCACCCACCTGAGAGACTGTGGCCTTGCACTCCCTTGGACAGGGAAATGGGCATGTTGCCCCCTCCAGAATCAGTGGGCTTGTCACCCACCTGAGAGACTGTGGCCTTGTACTCCCCAGGACAGAGACATGGTCACAGAGCCCCCTCCAGAGCCAGTGGGCTTGTTCCTGCATCTGGATGAGGTGTCCCCCCCAACCCCTGAGGTGGCTGCCCATTTGCAAACTGATGCCCCTGCAGAGTTCTATCCGGATGAAGTCAGGATTCAAGTTGGGCCTTAGTCTGTGCCCTGTGGCCATGTGGGCCCTTTGAACAATGGACTGGGCAGTGTCCTTTTGTGTACATGTGTACATACCTGTTTCATTGACATATCAATATATATTTGAATACAATCACTTTCGTCCATTTCTGTTGTCCTTGCATTATTCTGGCATGCATCGGGGGCAAATTATTTTTCGTGTGCAGCTGGACGTGTGTATGGTGTGTGTGTGTTGGGTGTGTGTTGTGTGTGTAAGTGTCACTCTCGTTTTCCCCCTCCTTCCCTTGTGTGCCAGGTGGCTGTGCTCACCCTCGTCGTCTTCGTAGGTGTTCCAGGTGGAGCATAACGTAGAAGATCATCGGGAAAACTTGCGGTTCGGGTTCCATGGCGGCATTGTTCTTCCCTGTGTCTCTGATGGTGAGTCCTTTCTTTTCTGTGATGAGTTTCCACCAGGCTTTTGAGGGCCTTGGTACCGCTCCTGAAAAGGTGGCAGTTTGTAGTGCCTTAATATGGTGGGTGGTACTTTGTCTTCCGCCTGCCTGTTGGCAGCTACCGCCATGGTGAGTGTTTTTTCCACCCTGGCGGTTGGTGTGGTACATTGGCTGTCTATGGGAGTTCTCACCGCCATGGTCATAATTTAGCAGTAATTACCGCCAGCCTGTTGGCGGTATTACCGTCACTTTATCACTCACCACCAGGGCTGTAATGAGGGCCTATATGTTGTATGTTAGTTTGTCAATGCATGAATAATTGCTGCCATATTTCTACATGTATGTCAATGTGATTGTGATGGATTTAGAAAATGAGCATTGTGGGCTAGATTTACTAACATTTTCCTTCATGGTTGCTCCACTTTTGTGGTGCATTTATGATGCACAATGCTAGTAGATATTTACAAAGCCACACAAGCGGTAATCAGTGCCACCATGTGTGGCTTTGTAGAATCAAATGTATTGCAATGTAGCAACTTGTGCTGAATTGTGTTACATTTCTTTGTGGGAGGTGCTCCATGGGTGGAACATGGGCGTTCCGATGCATCCACCCAAGGACTTCACATGATCCCGGATTTACAGAGGTTTGTAAATCTGGGATTGAATGAAATTGCTACACCTCCCAAGGAATGCCATAACAAAATGAAAAATCTTGTTTTTCACCTAGCTATTTCCTTTTTCTATGTGTGGTGCAGACTGCAGCACACATAGAAACAGGAAATGCTTCAAGAGATGTTTTTATGTGCAGAAGGCTATCCCTTTCTTCACAAAAACAATTCTTGTAACACAGGCATCCTTATCGTGGTGCAAGGGTGCCTGCATTGGCGGTAGGCTGTCTGAGGTGGACCAGCTCTATGAGAGAGCAGAAGTACCCCAAATCTTAGTAGATATGGTGCATTTCTGCTCTCTTCCTTTGACACAGTGCACTACAGCAAGTTTCCTTGCTACAATGCGTTGCATGAAAGATTAGTAAATCACGACCAATATCAATAATGAACTTGTATTAACATTGTACTATGTACTCATGCACATCAGTAATGGGAAACATAAAATAATATTTACCAAGCTATGGTTGACTAACCCATGCAGCCCAGCATAGCTTGATAAATTTAGAGTAAAGTAGGGCAACCAAGGTTGTTGCCTTGCATTATTCTGGCCCAAGGAGTTGTTACATGGGTGAAAAATGGGTGAATTATAATTACAACCATGTCTTTTCCTACACTTCCAATGTTAGCATTAGTGGTACTCTTGCAAACGTATCAAATTACTATGTTACCCCAGGGTAGGTTTAGAAAGGATTGCTCTTTGTTTTTTTTCTTTGTGTATGGGTGCTACATTGTGCAGGACCCATATAAGGACAAAGACCCTGTGAGGATTGTTTGTGTACAGTAAGGTCTTCCTTACAACATGCAAATAATCCTTTGAGTAGCACAGGCACCCTTCTACCATGCTGAAAGGGTACCTGTGTTGCTATTATATAGACGTTTGTATGATCATGTAGACATAGAGCTATAATGGGTTCTAAAATTAGAAATAGAGTACCTTTATCTCCTCTACCCTTTACATAGTGTATTAATCAAAGGTGACTAACTGAGATTGACAATTATTGTCCACACTTTGCATGTGTACTATCTAAATAGTCATATATTTCAATGCATAGGAAAATGTATTTAAAGCCCAATGTACATTCAAAAAACAAGTTCTCAGAGAGGGTTTCAGCATTAATGCATTTATTCTTCAAAATAGAAGAACCAAAATATGCACAACATTGGTAACATTTTAATAAAATATTTGTCATCATTCAACTATAGGTAAAATGTTTTTAATGTAAACAAAAACATGAAGTCTGCTCATAGCAGACTAATATGCATAAACTCCATTTATACACCACTACTAGTCACACTTCCATGTTCTAATCATTAGAACAATATGTTCTGAAGTATAAATCCACAACAGAAAAATAATTATTTTGAGGAACATGAGGCCTAAAGTGGCCATCACTATTGACAGGCCACTTGCCAACTTTTTTCTAAATAATCAATACTTTCTCCTATATGTAATGTTCAATCTTGTTTAGAACTTTGGTTGAAAGAAACTGAGGCATGAGTTTGGCAATTTCCAAGGTAATTTCACTTTGCATGTAAGAGAAGTGCCATTACACTCTATCTATGCAGAAACTGTTTATAGATACATTATGTAGTGACCTGACCTAATGCTCAGTTCCTGATGGAAAATGATGACAACTGTAGTGTATGTTTTACCCCCTATAGAAATCTGGCCTGCTTTGAAGTTTGAAATTTCAGTAGTTATGTTACTACCATCTGGTCTACACAGGTATAGCATTAATAGTACATGTCTAGTGCTATTCTGAACATTTGTAGATGATAATAATTCTGCTTTACAGTATACACATTTATTATTTTGAAAAGCTATTCTTGAATAACTTTTCAAAACTAAGAGGCATATTGAAGAAAAATGGAGCTGCACACAGTACAGCACCACTTTTCCTGCACCCCTTAGCACCACCTAACTCCACCATGTGTGAGCCATAATTAAAATAATGTGCGCCATAGTGGTAGTTAGGGGACTAGTGTGAGAATTTTTTACGCTTGTCTGGTGCTTTGCAGGATTAGCATAAACAATTCTGATGCAAATCCTGCCAAGCACCCAGGAGCCCATTGTTACCAAAGGAATCCTCCTTTTAACGCCTGCTCTGAGCAGGCATTAAAAGTGCTGAAAAAAATAGCACATGGAAAGATCTTAGATTTCCTTGCAGCATTATTTTTTTGCCCCCCCCCCCTTTGCATGCATTACGCCTGGTGTAGGCATAATGTTATGCAAAGGGCAACAAAGTGGCGCAATCAATGTATTGTGCCACTTTGTAATTATGGTGCAGTGTTTTGGCCTTCTAACGCCACATTAGCGGAAACAAGTGATGCTAATGTGGTGTTAGAATGCTGCCTGGGGCTCTTAAATGTGCCCCTAACTCTTTAATCTGGGATCTTCTGTCTTCCTGTGTGAGTAGTTGTGGCATATTTGCATTTTTGACATTCAAGTTGCCATGAGTAGTTTATTCCAAAAAGTTCATTTATTAATAAACCCTCATTTTCTACAATTGCTAACATAACCATTAGAAATGCTTGAGCATCTTGATTTTTGATAGTAAATTGAATTGTCACCAGTACATTTAACTGCACAATCATGTATACTTGTTTAGGACTGGCAGGCATCTTTATGTTTTTTTGTATCGTTCTTCGTAAACTTAAAATTGCTCTACATAATGCCTTATCCTTGTTTGCCACAATTCCTCCTATTTCTGACTTGAGTACAAAAAGAATATTAAGGACTACATTGCAATAGCAGTTAACCCCATACACATTAGGGAAGTGATGTCCAATATTTTTTTTGCATTTTCTTGTTTAATATTACTTTTTACTTTTTGATAGGCTCTTTTGTTAAACTGTTCAATTGTGGCTCATCTATTTCATTACTAACTTTACACAGTTTATGTTTCATACATGGATTGTTTAAAAAAAATTAGGTATTGACCCAGATGAGGACAAATACACTTCTCAAATGATTATGCTTTTTGAAACGTGAGCTATCTGCACTTATTTTGCTGTCATCAAAATCTACTAGATGCAGTCCAGGAAGTGATCTAACCCATCACAATACAACATAACACATACCTTCCATCAATACTTTTTGCCCTACAATTATAAGTGCAGCATCTAGAATAATCCTTGAGATTTATGAATGGTAAACATAGAGGAAATTGTTCTCCACATACATACAAATCTTTGACTAAGAAAAACCTAGCACAACACCTACCAATTTTTTTGGCTTGTCTATGCGGTCAGATTGCATCAAAATGTACTCAGAACTCTGGCCCATATTTATACTCTGTGCTGAATTTGCGTAATTGTTTTTACGCAAATTCGGCGCAAACTAACTTCATATTTATATTTTGATGCTAGACACATCAAGTGTCTTGGAGTTTGCACCATTTTTTGGATGCATGAACATCAATGAGATGCAAGGTAGGCGTTCACATCCAACAAATGGTGCTATCCCCATAGCCCAATATTTATGCCCCGTGGTAAAATGACGCACTGGTGGGAGGAGGGGCTGAATAAAGGATCAAAGCTTGCTTTGCACCATTATATAACACCTGGGTCAGACCAGGTATTAGGGGACCTGTGGACCCATTTCCATGGTTAAACACCACAGAAATGGGTCCACAGGTGACCTTCCCATGCCCCAGGAATACCCCCTCCCCCACCAGAGGGACACTGGAGGATTGGTGACCTCATCCCAGGTAAGTAGGGCAAACATTGATAAGTATGGTTTTAATTTTCTTTCAGAGTGCCAATGGGGGACCTAACATGGGGCCCGTGCATGGCACAGGGTGCAATGGCCATGTCCAGAGGACACTTGTCCCCTGTTCTGGCCATTGGGGTGGTGGGCATGACTCCTGTCTTTCCTAAGACAGGATTCATGTTTTTGGTGGTTGTGCACCAGGAAAGGCGCTAGTCTAGTATTTTGTTTGCCTCTAACCAGGCTAGTGTCATTCTCTGATGCTCAACACCCTCCTTCCTTACCGCCACCCCCACCCGGCTAGCGTCTCCTTCTGAGAGGCTAGCCTAAGTTTAGCGCCGGCTTGCGCCATTCTTTTTATATGCGCCTGACTGGCCCTGTGGAATGGCACAAGCCGACGCTATCAAAACTGCATTTGCACAGTTTTGCGGAAAAAAGTATAAATCTGGGCCTCTGTTTTATTGGGATATGTGATAAAGTCCACAGTGTTTCCCATAACACCATTCACTAAATCCTCCACAATGTTCAAATTACGATGCAAAATAATTCTACATTTTCTACAGAGGCTAATATTTTTCCCTAAACCTGCTGTTTTAGACACTGATTTTTTCATTCCCAGTTTTTGCGTGTCCACTAACATATAGAAATGTGGGCCTGAATGTGCATCATGAACATTGACAAACATCATGCAAAAATCTGTGAACTACTGATGCAGTTATTTCCTGATAAAGCTGAAGTTGCTGTTCATTTAGTTGACCAACAACTCATCCAGGTATATAGTTTGAACATTCATCTGGTCCATGAAGTTCTGTACCGCATTCATTGCAATTGCTGCTCTGTTTTTGATAATGGGCTGGCCAAGTGGATCTTGACTCTGAGATTCTGAACTTTGGCTACCTTGTGAACTATCATTTGCAGTCTGAGCTGCTGCAGACTTCTCTTGTTGAATCTCTTCATTCAACATTTTCAAATAATTAGGAAGCACAGAACATTCAATCTAACCTTTTATTGCATTGAAAGCATTTTCATATTAGTCATAATCGTGTAACAGTTCTTGTTCATGATGCCAAGTCTTAAAGAGTAGGAGAAGAGCCAAATAAAATAACTCTGTAATCAACAGGTTGACAATGTAGGTGCCAGTGTGTACAAGTCTAAATATATATGTGTATGTTTCTATATGCCAATCTGTAAATGTGTATGTATCTCTGTCTAGTGGTTGAGTCACCGTGTGTTTGGGTGTCTGAGTGTTTTAGTGTGGATGCAAACATTAATCTACACAATTGTCTGACCATGTCTGTGAGTTAGCATATATGATGTGTGTATGTGTGTGTGTGACTTTACCTAAACAGCTGTAGTAGTTCCTGTTACTATGAGTCTGCAGGTGGGTCTGTGTGTGTGTGTGTGTGTGTGTGTTTGAGCTATGAAAGTTCATGTAAGTGAGTGATGTTATTTTGCACAGGAGAAGGATTGTCCACAGGCTTTGGGACTCCCCTTACCAAGTACCATTGTCATTGTAAAGGACATTGAAGCTGAGTGACCCCCCGACCCAAAGCCTATTTACACTCTTGAAACCCCATCCCCAGGGCTAAACTTTGTTTTTGTTTTTTAATTATGGGGGCAAACTGTCCCCTCCCAAAGCCTCATTAGACCCTGGGAACTCCACCCCGGGACCCTTTTTTTAAAGAGAAGGTTGACTATTTAGCCCTCTCACCAAGCCTTGTTAGGCACTGTTGATCCCATCCCCCAATTCCACTAGTTAAAATTAAGGGGAGGGGGACACTTGGCCCCTCCCTGGACCAATTTGTGCCCCAGGGACCCCATCCCCAGGCTCCAGCACATTTTGTAGGAGTAGGGTGCATGGGGCCCCCACACGGGTCAATTCTGGCCTTTGGCACCACATCCCTTGGCCCTAGTAGCATATTTAAGGGGGGAGGTGGCACATTGCACCCTCCTCTGGCCAATTTCAGCCCTGAGTACCCCATCCCCAGCATCCAGCACCACATTCAAGGGGGAGGAGGTCACAGGATCTCCCTTCCCGGGACACTTCTCCCTGTGGACCCCATCCCCTGGGGCCCACCAACACACTTAAGGCAGATGGTGCATACAACTTCCCTCCTTGGGCCGATTTTGTGAAATAGTGCATTTTTGTTTGGAGAAGGCATTGTGCCTCTCTTTCTGGGCCACTTTTTACCCTGAGACTCCCAGCCCGCAGGGCCCACCAGCATATTTAATGGGAGAGGGCAGGCATTCCCAAGTCTGATTTCGGGCGCAGGGATCCTATCTCCTGAGGCCTGGCCAATAAAGGGTAGGTGTACTGGTGCCCACCCATGCCACCCACCACACTTTTGTTGGGGGCTGTGGGGGGGCCCCTGATGCCCCAGTGGCCCCAACCTGCTCTACATAACCAGCAGGGGGCGGCATTGCTCCTGCCCACAGAGAGCAGGTAAAAATGCTGCTCCCTGGGGTGGGAGCAAAATTTAGATCTGTTTCACTGCCCACATCGCTGCAGGGCCAGAATTGGCCAGGGAGGGGAGCTGCGAGCCCCCTCCCCTTTTACTACAAGACCACGCCCTGGGATATGTGGTCCCTGAGCCAAAAGCAGCACGGGGAGGGTGGACACATGCTCCTCCCCCTTTACTAGATGGCTGGGCCAGAGGGATGAGTCCTCAGAGCCAAAATTGTCCCCCCTCCCTTTTTCCCAATTCAGCCGGGCCACAGGAGATGGGATCCCTAGGAGGGAAAGCAGCCAGGTGGGGGGGCATGTGCCCCCCTCCTCTTTACCAATGTGGCTGGGACAAAGGAGATGGGGTCCCTAGGGCCAAAATTGCCCTTGGGGGACACATGTGCCCTCTCCCCAAACTAGAAATATCCCCAGGGACCTGGCCCACCCAAGGGACTTAAAAAAAGCATGGGAGACTGTAACAATAGATTTGACAATCATCCATCGTAGTGTGTTAGTTTTAATCTAGCATTTAGTATATTTTTTTTACTTCAGTAATGTCACTTCCTTCACAGTTATCAGTGTCAAAGATCAAGTGATGTTACTTCTTATGATGTCGTCATGGGTGAAAGGGTATATGATGTCACTTGCATGTTCCTTTTGATCTAATGACATCCATGTGCACATCCTTCTTCCTGTGTTGGCTTGCCCCTTCGTCTTTAGTGATCATGGATTATTTGACTCACTTTGAGTTGCCTACCCCTTGCTAAATTGTAAGGCTGCTGGACTACATTTTTACTTACATAATAACAATGTGAAACCCTCTGACTGTTTCAAAGCTCACATTCAGAAGTGATAAAGTCTCCCTTTTCACCTCTGCAATTTCTCGATAGCATGCTTCAGCATGGGATGCGCATCTTTGTTTACAATGCATAATTGCCAGGGGACAGGTTTGCAAGGCTGAGCAGGATTAGCCTTTCAAAGAAGAACTGCCTGCCATGAAATGAATTCATGATCACATGGTGAACAAACAGCTTTATAAATTCCAGAGTTGTTGATTTCTCTATTGAAAACCACCGGAAAGCAGGGAATCCAGCAAAATTGATATACTCATGGAAATACAATTTGCTCTTTTCATGGAGGGAAAGCATTTCACCTCAGATTGTTTGTCCAAAAACAAACAGAATAAACATAAAACCAGATCTGCATCCTTCAGGCAGCAGATTTTGCAATTGGTGCACACTAGTGTTAATTTTACATCGGGACACAGTCAGTGATGCAGTCTTCGTAGTGTAAAAGGCCATTTATTTTAGGACAGGATTGCATCTTATACATAACATTTAACATAATCAAACAAATTCCAACTTTAGAATCCCATCCTTTTTAGCTTCTCCTTGGTCATTCTTTTCACTCATTCCTTCAATTTTCCACTTCCATTCCCCCACACATCCACCTTCTCCTTTCATGCCCTACCTGCTTCGGACACTCTCGTCCTTCACCTGCTTCTTTTCCCCCCCTGGAAGGGTGACCAGTCCTGCATCTGACTCTCCACCCTCCCCCATCTACCACCTTCAAAAACTCTCTCCGCAACCTGCCGTAACTGGCGCTCTCCCTCCAAGCACACTCCTTCTTGAAAAACCCCACATCCCTACTCTTCCCTACCTCTTTCATTTATGTAGGGCGGGTGGGCAGCCAACTTCTTTGCTGCATGATCAGCTAGCGTGGAGGAGGCTGGTCCCTCTCCTCATGTCCCTATAAACCCCCTCCCTTTGTCCCACCCCTCAACCAATCCTGCACATGTCCATCACTTCCCCTTCCTGAAAGCTCCAGTGGAAAGACTAGACTGTGTCTGGTCTCCACGGGGCCCTCCATCGGGACACAGTCAGTGACGCAGTCTTCATAGTGTAAAAGGCAATTTTTTTAGGACAGGATTGCATCTTATCCATAACATTTAACATAATCAAACAAATTCCGGTCATCTTTTTCACTCGTTCCTTCACTTTTCCACTTCCATTCCCCCACACATCCCCCTTTTTCTTTCATGCCCTACCTGCTTTGGGCATCCCCCACACTCTCGTCCTTCACTTGCTTCTTTTTCCCACCTGGAAGGGTGGCCAGGCCAGCATCTGACTCTCCACCCTCTCCCATCTACCGCCACCCAACACAAACCCTTTAGATGTTTTGCTGCCCCACCAGTGAACCCACTGCAACATTGCACACTTAGACCTTTTTCTTAAGCCACATCTTCTCTCCCCACAAGTCACCCACAATTAACCTAAGTTCTGTAAGATAATATTCATATCCCAACTCGGACAGATGTACACTGTCATTTCTGAACAGCCCCTCTTCTTCTTCTGTGATCCCCTCATGCCTCAGGACCTTAATATCATGTGCCCAACAGAAAAATTTCATTGCCCAATTGAGCTTCCTCCGAGCCCTTTCCATGGCCCGTGCTTCATTGCCCCTCTCCATATCCTTCTAGGCACAAACTCCATCCATACTAAGCAAGTGCTGTGCATTTTCTGCATAAGCAAATCCAAGTCCCACTGCATATGTTGCAGTAGGGTGAGCCCTGCAAGCTGCACCAGATCATTTTTTCCCAAGGTGTATTAGCAGAAGATCAGGACATCCCCAATTCGGCATTATAGACGTTAGAAAAGAGAGCAAACCCCCCCCCCCCTCATTCTGCTCTTCCCCCACCATAACACTTCATGACAGCTACTAGGTAGGTCCTAAGGAACGTCCATAAATCTTTTTCTTGGCATATCTTGCACCCCAACGTATAAAAGAATGCCCGACCAGCCATTTGACCATTTTCACGCTCCTGGGGCCAGTTACACAACCTGTAAAGAAAACAAATTTTAATACCACATTAACAAACCCCGAACCCTTTATCCAAGACCATGCTAACTTTTCTACCCCCTTTTCACTGCTTTCCAATGTCAAGGTCTCACATATCACTCACAGCATCTAGATCTCCACTTTCCAATCCTCTTAATCTGTGCCCAGTCGCAGTCTAAATAGGCTGCAGCTCTAGCCACCCCTATTCTGAATGAATGTGTTCCATAACAGTGTGCCTTTCTACCTATTCTTCGTAAAGCCATCCGTAAGACATACAACAATTGAAAGGCTGTGAGCTTTTTGCCATTTGAGTGGCTAAAAACCCCGCCCCCAACTAATGTCCTTTGTGATCGAAAACTCATCCATTCCAGAACCGGGCAGGCAGCTGCGTTCCCACCTTTCCCCAACCATACCCATTTTCCTTTCCCCAACTGGTCAGTCTTTGACTGTCTGAGCCAGATGACCAACCGCTTCCCTTGCAGACAAACTTCCCTCACTTGTACACCCACCGATTTACCTACACCCAAAAGTTCAGACACCTGAAATGCCCCAAAGAACATCCACACCATGCACAGCTGAAACATCGCCAGCTCATATGCATCCGTACAACAAACCGGTAAACAAGCAATAACTCCAATAGTAACTCAAATGTAATCAGTTTCCTCGCCACCTTAAACGACCCTGCTCTGGCCTTTCCCCATCCTTTCACCATTCTCCCCAAGAGATCATTCTTAGCTGGGTCGCAAACAAAAAACAACTTTCCATAAAAAGAAACACCTGCCAGCTTGCCCCCAATTGTGGCGGGCAACAAACCCTTCTGTATCAGGAACAGTACAAAATGCAAAGCCTGTAACTCCAGCACTCTGCTGTCCTGTAACCAGAAATCCCCTTTAAAACTGTCAAAGCTTTGAAGCTCCAACCATGCCAGGCGATAGCTTCTCCAAGTGGATTCTGCTAATGACATCCCTACCAGCCCAATGATCATCATGCCTACCACTCCCAAATGCCTGCCGGGACCGCTGTCTTGTGCTGCTCTGCTCCTGGTGCCAAACTGCAAAACCGTCACCACTGTAAACGAGACAGGGAATCTGCAATCTCATTGTTCAACCCAGGTAGGTGTGCAGCATTCAAAATACCATTTAAGGATAGACATCTAAGCATGAAACACCACACCCTAAGGTCTTTTGCCCTCTGTCTGTTCACTAGATCTACCACTGTCACATTGTCTACATGGAAAACTACGGTCCTGTTTGCCAGATCATCCCCCCACACCATCAGTACCACTAGCAGATGGAAAAATTCCAAGAAGGCAATAGTCCCACCCTGCCTCAGCCAATTTTCAGGCCATGTCTCTCCACACCACCTCCTGTCCCAAAAAAGCCCGAAACCATCCACCCCAGTTGCATCTGAGAATATCTGAACCTGCCATATTATGTCCTCCTCTCTGAAAGCCATGGGGACCCCATTGAACTGTGGCAGATAGGTTTCCCACACCCTGATGTCTTCTTTCATACCCACAGACAAGCAATTCCTGTGGTGTGGGAGGGCCATTCCAGACATAGCTAGACCAAGAGGCCTGCAAAATGTCCTGCCCCCCAACAACCCTGCATGCAAACTTAAGATAACCCAAGAGTTGCTGTGCCATCCGCAAATCAATCTTGTGCAAGGATTGTGTGCGTCCCAGGAACCCTAAGATCTCATCCACCTTCCCAGCTGGTAATCTCGCCACCAAAGTTTCCATGTCCAGTTCAATCCCCAGGAATGTCAGCACGCAATTTAGGCCCTCCTTCTTCTCTGGGGCCAAGGGGACCCCAACCTGTTGTGCCAGCTTAAGGAAACCCTCCAGAGCCCTCCTACAGGACTCGGTTCCTGCCTTACCCACTAACAGGAAATTGTCCAAGTAATGAGTCATTTCCCTATGCCCACTTGTCTTAACAAAAACCCATTGTAAGAAAGTAGTAAAGGCTCCAAACAGTGCACATGAAATGTTGCAGCCCATCGGGAGTACTCTATCAACGTTGATTGCCCCATCTTGCTGCATCCCTAGTAGTGCAAGTATCCTCTGGGTGGATTGGCAGCAGCCAAAAAGCTGCTTTTATGTCACATTTTGCCGGCTCTGATCTCCTGTTGCACACGCGAATGAGCCTAATGGCATCATCCACCGATGTATACACCACCCTTGTGTCCTCCTTCATTTATGGACGCCTTCTCCAGCCAAGACAAATGATGTATGAGGCAAAACTTGCCACTTGTCTTTTTCGGCACCACCTTCAGCGGCGAAATCATTACGTCCCCCATAGGCCACTCATAAAAGGAGCCCGCAATTCTACAGGCTGACACCTCTTTATGCAACTTGTCAGCCACCACCTGTGACATGTCTCTGGCAGACCGCTAATTGTCTGCCCATCTCTTTCTTCTCGGACCTTGGTAACCTATTTGAATACCTTCTCTGAAACCCCACTCCAATTTACGCGATATGTCCCCTTCCGGGTACATGCGCAGCCAAGACAGTAGCACCTCCAGCCTAATTGGTGTAGGAGCCCTTTGGTGCAGGAGCGCCCTGCATGCCCCTACCCCTAGTCGTTCTCCACTGTTCAGCTGGGCTGGAGAGCAAGAAACATTGCATGACCGGGTGTCGTCCCCCACTTATGGAGCACTCACACTTGAATTTACATGGGTGTCTTGAACAGAAACCTTTGTTAAAGTTCCAACAGGCCCCTGATGTAGGTGTCTAGGGGTGCTGCACAACCCCCACCCCTCCCAAGGCAGGACGTGACTCAAAAGGCTTGTATACCACCGGCAGGCCACTCACAGTGTGCGTTGATGCCTTGGACTGTGATGACGTCATCCACTGCATCCATAATTCTGGGTCCATATCCCCCCATGGCTTGTCCGGATTCACACTCACCCTTGCCCTGAACTCCTCATCATAGCTCAACCATGCAAAGCCACCAAATTGAATTTGGGCCTTACATATGATGTTCCTGTACTTGAACATTGCGATGGACCTGTTGGGAAATTCCTCGCAATAAATACTTGCGTATATCAGAAACGCTGAGGTCCAATTATCCATTGTTATTGGCACCCGTGACCAGCGAGCTAACTCCCACCCTTCCTCCTTTGAGCCCTCTTTAGCCTGTATATCTCTATGCATACTCATGCCACCAAATCCTTGCTTTCGTCTTATCTGCCACATGTGAGTCCAAAGGTATTGCTAGACCCTTGTAGGAGAGCCGCTCCTTATGTCACCCTATCCTTGTCTTCCATCCCTGACCCGTCTCTGGGCACCTTGTCTCCCACCTCACCTACCGTAGTTGTACTTTGTGCCTTCATCGGCATACTACCCCCTTCTTGAGGTGCCTATGCCCTAGTTGTCTCATGTACCGAATAGTCTCCCACCCCTACTGACTTGTGTGTCTTAGCCCCCACAGCACCTTGTCCGTCTCCCCACACTGACCATCATTCTCCCTTACCTTTGACACAGGGAACCAGGTGCCTTGGTCCTCTTGCTGTCCTGCGACCACGCTCCTCTTTGCGTACCGCCTCCTGTGTCTCCCCACCAGTCTTGTTCTCCTGCAAGACAGAAAACAAAGAGGGGGTCGAACCGCTCTTGCGCCCTTTCCCCCTGCCCTTGCCCCCACTCACCTTACTATCTCAAATTTACCCGTCTCCCCATTCATCCATCGCATCCACATAATCAAGTTCCACCACCTCATCATCATCCATCTCGCGCTTGTCTTCCTCTCCGCCGACATCCATTGCATCACTCCATTCCTCAGGCACTTGTCCCCATTGGTGTGAACCATTTCTGCGACTGCCCCGTTCCCGCGTCGAGGAGAAGGCAGCCAAAGACCACTGTAGTGCTTCAGACCAATGTCCCAAGGACATATTGTGCCCCATTGGCATCACCTTCTTTTTGCCAATCTCTGGCACTGGCATTAACTCTCCATGCCTCTCATGACTGTGTGCACCACCTGTGCTCATCGTGCTGCTAGGCCCCCTGGCTGCACAAACCTCTTGACTCTTCCACATCACTGTATGCGAAACCTATACCTAGCTGCCTTGTCCGTCTGCATGGCCCGATGGGCCCCCCAGGATCCCATCCTCCAGTGTTCTCTTTGGATGCCTCTCTCTTCCCAATAACCCCTCCCTGTCTTTACAGAGCTGGGCCCAACTTTCATCTGTTTCCACTATTATTCTCCTCTGTTCCTTGATCCTGGCCTCTAAATCCATTGCAGCCCCTCCCAGAACCTTGTGCTGGCCAGCCTTGCAACCTGTGGGTATACAGATAAGAGGCACTCGTTAAAAATGCATATGAATAACAATAAGTGTAAAAATATCCACTAGAGTCTCTGCAAGTGTCCTTGAAAGAAAATAGCACTGAACTAAATCTCATAGGATGGTGTAGAGTGCAAACAAAAATTGAAGAGGCGTAGCAGTCTCCAACGTGATTCCGACAATCTTGGGATTTATTGTCAATGTCCCAATTCAATCCAATCAATCATTCAGTAATACTGCCAACAGTCATGATCTCGATGTTTCTTTGTTCTGTTCAGAGCCCACAACCAACACGTGTTTCGTCCAGGGGACACCGCATAGACTTCATCAGGGCTGAGAGGCAAATCCACCGTAACTCACATATCCTGACAAGTGTATTCAATAAGTCTCATATTTGAGAGCAACTTTAATGTTCCCATCCGAACATCGCATCCGTTATATATCCATTCGACTCTGAAAATATGACTCCGTAAGAGAAGCCTCCTTAGCGGCCCGAAAGTCAAACAATGTGTTCCAGCACGCGAGCGCCATCTTTTCCCTTAATCAAACACCCTTTCAATTAGGGAACTTTTGCAACCTGTGGGGCCTTCTTTCACCGGGCCCAGCATGTCCCCAGTGTACCCACCTTGCCCGTCCAGCTCCCAACCCTGCGCTGTGTCCCAGGCCTCCTGTGCCCTACTCTGACCCACTCCCACCCCTTGCTTCCCAGCCCCTTTGCCTTTTTTTCTTCCCAGGGTCCCCATCCCCCTTTCGATTATTGGCCCTGCCCTTGGGCATTGTGAAGTCCAAGGCAAACGGCCTTCAGCACTGGGCCCTGCCACCTCATCCTGCTCTATTCTGGCCTGCCCTGCCTCCTCAATTGCCATACCATGCCCGTGGGGCTCTGCTCCATTCCTGTAACACGCACTTCACCCCTTCCCCTGCCGATTTCCTCTTTTTTTGCCCTCTCTGGGGACCCACACACGGTGATCGCCGCTGCCACACCACCAGCTGCAAACCGCATCAGGCACCTCATGCTGACCCAGGCCTGGTCTAAGACTCCTGGCCTGAGGAGATTGGCTTGATCGGCTTCACCTAAAACACGAAGCATGGCCCTAATGGCCTGAGATGTCATGGCCTGTGTTGGAAAATGGGTTATTGGTAGGGCAGGTAGGTACCTACACCTAGCAACAAGCCACTAACCTCCACATAGGTACAGTTAGGTCTCAGTAAATTAATCCAAGCTCAACCCTTGGTAGCTTGGCAACGAGCGTCAAGGCTTAACTTAGGAGACAAAGTGTAAAGCATTCAAATATCACAAAACAGTAATTAAATAAAACACAGGAAACAGTTTAAAAATCTAAAACCAATTTATAAAAATAGTTTATATTTTTATCTTTAAAATGACACAAAAACGATTAAAATCGGTTCAGGGGAACCGGAGATATGAATTTTTAAAGAATTATTACTTTTCTAGCGCTTAGAAACAAAAAGCGCCAATCGGGTCATCTGGTTGCACCTCGACCGGGGCAAAGTCAAACTTTCAGGCCGACCGCGATGGAGCCCTGCTCGGCTACAGGTCGCGGGAGGCCTTGGTTAAAAAGTTACCTTCTGACTTAGTCTTTATTTTGAAGTTTTTCTTCACCGGGACGAACCTGCCAGTTGAATCCGACCTCCTGGAGCCGTTGTCCGGATACGCGATGTGGGTTTCCTCGGTGGAGACTTTTACCTTCGGACTTAGTCGTTTTTTCGAGATGAAAATCCTTCGACCGGGGTAAACCTGGATCTTGATCCGACGTCCATGGAGCCCTTCTCGGATACGATGGCTGGGAGGTCCCGGTCAACTTTTTACCTTCGGACTTAGTCTCTTTTTTGGATGTTTTTCTTTACCGGGACGAACCACGAAGTCAGGCCGGGTCGCGGTTGAGGCAAGCCGGCTAGAATTTCCGCGGCGGGTCGGTCCCTCTCTGGAGCTTTTTTCCAAAAATTCTCAAATCTTTTCCAAACTTCTGGGGCTTCACCCAGATGTTCTTTTAAGGTTCTTTTGGGGACCACAGCTCACCCCAAGGGTCCAGAAGTTCTGTGATGGTCCTTGGGGGGTGCGGACTTCAACTCCCAGAATGCACCTGGCGCAAACTCCTTTTTGGCCACTGGACAGTGGTCAGCTGGTCGCTTTCTTCAGGAGTTGGTGCAGGGGACTCTGGTTTAGCAATTTTTCACCTGTAGCAAACAGGGAGTCCCTCCTTGAACCAGTTGAAGCCAGGCAAAGTCCTTCTTGTGGTAAAGCCCAAGTGTGCAGCTGGTGCAGTCCTTCTGAGTGCAGGGTCCAGGTGCAGGCCAGGGGTCCAGCAGGGCAGTCCTTCTTCTTCTTTTAGTTCCTTTCTTGTTGAATTCTGGAGGGGATCTGAGGTGTGGGTGCAGGTCTGCCAGTTTTGTCCTTGCTCCTGGGTGAAAGGCAGGGGGGCCCTGGTTCTCCAATCAGGGACAGGGTCGTCCCCCTGTGATGACCACTTCCTGGGAAGTGTGGCAAAAATCCATCCCAGAAGGCAACAGTCTCTAAAAATCCAACATGGATGAATCTGATTTTTGGAGGTTACATCTGGCTGAGCCCACCCACTGGTGTGGCTAAAAATCATAAACACACCCCTCTCCTGCCCTCTCCTAATCTAATCAAGGGGGCACCTAATTGTCTGGGGTTGCAGGATGTGGGGGTGTTGCTGGGTGCTCCAAATGTCCTTCTCTGCCTTTGAAGACCAGTTTGGCAGCCCTCCCCCTTCCTGCCTCACCATCTGCTGAGGGGAGATTCTCTCCCCCAAGCACATTCCTTTGTGTGAAGCCAGGCCACTTCACACCTCATCAAGGCAGCCTGGCAGAAGCTGCTGCAGGCTGGCCAATCAGAGCACAGCAGCAAAAACAATGCAGAGCTGAAATTGGCAACTTTTTAGGTAAAGTCTAAACTTTTCACCTGAACAAGTTATATTAAATCCAACAACTGGAAGTTGTGGGATTTATTACAACAATTAATTTGATACCAAATTCTTGGTATGTAACATTTAAGGAGACTTTAAAATTTAAAATAAAGTCTGCCCATTCTAGCCTATGAAGGCCATTTACTTCAATGAGGGAAAAACGAATTTGGCTGTTTTTACCTCACCAGGGCTTATAAATCTATTTTTATAAAGTCCCTGCTTATAGTTACATGGCACTCAGCCCTAGGGGCACATAGGGCACACCTTAGGGGTGACTTATATGTAAAAATAAGGTAGTTTAAGACTTTGGAAGTACCTTTAATTCCAAAGTCGAATTTGCATATAACTTTAATTTAAAAGCAGCCAGCAAGGCAGTCTTGCTTTTAAAATGACACTGGGCACCTCAGCAGTGCACCTAGGTGTGCACCACCTATGCTGTGGTCCCTAAACCTACATGCCCTACCATATACTAGGGACTTATAGGTAGGTTAACTTAGCCAATTATAATTAGCCTAATTTGCATATCCATTTTACACAGAGCACAGGCCCTGGGACTGGTTAGCAGTACCCAGGGAACCAACAAAGTCAGGAAAACACCAGCAAAAAGAGGAAAATGGGGGCAAAAAGTTATGGGGCCTCTGCAATCAGCCCTGTTTTCTCACACAACCCCCCCCAGGCCACACGCCCAGGAGACTCAGCCCAACCCTGGGAGAGTCTTCCTGGCTTGTTAGGCGAGGAAGACAGTGAAGAAAACTGGCTGTCCCTTTGCAGGGCCTACTCTGCCTTATATCCTCCTGTTAGGGTCACTCCCTATGGGTAGTGAAGCCATCCCAACAGTAAAAGGACCCAACTCAAACTGAAACTTTCCTCTAGGGGGGTCTTCCTCCTTTCTCTCTGCCAACTTGGGTAGTGAGGTGCCCACGTCCCCTACTCCAAACTTTGCTAGGGCAACACCTAGCTTACCCAAAGAGGTCACCCAACACTTGAGCAACCCCACCATGACCAATAGGGTCAGGGGGCCTACTTTGCTATTGGCCCTGGGGTCTGCCTCCCAGGCCAAGTACATTGCTGCCAGGAAGGATAGCACCCAGCAGAGGCTACTGACAGCTGTCAGTACCCAGAACCACACCCTAAGCTCTCCACTGACAGGTGGCTGAGCTGCTTTAGGAGCAACTTTGGGGTCCTGGCACCCCTCTTGCTGTCTAGAGTGGGGGGCTACCACCTCCTGTGGCAGACACCCTCCTTCCACTCTCCCTTCTGTCAGTGCAGGGGCAACACCTTGCATCTGGACAGCTGCCTGACTACTCAGGACTTCCTTGGGGTCAGGTGAGGCCTCACCAGTGCCAACTCTGGGCTCCCCCCTTACTGGGGCAGAAGGCCCTTGGCTCCCTGGAACTCTCTTTAAGAGTGGCCTACCCTTCCTTTTCTTCTTTCCTTTTCTTGGGGACCCCTGTCTCCTAACTGTAGGGACTGACTCCCCAGGACTTTGGGTTGGGGGGGCGCCCTGGGCGACCACCCCATCTGTGACCAGACTCACCTCTGGGAGGTCATTGCCCAGGATACAATCTAGGGGGAGGTCAGCACTGACTACCACCCTAATCCAGTCAAGGATACCCTCCCTCTCTAGGGGCACTATGGCTACAGGTTTGGAGGTGACCTCCCCTTTGGCTATCCTGACTTTCTTTGTCTTTCCTGGGACATACATGTCTGGCGTCACTAACCGGTCACTCACTATAGTGTGACTGGCACAGGTGTCCCTCAGGCCAGTGGTAGGGATCCCATTCACTTGAATGTGGTGGAAGTGCCTACTCCCACCCTCAGGGATCACCAGCTTACCATCTGGTCCTGTCTCCCAGCACAATGCTAGGAGGACTTCATCATCTGAGGAATCCTCCTCTATGGCTACACTGGACAGCCCAGTGCTAACCACCTTCCTTGGACAGGCTGCATCTCCTCTGAAGTGACCTGTCTGCTGACAGTCAAAGCAAGCCCTACTGTCCAAGAGTTTTTTTAACCCTGGGTCTCCCTGTCTCTGCTTGTCAGAGTGGGAGTGGGATTTACTCTCCTCCTTCTTAGGGTTCTGGGGTACAGAGGGAGTCTCTGTGGTGGGCTTACCACCTCCCTCCTTAGGTTTTTGGGGACCTGTCCCCCCCTTCTTGGAGTCTCCCCCCTGGGAATTGACAACCACCCTGGTTCTCAACCACTCATCAGCTGCCTCCCCTAGCTCTCTAGGGTTGGTCTGCTTAGAGTCCACTAGATGCTGGCGTAACCTTTCTTGGATACAATTGGTCAAGATGTGCTCTCTCATGATCAGATTGTATAACCCCTCATAAGTATCTACTTTGTTACCAATAATCCAGCCCTCTAGTGCCTTTAGTGAAATGTCCACAAAGTCAACCCAAGACTGGATACTGACCTTCTGGGTGTCCCTGAACTTCATTCTATATTGCTCTGGGGTCAGACCAAACTTCTTGGCTAAGCACCTCTTCATACTAGGGTATGAATCTGCCTCCTCCCCCCTTAAGGTCAGAAGCCTATCCCTCCCTGAGTTGGGGACCAACTCCCACAAAAGGGAACCCCAGTATTGAGGCCTAACCCTTCTCATTTGGAGTGCCCTCTCAAAGGCCCCCAGCCACTTATCTATGTCATCCCCTTCTACATAGGCAGGAACCACCCCTTTGGGTAATCTGGGGCAAACTCCCCCACCCATGGACACCTCAGCTTCTTTATCGCTGCTTCCATCTCTTTTCTCTTTGTATGCCCACTTTTTCTTTTCTAGGGCCAGCTTCTCTGCTTCCAAAGCTATGTATGCTAGCTGGGCCTCCAGCTCTCTTTCTCTGATGGATGGGTTCTCTCCTCCTGAAAGGACCCCCTTCCCACCACTAGCTTTGGATCTGCCCCTAGTGACTGTATTTACTGAGGACCGTTCTTCCTCGTCCTCACTTAGGGTCAGATGCCTTCCCTCCCCTGAGTGGTTAGAGCTTGCATCCTCCCTTCTTTCTCCCTCCTCTGGAGCTTCTTCTGACTCTACCTCTTGGGCCTCAGCCCATGCTGTCAGGGATGTGATCAGGATTTGCTTCCTGAGATCAGTGGTTGCAGGCAACCCTCTTTCAATACACAACCCCCTAAGCTGGACTACTGTCAGTGTGGGTAGGCTAGCCAGATCAAGCTCCATGGTTCCCTAGTTTTGTGTCAACAAAAACTTTTTGCAAAAATTGGAAACAAGAATTTAGAAAAATTTAAAAAATTCAATAATTGAAATTAATCCAAATTAAAAATTAAAAACAATTTTTGCACTAGGACAATTTAAAGGATTTTTAATTTGTTTTACCTAAAACTGTAACGTGATATTGAACACAAGTACAGGATCCCGTCGCTGCTTCCAATTATGTTGGAAAATGGGTTATTGGTAGGGCAGGTAGGTACCTACACCTAGCAACAAGCCACTAACCTCCACATAGGTACAGTTAGGTCTCAGTAAATTAATCCCAGCTCAACCCTTGGTAGCTTGGCAACGAGCGTCAAGTCTTAACTTAGGAGACAAAGTGTAAAGCATTCAAATATCACAAAACAGTAATTAAATAAAACACAGGAAACAGTTTAAAAATCCAAAACCAATTTATAAAAATAGTTTATATTTTTATCTTTAAAATGACACAAAAACGATTAAAATCGTTTCAGGGGAACCGGAGATATGAATTTTTAAAGAATTATTACTTTTCTAGTGCTTAGAAACAAAAAGCGCCAATCGGGTCATCTGGTTGCACCTCGACCGGGGCAAAGTCAAACTTTCAGGCCGACCGCGATGGAGCCCTGCTCGGCTACAGGTCGCGGGAGGCCTTGGTTAAAAAGTTACCTTCTGACTTAGTCTTTATTTTGACGTTTTTCTTCACCGGGACGAACCTGCCAGTTGAATCCGACCTCCTGGAGCCGTTGTCCGGATACGCGATGTGGGTTTCCTCGGTGGAGACTTTTACCTTCGGACTTAGTCGTTTTTTCGAGATGAAAATCCTTCGACCGGGGTAAACCTGGATCTTGATCCGACGTCCATGGAGCACTTCTCGGATACGATGGCTGGGAGGTCCCGGTCAACTTTTTACCTTCGGACTTAGTCTCTCTTTTGGATGTTTTTCTTTACCGGGACGAACCACGAAGTCAGGCCGGGTCGCGGTTGAGGCAAGCCGGCTAGAATTTCCACGGCGGGTCGGTCCCTCTCTGGAGCTTTTTTCCAAAAATTCTCAAATCTTTTCCAAACTTCTGGGGCTTCACCCAGATGTTCTTTTAAGGTTCATTTGGGGTCCACAGCTCACCCCAAGGGTCCAGAAGTTCTGTGATGGTCCTTGGGGGGTGCGGACTTCAACTCCCAGAATGCACCTGGCGCAAACTCCTTTTTGGCCACTGGACAGTGGTCAGCTGGTCGCTTTCTTCAGGAGTTGGTGCAGGGGACTCTGGTTTAGCAATTTTTCACCTGTAGCAAACAGGGAGTCCCTCCTTGAACCAGTTGAAGCCAGGCAAAGTCCTTCTTGTGGTGAAGCCCAAGTGTGCAGCTGGTGCAGTCCTTCTGAGTGCAGGGTCCAGGTGCAGGCCAGGGGTCCAGCAGGGCAGTCCTTCTTCTTCTTTTAGTTCCTTTCTTGTTGAATTCTGGAGGGGATCTGAGGTGTGGGTGCAGGTCTGCCAGTTTTATCCTTGCTCCTGGGTGAAAAGCAGGGGGGCCCTGGTTCTCCAATCAGGGACAGGGTCGTCCCCCTGTGATGACCACTTCCTGGGAAGTGTGGCAAAAATCCATCCCAGAAGGCAACAGTCTCTAAAAATCCAACATGGATGAATCTGATTTTTGGAGGTTACATCTGGCTGAGCCCACCCACTGGTGTGGCTAAAAATCATAAACACACCCCTCTCCTGCCCTCTCCTAATCTAATCAAGGGGGCACCTAATTGTCTGGGGTTGCAGGATGTGGGGGTGTTGCTGGGTGCTCCAAATGTCCTTCTCTGCCTTTGAAGACCAGTTTGGCAGCCCTCCCCCTTCCTGCCTCACCATCTGCTGAGGGGAGATTCTCTCCCCCAAGCACATTCCTTTGTGTGAAGCCAGGCCACTTCACACCTCATCAAGGCAGCCTGGCAGAAGCTGCTGCAGGCTGGCCAATCAGAGCACAGCAGCAAAAACAATGCAGAGCTGAAATTGGCAACTTTTTAGGTAAAGTCTAAACTTTTCACCTGAACAAGTTATATTAAATCCAACAACTGGAAGTTGTGGGATTTATTACAACAATTAATTTGATACCAAATTCTTGGTATGTAACATTTAAGGAGACTTTAAAATTTAAAATAAAGTCTGCCCATTCTAGCCTATGAAGGCCATTTACGTCAATGAGGGAAAAACGAATTTGGCTGTTTTTACCTCACCAGGGCTTATAAATCTATTTTTATAAAGTCCCTGCTTATAGTTACATGGCACCCAGCCCTAGGGGCACATAGGGCACACCTTAGGGGTGACTTATATGTAAAAATAAGGTAGTTTAAGACTTTGGAAGTACCTTTAATTCCAAAGTCGAATTTGCATATAACTTTAATTTAAAAGCAGCCAGCAAGGCAGGCTTGCTTTTAAAATGACACTGGGCACCTCAGCAGTGCACCTAGGTGTGCACCACCTATGCTGTGATCCCTAAACCTACATGCCCTACCATATACTAGGGACTTATAGGTAGGTTAACTTAGCCAATTATAATTAGCCTAATTTGCATATCCATTTTACACAGAGCACAGGCCCTGGGACTGGTTAGCAGTACCCAGGGCACCAACAAAGTCAGGAAAACACCAGCAAAAAGAGGAAAATGGGGGCAAAAAGTTATGGGGCCTCTGCAATCAGCTCTGTTTTCTCACAGCCTGCCGCCATGCAATACCTGTCCTGTCTATCTGTCGCGTAGCCTCGAACTGCTATTGCGCACCAAACTCTATCCCCAGACCAGCCAACTTCTTTGCTGCACGATGAGCTAGTGCGGAAGAGGCCGCTTCCTCCCCTCACATCCCTATAAACCCCCTCCCTTTGCTCCACCCTTACGTAGCCTCAACCAATCCTGCCCACCCCCAGTCACTTCCCCTTCCCAAAAGCTCCCGTGGATTAAATAGACTGTGTCTGCTCTCCACGGGGCCCTCCATTGGAAGGTAAATGTTGTACTTTACAGTTCTTTGGGGCTGTTATTTCCTTCTTTGCAGGCCGCTTCTGAGTCTGACTTTTCAACTTTGGCAGGAAGTAAATTTTAATTTTTGCAAAAAAGTGGACCTCACAGAAATTAGAATATAGGGACTGTTTCAAAACTTAAATTTCTGAAGATTTGCTCAAATGGCGATTGCCTCTTTTTAGGAACATTCTTATGCATCAATCTGCCACCCTGATTGGATAATTGTTTCCTATCGGAGAGTCCCATAGAAAACCATCAAACTGTTTTTCATCATTCACAAACTTAAAAGAAACACATTTTGCCACATACCTGTCGTAGTTTGGCCTCTTGCTCTGAGCAAGACTGCTGGTTTAAGGATGACAGTACTTTTGTTTGTAGGCGACTGCGTATTTCCTACAACAAGTTGCAACTGTTATCCCAAACATACCGGCTCACTAGCAGCACCTCACCAGGAACACAATAGTGAGAGGTGATTTATGGCAGCCGTTTACGCATGGATTAAAGAATAAGATATCTCAGGGAGTGTTGTGGTTAAACGGAGATTACCCTTTTCTCACAGATATATTATGTCTCATACAAACACAGGCAATGACACAGATGCAGTAAAGTTATAATAGTTTTTATTTAACATAACTGCAATTTGCGATAAGTTGCATGGACTGCAATGATTAGGATAATGAATATAGCAAGTAACAGTATTGTGAAGACGAGAGTCATTGTTACGAAGACCCCCACCATTTTGCAATACATGAAAAAGATATATGAGATGGAACATGCCCTAATAACCCAATGTGAATAGGCCTAACCTCCTACCTAAAGGAGAGCTGGGTTTGTTAAACCTAATCTGCCAATGCCATGTCCATGAGAGGAGCCCCCAACCCTCGTTACCTTGGAATGAGGTCTCTATCTCAGGCTCCGCAGGGACACGAAGACTGGGTCAGCGTCAAGACGACTGCAGCATCGGTATCAGCGATGGTGGCGATGCCCTCTGGTCGGAATCCCTCTGATTATCTGTCTAAAGTGTGATGTATTTATACAGATCTACAAGGTCCCCTGACGTAGGTGTATTTCTAAACAATAGATAACAGGCATGCTTGGGACGGCAATTAATATCAACAATCCCTCGAAAGTATGGAGAGGGAAAATCCCTAAGTGTGAACTCCTACTGTTTGTTTGTCTTTGGTGCTTGATCTTGACGCCTTGGCGCGGTGACACTGATAATGTAACTCATAACAAGTGGCCTAAGTATAAACAAGGCAGCCATCTTAGAAGAAATAAATAATTAAATGGGCTAAGACAGAGCAAGCTAAGTAGGTTAAAAGTCACTAGGTGACGGGGGCACGAGTCTACAAGCCAGAGGATAAGCTAACTCCTGTTATCCCATTAAAACGAACTAGGATTCACTACACCCTCCCCATTGCCGTAACAGGTATGATGAAGGTACAGGAACCCAAATGCTAAAAGTTGCTTCTGAACTAAAAGCAAAAGGCAAAACAAGCCTAAAAAGCATTCGCATGTGTTAAAAATATGTTAAAACAAATCCGTTTAAAATACATACAGAGATGTTAATGTCAACCATGACAAGTACAGCGTGCAACAGTAAATGTCAATTTAAATGCATAATTTGGAATCGGGAATGGCAAGTCAATTCATCAAATTATTTGTTATACGCATGATCTTGAAGAATGTCATCGAAGTCACCAGTCAATGATCTCAAAAATGAGTCAACATCGTCCGAAGTTAAGTCGAGTGCTGGGCGGACAAACGGATCCACAGAGCAGAAGTGAGCCATATTTCCTGGTGTATCGTTACTCGTTGCAGTGTCCTCATCCATAGTAGATCTCACAATGGAAGGCTCATAGGTGGCCTCGCAGAGCAACCTCAGTCTCAAGGGGCATGACCGTGTATGAACCCTCATCGGGGACATCAGCAGTTCGTGGTCCACAGGAGATGTCGGTGCAACAGCAAGACAGACCTTAGGTAGATGTTCAAAGAGACACCATATGCAGCGGAAGACTGGCTGTGCACGCCAGAGAAGTGGCCGAAATGACAACGACCAGTCAAGCTCCAGTTCCACCAGCAAAGGTGCACCGAAAATCTGAACCATGCGCTCGCGGCACAGTGGAGTTGGCGGGAGCGGCTCCATTGCTCTGCGTTGCTGGAAAGAAACAACCACTGGGAATCAGAAGAAATAGCAGTAGTAGTCCGCCAATTAAAGCCAAAATAATTGGAAAGCCACCAAACACACTTGAAAAGAGGGAATGGATGACCGATGGGATGACTCCGAAGACAGTCTGGAAGATGGACACGAAACTAGACCCGACAGACTTAAAGAAATGAACAATCCCAGTGGTTCTCGAAGCATTGAATATTCTGGATACCAGCTCTCCAAAGTGTTTGGGGAAATTGGTATTTAAAAGGGATTGTATCTCGGCTGATGATCTCGCAATCTGGAGAGCATATGTCTCTTTTGCAGATGTCAAGGCGACCTGTTCCTGAAACAATAGCGCCTTTAGCCTACTCAGCTTGTCATAGTTCACATTAATAGTATCTATGTGGGGCCACATGTCAGATACTTTTATCTCTCCTGTGGGGGGAAACAAACATGTCCACAACACGTAACGACCTTCGTGACTGAGATTGCTTAGGCAATTCCAGGTCGCATGCCGCAACAGCTTTGATCGTTCAGTACCACATAACTTCCATTGGAAAGTACATGAAACACTGGACGAATCAAGGGGACGGGAGTACCCTTCAGAAAACAGGCCAAATTTGCGACCCCTGCATTGCAAAGACCGTGAAGAGACACCTGTTTGCATGTCATAGAATGACGAACAGCAGTCTCACATTCGCTTCCGCTAAGAAAGACCTCCCTTTCACCGTTCAGACATCTATAGTCAAAGGGCAACTCCCACTCTTCCTTAATAAAGCTATCTCCTAGTTGCTCATATCGTCCCACTGCAAGATGTTTCAGACAGCTCGAGAAACGAAAGGTCGAAATCGGTAAATTAATAATGCTGTGCAAGAGCCAGATAGTTGAAGTACTCTCTGCTACTGTGAGGGGCAACTTATCTAATTTCTCTACTTGAAGCAGGGTGAAACTAGCCTCCCTTTTAGCCATTGTCACTTGTTACCTGGAAAAATTTAAAGTAGTGAAGAATTCACTCCCATTAATATATTTCCATGGAATGTGGCCACTTTTCAGTGTCTGTAATGTCCTACCTAGCTGCATAATGGAACTTAGCTGTGTTTGCCCATGATATAACTGGGACAAGTCTGTCTGCGTGATATCAATAGCAGATGACACTACATTTGGTAGTGAATAAATCCTGTTGGACAGTGTATTCATGCCATTGTCGACAACAGCTAATGTTTTTTCCAAATTTTCCTTATCTAGTTGCCTTAAACGTGCAGCAGCCTCAATCTGGGAAAGTTTCCAAATTTCATTGTACATAGCATATAAAAACCTTTTAGTGCGCTGTTTTCTAGGACCCAGCAGAAAATCCTGCAAGTCTATACTGTCAGAAAGAGTATTCAGGTGTTTTGTAACTGCTGTTAACGTGTTTGTTTGCACCCATTGCTGGCACAGCTTACCCACACTGTATGTTGTAACTATACCTGTATGTTGACCCGATATAAAGCGAGGGTCAGGCCTGTTAATTGAAAACCCCCCTGAAGAGTTCAAGAAACGCCTTTGACACTCACCGTCGGTGGCCAATACCAACCACCCGCTGGGACTGGAAAGTGAAGAATTATAGGTACCAGCCTTAACCATTGCATCTAGCCTGTCCTCTGTAACATTAAGAAAGTGTTGCCAATCTTTAAATTTTGCCAGAGTAGGGATACTGGGCGTCTTTAGATCTTTAATTTTTGCTAACCCCAGACAGGATGTCAGCTCAATAGTGTCATTTAAGAAAATCATTTGCACAGGAATCAGGCATGCTCGAAACAAAGCCTCCCTACCCTGTATCTGCCAATCTTGTTTTACCCATACACTTTTAAGTCAATAGTGCTCGTCCAATATTCGTAACCCTCAGTCGAGATCCGGGAAACAAAGGGATCTGAATAAATCAGTTTTGTATCTGTTAGCAAAATCTTCATAATTTGTGCCGGAGGTATTTTAAAATAATACGACTCTGCTTTTCTTGTATCATGCCCAGAAAAGTATGTGAATTTATTGCTATAATACTTTGGACTCCCCACCTGTGGTGTAGAACAGTGTTCCCACTGTGTGTAGTTCAAGAGAGGCCTATATCTAGTGGCACGGTGTATGTAGTGATGTCCCAATTGTTATAGCAGAACATTTCCCCATAATTCATTGTATAATTATATACATGATCACTTTCAAAAGCGGAATAGTCCTTCATTTCAGTTAGCATGGAATCAACTGTTTGGACATCCCAATCATCAGAGACAACATTAGGTGTAATAACATCAGACATTGAAATTTTGAACACGTATGGTATTTGAATAATCTCTGTAGGCCCGTATATATCGAATGGAACTTTGTCCCACACAATCCCATCAGTAATTGGTATTGCTGTAATATTTACAGGGGACAAATCTCGTCGGACCTTATGTGAAGAATGATGTGGTGTTAAAATGTCATCAACAGGCTCCACTGAGGAGCGATCAGGAATATAGTGACCATTTATGAGCAAAAAGTAAACAGTCACAAAACCAATCCATAAAAATAATGCAATAAATGTCAAACAGAACCACAGGTAGTTCCATGGGTAGATCAAATAGTTCTTTTTAAGCCATCAATACAGCTTACTACTTTTCAAAATATGGCAATCACTGTAGAGGATGAATCTGAAGAAAAATCATCAATGTCAATGAAATAGCCAGAGGTAGTCTCTGCAAACACAGGAGCCTGCGTATTCTGATCCACCGCACGTGGAGGCTCTTGATAGACAACATCATTAGTCATGGAAGTGTTTGTGTAAAATACAGCCAAATCTTGAAGCGGGGTGGTCACTGAAGATGTGACTGGAACCAACAAAAGTTCATTTTCCGCCCTCCCCATGGTCGAGGAAGTGTCTGGAACAGCAGATGACATAGTTGCATAGTCAGTAGTAGTGATGTTCATCCTACTATGTAGATGGATGTCCTGTTGGGTAGTGAGAGGGGATCGGAAACCACCCAAGGGACCTCCTGGTCTACTGTGAAGGATCGGCCACATGGTGTAATTTGATGTCATCAATGGAGATGAATCTGTTCGACTTAGAACCAGACAGTGGTGGTAAGATGACAGTCCTGGCGCCTTGTATTCCCAAGACTGGTACAGGTGCTCTGTATGATGGACCGAACTCCTTTTTCACAGCGATCTTCTCACGAACCAGATCCCCAATGTTAGGTATCCAGGCAGTCGAAGTTTTCGCCAATTCCCTTATTCCTAAGGTGGCAGCACTTGCAGATGATTTATCATCACTAAATTGTTGACGCTCCTGTAAAACAGTGAGACGTTCTTTTATGTCAAAAGGTGTTTCCTCTGCCACCATACCAGGGGCATCAAGATCTGGGACATACATAGGTATCTCAAAGAGAACCTCATATGGAGAGTGTCCCCCAAAGACCGTCTTGGCAGATTATTCAGTGCTCTCTAGACCCCATATAGGTGGTGTAACTAACTGCGGCCTGAACCTAATACTCAAGCTGTTAAGGACTACTTTAGATCACGATTCCGCCTCTCCATGACCAAATTTCCCTCTGGATGGTATGGTGAGGACTAATGGAGTTCAACACCCATCGTCCCCATGGTGTCCCTGAATGCCTTAGAGGCAAATGCAGGGCCCTGGTCCAAATGGAATGCTGCAACTGCATATGTACCGATAAAGATCAGCAAATCTTTTATAACAGTCCGGGCGTCAGCCGACCGCTGTGGCCATACCCACAGGAATCTAGAACAGGAATCCACAGCCACTAAAATGTATTTGTATGCACCATCAGGCTGTAAGGACATACTGCTTAGTTTGTGTGCATAGACCAGGCCACCAGTAGCGTTGCTGCAGAATTGTTATTGTGGCCTGTATACCAGCATGTGCAGAAGCGACACCCTCATGTTCTGCTGTAATCAGCTCTAATCTCTGGTCTTCATTGGGGATCACTCGATCTCCAACCCCAGGAATCGTTGTATAAGCAACATTTTGTGCACTGATATGGTAAGTATAGTTTGTAGGATATCCTTTCGGAAGGGGCTTGCCTGCAGCCGAAGCTTTAACGGCAATTTGTATTTCATTATCCAATCTCGTCCGAGAACGAGTCACTGCAGCCACAGAAGCCGTAGCTACTGATGCTTTGGCCGCTTCATCAGCCAATGTATTACCAGCAACGTGTACTCCTACACGTTGGTGTCCTAATGTATGAAGGACATGGACACACGGTAGCTTATCCTTAAGATAAGCCACCCTCACCCACAATGTTTTGTGTTTAATGTTGTTCCCCTTTGAATCTCTAAACCTGTTCAGTTTCCAATTATTGAGATATTCATTGTATGACTGGATGCAGTAATATGAGTCACAGACTATTAAAGTCTGGCTTCCTGTCTCAGTGTGTTCAAGCGCTAGAATAAGAGCTTTAAGCTCAGCCAACTGTGCCGTGCAGTCCCCTAAGGTCTGCGTGTAGGTATTGTGAGGGTGGAAAACTCCATCTTCCATCACTCCGCACACGGCTGCGCAAGCTGCCGAGTATTGATGTTTAGTACCTACAGCCGGTTGTGCTGATCCGTCAGTATATATGATAGTATTGTAACTGTCTAGTGGCAAAATATGTAGAGGAGCGGGGTACTCTTGTTCATACTGGAGAAATTCTTGTGTTTGAAGCCTTGGATCGAATATATAATCGACATAAGTGGCTGTCAGAGACGTTGCCCATTGAATCCAACGTGGATGTAGTGCCTTAGCGTTCGGAACGCTCGCCTTAGTGACAGCCTCTAAGGCCGGCGCGGGGAGACAACAATAATGGGTTTTCCCTGGGGAAGTGGCCTCTCTTTTATGACGGCCATCTGAACTGCCATCAGAATCTTTTCTGTAGGTGCAAAACGCTGTTCAGCATTTGAATATAAATGTGATTTATATGCTATCGGTACTGTGTCATCCTCATTAAAGGTGACATAAGTAAATCCAAGGGCACCAGCAATTATTCTGATGACCAAGTTTGTTTTATTGTCACATTTGTGTAAGTGTTTGGCTTCTAGCATGTCTTGTTGCATGTCCCTAAGGATGTGTGTGTGTTCAATCGTCCAGCGTCTGCTAGAAAAATTTGGCTGAACTAAGTCATAAAGTGGCTTAATGCGTTCTGCATAATCTGGAATGTATGTTCTGCCAAAATTGAAGAAACCCAGTAACGACTGCAATTTCTTAAGTGTGTTTGGAGGCTGTAGTTGAGCACACTTCTCTAGAAAGTGCGGGGCAAGGCTCTTCCCCTCGTTTGATAGCTCATATCCCAGGAATAATACACTAAGAAAGGCTATCTTGCTTTTCTTAAAATTAAATTTATAACCGAGGTCTGCAAATCCCAAAATGATCCGATCGACCCTCGCAAGATGAATGTCGAGGGCGTCGTCTGTGAGATATATGTCATCCACATAGGACAATGCCTCGGAATCAATCTCATGTAATATTGATGTTACACGGGCTGAAAACAGACCTGGGCTATTTTATAGCCTTGAGGTAAACGACAAAAGCGTTTCTGAGAGCCAAATGAAAATGCACTTAGGTCCCTACTTTCATGTGCTAAATTCTGGCAGAAAAATCCATTAGATATATCCAATGTAGTTTTATATTTTTTACGCACTATATTGTTTATCAGTGCTGTGCTGTGTGAATTTTGTATAGCATACGTGCATGCATGACTATTTAAGTGCCTATAATCAACTACTATTCTATATGAATGATCTGGCTTTGCAACGGGGAATAACGGGTTATTCATTGCAGATGTACAGGGCTCAATTACTCCCTGGTACTCAAGTTGTGACAGGATCTCCTTTACCGGAGCTTTTGCTTCATGTTTAACAGGGTATTGTGGCTGCGGTTGGGGTGTAGCCCTAACGGGAATAATATGACAAGGAGACTCCTTGTCCCAACCTACATGATTGCGGTATAGTGCAGGTGCCTGCGCTAAAGCCCATTCAGCAGCATAGGCTCCTCTTGCTGCTTCCGGAACAAGATCGGAGAAAGAAGGCAAAATGACATCTTCCCCATGCGGGAGCTTGCGGATGTGTTCAGGTGGCCAGTCTCTCTCGGCCAATAGGATATCACAAGTAAGTTCATCCCAAAATATTACACTAATAGTGGGCTTCACGTCTCCCTCTATCTGAATTTTTAAATCATAAACCCTATGAGGGGAAGAACGCGGCCATCCGCTGTTTCAACCGCGATGTAATCACTAGTTGCTGTCGCATCCAGATGATCTTTCAGACTCAGGCGACATATCGTGACTTCTGCCGCACTGTCTAACAGAGTCACTGCCCACATCTTGTTCCTCAACAGCGTTCTCAATTTTACTGGCATTTTTAACTGTCAGTGCTGCCACCTTCTTCTTTTTAAACTGTGGCTTTTGCTGAGGAGTCTTTTCTTCTTTTTTAATGGTAGACTGTTGTGAGTCTTTCTTTTCTTTGACGTATTCCGGACGTCGATCTTGACGGCCCCCTCTCTCGCTACGTCTATCCGGTGCATCCTGAAAGGAATGAGAGGGACGTGAATCAGTATATCTGTCTGGAGTTTTAATGTTCTCCCTATTTCTGAAATTATATCTCCTTTCGGAGTTCTCCGGGTGCGGAGAATCTGCTCTCTTATTTCTTCTGATTTCCTTGAAATCTTTTTGTTAGTCCCAGTGCTTCTTAGAGTCCTCTTGTGCCTGCTTTGTACCCTCCTTATGGGCGGTACTGTGTAACTCAAATTTTTTAGGTTTGGCTCCCAAACTATCCTGTCCTATACTAGTATAGGTATCGGAAATTATTTTCGGTAGCTGTCTCTCCTGTTCCTGGTTTGGAGTTTCCCGGAGACGCTGGCGAATTGCCAGTGCTACTGCTTCCCCTTTAATATTACCCAGTATTATTGAGGATACGGCGTCAAAGTTAGGCATTAATTTCATCCCCAGATCCAGAGCTGGTGCAGCCCCATGCTCATTTTGTATTTGTTTTAACACTTCCGGTAAATTGGCAAGTGTTGGGGTACCATGTGTGGTAGTATATATGGCAGCGAAGACCGTACCCCATGTGGCACAGTCATCCACTGAGGGAACCATCCCAAACGGCAAGCACATAGTGAGCAATCTATGTTTCTCCTGTGGTCCCGTATGGGGAAACACAGCTTCCAGCTGATTCGTTTTCTGGGCAATCCAGAATGGTATTTTTTCCCGTTCCGTGGGCATTTTACCCATAATAGTATGTACTGTTTGCGGATTAATCCCAGTAGCCAATTGATAACCACCAGCTACTGGCGGTGCTGGACGCGCTGGTGTTGTGTTCAATGTCCGCATTACGAACTGAACCAAGCGTCTATATAATGCCACTAATTCATTATATAAAACTCGTAAATCTGCTATCGCCATATTCTGTATGCCTGGGTGAGGTGTGTATGTGGCGAACATAGGCCAGGTAGGTCCATCATTACTTAAGGGACCTAACCTCACTCTTCGTAGTACATGTGGTTGGGCGCCTTCGAACCAGTTCTGATGCCCATGGTAGGTGAGCGATATTTCATGATACTGGTATGCTTGGTACCGTAAAGGTACGTTTGCAACTTCATATGTGTGGAATGTTTTTGTTCTTTGGTCAACCTCAGTAAAGGTGACCCAACAATAAAATCTTTCTGGTTGGTATGCTTCCGTAGCTTCTATTATCAGAGTAACATCCCCGCCCTCATCTGTAAGGCCATGCATTAATAAATGTTGTGTTAGTGCATGTCTAGCATTTTCAGGAATGTCTATGGCATCAGCCATATTTGTTTAGAGAAATGGAGCACCAGAAATGGGAAGTATATTCCTTTTATGAGTTCGAGCTCGAACAACCTACAGCTTAATTAGGTGTTACCTTTTCAGCTGAGGAGGATTCTCCCAAATAATGGTACTTAGGGTACCTGTTTGTCTGTGAGACAGTGATAGTCAGGGTATCCGTAAATTAGTGCCTAAACACCATCGTTGGTGGCGCCATGTCGTAGTTTGGACTCTTGCTCTGAGCAAGACTGCTGGTTTAAGGATGACAGTACTTTTGTTTGTAGGCGACTGCGTCTTTCCTACAACAAGTTGCAACTGTTATCCCAACCCTACCGGCTCACTAGCCGCACCTCACCAGAAACACAATAGTAAGAGGTGATTTATGGCAGCCGTTTACGCATGGATTAAAGAATAAGATATCTCAGGGAGTGTCGTGGTTAAACAGAGATTACCCTTTTCTCACAGATATATTATGTCTCATACAAACACAGGCAATGACACAGATGCAGTAAAGTTATAATAGTTTTTATTTAACATAACTGCAATTTGCGATAAGTTGCATGGACTGCAATGATTAGGATAATGAATATAGCAAGTAACAGTATTGTGAAGACGAGAGTCATTGTTACGAAGACCCCCGCCATTTTGCAATACATGAAAAAGATATATGAGATGGAATATGCCCTAATACCCCAATGTGAATAGGCCTAACCTCCTACCTAAAGGAGAGCTGGGTTTGTTAAACCTAATCTGCCAATGCCATGTCCATGAGAGGAGCCCCCAACCCTCGTTATCTTGGAATGAGGTCTCTATCTCAGACTCCGCAGGGACACGAAGACTGGGTCAGCGTCAAGACGACTGCAGCATCGGTATCAGTGATGGTGGCGATGCCCTCTGGTCGGAATCCCTCTGATTATCTGTCTAAAGTGTGATGTATTTATACAGATCTACAAGGTCCCCTGACGTAGGTGTATTCCTAAACAATAGATAACAGGCATGCTTGGGATGGCAATTAATATCAACAATCCCTCCAAAGTATAGAGAGGGAAAATCCCTAAGTGTGAACACCTACTGTTTGTTTGTCTTTGGTTCTTGATCTTGACGCCTTGGCGCGGTGACACTGATAATGTAACTCATAACAAGTGGCCTAACTATAAACAAGGCAGCCATCTTAGAAGAAATAAATAATTAAATGGGCTAAGACAGAGCAAGCTAAGTAGGTTAAAAGTCACTAGGTGACGGGGCACGAGTCTACAAGCCAGAGGCTAAGCTAACTCCTGTTCTCCCATTAAACAAACTAGGATTCACTACATACCTTAGAATGGTCAGGAGTTAGGGAAGGGCTAGCATAACGTATACTTGTCCATACAGGTGCCTGTGGATGTCAATAGGCAATCTATTGAACTAAAGTTTTTAAAAAACGTGAGTCGTAGATCCTTAGTGACTATGAAGCGAACAGCAAAACGAGGGGCCCATACTTTTAAACATGGCTCTCCCACTTAATAAAATACTATGATCAGAGGTCTATTTTCATGAACACAGATTTATGTAAACTTCATGTTTCTCCTAATGTAGAAAATACTTTGCATGTGGAAATAAGTCCTTTCCCTACATCCTCTGAAAAGCTGGGACTGTTTGGAGCACTTTCACATCCAATTGCAAACTTACTCCACAGCATTTTACCATTTTGTTTGGTGATCAACTTGGATATTGATAGCCATTGGAGTATTTATGAACACCCACAAAAGTTATGACTCTATGCGTGTCCCCTAGATTCTTTATTGCTTCTCCATTTTGATCACTCGTGTTCTCCCCCAGCCCTAAATGTATTAAAGTACAAATACCTAAAAATGCAATTTTGTTAATCAGAATTTGGACATGTTACCTCAATATGATCGATGTACAGTAACCGGTGGCCCCAGAATATTGTCAGCTAACTATAATTAGATAAAATTGTGAAGCAAAGACTTGATGAGTATACACCACATTTTTATCTGGATTAGGCCCATATTTAGGAAAAATGATGCTCCATATTTTAGAAATGACGCACGATGGCACTAAGGAATGGTTAGCATAAAAAAAATGACATTGACCATTGCGACATGACATAAAGAAAAATGACGCTTATGCTGCAAAAGTGGCGCTACAGAGTTATGCGGCATATATATATGTCGCAAAACGGGTTAGCGCCATTTCGTTACTGCATTAGCATCAAAACAAAATGCACAAGCAGAAAACATTGCAATTTAAAGACAAGACAGAGTTTGCAGCCAGGAGACACTCCAAGTACCAGTCAGGAGGATCCAGAAAATCACCAGGAGAAGGAGAAGAGGAAGAACAAGTGTCACTTTATTGAGGAGGAGCATGACATCCTGGTCAGAGAGGTGACAGAGCACCAACACCATCTCTTCATCACCTCCAAATTGCAAGTTGGTAGGAGAGACGCAACATGGCAGGCAATTGTAGACAGAGTCAACAGCATAGCAGAGGTGAAGAAGACTGTCGCTGAGTGCAAGAAGCACTGGCATGATTGGAAGCGCAAGACTAAGGAGAAACGGGCCAGGAACCAAAAGGCAGCACTGCAGACTGGAGTTAGAAGTCCCACACAACAGGAGGACCTGGATGAGCTGGAGGAGAGTGTCACAGCGGTCGTCCGGAGGAGCTGATCACTGTAATAACAGAAAAGGACAGCGCAGACTATCACAAATGCAGGGTAAGTTGTAGGGGGGGATATCTGGAATTTCACAAATAGCAGAAGGGGGTGGTGCATGGGACACTCAATTCATGCTAAAGGGTTGCATCAGGGCACATAGGTCCTGAATCAAGACGCACCATCCCACCCAAGCCACACATGTACTGATGCTTTGTTTGTGCTATGCACTGCAATATAGGCAAAACATGGACATAGGGCACTTACTATGGCTATACTCCACCATGTAAATGTGCAGCACATTGCCGGGAAGGGACATGCAAATAGAGTGGCTGTGCCACAACAACTCACATTGCATATTGTCAAAACCCCTGTACTTACACAACTTAGACATCAGAGACAAGGCCTGGAGACAGTACAACACCATGGGTGGTCCAGGATGGCATAACTGGCCAAAATGCTTCCCTTCCTCCTCGTTGCAATGCCCTTCTCGTGTGTGCTGCATCTTTCAGCACATATGGAAATGCCACCTTTTCAAAAATAGCTTGTGCATGTGCAGGAATGGGCACCTCCCTGCACATAAACAAATTATCCCCTCAAGACAGGCACCCCTTCATCATGCTGCAACAAGGCCTGTGTTGGTGCAGGGAGGACAAATCTGTGCAGGGGCAGGGGGAATTGCAGGGCTGTGCAGTATTCAAGTAAACATGGCACATCCCGGTGTTTCTAAACTGGTTCAGTGTCATTCAACACATAGGCCCTCATAACAACATTGGTGGTAAAAGCCGCTTACCGCTGTGCAGAAGACCACCAACACACTGCTGCGGCCACGGAATTCCGCCACAGCTATTATGACCCACATCTCGGAATCTGACAAAATTCAGACACCCACACAAGTCTGCCACACCAAAGGTCAGTGATAAACTGGCGAAAAAAAAAACTCCACCGTCACGCCAACAGAAATACGTCCACACTATCACGACACACGAATCCACGCGGCGGTCTTTCAACCGCGGTATTCCATTGGCGGTACACACCGCCGCGCTCAAAATACACACACATATACAAAACACCGCCACATTGAACAATTCGAAATACACACACCTGATACACATACACACACCACTCCCACACACCCAATACACTATAAAACACACACCCACATCACCCACAAACCCCTACGACCACTATTACAGACAGAAGGCCAGAGAGAGACACCACCATCCCCAAACTAGCATCCACAGGCACACTACACCATCACCCACACAACTTCCACGCACAAACCACTACATATCACCACACGTATCACCACACACACCACCCCACACATCACCTACACCACCCCATGGCACGGCAAAGACACCCCAGGTTCTCGGAGGAGGAGCTCAGGGTCATGGTGGAGGAAATCGTCCAGGTAGAGCCACAGCTATTTGGATCACAGGTGCAGCACACCTCAATTGCAAGGAAGATGGAGCTATGGCGAAGAATAGGCGACAGGGTCAACGCAGTGGGACAACACCCAAGAAATCGGGAGGACATCAGGAAGAGGTGGAACGACCTACGGGTAAAGGTGCGTTCCGTGGTCTCAAGACACCACCAGGCAGTTCAGCGGACTGGCGGCGGACCCCCACCTCCTCACCCACAACTAACAACATGGGAGGAGCAGGTCTTGGCGATTCTGCATCCTGAGGGCCTCGCAGGAGTCGGTGGAGGAATGGACTCTGGTAAGTCAAACCTTTAACTACCATATCCCCCACCCTACCTGCATGCTATCACATACCCCCACCCTCGCCCCCACCCCATCACTCCAACTCCTCACAAATGTACCAATTTCACAAACCACCCATCCCAACACCAAGCCCTGCATGCAACACCAACGCATGGACACCCATCACTAAATCATGCCCACTGCACATACCCATACACCCCCCTAAACCATCATCACACAAGCCCCCACACAGGAATGCCATCACTGGGGTACACGGTCACCCACCCATTACACACCATGACACACACAGATGCAATAATCATGCCTTGCCACCCCTGCAGGACCACTACCCAACATCACCAGACAGGAGGGTCCAGACATCTCCACTCCACCCACAGAAGAGGCCCCCAGTGATGACAGCACCTCTGTCCACCTGGATCTAGATGACCAGCCCGGACCATCGTGGGCCTCGGGACAGTCGGTTCCCCTCACACAGGCACAGGCCACCACAGACCTTCCCCCCTCTGGAAACACCAGCACAGCACCCACCCAGCGGGCCCATACCTCCGACCCAGGACACGTCAATCAGCTGTGTGTCCACCACTACAGGGAACCCAGAATAACCCACCACCCAAACAACAACAGGGACCTGGGGGCAGTGGCAGTGGGCACACGGTCCAGGGGACAGAGGCCCAGGAACACAGGGGAACTGGGAGGGCTGCTGTGCGACAGGGGGTGGAAAGGCCAAGGGAACCCACTCTCCATGAGGCCCTCTCCTCCGTCATGGGAGCATACCACCACTCCCAGGAGACAATGGCAATGGTACTGGCCAAGTTTCAGGAGACCCAGCGCATGCAGGAGGAACAGTATTTGGGGTTCAGGGAGGAACTCAGAACCATCAGCTCCGCCCTGGGCACCATCGTAGGGGTGCTGATGGAAGTACTCAACACCAGGAGGGACACTGTGGCACTACAAGGGGCCCCTGACACTAGCATGGACGATAAACTGCCCACCACCTCCGCCGGCGCTAGTGGACAGGAGGCACCGCCACAGGACCACCACACCAGCACCCCACCCCCTGCAGAGGGAGAACCACCCCGCAAATGGTCCCTGAGATCCAGGAACAAGACAGATCACGATGCCAAGACCCCCGCCAAGAAATGAGACCACCCTGATTGTCATCCCACTGTCCCACTTTGTCACCCTGTCCATATTGAAACTGCCCCAGCTCCACTTCCTATGCCCATATGGGCAATGCACCTGTAAGACTAATAGACTGGACTCTGCCATGGACACTCCTTCGCCATCACCCCTCATCATTTAACTTCCCCCTCCAATATTTTGTATTTAAATAAACACACCTAAAGCTCCAAAAGATCTGGAGTCTGTCTGTGATTTCGAAATAGTGTATTTGCAATTACAGTGACAAAATGTTCATGAAATAGTAATGTCAACATACCAATGTCACACAGCTCTAGTCCCTGAGGAATCTAAGCAGATGACACACGTTGGGACCCACACCTGTGAAACCGTAAGGGAAAGTGACAACTCAGTGACCATACACTGGGTGAAATCGACAGACAGGATAGAGGTAGAAGTGTAAAAGTACATGTAGTAGGCAGGAATGTATTCTCACCTGTGTTTCACTGGAAATATTGCTGGATGACTGAGTCCCTGTTCTGCATGTCTTCTTCCTCTGCATCCTCCTCATCACTGTCCACAGGCTCCACAGCTGCCACAACACCGCCATCTGGACCATCCTCCTGCAGAAGGCACCTGTCGTCGCAAAGCCAAGTTGTGAAGCATACAGCAGGCCACGATGATCTGGCACACCTTCTTTGGTGAGTAGAATAGGGATCCACCTGTCATATGCAGGCACCTGAACCTGGCTTTCAGGAGGCTGAATGTCCGCTCGATCACCCTCCTAGTTCGCCCATGTGCCTCATTGTAGCGTTCCTCTGCCCTTGTCCTGGGATTCCTCACTGGGGTCAGTAGCCATGACAGGTTGGGGTAACCAGAGTCACCTAATGGCCACAAACGGTGCCTCTGGAGTTGACCCATCACATAAGGGATGCTGCTATTCCACATGATGTAGGCATCATGCACTGAGCCAGGGAACATGGCATTCACATGGGAGATGTACTGGTCTGCCAAACATACCATCTGTACATTCATGGAATGATAACTCTCCTGGTTCCTGTACACCTGTTCACTCCTGTGGGTGGGGACCAAAGCCACATGGGTCCCATCAATGGCACCTATGATGTTGGGGATATGTCCAAGGGCATAGAAGTCACCTTTCACTGTAGGGAAATCCTCCACCTGAGGGAAAACGATGTAGCTTCGCATCAGTTTCAGCAGGGCAGACAACACTCTGGACAATACGTTGGAAAACATAGGCTGGGACCGCCCTGATGCCATGGCCACAGTTGTTTGAGAAGACCCACTTGTAAGGAAATGGAGCACTGATAGCACCTGCACTTGAGGGGGGATTCCTGTGGGATGGCGGATTGCTGACATCAGGTCAGGCTCCAACTGTGTACACAGTTCCTGGATTGTGGCACGGTCAAACCTGTAGGTGATAATCAAATTTCTTTCCTCCATTGTCGACAGGTCCACCAGCGGTCGGTATACCGGAGTATTCCGCCATCTCCTCACATGTCCCAGCGGACGGTGCCTATGAAGGACAACAGCGAGCACAGAGTCAAACAACTCAAAGGTATGTACCCACAGTCTACACAGAACACCATTCATACACAAAATGTGGCCTGTATGTTTGTTGAGAGTAGGCCTAGGTATGTGTGTTGCAGTTGGTAATTAGGCCATGTGGGCCCCTGAAATGGCAGCTGCCTGACCTCTAAAGTGGGACAATGGGATGTGAGGTAACTGCGCTGGCGTTGTACACCGTCGCGGTAGGTGGTGGAAGACCGCGGCGCAATGCTGCATTGGTTAACATTGGACCATATGGGTCGCAGGAGCCAATGACGATGTACGCCGGCGGTGATGGTACGCACCGCCACGGACGTGACCGCCATTTTCTATCTGTTGAATCACTCGATACCTAATCTTCGACAGGAGAGGACCTACACTGCAAGTGCTGCTGTGACCTCGGTCTGGAAGAGACAATGGCTCATGCGTCTGGGGAAAGGGCCCCTGCCTTCACATCGGAGGAGTTGGAGAAGCTCGTTTATGGGGTCCTCCCCCAGTACACGCTACTCTACGGTCCTCCAGACCAACAGGTAAGTACACAGGGAGCATGTTGTATGGGCTATGCCTGTGTGGAGAGAGCTGGTTGTAAGAAGGAAGGGGGCAGAGTTCTGCGTGCATGAAAGACGGTGGGTGCATGTGCCACATGGCAAGGGTAGGGATGGGGACCACTCACTTTGACGGCGCAGTTGGAAATGACTTCTCTTCTTCCCCTGTACATTTCATGTAGGTCAGCGCCCACCAGAAGAAGGATATTTGGCGTGCCATCGCCAAGGACGTCCTGACCCTGGGGGTCCACCACAGACGGAGCCCCCACTGCCGGAAAAGATGGGAGGACATTCGCCGCTGGAGCAAGAAGACGGCGGAGGCTCAGCTGAGGATGGCCTCCCAACGTGGGAGGGGTGCCCGTCGAACCATGACCCCCTGATGTTCCGGATCCTGGCGGTGGCCTACCCGGAGTTGGATGAGCGCTTGAGGGCATCACAGCAGACACAAGGGGGTGAGTTCACTCTCATTCAGCTAACTTTGCGCGCAGTGGAGGGGTCTGGGTGGGGGAGGAGGGCTGTGGGTTTCCCTAGGCCAGGGCGAGTTCCATAGGCTAGGCCCCTTCATAAGACATGGCCCTGTGGCGCCCCACAACACCTCTGTAGAGTGCCAAGTACAGCTATTCATGCCCATGTGTCATCTATGTGTGCATATGTCGTCCATAGCCTTGTAGGCCATTTCCCAGGAATTGCACTGTAGAGCCCAACAGCGTGACGTAGTGCAGGGGCTTCTGTGTCTGTCTTGTCAGCCAATGGTAGCGGTAAGCCATGCACTCAACATGTCTTTCTTCTGTCCCCCCCCCCCCTTTTTTGCGGTCTCCCTGTTCTTGTGTGCATTAGCATCATCAGGCGGAGGAGCAGTGGCACCGGAGCACGAGGGAGCTGCATCCCACATGGCCATGGAAGGCCACACTACGGACTCTGAATACACCAGTGGGACGGAGGGCGAGGGGAGCACGACGGCGGTGATAGGAGCAGAAACCAGCGACACGGATTCGTCCTCGATGGGAGCTCCCTTGTGGTGGCAACACCCCCCTACCAGCACCGCCCTCCCAGCAGCCCCTCAGCCTTCGACCCGTGCCCGCTCACCCAGAAGGGTGGGCATCACATTCGCCCCAGGCACCTCAGCCCCTGCCCCTGTCACCTCTGCTGCCCTCAGTGAGGAGGCCATTGACCTCCTCAGGTCCCTCACTGTTGGGCAGTCTACCATTTTGAATGCCATCCAGGGTGTAGAAAGGGAGTTGCAACAAACCAATGCATTCCTGGAGGGCATTCATTCTGGTCAGGCTGCCCTTTACCAAACCTTTCAAACTCTGGCCTCAGCACTGATGGCAGCCATTGTCCCTGTGTCTAGCCTCCCCCTCCAACTTCCTCCACCCAGACCCAATCCCCTGTACCTCTGCCTATCCCAAGCACACCATCAGACCAGCCTGCACACACCTCACCACACAAGGGAAGCTCAGGCAAACATAAGCACCACACATCCCACAGGCACTCACGCAAGCATCACACACATACAGACACACCAACATCCACTGCCTCCACTGTGTCCCCCTCCTCCTCGTCTCCCTCCTCCCTCCCAGTCTCGTCTACACTCACACCTGCATGCACTACCTCTACAGCCACTACGTCCCGCACCAGCACACCCACCAGCACACCCCGCTCACGTGCAGTCACCACCCCCACTACCATTCACACGTCCCCTGTGTCCTCTCCCAGTGTGTCTGTGATGCCCCCTCCGACGATACACAAAAGCAGGCACACACCCACCCAACATACATCCACCTCACAACAGCCTCCAGCGCATGCACCTGCACCCAAAGCCACAAAACGTACACCTCCTACAACCACCACCTCTTCCTCCACTCCCAAACCCCCTCCAGCTACCCGTCACAGTGTCTCCAAACAACTTTTCCTGTCCACCCTTAACCTATTTCCCACCCCCCGTCCAACTCATAGGTCCCGAACTAGCACCTCAGCCACAAAATCTCCGGGACCAGTGGTGCCTGTTGTCACAGGTATGTGGAGTGCACCGGCCACCAGCACAGCCAGTGTGTCACGGAGCCACAGCACAGCCAGTCCCCCCCCCCTGTGAAGCACCAGAAGTTGGCCGGTGCCCGGCGGGAGAGGGGGAAGACTCCAGCCACCCAAGACGCTTCCAGGGGTCCCAGTGGGAGTGTGGACTCAGCTGTGACTCCTCCCAAGGTGGGGAAGGGCCAGAAGAAACCCGGCAAGTCTGGGAGGAGCAGCACGGCGGAGAAGACCGCCATCATCCCCGCTGGCCAGGAGGGCCCTGCCAGCCCCATCGTCGCTGCCCAGGAGGCCACCGCCAGCCCCATCGTCGCTGCCCAGGAGGCCACCGCCAGCCCCATCGTCGCTGCCCAGGAGGACACCGCCAGCCACAGCCCAGCTGCCCAGGAGGGCCCCGCCAGCCACAGCCCAGCTACCCAGGAGGGCCCCGCCAGCCACAGCCCAGCTGCCCAGGAGGGCCCCGCCAGCCACAGAGCCCAGCTGCCCAGGAGGGCCCCGCCAGCCACAGCCCAGCTGCCCAGGAGGGCCCCGCCAGCCAGAGCCCAGCTGACTAATGAAGGACCGCCAGCCCCAGCCCAGCTGGGCAGTGAAGGACCGCCAAGTCAAGCACCGCTGAACAGTGTAAGGACCTCTGAACTGGGCAAGCACCGCTGAACAGGGCAAGGACCGCCAAGTCAAGCACCGCTGAACAGGGCAAGCACCGCCAAGTCAAGCACCGCTGAACAGGGCAAGCACCGCTGAACAGGGCAAGGACCGCTGAACAGGGCAAGGACCGCCAAGTCAAGCACCGCTGAACAGGGCAAGCACAGCTGAACAGGGCAAGGACCGCCAAGTCAAGCACCGCTGAACAGGGCAAGGACCGTCAACTCAAGCACCGCTAGCCCATGAGCGGCAGGGGCACTGACGCAACAGGGACCGTCATGGGGTGAGTGATGCACTCTGGGCACCAGTCCCCCTCCAGAACCAGTGGAGACCTGCATCCACTACGTCTGTCCTTGGCAGGATGAAGCACTCTGGGCACCGGTCCCCCTCCAGAACCAGTGGAGACATGCATCCACTACGTCTGTCCTTGGCAGGATGAAGCACTCTGGGCACCGCTCACGTGCAGTCACCACCCCCACTACCATTCACACGTCCCCTGTGTCCTCTCCCAGTGTGTCTGTGATGCCCCCTCCGACGATACACAAAAGCAGGCACACACCCACCCAACATACATCCACCTCACAACAGCCTCCAGCGCATGCACCTGCACCCAAAGCCACAAAACGTACACCTCCTACAACCACCACCTCTTCCTCCACTCCCAAACCCCCTCCAGCTACCCGTCCCAGTGTCTCCAAACAACTTTTCCTGTCCACCCTTAACCTATTTCCCACCCCCCCGTCCAACTCATAGGTCCCGAACTAGCACCTCAGCCACAAAATCTCCGGGACCAGTGGTGCCTGTTGTCACAGGTATGTGGAGTGCACCGGCCACCAGCACAGCCAGTGTGTCACGGAGCCACAGCACAGCCAGTCCCCCCCCCTGTGAAGCACCAGAAGTTGGCCAGTGCCCGGCGGGAGAGGGGGAAGACTCCAGCCACCCAAGACGCTTCCAGGGGTCCCGGTGGGAGTGTGGACTCAGCTGTGACTCCTCCCAAGGTGGGGAAGGGCCAGAAGAAACCCGGCAAGTCTGGGAGGAGCAGCACGGCGGAGAAGACCGCCATCATCCCCGCTGGCCAGGAGGGCCCTGCCAGCCCCATCGTCGCTGCCCAGGAGGCCACCGCCAGCCCCATCGTCGCTGCCCAGGAGGCCACCGCCAGCCCCATCGTCGCTGCCCAGGAGGACACCGCCAGCCACAGCCCAGCTGCCCAGGAGGGCCTCGCCAGCCACAGCCCAGCTACCCAGGAGGGCCCCGCCAGCCACAGCCCAGCTGCCCAGGAGGGCCCCGCCAGCCACAGAGCCCAGCTGCCCAGGAGGGCCCTGCCAGCCACAGCCCAGCTGCCCAGGAGGGCCCCGCCAGCCAGAGCCCAGCTGACTAATGAAGGACCGCCAGCCCCAGCCCAGCTGGGCAGTGAAGGACCGCCAAGTCAAGCACCGCTGAACAGTGTAAGGACCTCTGAACTGGGCAAGCACCGCTGAACAGGGCAAGGACCGCCAAGTCAAGCACCGCTGAACAGGGCAAGCACCGCCAAGTCAAGCACCGCTGAACAGGGCAAGCACCACTGAACAGGGCAAGGACCGCTGAACAGGGCAAGGACCGCCAAGTCAAGCACCGCTGAACAGGGCAAGGACCGCCAAGTCAAGCACCGCTGAACAGGGCAAGGACCGCCAACTCAAGCACCGCTAGCCCATGAGCGGCAGGGGCACTGACGCAACAGGGACCGTCATGGGGTGAGTGATGCACTCTGGGCACCAGTCCCCCTCCAGAACCAGTGGAGACCTGCATCCACTACGTCTGTCCTTGGCAGGATGAAGCACTCTGGGCACCGGTCCCCCTCCAGAACCAGTGGAGACATGCATCCACTACGTCTGTCCTTGGCAGGATGAAGCACTCTGGGCACCGGTCCCCCTCCAGAACCAGTGGAGACATGCATCCACTACGTCTGTCCTTGGCAGGATGAAGCACTCTGGGCACCAGTCCCCCTCCAGAACCAGTGGAGACATGCATCCACTACGTCTGTCCTTGGCAGGATGAAGCACTCTGGGCACCAGTCCCCCTCCAGAACCAGTGGAGACATGCATCCAGTACGTCTGTCCTTGGGAGGATGAAGCACTCTGGGCACCAGTCCCCCTCCAGAACCAGTGGAGACATGCATCCACTACATCTGTCCTTGGCAGGATGAAGCACTCTGGGCACCAAGCCCCCTCCAGAACCAGTGGAGACTGTCATCCACTTGAGAGACTGTGGCTTTGCACTCCCCAGGATGCAGCAGTGGGCAAACCACCCACTGTAGAGACTTGAGAGACTGTTTCTTTGCACTCCCCAGGATGCAGCAGTGGGCAAACCACCCACTGTAGAGACTTCTGAGACTGTGGCTTTGCACTCCCCAGGATGCAGCAGTGGGCAAACCACCCACTGTAGAGATTTGAGAGACTGTGGCTTTGCACTCCCCAGGATGCAGCAGTGGGCAAACCACCCACTGTAGAGACTTGAGAGACTCTGGCTTTGCACTCCCCAGGATGCAGCAGTGGGCAAACCACCCACTGTAGAGACTTGAGAGACTGTGGCTTTGTACTCCCAGGATGCAGCAGTGGGCAAACCACCCACTGTAGAGACTTGTGAGACTGATGCAGCAGTGGGCAAACCACCCACTGTAGAGACTTGAGAGACTGTGGCTTTGCACTCCCCAGGATACATGAATGGGCATGGAGGCCCCTCCTGGATCTGGTGTCGTACACTCATCCTGCTGAGGTGCCCCCCCTTCCCTTCTCCCTGAGGTGCCTGTTGTATTTCTAGCTGATGCCCCTGCAGTGTTCTCTCTGTTTTGATCTGTTATCGTGTGTGGGCCTCGCCCATGCATTTTGGGCCCAGTGGTCCGCGGACTATAAATGGTGCAATACCTGGACTACTAATCTTGGTGTATATTTTGTTACTAGTGTATATATGTATATTTTTGCTTACTGAATTTTGATATATTCCAATGGTTACACTCATTTCCTTTTGTCTTCGCATTCTTCCAGGGGGTTGGGGGTGTAACTGTAATGTATAGATATGCATTGGTGTGTGTGTTGTAGTGGGTGAGGGTGGGGGTGGGGGTGGGGGTGTTGCGTGTGTGTGTCCCTGTTTTTTGCCTCCCCCCTCCCATGTGTCGTAGGTGCAGTACTCACCGTGGTCTTCGCCGCCAGCGTTGGTGCTCCTGGTACAGGAGCAGGAAGACTATCGCAGGGAGAATATGGAGTTCCGGCTCCATGGTGTCCTCCTTTCTCGTGGAGTGTGTAAAGGTGGCGTTTTTCCTTTGTAATTCCTGTTTCCGCCGTGTTTTTATCCGCGGTGAATCCGCCCCAGAGAAGGCGGTGGATTGGCCTGTCATAATAGTGTGGGCGGTACATTGTCCTCTGCCTGTCTGTTGGCGGTGACCGCCGAGCTGTTTGTTTGTACCGCCGTGGCGGTCTGAGTGTTAAAGTGGCTGTCTTTGTTGGCGGTTTCCGCCACGGTCGTAATTGCAAAATTTTTACCGCCGGCCTGTTGGCGGTCTTACCGCCACTTTAACAATGTCCGCCAGGGTTGTAATGACCACCATAGTCTGCTGCCCGGAAACCTGCAACCTGTGGAACACAACCCACACAGGGTGAACCCACAACTATTCAAAGACAACTATGTGCGCCATATAGGATTGGCCACAAAATAAAACACATACAACACATAGAGCATGTCTGTGAAGATCATGTGTGCAGCTGTACAAGTAGCTGCAATCTCACAATCTGACAAAATAGAGAACCAGATTCAACAGAAAAATGAATGTGTGTGGCACTGCGCCATAGTTTAAAGAATACGGTTCACCCCTGTGCTTCCCCCTGCGCCAGTGGTAAATTAGCTGTTGTGCACCAACCAGAAGTGACACTCAGGTGGCGCTCGGGGACCTAAATATGCCCCAGAATGCCATGTGAGCTTGACCCATGTGTGATGCACAATGCAACCCATAGGCCCTCATTACAACCCTGGCGGTAAATGCCGCCTACTGCCGCGCTGACGGCTGCCAACATACCGTGACCGCGGCGGTAATCCGCCACGGGTATCATGACCCACATATAGAATACCGCCACAATACAGACACCCACACAAGTCCACAAGCCCAAAAGTCAGTGATAAACTGGCGATAGCAAAACCTACACCGTTACAACAACAGGAATACACCCACAGTATCACAACCCACAAATCAATACGCACACACTTACAAAATGACATCACATTGGACAATTCAAAATACACACACCTGAAACACATACACACACCACACCCACAGACCCACACCAATATAAAACACCCACCCACATTACCCACAACCCTTTACGAGAAAAAAAAGATTGCCAACAGAGAGAGAGAGACAAGCCAGGAGCACCCACTCAATCTGAGCCACAGAACACCATCACCCATACACCATCCACGCACCTCACAGCACACACTACACCACATCACCCCACACATCACCCCACACATCCTCACACATATCACTCACACCACATCCATGGCACCCCAAAGACACCCCAGGTTTTCAGAGAATGAACTAAGGGTCATGGTGGAGGAAATCATCCGGGTAGAGCTACAGCTATTCGAATCACAGGTGCAGCAGACATCCATTGCAAGGAAGATGGAGCTATCTCAGAGAATGGTGGACAGGGTCAATGCCGTGGGACAGCATCCAAGAACAAGGGATGACATCAGGATGAGGTGGAACGACCGACAGGGGAAGGTGCGTTCCGTGGTTTGCAAGACACCAGGTAGCTGTACAGAGGACTGGCGGTGGACCCTCACCTACTCCCCCACAACTAACAACATGGGAGGAGGAAGTCTTGGCGATCATGCATCCTGAGTGCCTCGCAGGAGTAGCAGTAGGACTGGACTCTGGTAAGTCAAAGCTTTACTACTATATCCCCACCTACCTGCATGCCATCACAAACTCCTACCCCAACCCCCATCACTCCACCAACTCACATATACCCCATTAACACAGCCCACCCATCCCAATACCAAGGTCTGCATGCATCCCCAATGCATGGACCCCCATCACAGACCTGCATGGACACCCAACACCCCAGCATTCCCAATAGAGAGACTCACCCAGCCCACAAAATCACCACTCACACAAGGCCAAGCCGACAGGGAAATCACATTCATAGAGGGAAACACAGCCATGCACAAGATGGCACACGCAGATACATTGACAATGCATTTGCATCCCAACAGGACCCTTACCCAACGTCACCGGAGAGGAGGTGCCAGCTACATCCAGCCCCTCACCAGAAGAGGCTCACAGTGATGAGAGCATCTCTGCACACCTGGATCACGATGACCAACCTGGCCCATCAGGGACCTCTGGACAGTTGGTTCCCCTGCCACAGTCCCAACCCACCACAGAGACTCCCCCCTCAGGAAACACCAGCATAGCACCCACCCAGCGGGCCATGCCATTGTCCCCAGGACACGTCAATCAGCGGTGTGTCCACCACTACAGGGACCCCAGGCAACCCCACAAACACAGGACGATCAGGGACCTGGGGTCAGTGGCAGTGGGCACACGGTTCAGGGGACAGAGGCACAGCACAACAGAGAAGCTGGGAGGACTGCTGTGCGACAGGGGGAGGACAGGCCCAGGCAACCGACCCTTCACGAGGCACTCTCAAACATCATGGGAGCATACCACCATTCACAGGAGACCATGGGCCAGGTACTGGCCAAGTTACAAGAGACCCAGTGGGTGCAGGAGGGACAGTACCTGGGGATCAGGGATGACCTAACAAAAATATACACCATCCTGGTCACCATAGCAGGGGTGCTGGCAGACATGGGCAAGACCATGATGGAGGCAGTGGCACAACAAAGGGTGCCTGACACTAGCCAAACTGAGGAACACCCTTCAACCTCCGCCGGCGCTAGTGGACAGGAGGCCACGCCACAGGAACAACAGGCCACCAGCACCCCACCCCCTGCAGAAGGAGAACCACCCCGCAAACGGTCCCTGCAATCCAGACAGAAGACAGTGAACATTGCCAAGACCCCGCCAGGAAATAAGACTCTCCTGATTGTCACCCTTCTGTTCCACTATGTCACTCTGTCCACCTTGAACTGCCATTGCTCCACTTCCTAGGTCCCCTTGGACAATGCACCTGTGATGCCAATAGACTGAACTCTAACTGGACATTCCTCCACCATCACCCCATTTCCTTGCACATACCCCCAGACTCATTGGCACAACAATAAACACCCTTGAAACAAATACCATACTGGAGTCAGTGTCATTAATCAAAACATGTATTAGTACAACATTATCAAAGCATTGCAACAAATATGTTCAGTGAAATATACTACAGGATGACCTTTGGTGGGCAGCAGTACATATAGCAGGAGCCAGAATGGGGCACACAAATCTGAAAATAGAGAATCCAAAGGGTACAGTCAGTGTCGATAGACAGAGGGTAAGAGGCTGCCATGTACAATGTCCAAAAGATTACTGAAAAGTAAAGTTTATCTGCCTCCTCTTCCTCACTCTCCACAGGCTCCACCGCTGCCACAAGACCATCTCCAGACTCATCCTCCTGCAGAAAAGGCACCTGGCGTCTCAAGGCCAGGTTGTGCAACATACAGCATGCCACGATGATCTGGCACACCTTTGGTGAGTAGTACAGGGATCCACCTGTCAGATGGAGGCACCGGAACCTGACCTTCAGGAGGCCGAAGGTTCTCTCAATAATCCTCCTTGTACGCCCATGTGCCTCATTGTAACATTCCTCTGTTCTTGTCCTGGCATTCCTCACTGGGGTCAGTAGCCATGAGAGGTTGGGGTAACCAGAGTCACTGTAAATATTGAGGGACAACTGTTAGACAAACACTAACCCTTAGGGACAACCCAATACCCAGACACCTAGAGCCAGGATATTTGACATTCACATGGGAGATGTACTGGTCCACCAAACACACCATCTGCACATTCATCGAGTGAGAGCTTTTTCTATTCCTGTAAACCTGTTTATTTCTTCGTGGGGGAACAAATGCCACATGTGCACCATCAATGGTACCCAGGGCATAGAAGTCAGCTTTCACTGTGGCCAAATCATCCACCTGGGGAACAGGATGTAATTGCGCATGTGTTTCAGCAGGGCAGACAACACTCTGGACAACACATTGGAGAACATTGGCTGAGACATTCCTGATGCCATGGCCACTGTAGTTTGAAAGAAACCCCTTGCCAGGAAATGTAGCACTGACAGAACCTGCACTAGAGGGGGTATTCCTGTGGGCTGGCAGATAGCTGACATCAGGTCTAGCTTCAATTGGGCACACAGTTCTTGGATTGTGGCATGATCAAGTCTGTATGTGCTGATAATGTGTCTGTCTGTCATTGTTGACAGGTCCACCAGGGGTCTGTACACCGGAGTATGCCACCATCTTATCATCTGCCTCAGCGGTTGTTGCCTATGGAAGAGAACGGTGAGCAGAAGGTCATATTTCCACATAGAATGCACAACTGTTTCTGAATTGAGGTCACAGAAGCAGTGTGTGAAGTCGAGAGTCAGTTGATGAGCCAAAGTCTGCTGTGACACAGTTAGGAGCCATGCCATGTGCCCCCCTGAAATGGCAGCTGCCTGACCTGTGAGGAGGGACAAGTGGAAATGAGGTAAGTGTGCTGGCGTTGTGCGCCGTCGCGGTAGGCGGTCGATCACTGCCGCGCAACTTCGCATTGGTTATCATTGGGCTCTATGGGTTCCAGGAGCCAATGCGATGTACGCCGGCGGTCGTGACCGCCATATTCTAACTATTCACTCACTTGCTACCTGACCGTCAACAGTAGAGGACCTACACTGCAAGTGCTGCTGTGACCTGAGTCTGGAAGCGACAATGGCTCTTGTGTCTGGGGAAGGGCCCCTGCCTTCACTGCGGAGGAGTTGGAGATACTGGTGGATGGGGTCCTACCCCAGTACACATTACTCTACTGTCCTCCAGACAAACAGGTGAGTACCCTGTGAGCATTATGTGTGGCAATGCATGTTTGGAGTGGTGTGGATGTAAGCCACATGTTAGGGGGTACTGATGCGCAATGACCTGAGTGGTGCATGAGAGGTGGTCAGTGTATGTGTGTCAGGGCATTGGTGGGAACTGGGGGGCAATGAGTATGCCGGTCCGGACAGATGAGTAATTTCCTTTTCTGCTGTCTTTTCCCTCTAGGTCAGCGCCCAGCAGAAAAAGGGTATTTGGCGTTCCATCGCCAAGGAGGTGCGGACCCTGGGGGTCTATTACAGGCGGAGCACCCACTGCCGCAAGAGATGGGACGACCTGCGCCGCTGGACCAAGATAACGGCGGAGGCCCAGCTGAGGCTGGCCTCCCAACGTGGAAGGGGTGCTCGTCGCACCATGACCCCCCCTGATGTTCTGCATCCTGGCGGTGGCATACCCGGAGTTGGATGGGCGCTTGAGGGCATCACAGCAGCCACAAGGGGGTGAGTACAGATTCTGAATCCTGACTTTGCGCGCTTTAGGAGCTAGCTGGGTGGGGGATGTGGGCTGTGGGTGCCCCTAGGCCAGGACAATCATGGCAGGGTAGGTCCCTTGTTGGGCAGGTTCTGAAGCACTCCAAACCCAATGGAGTTAGTGGGCATATACTACTGGGCAGGGTCCTGTGGGTGTCAGGTGTGCAGATGCTGGCGTTAGGCATTGTACCCCATGGGCTTGTGACTACCTTAGTGACTGGTTGGGCATGGCCTAGTACATAGGGCAGCTCCCTGTGTGTTGTGTACGCCAATAGTAGTGTTGTTGCTGGCATTGACCAAGTGTATCCTTTGTCTCTCCCCCCTTTTTGTTTTGTCTCCCTGTTCTTGTGTGCATTAGCATCATCTGGTGGAGGAGCAGAGGCACCGGCGATGGAGGGAACTGCATCCCACATGGGACTGGAGGCCGAATCCACCGAGGATGAAGGCACCAGTGGGATGGAGGGTGAGGGGAGCACCACAACAGGGACAGGAGGGGAGACCAGTGACAGCGACTCCTCCTCCGATGGAAGCTCCCTAGCGGTGACGGACACCTCTGTGCTCACCCCAACAACAGGTACAGCCGCCACCCCCCCTACCAGCACCGCCCTCCCAGCAGCCCCTCAGCGAGTTTCCTGTGCCTGCTCACCCAGGAGGGTGGGCATCTCCTTTGCCCCAGGCACCTCAGGCCCTGCCCCAGTCAGCCCTGCTGCCCTCAGTGAGGAGGCTATTGACCTCCTGAGATCCCTCACTGTTGGGCAGTCAACCATTCTGAATGCCATTCAGGGTGTCGAGAGGCATTTGCAACAAACAAATGCATACCTGGAGGGCATTCATTCTAGCGTGGCAGCCCAACAGAAAGCATTTCAAGCTCTGGTCTCAGCACTGATGGCAGCCATTGTCCACGTGTCCAGCCTCCCCCCTCCAACTTCCTCTACCCAGTCCCAATCCCCTCAACCCCAGCCTATCCCAAGCACACCTTTAGACCAGCAATCACCCAAATCAACACACAGAAGTGTCTCAGGCAAACACAAGCACCACACTTCATCACACAGGCACTCACACAAGCACCATCCCAAAGCAGACACACCAACATTCACTGCCTCCACCGTGTCCCCCTCCACCCTCCTCCTCGTCCACCTCCCTCCCAGTAGCGTCTCCATTCACACCTGCATGCACTACATTCTCATCCACTACCTCCATCACCAGCACGCCCATCACAACACACCCCTCACGAGCAGTCACCACCCCCACAACCATGCACACGTCCCCTGTGTCCTCTCCCAGTGTGTCTGTGATCCCTCCTCCCAAAGTACACAAAAGCAAGCACCCACCCACCCAACAGCCATCCACGTCACAACAGCATCCAGCCTATTGCACCTTCTCCTAAACTCAGCAGACGTACACCTCCTACAACCACTCCCACTTCCACCACTCCCAAACCCTCTCCATCTTCCCATCCCAGTGTGTCCAAAAAACTTTTCCTTGAAAACTTTGACCTCTTCCCTCCTCCCCACGTCCTTCCTCTCGGGCCAGGGTGTCAAGATCCCAGGCCAGCACCTCAGCCACCAAATCGGCGTCCGGTGTGGTACCTGCAAGTCCCAGGGGAACAAAGGGGGCACCCGTCAGGCCTGCCAGTGGGCCACCGACCCCTGCAAAGGACCAACCCATTCCGCCACCTGCCAAGGTGAAGAAGGTGCCAGCATACAGCACGGCCAAGAAGCACGACCCACCCAGCAAAGCCTCCTCCAAAACTGCATCTGCCAGTGCCAAGGTCCCAGCAGCGTCTGCCAAGGTGGGGAAGGGGAAGAAATCCCAATGCAAGGCACTTCAGGCCTTGGAGCCTCCAGGTGAGGGACTGGTGCCCACCATCAGTACCGACAGCCCCGCAACCTGTACCGCGGAAAGCATCGCCGCAGGCACCGCCACCTGCACCGCGATCTGCCCTGCCACCTGCACCGCCCCCTTCACCGTCGCTGCCACAGCAACTGTGAGCAGCATCATCCCCAGTGGGCAGCCATCCGAGGCTGCAGGAAATGGCCTGGTGTCTCCCTCCACCACTACCAGCACCTGCACCACGGCCAGCACTGGCAGCATCTCCGCAGCAGACACCGCCGTAAGCACCGCCACCTGCACCGCCATCTGCACCGCCACATGCCCAGCCGGTGCCACTACATCTGTCATCAGCAGCATCCCCAGTGGGCAGCTGTCCGGGGATGCAGGAGGTGGCCTGGACCCTCCCCCCACCACTTGAAGCACCACCACCAGCACTACGAGCAGTTTGCAGCCTTAGTCGCCGCAGGATGGAGTCTGACTCTGCCTCCATGGAGTATCATGCTACCTGTTCCCTAAACATCTCGTGCCTCAGACACCCAGGTGAGGGAATGGGAACTGCCACACCCCAGGTGCAGCATCACTGGGCACAAGGGCTCCAGAACCAGTGGAGATATGCATCCATCATCACTGTCCTTGGCAGGATGAAGCAGACTGGGCACAAGGCCCCCTCCAGAACCAGTGGAGATATGCATCCACTATCACTGTCCTTGGCAGGATGAAGCAGACTGGGCACAAGGCCCCCTCCAGAACCAGTGGAGATATGCATCCACTATCACTGTCCTTGGCAGGATGAAGCAGACTGGGCACAAGGCCCCCTCCAGAACCAGTGGAAGAAGGCATCCATTTGAGAGATTGTGGCTTTGCATTCCCCAGGACCAAGCAGTGGGCAAACCACCCACTTGAGAGACTGTGGCTTTGCACTCCCCAGGACCAAGCACTGGGCAAACCACCCACTTGAGAGACTTGAGAGACTGTGGCTTTGCACTCCCCAGGACCAAGCAGTGGGCAAACCACCCACTAGAGTGACTGTGGCTTTGCACTCCCCAGAACCAAGCAGTGGGCAAACCACCCACTTGAGAGACTGTGGCTTTGCACTCCCCAGGACCAAGCTGTGGGCAAACCACCCACTAGAGAGACTGTGGCTTTGCACTCCCCAGGACATCGCTGTGGGCATGTTGCCCCCTCCAGGAGCAGTGGTGCAGTATCATCTTCTGGCTGAGGTGACCCCCCTCCCCTTCCCCCTGAGGTGCCTGTGTGTTTTCGACCTGATGCCCCTGCAGTGTTCTCTTCATTTTGAGGCAGGAGTCAAGTGTGGGCTTCGCCCATGACTTCTTTTTGCCACTGGGCCATAAACATTTGCAAAGGACAGTATACGGCCTTCTGAACATATTGTAAATATTTGTATATACTGTTTTTTCCAATCGTTAACGTTTTCTGCATATTTCTAAGTATCACTGATTTAACTCAATTCCTTTTGTCCTTGCGTTCTTCCAGGGAGTTAGGGGTGTGAATGTACTGTTCCTGCATGTTTTTGTGTGTATGGTGTTTGGGTGGGGGTGGGGGTGGTGCGTGTTGCGTATGTGTGTCACTCTCTTTTTCCTCCCCCCTCCCCTGTGTGCTAAGTGCAGTACTCACCGTGGTTGTCGCCACGCTGTCTTTGGTGTTCCTGGTGTATTAGCAGATACACCAGCATCGGCAGGACCTGTAGTTCGGGCTCCATGGCGTCCTGGTTCTTCGTTGAGTGTCGAGAGGTGAGTGGTTTCCCTTCACAACACTGTTTCCACCGTACTTTTGATGATATTGGTACTGCCCCGGAAAAGCTGGCGGATTGGTGGGTTGTGATAAGGTGGGCGGTACAGTGTCTTCCGCCTGTCTGTTGGCGGTGACTGCCGCAGTGTTGGTTGCTACCGCCGTGGCGGTCGGAGTTTTAAAGTGGCTGTCTATGATGGCGGTTTCTGCCGTGGTCGTGATCCCATTTTCTTTACCGCCGGCCTGTTGGCGGTATTACCGCCGATTTAACACTGACTGGTTGTAATGAGTGCCATAATGTACAACTATAACCTTGGGTCAGTAACATCCTCCTCCAGGAGCAAATAAATGATGTGCCATGTCAACAGCCACAACAATCTAAGATTGACTTTACACTATCTCATTGCAGAGGATGATGGCTTACCTTCTGCCGAGCAGCCTGTCCTGAATTTTGCTGATAACACAGATGACCAGCTGCCACCCATCAATGAAGAGACTCTCCCGGATGTGTTAGGATTCCTCCAGGCACTATCTCCAGTTGGAGGGAGGACACACTGCATTTCAAGGTCTCCACATGAACCACCCAGCTACCAACAAACACCACCAGCCAGTACTGACACAGCCCTGGATTTGAGGGCCCAGAGATCACCTTTCACAGGACAGTGGTAGGAGTCCAGCAGCAGCTGGCCAAGCAGGTGCAGGTGGGGATGGAGACCTTAGTAGGCAGCCTAGAGGGAGTGCAGAGGTGCCTCAGTCCAACTAAGGACAACTTCAGTTGCCATCAGAGGCACCCACTCCCATAGTTGCTGTCATGAGGCAGAGGCTACAACAATTGCCTCCCAAACTGGCAGCAGCATAACAGACAACAGGCCAGGGGCTATGCAGAATATCCTGGAGTCCATACAGCATGAATTGGCCTCCCTCAGGGAAAACATGTCTTCCTACCACTGTGATGTTGCTGCAGTGTTGAAAAATCAGTAGTTCCTAATTGTTGCAGTGATGCCTTATATGTTCCGAGAAATGTTTCAATCCACATCTCTATCCCCTTATGTGTGTGTGGCCCCTTCTGCCTTTACAACAGCACCAGACATGGCACAGGAGGCATTGCACACTTCAGAGGATGAAGATGTGGAAGGAATAACATTCACAAGGAAAAGCACCCCGTAGCACCAGTCTGTGCTACATGGGCAGTATCTCCTTAGTTCTGGGCCTAAAGATCATGCCAGTGTTGTGACTGTAGGAAATGAGCTCTCTTCACTCAACCTCTGTTGACTTGTCTGCTATGTACTGTCATTGTCGCCATTCTTACAGATTGGCAATTTTTAACCTCCTCACTAATGCACACTTCTCATAACCTTGTCTCATGACATGTCCCTCATCCCTGGATTCTGATTGTGCTACATATGGCTAACGTTCACTCATGGGGTTTGTGAACCGGACAGTGTATAGCATTTGAAAATACACTTTCACCTGTAAATAAAGCACCTTGTATACATGTAGCATTTCTACGTTTACTGTGATGTATCTATTCAGCTAAATGATTGCATTGTGTGAATCCATGTTAATGAGTACAGAACATCATTATATGAGTGCATTACTGTCAGACACAAAGCCACACACTAGGATCCTAATAAGAGAAAGGTGAATGATGGTGTTGTCGGCTACAACCACCTTACTGGGTGTTCTATACAAATATTGAACAGATATCCTTTGAAGGTGACATACAGCATGTACGGCTCAGAAGAATGTTCCACGTTTTGGCAGCGAGGTGTGAAAATGATCTACGCATGGGACGGTTGCGAGGGCGAGGTCAGTGCAGCAGAGATGCCGGGTCGGGGTGTAGAAAGAGAGACGTCTGTTGAGGTATTCTGGTCTGGTGTTGGGCAGTGCTTTGTAAGTGTGGATGATGAGTTTGAAGGTGATTCTCTTTTTGACTGGGAGCCAGTGCAGGTTTTTCAGGTGGCCTGCGATGTGGCAGTGGCGGGGGATGTCCAGGATGAGGCGTGCAGAGGTGTCCTGGATGGGATGCGTTGCAGCCTCTTCTGGAGTTTGGCTTTGGTTCCTGCGTAGAGGGCATTACCGTAGTGCAGTTTGCTGCTTACGATGGCTTGGGTGACTGTTCTTCTGGTTTCGGTGGGTATCCATTTGTAGATCTTTCGGAGCATGTGGAGGGTGTTGAAGCAGGAGGAGGAGATGGAGTTGACTTGCTGGGTCATGGATGGTGAGGGGTCCAAGAAGAATCCCAGGTTGCTTGCGTGGTCGGTGGGAGTCAGAGCGGTTCCGATAGTGGCAGCACACTAGGAGTCATCCTATGTGGAGAGGTGGAGCTGAAGATAAGGACTTCCGTCTTGTCTGAATTGTGTTTGAGGCAGCTGCTCCTTCATCCATTCGGCGATGGCCTTCATTCCTTCTTGGAGGTAGGTTGTGTGTTGATTGTTTCCCCATTGTGCGTGAAAAGGGCTGTGGTCGTGCAATAGATGCTCAGGAGCCAGACGTCTTTTTGCTGAGGAGAAAGTATACATCATCAACACATCGCTTTATTCGGTTAATTTAAACCATCAAAGCATAAATCACACAATACAAGAATAAAATTTAAAATCATAGATATCTGGCATTCCAAAAATACATAAGAGAATAAAACATAAATACTAAAATCAAAGAGATATTCCTCTTCACACAGTGCATAACTACCTAGCCCTTATTCCTCAGGATAGCCAAAATATCATTCAACGAGCTAATACCCTAATCATAGACCTCATAATGATCAAGAAGAATTTTTTAACTGGCAGATTCGTGTATGCCATGCAGCCGCAAGGAACTTGCTAACTGCACAGAACAGGGTGCAGGATGTGTCCCTCATCATTATCCTTAAAGCATCTATACAGCATCTGATCCCCATATTCTTACAAACTGGACGTAGCCACCTCTGACGAGCAGTCCTATATGCTGGGCATATGAACATGAAATGCACAATGGTTTCCGGGGAAATACTACAACTCGGGCATAGATCAGTACTCAGAGCAGAATCCCGCCAATTGCCAAAAGATTTAAGGGGTAGGCATCCATATCTGAACTGAATATACAAACTCTTGCTTAATGGATCAGTAATAAGATCCATAAACAGTTCAAAACGCGGATGCCACTTAGTGTCAAGAAATTGAGAAGTCAATCTGCCATGAGACAAATGAAGTAAGTAATTTCCCCTGACATACGCCCAGTAAGCTGTTTTTAGATGATTCTTCTGCTCTTTCCTTAAATTATGAGGATGGCTCCAGTAATTACTCAGCCCCAGAGTGCAAAACCATTTAGATATGTGTTTAAACCAAGGGATAGTAAGCACATTAGGTCTCTCTAAGATATCTTGGATGGATTCCTTATATATGAGTAGCTCAGGAGTAGACCAAACACGTACCCAGAAAAGCAGCGGTCTTAGAGCAATAATGTCTGAGATACGTGCAAGTCCAAGGTCCCAAAACATTGGTAACAAAGGAGTATTACGTGGACACGCCAAGAGTGATCTTACAAGGTTGTTTTCACCTATTGAAAGTTTACCAGCATTTGAGTATCCCCAGATTTCTGCCCCATAGGCCACAGCACTCTGGGCCTTTGCCCAATAAATTTTTTGTGCTGGGGTAACTACTTTCTCGACGGTCGACTTGTGGAAGCGCAAAATTGCCCCAGATCTATGTGCAAGAAGGGCTAAGCTTTTATTAATCTGGGCCTCCCACTGCATGTCCTTACTAATTCTGACCCCAAGGTAATCAATGGAGCATACCTTGCTCAACGGAGTCCCTTTATAAAGGATGGTATATCCTTTAGAGGGACCACGTCCCATGGTCATGATTTTAGTTTTGGTATGATTAAGCTCCAGCCCAAAGTCGTCACAAAACGAGCTAAACTGATCCATTAAGACCTGTAGGCCCATCGGTGTTCGGGAGATCAAGAGAGAATCGTCGGCGAATAGCAGAATCGGGATTTTTGTATTATTCAGAGAGGGCGCATCATTTTGGCAATTGGTAATAACTTGCACTACCTCGTTGATAAACAAGATGAAAAGAGTCGGAGCAAGAACGCAACCCTGTCGTACCCCTCTCCTGATCTCTATTCTGTCAGTGAGTTCCCCTTGGTTACCCCATCTTACTTGAGCGTAAGTATTCTCGTGCAGTCTTTGGATTAGGTGCACTAGATTCTCTGGGGTAACAATTTTCCTCAGAACTCCCCACAGTTTCTCTCTAGGCACAAGATCAAAAGCAGATCTCAGGTCTACAAAGGCCACATATAATTTCTGTCTGGCTAAAGTGATGTACTTCCAGAATAATAGTGACAACCTAAAGACTTGGTCCATAGTATTAGTTTTTGAACGAAATCCAGCCTGTAAGGGAGATAATATCTGATTATTCAAAACCCATTCCGTGAGTCTGGCCAAGATTTGTTTTGCAAAGATCTTTTGAAGAATATCAATAAGGCTAATAGGTCGATAGTTCGCAGGCAGACCTACATCGACAAGTATATATTTTTGATGCATGACGGTCATGTGTCCAATTTTTCTCATTGTGTGTGAAAAGGCCTGTGGACATGTGATAGACGCTCAGCAGCCAGACGTCATTTTTGTGGCATTGCAGAGTACAGATTTGAGCCGTTTGCATCGTTCATTTTTAATGCATGATGTAAATGCATGGAATTCTGCAATGCAGGCCTTGAGTTCACCCAGATTCACATACCATGTCACATGTGCGATTCAACAATGTTGTCATTATGGTATGGCTACATGTATGTAACTATCCAGTCATATCTTTACATGGACATTGTTATGTTTAACCTATATGTTTGTTTATGAGTCTACTGTATGTGATGACTTATACCGGTTGTTACCGGCTCTGGCTCCTGATGGGACTCCAAGTCCCAGGAGCACTTCCACACCCCAGGGGGGTCTGGCTTGACATCGCAGGCGCTACAAAGCACACCGCAACACCCTGCGGCATCCTTGTTCCCGGCTCTGGCTCCTGGTGGGACTCCAAGTCCCAGGAGCACTTCCACACCCCAGGGGGGCTGGCTTGACATTGCGGGTGCTACAGAGCGCACCGCAACGCCCACAGCGCGGGACGCATGCGGACCGCGCCCGGGCAAAGCCGGGGCCAAGGGCGGGCCCATCCATGCCTGTCAGAAACCGAAGGAGGCCGGGCTGGGCCACCCCTCTAAGAAACAAGGAACAAAAACCTGGATGTAAAGTGGCTGTCGACGGAACATTGGACATATAAGTAAGAATGTTCTGTTACCTTTTATGTAATATATGACCTTATTTTGGACAAGCTTGCAATAACAGCCACTGTTTGAGACTGTGTTCACAAATTTTGTGACTAAGTATTTAACTGGGGCTGGGCTGGTTTTTGCGTATTACCATATGAGGACTTGTGTGGGTCGGTAAATTAATTTAACTTGCACATCTCTTTTAGTCTTATTTCTATATAGGAAATAAGTTTGCTATTATATAAAAATATGGGCAAAAGAAAGCACTCAACACTGAATCACCCCCCAAATATAAAAGATAGTACATCTATACTAAAATACATCTCAGGGGCGATGGGGGTGATAGACAAGCAAATCACCAACATAGAAGAAAAACTCCTGACACCTAATGATTATACCATTCACTCACCAAAGAACTTTGGGATACATGGCGACTCCAACCATTGTGATCATGGGGGTATGAACACGGAAGTAAGGAACATAAATGGATGTATTCAAAATACCTCGGATTTAATTCATGCTCCGGATGATCATTCACCTGCACCTAAACGCCCAAGGAAACCTTTGACGCGGACAGTAGATAACCTCCCTTAAAAAAATTAAAGAAAGAGCTAGTAACCTTGCTTGGTAGACAGCCACTAAAGAAAGCACCTCGAAGGAAAACTTTAAGTAACCCAGCAGATACAGCTCGAACTCTCCTTGCAAACCTCTACGAACTAGTAAACACCTTGAAATCATCAATTGGGGCTTCACTGGACTCCCTTGCAGAGCGCTTAAGAGCGGTAGAGAGTAATCTTGAGGCAGGCCTAGTAATCATGAAGTGTTTACAACCTAAGAACTCACATTATGTGAAAAAATATTCTAGTATATCATTGTTGATCCCAAATTTTGTGAGTTATACACAACCTGTAACACAAGGCAGGACAGATGAATTACATTTAACCCCAAACTCCCTGAGTAATTTACAATCATTACCACCAGCATCAACTACTAGACATGCACTTCTAAGGATAGTGAATAATACTCTACCTACAGATAGGATAAATCAGTCTCAGACAAATCTAGGGGGGGAACAACATAGAAGAATGAGACCCTCGAAGGCTTTATATACACCAAGTGATTTTTGACATCTCCCCCCGGAGGCAACACCATACGTAGTGGTCCTGGCTAATGTTCCACCAGTAGCTGACCAGCAACGGGAATCATGGACAGCTTTGAGGAATAAGTCCCTCAACTGGATAGGAACACGCTTGGACTCTAGAATGGTGGGGCCCCTTTTTGATGATATAAAAATGGTTAGAAGGATTAAGTGGATAGGAAGTAGTCAGAAAGTATTGGAGGGAGACTGTGTGGTTCTTTCATTTAAATCCCCAGACCTAGTGGACAGAATTTTCCACGAATTAGGATCTAGGCAGGTTACTTATCAAGGAATTTCTTTATTAGCTTTGGGATTCTTCTATCAAAGCCCTGCGGGGCATAATATTAATAATCCACAACTATTGCACAAAATACCCTTAACCAGGCCTGATTCCATTATTTCTTGTAATAGATTTCAACCTCTTGCAACTTTAGAAGGCCTAGATTGACTCAGCATGATCAAGAAAGAGACATTTCATGAAATGGTATCGGAAACAAATATAGAAGGGAGGCAGTCAAGTCAGAGAGATTTCCCTTTGACATTAACTTATACAACTTATGGAGGCATATCTCCCCTGACCATAAATAAAGCACACTGTCAAATTCAGCAGAAACTGGAAATAGCTTTACTTTATTGGAATGTGGCAGGTTTAACTAATAAGTCCAGTAATGAGCTCTGGACGAATTGTATTGAAGACTTCTCATGTTAATGCCTTCAGGAAACGTGGCTTGTAAATCCTGTCGACATAAATGGATACAAAACATTCCATACACCAGCAGTACAGACTAAACATGGCAGGCCGAAAGGGGGTTTATGCACATATATATCCAATAAGCTCCCCCTATCAAATCTAAAGATGCAAATCTCGAGAGTATATTACCAAATGATCGAGAGTAATTTGGACCAGAAGATCCAGCTAGTAATTATTAACTTCTACAATAACGCACCACTAGGAGAAGTTCCCAACATTTTAATAGAGATGGGAGAGGACTTAGAAAAAATATGTGTAAATACTAGACGGGAAAGCCTTATTATTTGGGGCGGTGATTTTAATGTCCACCTATGTAAAGAAACCTTGGAGAAGGTGTGTGGTGCGATACGGAAGAGACTGGCTTGAGGCCTCACTTCTCACATTATATGCAAGGTGATGCGATGAACCTATTGGCCCAAAAATATAACTTGGCTTTTGTAAATGAACTTTACTTTGAAGTCCCACAGTTCAAACCAACTTTTAACGGAAGGGATGCTGACACGGTGATTGATTATGTTTTAATGTCTTCCCATTTTGCACATTATCTTATCAATTATACACTCCATGATATTGCGATAAGTGATAATTTCCCCCAGAGTTTGAAAGTGCCACTAACTCCCTCTATACTGGCAACAGAGGACAAAGCTGTGTTGACAAATGATATTGAAGTAGCCCCGCGTAATGGATACACATTGCGATGGTCGCAGATAGATTAAAAGGCCTTATTGAAATAGTTAATTTGTGACCATAATCAAGCCTTTGCAGATTGCCTTAGTGAAGATATAGACTCAGGAAAATGCTTAAGTGCTTTCTCAGTGATAACGCAAGGTGTGAAAGAAGCCGTTACTATTAAAGTGGGAAAGGGAGGACAGAAAAGGGAAATGGGTTGGTTTGATCATGATTGTACAAAAGCGCATAAGAGATTAAAAAAGGCCTTAAGCGCCCTAACAAGATGTTTGAATGAGATACGTATGTGTAGGCAGGAATATAAGATGGCCATTAAAAAAAGGAAATCCACTCTGAAAGGAAACTTGTGGGAAACTTTACACAAAGCTAGCCTTACAAAGGATAATATCCTCATTTGGAAAACAATAAACACCCCTGCGCTAGGGGACAGACATGTCCCTAGAATGGAAATTGCAATTTCAGAAGAGGATTGGATTGAATACTTTTTAAGATATATTGTCAGGCTAGTGATATTGAACCAATAGATCCCTTAACGAGTCTATTTGTCCAGGAAAACCCACGTATGATTATAACACCTCAGTTCAGTCTAGAGGAGGTAGTGGAAGCCATTAACTCAAGTAAAGCTGGGAAAGCGCCGGGTCCTGATGGCGTTCCGGTAGACTTATATAAGGCAAACACACAAAAATGGGGCCCTTTATTGATGCAGACACTGAGAGCTTTCTGTATGCAAGGACCACCATCATCGTGGCGAGATTCCATTATCGTCCCTATATGTAAAAAAGGTGATCGCCTTAATCCAGATTGCTACAGACCAATCTCCTTACTTGACACATCAGCCAAATTAGCGGGGAGAATTACCTTGAATAGACTGCAATCATGGGCGGAGGAAAACTGCATTTTATCTGAATTACAGTACGGCTTCCGCACAGGAATAGGTACGGTGGAACAGGGCTTGAATCTAAACATCATAATTGGGAAGTACACAAAGACCAGGGAGGGTAATTTGTACTTGGCCTTTATAGATCTATCTTCAGCATTCGACTGCGTAATACATGGAAAACTATGGGACATTTTAAGTAGTATAGGGGTGGAACCAACAATAATTCAGTTCGTACGGGACCTGTACACAGGGTGCAGAGCAAGAGTGAGATATGGGATAAGAGGAGAATGTACTAGGCCTTTTGGCATACACAGAGGAGTACGTCAAGGCTGTGTACTAGCTCCACTCTTGTTTTCATTATATATAAATAACTTAGAACGTGAATTGACAAGTAAATGTTAAGATCTCCCTCAAATAGGTCACCACCCTGTCCCGGCGCTACTTTACGCAGATGACGCTGTACTAATGGTTCGGACTCCACTAGCCCTCCAAAAACGTTTAACCACTTGTATAACCTTTATGACAGACTTGGGCCTTACCGTTAACCGCTCCAAAACTTTTATAATGAACTGCGGTAGGAAATTGAGCAAGACCTATAACATCACTACACAAGATGGGAAAATTGATACAGCTCGAACATTTTCATACCTGGGCATAATGTTTGATAAACAGGGTTCCTGGGCACATTGTGTGAAAACCAAAAAGGCCCAGATTACGAAAACAACGGCGGCTTTGAAGATTTTCTCTAAAAGGTTAAGGGGGATTACCCCACAGAATATGGTAAAAGTCTACAGAGCCAAGTGTGTCCCGGCTGCCATGTATGGATCAGGTATCTAGGGATACACCAATTGTAACCTGATCCAGACGGTAGAAAGTGATTTTCTGAGATACTTGTTAATGGTACCAAATGGCACCTCAACGTATATTAGTCATGCTGAACTAGGGGTCTCCTTCCTAGTTGATTTAATAAAGATACAGCCATTATTACTGTGGCAGAAAGTTTGGACCTAAGAATATACTAGACTAAACAAGGCAATCTTACGTACTGTATGGCATTAACACATTCTTTAAGAGTGCCATGGTTGAAGTACATTATGACCTTTTTTGAAAACATAGGCTATGAAGAATATTATACAAATACAGAATTATTGGAAAGTCTCACCAGGAAGGAACTGAGGGCCTTGACCTTGAAGCACCTAGAAGATCAGCGTTGGGAAGTAGAATCAAAAAAGTGTAGTGTCATGTCTAACCAATTAATTTTGTCTACGGAAGGCATGCAGCCCTACCTGGTAAATGTGGTAAATCCTCGGCATCGCTTCGTCCTCACAAGATTAAGGTTAGATACGTTCCATTGTTTAGTAACTTTTCTGACTATGAACAATTGGAGTGTATCCTTAGGGCAATGTCCCTGTGATCCAAAGGCAGCTCAAACTACGATACACGTGGTCCTCTTTTGCAAATTTTATGAAAAACAGAGAAAGCGTCTTTTAATCCCTTTTTTAAGATCCATTAACTTGCGGCAGTGTTGCACTGCGTATCTTAACTTACAGATTTTATCTTCTATTGAAACATGTGGAATTTTGGCAAACTTCCTATGCTCTTTAATAACTGCAAGAAAGTTTATGGTTGTATTGGCGTCAATCTAACTAAGCTATTTAAATATTTGTGATTGAATTAATTAGTATGACAATGTACTTCATTTTTGGTATTTATTCTTTTATTGTATTTATTGTGTTTTATATATAAGTTGTGTTTTTACCTGTTGCTTTTATGACTTGTTGGAAAGTCGAATAAAGTTTCTTACTACTATTACTACTATACCTTGAGCATATGTGCATGTGTTAGCACATGTGTACTATGAGTTTGTATATGTGTTTGAACACTTATTTGTGAGAGTACTACTTTGTTATATCTGATATACAAATGTACACATACCAACAACACAAACTATATGATGGCATAGGTCTAAAGCATGGTAAGGCGTGTGACAGCCATGACAATTTGAACTCAGAGGATGCAGTAGACCAGAGGATCCAGTGGACTAGGAGTGGGTTGACATCACGTTACCCCTAGCACTTTTCATGTGCACGTGTGTCCACTCTGTGGTATTCTGTTGGTTTTGCCTTCATGATGCTCTGCTACACGTGTGACATATAGTTCCCAATGCATCTTAGTTGCAGGAGATGGTATGAACACGTCACTGAAGATTGCTATATGCTGTGTATGTGTAAAGATATGTGTAGTGTCATTTCAGTAACATATGACCACTGTGGTGTGTTCATGGGATGTGAAACCTCACATATCTATCTTCCTGCATGGGCACACGTTGGACTTTGACAAATGCCTGTGTAGTCTTATCAGTGCCACCCATGTTTCTGTATGTCAGAATACATGTGAAGGTCATTTATTTCAGTCAGTGATCTTGTGATTTATATGCCCTTACATTTGTGGTAGGTTGGCTTTTGTTCAGAATACTATACACATTACCATGCCTGAGCCATTTAATTAGTATATACGTGCTAAGATATGTGGTATATGTCTGCATACCACCAACTAGGCACTCACATTTATCCACATCATGTTTGTTATCACTGTCACATACAATGGCATACCACTGTGTAGCAGTGTTGCAGTCTGGCATATATGGCAGCCTACTCTTCATCACTACTGTGGGAGTTTTTATGGCAACACAAATCCATAATTACATGTGAAAGGGCAGGTTTATGGAGCTCCAGATTACTCAGGCCACTGTGCACATGCATCAGGCCTCTGACAATGTCATAAGGTTATGTAGCCAGAGCAGTTGTGTTAGAGTATTTTGGACGGGGCTCTAGCCTTTTCATGATTGCTAATCATCAGAGCAATGCACACTCCCCTGCAGATGGACAAATGCACAATTGTGATTAAACAGACTGGGATATCACATTTTCCTCTGCTTTACTTGATGTCAGCCTTCCCCTCTCATGTACAGAGGACTGGGTACTTGCATGTGTTAGAGATGTCTCATCACTTGATGTCCTTAGTAATTTCCATGGGCAGCTTGGTTAGGGTTTGTATCTCTGTTGTGACTTCTATTTTGGGAACGTGCCAGGGGACAGCTGGTGTTATCTGTCACCGCCTCCTGTCATGTTGTCATGTGATGGACAACTTCCAGGTTATGGTAGTGGCAAACATGACTTGGTTATGTACTGACCTGGACACCCTCTCTGTACATATGTTGGATATACACATGTAGACATTGATGTGTTGCACAGTCAGTATTGGTCTATGTGTGTTCCTTCACCATGTTTTACCGCATTACTTTAAAGGTATATTTCGGCCCCTACATTGCTCCCATTCTTTCGTCTGCTTACACTTTGTACACGTCTTCTACAGCGACATTGTCTGGTCATACAGGGACAGGATGCAACATGTGACTTTTGTAAATTGTAGATGAACACATCTTCTACTACTGGCTACATGATCGTTACTGTCCCATTTCCAGTGTTTGTGAGATTTAATGAGTACCACACACATCTGACATTACACCTGCCACAGCACTTGTGTTGTCTCTAAGTGACCTCCTATGTTGTATTTCCAAGTATCTGTGGGTATCTTTCAGCTCTTCATCCACATCCTCTATTGAACATGGGTATGCAGTTATTCCTGCATGCCACAACCTAGGTAACTCTTACCATGACTGAATGATGTTGATGTGTGAAATCATTGCTGCTTTTTTCATTAGCCAAATGGAACATATATGTCTACTTCAACTTCCATTCATTTTTAATGGGTCTCTGGCATTTTTGGACATTGCTGGACATAGTGGCACATCCCTCACCTGATTGTCATATTGGAGCCCAAACATGTATGGGATAATTTTTAACTGTTGCTATCTTGCTCTTGTTCTGGCATGTGAGTGACAATGATTGGTGTGTCTGTGTGATGTTGTTATACAGAGCATACTAGGTAACCATGCTGACACATGTCAACCATTGTTGGTTCTAGCAAACCCTTTGCTACCTTGGATATACACCCGCATATCAGCCTTCACATGTTTATCTGGAATTGCTGTAGGCATGTGCCAATGCAGCAGATTTGTGTGAAAAGTGTGCATCTTATGCACTTAACACACTCTACTAACATTCCACCCAGGCAATTATTTGGTGGTGCATTGCCCCATTTCATTTTTAGTCCCTGACAATGTTTCATATGTTTGGATAATGATTCAGCACACTTAGCTGCATTATTTGTCTGGCATCCCATAGCGCACTCCACAGCCAACATGTGTGTGTACAATAAGTGAGGTACAGCCCACCATGTGTCAGGGTTGTACCCAATGGCAGTGCCAGGACATAATCCCATGGATACACAGTGAAGGACCTGCCTCTAATATTGGTTACAATCCTTGAACTGTTACTGAAGTTCCATAGTTACCAATGATGTCCCCCCGTGACACATGCACCGTGCAGTCATAGCAGCAATCACCCTGAGATGTGACAGTGCTCAGTTTCTACATTAGTTAAACACCATTTGATCACAGCCCCTACCTTATGTATGTCCCCCTTGCATACCTCCTGGTAAGTGTGGTAAGTGTGGTGATGATGTGGGGAAAGGGCTAGGAATTAGCATCTTGCCCACTTGACAGCACGTTGTATGTTGTGTTGCATGGATCTAGGCCTTCAGGAGTCACATGCCCTTGAATTCCGTGTCACTGATATGTGAAATGGAGTCAGTAGACCCTCTTATATCACAAACGATGTTGCTACCATACTTCTAACTATTGTGTTTCTTACCTGCTCCCTGAGGTTTGAGTTACATTTAAATTGTAAATGTAGTGGAGAATGAGTAGACCAAGAAGATCCAGGAGCAATGTATTTTACTGGTGCTATTTGCAATGCGAGGATGATAGTCTGGTCTTTATATATAAACGTTCTGTACTATGTGAAGTCTCCTGTGAACTCCTGCAGCAGTGTTCTGTTGTTCCTCCTCCAAATTTACTGCACCATTATCATTCTCCTCCTCGTTGGGGATGCCAACCTGTTTATTCCAGGGAACATTTGTTCTTAAACATATATTATGGAGGATTGCACATGCCAGTATGATTTTACATACCAGTGGTGGAGCATACAAGAGGATTCCTCCTGTCAGGGCCAGGCACCTGAACCTTGACTTCAGAAGCCCAAGTATCCTCTTCACCACATTGTGTGTTCTTCTGTGCCCTTCGTTATATATGCACGCTCTTCCACCACTGTGGGATTGGCAAATGGAGTCATTACCCATGGCTGTATGCCGTAACCTTGATCAGCTGCAAAGGAATGAGAGAAGATGTGTTGGTAAAACATGATAGTGGTTTGGAAAATACCATGGCAGTTGTTAATTGTAGGTGGAGTGGTGACTTAGACTTGTTTGTGGTATAATGTATGTCCCTGTTTTTGTGAAATGGTTTAATAGGTCTGTGTTGATGGACATGACAATCTTGGGTTTTGGCTCAGGAATCTGGGAATTGTCATAATAATTCCTAACTGATGGTTAAACCATTGCAAAGATGTGTTGTGTAGTCCGTATTTGAGGCACTGTCCTATTGTTGGGTGGGACCTACCAACGCCTTGCCCCACAGTGGTGTCAGATGTAGAGACACCATGGTAGCCCTACCATGCCAAACTTTGCCCTCCATGTTACCGTGTGGCACTACTCTTGCAGTGCGACACTGAGTGACCTTTTGTGGCAGATGATGCTTGTGCCAGCCATTAAGTGTCCAAGGGTATGAATCACACTTTTGTAGGATGATCTAATTTGGTACAGTTGAATCTCCTAGCTTTCAATATATGATTTATCACAGACACTTTCAGCACATGCACAGTGCAGGCAATGGGAGGTGGCACACCTATTTTTTACATGGGTCCCTATGTACGGTGCATGAAAGGTCAGGTATGTCCTTTATATTCCTACAGAGTCCTACTATGGCATCCATGATGTTTACAGTTTTGCACAAATGTTTCTTGTATACAGAGCACACAAGGCAGTCTTAGGGGGTGCTAAGGGGCGCATGTTGGTGGCACTGGAGTTGGTAGTGTCCCATTTCTCATGATTCTGCCCCATTGTCTTTCATGGCAGGCTAATTTGTATTCCTATGTGTGTGACACAATAGAGCAGACAGGTGTATGTGCACACTACAGATATGTCAGGTATGTGTAGATGATACATAGGTGGTAATGGTATCACTTGGGTAGCATTTGATATAGGTGCTGCCAGAGGCTTGCACACCATGATATACATGGGGCTGTGCCTATGTGTGACTTTCTTTATATGGCCAGGGCCTATGCCATTGACATAGCTGAGCTATTCTTTGTTTGGTGTAATATGTGTGAGATCTGTATTTAGTTGTCAACCAGAGTACACTTGTAGTAGTTTGTGGGCAGCTTCTGTATGCAAAGGGTACATAGCTCCACCTGTCCTCATGTGGTGTGCCAGTCAGGTTGTGGCTGTGTTATGTACATGTGGGTGTATGTGTGATGTGCAATGATTGAAGTATAGTGTGGCATGTTGCATATGTGTTGTTGCCTGTAAATCTGTGTTCCCCTGCCCATGTGTATCTAGTGTGGTATATGTCTTGTTTGTACTGCATGGGTGGTGTGTTGGTGTGTTGTGTGTGTACTGACTGGTAAGGTGGCTTACCTACAAGTAGCCCATTGCCATATTGCCCATCCAGGATCCAATCATTGATAGTGGAATGGTGGAAAATGTTGGCATCATGGAGGCTGCCAGGATATCTTGCTAGGATGTTATTGAAGAGTCAACAGTGGTCCACAATGGCCTGAACACTGATAGAATGGGTGTGCTTGCAGTTCCAATATAGATGTTTAGTTGCTTCAGGTGGCACCAGTTGGACATGGATGCAGTCCATTGCACCCAGTGCGTGCGGGACCCCAGCAATTTGATAGAAACCTTTTCTTAGTCTCCTGCTGCAGTGGGTGAGTGTTTGGGAAGCAGATGTGGTGGAGCGTAGCATTGCGTCTAGGAACTCATGTTTGAAGAACGAGAAGGATGGCTGGGACATACCAGCCACTTGTGCACCCGTTATCTGAAAAGATCTAGACGCCAGCATATGAAAGACAGCTACAAGTTTTGTCATGGGTGGAATAGTTATAGGAGTTTCCACCCTTGCTGTAATGTGTGACGTAATGTGGTGCAGCAGACGTACAATGGACTCCCGATCCAGTCACTACATCCTGATGACATCCAGCCCAAGGATGGTTATTCGCTGTCTGAAGATCCTCTCCCGCCTTCTGCACTGCCTTTGTGGCGGCTGTGGTGGTGTTTGGTGTTGCTGCGGTGGTGGTGTAGGGACCTGCTGTCTTTGCCGATGTCTTTGGCGTGTGGCAAGCTAGAGCAGTACCACTTCCAAGTTGTCCTGGAGGTTTCAAATGTTCCTTCTGTGTGTTTTCCTTAAGTGATGGTGTGTGGGCCTCTTTTTAACAACTGGTCTGACCAGATTTTACATATTGACGCTAATCGGTCTTAGCGTCATTTTTGTGGTCCACTCCTTGGTGTGCATCGTTTTTGCATTTGAAAGTAAATATGGCGCTAGGGGGCTGGCGTCATTTTTTGGAAGGGAATGCCTACCTTGTGTATCATTGTTGCAATGAGATGTAAGGTGGGTTGGTGCTTCCAGAAAATGATGCTAACTCATATATTTTTAGGCTAGACGGGTATAGTGTCAAAATATAAATATGGAGTTAAGTTTGCGCTGTTTTAGCAACAACAACAAAAATGACACTAAGGCGGCACTAACTTTCCATAAATATGGGCCTTAGTGTCTGTCCATGTTTCATATTGCATTAAAAACTTTTAAGTCATTTTTACTACTAATACTGTACCTAGGGTGGGACAATTGGAAATGGCACAAATCCAAAATAACATAGTCTGAGAATTCTGGTAGTCTGTCCTCAGCTAATCTGGTACCAGTGCCAGTTGGAGATTTGTTTAAGAAGGTAGGAGTTGTTGTGATGGTTTTCTGTACCCTCCATCCAATTCACCTAAGAAGTAACATCTATATTATATCTACTTACCTAAAGGCCATGTGGGATGGGCGTGGGAATACATATTCTTCCCATCATAATCTCCCCAGAGCAATGCTCTGTAGGGAAATTTAGGGCCTTATTTATACTTTTTGGTGCAAAACTGCACTAACGCAGTTTTGCACCAACATATTTTACACCGGCTTGCACCATTTTTTAGCACCAGCTGGGCACCATATTTATGGAATTGTGCAAGCCGGTGCAAAGGGTAGGCTAGCTTACAAAAAAATGACGTTAGGCAGGTTTGAGTCAAAATAAATGATTCTGACCAGATTAGCATCATTTTTTGACGCTAAGGGGCATATTTATACTCTGTTTGCACTGAATTAGCGTCATTTTTTGTAACTCTAATTCAGTGCAAAACTAACTCCATATTTATACTTTGGTGCTAGACCCGTCTAGCGCCAAATTTATGGGGTTAAAGTCATTTTTTGGAAGTGGAAACATACCTTGCCTTAATGAGATGCAAGGTAGGCGTTCCCGTGCAAAAAATGATATTCCTTGCTCCCACTCCCATCACCTTTTGTGTGTTTCGTGTACCTCCCTATGTGGCAAGGGTATGTCAAGACATGAGTCTCCTTCTCACTGTGCCACCGGGATTAAGTTATATCTGGCTGATCAGCCCTTAACAGGGCAACACCAGTGCTAGGTTGCTTGTATTTCTGGTTCAGGGAGGACCTGGCTTGGCAGTTTGGGCTGGACTTTTCCCTTGCGGAGCAGGGTCAAAGCTAGTTTGCATTTAGCTGGGTCCAAACTGAAATGGCAGGATGAGCAAAACAATGGGTGGGGATGACACCCCAAGCAATTGGCACTGGTGAGACAAATTACAAGCATTCCTTCCATCACCTTTTGTGTGTTTCATGAACTGGCCTACATGGGACAGGTATGCCCATATGTAGGTCCCATGCTCATTCCGCCACTGGAATCAGGATATAACTGGCTGATGAGCCCTTAACAGGGCAAAAACAGCTTTAGATTGCTTGTATTCCAGTTCAGGGAGCACCTGGCTTGATAGTTCGGGCTGGACTGTTCCAATGAGAAGCAGGGTGAAGGCGTATTTGCTTATAGCTGGGTCCAAACTGAGATGGTGTGGAGAGCAAAAAGAACGATGGGTAGAAATACTACCCCAAGCAATTGCCAGTGATTAGCCAAATTGCACACATTGCTCCCAACACCTTTTGTGTGTTTCATCCCTTCCTATTACCAAATCAGTGTCAGATGTGTCAATGACTTGTGAACAGAATTCCCATTGCAAACCATCAAAAAGTTACTGATCCCCAAATTAGGGTGGTAACACATTTGCAGAAGAGAAGGGATCCCTTTTGGAAAAAAGGTTTCTGGGGGAGTATGCAGTGGTTCAGAGATAATTATTAATAAATAACATTTTTGTGTAAGCAGCACCATTTTTGTTAAGGAAAACTGTCTGGTTTTTTTTTTTAATGTTTCTTTATTTAGGAGCAATCACAGACATGTTGGCATGTTGTCCCGTGTAGACCACCATCACTGTGAGTCTGACCAGTCAGATTAAGCTAAAATGTGTGACCTACCAAATGAATATCAGGTAGGTTGGTTGTGACTCAGTCATTTTTGTAATTTATCAAACATAGGTCGCTTCCCAAATACCATAATGTTCACAAAAATATTGGTCACAAATTGCAGTTGGTGTTTTTTGCCACCAATTTGATGTATATCTGACCCTTAGTGGGTTTCAATACATACTTTGTTGAGTATGTATCAGGACAATGTTTGACACTTTGCTTAATGGGGTGGTCATCAAACAGGGCTTTGTCATTTCAATTTCCATGTGTAAGTGTGTGTGAGCATTTGTTTTCATGCGTATTAGGTTCTAGTTCCAATCAGTGCTACAACATGTGGTGTCATGAGTAGAATTTACGGCTATTTGTAAGCGGGGAAGAGTATGTTTTTTGTAGGTAGACTGAGGCAAGAGTGAGAATCTGAGGATTCAGCCTTCTGCTAATGTTGGAGGCCCAAAGGAGTCATTCTTCAGTTCCTGTCAAGATGTGTTTGCACAACTTCCCCTTGTTTAGTTCTTAAATTTGAAAAGCGCTTATCCTGTGACAGGACTCAGGCTCCCAATGACAGAAGATGTACTGGATGAACCAAATCCCTTGCTTATGGAACCTGAAGGTTGAGAGGTGGACCATTTGGTAAATAGTATCCTGGTGACCCATCAGACTTCCTAAATTATCCACCTTGTTGTACAGATGTGATTGTCAAGACTATCACTCACTAAATTGTTTTCTGTGCAGGTACGATGTGCATCTCCCCACTTACTCCCGTTCTGATTCCAGCCCCATGTAATAAACATTAAGTCATAGAAGAGAGTGTGGGAAATGTGGTGAGAGAGAGAGAGGGAGAGAAAGAGAGAGAAAGATAAAGAAAAAGAGAAAGAAAGACCAATCCTTTTCTGTTATCCTTTACTAGAGTATGTAGTGCCTTGTGAGTTTTATGACAGAACCCTTTTGCCTCTGAGGAGTTTCCAGTTATATGCAGATGAATAAAAATGTGTTATATACAGTTCCCTGTGTGGCGTAGTCATTGGCGGTTACCCATACTGGAGAGGACGCTACGAGGTGTGGTCTGACAACAGTTAGCACATGCTGTCTATCAACAGACTAATGGAAGCCTTATGGTTATTAAGTCACAAAATATTGCTGCTGATACGTATTAAACATAATAGACATAAGACTACACACCGATAATGAGGACTAAGCAGTTACGCTGCATTTTGTTGTAATGATTATACTGTTTCTCTCTAAGGAGAAGCCCTGCGGAGTTCATGGTAGGGTTCACTAATCTAAATAAAGCTAACAAAGGAAATACAACAAAATAATAAAAGGTCCACAATATGCATTGCAGAAACTCCACATATCTTCTGCTTCCCTCTCAATGTGTCCTCATGTTTATTCAACTAAAGCTGATATTCTAACCTGTCATGCTCCTCTAATCAGAACTGGTTGTAGTTTGCATTAATACTTCATTATCCTTCTTAGAGGGTATAAACACTTGGTTGACTTCGACAAAGTATGACCTAATCTTACAGGTGTAGCTGTGGCAGCCTTAATATGCACAAGTATATTATCTAACATAATGTATCCTTTGTTTCCTTGGGATGGGGTTTCTGTGATGTGGGTTTTCTAAGATGTGGGTTTTCAGAGATGCACAATAGTTATGGTGTGAAGTGTGTCTCCAACCAATATAGGGCTCAAAGAGAAGTGTGACTGACCTCGGCGATTTCCTTTCCTTTTAGGATGCTGAATCATTGCAGATATTCAGATAACTGTAGAATTCTGAGGATGATGGAACATCTACTGAAGTCTGTAAGTCAGAGACCGTGAAGGAAAGCTCTTGCTTGCTGTAGAATCTGCAGCACTATTGTCTGGTCCAAAACAGTTGTGGCATAAATACTAACCCATGCCAACACCTCAGCCAGGAAGAAAAGGCTTGTTCTGATCAGACCAGCTGTTCTTGCAGGAAAAGGCCCACAAGAATATGGGCATCTTCATTATCTGCACCAGCATTTGCGTACATCTGTGGTCTGCGTAATGTGTGTTGAATATTGGGCCCCTGTAATGGTGACTTGACCCAATTTTTCCGGGGTCTCTGGAGGCTTATGTGGAGGGATTTATGGAAGTGAGGCCCTGAGAGCTAATGGTGGGGCTCTCCAGTCTCTGGCATGCATTTCTGCCTGGGGCTGTCATAGGTTTGTACATGCGACTGGTCAGGGAGTTTGAAAGTCTGTCTATGTCTATGACAGGAGCAATCCAAGTAGTACTGAGCAAGCAAGTTAATGACTGATGGTCATGGGTATGGGCGGTCAAGAGATTACTGAGTACCCCTACTGATGTATAGGGAAAAGTGTTGTTCCCATCTAAAAGGCAAAAAATTGATAGAATGTCTAATTCAAACAAATCATTCATTGTGCGTCCTATGGGAATGTGAAGTATGTTTTAGATCGAAGTTTTGAATGACATTTGATAGACTGCAGACTGGGAACCTGAATTGGATGTCGGTGGAAGAAATACTCTGTCACAAATGTGACGGATATCCCGTCTGCCATATTTCAATGCCCATAGGAAATAAAGGGATCCTAATATGGTGGACGGGATATTCGTCATGTTTGTGATAGAATATTCCTTTCAGTCAAGACCTAAATCAGGAGTATGGAACTGAAGTTCAATTAATTACTTTAAAACTATAGGTGACAGAACCCTAGGCCTTTATGTATCAATGTATTTCCCAACAGACACAGGATGGGCAAAAACATTTGATATATCAGGGTCCTAATTATACCATACCTCAGGTTGGTATTGCAGCTATAATGCTACAAAGACTAGTGAAGCTCTATCATTGAGCTTGCTTTAAACTCAGGGGATATGAGGAGATTTCAAATTATAGTTTGCAGATTATTGAGATTCTTAGTTTACAGTTGCATGGAAGAAATCGATTGCGGCTCCACATAAATGTTTTCGTATTATGAACAATGTTCAAGAAAAGTGTAGGGCTGAATGAATTTTCACTCATCGGCAGTGTACTAACAGTTCATCAGAACACTAAAACGTCCAAAATGAAAAACATAACTAGGATTTCCTTCAAGAGGCTGACCAGGAAATAAACTTTGTATTAGACACTGCCTGATTAGGGAAGGAAGAATGGGAATTTATGGGACTATTATAACCCCAATATGAGATGATACCTAAAACCTAAATATGTCCTACGTAGTATATATAAGCAGGCCTATAATGCAGTAATGAATCTAAGCAGATTATTGAATTATTTGCATTTATAGATTATGTTAGAATATATATTAAATTCAACTATATATACCCTTAAAGGTGTGGGCATTGTTTTATTTTCTAACCACTGCATAAGAAATGTATTATCTCCTTTACCCAGAGATTTCTGTTTGCATGAGTACTGAGCAAACTGGAAGCAATCTAATGAGTAAAAATGCGGAGTACCATTTTACACCATTTCTATATTGCATCTGATATTTAGTTAATATAGAGGAGGGTTACATTATGGATTCAGGGTGACTTAGGCACAACCAGAACTGAGAGAGTTAGACTCGATCTCCTGTAATTGCCAATAAAATTCATGAAAGCACATGGTAGCCTGGCCCCAAGGCTGGATTAACCATTAAGCAAAATAAGCACATGCTTTGGGCATCAAGTGGAGGGGGGCATCACAGAAATCTTTCATTGCCGGATTTACCATGGACCATATGATGCAAAACTGCAAATGGTGCAGCTGCACTAGGTTCCACAAAAAGGGGCTCCCACAATCAATGAATATATTTATATAAATATAATACAAATAGTAATAATAGAGGTAATGATATAAAATAATCTTGGGAATACAACAAAATTAGAATCTGGTAACTGCCACAAGGCGTGAATTTAAAAATGTGTGTACATCTGTATGGATTATTAGCTGACCAACTGTGCACTTCACAAGATGAATTTGACAGAGATGAAGCAGCTGCAAAGGAAATGCTACCAGATGTTGATTACAAGGCAGCTCAAACTATCAAATGCATCAGAAAGAAGCTTCCCAATGGCAGAGATGCTGCACCAGATGTATATCTGAATGTCAGAGATAAAGACCTTTTACACAATTGTTGACAAACAAAAAAACTGAGATGAGAAGAAGAGGAGAGATATACAAAGAAATAACAGAGAATTTTCTTTTCTAAGTGATATGCCACATAATGTCACTTCATCAGATACTGAAATTGAAAGGTATTTTCAGTGTTGTCAATAGCTGATTGATACTTACCAACAGGACTTGAACACTGATTTTCAGCTAAGCTTCGGCAGTTTCACTCATATGTGCGTTATAAGTTCAGTGCAACCAAAAATGTAAAAACAATATTTAATTATGCTGAACTTTATAAAATAAATAAATGTAGAAGACAATATTGAGTGTGCCTTTCCAAATGTAGACATTTGCTTTTGTATATTTGAAACATTAATGGTCACAAAGTGGTCAGCTGAGGGCTCATTTTTAAAACAAGGAAGTCTGGATGCCTTATCTCTACTGAAAATAGAAGCAGATGTGTTACGTAAGATCAGTTTTGAGGATCTGATCAAAGACTTTGTAATGAGAAAAAGTAGGAGTAAACTTTTCAAATATAAAGAAAGTGGAAGTATACAAAACAAAACATTATTTTTCATCTAATTGTAACTTTTGTTTCATTTAAAAAAATCCAATTTTATTTTACGGTTTAATATTGTTTATATTTTGAATTAGATATATATTGGGCACCAAAATCTTGTAAGTGCTTAGGGCCTCTAAAAGTCTTAATACGGCTCTGCCTGGTCCACTTACAGAGGCAGTACAAGGTTCACATGGCAGTCCTGAGAATGCAAGTCTTAAGTGCTGCGAAATTACTGCTCAAGTTACTCACATGTAAGTAGTGAGAGAGGGGTGTTTGAAATATTATATATGCTGGAAGGGAAAGATTCAAAGTATCAGCAGTTTATTCTAGTGGTGGGTGCTCTGTGGACATACTTTGCTTCTAGTGGTAAGGTAACATTACATGTGATTATTCTGTTATCATGTGGCTCATTTGCACCTTTGCTGTGCAAATTCAAGGTAAAACCAATGGAATGGGGATTTATCATGTCGGAATGGATTTTTCCTGTTGTAAAACCATGCAAAATGTACTATTCCATGTGGTGTAACACATACATTTATCACCTGCTGTGAGCAGAAATGTGTGCATATGCCTCTGGATAGGGTGGAGGGTTAAAGGATGTGGTGGGTTGTAGGGAAGGAAAGGACGAGGTGTTTTCTTGTATGGAGGAGCACAATCCTACCATGTGACATAAAAATTGAGGAGGGGGTTTAGGTGCTTCAGCCAAAACCTCAAGTGATTTATATATGCAGAATTGCTGCACAGCAAAATTGGGTCTGGTTCTACTATAACCAGAACAACTGGGGTGGAAAACCAACCCACTTAGAATCAGGTGTAGTGGATTTCCATGAGGTAATTTTACTCTGCCTCACTCATAATGATGGCCAAAGTCCGATTGATGGCTGCCGTAGTATAATCAATTCACAACGAAGACTGAATCAAAGTGGTTTCCCGCTTACCACCCCAGATTTTCATGGTAGAGTTTCATGGTGATGTATCCTGAATTGTAAACTACCCTATGAATCCCTGGTCACCACGTTCATGCAGATATTTTAACATAGTTGGATACAGGAATTTCAATGTGAAGTTTATGCAGTTTACTTTTAAATCAATACATACACTGGAATTAAAGCAATCCCTGTGAACAATATGTGGCCTCAGACCACAAGATGTGGCATTCCAGCATTCAAAGTCTTGATGTAGCTACTCTTAAAAGCCATGTTCAGTTTAATATTCACCTGCTTCGAAAAATGAGTGAATGTAAAGTAGAGAAACAGCTGTTGCTAAACCGCTTTTAAAATCAAATATGCCGCAACAGTCCTTCCACTAAGGAGATTTCTATTTTTCCCTTAATATCTGTAACTTTTGTGTGTGCTGCTGTTTAGCCTCCTAACATTCGTTAGTACAAAATGCCGTACAAATCAATTTATGTTTCCAAAATGAACTGCAACCTGTTGAGAGTGCACTTTTGTCCTGAGGACAACATAGTTTTGTAAAGATATATATATATATATATATATATATATATATATATATATATATATATATATATATATATATATATATATTGATATAAGGTTGCAGGGACGTTACAGTTAGGCTCACATTTTAAACTTACAAAACCATAGAAATTCACTTGTTGTAGTTAGAGTTATCTCAAGTAACTATAACTCATGACCTAAGGTAAATATAACTCATGCTCCAGCCCCTGCGGCCGACCCCTATAACCACCCAATCCCACGGTGTCCATGACCTTAAGCTGTGTGCAGTGGGGGTTGGCTGCAGGACCAGATCTGTCCATGCACAATCCCTGCAGCCAACCCCTTTAACCACCAAACCACGTGCTGTGCATGGCCTTCAACTGTGCACAGTGGGAATTGCCCAATCCCTATAACAACCCAACCCAACATGGCCCCTCCTCCTCAGGCCAATATCGGCCCCAGGGATCCCATTCCATGGGCCCAGCATAAGTATTTAATATTTTTGTGGGGATGGGGCTGCGTGACCACCCCAGGCCAAACTTGGCCCTGCAGATCCCATCCCCTAGGACCTGGCCTAAACTTTAGGACCTGATTAAGAGTTTGATGGTCAGCAAAGCTGACTGCCAGACCCGTGGTAAGGAGACCACTGTTGAGGTGGTGGTCTCCCTACCGGCCCTAATACAGCTTTCCCACTTGGCTGATGGGCGGGAACCAAGGCTCCTGCCCATCAGCCCGGTGGGAAAAGTGCGGCAACATTGCCACTGGCTCATAATAGAGCCGGTGGCAATGCTGCTACAGGCAGGTGTCACCAGCACCCTCGAAATGCGCACTGTCTCCATAGCAGACAGTGCCTATTTTGAGGGTGCTAGGCAGGGTGGCCCGTTACCTGTTCTCTGCCAGTATTTTCATTGCGGTTGAACTGCCATGAAAAGGCTGATGGAAAACAAGGTTGTAATCAACAGGGCGGTGCTGAAGTCAGTGTCGCCCTGCTGATTACAACCTGCACCTCCATCATCCTGTCGGGATCGGAGATCCTGGTGGTAAGTTGATGGGTTTTGCCCCCAACTTCATAATGTGACGGTCAGACCGCCATTGCGAGTCTGGATGACTATTGACATCTAGACTCGTAATAAGGCCCTTAATTTCATTTGGTGGAGGGGAGCCATGCAGCTCCCCTCCCCAGGCCAATCTCAGTCTGGGGTCCCCAACCCCAGAGCCTGGTCTAAACATTTACGGGCAAATTTATACTCTGTTTGTGCCAAATGTGCATCAAAAATTTTGACGCACATTCGACGCAAACCGTGCACCATATTTAAACTTTGATGCCCGAGCCAGCGGACGTCAAAATTCATCTGTGTGAGTCATTTTTTTGATGCAGGAAACTGCCTTGCGGCAATGACATGCAAAGTAGGCGTTCCCGCCCAAAAAATGACTTTAAGGCCTGTGCACCTTATTTATACTCCTGCGTCATTTTGATGCACAGGAGAGGGTGGGCCTTAAAAAATGGTGCACAGTCTTATGTGCGCCGTTTTTTAACGCCTGGGTCAGGGCAGGCGTTAAGGGACCTGTGGGCTCACTTCCATGGTCTCTGACGATGGAAGGAGTCCAGAGGTGCCCTTCCCTGCACCCAGGGACACCCCCTGCCACCCTCACCCACCCCTGGAGGACACCCATGGATGGGGGGACCCATCCCAGGTAAGTACAGGTAAGTTGAGGCAAGTGTTTTGTTTTATTTTTTTAAAGTGGCATAGGGGGCCTAATTTGGGCCCCCCTAAATGCCACTGTGCCCAATGACCATGCTCAGGGGACAGAAGTCCCTGGACATGGCCATTGGGCAAGAGGACATGACTCCTGTCTTTGCTAAGACAGAAGTAATTTCAATGGGGGTTCTGCATCATAAAATGGCGCAAGTCCGGTTTGAGGCATGATTTTGTCTCAAACCTGACTTGCACCATTTTTTGACGCAGAACCCCCCTTTTTCCCCTACGCCAGCGCTGCCTGGTTTGAGTCATTTTTTACTCCGACCAGTCCGCAGCGCCGGCTAATGTCATTCCTTAAATAAAGCGCCTGCATGGTGCATGGGAATGGCAGTAGCCAGCTGTAAAATTTTGACGCAAACCAGCGCCGGCGCTGGTTTGCGTCAAAAAGTATAAATATGGCCCTTAATTCATTGGGAGGAGAACGGCTGCGCTGCTGCCCTCCGCAGGCCGATCTTGGCCCCGGAGACCCATTCCCCGAGGTCTGTTCTAATTTTTTTGTGGGGAGATGAAAGTGACACGTGGCCCCCCTCCCTAGGCTGATCTTCGCCAGGGGACCCCATCACCTGGGGCCCAGCCTAATTATTTATTTTTATTAGGTAGGGGGCTGCCCGTCCCCCCTCCCCAGGGCCAATCTCGGCTCTGGAGACCCAATCCCCCCATGGCCTAACCATGTGACCTGGGTGCCCCCCAGGGCACCTAGTCTCAATGTTAGGACCATGGGGGAGCCTGAAGGGACCACAGCTCCCTTTCTGTGAGAGCAGTTTCCTCTCTGTGCCTGCCCACATTTCCATTGGCAGGCAGACAGAGGAAACCTCTGCTCCTATGAAGGGAGATCTGTTTGACAGCTCTCCCTTCATCGGAGCAGAGTGTTTGCTGTGGCTTGGTGGCACCTGTCAAAGCTGCCACCAAGCCACAGCAAACAGCTACATACCAGCGGTGGGCACCCTGAGACATAGCACGAGCCGGTCCTGGGGGTTGGCTGTCCCCAGGGCCATCAGTGGCTCCTTAATGGAAAATGCATCAAAATTGACCAAAGAAGAACATGCAATAGTACCCATGTGGTATATGTCATTGAATATAAATGTGGCCTAAGATACATCGGTAGTACAACATGTCCAGTCAAAAAACAAATCCTGGAGCATATCCGAGCAGTGGAACATGGCGATACAAGTAACACAGTAGCCAAACACTTACAGACATCATGATGTGGAGATTGGTGGTCTTTCCGATATTATGGACTAATACATGTACCTATCAACGAACGAGGAGGTGACCAAACTCTATGGCGATTGGAAAGTAGGTACATTATTAGATTACGCATGAAGATCCTGCGTGGATTGAACACCGATGAGGAACTTTATGTGCATTTATGAGAACCTCTCAAATGACTTGGGAGTATAGCAGGGCATAATGTATATCGGGTGAAGGATAACACCATATAAACTATAAGATAAGACGAACATCTGATAACTGTCTAGTGACTGACATAAAATAATTATACTGGTATTTTTATAAAATGTTTATCGCAAATATTTGTATTGACATCACAATAAATCGATGGTGAACGTAAATTAGGCCACTATAAATAAGTGGGATCTCTGTAATTACAGGCACACATGAGATAACAGAGATATATGGAACAACAATATACATTGACATATTTATGTCATAACAAAGGACATGAGCGGTTAAATATGATCTAGTTATATCTTGGTGCCCTTTCTCTATAGTTTGGAGTATACTACCAACTATATTAAATTTAGGATCCCTGCCTCTTATGTTTGGCTTTGTGATAAAATGGTCTCTGTGTCTTATAGGAGGCACAGATTTACAAATTACTCTGATGTGTCATCATGGATGAGTTAGTTCTCTTTATTTCCATTTAGCCTGATTTAGTTGTTTGTTATTTGTTTTTAATGTGCATTTTAGGAAAAATAACTTTACTTTCTCCCTTTTCCTCTTTTGGAACCACATGTCCCAGAATGATTCATTATGGGCTATCTGGTAAAATAGCATATAATGGTCATGGAAGAGGGACGCGTCAACCGTGAACAAGACTCTTTTTGAGTTGAAACGCATTGGTTGTTTGTTGCTGGCTTGGAATAAAATATTGGCTATTCGTGAAATGGTGTGTAGTGGTTTCCCTTTTTATTTTGGATTTAAATGAAGAGGAGAAATGGTCTACCTCCTACCACTAGCACCGGCAGTCTGAGTGTACTGTGTCAGAATTGTGATCTTTTGTTTGTGTATATATATATCTCCAGATGGACTCCGGTCATGAAATGAAGGTAAGCTAACAGAGCTATCAAGAATAATGACACTGCATACCCATTTGCCTGTCACTTTTATAGGTTAGACGAGGGAGACCCTACCCTGTTAACATGCAGTGTTATAGATCATGTATCCAAGAAACTCAGAGGAGGGGACAGGGAAAAAGATCTTCGTAGGATGGAGTCAAAGTACGTATTAGAATTAAATACAAAAGCAGCATTTGGGCCTCAAACGGACAAGGAACTTTATGTCCACCTCTAAGTATATATGCCTATATTCTCTCATAAGGCCCGCCTAGCTGATATTTTCAGTTTCCTGGAAATTAATTGAAATTGGATGATTTTAATATGGTTTTAAATTTTTGTGTCTTCACATGGGCAGAGATGTCAGGCAGGATACAAGGAAATATCTTCACTACCATCTGACTGGTAGTGGATTGGAATATGATTCTTTATAACAATAGAGGCCAAGTATTACTCAGTTTGACAACAAAACAAGAATGAGGGGGTTACTTCCAAGCAGTTGAATAAATGTTCATTGGGTCGTGATTATTGTGAATAGGCCAGTCATTTGATATTGTTTCATTTGAGCAAATGGCCTGGGCAATTTATGTGAAATTTATATGAAATTTATAACTAATTTTGTATTGTGTGCAACCATGATAAAATATTTAATTACTTTGGCTAATTTTTTTACAGCACCAATATAAGAAATGACTAGAATTTTCTTTGACCTGTCTTTGACAGGGTAAAGTTTATTTACTTTAAACCACATTAAAAAATTGTTGTGCTTTTAGCAGTGGAGTTTTTGTCTGTTTTCGTTGTTCATTATTCTGAAATTCGTAAATTTAATTTGGTATTTTGCATATATGTGAGTAAAAATGTATTTGTTATTGGCCAGCACTTTCTTATCAGCATTAATATAAAGCTGTAATAACTTGTGATTTGTTACAACTAAAATAATTTTTGGCCCAGCTTGACCATGAATGGGTAATCTTAATATGTATTAAGCTACACTTTAAAATGGCGTCCCCTTTAGTGATTGGAGTTTTTGTTCTTTTTTACTGTTGATCACCATAAAGTGTGTTTATAAATCACATATATTGCTGACAATGTCGTAACAAAGGCTCGAAACAGGTTGACAATCCTTTGCAAATAAATTTAAACTGCAGCTTCCAAGGGGAGTGCCGAGATTTCTTAATTTCGTGACAGGAGTCCAATTGGATTTATGAGGAGCTGCGCCATGCTTGGCACCATTGGCATTTTGGAGCCTGTGGGAAAAGGCGCCAGCTGGATAGAGAAAAAAAATATATATATATATATATCAGTCGCTTTGGGTCTGGGTGCTGTGACAAGGATTTCAAATGAAAAACAGATAAATTGCCACAAAGAGAAAGAAGTGGAAAATAGGAAATTATGGAAAAACCTGTTTGAAAATATGCTGAACACAATTTATGCACGTACTCCTTTTAATATTACGTACAAACAATATTGGATTGAACTATCTATGATTATAACTGAATTAAGGAATTGTGTTAACAGCAATTACGTTTGAATACTTTACAGGTGAGAGAAATGTGACTACTAATCCCAGAATGCAGTATAAATAGTGTGATGGCAGGAAGGAACAGACAATACCACTTGAGAAAGACATGGTTGTCGAAACGCGTTGTGGGGTCTGATGAAAATCTGTCTGAATAAATGAAGCTGTCATGGAGCCCCCAGGAGTGCAGTGCCCTTCTTTGTGGGATGATTAATTAGGGTTATGGTCTAAAACACTCCACGTGCACCAGCAGTTGAGTGCCTCGCTATTTTAGACCAGTTGGGTTGGATTTACATTAACGGCGATGGCACCCGGCATCCACGTGTAATTTGGAACAGATTTGGAGTGGGCGAGGAGATACTGATCTCCGGCATGTGCATGAAGCACTGGAAGACATATTTGTTATAAGGAACTTTCAACAACGCTTAACGCAACTCTGAGCTTTCTCAACAGTCTCACTGGGAAATAACGATGAGGGTGTCTTTAAATTGATATGGATGCCAATGCAGCCCTCCCACTGAGGAACGCCTCAGTCACTTGGGGTTTGGGTGCTGTGACAAGGATTTCAACTTCAGCTCTGTATTGCCTTTCTCTGATTGGCCAGCCTCTGGCAGCCTGCCCTGATTAGGTGTGAAGTGGCCTTGACTGAGGACAAAGGAAGTACCTGAGGGAGGAGATCTGAATCAGCAGAGGGTGAAACAGGATTGGGGAGAACAGCCAAACTGGACTTCAAAGGAGGGAAGGAAATTTGGTGCAGCTCAGGACCTCCCTCATTTCCTGCAAACCCAGCCAACCAGGTGCCCCCTTGAGTAGATTAGGAGAGGGCAGGAAAGGGGTGTGCTACTGAATTTTAGCCACAACAGTGGGTGGACTCAGCCAGATCTAACCTCCAAAATTGAATGTCTCCAATTTTTGATTTTTAAGGAATGTTGCTCCCTCGGAATGATTTTTGCCACACTTCCCAAGAAGTAGTCATCCAAGAGAGTGCTTGCCTGCCTATGATTTGACTGCTGCCCCCCATACTTTCCACTCCAGACATAAATATGGCAGAGCTGCACCCACACCTCAGGTCCCTACCAGGAACAACACAAGAAGAAAAAGGACTGCCCTGCTGGACTCCTGACCTACACCTGGACACTGCACTGTGAAGGACTTCATCAGCTGCACACTTTGGCTTCACCACAAAAAGGATTTTGCCTGAATTCAACAGATTCAAGAAGGGACTCCCAGTTTGCTACAGGTAGAAAATAGCTAACCAGACCAACCTGCATCAAATCCTGAAGAAACTGACCAGCTGACCAATATCCAGTGGTCATGTTTGAGTTTGAGCCAGGTGCATTCTGGGAGTTTGAGTCCTAACCCTCAAGGAGCAACTCAGAGCTTCTGGAACCTTGGGGTAGGCTGTGGACTCCTAAAGGACGTTCAAAGACCGTTTGGAAGATGATCCTGAAGATTGGGGAAGATTGGAGAACTTTTGGTAAAACCCTCCATAAAGGGACTGACACGACATCGTGAGTCAAGCCAGCTTACGTCGACTGCGACCCGGCCTGACTTGAAGGTTTGGTCCGCTGAAAAGCGCCAGAGCCCCAGAGTTCCTGGATTTCACTGGTGGCTCCTGTAAAGGCAATCTGACTATGTCATCTCAAAATCGGCTTGCTGTTGGGGGGCGTCATGCGATGTCGGAGAGAAAAGTCCAAACGTAAAAAGTTGACCGAGATTTCCCACGCACCGTATCCGAGGAGGGCTCAAGGGAAGTCGGATCCAATTTCAACTTCGGCTTGGATGAAGATTTCCATCCCAAAAAATCATCTATATCCAAAGGTAGAATTGTTCACCAAGGTCTCCTGCGACACCTATCCCAAGAGGGCTCCAGGAGGTCAGATTGGATTGGTGACTTCCTCCCGGTGAGAAAAATCTTCAAGAAAAAGACTAAGGCCCTCAGTACAACCCTGGCGGTCGGTGATAAAGCGGCGGTAATACCGCCAACAGGCCAACAGTAAAAAAAATGGAATCACGGCCATGGCAGAAACTGCCAACAAAGACAGCCACTTTAACACTTAGACCGCCACGGCGGTAGCAACAAACACCACGGCGGTAACCGCTAACAGACAGGCGGAAGACAATGTACCGCCCACTGTATTATGACACACCAATCTACCAGCTTTTCCGGGGCGGTACCAATGCCATCAAAAGCACGGCGGAAACAGGACTTGGAACGGAAACCACTCACCTCTCGACACCCAACGATGAACCAGGACGCCATGGAGCCCGAGTTACAGGTGTTACCAATGTTTATCTCCTCTTCTACCAGGAACATCAAAGACGGCGGCGATGACCACAGTGAGTACTGCACCTAGCACATTGGGGAGGGGGGAGGAAAAAGAGAGTGACACACACACACGCAACATGCAACACCCCCACCCCCACCCTCACCCACAACAACACACACATAAACACATGAAGCAACATTACATTGACACCCCGTAACCCCCTGGAAGAACACAAGGACCAAATGAAATGATTGTAATGAGTGTAATCATCGAAAATCCAGATAGGCCAACATAAATTTAAAAGATCATTATATACACATATTCACAGAAAGTACACAAGTCTGGATACTGTTCCATTACATGTCAGTTGACCAGTGGTCCCAAAAAGCATGGGTGAAGCCCACACATGACACCTGCCTCAAAATGGAGAGAACACTGCTGGGGCATTAGGTTGAAAAAAACACAGGCACCTCAGGGGGAAGGGGAGGGGGACACCTCAGCCGGATGATGGGACAATGCCACTGCTCCACGAGGGGGCTCAATGCCCATGTCTTTATCCTGGGAAGTGCAAAGCCACAGTCTCTCAAGTGTGGTGGTTTGCCCACTGCTTTATCCTGGGGAGTGCAAAGCCACAGTCTCTCAAGTCTCTCAAGTGGGTGGTTTGCCCACTGCTGTATCCTGGGGAGTGCAAAGTCACAGTCTCTCAAGTCTCTCAAGTGGGTGGTGTGCCCACTGCTTTATCCTTGGGAGTTCAAGGCCATAGTCTCTCAAGTGGATGCTGTTCTCCACTGGTTCTGGAGGGGGCTTGTGCCCAGAGTGCTTCATCCTGCCAAGGACTGGGGTAATGGATGTTGTTCTCCAGTGGTTCTGGAGGGGGCCTTGTGCCCAGAGTGCTTCATCCTCCCAAGGACTGTGTTAGTGGATGTTGTTCACCAGTGGTCTGGAGGGGGCTTTGTGCCCAGAGTGCTTCATCCTACCAAGGACTGGGGGAGTGGATGCTGTTCTCCACTGGTACTGGAGGGGGCTTTGTGCCCAGAGTGCTTTACGTGGGGTGTGGCAGTTCCCATTCCCTCACCTGGGTGTCTGAGCCACGAGATGTTCTGTGATACTCTATGGTGGCAGAGACACACTCCTCCCTGCGGTGACTTAGCCTGCCAACTGCTGGTACTGCCAGTGCTGATTGTGGTGCCTCATGTAGTGTGTACAGGGTCCAGGATGTCTCCTGCAGCCTCGGGTGACTGCCCACTGGGGATGATGCTGATGTCGGCTGTGGTGGCACTGGCTGGGCACATGGCGGGGCAGGTGGCGGTGGCTGCGGCGGTGTCTGCAGTGGTGTCTGCGGTGGTGTCTGCGGCGGTGTCTGAGGCAGAGATGCTGCCGGTGGTGCTGGTGTCAGCACCTGTGGAGGGAGACACCAGGACATCTCCTGCAGCCTCAGACGGCTGCCCACTGGGGATGATGCTAGGGACTGTAGCAGAGGCAGCAGATGTGAAGGCGGTAGTGCAGGTGGCGGTTCAGGTTGCTGTTCTGTCTTGCAGAACGGGTGACACCAGTCCCTCGCCCGGAAGCTCCATGCCCTGAGCTGACTACCCTTTGGCCTTGTGTCCCTTCCCCACCTTGGAAGTCACTGCTGGGACGTTGGCACTCTTTTGTCTTGGATGAGGCCTTGCTAGTTTGTTGGTGCGGCTTTTCCCTACGGCATGTGGGCCCCTTCTTCAGCTTGACAGGTGTTGGAATAGGGTGATCCTTGGCCCCACTAGGTGGCACACCGGCAGACCTGATGGGTGCCGCCCGCAATGTTGCTGAACTTGCAGGGACCACAGTGCTCAAGGATTTTGTGGCTGAGGTGCTGGGCTGGGATCTGGACATCCTGGCCCAAGGAAAAGGACAGGGGGGGGGAGGTGTAGGGAAGAGGTCAATGTTAGCCAGGAAAAGTTTCTTTGACACACTGGGACGGGAAGATGGAGGGGGTTTGGGAGTGGAGGAAGAGGTAGTGGTTATAGGAGGTGTACTTCTGCTGAATTTGGGTAAGGGTGCATGGGCTGGAGGCTGTTGTGAGGTGGATGGCTGCTGATTCGGTGTGTGCTTGCATTTGTATACTTTGGAGGGAGGGCTGACAGACACACTGGGAGAGAACACAGGGGACGTGTGCATGGTAGTGGGGGTGGTGATTGCACGTGAGCGGTGTGTGGTGATCGGCGTGCCAGTGATGGAGGTAGTGGCTGAGGATGTACTGCATGCAGGTGTGAGTGGAGATGAGACTGGGAGGGAGGTGGAGGACGTGGAGGAGGGGGACACAGTGGAGGCAGTGGATGTTGGTGTGTCTGCATGGGTGTGGTGCTTGTGTGAGTGCCTGTGGGATGTGTGGTGCTTATGTTTTCCTGAGCCACTTTTGTGTGTTGATGTGTGGGCATGCTGGTCTGATGGTCTGCTTGGGATAGGCTGAGGTAGAGGGGATTGGGTCGGGGTAGTGGAAGTTGGAGGGGGAGGCTGGACACAGGGACAATGGCTGCCATCAGTGCTGAGGCCCGAGCCTGAAATGCTCTCTGTTGGGCTGCCACACCAGAATGAATGCCCTTCAGGTATGCATTTGTTTGCTGCAAATGCCTCTCAACACCCTGGATGGCATTCCAAATAGTTGACTGCCCAGCAGTGAGGGATCACAGGAGGTCAATAGCCTCCTCACTGAGGGCAGCAGGGCTGACTGGGGCAGGGCCTGAAGTGCCTGGGGCGAAGGAGATGCCCATCCTCCTGGGTGAGCGGGCACGGGAAACACACTGAGGGGCTGCTGGGAGGGCGGTGCTGGTAGGGGGGGTGGCGGCTGTACCTGAGGTGCCTGCCACCGCAAGGGGGCTCCCATCAGAGGAGGAGTCACTGTTGCTGGTGTCTCCTCCTGTCCCCGTCATGGAGCTCCCCTCGCCCTCCGTCCCACTGGTGCCTTCAGACTCCGTACATTCCCCTCCTGGGCCATGTGGGTTGCAGCTCCCTCCTGCTCTGGTGCCAATGCTCCTCCGCCAGATGATGCTAATGCACACAAGGACAAGGTGACAAAACAAAAAGGGGGGAAAGACAGAGGAGACACATGGTCAATGCCAGCTACAACACCACCGTTGGCGGACACAACACACAGGGAGCAGCCCTTTGCACTAGGCCATGCACTAACTGTACTTTGGACAATCACCTGCCCATGGGGGACTGTGCCTAAGCCCATTTGATGCGCACCTGGAACCCACAGGAGCCTGACTAAGTGTAGATGGCCCCTACCACTTTTGGGGTTGGAGTGCCACAGAGCCTGCCTAACAATGGACCTACCCTAGCAAGTTTACCCTGGCCTAGGGGAGCCCACAGCCCACTTCCCCCACCCAGACACCTCATACAGCGCACAGAGTCAGCTGAATGTGACTGTACTCACCCCTGTGGCTGCTGTGATGCACTCAAGCGCCCATCCAACTCAGGATATGCCACTGCCAGGATCTGGTACATCAGGGGGGTCATGGTGCGACGGGCACCCCTTCCACGTTGGGAGGCCATCCCCAGCTGGGCCTCTGCCGTCTTCTTGGTCCAGCAGTGCAGGTCCTCCCATCTTTTGCGGCAGTGGGTGCTCCGTCTATGGTAGATCCCCAGGGTCCGCAGTTCCTTGGCAATGGCACACCAAATAACCTTCTTCTGGTGGGAGCTGACCTAGAGGAAAAGTGAAGTAATAATGTATTTTACTCCCCCGTTCCGTTCTTCTTACTCATTGGCCACAACTTCCCACCCTGGCCCAGAAACACATACCCTGCCCATTCTCACATGCTGGCCACAGCTCACCCCCGTATCTTTCATCCACCCCACTCCATACATTCATGTCCCATCCATCATGCTCACGTTGTACTCACCTGTTTGTCTGGAGGACCGTAGAGTAGCGTGTACTGGGAAGGACCCCAGCCACCAGGTTGTCTAACTCCTCCGCGGTGAAGGCAGGGGCCCTTTCCCCAGACACTGTAGCCATTGTCGCTTCCAGATTCAGGTCACAGCAGCACTTGCAGTGTAGGTCCTCTTCTGTTGAAGGTTAGGTATCAAGTGAGTGAAGAGATAAAAAATGGCAGTTACGTCCGCAGCTGTGCGTACCGTCACCGCCGGCGTACATCGTCATTGGCTCCTGGAACCCATAGGGTCCAATGATAACCAATGCTGAATTGCACCGCGGTCTTCATCTGCCTACTGTGACGCTACACAACGCCAGCGCAGTTACCTCATTTCCCCTTGTCCCTCCTTATAGGTCAGGCAGCCACCATTTCAGGGGGCCACATGGCAGAGCAACTAACTGCGTCACAGCACTTTTGGGCAGGAATACGGACAGACTGCACCACACACCGATTACATCACCATTGTTCAAAATACCCTTGTGCAAGCTATGTGGTGTCTGACACTCTGTTCACCCTTCTCCTACATAGGGCACATCCACTGGGGCAGATGATGAGATGGCGTCATCCTCCGGTATAGAGACCCCTGGTGGACCTATCAACAATGGAAGACAGACACATCATTATCACCTACAGACTTGATCATGCCACAATCCAGGAACTGTGTGCCCAGTTGGAGCCAGACATGATGTCAGCTATCCACCATCCCACATGAATACCCCCTCTAGTACAGGTCCTGTCAGCACTCCATTTCCTGGCCAGTGGGTCCTTTCAAACAACAGTGGCCATGGCATCAGGGATGTCACAGCCAATGTTCTCTAACGTGTTGTCCACAGTGTTGGCTGCCCTGTTGAAACACATGCACAGCTACATCGTTTTCCCCCAGGTGGAGGATTTGCCCACAGTGAAAGGTGACTTCTATGCCCTGGGACATATCCCCAACATCATTGGTGCCATTGATGGTATACATGTGTCAGTTGTCCCACCAAGCAGGAATGAACAGGTGCACAGAAACCGCAAAAGCTACCGTTCCATGAATGTGCAGATTGTGTGTTTAGCAGACCAGTACATCTCCCATGTTAATGCCAAGTATCCTGGCTCAGTGCATGACGCTTACATTTTGAGGAATAGCAGCATCCCTTATGTGATGGGCCAACTCCAGAGGCACCGTGTGTGGCTAATAGGTGAGCCCAAGGTCCCAACACAGTTTGAATAGGTGTCTGGGTATGGGGGAGTCCCTAAGGGTTGTTGTTTGTCTAACAGTTGTCCCTCGATATTTGCAGGTGACTCTGGTTACCCCAACCCCAACCTGACCCCAGTGAGGAATCCCAGGACAAGGGCAGAGGAACACTACAATGAGGCACATGGGCGAACTAGGAGGATAATAGAGCGGACTTTTGGCCTCCTGAAGGCCAGGTTCCAGTGCCTCCATCTGACAGGTGGCTCCCTATACTACTCACCAAAGAAAGTGTGCCAGATAATCTTGTTGCATTGTGACGCCAGGTACCTTTTCTGCAGGAGGATGAGCCTGGTGATGGTTTTTGGCAGCGGTGGAACCTGTGGACAGTGAGGAAGAAGAGGCAGAAGAAGAAGATATAGACAACCGAAACAACATCATCATGCAATTCTTCCAGTGAGACACAGGTAAGAGACTGGCACTGCTCCTCTCATATCATACTAATGTAGGACATTGCATGATTCTGCCTTTTTACCTCTGTGTATGGACCCTGACAGTTCACTTTGGCTTTCCATTTCACAGATCTCGGTACCACTTTCTGCCTTCTGCTATGCTTACTGCTGCCCAACTACTTTAGAGCATTGGTATGTGAAAATGAACACTGACATTGCTATTTGTCAGAGAGGTTGTAATAACACACTTGTGAAAGTACAGACTGACTCCAGATTGTTTTGTGAATCAAGGGTGTTTATTTGAGTGCCATTCAGTGGAGGGGTATGTGCAATGGGCTAGGGTGATGGTGGAGGAATGTCCATGGTGGAGTCCAATCTATTGGTATCACAGGTGCGTAGTCCAAGGGGGCATAGGAGGTGGAGTAATGGCAGTTCAAGGTTGTCAGGGTGATGTAGTGGGACAGAAGGGTGACACTCAGGAGAGTCTATTTCCTGCCAGGGGTCTTGGCAATGTTCTCTGTCTTGTGCCTGGATCTCAGGGACCGTTTGCGGGGTGGTTATCCTTCTGCAGGGGGTGGGGTGCTGGTGGCCTCTTGGTCCTGTGGCGGGACCTCCTGTCCACTAGCACTGGCAGACGTGGAGGGCTGTTCATGATTCAGGCTAGTGTCAGGGGCCTGGTGGTGTGCCACTGCCTCCCTCATGGTGTTGGCCATGTCTGCCAGCACCCCTGCAATGATGACCAGGGTGGTGTTAATGGACTTCAAGTCCTCCCTCATCCCCAGGTACTGTCCTTCCTGCAGCGCCTGGGTCTCCTGCAACTTGGCCAGCACCGTCCCCATGGTCTCCTGGGAATTATGGTAGGATCCCATGATGTTGGAGTGTGCCTTGTGGAGAGTGGGTTCCCTGGGCCTGTCCTCCCCCAGTCGCATAGCAGTCCTCCCCGCCTCCCTGTTATCCTGTGCCTCTGGCCCCTGAACCGTGTGCCCACTGCCACTGACCCTAGGTCCCTAATTGTCTTGGGTTAGTGGGGTTGCCTGGGGTCCTTGTAGTGGTGGACACACTGCTGATTGACGTGTCCTGGGGACAGAGGGATGGGCCCACTGGATGGGTGCTGTGGTGGTGTTTCCTGAGGGGGGAGGTTCAGTGGTGGTTTGTGACTGTGGCAGGGGAACTGACTGTCCCGAGGTCCGTGATGGGCCGGGCTGGTCATCTTGATCCAGGCGTGCAGAGCTGCTGTCGTCACTGTGGGCCTCTTCTGTGGGGAGACTGGATGTGGCTGGCACCTCCTGTCCGGTGCATTGGGTAGGGGTCCTGTTGGGGTGTAAATGCATAGTTATTGTATCTGTGTGTGCCATCTTGTGCAAAGGGTTAGTTACATTCTACTCATGTGCTTGCATTATTGGCTTGGCCCTTGTGTGATTCGTGATTTTGTGGCCTGGGTGAGTCTCTGGACTGGACATGCTCTGGTGATGGGTGTCCATGCATTGGTGTTACATGCAGGGCTTGTTATTGGGATGTGTGGGTTGTGATAATGTTGTTAGTTGTGGGGGTCCACCGCCAGTCCTCTGTACAGCTACCTGATGTCTTGATACCATGGAACGCACCTTCCCCCGTAGGTCGTTCCACCTCTTCCTGATGTCATCCCATGTTCTGGGGTGCTGTCCCACTGCATTGACCCTGTCGACGATTCTCCGCCATAGCTCGATCTTCCTTGCAATGGATGTCAGCTGCACCTGTGATCCAAATAGCTGTGGCTCTACCTGGATGATTTCCTCCAACATGACCCTGAGCTCATCCTCAGAAAACCTGCGGTGTCTTTGAGGTGCCATAATGTGGTGTGGGTGATATGTCAGGTGATGTTTGTTGTACTGTGTGATGTGTTGTGTTGGTATGTGTTCTTTGAGGTGCATGGATATTGTATGAGTGATGGTGTTGTGTGCCTGTGAATGCTGGTGTTGTGTTTGCTATTCTCTCTCTCTTTGCTGCTTCCAAACATTTTGTTGTAAGGGGTTGTGGGTAATGTGGGTTTGTGTTTTATAGTGTTGTGGGTGTGGTGTGGGTATGTGTATCAGGTGTGTGTATTTCAAATTGTCCAATGTGGTTGTGTTTTGAAAATGTGTGTGTATTTTGAGCGCAGTGGTGTGTACCGCCAATGGTTTACTGCGGTTGAAAGACCGCTACGTTGATTCGTGGGTAGTGATAGTGTGGGTGTATTCTTGTTGGGGTGACGGTATGGGTTTTGCTATCGCCAGTTTATCACTGACCTTTGATGTGGCGGGCTTGTGTGGGTGTCTGTATTGTGGCGGATTACAAGATGTGGGTCGTAATACCTCCAGCGGATTTCTGCCGCAGCCACGGTATCTTGACGGCTGTCAGCACAGCGCTAAGCGGGATTTACCGCCAGGGTTGTAATGAGGGCCTAAGTCTGAAGGTAAACTTTTGACCAAGACCTCCTGCTTGCTGTAGTCGAGCAGGAATCCATTGCAATCGGCCTCAAATTTTGACTTTGCCTCTGTCCATTGCAACCAGATGACCAGATTGCCGCTTTTAGTTTCATTCAAATCTCTGTTTCCCCTAATTTGATTTTAATCATTTTATTGTCATTTTAAAGATAAAAATATAATCTATTTTTATAAATTGGAGTTGGATTTTTATTGTGTTTTGTGTTTTACTTATTTACAGTTTTGTGATTTTTAAATTCTTTACACCTTTACACACCCGTCTCCTAAATTAAGCCTTGTTGCTCGTTGCCAAGCTACCAAGGATTAAACTGGGATTAATTTATTGAGGTCAGACGGACCTAGTGGGGGTTAGTGGCCTATTGCTAAGTGTAGGTACTTACCTCCCCTTACCAATGATCCACTTTCCAACACAAAAAGCCTGTGAGAAAGGCCAAAGCTTCTGTTGACAATAGATCATGCACCAGCAGATGAATAGGTGTGTCCATGTCCCGTGTTAAATAGTTGTAATGCGGTGCTATCAACAAGTTCTATGTATATGGTGTGGAGGTTTATTTGTAGACCTTTTTTGTATATTTTCATGTATTGCATAGTGCTGAATGTCGGATTGTCTCGCATAGAGGTTGTTTAACTCACACTGGGGGTGTAAGCATTTCTCCAAGGTTGTATGCCATTGTGGTCATCTCAGGAATGAATGTAGTGTATTCTACCAAACTAGGAAGGGTGTTCAATAGGGCTTGGCAGAAGGGATATAATAAGTAGCAAATACATGCCTGCCAGCCTCTTGATTTAAAATTGCTGATCATCTGAACTCTTTATGATGGTGATTTCTTTGAGGTGGAAAAAGTAAGAAGTCTTTTCTAGAGGGTCTTCAAGGTTTAAAAAGAGGACAACTCCATTAAAGTGTATAGAGGCAGTGATTGTTAGGTGGTAGAATACAGATAAAAAGGATGACATCAATCAATGGGGGTGAGATAATAGATTTGGTAATTGTCCAACATGTGGTCAATGGTTATGTCAATTACCCCTTGATTGGTGATAGAACGTTGGACACAGATATATATCAAGTCGACAAATTCCGGGGATGTTGGCACAATGTCTGGATGATGTCATCAGTGATGTCACTAAGAAGCCATTCCACATGTAACCAGTGATGTTTTATATAAGGTCATAAGCAGTGCATTGCAGTTTCACCAGATACAGTTAGCTCAGTAAACTATTACTTGTGAAGTTTAGTGGATTTTTGTTTTTTAAATGTTAATTTTCATCTCATTTCAACATTTACATATACCATCACTTTGAATGTCCATAAAAAAAAAAAATCATATTCAAAGTTGAGCATACTCCCAACCTCCCTGACGCCCACAGTGTTTAACTATCTGCACTGGTGTGTTGGCCACATGGCCTCCCGCCAGGCCCTGTGTCCATCACCCCCAGCAGTGACCAACCCTTCAGCCATGTGCAGTGGGCGGTTAGCCGCAAGGCCTGACTGCCCAAGCCACATGTTGGCGACATGCCAACTGCCAAGGACCTGTGTCCACCCACCCCACAGATAAGTTTGCACCACACTACAATGGGGCAGAAGCTTGTGCATCAGCTCCCATGGGTGTACAGCAGTACCCCCACAGTGCTGGGCCCCATGAGTGTTCCATGGCACCTGCAGCCAGAAATGTATTTTTATGTCAGACTCTGATGGAGTCCCCTAGGTAGGTTCCCCACACCAGTGCTTGGGAGGAGGAATGGCTGCAACATTTTTATCACAGTTGTGGCAAGCCAATCAGATCAAACGGTACTGCGGTATTAAAATGCGGTACTAAAATGGCCGCAGGAAAAAAGATCCCTTGGCTAATTAAAAGAACATAAGCATTGCATTGGATTTGTAAGTTAGTGGTTTTGAAATTGAGTTTCAGGGTTTTTTAAAACATTTGATGAATCTTAAAACCATTTCTAACAATACCTTCACTTTAGCAGTGTCGTTTTCTCATTGAATTTATAGTGATTTGCGAGATATACTTCATCCGAATCTAAACACATGCAGGCAGCCAACCCACTGTGCATAGGCCTTGTGCACAACCATAATCCCAACCTGTAATTCAACAAGACAATGTAGTACACCTTGAGGTTTTGGGCATAGCAATTTAAAGGCCACCCCAGGACAAAGGAAGGTAAGAAAACAGAAATCGCGGAGAGTGTGAAACCGCGGTAATCTTAGGAGAAAATCAAACACATTAGAATCAACCACAACATGGAAGCAGTCTATGGGGGGTAGTCTGCATTCCACTGCATAGTAACACAACCCAACAAGTGCACATTTTTCGTTGTCACATCCGCTGCATACTGCATGTGTGAAATCCTGAGGAAGAGAAAATACGTGCCGTGCACATTTGGACTATGCGTCTGAAATCAGAATGAAATATATTGGTGTATGATGTCAAAAAACAAGAATAATTTTATCATTTGTGTGAGTTGAGATTGCGCTGTCCCAAATTTTATGTGGTCTTTGGTGCTCACAGTACTCCTGGATCATACTATTTTGTAGTAGGCCAAGAATGTGCAAATCGCTGACCTAACCAGGAAGTGTAGGGTTTTCTGTATTCCGTTCCATCCTTCAAAGTCGTCCAATTACAATTTGTCACATATAAATCATAAGATTGTCCAGCACAAATGTTAATGCATGCTTTAATCCTAACACATCATATTTTACAACAGGTCACAACAGATTACATGATACAATTTTACCCTGGCTCTTTTAGTTAATGTTTACTCTGACATATTTTTCCCTTCTGGTTTTTAGGATTACAGAATTGTGAAGATGTTAAAGTTGTTGAATGATTTTTTGATGATTACAGTTCCAAAACCTAATTTTGAAAAGTGGCTCTTTTGATATGGGGTATATCTGTTACTGCATTTACAAGGAAAATTAAACATAATGTTAGAGCACCTAGGGCCAGATGTATCAAGCAGTTTTGCCCATTCTGTCTCTGGGAAAATGTGTTCATACATATGGCCCCTAGTCCTTAATAAGTAAATTTACAAGGGGATGTGCATAGGTCAATGAACCTTTTGATTCACATGGAGTATCCTAGCTACGATGTGACCAATGTTTCTCAATAATCAATGTACAAAAATTAATAACCATCAGGCTAATCATTAATCAGCAGTTACTAAACATCACACCATGACCCTTCTGCCATGAATAACCACAACTCAAAATACGTTAAGCAATTTTTATTCCCTATTAGTTACAATACTAACTCATTAGTTCAAACTTTATTCGAATCAACTAATCCGTATCAATTCATTATAAGGTGCCAAAAACATAACCTAATCAAAACTTGCATCAGAATACATTCTAAAGCATTAGCATAAGTCAACATATGCATCAAAGGTGAATACGTCAACATAAGTAGCAGAGTTCAGCAAATCAGTCCGTCAATCACTTGTCTCTGTCAATGTCATAGGGAAGGAACCTCATCTAACCCAGATTAGCATTAGCATGTGGGACTTCATGCGAAACAGTTTAGAACATGAATTTGGAAAACATCTAGCTAAGAGAAAAACTATTAGACAGCGCAGTTGGTACCTATAAAGAAAAGGCACAAAAGGCAATTCAGTCACATTGTCATATCTACCTATCCTAGGTATGTATCAGCAACAAAGTCAGTCTTCGTCTTCAGGTCATCAATCGATCAGCATCACATCAGGCTCTCAAGAGCATGAGCTCAAAGACAGAATCCTGAATCTTCTCCTCAATAAAGCATCAATTTCGGAATAAGGTCTGAGAGCTTTTCCGTCTGTCACGTTGTTATATCAAAGTCACCCAGACTATCCCCCAATTCCTGATTGGTCAACTAATCACACGATTTTACTTTACCCAATAAGTTTTGTAATTCAAATCTATGAGTCCTGATATTACACAGTTCTCAGGTTGTTGATTGGTTCACTGTACGATGCCTTCATCATCCGTCTCGTCAGGAATCGAAAATGTTGCATCTTCTTCTCCAGTCAGTTTCTCTATTGTTCGAGTCCTGGGAAAGTACACTCAGAGCACTTTACACACTTTTTGCTACATTTCCAATTCCATCATCTCCTGTCCGTTGGTTCATGCAAAGGATTCAGCTAAGCACATTTTATTGAACAATGAGCAGTTCACGGTTAGTTCAATTTGTCAGCATCTTTCATTGAACATTAATATTCAGCTTCTGCACGAGGCCTGGCAAAACTAGGCCACGACTTTGGCTAAGTTAAGCCCTGCAATATAATGCAAAACATAAGTTATATTTCTCAATAAGACATACTACTACATTATTTCAATACATTTTCAATATTTCACACGTTAGTTGCTCTTTTAATATAGTTAATGAAACTGGTGGTCACTCCCCAAGGTCACAATTTCAAACGTTCACATTATTTTTCTACGTTAGTCATTTTCTACATTTTCCATTATTCAGAATACATAAACATTCATTCATAATTTCTAAGACATTTGCATTAACAATAATATTACTACCAGAGGAGGGTTGTACTCTAAGGTGAAAAAAGGCCAAAATGATATACTATCAGCAGCATGTTGTGTGTGGTGAGTCTAACCATCCCAAGAGTTTTGGTAGTTTAAGAAGGTCTTGCAGTGTCTACCCTCTATTTTTGCCAGCTAGGAATGTGATTTTGGTGGCAGGGTATTTTTACTTGCATATTCAAGGGGAGTGTAGGCCTACTACCCAATATTTATACGTATGTTATAATATGAACTCTTGACACCTTTAAATTATTTATGCTAATATATCGTCATGGTGCTCATTGTAATGCATGTCAAAAACAGAATAAACACTTTTTGTTCTTAGTGTGATAACAACTCATTCATTTATTTATATGTGTAATCTTTAAAAAGCTCTGGATAGCTAAAACTTGTTTGCCTTCTCTGGTGTGCAGGCCTGAAGCTTCTTCAAGGACAGTTAAATAATGATGCTAGCTTTGAGCCTAAATATGTGGTTCAGGCTTAGTAAATTCCTGTTCTGTCAAATAATGAAAACTGTTTTGTATTGCTGGAATTAAACAGTCTTTCTGCCCCTAGAGGATGACTGGGGTTATTTATCCCAATCTGCCCCGCCGTAGTGACAAGAACCCTACTAGACCACCAGGGAATATTTAAGTTTAATCGTTTGGGGAGCAACTACCAGGCTTTGCTCTTTGCTCTTGCCCCACGTCTGGTCACAAGAGTGTTTTTGTCCACACCCAGGAGGGAAGGTACGTTGTGTTTGCCCTCCCAGTACAACCCCCCAGACCACCAGGAGCTATCATATGGAAGAATGCCCTCCTGAGCATTGGCATCAGGTTGTGCTTTCACCCTCTCACTGGGTACACAAGTCTTTCTACCCCCTTCTGAGAAAGCAGATAGGGGTATTTACTCTCAATCTGCCCCAGAGGGGATAGAATGCCCATTTAGACCAACAGGGGATATTTTATATTTATTGTCAGGAGAAGCAGTCTCCCTGGGCATAAGCCTGTGTGCCCCACACACATCCAGACACAAGGGTCTTTCTTCCTTTCAGGGACAGATGGGAGTATTTACCCCTAATCTACCCATTTAGTGTGTGGCAATCCCAGTACACCCCAGCCTTTAAAGGCCAAAAAAGTATGGTGGGTTGGCTTATCCATGCATTGGGTTGTGCCTGCACCCCAGAATGGGGCAACAGTCTTTCTGCCTCCCTCCAGTAGATTGGGATAGTTTACCTCTAAACTGCCCGAGAAGGAAGAAAATGGTGCAAGAAAAAGTAAGAAGTGGGGACAGCCCAACCATGCATCAGGCTGTTCTTCCACTAAAGAACGGGCCCAACAATTCTTCTGCTTCCCCCGGCTGTTAAGTGGGGGTTTACCACAATTATGCCCTTAAAGCAGGGAGGTAAAAAGCCCCGTAGACACTAGGAATATAGATTTTGTTACTTTGGAAAAAAAATGGGATGTGGGTGGGGTTCCCTAGCTTTGGGTCTATCCCTCATCCCTACCAAACAAAAGTCCTGGGCACAGAGCTTCCCCAGCCTCACAGCAAGGAAGAGGTAATTTGGATTTTTTTGGATGTTATTTTGACATATGGACCAGCAGAACAAGGGTGAGTCCAAATGTACTCTTACTTGCCATGCTGAATGGCCACACTGTTTGAGCCCAGGCTCGGCCATCACTCAGGGAATCCTACTAAACCCAGATATTTCTGAAATTGAGACACCCAGGAAACTCCAGGGTCAGATGCCTTGCATGGTTCCCATGTGTTTTTCTTACTGACAATCCCCTGCAACCTTAAACATTGCCTCCTCACATTTCTGTGACAGAAGCATAGTTCCTAACTATTACTGTCATAGCAGACAACAGAGTATGATTTAAAGTACATTATTTCCCATATATTATAATATTTTAATATGCTCGCTGCCATTTTGAAACAGTGTCAGGGGAACTATTGGCTGCACAATGACTTTACCAAAAGCCCAAACATGTCATATAAAACACATCCTAGAATCAAAAATATGCTGTACCCTGCCTAAGAATACTGCTTTCAAAATCTCTACTCACTCATTGCAGCCAGTATCCTATTCTCAACTCTCTATGCTTATAACCACACGATGTGTCCATAGTCAAAATTATGCCAATCATATAGGTATGCTATTAACACCAACTAAAGCTGCAGTATTTGGGCCTTGGCTTGATTGCCAAACAGGGGAAACTACCAAACCCAGACATGTTTTTTAAGCTAGCACCTGGAGGGTGTGGTGGCTTACCTGAATCCCACAATTCATTATTGTTCATAATGCCCTGCAAACCCTGATGTGTGCCAAAATAATTCCTTTTCCTCACATTTCTGTGACAGAAAAACAATTCCTAACACCCAGAGTTCCAAAACTTACCTCGGCTAAGACCAATTGAGTAATTTTATGTTGTAAATTTTGATCTACAAAAGTGGCCACCATATTGAAATCAAACAAAAGTATCTCAACAACTTAACGTCCTTTCTTGTATTCCTTTTCCTTATTGTATGAGTTTATGTAATTTCTATGGAGGGTAACAACATTGACCATGCAATCTTTACTACAAAGTGTCTTTATATGCAGTCTTTACCAGACATTGGTGATTGCTGCACATGCCTTCATCATATGTCTTTACTATGCATAATGGCAAGCATAGGTAGGTCTAAGTAACTAAATGTGATTGTGTTTTTGAGCTATATTTGGGGTAAATTAATTATTTAATATTTTTTGTAATTTATATTTTGTTTACTTTAATTTAATTTGGACATATTTCTTTAAAATATTCAATATAATTTTATAGGTGCAGGATGTAAAAGTTCTTGGGGTAATGCATGGGGGAAGTGTGATGATACCAGGGTATTAATTAAAATACCTGGGTATAAATACCTTAATTCAATTTATAATCATGAAAACTAAAATGCATATTTGATACTCGAGTACTACCTGAGTATTGATAATGGTATCACATAAAAAAAATTAAAATGAATTTGAGATAGGTGAAAGGATAACTTCTTTGGAAAATCGGACAGAATCATTGGACGCTGATCTGGGAGCAGTGAAAGCCCAATCAGAAAACTGTGGGGCACATTTACAAGCCCCTTGCGCCGCCATAGAATCATTTTTTCTGATGCTACGGCAGCGCAGATCAGTCCCCCACCCTGTGCTGTATTTACAAATTGGTGCAATGGGACCATTGCACCAGTTTGTATACCCTTGCACCACATTATACCTTGTCAGGTATAATGTATGCAAGGGAGGCATTCTCCCGCAAGGAGGTCCTTAGGAATGGTGCAGTGAAGTCTACAAAATTTCACTGTGTCATTCTAGTTTCATTTTTTCATTCCTGCTCAGGGCAGGCATTAAAGTGACACTGTGTTTTGTTTTATAGGCCTACCCACACTTTGCTGGACTAGCGCCAACATTTTTGACGCTATTCAAACAAAGCGTCACTACTGCGTCAGAAATTCTGATGCATCTGTGGTAACGAGCAACATGGTGCGCTGTGTTGTAAATACAGCATTACCACTGTGTTGTTAGGGGGGTGCAGGATGGCACAAGCAATCTGGCACATGGTGAGTGATGCACCAGTCTGTAGTAAATGAGGTCTTATAAATCCCAAATCACTGATATACAGTGGAAGCTTGAAGACTTCAAAAATCTCCCGCACCAAAATAATCTCTGCTTTCTTGGATTGGAGGAGGGGGTCAAGGACAGCGAAGTCAGTGCTCCTCTGGTGAACTTGCTCAAAGGGGCTTTTCTGGAGCTAACGGCTTGGAATTGGGAACTTGAAATACAGAGGGCTCATTGATTTTCTCTGATGTTGAAGAAGGGGGGTTGCGCCTAATCCAAGAGTAATAGTAAAATAGTAACCTGAGAGCTATCATTGCTTATTTTGGGAAATTTCTGCTCTGACATGCTGTTTTTGAGAAGGCTGGACCCAATGCAAAATGGAACTTTGACGGTCACTCCTTCTTTGCTCGGCCAGATTTTTGCCACATCACAGTCGAGAGCCGATGGCGGCTGAGAAAGGTTATCAAACCATGTCAGGAAATCAGTGCTGAGGCCTATTTGATGAATCCCGTCTGACTCAAGATTGATTTCAATAATAAAACGCAGGCCTTTACTTCAGAAGTTAAGGCCAAGGAGTGCTTCGGGGAACTGTCTGGCAGAGCAGGATCTGGGTTGCATTACGGATGTAGATGTGAGCATGTATAATCATCTAATGCTTGTTAGTTTTTTTCTCTTGTTTGTCTTGCCTTTTTTCACGTCTTACTTCTTTCCTTTTGATATTGTTGAATTCGTTTGGTTGGAGCTGGGAAGGAGGCTGAGCATGGGAGCCACTACTCAGACTGCTAATTAGACAGAGGTGATCTGATTGCCTCATGGTATTGGTTGAGGGCGAGTGAGTGGGTCAGTAGGGGAAATAGGAGAAGTGGTGGAATTTGGGAGGGAGGGGTCTATTCTTGAGGGGCTCTTGGGACAAGCTTCCTCGAAGCATTAGGTTTTAGCTAGGGGTTCACACAACCAGGGCACAAAAACCTGTGGGGTGGCAATCCTATACCACAGCAGTATCAAGGGGTTAAAGCATTTCTCTTCTGATAAGTTTGGAGGATGGATGTTTGTCGAATGTCAATTGCTACGGGGCACAGTTACAATCTGCTTGGTGTATGGCCCAAACTCAGATGATCCTACCCTTCACAATGTTTTTAATTATGAACTGGCTTTATGGCTGATCCCTATCATACTGTGTGGAGACTTGAATATTAATCTACCTGTGGGGTCCTCAAATCTACATAAGGCTGTTATAAAAGCTACGTCGGCTGGTAGTCAAGAGTCTTTAGAGCATTACAGTACCTTGTTGGTAATGGCAAGTTGGTTAACGTGAGGCATAAAAACAATACGTTAGATTCTGGGTATACCTTTTTCGCATCCCCTCAAACAAAACATGTGCATTTGGACTATTATTTTGTTTCTCAATGTATGCATTGCACTGTTTTGTAATCATTTTCGCCACATTTAGCAGGTGCCATGCATAATGTATACAAAGGGGGCGTTCCCCCATTAGGAAAACCACAAAAACGATGCAGTGGAATCTCATAGATTCCACTGTGCCATTTTTTGTGGCTACTTTTAAAGCCTGCTCAGAGCAGGCATGAGAAGGAGGGTACACCATTGGTTACAATGGGCCCAATGTACTGTTCAGGGTTAGCACCACAATTTGGGTGCTAACCCTGAACAGTACATCAATAGCGTCAAAAATGTAATTTAGGGTACGTACATGGAGTCGGTAGGGGTGTGTAAGGGGTGCAAGAAAAGTGCTGCTGCATTGGGTGCAGCACCACTTTTCTTAAATCTGCCCCTTAGTCATTCAACAAAGGTTTTCTTTTTGACCAAATAAAGTGGAGCATATGATCCTTGGCTTTCAGAATTTTTGGAATAGTCTGGGACCCCCTTACAGCTGAAAGTAGCAGAGAGATGCTTTGTTTTAGTACAAATTGACAGAAAAAGTAAACACAATCCCTGAAACAGCTGTATGGGAATTTTTTAGCGGACGCCTAATCCCAGTTTATTGCTGCAGCCTCAGGTGGGGGCAACTAACAGCGATATAGCAGAAATTTGCTCTACCCAGATCCGCTATCAATAGTATATCAGCACATAAGGCATCAGGAAAACATGTCCAGTGGAAGGGAATGTTACAAATTTAATAAGTGGATAGGGCATCTTCTTGCTGTGCGTACAAGATAAAAGACAGCTCAAGGGGAAATTACTTAGATTGTAGATAGCGAGGGACATTCAGTGAGTGACCATGAGGGCATCCGCAAGATGTTTTGTGGCTAATATGAATCTTTATACAATGCAGAGAGCATAAAGGACTTGACTGAGACTGAGTAGTACCTTGGGCTAATCTTGGAAGGTAAGGTTGGCCAAGAAAACACGGATTGTCTTGATGCTCTTATGAGTAAAGAGGTAATATATGCAGCGCTGAAGGTGCCCTCATCTGCTTTAGGCAATGTAATGGTGCATCTGTTTCTTAAGATTCAAAAAGGATAACAGGTACCCGAATCTTGGGTCACAAACCACTGGATCTTATCGACCTGTCAGCTTAATTAATAGTGATACCAAGATGCATGCCAAGGTTTTTGCAACTAGGCTATCTCTAATAATTGACAAGTTGGTTTATGCAGGGCAGCATGGATTTATTCCTGCAAGAGAAACTGTGGATCATGTTCGCCAGGTCATCAAGCTGTTTGGCGCTGCAAGGGCCTCAGTGGCACCAATGACTTTACCCCTGTTAGATGTAGAAAAGGCATTTGACAGGGTAGCCTGGGATTACTTTTGGGATGTCATGAGGTGGCTTGGAATTAGCTCAGGCTACATCTCAGTGATTCAGGCCATGTGCTGGAATCCCACTGCTTGGCTTCAGATCATAGGAGGAGAATCTAACTCCATTAGGAGTTCATGAAGGACCAGACAATGGTGTCCTTGTTCTCCATTATTATTTTCCCTCTAAATTGACCCCTTGATCCAGAAGCAGGCGGCTAATTCTATGATTAAACCTATGTGATTTAATAGTAATTGCACCAAGATTTTGGTGTATGCTTATGATGTTACTGTTGTGACACATGGCCCAGTGGTCTCGAAGCAGGAAGTTGAGAGGGAAGCATCAAAATTTGGGAGATTGTCCGGTTATTCCCTTAACTAGGGGAAGACTCAGATAGTATCCAACAAGTATATTCAGGTGGCACATGCTAACACAGTAAAAGAGGCGACGTATCTGGGGATTAATATTGAAGCGGACCTAGACCGTTTAGCTGAAGCCAATCTCATGCCTGTGTTGTCTATCGTTAAAAGAGACTTATGTAGGATGGACAATCTACATCTGTCTATCATCAGATGGTGTGAAATAATCAAACTTTTATCCAAAATGCTTTATCTGTTCAGAGCAATCCCACTAGAATTTGGTTGTCAGTATTGTACAAAAATGGACAGGATGCCTAGCAGTTTTTTTGGTCGTATTCCAAAGCTGTAAGGTCTCTTAAGCTTTTGACTCTCTCTTAGGAGAGAGGTGGCTGGGCTGTCCCCAATTCCAGATTATGTTAATGGACCGCTGCTTTACAGTACCTGAGGTCTTTGACTGTGGGTGGGATAGGAATCTTGATGCCGAGGAGAGTATTCCCCCACCTATAAATTACTAATTGGGAAAGATGCCAGAAATGGCTTCATGAAAATATTTGAACCCAAGTATTTAACAAGCACTGGCATAGCCAATAGGTCTAGCCTTTGGGACCTTATAAGTATTTAGCCATGCAGAACATTAAACCTTTATCAATCATGAAGATCAAAGAATTTCAAAGACCTGCTTCTTCTCAGAAAGTACACTTTTTTATTACCCTTTGCTTAAACGGAACACTATCCTGAAAAAAGCCTGACTGGCTGTCATAAAAATAGTTAAATTAAAGGAGGTCTCTTCACTGCATGTGAATTTAAATTCCACACGAAAGCAGAGAGTAATGGCTTTTTGTGCAGGAAAGTGCCACTTGCTGAGAACAAGGTGTTTTCGTAGTTGCATTTATAGCTGATGAGGTGAAGAAGCGTATTTGCAAACACGTACCACTATATTCCTTTTAGCGTTTGTTTGGAGGGTATTTGTTTTCAATCTGGGTATGTTGGTAGTGTTTTCATGTGGTGCACAGACCTGAGATTTCCTTCTATTGAGTTAACTTGAAGTGAAGCTAAACGGGCGGAAGACGAGATGCAAAGGCTTATAAATTGCTAGTATGCAGCTGGAGAAAATGCGTAAATGGAGCGTGGCCTGCATAGGAAGAAATGAGGATGAACACACCATTGTAAACTGTCCTTGGGGTATCTTTTGACTGGTTTACATTGCCGTTGCTCTCCCAAACAAGGGTCTCGCATTTGTCGGAGTTACAGCTGTTGTAAACTCCCAACCAGATTTTTCCTGCATTAAAAGAAAAAAACAGCGCAATCGCGCTGTACAGTTCACACAAAGTGCAATTATTAACTTAACAGCAAAAGTGCAATTAACGAAGCGCTCGACTTCTGCCCAGCGAGATCGTGCTCCAAAAACAGAGAAAAAGTAGTCCACAACCACAGCGAGCCTCGCATGTTTTCCGTACTTGGTCGCTGCGCTCGAGGAGGGCTAACCACAGAAAAGGCATGAAGTATGCGTGCCTTCCACTAATCAAAAGAAGCGGATTGTAACAGGCAAGCCAACTTGCCAATGAAAGACACTGACGTGAGGTCAACGGGGCTCCGAGCCCTTTTCTGATACCTAAAGCGTCTCGCTAGCGATACGCATGCGCGAGCACATGCGACGCAGGCTCGACCCTAAAAAAGGTCAAGTTTAAAACCCTCAAAGTGGCTCTGAAGGTGTGGCGGAGTGTCTCCTTTTCTAGATACTGTCTTGGCTGGAAAGCCCCGGATCTTCCGAGGCTGGGAACATTTTATGACGGGACCAGTTTTATGTCCTTTGAAGAACTAAAAAAGGACTATGGGCTGGACAAGAGGGACTTTTATAGATATCTTCATGTTCAGGTTTTTCTTTTGAAGCAGAGAAAATGTCCTAGCTGGATGAGGAGGTTGACGTTGCTAGAAATTGTAGGTTATAAGGAGAGCTGCACAATTAGTCATATATATATATATGAATGCTTGGGTAGGGATGTGCCCCTTGATTATAATCAGCAAGACAATAAATGGCAAAAGAAATTTGACACTACTGATCCCTGTTTTTATGAATCATTGGAGTTAGGACATACTCTATTGCTGTTGGTTGGTCTGCAGGCACAACATTTTAAAACCCTATTTGATCTTCAATATACACTGGGCTAAGATTGCCAAATGATGTGGGAGTGCCCGCTTCTGTTATCCTCAATGTCAAAGCAAAGAAGCATACCTGGTACACATGTTCAGTTCCTGTCCAGGTCTTGAACTACTGAAATAAGAAATCATTAGGTTTATTGAAGTTGTTCTTTCCTTGAATATTACCATGAAACCTCAGTTAATGTTGCTTGGGGTGCATCTTAAAGTGATTACTGAAAAAGGCGAGCTTTTTCAGTTTTTTTGCCAAGACTCAGCTTGACTGGATCCACAGCCTTGGACATTTTATCAATGGTTTTCTTGCCTACTGGCAATATACAATCTTGAGCAAAGCCTTTATGTGCATATAGCTAAGAAGGCTAGAAAAAGGGGAAACAAGATCTGGCCCACTTTTAGAGTTGGGTGGAGTCGTATTCTGCTAATTGCAGGAACTAGTCAACTACTATCCTCCCTCCCGTATTTTCCACATTTCCCTTATCATAAGGGGGCATTATTTTCCTAACCCCTTTGGGATATATAAGGTCATGGGAGGTCTAAGGTTTGATCACTTTTTCATTCAGATAAGCCACAAGGCTTTTGATCCATAAATTGCACTTTTGTATTAGTCCAGTTTCCTATGCCGCTGCCGTAATGGATTGGACTGTTGAAATTTATTTTGGTAGCTTTTCTTTGTTTTTCTATTTATATACTTATGTATCATATTTTTTTTAAATACATTGAAATTGAGTAACATATTATGTGATAATGATTGAAAAAGATCACTAGTTTTAATAATTTCCTAATTACTAAATTCAAATAAAAAAATAAATGATATACATATTATTTTTTTAAAGTAAATTAATCTTAAGATAAAAACTATGAAATATAATTAAGTGTTCTAAAGATTAAAAATAATAAATACATTTTAATACTGATTTCCTATTTTTAAAATATTTATTTGACATTTGAAAACCTGTTAATATTTAAGCAACTTTAATAAAACAATATCCCATACTTTCTCTTTGATTTCTAAGAGACAAAATGTCCTTTTTGATTTTTATCAAAAGCAAAGAGGAGCTGCAGCCAGGTAAAATCAATTTAACTTACTTACAAAGAACATATAGATGAAGAAATTTAAACTAATTAGAGAGGAAGGGAAATAATTATCTGTTAATTAAAAGTGCATCTATTTTGTGTTTTGATCAGTTTTACATTCCCATACGATTTGTGTTCATATGAGCACACTGGGCTGGTTGTCATTTTTTTCAACAAAAGGTTTGGTTGATGTTGTAAAATTTGTATTTTATTATTCATAAATAATTATAAAAGAACAAAAAATACATTGCTCCATAATTATAATAAAGAAGTACAGACGTAACCCAAAATACATAAATAGTACATGAAGGAATAAAGCCTTAAAAAGCACTTAAAATCAATGACATCATGATTACCTCCACCAGTATGAACAGGTTATATTAAAAATTTGCAGTTTTAAGCCAATGCCGAGCACTTTTTGAAAGAGCTCTAACAGAATAGCCCACTACTGTATAAGACACAGGGCCTCATTACGACTTTGGTGGTAGGACGAGTAAACTACCAAAGCTGCGGGGCAGAGGCTGCCGTCATGGGAGCTGAGGCCAATGCCATGGCACAACAGCACCCTCGGAATGACAGTGTGCATTCTGAGAGTGCTGAAAGGAGGGCCCCTGCACTGACCATGCCATGGGCATAGGCAGTACAAGGGCTTCTTTGTGCCCCCCCAGCACTGGCTTTCTGCTAGACTTTTTATGGCAGGGACCCCTCTGTGAAAAGGGTGGCAGAAATAGGACTCGTGGTCAGCAGGGCGGCTCTGAAATCAGTGCCAATGTGGATGAGAATGACTCCGACTCCCGCCACCCCATCGGGGTCCATGATCCTTGCAATGTCGGCGAACCCCTGGCAGTCAGTTTGTAATCTGGCGGTCGGACCACCAAGAATGTGGTGGTCCACCTGCCAGCGTAGGTTCGGTGACCCTCTGACCCCAAACTTGTAACTAGGCCAAGAGATTGCAGGAAAGGGAAGACTGGCCTATGCTGGTGCAATCCGTAGGCTCTAAGAATTGGTAAAAAGTGTCTTTGGCAAACAGTTTTTAAAAACAAATATGAAAATTGGAACAAAACAAAAAAACTGCGTAGTTTCAAACTGAAGATTACTGCTTGACATATAGGGCCTCATTATGACCCTGGCGGGCGGCGGAGTCCGCCCGCCAGGATCGCGCCCTCCAAATTACCGCGCCGCGGTCAAAAGACCGCGGCGGGTATTACGAGTTTTCCCCTGGGCTGGCGGGCGGTTCCAGTTAAACCGCCCGCCAGCCCAGGGGAAAACGACCTTCCCACGAGGATGCCGGCTCGTAATCGAGCCGGCGGAGTGGGAAGGTGCGACGGGTGCTACTGCACCCGTCGCGTATTTCACTGTCTGCAAGGCAGACAGTGAAATACATTTTGGGGCCCTCTTACGGGGGCCCCTGCCGTGCCCATGCCATTGGCATGGGCACGGCGGGGGCCCCCAGGGGCCCCGCGACCCCCCCTACCGCCATCCTGTTCATGGCGGCTTTCCCGCCATGAACTGGATGGCGGTAGGGGGGGTCAGAATCCTCATGGCTGCGGAGCGCGCTCCGCAGCCATGGAGGATTCCAATGAGCAGCGGAAAGTCAGCGGGAGACCGCTGACTTTCCGCTTCTGACCGCGGCTGAACCGCCGCGGTCAGAATGCTCATTGGAGCACCGCCAGCCTGTCGGCGGTGCTCCCGTGGTCGGTGGCCCTGGCGGCCACCGGCCGCCAGGGTCAGAATGACCCTCATAATCCTCAACTAAGGATGTTTATTGATTTTTTTCCAAAATGTCTGGGGAAAAAAAAATCTTTGAATGTTGGTGTTTGGAAACAATTCTATAAGAGTATTTTAACATTTGCATTTCAAAGTCAATTATTTTTTTTCATAGGATTTTTTTTATTGTTTTAGATTTTATAACTGGTAAAAATTCAATATAAGTTACAGGAGGCAAAAAGTTTGGGGATGTCCCTGTCAAAAAGCCAGGTCCAACATGACCCCCCACCAGCCTAAAGCCAGGGGAGAACAATCACTATCCTGATGTACTTCCCTGTTTGAGGCGATAGAACAAGGATCCAGGCCCACAACAGCAGGGGCATGCTCCAGTTCTTCGCCTTCCTGACTCCAATTGGATCACTCTGTCCATACTCTCAGGGCCCACTAAGCCAACCCATGGGGAACCTTTCTCCTTACCTGCGGATCCCATCTGTGCAGCACCTAACCTTACTTTGCTCACAGATGTATCCCAGGAGCAGGATAGTACCACCATGACCAACACAGTGGTGTTGCCCACTCTACCCCCGGGGTGTGACACTTGTCCCCTCCCCAGGGATAACTCTGTCCTCCCGGACAGCAAGCCACTGTGATTACTGACAGCTGCCAGGGATGAGAGCCAGGCCCCAGGCCTCTCAAAGCTCTCCAACCACTGTGGCTGTGGAGCGTGGGGGGCGGTAGCCCCAGGTGCTGGGCACCCTTTAACCACTCTCCCTTCCACCAGGTCAGGGATGACAGCCTGAACCTGGTCCTCCCCTCTGGGGCTCTGTACCCTCCCTCCTGGAGCGGTACCCCCAGAGTCCAACATGGTCAGGGTGCTTACAGAAGTCGCCCTGTACCATTCCTCCACCAGTGCAGGGCTGTTAACCTGCAACTGGCCCTTCAACCTGGGGTCTGTACCTTCAGGTTGGACTAGGGCCCGGGGTGAGGCTTCCCTCCCCCTGCCCTCCCTTCTGGGGTCCAGCACCCTCCAACTAGGAGTGGCCTCCTCAGAAGACAACATGGTAGGGGCACTGTTATCAGTAGCCCCTCCCTCCAGGTCCGGGGGGACACCCTGAACCTGGTCTTCCAGCCCAAGGTCTGTACCCTCAGACTGGATCACTGCCTGGCAAACCAGGACTTTCTGGGAGGCACACCTACCCCCCACCAGGTCAGAGTTTAACCTCTGCACCTGACCATTCAACTCAGAGTCACCACCCTGAAGTTGAACAATTGCCTGGCATGCCAGGACTTCCTGGAGGGCACACTGACCCTCCACCAGGTCAGAGTTTAACCTCTGAACTTGGCCATTCAACTCAGAGTCACCACCCTGAAGTTGAACAATTGCCTGGCACTCCAGGACTTCCTGGGAGGCACACCTACCTCCCACCAGGTCAGAGGTTAACCTCTGAACCTGGTTCTCCAACCCAGGGTCACCACCCTGAGGTTGAACAATTGCCTGGCACGCCAGGACTTTCTGGGGGGCACACCTACCCCCCACCAGGTCAGAGTTTAACCTCTGAACCCGGTTAGCCAACCCAGAGTCAGCACCCTGAGGTTGGACAACTGCCTGGTACACCAGGACTTCCAGGGAGGCACACCTACCTCCCACCAGGTCAGAGTTTAACCCCTGAGCCTGGTGACCCAATCAAGAGGGCACCACCCTGAGGTTGGGCAATTGCCTGGCACGCCAGGACTTTCTGGGGGGCACACCTACCCCCCACCAGGTCAGAGTTTAACCTCTGAGCCTGGTGCCCCAACCCAGGGTCACCACCCTGAGGTTGGGCAATTGCCTGGCATGCCAGGACTTTCTGGGGGGCACACCTACCCCCCACCAGGTCAGAGTTTAACCTCTGAACCTGGTCATCCAATCCAGAGTCAGCACCCTGAGGTTGGACAACTGCCTGGTACACCAGGACTTTCTGGGGGGCACGCCTACCCCCCAACAGGTCAGAGCTTATCCCCTGAACCTGGTTAGCCAACCCAGAGTCACCACCCTGAGGTTGAACCATTGCCTGGCAGGCCAGAACTTCCAGGGAGGCACACCTACCTCCCACCAGGTCAGAGTTTAACCTTTGAGCCTGGTTCCCTAACCCAGGGTCACCACCCTGAGGTTGGGAAATTGCCTGGCACGCCAGGACTTTCTGGGGGGAACACCCACCCCCCACCAGGTCAGAGTTTAACCTCTGAACCTGGTCATCCAACCCAGAGTCAACACCCTGAGGTTGGACAATTGCCTGGCACAGTAGGACTTCTTGGGAGGCACATCTACCTCCCACCAGGTCAGAGTTTAACCCCTGAACCTGGGTATCCAACCCAGAGTCACCACCCTGAGGTTGAATCTTTGCCTGGCATGCCAGGACTTCCTGGGGGCACTCTCACCCCCCACAAGGGACACACCGTTCCCAAGGGCCACACAAGAGTCTGGTTGGCGCAGGTCTCCTGACCTCTGCCCATCCGGCAGAGTCTGGGTTTCCCCCAAACCAGAAACGGTTTCACCTGGGTCATTCCTGGGGGGCTCTGCTCTCAGAGCTGTCCCCTGACTCTCAAGGTCCTCCACTGGGGTCTGCAACCCCCTCTCAACCCTATGACTGGACTTCTGCACCCCCTCACTAGGAGGGGTACTGCCAGACACCAGAACTGTTGGGATGCTGGCTACAGTCACCCCCCCAAGTTCTTCTGACACTGCGGGGCTTCCCTCAAAAGGTGGCCCTACGGTACAGGCTAGGCTTCCCTCCTGGTGTTCCCTCATGGAACCCTCTAGGACCTGGGACCTACCTGGGACACTACAATCCTTTCCCACCTCACTCGGTTGGGAACCACTTAGACCACTCCCTTCAGGAGCACCCCCAAATGCCTCTTCAGACTCTCTGGTACTCACCCAGAAGTCTGCCTCCATTGTAAGTTCCCTGGGGTCAGAGAACTCACACTCCACCTGGTGTTGGCGTAGCTCTGGAAAATAAGGACCAGACATATGCTCTCCAGCAATTACATCACTCTGCCCTCCACATGTATTAACCACAGTACCCTTCACCCAACCACCCAGTAACTCAACCTTGGAAAAGCACTCCACTTCACCCTCCTGAGACTGGTGAGACAGTATCTGTCTGTCCCTGACACTCAACCCATACTCTTCTGGGATGTCTCTACACTCTATATCCAGGACGTCCACCAGGGGGGAACCCTTTTCTCTGTCACTCTCTGCTAGATTCAGTAAAGTGTCCCTCCCCCAGTAGGAATATGACTCCCTGTGCCAGTTCCCCAATCCTTCTCAGGGACCCTGTGCATAACGGGAACTACCTCATACCCTTGAACCGCCTGGGGTGTGTCAACTCCCTTCTTCAAGTTGGGCACCACATCTCTGGGCTTGTGCCCTTCTTCAGCAGTACTAGATGCAAGATTTTTGCTGCCACCATCTGAACTGGACTCAGCCCTTCCGGCCTCCAGTTTCAGCTCTTTACAGCTCAGCTCTTGAGCTGCAATCTTTTCTTCTTCCAGGGCTAAGAGTCTTTTTGCCTCAACCTCTGCAAGATACTCCTCTAATTGTTGCTCCTGTCGCCTTTGACCTCGGAGCCATTCATCTATTTCTGGGGCACTGTCCAAATCTGAGTAGTCTTCCTCCTCAGGTGCGTAGTCCTCCTCCTCATCTGAGGGGTACTTAGTCATTTGGTTTCTTGCTGCCTCTCTCTCTGCCCATCTTTCCTCCCCCCAGAATATGTAGTGATGGAGCATCTCTGCCTCAGTAGATCTCCTTGTTACAGGAAGGCCCCATTCTCTGCAAAGCTTCCTTAGGTCAGCCTTAGTGAGGTGGTCAGTACGAACAAAGAATGAGTAGGTACACAATCCCATTCTGATAAGATCTTATCAGCAAAAAACAAAATTCAAAGTCCAAAATATCAATAGTATATCCAGGAGGACATCAGAGAACCAACAGCAAAAAAAAGATGAAAAATCAAGTTGACCTTCGACTGTGGGTAGGTAGTGAAATACTTAGCTATTGTATGTCACTGCACAAACACAAGTCCTATCCTCACCGCTGATCACCAATGTTAGAAATTGGGTTTTTGGTTGGCAGTCAGGTTGCCCTCTGTCCAAGCAAGAACCCTCACTCTAGTCAGGGTAAGTCACACACAATCCAAAATCAGCCTGTGCTCACCCTCCGGTAGCTTGGCACGAGCAGTCAGGCTTAACTTAGAAGGCAATGTGTAAAGCATTTGTGCAATAAATCATACAACACCATAGCATAACACCACAAAAATACACCACACAGTGTTTAGAAAAATATATAATATTTATCTGGGTATCTTCAGGTCAAAACGATCAAAGTTGCAATACGAATTTGTAAAGATATCACTGAAAAGTGATAGAGAGTGTCTTAAGTCTTTAGAAAGTAAACAAAGTCTCTTTCAAACACAAATTACCTGGTTTCTGGTGGAAAATCTCCTCAGAGGGCCACAGGAGAAGAGGAGCGTGGAAAACTGGTGTGTGCGTCGATTTCTCCTCAGCACACACGGACTTGCGTCATTATTTTCCACGCGGGGAGTCGGGCGTCGTCTTCCGGCGCGCGGACAGTCTCTTACTGTGGTTTGCGGGGAGTACCAGATGTCCCGGGTCTGTGCGTGGATTTTCCTGCTTGTTTTCCGGCTGCGCGTTGTTCTGCGGGGCTGCGCGTCAAAGTTTCGATCTCACGGCAGGCGCCGTGTCGATTTCTCCTGGAAAGTCGGGCGGCGTTGTCCTTGCGAGGCCGTGCGTCAAAGTTTCGATATCACGGCAGGCGTCGCGTCGATTTCTCCTGCGCAGGCGGGCGGCGTTGTCCTTGCGAGGCCGTGCGTCAAAGTTTTGATCTCACGGCAGGCGTCGCGTCAATTTCTCCTGGAAAGTCAGGCGGCGTTGTCCTTGCGAGGCCGTGCGTCAAAGTTTCGATCTCACGGCAGGCGTCGCGTCGATTTCTCCTGCGGAGTCGGGCGGCGTTGTCCTTGCGAGGCCGTGCGTCAAAGTTTTGATCTCACGGCAGGCGTTGCGTCGATTTCTCCCGGGAAGTCGGGCGGCGTTGTCCTTGCGTGGCCGTGCGTCAAAGTTTCGGTCGTCCCAAAGACGTCGCGTTGATCAGCGTCGGTGTGCGGCGTTTTTCTTGCCGCGGAACAAGCTGTGCGTCGAAAAGTTCAGCGCACGGAGCGTCCAAGAGAAAGAGAGAAGTCTTTTTGGTCCTGAGACTTCAGGTAACAGGAGGCAAGCTCTATCCCAGCCCTTGGAGAGCACTTTTACAGCCAGACAAGAGTTCAGCAAGGCAGCAGGCCAACAGCAAGGCAGCAGTCCTTTGTAGAAAAGCAGACAGGTGAGTCCTTTGAGCAGCCAGGCAGTTCTTCTTGGCAGGATGTAGTTTCTGGTGCAGGTTTCTTCTCCAGCAAGTGTCTGATGAGGTAGGGCAGAGGCCCTGTTTTATACTAAGTTGTGCCTTTGAAGTGGGGGTGACTTCAAAGAGTGTCTAAGAAATGCACCAAGCCCCCTTTCAGTTCAATCCTGTCTGCCAGAGTCCCAGTAGGGGGTGTGGCAGTCCTTTGTGTGAGGGCAGGCCCTCCACCCTCCCAGCCCAGGAAGACCCATTCAAAATGCAGATGTATGCAAGTGAGGCTGAGTACCCTGTGTTTGGGGTGTGTCTGAGTGAATGCACAAGGAGCTGTCAACTAAACCTAGCCAGACGTGGATTGAAGGGCACAACAAGATTTTAGTGCAAAGAAATGCTCACTTTCTAAAAGCGGCATTTCTAGAATAGTAATATTAAATCCGACTTCACCAGTCAGCAGGACTTTATATTACCATTCTGGCCATACTAAATATGACCTTCCTGCTCCTTTCAGATCAGCAGCTGCCACTTCAACAATGTATGAGAGCAGCCCCAATGTTAGCCTATGAAGGGAGCAGGCCTCACAGTAGTGTAAAAACGAATTTAGGAGTTTTACACTACCAGGACATACAACCACACAAGTACATGTCCTGCCTTTTACCCACACAGCACCCTGCTCTAGGGGTTACCTAGGGCACACATTAGGGGTGACTTATGTATAGAAAAAGGGGAGTTCTAGGCTTGGCAAGTACCTTTAAATGCCAAGTCGAAGTGGCAGTGAAACTGCACACACAGGCCTTGCAATGGCAGGCCTGAGACAAGGTTAAGGGGCTACTGAGGTGGGTGGCACAACCAGTGCTGCAGGCCCACTAGTAGCATTTAATCTACCTGCCCTAGGCACATGTAGTGCACTCTACCAGGGACTTACAAGTAAATTAAATAGTCAATCATGGATAAACCAATCAGTAGTACAATTTACACAGAGTGCATATGCACTTTAGCACTGGTTAGCAGTGGTAAAGTGCCCAGAGGTCAAAAGCCAACAACAACAGGTCAGAAAAAATAGGAGAAAGGAGGCAAAAAGTTTGGGGATGTCCCTGTCAAAAAGCCAGGTCCAACATGAGGGGACTAGTGGTTGGCAGAATGGCCCTTCGGGGTGGAAGGAGCGGAACTGTAACCTGACCCACTTACATTTCAAATCAGCTGCCTCCAGCTGAGTCACAATGACAGGACGCCAGTCTTTTGTCACTCTAAACCTCTTGGCGTCTGGGCAGGAACGGAAGGAAATTTCCAGAACCAGAAGTGGGGCAAAGCCTAGAAGTTGCTCCCACTTCAAAGACCGGCACTGAGTAGAAATGTTGGACCCTCTAACCAACTTTTCAGTTCACCCCAGACCTGCGGAGGACCCCCAGAATTGGTACCACAAAGGAATGCGCTGCTGCCCAAGGCTTGCTTTGTACCCTCCTACCCTCAGAGGCGTGTGCTCTTGCTTGAGGCCTGCCTTGCTGCTTGAACCCAGGGCTGTCAAAGTGATCCCAACAGCTATTTAGCTGGACTCCTGTTTTGAGCTACAGGGACACAATAAGCTCTGGCAAGCTTAAACCCATACCTGGGCCTGTCTGAAGTGAATCATTTGAACTATGTGGTGTCCACCCAGTCCTGATCCACTGGAAAAGGTGCTAAAGAAACTCAAACAGCCAAAAACTGAATCTGGGGACCAGAGGCTTCACAGAGGACAAAAGTAGATTATACTAATGCACTCTTTTGTGGTAGTGTGGTCGAGCAGTTAGGGTTACCAGAGGGTAGTGCTGAGCATTTGTTGTCCACACACAGTCAACAAATGAGGCACACACCCAAAGACTAACTTCAGTCCAATGTTTCATGTATCAAAAAATATACCTTGTTATTTTTACTTTATTTCTAGAACTGAAAGGATCTTTGTTGGAGGTAAGTACAGTTTCAAGCAAGTATTACTTTCAAGTATCAAATGCAATTTGTTTGTAATTCACAGATAAAACAGTTTTCAGGTAAGTAATACTTTTCAATATCAATTGTCAACACAATGCAAGTTTTATTGAATGCAATGCAGTTCTGGGGGAGGGGAGTATATACACAGTTTGCAGGTAAGTACTAGACTTACAATCCCAGGCTTTGGGGATTAAGGTGTTCACAGGTCAAAGTTTAGGAAGACACCAAGGGTGTGCCACAAACGATATGGAGCTGGCCAGAAGCAGAGGTCAAAGTTGGTGTTGGGTGCCCAATGGAATCCTACGGAGACCGGGGGTGCTCAAAAGAGAATGGTTTGCAGGTAAGTACCCGTGGTCTCAGGGCACATGCCCTGGGGGGTTTTGATCAGCACTGAGGGGGGAGGGGCACAAATAAGCACCAAACACAGACCCTCAGCGGCATAGGGGCAGCTGGGTGCAGGGCGTAAACACAGCTCAGGGCACCCAATGTTTTCCTATGAGGAATTCTGGGTTCACAAAGAGGCTGCAGACTTGGCCCAGGGGGTCAGCTGAAGAGGACCAATGTCTGGACAGTTAAGTTGAGGCTCCTCTGGATGTCGATGCACTGTGAGCTGGGTTCCGTAAGGCCAGGCGGCAGCGGGTGCAGGGGTACCTTTAGGCATCACCAGATCCGGTCGTGGTCAGGGGGTCCTCTGGATTCATGCTGCAGGCATTGTCTTGGGGGCCAGGAGGGGTCAACTGGGGGTGGACTCCATGTCGGAACCATCTGGGAACTCTCTCTGCCCTTTAGGGAAGGCAGCCAGTCCTCCAGGGGTTTGTAGAGGTTTCTGGCCCTGCAGGATGAGTTGCCTTCTTGTAGCAGGAGTCTTGAAGCTGCAGACAGGCCGGTAGGGCCAACTCAGTTGTCGTCTGGAGTCTTCACTTTTGGTGTGGCTCTTCAGTCCTTCTTCTGCTTTAGGTTGCCAGGAATCTGAAGAGAAAGTTTTCGGGGTGCCCCTAAATACATGATTTAGGAGTGTTACTGAGGTAAGAGGGGAGTAGCCAATGGTTACTGACCCTGAGGTTGACTACACCATTCCTGTGGCCACTCCCTTTCTGGAGGGGCGCACATTCATAACCCTCCCTTTTGGCTAACACCCTCTAAAACAAGATGGAGGATTCTGAGGAGGGGGTTTTACTTTAGCTCTAGGCATCCTGGGGGAGGTCCCAGCTGGGTGGGGGACACTCCTCCTGTTTACTACTTTTCCCGCCGGACCGGCTGCCAAACGTGGGGTGTGGTCTGGGGGGCAGGAATCTCCATTTATGTGTTATGTTTCTGCATATTTATACTCTGTTTGCACCAAAATAGCCCAGGTTTTTTACTCTAATTTGGTGCAAAAGTAACTCCATATTTATACTTTGGTGCTAGACCCGTCTAGCACCAAATGTATGGAGTTAAAGTCATATTTTTGAATTGGAAACCTACCTTGCCTTAATGAGATGCAAGGTAAGTGTTCCCGTGAAAAAAATGACTCTATGGCCTTAACGCCATATTTATACTCCTGTGCAAAAATGGTGCATGGGAGGGAGGAGGGGTCAAAAAATGGCGCAAGTCTTGCTTGGCCCCATTTTTTAACTCCTGGGTCAGTGCAGGCGGTAGGGGACCTGTGGGCCTATTTCCATGGTGGAACACAATGGAATAAGCCCTCAGGTGTCCTCCCCAGGCCCCAGGAGCACCCCCACCCACATCAGAGGAACTGCGGAGGATGGGGGACCCATCCCAGGTAAGTACAGATAAGAACAGGTATGTATTGCATTTTATTTTTTTAAAGTGCCATAGGGAGCCCTGTAATGGACCCCCATAAATGGCACAGGGTGCAATGGCCATACCCAGGGGACCCTTGTCCCATGTGCTGGCCATTGGAGTGGTGGGCATGACTCCTGCCTTTTCTAAGGCAGGAGTCATGTAGCATGGTAGGTTTAGCACCATAAAATGACGCTAATCTGGTTAGAGTAATTTGTTTTACTCTAACCTGCCTAAAGTCATTTTTTGGTGCTAAAACCCCTTCTTCTATACCGCCAGCCCCACACGACTAAACTCATTTTATTTTACTCTAGTCTACCCTTTGCACTGGCTTGCACCATTCCATAAATATGGTGCCCGGCTGGTGCACAGAAATGGTGCAAGCCGGTGCTGAACTTTTCGGTGCAAAAGTGTTTTAGTGCAGTTTTGCACCAAAAAGTATAAATAAGGGCCTATGAGTGGTCTACACAAATGAGCCCTTGGTGATTTCTGAATTTTGTCTATTTTTCATAAATGTATTGCTTTTTCGCTTCACCCATGAATGTCACACCTTTTTACAATACCAACTGTTAGATTGAAACCAGAACAAAAAGGAAAGTTAACTACTAGTTACAAAAATGCAAAAACTATTTCAAAAAATGGTTTTCTTTTACAATTCTGATTATTCCTGAAAGCAGGGAATATGGTGACCTTAGCACAGCAATCTTTTTTTTGATGCCATTTTTACTGAAAAAACAGGTTTTCCTGCACAGCACATTTTACCAGTGTTTCCACCATTAAACAAAATGTTGCTATCTCTTGGCTGTATTCCCGGTTCCCTCTATGGGAATCCACATATCCTGAATACCCTTAAAATCCCCAGGATGCGAGAAACAAAGGACACAAATTTCTCTTTTGTGGATTTTTTTTTTATAAAGGCCTAATCTAGAAGTGCCCTAAGCATAAAAAGGTCTTAGCACTGGGGATGGAGAAGCCTCAGCAGCTATAGGTTTAAAGGAGATATATATAGTAAATATTTTTTATCAAAAATATAACCAAGCAATTATTTTCACATGACAGCTTTCTAAACATATTGAGTTAAAAGCAGTAGGTTTTATAGACAGAGTCAGACAGAGTACTCAGGAGAAATATGCCTCAGTAGCAAAAGTGTATGTGGCCATGAGGACACTGTGTTATAATACAGGTATTAGTGAAAGGGTTATAAAATCATAACACAGGCTCCAAAATGACCCACTCTACTAAAGAATTTCACTCTACCTTATTTCGTATATCCAGCCATGCTCCATTCCTAAAGTGTATTGATAAAACACCAACATTTTAAGATATTTAAGTTTAAAATCGAATTAATTTGCTAATAAGTATGTAATGGCGCTTCCACATTCAAAGTCTGATGATATTGTGGAAAGCATTCAATTCTATTATCGCCTCCAAGAGTATGTTGGAGTTAAAGTGACTTGCCCAATAAAATAAGGTGGGACAACCTGTATTTGAGTCCATTGCCTAAGGCCTGTAAAGGCAGCACCTTAACTCCTAATCTTTCACCAAAGTCAGACATTTTAATCTGCCCTTGAGTAAATTTAATGTCAAGGTGATCAGTCCGACAACACCACATGACAACCTGGGCTTGGGAGCCATTGGGACATAATTTCCAGTTGATAGATGCAAGCCTGGCCTATTCAGGTCCTTGAGTTATAGAATAAACAGCAAATGTTGGACCAACATCAATAGAGAATAGTATATCGGAGACAGTGTTGCAATTGACAGACGTAATGAACTGTGACATTGACCGACATGTGAGGTGGTGACGTGACTTTAAACCTGACAAGAAGATTGGGACGCGCTCTTTCAATTCCCCACAGCAATTATAAGTCAGAAATGCTAGTCACCATAAACTGATCACTTATATTGATTGTTTTGCTTTGTTTACAATGGTGTTAGGTTGCAATAGTTTGAGGTGTTAAATAATTTATTTCTGTCTTGAAAAATCGAACGGACTCTTCGAGTCAGATCCACCACAAATAGCTTCTAATGAAGCCACGAGCTTTCGTTTTGATTCCCAGACAGCTCGCGCAAGTACACAGGGGTACGTATTCATATACAATACGTAAAAAAGAAGCATTTCTATCAATCCCAGCCACAGGCTTCTGATCTTATTACAAACATCACCTGCAATATTTACAGCACAAACATTTTTGCACTTGGTGGTAATGAAATTCTGAGGCAGGAAAGATGATGGATAAAGTCGAATTGCTTTTGTAACTCAGGTGATTCCGCTGAAATTGCAGCATCTGGTTCTCAATGTTTTTCTATGAAAACTGCAGGTTTATACTGAAAAGTCCCTGTCGTGATGCTTTAGGCCACTGTCACAATGTCTGTACATCCTTAAATATGTTTTTTGAAGACTGAACCAACAATATCCCGAATACAAAAGTTTCATGGTATGTTTTTTCAAACTTTGGACATTATGGGGCTAATTACGAGTTTGGCGGTCGGTAAAACCAGTCTCCCCACTGGCCCCATTACAAGTTTTCCACTGGGCTGACTGGTCAGCCCAGTGGAAACCATGCAGCAGCACTGGACTTGGCTCCACATGAGCCGAGTCCAATGCTGTTGCACGGGGCCCCCCCAGCACCCACGGAATGCCACTGTCTGTGCACTGTGCTGGAGAGGGGAGCTCCTGCATTGCCAATGACAATGTTGTGTGAAGTGCAGTGGACCCCCGTGGCCCCCAGCACTTTTTCACCGGTTGAACCACCATGGCCAGGCTGGCAGAGAACATGGTGTTGTAATCAGCACGGCGGCGCTGACATCATCACCGACATGACAGATTAAAAACAAAACCCCTGTCATCCCGTCAGGATCAAAGAAGCTGCGGCGGTCCGACCTCTCGTAATAGGGCCCTCTGTATATTCCTACTTTTTATTTTTTTTAGATATTTTAAATGATCTCAGCCACGTTATGCTGTCATGCATTCACAAAAAAGAATCTACCATTGGCAAAGCAAAGAAGTCCTGGCATTTTTGATAAATGCAATCACGTTCACCATTTTATTCGCTTCAGAAGCTGCGGTTGCGACTTTCCTGGTGCAGTCTGCAGCACCATGGAATGTTAATTGATGTCCCTAGAATTACACACAAGGGTCCAGATTTACCAAGACATTGCGCCAGTCTGTGTTATCAAAGCTAATTGAGATTTGCTTTGGATTGTAACTGAAAGTAATGTGATACAGAGCAATGCACAGGTTTGCATTACTTTGCATCAAGGGACCATTCCATGGGTGTTGCATGTGTGTTCCCATGCAACCACCCATAGGTTTTGATGCAGCTCTCCATCTACAAGTATTGGTAGATATGGATTTTCACCAAAAACCTATATCTCCTTGAGGCAGACATAACAAGGAGAAATGATTTTATTTCTCCTCATTTTTCAAACTTTTAATGTGTATTGCATTGTACAGCAAGCAAATAAAGTGGGAAATGCCCTAATGCATAGGGCCTGATTATGAGTTTGGCGGTCAGACCACCAGTCCACCACAGTGGCGATCCCAAGTACACCCTCAAGTTGGCAGTCTTTCGCACCCCGTATTACAATGCATGCAGCTTGAACTGCTGCCCACGTTGACACCGTGGGCAGCACCAGCGAAGCAGCAAACTGCAGTTTTGGCAATATGTACTCTGTCTCCGTCTGGGCAGCGTGTTTCAGCTGAGCCGATCATGAAAACATGCTGGCACTGGTGGTGCCCTGGCGGTGGACGATGACAGCTGTCTACTGCCAAGGTACTCGGCCAGCATAGCACCATAACAGTGGCCAATGAATGGAGACAAACACAACGCGGCTGATGTACATATGAAAAAATGGACACACCTGCAAATCACACTACAAAACACACCCCATTCCACACTATGATCCTTTGCCACTCCACTGCAGCACAGCCATTTGGAAATACCATTTTAGTGAGAGAAGGCAGGCCTATTCCTATTACCCATCCCTATTACCACTGACCACACACCTTGCCAGCACTCTGTTTTCACCATCCCTTTGTGAAGTTTTTTTTGCACTGTCACTGACTTTATTTGGGGATATGTCGTGGCCCAAAAACCCACACTTTTCAGAAGCAGAGTTGACAGACATGGTGGATGAAATCATAAGAGGAGAGCCACATTTGTTCGGAGCCCACGTCCAAAATACCACTCTGTCAGAAAAGGGAAATGTGGACCAGAATAGTAGACATGGTGAACGAAGTAGGCACCTTCTTGCGCATGCAGGAGGAAATCAGGAAGAGGTAGAACGACCTGAAGGGGAAGGTGCGTTCCCTGATCTTCAAGCAACACATGGAGGCCAATAGAACTGGTGGTAGTTCTCCCAACAATCAAATCAGATGCACTTGGGGAGGAGAAGGTCTTGGCCATCCTGCATTGTGAAGGCTTGGCAGGAATACCTGGGGGGGTAGACGCTGATAAGTTACATCTCTCTAACTGTCACCAAACCTCAATGTCCTGTCTGTTCCCAATCTAGCTTTCACCATTGTGTTGTCTGCCTAGTTTCCTAACATGCAATCCACAAATTAACTGAGAGGTTGTCTTATCATTGTCAATGTGTGTTGCCGCAGATAAGATCAAATGTATCAGTTACCATTATATACCACTTGCTGCAATAGAGTCTGTAAGTGTAGCACCACCAAAAACTGCATTTCAGGACCTATTAAATGTGTCAATTGGTAACTAGATGGTCCATCCCAAATGCAGTTTATGAACAAGTATGTTACACTAACTATTTTGTAAGTGTTGGCAAGTAGATATTGAAATGACTACAACTACCATGAGGCCTTGTTTTAGCAAATCAAAACATAACAAAAATGGTATTTTGACCATTCTCACTTGTCTGACATATCATAACTGATGTCCTTTACACATGGAGTGAGCAATCAACATACAATGCTATACTCAGAGACATTTCTGCATACTTTGCTTTATGTTGTCCTGGCTTCCCCAACAGACCATACCAATTGTGTGTGCCAAGGTTTTGCAAGGCATGAAGTCATCTCAGCTGTCTAGATATTGCAGGTGAAACATTGTCTTTGCACCGGTCACATGATGACTAATGTGAAATATTCAAATAAGTTGTGTGACTGAGTGTAGTGTTCATAGCTAGGCCTATAGATGGTCATATATACTTGTTAACTCTCCACTGTGTTGGCTAGAATGTTGGGGAGATACTATGTTCATCCCTCAATCCAAAAGGTAAAAAACATCAGGACATCTAGTGACCTGCTTAATTTAAGGATATATATTTTAAGTCTACGAATGTCTTGACAACAACTTTAGGACCTCTGAAATATATCGCAATAGTATCCTGTATCTATTTCTTCTGCTAGGTGTCTACTTACTGTGTCACAAAAGTTTAGGATATTATTTACACACTTCCAACAATAACATTGTTTTCTATTTCACAACATGTCTATCTGGAAGAACACCTAGCCAGACCTTGGAGACAGAGGAGACCCTCACACAACCCTAGGACTAAGCCTTCAGGGATGACAACACTCCTGGTGACCTGGATGAGGAGGACGGTGTTGGTCAAACTGGTCAGCCTGGCCAGACGTCAACTATGAATGTCACTGGGTTCACAACACCTCCCACCCCAGCAACAACACATCAACCAACATCATCCACCACAACCTGTGTACCGTGAACAGTAACCACCACTGTGTACTCCCCAGTCCTAGATCCTGATGGGACTATCACCACCCCAACTACAGAGGACCCAGGAACCAGTGCGAGTGGGCACCCTGGGTCAAGGGCACAGGCTCATGGTGGGAGGAGTTATAGGAGGGTACCTGCGGGCTGTCAGATAGAGGCCACCATTTATCCCAAGGCATGATGGGCCAGGTATTCAACAAACTCCGGGAGATGAAGCAGCTGCAGAGGGACATACTCAATCAGATTAAGGCCCGTAACTCCAACATGGGCTCACTAATAGGGGTGCTTATCGACATCCATACCCAGCTGTGCAGGGTTTTCCCAGCACCATCTACCTCTTCCTGTGGGCCAACTAAAGCTGGACCATCAATAGCTGCTGTAGCCACAAGACGGGAGGCCTTGCCTGAGGAAAACACACCTTCAGACACCCCTATCCCTGCAACTGTGGATTCCCCCCACACTGGGAAGTGAGAACGTCCTAGCAAATTACCAGGAGGTGAGGATGGTAAGACCTCCACCGCCAAGAAATCTCAATCCTAATTTCCTCCAGTGTGTGCTACACATTTACCCTGTGTACTATTTCACAACACATCTACCTTTCTGTCAGCAGCAGTATTTAGGACTTTGGACCCCAAATAATGTGCCAAATCTAGCTATGGTTTCATTCACCATGACTGACTTCTTTACTTTTTATTTTTTCTTGTTTGGAATACCAATGTATCTTTTATCCCTATTCACTAAAATAAATCCACCATTATTGAACTCATTGCCTGTTGTTGTACATCTCACATCTAGCAATGTATGCATATAATTCAGCATGGACTTTACAATGGCACAAGGATCTACTTGTGTAAGTATGGATATGTTGTATATGTACAATGTTTAGCTTTGGACAACAACCATCTGTCACCCACACATACATACAAGTGTGTACTCATACATCAGCTTAAGTACATTGCAGCACCACTAGCCAGGCATCATGGCAGAAACTTAGCAAATCAAACATAAGACCAATAATTTTGAACAGTGCTCACAATTTAGTTTGAAAAAATGTACAACATGGAAGAAGGGGATACATCTGAAAATTACATTGTGAATAGGCAAACTTTAATTGGTTTATGCCATCAGCTGGAGCCATCTCAGCTAGCACTCAAAGGTAATCCTTCATCAATAACACCAATAGACATAGACATGGCAGAACTACATTGTCTGATCACAGGATCATTCCAAACCATATTCCCAGTATCTGGTGGAACCAATCAAATCAATCAATTCTTCTTTATTCCGTTATATAATAATAACTATAAATCACATAAATACATAGAATGTTACATACAAACATTTAAAAAAAATAAAAACCTGCACATTAAAATCTTAAAACGTCCAATTTCATTTGCAGTCAAAATCCAAACAATAAAAATATTAAATACATTTAAAAATGTACACTACACTGCCAACATATAGCCCCTTTCACAAAAGAACCCACCCCGACACACCAACACATGAGGGACCATATGTAGCCCCAGGTAGGCTGGGCGATACTGCACAAAACCCTTTTTTTCAATAAGGGAAGTAAAAATCTTTGTCTAAAAGGTACATAAAAATCACAAAACAGGATAAAATGAATTAAAGACTGTAAGGAAACCCCATCACAAGGGCAAATTTGCATGGATTTCGAATCATACTGGCCAAGCGGGAAGCAAACATTGCTTCTGATTACCCCTAATCGGAAGCGGGTAATGAGTGACCTTTCCCGAACATTTTGTACTGACAAAAGATGCGTCTCAGGACCCGCCTGCAACTTTAGCATTAGGAAATCCCTCACAGTTGGTTTCAGTAGTTCCTCTGCCTCCCCCCTTAGAATTTAAAAAAGTTCTCCTTTACCCACCATTTATCGGTACGTGTTAAAAAATATTGTGGCGCATTAAACATTTTCTGGGTGACCAAGGGATGTGGCGGCCTCTTTTATATATGCCAACCAAGGGATATCCAGAACTTGATCACACGCCATACAGTCATGCAATATCTCCCTGTTTAGGGAGGCACAATCATATGACCAAACGGAAATCCACAGCAGAAGAGGAGCAATCTTAATGCCATCCTCCACAAACTCCAAATTCAGTTTATTATGTAAGCAAAACCCAGAAATATTTTGTCGCACACCCAGTAACCTTCTGCAAAAGCAATTTTCCTCTATCTGAGGGGCCATGCTACCCGAATAGCCCCAAAGTGGTGCCCCATACATAATAACTGGGAGACATTTATGTCTATAAACCTCAAGCACGGGGTGTAGAGGCATTTTAATGCAATTCAAAAGTAGCTCCTACAGTGGAATTCTGGTGGAATGTCAAAAACAAATATCAGTGTTGTGCTACAAGCACCTTCCCCTACAAGGATGAGTCACACCAACAGCTACATACACACCACACACCATGAGGATTTAGCCAATCTAGAGGGAGAATAGCATGTTTTGTCTTCACCACATTTTGTTGATGCACTCGATGGCACACATATTGCATTAGGACAACCACATGACAAGGAAGAAGTCCAATGATTTCTTGATTACTTCTACTGTATCACTGTGCAAACTTACCCGGTACAGGATTTGTACACCCAAAAGTTGTTTCTGTCATTCCTAGGAACAGCCATTGTCACCATTGTACATCCAAACATGATATACTCACAAATGTCACAACTCTGAAATGTCCAAAAGAAGGATGCTATGGTGAAGGAACCTGAAACAAATAAGAAATTCAAATTAGCTTGCAACCAATACAAGTGAGACAATTCTGGGAGTCAACAAAGTTTTTGGCTAGCCACGCTCTACTTGGAACGCAGAGTTTGGCCAAAAACTCCGCTAGCCCTGGCAGCAGAGTGCAGCTCACCATGTGCGCACTGCAGCCCAGTTATGTGCTTCTCTGCACAAGTAGAGACAATCTGAGCTTGTGCTGTGCAGTGTGCACTCAGCGTGAAGAAGACAGTGGCAGCTGGGCGCAGCACTGCTGCTGAGGGTATGCACTGGTGCCAGCACCAGACCCAGGCCTCCCTCCTTTCAGTGTCCTAAGCCTGGAAGCATGGAACAGAGGGAGGCAGAGAGCCAGGCTGCTTGCAACAGGGACCTAGTTGTTTCTTGTTCTCTTCTGTGTGCACTTGGGTGCTGGCACTGGGCATTGCCAGGAAGAATTTGTATATGATGGGGGTCTGTGCTGGAAAAAAAGGAAACTTGCCATCAGAGCTCCACTTAAAAAGAACCTGTCTCTCCAGAGCACCTGGGAAAGGAAGGGGTGTGGCGCTGAGGCCAGCATGGAGAGCTGGAGACCGGGAGCGCATCTGCTGGCTGGTGGTGAGTTGGTTTGCTGCTGCTAGTGCTGGGACCTAAAGAAATGTCAGTCTTAGGTTGTGCGTAACTGCAAAGGAAGAAATTGCAAGGATGGTGCACGAAAGGGTGTGTGCTTTGCCCTCTGTAGCAAGTTTGTGAAGGAGGTCAGTTGGTGAATGGAAGTGTGCAGGTGTGGTTATGAGCAGCTGGCTCCAGGCTGATAGGCTGTGTTTGGAAAAGAGGACTGAAACAGCATTTTGCTGCCCAAGGTCCAGCATATACCCTGGCCTGAATGCCCCCAATCTCAGAAGCACTAAGCAAGCCTGACCCTGCTTAGTGCTTCTGAGATAGGGTGCCTTCATCGCCAGGGTAAGTAGAACACAAGGCACTCCATCCCAACACAGAACCTCTGAGAATTCTACAGTTTTTTCCCAACTCCCTGAGCTCTGCCCACCCCTAATTCCAGGATCCTCACCTAGTGGCACTTCAGGGGCTCTGCCCTCTGCGATATAAGGTATGATCTGTCTCAGGGCTCAGTTGTGGAGCATGCAGCAGGCCACAGTGATCTGACACACCTTCCTGGGTGAGGAGAGGAGTGCTCCCCCAGTTTTGTCCAGAGAGCAGAATCTGGCCTTCACACACCCAAAAGCCCCCTCCACTAGCCGCCTTGTCCTTCTGTGGGCCTCATTGAAGCTGACTTCCCTGCTGCTGTAGGATTCCTCAGCAGGGCCAACAACCATGGCCAGTGTGATAGGCTGAGTCTCCTAGAAGGAATACAGTCAATAGACATTTCCTTCTAAGTTGTGTATTCTGCACTATCCACCGCAAATCCACATTGTTGTCTTGACATGTCATTTGTCCATTGATTTGTAAATTTTACACCACTGATGTATTATTTGCACCTTTTCATGTAATTTTCAAATGTGATATTTGAAAAAATACTGTACGGTGTACAGTGCACTACGCTAATCAAGCCTAAAAGCACACTAATGCACCAGACAGATGAAAAGTGTAATAAAAATATTTGTCAATGGCCATTCATATGTTAAGAGATGTAACACCTCATTTATAGTGGTGTTGACACAATTAACAGTATTCTATTACAGCATTTCCAGCCACTAAAATGGCAGCTGACTGATATTGCATATTTGACACTGTGCGTCTGACACAGGTGGCAGAAGTCGACCGTCCAGTGGGCGGGTGAGTTCACAACATACACAGCCTTAGGCTACCTTGGTAATTGTGGCAATCGAGGGCAAATGACTGTGTCAGTATACGCTGGTGACTGCGTACCTCATGTACTTGTATGCCGCGTTTGGAAAAAAGCTCACTTGCTTCCTGACATTGCTGCTATCAAGCCCTCCTCCATGTTAGCTGCTGTTTGTTTGAGAGCAATCATGGCAGGCCAGGCAGGTGACAAGGCCAGTGCCTTCTCAGCAGAGGAGCAGGAGCTGCTGGTAAATGAGGTTCTTTCCCTATATGGCCGCTCTCTGGCTCACCAGAGGAGCAGGTTACTCCCTCACATGCATATGTTTCAATGTTTGACTCCATAATGTTCCTTCCCACTGTTAACATTGTGTCTTTGAGTCCAATTGTACATCCGTATTACTTGTGGAAAGTATTGTGCTACAAACATGGGGTAATAATGTCAAAGATTGGGCAGCACTATACATTGTGTACTGACTCTGATCATTGGGATGTGGGAAGTGTGTTAAGCCCTGTATTGTATTTGTGGTGTATGTAGTTATATATGCATGAATCGTTTCATGGTATCTGTAACCAGTTTAGCATTCAGGGCATGCTAACTCTGCAAACACATGTCTGGCCCTTACTGCATGAGCTGGGAATGTGTCCTGGACTAAACTGTTGAGATTGATATTAGGTAGGTGTAAGTTCCCATCTATTACTCAGTGTAGATATGTTGTCTGTGAACTACCAATAGCTCACAGACACCTGAGTGCCACACGTCCTTGAGCACATGTATGGAATTACCTAAAGTTGCTAAATGACATTATGAAATGCTTGAAATGTGATGTTCAGGTGGGATTAGTATGCTCTGCCTAAAGTTTGCATTTGATTGACATGTGTCCAGTCATTACCATGGGCCAGACTGGGGCAGGGGTTGTTTGGCACTACAACTGATGCCAAGAGTATTTTCCCAGTCTAACTCTGAATCCTTAGATGAGCACTGAAAGATACTTAACACACATCATTAGCCACAATTGTTTTTTTTTACACGGAATACATTTGGAATTGTGGCTGACATAACCCCTTTACCAGATACCTCATTCCATTGACCCACAATGGCAATGTGTCACATTTCATGATGACAGGCCCCTTACACCTAAAGGTCTGGATTTTATTTTCTAAAAGTAATGATTGCAGTTAATAGACCTATTGCACTTTTTATGCATTTACAGTGTAGATATTTCACGTGTTAGAAGTTGTTTGATGTATGTATCAACAATTTATTAACATCCAACCCCACCAAAGACAGCAATGGAATGTTGATACATACTACACACATTCAAGTAGACAGAGGCCCTCATTATGACATTGGCAGTAAATGCCGCATACCGCTGTGCTGACGGCCGCCAACTTACCGCAGCGCTGGCAAATATCCGTCCACCATATTATGAGACACACACCAATCCGACAGAATACAGTCACATACACAAATCCGACAGACTAAAGGTCAGTGATAAATTGGCGGTCCAAAAACCCACACTGTTACGCCAACAGAACAACACCCATCACATTATGACCCACGAATCACAAAGGCGGACATTCAACGGCAGTAAACCATTGGCAGTACATACCACCATGCTCACAATGGACACCCACATACAAAACAGCACTACATTGGACAGTTAGAGAAACACACACCTAATTCCCATACACACCACACCCACACACCTACACCACTTTAAAACACACACTCACATTACCCACAACACCTTACGAATATAGATCATTGCCACCAAACAGACACCAAGACCACTGCCAAAAGTAGACACACACACCACTCACACCCATACACCCCTCACACACTCCACATCACACACCCCAATACATTACCCAACACACCCTCACCAACACACATCACATAACACCCATGGCACCACTAAGGCACCCCCGTGTCACTGAGGAGGAATTAAGGGTCATGGTGGAGGAAATTGTCAGGGTAGAGCCACAGCTCTTTGGAGCACAGGTGCAGCAGACATCAATAGCAAGGAAGATGGAGCCATGGTGGAGAATCGTGGACAGGGTCAATGCCGTGGGACAGCACCCCAGAACAAGGGATGACATCAGGAAGAGGTAGAACGACCTACGAGGGAAGGTACGTTCCATAGCAGCAAGACACCAGCATGCTATCCAGAGGACTGGCGGTGGACCCCCATCTCCTCCCCCACAACTCACAGCATGGGAGGAGCAGGTACTGGCAATACTGCATCCTGAAGGCCTGGCCAGAGTTGGAGGAGGACTGGACACTGGTAAGTCAACTTTTAACAATTATCACCCTCCCATACCTGCATGCCATCACATACCCTCACCCTCACTCCCATCACTCCACTCCATCCCACACACTCCACCATCACATCACACTGATCCAACAACAACCATGGAGGGGAAGCTAGGGAAGTACAAATGTCAGACACCTGAAGCATAATACATCATTTACATCCCCACAGGTACCCCAGCCAATGTCACTGGAGAGGAGGTGCCACCACTATCCAGTCCCCCAAAAGAAGAGGCCCACAGTGATGACAGTAACTCTGGACTACAGGACCTGGACGATCTACCTGGCCCATCAGGGACCACTGGACAGTAGGTCACCCAAGCCCAGTCACAGACCACCACAGAGGCTCCCCATCAGGAACCAACATCACAGCACCCACCCAGCGTACCCACACCTCTGTCCTCAGGACACGTTAATCACCAGTGTGCCCACCTGTACAGAGACCCCAGGCCACACCTCATACCCAAGACAATCAGGGACCTGGGGTCAGTGGGCACACGGTTCAGGGGACAGAGGCACAGGCCAACAGGGAAACTGGGAGGACTGCTGTGCACCAGGTGGAGGACAGGACCAGGCAACTGACTCTCCAGGAGGCACTCTCCAAGATCCTGGGTACCTACCAACATTCCCAGGATGCAATGGGCCAGATCCTACACAAAGTGCAGGAGAACAGGTGGCTGCAGGAGGGACAGTGTTAGTCTTGGCATCCTTGGCGTGGTCTCTCTTAACTTTTTGCCTCTGTTTCCCAGGTTGTTGATGTGTGCTGGACTCTGTTTTTGGTACTCAGGGCACTTTACCACTGCTAACCAGTGCTAAAGTGCAAGTGCTCCTATATAAAATGTATATGTAATTGGCTCTCCATGATTGGCATATTTGCTGGTAAGTCCCTAGTACAGTGTGCTAGAGGTGCCCGGGGCCTGTAAATCAAATGCTACTAGTGGGCCTGCAGCACTGGCTGTGCCACCCACAATAGTAGCTCTGTAAACAAGACTCAGACCTGTCACTGCAGTGTCTGTGTGTGCAGTTTTAAACTGCCAATTCGACTTGGCAAGTGTACCCACTTGCCAGACCTAAACCATCCCTTTTCTTACATGTAAGACACCCCTAAGGTAGGCCCTAGGTAGCCCCATGGGCAGGGTGCAGGGTATGTTTAAGGTAGGACATACACTAATGTGTTTTATATGTCCTAACCGTGAAATACTGCTAAATTTGTTTTTAATTGTTGCAAGGCCTATCCCTTTCATAGGTTAACATGGCCGTTGCCTTTAAATATGATTAAAGCATAGATTCTCTTTGGGAGCGGATAGGCATGTGGAGTTTGGGGTCTCTGACATCTTTTAGTAAAGTTGATTTTAAGATTGTGTTTTTGAAAATGCCACTTTTAGAAAGTGAGCATTTTCTAGCGTAAACCATTCTGTGACTCTGCCTGTTAGTGGATTCCCTGCCTGGGTCAGTTTGACAGTTGGGCTGTTTGCACTTCTCTCTAGACTGTGACATCAAGAGAGCTGGGGAGTAGCCTGTATATCCTGATGAGCCATCTGTGCTAGGAGGGAGGAGAGGAGTGGTCACTCACACCTGAAAGGGCTGTGCCTGCCATCACACAATGCAGTCTCCAACCCCCTGGTGTGTGTCTGGGGCCTGGCCTGGGCAAGGCAGGATTTCACGAAAAAGAGAGACTTTCCTTTGAAGTAAGCCTACTTCAAAGGCCAAAATGGGTATAAGAATGGTACCCAAAACCACAGACTTTAGATCACTTCTGGACATCAAGAGTAACCTCTGCCGGGAGAAGAGCTGAGGAAAAGTGTTGCCCTGCTTTGTGAAGCTATCCTGCAGTTGCTGCTTCTGCCTGGTGAAAGGGGACAAAGACTGGAATTTGTTGTGCATTGCTGCTTGTGAAGAAATCTCCAAGGGCTTGTCCTGAGCTTGCCTCCTGTTTTTGAAATCTCAGGGCCATCAAAGACTTCTCCTGCCAGCACCTCTACTCTGTGCGCAGACTCCTGCCCTGCCAAGTGGTGTCCTATCCAGTTCCTGGGGCCTTGACAGGTGTAGCAGGCAGACCAAGATTGATAATCCACGCACAGACCACCGTGCAGGGGAATTTCCGACGCGACCTCCGAGACGCGGTTGAAGAAACGACGTGCCGCTGGCTCTGCGTCTGAAATCGATGCACCGCCTGCAGCACGGCTGGAAGATTGACGCACGTGGCTAGAGAAACGACACGCTGCATCGCTAATCGAGGGTGGTAATATCGCTAACCCACACAGCGCAGTTTTGCTAACCCCATGCGGCAGGATTTTCACCGCAAACTTTGCTGGGCACGTAAAAACGATGCAACGCCTGCCCAGACCCAAGTGCTGCCCAGATCTATGCATCGCTTTCCTGCGTAGACGAAAAACAACGCACGCAGACCCGACCGGAGAAGGAGAAACGACTCACGGTCTCGCTTACGGGTGAGAAATCAACTCACCGCTTACCTTTTTTGATGCACACTCGCCGTGAGTGTTATTTTGACACTACCCAGGTACTTTTCAATGCTAATTGTTGTTTACCTGTTTACAAAAGGATTTAAGACTCTTTTGCTTTTAAAACTGATACCTTGACTTGAGTATGTTGGATTTTTGTCGTTTTGGTCTTGTTTTGTTTAGATAAATATTTTCTATTTTTCTAAACCTGTGTTGTGTCATTTTGTAGTGTTTTCATTAAGTTACTGAGTGTGTTGGCACAAATACTTTACACCTAGAACTTTGAAGTTAAGCCTGCCTGCTTGTGCCAAGCTACCAAGCTACCAAGGGGGTGAGCAGGGGTTAGCTGAGGGTGATTCTCATTTACCCTGACTAGAGTGAGGGAACTTGCTTAGACAGAGGGTAACCTGACTGCTAACCAAAGACCCCATATTTCTAACAGACAGTATCAGGGGATTAGGGAGGACTTGCAGGCCATCAACAGCTCCCTGATCTCCATAGCAGGGTTGCTGTCAGACAAGGCCAACGTTATGGGGGAGGCAGTGTCACACCAGCGGGCCCCTACTACTAACCAGTCATCTGAACAGCCCTCCACTTTTGCTGCCGCTAGTGGCCTGGAGGCCCCTCCACAGGACCAACAGGCCAACAGCACCCCTCCCCCTGCAGAAGGTGAACCACCCCGCAAACATTCCCTGTGAATCAGACAGAAGCCAGAGACACTTGCCAAGACCACTGCCAGGAAATGAGACTCTCCTGATTGTCCCCCTTGTGTCCCACTCTGTCACCTTGTCCAGCTTGAACTGCCATAGCTCCCCTTCCTATGTCCCCATGGACAATGCATCTGTGCTACAAACAGACTGGAACAATACCCTGGACTTTCCTCCGTCATCACCCCATCCCACCGTCCCCTCTAGCTATTAGCACTACAATAAACACCCTTGGATAAAAATTGACTACTAGTAATTAATGTATTGCAAATTTGTATTAATTGAAACAGCAACAACCATTGCAAATGAACTATACATAGAATGAGCATAGAAATAATGACCTATAGCTGACTGTTGTGATCACACCAGGAGAATGTGTCATATCACCAACATCTGCAAAATCAATATCTAGAGGTAACAGTAAGTAGGACAAAGAAGTGGGTAATGCCTGCACGCCAATGCCACACAGAATACACCAATAGTCATGGAAATGTAAAGTTGCACTGTCTCACCTGTTTGTCATAGGAAGTTCTGATGTGTCACAGTTGTTCTGTTGTCTACATCCTCATCCTCTGCTTCCTCATCCTCATTGTCCTCAGGGTGCTCTGCTGCCACAGAGGCGTCTCCAGTCTCCTCCTCCTGCAGAAAAGGTACATGAGGTCTGAGGGCTAGGTTGTGCAACATGCAGCATGCCACTTTTATCTGGCAGACCTTCTTGGGTGAGTAGCACAGGGATACACCTGTTAGATGGAGGCACCTGAACCTGGCCTTCAGGAGGCCAAAGGTCCTTTCTATGATCCTTCTGGTTCACCTATGTGCCTCCTTACAACTTTCTTCTGCCCTTGTCCTGGCATTCCTCACAGGGGTCAGCAGCCATGACAGGTTTGGGTAACTTCAGTCACCTGCAAATATTGAGGAACAACATTTAGACACACACTATCCTATATGGCCAACAGCACAGGCATACACCAACATATACTGGGAGGAAACCAAGGCTCTCCTATCAGCCATACCCTGTGCCTCTGTAGTTGGGCTATCACATTTGGGATGCTGCTATTCCTCAGGACAAAGGCATCATGCACCGACCCAGGATACTTAGCATTGACGTGGGAGTTGTGCTGGTCTGCCAAGCACACCATCTGTAAATTCATGGAGTGGAAACTCTTACGATTCCTGAACACCTATTCATTCTGGCGGGGGGTACAAATGCAATATGTGTTCCATCAATCGCACTAATTATGTTGGGTATATGTCCCATTGCATAGAATCCGTCCTCCACAGTGGCCAAATCCTCAACCTGGAGGAATGCAATGTAGCTGCACATGTGTTTTATCAGGGCAGACAACACTCTGGTCAGCACGTTTGAGAACATTGGCTGTGACATTCCTGCTGCCAAGCCCACTGTCACTTGGAACAAACCAGTTGCCAGGAAATGGAGAACTTATAGTACTTGCACAAGAGGGGGATCCAAGTGGGGTGATGGATAGCAGATATCAGGTCAGGCTCCAACTGGGCACACGGCTCTGTGATTGTGGCCCTGTCCAGTCTATTGGTGAATATTATGTGCCTCTCCTCCAGTGTAGCCAAGTCCACCAGGGGTCCATACACAGGGGTATATCTGCATCTCCTATTCATCCACAGCGGTAGGTATCTAAGAGACACAAGAGTGAGTAGGATGTCACAAACAGAACAATGGAGCCACAACAGCACTCCACAATGTGCAAACATGTAATGGGACAGTGCAATTAATGAAGTATGTGCCCATTGATCCTGTGACCCAGCAATAATCGATAGGCCTGTCCACCCCCCCTGAAATGGCAACCGCCTGTCCTGTGTGGAGGGATAGGTGGAAGTGAGGTAACGCTGCTGACATGCGCCGTGGCGGTAGGCAGTCGTGAACCACCGTGCAATTCCTCATTGGTTAATATTGGGCCCTACGGGGTACAGTGGCCAATGGTGATCTATCCCTGCAATGATGGTATGCACCACCGCGGACATGACTGCCATTTTCTATCTGATTCCTCAGTTGTTACCTGACCTTCATAGGAGAGGACCTACACTTCATGTGCTGCTGTGACCTGTGTCTGGACCCTACCATGGCCGTGTGACCGGGGAAAGGACCCCATCCTTCACTTTGGAGGAGTTGGAGCGACTGGTGGATGGGGTCCTACCCCAGTACGGACTTCTGAATGGGCCTCCAGACCAACAGATGAGTACACCTTGTGCACGATGCATGTGGCATGAATGCTTGGAGTTGTGTGTGAAGACCTCATGTAAAGGGGGTGGGTGGATGTCCTCTTGGCGGTGTACCTGTTGTGGGCTGGGCTATGTGTGTGCCAATGGTGATGTAAATGGGTATGGTGGGCAATGTGTGCGACAGGCTGGACTGTTAGTTTAATGGAGTTTTCCTGTATGTATTACCTCTGCAGGTCAGCGCCCATCAAAAGAAGGGATTATGGCGTGCCATCGCCAAGGACGTGCGGACCCTGGGGATCTATGGCAGGCAGAGCACCCACTGTCGGAAACAGTGGGAGGACCTGAGACGCTGGGCATGTAAGACCGCGGAGGCCCAGCTTGGTTGGCCTTCCAACGAGGAAGGAGTACCCATCGGACCCTGACCCCCCTTTATGGCCCACATACTGGCAGTGGCCTACCCTGAGCTGGATGGGCGCTTGAGGGCATCACAGCAGCCACAAGGGGGTGAATATAGTGGGTATCAATGCATACGTTGGCTGGTGGGATGGTATCTGGGTGGTAATAGTGTGTGCTTGGTTGCCCCTAGGCCAGGCCAGACACAACAGCATAGGTCCTCTGGCAGAGATGGGTCTGAATGGGAAATACTGCTTACCTAGCTTGTTAGAACTCACTCCTAGGCAGGGCTGTAGGGGTCCCAGGTGTTCTGCAGCTGGCGGTGTGTACTCCTCCTCATTCCTTAGTAACTAGCCATTTTACTGGTAGTGCAATGCATAGTGCGCATGCCTGTTCCCTGTGTATGAGGATGCTGTGTACGCTAACAGTGGTGTTGGTGCTGCCATTGACCCTGTGTATCCTTTGTCCCTCTCCCCCCTTTCTTGTTTTGTCATCCTGTCCTTATGTGCATTAGCATCATCTTGCGGAGGAGGAGAGGCACCGGCAACAGAGGGAGCTGCATCCCACAGGACCCTGGAGGCAGAGTCCATCTATGCTGAGGGCACCAGTGGGACGGAGGGCGAGGGGAGCACCACTCAGAGACTGGAGGGGACAATACAGACTCAGATACCTCCTCCAATGGGAGCTTCCTGGTGGTGGCTGACACTTCTTTGACCATCCTAGCTGCAGGTACAGCCGCCCCCGCCGTACCAGCACCGCCCTCCCAGTAGCCCCTCAGCGAGTTGCCTGTGCCCGCTCACCCAGGAGGGTGGGCATCTCCTTCGACCCAGGCACCTCAGGCCCTGCCCCAGTGAGCCCTGCTGCCCTGAGTGAGGAGGCTATTGACCTCCTGAGATCCATCTCTGTAGGGCAAACAACTATTGTGAATGCCATCCAGGGGCTGGGAGCCCATGTGCAGCAATCTAATGCATTCCTGGAGGGCATTCACGGTGGATTGGCAGCCCAACAGAGATCTATCCAGGCTCTGGCGTCTTCTCTGAAGGCAGCTATTGTCCCTGTTTCAACCGTCCCCCCTCCAACCTCCACTTCCCAGTCCCAATCTCCTCAACACCAACCCATCCCAAGCACACAGGCAGACGAGCATGCACACAAGGCAACACCCAAGAGTGTCACAGGCAAACACAAGCACCACACTTCATCCCACAGGCACTCACACAAACACCATTCAGTTGCAGACACAACAACATCCACTATTTCCACTGTCTCCCCCCTCCTCCTCCTCCTCCACCTCCACCTCCCACCCAGTTGCGTCAACACTCACACCTGCATGCACTACATCAATATCCACTACCAGCATCATCACCACACCAAGCAGAACACACACCTCACTGGCAGACACCTCCACAACATCCATGCATGCGTCCCCTGTGTCCTCTCCCACTATGCATGTACCCCACTTTCTAAAGTACACAAACACAAGCACTCAGACACCCAAAAGCCACCCACCTCACAACAGCATACAGCCCATGCACCTGCACCCAAATCCAGCAGACAAACATCTTAAACAACCACTCCCTCATCCTCCACTCCGATTACTCCTCCCTCTTCCCACCCCAACGTCCCTAAAAAGCCTTTCCTTTCCACGATTGACATCTTCCCTACTCCTCCCCCCATCATGCACGTATGGGCAGGGTAGCAAGGACCCAGCCAAGCACCTCAGCCAAACGGTCCAACGGCAGAGTGTTTGTACCACCTACTCATGGTGGAAAGGATTCCAGGCCAACTATACTGAAGGGGAAGGAGCCTGCAGCAATTGCTAAGAAGGGGAAGGAGGCTGCAGTAGCTGCTAAGAAGGGGAAGGAGCTTGCAGCAGCTGCTAAGAAGGGCAAGGAGCCTGCAGTAGCTGCTAAGAAGGGGAAGGAGCCTGTAGCAGCTGTTAATAAGTGGAAGGGGCCTACACCAGCAGACAGAGGGGGAAAGAGCCCATCCACCAGTGCCAGGAAGGGTAAGGGATCCCCAACCCATAAGAAGGAGGAAAGGAGGTACTTTACGCCAGCAGAAGCTGCCAACCAAACACCACCACCAGCTATCACAGGTCCCCACCGCCAGTCGTGGCTGTGCAGCCATCAGAGGGTGCAGGAGCTGAGCAGGAGCCTCCCACAACCACCACCACAGTGCAGCCATAGGAGGGTGCAGGTGCTGAGCAGGAGCCTCCCACAACCACCACCACAGTGCAGCCATCGGTGGGTACAGGGGCTGAGCAGGAGCCTCCCACAACCACCACCACAGTGCAACCTTCACCGCTGGCAGACGCCATTTAGTCCATCCTCCAGAAGCAGTGGGGAAGACACCCACCTGAGAGACTGTGGCCTTGCACTCCCCAGGACAAAGAGCAATGGGCATGTTGCGCCTTACAGAACTAGTGGGGAAGACACCCACTTGAGAGACTGTGGCCTTGCACTCCCCAGGACAAAGCACAGGACATGCTGCCCCCTCCAGAACCAGTGGGCCTATTCCTGCATCCGGCTGAGGTTCCTGCCCCTCCCCCTGAGGTGCCTGCCTATTTGACAACTGATGCCCCTGCAGTGTTCTATTCGGATTGGTGCAGGATTTGAGTGGGGCCTTGGACTGTGCCCTTTGGCCATTTGGGCCCTTTGCAATATGAACTGGGCAGTGTACCTTTGTTATATATGTGTGCATATCTGTATCATGGCCAAATCGGAATTATCATTTTATGGTTGGACTGATTACAATAATTTTTGTCAGTTCCTGTTGCCTTGCATTATTCAGCAGATTTTCGTGCTCAGTTTGTTTTTGTAATGCAGCTGGTTATGTGTATGGCGTGTGTACGTCGGGTGTGTGTTGTGCGTGTGTGTGTCACTGTAGTTTTCTTCCCTCCCTCCCTTGTGTGCTAGGCGACTGTACACACCGTCATCGTCTTCGACGGCATTGGTGTTCCAGGTGGAGCATAGCTTAGAAAATCATCGGGAACACTTGCACTTCGGGTTCCATGGCGGTGTGCTTCGTCCCTGTGTCTCTAATAGTGAGTCCTTTCACTTCTGTGTAGTGTTTCCGCCAGGCTTTTGATGGCGTTGGTACTGCCCTGGAAAAGGTGGTGGATTGTAGTGTCATAATATGGTGGGCGGAACTTTGTCTTCCGCCTGGCAATAGGCGGCTACTGCTGTGGAGACTTTTGTTTCCTCCCTAGCGGTCGGTGTGGTACATTGGCTGTCTATTGTAGATAACACTGGCATGGTCATAATTTGGCAGTTTTTACCGCCAGCCTGTTGGCGGTATTACCGTCACTTTATCACCGACCGCCAGGGTCGTAATGATGTTATATTATACTGGTCTTAATGGAAGGGCTTTCATGAGTATCCAAGTTTTAGGATGTAGTCTGTACTATGCTCCCAAGCTGTATGGACCATATGAATCAAGTCAACGAGCCAGGCTGGAAAGGTGTCTGTACAATGAAGTAAATATAGTGTGTTGTTCGTAAGCTCAGAATGGTGTGTCATTTTTAATAGTGACCAGCAACACAGTACATGTCTTATGGCCCAGGGCTACGTGATGTTAGTGTTTCGGCTTAGTCAGTGTAGGACATGACCAGGGATGAGGTTGGCCAGCCGATGACTACCCAAGTGTATATGCATGTCTTTGTAGAGCTAGACATGTGGGAACCAAACTTGTTATGTGTTCACTTTTGATTTTGGCTTGTGCTAATTGTAGACAAATTATATTACAACAAAAAACAATAGCCAAATAATTGCAGTGACATAAGGTTCTTTCCTCTCTTGTGTCCATAGAGGTCAAGGACCATCAGAAGCTGCATGGAAAGCTATCGCCCAAAAGGTATGGACCCTGAGGATCTATCGTCGGTGCAGCATCCATTGCAGGAAGCGGTGGGAGGACCTGAGGTATTGGACCAGGAAGATCATTGAGGTCCAGCTAGGCAAGTCCTCCTCACAAGGACGGGGTACGTATCGGCAGTTGACCCCCCCCAAATGGCCTGCATACTGGTGATGGCCTATCCTGAGCTTGATTGGCAATTGAGGGCCCAACAGCAGCTATAAGAGGCTGAATCCAGGCCAGAGTTGTCCATGCTACCTTGCAAACTATAGTTTTTCATGTAGCCATTTGCCCAAAATCATTGTCGGTGTGTCAACACACATGAGAAGTTCTGGATTGTGTATGTCTGGTAGTAGGTGCATGATGATGTTTTTTGCCTAATACTTTTATGACCAAGAGGCCAGAATAGGCCAGTCCACTGCCAATCGTCTGTTTAGACAAGACACATGGCTGAGTAATGCCATAATCACCTCATGTTGTTTGATGTTCTCGGAGAAGGTTGTACTAGACAGACCACTTTTCTTCATTGTGTCAGGAGTGATGCTCCCTAACTACTGTGTCTCTGTGATGGGAGCCATCTTACATGTAAAATAGCATAAAGTGTACTTTTGCTGCAGTGACTGAACTGAACTTCCCATTGGTAATTTTTGATTTTACAGTGACATGAGTATGCAAACCTCAATGGTGGCATCAACATTGGTGCCTACATTTTACTCAGTGTACCTTTTCCTGTTATTGCATCTGCAATGCTATTTTAAGGTACATACACTGACAGGTGACATGCATCGGGGAGTTTTATGTGACAGTATTGGGATCATATGTGTGTGCCTGAACTCAGTTTTACAGAACCGTTAGTGTTTCATATACCAAACGGTGCAGTGTTGTGCCATCCCATTAAGACTAAAGTGTGCCCACCTCTTCATGTCATTGATCTTCACTGACATACAACAAACATCATAGGTGTGTGGGCTTCTAGGATTGCAATTTCAATCTAAAAATGGTGTTGTCACCAGTATCAAGCTTGATTGGGGATGTTCATAGTGCCCTATGTACCATTATGATGTGTACATTTGTAGTAGATATTACCCAATGTCTACGCCATGATTCTTTGCAGTCTACTTTTCTATGCTACATGTGATAGGTAGTCGAACTACCTCAATACAGCTTTCATTTTACTATCTTGAAACTGGACATGCGATGAAGTGTCACCAGAAAAATGAAATCAGTGTGAACTGAGCCTTTACATGTGACATTATTCCTGCTACAGCACCTATTGCATCTACTTTGCTGAGCGACTTGCCCATTATCACATCAGGATGTTGTTTCAGAGAACCTAGCATCGTGGGGATTCTGGGGCTGGTGTGGACACTATAGAGATGCCCTATTGTTAGCCTTCATATCTTGTACCATAAACTCTGGATGCTATGCTACAAGGCCCAAAGTAGTCAAGGTTGTCAACTGTCCAACTATATACATGGGGAGGGAGTGTACATAATTAAATTCATGGTATAGGTTTTTTTGGGGGGTTATGATAGCACTGTGACCAAGTATTTTCTGCTAATCCAGCATGCATGCATGTGCTCGTGATATAGTTGAAGGCCATGTAGTGAGTGATGCAGCTGCAGTAACCTGTGCCCTTCTGTAATCTTTTGTGATTGAATCTGATGGTCAGGTGTGTTTATCAACTATTTTTCATGTGTCATTCCAGGTTCATACAGGGCAAGTGAAGGAGGCAGTGCCAACGTTGTTGGGGAAGCATCTGGCCACAGGGTTCCGGCTATGAGTGTCAGGTCACCGAAGGGCCCTGTGGCCGAGAGGGTGCGTGGAGTGCCAGGGAGGACACTAGCTCGAGCTCTTCATCTACCACGTCCTCCTCCAGCAACACTCCCAAGTGGTGGCAGATCCTACAGGACCTCTACCATCTTCATCCATGTCTGCCACCCCCAGTTCCAGCATCCTCTCTGTTGCTTCCCACCCAGTTGTCCAGGCCCATTGTCCTAAGAGGGGAGCCATCTCCTTTGTTCCAGGTACCTCAGCCTCTACCCCGTCCCTCTGCTGTGCAGAGTAAGGAGGCTATTGATCTCCTGTGGACTGTCTCTGTGGGTCAGACTACCATACTGAATGCCATCTAGGGGCAAGGCAGCCATCTGCAGCAGATGGTGGCCGACCTGGAAGATATTCATAGTGCAATGTCCAGTGTAGATATCTACAGAGATCTTTTCAGGCTTTGGCCTCCTATCTCTGTGCAGCCTCCCGTCCCCCCAACCTATTGTCCCTCCCCCTCCCCTTCCCCATACCAATACCCAATTCCCTCACCTGTCCAAAGCACACCCACACATTTACACTCACACACCCATACAGCCTCAAGCAGTACATCCACATAGACAAAAACACAAGAAAAAACTGCACACACCATCACCACAGACTCTGTCACTTGCAGTACCACAACACCCACCACCGATAACACCACATCCACTTACTCACACCACTCCCCCATCACATCCACACACAGTACAGATGATACTAAACACACATGTACACAATATACCCCCACCACCACATTCACAGCCAGGACAGGCAACACTATATCCAGATGCACCCCGTCCATGACATCCGTTCACACATTGCACTCAACCATCCCGCAGTCACCATCATATCAACATCCACAGCACATACACCCACCACTTCCACAGCAGCAACCACCACTGGTACAACATTCACTTCATACATACCAAAGAAACACAGACACACACAAGCAAGCACCCAACACACACCACAGTTAGTAGACACACCCATACTTGCAGCACATTCACCAAACATACATGCACCTGCACCCACAACAGACCCAAGCACATCAGAGCCAGTCACTCCCTCTCCCTTCAAGAGCCCACCCCTTCCCAAACCCACTCCTAAGCTGCCTATTGAGGACCCTTCCTTTTCCATGGCCCTGGACCCTCCCAAAACTCAAACCCCTACTCTCAAAAAGGTTCCTTCCCCTGCTACACCCAAGACCACCTCTCCACCTCCCAACACAACCTAGTATCAACCCATCGACCCCTTTCAGGTCCCAGGGTGCCTTTCCAAATGTTTGTCCACCCCTTCCACTTCCCAAACCCCCTCTTAAACTTAAATCCACCCCTTCCTATTTCCAACCCACCACTTCTCATACAAAGTCCACCCCTCCCAAACGCCATCCTCCCGAATGAGATCCGAGTGGATGCCCCTTCGTGAGGAGGTTACCCTGGTAGTGTCTGATGAGGCAAGTTTGGAGGCATAACACTGTGCATACCACCGTTGTATTTGGACTGGCCATTGGCTTTTGCCCTACAAGCATTTGTTTTCTTGTTAAAAAATCAAATTCTATTTTTTGCTGAAACACATTTGTCCTTGTTTTACATTCCCAGGCAACTTTTTGGAACATATCAATGTTCAATCAGTTTGATTGTGACACAATGTCATTGTGTCTAATGCCGACTGCTGCCAACATAAAGCCGCTGCTGCAGATAACCACCAGGCATATTATCACACACACATACCAATCCGTCACTATACAGCCACACACACAAGTCCGCTAGCCCAAAGGTCAGTGATAAACTGGCGGTATCCAAATCCACACCGTTACGCCAACAGAACTACATACACAGCATTATGACCCACAAATCACCGCGGCAGACATTCAGTGGCAGTAAACCATTGGCGGTACATACCACCATGCTCAAAATACACACACTCAAACAAAACTACGCCACATTGGACAATTCAAGCTACACACACCTGACACTCATACACACACCACACCCACACACCCACACCACTATAAAACACACACCCACACTACCCACAACCCTTTATGACTAGAAAGAATTGCCACCAGAGAGACAGCAAGAGCACACACACAACCAGAGCCACATAACATCATCACCTATACACCGTCCATGCACCTTATATCACACACCCCAACACATCACCCCACACACCCTCACCCACAGCACTCACACTACACCCAGGGCACAACACAGACCACCCCAGATTCTCTGAGGAGCAGAGGGTCATGGTGGAGGAAATCATCAGGGTAGAGCCACAGCTATTTGGAGCACAGGTGCAGAAGACATCCATTGCTATGAAGATGGAGCTATGGCGGAGAATCGTGGACAGGGTCAGCGCCGTGGGACAGCTCCCAGAACAGGGGACGACATCAGGAAGAGGTGGAATGACCTACGGGGGAAGGTACGTTCAACAGCAGCAAGACACCAACTAGCTGTACAGAGGACTGGTGGTGGACCCCCACCTCCTCCCCCACAACTAACAACATGGGAGGAGCAAGTATTGGCAATCATGCATCCTGAGGGCCTGGCAGGAGTAGGAGGAGGACTGGACTCTGGTAAGTCACATCCCATTACTACCACCCCCCCGCCTGCATGCCATCACAAACCCCCACCCTCACCCTCACTCTCATCACTTCACCACCTCCCAACATGCCCCACCATCACAACCCACTCATCCCAATACCAAGCCCTGCATGTAACACCAACGTATGGAAATCACTCACAGACAGGCATGGACACCTATCACCACTGCATGCACACTGGAGAATCACCTAGCTCACCAAATAGCTACTCACTCAAAGGCAAATCTGGCAGGGCAACAACAACCATAGAGGGCAACACTCCCATGCACAAAATGTCACACACAGAAACAATAACACTGCATTTACATCCCCACAGGTCCCCCAGCCAATGTCACAGGAGAAGAGGTGCCAGCAACATCCAGTCCCCCCACAGAAGAGGCCCACAGTGATGACAGCAGCTCTTCTGGCCTGGAACTGGATGACCAACCTGTCCCATCAGGGACCTCCGGACAGTCGGTTACCCAGGCACACTCCAGCTGGCCCATACCTCTGCCCCAGGACACATCAATCAGTAGTGTGTCCACCACTACAGGAACCCCAGGCCACCCTACAAACATAGGACGATCAGGGACCTGGGATCAGTGGCAGTGGGCACACGGTTCAGGGGACAGAGGCACAAGACAACAGGGAAGCTGGGAGGACTGCTGTGCAACAGAGGGAAGACAGACCCAGGGAACTGACTCTCCAGGAGGCATAAACCACGATCCTGGGAGCATACCACCATTCCCAGGAGACAATGGACCAGATACTGGACAAGTTGCAAGAGAACATGCGGCTGCAGGAGGGACAGTACCTGGGGATCAGGGAGGACTTGAAGGACATCAACACCACCCTGGTCTCCATTACGAGGGTGCTGGCAGACATGGACAACACTATGAGGGAGGCAGTGGCACCCCACTGGGCCTCTGCCACTAGCGAAACCGATGAACAGCCCTTCACCTCCGCTGCCACTAGTGGACAGGAGGCCCCGCCACAGGAACAACAGGCCACTAGCAACGACCCCTGCAGAAGGTGAACCACCCCACAAACGTTCCCTGCGATGCAGGCAGAAGGTAGAGACTATTTCCAAGACCTCTGCCAGGAAATAAGACTCTCCTGATAGTCACCCTTGTGTCCCACTCTGTCACCCTGTCCACCTTGAACTGCCATAGCTCCACTTCCTATGCCTTTTTGGACAATGCACCTGTGATACAAATAGACTGGACTTCAACCTGGACTTTCCTCCATCATCCCCCAGCCCATTGCACATCCCCCTCTACCTCTTAGCACTTAAATAAACACCCTTTGAAAAAATACAAGTATGGAGTATGTCAAATGATTTCATTATGTATCTGTTAAACAAGGTTTAAACATTGAAAATCAACTCTAAAGAAATGTATACATAGAAATGACCTGTAGTTGGCTGCAGTCAACACACCAGGAGCGATAGTGGGGCACAAATATCTGCAAATAGAGATGCCAAAGGCTGCAGTGAGTGGCCATAGAAGTAGGAAAATTAGCCTGCCAGTGACAATGTCAAAGACAAAACTGTCAATTAAATATGAAGTTACATTGTCTCACCTGTGTGTCATTGGTAGTATTGACGAATTATTGTACTTCTGTTGTCCTCATCCTCATCCTCTGCCTCCTCACCTTCACTGTCCACAGGGTCCACTACTTCCACGCGGCCATCTCCAGCCTCATCTTTCTGCAGAAAAGGCACCTGCTGATGTAGGGAAAGGTTGTGCAACATACAGCATGCCACCATGATCTGGCAGACCTTCTTGGGTGAGTAGTACAGGGTTCTACCTGTTAGATAGAAGCAACCAAACCTGGCCTTCAGGAGGTCAAAGGTCCTCTCTATAATTCTTCTTGTTCGGCCTGGTGCCTCATTGTAACGTTCCTCTGCCCTTGTCCTGAGATTCCTCAGAGGGGTCAGTAGCCATGAGAGGTTGGGGTAACCAGAGTCATCTGCAAATATCGAGGGACAACTGTTAGACACACACCAACCCTTAGGGCCCACACCATACCCATACACCAACATCCACTGGGTGGGAAGCAGGGCTCACCTATTAGCCACACCCTGGCCCGTATTTATACTTTTTTTAGCGCCGCATTTGCGCCGCTTTTTGACGCAAAACGGCGCAAACCTACAAAATACAATGGTATTTTGCAAGTTTGCGCTGTTTTTGCGTCAAAAAACGACGCAAATGCGGCACAAAAAAAGTATAAATACGGGCCCCTGTGCCTCTGGAGTTGAGCCATCACATATTGGATGCTGCTATTCCTCAGGATAAAGGCATCATGCACAGACCCAGGATATTTTGCATTGATGTGGGAGATGTACTGGTCTGCCAGGTACACCATCTGCACATTCATCGAGTGAAAGCTCTTTTGATTTCTGAACACCTGTTCATTTCGATGGGGGGTGACAAATGCTATATGTGTACCATGAATTACCCTAGTAATATCGTGGATATGTCCCATTGCATGAAATCAGCTTTCACTGTGGCCAAATCCCCCATCTGGGGGAAAACGATGTAGCTGTGCATGTGTTTAACCAGGGCAGACAACACTCTGGTCAGCACTATTGAGAACATTGGCTGAGACATTTCTGCTGCCAAGCCCACTGTCACTTGGAAGGAGCCAGTTGCCAGGAAATGGAGCACTGAGAGCACTTGCACAAGAGGGGGGGATCCAGATGGGGTGACAGATAGCAGATATTAGGTCAGGCTCCAATTGGCCACACAGCTCTGTGATTGTGGCCCTGTCCAGTCTATAAGGGAGGATAATGTGCCTGTCCTCCATTGTTGCCAGGTCCGCCAGGGGTCTGTACACAAGGGTATGCCTCCATCTCCTAATTATCCGCAGCGGTTGCAATCTATGAGGCAAAATGGTGAGCAGCTGGTCAGTATCTCTTATTTCCAACCACTACACTTAATACATGTCATGATTGTAACAGTATTTTGTTTGGGAGGTCCAAATGGTACATATGTGTACTGTGACGCAGTTAGGAGCCATGGCGTGCACCCCCCCTGAAATGGCATCCGCCTGTCCTGTTTGGAGGACAGGTGGAAATGAGGTAAATCCGCTAACGTTGTGCGCCTTTGCGGGAGGCGGTTAACCCCTTCGCTGCCAGGGCTTTTCCTCCTCCTGTGCCAGGCCTTTTTTTGCCTATTTGGGGCAGTTCGAGCTTAGGCCCTCATAACTTTTTGTCCACATAAGCTAATCAAGCCAAATTTGCGTCCTTTTTTTCCAACATCCTAGGGATTCTAGAGGTACCCAGACTTTGTGGGTTCCCCTGAAGGAGGCCAAGAAATTGGCCAAAATACAGGGAACATTTATTTTTTTTCAAAACAATTGGAAAAAGTGGCTGCAGAAGAAGGCTTGTGGTTTTTCCTCTGAAAATGGCATCAACAAAGGGTTTGCGGTGCTAAACTCAGCAGCTTCTCAGCTTCTCAGCTTTCAGGAACAGGCAGACTTGAATCAGAAAACCCAATTTTTCAACACAATTTTGGCATTTTACTGGGACATACCCCATTTTTGCAATTTTTTGTGCTTTCAGCCTCCTTCCAGTCAGTGACAGAAATGGGCATGAAACCAATACTGGATCCCAGAAACCTAAACATTTCTTAACATTAGACAAAATTCTGAATTCAGCAAGGGGTCATTTGTGTAGATCCTACAAGGGCTTCCTACAGAAAATAACAACTGAAAAAGAAAAATATTGAAATTGAGGTGCAAAAAACATAAATGTTTCTCTACGTTTTACTCTGTATCTTTTCCCTGCAATGTCAGATTATCGAAAGCAATATACCGTTACGTCTGCTGGACTCCTCTGGTTGCGGGGATATATAGGGCTTGTAGGTTCATCAAGAACCCAAGGAACCCAGAGCCAATAAATGAGCTGCACCCTGCAGTGCGTTTTCATTCTACACCGGGTTTACAGCAATTCATTTGCTGAAATATAAAGAGTAAAAAATTGCTATCAAGAAAACCTTTGTATTTCCAAAAAGGGCACAAGATAAGGTGTTGAAGAGCAGTGGTTATTTGCACATCTCTGCATTCCGGGGTGACCATACTAGCATGTGAATTACAGGGCATTTCTCAAATAGATGTCTTTTTTACACACTCTCCTATATTTGGAAGGAAAAAATGTAGAGAAAGACAAGGGGCAATAACACTTGTTTTGCTAATCTATGTTCCCCCAAGTCTCCCGATAAAAATGATACCTCACTTGTGTGGGTAGGCCTAGCGCCCGCGACAGAAAACGCCCCAAAGCGCAACGTGGACACATCCAAATTTTTTATAGAAAACAGAGGTGTTTTTTGCGAAGTGCCTACCTGTAGATTTTGGCCTCTAGCTCAGCCGGCACCTAGGGAAACCTACCAAACCTGTGCATTTCAGAAAACTAGAGACCTAGGGGAATCCAAGGAGGGGTGACTTGAGGGGCTCGGGACAGGTTCTGTTACCCAGAATCCTTTGCAAACCTCAAAATTTGGCTAAAAATACATATGTTCGTCACATTTCTGTGGCAGAAAGTTCTGGAATCTGAGAGGAGCCACCAATTTCCTTCCACCCAGCGTTCCCCCAAGTCTCCCGATAAAAATGATACCTCACCTGTGTGGGTAGGCCTAGCGCCCGCGACAGGAAACGCCCCAAAGCGCAACATGGACACATCCACATTTTTGGAAGAAAACAGAGGTGTTTTTTGCCAAGTGCCTACCTGTAGATTTTGGCCTCTAGCTCAGCCGGCACCTAGGGAAACCTACCAAACCTGTGCATTTCTGAAACCTAGAGACCTAGGGGAATCCAAGATGGGGTGACTTGTGGAGCTCGGACCAGGTTCTGTTACCCAGAATCCTTTGCAAACCTCAAAATTTGGCTAAATAAACACATCTTCCTCACATTTCTGTGGCAGAAAGTTCTGGAATCTGAGAGGAGCCACAAATTTCCTTCCACCCAGCGTTCCCCCAAGTCTCCTGATAAAAATGATACCTCATTTGTGTGGGTAGGCCTAGCGCCCGCGACAGGAAACGCCCCAAAGCGCAACGTGGACACATCCAAATTTTTGAAAGAAAACAGAGGTGTTTTTTGCGAAGTGCCTACCTGTAGATTTTGGCCTCTAGCTCAGCCGGCACCTAGGGAAACCTACCAAACCTGTGCATTTCTGAAAAATAGAGACCTAGAGGAATCCAAGATGGGGTGACTTGCGGGGCTCGGACCAGGGTCTGTTACCCAGAATCCTTTGCAAACCTCAAAATTTGGTTAAAAAAACACATGTTCCTCACATTTCTGTGGCAGAAAGTTCTGGAATCTGAGAGGAGCCACAAATTTCCTTCCACCCAGCGTTCCCCCAAGTCTCCAGATAAAAATGATACCTCACTTGTGTGGGTAGGCCTAGCGCCCGCGACAGGAAACGCCCCAAAGCGCAACGTGGACACATCCAAATTTTGGAAAGAAAACAGAGGTGTTTTTTGCGAAGTGCCTACCTGTAGATTTTGGCCTCTAGCTCAGCCGGCACCTAGGGAAACCTACCAAACCTGTGCATTTCTGAAAACTAGAGACCTAGGGGAATCCAAGATGGGGTGACTTGCGGGGCTCGGACCAGGTTCTGTTACCCAGAATCCTTTGCAAACCTCAAAATTTGGCTAAAAAAACACATGTTCCTCACATTTCTGTGGCAGAAAGTTCTGGAATCTGAGAGGAGCCACAAATTTCCTTCCACCCAGCGTTCCCCCAAGTCTCCCGATAAAAATGATACCTCATTTGTGTGGGTAGGCCTAGCGCCCGCGACAGGAAACGCCCCAAAGCGCAACGTGGACACATCCAAATTTTTGAAAGAAAACAGAGGTGTTTTTTGCGAAGTGCCTACCTGTAGATTTTGGCCTCTAGCTCAGCCGGCATCTAGGGAAACCTACCAAACCTGTGCATTTCTGAAAACTAGAGACCTAGGGGAATCCAAGATGGGGTGACTTGCGGGGCTCGGACCAGGTTCTGTTACCCAGAATCCTCTGCAAACCTCAAAATTTGGCTAAAAAACCCCATGTTCCTCACATTTCTGTGGCAGAAAGTTCTGGAATCTGAGAGGAGCCACAAATTTCCTACCACCCAGCGTTCCCCCAAGTCTCCCGATAAAAATGATACCTCACTTGTGTGGGTAGGCCTAGCGCCCGCGTCAGGAAACGCCCCAAAGCGCAACGTGGACACATCCAAATTTTTGGAAGAAAACAGAGGTGTTTTTTAACGAAGTGCCTACCTGTAGATTTTGGCCTCTAGCTCAGCCGGCACCTAGGGAAACCTACCAAACCTGTGCATGTCTGAAAACTAGAGACCTAGGGGAATCTAAGGAGGGGTGACTTGTGGGGCTCGGACCAGGTTCTGTTACCCAGAATCCTTTGCAAACCTCAAAATTTGGCTAAAAAAACACATGTTCCTCACATTTCTGTGGCAGAAAGTTCTGGAATCTGAGAGGAGCCACAAATTTCCTTCCACCCAGCGTTCCCCCAAGTCTTCCGATAAAAATGATACCTCACTTGTGTGGGTAGGCCTAGCGCCCGCGACAGGAAACGCCCCAAAGCGCAACGTGGACACATCCAAATTTTTGGAAGAAAACAGAGGTGTTTTTTGCGAAGTGCCTACCTGTAGATTTTGGCCTCTAGCTCAGCCGGCACCTTTGGAAACCTACCAAACCTGTGCATTTCTGAAAACTAGAGACCTAGGGGAATCCAAGATGGGGTGACTTGCGGGGCTCGGACCAGGTTCTGTTACCCAGAATCCTTTGCAAACCTCAAAATCTGGCTAAAAAAACACATGTTCGTCACATTTCTGTGGCAGAAAGTTCTGGAATCTGAGAGGAGCCACGAATTTCCTTCCACCCAGCGTTCCCCCAAGTCTCCCGATAAAAATGATACCTCATTTGTGTGGGTAGGCCTAGTGCCCGCGACAGGAAACGCCCCAAAGCGCAACGTGGACACATCCAAATTTTTGGAAGAAAACAGAGGTGTTTTTTGCGAAGTGCCTACCTGTAGATTTTGGCCTCTAGCTCAGCCAGCACCTAGGGAAACCTACCAAACCTGTGCATTTCTGAAAACTAAAGACCTAGGGGAATCCAAGATGGGGTGACTTGCGGGGCTCGGACCAGGTTCTGTTACCCAGAATCCTTTGCAAACCTCAAAATTTGGCTAAAAAAACACATGTTCCTCACATTTCTGTGGCAGAAAGTTCTGGAATCTGAGAGGAGCCACAAATTTCCTTCCACCCAGCGTTCCCCCAAGTGTCCCGATAAAAATGATACCTCATTTGTGTGGGTAGGCCTAGCGCCCGCGACAGGAAACGCCCCAAAGCGCAACGTGGACACATCCAAATTTTTGAAAGAAAACAGAGGTGTTTTTTGCGAAGTGCCTACCTGTAGATTTTGGCCTCTAGCTCAGCCGGCATCTAGGGAAACCTACCAAACCTGTGCATTTCTGAAAACTAGAGACCTAGGGGAATCCAAGATGGGGTGACTTGCGGGGCTCGGACCAGGTTCTGTTACCCAGAATCCTCTGCAAACCTCAAAATTTGGCTAAAAAAACCCATGTTCCTCACATTTCAGTGGCAGAAAGTTCTGGAATCTGAGAGGAGCCACAAATTTCCTACCACCCAGCGTTCCCCCAAGTCTCCCGATAAAAATGATACCTCACTTGTGTGGGTAGGCCTAGCGCCCGCGTCAGGAAACGCCCCAAAGCGCAACGTGGACACATCCAAATTTTTGGAAGAAAACAGAGGTGTTTTTTGCGAAGTGCCTACCTGTAGATTTTGGCCTCTAGCTCAGCCGGCACCTAGGGAAACCTACCAAACCTGTGCATGTCTGAAAACTAGAGACCTAGGGGAATCTAAGGAGGGGTGACTTGTGGGGCTCGGACCAGGTTCTGTTACCCAGAATCCTTTGCAAACCTCAAAATTTGGCTAAAAAAACACATGTTCCTCACATTTCTGTGGCAGAAAGTTCTGGAATCTGAGAGGAGCCACAAATTTCCTTCCACCCAGCGTTCCCCCAAGTCTTCCGATAAAAATGATACCTCACTTGTGTGGGTAGGCCTAGCGCCCGCGACAGGAAACGCCCCAAAGCGCAACGTGGACACATCCAAATTTTTGGAAGAAAACAGAGGTGTTTTTTGCGAAGTGCCTACCTGTAGATTTTGGCCTCTAGCTCAGCCGGCACCTTTGGAAACCTACCAAACCTGTGCATTTCTGAAAACTAGAGACCTAGGGGAATCCAAGATGGGGTGACTTGCGGGGCTCGGACCAGGTTCTGTTACCCAGAATCCTTTGCAAACCTCAAAATCTGGCTAAAAAAACACATGTTCGTCACATTTCTGTGGCAGAAAGTTCTGGAATCTGAGAGGAGCCACAAATTTCCTTCCACCCAGCGTTCCCCCAAGTCTCCCGATAAAAATGATACCTCATTTGTGTGGGTAGGGCTAGTGCCCGCGACAGGAAACGCCCCAAAGCGCAACGTGGACACATCCAAATTTTTGGAAGAAAACAGAGGTGTTTTTTGCGAAGTGCCTACCTGTAGATTTTGGCCTCTAGCTCAGCCGGCACCTAGGGAAACCTACCAAACCTGTGCATTTCTGAAAACTAAAGACCTAGGGGAATCCAAGATGGGGTGACTTGCGGGGCTCGGACCAGGTTCTGTTACCCAGAATCCTTTGCAAACCTCAAAATTTGGCTAAAAAAACACATGTTCCTCACATTTCTGTGGCAGAAAGTTCTGGAATCTGAGAGGAGCCACAAATTTCCTTCCACCCAGCGTTCCCCCAAGTGTCCCAATAAAAATGATACCTCATTTGTGTGGGTAGGCCTAGCGCCCGCGACAGGAAACGCCCCAAAGCGCAACATGGACACATCCAAATTTTTGAAAGAAAACAGAGGTGTTTTTTGCGAAGTGCCTACCTGTAGATTTTGGCCTCTAGCTCAGCCGGCATCTAGGGAAACCTACCAAACCTGTGCATTTCTGAAAACTAGAGACCTAGGGGAATCCAAGATGGGGTGACTTGCGGGGCTCGGACCAGGTTCTGTTACCCAGAATCCTCTGCAAACCTCAAAATTTGGCTAAAAAAACCCATGTTCCTCACATTTCAGTGGCAGAAAGTTCTGGAATCTGAGAGGAGCCACAAATTTCCTACCACCCAGCGTTCCCCCAAGTCTCCCGATAAAAATGATACCTCACTTGTGTGGGTAGGCCTAGCGCCCGCGTCAGGAAACGCCCCAAAGCGCAACGTGGACACATCCAAATTTTTGGAAGAAAACAGAGGTGTTTTTTGCGAAGTGCCTACCTGTAGATTTTGGCCTCTAGCTCAGCCGGCACCTAGGGAAACCTACCAAACCTGTGCATGTCTGAAAACTAGAGACCTAGGGGAATCTAAGGAGGGGTGACTTGTGGGTCTCGGACCAGGTTCTGTTACCCAGAATCCTTTGCAAACCTCAAAATTTGGCTAAAAAAACACATGTTCCTCACATTTCTGTGGCAGAAAGTTCTGGAATCTGAGAGGAGCCACAAATTTCCTTCCACCCAGCGTTCCCCCAAGTCTTCCGATAAAAATGATACCTCACTTGTGTGGGTAGGCCTAGCGCCCGCGACAGGAAACGCCCCAAAGCGCAACGTGGACACATCCACATTTTTGGAAGAAAACAGAGGTGTTTTTTGCGAAGTGCCTACCTGTAGATTTTGGCCTCTAGCTCAGCCGGCACCTAGGGAAACCTACCAAACCTGTGCATTTCTGAAAACTAGAGACCTAGGGGAATCCAAGATGGGGTGACTTGCGGGGCTCGGACCAGGTTCTGTTACCCAGAATCCTTTGCAAACCTCAAAATCTGGCTAAAAAAACACATGTTCGTCACATTTCTGTGGCAGAAAGTTCTGGAACCTGAGAGGAGCCACAAATTTCCTTCCACCCAGCGTTCCCCCAAGTCTCCCGATAAAAATGATACCTCATTTGTGTGGGTAGGCCTAGTTCCCGCGACAGGAAACGCCCCAAAGCGCAACGTGGACACATCCAAATTTTTGGAAGAAAACAGAGGTGTTTTTTGCGAAGTGCCTACCTGTAGATTTTGGCCTCTAGCTCAGCCGGCACCTAGGGAAACCTACCAAACCTGTGCATTTCTGAAAACTAAAGACCTAGGGGAATCCAAGATGGGGTGACTTGCGGGGCTCGGACCAGGTTCTGTTACCCAGAATCCTTTGCAAACCTCAAAATTTGGCTAAAAAAACACATGTTTCTCACATTTCTGTGGCAGAAAGTTCTGGAATCTGAGAGGAGCCACAAATTTCCTTCCACCCAGCGTTCCCCCAAGTCTCCCGATAAAAATGATACCTCACTTGTGTGGGTAGGCCTAGCGCCCGCGACAGGAAACGCCCCAAAGCGCAACGTGGACACATCCAAATTTTTGGAAGAAAACAGAGGTGTTTTTTGCGAAGTGCCTACCTGTAGATTTTGGCCTCTAGCTCAGCCGGCACCTAGGGAAACCTACCAATCCTGTGCATTTCTGAAAACTGGAGACCTAGGGAAATCCAAGATGGGGTGACTTGCGGGGCTCGGACCAGGTTCTGTTACCCAGAATCCTTTGCAAACCTCAAAATTTGGCTAAAAAAACACATGTTCCTCACATTTCTGTGGCAGAAAGTTCTGGAATCTGAGAGGAGCCACAAATTTCCTTCCACCCAGCGTTCCCCCAAGTCTCCCGATAAAAATGATACCTCATTTGTGTGGGTAGGCCTAGCGCCCGCGACAGGAAACGCCCCAAAGCGCAACGTGGACACATCCAAATTTTTGAAAGAAAACAGAGGTGTTTTTTGCGAAGTGCCTACCTGTAGATTTTGGCCTCTAGCTCAGCCGGCACCTAGGGAAACCTACCAAACCTGTGCATTTCGGAAAACTAGAGACCTAGGGGAATCCAAGATGGGGTGACTTGCGGGGCTCGGACCAGGTTCTGTTACCCAGAATCCTCTGCAAACCTCAAAATTTGGCTAAAAAAACCCATGTTCCTCACATTTCTGTGGCAGAAAGTTCTGGAATCTGAGAGGAGCCACAAATTTCCTTCCACCCAGCGTTCCCCCAAGTCTCCCGATAAAAATGATACCTCACTTGTGTGGGTAGGCTTAGCGCCCGCGACAGGAAACACCCCAAAGCGCAACGTGGACACATCCAAATTTTTGGAAGAAAACAGAGGTGTTTTTTGCGAAGTGCCTACCTGTAGATTTTGGCCTCTAGCTCAGCCGGCACCTAGGTAAACCTACCAAACCTGTGCATTTCTGAAAACTAGAGACCTAGGGGAATCCAAGATGGGGTGACTTGCGGGGCTCGGACCAGGTTCTGTTACCCAGAATCCTTTGCAAACCTCAAAATTTGGCTAAAAAAACACATGTTCCTCACATTTCTGTGGCAGAAAGTTCTGGAATCTGAGAGGAGCCACAAATTTCCTTCCACCCAGCGTTCCCCCAAGTCTCCCGATAAAAATGATACCTCACTTGTTTGGGTAGGACTAGCGCCCACAAAAGGAAAGGGCCCAAAACACAACGTGGACACATCACATTTTTTTATAAAAAGCAGTGCCTACCTGTGGATTTTGGCCTGTAGCTTAGCCGGCGCCTGGGGAAACCTAGCAAACCAGCGCATTTTTGAAAACTAGAATCCCAGGGGAATCCAAGATGGGGTGACTTGCGGGGCTCTGAACAGGTTATGTTACCCAGAATCCTTTGCAAACATCAAAATTTGGCCAAAAAAACACTTTTTCCTCTCATTTCGGTGACAGAAAGTGTTGGAATCTGAGAGGAGCCACAAATTTCCTTCCACCCAGCGTTCCCCTAAGTCTCTCGATCAAAATGGTACCTCACTTCTGTGGGTAGGCCTAGCGTCCACGAAAGGAAAGGGCCCAAAACACAACGTGGAAACAACATATTTTTTCTCAGAAAACAGAGGTGTTTTTTGCAAGGTGCCTACCTGTGGAGTTTGGCCTGTAGCTCAGCTGGCCCCGGGGGGTGGGCAGAAATGCCCTAAAATAAATTTGCCCCCCCCAACCCCCCCCCCCGGGAGCGACCCTTGCCTACGGGGTTGCTCCCCCTGCGTGACATTGGTGCCAAAAAACAAATCCCCGGTGCCTAGTGGTTTCTGCCCCCTTGGGGACAGATTGACCTAAACTCGGCCAAGCTGCCCCCAGGGGGGCAGAAATGGTCTAAATACAATTTGCCCCCCTGGGGAGCGACCCTTGCCTGATGGGTCGCTCCCCATCTCTAAACAAACAAACAAACAAAAAAAAAAACACAAAAAAAAATTGCCCTGGCGCCTAGAGGTTTCTGCCCCCCCCCGGGGGCAGAAATGGCCTAAAATAAATCCCCCCTCAACCCCCCCACGGGAGCGACCCTTGCCTACGGGGTCGCTCCCCCTGCGTGACATTGGTGCCAAAAAACAAATCCCCGGTGCCTATTGGTTTCTGCCCCCTTGGGGGCAGAGTGACCTAAACTCGGCCAATCTGCCCCCAGGGGGGCAGAAATGGTCTAAATACAATTTGCCCCCCTGGGGAGCGACCCTTGCCTGATGGGTCGCTCCCCATCTCTAAAAAAACAAACAAACAACAAAAAAAACACAAACAAAAAATGTGCCCTGGCGCCTAGAGGTTTCGGGGGGCAGAAATGGCCTAAAATAAATTTGCCCCCCCAGGGAGCGACCCTTGCCTAAGGGGTCGCTCCCCTTGCGTGAAATTCACGCAAAGAAAAAACTCCCTGGTGTCTAGTGGTTTCTGCCCCCCTTGGGGACAGATTGGCCTCATCAAAATAGGCCAATCTGCCCCCAAGGGGGGCAGAAATGGCCTAAATATAATTTCCCCCCAAGGGGAGCGACCCTTGCCTAAGGGGTCGCTCCCCACCTAAAAAAAAAAATGAAACATAAAAAAATAAAATAAAAAAAAATGGTCCCTGGTGCCTAGAGGTTTCTGCCCCACCCTGGGAGCAGATCAGCCTAATAATAGGCCGATCTGCCCCCAGGGGGGGCAGAAAGGCCTTCCCGAAAAAATGCCCCCCATGGGAGCGACCCTTGCCCAAGGGGTCGCTCCTTTATGTAAATTTCAGTAAAAAAAAAAAAAAAAACTGGTGTCTAGTGGGGTTTCAAAAGCCGGATTGCAAGCAATCCGGCTTTTGAAACCCTCGGAGAGACTTCAAAGGGAAGGAAATACTTTTCCTTCCCTTTGAAGCCCCTCCGGGCCTCCCCCAGTGATTGAAAGAGAAATGCTTTTGCCTTTCTCTTTCAATCGGGGGAGGCCCCTGTGACAAATCAGCGCGCGCTCGTGCGCTGACGTCACAGGGGGGGGTGGGGGGGTGGGGGTGGAAGGGGAAGGTGTTCCCCTTCCATCCCTGCCTTGGGGGGGAGGGGGGTGCACGGGGGGCGCGCTACCGCTCCCCCAAGTTCCTCTGTGCCTTGGACGAGATGATCTCGTCCAAGGCACAGGGGAACTGTAGCCTTGGACGAGATCATCTCGTCCAAGGCATAGAAGCGGTTAAAAACTGCTGTGCCACTCCTCACTGGTTAACATTGGGCTTTATGGGGTAAAGTGGCCAATGGTGATGTATGCCAGTGGTGACGGTATTAACCACCACGGATGTCACTGCCATTTTCAATCTGTTCACTCACTTGCTACCTGACCTTCAACAGGAGAGGACCTACACTGCAAGTGCTGCTGTGACCTGTGTCTGGAACTGACCATGGCTCGTGTCACTGGGGAAAGGGCCCCTGCCTTCACCTCAGTGGAGGTGGAGCGACTGGTGGATGGGGTCCTACCCCAGTACCGAATGCTGTATGGGCCTCCAGACCAACAGGTGAGTACACCGTGAGTACTATCCATGGGGCATGAATGCATGGAGTGCTGTGTGTGAAGGCCTCAAGTGGGGGGATTGGTGGATGGGCCCTGGGCAGCGCACTGCATGTATGATGGGCCATGTCTGTACTAATGGGGATGGGAATGGGCATGGTGGGCCATGAGTGTAACAGGCAGGACGGTCTGACTAATATCTTTTCCCTTGTCCATTTCCCTGCAGGTCACCGCACATCAGAAAAAGGGTATTTGCGTGCCATCGCCAAGGATGTGCGGACCCTGGGGATCTATGGCAGGAAGAGGACCCACTGTCACAAACAGTGGGAAGACCTGAGACGCTGGGCACGGAAGACGGCGGAGGCCCAGCTGGGGATGCCTCCCAACGAGGAAGGGGTGCCCGTCGAACCCTGACCCCCCTGATGGCCTGCATACTGTTTGTGGCCTATCCAGAGCTGGATGGGGGCTTGGGAGCATCACAGCAGCAAAAAGGGGGTGAGTACTGTGCCCCAACATACAACTTGCACCTGGTGGGGTGGTATCCGGGTGGGGGATGTGGGCCTGTGGGTGCCCCCTAGGCCAGGCCTGACATTGCAGAGTAGGTCCTATGTTGGGCAGGGTTCTGATGTAAAATACCTCCAACCAAGCTAGTAGGCATCCCCTACTGGGCAGGGGTCTGTGGGTCTCAGGTATGCTGCAATAGGCGTTAGGTGTCCCTCTCCATGGGCTGTTGACTAGCATTGTGACTGGTAGTGCATTGCCTAGTGCGTAGGGCTATTCCCTGTGTGTGTGTGTGTGTGTCGTGTATGCCAACGGTGGTGTTGTTGCTGCTATTGACCAAGTGTATCCTTTGTCTCTCCCCGCACTTTTTGTTTTGTCACCTTGACCTTAGGTGCATTAGCATCATCTGGCGGAGGAGCTGAGACACTGGCGATGGAGGGAGCTGCATCCCACAGGGCCCAGAAGGCCGAATCCACCGAAGGTGAGGCCACCAGTGGGACGGAGGGTGAGGGGAGCACCACAGCGGAGACAGGAGGGGACAGTTCGGACATGGATTCCTCCTCCAATGGAAGCTCTCTGGTGGTGGTGGACACCTCTGTGGCCACCCCAGCTACAGGCCCTCCCAGCAGCCCATCAGTGTGTTCCCCGTGCCCGCTCACCCAGGAGGGTGGGCATCTCTTTCGCCCCAGGCACCTAAGGCCCTGCCCCAGTGAGCCCTTCTGCCCTCAGTTAGGAGGCTATTTACCTCCTGTGATCCATCTCTGTTGGGCATCAATCATTGTGAACGCCATCCAGGGGCTGGCAGCCCAAATGCAACTGACAAAAGCATTCCTGGAGGGCATTCACGCTGGCATGGCGGCCCAACATAGATCAATCCAGGCTCTGGCCTCCTCTCTGATGGCAGCCATTTCCCTTTTTCTAGCCTCCCCCTCCAACTTCCTCTACTCAATCCCATTCCCCTCAACCCCAACCTATCCCAAGCACACAGTCAGACGAGCAGGCACCCAGGACAACACACAAGAGTGGACATGGCAAACACAAGCACCACACTTCATCCCACAGGCACCCCTGCATGCACTACATCCTTTTCCACTGCACACATCCCTGTGTCCTCTCCCACTGTGTCTGTGCCCCCTCCTCCCAAAGTACACAAACGCAAGCACTCAGACACCCAACATCCATCCACCTCACAACAGCACCCAGCCCATGCACCTGCACCCAAACACAGCAGACAGACACCTCCTACAACCACTCCCTCTACATCTATACCCAAACCATCTCCCTCTTCTGGCTCCAATGTCCCTAAGAAGCTTTTCCTCTCCACCTTTGACCTCTTCCCTAGCCCTCCCCCCACCGTCCCTCACGTCAGGCCAGGGTGGTCAGAACCCAGCCCAACACCTCAGCCACCCAGTTCAGGGGCACAGTAGTGTCACAACTACATCAGGTGGGAGAGGATCCCGGGCACCAAGCAGCCACACTGATAGGGTGCCTGCACCAAGTGCTGCAAGGAAGGGCAAGGAGGCACCCCAGCTGCTGCAAAGAAGGGCAAGGAGGCACCCCCAGCTGGTAAAGGGAAGGGCAAGGAGCAATCCCAGGCTGGTGAGAGGAAGGGCAAGGAGCAGTCCCCAGCTGCTACCAAAAGTAGCGAGGAGCCATCCCCAGCTGCTGGCAGGAGGGGCAAGGGGCCTGCACCAGCAGGTAAAAAGGACAAGAGGCCTGCTGCTGGGACTCAGTCGGAGCCCCCATCATCAACAATGGTGGTTCAGCTGTCCGAGGCTGCAGGGGATGGGCTGGATCCTCCCCCCACCACTGCTAGCACCGCCACCAGCACCACTTCCAGCAGCAGCAGCCCCAATGGGCAGCCGTCTGAGGCTGCAGGGGAAGGGCTGGAGCCTCCCCCCACCACTGCCAGCACCGCCACCAGCACGACTGCCAGCAGCAGCAGACCCAGTGGGCAGCCGTCCAAGGCTGCAGGAGATGGTCTGGAGCCTCCCCCACCACTGCTAGAACCGCCACCAGCACCATTGCCAGCAGCAACAGCCCCAGTTGGCAGCCATCCAAGGCTGCAGGGGAAGGGCTGGAGCCTCACCCCACACCTGCACCGCCACTGCCACCACTGAGCAGCCGTCACTGCCGGCGGACACTGTGTAGTCCTGTGTCCATGGGCTGTTGTGTGGCCTGGCCCCTGCAAATCCTGTGGGTCTGACACACAGCTGAGAGACTGTGACCTTGCACTACCCAAGACCTTTATCACAGGGCACGATGCCCCCTACAGAAACAGTGGAGAAGCCATCCACTCACCCCATCCTTCCCAGGAAGAAGCACACTGGGCACAATGCCCCCTCCAGAACCAGTGGAAAAGCCATCCAGTCACCCCATCCTTCCCAGGAAGAAGCACACTGGGCACAATGCCCCCTCCAGACCCATTGGAGAAGCCATCCACTCATCCCATCCTTCCCAGGAAGAAGCACACTGGGCACTATGCCCACTCCAGAACCAGTGGAGAAGCCATCCACTCACCACACCCTTCCCAGGAAGAAGCACACTGGGCACAATGCCCCCTCAAGAACCAGTGGAAGTAGTCACCCACTAGAGAGACTGTGGCCTTGCCCTGCCCAGGACAATTCAGTGGGCAAATCACCCACTTGGGAGACTGTGGCCTTGCACTCCCCAGGACCAAGCACAGGGCATGTTGCCCCCTCCAGAGCATGTGGGCAAGTCACCCACTTGAGAGACTGTGGCCTGGCACTCCCCAAGACCAAGCACAGGACATGTTGCCCCCTTCAGAGCATGTGGGCAAGTCACCCACTTGAGAGACTGTGGCCTTGCACTCCTCAGAACAGAGTGATGGGCATGTTGCCACCTCCAGGACCAATGGCCGTGTACCATCTTATGGCTGTGGTGCCCCCCCTTTCCCTGAGGTTCCTATTTTTGACCTGATGCCCCTGCAGTGTTCTCTCCATGTTGTCGCAGGAGTGAGGTTGACCCTTGGACTTTGTGATGTGGTCCTGTGTACCATTGACATTGAGGACTGGGCAGTGTCCCTTGCATTGTAAATATTTATATACTTTTTGAATTGGATGCATGAATTTCACCTATGTTTATCTTATTACAGCCTTTTTACGCTATAGTAGCTGTCCTTGCATTATTCCTGAGGGGTACGGGGTGTATATATTATGTTACCGCATCTAGTTGTGTGTGTGGTGTTGGGGGTGGGGGTGTTGCGTGTGTGTGTCACTCTCTTTTTCCTCCCCCCGTGCGAGGTGGCTGTAATCACTGTGGTCGTCTTCACCGACGTTGGTGTTCGTAATGGAGCAGAAGGTGGAAGACCACGGGGAAGACATGCACAAGGGCTCCATGGTAGCGTGGTTCTTCCTTGAGTGTCCAGAGGTGAGTTGTTTCCCTTCTCTGCAGTGTTTCCACCAGGCTTTTGATGTCGTTGGTACCGCCCCGGAAAAGGTGGCGGATAGGTGTGTCATATTACTGTGGGCAGTACTTGTTCTTGCACCTGGCTGTTAGCGGTTACAGCCGTGGTGCCTGTTGATTTCACCCTGGCGTCAGTGTGTTAAAGTGGCTCTCTGTCTGAGCGGTTTCCGCCGTGGTCCTTATTTCATAATTATTACCGCCGGTCTGTTGGCAGTATTACTGCCACTTTATCACCGACCGCCAGGGTTGTAATGAGGGCCTTAATATTGATAAATGTGACCAGGTTTACATATTTTAATTTTGTGACCAGTACAGGACTTACATAGGTTAGGGGGCACTGTTGCATGGATGTATATGTGGGATATCTCCAAATTGTGCCAACATTGTTTTGTGTGGCATTTTATATGGTAAAGGGTTCAGCTAGTATTGTGCATTGTCAAACTCATTTGTCTTACACTTCACCCTATGATGTATGTTGGATATGTGTTGACTGTGTGCAGGTTAGTCACTTATTTATTCACATCAGGGGGGTGTTTAGTTGACATGGTTTTTGTCTTCTTTTTGTGACATGTTTATTGTTTTCTGTGTAGTTTGCACCTACTTTAGTTGGATGTGAGTAATGCAGCTACTGATGTGTGTGTCCAAATATCTTGCACTTCCACATTAGACACATATGCATAGACCTTAGTGATGCTATTGGTTGTCCATGCTATACTTTAAGCCAGGGGGCCTGTACACAGACACGTTTTGGGGCCTGGGCAAAGTGGATTGTGACCCAGGGACCCAGACTTCCGGGGGGCCCCCTGATTGAGGTCACCCTGGTCTTCAGAGGGTGTTTCAATGGTGGGCTTGCATGACTTCTAAGGTGTATTGTTTGGGATAGCATTTTACAAATGGGATTGTTTGGTGTGCCTGATGTGTGAGAGTCCATTGCAGTGATGTAGCATAGAAGGTGTGTTTTAGTTTATGCAACATCCCTATTTAAGTTTATTGTCTATCAATATTGGGCCTAGCCTGTGAGAAGTTGGAGGGTGTCACACTGATTATTTGCTATGATGTTAGTGCAGACCTGCTGTTGTGTTACTGTATTGTGGACACACATCTCTGTTCCTGTCAATTTTTGGGGCGCACATTTACATTTTGAAGAAGTGTCCCTGTGCAATGTCTCAGCTGGCAAAAGAGGGCATCAGAGGAGTGACTTGGGAGCAAACATTATTAGCTGTTCAGACAGGGACCCACAAAATAGTTCTGTCCAGGTCCCCGGAACCTTATATTGCACCTGTCTGTGAATCTGTTAACTGGAAAGTAAATGGAAACAGGTGAGATGAGGACTTACCATTGGTTGCGTCCATGGTGGTGAGGGCTTTGATGGCATCAAGCAGCACCCGCAGAGGCAGGACCTGTACAATCGGCTACATGACGGCTAAGGATATGTGCAGGTGAGTGGAGGTGAGGTTCTGCCTTTTATCCCTCTTTTTCTGCCAGCTCAGGTGTGGAGGTTTGACCGCTAAAGTCACATCGATGGTAAGGTGCATTGTGATTGGACCGATGATGGAACTGGTGGTCGGCCCTCATACATACGCATTAGCCTTGACCGCTGCAGTCTGGGATACATTGCGGTGACAGTGGTGTGGTGCCGGTTGTTCATATATGCACCTGCTTAACTCGTAATTGGAGGGAGTGGACCACAGACTTGTCAGTCATGGAGAACCAGGCCCTTCCAATGGCGGGGACCTTACAGCCAAACTCGTAATCGGGCTCTGTCACCAATTATCTTTTGAAGATTTGTTGATGAACATGTAGTGATGAAGCACATGTTGGAATACTTCAAAGCTGATGTTGAGCTGAATTTTGGAAACTTGCCATGCACATGGTGTGATAATCATATTACAGCTGGTTTGTGTAAGCATTCAGCATGAAAACCAGACTCCCAGAAGAAAGTTCACTTTCATGGGAACTGAATTAGATGTACTGAGTATGCATAATGACATTTCAAAGATACATGATATTAATCATAACACAGTAAACTTTAGCCCTTGGTCGCTGATCTCAATGGATGTCTTGGCATGGCAGTTTTGTTCCCTAGTTCTCTCACCAAGCGGTGTGTATAGCTTACCTTGTAGGGAGGGGGAAGGGAAAGGGGATTCGTAATTACATTGGTAAGTGCATCAAAAGAGTGATTTCTAATAGGTGGTACAAGCGCCGCCTAACATGAAGGACAGGTTCAGCTGGTGGCTTTGACCAGAAATTTGACAGACCAAAAAGTACCACGCTTCAAAGGCTAGCACCAGCACAATTAGTTCTACAGGTAATAGACATCCTCACACAAAGGTTTTATCTGTCATTGTGAACACTATGTGGGGATCCGGGAGTTGGAAGGGGGGAGGGATAAGTTGCTGCTGTTGTCTGCTTAGGAGAGGTTCAGTTAAGAGTGGCAGGGAGACTATTATAGCTATTTTTCGTAACTGTGCATAGTTTTCCAGAAGGAGGTGGAATTTTAGCTGATACTGAAGTTAGAAATATAAGTTTAATGTGGGCATTAACTTGGGTTTAGGGATGGAGGTTAGATGCCAGGGGCTGTTGGAAGTAGCCTCTCGGGCAGCTGTAGGTCAGTATGTGTTTGTGTTTGAAATGAAGATCTCCATCTTACTTACAATTTCCTGGAGTTGTCTGAAGTATAGTGAGATCTATGCAGCTATCTTTTTTAAATCTTTAAGCATATGATTAGAGTGCGTTCCATATTTTGTACTTATTTATTAAAAAATACCTTTTAAAAGTCCTTGTACACCGAGCACAAAATATACATTGGGGGGTTTCTGAGAACCAATTAAAAATAATTGTTTGTAAAACGCTTTCTGTCTGGGTCCTAATCGCCTTGGAACATTTACAGTTTGAAGTGGCTATCACTGGAAATCTGCAACCCTTATGATCGTCTTCAAATGTTAACTTTTTGAAACCACATGATGCCCGGTAAACTTGACAAAAACAGGGATTCAGACGACATGGTGACTTTGTGGCATTTGAAAATCGAACTTTCATACTTGAAAAAAATATAGAAGTAGTTTAAAGTTTCTACAGATAAATAGATGACAAGATGATAAACAAAGATAATTAATTTCCATAAAACAACAACATTGTTTATGGAATTGAATTCGAAATGCAGAAAGGAAAAGATGGATGCATGTGCTTTTATGAAGGCCTGTGTATTGGAGATACATGCCAAGCTGGTAATACTCATCTCTGTAAAACAAAGGGCCTGATTTAGGGAACGTGGCGCTGTACCCAGTGCAGTGCCACTCTCCTTGTGCCCCTTAGCAGACCCATAACACCACCATGTGTGCGCCGTATCTAAGATACACGCACCATGGCAATAGTTAGGGAACTAGTATCAAAAGTTTTTATTTTAGTTCAGAGCTTTGCATGATTAGCATCCAAAATGTTGACGCTAATCCTGCAAAGCCCATTGAGGCCCATTGTAAACAACGGTGTGCCTCCTTTTAACGCCTGCTCTGAGCAGGCATTAAAGATGCCCAAAAAAATGACACAAAGAAATCTCTTAGATTGCTTTGCGCCATTTATTCGGCCCCACTAACGGGGAAAGGTCCACTTTGCATACATTGGCCCTCATTATGAACATGACAGTTTTCACTGCCGTGTTCAGGCCGGTGGTCATTCTACTGACCGCCAGCCCCCCTGGGACCCCACTGGCAGTATGATAAACATTCTGCTGGGCCAGCAGCATGCCTGGCCGGGACATTGCCGGCGGCTCCACATGGATCCACTGTCAATGTCTCTGTGCGGCAGGTGCAGCTGCACCCATCATGCAGAGGCCTGCGCAATGGGGCACTGCACAGGGTCCCCTGCACTGCCCATGCCAAGTGTATGGGCTGTGCAGGGGCCCCCAGGGGGGCCCCGGAGCACCCTTTCCACCAGCCTTTCCCTGGCAGGGATACCTGCCAGAGAAAGGCTGGAGTCGGATAATGATGCCGTCCACCATCAGGCTGCCTGTTGGAGGCAGCCTGTCGGTGGGCGGTGTTCATTAAATGGCGGTTCAGCCCACCATGCCAGTTGCGGGCTTTTCAGCCTCTGCTGGCATGGCAGGCTGAACCGCCGTAGTTTGTAATGACCCCCATTATGCCTGGCACGGGCATAATGTAGCGCAAAGGGTTACAAAGTGGCGCAATGCATGCATTGAGTCATTTTTGTAAATTTGGTGCAGTGATTTTGGCCTCATTGGGCCACATTAACATAAAGAAAAGGATGCTAATGTGACGCAGGGAGGCGTTAGGGGCTCTTAAATCTGCCCCAAAATGTAGTATACAGGAATGCCTGACATAGCACTTTGTGTATCACTATACATCATTTATTATCATCATTTATTAGACAGAAAGTTATCAATGGTGTTCGTTTTTTCACAAACACAGGTGCAGCATATGAGTGAGAGAAAAACAGCCCAGATAACAAAACAAAAGAGGCCCAGTTAGCAAACGTGATAGTTAAAAAAGTAGCCCACAGTTTGCAAATCAGGTCAGTTGTAAACTTGTAAAGACACAATATGGGCATTTTGCTAGGTGGGAGACTACATGTGTTTGTTATTTCTGCAGGCAATACGTGTATTAATATCAAAGAAATCAACATTAAAACCCAGGCCCACATTACCATGATACAGGGCCGCAACTGCTAACACACACACTGATCCATCAGACCAACCCATTGGAGACTGCCTTATTTCCCTATAGGCCAGTCTGTCCTTGCCAGGCACAGCTGGACTCCGCTTCCTGACACACTCAACGAAGTTGAGTTAATCTCCCTAAACCCACAGCAACATCTTCCCCTTTGCAGTGCTGAACAGAACTGAGCGCCTTGCCTGTTGACTTTGTGTGTGCTTAACTCTTAGGCCCTTGTTAGACAAGAGCTAGTGAGCCCAATGACAGCAAGAGACCTTCGTAAAAAAAAGTCGTTATTTCATTCAGGTTGTTGTGGAACTCATACCAGGAAAGCAGGTTTACAGTATAGCAGATTTGAAAAGAATAGTTTTTCTGGTCAAAATTAAATCTGAAGATCCTGTGAATTCCAGTTCCATCTTACTGGCCGGAACTCCTGGCCCTGGGTGACCTACAGACTTCTGCTGACAAGGCATTGTTATGGCCTCCAGGTGAAAGTAAAGATGCTTTACACTTACTCATTTTCCTATTATGTCTACATTTGTCAAAGATAAAGTACCATAAATGTAAGTATTAAACTAAGAAAGTCTTACTAGTGTACTGCATAAAAACATTGTCATGTGGATCTAAAAATAAGAGCATACAGCCAGAACTGTTCACAGACTCAAGGCAATACTAAAGCTTATTCTCACACTTCAAATACATCCATAAATGTTTATTAGTCCTTTGCTGGCACCTCACTAACTTGTGCACAGCCCCACCCTACTTCATGCTGGGTATGCCCATATTTTTCATTTATCTAGTGTACATGTACATTGTCCATACTGTGCTATTGTACATTAACACAAAACCCACATGCAGCAATAGAAATCCAATTTGGTAAATATTATTTTTAGCCAAAGGCAACATTTTCTTTGTACAGCATAATTTCTGGAATGTTTTGTTATATTTGCTATGCGAAATGTCTGAGATTATGCAGTTATGCCATGCCTCATAACTGAAATGATGTTTGGGTAAAAAACAATCACAGGAGCACAAAATGAAGTGAATGAATAGGACGTGAGTAGCTGTTGTTTGAGTCATGCATAGTTTTGTGGCACAAAATGATCCTTTCTTTCAAAGTGGACCTAAGGACTCATCTTACACTAAAAAATAGTGCCACATATGTTGCTGTGAAACCTAGGATAAAAAAGACAAGACTCCTCTTGCTAAGGTAAACCATGACTTCTTAATGTTGCGGCAGGGAGAGTAGCTATCTCATACAGGTAAACAGCTGACCTTAATTTGCCTCCTCACAGGCAGCCACTTAGATGGTAAATTGAACAATACACAAAGGTTAATCAGTAAGTTTGGCAATTACATTCTTGGTGCAAAATCACATTACCTATGTTCCTTTTCCTTTAACCTATTTCTTACACATACTTTATTCCAGTTCTAACAATGTTGAACAAACTAACCATTCACTACTCTTGAATGCATGTGTAGTGTGTGTGTGCTTTATTAGTCTCCTCCCAAGATCTCTCATCAGTTGTTGCATACGCTAGGCTAATTTAATCTCCTGCTCCCATTCCTTAATCACACTTTTAAATTACTGAGACAACATAATGCATGCCTATTTACTTAAAACTATAAATTTCTTTAGGCATACACACACGGATTTTCCTTTAACTATGACCTTGATGGTCATGCATTCCATTTTCAGATGAACTCTTCACCTCTCTGGCATCAACACAAAGTTTAGGCCCATTCTGCTCTTTCACCACATATGATTGTATATTGTTTTCTGATGTCTGATGTACGGCACTTTCTTCATATTTCATTTCCTCTCCAACAAATGCCAGACTGGCATTTGGCAGAATTGTGTAACAGTTTTTTTTTTACTTGTCTTGCAATTCTGAAAAAGAAATAAAACACATTTTACCCAGGCCTATAATTTTCCAGGTTCATTTTGAAATAAACACCCTGGACAACCACGGTCTTGCATTTGTATCTGACAGTCGAGTAATGGGTCATGCATTACTCCCCTTCCGAAAAAGGATAGATCCAGTTATTCACCTTAGACTGCTGTTCATGCTGTAAGCCTGGTTTAATTACCTCTCTGCTACTATATGAGTTGAAAATTAACAAGAGTTAACTCACTGCATAACCAGTGGAACTGGTGTAGTTAAAGGACACTCCATAAACATTAATAAATATGATCCACACAGTCAACATTTGAGTATAGAAGCAGGTCACACACATTGACTTTCCTGTACAATGTCCACCCATCTCAGGCTATGCCTTACCAGGATTTATAAAAGTGCCATTGGAGGATAAGTACCAGCTAATGGTTCATGTAGTACTGATATTGTCCACGTCAGTACATGTACTATGTTGGTATATTCCTGTGGTGCTGGGTTTTTGGTTGTGTGGTTAATATTTGTGTGTGTGGCTACTTGTGTAGTTGTTGCACACCTACGTAGCAGGGTGGCTCTGTGTACAGTCAGTAGCATTTGTACAATATTCTTTTAAATGAATACAGGAGACCTTCCTATCACCTTTCTTTGTGATTAAGTTTTGTTTTCTGCTGAATAAGGGGATACCACCAAACCTCCTTCCTTATTCACCAGCGTGCCCTCCCTGAACTGCCAAACTTCCTAATTGTCAAGCCAGCATAGTGGTCCCCTACTCTGTAACAGACACAACTGTCTAGGGTTCTTTTTCCCTGCACCAAACCCTCTACCTAAATATACCACCCTATCCTACCAATAGTCTGTCTCTTTCTGTCTGTACTCATGCTCATAAAGGTGTGTCAGTAATGTGAAACTGAAATACCACATAACTAAAACTACCACATAACCAAACCATTTGATTGTATTTATTTTTTACATTTTGAGGCAAATCACTGGATAATATGTTGTGCCGATGTCCATGCTAATTTTCATTATTCATTGAGTACTATTACAGAGATCTCAAATCTTTCAATGTCATTTCCTCCTTTAAAGGTGTAGATGTGACAAATTGTATCTTCTTGAGAACGTCAAGCATGACATCTGGTGTGAATGGTATGAGGTATGTATCAACTCTAGGCCATGGCAACATTTATCCTCACACTGGGGATGTGGCTGCAGAGCCATATCAATGTGGCCTGTCACTCCTGTGTGGAGACTATTCCTCAGCCATAAGGCACACCTAAACTACATTATTATTTATGATATCTATGACAGATGCTGCAACTACCATGATGACAGACCTGCAACCTCTGTGAAGGCAGGGTTGTAAGGTTTGCCACATTTAGGGTAGTCCACCAGAGCATCAGTGGATTTCCCACTAACGTGATTTTACCTAACGTAGGAGGAACCACTTTGGTAGAGTAACAGCTTGGGGGAAAATCCACCAACGTTCTACAATGTGGGTCACATTTCACTAATAACATTGTCATTCTGAGGTTATCCCCTAAATTTGTGATACATGATCACTGTCTGCATTGCCAGACCACTAATATGAGGGTGTAGTTCTAGGAATTAAAATGATAACGCAGACCTTCATGAAATTTACTCTCCAAGGCATGTTGGCAGATAAATCACCATAGAGAATAGAAGTTGTGCACCACTATTACATGAAAAACTGATTGCTAACCTTAACATAGCCAACAAGGTAGCTGTCGGTATCTTTGCTTGAGAGATATGCCCCACATAGGCATCACTAGATGATGCTTTCAGGGAAGTGAATGGTAACTCTACCAGGTTTTAAAGCATTCTCTGTTATTTTATTTTTGGAATTCTGGCTTTCTACTTTATGTAAGTTAGGGTTCATTTTGGACTTTTCTAAGACAACCACATATCTACTATTGATTTTGATGTATCAGCATTTTATGTTGCACATTTTTTAGCATTAGGAACCACAAGGGGAAATGTTTTGACTAAATTCAAAATCTCATTGCTGATCCTTTTACCTCAAACAGATAAAAAAGCTGATTATTGCTCTGCTTTAATTTACACTACTAGCTAGTAGCATTTATGAATGGGCAGTAAGATTCTGCCAGTCTTTGTTAACCTAAACTGCTGACATTATTCATTGTAGCAATTGCTGTCAAACATGAACAAGAGTAAACCCTTCTCACAAAGGCCACTCTGGCATTCCCACACCATCCAAGCATTCACACTAACACATTGTAGCTAAAACTCCTACCTCCCACACCTTTCCTGGTAACCGAGCACAACATATGAAACCTCCCGTATAGGCCACTCTACCATGACACTCCATTCCCGTAAGCACAACCTACAGAGAATTATGATATGTCCACCAGAGTGCCTCAGTGACTTGTCAGGGGTATGATGCACTATCTAAATTCAACTAAACTACAATGCAATACACCATTTCAATTAATGGGTCCTGTGAGTAATTGGGGTTATTAGTTGCAAGGTATGAGGTCTTCACAAGTAATAAGACCACAATCATCTTTGTAATGGGAACCAAGTGTCTCTTTGTAGCACTTGACTCTCTCATGGTAGCATAGCAGAGTAGTCCAAGGCCTGCTCCAGGGAGATGATGTGGGCTAGTAAGCCCAGCTCACTTGTAGACAACAATGAATCATTGCCAATTCTCTGCTTTTTCTCTTAAAAAGGAAAAGGTGCTTTTATTACCTGGTAGACAACAATACTCAAAAAATTATTGCCTGTTTTGTGCTTTTCCTTTTAATAAGGAAAAGTGTTCACAAACACTCTTAAATATTATGCATTCATTTACAAATCTGGACAATCAAGGAGATGGTGATACCTTCATATCATGGTAGTAGCTATAGCGGGTAGTAAGGGTGAGAGTTGGCCGCACTCAAAGGGATTAGTACATAAATGTTGTATAATCTGATGAGCAAGAAATGGTGCACATGATCATATGCCCTACTACCCTTATGCAACAGTAATGTGTAATATAAATACACAAATAGTATTACGCAAACAAAGATCACAGCACACAGGGAAGGTTCCAAGCAAGTAAAGTCAGATACGTCTCAGAGATAATAAACAGTCCAAACAATACTTAGTAATCTCTTAATTATCATCGTCAATGTGTAACATAGATAGTCCAAAAGGCGTGCGAAGCTGTCCATCAAAAAGAACCCCGGTAGGTCCAAACGTATGTCTCGTAAGTAAGTATGCTGCAGTCGGTCCGTGTTTCGGCGTCTTCTCCTCTGAGACGTATCTGACTTTACTTGCTTGGAACCTTCCCGTCAATCTCAGCCTTGAAAAAGTCACTGGTGTGACGAAACACGTGTTGGCTGTTTGCTTTGGAAAAATTGTTCTCTGTTCTATGGAATATCACTTCGTTCAGAATAAATGAACTCTTCTCTGGAGACAAGATTTGAACACCGATGTGCTCGATTTCTTCATTCATTTCTACCTCACAATGACTAGATGCTCTGATCCTTTTTTGTCTTACTTTGCATACTGTGTGCTGTGATCTTTGTTTGCGTAATACCTTCATATCATGTTAGAGCCCTAGCGGATCCTCAACCCTATAACTACAACACCGCCCTTATACTAGATGCAACATCACAATAAAAGGGGTATAATTATCAATAAGGCAGGCCTCCTGGTTTTTTCAGAATGCCAACACATCAGTGAAAGCAGCACATGTAATAATTCACCAGTCTAAAACCACTGAATTTACTGGGGACAATTCCTAAATGCAACATTATCAAAATAGTCAAGAACACATTCTACTATACCACAGAGAATTTAGTTGAACATTATTATACTAATACAGCAACCATTAGACTAATGAACAGCAGTCACTGGACTCCAAAACCTTGGTGCAAACACACTAGCTCCAGGAAAGCTTAAAGGAAGGTAGAGCCATAATTAAGGTCATGCATTCTATCTACTAGGAGACTTAGGGCTAGTTTTTAAAAAATATTCTGCTGGACTGCTGCACTCCTACCAGCCACCACATATTCTTTCTTTCTTTCTTTCTTTCTTTCTTTCTTTCTTTCCTTCTTTCTTTCTTTCTTTCTTTCTTTCTTTCTTTCTTTCTTTCTTTCTTTCTTTCTTTCATCACATACAAATGTATCATAAAAGAGAAGATCATCTCATACACAGTACAAAACAAATCATATATAAACAATACAAAAAGTTATCAATATGTATATATATATATATATATATATATATAATATATATATATATATATATACATATACATCATAAAAGTTAAAACACATTGGGGGTCATTACAACCTCGGCGGTCTTTTAACAAGACCGCTGAGGGACCGCCGTGCAGAAGACCGCCAGTAGTGGCAGTTTGCCGCTCGGCGTATTATGACTGTTGGCTGCTCTCCGTCCTTTTTCGGCCGGAGAGCCGCCAACAGCCATACTGGTGGGCGGCGGGGAAGTGGAGGTTGCTCCATCTCCACTGCCACGCCAACAGAACACCGCCCAGCGAATCATGTCCTGTGATTCGGCGCAGCGGTGTTCTGTTGGCAGTGTGGTGTCGGCGGAGCAGCCCCCATGGCTCCCGTCCCCTCCTGGAGGATCGACGGAACAGGTAAGTCGATAGTCCTTTAGGGGAGGGGGGTGGGGGGGTGTTGTGTGTTGTGTGGGTGCATGGGGTGTGCGTCTGTGTATGTAGAGGGGGTGTAGAGTGCGTGTATGCTTGCGGGTGTGTTGCATGTTTTGGGAATGAGTGCGTGTATGTCTGTATGTATGTATGTATGGATGTGTGCGTGTATGTCTGTATATGGGTGTGCGTGTCTGACTGAGTGTGTGGATGTACGCATGTATGTCGGTGTGTGTGCATGTGTGTGTTGGTGGTGCCTGCGTGCGTGTTGTGTGTGTGTGTGAGTTATGTGATGTTGGGGGTCGTGGTGGGGAGGGTGGCCCTGCCACCTTTGGGGGGTGGCAGGGGTGGTGGGGGTTGTAGGGGAGGGAGTCGGGTGGGGGTGGGGGGTGGGGGAGAACCCTATCAGTGCCAGGGAAGGAATTCCCTGGCACTGATAGTGCTTACCGCCATGGATTTCATGGCGGTTCCTACCGTTGGAAATCCACGGCGGTCATCCGGGTCAAAATACCGGTGGCGGTATTGTGACGGCCGCCGGGCTGGAGACCCAGGTCTCCAGCCCAGCGGGCGGAACGGAAAACTGCGGATGATCATGGCGGTAACCGCCATGGTCATAATACTAAAAAAAAGACCGCCAGCCTGTTGGCGGTCTTACCGCCGCTTTAACACCGTCCGCCAGGGTTGTAATGACCCCCCATAATCATTTTACAAGTGGCTAAAACAAAAGTGCATCAGCACAACTATTGTGCTGTCAAGAACCAATATCCAATTTGAAAATACTTGCCCCTTCACGCAACAGGATCAGAATAACATTGGCTTTCTCAACCGCACCACTCTTATTAAAAAAGAGCCAACTGCCTTATATACTGCAAAAACACCAATGCATGTCTGTATCTTTGGATCTTTTGATGACATAACAATGGAAACAGATACTGTTTGGTCAAAACAGATTAAAACTTGCAAAAGAATACAAAGTGCAGCCACGACTGGTAGAAGTTCCATCACAGGGGCATAATAAAATGTCAGCAGGTGCAAATTGTCCCCCTGGGAAACACATCATCTATCTAATTGAGCTCAAACGAAATTGGGCTAATAGCATTCGTTCCCAAGGGTTCTTAAAAATCATCATATAGGGGGGAACACCCCCCATTGTTTGAATAAGGCAAATGTCCCAGACAGTGGCTTTCAACCACCCCTTATCCTATTTTGTGATAGATACAAGACAGAAGCAACTAAGGGGCAGAGTGGTCTCTCTAATATACTTGAGCCATGGAATACTAGACCCTTACTGACACAACAGACAATCAGTAATGATACGATGATTTAAATCAACCTCTTTATTTAGGCACACTGAACAACATAATAAAAGAGGAGCAAGGCTGATTTGCACATACTCAAGACCAAGCTCCAGGTGGACTATAAAGTGGAGAGTAGACTGGTGAACGCCCAACAACTACTGACAAACCCTATTCTCTTCTGCTGGGGCCTTTGCTAAATCCTTATATCCCCAAACCACAGCACCATAAACTACGGAGGGGAGGCACTTAATCCTACAAATTACAAGGATAGGAATAATCAGCTTCCCCCCAAGGTGCTTTCCAAGGAGAAGATGATCCCAATTGCACTGGAGTAATGAATTACCCTATTTGAGACACATGGGACCCAGGAACAGGCTTTATTAAACGTAATAAACAAATTGGAAAACTGCCTCACTCTCACAATAATTTTACCACTTATGTATATCGGGCATGTTTTAGTGTTTTTGGGCCCACATACCATAATATGTCTTAGATATGTTAGTCCACAAAGAAAGCTCTTCCATAAAACCAACAAAAGATGTAATCAATTGATGAAGGCCATTGGCAGTTCGAGCCAATAGCATAGCATCGTCCGTGTAAAGAAGAGCCGGTAACAGTCTATTACAATCGGCACATCGGCCCCCACATCAACCAGGGTCTCCTTCAGCCTATTATTATTGAGTAGAAACAGGATCAGGGCAAGAACGCACCCCAGTGTACCCCATGCTTGACAGCAAAAGTGGACATGCATTCCTTAATAATTCCAAATCTGACAACAGATTTCAAATTCCAGTAAAGGTGACAAAAGAAGGCGACAATGTCAGCCTCCACACAAAACGAAGTAAAAATACCCCATCACTTTGAACAATATACACAATCGAAAGTGCTGGTTAGGTCCATAAATGCCAGTTGTACAGAGGAACACTTTGCATGCCTATACTTAGAAATTGGCAGATGTAAGTTTAAGCATTGCTCTGTTGTTTCTAGGTCTTTTCTAAACCCAAACTGGACTGCTGACATGATGTTATTAGTAGAAATCCAATCTAGCAAATGGTTCAGGACAACCCTTTTGGTAAATGAATCGAAGAGGGAGATTGGCCAGTAACAGTTAGGATCACTCCGGCTACCCTTCTTAAACAAGAACCAAGAGTTAGGTATACCAACTTTAGCAGTGGAATTAAAAACATTTGTATGTAAATGGCCCGACTACTCCATGTTTTCCTTAAACAGATCCATTGAGACCTCATCAGGGCCAGGGGCCTTTTTAATCAAGCTTTTCTGAATAGCACTGAGAACCTCTTCCTCTGAGAATGTAATACTCAACAACAAGGGCACATCGACAATCCTTCATCATCACAGTCAACATTAGACTGGTAAATGTTACTGAAGTGGTTAACCCATAGCTCAGGCATAATATGGGTAGTTACCAAGTCAGCCCCCCCAGCCAGTGTGTTTCTGACTAACTTCCAAAAGCTTTAGGTGTCCCTGAGTTGACAAGTTAGTACCAAACTGTTGGACCTGGCCCATGTGGTAGGTTCATCCCCTGACTTTTTGCCTAATCCATCTTATTTTTTCTGACCTTTCACTGTTGGCTCTAGGACTCTGAGCTCTTGATCACTGCTGACCAGTGCTAAAGTGCAGGTGCTTTCTCATCTAAAGTTGGTATGATTGGCTTAATTGACATATTCAATTTACATATAAGACCCTTGTGCAGTGATATCTCAATACCCACAGCCTGTAAGTTAGATGCTACTAGTGGGCCTGCAAAGCTGCTTGCGCCACCCACTGAAGTAGCCTTTCAAACCTGTCTCAGGCTTGCTAGAGCAGGGCCTGGGTGTGCCGTTTTCTGCCACAGGGACCTGGCATCTGAATTTACTTGCCAGGCTCCGAACTCCTCTTTTACTACATGTAAGTCACTCCTAAGGTAGGCCCTAGCTAGCCCTATGGGCAGGGTGTCATGTATGTAGAAGGCAGGATATGTGCCAGGTTGTGTGGCCTGTCCTAATACTGACAAACAGCCTAACTTGGTGTCTGACTGTTGTGAGTGCTGCCTTCTAATAGGATTGCATTAGAAATGCACTGCTTTATATGTAGGGGGTATTGTCTGATTTTTTAGGGGTAGCATAGGCATGTGTGGTATGGTTGTAATGGTGATAAGAAATGCTGCTTACTGGTGTAGGTGTATTTTTTATTATTATTACAGAAATTCCACTTCTAGAACGTGAGCATTTCTCTGTGCTTATGACTCTGGTGTTTTGTAGCTTGACTCCAAACCACGTCTTGGCAGAGTGACAGTTGGGCTTTGTGCATACTTTTCAGACCGACCTGTACACAGGGAGGGGGGTGTGTGACAGAGGTGCATCTGCATAGTGAATAGTCTTCCTGGGCTGAGAGAAGGGAGAGGTGGGGCACACCTACATCTGTAAAGGCTGTGCCCTGGCCTCACACAATAGGGTTGTTTACCCCCAACTGATGTTTGTAGCCTGTGCTGGAGGAGCGAGGGGGCACTCCCAGAACCAGTTGTAACTGGTTGGAACCTCCTCTCCCCTTCCATTGTAAAACACTGTAAAAACTGAGTATAAATACAGGGGAGTTTTCCCCACAATTTGGATACTCTTTGAACTTACCTGGAACTGGACACAGACTGCTGGAGGGGCTCACAATGAACCGCAATGGGCTGCTGCTGTTGCGCTGACCTGTGACCTGCTGGTCACTAGGAGAGACTGCCATCTGCCTGCATCCCCCTTGCGCTGGCCTGCTGCTGAGCCCTACCTTCTGTGCTCCTTCTTCTGGGACACTTGTCCCCCGGGGCAGGGTGCCCCTGCAACCATCTACTTAGCGCCTCGTGAACGCTCTCCCTGGGCTAAGGCACTGGAGGAATGTGCCTGTCTAAAGCCTATAGTGCCTGGAGAGCGCTTTGTTGGTAGTATGTGGAGCGCCCTGAAAACGCTTCCGTGGTGTGCCCTTTTGAGCTTCAAAGCACTTTGTGAACTGTGTTGCCTCCAAAAAGATCACCGCCATGACCTGGGCTGTATTTAGTGCAGCGCTGGAGTCGTGCTGCTCTCTGTGCCCCTGGGGCACCACGGAAGAAAAAGAAAGGAGCGAGCGCACTCCTACTGTGCCCACAGGACAAGTTACGCTCTAAGGAGTGCCCCGGGGGCACAAGCAGGCACCCGCTTCGGTGCCTGCTCATTTCTGGAGCCGGTGTGTGCCTAGGAGGACTGGGAGAGGCTCGGGCACCATGTCGGGTGCAGGAGCCTGCTTAAGAGTGGGGTAGAGGCTGCCTTGGAGGCCCCCCACTCCACCAGGCCCCATTGTTTGTGGGTCACGCTGCGGATGGAGAGGAGGCCTCCTCGGAGGCTCCCCGTACCGCCAGGCCCCCAACGTGTGTTGAGCAACCGGTGTGGGGACGGAAGCCTCATTGGAGGCTCCACCTGGCCCCCACCGGTGGCCCCACTGATTGGTTCTTGGCTTTGGGCCCCCCTGGTTGGAGGGCCAGTTAAGACCCGGGGGGGCCCTTGGAGATCACAGGCCCCAGGAGGGGCCTGTTGCAAACTGGAAGGAGTGCGTGATGCCCCCAATAGTTTTCTCGACTTTTGCCCCCCTTGTGAGGGTCGATGGAGGCCCGGGGGCCTGCAGAGATCACGGGCCCCAGGAGAGGCCCATTATTACAGTGGAGGGGGTGGGTGGCTCCCCCCACCTTCATAAGTCATTTTGCTGACTTAGGCCACTCCTCGTGAGGGTTGGTTGAGGCCTAGGGGCCCCCCATCATTTGCAGGCCCCAGGATGGGCCCGTCATTAATACAGAGGGGGTGCTTGCCACCCCCCTCAACCCCAAAACTCTTGTGAGGCCCCCGTTTGGTGCAGAGGAGCGCCAGGGCCCCCATTTTTGTTTTCCTGGCACTGTAGGAGCCTCATCATGGAAACCAGGTATTGTTGTAAGACAATATATACAACATAAATTATTTTTTGAGACTTTATTGATTTATATGTTGCCTACCTGTTTGACGATGTTTCATATGTGTATACAAAAGTTCCTTTTATGGGCATAACATGCTAATGTGTTTTTCTGACTTTCCATACGTTTTATAATGTTCCTAATATGGGCGTTTATGATATTTCTATGACAAGTGCTTTGGTGTAATAACGTGTTTCTTGACTTCTGCTTATGTTGCAGACTACTAAGTAAGTTGTGTGTTATATGTGACTACTGCTAGTTTTGCAGAGTAACTAATGTGTAACGTTCTGACAACTGCTTAGGTGCATATCCTAGCAACCAGAAACCCCAACCCACATTGATACTTTTTTAGCGCTGCATCTGCATCATTTTTTGATGCAAAATCGGAGCAAACTTACAAAATACAACTGTATTTTGTAAGTTTGAGCCACTTTTGCGTCAAAAAATGACGCAAATGCGCCCCTAAAAAAGTATAAATATGGGTCCCCATTTCTAACACATACTGTCCCATCTTACATCTCGCAGCTCAGACTTTCTAATTTTCAGGACACACTAAACTCCCTTCTGAAGAGCCTAATTAGCCCCTTATCCCTAGGACTGGTAAGCAAAGCAATGTGCAGCTTGTCCCTAGCAGCTTTACTCACACTATCAAGCCACTACTTCTCTCTTCTCTCAGTATGGCGGAAGGGCTTACATAGCAGATTTCTTATGTAGTCAGTCAAGGTTTTAAAATTTACAAGGATGGTTAAGGGCTCCAAAGACACAGTCAAACAGTCCTGCACGAGGCAGATACGCTCCCTAATTAGATGGATCATAACTTTAGACAGGTTATCTGAGCGCTAAACTAGACGCAACCATTGGTTCTTCGTAACCAATGGCAAACTAGTACTATAAATACAGAACCTCTTAAGTCTAATGCTGAAAGAAAGGGCTATGAGATTGTGATGACCATATGGATCACACTTCAATCGATCACCAGGTGGCTCATGCTATTACATATAATGATATAATCAATTACTGAGCCACCCCTTTGCCCTGTACATTTTGGGGGGATTGGCCATAGCATGAACTGGAATAGCACTAACCAGGGTATCATACGGTTAAAAAGAGTATAAAGTACGCCCTCTGGTGTACATAATGGCACCACTCGCATTCTCATCTTCCTCCAAATCAAGCCAGAGGGATGGGGAGCCGGGGGTAACAAAGAACCTAACTTAGTATTGAAGTCACCTGACAGAATTAAATTAAAGGGACACAAGGAAGCTGCATGCTTGCCACTCAAATCATCAATGCAGGAAAACAAACTCTCCAAAATTATATTGTCCCTGCCAGAAAAATCTTAATTATGAAAATTAATCACGTAGGTGACAGTTCTACAAGCCCACCTTATCCGGACGGCTTGCATAAACACCTCCACCACAACTAAAAGGGTAATTCTACACCTAAGACTCAGCCTCAATCACACCACCAGACCCCTTTGTGTTCCCCCACCATCGAATAGAGAAGCAGGGAGACTCTAAGAGGTGTATCAGTTAAAGACATTATCCTCACGAGAACTTGTCTCCTGGAGCAAAATAATATCAAACCTTTTAATGAAACGCTACCTCCAGGCCAGCAAGCGTGGGACCAGCACCCACAATATTGCAACTAATAATTTTGAGCGGGGATCCTCACCAAGGTCATTAGTCTGTATATGTACCCCCTTCCCACTCTGATTGGGATGAGCATCAGGAAATCGACAGCTCGGGTCAGGGCACACACAGACTTTAAATGCGCCTGTTCGGAAGGGGAACCATAGCCCACCTTAGTGGTGGTGGGCAAACCTGGAGCATTTAATGAGGGCGCAACTGATTTAAAGAGGGGCTGTAAGCAAAATGCAGAGCAGCCATCTTACTCTCCCCACATATCAACTTTTGTTGGGGCAAAATAAAGTCCATAGTTATCGTCTAATCCGGCAAACACACCATACCGGTTCCCACAAAGGGTATAGCTCCTGTATCACAAACTAGGAGATGTCTCATAAGCAGTCCCCACCCTCAGGTGAGGGGCTGAATGCCTATAAAAATACCCCAATGGAAGAATCTTTATACGGCCAACATACTTCAAGCCTAGCCTGGCTTGAGACAGAATTTCTTTCGCCACATTAGGTCTACAAAAATGAATAATAACACAGTCACCCTGGGAGCTTCGTGACATTGGCCCAATACCCCCTACCCTTCACACAAAGATAAATTTCTCATGGAGATTACATAGGAAGCCAACATGTTTGCCAAGCCACTGTACTGTCTTGTTTTTAAGTTTCAGGAAATCCTCATGTGCTCCATCTGCAAGAAAAGACGTGTCAGCCAGGACCACCTCAAATGGCCAGCATGCTGTGGTAAATGTATCACAAGGAGGGGTGGGCAACATGAATTCAACCCCACTTCCACCTGCAGACTTCCAAGCCCTCGTATCAACAACTTCCGTTAAAACTTCTGCTGTTAGAGATGGTCAGGGTGGGAGGAAAAGAGTAGGGTCAAAAACTCTCATAGTGGACACGAAAGGTGAGGCCGACCCCTCCCCAATCCTACTCACCTCACCGATAATACTACTCATGCATGCATTAGGTGCATCAATTAACATTACCTGCAGGAGCAGGATGTAATCCATCAGGTTGTAATATATCAACTGCTAGAGAAATAAATGGCTCCTTTGAACAGCCACCCATCCAGTTTGCTACATGTAGCGGATAATAATGACTCAACAGCAGAGAGTTGCTTGAGTATAGGGCAAAGCTTTGCATCCAGTAAGTCACCCAACCACCCACAGTAACTATCCCAGAGGTCTCCAGGTGATACCACTGGCTCCGATGTATTCTCCATTGTCTCAGGGTGCGTTTTATTGAAGCGAGGACCAGTAGCCCTGGAGCGAGAACTCTTAGTACTACACACACCTTTATGCACAAGGCTGATGAGGCAATGGCGCATCAGAAGTTAGCCTTATCACACAGCCCTCCTATTGTCCTCCAGAAGGGCAGAAGAAGTCTGTACGAGTACACCCTGAGGGGGAAATCCTCAGGAGGAACCTGCCAAAAAGATTCTTGCTCAACATTCTCAGTACAACATTCAGATGGACAGGTAGCCAAGACTGGAAAGGAACTATCCCGCCCTTCCGAAGTCAAGGAAAGCTTGCGCTTAGCCATGTCAATTTCCTTAGTCATAACATCCACCGCCCTTACTAAAAAATTGTCAATGGTGGTGCGGGCTGAGATAGCTACATCAGTACCTTCCTTTCGCTTCCCCATTTAACAAAAAGTTAAACAAATCAAACAAGGAAAGTAACCCCCAACAGTACTTAAGAGCCTGCCAAAAACCTGATATGATGACACCAAATAGGGATGGTAGTTGGCAGGTCTGTGAGGTAAGGCTCAGCCAGGCCTCTTTTGATCGATGACGGGTGAAGACGAGCCTGGCCTTGGCCCGGTCATATGGACATATTTACGAGCCCCTGGTGCCCCATTAGCATCATTTTGTTATGGTAATGTGGCATTGAGGAGACATTTTTGTTGCGCCATATTTACAAAGTGGGGCAATGCAAGTGTTGTGACACTTGTTAACCCCTTGCCCCACATTATGCAAGCTCCAGGCATAATGTATGCAAGGGGGGTGTTTCCCAGTTAGGAGGCCCAGACACATGGTGCAGTAAAATCTACAAGATTTTACTGCACCATTTTTTGCATAATTTTTAATGCCTGTCCTAGTTCTGATACTATTGACCTAATGTGTGCCATGTTGGGACATATTGTAAATACAGCACACACATGGTGTCATAATGGGGGGGCGCAATATGGCACAAGAAAAGTGGTGCAAGATCTATGATGTACCACTTTGTTCATGCTTGATAGCATGAGAGAGCCTCTTCCTCCTCCCTCCTCAAGGGCCTGCTGAGGGGTGCAGTCCCACTCAAGCAGGCAGCAGGCAACACCGTTCAGGCACAGACAGGTCCGGCAGAGTCCAATGTGTCCCGCAGTTTGGGACAAACAAAGCACATATTCACTAAACAATGAAGGTGGTATCCCTGCCCTTCTCGGGCACCACATACCAAAACATGTGGGCCTTGGACCCAGACCCTGGTTTTTTTGAGGCACTTCTGGGCTGAAAGAGTATATATCTAATGAGTATCACCGCTCAGTCTTTGTTTCACCAAAAATGGTTTAGTACTGTTTTTATCACTGGTGCCCTGGTCCCACCCACTTGGGTTGGTTCCAGAGGTCTGCCCAGCTTCTTTTGATTCTCTGGGCCTGCTCTGTCCCAGTCCAGGTGCTGTGTAACAAGCTGATAAAAAATGCAGATTTCCTCCCCACCTCTTTCTTTCCCAGCAACTGGGTCAAGCACTGTTAATGGCTCTATTGTGTGGGGCAGTCTTTGATACTCCTGCCTTTGAGCAAAGTAATCAACTTGATCCAGTAGGGGTGCAATGGCATAGAATCTCAATATGAGCTGAGTCAGGGAAATATGACATTTCTGAAAGTTCCTTACGGAACATAGATATGAGGTTAAGGACTGTAAATTTAGACATGACATTCATGTTTTTTTTTGCAGTTTTATATAGCATAAACTCCACCCAAAGCTATTGGAGTGCTTTACATAAGCACCAGTTACATTACCCAAGGACACACTCATTTTTTAGGCAAGGGCGATTGAGTGATTTGACCAGAATCGTAGGATCCTGAGCTGATGCTGAGGCCCAAACCTAGTTCTCCAGTTCCAAAGTAAGCAGCTCTGGCTGTAAAATCACATTCTCTCCTAAATTAAATTCAGCAGTTCTAACTTAGCTGTGCTTGAAGGTCTCACCAAGGTGGGTCTGGGTTGGGATCTGTAGCTCTCACTTTGAGGAGACTCTGTAACATTGCCTTCAGCTAAGCAGGTTTATGTTGGCTAGATCTCACTTTTTCTAAGGTCTTGCATTGCATACATAAATATTAGACAAACAAATGCAAATAAAGCATTAAGGGGGTCATTACAACCCTGGCGGACGGTGTTAAAGCGACAGTAATACCGCAAACAGGCCGGCGGGAAAAAATGTGAATTATGACCGTGGCGGAAACCGCCAACATAGACAGCCACTTTAACACTCCGACCGCCACGGCGGTACAGACAAGCAGCGCAGCGGTCACCGCCAACAGACAGGCGGAAGACAAAGTACCGCCCACAGTATTACAACAGGCCAATCTGCCACCTTTTCCGGGGCGGATTCACCGTGGATAAAAACACGGCGGAAACAGCCATTTCAATGGGAAAACGCTCACCTTAACACACTCCACGAGGAAGGAGGGCACCATGGAGCCGGAACTCCAAATACTCCCTGCAATAGTGTTCCTGCTCCTCTACAAACATCAGCAACGCCGGCGCCGAAGACAACGGTGAGTACTGCACCTACGACATAGGGGAGGGGGGAGGCAAAAGTCACAGACATACACACGCAACACCCCCACCCCGACCCTCGCACACTACAACACACACACCAATGCATTTCCAAACATCACAGTAACAACCCCCGACCCCCCCGGAAGAATGCAAAGACAAAAGGAAATGAGTGCAACCATTGTAATGTATCAAAATACAGTAAGCTAATATATACAGAAATATATACACAGTCCAAAAATATACATCACGATCAGTAGTGCAGGTATGCACCATTCAATGTCCGTGGACCACTGGGCCCAAAATGCATGGGCGAGGCCCACACAAGATACCTGTCCAGAAACGGAGAGAAGACTGCAGGGGCATCAGATAGAAATACAACAGGCACCTCAGGGGGAAGGGAAGGGGGGGGCACCTCAGCCAGATGACAGCACCACGCCAGATCCACGACGGGGCTCCATGCCCATTGATGTATCCTGGGGAGTGTAAAGCCACAGTCTCTCTAGTCTCTACAGTGGGTGGTTTGCCCACTGTTACATCCTGGGGAGTGCAAAGCCACAGTCTCTCAAGTCTCTACAGTGGGTGGTTTGCCCACTGTTACATCCTGGGGAGTGCAAAGCCACAGTCTCTCAAGTCTCTACAGTGGGTGGGTTGCCCACTGTACCATCCTGGGGAGTGCAAAGCCACAGTCTCTCAAGTCTCTACAGTGGGTGGTTTGCCCACTGTTACATCCTGGGGAGTGCAAAGCAACAGTCTGTCAAGTGGATAACAGTCTCCACTGGTTCTGGAGGGGGACTGGTGCCCAGAGTGCTTCATCCTGTGCAGGACAGACAGAGTGAATGCAGGTCTCCACTGGTTCTGGAGGGGGACTGGTGCCCAGAGTGCTTAATCCTGTGCAGGACAGACGGAGTGGATGCAGGTCTCCACTGGTTCTGGAGGGGGACTGGTGCCCAGAGTGCTTCATCCTGTGCAGGAAAGAGGGAGTGGATGCAGGTCTCCACTGGTTCTGGAGGGGGACCGGTGCCCAGAGTGCTTCATCCTGTTAAGGACTCAGGTAGTGGATGCTGTTCTCCACTGGTTCTGGAGGGGGACTGGTGCCCAGAGTGCATCACTCTCCCCTTGACAGTCCCAGTTCTGTCACTGCCCCTGCCGCACATGGGCTAGCGATGCTTGTGTTGGCGGTGCTTGCCCTGTTCAGCGGTGCTTGCCATGGCGGTCTTTGCCCTGTTCAGCAGTGCTTGACTTTGCTGTCTCTGACCTGTTCAGTGGTGCTTGCCATGGCGGTCTTTGCCCTGTTCAGCGGTGCTTGACTTTGCTGTCTCTGACCTGGTCAGCGGTGCTTGCCCTGTTCAGCGGTGCTTGCCATGGCGGTCTTAACCCTGTTCAGCGGTGCTTGACTTTGCTGTCTCAGACCTGGGCAGCGGTGTGTGTCATGGCGGTCATTCATTGCCAAGCGGGGCTGTGGCTGCCGGGGCCCTCCTGGGCACTGACTCTGGCGGTGGTCTCCTGAACAGTGACTATTGTGCTGCCCTCCTGGGCACTGACTCTGGTGGTGGTCTCCTGAACAGTGACAATTGTGCTGCCCTCCTGGGCACTGACTCTGGCGGTGGTCTCCTGACCGCCAGTGACGATTGTGCTGCCGATTGTGCTGCCCTCCTGGGCACTGACTCTGGTCTCCTGACCACCAGTGACGATTGTGCTGCCCTCCTGGGCACTGACTCTGGCGGTGGTCTCCGGACCACCAGTGACGATTGTGCTGCTGATTGTGCTGCCCTCCTGGGCACTGACTCTGGCGGTGGTCTCCTGACCACCAGTGACGATTGTGCTGCCCTCCTGGGCACTGACTCTAGCGGTGGTCTCCTGACCAGTGACGATGGGGCTGGCGGTGGCGTCCTGGGCAGCGGGGATGATGGCGGCCTTCTCCGCCGTGCTGCTCTTCCCAGACTTTGTGATTTCTTCTGCCCCTTCCCCACCTTGGGAGGAGTCACAGCTGACTCGACACTCCCCCCGGGACCCTTGTGAGCGGCTTTGCCTGCAGGAGTCTTGACCCTCTCCCGTCGGGCACTGTCCAACTTCTGGTGCTTCACAGGGGGGGGGACTGGCTGTGCTTTGGCTCCTTGTCACACTGGCTGCCCTGGTGCCCGGTGCACTCCACATACCTCTAACAGGCACCACTGGTACCGGACATTTATTGGCTGAGGTTCTACTATGGGACCTATGAATTGGAGGGGGGGGTGGTGGGAAAGAGGTCAACGTTGCTCAGGAAAAGTTTCTGACGAACACTGGGATGGGCAGCTGGAGGGGGTCTGGGAGTGGAGGAAGAGGAGGTGGTTGTAGGAGGTGTAACTTTTGATGATTTGGGTGCAGGTGCATGTTCTGGAGGCTGTCATGAGGTGGATGGATGTTGGGTGTGTGTGTGCCCGCGTTTGTGTACTTTGGGAGGGGGCATCACAGACACACTGGGAGAGGACACAGGGGACGTGTAAATGGTAGTGGGGGTGGTGAGTGCAGGTGAGCGTGGTGTGGTGCTGGGTGTTCTGGTGCGAGTCCTAGTGGCTGTAGTGGTAGTGCATGCAGGTGAGAGTGTAGACGACACTGGGAGGGAGGAGGGAGATGACGAGGAGGGGGACACATTGGAGGCAGTGGATGTTGCTGTGTCTGTATGTGGGTGATGCTTGTGTGAGCGCCTGTGGGATGTGTGGTGCCTATGTTTGCCTGAGCTGCCCTTGTGTGTTGAGGTGTGTGCAGGCTGGTCTGTAGGTGTGCTTGGGATAGGCTGTGGTACAGGGGATTGGGTCTGGGTGGAGGAAGTTGGAGGGGGGAGGCTAGACACAGGGACAATGGCTGCCATCAGTGCTGAGGCCAGAGATTGCAGGGTTCGATGATGGGCAGCCTGACCAGAATGAATGCCCTCCAGGAATGCATTAGTGTGTTGCAACTCCCTTTCCACACCCTGGATGGCATTCACAATGGTGGCCTGCCCAACAGTGAGTGACCTGAGGAGGTCAATGGCCTCCTCATTGAGGGCAGCAGGGGTGACAGGGGCAGGGGCTGAGGTGCCTGGGGCGAAGGTGATGCCCACCCTCCTGGGTGGGTGGGCACGGGGCGAAGGCTGAGGGGCTGCTGGGAGGGCGGTGCTGGTAGGGGGGGTGGCGGTTGTACCTGTAGAAGTGAGGGGCACAGATGGAGCCGCCACCACAAGGGAGCTCCCATCGGAGGATGAGTTCGTGTCGCTGGTTGCTGATCCGGTGACCGCTGTGAAGCTCCCCTCGCCTTCCGTCCCACTGGTGTATTCGGAGTCCGTGGTGTGGCCCTCCATGGCCATGTGGGATGCATCCCCCTGGTGCTCCGGTGCCACTGTACCTCCGCCTGATGATGCTGATGCACAAAAGAACGGGGAGAGTACAAAAAGGGGTTGGGAAACAGAAGAAAGACAGGTTGAGTGCATGGCTTACCGATACCGTTGGCGGACAATACAGACACAGCAGCCCCCTGCACTACACCGCGCTCTTGGGCTCTACAGATGCAGTTCCTGGGATATGGCCTACATGGCTATGGTGGACATCTGCACACATAGATGACACAGGGGCATGTATACCTGTACTTGGCACTCTACAGAGGTGGGGTGGAGTGGCACATGGCCTGCATTACGGAAGGGCCTAGCCCACGTAACTCGCCCTGGCCTAGGGGAACCCACAGCCCTCCTCCCCCACCCAGACACCTTCACTGCGCGCAAAGTCCGCAGAATGAGAGTGTACTCACCCCCTTGTGTCTGCTGTGATGCCCTCATGCGCCCATCCAACTCCGGGTAGGCCACCGCCAGGATCCGGAACATCAGGGGGGTCATGGTGCCACGGGCACCCCTCCCACGTTGGGAGGCCATCCCCCGCTGAGCCTCCGCCTTCTTCTTGCTCCAGCGGCGAATGTCCTCCCATCTTTTACGGCAGTGGGTGCTCCGTCTCTGGTGGACCCCCAGGGTCCGGACGTCCTTGCCGATGGCACGCCAAATATCCTTCTTCTGGTGGGCGCTGACCTACATGACATGTACAGGGGAAGAAGAGAAGTCATTAACAACTGCACCCTCGAAGTGAGTGGCCCACATCCCTGCCCTTGCCATGTGGCACATGCATTCACACTCCTTCATGCTCGCAGAACTCAGCCCCCTTCCTTCTTACATCCATCCCTCTCCACACAGGCATAGCCCATACAACTTGCACCCTATGTACTCACCTGTTTGTCTGGAGGACCGTAGAGTAGCGTGTACTGGGGGAGGACCCCGTCCTCGAGCTTCTCCAACTCCTGTGCAGTGAAGGCAGGGGCCCTTTCCCCAGACACACGAGCCATTGTCTCTTCCAGACCGAGGTCACAGCAGCACTTGCAGTGTAGGTCCTCTCCTGTCGAAGATCAGGTATCGAGTGATTGAACAGATAGAAAATGGCGGTCACGTCCGCGGCGGTGACGTCCGCGGCGGTGCGTATCATCACCGCCTGCGCACTGCGTCATTGGCTCCTGGGACCCATAGGGTCCAATGTTAACCAATGCAACACCAGCGCAGTTACCTCACATCCCATTGACCCACTTTAGAGGTCAGGCCGCCGCCATTTCAGGGGCCCACTTGGCTTCATTTTCAACTGCGTCACACATACCTAGGCCTGGACTCAACACATATACAGACAACTTTTTGGAGTTTGTTTTGTGTTCTGTGTAGATGTGGGTACATACCTCTGAATTGCTTGATTCTGTGGTCGCTGCTGTCCTTCCTAGGCACCGTCAGCTGGGACATGTGTGGAGATGGCGGAATCCTCCGGTGTACCGACCGCTGGTGGACCTGTTGACAATGGAGGAGCGACATTTAATCATCACCTACAGGTTTGACCGTGCCACAATCCAGGAACTGTGTGCCCAGTTGGAGCCTGACCTGATGTCAGCAATCCGCCATCCCACAGGAATCCCCCCTCAAGTGCAGGTGCTATCAGTGCTCCATTTCCTAGCAAGTGGGTCATTTCAAACAACAGTAGCCATGGCATCAGGGATGTCCCAGCCTATGTTTTCCAACGTGTTCTCCAGAGTGTTGTCTGCCCTGCTGAAACACATGAGGAGCTACATCGTTTTCCCTCAGGTGGAGGATTTGGCTACAGTTAAAGGTGACTTCTATGCCCTGGGACATATCCCTAACATCATAGGTGCCATTGATGGGACCGATGTAGCTCTGGTCCCCCCCCACAGGAGTGAACAGGTGTACAGGAACCGGAAGAGTTATCATTCGATGAATGTACAGATGGTATGTTTGGCAGACCAGTACATCTCGCAGGTAAATGCTATGTTCCCTGGCTCAGTGCATGACGCCTACATCCTGCGGAATAGCAGCATCCCTTATGTGATGGGTCAACTCCAGAGGCATCGGGTGTGGCTATTAGGGGACTCTGGTTACCTCAACCTGTCATGGCTATTGACCCCAGTGAGGAATCCCAGGACCAGGGCAGAGGAACGCTACAATGAGGCCCATGGGCAGACTAGGAGGGTGATCGAACGCACCTTTGGCCTCCTGAAGGCCAGGTTCAGGTGCCTCCATATGACAGGTGGTTCACTATTCTACTCACCAAGGAAGGTGTGCCAGATCATCATCGCCTGCTCTATGCTTCACAATTTTGCTTTGCGACGCCAGGTGCCTTTTCTGCAGGAGGATGGTCCAGGTGACAGTGTAGTGCCAGCTGTGGAGCCTGTGGACAGTGATGAAGAGGAAGCAGAGGAAGAAGACATTGACAACAGGGATTCAGTCATACAGCAATATTTCCAGTGACACACAGGTGAGAACACTTTCTTTACTAATACATTTGCTTTCACACTTCTACCTCTATCCTGTCTGTCAAATTCAAGCAGTATTTGGTAACTGAGTTGTACATTTCCATTACGGTTTCACAGGTGTGGTTACCAACATGTGTCATCTGCTTGCATCCTTCATGGACTTGTGATGTGTGACATAGGTATGTTGACATTACTATTGAGAACGGATTTTGTCATTGTCATAGCTAATACACTTTTTCAAAATCACAGACTGACTCCAGATTGTTTTGTGCTTCAAGGGTGTTTATTGAAGTGCTAATTATTGGAGGGGGTGGTAAAATGGTGATGGGTGATGGTGGAGGAATGTCCATGTCAGAGTCCAGTCTATTAGTCTCACAGGTGCACTGCCCATACGGACATAAGAAGTGGAGCTGGGGCCGTTCCAATATGGACAGGGTTACAAAGTGGGACAGTGGGATGACAATCAGGGTGGTCTCATTTTTTGGCGGGGGTCTTGCCATCGTGCTCTGTCCTGTTCCTGGATCTCAGGGACCGCTTGCAGGGTGGTTCTCCATCTGCAGGGGGTGGGGTGCTGGTGTGGTGGTCCTGTGGCGGGGCGTCCTGTCCACTAGCGCCGGCGGAGGTGGTGGGCAGTTCATCGTCCATGCTAGTGTCAGGGGCCCCTTGTAGTGCCACGGTGTCCCTCATGGTGTTCTGTATGTCCTTCAGCACCCCTACGATGGTGCCCAGGGCGGAGCTGATGGTTCTGAGTTCCTCCCTGAACCCCAAATACTGTTCCTCCTGCATGCGCTGGGTCTCCTGAAACTTGGCCAGGACCGTAGCCATCGTCCCCTGGGAGTGGTGGTATGCTCCCATGATGGAGGAGAGGGTCTCGTGGAGAGTGGGTTCCCTTGGTCTGTCCGCCCCCTGTCGCACAGCAGCCCTCCCAGTTCCCCTGTGTTCCTGTACCTCTGTCCCCTGGACCGTGTGCCCACTGCCACTGCCCCCAGGTCCCTGTTGTTGTTAGGGTGGTGGGTTATCCTGGGATCCCTGCAGTGGTGGACACACAGCTGATTGACGTGTCCTGGGGACGGAGGTATGGGCCCGCTGGGTGGGTGCTGTACTGGTGTTTCCAGAGGGTGGAAGGTCAGTGTTGGGCTGTGCCTGTGCGAGGGGAACCGACTGTCCCGAGGCCCACGATGGTCCGGGCTGGTCATCTGGATCCAGTTGGCCAGAGCTGCTATCATCACTGTGGGCCTCTGCTGTGGGTGGGGTAGAGATGTCTGGACCCTCCTGTCTGGTGACGTTAGGTTGTGGTCCTGCAGGGGTATGAAAGCATGATTATTGCATGTGTGTGTGTCATGGTGTGCAATGGGTGGGTGAGCGTGTACCCCAGTGCTAGCATTCCTGTGTGGGGGCTTGTGTGATGATGGTTAGGGGTTGTTATGGGTATGTGCAGTGGGCATGCTTTAGTGATGGGTGTCCATGCTTTGTTATGTCATGTAGGGCTTGGTGTTGGGATGTGTGATTTGTGTTATTAGTACATTAGTCAGGAGTTGGAGTGATGGGGAGGGGGTGAGGGTGGAGGTGTGTGATAGCATGCAGGTAGGGTGGGGGATATGATAGTTAAGATTTGACTTACCAGTGTCCATTCCTCCACCGACTCCTCCGAGGCCCTCAGGATGCATAATGGTCAAGACCTGCTCCTCCCATGTTGCTAGTTGTGGGGGAGGAGGTGGGGGTCCTCCGCCAGTCCTCTGAACCGCCAGGTGGTGTCTTGAGACCACGGAACACACCTTCCCCCGTAGGTCGTTCCACCTCTTCCTGATGTCCTCCCGATTTCTTGGGTGCTGTCCCACTGCGTTGACCCTGTCCACGATTCTTCGCCATAGCTCCATCTTCCTAGCTATAGAGGTGTGCTGCACCTGTGATCCAAATAGCTGTGGCTCTACCCGTACGATTTCCTCCACCATGACCCTGAGCTCCTCTTCCGAAAACCTGGGGTGTCTTTGGCGTGCCATTTGTTGGTGTAGGTGATGTGGAGGGTGGTGTATGTGGTGATGAGTGTGGTGATGTGTAGTGGTGTGGGGTGTTCTGTGTGTGGATGTTGTGTGGGTGATGGTGTTGTGTGCCTGTGGATGCTAGTATTGTTGATGGTGGTGTCTCTCTCTGGCCTTCTCTCAGTAATTGTGGCCGTAGGGGTTTGTGGGTGATGTGGGTGTGTGTTTTATATTGTGTTGGGTGTATGGGAGTGGTGTTTGTATGTGTATCAGGTGTGTGTATTTTGAATTGTCCAATGTGGCGGTGTTTTGGAGATGTGTGTGTATTTTGAGCGCAGCGGTATGTACCGCCAACGGAATACCGCGGTTGAAAGACCGCCGCGTGGATTCGTGGGTCGTAATAGCATGGGCGTGTTTCTGTTGGCGTGACGGTGGAGGATTTGTTTTCGCCAGTTTATCACTGACCTTTGGTGTGGCGGACTTGTGTGGGTATCTCAATTTCAGCGGATTCCGTGATGTGTGTCATAATAGCTGTGGCGGAATTCCGCGGCCGCGGCGGTGTATTGGTGGTCTTCTGCACGGCGGTAAGTGGCTTTTACCGCCGATGTTGTAATGACCCCCTAAGTTGGATATGAAGATGCCAAGCTCGTTGAGACTAGAATGTCCAAAACAAAGCTTTTTAAAACAATAGAGAACACCTGTAGACAGCCACAGAGTGGTGAGATGCAATGGACCTAAGGTAAGGGTGGATGTTGTCTCGGAGAAGCCCAGGAAGCTGCCGCCATGTCTGAGAAATAACCGTGGACAGACTGGGTCCTTCAAAGCAGTGGTGCCCCTCTCCATTCATGGGCCAGAAAGCAGCTCTCACTTGCAGAGGTGGGCTTAAGAAGATTCAATTTGAGCTGGGCCGTTCCCGATGGGATATTTGTACAGTACAGTTCACAACAAGCTCACTCTCAAGACTAATATTGGCATCAAGAAGGCAACCAGAAGCTCAGACTAATAAAGGCCATACGTGACAGCCGGAATCAGTAGACAGGTGAAGACCTTGCAATCCCTGAAAACAACAGCCATGAAGGTTGGGAATTCTTTGACTACACAAGGAAAGGTCTGGAAGGCATCGCTTTTGCTAAAAAGAGGCTACTCTCCCCTTCACTTTTTGTTCACTTACAAAAAGAGTAGATCCACAAAACTGTTAGGATGCAAAGTTTAGCTGTTTAGACAACAGGGGAAGAAAATTCACAAATTATCTGGTTCATCTGAACAAAAGTCTAAAATCCTCTGTTTTGATCCTCAAGCCATTCCTCACACATAAATAACAATCAAATTGGAAAGCTTGGTTTTTAAGGCTTTTGAAGCTTAGATACCAAGGGGCAGATTTATGAAAAGTGGCGCTATGCTCACTTTTCCTGTTCCCTTTGTACACCCCTAAGCCACCATGTTACTACAGTATTTAACATACAGCGCACTTTGGCATAGTTAGGGTGACTAGTGTCATTCCTTTTATGCTAGTCTGGTACTTTGCAGGATTAGCGTAAAAAATGATGACGCTAATCCTGCAAAGCACCCAAATCAATGGGAGCCTCTTTTTAACACCTGCACTTAGCAGGCGTTAAAAAATGCAAATAAAAATGGCACAAAAGAATCTCAAAGATTCCTTTGTGCTATTTTTACGGCCCTCCAAGTGCCAGAACTCCCCTTGCATACATTATGCCTGGTGCAGGCATAATGTGGCACACGGGTTAACAAAGTTGCACCATGCAAGCATTTCCCAACTTTGTAAATATGCTGTGGCATTTTTCACCTTCCCACGCCACATTTGCGTAACAAAATTATGCTAATGTGTTGTTGGAAAGGTGCAAGGCCAGCATAAATCTAGCCCCTAATGTCCAAAGTCCTCAATACCATGCTGAGGATGAAATCTAAGGGGCAGATTTATGAAAAGTAGAGCTGTACTCACTTTTCTTGAGCCCTTTTGCGCCCCCTAACTCCACCAATAGCCCCATATTTAAAATATGGCACACCATGGCGGTATTTAGGGTGACTAGCGTCATCATTTGTTATGCTAGTCTGGCGCCCTGCAGGATTAGCGTAAATAATTAGTATACCAATCCTGCAAAGCACCCAGAGGCCCATTGTAATGAATGGGAGCCTCTTTTGAACCCTTGCACTTATCGAAAATGACGATAAAAATGGTGCAAAGGAATCTCATAGATTCCTTTGTGACATTTTTACAGCTCCCCTCACGGGGGGATGCTCCCGTTGCATACAATATGCCTGGCGCAGGCATAATGTGAATCAAGGGGTTACAAAGTGGTGCAATGCAAGCATTGCACCACTTGTAAATGAGGGGACATATTTATACTCTGTGTGCACCGTGTGTGCATCATTTGTTTTACGTAAAAATGGTGCAAACTTAACTCCATATTTATATATTGACGCTAGACCTGTCTGCCACATAGGCCCAGAGCATTGTAAGCTTCCAGAGCTCTCTGTCACCCCAACTCCCAGCGCCGCTCGATCAACAACAAGGCCAGTCACTTTGACCATTGAGATCCAGAGTGCTGTTGTGTCTCCCAAGCACATGCTGCTGCCTCCAGCATGGCTGCACCTGCGCAGCCTCTGTGGGCTCCTCTGGTGCTGGGACTCCAGCTTGTAAAGGAGACCGCTGGGTAGCAAAGTCAAGGGAATCACTCCTCCATAGCTATGCAGGTTCACAGCATGCTTGTGCCTGTATTTTAGTGGCAAAGGGAAACCTCCAGGGCTCCCCGGCAAAGGGTCAATAAGTCATACTGGCAACCCAGCAGGGCCACCTATGCCTGGAGTGCCTCAGTCCACGCCCTGCTCTTTTTTTTTTTGCCGCCGAGGCAGGCCGTGAGTTAGGCCCGAGTAGGATCCCAGTCACGATTTAGGCTCCAAAGTCTGTTTTTTTTTCCATCAGTTCTAGTGCAGCAGGGTCCATGCATGGGCCATCAACAGTTGTGGCTGAGTTTTTGCGATTTCCACACCAGGATTATGAAGGATTGAGAAGGAGCTGGGGGAGCTAATCTAGGCTGCAGCCATCTTTGAGCCTGGAAAGCTCTGCCCCTACATAGCACCCTATTGTTCACCCCTAGATTGATACATTGCTGGACGCCTAAGTGGAATGAAAATGTACCATAATGCAGATTTTGCCTATAGGGTGTAATGCAGTGTACGCAGCACAGACCTTCAGTAAGCACTACAGGCCTACACTATGAATGTCCACTCACATTATAAGGCCAATCCTTGAAGAGTCTCTTCTGTGACAGCTTACCTGTCTGTTGATACTGTCCTGCACAAGACGGTAGTCTTACATGTGCACCCCGCATGCTGCCATGTCTTAAAAGGCAGACATGGGTGGTTAGCACTCAGTCCATTTACCGTGAATTTACCATGAGTCAGACTTAGAGATGAGACTCACTCACAGTAAAATTTCAACCGAAAGATAATCATATGTGAAAAATCTAGGGGGAGTCAGTGAGCGGAACCTGTCTGCTATAGACTTAATTAATGCAAAATGCAACTTAGAAACAAAATATTTAACAAGTTAGTGAGGCTGACTGTTAGCCAGTTTTGCAGCTGCTGTTTTTTTCTTGCACACCAAGGACCGTATTTATACTTTTTTAGTGCCGCATTTGCGTCATTTCTTGACGCAATAGAGTCACAAACTTACAAAATACAATTGTTATTTGTAAGTTTGAGCTGCTTTTGCGTCACAAAGTGACGCAAAAGCAGCATTAAAAAAGTATAAATATGGGCCCAAATGAGAACAAAGCTGCCTCTTGCAGTACAATTATTCTGAATGAACCGTGAGCTACGATTCACGCTAAACTGAACCTCCAAAAATAAACAGTTAAATCTATTTTCTTTGTGTCACATCGAAGCAGCAACCGATCCAGCAAGCAGGAAGCTCATTGTTACAAGCACAGAGAGACCTCATGAACAGTTCTCCTGAAGAATACATTGAATTTGGCGAATTTCCTCTACATTGTAGTGTCCTGCTGGACACGTTCTAGTGTTTGGCCAGCCTCTCTGCTGAGGACTGGCCTCCCACATACACCCCACACCCACCCAACACAGGCGTCACCGGTCAGGTGACCCTGGCAATAAAAAGGACCGGGCACACGTGCCCAGGGCCAGTTCCACCTACTAATCAACCGTGTCCGTGTCGTCCATTCCAGTAGCATGGGGGACTAGGGCCCCAACACTACATACATTGGTGCGCAGCAAAAACAGAGACCCATCGCGCAACCAGGATTGCAATTACTTCGTATATGGGCAAATCGCAGAAGTGTACAGAGGCGAAAGTAAAAAAAGAAAGCAGGTTTACGTAAATGTTTAATAATAAGACGTAGCAAATGAGCGAGAAAGCAGTATAACGCTAAATAACGTATAATATTGAACACAAGACTATGCTTTTATTTTAGTTCGCGTTAAACGTCGTTATGACCAACAAATAGTTTTTATTAACATGGTTTCTGTGATGTGTATTTTTCCTGCGTTCTTTCAGGCAAAAATGGATAGACCTGTGTATAGTAGGCAAGCATAATCTTTTTGCAAGTAATAAGCATATTTTCAATTGTTCTTTAATGGCTTATTAGGTCAGTTTAGTGTCTAGTTTGTAAACAACAATATTAAGTATAGGGATCCACTCTCAATGTCACACTGCTTATTTTTGATTTATGTATTTTTTATCCTCCACCATACACTTTCTGTCTTTTTATGTCATGCTTGCAGATTATGATTCCTACATTCTCTCATCGTCACTGTTTTCCTATCCTTCTGATCCTCCTTTATCACTTTGCTGCCTTTCTGAAGAAATGCCTGCGCCTACCACCTACAAACCCCAGATCAAATTAAGCTCTGGGTTAGGCGCATGGAAGACAATTTAATGTGCCCTAATTTAGAGTACCTACTTGCTTATGCAGTTACTTTGGATTTGTTAACTACAAGCACATATGCATCATTTGAAAAATGCAAGCCACGAGGGCTATACACTCTATGGCTTACATGATTCTAACTGAACTTTATCTCTGCATTGTGACTTGTTGCTGTATGTGTACGAGTTCATCATAACATTGCTATCAGCATTTACTGCCATCATTTGTTAAGTAAATTCAAATGTAGGGATTTAATCCACTTTCATAAAGTGACTATTGAGCATTGTAGCCCTCTGCAAAGGGCAGTAATGGTTGCTGAAGGCCCAAACTAAAGTCACAGGATGAGGGCCTTTAATGGCCATTATAGCCCGAGGCAGAAGGGCTATATATTAGAACATTCCGCCCACTGGGGTTAGAATGTTATACATTAAAAAGGGAAAAATAGAAAGACAAACATCATAATATTAGAGCAAAATGCCTGTACCTTCCATTATCGATCCACAGCCACTGATAGTTGTGATATATTGAAAATACGCTAAAGTTGAACGCACATTTAGTTGAGATTTTAGTTCTGCCCCTCATGTCACAGAAGTCATCTATATGTGACAGTTTATGTATTATGTTAACTGAAGTACTGATAGTTTTATTGTAGAAGATGTGCAAAGTGATTTTAAATGTGTATTCGATTAAATTGTAGAGTTCAACATAGGTGATAATTGAATTAAATTAAATGTTTGGATGATTAAACTGATATTATGACATAATTTAGACTCTAGACTTACAGAATGTATTACAACAATATTACATTTTTAATGACTAAGGTTTGAAATACATGTGCAAAAGTAGAGAAATACAGTTCTGTGTTATACTGACTGAAAAGTACTAAAATGGTCTTTTTGTTAAAAGTAACTGTGATATGAATATTAATGAGGAATTATTTTAATTGAATTTATAAGATGCATATTAAAACTTTGTTTATAGGAACTTATTAATCAATTGTATTGTTTTAACTCATTTGTGTTAGCCTAAGTGATGGCTGTTTGGCCTGTGTTTTGTAACTGTGCAGAGAATGATGATTCATTTTTATAAAATGAACTTTCTCTCAAACTTTGTTCTCATGAGACGACCAGCTTTGGTAATAGACCCCTACGGATTTAGACGTGGAGAGAGGTTAAGCAATTTCCTTAAATATACAACATACTGAACTTGACTGACATTATATACAATTGTTTCAAACTCGTGCTGAGCTACATGGATGGATGATGTTCCCATGACAGACCTGGGAAGATGTGTTGATGTATCAACTTGGAGTCATGTGATTGATTTTGTGTTGGATAACATCCCTTCAACGTATTGTGGACTATCTCTCAAAGACAATCAAATTGTCATATGAACTTTAATATGTCCAAGACCATATGGATTTTGATCAGAAGATCATCAGATTCCTACTCAGAATCTGGACAGATGCTTTGCTAATGGGGAACCCCATGTGCTGTGTCCCCTAGTGAGGTATCTTTCTCTCTGTTTTTTGTCCCTCTGAGATGCCCTACTGAGACTCAGATATTTTCTTCCTAGCCCTTCAGAAGACTCTTGATCAAGTTTCTGAAATGCTGATGCTTTCCCTTTTTACCTATCTTTTGCCCACCTTATTTAGTAATTTATTGCTTGAGATTACCTTTTTCCAAATTCTTTTTGTCCTTTTTGTTCTTTTTGTATTTGGCCCACATGTGTTCCACCCCACACATGTATTTCCCTGATTTGGCTAATTGAAGGGTTTCCCGGTGTCCAGCTACATTTTCACTCAGCTGATTTGAAACTGACTTGCTGATTGTGAAACCTGAGCAACGCCTAATTTCTGTTTCTCAAATAATCCTGTGAATGTTTTTACTCTTCTTAATGAATGCTTAGTTTTATTAACGTTATCTTGCCTGAACTTATTTTGTCACCTTGGGCAACCCCTGGTGATTCTGTACCTTTATAATTTTGTCTTGAGAGTTGTCTACAGGGCTTTGAGCTTAAGTTTTTAGAACATCCTTTAACTTCATTTTTGACTGAATTTTTCCTTGTATGGCAACATTGGCCATACTGTGAAACTTAAGTGGGTTTGTATTTAAATTGGGTTAATGGTTCTACCACATCCTTTGCAAGATCCAAAGCTTCATCGACCTGAGGTTGAGTGCTGATTCCTGCTGAGGATATGAATGCTCCAGCAGATCTGATAGCAGGGGAATGGTTCAGTCATACAAAGAGGGAGAAACATTCAAGTGTAGTGTTAGGGTATTAAGGAGCAATCTCATGTGATTGCCCAGTTCAAAACTTGTTCACCTTGAATTCTGATCCATGGTTCGTTCTGAAGACTATTGAAGTTCCAGTATTGTGCCTACAAGTGACAGATGTGTGAGTCTTAATAAGGATTTGTACTTGCATGGCTTTTTGGCCTGAAGTTTGAGGAAATGTGTGATGTAGTGAAGTTTTTTGGGGAGTCTTTGTACTCAAAGTGACCTAAGATCCTGGGATAATGCCCAAGTGTAGAAGACACTTGGTTGATATATTGTCTGCAGTGAGGTACTTGTCATAAGATGTCCTTGACAATGCCAGTAGTGTTCCTTGAGTGAGTGCGAGTTATTACTTGGTATTAAATGAATCCTGAGTTCACATGGAGGAGCTTTCTCAACCGGATTGAGAATTGCAGGTCACGTTTCACTCATTGTGTAATTGTGAAAGCTACAGCTGGAAAGTGTATCTCCATACAGCTTTGAAGTTTTTGAGTGCCTACCCTTTACTGTGCCAACAGGTTGTTGTTCTTTGCTCAAAATGTTTTGCATTAGATGTATGTATGAGCGATTGGGTGAGAGACAATTGTGAAGTGACTGCAGTGCTGAAAGAAGTGAGTGTGACGTTATTTTGTGCTACACTGGTACAGATTGGTTGGTATGAAGTCGCGCTGGTATTGGCGGACAGTGCTACGTTGCTATTGGTTGAGAAAATCGAGAGCAAAGGATTGTGGGGTTGAAGTTACTGCCTGATTCCATCCAAAGTTACTGTAAATGAAATTCCTTAGGACTTTAAAGAGTGCATTAAGAGGAGATGTGTTTATTCCAGTTAGAGAGGGCACTGAGATGCTTCCTGAGGGATCTCCAGGCTATAATGTATTGTCTGTCAAAGGATTTATCGCATGTGTGTGGCTTGAACAATGGTGTAAGACCACTGAGAATTAAAAAGCATTAGCATTTCCCCATTATGGAACATTTAGTTTGAGAATATTAGACGATTCTCCAAGACCCACACAGTTTGAAGCCCCTAGCATTTGGAAACTCATAGCATGAGAGAAAATGGCAAATAAATATGTGATCCAAATGCAAAAAGCAATTAAGACCCTTGCCAAGGCTATATGGGATTCAGAGCAGAAAATGTGGAGATCAGACATACTTGAAGGAGTCAGAATATTTCCAGCCATTTGTAATGAAAAAGGTGAAGGCACTAAACCTAAGACAAGGCTGAAGACAAGAAAGGCAGAACAGACAACAGGAGTGAGGATAAAAAAACAGTAACATATCAGAATGATTCAGATGATGAGTTTATAAATCGGAGCTTGATGAATCTTCCACCTCCATACCATTCAAATTAAGTAGGAACAAAAAAGGAAGAAGCACAAAATATAACCCCAGATGTGCCACCTGCCCCAGTTGCACAGATCCTGAATCAGGTAGTGCCAAGTACACCTGCAAATCAGTGACACAAATTCCTGCAGTGAATTCTCCAGATCAGAGTTTTGATGCAGTTCAGCCTTTGTCAAGTTCTGTTGTGCAATCACCTATGTGAATCCGTCTGTACAAAATTGAACACCAAATCAAGCCTGTGCCAATGTTTAGTCCAGTTTCAACAATACCAAATGTTACCCCAAGTCAGACAGGACAAAGTTTCAGTACTGTCCTAAAGAGACAGGGTTTTGGAATGGCAATGTCTCAGAATCAGGCACATCAAATAGGTCCAGATACATTAACAGCTCCTGTGACTAAAGGTTCAGTTGTTCCTTTGTGTCCTTCAGGTATGTCTGGAATCAATGCCCACTCAATAAACGTTCTGTCAGTTCCTGATACACAAGTTACATTAGATGGGATATCTACAATAGGTATGCAGAGCTCAGTATATTCTAACAACTCAGAGATGGGGAGAACAGATTGATCCCCACTGTTAGACCTGACAGCTTTAGGGTGCTCACCCATAACTTTTTGCCTGCCGCCCTCCACTTTTTGGATACTGTTTTTGCTGGTTTTAAGACTCTGCGCACTTTACCACTGCTAACCAGTGCTAAAGTGTATATGCTCTCTCCCTTTAAACACGATAACATTGGATCATACCCAAATGTATGATTTAATTTACTTATAAGTCCCTAGTAAAGTGCACTCTAGGTGCCCAGGCCCTGTAGATTAAATGCTACTAGTGGGCCTGCAACACTGATTGTGCCACCCACTTAAGTAGCTCTTTAACCATGTCTCAGGCCTGCCATTGCAAGGCCTGTGTGTACAATTGCACTGCCAATTTGACTTGGCATTTACAAGTACTTGCCAAGCTTAAAACTCCAATTTTTCTACATATGTCACCCCGTAGGTAACCATAGGGCCATAGGGCAAGGTGCTGTGTAGCCAAAAGGCAGGGCATGTACCTGTGTAATTTACCTGTCCTGGTAGTGTAAAACTCCTAAATTTGTTCTTACACTGCTGTGAGGCCTGCTCCCTTCATAGGCTAACATTGGGGCTACCCTCATATACTGTTTGAGTGGTAGCTGCTGATCTGAAAGGAGTAGGAAGATCATATTTAGTATGGCCAGAATGGTGATACAAAATCCACCTGACTAGTGAAGTTGGATTTAATATTACTATTTTAGAATTACCACTTTTAGAAAGTGAGTGTTTCTCTGTGCATTATTCTTTCTGTGCCTTACAATCCACGTCTGGCTGGGTTCAGTTGACAGCTCCCTTGTGCATTCACTCAGACACACCCCAAAAACAGGATGCTCAACCTCACTTGCATATATCTGCATTTTGAATGGGTCTTCCTGGTCTGGGAGGGTGGAGGGCCTGATACTTACATGTCAAAGGACAGTAGCCTGCCCTCACACAAAGGACTGCCACATCCCCTACTGGGAACCTGGCAGACAGATTGAACTGAAAGGGGACCTTGTGCACTTCCTAGCCACTCTTTGAAGTCTCCCCCACTTCAAAGGCACATTTGGGTATTTAAACAGGGCCTCTGCCCCTACCAACTCAGCACTTCCTGGAGAAGAGGACCTGAACCAGAACCTGCATCCTGCCAAGAACTGCCTGGCTGCCCAAAGGACTCACCTGACTGCTTTCTGTGAAGGACTGCAGCCTTGCTGTTGCCCTGCTGCCTTGTTGCTCTCTGGTTGAGGTGAAGAAGTGCTCTCCAAAGGCTTGGATAGAGCTTGCCTCCTGTTCCCTGAAGTCTCAGGACCAAAAGGATTTGGGGGGGTCATTACAACAATGGCGGTAAATGCCGCTTACCGTCCTGCTGAAGACCGCAAACACTCCCCCACGGAATTCCGCCACAGCTATTATGACCCACAGCTTGGAAACCGCCAAAATTTAGACACCCACACAAGTCCGCCACACCAAAGGTCAGTGATAAACTGACGATAACAAAACCTCCACCGTCACGCCAACAGGAATACGCCCACACTATCACGACCCACGAATCCACGCGGCGGTCTTTCAACCATGGTATTTCATTGGCGGTACACACCGCCGCGCTCAAAATACACACACATTTACAAAACACATCCACATTGGACAAATCGAAATACACACACCTGATACACATACACACACCACTCCCACACACTCAATACAATATAAAACACCCACCCACATCACCCACAAACCCCTACGACCACAATTGTGACTGAAGGCCAGAGAGAGACACCACCAGAAACAACACTAGCATCCACAGGCACTCAACACCATCACTCACACAACATCCATGCACCTCACACAACACACCCCTAAATATCACCCCACACATCACAACAAACACCACCCCATATTTCACCCACGCCACCCCATGACACCGCAAAGACACCCCAGGTTTTCTGAGGTGGAGCTCAGGGTCATGGTGGAGGAAATCTTCCGGGTAGAGCCACAGCTATTCGGATCACAGGTGCAACACACCACCATAGCTGGGAAGATGGAGCTATGGCGCAGAATCGTGGACAGGGTCAACGCAGTGGGACAGCACCCAAGAATTAGGGATGACATCAGGAAGAGGGGGAAGGTGCGTTCCGTGGTCTCAAGACACCAGATTGCAGTTTAGATGACTGGCGGCGGACCCCCCCATCCTCCCCCAGAACTAACAACATGAGAGGAGCAGGTCTTGGTTACACTGCATCCTGAGGGCTTTGCAGGAGTAGCTGGAGGAATGGACTCTGGTAAGTCAAATTTTAAATACTTCATCCCCCACCCTACCTGCATGCTATCATATACCCCCACCCTCGCCCTCACCCCCATAACTCCAACTCCTCACATATGTCCCACTATCACAAACCACACATCCCAAACCCAAGCCCTGCATGCAACAACAAAGCATGGACACCCATCACCAATGCATGGCCACTGCACATACCCACACACCCCCCTAAACCATTATCACACAAGGTCCCACACAAGAATGCAAGCACTGGGGTACAGGGTCACCCACCCATTGCACACCATGGCACACACAGATGCAATAATCATGCCTTTACACCCCTGCAGGACCCCTATCCAAAGTCACTGGACAGGAGGGTCCAGTCATGTCCACTCCACCCACAGAAGAGGCCCACAGTGATGACAGCAGCTCTGTTCAACTGGATCTAGATGACCAGCCTGGCCCATCTGGGACCTCGGGACAGTAGGTTCCCCTCACACTGGCACAGGCCACTACAGTGCTTCCCCTCTCTGGAAATACCAGCACAGCACCCACCCAGCGAGCCCATACCTCTGTCCCCAGGACACGTCAAGCAGCAGTGTGTCCACCACTACAGGGAACCCAGGCTAACCCCCCACTCCAACAACACCAGGTACCTGGGGGCAGTGGTAGTGGGCACACGGTTCAGGGGACAGAGGCCCAGGAACACAGGGAAACTGGGACGGCTGCTGTGCGACAAGGGGAGGACAGGCCCAGGGAACCCACTCTCCACAAGGCCCTCTCCAACATCATTGGAGCCTGCGACCATTCCCAGGAGACGATGGCAACAGTACTGGCCAAGTTTCAGGAGACCCAGCAGCTGCAGGAGGAACAGTATTTGAAGTTCAGGGAGGAACTCAAATCCATCAATACCACCCTGGCCACCATTGTAGGGGTGCTGAAGGAACTCGTCAACACCAGGAGGGACACTGTGGCACAACAAGGGGCCCCTGACACTAGCCTGGACAATGAACTGCCCACCACCTCCGCCGGCGCCAGTGGACAGGAGGCACTGCCACAGGACCACAACACCAGCATCCCACCCCCTGCGGATGGAGAACCACCCGCAAACGGTCCCTGAGATCCAGGACAAAGACAAAGAACAATGCCAAGACCCCCGCCAAGAAATGAGACCACCCTGAATGTCATCCTTCTTTCCCACTTTGTCACCCTGTCCATCCTTAAACTGCCTTTGCTCCACTTCCTATGCCCCTTTAGACAATGCACCTGAGAGGCTAATAGACTGGACTCTGCCATGGACATTCTTCCACCATCACCCATGACCAATTTACAACCCCCTTCACCATTTTGCACTTAAATAAACACCCTTAAATCACAAAACAATCTGCAGTCAGTCTGTGTTTTCGAAAATGTGTATTTGCAATAACCGTGGGAAAATGCCATATCCAAAGTATTGTCAACATACCTATGTCACACAGCTCTAGTCCATGCGGAAAGAAAGCAGATGTCACACAGTGGGAACCACATCTGTGAAATTGAAAGGGAAAGTGACAAATCTGGGTCCATACACTGGGTGAAAGTGACAGACAGATGAGAGGTAGAAGAAATATATCAGATGTAGCATGTGGTATTGTCGTCTTACCTGTGTCTCAATGGAAGTATTGAGTAATCACTGTGTTCCTGTTGTCTATGTCCTCTTCTTCTGCAGGCAGGTCTGTATTCTTACCTGTGTCTCACTGGAAATATTGCTGGATCACTGAGTCCCTGTTGTTCATGTCTTCTTCCTCTGCTTCCTCGTCTTCACTGTCAACAGGCTCCACAGCTGGCACAACACCCCCATCTGGACCATCCTCCTGCAGAAAAGGCACCTGTCATCGCAAAGCCAAGTTGTGAAGCATACAGCAGGCCACGATGATCTGGCACACCTTCTTTGGTGAGTAGAATAGGGAACCACCTGTCAGATGGAGGCACCTGAACTTGGCCTTCAGGAGGCCGAAGGTGCGTTCTATAATCCTCCTAGTTCGCCCATGTGCCTCATTGTAGCGTTCCTCTGCCCTTGTCCTGGGATTCCTCACTGGGGTCAGTAGCCATGACAGGTTGGGGTAATCAGAGTCACCTGCAAATGTCGAGGGACAACTGTTAGACACACACTAACTCTTAGGGACATCCCCAGACCCAGACACCTAGTCACACTGTATTGGGTCCATGTCCTCACCTAATAGCCACGCACTGTGCCTCTGGAGTTGCCCCATCACATAAGGGATGCTGCTATTCCTCAAAATGTATGTGTCATGCACTGAGCCAGGGAACTTGGCATTCACATGGGAGATGTACTGGTCGGCCAAACACACCATCTGCACATTCATTGAATGGTAACTCTTCCGGGTTCTGTACACCTGTTCACTCCTGCGGGGGGGACCTAGGATACATGTGTCCCATCAATGGCACCTATGTTGTAGGGGATATGTCCCAGGGCATAGAAGTCACCTTTCTCTATAGGCAAATCCTCCACCTGAGGGAACACGATGTAGCTGCACATGTGTTTCAGCAGGGCAGACAACACTCTGGACAACACGTTGGAGAACATAGGCTGGGACATCCCTGATGGAATGGCCACTGTTGTTTGAAAAGACCCACTTGCCAGGAAATGGAGTACTGACAGGACCTGCACTAGAGGGGGGATCCCTGTGGGTTGGCGGATAGCTGCTCCAACTGGGCACACAGTTCTAGGATTGTGGTAGGATCAAGTCTGTATGTGACAATTACATGTCGCTCCTCCATTGTCGACAGGTCCACCAGCGGTCTGTACACCGGAGGATGCCACCATTGCCTGACCTGCCCCAGCGGACGTCCTCTATGGAGGAGAACAGCAAGCAGAGAGTCAACCAACACTGAGGTACGTAAACACAACTTAATTCCATAAGTTTTTAAAATCGATATATGGCTGTATTAGTGTTCATGCGAGGCCTAGATATGTGTGACGCAGTCCAAATTAATGCCATGTGGCCCGCTGAAATGGCGGCTGCCTGACCCGTAAGGTGGGACAAGGGGATATGAGGTAACTGTGCTGGCATTCTACACCATCACGGTAGGCGGTCGAAGACCGCGGCACAATCCTGCATTGGTTAACATTGGACCCTATGGGTCCCAGGAGCCAATGGCGATGTACGCCGGCGGTGACAGTACGCACCGCCGCGGACGTCACCGCCATTTTCTGTCTGTTCAATCACTTGATACCTGATATTCGACAGGAGAGGACCTACACTGCAAGTGCTGCTGTGACCTCAGTCTGGAAGAGAAAATGGCTCATGTGTCTGGGGAAAGGGCCACTGCCTTCACATCGGAGGAGTTGGACAAACTAGTGGATGGGGTCCTCCCCCACTACACGCTACTCTACTGTCCTCCAGACAAACAGGTAAGTACACTGTGAGCATGCCTGTGTGGAGTGGATGAAAGATGGGGGGGGAGAATGAGGCGTGCATGAAACGACGGTGAGTGCATGTTTGTCATGGCAAGGGTAGGGATGCGGACCAATGACTGTGACGGTGCGGACGGTTATATCTTCTCCTTTTCCCCTGTACTATTCCTGTAGGTCAGCGCCCACCAGAAGAAGGATATTTGGCGTGCCATCGCCAAGCAAGTCCAGACCCTGGGGGTCCACCACAGACGGAGCACCCACTGCTGGAAAAGATGGGAGGACATTCGCCGCTGGAGCAAGAAGACAGCGGAGGCCCAGCTGGGGATGACCTCCCAACGTGGGAGGGGTGCCCGTCGCACCATGACCCCCCGATGTTCCGGATCCTGGCGGTGGCATATCCGGAGTTGGATGGGCGCGTGAGGGCATCACAGCAGCCACAAGGGGGTGAGTAAACTCTCATTCTGCTGATTCAGCACGCATTGTAGGTGTCTGGTAGGCAAGGTCCCTTCTTAAGGCAGGCCATGTGGCACCCCACCCGTGTTCAGAACCAACTACAACTAGACAGGCTCCTGTGACTTCCATGTGTGCAGCAATCGGGCATACTGTAGGCCTTGTACCCCATGTCCCTGTGATTAATTTGGGAGCTCTAAGTGCACGGTGTAGTGTAGGGGGATTCTGGCGGTCATTCTGACCCCACCGCCGACAGGCCGGCGGTGCTCCAATGGGGATTCCGACCGCGGCGGTAAAGCCGCGGTCGGACCGGCACCACTGGCGGGCTCCCGCCAGTGTACCGCCGCCCCATTGAATCCTCCACGGCGGCGCAGCTTGCTGCACCGCCGCGGGGATTCCGACCCCCCCCTACCGCCATCCAGATCCCGGCGGTCCGACCGCCGGGATCCGGATGGCGGTAGGGGGGGTCGCGGGGCCCCTGGGGGCCCCTGCAGTGCCCATGCCACTGGCATGGGCATTGCAGGGGCCCCCGTAAGAGGGCCCCTACATGTATTTCACTGTCTGCTGCGCAGACAGTGAAATACGCGACGGGTGCAACTGCACCCGTCGCACAGCTTCCACTCCGCCGGCTCGATTCCGAGCCGGCTTCATCGTGGAAGCCTCTTTCCCGCTGGGCTGGCGGGCGGTCTGAAGGCGACCGCCCGCCAGCCCAGCGGGAAAGTCAGAATTACCGCCGCGGTCTTTCGACCGCGGAACGGTAACCTGACGGCGGGACTTTGGCGGGCGGCCTCCGCCGCCCGCCAAGGTCAGAATGAGGGCCTCTGTGTCTGTAGTGTCCGCCAATGGTAGCGGTGTTGCATGTACTCAACATGTCTTTCTTCTGTTTTTTTCCCCCTTTTTGTGGTCTCCCTGTTCTTGTGTGCATTAGCATCATCAGGCGGAGGAGTAGTGGCACCAGAGCAGGAGGGAGCTGCATCCCACATGGCCTTGGAGGGCGACACAACGGAGTCAGAAGCCACCAGTGGGACGGATGGCGAGGGGAGCTCCACGGCGGGGACAGGAGCTGAAACCAGTGACACAGACTCTTCCTCTGATGGGAACTCCCTTGAGGTGGCGGGCCCCTCTCTGCCCCCCGCATCTACAGGTACAGCCACCACCCCCCCTACCCACACCGCCCTCCCAGCAGCCCCTCAGCGTGTGTCCCGTGACCGCTCACCCAGGAGGGTGGGCATCTCCTTCGCCCCAGGCACCTCAGCCCCTGCCCCAGTCAGCCCTGCTGCCCTCAGTGAGGAGGCCATTGACCTCCTCAGGTCCCTCACTGTTGGGCAGTCTACCATTTCGAATGCCATCCAGGGTGTAGAGAGGCAGTTACAACAGACAAATGCATACCTGGAGGGCATTCATTCTGGTCAGGCAGCCCAACAGTGAGCTTTTCAGACTCTGGCCTCAGCAATGATGGCAGCCATTGTCTCTGTGTCCAGCCTCCCCCCTCCAACTTCCTCCTCCCAGACCCAAACACCTGTACCTCAGCCTATCCCAAGCACACCATCAGACCAGCATGCACACACCTCAACACACAAGGGAAGCTCAGAGAAACATAAGCACCACACATCCCACAGGCACTCACGCAAGCATCATACCCATGCAGACATACCAACATCCACTACCTCCATCACCAGCACACCCACCACCACACCCCGCTCACTTGCACTCACCACCCCCACTACCATTCACACATCCCCTGTGTCCTCTCCCAGTGTGTCTGTGAGCCCACCTCCCAAGGTACACAAACGCAGCCACAAACCCACCCAACAGCCATCCACCTCACGACAGCCTCCAGCCCATGCACCTTCACCCAAAGTCAGCAAACTTACACCTCCTGCAACCACTACCTCTTCCTCCACTCCCAAACCCCCTCCATCTACCCATCCCAGTGTGTCCCAAAAACTTTTCCTGTACAACCTTGACCTCTTCCCCTCACCTCCCCCACCCCTTCAGTCCCCTATGGCCCGCCTTTCCAGGTCCCAAGCCAGCACCTCAGCCACAACATCTGCCGGAACAGTGGTGCCAGTGTGGCAAGGAGCCAGACCACGGACAGTCCCCCACTCCAAAAGCACAAAAAGTTGGCCACTGCCCGGCGGGAGAGAGGCAAAACATCTGCCACCAAAGCCTCTCCCAGGAGTACAGTTGGGAGTAGGAAGACAGCTGCGCCACCATCCAAGGTGGGGAAGGGGCACTGAAAAACAAGCAAGTCGCCGAAAACCTGCATGGCGGACAAGACTGCCACCAGCACCACTGAACAGGACACCGCCGCCACAAGCACCGCTGCCAAGGACACCGCCACCACAAGCACCACTGCCAAGGAAAAGACTGCCACCAGCACCGCTGAACAGGAAACCGCCTCCACAAGCACTGCTGCCAAGGACACCGCCGCCACCAGTACCACTGAACAGGACACCGCCGCCACAAGCACCGCTGCCAAGGACACCGCCACCACAAGCACCACTGAACAGGACACCGCCGCCACAAGCACTGCTGAACAGGACACTGCCACCACAAGCACCGCTGCCAAGGACACCACCTCCACCAGCACCGCTGAACAGGACACTGCCGCCACCAGCACCGCAGGCCAATGAGTGCCAAAAGCTCCAACGCTACTGAGGCCGCCACGAGCAGGATGAAGCACTCTGGGTACCAAGCCCCCTCCAGAACCAGTGGAGAAAGGCATCCACTACCTCAGTCCTTGGCAGAATGAAGCACTCTGGGCACAAAGCCCCCTCCAGAACCAGTGGAGAAAGGCATCCACTACTTCAGTCCTTGGCAGGATGAAGCACTCTGGGCACAAAGCCCCCTCCAGAACCAGTGGAGTATCACATCCACTACCTCAGTTCTTGGCAGGATGAAGCACTCTGGGCACAAAGCCCCCTCCAGAACCAGTGGAGTATCACATCCACTACCTCAGTCCTTGCACAAAGCCCCCTCCAGAACCAGTGGAGTATCCCATCCACTACCTCAGTCCTTGGCAGGATGAAGCACTCTGGGCACAAAGCCCCCTCCAGAACCAGTGGAGTATCACATCCACTACCTCAGTCCTTGGCAGGATGAAGCACTCTGGGCACAAAGCCCCCTTCAGAACCAGTGGAGTATCACATCCACTACCTCAGTAATTGGCAGGATGAAGCACTCTGGGCACAAAGCCCCCTCCAGAACCAGTTGAGAAAGGCATCCACTACCTCAGTCCTTGGCAGGATGAAGCACTCTGGGCACCAAGCTCCCTCCAGAACCAGTGGAGACTGTTATCCACTAGAGAGACTGTGGCTTTGCACTCCCCAAAATAGAGCAGTGGGCAAACCACCCACTGTAAAGACTTGTGAGACTGTGGCTTTGCACTCCCCAGGATAGAGCAGTGGGCAAACCACCCATTGTAAAGACTTGTGAGACTGTGGCTTTGCACTCCCCAGGATAGAGCAGTGGGCAAACCACCCACTGGAAAGACTTGTGAGACTGTAGCTTTGCACTCCCCTGGATACAGCAGTGGGCATGGAGCCCCCTCGTGGATCTGGCGTTGTGCACTCATCCGGCTGAGGTGCCCCCCTCCCCTTCCCCCTGAGGTGCCTTTTGTATTTCTATTTGATGCCCCAGCAGTGTTCTCTCCGTTTTGTTTGGGTGTCTTATGTGGGCCTCGCCCATGCATTTTGGGCCCAGTGGTCCACGGACTTTAATGGTGGAATACCTTGGACTTGTATTCTTGGTGTATATATTTGTTTATAGTCTGTATAGATATTTTTGATTACTGTATTTTAATAGATGACAAACGTTCAACTCATTTCCTTTTGTCCTTGCATTCTTCCAGGGGGGTTTGGGGGTTGTAAATGTAATGTATCAACATGTACTTGTGTGTGTGTTGTAGTGGGTGAGGGTGGGGGTGGGAGTGTTGCGTGTTGCGTGGTGTGTCACTCTTTTTTCCCTCCCCCCTCCCTTGTGTTATAGGTGCAGTACTCACTGTGGTCTTCGCCGCCGTCTTTGATGTTCCTGGTAGAGGAGCAGGAAGACAAAGGCTGGCAGTATCTGGAGCTCGGGTTCCATGGCGTCCTGGTTCCTCGTGGGGTGTGTCGAGGTGAGCGTCTTCCCTTCCAAGTCCTGTTTCCGCTGTGTTTTTGTTTGCGGTAAATCCGTCCCGGAAAAGGTGGCGGATTGGACTGTTGTAATACAGTGGGCGGAACCTTGTCTCCGGCCTGTCTGTTGGCGGTTACCGCCGCGGTGTTTGTTTGTACCGCCATGGCGGTCGGAGTGTTAAAGTGGCTGTCTATGTTGGCGATTTCCGCCACAGTCGTGATTCGATTTTTTTTACCGCCGGCCTGTTGGCAGTTTTACCGCCGCTTTAACACCGACCGCCAGGGTTGTAATGACCACCTTGATCTCTTCAAGATGGACTCCTTGTGCGGCGAAATTCAACGCACAGCCTGCTAGAAACGACGCACAGCCTGCAACGCAGTGAAAATGTCACTGCACGCCAAACTGGTACGACAGAGCCTGACTTCAGAACGAGAAGATCGACGCAGCGCCAGTGTAGCGACCGGAAATTTTACGCACGGCCCACTGGATCGATGCATAGCCGAGCCGGAACAACGCAGCCCGACTTCCAGAGAGGAATCAACGCAGTGGCTGCCGTGGGGTCGAAAATTCGACAAAACACCCACCAGATCGACGCAGCTCCTGTGACTTCATCCTCCCAGCGCAGGAAATCCACGCACTGTCCCTGGGGCATCTGAAAACCCCGCAACCCGAAGAGGATCCACGACTTACTGCCAGAAATCGGCTCACAGCTGTTCCTGCGTGGAAACTAAATGACGCATTACCGGGTGCCGCCCGGGATATCAGCGCACACCCCTTTGTTTCAACACTTCTCCTCCTCTGTGGACCTTTGCAGAGATTTTTCACGCGAACCAGGTACTTTGTGCTTGAAAGAGACTTTTTTGCTTTTAAAAGACTTAAGACACTTTCTATCACTTTTCAGTGGTATTTCTACATTTACTTATTGCATCTTTAATCATTTTGACCTGCATTTAACCAGATAAATATTATATATATTTCTAAACACTGTGTGGTGTATTTTTGTGGTGCTATATGGTGTTATTGTATGGTTTGTTGCACAAATACTTTACACATTGCCTTCTAAGTTAAGCCTGACTGCTCAGTTCCAAGCTACCAGAGGGTGGGCACAGGATAATTTGGATTGTGTGTGACTTACCCTGAATAGAGTGAGGGTCCTTGCTTGGTCAGGGGGTAACCTGACTGCCAAACAAAGACCGCATTTTTAACATTGGTGATCATTGGTGAGGATAGGAATTATATTTGTGCAGTGACATTCAGTAGCTAAGTATTTCACTATCTATCCACAGTTGAAGGTCAACTTGATTTGTATCTCTTTTTTGCAATTTTGTTTTTCCTGTCAATTTTTTGACCAAAATCCTCACTCAACATGTCTCAGGCTGGGTCTCAAGCAGGAGATTTTGACCTGACCCTGTTGGAGACATATACTGTCAAACAGCTGAAAGGGTTCTGCAGGGATATGGGAGTACCCACCCAAGGTGCCTCCAGAAAGAAGGAATTTCAAATGGCGCTGAGGGCCTGGGCAGAAGCCCATTCTGGGGAGGATGCTGACGAGCAGGAGCTATAAGATGGCTCCCCAGAGGATTTTGGATGATGTACCACTGCAATTGTGCCCCCGCCAAACCAAGGAGCAGTGTGGCTTGACCGCAGAGGAAAGGAGAGAGGAGAGAGGGTTTCAGTTGCAGATGGCAAGGCTAAAAATTGAGGCTCAACAGGAGGAAAGGAGAACAGAGAGAGAAGCCAAGCAAGCTGAGGCTGAAAGAGCAGCCAAACAGATTGAAGCTGAGAGAGCTGAAGCTGCAGCTGAGAGATCCTTGGCTGAGAATAAACTGTTGTTGGCTCATGAACTGAGTCTCAAGAAGCTGGAGATAAAGGTAAGACAGTCTGAGTCCAGCAGTGATAGTGGCAGCATACATGCAGGACCTGTTGGGGAGAAAATGGTTTGTGTGCCCAAGAATGTGGTGCCAAGTTTTGAGGTGGGAGATGACATTGACAAGTGGCTGGCTGCCTATGAAGTTGCACTTAGGGCCCATAGGACCTCTGAGGAGCACTGAGGGGTGGCCTTGTGGTTTTATGTACCAGCAGTGGGGAGGGACACACTTCTTACACTAGCGCCACAGAATAGAAATGACTACTTACACATGAAAGCTGCTTTACTGGCTAAGTTTGGGCTCACCCCTGAGAGATACCGTCAGAGGTTCAGGGGCAGCACCAAACTTTCAACACAAACTTGGGAGATTGTTATGATTTCTCCAATAAGGCACTGGATGGATGGGTGCGGGCAGCAAAGTAGATGATTACAAAGGGTTATGTTACTTGGATTTGAGGGAGCATATGCTCAGTATTTCTTTTACAGAGTTGCGCCAGCACTAAGTAGATAGCAAGCTGACTGATCCCAAGAAGCTTGCTGAGGAGGCCGACCACTGGGTTAGCACCAGAGTGTCAAAAAAGGCATCTGGGGGGGACACCCACAAAGGTGGTCAGAGTTTCCAACAGAAGAAAGAGGGGGGTGAAAAACTTAAAGATAAGGAGTTCTCAAAAGGCCCCCAAAAGAATTCCCAAGGGGGGGTGGTAACCATTCCTCTTCAAGATTTGGGAAGAAGCCAGGGTACTTTGATAGAACATTAGGGAAATTCATCCCAAAAATGCTTAGAGTGCTACCAGCATGGACACTCTAAGGGTGACTCCCAGTGTTCCAAGAGAGCACAGTCCACCACTGGACAGACACCTGGGTTGGCTAGTGTAGAACTCGGGGTGGGGAGAAAGTCCCAGTTAGCTTTGGGGCAGCAGGCAGAGGTTTCCCTAGTGTCCCTCAGAGAAAGAGAGATGGTGCCTAAAAGCCCACATGCCAGAAAATACTTCAAAGTATAGGCAGTGGGTCACCATTGATGGGCAAAGTGTGGAGGCTCTGCGTGACACAGGAGCCAGTACGACTACTGTCAAGGGTCAACTGGTGTCATCAGAGCAGATAGTCCCTAATACATTCCACCAGGTCATAGTCGCTGACAATCGTGAGAGTCACCTATCGGTGGCTCTGTTTCCCTTTGAGTGGGGGTGGTCTCTGGTACTCTGAAAGTAGCTGTGAGTCCTGCCATGCCTGTAGATTGTCTGTTAGGCAATGATCTTGAGCATACTGCTTGGAAAGAGGTAGAGCTCAGATCCCACCTGGAGATGTTAGGTTTGCCTGAGTGGGTCTGCATGACCACAAAGTCCAGGGCTGCCCTGGAAGGAAGTCAAGGGCATGTGGAGCCTGGAACAATGGCCCAGACAGCTGCAAAGAGGAAGGGCAAGAGGCGTGGGAAACCTGCCACAGGAGTTCCCACAGTAGTGTATGGGGCCCATGAAGAGGAGGAGGCCCCTGAGCCAACTGGAGAGGACGTAGCTGACCTGGGAAACCTACCTGAACTTGCTGGCTGGAAAGTAGAGGGTGGGCCAAGCAGGGCAGAATTCTGCAAGGTGCAGAAGGAATGCCCCACCCTTGAGGGTCTGAGGCAACAGGCCACAGCCCCAGCAGCAGGTGACGCCTCTTGCACTCACCACATTTACAGTGAGCTTAAGGTTCCGGGCCCTGGGGCAGCAGGTGTGCTGGTGGTCCCCCGGTGTTACGAAGCCTTCCTACTGGGTCTGGCTCACGACATTCCACTGGCAGGACATCTGGGCCAAGACAAGACCTTTAACAGGCTTGTCACCCACTTCCATTGACCCAGAATGAGAGTAGCCTCAGATCATTTCTGCAGAGCTTGCCCCACCTGCCAGGTTAGTGGGAAGACAGGGAAAAAACGTAAAGCTCCCCTGATCCCACTCCCCGTCATTGGCACCCCCTTTGAAAGGGTGGGCATCAACATTGTTGGTCCCTTGGACTCTAAAACTGCCTTGGCAAACAGGTTTATCCTGGTTTTGGTGGACCATGCCACCTGCTATCCAGAGGCAATCCCTCTGAGAACAGTGACTGCACCAGTGGTGACCAGAGCCCTGCTTGGAACATTTACCCGTGTGGGATTCCCTAAGGAAGTTGTGTCTGACAGGGGCACAAACTTTATGTCTGTGTACATGAAGTCCATGTGGGATGAGTGTGGGGTGACCTACCGGTTTACCACCCCTATCATCCTCAATCCAATGGGCTTGTTCAGAGATTCAACAAGATCCTTAAAGGCATGATTAGTGGTCTGACTGAAGCCACAAGTCGTAAGTGGGACGTCACCTTACCATGCCTGTTGTTTACAGGGAGGTGCCCCAGAAAGGGGTGGGATTCAGCCCCTTTGAGCTTCTCTATGGTCACCCCGTCAGGGGACCACTGAGCATAGTTAAAGAGGGCAAGACACCTCCCCAGGATGTGGTCAGCTACATGCTTGCCCTCCGCAACCAAACCCAATGCTTCTGGAAGCAGGCCAAAAGTAACCTTGAGGCCAGTCAAGAGAAGATGAAGGAGTGGTATGACTGTAAGACCACTCTGGTTGAGTTCTCAACTGGAGACAAGGTTTGGGTGAAGGAGCCAGTAGAGCCTAGGGCTCTCCAGGACCGCTGGACTGGCCCAGTTGAGATTAAGGAGCATAAGGGAGAGGCCACTTACCTAGTGGACCTTAAGACCCGTAGGCACCCCCTAAGGGTCCTCCATCACAACAGACTCAAACCTCACATTGAGAGGTCTGAGGTCAGTACACTCCTGGTCACAGATGAGGGCATGGAAGAGGAGAGTGAACCTCTACCCGACCTCTCTGCCAAAGAAGGTGAGGGGTCAGTGGAGGGTGTCATTCTCTCTGACTCTAGACCAGAGAGGAGAATGCTATGAGTTGTTAGAGCAGTTCTCTTCCCTGTTCTCCCTTACTCCTTGACTTACCCATGTATGTGTCCATGATATTGACATGGGAGACAGTCTCCCTGTGAAGCATACAATTTACAGGTTGTTGGATAAGTTAAAGGCCAGCATCAAGAAGGAGGTCTCCAAGATGTTGACCTTAGGGGTTATTGAAAAATCCAGTAGTCCCTGGGCCATCCCTGTGGTGCTGGTTCCTAAGGCTGCTGCCCCTGGTGCGAAGCCAGAACTCTGGTTCTGTGTGGACTACTGGGGTCTCAACTCAGTCAAACGGACTAACGCTCACCCCATCCCCTGAGCTGAGGAGCTTGTTGACAGGCTAGGCGCTGCTAAGTTTCTGAGTACGTTTGATCTTACAACAGGGTACTGGCAGATCGCCCTGACTGAGAGGGCTAAAGAGAGATCTGCACTTTCTACACCTGATGGCCATTACCAGTTCCGGGTGGTGCCCTTTGGGTTGAAAAATGCCCCCGCTACCTTCCAACAGTTGGTTAACGGGGTCCTAGCTGGCAAGGATGCCTACTGTGCAGCCTACCTAGATGACATAGCTGTCTATAGTTCCTGTTGTGAAGAACACCTGCTCCTCCTCAAGGAGGTGCTTCAGGCTCTGCAACAGGCAGGCCTGACCATCAAGGCTGGTAAGTGCCAGATGGGGCAGGGTTCTGTGGTGTACTTGGGACATCTAGTAGGTGGCAGCAAGGTGCAGCCACTCCAGGCCAAGATTGGGACTATAAAGGCCTGGCAATCACCTAGAACACAGACTGAAGTGAGAGCCTTTTTAGGCCTCATTGGACACTACCGCAGATTTGTCAAGGGCTATGGTACCATTGTGTCACTCTTGACAGAATTTACTTCCAAAAAGCAACCTAGGATGGTGAATTGGACAGAGGCTTGTCAGAAAGCCTTTGATTCTCTGAAGGAATCCATGTGCAGGGCCCCGGTGCTCAAGGTCCCTGACTACTCCCAGGAATTTATTGTGCAGACAGATGCTTCAGAGCATGGCATAGGGGCTGTACGAGCACAGCTAAATGAGGAGGGCTCAGACCAACCAGGAGTCTTTTTTAGCAGAAGACTATTACCACGGGAACAGAGGTGGAGTGTTATTGAGAGAGAAGCAGTTGCTGTGGTCTGGGCACTGAAGAAGCTGAGACCATAACTGTTTGGGACTCACTTCTAGGTTCAGACAGATCACAGGCCCCTCAGATGGCTCATGCAGATAAGGGGTGAGAATCCCAAACTTTTGAGGTGGTCCATTTCCCTACAGGAGATGGACTTTATGGTGGAGAATCGCCCATGGATTGACCACGCCACGCTGATGGTCTCTCCAGATACTTCCGCCTTAGCGAAGAGAGCTCCCAGGAGGTTGGGTAGCTCTCCCCACTGTCAGCTGGGGGGATACATGTTAGACCTGACATCCTTAGGGTGGTCACCCCTAACTTTTTGCCTGCCTCCCTCCACTTTTTAGACCCTGTTTTTACTGGTTTTAAGACTGCGCACTTTACCACTGCTAACCAGTGCTAAAGTGCATATGCTCTCTCCCTTTAAACATGGTAACATTGGATCATACCCAACTGGACTATTTAATTTACCTATAAATCCCTAGTAGAGTGCACTAGGTGTACCCAGGACCTGTAGATTAAATGCTACTAGTGGACCTGCAGCACTGATTGTGCCACCTACTTAAGTAGACCCTGAACCTTGTCTCAGGCCTGCTATTGCAAGGCCTGTGTGTGCAGTGCCACTGCAAATTCGACTTGGCATATAAAAGTACTTGCCAAGCCTAAAACTCCCCTTTTTCTACATATAAGACACCCCTAATGTATGCCCTAGATAACCCATAGGGAAGGGTGTTGTGTAGGCAAAAGGCAGGACATGTACCTATGTAGTTTACATGTCCTGGTAGTGTAAAACTCCTAAATTTGTTTTTACACTGCTGTGAGGCCTGCTCCCTTTATAGGCTAACATTAGGGCTGCCCTCATACATTGTTTGAGTGGTAGCTGCTGATCTGAAAGGGGTAGGAAGGTCATATTTAGTATGGCCAGAATGGCGACATTAAATCCTGCTGACTGGTGAAGGTGGATTTAATATTACTATTTTAGAGATGCCACTTTTAGAAAGTGAGCATTTCTCTGCACTCAAATCTTTCTGTGCCTTACAATCCACGTCTGGCTGGGTTTAGTTGACAGCTCCTTGTGCATTCACTCAGACACACCCCATACACAGGATACTCAGCCTCATTTGCATACATCTGCCTTTTGAATGGGTCTTCCTGGGCTGGGAGGGTGGAGGGCCTGCTTTCACACAAAGGACTGCCACACCCCCTACTGGGACCCTGGCAGACAGGATTGAACTGAAAGGGGACCTGGTGCACTTCTAAGCCACTCTTTGAAGGCTCCCCCACTTCAAAGGCATATTTGGGTAGATAAATAGGGCCTCTGCCCCTACCAACTCAGACACTTCCTGTAGAAGAAACTTGTAACCAGAACCTGCATCCTGCCAAGAAGAACTACCCGGCTGCCCAAATGACTCCCCGACTGCTTTCTGTGAAGGAATGCTGCCTTGCTGTTGCCTTGCTGCCTTGCTGCTCTCTGGCTGAGGTGAAGAAGTGCTCTCCAAGGGATTGGATAGAGCTTGCCTCCTGTTCCCTGAAGTCTCAGGACCAAAAAGACTTCGGCCCTCATTACATCCCTGGCGGTCGGTGTTAAAGCGGCGGTAAAACAGCCAACAGGCCGGCGGTAAAAAAAATGGAATCACGACCATGGCGGAAACCGCCAACATAGACAGCTGCTTTAACACTCCGACCGCCACGGCGGTACAAACAAACAGCATGGCGGTCACCGCCAGGAGACAGGCGGAAGACAATGTACCGCCCACAGTATCATGAGAGGCCAATCCGCCACCTTTTCCGGGGCGGATTCACCACAAACAAAAACATGGCGGAAACAGGACTTAGAAGGGGAAACGCTCACCTCTACACACCCCACGAGGAACCAGGATGCCATGGAGCCGGAACTCCATATTCTACCTGCCATTGTCTTCCTACTCCTCTACCAGGAGCACGAATGCCGGCGGCGAATACCACGGTGAGTACTGCACCTACGACACAGGGGAGGGGGGAGGGAAAAGCGAGTGACACACACACGCAAACCCCCCACTCCCACCCTCACTCACTACAACACACACACACAAGTACATGTTGATACATAACATTTACACCCCCCAACCCCCTCTGGAAGAACGCAAGGACAAAAGGAAATGAGTTGAACGATTGTAATCAATAAAAATCCATTACTCAAAAATATATATACACTATTAACTGATATATACACCAAGAGGCCCACACAAGATACCCAATCAAAATGGAGAGAACACTGCAGGGGCATCAGATCGAAATAAAACAGGCACCTCAGGGGGAAGGGAAGGGGGGCACCTCAGCCGGATGAGTGCACGACGCCAGATCCACGAGGGGGCTCCATGCCCATTGTTGTATCCTGGGGAGTGCAAAGCCACAGTCTCACAAGTCTTTCCAGTGGGTGGTTTGCCCACTGCTGCATCCTGGAGAGTGCAAAGCCAGAGTCTCATAAGTCCTTCCAGTGGGTGGTTTGCCCACTGCTGCATCCTAGGGAGTGCAAAGCCACAGTCTCACAAGTCCTTCCAGTGGGTGGTTTGCCCACTGCTGCATCCTGCGGAGTGCAAAGCCACAGTCTCACAAGTCTTTCCAGTGGGTGGTTTGCCCACTGCTGCATCCTGGGGAGTGCAAAGCCACAGTCTCACAAGTGGATAACAGTCTCCACTGGTTCTTGAGGGGGCTTTGTGCCCAGTGTGCTTCATACTGCCAAGGACTGAGGTAGTGGATGGGGTACTCCACTGGTTCTGGAGGGGGCTTTGTGCCCAGTGTGCTTCATCCTGCCAAGGACTAGGGTGGTGGATGCCTTCCTCCACTGGTTCTGGAGGGGCTTTGTGCCCAGAGTGCTTCATCCTGCCAAGGACTGAGGTAGTGGATGGGATTCTCCACTGGTTCTGGAGGGGGCTTTGTGCCCAGTGTGCTTCATCCTGCCAAGGACTGAGGTAGTGGATGGGATATTCCACTGGTTCTGGAGGGGGCTTTGTGCCCAGAGTGCTTCATCCTGCCAAGGGCTGAGGTAGTGGATGCCTTTCTCCACTGGTTCTGGAGGGGGCTATGTGCCCAGAGTGCTTCATCCTGCCAAGGACTGAGGTAGTGGATGCCTTTCTCCACTGGTTCTGGAGAGGGCTTTGTGCCCAGAGTGCTTCATCCTGCCAAGGACTGAGGCAGTGGATGCCTTTCTCCACTGGTTCTGGAGGGGGCTTTGTGCCCAGAGTACTTCATCCTGCCAAGGACTGAGGTAGTGGATGCCTTTCTCCACTGGTTCTGGAGGGGGCTTTGTGCCCAGAGTGCTTCATCCTGCCAAGGACTGAGGGTGTGGATGCCTTTCTCCACTGGTTCTGGAGGGGGCTTGGTGCCCAGAGTGCTTCATCCTGCCAAGGACTGAGGTAGTGGATGTCTTTCGCCACTGATGGTGGGCCTACATCGAAGCTGTCCAGTCCCCTGAAACTGACCACCAGCTTCGTACGACTGACCACTGGCAGCCATGTCTGCGGTGGTGCCACTGGCACATGATGTGGCCTGGCTGCTGGCGGTGCTTGCGGCGGCCTCAGTAGCGGCGGTGCTTGCGGTGCTCATTGGCCTGCGGTGCTGTTGGGTGGCTCAGTGAGCGTGCTGGTGGCGGCGGTGTCCTGGGAAGCGGTGCTGGTGGCAGCGGTGTCCTGGGAAGCAGTGCTGGTGGCGGCGGTGTCCTCGGCAGCGGTGCTGGTAGCGGCGGTGTCTTTGGCAGCGGTGCTGGTGGCGTCGGTGTCCTGGGAAGTGGTGCTGGTGGTGGCGGTGTCCCTGGCAGCGGTGCTGGTGGCGGCGGTGTCCTGGGAAGCGCTGCTGGTGGCTTCGGTATCCTTAGCAGCGGTCCTGGTGGCGGCGGTGTCCTTGGCAGCGGTGCTGGTGGCGGTCTTGTCTGCCGTGCAGTTTGGCAGCGACTTCCCTTTCTTTCTCTGCCCCTTCCCCACCTTGGATGGTGGCGCAGCTGTCTTGTCCTGTCTTGTCCTGGGAGAGCCCTTGGTGGCAGGTGTTTTGCCCTTCTCCCTCCGGGCTGTGGCTAACTTCTTATGTTTCTGAGGTGGGGGACTGTCTGTGGTCTGGCTCCTTGGCACACTGGCTGCCCTGCTGCTTGGCGCACTCCAGAAGCCAGTTACTGCCTGCACCACTGTTCCCAGTGATGTGGTGGCTGAGGTGCTGGGTTGGGACCTTGAAAGGCGTGCCCTAGGGGACGGAAGGGGTGGGAGAGGTGTAGGGAAGAGGTTAACATTTAAGAGGAAAAGTTTTTTAGACACACTGGGACGGGTAGATGGAGGGGGTTTGGGAGTGGAGGAAGAGGTAGTGGTTGTAGGAGGTGTACGTTTGCTGACTTTGGGTGAAGGTGCATGGGCTGGAGGCTGTTGTGAGGTGGATGGCTGTTGGGTGGGAGTGTGACTGCGTTTGTGTACTTTGGGAGGAGGGCTCACAGACACACTGGGAGAGGACACAGGGGATGTGTGAATGGTATTGGGGGTGGTGAGTGCACATGAGCGGTGTGTGGTGATGGGCATGCTGGTGATGGATGTAGTGGCTGAAGATGTAGTGCATGCAGGTGTGAGTGGAGACGTGACAGGGAGGGAGGAGGGAGACGAGGAGGAGGGGGACACAGTGGAGGCAGTGGATGTTGGTATGTGTGCATGGGTATGATGATTGTGTGAGTGCCTGTGGGATGTGTGGTGCTTATGTTTGCCAGAGCTACCCTTGTGTGTTGAGGTGTGTGCATGCTGGTCTGATGGTGTGCTTGGGATAGGCTGAGGTAAAGGGGATTGGGTCTGGGAGGAGGAAGTTGGAGGGGGGAGGCTGGACACAGGGACAATGGCTGCCATCAGTGCTGAAGCCAGAGCCTGAAAAGCTCGCTGTTGGGCTGCCTGACCAGAATGAATGCCCTCCAGGTATGCATTCGTCTGTTGCAACTGCCTCTCTACACCCTGGATGGCATTCAGAATGGTATACTGCCCAACAGTGAGGGATCTGAGGAGGTCAATGGCCTCCTCACTGAGGGCAGCAGGGGTGACAGGGGCAGGGGCTGAGGTGCCTGGGGCGAAGGAGATGCCCACCCTCCTGGGTGAGTGGCCACAGGGCACATGCTGAGGGGCTGCTGGGAGGGCAGTGCTGGTAGGGGGGGGGGTGGCGGCTGTACCTGTAGATGTGGGCAGCACAGAGGGGCCCGACACCGCAAGGGAGCTCCCAACAGAGGAGGAGTCTGTGTCACTGGTCTCAGCTCCTGTCCCCGCAGTGGAGCTCCCCTCGCCCTCCGTCTCACTGGTGAATTCGGAGTCCGTAGTCTCGCCCTCCAGGGCCACGTGGGATACAGCTCCCTCCTGCTCTGGTGCTACTGCTCCTCCGCCTGATGATGCTATTGCACACAAGAACAAGGAGTCCACAGAAAGGGGGGGGGGAGATAGAAGAAAGACATGTTCAGTGCATGCAATACCACTACAGTTGGCGGACACTACAGACACAGCAGCCTTCTGCACTATGCCATGCACTTAGAGTTCCCTAATTAATCGCAGGGCCATGGGGTACAAGGCCCATGCCCGATTGCTGCACACATGGAAGTCACAGGAGTCTGACTAGGTGTAGTTAGCTCTTAACACTGGTGGGGTGGGGTGCTACATGGCCTGCCTTACGAAGTGACCTTGCCTACAAATCTCGCCCTGGCCTAGGGGTACCCATAGCCCACCTCCCCCACCCAGACACCTCCAATGTGTGCTGATTCAGCTGAATGAGAGTGTACTCACCCCCTTGTGGCTGCTGTGATGCTCTCAAGCACCCATCCAAATCTGGGTATGCCACCGCCAGGATCCGGAACATCAAGGGGGTCATGGTGTGACAGGCACCCCTCCCACGTTGGGAGGCCATCCCCAGCTGGGCCTCCGCCATCTTCTTGCTCCAGCGGCGAATGTCCTCCCATCTTTTCTGGCAGTGGGTGCTCCCTCTGTGGTGGACCCCCAGGGTCCAGACTTCCTTGGCGATGGCACGCCAAATATCCTTCTTCTGGTGGGCGCTGACCTACAGGAATAGTACAGGGGAAAAGGAGAAGATATAACTGTCCGGACCGTCACAGTCATTGGCCCGCGTTCCTACTCTTGCCATGACGCACATACACTCACTGTCGTTTCATGCACGCCTCATTCTCCGCCCGTATCTTACATCCACACCACTCCACACAGGCATTGCCCATACAGCATGCTCACAGTGTACTTACCTGTTTGTCTGGAGGACCGTAGAGTAGCGTGTACTGGGGGAAGACCCCATCCACTAGTTTCTCCAACTCCTCCGTGGTGAAGGCAGGGGCCCTTTCCCCAGATACATGAGCCATTGTCGCTTCCAGACTGAGGTCACAGCAGCACTTGCAGTGTAGGTCCTCTCCTGTCGAAGATCAGGTATCAAGTGAGTGAACAGATAGAAAATGGCGGTCACGTCCGCAGCTGTGCGTACCGTCACCACTGGCGTACATCGTCATTGGCTCCTGGGACCCATAGGGCCCAATGTTAACCAATGCAGGATTGCGCCACGGTCTAAGACCGCCTACCCCGACGGGGTCCAAACCAGCGCAGTTACCTCATATCGCATTGTCCCACCTTACAGGTCAGGCAGCCGCCATTTCAGGGGGCCACATGGCATTATTTTTAAATGCGTCACACATATCTAGGCCTTGCATACACACTAAGACAGGCCAATAGCGGATTGAAAAATGTGTGCAATAAAGTTGTGTTTTCGTACCTCAGTGTTGGCTTACCCTCTGCTTGCTGTTCTCCTCCATAGAGCACGTCCGCTGGGGCAGGTGAGGAGATGGCAGCATACTCCGGTGTACAGACCGCTGGTGGACCTGTCGACAATGGAAGAGCGACATGTAATTGTCACCTACAGACTGGACCGTGCCACAGTCCATGAACTGTGTGCCCAGTTGGAGCCGGACCTGATGTCAGCTATCCGCCATCCCACAGGGATACCCCCTCTAGTGCAGGTCCTGTCCGTACTCCATTTCCTGGCAAGTGGGTCTTTTCAGACGACAGTGCCATAGCATCAGGGATGTCCCAGCCTATGTTCTCCAACGTGTTGTTCAGAGGGTTGTCTGCCCTGCTGAAACACATGCGCAGCTACATCGTGTTCCCTCAGGTGGAGGATTTGCCTACAGTGAAAGGTGACTTCTACACTTTGGGACTTATCCCCAACATCATAGGTGCCATTGATGGGACGCATGTGGCCTTGGTCCCCCCCACAGGAGTGAACAGGTGTACAGAAACCGGAAGAGTTACCATTCTATAAATGTGCAGATGGTGTGTTTGGCCGACCAGTACATCTCCCATGTGAATGCCAAATTTCCTGGCTCAGTGCATGACGCTTACATTCCGAGGAATAGCAGCATCCCTTATGTGATGGGGCAACTCCAGAGGCACCGTTTGTGGCTATTAGGTGAGGACATGGACCCTATACCATGTGAATTGTTGTCTGGGTCTGGGGTGGTCCCTAAGGGTTAGTGTGTGTCTAACAGTTGTCCCTCGACATTTGAAGGTGAATCTGGGTACCCCAACCTGTCATGGCTACTGACCCCAGTGAGGAATCCCAGAACAAGGGCAGGGGAACGCTACAATGAGGCACATGGGCAAACTAGAAGGGTTATAGAGAGGACCTTTGGCCTCCTGAAGGCCAGGTTCAGGTGCCTCCATATGACGGGTGGTTCCCTATTCTACTCACCAAAGAAGGTGTGCCAGATCATCGTGGCCTGCTGTATGCTGCACAACTTGGCTTTGCGATGACAGGTGCCTTTTCTGCAGGATAATGGTCCTGAAGGAGGTGTTGTGGCAGCTGTGGAGCCTGTGGACACTGAAGAAGAGGAAGCAAAAGAAGAGGATATCGACAACAGAAACACCGTGATTCATCAATACTTCCAGTGAGACACAGGTAAGAAGACATCACTGATACACTTGTTCTACCTCTCATCTGTCTGTCACTTTCACCCAGTGTATGGAAGCCTGATTTGTCACTTTCCCTTTCGATTTTACAGATGTGGGTCCCACTGTGTGACCTCTGCTATGTTTCCTCATGGACTAGAGCTGTGTGACATAGGTATGTTGACAATACAATGGATATTGCTATTTTCCTCAGTTATTGTAAATATACATTTGTGAAAGCACAGACTGACTCCAGATAGTTTTGTGATTTAAGGGTGTTTATTTAAGTGCTAAATAGTGGAGGGGGTTGTAAAATGGGCAGGGGTGATTGTGGAGGAATGTCCATGGCAGAGTCCAGTCTATTTGTTTCACAGGTGCATTGTCCAAAGTGGCATATGAAGTGGAGCTGGGGCAGTTGATGGATGGACAGGGTGACAAAGTGGGACAGAAGGATGACAATCAGGGTGGTCTAATTTCTTGGCAGGGTCTTGACATTGTTCTCTGTCTTTGTCCTGAATCTCAGGGACCGCTTGCGGGGTGGTTCTCCATCTGCAGGGGGTGGGGTGCTGGTGTTGTGGTCCTGTGGCGGTGCCTCCTGTCCACTAGCGCCGGTGGAGGTGGTGGGCAGTTCATCATCCAGGCTAGTGTCAGGGGCCCCTTGTTGTGCCACAGTGTCCCTCCTGGTGTTCACAAGTTCCTTCAGCACCCCTACAATGGTGCCCAGGGTGGTATTGATGGATTTGAGTTCCTCCCTGAACCCCAAATACTGTTCCTCCTGCAGCCGCTGGGTCTCCTGAAACTTGGCCAGTACTGTTGCCATCATCTCCTGGGAATGGTGGTAGGCTCCCATGATGTTGGAGAGGGCCTCGTGGAGAGTAGGTTCCCTGGGCCTGTCCTCCCCTTGTCGCACAGCAGCCCTCCCAGTTCCCCTGTGTTCCTGGGCCTCTAACCCCTGAACCGTGTGCCCACTGCCACTGCCCCCAGGTCCCTGCTGTTCTTGGGGTGGTGGGTTATCCTGGGTGCCCTGTAGTGGTAGACACACCGCAGATTGACGCGCCCTGGAGACAGAGGCATGGGCCCGCTGGGTGGGAGCTGTGCTGGTGTTCCCAGAGGGGTTAGGGTCTGTAGTGGCCTGGGCCTGTGTGAGGGGAACCGACTGTCCAGAGGTCCCCGATGGTTCGGGCTGGTCATCGGTGTCCAGGTCGACAGAGCTGCTGTCATCGCTGACGGCCTCTTGGGTGGGGGGTGTGGAGAATTCTGGCCCCTCCGCCGCGGTGTGTTGACGGTCGGGTCCTGCAGGGGTATAGAGGTATGGTTATAGTTTCAATGTGTGGCATATGGGTGTATCTGTGGGTTCTCGTGTCCCCAAGTGCTGGCATTCGTGTGTGGGGGCTTTGGTGAGGGTGGCTTGTGAGGGGGATGTGTATATGCATTGGGCATGCTTTGGTGATGGGTGTCCATGCTTAGTGGACGCATGCAGGCCTAGGTTTTGGGATGTGTGGGTTGTGATGGTGAGACATTGGCGGGGAATAGGTGTGCTGGGGGTGGGGGTGAGGATGGTGGTGGGGGTGAGGATGGTGGTGGGGGTGAGGATGGTGGTGGGGGTGAGGGTGGGGGTGAGGATGGGGGTGGGGGTGAGGGTGGGGTTCGAGGATGGGGGTGAGGGTTGGGGTCTGATTTGGCATGCAGGTGGGGGGGAAGCAGTATTGAAGCTTCAACTTACCAGTATCCATTCCTCCGCCGACTCCTGCGAGGCCGTCAGGATGCAGGATGTTCAAGACTTCCTCCTCCCATGATGTGAATTGTGGGGGTTGAGGTGGGGGTCCTCCGCCAGTCTTCTGCACGGCGATGTTGTGCCTGGATACCATGGAACGCACCTTCCCCCGTAGGTCGTTCCATCGCTTCCTGATGTCTTCCCGATTTCTGGGGTGCTGTCCCACTGCGTTCACCCTGTCGACAATCCTCTGCCATAGCTCCGTCCTCCGGGCAATGCTGGTGTATTGTATCTGTGTGCCGAACAGCTGGGGCTCTACCCGAACGATTTCCTCCACCATGACCCTGAGTTCTTCGTCTGTGAAGCGGGGTTGTCTTTGGGGTGCCATGGGGTGGTGTGTATGATGTGTGGGGTGGAGTATGTGTATTTAAGTGAGTTGAGTGTGGTGGTGTGTGTTGTTTTGTGTGTGGATAGTGTGTGGGTGATGGTGTTGAGTGGCTGTGGCTGTTATGTTTTGGATGCTGGTGTCTCGGTCTTGTCTTCTTTACGAATTTTTAAGCGTATGGGTTTGTGGGTGATGTGGGTGTGTGTTTTATATTGTATTGTGTGTGTGGGAGTGGTGTGTGTATGTGTATCAGGTGTGTGGGATTCAAATCGTCCAATGTGGCTGAGTTTTGTTCGTTTGTGTGTATTCTGACCGCGCCGGTGTGTCCCGCCAATGGAATACCGCGTTTGAATGACCGCCGCGTGGATTCGTGGGTCGTAATGGCATGGGCGTATTTCTGTTGGCGTGGCGGTGGAGGTTTGGTCACCTCCACCTTTCCGCCGACCGCTGGTCTGGCGGTCTGTTGTGGCGGTCGGATTTTCGGAGGTTTGCCTTCTGCGGGTCAGAATGACCGAGGCGGGTTTCCGCGACCGCGGCGGGATTATGGAGGATTTCTGACCGGCGGTAGGCGCCTTTTACCGCCGAGGTCAGAATGACCACCTATGTTCCCTGTACAATACCAGTTTCACCAGTAGGACTTCATAACATGAAAACACCACGGTTAGACTTGGCATCATTGGCATGGTCTCCCCTAACTTTTTGCCTCTACTTCCCAGGTTGTTTCTGTGTGCTGGACTCTGTGTTTGCTGCTTTGTTTTCTCTGGACACTTTACCACAGCTGACCAGGGGGTAACCTGACTGCCAACCAAGGACCCCATTTCTAACATTGGTTATCTGCGGTTGGGATTGGACCTGTATTTGTACTTGACATACAGTGGTTGAGTGTACATTACTGTTTTCAGTGCACACCACTACGTGACCTCATACTACTTATCTTTGTGATTTTTGCTTTCTTCTCTTTTTTGGATTTTTCCATATTTCCATTTTGTGGTAATCCTTGATTGACTTTAAAACTCCATTTGGGAACTTGTTTTTCTGCCTTTGGAACTCTGCCCTTTTAACTCTTCATCATGTCTCAATCTCAAGATGCATGCATAAGCTGGAGCTGCTTTTGATTTAGGGAAACTGGAGAGCTATACATTTGCCCAGTTGAGGCAGTTCTGCAAAATCCTTGCCTGTCCCATTAAGTGCTCCACCAAGTAGGAGGAGCTGCAAAAGACACTGAGGGCCTGGGTAACAGCCAGGGAGGCTGAGGGGCACACCGAGGAGGGAGAAGATGAGGAGGAGGAAGACCAATCCATCCACAATGGTGTAGTGGGTGGGCCTGTTATGTCCAGCGGGAGGGTCTCCAGGGCAGATAGCAGTGTGTCATCCAAAGGTCGACTCCTGAAGAGTTGCAGGACAGACAGGGAGAGAGGGCTCACCAGTTGGAATTGTAGAAAATGAGGATGGCCATAGAAGAGAAAAGGTTATTGTTGGCTCATGAGTTCAGCTTGAGGGAGCTATGTCAGATGAACCAGTCTAGTAGGGATTGTGGCAGCAATAACAGTGCAGCCTGAGAGGAGGGTGCACATTCCTAATGACCTTGTAAAGAATTACAAGAGGGACGTTGACATACTGTTGTGGTTTAAGGGGTATGAGTCTGCTTTCCATATGAATCTGGTCCCTGAAGCTCATTGGGGGCCAGGTCTGTGGAAGCACTTCGAGGTAGAGGGAAGGGATACTCTGACATTCTTAGGAGATCCGCAGGGACTCACTTTCCCTGTCATGAAGGACGCCCAGATCACTAGGCATGGTCTCACCTCTGATCAGTATAAGGACAAGTTTAGGTCCTATAAGAAGAAGGAATCCCAAACATGTTTGGAATGTGTTGATTCTTTTTGCAGGTCACTGGATGGTTGGGTGAAAGGCAGTAAGGTAACAAAGTATGACGGGCTTTACAATTTGATTGCTTGGGAGCACTTGTACAGTTGATGTTTTCCAGAGCTGCGCCAGCCCCTAATTGATAGCAGGGTGACTGACCCCAGGAAGCTTGCACAGGAACCAGACCGTTGGGAGAGCACCAGGGTCCAAAAGAGGTATGGGGAAGACCATACCAATGGTGGGCAGGGTCCCCATCATAAGAAGTGGGGGATAAGGGTAAACAGGGGGAGTTCTCTAAAGGGCCCAACCTAGTTCCCAGGGGAAAGAGTCCCAGCCCCTAGTAGAAAAGAAACCATGGGTCTCTACAGGGAAACCTGCAGAGAAGGGGTCCCACAAGTTCTCTGCATGTGATCAGGAGGGTCACATGAGGGGCGATCCCAAATGTCCTAAGTGGACACCGGCACCCACTGGTGCTCAGTCACAGGGTTTGGCCAGCTTAGCACTTGGGGAGGAGTTGGTTCCAGGTGGGTGGGAGCCAGCTGAGATGACCCTTGTCTCACTAGGGGACAGTGAGATGGACCAGAGGACCCTCGTGCCTGATAACACTAAGAAGTACAGGCGGTGGGTGACCATCAATTGACAGAGGGTGGAGGCTCTAAGAGATACAGGAGCCAGTGTGATTACAGTGAGGAGTCACCTGATGTCTGAAGAGCAGATCCCTGTGTGCTTCACCAAGTAGTTGCAGTGGACAACTCAGAGCACATGTGTAGAGTGGCGCAGGTTCCCTTTGAATGGGGGGGTCTCAGGTTCCTTGAAGGTAGCGGTGAGTCCAACCATGCCTGTAGATTGTTTGCTTGGCAATTACCTGGAGGATTCCCCTTGGCAGGAGGTGGAACGGGGGTCACACTTGGAACCAATGCAAGATCATTTTCCACCCTCCCCAAGCTCGGAGAGGTGTCAGTGTTGCTGCTTACAACTTGTAGAGGAACTTCTTGACCAGTAGTGAGAAGGATTCGGGAACTATTGTTTGTTCCTCTTGGTCTGCTGTGCACGATCGGCCACATGGTGTAGTTTTATATTGTCGATGGAGACAAAACGATTTTGTTTGGCACCAGCCAACGGCGGTAGAATTACAGTTCTGGTACCGTGTATCCCCAAGACTGGGACTGGTGCTCGATAAGAAGGACCAAATTGCTTTTTCACAGCAACCTTTTCACGTACCAGATCCCCGATTCTAGGAATCCAGCTGGTAGGCTTTACAGATACATCCTTGATTCCTGTGGAGGCAGCACTGATAGAAGAATTATCGTCACTGAACTGTTGCAATTCCTGTAAGACAGTGACACGTTCATTTATGTCAAAAGGTGTTTCTGCTGCCTCCACAACAGGACCATCAAGCGCTGGAAAATACATTTGAGTTTTGAACAGGCACTCATATGAAGTACGACCCCCCCAGGGACCTTCTAGGCACATTGTTAAGTGCTCTCTGAACTCCATACAGGTGATTAAGCTAACTACGACCCGTACCTAAGACCCTGGCTGTTAAGGATTGCTTTAAATCACGGTTTAATCATTCCACGACACTATTTCCCTTGGGATGAAATGGAGACGAGTACTGAAGTTGGACCCCCAAACAAGCCATAGCGTCCCTGAATGCCCTTGAGGCGAAAGCAGGGCCCTGGTCGGGGAGAGGAAAGCTGCAACCGCATATGTGCCGATAAAGACTCGCAAATCTTTAATAACAGTCTGAGCATCAGATGAGCATTGTGGCCACACCCATAAAAATCTGGAGCAAGAATCAACAGCGACTAATATGTACTTGTATGCACTAGCAGGTGTTAGGAGACCGCATTGGACCAAGTACACACATTGGGGGTCATTTTGACCTCGGCGGTCTTTTATAAAGACCGCCGAGGGACCGCCGTGCGGAAGACCGCCAGTGCAGGCGGTTTGCCGCTCGGCCTATTATGACCGTTGGCAGCTCTCCGTCCCTTTACGGACGGAGAGCCGCCAACAGCCATACTGGTGGGAGGCAGGGAAGTGGAGGTTGCTTCACCTCCACCGCCACGCCAACAGGACACCGCCCAGCGAATCACGTCCTGTGATTCGCCGTTGCGGTGTTCTGTTGGCGGTGTGGTGTCGGCGGAGCTGCCCCATGGCTCCCGTCCCCTATCCGGAGGATCGACGGACCAGGTAAGTCGATTGTCCGTTAGGGGAGGGGTTGGGGGGTTGTTGTGTGCGTGCATGGGGGTGTGTGTCTGAGTATGTAGAGGGGGCGTGTGAGTGCGTGTATGCTTGTGGGGGTGATGCGTGTTTGGGAATGAGTGCGTGTATGTCTGTGGGTATGTCTGTATGGATGTGTGCGTGTATGTTTGAATGTGGGTGTGCGTGTATGACTGTGTGTGTGGATGTTGGCATGCATGTCGGGGTGTGTGCGTGTGTGTGTGTTGGTGGTGCTTGCATGCGTGTCGTGTGTGTGTGAGTTATGTGATGTTGGGGGTCGGGGTGGGGAGGGGGGCCCTGCCACCATTGGGGGGTGGCAGGGGTGGTGGGGGGTGTAAGGGAGGGAGTCGGGTGGGGGTGGGTGGTGGGGGAAACCCCTATCAATGCTAGGGAAGGAATTCCCTGGCACTGATAGTGCTTACCGCCATGGATTTCATGGCGGTTCAAACCGCTGGAAATCCACGGCGGTAAGCCGGGTCCAAATACCGCCGGCGGTATAGTGACGGCTGCCGGGCTGGAGACCCAGGTCTCCAGCCCGGCGGGCGGAACGGAGAACCGGCGGATGACCATGGCGGTAACCACCATGGTCATAATTCCACAAGGTAAGACCGCCAGCCTGTTGGCGGTCTGACCGCCGGTTCTCCGCCTTCCGCCAGGATCGTAATGACCCCCATTGTAATGGTTTATTTGAAATCAAGAGGGGTGTCTGCTGCAGGTGTTTGGCAGTTGAAACTTTTATTTGTTGGCAGATGTCACAGCAAAGGACATCTGCTTGGTCTCTTTGTAGAGGCTTGGCCACCAATAGGGTGCTTGTAAGATTGAGATTGTAGCCGCCACACCAGCATGGGCAGATGCCATCCCTTCATGGGCTGCTTTAATCAACTCTGGTCTTATGTCTTTGTTGGGAATATCTCTCACGCCTACACCTGGTATCCTAACCTCAGCGTTCAGGCGGCTTTCCCATTTGGTAGGAGTATTTAACCGGAAATGTTTTAGGATAGGGCATACCATCAGCCGTAGCTTTCACGGCAGCCCATATGCTTGCGTCTGGTTTTGTACTTAAACGTGTTACTGCAGCTACAGAAGCCGTAGCTACTGCTGACTTTGCGACTTCATCAGCCAGTGTATTTCCAGCCACGTGTATTCCAATGCACTGGTGTGCAAGTGTCGTAGTTTGGACCCTTGCTCTGGGCAAGACTGCTGGTTAAAGGATGACAGTACTTTTGCTTGTAGGCGACTATGCCTATCCTACAACAAGTCGCAACTGTTGTCCCAATCTTACTGGCTCACTAGCAGCACCTCACCAGCAACACAATAGTAAAGGTGATTTTTGGCAGCCTTTACGCATGGACTCGAGAATAAGACATCTCAGGGAGTGTCGTGGTTAAAGGGAGATTACCCCTTTCTCACAGATATATCATGTCTCATACAAACACAGGCAATGACAAAGATGCAGTAAAGTTTCAATAGTTTTTATTTAACATAACTGCAATTTGCAATAGGTTGCATGGGCTGCAATGATTAGGATAATGAATAATGCAAGAAACAGAATTGTGAAGACAAGAGTCATTATCACGAAGACCCCCACCATCTTGCAATGCATAGAAAAGACATACGAGATGTAATATGCCCTAATACCTTAATGTGAAAGGCCTGACCTCCTACCTAAAGGAGAGCTGGGTTTGCTAAGCCTAATCTGCCAATGCCATGTCCATGAAAGGAGGCCCCAACCCTTGTTACCTTGGAATGAGGTCTCTATCTCAGACTCTGCAGGGACACGAAGACTGGGTCAGCGTCAAGACGATGTGCAGCATTGATATCAGCGATGGTGGCGATGCCCTCTGGTCGGAATCCCTCTGATTATCTGTCTAAAGTGCAATGTATTTATACAGATCTACAAGGACCGATGACTTAGGTGTGTTTCCAAACAATAGATAACAGACATGCTTGGGACAGCAATTAATATAAACAATCCCTCGAAAGTATAGAGAGGGAAAATCCCTAAGTGTGAACACCTACTGTTTGTTTGTCTTTGTTGCTTGATCTTGACGCCTTAGCGCAGTGACACTGATAATGCAAAGCATAACAAGTGGCCTAACTATAAACAAGGCAGCCATCTTAGAAGAATTAAATAATTAAATGGGCTACGACAGAGCAAGCTAAGTAGGTTAAAAGTCACTAGGTGACGGGGGCACGAGTCTGCAAGCCAGAGGCAAAACTAACTCCTGTTATCCCACTAAAACGAACTAGGATTCACTACACCCTCCCCATTGCCGGAAACAGGTATGACAAAGGTACAGGAACCCAAACACTAAAATTGCTCTGAACTAAAAAGCTAAAAGCATAAAAATCAACTAAAAAATCTTTAAAATGTGTTAAAAAGATAATAAAAACAATTCCGCTAAAACACATACAGAGATGTTAATGTCAACCATGACAAGCACAGCGTGCCAAAGCAATGTTAATTTAAATGCATAATTTTGAATTGGGAATGGCAAGTCAATTCGTCAAATTATTTGCTGTACCCATGATCTTGAAGAGTGTCATCGAAGTCACCAACCACTGACCTCAAAAATGAGTCAACATCATCTGGTGTCAAATCGAGTGCTGGGCGGACAAACAGATCCACAGAGCCGTAGTGAACAGTACTTTCTGGGGTAACGTCATTCGTTGCAGTGTCCTCGTCCATGACAGAACTCAAATGGAAGGCTCATAGGTGGCCTCGCGGAGCAACCTCAGTCTCAAGGGGCATGACTGTGTATGAACCCTCATCAGGGACATCAGCAGTTCGTGGTCCACAGGAGATGTCGGTGCAACAGCAAGACAGACCATAGGCAGATGTTCAAAGAGGCACCATATGCAATGGAAGACTGGTTGTACGCACCAGAGAAGGGGCCGAAATGACAACGACCAGTCATGCTCCAATTCCACCAGCAAGGCACCGAAGATCCGAACCATGCGGCACAGTGGAGTTGGTGGGAGCGGCTCCATTGCTCTGCGTAGCTGGAAAGAAACAACCACTGCGAATCAGAAGAAATAGCAGTAGTAGTCCCCCAATCAATGCCAAAATAATTGGAAAGCCACCAAACACACTTGAAAAGAGCAACTGGATGGCTGACGGGATGACTCCGAAGACAGTCTGGAAGATGGACACGAAACCAGACCCGACAGCCTTAAAGAAATGAACAATCCCAGTGGTGTTCGAAGCATGGAATATTCTGGATACCAGTTCTCCAAAGTGCTTGGGGAAGTTGGTATTTAATAGGGATTGTATCTCGGCTGATGATCTCGTAATCTGGTGAGCATACGTCTCCTTTGCGGATGTCAAGGTGACCTGTTTTTGAAACAATAGCGCCTTTAGCCTGCTCAGCTTGTCATAGTTCACATTATTAGTATCTCTACGGGGCCATATGTCAGATACTTTTATCTCTCATGTGGGGGGAAACAAAACATGTCCACAACACGTAACGACCTTCGAGACTGAGATTGCGTAGGCAATTCCTGGTTGCATGCCACAACAACTTTGACCGTTCAGTATTACATAACTTCCATTGGAAAGTACATGAAATACCGGGCAAATCAAAGGGACAGGAGTACCCTTCAGCAAACAGGCCAAATGCACGACCCCCGCATTGCAAAGACCGTGAAGGGACACCTGCTTGCATATCATGGAATGACTAGCAGCAGTCTCACATTCGCTTCCGCTAAGAAAGACCTCTGTTTCGCCACTCAGACATTTGTAGTCAAAGGGCAACTCCCACTCTTCCTTAATATAGCTATCTCCTAGTTGCTCGTACCTTCCTACTGCAAGATGTTTCAGGCAGCTTGAGAAATGAAAGGCCGAAATCGGTAAATTAATTATACCATATAAGAGCCAGATAGTTGAAGGACTCTCTGCTACCGTGAAGGGCAACTTATCTAACTTTTCTACATGAAGCATGGGGAAACTAGCCTCCCTTTTAGCCATTGTCTGTTGTTCTCTGGAGAAATTAAAGGCAGTGAAAAATTCACTCCCGTTAATATACCTCCATGGAATGCGGCCATTTTTCAGTGTCTGTAAAGTCGAACCCAGCTGCATGATGGAACGTAGTTGTGTTTGCCCATGATATAACCGGGACAAGTCTGTCTGAGTGATATCAATAGCAGACAACACTATATTTATTTTCTAAATTTTCTTTATCCCATTGCCTTAAACGCGCAGCAGCCTTAATCTGGGAAAGTTTCCAAATTTCATTGTACATAGCAGATAAAAACCTTTTCGAACGCTTTTTTCTAGGACCTAGCAGAAAATCTTGCAAATCTATATCTTCGGAAAGGGTGTTTAGGTGTTGCTTAACTGCGGCTTACGTGTTGGTCTGTACCCCATTGCTGGCAACCCACACTGTATGTGGTAACTATACCTGTATGTTGACCCGATATAATGTGAGGGTCTGGCCTTTTAATTGAAAAAAACCCTGAAGAGTTCAGAAAACGTGCCTGACACCCATTAGTGTCAGTGGGCCATATTAACCACCCACCGAGACTGGAAAGTGAAGAATTATAGGTACCAGTCTTAACCATTGCCTCTAGCTTGTCCTCAGTGATATTAAGGAAGTATTGCCAATCTTTAAACCTTGCCGGAGTAGGGATATTGGGTGTGTTCAAGTCTTTAGTTTTTGCTAACCCCAGACAGGATGTCTGCCTAATTGTGTCATTTAAGAAAATCATTTGCACAGGGATCAGGCATGCTCAAAATAAAGCTTCCCTACCCTGTATCTGCCAATCTTGGGTTCCCCATACACTTTTCAAATCAATAGTGCTCTTCCAGTATTCATAACCTTCAACTGCGAGGCGGGAAAAAACAAAGGGATCTGAATAAATAAGTTTTGTATCAGTTCGCAAAATTTTCCTAATTTGTGCCGGAGGTATTTTAAAATAATACGACTGTGCTGTTTTTGTGTCATGCCCAGAAAAGTAAGTAAATTTATCACTATAGTACTTTGGGCTCCCCACCGGTGGTGTAGAACAGTGTTCCCACTGTGTGTAGTTTAATACTGGCCTGTATCTGGTGGCACGGTGTAGGTAGTAATGTCCCCAATTGCTATAGCAGAACATTTCCCCATAATTCATTTGTATGTCCATATACATAATCACTTTCAAAAGCGGAATAGTCCTTCATTTCAGTTAGCATAGAATCAACTGTTTGGACATCCTAATCATCAGAGAAAACATCAGGTGTAATTACATCTGTCATAGAAATTTCGAACACGTATGGCATTTGAATAATTTCTGTAGGCCTGTATATATCGAATGGAACTTTGTCCCACACAATAACATCAGAAATCGGTATTGCTGTAAAATTTACAGGGGACAAGTCTCTTCGGACCTTATGTGAAGAATGATCTGGAGTTAAAACTTCATCAACAGGCTCCACAGAGGAGCGATCAGGGACATAGTGACCATTTATAAGCAAAAAGAAAACAGTCACAAAACCAATCCATAAAAATAATGCAAAAAATGTCAAACAGAACCATAAATAGTTCCATGGGTATTTCAAATAGTTCTTTTTAAGCCACTGATTCAGCTGACTTCTTTTTGAAACATTGTAAATCACAGTAGTGGATGAGTCTGAAGAAAAGTCATCAATGTCAACGAAATAGCCAGAGGCAGTCTCTGCAAACACGGGAGCCGGTGCACCATCTGTACTTTGGTCCACTTCATGTGGAGGCTCTTGGTAGACAGTTTCATTAGTCTGTGATATGTTTGTGCACAAACAGCCAAATTCTGAACAGGAGTGGTCACTGAAGTGGTGACAGGAACTAGCAAGAGTTCATTTTCCGCCCTCCCCATGGTCGAGGAGGTGTCCGGAACAGCATTAGACATTGTTGCATAGTCTTTAGTGGTGATGTTCATCCTACTATGTAGATGTATGTCCTGTTGGGTAGTGAGAGGGGATCGGGAACCACCCAAGGAACCTCTTGGTCAACTGTGAAGGATCGGCCACATGGTGTAATTTGATGTCATCGATGGAGATGAATCTGTTCGTTCTAGAGCCAGACAGCGGTGGTAAGATGACAGTCCTGGTGCGTTGGATTCCCAAGACCGGTACCGGTGCTCTGTATGATGGACCGAACTCCTTCTTCACTGCGATCTTCTCACGAACCAGATCCCCAACTTTAGGAATCCAGCCAGTCGAAAATTTTGCTAAATCCATTATTTCTAAGGTGGTAGCACTTGCAGATGATTTATCATCATGAAATTGCTGAAGCTCCTGTAAAACAGTGAGATGTTCATTTATGTCAAATGGTGTTTCTGCTGCCACCATACCAGGGGCATCAAGATCTGGGACATAGATAGGTATCCCAAAAGAGAACCTCATATGGAGTGCGTCCCCCTAAGGACCGTCTTGGAAGATTGTTCAGTGCTCTCTGGACCCCATATAGGTGAAGTAACCAGCTGTGGCCTGAACCTAATACTCGAGCTGTTAAGGACTGCTTTGGATCACGATTCCGCCTCTCCCCGACGAAATTTCCCTCCGGATGGTATGGTGAGGAGTAATGGAGTTCAACACCGATCGTCCTCATGGTGTCCCTGAATGCCTTAGAGGCAAATGCAGGGCCCTGGTCTGAATGGAATGCTGCAACCGCATATGTCCCGATAAAGATCAGCAAGTCTTTTATAACAGTCCGAGCGTCAGCTGACCACTGTGGCCATACCCACAGGAATCTAGAACAAGAATCTACAGCGACTAAAATGTATTTGTATGCACCATCAGGCTGTAAGGGACCACAATGGTCCAGGTACACACACTGTAGTGGCCTGTTGGACACTAAGAGGGATTTCTGCGGTGGGCGTTTGATATTAGAACCCTTTACCTGCTGGCAAATGTCACAGCAAAGGACATACTGTTTTGTTCGTCTGCATAGACCAGGCCACCAGAAGTGTTTCTGTAGGAGTGTTATCGTGGCCGATATACCAGCATGCGCAGATGCAACACCTTTATGCGCTGCTTTAATTAGATCTAATCTCTGGTCTTCGTTGGGGATCACTCGATCTCCAACCCCCGGAATTGTTGTGTAAGCAACATTCTGCGCACTGATATTGTAAGTATAGTTTGTAGGGTATTCTTTCGGAAGGGGCTCGCCTGCAGCCGAAGCTTTAATGGCAGTCAATATTTCATTATCCAATCTCGTCTGAGAACGAGTCACTGCAGCCACAGAAGCCGTAGCTACTGCTGCTTTGGCCGCTTCATCAGCCAATGCATTACCGGTAACGTGTACTCCTACACGTTGGTGTCCCAATGTATGTACTACATGGACACACAGCAGCCTATCCTTAAGATCAGCCACCCTCCCCCACACAATATTTTGTGTTTAATGGTGTTCCCTTTAGAATCTCTAAATCAGTTCTGTTTCCAATGATTGAGATAGTCAATGTAGGACTGAACGCAGTAATAAGAGTCACAGACTATTAAAGTCTGGCATCCTGGCTCAGTATGTTCTCGCGCTAGAATAAGAGCCTTAAGTTCAGCCAACTGGGCCGTGCAGTCCCCTAAGGTCTGTGTGCAGGTATTGTGAGGGTAGAAGACTCCATTTTCCATCACTCCGCTCACGGCTGTGCAAGCTGCGGAGTATTGATGTTTAGTACCTACAGCGGGTTGTGCTGAACCATCAGTATATATGACAGTATGGTACCTGTCCAGAGGCAAGATATTTAGAGGAGCAGGGTACTCTTGTTCGTACTGGAGAAACTCTTGTGTCTGAAGTTTTGGTTCGAATATATAATCGACATCAGTGGCGGTCAGAGACGTTGCCCATTGAATCCAATGTGGATGTAATGCTTTAGCATTGGGAACGCTAGCTTTGGTGACAGCCTCTAAGGCCAGCACCGGGGAGAGAGCAATAATACGTTTCCCCTGGGCAAGTGGCCTCTCTTTTATGACGCCCATCTGAACTGGTGTCAGAATTTTTTCTGTAGGTGCAAAACGCTGTTCTGCATTGGAGTATAAATGTGATTTATGTGCTATGGGTACTGTGTCACCCTCGTTGAAGGTGACATAAGTAAATCCAATGGCACCAGCAATTATTCTGATGACCAAATTTGTTTTATTGTCACATGTGTGCAAGTGTTTAGCTTCTAGCAGGTCCTGTTGCATTTCCCTAAGGATGCGGGTGTGTTCAACCGTCCATTGTCTGCTAGAAAAATTGGGCTGAACCAAGTTATAAAGTGGCTTGATACGTTGTGCATAATCTGGAATGTATGTTCTGCCAAAATTAAAGAAACCTAGCAATGACTGTAGTTTCTTAAGTGTGTTAGGAGGGTGCAGTTGAGCAAATTTTTCCAGAAAGTGCGGGGCCAGGCTCTTTCCCTCGTTTGATAGCTCATATCCCAGGAATAATACGCTAAGAAAGGCTATCTTGCTTTTCTTAAAATTGAATTCGGAACCGACGTCTGCAAATCCCAAAATGATCCGATCGACCCTTGCAAGATGAATGTCGAGGACATCGTCTGTGAGATATATGTCATCCAAGTAGGATAACGCCTCGGAATCAAAATCATGTAATATTGATGTTACACGGGCTGAAAATAGCCCCAGGCTATTTATATAGCCTTGAGGTAAACAACGAAAGCGTTTCTGAGAGCCAAATGAGAATGCACTCAGGTCCCGACTTTCATGTGCTAAATTCTAGCAGAAAAAGCCATTAGATATGTCTAATGTTGTTTTATATTTTTTATGCATTATATTGTTTATTAGTGCCGTGCTGTGTGAATTTTGTGTAGCACATGTGTGTATATGACTATTTAAATGTCTATAATCAATGACTATTCTATATGAATGGTCCGGCTTTGCAACGGGGAATAACGGATTATTCATTGCAGATGTACAGGGCTCAATCGCTCACTGGTACTCAAGCTGGGCGAGGATCTCCCTCACCTGAGCTTTTGCTTCATGTTTGACAGGATATTGTGGCTGCAGTTGGGGTGTAGACCTAACCGGAATAACATGAAAAGGAGACTCCTTGTCCCAACCTACATGATTGCGATATGACGCAGGTGCCTGCGCTACAGCCCATTCAGAAGCATAGGCTTCTTTGTCTGCTTCCGAACAAGATCGGAGAAAGAAGGCAAAATTACATCTTCCCCATGTGGGAGCTTGCGGACGTGTTCAGGTGGCCAGTCTCTTTCGGCTAATAGGATATCACTAGTAAGTTCATCCCAAAATATCACCCTAATAGTGCACTCCACGTCTCCCTCTATCTGAATTGTTAAATCATAAACCCTATCGGGGGTGAGATCGCGGCCATCCGCTATTTCAACCGCGATATAAACGCAAGTTGCTGTCGCATCCAGATGATCTTTCAGACTCTGGTGACATATCGTGACCTCTACCGCACTGTCTAACAGAATCACTGCCCACGTCTTGTTCCTCAACAGTGTTCTCAAGTATACTGGCATTTTTAGCTGTCAGTGCTGCCACCTTCTTCTTTTTAAACTGCGGCTTTTGCTGAGGAGTCTTTTCTTCTTTTTTAATGGTAGACTGTTGCAAGTCTTTCTTTTCTTTCACGTATTCAGGACGTCGATCTTGACGGCCCCCTCTCTCGCTACGTCAATCCGGTGCATCCTGAAAGGAACGAGAGGCACGTGAATCAGTATATCTTTCTGGGGTTTTAATGTTCTCCCTATTTCTGAGATTATATCTCCTTTCGGAGTTCTCCGGGTGTGGAGAATCAGCTCTCTTATTCCTTCATTCTTTTAAATCTTTTTGTTTGTCCCAGCGCTTCTTAGGGCCCTCGTGTGCCTGCTTTGTACCTTCCTTATGGGTTGTACCTTGTAACTCCAATTTCTTTGGTTTGGCTCCCAAACTATCCCGGCCTATACTAGTATAGGTGTCAGAAATTATTTTCGGTAGCTGTCTCTCTTGTTCCTGGTGTGGAGTTTCGTGGAGACGCTGGCGTATTGCCAGTGCTACTGCTTCCCCTTTAATATTACTGAGTATTATTGAAGAAACCGAGTCAAAGTTACACATTAATTTCATTCTCAAATCCAGGGCTGGTGCAGCCCCATGCTCATTTTGTATTTGTTTTAACACTTCTGGTAGATTGGCTAGTGTCAGGGTGCCATGTGTGGTAGTATATATGACAGCGAAGACTGTACCCCATGTGGTACAGTCATCCACCGAGGGAACCATTCCAAAAGGCAAGCACATAGTGAGCAGTTTATGTTTTTCCTGTGGTCCCGTATGGGGAAACACAGCTTCCAGCTGATTAGTTTTCTGGGCAATCCAGAACGGTATTTTTTCCCGTTCCATGGGCACTTTACCCATAATAGTATGCACTGTTTGTGGATTAATTCCAGTAGCCTATTGATAACCACCAGGTGCTGGTGGGGCTGGACGTGCTGGTGTTGTGTTCAATGTTCGCATTACAAACTGAACTAATCATCTATATAATGTCACCAATTCATTATATAAATCTTGCAGATCTGCTATTGGCACATTCTATATGCCTGGGCGAAGTGTGTATGAGCCATTGGTATACACCACTCTATGATATTGTTCGATCGGCATTGTGTTTGCTGGAACTGGGTATTCTAGTTCATAGTGCAAAAATTCTTGATTTTGTAATTTTGCGATACGTTGCATGGGCAACGTATCACATACGTTCATAGTGCAAAAATTCTTGATTTTGTAATTTTGGTTCAAAAATGTAGTCTACATCAGTGGCTGTCAAAGACGTGGCCCATTGTATCCAGCGTGGATGTAATGCTTTTGCGTTTGGAATGCTGGCTTTTGTAACAGCCTCTAGTGCTGGGATTGGAAAAACGACAATAATGCATTTGCCTTGGGCTAGAGGTCTTTCTTTAATGACAGCCATCTGTACAGCAGTGAGTATTTTCTCAGTGGAAGCAAAGCGTTGTTCAGCTGCTGAGTACAAGTGTGATTTGTATGCAATTGGGACTGTCTCACCTTAATTAAATGTCACATAAGTGAAACCGATGGCACCAACAATTGCTGTGATGACCAAACGTGTTTTGTTGTCCCTTGTGTGTAGATGTTGTGCTGCAAGCATGTCTGTCTGCAGTTCTCTAAGAATGCATGTACGTTCAATTGTCCAAAATTTACTTGAAAAATCAGTACGTATCAAATCATATGAAGGTTTTATGCTTGAAGCATAATCTGGAATGTAAGTTCTGCCAAAATTTAGGAAACCCAATAGAGATTGGAGTTTTTTGATCGTGTTTGTAGGTCACTGAGGAAGGCAATTTTTGTATTTTTAAAGTTGAATTGGTAGCCAAATCCAACAAATCCGACAACAATGCGGGCTACCCATCTTAAATGTTGTAGCAATTCATCATCCATAAGATAAATACCATCTACATAGGACAATGCTTCCGGGTCAATTTCGTGCAAAATTGCAGTAACAAAAGCTGCAAATAGTCCTGGGCTGTCCCTATACCCCTGAGGTAAACAACAGAATTTTTTCTGGGAGCCTGGTGCACTGAAACTTGTTAAGTCTCTACTCTCAGGCGCTATATTCTGGCAGAAGAAACCATTAGAAATGTCCAGTGTTGTTTTGTATTTTTTACGCACTATATTGTTCATTAGTGCTGTGCTATGTGAGTTTTGTATAGCATATGTGCATGCATGACTGTTTAAGTGTCTGTAGTCTAAGACTATTCTGTACGAATGGTCAGGTTTAGCTACTGGGAATAATGGATTATTCATTGGGGAGACACAATGTTCAATTACATCTTGGTACTCTAATTGTGTGAGTATTCCCCTCAAAGGTGCTTTCGCATCATGTTTTATTGGATACTGAGTTTGTGGTTGGGGTTGATTTTTAATAGGAATTGCATGGTAGGGGGATTCTTTATCCCATCCTACATGATTGTGATATAACGCCGGTGCCTGTGCCAAAGCCCAATCAATGGCATAGGATTCAGCGAGTTCCTCTGGAACAAGGGGTGAGAAAGAAAGTTTAATAATGTCTTCTCCATATGGGCAGGTACAGACAAATTCAGGTGGCCAATCGTGTTCGGCCAACAAACCATCATGATACGTTTACTACGTGATCCCAAAAGATTGCATTTATTTTGCGCTCAATGTCTCCTTCTAACTGTAGCGTTACTTTATACACCCTATCAGGCGTAGAGACACACATGTCCGCAGTTTCTACTTGTATAAAGTCAACAGTTGCTTTCACCTCCAGATGCTCTAGAAGACTCCAGCGAACTATTGTGACCTCTGCCGCTCTGTCTAGCAGTGCTAGTGACCACTTCCTGTTCTTCAAGAGGACCCTCTTCCTGAGTGGCATGTCGGACTGCAACTGCTGCCACTTTTTACTTTTTGAATTGGGGTTTTTGTTGGGCAGGTTTCTCTTCCTTTTTAACAGAAACCTCAGATGAGCGTTGTGATTCCTGTTTCGGTTTCACGTACTCTGATTCCCGCTCTGATCGTCCACCTCTCGCATTTCATTTTTCCGATGAGTCCTGAAAGGAACAAGATTGGCGTGTATCAGTATATTGATATCTATCAGGCGTTTTTATATTATCTCTATTTCTGAGATTATATCTATTCTGTGGGGTCTCCGTACGTGGAGATTCTCCCCTCTCTTTTTTAGGAGTTTGTTGTTTTTTATCCCAGCATTTCTTATTACCCTCAGGAGCTTGCTTGGAAAAATATTTGTTAGATTTGCCCTGAAATTGTGGTTTAGTTGGTCTGGCCCCTAAACGATCTCGACCAATGCTAGAATAGGTCTCTGCAATAATCTTAGGCAGCTCGCGTTCCTGATCCTGTTGAGGAACATCACGGTGCCGCATGCGCACTTCTAGTGCGACTGCTTTCCCTCTAAGATTACTTAAAATTATTGAGGATACTGTGGCAAAATTGCCCATTAGTTGCATCCCCAAGTCCAGGGCCTGGGCAGCCCTGTATTCATCTTGAATTTGTTTCAACACTTCCGGCAAATTGGCAAGTGTCGGTGTACTGTGTGCGGTTGTATAGAGCGTGGCAAATACCGTGCCACAAGTATTACAGTTATCTACTGTAAGGACAATTCAAAATGGCAAGCAAATCGTTAGAATTCTATGTTTATCCTGAGGTCCCGTATAGGGAAATTCTGCTTCCAGCGCATTTATTTTTTGCGCTAACCAAAACGGAGTTTCCTCTCATTTGGCGGGTACTTTACCTTTGATCGAATGTACAGTTGCAGGGTTTATACCTGGAACGACTGCATGTGGTTGTGCTGGAGCAGCACGTGCTGGGTTTGTATTTAATGTTTGCATCACAAATTGTACAAATCATCTATATGTTGCTGTTAATTCAGTATTTAGGCGATGAACCTCAGCTACTGCTAAATGCGCTACTGTAGGATGTGGTGTCTAGGTGGCCAATAAGGGCCAGGTAGGACCATCATTACTTAGAGGACCTAACCTTACTGGTAATATTGTGTGGGGTAGGGTGCCATCAAGCCAATTATTATGTTCTTGATACGGTAATGGTATTTCTAAATATGCATATGCCCTGTATTGTCCAGGTACATTTGCAAGTGTATAATGATGAAATGTATTTGTGTTCCCATCAACTGCTGGAAAAGTGACCCAAGAATAAAAAACTTTTGTTCTATAAGCTGGATGGGCGTCCACCAAAAATGTGACTGGGCCCCCTTGGCCCGTTAGGCCATTTGCTAGTAAGTATGCAGTCAGAGGTTGTCTCATATTAACTGCTACTGCTATCTGCTGTGAATTCGCCATCCTAGATAGATGATATGTTCAGAGAAGGCACACCAAATAGGGTTTTTCCTTTTAAAGGACAAGCTTGAACAACCTCCAGCCTCAGATAGGATCGCCTTCGTAGCTGGAATGGAAATCCTCAGTACCACAGACGTCTCCGTATACAGTATTGAGGCATCATTGTATATAATGAGACAGAGATACTCCGGATGACCCAAAAATTAGAGCCTGACCAAACGTTGGTGGCGCCATGTCACGTAGGCTCTCAGTATTCTAATGAGACTACTGGATTTTGAGTGGCAGAATCGTCTGCGGTGTGGGAGACTAAGTCCAATCCACTGCGGATGACACCTGTTACTCCAATCCGGGTTTTGCTCCGACTAACTAGCATTGCCTCATCTCTACCCACGGTTGGGGATGACTGGGCAGCCGAGCGCATCACATACTTGGCTTCTAAGGGAAGTCGTGGTCACTCAGGTCTCATCCATTTCTCTCAGTTACCTTAGTCTCATATATAAATGACGAACAGAGGCAGTATATGTTTCAATAATGATTTTAATAAAACGACTGCATCTTAGATAGCAAAGTGTGAGCTGCAATAAACAGGATGACACAACATAGCAATATTAAAATTGTGACTAAAATAGTGAAGCATAGAAATAACGCTATCATATTGTCGCTATGGTCAATAGACTAACTCCTACCTAGGCTAAAATAGAGCACAGCATGTTAAGCTCTTATTCTGCCCTTCAGGTTTCCCTGGGAAAGCATCATCCCCATACCTGAGCAAAGGCCTGCAGTCTGCATTAGCATCTGTAGCTAAGCATTCGGCAATCGTAATACAGTCGTGGTTCTCTGGCTGGAATCTCCCTCTAATTTGTAAGGGACAAGGAAGTGTTTTTGTAACAACCCAGCTGATGTTCTGAGAAAATGTCCCTACGTAAGGATGTATGTTTTCTACAAATGTTGGAGACTAAACTCCTACCACATTCACCGGCAATGTAGTGTGCTATAGCCTTGGAAGAAGCACAGAGTGAGCGAGAATGTCTTGTTTGAGAACAGAGTGCTGGCCTAGGCAAAAACTGTTAGATAAACAGAAAATAAAACAAGACCGTAAAAGTGGCAATTGTAACAATAATAAAATGAAGCAGAATAAAATGTATCTAGGTTAAGGTGCACAGCAGCTTGGCCCAGTGTGTTAAAATAACGTGCATGGAGCTATAGCTAAAATGGCTACACAACACTAAAACCTTTTCGGGTGGTTAGTACCCCCCTTTGAAAGGGTTGGTATTGACATTGTGGGGCCTCTGTATCCCAAGACAGCCATGGGCAACAGGTTTATCCTGGTCTTGGTGGACCATGCCACCCAGTACCTGGAAGCCTTTCCTTTGAGATTGATCACTGCCCCTGTGGTGGGCCATACATTGATGGGGGTTTTTACCCGCATGGGGTTCCCCAAGGAGGTGGTGTCCAATAGGGGTACCAACTTCATACCAACTTATATGAAGTCTCTGTGGAAGGTGTGTGGGTAACATACAAGTTCACCACACCTTGCCACCCCTAAAGCAATAGCCTGGTTGAGAGATTCAACCGTACCTTGAAGGGCATGATAATGGGCCTGTCAGAGCCCTTGAGGTGGAAGTGAGACGTCCTCTTGCTATTCCTTCTGTTTGCTTACAGGGAGGTGCCTCAAAAAGGACTTGGCTTTAGTCCTTTTGAGCTGATGTATGGCCACCCTGTTAGGAGACCTTTAAGTCTTGTCAAGGAGGCTTTGGAGAAATCCCCTAGTAAAACTCCCCAGGGTATTTTCAGTTACATGCTGCCTCTGAGAAACCAGACCTCCCGCTTCAGGAGTCTCGCACAGGAGAACCTGGAAGCAAGCCAGGAAGACATGAAACACTTGTATGACCAGAATTCCACCTTGGTCGAGTTCCAATCAGAAAGTGTGGGTGATGGCACCAGAGGAGCCTAGGGCGCTCCAGGACAAGTGCACTGGGCCATTCGAGGTGGTGGAGTGCAAGAGTGAAGTCACCTACCTGGTGGACTTGTGGACTCCCAGGAATCCTTTAAGGGTCCTGCATGAGAACAGACTCAAGCCCCACTTTGAACGGACTGAGTTGTCCATGCTCCTAAAAACAGATGATGGGGTTGAGGAAGAGAGTGAGCCTCTTCCTGACCTCCTGTCTGCTGGAGAAAAGGATGGGTCTGTGGAGGGAGTGAACCTATCCCCCTCCCTAACCCCAGATCAGCAGAGGGACTGTCGCCAGCTGTTGGGTCAGTTTGCCTCACTGTTCTCCCTGATCCCATGAGTCACACACTTATGTACAATAGTTGTGGACACAGGGGACAGTCCTCCTGTTAAACCCAAAGTTTTTAGATTGTATATTTGAAAATGCTACTTTTAGAATGTAGGCATTTTGTTGCTTAAACTATTCTGTGACTCTGCTTGTTTGTGGATTCAATGTCTGGGTAAGTTTGACAGTTGGGCTGTTTGCACCTCTCCTCTAGACAGTGACAAAAAGGGAGCTGGGGTGTAGCCTGCATATCCTGATGGGCCATCTGGTCTGAGGGGAGGGGACAAGTGGTCACTTACACCTGAAAGGGCTGTGCCTTCCCTCACACAATACAGTCTCCAACCCCCTGGTGTGTATCTGGGCCCTGGCCTCGTCAAGGCAGGATCTTGAAAATAAAAGAGACTTCTCTTTGAAGTAGGCCTACTTCAAAGGCAGAAAGGGGTATAAGAAGAGCTCCAAAACCCCTGAAAATCAGATTACTTCTGGCACCAAGAGGAACCTCTGCCTAGGAGAAGAGCTGGAGAAGCTGGAGGAGGAGTACTGCCTCTTTGCCTGTGACTTTGCTTTCCTGGGTTGGCCTGCAATAGCTGCTTCTGCCTGAGCGAGGACAAAGACTGACTTTTGTGTGACTTCGCACTGGTGAAGAATCTCCAAGGGCTTGAACTGAGCTTCCTCCTGTTGTTGAAGTCTCAGGGACATCAAAGACTTCTCTCGGCCAGCATTTGGGCTTTCTGCTGAGAGTCCTGCCTGCCAAGTGGTGCCCTAACCTGTCTCTGGGCCCTTGATAGGTGCAGCTGGTGGAAAAGGACAGAAATCCATGCAAAGAACGCCGTGTGGGGAAACTTTCGACGCATCACCCGCCTCACGGTTGAAAAACGACACTGTGTCAGCCTCACGGCTAAAATCGATACTCCAACTGCATCGCGGCTGGAAAGATCGATGCAACGCGGCTGGAGAAATGACGTGCAACACCCGCAGCGGCTACTGTTAACTACGCAAGCCCCCTTGCAGCGCGGTTTCAGGACACCATGCAACCGGATTTCTACACAACATTGCCAGACTCGGAAAATCAGTGCAAAGCCTGCCCAGACCCGAAGTACTCATCCGGATCGACGCATCACTCTCTTGTGGGAGAGAAGGAACAATGCACATTCTCGTTTATGGGTGAGAAATCAGCACATTGCTGGCCTTTTTCAACACACATGTGCCGTGCAGCTTTATTTTAATGCTACCCAGGTATTTTTGTACGCTAACAACATTCTCACTGTTTTCTAAAGGATTTATAACTCTTTTGCTTTTTTTTAAATTCATAACTTGACTTGTGTATGTTGGATTTTTGTCGTTTTGGTCTTGTTTTGTTTAGCTAAATATTATCTATTTTTCTAAACTTGTGTTGTATCATTTTGTAGTGTTTTCACTGAGTTACCGTCTGTGTTGGTACAAATGCTTAACACATTGCTTCTGAAGTTAAGCCTGCCTGCTCGTGCCAAGCTACCAAGGGGGTGAGCGGAGGCTAACTGAGGGTGATTCTCCTTAGCCTGACTAGAGTGAGGTTCCTTGCTTGGACAGGGGGTAACCTGACTGCCAACCAAAGACCCCATTTCTAACAACCACCCTCAGTCACACCATTCCAGAATTGTGAATATATGTACATAAGTCCAGACAACACACATCTCGGAAGGTAAATACATGTAAGCATTTAACACACATGGACCAACAACACTGCCTTTGCACTGACAACACATCCCACTACTACACAGGACAGCCTCAGAGGGGAATTCATTTAATTCATATCAATATCCCATAAGTCATAAAATACCCAATCCTGTCCTAATCACCCACGTTAACTAGGCCAAGGGTAGCATACATTGTCCCACTCCATCAGATATGCCCCCAACGTAACCATTGAGACATGATGTAGACAGCAACTAAGCTATGTTGCACTGTACTTGCTAGGGCATTGGCATATGTGGCACACACATTACTTATCGACAATGATGATGCCTGCCTAGGCAGTTACCACCACTAGTACCATTCCATTGGGTTCAAGATTTCCTCCCCACAAGTCAAGCACTTAGAAATGCTTGAGGATTCCAAGCAGACCAAATCAAAAGTACATTTCAAATTATCCTACTGTAGCAACCGTCACATAACCAATAGTTAGTATATGAGCACTATATGGGGATCAGGTTATTAGTCCTGTCAGACACAGGCTATATCAATTGAGGAAATGTAATGACTGTCTCACATGGAATCAATACCATTACCAGTATGTAATGTATATAGTCCCTGTGATAAAAGGAGAGTCACACAATTGCTTATACAGGTTTGCTATACAGATGGATAGCCACAAATGCTCACACACAGATGGTTGGAGCAGGTCATACTCAGTAAGTAGGGTGATACACAAGCTCACATCCATAGTAAAGGCAGGATGGAGTCACACATGTGCCAATGTCATTAGACCATCTTCAAAATGCAGACGTGGAGATGTCTTGATATGGAGATGTACCTCCACTGACAGCAAACCATCTAAACTCATCTGCTACTTATACTCAGGCTGGGTGGTTACTACCCATTCCCTCTAGTCTACATATAAGTTTCATTGACTACATTGTCACATAAGCTATAGTGAGGCAGCTAATCCCATACAACCCGAGCCAAGTCCCAGGACACGGTCAGTAGCCACCCCGCCTGTAGCTGCTGTGCTGCTCTCAAATGCCCATTAGCTAAAATGCAGACTACTGGGGGGTCAGGGTCTGAAGGGCACCCCTCCCTCGTTGCTTGCTACAATTGGTGCTCTGCCGGCTGTGGATCCCCAGGATCTGCACTTGCTTGATGATGGCATGACAGATTCCCTTCTTCTGATGGGCGTTCACCTGCACACATATGCTGGCGAACTTAGGTCACTTCCAACTGAACAGTGCAGCAGGATAGGCGGCTGCAATTTTGTGCACATATAATGCATTGCTATGCCTAAATAAGTGTGCCATACACATATTCACCCAAATGGCGGAGTAAGCCTATGTTGTGCCATCACAGTGGTGCAAAGAAATGTGATGTGCATGACACAGTGATGTGATGTGGCAGTATATCTGATGATGGGCATGCTTAGATACTTGGAGGCACATAGACGGCACTATATTGGTGTGTCCCATAGCTAATCCTTTGACCAGTGCAGGACAGCTCAGTCTGCCACATATGATACATGACACATGTGATATATCCTATACAACTTATATGTACAGCAATGTGCTGCTAGGATGGTGTTCAAAGTGCTTCAGCATGGCCATATTAGTATATGTCAGCAGTGCAACGCATGTCCTACAGCGTTAGGTGTGTGCTATTTTTACATGTTCTACTTACATGTGTCAAATGCTTTACTCAATGTACTTTCTCTCCACTCTACCTAGATATCCTGCCATGAGGAGATTGAGACAACCTTTGGTGTACCTTCCACTAGTTGACCTTGCAACCATGGAGGACAGGCATGTCATCCAGACCTAATCGTCTGAATCAACAGACCATCGTAGATTTATGTACACAGTTGGAGCCTGATCTCTTAACAGCCATAGGCAATCCTTATTGCATCCCTTCCACAGTGCAAGTCCTGTCAGTGCTACACTTTCTTGCTACAGGCTCCTTTCAGAATACAGTAAGCTAGACAGCAGGGATGTCTCAGCTCATGTTCAGTTTTGTGTTCAAGGATGTACTGTGTGTATTGTTGAAACACCTGGACAGCTACATCAGGTTCCCCCAACGTGCAGATTTGGCCTGTGTGAAGGCAGACGTTTATGATATGGGACACATCCCTCATATATATAGCCCTGGGCCCTCCCAGTGCCAATGAACAGGTGTATAGGAACAGGATAGGAACAGGAAGAACTACCACTCATAAATATACAGGTGGTGTGTCTGGCAGACCAGTACATCATACAAGTCACAGCCAAGTATCCAGGATCTGTGCATGACTCCTACATTTTGAGGAACAGCAATGTCTAACACATGATGGCACAACTCCACCCTGAGAGGGCCTGGATCCTTGGTATGTATGCATAGAAGGTGTTTCACTGTTATGGCATGTGTCATCACATTCTTCTCTGATGCTGTACCAGTAGTTTAACTAGTGTTTTACACAGGTGACTCTGCCTATTCTAACCTTCCCTGGCTGTTGACACTAGTGTGGTACCCTGCCACAGAAGAGGAACTCCATTTCAATAAGGCTCATGGGAGGATGAGGTGTGTAATCAAAAGAACATTTGGCCTCCTGAAGGCCAGATTCAGGTGCCTGGTCCTATCTGGAGGTGCCCTCCTCTACTCAGCCCAAAAGGTATGCCAGATAACAGTAGCCTGTTGCTAGCTGATGAGGGTGAGGCAGCTGGACCAGTGGCTGGTAATGCTGACATGGCAAGTGAGGAGGAGGCAGAGGAGGAAGGTGCAGCTAACTGTAAGACTGAGCTCCTCAATCCGTACTTCCAGTGTCAAACAGGTATGGTGACTGTGGGTTTGCAAGTGTTGTATATTCACATGAATTGCTGACAACAGTCCACCTGAGTTGACTCATCAGCAGGGATATAATGTGGTCCTATCCCTATGTGTGTGTTGGGGAGATGACTGATTGACTGTAAGGTACACAGTAAAAGTGTCTCAACTCTAACATGTGTACTCGCTGCAGTGTCCTACATTCATATCTCCAATGTACAGACCAGTATTTAGTTATGTTTACTGTATTCTCCTGTTCTCATGTCATACCACCCACTGACTGTGGTATTGGGATATGTGCCTCTGCTACCTATGGCTTGAGGCATTCACAGTCCTTAGCCATTGCTAAATGATTAGAGAATTGAGGGTTGTACATGACAGATGGCAGGTACAGTGATTTGTGAAGTATAATCTGTGACTGGTGATGTATAGGTAATATCTGGGGGGCCCTGCTTAGGAGGTATTCTGCACTGGGCATGACATCTATGAGCTGCATATGTGCTTTGTATGGCTCCATGTCTTCTATCCTGATGGTACTCTCTGTCATTGTATTTTTGCAGGTTTCAATACTGACTATACTCTGGTGTGGCCCTGGATTTTTGATCTGACATCTGTCCTGGAACATATCTGTTGTACTGTGTCTCCTGCTTGGATTCCTCCCTTTGGTGTCCATTACACTGCCTGTTGAATGTAGGAGGGCATAACCAGATCACATTTTGCAATCATGAGAGTTGTTGATGTTTTAATGAAAAAACATGCAGTAGATGTGTTCCATGGTGTTTATTGTGCATATAATTATTATGATGCAGAAAATGTTCAACAGGTGTTGAGTGAGGTCATGGTAGATGGAATCATCAAAGTAGCTGGTACAGCTGTTGGTTGCACAGGGCCAGTTTCCATGTGCCAATGGGAAGATGGAGTTATGTCACTGAACAGTCAATAGGGTGTCTCAGTGGCAGACAATGGAGACAAATCAGGTGAGGTTCACTTCCTGGAAGTGGGTTGGGTCTTGGCATCTGCTTCAGCTAGATGTCTGGATGGATGTCCACGTTTGTGAGGGGGTTCTTCAGCTACAGAGGTAGGGATGTCTAAGAGCTGTGGTTTCCCTGGCAGGGCCTCCATTCCACTAACTACTGCTGATGTGGATGCCTCAGATGTTAGGTGGCTAGGGGACGGGGCCTGCTGGTGGGTGGAGGAAGCACGCAGTGTGATGTTGAAGTCCCTCAGTACCCCTGCAATGGAGTCTATGGTGGCATTGTGTGCCTGCTACTGCTGCATGATGTCTTGGTGGTATTCCCTCTGCAGCCTTTGGTTTTCCCCAACATAGAGATGAACTGACCCATCCTGTCCTGGGATTGTTGGTATGCTCCTAGGACTTGGGAGATGGTTTCCTGGTCAATAGAGTCTGTTGCGGACCCTGTCCTCTGGCCCACAGCTTCCTTCCCACATACCCTGCCCCCATGTGCCTGTGCCCCTGGCACAGTGTGCCCACTCCCAGTGTTTGCAAGACCTTCATTGTCTGGGGTGTGAGGGGTCGACTCAGGTCCCTGTACTGTAGGGTACACAATAGTTTGAACAGTCCTTGGGACACAGGTTTGGGGACAAAGGGTTGGCTGTGATGTAGAAGCCACAGGGTTGGGGGAGATTGATGAGGGCAGGTTGAGGCAGGGAGTCGTAGACTGACCATGTGTCCCAGATGGGCCAGGTATGTCTTCAGTGTCCAGACATCCAGCCGTGTTGTCCTCACTGGGGCCTTCATCCTGAGGAGGGCCGGCAGTCTCTTGTATTCTCTACATGGTGGCACTGGCAGGGGTACCTGTGGATGGATTTAGAGACAGAGTTAAAAATTTAACGTGTTTGGTCATCTCTTCATCATATGCATACAGTGGCTTGACACGATTCCCAGCAATGACAATGACAGATGCTGCACAGCATACCATTGGTGGTAGATAGTGGTCTGTGGCATGTCTACCCTAATCTATTTAGGTTGGTGTCATTCAGGTTTAGCTACTATGACTCTGTGGATAGGTTTTGGTACTGTCTGATAGTTCAAATGGCTGTTCTGCACTGTTACCTAGTGATTATTCAGGCTTCCTAGTTGTAAGAGGAAATGGCTGGACATTGCAGCATGGTGTGCCAGTGGGAGGAGGGTATGTGAGTATGCAAGGTTAATTGTACTGTCTGTGCATGTTGTGCATGTGCACCGAGTCTACCATCTTACATTCTATACCATGGTGGGGCAATTTCTAGTTTGTGGATCCTGATTATTGGGCAAATGGATTAGTCACAGTGTTGTAGCTGTGTGTAGCCTTGTTTGGCATTCTTGTGTGCCACTGTATTGCTACCATTGCCTTGTAGTGGTCCTCAGTCATACCATCTAATTGGTATGGCTAGTACAATGGTCATACATGTAAGAGATGTGATTTGCACATTCCAGGTTTTCAAGTAGGTGGGCTAGTGCATTGCAGGAGTCGTAGTGATAGTATTAGCCAATACTATCTGTGCCTTTGCCAAGGACTGTTTAGGCAGTTGGGCTTGGTGGAGGTGTCGCATGCAGAAGAGGGGCATTAGGTGTTCAGGTGGAAGGTGAAATGAGACATACAGTGAATTGGGGAGTATTTGTGTGGTGAGGAAGCATGCAGGACATGACAATTGTGCAATATGGAAGTTGTGGGTACTTACCAGAGTCCAGTCCCCCAGAATTCCTGTCAGGCCTTTGGGATGCAGAATGTCCAAGACCTTCTCCTCCAAAGTTGTGAACTGTGGGAAAGGAGGTGGGGGCCCACCGCCAGTCTTGTACATGGTGATCTGGTGTCATGATGCCATGGAGTGCACTTTCACCCTAAGGTCATTCCACCTCTTCCTGATGTCCTCCCTCGTGTGTGGATGGTTGCCTACTGAGTTGACCCTGTCAACTGTTCTCTGCCACTACTCAATTTTTCTGGCTATCGAGCTTTGCTGGACCTGTTCTCCAAACAGTTGTGGCTCTAACCTGCTGATTTCATCCACCATGATCCTCAAGTCGTCATCTGTCAACCGTGGGTGCTTTTGTGGGGACATGGTTGTTGTGTTTAGGGTGGGGTGAGTGTTGTGTGTGTGAGGGTACAGTGTAGGGTGGTTGATGGGGTGTGGTTGGTGCGTTGTGAGGGCTGGACACTTGTGTGCTTGTTACGTGTGTTTTGTGTTGGTAGGGCAGTTGTGTGGTATGTGCTGAGTGAGATGCGTATATGTGCTTATGGTGTAATGGTGCTATATATGTGTATTTTCCTGCTCTCGGTGTATGTGGAAATTAATTTTGTTGCAAAGGATTGTGGGTTGTGTGGGGGTGTGTTACATAGTCCATTAAGTAGGTGTGTCTGGTGTATGTATGTGTGTCAGGTGTGGAATATTCAAACTGTCAAATGTGGTGTTGTGTTCTGACAGTAGTGGGTTCTGTGCATGGCGGTTCACACCACCAATGGTTTTCCACCATGAAAGAACTGCTGTGGTGATTTGTGGGTCGTAATCTGGTGGGTGAAATTGTGTCGGCCTAGTGATGCTGGTGGTAGAACTGCCTCTTTCCCGCCCTCCTGCCTCCTGGTGGTGTCAGATTTGTGACTGTTTTTTGATGGTCTTCACGGTGTGAGTCGTAATATGGCGGTTGGATTCCCGGCAATAGGACAGTCTTTTGGCACCCTCCACCATGGCGGTCTTCCGAAAGGACAGCCAAAGTCAGAATGAGGCCCACAAGAATGGCACCTGAGGTTTGGACTTTTCAGCAAGTAGTTGAGCCTATTAAAATAACAATGAAGCCAAATGCAGTGTGTCCAACCCCCCGAATAATATGTCCACAGAGACGATTGCAGGAATTACCGCTTTGATAAGCTGTTTCATGAAACAAGGAATCCTGAAAGAGATAATGGGAAGTCTGTATAATTCACCAAATTTATAAACTGCAGAAGCCCAATGGAAAGTACCATTAGTCTAGGACCTGAGAAAAGTGAACAAGATTGTCATTACATGGTGTCCTGTGGTACTGAATCCTGCAGAACATTTATTCCAGATTCCCTGTGAAGCAGAATGTTTACAGTGATAGATCTTTGCCAGGCTTTCTTTTCTATACCATTGCATTAGGAAAGTCAATTCCTCTTCGCATTCAAATTCAGCAGTCATGTTTTTGCATGGTGCCAAACTCCTCATGGTTATGTGGAGTTACCATCCATTTTCAACTAGATCATGACAAGGAATCTAGAGTCCCTTAAGCTTCCCTATCACACAGCCTTAGTCCATTTCATAGATGATCTCCTTGTTGCATTAAAGACTTCCAAAGCAATTTCTCTCTTAAATCATTTAGGAGAAAATGGACATAAGGTTTTCCCACCAAAATTACAGTAGTGCAAGAAGGAAATCCTGTACTTAGGTTACTACATTGAGAAAGGTGTGAGGAAAGTGTCACAAGAGAGAATCTCAACAATCATGAAAATGAATCCCCCTGCCACATAAAAAGAAGTCTGGATGTTTCTGGGAAAGATTGGCTACTGATGTCAGTGGATTCCAAACTTTTCCCTTTTGGCCAAGCCTTTACAGAGGTTGACAAGCAAGGATGTGTCTGACCTGGTATCATTCGATGACAACTTCACATGTGCCTTCACAGAGCTGAGAGAAAGCTTATTCCGAACTCCAGCTCTGGGAATGTCTGATTACAACAAATGTTTTTCTCAGTTTTGCTGTGAGAGGCATGGATGTGCTCTGTCATTTTTGATAGAGCTGCATGGAAATGCAAACAAACTTATGGCTTATTATTCTGCTACTCTTCATCCTGTGGCTTCAGCACTGCCTGGTTGCTTGAAAGCAGTCACTGACAAGAGTGTCAGCATCGAGGAGTGAGAAGGCATTGTTATGGGTCACCCCAAATGTTTTTATTCCCCATTCAGTGGAAATTTTGTCAACCAGGAAAAAACCCAGTACCTGACAAGTCACGTTTGAGCCATTATGAGCAAGTTATTCTTGTGTCATTCATCATTAATGTTAAGCCCTGTACTGTTTTAAACGAGGCCTCAGCTTAGAACTCTGTTCCACTGGTGGTGTTTGTGGAAGGATCACTCTCTTTGGCCCATATTTATACTCACTTTGCGCTGTATTAGCGTCATTTTTTTTACGCTAATCTGGCGCAAACTTAACATCATATTTATATTTTGACACTAGACCCGTCTAGTGTCACAATTTCAGAGTGTGCGTCATTTTCTGGATGCGTGAAACCGCCTTGCATCAATGAGATGCAAGGTAGGCGTTCCCGTCCGAAAAATGACTCAAACACCCGTGCGGCATATTTATCCAACCGGGCAAAAATGGCACACAGGTGGGAGGCGGACCTGGAAAATGACGCAAATCCCGATTTTCAGCAAATGTTAACGCCTGGGTCAGGGCAGGCAGTAAAATGGGGCAAACACACCACTACTTAAGGAAAACTCTCACAAGCAACATCATTGCTCAAGAAGGACGACATGGAGGTGCAACTCATACAGCATGCCAGAAGATGCAGAGCACAAGACCATCAGCAGCAGCTGCCACCACACCAATGTGGACCCCAAAGGCAACGTAGAAGGCAGGAGAGGCTATTCAGGACCAGGACAACCCTCCTGGGCCTCAGGGAACATGATATCATCCAGAGGTACAGACTCAACTGGCAAGCCATACAGCAGCTGCTGTGCCAAATTGAGCCAAAGTCAACGGATAGCTTGCAGACACCCCACATTATTCCACCGGAGAACAAGCTGCTAGCTGTCCTACACATGTTGGCAAGTGGCTCATTTCAAACTACATAATGCCCTGGTTGCCGGGGTCTCACAGCCCTCATTCTCCGCCTTCCTTCCCAAGGTACTTGATGCCATCATCTCCCTCACACCCCGCCACATCAGCTTCCCCAATACACAGCAGAAGCAGCAGGAGACCAAACAGGGGTTTTACCAAATTAATGGCTTCCCGCACGTGCTTGGTGCCATTGACTGCACACATGTTCGGATTGTGCCACCTGCTGCAACTGAGCACCTATACAGCAACAGAAAGCAAACCCACTCCATCAATGTGCAGGCCATTGTTGATAACCAGGGATTGTTCACCAACATCATAGCAAAGTATCCTGGGAGTGTACATAATTCCTTCATCTTCCGCCACAGCACCATCAATCGGCACTTCCAGGATGGATGATATGGCAATGGTCTTATTGTTGGTAAGTCCAGAAACCTAGTGATATACACACAGCACAGCAACCCTGTAGGACACATAAGACATACACCACTACATTGACATGTGGGCAGGAAGACACTGAGGTGTGACACTGGTAATTATGTTTGATATCCTGACCCAATGGGATTCACACCTATGGACAAATGACGGCTGCCAATAACAATAGATGTCACTCCAGAGCCACAAGGGACCAATTTAAAACCACACAGTGACATAACAAGGCCTTAACTGGCAGTAAAACGTGGAAGATTAACCATTCAATATCACATAAGGCCACAGTCAATCCCACACCCTTCCAAGCAATACTTCGTGTGTAAGGGGTGTGCAATGTGTGTTGCTGCAGGCCAAACACCATGAGACACATAGCATGATGACGCTGACTCAAATGAAGGTGACATGGAATTAATGAGGCAGTACCAACATCCCACATCACTCCTGGGGTGACATTACCAGCTAGAAATAAGGAAGTGGACTGTGCAATGAAAACATGTTGATATGACACAAATGCAAAGTGCACACTGCGACAGATACTGAAAGAGACAATTCCCCATCTACATAACAGATGTACAGGGAGATGGACCATCCTACACTAAAACATCTACCCCACAACCAGGTTTGCCAGCTCACCTGGAGCAAGTTCAGTTGTGTAGGTGCACAGTTGCACATCAGCCAACTGGGTGAGGGAAAAAACAGGTTTGCATAGAACTAGTCACACATGGGATAATTGTGCATTGTCAATACTGAACACCTCAGTGCTGCCAACTTATGGAGATGTGTTGTACATTGTTACCCAGCCAAATCAAAGGGCTCACTGTTGCATTTCACCTGCAATTACAAATGTCTAATTGGGTGGGATGTCCAGGCCATGTAGTGCAGCCATGTTACCACCACAGTGGAATCTATTGTGTGTATGTAAGTATCATGTCACCTCCAGTGAATGCACACAGACACATTTTTCTCACTACATAATGCATGGGAGATAAACACTGAACTGCAAGTTTCAAAATATACCAGAGATATCAGGTCAATTAGCCAAACACCAGTTTTGCTAGTCAAACAACGCAATGTAGAAAGAACTTCACAGAAGCCTAGGATCCCACACAATACCACTAACACATCTGAGTCACAGATGACACAAGATAACAACTACCATGCAAAATGACATTCCAGGTGCAACCAACAACAAAATACTTACCCCTATTTTCTCGTTCAGTTGATCAGGGTTACGGGATCCAGCCATGGATCATTACCCCATTTGCCAACCCAAGCACAGCAGTGGAGCGTGCCTATAATGAAGCACATCGGAGGACATGCACCATAGTTGAACTGACTTTTGCCATCCTGAAGTCCAGATTCAGGTGCCTGGATCACCGGAGGCAGCCTCCTATATTCCCCAGAAATGGCCTTCAAGATCATTTTGACCTGTGCCATCCTGCACAACATTTGTGTTAGAAGGAACATTCCCCTATATGAACCTGAACAACTACTGCCTGAAGAGGAGGAGCAGGAGGATGCTGTCCGGGAAAATGAGGGGAAACATCCTAACACAGCTGCAGGAATGCGTCACAGACAACATATAGTACAATATTTTTTCCTACAATAGTCACTATCACCAATTAGTTACGATATGGAATTAAACAGCTCACTTTATCACTCAATCATGCACTGGGTAATTATTTATGCATCACATGATCTCTAGAAAACATAATCAGAGTATTACCTCATGGAGCAGTGCAGAAAGACAAATTTGCATACTTCAGATGCCACATCACATTTGATGGGTATGAATGTACAGCAAACATCACACACAGTTTTAATGAAATACATCCTGTCTATTTCACATTTGAAGGGCAATTTCATAGGACCACAGCTATGAGACACATCCATGTTGCTAACATGGTCCATTGCAGCATATGGCACCCAACTGAGACACCATCAATCTTAAGGTAAAAAAGTGCATCATACATGAGGCAGTGGATTTGAAATTGCATTGGTAACAGGAATGTATGACCAGATCCTTGACAGCAGTAAGTGTGACATCAGCTATCTCTGCAAGGAGCATGTGTGACAAGAAGTGCATCAAACCTGAAAATGGATAGCACGAGTGCCCCAGGTATGACAAGCAATGCTCACAAGACATGCCCTGCGCAGTCCATCCCAGGTAATAAGTCCTGCCACTGCCATTTTTTTTAAGTCTCTGGCCACTCTTCTCTAGGGGGTGCTGTAAATGGACTATCTGTACCCTGGGAATCATCATCTACACTCACCCAGACTCCCATTCTGACTCATGTGTGCTTCCCTTTTCAGTATGGCATGCCATAGTTCCATTTCATCAGCCTGCATGGACTTCAGGTCTCATAATGCACTGCCTGGTAGTCGGTAAGACCTGTAATCTGCTGTCTATTGCTTCCCATGTGAAAGGTCCGGTTGGCCCCTCATACTAGATTATCAACTCCAGGACTTGTGAGAGACTGAAGCTGCACACACCTGTGAGCACTCTCATGCAGCCCAGCCATTTGACTCTACCGTGCCCTTGCTGCTGCCTGGAACTGCTTAGAAGCTGCCATTTCCTGAATCTCCTTGTTATGCATTGGAGTACAATTCGTTAGTGTACTAGAGCCCTTGTTGGATTGTGTTACAGAGCTCAGTACACCTGAAACTGCTCTTTTTTTCCAGTGTTGTTCCTACTTGTTTCAGTCAGATTCTGCTCACTGTTTTTCTGCCTTGTTCATGTTTGTTCCTGACAGAGCCTGCATCCTGTTAGACAGACTGGTTCCAGGCTTTGTGTTAACCAGAGACATTCCCAGTGGCTACATTTGCCTTATAGTTGGTTTCCATGCCCTCCATTTCTTCTTGGGGTATTGTGTCTGGTAGGTTTATGATCAGTCCTCAACTGTATAGAATAGTTTAATTTGTTTTCATATTTTTTTTGCACCAGGACATGTTTTCCAAGGGGCGAATCCAGCCCCCATCCCTTGTCTGGTTTTTCATGAATTCATTAGTGCCAAACAGTGACAGTGTGCTAAGACTGTATGCCTGGATTTAGTACTGTGCCTCCAGCCCAACAAACAAGGGCTGCTAATGTGTATGTAAGGACAATACACTTCTGCCGCTACCTTTTGATGGGGCTTGCGTGGTGACTAGCTGTGAGATTAATCTGCACAGAGGCACTGATGTTCCCTGTTGCTGTGGGAATTTCAGAGCCCTACTCTGTATACAAATGTAGTGATAAACTTGTTTGTTTGTCTATTACTGATCCATAATATATTTGGCCACAACAAGGTCGCTCTGTCGTCACCCTTCTGATATTTCTGCTGTACCATAGCTGCCCTATCCCCTTGTATGCCATTAGCTGATATTTGGCTTCCGGTCACATCTGCTTTGAAGGATACTCGGTTAATTCAAGGGTTGGCTCCACAGACTCCTGACTAGACTTGCACATAACTGTTACACCATGGAGGCCAATACTGACACAGGGTACATATGGCCACACATTTGAACTGGACACTTTTGTGCAATGAACCACTGGAAATATGTGAACACATGCAGCATGGGCTGCTGGTCCACCACAGCCACAGGAGGAACATAGGTCATTTACATTAGTCAAACTGTGGTGTACATAACAATGTTATGATTGAATTTGAGACTCTGTGTCACAAACACTGTACCTACCTAGAATGTTCAAATGCCTGAGTCATGGTTAGTATACACACAAGTGACCATGAAGTGGTAGCCAACATTTCATGAGATGTGAGGGGTAACATATCTGACATAGCCCTCATCAGCAGTCCTCGATCTTTCCTGTGTATTGTTTGTCATGGGAAATGTATTGTCCCCAAAGTCAAACAAGTACACACAGCAGAAGAGGCAACAGATATTACAAACACATATCATGACTGATGTACCTCATTGATTGGCATCTGATGGTGTTACCCATTTGTAACACATTCATACATGAACATTACGCCAAATGTTTTGCATGCCGTTCCCACAGAGGCACACAAATAATTTTAACAGTCAATTCACACAAAAAACACACATGCCATGAATCATTTTTTTGTAGCATAGCCTTGCTGTCCTCTATTGATGCAACACCTGCGCAAACTTGAAAAATCCATTTTAATTTGCAAGGTTTGTGCTGCTGTTGTGCCAGTTAAGACAGCTAATCCTGCACAACAAAATGAGTATTATGGGCCGCAGGAGTATGGTCTGCCACGTGTGCCCAAACACTAGAACACACACACACTGCAGGTTCATACCATCCTATCTTTGTCTAGTTACAGGCTGCATACATGTTAAAATTTGAAAAATGATACAAACACAGTTTGAGTCAGAATTTTTGATGTAAACGTGTCAAAAAATTACGCAAACGCACATTATACATCAATGGGTCCTTAGCCTTAATTCCACCAGCGCACCCGAGGCATGCAGATATCCATTGAAAATTTATTGATCCATGAATGCGTGGGATTTTGACGCATATGCGTCAAAAATGTTTGACGCAAACTCCGTAAGTGTAAATAATTTACATGCAAGACAAAAAACAGGCCGCAAATGAGATAGGAAGTGATGTAATAGGATATCCTAGAAAAGGTATACTGGGAGTACTTTCACTTTCACTTTGCAGTCTGTGATTAATCTAGACTGTGTTGCTGTGTTTTGGATTGTCTCTCTGTGGATTTTGTGATTTTGTCTCCTGTGTGATCTATATATTGTCTTTTGGTGTTTGGTAAATGCATTTTGTATCCTGTGTAAGTGTATTTGTGTTTTCAATTGTAGTTAGATTTGTATTTGTACTGTTGGGAGTCTGTTTATGGGTAGTATTAGTTGGGGTAGTTTTGATCTGTCATTGGGTTAGATAAGTTTCCTTTTTCTACCTCCTTTCCCTGTTTTTCCCTCTTTACTTTTGAAATACAGTTTTGTGTGATGTTGGGAAGGCCACGGCTGGGGCGCATGGGTGAGGAGGAGCTAGGGGCATTTGTGTGGCTGGTGTGCCACTTCCTCCCCCTGATATTGGAGGCAAGACGGCTGAGGTGGGCAAAGATGCTGTTGCACCTGAGGCAGAGTTTCATCACACAGCGTAATGATCACCAGCTGAAGCATCGCTGGGCATATACGGCTTAGGGTACACTGCCAATGTGGCATATGTAACCTAAATACAGCACTGGCACACCTATTATGGACCACTGAAAGCACAATAATTCCTGAAAGCAAATCAACCCACATGACCATCACACAGTTACTCATTGGCCCTTGATGCACAAGCCACAATACCTGAGTCACTGGTATTGCAGTGCACCGGGAATGTGGCATTGCATGTGTCTCCCAATTACAAAAGATGAAATGGAGTACCATCTGGAATGTATTATCCACAAAATTGAGTAGTCATGTTTGGCATCACATGATTGTTAGGGCCAGTGCATGTGTGCATATGTGTGTCTATCACTCACTGGAGTGACAGTATCACTGCATGTTTGCAGTGGTATGTCTGTTGGGGTGTCTACATGCCTGATGTGCAGCTCTATCATATAAAATGTCACACACAGTGATTTGTTGTTCCAACGTTTGTACAATGAGCAGACATTGAGCACATATCACCCTTCCATGTTTTACAGGTGGACCAGCCCACTACACCATAGGTGAAGTGGCTTGATTCGAGGACCCAGACGTATCCAAAGAGTGTGAAAATGTTTGTCCTGTGTTGTGTTTGCAACTGTTGTGTGATTGACTCCTGTGTGTTGGACTCATTGCAAGATATGATGAGCTGGCACAGGATCTGATATGTGACTTGACAGGAGGTTGACATAGTGTTCCATGGAAGAGTTAGACATTCACTGGCAGAGAGTCATATATTGGGAGTCTAGTGCTGCGCTATAGGCATGGGCAGGTGAACAAGGTGATTTGTTGCCACATGTATGCCCACAATTGATTTGGAGGTGGCGAGTGTCACAATTTAGTCAGCAAGTCATACCCTAATTCACACAAAACAGTGATGCATCAGTTTTACACACAAACTTGTGCATCCCTGTAAAGTAATGAACATGTAGAGCTGTATTGGTGACTGTCCCACAGCATCTAGCCCCGCATGTTGTACTCCATTTATGAGGCACTTGAGTGATATGTTATAGGCATGCATGCAGGTCAAGTCCAGATGGCATCAATGTGGTTGATTTAGGAAATGTGTCAGTAAGATCTGATGTTGATGGTTGTCCACAAATGGAAACATTAATGTAGATGTGATTTTCCAATGGTTGGCTCACTCCTAGTTGGCAGGCCTCCTTACCTGTGTCACAATGACTAAATCCATGTACAACTGGACAAAGCTTTGTGGTTGTCCTTGATGGTTGAAAATATGTATTGCATGCCCATACCCCTGAGGCACAGGGTTAGCGGGAGAAAGTATGTGTAGCTAGGTGTGATGGTCACAGTGTTGATGACAGACATGTTATTCAAGCATTCATGTGTGCCAAACTACAATGCCCCCTTATGATTACCAATTGCATACCATCCTGCCAGTTCCATATACAAATCACAGGTCTTGTGTGCCTTGAATTTGATCTAGAAGATAGGGTTTAGTTGGCCGGGCACATGTTGAGTACTTGCAGCATTTGTTATGTGACCAATAGCACTACATATGTGCACAGATCAGTTAATTAAGTACACACCTTGTTGTGCGTTGCTGTGCTGTTAGATAGTTGATGGGTAGGCTGCGTTGGCATGTCATTCATCAGGGACATTCTATCATCTGTACTGTGATTTGGACTGCATGTGCTATTTGTGAGGAAGTGTTAGATTATCATCTGTACATGTATCACACAATAATGACACTAATGTTTGCCTGTCTCTTTTTTACAGCTGCCCACATGAATGCACAGGAAATCCATGAATTTCAGAGGCGGGCAGTGCGGTACAGGCACATCCTCGATGTGGATGCTGGATACCGCATGATGGGGAGGCGGTATCGTCACGAGAGAGATACAAGTGCATGGAGGGCTTTTAGCCATGGGGGGCCAGCATGGGCCACAATAGCCACCACCACACCAACTGCAACCACAGTGGACACTGGGATAACAGCCACTCCAGCTGGACCCTCAACCTCATCAGCAGAAGGCCCAACAGCCACACCATCTGTACCACCAACTCCAACTACGGCACTAGCAACTGCAACATTGAGTGCAAAACAGACCACCACAGCAGGAGTTATGGACATGGCAGGATTGGGCCACCTCCAATGTGACATGCAATTTATGATGAGGCGCATAGACAGTCTACAGCAAGAGGTGGCCCGCAACAGCAGGAGACTGAGGTCGATTTAAAAAATGCTGAGGAGGGCAAATCTTTGAGTTCATTGTTCCTCACCCCTAATTCCGTCCCCTCCCTCCTCTTTCCTCCTACTGTTTTTAGTGGGTTTAGGGGGCTTAGAGATAGGTTAGAGTAGGCAGTTAGTTTAGTTAGGATAAGTGGGTTGGAGGGTAGGGGGAGTTATATTATTATATGTTGGTTTGTTGGTTTGATGGGTAGGGTGTGATGTTGAGGTTTATGTGTTTTTATTTTAATTAAAGAAAATACAAAAAAATATACAATTGTTTAGGATTAGGATTAGTTAGTATGTGTTTAGGTTAGTATTTGTTGTCCTACACGTGTCCCGTCATATAAGTGGGGCAGGGGGTTGATGTTTAGAGTGTTTAGTTACATGTGGTAAGTAAGTTTAGCTTAGGGTAGTTAGGGACAGTTGTGGGTAATGTATAGTTAGGATAGGTTAGGTTAGGTTAGTTTAGGTGTTTGACATAGTTTAAGTTTCCTTAGTTTCCTGGGGATCAGGGCCTTTGCATGAGTGTACAGTGTCAAATGTGTGTTTACCTGTGTGTTCCATCCTGCATTCACATCACATTCTTGATATGATTATACCCACTTCCAAATGAGCTGTCACATTGGCAGCTACAACAGAGCTACCTCCCTATGCATCTGCCATCCATTGAACCCAGCACTCAAGGTGACTATGCTTCCGAATGTATTGCAAAGGTAGTTGTGATTTTAAAGCTGTCATTGTTTGAGTCCTGTGTTAGAATCTTGGGCACTGTGGTATGTCTGCCTGCAGCCTAATGTTCATGTGAACTCTGATGAACTGAGTTGTGTCATAATCTTATAAAGTTCAGTATACATAAATAACACCTATGATTTATTACATTGTACTCCCAGGTGACATTATTGTCCAAACACTTGTACACATCCATTCCTGCTGTATGGTGTGGGTGTGGGATTAAAGTTTAGAGTCATGTGTCACATACATAATGATTGTCTTGTAGGGGATGTGGGCAGCATTCAGTTTCATCTTGCAGATACTTCGGGCCTGACATTTTCTACATAGCATTATACTGTTTGTGATGCTTTGACTTCATAAATAAGCCACAGACAGCACAGATGATGATAAAATCCAGACCCTTGTGCATAGATATCAGCCCACATTCTTTCTACACTATTAGATTGACATTCTGTGGCCATTGACATGTTACATGCATCACAAAACTCCTGCACAGTTGATGTGTCACATTACACAGAAATAAGTAGTTGTGTATGTGCTGTTTATTTTAAAGTGCTGTAGTCCAATATTTACATAGTCCACAGTCCATAGTGGTAAGGTAAACAGTGTGTTGAAGAACAGTGCATGTTACTAACTGTAGCAAGACTGGAATGTTATCAAGCACAGGACCTAGGAAAATCCCTGCCCATGTGGCATGGACTGGTGCTACTGGGTACTCCTACGGGTGAAGGTGGTCTGTTCCATGTCTTAATCTTCTGATGTGTGTGTAGTCTCCTCTGCCCTTGGTGGTGGTGGGTTTGAGGGGGCAACACACTCTTCAGTGTTTGGAGAAGTGGAACTCTGAGTTCCCGGTAGCTGCCAACTGTGGAACTATTAAGGGCATAACTGCAGCAAGGAGGAGCTGTTGGTTATTGAGTATAGAAGCAACATTGCTGTGGTAGGCAGCCAGGTCGGCCCTGAGGGGGTCATGTTGTAGTCATGCATGCAGTGAAATGTTTGGGATGCCAGGTAACTCCCTAACTGCTTTGGTGAAGTCCCTCACATACTGTTGTAGTCCTTGCAGTAGGGCTTCTGACTGTTCTGCGGATGTCATCATGCACATGCGCATCCCCTCAAGGCTGGCTGCCGTATTTTGCATCCCCACCCCCACCTCCTTGGCTAGCTCCTGCTGGACTCCCACAACTGTCCTCTCAAAGGTAGACTCAGTGTCATTAGAGTCCTCAGCTGTGTTTGAACTGGCAGGTCGTACTATTGGGTTGGTGGGTGGGTCCTCTGTGATGGCTACTACATCTGTTCTCCTCCTTTGGACTGAAGGTGGGGTCTGGAGGGTTCCCAGGACATCTTGGAGGGTTTCCTGGCTAAAGGTTGTCAGCTCATCATCTATGTCATCAGGGTAGTCCAGGACAGGCATATCCACAGGAGAGCCATCATCCTCTACAACGAGATATTGTACAATTAGTGTGTCTGTGTTGTGGCAGTTGTAATGTGACGTCACTGACTTCCTATTAGTGGAACATTGTAATCTTGGTTCCTGTTCATTGTTCCTGTCATTAATATTAGCATTCTCACAGGCCTATGCCACACCTGCATGTCACATGTAGTGTGGGCAGTTTGGGGAATTGTCTGCGTCACATCCTCTAGGTGTAGGTTCTGTCCAAATTGTGTCTTGCCACCTTCTTGTCCTACTCACCCCTCCCTCTAATTCCATTAGCATGGTGAGGCCATGCAATGCCTGTTGGTGTTCTGATGCCACTTGCACCACACATAACAATATGGGACTGACCCAGTCTATGATATTTCACATACACCTATAAGTTGCTGAGACCTAGCACATACCATGTATTGCATTGGCATGACACGATACAGGTGTCAGTATTGGTAGTGTGTCATGTTGATGTTTTTCAATGTGTGCTATATTGCATTGCGTTGATGGGCCTGGAAGTGTTCCATTTCCTCTTATGACTGTGAGGGTGTGTTTCACTAGCTAGACACATATGTCCTCCCCCTCAATGCTGTTGTCTTAGCAGTATGACAGTTTAGATGTTGCAAGGTGACATTGCAGCTATTGTAACACAGGCACAGGGTAGACCCTGGAATGGGCAGCATGGGTATGGCATTACTGCTGTGTTCTTCATAATGTAAGTGACAATACATGATGTTTATTGCACCTATAGACATGAGCATTTGACGGGATTTACACTTTGTTAGGAATTGAAGGGGATTGATGACGTCATCATCCTGAACCCTCTATTTTGGGTGTGTTTGTTCCATGGGCACCTTACTGCCATTTCCTAATTGACCAGCACACACAGCACAGGTGGTAGTGGCAACAGTTGTCAATGGTAAATGCCACTTGAGGGAGTGGCCTGAGACTGGGCATTGTTCCCTAGTTCACGTTCTGACAGTACCAGCTGTCTTGTGACAGCAGCCCAGCTTTACGTTCTACCCTACCCTCCTGGTCTGCTACAGCATTTCCAGCAGCCTTGGCATGGCGGAGTACCCCCATGCAAAGGTTGTTGGTGTTCTGTTGTGCTGTGACCCTGGATGCCCCGGCACAGCCCATGCACCTGTGCCATGCCCGCTTCCCCTTTCCACTGCCTGATTTCCATGGCTGACATGCATTGTGTAGTATGTATGTACCGCCCCCTACTTGCAATTAACATTTAGGCATTTTGGTCCCCCCTGCAACTTACCCTGCATATGTGTTGTTTCCTGGTAGTCTGCGCTGTCCTGCGATTCCTGTGACGATCTCCTCTGGGATGACGGCTTCCACCATCTCCACTATCTTGTCATGGCCTCCTGCAGTGCTGGACTTCCACCTCCAGTCTGCAGTGCTGCCTTCCTGTTCCTTGCCATTTTTTCCTTTGTCCTGCACTTGCAGTCATGCCAGCGTTTCTTGCACCCAGTGACAGTTCTCCTGACCTCTGCCACACTGTTTATCTTGTCAACAATTTGTTGCCAAATTGCTTCTCTCCTCCCAATTGGCAATTTTGAGGTGATTAAAAGTTGATTCTGGTGCTCCGTCACCTCTCTGACCAGTATTTCATGCTCCTCTGCACTGAAGCAACACTTCCTTTTTCTTCTTGTCTCTCCCCTGGCTCCTTGTCTGTGTCCTCCTGGCTGGTTCCTGGTAGATTGGGGTCTCCCTGGGGTCTCTTCTGGCTTCTAGGATGCATGTTGGGGCTCCTTAGCACTGTTTGCTGCGTTTGTGCCACTTTTTGACGCTAATGCGGTGGAAAATGGAGCATGTTCGGTTTGCGACGTCGCAAACCGGATTAGAGTCATTTTCCCTGCGTCAATGTCGTTTTGCTTCACGACGCGGCACAATGGTTAGAGTAAAAAAAATGACTCTAACCCTTGCTTTGCGCCACCGTGCTTCAAAATATAAATTTGACGCACAGTGGAGCTAAGAAATGGCATTAACCTGTGTTACATTTTTTAATGCAAAACTGCGTTCGCGCAGTTTTGCGTCAAAAAGTATAAATATGGCCCTTTGTCTCCTGGAAATATCTTTGGATTTAAGGATTTTGTTTTGGTGAAATCCCAAAACTAATTTTCAAACCTATTTAATAAGGGTGTTGTTTGCTTGCTTGTGAATGCAGCAATATTTCTTTCTACTTTAATTTGATATGAAGAATATATAGTGATGGGTGGCCTAGAGTTTAAGTAAGGGTGTAATTATTTATTTTGCATTTCATTGATTTTTCATCTTTTGTAAAGGAACATTGTTGCACAGCTCAGTCGCTGTCCTTTTCTACATGCTTATAACATTTATAATATTATTTTACTGTGGCCTAGATTTCTAAAAGGCCATCTAGCCAGAAGGCCTAGTTCTTGTAGTCATCAGTGCATCAAATACATTTTTCAGTGGTATATGTTTTTAAAGCTTCATTTAAGGCAGGGATGCTATTGGATTAAATTAAAAATGTTGGCTATATTTGGCATTTCATTTTTTTTTGCAAAAAGTGGATTTGTTGTGTGGTAATATGTGATGGCATAGTAGATGTGTGTACTGTTGTGAAATGTACATAGCTCAGTTAATTGTCGTGTTGTGCATTGCTGAATTAATGTTAGTGTTTTCTTCAGTGTTACCACTGTGCCTCCTTATGGCCAGTGTGAGTCTGTCTTTGTTCTCTATGCTGTGTGGCCAGGGGCCATTTTGTGTAGTCTATGGCCATAGGCTTGCATGTGTTCTTTGTTCTCCATGCCTCCTTGTTCACAGTTGTTTTAAACTATGTGGTTGGTGGGCATTTTTTGCATCTAGTCAGTGTTCCTTTGCCATAGGCTTGCTTATGTTCTTTCTCTGTTTCCCATGCCTTCCTGCTCCTTGTTGTTTAACCGTGTGGCTGGCAGCCATTTTGTGCATTCAGCCACCAGTGTTCCTTTGCCATAGGCCTTGCATGTGCTCTTTGTTCACCATGGCTCCTTCTAATTTTACCATGTGGCTAGTGGCCATTATGTCCATCCAGCCAGTGTTGCTTTGCTATAGGTTTGCATTTGTTCTTTCTTTGTTCCCCATACCACTGTGTTGTTGTTGTTTGACCATGTGGCTGGTGGCCACCTTCTCCCTCCAGCCAGTGTCTCTTTGCCATATGCTTGCATGTGTTCTTTGTTTTCCATGACTCCTTGTTCCTTACTGTTTGACCATGTGGCTGCCAGCCATTTTGTGCATGCATCCAGTGTTCCTCTGGCATAGACTTTCTTGTGGAATGGGTTTTCTTTCTTGTTCCCCATGCCTCCTTGCTGCTTGTTGTTGTTTGGCCATTTTATCCATCCAGCTGTTGTTCCTTTCCCGTAGGCTTGCATGTGTTCTTTCTTTGTTCCCCATGTCACCTTGTTGTTTGACCATGTGACTGGTGGCCATTTTGTCCATCCAACCAGTGTCCCTATGCCATAAACTTGCATGTGTTCTTCATTTGGCATGCCTCCCTACTCCTTCTTATTTTTTGATCATGTGGGTGGCAGCCATTTTGTGCATGCAGCCAGTGTTCCTTTGTCGTAGGCTTGCATGTCTGTTCTTTCTTTGTTCCCCATGCCTCCTTGCTTTTTTGATGTTTCATCATGTGGCTGGTGGCAATTTTGTCCAATCAGCCAGTGTCCCTTTGCCATAGGCTTGCACATGTTCTTTGTGTGCCATGCCTCCTTGCTCCTTGTTCTTTGACCATGTGACTGGCAGCCACTTTGTGCATGTGTCCAGTCTTCCTTTGGCATAAGCTTTCATGTGTTCTTTCTTTGTTCCCTAGGCCTTTTTGCTCCTTGTTGTTGTTGTTTGACCATGTGGCCATTTTGTTCATCCAGCCAGTGTCCCTTTGCCATAGGCTTGCATGTGTTCTTTGTTTGCCATATCTCCTTGCTCCTTGCTGTTGTTTGAACATGTGGCTGGCAGCCATTTAGTGCATCCAGCCAGAGTGTCTTTTCCATAGGTTTCGATACAAGCATAATTAATTATTGATTGTTTATTTTAAGTATCTATTTCAATTTTTATTTTTTATTTTCTATTTTAATTTTTAATTTTATTGTTTTCTTCTATTATTTTTTAAATTCAATTCTTTATTTACATTTTTTTGTTTCAATTTTATATTTAAATGTTTGTTTTAGTTAATTTTAATTTTTTGTTTTAATTTTCTTAGTTTTGTATTTTATTTTAATTTTGTATTTTAATTTCTTGGTTTTTTTTTTATATTTATTTTGGTTGTAAAATATATATATATATATATATATATATATATATATATATATATATATATATATATATATAATTTAAATTTTATTTAATTCTGCATTTTGCCCTGATCCATCCAAATACATTCCTCCATCCATTCACCAAAGACACACTGCAGCACCACAGCATTCGCTTTCTTTTGGTGTGTAATAATTCCATTTCCTTCTAAAATTCTGGCTGCAGAACACTACAGACAAATCAGCAGAGTAATTAATTTTATTAATGATTAGTCCATTTCCCCTAGACCACCTTGCCACCCTAGGGGGCATATTTATACTCTGTTTGCGACGGAATTGCGTCGTTTTTTTTTACGCAAATCCGACGCAAAGCTAACTCCATATTTATACTTTGGCGTTAGACCCGTCTAGCTCCAAAGATCTTGGAGTTAGCGTCATTTTTTAGCGTGGACACCTACCTTGCGTTAATGATATGCAAGGTAGGCGTTCCCATCTAAAAAACGACTCCAAGGCATGTGCGCCTTATTTAAACTCCCGTGCAAAAATGGCACACGGGAGTGGGCGGGTCAAAAAAAATGACGTCCAGCCGCTTTTGCGTCATTTTTTAGTGCCTGGTCAGGGCAGGCGTTAAGGGACCTGTGGGCTCGGAAGGAGCCCAGAGGTGCCCTCCCATGCCCCCAGGGACACCCATGCCACCCTTTCCCACCCCAGGAGGACGCCCAAGGATGGAGGGACCCATCCCAGGGAAGTTAAGGTAAGTATTTTTATTTTTATTTTTTTGTGGCATAGGGGGGCCTGATTTGTGCCCCCCTACATGCCACTATGCCCAATGACCATGCCTAGGGGACAGAAGTCCCCTGGGCATGGCCATTGGGCAAGGGGGCATGACTCCTGTCTTTGCTAAGACAGGAGTCATGTCAATGGAGGGTGGGAGTAAAAAAAAATGGCGCAACTCGGGTTGAGGCAGATTTTTTGCCTCAGACCGACTTGCCCCATTTTTTGACGCCCAAGCTCCATTTTCCCCTACGCCAGCGCTGCCTGGTGTGGGTAATTTTTTTTGACGCACTCCAGTCAGCTCCGCCGGCTAACGTCATTCCATAAATAAGGCGCCCGCATGGCGCTTTGGAATGGCGTTAGCCGGCGTTAACATTTTTGACGCACAACTGCGTTGGCGCAGTTGTGCGTCAAAAAGTATAAATATGGCCCTAGGTTTTTAATGGATTATTCCATTTACCATGTACCCAATCAATTCAGTGAATATAGCAAAGTGGACAGCAGCTGGAGCCAGCAATAGTAGGTCTTCTTGAAGCTAGAGCAGAACATGAGGTTTAGCTTCCTGCAGAGCAAGACCCTGCTCTTTTATAATCAATGGCTACCAGATCTCCAGAAGGAAAAGGAAGGGTATTACTCTACCATCTTCTCCAAGCACCACTTCTGATGATGATGATGATAGGAATATGGAGTGGACACCGGCAGAGTCCTAGCAACGCAGGGAGAGACAAGGGAAAAGAAAAGTTCCAGAAAGCCTTAGAATCATGGAAGGGGATGGTGATGAGGAGGATGATGACAAAGAGACAGTTATTGTGGAAGCTGGTACAGAGGAGTCCGATATTACTAACAACACAAAAGAATGATGGATGGAGTGCTGAAACTTTTAAACACTCACCCAGTCACAGATCTGGAATTCATCCATCATTCTTTTGCTCACCATGCCACCACAGTTTGGACCCTGTCATATGCAAACCAATCTTTACCCTGTTCCCAATGGGAACAGTCTAGCCTAGACTGCCAGACCTAGTCCTCCCTGGACTAGAAGCAGGCATCCTGGAACCATTTTCAGAGTATCACCCCTACTCAGCCAGGCTAGCTTGAATCCAGTGGCACAGTGAGCAATGGACCCATGTCTGAGCATACCCATGCCACTTAGGGTGACTTTACCAACACTTGAGGATGATGGACAGAGTGCTGAAAATTTTCAAACACGCACCCTCAGTCACAGATGTGGGTTTAATCTATTGTTCTTTTGCTCACCATGCCACCCCAGTTTGGACACAGCCATATGCAAATCAGTCTTGACCCTCTTCCCCGTGGGAACAGTCTAGCCAGAACTGACTATTACTATCCATCCTGCTCCAAGGGATGTGGCACAGGCAGCACCGCTAGGTCCCACATTTGTCGGGCCCCAGAAGAGACCTGCACCAACTTGTACCTCAGTAGAAGTATGCAGTGCAGAGAGGCAATCGACACACCCATCTACCTCCAGTTCTTCTTCAGGCATTGGCAGTTTCCCAATAAGAAAGTACTTCTCTGCAGTTTGGGACTTTTTTACGGTCAGCAAACAGGAGGAGAACATTGCAATATGCTCCATTTTCCACATGACTGTTCGTTAAGGTAAGCCTGGTTCACATTATGATGCTGGGTATGAGACAACCTATATGAAACAAAATTGTGCAATCCGGTGGGAGGAGCACCTTAAAAAATTGCTGAATGTGGTTGTGGTGGTGAAGGTGAGGAGAGCCAGAAAACATCATCCACGACGGTCAAATCACAGTGGAATGTGAGGAAGAAGAGGATGGAATCCTCACGCACAGCAGCCCTGTCCCCAGCAGTGCAACAGAATCACCTCCCTCAGTGACCTCACACCACGTAGACACCACTGCATACAGTGACTGCACCACAACACACATTTAGTCTACCACCATCTACATCGCAAAAGTCACCTGTGTCAGTGGCCCCAGGAGGAGCCCTACAACCTCAACCAACCAATGGCACATGTGTACAATGGCAAGCTGGCAAAAATGTTAGCACAGAACCTCCTCCCTTTTTTTGTGGTAGGAGTGGGATTCTTAGAGCTTGTGGTAGCCATCTGCCCGTAATGGAAGGTTCCAAGTCGGACCTATATTTCCAGAGTTTCTGTTCCAGCACTGCATCACGATGTGCTGCAATTTTTTGTTTGTACAATCTTTGCAGGAAAGTGTTGTCCACACTATCCACCTAATGACAGACTTATGGACCAGTTATCAAGCAACAGACTACATGTGGATCATTGCCAGTGGTTTTCTTTGTGGGCGTGAAGCAAAAGCTATCTACATGTCTTGTCCCTGAAGAAAGTTTTAAGAACATTCACTGACATGAAAAGTTAACCATTTTTGCCATTGAAAAATCGTACACAGCTGAAACACAGCTGAAAACACCTTGAAGGACTTTAATAGCAAGGTGACTGAATGGCTGAGACCCAGAGGTCTTAGAATTGGATTTGATGCCACAGACAATGCCTGTAACATAGGCAAGGCCATGGTAGACAGTGGCTATTACAGGGTTCTGTGTTTGGCGCACTGCATCAACATGGTTGTGCAAGACTTTCCCAAAAAAGAAGACATAGTCAGCAACATACTGACCACCTGCAGACAAATCTGCACTCATTTCAGCTATTCTTTTAAAGCCCAGAAGCAGTTGTGGATTATTCAGCATGGTAACAAAGTACCAGTAAAGCCCTGATACAGGAGGTGCCAACACACTGGAGCTCAAGCTATTATACGTTGCAACATCTGCTAGAGCAGGACAGACAGATCAATGACTATGTCATTCTAAGAGGAGAGTTTGCGATTGGGAAATCTTTGACCATGGATGCAGACAAATGGGGCCTAGTCAAATGCCTGACATAGATGCTGCTCCCTTATGTGGTTTTCACACGGGAAGTTAGTAAGGAGGACAGTATCATGGGCCAAGCTATCCTGTTGTTGCATCTGCTTCAGGACCTGCTATAGAAGGTGTCTGAAAGGTTTGAACTCAGAGGTGCGAACACACACCCAGAATCTCATGCCTTGGTTGAGAGGCTAAGCTATTGCTTGACTTGTAATGCAAGGCTGCAAAATGACAGTGTTAAGTCAAAAGTGTACATCTGAGCCACCCTACTTGATCCACGCTACAAAAAATGATTTCCTCTTTCATTCTTTTTTCTGAAGGGAATGTTTCGAAATACAAGAGGTGAATTGTTGAGCAAGCCGGAGAACTAGAAAAAGAATGGTGGGAACTTAGAGACCCACTCCGCAGTTCTGGGGTGCCTTCTTCAACTTCCAGAGAGGGCAGTCTTGTCTCACAGCAGCCAAGAGCTGCAACAGGAATACCAGCAATAACGGCATCAGAAGAATCAGACCCCACCTCTGAACCGGCTTGCTTTCAAGTGGCAGGTCTTACGTCCACTGCAGACATGAATGCAAAAGAGGTTGAGCAAGTAGCAGCAACAATGACACTTCAGAGGATGTTCCAGGAGTATCTGGATGACCCAAAAGAGGTGTATGTGGATCAAAACACATTGGTGTGTTGCTATGGGAAGATCCACCAGCGGCCAGAGCTCAGTAGGCAGGCACTAACGTATCTGGCTTGTCCTGTAGCTAGCCTGTCTGCTGAACAAGTGTTCACTTCAGCTGATGCAGTTGTTACAGTGAGGAGGACCAGTCTCTCGCCTAAAAACATTGAGAGATTAACCATGGTCAAAATGAATCAGCATTTAGACCACCTATTATACTGTTCCTGAAACACCACAGGAGGAGGAAATGGATGACTGGTCAGAATCAAGTGTGTCCGCTGACCAACTTCTAGGTGAACCAGCTGAGTTTGAGGGCAAACTCTACTTCCCAGACTAAGTATGCCAGTGCTACCTAGAACTTTTTTATTATTTCTCATTGAACGTCCTCCTTCCTTCCGTCCTTCCTTCCTTCCTTCCTTCCTTCCTTCCTTCCTTCCTTCCTTCCTTCCTTCCTTCCTTCCTTCCTTCCTTCCTTCCTTCCTTTCTTTCTTTCATTCTTTCTTTTTTCTTTGTTTCTTTCTTTGTTTCTTTGTTTCTTTCTTTCTTTAATAAAATGCTAGTCGAGCATCATCTTTGCATTGGATGTATGCTTTCCCACCAATTTTTGGTTGCATATTATTAATGGCCAAATTGGAGTTGTACCCATGTGTAGTGAAGAAGCATTCACATTACCTTCAGGACATTGGAGACAATGCCTGCCTCCCTCACATGCCAATGCCTATCCTTTTTTTTTACATCACCTAGCAGGGCTGCCCCAGAAGATCATTGGTTAAAAGACTGCCAGTGCCTACTCCAAATTCCAATGCGTTGCTACTTGCTTCCAATGAAGAAGATAATATTTTGTTCAACCACAGGCTTGGATTGGAAGAGGTAAATATTAACTATTGCACCAATGATTGGTGATATATTGAGTGATTGTGAGTGATGATTGATGATGTGTGTGGTGGCTGACACTGAGGAAAGGGATTCAACAAATTTGTAAACTTGATTCTGATGATTTGCAACGTTTTGGGGGCTGATGAGTGATATTTTTTCCTGAAAGCAATTGGACTTTCAAACGTAGTGAAATTTACTGTTTCTCTATTTGTTCTTTAACAGCTGTGCACTTGACCACACAGGCCTATCTCACTGGGTTTGGGACTGGGATAAAGTTCCTCAGTATCAGGAGGAGGAGGATGGAAGGACATAGGGTGGGAGTACCTCAACAGCTAGAAAGAGAATGTTATCAACTTCAAAGAGAAACCATGAGGATGGCGAAGACTCTGAGGCCTAGTACTCACTCAGTTATGTGGCCCGGGAGAGGTGCATTGTTGGAAACTTCTGCTGAGTATGTGTTTGCTGCATTGCTAGCTGAAACGTCAAACTCCTCTTATGTACTTGATCTGCCTGTGAGACTTCATGCTACACTCCTGACTCCTCGTGAAGCTTACCTTTTGTTCTAATCCTTTATGATACAGTTAGTGTTTTTTTCAAAACGCAGGCCTTCTCCTAGTTCTCTCCTACATGAACAAAACTTGGTGAAAACTTAAGACTCCAGCTTACCTACTGGACAGGTTCAGAAAGCATTCAAGAATGATGAACATTCCAAGAAGAATGGAGATGAACCTCCTAATTTGGCAATACAGTATCATTTTCCTTTTAGCTATCATAATTTTTAGAACTGGGTGGGTTAACTTCCGTCTACCATAATTTGTATAGGAGACATAACATTTAGAGATATACTATCTTGGGTCTCTCTGGGTCAGAAGGACTGTTTGCAATACATTTAACTGGACTGTGTCATACTTAACCCTTCATCATTTCCTTCCAAAACAGATTGATGATGGTTTGCTACTCTGTTGACCAATGAATGTTGTCATGGTTTCTTTTGTGTAGTGTTTGTCTGTCACATCTTTCCCACAATTCCTTTTTCCCATCCATTCATCGAGCCCCATAACCCTCTTCCCCCAGGCTGTTTAATTTATTGGGGTGTGACTTATTTTTACACCATGAATTGATCACACGCTTGCTGGGGCGAATGTGCTGAAAGCGACCCCAACTCACAGCATGATCTTCTATTACCTGGTAAATATTCCACACCGGCCCCATTTTAGCACATTTAGAAAACAGGCTACACTAAAAGATATCAGTGCAAACTAAATCACCAAAATAAATACTTGAGACATAAATCAGGAAAAATAAATTATCCCCTTTTTATTTTTAACAAATACAAAAACCCACCCTTTCCACCAACAACAGGCCGACCCCTCTCCCCAAACAAAAAGGCTTGTCCCCGAAAAGTCCAAGTAAAGTCCAAAGTGCAGCCCAGTCCCAAGTCCCTCCCCATCCTCTCCACCTACAACAGGTCCCTCCCACCAATAAAATAAATAAAAAAGGACTTAAAAGAATGCATTGTCCATAGGTATCTGGAGCTGGTCTAGGCTCTGCTCTATGTTCCATAGCCAGCTTTAAATGCAGTTGAGCCACTACAGGACATGAACCTGGAATATCGTATCCGAGCAGGAGGGGGGTGGCAGCGGTGGCAGTGAGGGACCCTGACAGCTGGCAGCGGTGCTGGCAATGCAGGGGCGTGGAGGCTGGTACTGCCAAGCTGCTGAGATGGGTCCTTGGTCTGAGGCAGCTATTTTATGGTCTTCCTTCACTAGGAACACCAGTATTCGGCCTCGATGTTCTCCAGCCACAGAGAATCCAGTATCTCCTGCCTGGTTGGTAGTCATCCAGCAGGAGTAGTTATATCAAGAAAAGCAAAAATAAAAAAGACAAATTATAACAATGCTCTGAACAAACACTTCTTCGAAAGTAGGTAGTGAGTGACACAGTAGCACTACATTGCTGGTGCCATAGGGACATTGGAATTTGGCCTGATTATGATTAGAAACGTCACAGGGCCAACCTTATTTGTTTACTCACGCATACCTCACTACTTTTAGTGGAAAAATAAAAATGAATTACCTCTCATTTATGAGCGAGGCATTATGTACTATGGAGTACAAGTTGTTGTGGCAAATTAATGGAGCCACGGTAGTCAGCGCTTTGAGGGGTATATTTATACTCTGTTTGCGCTGGAATTGCGTAGTTTTTTTTGACGCAATTCCGACGCAAAACTAACTCCATATTTATACTTTGGCGTTAGATGCGTCTAGCGCCAAAGTCCATGGAGTTTGCGTCATTTTTTAGCGTGGACACCTACTTTGCGTTAATGATATGCAAGGTAGGCGTTCCCGTCTAAAAAAGTGACTCCGAGGCATGTGCGCCGTATTTACAGTCCCGGGCAAAAATGTCACCCGGGAGTGGGCGGGTCAAAAAAAATGACGTCCAGCCGCTTTTGCGTCGTTTTTTAGCGCCTGGTCAGGGCAGGCGTTAAGGGACCTGTGGGCTCGGAAGGAGCCCAGAGGTGCCCTCGCATGCCCCCAGGAACCCCCCCTGTCACCCTTGCCCACCCCAGGAGGACGCCTAAGGATGGAGGGACCCATCCCAGGGAACATAAGGTAAGTTCAGGAAAGTATTAATTTTTTTTTTTGGGGGCATAGGGGGGCCTTATTTGTGCCCCCCTACATGCCACTATGCCCAATGACCATGCCCAGGGGACAGAAGTCCCCTGGGCATGACTCCTGTCTTTGCTAAGATAGGAGTCATTTCAATGGGGGTTGGGAGTCGAAAAAAATGGCGCAAATCGGGTTGAGGCGATAATTTTGCCTCAGCCTGACTTGCCCCATTTTTTGGCGCCCAAGCTCCATATTCCCCTACACCGGTGCTGCCTGGTGTACGTCATTTTTTTTTACGCACACCAGGCAGCGCCGCCGGCTAACGCCGGCTAACGTCATTGAATAAATACGGCACCCGCATGGCGCTTCAGAATGGCGTTAGTCGGCGTTAGATTTTTGGACGCACAACTGCGTTGGCGCAGTTGTGCGTCGAAAAGTATAAATATGGCCCTGAGTACTGTGCTACTGTTTGCATCTTGGGCAACTATAGTTGACAATTAGCTATCTTTAATCCCATACCTGCTCTTCCCCAAATTCTTTCAGTTAGTTTCTACCCTGACTTCAAAGAGGCATATAAATAAATAAGATATGTCACACATGTCATGTATAAAATGTGGCTATATTATTCTTCCTATCTGTCATAAGTAGACATTGGCAAAATGATGCACTGCACTACAGGGAAAAGAATGGTCTGTATAGATTGTATTTGTCACCTTTGTCACAGAGTTTCCCTTTCACCAAACTTGAAATCAAATCGGGCAATTACTAGTCCCACTTTTCTCACTGGCCGCACCCACTAGCACAAATTCTTTCTAACAAAATAATTTGCTGGGCAGTAAGGAAAGGAAACTTGACTTACTTTGCTGAGAGTAAGGCTGAGGGTATTGGGAGGTAGGTCGAGCTTTTGCTATAGAATAAAGGGATGTCAATGGTCATCGATTCATCATGTGCCTAAGCTTTATCTTATTGAGTAACAGGCGTAAAATAAATCTCTTATGGGAGACCATGAAATATATTTTGAAAACACTTCACACAGCTATAAAAATGTGACCCATGCCAAGGATGGATTTTTCCAATTGTTTGGTAGTCTGGGACAGAAAAACTTAGGAAAGAATAAAGGAGTGAAGTACTCATAGGTAACTGAGGGGGCAAAGGGAAAACAAAACACCTTGCATGTTTGGATTGCAATACATTGCAAACTTTGTAAATGCCCTATTAACTGAAGGAGACGCACATTGCACAGTCAACACTGCAGTCATTAATTGAACTGTACTGCACTTCTTCAGTTATTAAAATACCCTGCCCTTTGAACTATAGCTTTGATAACCATAAACCATAAAGTAAACAAAGTAGGTAAGCAGCATGCCCCTCTACAGAAGAGCTACCTTGTGTAGTCATCCAAGCAATTATTCAATCAACATTTCATTTTTCCACCATATGTTTCACCCATAGCCACCATGATTTAAGTTTTACTTTCTCTCATTTAGTCTTTCACCAAAATTCACAATCCCTTATCCATCCACTCAGTATCCACTATCCACCCTTTCTTTCAATCATCCTTTCATCCATTTACCCAATACTCACCCACAAATCCTTTCACTAATCCAGGTATCCTTACCTTTCGCTCATTTCACCAATACTTTCTTTTAATCTTCTGGTCTTTCCCGTTTCCATCAAGTCATCATTTTTAACGTACATTATGTGCGCTTTTGCTGAGTTGCAGATAGAAGAGGCCATAAGTAACCCAACCACTGCTGTAGGTGTAACACGGGGGGTCATGATCACAATGACACCCTCGTAGATAGTGAGTAATAGTAATTGTCAATAAGCAAGCAATGTGACTTACCACTGTCCCTGCTGCAACTTCTCCCCTGCTTCATTTGGTCTTACAGCAGAACATGAACCGGCTCGACTGGTGGTCAGTGTGGCTAGAAAAAAACAGTATACTGTTTTTAGATGCAAGGTATACCTCCTTTTATTTTTTTTAATAAAAACATGCAATCACAATACATTACTACAATTTGGTTAGCACTGCAGTACCTTCTATCAAAAATATCACTCTGGGCATTTTGTTGGGTCACAATGTTAGAAACTCCAGGAAGTCAATCAAACCAAAGTTTTTGTGTAATTGAGAGGCAGAGCTATAGCCTATGATGATGATGACTCAGAATCATTGAAGCGCAATGACGGGGTGGAATAAAAATTGTCAATGATCAACAGAAAAAAAAAATGATGCAGGGTTAACAGGAATTAAACAAAAATTGAATAGAGGATCTGGAAAATGAGAAGACAGTGAAAACCAGATGAGTCAAGGTTGTACCCCTGGGCGGTGCTGCTGCCTACGAGGTAGACAGGTGCTGCTGGCTTTCCAGGGAGGCCTGATGCTGCTGCTCCCCTGTTTGTTAGTGCTGCCCTGCTCTGCCATGGTGCTGGGTGGTGGGGTGAAGATGAAAAGAAACAGGAGGAGGATGCAAGAAATAAGTGAGACATAAAGCAAAAATCACAAAACGCATGAAAAAAATGAAAAAAGAAAGCAAAACTAGTCAGGCACAAAAAGACATTAATACAATGAGTAAAAATGAGGGGTAGATTAATATGAAGGGTGTAGGATTGAAAAGGTTAATGAGGGATGGAAAAAATAGGCCCAGCACCATAAAGAGAGTGGAAAACAAGATCACCGTGCCCATGCGAACCACATGGTGCTGTTCGTGCATGATTTTGTATGTGAGAACGTACTTCGCATAGCGTTTAACGTAAAACTCAATGTGAACAGGTGTGATGGGTGTAGGAGGCTGGCCTGGCTTGTAGTGGGTACCAAGGGGTACTTACACTCTGTACCAGGTCCAGTTATCCCTTTTTAGTGTAGAAGAGGTGTTTCTAGCAGCTTAGGCTGATAGAAGGTAGCTATAGCAGAGCAGCTTAGGCTGAACTAGGAGACATGCAAAGTTCCTACTATACCACTGGTGTCATATGCACAATATCATAAGAAAACACAATACACAGATATACTCAAAATAAAGGTACTTTATTTTTATGACAATATGCCAAAAGTATCTCAGTGAGTACCCTCAGTATGAGGATGCCAAATATACACAAGATATATGTACACAATACCAAAAATATGCAGTAATAGCAAAAGGAAGTAATGCAAGCAGTGTGAAATTACAATGTATTGCAATAGGAGCACATAGGTATAGGGGCAACACAAACCATATACTCCAAAAGTAGAATGCGAATAACGTATGGACCCCAAACCTATGTGAGCTTGTAGAGGGTCGCTGGGACGGTAAGAATCAGTGAGGGTTGGAAAAATATCCCACCTCAAGACCCTGAAAAGTAGGTGTAAAGTGCACCTATATTCCCCAGAGAGCACAGACGTCGTGATAGGGGATTTCTGCAAGAAAGACCAACACCAGCAATGCAACCAAAGTGGATTTTGGGATGAGAGTACCTGTGGAACAAGGGGACCAAGTCCAAGAGTTGCGACAAAGTCGAGATTGGGCAGATGCCCAGGAAATGTCAGCTGAGGGTGCAAAGAAGCTGCCACTGGATGGTAGAAGCTGTAGATTCTGCAAGAACGAAGAGGGCTAGAAACTTCCCCTTTGGAGGATGGATGTCCCACGTCATGTAGAAGCTTGCAGAGGTGTTCCCACGCAGAAAGACCACAAACAAGCCTTGCTAGCTGCAAGGGTCGCGGTTAGGGTTTTTGGATGCTGCTGTGGCCCAGGAGGGACCAGGATGTCGCTACTTGGAGGAGAAGACAGAGGGGGCGCCCAGTAAGTCAGGGAGCTCTCACAGAAGCAGGCAGAACCCGCAGAAGTGCCGGAACAGGCACTACAAAGAGGAGTGAACCGGAGCTCACCTGAAGACACAAAAGGGAGTCCCACGATGCCGGAGGACAACTCAGGAGGTTGTGCACTGCAGGTTAGAGTGTCGGGGACCCAGGCTTGGATGTGTACAAAGGAAATCCTGGAAGAGTGCACAGGAGCCGGAGCAGCTGCAAATCATGCGGTACCCAGCAATGCAGTCTAGCGTGGGGAGGCAAGGACTTACCTCCACCAAACTTGGACTGAAGAGTCACTGGACTGTGGGAGTCACTTGGACAGAGTTGCTGAGTTCCAGGGACCACGCTCGTCGTGCTGAGAGGGGACCCAGAGGACCGGTGATGCAGTCTTTTGTTGCCTGCGGTTGCAGGGGGAAGATTCCGTCGACCCACAGGAGATTTCTTCAGGGCTCCTAGTGCAGAGAGGAGGCAGGCTACCCCCACAGCATGCACCACCAGGAAAACAGTCGAGAAGGCGGCAGGATCAGCGTTACAAGGTTGGAGTAGTCGTCTTTGCTACTTTGTTGCGGTTTTGCAGGCGTCCTGAGCAGTCAGCGGTCGATCCTTTGGCAGAAGGTGAATAGAAAGATGCAGAGGAACTCTGATGAGCTCTTGCATTCGTTATCTAAAGAATTCCCCAAAGCAGAGACCCTAAATAGCCAGAAAAGGAGGTTTGGCTACTTAGGAAGGAGGATAGGCTAGCAACACAGGTAAGAGCCTATCAGGAGGAGTCTCTGATGTCACCTGCTGGCACTGGCCACTCAGAGCAGTCCAGTGTGCCAGCAGCACCTCTGTTTCCAAGATGGCAGAGTTCTGGAGCACACTGGAGGAGCTCTGGGCACCTCCCCTGGGAGGTGCAGGTCAGGGGAGTGGTCACTCCCCTTTCCTTTGTCCAGTTATTCACCAGAGCAGGGCTGAGGGATCCCTGAACCGGTATAGACTGGCTTATGCAGAGATGGGCACCATCTGTGCCCATCAAAGCATTTCCAGAGGCTGGGGGAGGCTACTCCTCCCCAGACCTGACACCCTTTTCCAAAGGGAGAGGGTGTAACACCCTCTCTCTGAGGAAGTCCTTTGTTCTGCCTTCCTGGGCCAAGCCTGGCTGGACCCCTGGAGGGCAGAAACCGGTCTGAGGGTTTGGCAGCAGCAGCAGCTGCAGTGAAACCACGGGAAAGGTAGTTTGGCAGTACCCGGGTTTGTGCTAGAGACCCGGGGGATCATGGAATTGTCTCCCCAACGCCAGGGTGGCATTGGGGTGGCAATTCCATGATCTTAGACATGTTACATGGCCATGTTCGGAGTTACCATTGTGACGCTATACATAGGTAGTGACCTATGTATAGTGCACGCGTGTAATGGTGTCCCCGCACTCACAAAGTCCGGAGAATTTGCCCTGAACGATGTGGGGGCACCTTGGATAGTGCCAGGGTGCCCACACACTAAGTAACTTGGCACCCAACCTTCACCAGGTGAAGGTTAGACATATAGGTGACTTAGAAGTTACTTAAGTGCAGTGGTAAATGGCTGTGAAATAAAGTGGACATTATTTCACTCAGGCTGCAGTGGCAGGCCTGTGTAAGAATTGTCAGAGCTCCCTATGGGTGGCTAAAGAAATGCTGCAGCCCATTGGGATATCCTGGGACCCCAATACCCTGGGTACCTCAGTACCATATACTAGGGAATTATAAGGGTGTTCCAGTATGCCAATGTGAATTGGTGAAATTGGTCACTAGCCTGTTAGTGACAATTTAGAAAGCAGAGAGAGCATAACCACTGAGGTTCTGGTTAGCAGAGCCTCAGTGAGACAGTTAGTCATCACACAGGGAACACATACAGGGCACACTTATGAGCACTGGGGCCCTGGCTGGCAGGGTCCCAGTGACACATACACTAAAACAACATATATACAGTGAAATATGGGGGTAACATGCCAGGCAAGATGGTACTTTCCTACACAACCCCCCCCCCCAAACGAAGGACAATAAGACTAGCCATATTCTGATGAGTCTTCATTGTCTAAGTGGAAATATCTGGAGAGTCCATCTGCATTGGAGTGGGTACTCCCAGGTCTATGTTCCACTGTATACTCCATTCCCTGTAGAGATATGGACCACCTCAACAATTTAGGATTTCCACCTTTCATTTGTTTTAGCCAAAGTAGAGGTTTGTGGTCTGTCTGAACAATGAAGTGAGTGCCAAACAGGTATGGCCTCAACTTCTTCAGTGCCCAGACCACAGCAAAGGCCTCCCTCTCTATGGCAGACCAACGCTTTTCTCAAGGGGTCAACCTCCTGCTGATAAAAGCAACAGGTTGATCCTGGCCCTCAGAATTGAGTTGTGATAAGACTGCCCCTACCCCTAATTCAGATGCATCAGTCTGAACAATGAATTTCTTGAAGTAACATGGGCTTTTTAGGACAGGTGCAGTGCACATGGCCTGTTTCAGTTCCTCAAAAGCTTTCTGACAGCTAGCTGTCCACAATACCTTTTTAGGCATTTTCTTAGATGTGAGGTCATTAAGAGGGGCTGCAATGGAGCCATAGTTCTTTATGAACCTCCTGTAATACCCAGTGAGGCCTAGGAAGGCTCTCACCTGGGTCTGAGTTGTAGGGGGAACCCAATCTATAATAGTTTGGATTTTCCCCTGAAGTGGTGCAATCTGGTCTCCACCTACCAGGTGTCCCAGATAAACCACTTTCCCCTGCCCTATCTGGCACTTTGAAGCCTTGATAGTGAGGCCTGCCTTTTGCAGGGCCTCCAAAACTTTCCATAGGTGGACCAGGTGATCATCCCAGGTTGAGCTAAATACAGCTATATCATCCAGATATGCTGCACTAAAAGCCTTCAACTCTTGCAGGACTGTATTCACCAACCTCTGAAAAGTGGCAGGTGCATTTTTCAAACCAAAGGGCATTACTGTGAATTGGTAGTGCCCTCCAATAGTCAAAAATTCAGTTTTTGCTTTAGCATCCTCAGATAACTTGATCTGCCAATACCCTGCAGTCAAATCAAAGGTGCTTAGATAATTGGCAGATGCCAGTGTATCTATGAGCTCATCTGCCCTGGGTATAGGGTGAGCATCAGTTTTAGTTACCTGGTTGAGACCTCTGTAATCTACACAAAACCTCATTTCTCTTTTCCCATCTTTAGAGTGAGGCTTTGGTACAAGCACTCCAGGAGAGGCCCATGGGCTTTCAGAGTGCTCAACCACTCCCAGTTCAAGCATTTTCTGAACCTCTTGTTTTATGCAGTCCCTGACATAGTCAGGCTGCCTATAGATCTTACTTTTGACAGGTATGCTGTCTCCAGTATCTATAGTGTGCTCACACCAAGAAGTGGTACCTGGCACAGTAGAAAAGAGTTCAGAAAACTGACCTATGCTCAGCAGTAAGACAGTCTGCTAAAACTACACCTTCCACTAGAGCATCTTGTTCTGTGGAAGAGAAGAGATCCGGGAGAAGGTCACTCTCTTCTTCCTGTCCTTCATCTGTTGCCATGAGCAGGGTGAGATCAGCCCTGTCATAGTAGGGTTTTAGGCGATTGACATGGAACACCCTAAGGGGACTCCTGGCAGTGCCCAAGTCAACCAAGTAGGTGACTTCTTCCTTCTTTTCAACAATGATGTGGGGTCCACTCCATTTGTCTTGGAGTGCTCTAGGGGCCGCAGGCTCCAAGACCCACACCTCCTGTCCTGGTTGATACTGAATCAGAACAGCCTTCTGGTCATGCCATTGCTTTTGGAGCTCTTTGCTGGCCTGAAGGTTTTTACTGGCCTTTTTCATGTACTCAGCCATTCTGGATCTGAGGCCGAGTACATAGTCCACTATGTCTTGCTTAGGAGCTTTTAAAGGTTGTTCCCAACCCTCCTTCACAAGTGTTAGGGGACCTCTTACAGGGTGTCCAAATAGGAGTTCAAAGGGGCTGAAGCCCACTCCTTTCTGGGGTACCTCCCTGTTAGCAAAAAGGAGGCAAGGTAATGGGACATCCCATCTCCTCCTGAGTTTTTCAGGGAGTCCGATTATCATTCCTTTGAGAGTTTTATTAAACCTCTCTACCAGTCCATTTGTTTGTGGATGATAAGGTGTGGTGAATTTGTATGTTACACCACATTCCTTCCACATGGCCTTCAAGTATGCAGACATAAAGTTGCTACCCCTTCTGATACCACCTCTTTTGGGAAACCCACCCTGGAAAAGATCCCCAAGAGGGCCTTTGCCACTGCAGGTGCTGTAGTGTTCCTAAGAGGAATAGCTTCAGGATATCTTGTGGCATGGTCCACTACCACCAAGATAAACCTATTGCCTGAAGCAGTAGGAGGGTCAAGGGGGCCAACTATGTCAACCCCTACCCTTTCAAAGGGAACCCCAACCACAGGCAGTGGAATAAGGGGAGCCTTTGGGGTGCCACCAGTCTTGCCACTGGCTTGACAGGTGACACAGGACTTACAAAAATCTTTTGCGTCCTCTGACATTCTAGGCCAATGAAACAGGGGGACAAGCCTTTCCCATGTTTTAATTTGCCCTAAATGTCCAGCCAAGGGAATGTCGTGGGCTAGAGTTAGGAGGAACTCTCTGTATTGCAGAGGAATGACCAATCTCCTGGCTGCTCAAGGTTTAGGGTCCCTTGCCTCTGTATACAAGAGGTTGTCCTCCCAGTAAACTCTATATGAATCACTGACATCCCCATTTTGCTGTTTGACAGCTTGCTGTCTGAGACCCTCTAATGTGGGACAGGTTTGCTGTGCCACACTCAGCTCCTCCCTGGCAGGCCCCCCTCCACCCAAAAGCTCAGCAGTGTCTGCTTCCAGCTCCTCTGGTGAAGGTTCTGCACAGGGGGGAAATTATTCTTCCTCAGAAGTTGAATCATCTGTAGAGGGAGGGATAGTGGGTAGGGATGTACCCTTACTGACCCTAGCTTTAGGGAGCACTTGGTCCATTGTTCCAGGATCCAAGTCACCCTGTCCTTTTTGCTTTTTGGCCTGAGCCCTTGTTAAAGCAAAAATATGCCCAGGAATGCCCAGCATTGCTGCATGAGCCTCCAACTCCACTTCTGCCCAAGCTGATGTCTCTAAATCATTCCCTAGTAGACAGTCTACAGGTAAGTCTGAAGCAACCACAACTTTCTTTGGACCAGTAACCTCCTCCCAGTTGAGATTTACAACAGCCATGGGGTGGCTAAGAGTGTTGTTATGAGCATCAGTCACTTGGTACTGGTGACCAAGTAGGTGTTGTTCCGGGTGTACCAGTTTCTCTATTACCATGGTAACACTGGCACCTGTGTACCTGTAGGCCTGAACCTCAACACCATTTATTAGGGGAAGTTGCTTGTACTTATCCATATTAAGGGGACAAGCAACCAAGGTGGCCAAATCAATGGCACCTTCAGAGACTAACACAGCCTCTGTGGTCTCCCTAACAAGACCAACCCCAACTAAATTACCAAAAGTGAGCCCAGCTACTCCCTTGGATTGGCTATTAGTAGGTTTGCTCCCACCACCACTGCTATTACTAGGGGCACTAGGTGTAGCAGTAGGGGTTGTGGTAGTGGGAGGCTTGGTGCTTTTCTTTGGACAACTGGCATCAGTTGTCCAATGGCCTTTTAGTTTACATAAATAGCACCATGGTTTCTTTACTTGATTAGAAGAGGATTTGGGCCCACCACCCCACCAGAGTGTTTTTGTGGGCCTGATGAAGACTCATTTTTAGATTTGTCCCCACACTTTTCTGAAGACTTACCATCCTTCTTCTTGCCATCCTTGTCACCCCCTGTATGAACTTTTCTGTTCACTCTTGTTCTGACCCATTTGTCTGCCTTCTTTACCAATTCTTAGGGAGAGGTCAGATCTGAGTCCACTAGATATTGGTGTAACAAATCAGACACACAGTTATTAGATTGTACAGGCTTTCATAGTCAGAAACTTTACTGCCATGTAACCACCCCTCCAAGGCATTCACTGAATAGTCAACAAAGTCTACCCAGTCTTGTGAGGACTCTTTTCTGGTCTCTCTGAACTTATTCCTGTATTGTTCAGTGGTTAAGCCAAATCAATCTAAGAGTGTATTCTTCAAAACTGTAAAATTATTGGCATCACTTTCCTTCACAGTAAGGAGCCTATCCCTACCCTTTCCACTGAAAGATAGCCATAGGATAGCAGCCCACTGCCTTTGAGGGACCCCCTGTACAACACAGGCCCTCTCAAGTGCAGCAAACCACTTGTTAATGTCATCCCCCTCCTTGTAAGGGGGAACTATCTTATGCAGATTCCTAGAATCATGCTCTTTCACATGATTACTATCTGTAATACTGCTGCTGACACCATGGGGTCCAAACCCCAACCTCTGTCTTTCTTTTTCTAAGTCTAAAGATTCCCTGGTAAGAGCCTATCAGGAGGAGTCTCTGACGTCACCTGCTGGTACTGGCCAATCAAAGCAGTCCAGTGTGCCAGCAGCACCTCTGTTTCCAAGATGGCAGAGGTCTGGAGCACACTAGAGGAGCTCTGGGCACCTCCCCTGGGAGGTGCAGGTCAGGGGAGTGGTCATTCCCCTTTCCTTTGTCCAGTTTCACGCCAGAGCAGGGCTGAGGGATCCCTGAACCGGTGTAGACTGTCTTATGCAGAGATGGGCACCATCTGTGCCCATCAAAGCATTTCCAGAGGCTGGGGGAGGTTACTCCTCCCCAGACCTGACACCTTTTTCCAAAGGGAGAGGGTGCAACACCCTCTCTCTGAGGAAGTCCTTTGTTCTGCCTTCCTGGTCCAAGCCTGGCTGGACCCCAGGAGGGCAGAAACCGGTCTGAGGGGTTGGCAGCAGCAGCAGCTGCAGCGAAAACCCGGGAAAGGTAGTTTGGCAGTACCCGGGTCTGTGCTAGAGACCCGGGGGATCATGGAATTGTCTCCCCAACGCCAGGATGGCATTGGGGTGGCAATTCCATGATCTTAGATATGTTACATGGCCATGTTCGGAGTTACCATTGTGAGGCTATACATAGGTAGTGACCTATGTATAGTGCACGCGTGTAATGGTGTCCCCGCACTCACAAAGTCCGGGGAATTTGCATTGAACGATGTGGGGGCACCTTGGCTAGTGCCAGGGTGCCCACACACTAAGTAACTTGGCACCCAACCTTCACCAGGTGAAGGTTACACATATAGGTGACTTATAAGTTACTTAAGTGCAGTGGTAAATGGCTGTGAAATAACGTGGACGTTATTTCACTCAGGCTGCAGTGGCAGGCCTGTGTAAGAATTGTCAGAGCTCCCTATGGGTGGCAAAAGAAATGCTGCAGCCCATAGGGATCTCCTGCGACCCCAATACCCTGGGTACCTCAGTACCATATACTAGGGAATTATAAGGGTGTTCCAGTATGCCAATGTGAATTGGTGAAATTGGTCACGAGCCTGTTAGTGACAATTTAGAAAGCAGAGAGAGCATAACCACTGAGGTTCTGGTTAGCAGAGCCTCAGTGAGACAGTTAGTCATCACACAGGGAACACATACAGGTCACACTTATGAGCACTGGGGCCCTGGCTGGCAGGGTCCCAGTGACACATACACTAAAACAACATATATACAGTGAACTATGGGGGTAACATGCCAGGCAAGATGGTACTTTCCTACAATGGGGAACTCTGCCCACTCGCGGAACTCTGTGTTGTACAATAGAGTTTTATTTCCTATTTTGCAGGGTTTACCCATAGCGCAACTCTGCCCACTCTGCCTAACCCTATTTTAAACCCTGCTACATTATTGCCAAATCCTGTTGAAAGTGCAAGTGACTGCGAGTATGAGGTTGAGCATGACTGTATCGATGTGACTGAATTATGCACCAAGATGTCCCCTTAAATTAAAATGCATATGTCATGTTTGTTGATAGCTCATAGATAAAGATAAAGATGGTAAGCTGATAGCTGGTTATGCTGTTTGTACACTGTCATGTGTGACAGAAACCTCTTGGCTTTGAGGAGTCTTTCTGCCCAAGTAACCGAATTGGTCACTCTTACCAGAGCATGCTAGGTTTCTGGACAGCTGAAAGTTATCATTTTTACTGATAGTCAGTATGGTTTTAGTGTTGTTTATGATTTCGGACAGTTGAGGTCCCAGAGAGGGTTCATGACCTCTTCCAGATGCCCTATTCAGAATGGTGATAAGATTCACGATCTGTTGAATGTATTACAGTTGCCTGCCAAAATTGCTGTTGTCAAGTGTACAGCCCACAGAAAGCCTACTGACCATGTAACTCTAGACAATACATATGCTGATCAGGTGGCATGATACTGTGCCCTCAGTTGTAAATCCTTTAATGGAGACTGGATCAGAGACACAAGTGATGAGAGAAGTCAAAATTTCCTGTTTACTGCTGTTGATACATGGCAGAAAGTAAAGAGATTGCAGGAAGAAGCAGCAGAGTTGGATTAGAGCAAGAAGTGTCAATTAAGATGATGTTTGGGTGTCAGTGATGGAAGAGAAGTGTTGACAAATACTTTTTTGTCACCTGTGGCTAGACACTGTCATGGGCAGGTACATATAGGTAGGCTTGCAGTGATCACAACATTCAGACAAGCATGGTTTAATACCAGATTTAGAGTGATTGCAAAAGCTGTGTACTACAGATGTGTCACATGCCAACAGATGAACGTTAAAAAATGCACAGTTGACACACAAGTCACATGGGTGAATGTTCAACAGAATGCAGCCGGATTTTATTGCTGCCTGTGTGCAATGGAATGAGCTACATTTTAGTCATTTTTCAAATGTTTTCTCACTGGGTTGAAGCCTATCCGACCAGGAGACATGATAGTCTCACAGTAAGTGTTACTTAGAAAGTTGGTACCCCGATTCAGATTCCCAACTTTCCTAGAGTCAAAGCGAGGACCTCATTTCGACAGTGAGGTCCTAAAACTGTTATGCGCCACGTTACATGTTGAGTAAAGATTGCATTGCATTTGTCAACCTGAAGCTTAAGGACTGGTAGAACAAATTAATGGAACTTTGAAGTCCAGACTGGTCAAAGCATGTGTATTCACCACTCTGAAATAGTACTGGTACCAAAAGGATCGGTTTCAGTGAATGAGAGTGTTAGAAATGGGGTCTTTGGTTGACAGTCAGGTTACCCCCTGTTCTAGCAAGGACCCTCACTCTAGTCAGGGTAAAAGAGAATCACCCTCAGCTAACCCCTGCTTACCCCCTTGGTAGCTTGGCAGAGCAGTAGGCTTAACTTCTGAGTGCTAGGTGTAAAGTATTTGTACCAACACACACAGTAACTTAATGAAAACACTACAAAATGACGCAACACCAGTTTAGAAAAATAGGAAATATTTATCGAAACAAAACAAGATCAAAACGACAAAAATCCAACATACACAAGTCAAGTGATGATTTTTTTAAAGATTAAACTCAAAAATAGCGCTTAGAAACAAAAATGCTTCGATGAGGTGTTAACACAGCATCATGACGGAGTCGTTCCCAACAAGCCGACACCAGCGGCGCCGGACACGGAGTACCTTTGGTGAAGAGTGAAAACAAGCCGATGCGCGAAGTCAGGGATCGCGGCATCTGTGCGAAACATTGAATCCGTGCACTTCGAGCAGCGTCGGTCACGACGTGGTGCGGCGACTTCTACGTAGTCGCGGATTTCAGTGAGGCTGCAGCGGCGTCGGGCCTGCGAAGAGCGTCGCATTCCAGCGAAGGTCACGCGTCGGGTGCAGGCGGTGTCACCGGATTCAGCAGCGGCGTCGGTCTGAAGTCGTCCAAAGTCGATTTCCTTGGATTTCCACCAGCTTTCCTTTCAAGGGCCCAAGGACTGGATAGGGCACCACTTGTCAGAGCAGGAGTCTCTCCAGAGACTCCAGGTGCTGGCAGAGAGAAGTCTTTGCTGTCCCTGTACTTCAAACAACAGGAGGCAAGCTCTAAATCAAGCCCTTGGAGATTTCTTCACAAGATGGAAGGCACACAAAGTCCAGTCTTTGCCCTCTTACTCTGGCAGAAGCAGCACTGCAGGAAAGCTCCACAAAGCACAGTCACAGGCAGGGCAGCACTTCTTCCTCAGATATTCAGCTCTTCTCCAGGCAGAGGTTCCTCTTGGTTCCAGAAGTGTTTCTAAAGTCTGTGGTTTTGGGTGCCCTTCTTATACCCAATTTCTCCTTTGAAGTATGCCTACTTCAAAGTAAAGTCTCTTTGGAATGTGAAATCCTGCCTTGCCCAGGCCAGGCCCCAGACACTCACCAGGGGGTTGGAGACTTTCTAAAAGTGGCATTTTCAAACACACAATCTTAAAATCAACTTTACTAAAAGATGTATTTTTAAATTGTGAGCTCAGAGACCCCAAACTCCACATGTCCATCCGCTCCCAAAGGGAATCTACACTTTAATCAGATTTAAAGGTAGCCCCCATATTAACCTATGAGAGGGACAGGCCTTGCAACAGTGAAAAACGAATTTAGCAATATTTCACTGTCAGGACATATAAAACACATTACTATATGTCCTACCTTAACCATACACCGCACCCTGCCCTTGGGGCTACCTAGGGCCTACCTTAGGGGTGTCTTACATGTAAGAAAAGGGAAGGTTTAGGCCTGGCAAGTGGGTACACTTGCCAAGTCGAATTTACAGATAAAACTGCACATACAGACACTGCAGTGGCAGGTCTGAGACATGATTACAGAGCTACTTATGTGGGTGGCACAACCAGTGATGCAGGCCCACTAGTAGCATTTGATTTACAGGCCCTGGGCACTTTTAGTGCACTGTACTAGGGACTTACTAATAAATCAAATATGCCAATCATGGATAAACCAATCACATACACATTTTGTAAAGGAACACTTGCACTTTAGCACTGGTTAGCAGTGGTAAAGTGCCCAGAGTAACAAAAACAGCAAAATCAGAGTCCAGCACACATCAACAACCTGGGGAACAGAGGCAAAAAGTTAAGGGAGACCACTCCAAGGATGAAAAGTCTAACAGAGAGGGATCAGGTTAGTCAAGCTGTTAGGGCTGGTCAAGTGGCTGCTACAGCACAAGCTCAGTCTGATGGGGTTCTGAATGAGTCGACAACAGTGGATGATACAGAAGTTTTGAGACAGAATCACTATCCCATGCTAGCTAGGATGCTCATGAAGGACCAGTAGCTGTAAGTAATATAGCTGTACCCAGAGACAACTGGTCTAAAGAGCAGATTGTGCCAGCTGTACAAGTACCTATGAGTATTGCTGAAAAAACTGAAGAATGGAGTCAAAGCAATAGTGATGCTGAGGGTCAAGGAAACAGGAGTTCAAAGAGGAAGAGAGTATCAAGTCAAAAGTACTCAGCACCTGAATGGATATATTTTGCTGACAATGACTCTGAGAAGGAGTTTGCAACCTTTTGTTTTCACAATTTAAATCCAGTTCAGTATTCTCAAGTTTGAATTTGTGGTGGAGCTGAACTTTGAAATCTCACTGCTGCCTCATGAACAAAGACATTGGCCCTCATTCCGAGTTTGGCTAGCGGCGGTAGCCGCCAGCCAAACGGGAACCGCCACTTGGCCGCTCTGCGGTCAAAAGACCGCGGAGGCCATTCTGGCCGCCAAAGCAGCGCCCGCCGGCCCAGCGGGAAAGGCCCTGCAACAATGAAGCCGGCTCCGAATGGAGCCGGCGGAGTTGCAGGGGTGCGACGGGTGCAGTTGCACCCGTCGCGATTTTCACTGTCTGCAATGCAGACAGTGAAAATCTTTCTGGGGCCCTGTTAGGGGGCCCCTGCACAGCCCATGCCAGTGGCATGGGCAGTGCAGGGGCCCCCAGGGGCCCCACGACACCCGTTCCCGCCATCCTGGTTCTGGCGGTGAAAACCGACAGAAACAGGCTGGCGGGAAGGGGGTCGGAATCCCCATGGCGGCGCTGCAAGCAGCGCCGCCATGGAGGATTCTCCCAGCCGGGGGTAATCCGGCGGGAAACCGCCGGACCCGGCTGGGCGACCGCGGCTTCACAGCCACGGTCGGAATACAAAAGGAAGCACCACCAGCCTGTTGGCGGTGCTTCCGTGGTCGTCGACCCTGGCGGTCATCAGAATGACCCCCATTATGTTTTGGAATTGATTATCAGTGATAATGAGCTGTGCCTTTATTAGAGCCCTTCAAACTCTTACTATGAGTTTTTGAACTTTTGCAAGTAGAGAATATTCTTGATGAATAGTTTAGAAGATCGAAGAATTTTGGGAATGATTTGCATTTAAAGAAGATCATTTCGATCTTGCTTTACTCACAAATAAAAAGAATTGAAAGAGCCAGTGATACATTAAAGCTGCTTTGCATTTTTAATTTAGATCTTTATTTTTGAATTCAGATTCTTTGCCTGCCATTAGAGAACTTATGGAGTTTGATAGAGGGCGTTGCAGTAGTTGAGTCTGCTGGTAACCAAGGCACGGATTATGGTTCTGCGACAGTCCTTTGGGATCCATTTGGAGATCTTCCAGAGAAGTCAGAGTGTGTGAAAACAGGAAGATGCAACTGAGTTGTCTTGGCGGGTCATTGTGAGCGATGAATCCAGGGTGAAAATGAGGTGTTGTGCTTTGTTTCTTGGGGGTGCCGAGGGTGGCTGGCCACCAGGAGTCATCCCAGGCTTATGTGGAGGGTCCCAGGATGAGGATCTCGGTCTTTTCAGAGTTGAACTTGAGGCAGCTGTCCTTCATTCAGGTGGCGACGGCTTTCATACCGTCATGGAAATTCTTCTTGGCAGTTGTCAGGTTTTCGGTCAGTGAGATGATCAGCTGGGTGTCGTCAGCATAGAAGACGATGTTCAGCCCATGGTCCCTGACGATGGATGCGAGCGGGCCAAGTAGATGTTAAAGAGTTTGGGGCTGAGGGAGGAGCATTGGGAAAGTCCACAGCTGATCTCCGTAGGATCTGACTGTTACGGCTGTAGTCTGACTCTCTGTATTCTGCTGGACAGGAAGGAGCATCTCCATTGTTGGGCCTTTCCCCGGATGCCAGCTGCATAGAGTCTGGCGGTGAGGGTGTGGTGCAAAACCGTGTTGAAGGCAGCCAGTAGGTCCAGCAGGATGAAGGCTGCTGTATGGCCGGGGAGCGAGCAGATGTCATCTGTGGAGGCGAGAATGGCCGTCTCCATGCTGTGGTTGCTCTTGAAACCTGATTGGGAGTGTCCAGGATGTTGTTGTCCTCAATGTGCTTAAGTAGCTGTTTGTTGATGGCCTTTTTGATGACCTTGGCTGTGAAAGGCAGCAGAGAGATGGGGCAGTAGTTCTTGAGGTCCAGGGGGTCGGCCGTGGGTTTCTTCAGGAGCAGGTGGATCTCGGCGTGCTTCCAGTCCTCATAGAAGGTAGCTGTGTCTCAGGAACAGTTGAGGGTGTCATAGAACTCAGGTGCAATGGGCGTGTTTGCTTTATTTGAAAATGTGGTGAGGACAGGGGTCTGTAAGGGCTCCAGAGTGGATGCTGCTCATGATGAAGCGGGTGTCATCCATTGTGTGGGTGGTCCAGCAGGGCAAGATCTGTGATGGTTCAGAGGGTCGAAGCTGGGAGCTTGTTGGAGGTCTCGGAGGGTTTTGGGGTCCAAAGCTGTCATATCTGTGTTTGATTTTTAGGTGGAAGAAGTTGGCTAGTCTGTCGCAGAGGTCTTGAGATGGAGAAATGTTTGTAGTTTCTGATGGGGGTTTGGCAAACACGTTGACCATGGCGAAGAGCTCTTTGGTGTTGTGTGTGGTGGCGCTGATATGGTCCTGCAAGGTGGCTTTCCTGGTGGCTCTGATGAGGTTGTGCTAGGATTTGATGAAAGCTTTGAAGGCCTTGAAGTCTTCCAGGGACTTGCTGTTCCACCATCTTTTCTCTAGCCGTCTGCAGGTGAGCCTGGAGTCCTGGAGTGCCTGGGGGAAACAGTTGGCCTTCTTGAGGTGGTGGAAATCTGAGGTCTTTACAGAGGTGCTAGGGTGTTGGGGATTTCGGAGATCCATTTTTGGAAGTTCTGTGCTGAGATGCTAGAGTCTGTCATGAGGGGTGGGGAAGAGTTGCTGAGGGTGTTGGTGAGCTGTTTCTTGGTGATTTGGTTCCATTTTCTGCTTGGATCTCAGAGAGTGCAGAGGTGGATGGTCGGTGTGGTGATGGTGAAATTAATGCTGTGGTGGTCAGTCCAGTGAGGCATGGAGGTGTTGTCAATGGTGATTTTGCTGCTGGTCAAAAGATGGCCTTGAGAGTGTGTCCAGCGATGTGTGTTTGCGAGGTAACCAGTTCCTTTAGTTCTATTGGGTTGAGGTTCTTGAGCAGGGTAGCGGTGTTGATGTTCTTGCAGTTGTTGATGTGGTAGGTGAGGGGGGGAGTTTTCTTCCATATTGGTTATCAGGTGGAGAATGGATTTGTGCACGATGACCAGGCAGCCACCTGGGCAAGAATGATGGTCTTTGCAGAGCAGTTTGTAGTCACTGGGGATGGTGATGGCAATGTTCGGTGCTGACACTGTGTTTTGTCCATGTTTCGGTGAGAAAGGTGATGTCTGGGTGGGAGGAGTCTAGTAGGTCCTAAAGTGCTACAGCCTGTTTGTGGAGGGATTGAATGTTGAGGAGGATGAAGTGCTCTGGGTTGTTGTTCGATGGCTCAGTGCTGGGAGGGTCTGGTGCTTGGTACAGGGTTAGGTGCTGTGGGCATGAGAATAGTCCATGTGTGTCTCTGAGTGATACAAAATGGCAGGCAATGGCACATCCTGGGTTCAGGGTGTGGAGGGTCACCACGTTGTACCAATGGAACATCAGAGGACCAGGATTTGTGGCACTGGGCGCGGTCCAGGAACAGACAGGTGCAGGCGGGATTTCCTTTGGCACACCTTCCGTGCACCAGCAGTGCACCAGTGGTATATCCACTGCGTAGGGCTGCGCAGCAGGCGCTATCAAGAAGCGGAGGAAGGTGAGAGGGTCTGGTCAGCTGGAGGCAGGAGGCAGGAGGGTGAAAATGTTCTGCTCTGGGAGGATGGTTCGGGGAGCAGCTTGGAAACGGAGCGCAGGTAGAGTGAAAGGCTGAAATCAAAGAGAAAGGAAAGAAAAAGAAAAATGATAGAAAAAAGAAAAAAAAAAGATGACAGAACATAAGTAAAATTAAAGCTGACATCAAGATACTTACACATAGTTCGCCACTCGGCCACCAGGGATGAGGTGCAGGCAGGATCCTGCAGGTGGAGGTGGGCCTCCTACTGAGACGCAAGCTCTCAGTTCGAATGTAGCAGAGGAAGCAGCAACAGGTAGAGCTGCTCAGAGGAGCACTAGAGGTAGTAAATGTAAATTCATATACATAGGTTTAGTAGTAGTGACAATTATCATGATTATATTATTTCTCATTGAGCCAAGCCTACCCCTAGCAAATGATTCAGAGAAAGTGACATCCACAAGAGTTCCAAGCCTAACAAATTCCATTAAAGATCAGAACGCCCGGCACAGAGATGAGAAATATTTATATACGGATGGTTCTGGAGGTGATTTATCGGCAAATGTGTATTATAAACTGGTATGTGAGTATGTTGACACCATGGAAGTTAGAGATTGCTGTTTGCACACACTTGCCTTCATCAGTAAGTGAAGAAATCACATATAGTTTGCCCTTAACCTATGAGATTTCCTGTAGTTTGGTATAACACTGTTGTAACAGCAGGAGTATTATCAATACTTTAATTCAAATTATGAATTGGTGTTTTCAATCGTTCCTATTATGAAACATTTGAGCTGCAAAGACGAAGAACATTGGAACAGTGGGAGGTTCCTTTGAGTCTACATTGACATTTGGTACAGTTTATTCTCCTAAGAACAATTTGACCTGCATTTTGGCCTAGTAGAAAAATAATTCAGTGGACAAGTTCAATAAAGGAGAAGAGCTATGAGAGATAAAATAAGAAAGGAAGTACTTTTTTAGAATTGGGACAGCAAGGATTCCTAGATTGGCAACATATAGGGAGGTTGTGTATAAATAGCCCCAGATCAAAGACTTACACATATTGAAGGTAGACATGTGTTTTTGTTTAAGAGTTATTGGACCTTTATGCTGAATGGACAAGTCCCCTCCATAACAGGTGTTTATTTTTGATATGTGGAAAAATTGCCTTTTACAAGCTGCCGAAAGGCTGGTATGGTACATGTTATCTGGGAGTAGTTTTTCCAAAGATTGATCATGTGGAACATTTTAATGATCTAGTATAAAGTGAGAAGAGAAACACCAGAGTCAAAAGAGGAGCTTTTTAATCAGTAGGTGTGATCTTGAATGATCTCAAGATTAGAAAGTTGTCAACAATAGTAAATGTTATCTACAAACACTGCAGGTGCCATATTATTAATGGACACAGGAATGATTGCTGTGAGATTAATGATTTTGCATAGTTGCCTTGTTTTAGACATACTTCTCACAAAGGAATGGGGAGTTTGCAAGATGTTACATGTGTAACAATGTTGCACTGATAAATCTGACAATAGTAAAGATATAAGCAAATACATTGCAAATATGACTGACTTGAAACAGGACCTGGAAGCTTTTGACAGCCACAGGTGCACGAGAAACAATAGGTAGTGATTTTTCAGCTATTGGAAAGTGGTTTGGAAACCTAGGAAGAAGTACTGTGGGACAGTGAAATTTGCGACGGGTGCAACTGCACCCGTCGCACCTTCCCACTCCGCCGGCTTCATTCGGAGCCGGGTTCCTCGTGGGAAGGGTGTTTCCCACTGGGCTGGCGGGCGGCCTTTTGGCGGTCGCCCGCCAGCCCAGTGGGAAAGCCAGAATAACCGCAGCGGTCTTCTGACCGCGGTGCGGTATTCTGGAGGGGGGAACTCTGGCGGGCGGCCTCCGCCGCCCGCCAGGGTTAGAATGACCCCCCTATTGTTTTAGACATAGAGAGAAGTGAAACAATGTCCTTGAATGTAGAACATTCTGAATTGTGTACTAACATTGTATACAATTGTTTCAACTCGTATGGGGCAAAATGGATGGACGATGTTCCCATGACAGACCTCAGAAGATGTGTTGATGTATCAATTTGGAGTTGTGTGATAAATTTTTATTGGATAATGCCCCTTCTACCTAATGTGGGCTGTCTCTTAGAAATAATCAAATTGTTGTATGAACTTTAATATCTCGTTGACCAGTTTAATTTTGATCGGACGATTGTCTAATTCCCACTCAGAATCTGGACAGATGCTTTGCTGATTATGAACCCTGCATGCTGTGCCTCTTTGAGAGACACCTTCCTCTCTGCATTTTGGCCTTTTGAGATACTCTACTGAGGCTTAGATATTTTCCTCCTAACCCTTCAGATGACTCTTGATTGAGTTTCTGAAATGCTGACACTTTCCCTTTTTACCTATCTTTTTCCCACCTTAGTTAACAATTTATTGCCCAAGATTACCTTTTTCCAAATTAATTTTGTTCCTTTTATCTTTTGCCCACATGTGTTTTGCCCCACACATTTATTTACCTGATTTGGCTTCCCTGTGTCCAGCTAGATTTCCACTCTGCTGATTTGAAATTGACTTCATGATAGTCAAACTCCCAAATAATCCTGTTAATGTTTTGTAGTTGTCTTATTGATTGTTTAGTATATTATTGTTAGTTTGACTAAATTTATTTCATGACCTTGGGCAACCCTTGGTGATCCTGTACCTTTATAATTTTGTCTTGAGAGTTGCCTATATGACTTTGAGCTTATGTTTTAAAAAAAAAACCTTAGCTTCATTTTGGCTGGAGTTTTCTTTGTATGGCCACATTGCTCATAATGTGTAATTTAATTGGGTTTGTATTGAAATTGGTTTAATGGTTCTACCACATCCTATGTAGGATCCAAAGATCTGTTGACTTGAAGTTGAGCATTGATTCCTGCGAAGGATGGAAATTCTCCACCACTGTACAGTATAGTTGTAGAAGACTGCAATGCCTGTCTTTAAGGCATCAAGGTTTTGGAGAATACCATTCTAGCTACGGAGTGCTGGGAGAAAAATTCCTGCTCTGTACAGAGTGAACAATGAAAGGTTGCAAAGTCCGAAATCTCTAAGAGTTGTTAAATGATGGCATTTGTGGTGCTAAGGCAAAAAGAGCTGGTTTAGTTTGGCACTAAGCATTGTGCTATGATGCAAAGGTGACCTATTAGTGTTGTGCAGAAGATGTGCAAGAAACACAACAGGACAAAACCCTGTAACCCATGGGCCTGGGTAAAAAATAAAAGTACAAATCCATGGTCCATACAGTGAAGTATAAGCCTAAACACCAACAGCAAACAACAATTAATATCCTATTTCAACTGAGTAGATAACAAATTGTTTATTTTTAAATACGTCAAATAATATTATCTATTATGAATCAATGTACCATCAACAATTTCAAAATTTTAAATTAAAACCAGAAAAAGGAAAAAAGGTGCTCCTTTAAAGTGACGGTGCAGTGAAATGGTGAATAAGAGAACTTGAAGTGCACCAGTGATACATACAAATATATACAATCAAGAGAAATGTGGCTGTAGTAGTGTAATGATTTCACAACACCCAACATTTTTGGATAGTTATAAATCTTTTCAAATATTATATGTAACAGTCCACATTTAGTTCATTGTCGACGTTTCAACCTTAGGCGTACATGAATTACAACGGATCATCATCAGGAAAATTAAGAGTTTTAGGAGGAACCAAATTGGGATAGGCCGAAATTCTGCTGTACAAATGTATCACCAAAGTCCTCACAAAAACAGAAATCTTCTTCAGGAGTCACTCAGTGACCTAAATTCAACTGTTGGTATGTCCTTCATACACCGGAAACCACAGCGCATCCTTATTGCGAACAAATCCACAGTGCTGTGAGAGATCATACAGCTAACAAATACCCGGCCTCCATACTCAAAGAGGAACGGATGTCACTTCTCGTCTCCTTCCATGAGCATAACCCAACTTCGGCACTTATCGCAAATACTCAGCCTCCCAACTCATTGAGGCACAGATGTATCACATCATCTCCTTCCGTGAGGAAAGCCAAAAACCTCTCAAGGCAATCCCCATGTTTTTGGCTATGCTCTGTTTTCCTCCCTCTATTTTGTTAGAAGGACCACACGTTTCTTAGAGATTCACAAATTTTGTATATAATGTTTAAGAATTGAATATTGGAGTATATGGATGACAGTAGGGACAAATTTGAATATAATGAATCAAAATGTCTAACAAAAAATCGGGACCAATATGTTTCTGCAATATCTAAGAGCCAAAGCGGTCTGGGGCATTCTTTAGGGTCAAGGAGTGAAAGAAGAGAGAAACAAGAAAGAGGAAAAGGTGCAAGGTGGGAGGGGTAGGGGGTGGGCAAAGATAGGGAGTGGAGAGAGGGGTGAGAAAAGAGAGCAAAGAAGGAAAAGAAAGGAAGAAAAGAAAGGAGAAGGTTGAAAGAAGTATGAAGAGAGGGAGAATCAGACTTAAACCCAGCAGGCCACAGTAGAAAGAAAACTGGGGAAAGAAACTGCAATATACACAGCAAATATATGTATATATATATATTATAATAATGAAAAGCAAATAATTAACAGAAATGCATCAGAGGAGGGCCTGTCAGGTGCTTCATCTTTCTCCTGCCAGTAAACCGATGACCCGTTCGACTGCGAAAGAGAAAGAGCGATCTCTACCCTCATGGGAAATCTATATCAGGCATCCGATGTCTGAATCCTGATTGAATTCTCTTGATCTCCTATTGTCGAACTGGGTCTTTTTTATATCTTAAAAAAATGAAAGAGCTTTCTGGAAAAACGACTCCTGTTGCGATTCAAACATGCTGGCTAGTTTAGGTATGCTTTGAGAATAACACGTTGGGATTTGGCCACAATCCCAAGATGTCAATTCAAAGCAAGGCCGTTCCCTGCCGCCTGAGTACATTCTTATCAACCAAAGCCCTTGGTGAGAAAAAAGCACAAAAACATACAGACAACGTGGAAAATCACTGGCAGCCTTTAACATGGCGGTGTCTAATGCTACGATAAATTCAATAGGCAGAATGAAGCTAAGGCTAAGCTGAATACAAAATTGAGTCTGTAACTGCTGGACACTGGACAGCTAGGCCAGGTGCAAAGTGGTACAACAAGAAGTCATTGGTCAAAACACACATTTCACTACAAACATTAACTTCCAGGTCTGTTCATGAGAACATCTTCCATCTGTGTGACTCCACTTAAGTTTGGAACAATTGTATTCAATGTCAGTCCATGTTCCACAATGTTCTACTCTCAAGGATGATGAAATACATCCTCTTTATGTCTAAACAATGGGACATACTACCAAACTCTGGTCTTCTCATGAGAACAAAGTCTGAATGAAAGCTCATGTTATGAAAATGAATCAGCATTTCCTGCACAATCACAAAACTACAGGACTCACTTGAGTTAAAGCAAGTGAATTATAGCGGAGGTATGGGGTTACGCTAACTGCAATAAGATCAGTGTGGGGGAAAACAACTTTGCAAGGGCTTTAATTGCATGTCCACGCACCACACCCTTGCTTCCATTATTTCTAGATCTGGGGTTAAGCCGAGTAGCAGATCTAGCTACTCTAAGACCTCTCCTTTATTGGATCAGGTTATGGATAACCCCCGAACTAGATATATATAAGACCGCATTACTCGATTTATTGAAATGCCAAAATGCTAATACTCTTCCCTGGATTCGCCATGTGGCCCATTGGCTCCGGCTTTTGGGTCTGGGTGACTATTGGGAAAATCCCCATAAATTAGAGAGACGGCACAAAAATGTTTTAAAGTTAACCTATTGGTCTTACGTTAAGGACAACTACATAACCCATAAATCCCATGGTCGCTTAACTAATTCCTTTACTGATATTAAATGGTCCCCAAAGTTTGAACTCTATTTGGATGTTATACCGGATTTGCAAGGCAAGAGCTTATATGCAAGGTTTCGTTTTGGCTCTCTGCCCCTGATGTCATTGATTCAGAGGTGGGGGTCGATTAATCTTCCCGATATATGCCCTGCCTGTGGCAGTATTTTTGAAACCATTGAGCATTTCATGTTCTTCTGCCCAGCCTATGCGATTCCGCGAACAAAATGGATCCGCAAGATTTGCAGGGACATGGGATTCAAGAATTGCTCTTTGGCTCTACGGGTTCTAAAAAGCCATAATTCAGCTGACGTAATCCTTTCAGTAAGCAAGTATTTTGCAACAGCTTGGCGCATACGTTGCCATCTTCAAAAAGTTATTTAAGGTCTTATCTCTATATAGGTAAGATTTAGAGTCATATGTGCAATTCAAGTTATTGTTTTAATGTTTTTACACCTATTTACAGACATGTATTTATTTATTCACTTAAGAATTATTATATTTTGTTTTATGTGCTTTTATGGTCATTGATGAACTAAGTTGATGATGAAGATGATGACGAATTATTGACCATGTGGTTTGGACAGGGCTTGGAATAGATTTTTTAGACATTATGTAGGTAATCATCATGTGTTTCTGCCATTTTAACACTAGTATTAGCCACAAAGAGCTATTTTTTATGCACCTGTCTGGTACTCGTGCCATTTTAACATTAATCCGATAACCATTTTAAGTTATTATATAAGCTTTTTATCACACTGTGCCTGTGTCTTAATGACTTGACAGTGCTTAAACTTGCCAAATGATTGTGCCGGTAGTAGGCTCTCTTTGTTAAAGTATGCCATCTAAATTATTAAGGAATTGTATTACTATGTAACATCAAATTAGCACTTTAAATCTTTATATCTTGGGTCGGATAGTTTGTATTTATCTTGATGATGATACCACCTGGGAAATTTGTATTTGAAACCACCTCATATTGTTTTAAGAGCTTTTAAATATTTGTACTATTTTAACGTTATGAAGTAAACGTCTCAGAAACCCTGGTATCTAAATGTTAAGCTATGTATCGGGAATAATGGTGGATTATAGTAGGCCATTTCCTATAGAAGCTTTTCTTATTCTAAACCTTATTATTTTTAGCCAGTGTAAAAGCATAATGAAGCAAACGTACCTTTTTTGTACAATTTAATATGTAACTTTTATGACCCATGGTCGAATAAAGTATATATGATGATGATATAAGTGAATTATAGCAATACATTTTATCAATACATTTTAATAATCACATTTTAATATACAAGCTTATAAATTAAGTGTTAATAATGCTTTAATTGTATGCATGTTACATTTGTTTTAAACAAGAAAGAACTTTATCAATGCATTTCATCTGGTAGGATAGGGTGCTACATTTCTTAAATTTTTGCACACATTTTAATTCATTAATCCTTAGAAATCCAATATTGTTTCAATATATTTGGTTATTCTAATGTCTAAATTATATTATGATATCAATTAAATCATGTCAACAGGTGATTTAATTCAAATACCACCTGTGTTGAACTCTACAGTATAAATGAGTACACATTTAAATTGCTTGTCAGTGCAGCTTCCACATTTAAATCACTAATACTTTGATTATCTTAAGGAATAACCTGTCATATTATGATTACTTTTGTGTGATGAGGGACAACACTAAAAATTAGACTACATCAGTTTACAATTAAAAATGGCAAATAAGTATTTGTTAATTGTCCTACATCATCTGAAGTGCAGTTCTTGGGGTTACTGTAGCTAGGTAATGGGTGAAGTTAACTAATTTGAAGTGGTAGAAGGTATGAAAATAGGCTGAAAGTGACATTAAAATTATCTTTTGATTCTTTAGCCACATATGTCTAGTGGAAATTACCTTGCACTGAATCATACATCTAGTGAAGGATTGGGGTCAGAATGGCTTAGGCTCACAACACTACCAATGGGCATGTAATTGCTGAAACTGTGAACATTTATATTGGCTACTGTTAGATATGGGGTCTCTAGATGGCAGTGGTTTTATTCTGTTCAAGTAGGAACCCTCACTCTAGTCAGGGTAACCGAGTCACACAGCTAAGATACTCCTTGCTCATCTGCTTGGTATCTTGGTAAAAGCACTCAGGCTTATCTCAGAGGCAATGTGTAAAGTATTTGTACACACACACACACACACAGACACACACATACAGAGACACACATACACACACACACACAGAGTAACACAGTAAAAACACTAAAAAAGACTCCACACCAGTTTAGAAAAATAGCCAGTATTTATCTGAGTAAAACAAGACCAAAACTGCAAATATTCAACCTACACATTTTTAAAAGATTAAATGCAATTGTGGTTCCTTGAAATCAATGAAGCACTTGACTGAGGTGAAGTACCTGAGATGTTTCAAAAACAAAGAAGATGCGGGCTGGATTGGAGGTGATGCATCGAAAGAGCCAGAGATGCATTGGTGCCTTACTGTTGCAGGGAAGGTGATGTGTTGGTTCCTTACTGATAGGCAGGGATAGTGATGCGTTGGTTCCTTACTGCCACAAGGGGAGGTGATGCGTCCTTTGTGGTATGAAGCATCAGTTTCTTAATGCAGCACAGTGCTGAGGAAGAAAAAGGTGCCCTGAGACTATGCGTCGGTGATGAGTCAGAACTAAAGCAGAGATGCGTCGATCTCACAGCGATGAAGCAGGCTCTGCATCAAAGCAGTTCATCACAGACTTTAGATGATGCAGTGCTCAAAACTCATGCAGTGATGATTCTTCTGATGTGCTGCAATATAAAACTGTGGCGTGCATTGAAAACCGTGGTCGTTGCATCAATCGGGGAGCATGATCTGGTGATGGCAATGGCAATGCATCATATCTTTTCAGTGATACCTCGGTTCGGAATGACACTGAGTTGATGCATGAATTTTTTTATTGTAGCACCAAAACCCACCTTAAAGGGCTCAGAACAGGATTTGGCACCACGTGACAGGACTCTCAGCAGAGGAAGTCTTTGATGTCCCTGAGACTTCTTAACAGGATACAAGCTCAACGCAAGCCCTTGGAGAACCTTGGAAAGCAGGATGTAGAAAGCAAAGTCCAGTTCTTTCACTCCCAGGGAAGAAGCATCAAGCAGCAGGCTATCACAACAAATCAACAGACGGAGTGGCAGCCCCTGCTACAGCAGCCAGATCTTCTTCCTGCCAGAATGTCCTCAGTCCTGATGTGTTCTAACTGTGTGGGGTCAGGGGTCAACTACCAATTTCTGTCTTTGAAGTAGGCAAACTTTCAAGAGAAGTCTCTGTAGTGCACAAGACCCTGTCTTTCCTGCCCTGGCTCCAGACACACTCAATGGGATTGGAGACTGCTCTGTGTAAGGACAGACACAGTCCTATTCAGGTGCAAGTGTCTGCTCCTCTCACCACTCTAGCTCAAGAAGACCCATCACGCTGGTGATGTGCCATCAGGACATGCAAGGCACAACTTAGCTCCCTTTGTGAGACTATCTAGAGTGAATGCACAAACAGACTAACTGTCATCCTGACCCAGACATGTGTTCCATAGACAGAACAGAGGCACAGAAAGGTTAAGCAAGAAAATGCCCACTTCCTAAAAGTGGCATTTTCAAACTTACAATTTAAAAAACAACTTCACCAAAAGATGTATTTTTAAATTGTGAGTTCGGAGACCCCAATTTCCATATCTCTATCTGCTCCAAAAGAGATATTTCAAGGCAATCCCCGTGCTACCCAGTGGGAGAGATAGGCATTGCTTTAGTGAAAACCAGATTTAGCAGTATTTCACTATCAGGACATGTGAAACACAGGTTGCTAGGTACATGTCCTACCTTTTAAATACCTTTTAAATAAACTGCACCCTGCCCATGCGGTTGCCTTGGGCCTACCTTAGAGGTGACTTACATGTAGTAAAAGGGAAAGTTTGGGCCTGGAAAGTGGCAGTTTAAAACTTCCCACACAGACACTGCAGTGGCAGGTCTGAGACATGTTTACAGGGCTACTCCTGGATGGCACAATCAGTGCTGCAGCCCCACTAGGAGCATTTGATTTACATGCCCTAGGCACACATGGTGCTCTATACTATGGACTTACTAGTAAATCAAATATTTCAATCATGGATAAAGCAATCACCAATACATTTTAGATGAAAGCATATGTACTTTAGCACTGGTCAGCAGTTGTAATGTGCCCAGAGTCCTAAAGTCAGTAAAAACGTAATTCAAAACAAGATCAAAAACAAGAGGTCAGAAGCCAAAATACATGGGAATCCACATCAACAGCTGCCAGTTCTAACAGCTATAGTACAATTATTCAACTTGTATGGTTTATCCCTCTAGACTAGAACATAATTTACTTACATTTTCAAGCACACAGTTGTTTGTGAAGGTGGTGGTCTATTATTTTAAAGCTTTGATAACTATTGTGAAATGTTACAACTGCTGGTCCTGGCTCCTATGCTCCTTTGTGGGAAATAAGAGATCCTTCCAAAAGGGTTTAACCGAGTTGAGATGTCACAATAATTCTTAAGCCCAAGCTGACATCAACAAAGGAACATTCGAAAAGGTTTGGTGATTGTCAGCAACACAGAACAGGGTAAAATGAACTGTTTTTTTTCCTCTACAACAGATGGTCCATTTAATGCTGTATTGAATAAAGTTAATTCTGATAAAAGAAGTCATTACAACCTACCTAGGGGATCTCTTTTATAGGGTAAAATAAGTTCTGGATGACTGGCATGGCTTATACCATGGTCAATTTGTCTGACATTGCAAAGCTTGGTATTAACTTTATAAGAGGTATGTGTTTTATCCCCCTCACCCTCTTGTGCTGAGCCCCTTTTTGATAACTGGGGCACTCTGCACTTAATTCGTTATTACTTTTTCACAGAAGGCACTCAATTCACATTTATGGTTTTTTTTTTCACCAATGTTTGGCATTATAAAGGTACCCAATAAGTGTGGCTAAAGGGTTTTTTCTATATTTACAAAAAAATAGGAAAACTTGACATTCAATTTGAAATATTTTAGAATGAAATATTAAATATGTACTCTTTATTATTTGCTGCTTTCAAATAATAATTATAAATAGTTTTAAAAAAAAATGAATTAACCATTATTCCCTATGGGGCCACTTTTTTTATTCCCTACCCTGATTATTTTCTATGGGAGGGTGTTGCTGAGCCTGTGGTTGGCTGTGTGTGGTGCTGCACTTATTACTTTTTTTCTCAGTAGTAACTTACACTCAGATTTTGTGAACAAGCAAACAGTATTAAGCATACTCAAATTGTGAATTAGTTGAAAAGTGTAGTTATCTTTGTGAAGTAGGCCTATGATGTTTGGATGTTTGGATTATACATATTATTCTCATAGTAGTTATCTGTAATATTTGGGCACAAGTTTGGCTGCCACCCAAGGAAGCTACCGTCTTGAGACATGTCTAATAACTAGAAACCTTAGAAAGCCAATATTAGAGAGGCTTGATTGGGTCACACTACTTTTTTCTTTATCCAGAATGCCATGAAATTTCCAAACATGGATAAAATCATAGAATCTTTACCCATTTCTTCTACAGAAAGTTCTGCAATCTGTTGGCAATTACAACAGTCCTTCCACCCAGCATTCCAACACTTTTCTCCATAAAAACAGAACCTCACTTGTGTGGGTGTGCTTTTATCATATAACAGAAAATGCCTCATACCACACCATAGGAATCTAAACATTTTTCTTTGGATTAAAAAAATTGAGAGGATGCAGACAGCTGTGGTATTTGGATCCGGGGTCAAATGTTAGCCAAGAAAACCTACTAATTGCAGATATTTCTGACTGCATTTTCCTAAAATCAAGAAAATACTGGTTCTCTTAGAAGAGATGCTTGAGTAGTCTATTTCAAAATCAAAGCAAGTACAACCAATATACTGAATTAGTGGTGATGCAATTGCTGTTACAATAGTCACTACATGAATACATACGTAAATAGGTGCTCCCTAGATTGGTGCAGTGGCAGTGCTTAGTGATAATGGTGCTTAAGTGTTTAGGTGACTGTACAAAGAGAAAAAGAAAAATGCTGACTGAATTACAGTCCAGTCTGCACAACACATGCTCGTATATAAGTTCAGGTTTGGAGATCAAGTACTAAGTTGCTGTAGTCAACATCTTTGTGCATCAATTTTTTGACCGCTCTGAATGATTTAAACCAGGAGAAACAGGTAGCAACCTCTCAATGAATAACTTTCACTTTTTGCTTTTCTAGAAGGGCCTGCAAATGACAACCACTGGGTAAAATCACTGAATTTTCAAACACTTCTGTGAGGGCAAGCTCCAGAAACTGAATGGAAAGACAAACATCCTCCCACTCAGCATTCAAACAATTCCTCTGATAAAAAACAAATGATTTGTGTACATGAGCCAATCACTCAGAACAGGAAAGACCTACAATGAACTGAGAAAATGTCAAGATTTACTTTGAATTGCAATCCTTCTTGGGATATAGGACAATATTTGGCCCTGGGGATGGCCAGTACCATTCTAACTCTAGAAATGACAGAGATTTCTGAAAATTGGACATCTTATGGTTTCTGTGTCATTATGGCTTAGGGAGATCCCACTACTTTTTCTTGGCTATAATTCCCAGCAAATGTTCATTTTTTATAAAACCACAGAATTTTAATGGATTTCTGTGAGGGAATGTTCCAGAATCTGCAGGGCACAATAAACATTTCCTACCATCCAACATTCCCTCCCTTCTCATGAGAATAAATATACCTCACTTGTGTGGATGGGCCTATCTCCCAGGTAAGAAAGGCCAAAAAAACGCATGATGGAAATGTCAAAAATTTTGTCTTGAGTTTACATTGTATCTTGGAATGCAAGTAGCTCTAAAAGGTCTGCCCCCAGGAAGATCTACCAACCTTAGCCGTTTAAAAAAACTACAGAACAAAGGAAAACAAAGGTGGTGTGGTTTACATGGATCCGAGTAAGCTTCCTTACAGAAGGCCCTACAAATGTACACCAAGGGAGTGGCTGTAGTATTTGGACTTGGGTCTTCTAACACCCATGGAACCCTAACACTCCTGGAATTTTCTAAAAACTAGACAATCAAGGAAACAAGGTTAGTGAGACTTTAATCGGTCCCTGTATGCTTTCTTACCCAGAAATGTCTACAGACAGCAATCTTTTGGTCAAATCAGAGACTTTCTATGTGTTTCTTTAGGAGAAGGTTCTGGAATCTACAGAAAATTATAAAAGTTCTGCCATCCAGTATTTCCACATCTCATGATAAAAATGATATCCTACGTGTATGGGTGGGCCTATTTCTGAATACAGGATGGGTCCAAAAACAGTCTGGAAGATTTTTGCCTCAGTCACAGGCATTCTTGGAATGTAGGTGGCTGCAGTATTTAGGCTTGTGTCAGCCACATCCAGAAAAACCTACTAACCATTTTTGAAAACTAAACACCTGGGGTAATTCAAGGAGGTGTGTTTGAATGCATCCCAATATTTTTCTGAGACAGAATGTTTACAACTGTCAAATTCTGTATCTAATAACATAATTTTCTCGCATTTCTGTGCAGACAAGTTCTGGAATGTGCAGGGAACAGCAAAATGCCACTCCCCACCATTCGAGTACTTCTCAAGATCAAAATCAATTTCCCCTTTCACCTAGGATTGAAATGCCAAAATTGCTCTGTGGAAATATCAGTATTTTGGCCAAGGGTCAGGTGACACTGATGGAACCCTACCAACCTATAGACTTTCTGCAAACTATAGATGCAAGGAAATGCAGGGTGGTGTGGCTTGCATGGATTTTTGTATGCCACCATACTCAGAATGCCCTGCAATGTCAAACTTTGGGTAAAATCACAGAATCTTCACATATCTCCGTGGGAGAAAGATCAAGAATCTATCGGAAATGAGAAAAGTTTTGCCATCCAGCAATCCATACTTTTCGGGATAAAATCAAAACCCCACATTTGTAGGTTGGCTTACTGCCTAGGACAGGAAAGCCCCATTGTACACTGCTGAAATCTTGTGATTTTTCTTTTGAAATTTATATTGATTCTTGGAATGTGGGTTTTCTCCAGTATTTTGGCATGGGGCCAAGCTGTTCCCTCAGAGAATCTACCAACCCACAATGTAGGCAAATCTCTCACCACTCACTCAAAGGGACAGAAAGATGTCTTATGCCCTAGAGATGGTGGATATGGGCTGCAATCTGATGCCAAGCCAGGCCCCTCCAGGAGGACACAAAGGCTGTCTGTGGCAGAGGGTGAAAGACAGCATGATGGCAGGATTAGTCACCCCTTCCCCTAGTCTATATTTTTGTAATGTTTTCTGTGATATCTAGTGTCTTTCTGTCCCCTATAGGGGTGTAACCCCCCCACACCTGCCTCACACAGATACAGAAACAGTGTAGGGAACAGGAGTGTGGTAGAACAAGAGCACTCCCATTCACTTTTTTCCTGATTTCTAGTGCTTCCCCCCTCCCTCAGGGGTGGGTAAATCGGGAATAAATACACTCAGTGTGCAGTGAAAGACTGATAGTACTCTGGGTGGTGGGGCAAGCTATGCCTTGTGCCACTGGGATGTCCTCTGTAAAACCTATGTATTGTTATATCCTACCACCATTTCTGGATGTCTCACAACCCGGCTGCTCACATGCACATCCCATTATGTTTGGCTGATATAAGTTGGTCAGTTCTTAAGAGGTAGAGTTTTCACACTATAATATTGATGCTGTACCAGCCACAGATTTTTGCACAGATGTGTGTACATCTCAGTAGTTTAGAAGTCAAGCCCACTCTTTCTTCCACTATCCCTCCCAAGATTTTGAATCATCTATTGTTCTGCTTCCATTTGACTCTCAGGGTTTGCTTATCTCATGTTACTGTCATTCATTATTTTGTTAGGCCTCAACACCTCGTATCAGTCGATGCCCACAAATGACTAACTGTACCATAACAGAGAGGGTCACTCATCTCTGATGCAGCATTATTGTTTAAGTATCTACCTGACTGCAATTGTTATACACTCAATTTGAGGGCTAGATGTATCCATCACAGCCCTGGAGACTTCCAACAGCATATTGGTGTATTCATCGGACTAGGGTTATAAATTAACCTTCAACCAACCTGTTATCTGAAGCCAGAACTCAGTTTATATTATTTACTGAGACTATACAGGTCTAATTTACTGTTTGTCTTCACTTCTTGCATTCCGTCTTTTTTTTTTTAGAGAGTTAAGATCAATCAAGTTTTTAACAAAGTTAATCCCTTACTCTCGGCATTAAATAAAATAATAATTTAAATTTCTTCTGGTCCAATCATTCCAATCCTTTATGCTTACACAAAATAAAATTAAGAATAGGCTTACCTCAAGATTTTGATTAATAACTGTTCTTATTAATTTAATCAAAGTGTGCAAGAACATTTTCAAAGTGGGGCATGTTGCAAACCTCTATTCATCATCAACGTTAGAGGCACTGCATTTCTTGCAAAGCTTCTCATATGGTTCTGCCCATTTTACCAGTCTGCCGTGGGTCCGGTATAACCAGTATAGAGAAAAAAGATGACTCCTTTTGAAGGAAGCTGGGATGACACTAGAGTAAATAGTGTTAATAGATACTTGCCATATTTCTTCCAGATCTTTGTTCAGCAAGTATCCCCTCCATGCCTAATATGGTGCTGGTCTTTTTCTGTCATCCAGTTCACACAGGAACCAATCACATTTAGCAATTCACTTTCTGGACTCAAATGATCTATGTAGGTCTGTTTCAAAATCATCATTTTTATCACTTCCACATCTTTGCACCTCACACCAAGATATAGGTTATATATATATAAATGTAGAAATCTTCCACTTGTTTTGGTACTGATAAATTCCCAAGATTTCACCCCATCTTCTCCAAGCAGGTCATTCCAATATTTGCTGCCTTGAGTGGAACCCCCAAAACATCTACCAAACAAAGCGGGGTACCCGTTGAGTCCCAGATTGGTGCGTTAGAGTTTGATATCTTCCATTTTCTTCTGATTTCAAACTATAGCCTTGCTCCTGCCTTAAGGACTTTACATCTAATTATTTTCAAGTATTTTGAGGAACCAAACTTAAGCAAAATTCTTCTCTTGCATTATAACATTGTGTCATTGTTTGAAACAATCGCCCTTTTGAGATCCGTTGGATGTACTTAGAAGCATCCTAAAAAGCCCACCAGTACAACGGTATATAAACTATTTGCAGCCTACCCCCTTCTTCAAATCAGTTCTTAACCTTTTTCATCAATTCCTCGTTCCCTTGGAGGCCAAAACAAAAATACTAACATCACTTTGAAAGTTCCTAGGTCACTGGGTTGCAACTCATAGGGATGTTGCTCAATAGTAAGGTGAGTTTAGGAAGAAGACACATCCCTATTAATTTGACCCTCCTGTATATTATTATTAATAAAGATTTTGCCATTTTTACTTGATTGCCTTGTGTCCTTTGCCACACAAGCAAAATTCACTTCAATAATTTCCCAGTAACCTGAAGGATATCTATACCCAAGCATCTCATTCTCTCTTGACTGAGCCCAGAATTGGTCTCTATATTCCACATCATTGTCTCAATTTTGTCCTGGTTCGTGGAACACCATGAGAAACTGTCATATTTAGAGGCAAAATATTTGCATCCCTTTTTTTGCTCCATCTAGTTGTTTGTTGTAAATCGAAAGGTCATCTGTGTATTGTGAGAAAGTAGCCTCTTTCTAGCATGGTTACCCCCACTTTTGGCCTGTTTGTGAGTGTGTGTCAGTGTGTTTTTACTGTGTCACTGAGATTCCGCTAGCCAGGACCCCATTGCTCATACATAAAAACCTATATGGAAGTGTGTTTTGCCTGTCTCACTGGGATCCTGCTAGCCAGGACCCCAGTGCTCATAGTTGTGGCCTAATGTGTATGCCTGTGTAGTGCCTAACTGTGTCACTTAGGCTCTGCTAACCAGAACCTCATTGCTTATGCTCTTTCTGCTTTTAAATTTGTCACTGTAGGCCAGTGACTTCATTTACCAATTTCAATTGGCATACTGGACCCCCCTTATAAGTCCCTGGTGTATGGTACCAAGGTACCCAGGGCATTGGGGTTCCAGGAGATCCATATGGGCTGCAGCATTTTGTTTGCCACCCAGAGGGAACTCAGACAAACCCTTACACAGGACTTCCTCTGCAGCCTGCGTGAAATAGTACACACACTATTTCACAGCCAGTTTCACTGCATTTAAGTGACTTCTAAGTCACCTATATGTCTAACCTTCATTCGCTGAAGGTTAGGTGCGAAGTTACTAAGTGTGAGGGCACCCTTGCACTAGCAAAGGTGCCCCCACATAGTTCAGGGCCATTTCCTCGGACTTTGTGAGTGCGGGGACACCATTACACGTGTGCCCTACATATAGGTCAGTACCTATATGTAGCTTCACAATGATAACTCCGAATAAGGCCATGTAACATGTCTAAGATCATGGAATTGTCCCCCCATTCCAAATCTGGTATTAGGGAGCCAAATCCATGCATCCTGGGGGCTCCGACATGGACAGCCAGTACTGCCAAACCAGCTCTGAGGCTTGCACTGCAGCTACAGCTGCTGCCACCTCACAGACAGGGTTCTGCCCTTCTGGGGTCTGGGTGGCACAGTCCCAGGAAGGCTGAACAAAGCATTTCCTTTGAGATCAGGGTGTTACACCCTCTCCCTTTGGAAATAGGTGTTGCAGGCTGGGGAGGGGTACCCTCCTACCCTCCCCCAGCCTCTGGAAATGCTTTGAAGGGCACAGATGGTGCCCTCCTTGCATAAACCAGTCTACACTGGTTCAGGGACCCCTTATCCCCTGCTCTGGTGGGAAACTGGACAAAGGGAAGGAGAGTGACCACTCCCCTGTCTATTACCACGCCAGGGGTGGTGCCCAGAGCTCCTCCAGTGTGTCCCAGACTTCAGCCATCTTGCTTTGCACGGTGTGGGGGCACTCTGGAGGGGTCTGAGTGGCCAGTGCCAGCAGGTGACATCAGAGACCCCTCCTGATAGGTCCATACCTGATAAGGTAGCCAATCCCCCTCTCAGGGCCATTTAGGGTCTCTCCTGTGGGTTCTCTTCTGATTCTGCTTGCAAGTTTCCTTCAGGAATCCTCTGCAACAACTTCAGCATTCTCTGACCTTGGATCAACCACAGACTGCTCCAAGAAATGCTGTAACTGCAACAAAGTGTCTACAAGAGACACTTTTCTTCAGCAACCTCAGCTCGAAGTCAGCAACTGCAACAGTTTCCACAGTGTGCATGCTCTGGGGACTCAAAGAAATCTCTAGTGTAATGATGGAGTCACTTCCCTGCTCCAAGCAGGCACCTTCCAAGGTGACGACCGGTACCTGGGACTTCTCTCAAGGTGACAAGCATGCTCCTTAGGACACAGAGGGTGGACATCATCAACAGAGACTGTACTGAGGTCCTGCTGACACAATTTGGAGGAGGTAAGACCTTTCCTTCCCTGAGAACGATGGTACCACTATGTTTAGTGTCTTCTTCACCTATGGAGGCCTCTGTGCACTCTTTGCAAAATTCCTTGCACAGCCTGGCCCAGGTCCCCAGCAATCCACCCTGTGACGCTCAACTCGCTGAGTTGTTCTCCGGCGGCATGGGACCTTCTTTTGTTGTGCTGCATCAACTGCATTTTGCAACTCCTTTGAACCTGGATCCTGCGGCTTCTGGGGGTGCTGGCTGGCATCCTGAGGACTCTCTCAATTGCTGAGAGCCCCCTCTTCCTCCTCACACAGAGTTGAGGCCCCCAGATTCCTCCTGGGTCCATCCAGCACCATTTTGATGAAAAACACATTTTGCCGTAGCCAAGGCTTGTTGGTGCCTTCCAACACGAAATCTCATCTGCAATGATTTTCATGCCATGGGACATCTTTTGCATTACACAGAAACCCGCTGGCATCTTCCTAGGGTGCATTTATGCAGTCTTCAACTAACCAGGGACTCTTCTTTTGCATCCTCTTCTGGGTTGGCAGGGGCTCCTAACCTTCCTGGAACGTTTTTCGACTTCTGGACTTGGTCCCCTTCCTTTGCAGGTCTTCAGGTCCAATAATCCAGCAGTTGTTCTTTGCAGACTTGGTTGGCTGCTGCAAAATCCCAAAACAAGGTGTAGTGTGTCCTAAGGAAACTTGCAGTACTTTACTCCTGCTTTTCTGGGCTCTGGGGTGGGGTAATTTACTTACGTTTACTGTAGTCTTACTCTTCCAGCGATTCTGCACACACTACACTTGTCTTGGGGGTAATTTGTGATTCACATTCCACTTTTTAAGTATATGGTTTGTGTTGCCCCTAGACCTATTTTCTCCCATTGCATTCTATAGCATTTCCTACTGTTTGCATTGTCCTATGACTATTTCCGTGTCTAATTTTGGTGTCTAGTGTATATCTTGTGTATAATACTTACCTCCAGAAGGGGTATTGTCTCTAAGATATTTTTGGTACTGTGTCACCCAAATAAATACCTTTATTTTTGGTAACACTGAGTATTGTCTTTACTTGTGTATAAGTACTGTGTTAAAAGTAGTATTGCATGAGCTTTGCATGTCTCCTTGTTCAGCCTAAGCTGCTCTGCTATAGCTACCTCTATCAGCCTACGCTGCTAGAACACTACTACAAGGGATAACTGGACCTGGTATAAGGTGTAAGTACCCAAGGTACCCACTACAAATCAGGCCAGCCTTCTACATGTATGATGGCACTTTGAGGGTCATTCTGACCCTGGCGGCCGGTGGCCGCCAGGGCCACCGACCACGGGAGCACCGCCGACAGGCTGGCGGTGCTCCAATGAGCATTCTGACCGCGGCGGTTCAGCCGCGGTCAGAAGCGGAAAGTCAGCGGTCTCCCGCTGACTTTCCGCTGCTCATTGGAATCCTCCATGGCTGCGGAGCGCGCTCCGCAGCCATGAGGATTCTGACCCCCCCTACCGCCATCCAGTTCATGGCGGGAAAGCCACCATGAACAGGATGGCGGTAGGGGGGGTCGCGGGGCCCCTGGGGGCCCCTGCCGTGCCCATGCCAATGGCATGGGCACGGCAGGGGCCCCTGTAAGAGGGCCCCAAAATGTATTTCACTGTCTGCCTTGCAAACAGTGAAATACGCGACGGGTGCAGTAGCACCCGTCGCACCTTCCCACTCCGCCGGCTCGATTACGAGCCGGCATCCTCGTGGGAAGGTCGTTTTCCCCTGGGCTGGCGGGCGGTTTAACTGGAACCGCCCGCCAGCCCAGGGGAAAACTCGTAATACCCGCCGCGGTCTTTTGACCGCGGCGCGGTAATTTGGAGGGCGCGATCCTGGCGGGCGGCCTCCGCCGCCCGCCAGGGTCATAATGAGGCCCTTTGTTTTTAAACCTTAAGAAAAGTTTCAATTTCCTCTAATGTTCTGAGCTAGGGGTTCAATAAAGAGATCAAAGGAAATAGGAATGAGTGGGCACCTCTGCCGCATGACTCTTTTAACCTTAGGGTTATTTGTCAGAGGTCTATATCCCAAGGGTCTTTAAGCAAAGCCAGAGGTACTCCAAACAAATCTGGTCCAAAGCTTTGATCATGTCTACTCCAACTGTTGCTAAAGGAGAATGCAGATTGGTGCAAAGATCTTCACTCTAAGTAGCCGATAGACAGAGTCACCATTTTGTCTCTCTCGGATCTCACTGACCAACTTTGCAACTAACCCTGAAAGTCAACTAGACAATCATTCTGAAGATCTTGTAATTGCTATTAAATAGCCAAATAGGCAGATAGGATTTATACTTAGTTTGATTCTTATTAAATGTTAGTGTTACAAATAACTAGCTTCCCCCTAGGTTTTAGGTAACCAACACCTTCCATACAGTTTTTTTTAATGAATTATAGTCTTATATATTCACCCTGGAATAACATTTGAGCCAGCAACTTTCCCCTTTTTTACCTAAAAGACTGCTATTTTTTCCCCCTCTGTTATTTCTTGAATTGAGCTTTCCTGATTCTGTAGGCCAAGTTTAGTAAGCCAGATAGAATCCAGCCAAGGAGTGACTTTTTTGGGAATTCACAGTAGATTTTTCATTTTGTAGTATTTGGTAAAAATCATAAAAAATGGCCAAATATCCTTACTCTAGGACATTATGGCCCTCATTACAACATTGGCGGTAAAAGCCGCTTACCGCCGTGCGGAAGACCACCAACACACCGCCTCGGCCGTGGAATTCAGCCACGGTCATTATGATCCAAATTTCGGAATCCGCCAAAATTCAGACACCCACACAAGTCCGACACACCAAAGATCAGTGATAAACTGGCGGAAACAAAACCTCCACCGTCACGCCAACAGAAAAACGCCCACACTATCACGACACACGAATCCACACCGCGGTCTTTCAACCGCGGTATTCCATTGGCGGTACACACCACCACGCTCAAAATACACACACTCTTAAAAAACACAGCCACATTGGACAATTCAAAATACACACACCTGATTCACATACACACACCACTCCCACACACCCATAACAATATAAAACACACACCCACATCACCCACAAACCCCTACGACAAAAAATTCCTAAAGAAGGCCAGAGAGAGACAGCACCAGCAAGAACAACAGCATCCACAGGCACACAACACCATCACCCACAGAACTTCCACGCACCTCACACAACACACCACTACATATCAGCACACTTATCACTACACACTCCACCCCACACATCACCTATACCACCCCATTGCACGGCAAAGACACCCCAGGTTCTCGGAGGAGAAGCTCGGGGTCATGGTGGAGGAAATCATCCGGGTAGAGCCACAGCTATTCGGAGCACAGGTGCAGCACACCTCAATAGCAAGGAAGATGGAGCTATGGCGAAGAATAGTGGACAGGGTCAACGCAGTGGGACAGCACCCAAGAAATCGGGAGGACATCAGGAAGAGGTGGAATGACCTACGGGGGAAGGTGCGTTCCGTCGTCTCCAGACACCACCAGGCGGTTCAGCGGACTGGCGGCGGACCCCCACCTCCTCCCTCACAACTAGCAACATGGGAGGAGCAGGTCTTGGCGATTCTGCATCCTGAGGGCCTCGCAGGAGTAGGTGGAGGAATGGACTCTGGTAAGACAAATCTTAATTATTACATCCCCCACCCTACCTGCATGCCAGAACATACCCCCACCCTCACCCTCCCCACCAGCACCCCAACTCCTCACATATGTCCCAACATCACAAACCACCCATCCCAACACCAAGCCCTGCATACAACAACAAAGCATGGACACCCATCTTCAAAGCATGCCCACTGCACATACCCATGCAACCCCCTAAACCATCATCACACAAGGTCCCACACAGGAATGCAAGCACTGGGGTACACAGTCACCCACCCATTGCACACCATGAGACACACAGATGTAATAAACATCCTTTTATACCCCTACAGGACCCCTACCCAACGTCACCGGACAGGAGGGTCCACACATGTCCTCACCACCAACAGAAGAGGCCCACAGTGATGACAGCAGCTCTGTCCAACTGGATCTAGATGACCAGCCCGGCCCATCAGGGACCTTGGGACAGTCGGTTCCCCTCACACAGTCACAGGCCACCACAGACCTTCCCCCCTCTGGAAACACCAGCACAGCACCCACCCAGCTGGCCCATACCTCCGTCCCCAGGACACATCAATCAGCTGTGTGTCCACCACTACAGGGAACCACCCCAACAACAACAGGGACCTGGGGGCAGTGGCAGTGGGCACACGGTCCAGGGGACGGAGGCCCAGGAACACAGGGGAACAGGGAGGGCTGCTGTGCGACAGGGGGTGGACAGGCCAAGGGAACCCACTCTCCACGAGGCCCTCTCCTCCATCATGGGAGCCTACCACCACTCCCAGGAGACGATAGCAACGGTACTGGCCAAGTTTCAGGAGACCCAGCGCCTGCAGGAGGAACAGTATATGGGCTTCAGGGAGGAACTCAGAACCATCAGCTCCACCCTGGGCACCATCGTAGGGGTGCTGAAGGAAGAACTCAACACCAGGAGGGACACTGTGTCACTACAAAGGGCCCCTGACACTAGCATGGATGATGAACTGCCCATCACCTCCACCGGCGCTAGTGGACAGGATGCCCCGCCACAGGACCACCACAACAGCACCCCACCCCCTGCAGAGGGAGAACCACCCCGCAAACGGTCCCTGAGATCCAGGACAAAGACAGAGCACGATGCCAAGACCCCCGCCAAGAAATGAGACCACCCTGATTGTCATCCTACTGTCCCACTTTGTCACCCTGTCCATACTTAAACTGCCCCAGCTCCACTTCCTATGCCTATATGGGCAATGCACCTGTGAGACTAATAGACTGGACTCTGCCATGGACATTCCTCCACCATCACCCCTCACCATTTCACTACCCCCTCCAATATTGAGCACTTACATAAACACACTTAAAGCACAAAACAATCTGGAGTCTGTCTGTGATTTCCAAATAGTGTATTAGCAATTACAGTGACACAATGCTCTTTCAATTGTAATGTCAACATACATATGTCACACAGCTCTAGTCCATGAGGAATCTAAGCAGATGTCACACAGTGGGACCCACATCTGTGAAATCGTAAGAGAAAGTGACAACTCAGTGACCATACACTGGGTTAAAACAACAGATAGTAGAGAGGTAGTAGTGTTAAAGTACATGTAGTAGGCAGGTCTGTATTCTTACCTGTGTCTCACTGGAAATATTGCTGGATCACTGAGTCCCTGTTGTTCATGTCTTCTTCCTCTGCTTCCTCGTCTTCACTGTCCACAGGCTCCACAGCTGCCACAACACCGCCATCTGGACCTTCCTCCTGCAGAAAAGGCACCTGTCGTCGCAAAGCCAAGTTGTGAAGCATTGAAAAGAGGCAGGCCACGATGATCTGGCACACCTTCTTTGGTGAGTAGAATAGGGATCCACCTGTCATATGGAGGCACCTGAACCTGGCCTTCAGGAGGCCGAAGGTCCGCTCGATCACCCTCCTAGTTCGCCCATGGGCCTCATTGTAGCGTTCCCCTGCCCCTGTCCTGGGATTCCTCACTGGGGTCAGTAGCCATGACAGGTTGGGGTAACCAGTCACCTGCAAATGGTGAGGGACAACTGTTAGACATGCACTAACCTGGAGGGATATCCCCAGACCCAGACAACCATTCCCACTGACATGCTTCCAGGTGCTCACCTAATAGCCACTCACAGTGCCTCTGGAGTTGACCCATCACATAAGGGATGATGCTATTCCGCAGGATGTAGGCATCATGCACTGAGCCAGGGAACATGGCATTCACATGGGAGATGTACTGGTCTGCCAAACATACCATATGTACCTTCATCGAATGATAACTCTTCCGGTTTCTGTACACCTGTTCACTCCTGTGGGGGGTACCAAAGCCACATGGGTCCCATCAATGGCACCTATGATGTTGGGGATGTGTCCTAGGGCATAGAAATCACCTTTCACTGTAGGCAAATCCTCCACCTGAGGAAAAACGATGTAGCTCCGCATGTGTTTCAGAAGGGCAGACAACACTCTGAACAATACGTTGGAAAACATAGGCTAGGACATCCCTGATGCTATGGCCACTGTTGTTTGAAAAGACCCACTTGCAAGGAAATTGAGCACTGACAGCACCTGCACTTGAGGGGGGATTCCTGTGGGATGGCGGATTGCTGACATCAGGTCTGGCTCCAACTGGGTACACAGTTCGTGGATTGTGGCACGGTCAAGCCTGTATGTGATAATCACATGTTGCTCCTCCATTGTCGGCAGGTCCACCAACGGTCGGTACACCGGAGGATGCCCCCATCTCCTCACATGTCCCAGCGGATGGTGCCTATGAAGGACAACAGCGAGCACAGAGTCAAACAACTCAGAGGTACGTACCCACAGTTTACATAGAACACCATTCATACACAAAAGATGGCCTGTATGTGTGTAGAGTCTAGGCCTAGGTATGTGTGACGCAGTTGAAAATGAAGCCATGTGGGCCCCTGAAATGGTGGCTGCCTGACCTGTAAAGTGGGACAATGGGATGTGAGGTAACTGCGCTGGTGTTGTACACCGTCGCGGTAGGCGGTCGAAGACCGCGGCGCAATGCTGCATTGGTTAACATTGGACCCTATTGGTCCCAGGAGCCAAGACGATGTACGCCGGCGGTGACGGTATGCACCGCCGCGGACATGACCGCCATTTTCTATCTGTTCAATTAGTCGATATCTGATCTTCGACAGGAGAGGACCTACATTGCAAGTTCTGCTGTGACCTCGGTCTGGAAGAGACAATGGCTCGAGTGTCTGGGGAAAGGGCCTCTGCCTTCACATCGGAGGAGTTGGAGAAGCTCGTGGATGGGGTCCTCCCCCAGTACACGCTACTCTACGGTCCTTCAGACAAACAGGTAAGTACACAGGGAGCATGTTATATGGGCTGTGCCTGTGTGGAGAGGGCTGGATGTAAGAAGGAAGGGAGAGAGTGCTGCGTGCATGAAAGACGGTGAATGCATGTGCCATATGGCAAGGGTAGGGATGGGGGACAATCAGTTTGACGGTGCAGTTGGTAATAACTTCTCTTTTACCCCTGTACATTTCATGTAGGTCAGCGCCCACCAGAAAAAAGATATTTGGCGTGCCATCGCCAAGGACGTCCGGACCCTGGGGGTCTACCACAGACTGAGCACCCACTGACGGAAAAGATGGGATGACATTCGCCGCTGGAGCAAGAAGACGGCGGAGGCTCAGCTGGGGATGGCCTCCCAATGTGGGAGGGGTGCCCGTCGCACCATGACCCTCCTGATGTTCAGGATCCTGGCGGTGGCCTACCCGGAGTTGGATGGGCGCTTGAGGGCATCACAGCAGCCACAAGGGGGTGAGTACACTCTCATTCTGCTGACTTTGCGCGCAGTGGAGGTGTCTGGGTGGGGGAGGTGGGCTGTGGGTTTCCCTAGGCCAGGGCAAATTCCGTAGGCAAGGCCCCTCCGTAAGGCAGGCCATGTGGCACCCCACCCCACCCCACCTCTGTACAGTGCCAAGTACACCTAGTCATGCCCCTGTGTCATCTATGTGTCGTCCATAGCCTTGTAGGCCAATTCCCAGGAATTGAACAGTGGACACCAAGAGCGCGGCGTAGTGCAGGGGGCTTCTGTGTCTGTCGTGTCCGCCAACGGTAGCTGTAATGCATGCACTCAACATATCTTTCTTCTGTCTTCCCCCCCCTTTTTGTGGTCTCCCTCTTCTTGTGTGCGTTAGCATCATCAGGCGGAGGAGCAGTGGCACCGGAGCAAGAGGGAGCTGCATCCCACATGGCCCTGGAGGGAGAGACTACGGACTCAGAGTTCACCAGTGGGACGGAGGGCGAGGGGAGCTCCACGGTGGGGACAGGAGCTGACACCAGCGACACGGACTCGTCCACTGATGGGAGCTCCCTTGTGGTGGTGGCAACATCTGTGCCCCCCGCATCTACAGATACAGCTGCCAGCCCCGACCAGCACCGCTCTCCCAGCAGCCCCTCAGCCTTTGCCCCGTGCCGCTCACCCAGGAGGGTGGGCATCACCTTCTCCCCAGGCACCGCTGGCCCTGCCCCAGTCACTCCTGCTGCCCTCAGTGAGGAGGCCATTGACCTCCTCAGGTCCCTCACTGTTGGGCAGTCTACCATTTTTAATGCCATCCAGGGTGTAGAGAGGCAGTTGCAACAAACAAATGCATTCCTGGAGGGCATTCATTCTGGTCAGGCGGCCCTTCAGCAAGCTTTTCAGACTCTGGCCTCAGCACTGATGGCAGCCATTGTCCCCGTCTCTAGCCTCCCCCTCCAACTTTCTCCACCCAGACCCAATCCCCTGTACCTCAGCCTATCCCAAGCACACCTACAGACCAGCATGCACACACGTCAACACACAAGGGAAGCTCTGGCAAACATTAGCACCACACATCCCACAGGCACTCACGCAAGCATCACACACATGCATACACACCAACATCAACTGCCTCCACTGAGTCCCCCTCCTCCTAGTCTCCCTCCTCCCTCCCAGTCTCGTCTACACTCACACCTGCATGCACTACCTCTACAGCCACTACGTCCCTCTCTAGCACACCCACCACCACACCCCGCTCACGTGCAGTCACCACCCCACTACCATTCACACATCCCCTGTGTCCTCTCCCAGTGTGTCTGTGACATCCCCTCCCAAGATACACAAACGCAGGCACACACCCAGCCAACAGCCATCCACCTCAGGACAGCCTCCAGCGCATGCACCTTCACCCAAAGTCTCCAAACGTACACCTCCTACAACCACTACCTCTTCCTCCTCTCCCAAACCCCCTCCAGCTACCCGTCCCAGTGTGTCCCAAAAACTTTTCCTGTCCACCGTGACCTCTTTCCCACACCTCCCCCACCCCGTCCGTCTCATAGGTCCCGAACTAGCACCTCAGCCACTACATCTCCGGGACCAGTGGTGCCTGTAGTCACCGGAATCTGGAGTGCACCGGCCACCAGGGCAGCCAGTGTGGCACGGAGTCACAGCACAGACAGTCCCCCACCTGTGAAGCATCAGAAGTTGGCCAGTGCCCGGCGGGAGAGGGGGAAGACTCCAGCCACCAAAGCCGCTCCCAGGGGTCCCGGTGGGAGTGTGGAGTCAGCTGTGACACCTTCCAAGGTGGGGAAGGGCCACAAAAAACCCGGCAAGTCTGGGAAGAGCAGCACGGTGGAGAAGACCGCCATCATCCCCGATGCCCAGGAGCCCATCTCCAGCACCAGCCTAGCTGCCCAGGAGGCCACCGCCAGCACCAGCCCACCTGCCCAGGAGGCCACCGCCAGCACCAGCCCAGCTGCCCAGGAGGCCACCGCCAGCACCAGCCCAGCTGCCCAGGAGGGCACCGCCAGCACCAGCCCACCTGCCCAGGAGGCCACCGCCAGCACTAGCCCGCTGGGCCATGAAGGACCGCCAGCAAAAGCCCCGCTGGGCCATGAAGGACCGCCACCAAAAGCCCCGCTGGGCCATGAAGGAGACCCAGCAAAAGCCCTGCTGGGCCATGAAGGACTGCCAGCAAAAGCCCCGCTGAGCCATGAAGGACCGCCAGCATCTGAGACCCTGCAATGGAGACCGCCATCTCAAGCACCGCTGAACAGGGCACCGCCGGGCACCGCCATCTCAAGCACCGCTGGCCCATGAGCGGCAAGGGCACTGACGCAACTGAGTCCGTCACGGGGTGAATGATGCTCTCTGGGCACCATGCCCCCTCCAGAACCAGTGGAGACTGTCATCAACTACCTCTGCCCTTAGCTGGATGAAGCACTCTGGGCACCATGCCCCCTCCAGAACCAGTGGAGACTGTCATCCACTACCTCTGTCCTTAGCAGGATGAAGCACTCTGGGCACCATGCTCCCTCCAGTACCAGTGGAGACTGTTATCCCCTTGTGAGACTGTGGCTTTGCACTCCCCAGGATTGAACAGTGGGCAACCCACCCACTGTAGAGACTTGAGAGACTGTGGCTTTGCCCTCCCCAGGATTGAACAGTGGGCAAACCACCCACTGTGGAGACTTGAGAGACTGTGGCTTTGCACTACCCAGGATTGAACAGTGGGCAAACCACCCACTGTAGAGACTTGAGAGACTGTGGCTTTGCACTCCCCAGGATGGAACAGTGGGCATGTGGCCCCCTCGTGGATTTGGCGTCATGCACTCAACCGGCTGAGGTGCCCCCCCTTTTCCCTCCCCCTGAGGTGCCTGTTTAGTTGCTCTATGATGCCCCTGCAGTGTTCTCTCCGTCATGGTCGGGGATCTTGTGTGGGCCTCGCCCACACCGTGTGGGCCCAGTGTTCCACTGACTTTATTAGAGCACTACCTGGACTACTATGCTTGGTATATATTATGTACATGGTGTATATATATATTTCTGCCTACTTGCTTTTAATATATTACAATGGTTACACTCATTTTCTATTGTCTTTGCATTTTTCCGGGGGGTTTGGAGGTGTAACTGTGATGTATTGATATGCATTAGTGTGTGTGTTGTAGTGGGTGAGGGTGGGGGTGTTGCATGTGTGTGTCCCTGTTTTCTGCCCCCCCCTCCCCTGTGTCGTAGGTGCAGTACTCACTGTGGTCTTCGCCGCCGGCGTTCGTGCTCCTGGTAGAGGAGCAGGAAGACTATTGCAGGTAGAATTTGGAGTTCCGGGTCCATGGCGTCCTCGTTCCTCGAGGGGTGTGTAGAGGTGAGCGTTTTCCCTTCGGGATTCCTGTTTCCGCCGTGTTTTTATTTGCGGTGAATCCGCCCCGGAAAAGGTGGCGGATTGGCCTGTCATAATAGTGTGGGCGGTACATTGTCTCCTGCCTGTCTGTTGGCGGTGACCGCTGCGCTGTTTGTTTGTACCACCATGGCGGTCGGAGTATTAAAGTGGCTGTCTTTGTTGGCGGTTTCCGCCACGGTCATAATTGCAACTTTCTTACCACCGGCCTCTTGGCGGTCTTACCGCTGCTTTAACACCGACCGCCAGGGTTGTAATGACCCCCTATGTCAGTGGTGGCTGGTGAAGTCAGAAAGTGGTGGGGCATAAAATGAAATTAGATGTTTGCCAGAGCGGGGGTGCGCAGAGAGCAAGGATGAAAGTCCTAGAGAGGATTCAGGAGGGGAAGGAAGATCTACATGCAGTGGGAATATTGTAAATAGAACCTTGATGGCCACCTACAGGACAAGTAAAATTTCCTCATTTAATTTTTACTTTGAAAAACATCTGCATAATTAATACCAGGTTGCAGCCATGCTATGATGCCGATGCTCCTGTGTTTTTGAGACAATGGTGATACTTATAGATCACAGCACCTCTAGCTGCCTCTCAACCAAACATTCAGGCCCAGTTTTACATACTTGACCTGTTACTAGAGTTCCACTCATTTTTTAAGCTTGCATAATATTGTAATATTGGCAAGTAAGGTGATTGAAAGGTGGGAAATTTACAGGAAGCTAACATGATCAAGCAAATAACCACATATCGAGGGAGCATAAAAACAGTTTACACAATGTTAAAATATTAATTTGTATTTTATGAGCACAATATAGGATCATGGCACTTGTATTTTCATTTGGCAACTCGTGAACAGTATTGCTCGCGTCACTGGTCCATATTCACTTACCCTCACAGGGCGTTTCAGATTGGACACATCACTGAAAACTGGCAATATTTTCACAACCCATGATCTTTGGCCACAGTCCTTGATACCGCCTAGTCAGTGGTTATGGGTGGAAACAAGTTATTTGGATTGGTTGGGTTTAAAATATAAATATGGCCTGTTGCATGTGAGTATTTCCTGTGCATTTGGAGTGTTTTTTGGTGTGTCTGCTGTGTGTTTTACGTGCGTTGTGCTGTATATATGTGTACATCTCTTGTGTATGCTGTTCGAGAAGTGGTACGGCAGTGTGGTCAATCATTCCACCCTTGGAGAAAGGCCCTAGTAACTATGGACAGAATATTGATAGCATACACTCTTCCTGACTGAGGGAGGCAAACTGCATCCTATCGCAATAAGGTGTTGTAGAGGACTACACCCGTAGACAGATCAGCCAGTGATACATTGCACAATGCTACTTTCCACTTACTTTTGTTCAGGATTCACTTGTCTGGCTAGATTCTATTATATTAATAGAGGAGAATCAAAAAGAGCCTTACTTAATAAAAAAAAAATATCTAGTCACAACATCTAGGGCGCGCTCCCTCCATTGAAGAAGCATTTTCACAGCACTAGAAAAAATCACCTAGCTCATTTGAAAGTTGTCAGCAAATGAAATTTTAAAACTGGGCACAGTTGAATCTTACATTTGTGCACCTAACATGTCTGGCTGTTCTCCCAAAAATTGCCTAAGCTCCTGATGTTACTGGAATGGAGGCTGGATTTCAGGAGAGGTAGGCCCTTCAAAGCCCAAAAGCACTCTTCAGCACCCTGCCTCGGGTCCAATACCGTTCAGAGGCTGTTGAATCGCACACACACACACACACCCACATGCGCTTAGGCATACAAGAAGACACATACATAAACAGTTGCAGGCAGGGAAGGCTTTAGGCTGGTGCGAGCGGAGCGGCCACACAGAGTGCTGACCAGGATTGGGGAGGCGCTGATCTCAGTGGGGTGCTGTGTTTAGCAATGACTTACAAAACTTGTGATGTAAAAGCACCTGCTGAAAAGTTCGTAATGCGTCCAGCCTTCAGGAAACAATTAAAATGGCAAGATACTTCTTGTGATTAATGTTCCTGCTAAAGAGGGAGATGGGAGTTTTGTCTAGCAGTAGGTTTGACTTGCCATAAAGTAGAGCAGACGGTTCATATGCCTGCTGCAAAGAACAGAACTATATTTTATGTGGATAGCTGAGTGGATTAGTAAAGCCAGCCTTTACAAGCCCTTTAAAATAAATGAATGTATGTGAGAGGGGGCTGTGGAGAGATGAGGGGCACATTTGCCGGGTGGTAGTGAGTGAATCTGAGGAGGTGGTCATGGTGTGGGGAGGTGGCAAAGAAGACTGTTGCACAGGGCGCTAACAGTGCTAAATCCAGCCTTGGTTGCAGACCTGCACACACAGTCACACAAACAGACATGTGGACATTGTGCAGCACACAGAGAAATACACACATGTAGGCATTCAAGCACAACACATACCTGTGGCAGGGCCATGAAACACAATTCCCCAGTTCAAATCATCTGTCTCCATCACACCAGAAGCAGGCCCACAGACTTAAACCCAGTTAGAAGCCGGAATAGGGTTGAACAACAGGGGTGGATCTGTTTTCCTTATTCCAGCTTGTGATTCGGCAGAGGGTGTCTGACTGACAAGACCTGAATCGCTATTATCTAATATGCTGGACTGCATGACGCTAGAGCAGCATGTCAGATAATTATTGTCTGGGTTGCAAGAGCGCCTGCCAAACATATCCGCCTGATGCATGTGCAATACAGCCCAGGGGAGACCATTTCTGCTGCCAAGGTATAATTACAGCTTTCATATGCAAACAATCAGTGAGAATGATTGTTCTCAAATAAAAGCTGTAACATACTAGGCAGTAGTGGCAGAGGGAGGCAGTTAGTCGACGCCCTGGTGCTCCCTAGTGGCAGCCACCACTGCCTTTGTAATGGAAATACAGCAGGCTTACAGAAACTCTGGAGCTACTACGGGTCTATGGAAATCCTTTTATACTTAACCCAAATAGGAAGTGTCCTAGCAAAGCCTGATGAACTTTCATTTATTTCTGGTAAAATATCTGATTATATGAACATTATTAAAGCCTAAAACTACATCATATCACAAATCCACTGGTACCAGTAGATGGATCTGTGTCTGAGGAGAGACAATGGCTGCACAGCAAGAAAATGACTGATCACTGGATTTGGTTTCTAAAGTGTAACTGAAATTCCAAATAGCACTAAAGGTGATGTGGAATAACATAATGCATAAGAAGTGAGGACACTGCTGAAAGGCTAATTCAAGAAATTAAAGCAGGGGAAGCAGGAAAGTAGTGTGAAGACAAGTTTGGGTCTTTAGTCATTCAGTAATGGGTACTGTTTTATTTGTGGAAATTTTAATATAGAATTAAAAAATAAATGCCTTGTGGCCAAGTGGGTGGATCCCGGCCTAGGAATTGATGTTTTGCAATGATTCCTCAGCAGAGATATTTTAGAGACACATATCATTGGAAAAGGAACCATCTTTCCTTCACACAGGTGCCTTTCCCACTGTGATTAGTGCTTGGGGGACTAAACTTTGCCCCTTAAGACTGCACAGAGTGAAAACAAAGTGAAAAGACTCCTACTTTCACTTGTGATCACTGGGTTCAGGTGGGAAAATCAAACCTGGCCCACTCCAGCTATAAGGGTCCAACCAGAGGATGGTCTTTGCATTTTCCTTTTTCTATTGCATAGCCCTGTAAGACTATGCCAATCAATCAATCAATCACTGGATTTATAAAGCGCTCTACGTACCCGGGAGGGTTTCAAGGCGATGGGGGGGGGTACTGTTATCGATCGAAGAGCCAGGTCTTGAGGAGTCTTCTGAAGGTGAGTAGGTCTTGGGTCTGTCATAGGTTGGTGGCGAGGATGTTCCACATTTTGGCAGCGAGGTATGAGAAGGATCTGCCGCCGGAGGTCTTTCTTCGGATGCGGGGAATGAGGGCGAGGGCGAGGTTAGTGGAGCGGAGCTGACGTGTGGGGGTGTAGAAGCTGAGCCTGTTGTTCAGGTAGGCTGGTCCGGTGTCGTGGAGCGCTTTGTGAGCGTGGGTAAGAAGCTTGAAAGTGATCCTCTTGTCCACGGGGAGCCAGTGAAGGTTTCTCAGGCGGTGGGAGATGTGGCTGTGGCAGGGTACGTCGAGGATCAGCCGGGCGGAGGCGTTTTGGATACGTTGGAGGCGTAGTAGGTCTTTTGCTGGGATGCATGTGTAGAGTGGGTTGCCGTAGTCCAGTCTGCTGCTGACGAGGGCCTGTGTCACAGTTCTTCTGGTTTCTGACGGGATCCACTTGTAGATTCTACGGAGCATGCGGAGTGTGTGGTAGCAGGAGGAGGAGACTGCGTTGATCTGTTTAGACAAGGTGAGGGAGGAGTCGAGGATGAAGCCCAGGTTGCGAGCGTGGTCAGTCGGTGTCGGTGGGGTTCCTAGTGCGGTAGGCCACCAGGAGTCGTCCCAGGCGGAGGGGGTGGGTCCGAGGATGAGGACCTTCGTCTTGTCCGAGTTTAGTTTCAGACGGCTGCTTCTCATCCATTCGGCGATGCATTTCATTCCCTTGTGGAGGTTGGTTTTGGCGTTGCGCGGGTCTTTGGTGAGTGAAAGGATGAGCTGGGTGGCGTCGGCGTAGGTGAGAATGTTGAGGTTGTGTTGTCGGGCCACTTGTGCGAGGGGGGCCATGTAGATGTTGAACAGCGTCGGGCTGAGGGATGAGCCTTGGGGGACGCCGCAGATCATGTCGGTGGCTTCGGAGCGGAAGGGGGGAGGCGGACTCTCTAGGTTCTGCCGGAGAGGAATGAGATGATCCAGTCTAGGGCTTTTCCTTGAATTCCGATTTCTTGGAGACGTGATTTCAGGGTGCGGTGGCAGACTGTGTCGAAGGCGGCAGATAGATCCTGGAGGATGAGGGCTGATGTTTCGCCGTTGTCCATTTGGTGTCTGATGTCGTCTGTGGCGGCGAGAAGGGCGGTCTCAGTGCTGTGGTTTCGTCTGAAGCCGGACTGGGAGGGGCCCAGGATGTCGTTGTCTTCGAGGTGGCTGGTTAGTTGTGTGTTGACGATTGTTTCAATCACCTTCGCTGGGAAAGGGAGTAGGGAGATGGGTCGGAAGTTCATGAGGTCGTTGGGGTCTGCTTTGGGCTTCTTGAGGAGGGCGCGGATTTCGGCGTGTTTCCATCTTCCATGCCACAGTTGGCACAAAGTAATGCAGCAAGGCCTCATGTGCAGGGAACACACCAGTAATTTCATTGCAGGTACTGTCACTTGCTCTCGACTTAACATATTCATACCTGATAACAGCTTGTTCTCGGACCTGTGACCTGCTGTGGTGGGACTGCAACCTCCAGCAGGCCTTGCTGCATACCACTCAGCCCATGTGCCTGTAGGAGGGGTTGCAGTGTGTCATGCTTCAAAGGTGTGCCTCCCTGCCCACAGCGCGAGAATATTCTTCTGGGACATGTGACCTGCTGGGGTGGGACTATGTCCCCAGCAGGCCTTGCCACATACCACTCAGCCCATGTGCCTGGAGGAGGGGCTGCAAAGCATTGTGCTTCAAAAGCTTGTATCCATGCCCATGGCACAGGACGCTTGTTCTTGGACCTGTGACCTACTGGGGTGGGACTACATCCCCAGCAGGCTTTGCCACATACCACTTAGCCCATGTACCTGCATGAGGGGCTGTGACATGTAGTGCTTCAAAAGCGTGTTTCCCTGACCTCTGTGCTGGATGCTCGTTCTGGGACCTGTGATCTGCTGGGGTGGGACTACATCCCCCATCAGGCCATTGCCTCATACCACTCAGCCGGTGTGCCTGGAGGAGTGGCTGTGACGTGTCATGCTTCAAAAGTGCATTTTCCTGCCCGTGGCACGGGACGCCTGTTCTGGGACCTGTGATCTGTTGGAGTTGGACTACCTCTCCCAGCAGGCCTTGCTGCATACCGCTCAGCCCATGTGCCTGAAGGAGTGACTGCAATGTGTAGAGCTTCAAAGCTAATTTCCCTGCCGTGGTGTGAAAAGCTTGTTCTGGGACCTGGGATATGGGACCTGGGACCTGCTGGGGTGGGACTACATCCCCCAGCAGGCTTTCCCACATACCACTCAGCCCGCGTGCCTACAGGTGGGGCTGTAAAGCACCACACTTCAAAAGCGTGTTTCCTTGCCCGCGGTGCTGGATGCACTGAGGCTTGCACCCTGGTGAAGACTGGGTCAAGAGCAGGCCCATCTGCGTCAGACAAAACCTGGAAGAGGCTGGGCTGGGCTACTTCTCTTGGCTCAGGGAATGGAGGTTCTGCTTTTATATCACCTGCAGGTGATAACAAATGGGTAAGAGGAAGGCTAGCGACATCACTGCCATGGCTAATGAGCGCCGGGCAGTGGGCTTAATTACAAACTATTTGAACACTACCCTGAGTGCTAACAGTTCTGACATTGAGAGTGTGTAATAAAGGCTAGGGGTGACTAGGTTGTCCCTATTACTCACAACTAACAAGGGGCATGTAGGTAATTCTGTTGCAGATACAGCTTCAGATATAAGTGACCATCTTGGGGGAACCCTAAACAAACCTCAAAATAAACCCAGCATTGAAACGAACAACCCATGCGTATTCCAGGGTGTTGGAAAATGGGTTATTGGTAGGGCAGGTAGGTACCTACACCTAGCAACAAGCCACTAACCTCCACAAAGGTACAGTTAGGTCTCAGTAAATTAATCCCAGCTCAACCCTTGGTAGCTTGGCAACGAGCGTCAAGGCTTAACTTAGGAGACAAAGTGTAAAGCATTCAAATATCACAAAACAGTAATTAAATAAAACACAGGAAACAGTTTAAAAATCCAAAACCAATTTATAAAAATAGCTTACATTTTTATCTTTAAAATGACACAAAAACTATTAAAATCGGTTCAGGGGAACCGGAGATATGAATTTTTAAAGTATTATTATTTTCTAGCGCTTAGAAACAAAAAGCGCCAATCGGGTCATCTGGTTGCACCAGGACCGGGGCAAAGTCAAACTTTCAGGCCGACCGCGATGGAGCCCTGCTCGGCTACAAGTCGCGGGAGGCCTCGGTTAAAAAGTTACCTTCTGACTTAGTCTCTTTTTTGATGTTTTTCTTCCCCGGGACGAACCTGCCAGTTGAATCCGACCTCCTGGAGCCCTTGTCCGGATACGCGAAGTCGGTTTCCTCGGTGGTGATTTTTACCTTCGGACTTAGTCGTTTTTTCGAGATGAAAATCCTTCGACCGGGGTAAACCTGGATCTTGATCCGACATCCGTGGAGCCCTTCTCGGATACGATGGCTGGGAGGTCCCGGTCAACTTTTTAAGTTCGGACTTAGTCTCTTTTTTGGATGTTTTTCTTTACCGGGACGAACCACGAAGTCAGGCCGGGTCGCGGTTGAGGCAAGCCGGCTAGAATTTCCGCGTCGGGTCGGTCACTTTATGGAGCTTTTTTTCAAAAATTCTCCAATCTTTTCCAAACTTCTGGGGCTTCACCCAGATGTTCTTTCAAGGTTCTTTTGGGGTCCACAGCTCACCCCAAGGGTTCAGAAGTTCTGTGATGGTCCTTGGGAAGTGCGGACTTCAACTCCCAGAATGCACCTGGCGCAAACTCCTTTTTGGCCACTGGACAGTGGTCAGCTGGTCACTTTTTCAGGAGTTGGTGCAGGGGACTCCGGATAGCAATTTTTCACCTGTAGCAAACAGGGAGTCCCTCCTTGAACCAGTTGAAGCCAGGCAAAGTCCTTCTTGTGGTGAAGCCCAAGTGTGCAGCTGGTGCAGTCTTTCTGAGTGCAGGGTCCAGGTGCAGGCCAGGGGTCCAGCAGGGCAGTCCTTCTTCTCCTTGTAGTTCCTTCTTCTTGAAATTTGGTGGGGATCTGAGGTGTGGGTGCAGGTCTGCCACTTTTATCCTTGCTCCTGGGTGAAAAGCAGGGGGGTCCTGGTTCTCCAATCAGGGACAGGGTCGTCCCCCTGTGATGACCACTTCCTGGGAAGTGTGGCAAAAATCCATCCCAGAAGGCAACAGTCTCTAAAAATCCAACATGGATGAATCTGATTTTTGGAGGTTACATCTGGCTGAGCCCACCCACTGGTGTGGCTAAAAATCATACACACACCCCTCTCCTGCCCTCTCCTAATCTACTCAAGGGGGCACCTAATTGTCTGGGGTTGCAGGATGTGGGGGTGTTGCTGGGTGCTCCAAATGTCCTTCTCTGCCTTTGAAGACCAGTTTGGCAGCCCTCCCCCTTCCTGCCTCACCATCTGCTGAGGGGAGATTTCTCTCCCCCAAGCACATTCCTTTGTGTGAAGTCAGGCCACTTCACACCTCATCAAGGTAGCCTGGCAGAAGCTGCTGCAGGCTGGCCAATCAGAGCACAGCAGCAAAAACAATGCAGAGCTGAAATTGGCAACTTTTTATGTAATGTCTAAACTTTTTACCTGAACAAGTTATATTAAATCCAACAACTGGAAGTTGTGGGATTTATTACAACAATTAATTTGATACCAAATTCTTGGTATGTAACATTTAAGGAGACTTTAAAATTTAAAATAAAGTCTGCCCATTCTAGCCTATGAAGGCCATTTACTTCAATGAGGGAAAAACGAATTTGGCTGTTTTTACCTCACCAGGGCTTATAAATCTATTTTTATAAAGTCCCTGCTTATAGTTACATGGCACCCAGCCCTAGGGGCACATAGGGCACACCTTAGGGGTGACTTATATGTAAAAATAAGGTAGTTTAAGACTTTGGAAGTACCTTTAATTCCAAAGTCGAATTTGCATATAACTTTAATTTAAAAGCAGCCAGCAAGGCAGGCTTGCTTTTAAAATGACACTGGGCACCTCAGCAGTGCACCTAGGTGTGCACCACCTATGCTGTGGTCCCTAAACCTACATGCCCTACCATATACTAGGGACTTATAGGTAGGTTAACTTAGCCACTTATAATTAGCCTAATTAGCATATCCATTTTACACAGAGCACAGGCCCTGGGACTGGTTAGCAGTACCCAGGGCACCTTTAAAGTCAGGAAAACACCAGAAAAAAGTGGAAAATGGGGGCAAAAAGTTATGGGGCCTCTGCAATCAGCCCTGTTTTCTCACACACCCCCCCCCCAGCCCACACGCCCAGGAGACTCAGCCCAACCCTGGGAGAGTCTTCCTGGCTTGTTAGGCGAGGAAGACAGTGAAGAAAACTGGCTGTCCCTTTGCAGGGCCTACTCTGCCTTATATCCTCCTGTCAGGGTCACTCCCTATGGGTAGTGAAGCCATCCCAACAGTAAAAGGACCCAACACAAACTGAAACTTTCCTCTAGGGGGGTCTTCCTCCTTTCTCTCTGCCAACTTGGGTAGTGAGGTGCCCACCTCCCCTACTCCAAACTTTGCTAGGGCAACACCTAGCTTACCCAAAGAGGTCACCCAACACTTGAGCAACCCCACCATGACCAATAGGGTCAGGGGGCCTACTTTGCTATTGGCCCTGGGGTCTGCCTCCCAGGCCAAGTACAGTGCTGCCAGGAAGGCTAGCACCCAGCAGAGGCTACTGACAGCTGTCAGTACCCAGAACCACACCCTAAGCTCTCCACTGACAGGTGGCTGAGCTGCTTTAGGGGCATCTTTGGGGTCCTGGCACCCCTCTTGCTGTCTAGAGTGGGGGGCTACCACCTCCTGTGGCAGACACCCTCCTTCCACTCTCCCTTCTGTCAGTGCAGGGGCAACACCTTGCATCTGGACAGCTGCCTGACTACTCAGGACTTCCTTGGGGTCAGGTGAGGCCTCACCAGTGCCAACTCTGGGCTCCCCCCTTACTGGGGCAGAAGGCCCTTGGCTCCCTGGAACTCTCTTTAAGAGTGGCCTACCCTTCCTTTTCTTCTTTCCTTTTCTTGGGGACCCCTGTCTCCTAACTGTAGGGACTGACTCCCCAGGACTTTGGGTTGGGGGGGCGCACTGGGCGACCACCCCATCTGTGACCAGACTCACCTCTGGGAGGTCATTGCCCAGGATACAATCTAGGGGAAGGTCAGCACTGACTACCACCCTAATCCAGTCAAGGATACCCTCCCTCTCTAGGGGCACTATGGCTACAGGTTTGGAGGTGACCTCCCCTGTGGCTATCCTGACTTTCTTTGTCTTTCCTGGGACATACATGTCTGGGGTCACTAACCGGTCACTCACTATAGTGTGACTGGCACAGGTGTCTCTCAGGCCAGTGGTGGGGATCCCATTCACTTGAATGTGGTGGAAGTGCCTACTCCCACCCTCAGGGATCACCAGCTTACCATCTGGTCCTGTCTCCCAGCACAATGCTAGGAGGACTTCATCATCTGAGGAATCCTCCTCTATGGCTACACTGGACAGCCCAGTGCTAACCACCTTCCTTGGACAGGCTGCATCTCCTCTGAAGTGACCTGTCTGCTGACAGTCAAAGCAAGCCCTACTGTCCAAGAGTTTTTTTAACCCTGGGTCTCCCTGTCTCTGCTTGTCAGAGTGGGAGTGGGATTTACTCTCCTCCTTCTTAGGGTTCTGGGGTACAGAGGGAGTCTCTGTGGTGGGCTTACCACCTCCCTCCTTAGGTTTTTGGGGACCTGTCCCCCCCTTCTTGGAGTCTCCCCCCTGGGACTTGACAACCTCCCTGGTTCTCAACCACTCATCAGCTGCCTCCCCTAGCTCTCTAGGGTTGGTCTGCTTAGAGTCCACTAGATGCTGGCGTAACCTTTCTTGGGTACAATTGGTCAAGATGTGCTCTCTCATGATCAGATTGTATAACCCCTCATAAGTAACTACTTTGTTACCAATAATCCAGCCCTCTAGTGCCTTTAGTGAAATGTCCACAAAGTCAACCCAAGACTGGGTACTGACCTTCTGGGTGTCCCTAAACTTCATTCTATATTGCTCTGGGGTCAGACCAAACTTCTTGGCTAAGCACCTCTTCATACTAGGGTATGAATCTGCCTCCTCCCCCCTTAAGGTCAGAAGCCTATCCCTCCCTGAGTTGGGGACCAACTCCCACAAAAGGGAACCCCAGTATTGAGGCCTAACCCTTCTCATTTGGAGTGCCCTCTCAAACGCCCCCAGCCACTTATCTATGTCATCCCCCTCTACATAGGCAGGAACCACCCCTTTGGGTAATCTGGGGCAAACTCCCCCACCCATGGACACCTCAGCTTCTTTATCGCTGCTTCCATCTCTTTTCTCTTTGTATGCCCACTTTTTCTTTTCTAGGGCCAGCTTCTCTGCTTCCAAAGCTATGTATGCTAGCTGGGCCTCCAGCTCTCTTTCTCTGATGGATGGGTTCTCTCCTCCTGAAAGGACCCCCTTCCCACCACTAGCTTTGGATCTGCCCATAGTGACTGTATTTACTGAGGACCGTTCTTCCTCGTCCTCACTTAGGGTCAGATGCCTTCCCTCCCCTGAGTGGTTAGAGCTTGCATCCTCCCTTCTTTCTCCCTCCTCTGGAGCTTCTTCTGACTCTACCTCTTGGGCCTCAGCCCATGCTGTCAGGGATGTGATCAGGATTTGCTTCCTGAGATCAGTGGTTGCAGGCAACCCTCTTTCAATACACAACCCCCTAAGCTGGACTACTGTCAGTGTGGGTAGGCTAGCCAGATCAAGCTCCATGGTTCCCTAGTTTTGTGTCAACAAAAACTTTTTGCAAAAATTGGAAACAAGAATTTAGAAAAATTAAAAAAATTCAATAATTGAAATTAATCCAAATTAGAAATTAAAAACAATTTTTGCACTAGGACAATTTAAAGGATTTTTAATTTGTTTTACCCAAAACTGTAACGTGATATAGAACACAAGTACAGGATCCCACCGCTGCCACCAATTATGTTGGAAAATGGGTTATTGGTAGGGCAGGTAGGTACCTACACCTAGCAACAAGCCACTAACCTCCACAAAGGTACAGTTAGGTCTCAGTAAATTAATCCCAGCTCAACCCTTGGTAGCTTGGCAACGAACGTCAAGGCTTAACTTAGGAGACAAAGTGTAAAGCATTCAAATATCACAAAACAGTAATTAAATAAAACACAGGAAACAGTTTAAAAATCCAAAACCAATGTATAAAAATAGCTTATATTTTTATCTTTAAAATGACACAAAAACAATTAAAATCGGTTCAGGGGAACCGGAGATATGAATTTTTAAAGTATTATTATTTTCTAGCGCTTAGAAACAAAAAGCGCCAATCGGGTCATCTGGTTGCACCAGGACCGGGGCAAAGTCAAACTTTCAGGCTGACCGCGATGGAGCCCTGCTCGGCTACAAGTCGCGGGAGGCCTCGGTTAAAAAGTTACCTTCTGACTTAGTCTCTTTTTTGATGTTTTTCTTCCCCGGGACGAACCTGCCAGTTGAATCCGACCTCCTGGAGCCCTTGTCCGGATACGCGAAGTCGGTTTCCTCGGTGGTGATTTTTACCTTCGGACTTAGTCGTTTTTTGGAGATGAAAATCCTTCGACCGGGGTAAACCTGGATCTTGATCCGACGTCCGTGGAGCCCTTCTCGGATACGATGGCTGGGAGGTCCCGGTCAACTTTTTACGTTCGGACTTAGTCTCTTTTTTGGATGTTTTTCTTTACCGGGACGAACCACGAAGTCAGGCCGGGTCGCGGTTGAGGCAAGCCGGCTAGAATTTCCGCGTCGGGTCGGTCACTTTATGGAGCTTTTTTTCAAAAATTCTCCAATCTTTTCCAAACTTCTGGGGCTTCACCCAGATGTTCTTTCAAGGTTCTTTTGGGGTCCACAGCTCACCCCAAGGGTCCAGAAGTTCTGTGATGGTCCTTGGGAAGTGCGGACTTCAACTCCCAGAATGCACCTGACGCAAACTCCTTTTTGGCCACTGGACAGTGGTCAGCTGGTCACTTTTTCAGGAGTTGGTGCAGGGGACTCTGGATAGCAATTTTTCACCTGTAGCAAACAGGGAGTCCCTCCTTGAACCAGTTGAAGCCAGGCAAAGTCCTTCTTGTGGTGAAGCCCAAGTGTGCAGCTGGTGCAGTCTTTCTGAGTGCAGGGTCCAGGTGCAGGCCAGGGGTCCAGCAGGGCAGTCCTTCTTCTCCTTGTAGTTCCTTCTTCTTGAAATTTGGTGGGGATCTGAGGTGTGGGTGCAGGTCTGCCACTTTTATCCTTGCTCCTGGGTGAAAAGCAGGGGGGTCCTGGTTCTCCAATCAGGGACAGGGTCGTCCCCCTGTGATGACCACTTACTGGGAAGTGTGGCAAAAATCCATCCCAGAAGGCAACAGTCTCTAAAAATCCAACATGGATGAATCTGATTTTTGGAGGTTACATCTGGCTGAGCCCACCCACTGGTGTGGCTAAAAATCATAAACACACCCCTCTCCTGCCCTCTCCTAATCTAATCAAGGGGGCACCTAATTGTCTGGGGTTGCAGGATGTGGGGGTGTTGCTGGGTGCTCCAAATGTCCTTCTCTGCCTTTGAAGACCAGTTTGGCAGCCCTCCCCCTTCCTGCCTCACCATCTGCTGAGGGGAGATTTCTCTCCCCCAAGCACATTCCTTTGTGTGAAGTCAGGCCACTTCACACCTCATCAAGGTAGCCTGGCAGAAGCTGCTGCAGGCTGGCCAATCAGAGCACAGCAGCAAAAACAATGCAGAGCTGAAATTGGCAACTTTTTATGTAATGTCTAAACTTTTTACCTGAACAAGTTATATTAAATCCAACAACTGGAAGTTGTGGGATTTATTACAACAATTAATTTGATACCAAATTCTTGGTATGTAACATTTAAGGAGACTTTAAAATTTAAAATAACGTCTGCCCATTCTAGCCTATGAAGGCCATTTACTTCAATGAGGGAAAAACGAATTTGGCTGTTTTTACCTCACCAGGGCTTCTAAATCTATGTTTATAAAGTCCCTGCTTATAGTTACCCAGCCCTAGGGGCACATAGGGCACACCTTAGGGGTGACTTATATGTAAAAATAAGGTAGTTTAAGACTTTGGAAGTACCTTTAATTCCAAAGTCGAATTTGCATATAACTTTAATTTAAAAGCAGCCAGCAAGGCAGGCTTGCTTTTAAAATGACACTGGGCACCTCAGAAGTGCACCTAGGTGTGCACCACCTATGCTGTGGTCCCTAAACCTACATGCCCTACCATATACTAGGGAATTATAGGTAGGTTAACTTAGCCAATTATAATTAGCCTAATTAGCATATCCATTTTACACAGAGCACAGGACCTGGGACTGGTTAGCAGTACCCAGGGCACCTTTAAAGTCAGGAAAACACCAGCAAAAAGTGGAAAATGGGGGCAAAAAGTTATGGGGCCTCTGCAATCAGCCCTGTTTTCTCACACAGGGGAACTTGGACAATACATTGTCCTCACAGAAGTAACTGCATGAAAGTCCCTGATCAAGAATGTTACTGATTCGCCACTCACCAAAAGAAAGAAAGGCAACTCACGCTTAACACAGATGCCAAAGATCTCAAAGAAAAAAGTCCCTGAGCAAGTAAGAATGGAGAATAGGGGCAGATGTTTAAACTGTGATTCAATTGCACAGGGTCAAATCCTGCCTCCGGGGAATGCAAGTGTATTAATGCAACCAACGCCCTTGGTAGCAACAGTCAATTAGAAGTGTTATTTGCAAAAATGCTTAGACCTGTGGTGACGGCCCTCCAGAATATAAATGAGACTCTGAAAGAACTATCCGCCTTAGTGCAAACAAAGATACCCTGTCCACCTAGAGGTACGGAGTTCCAAAATTGTCCCCTAGGAACTGCTTCACTGCTCACTATACATTGCCCAGCCACTACGGAGGGCAGAAGGATTAATCAAGCTGCCCTCCTCTGATAGGCCTACCTCCCACTCCAAAAATGCATTGGCTCTTCCTGTACCCACAAATCCTGATAGAAGTCCAGCAGATTTTAGTAGAAATCCCCAATTTTTGCAACTGCCTCCTGAGTGAACCCCATACCTGTTAGTTTTAAAAATGTGCAGCCTTTACGATCAGGTCACCTTGAGACAGACTCTCAGTTAAAGAATAAGGTGGCCCATTGGTTATCTGTAGCTCTTGGGTGCATTTGCAGTGACACGCTTGCAAAAACTATCATAGGTGTTCGCAGGGTACAATGGGTTGAAAAAGGACCATAGAAGGAATCTGGTGACTGCATTGTAAAACATTTCTGTGACACAAAACTGGTGTAGGTTATGCACAGGTCTTTTAGTTCCCACAGGCCCTGATGTGGGATTTGTTTGGTCTCACTAGGTTATTTTTATAGACCTAGATCTGTGGATCCCTTTACTAGGCCAAATTGCATCCCTGACGGCAACAGGTTATTTGAGGTTCCAAAACACAATCCTGATGCAGCCCTTGAAGAGGTTGCTGGCTATCCTCCAAACATGTCTCTTTAGCTAGCGCAGACACACAGAAGGAAGCTGCCGGCTCCATCAAGCCACCCTTTATTTTAGCTATTCAGCCCAAATCGATGGATCAGTATAGTAGCAGAGCATCAAAGGATGGCCTTGACTACTGTCTCCCCTTTTCAGATGCAAATGTGAAGGCAGCGAGGTCTACTGGTCAGCGACTCCATAAGGCATCCAATGTTGAGGTCCGACTCTTAAGTATAATGTTAAAAAATTGAATGGGCCTGCAAGATTTCTGCAACCCTCCAACCATGGGCCGGTGCCCTCAGGCGAAGCAGAAAGTAGCCTTCCCAGTCATGATATAAGCCTTCTTTTTGGAACATTGCAGGAATAAACAATATGTTGACTGACAACAACTGGGTAAAACAGGTAACTCACATCAGATTGTCTGTTTTCAAGAGACATGTTCTAGCACGAACACACAATAATGCTTTTCACTTAATATTCACCCCAACGACCGGGCCAAGGTCAGGACGGCATAGTGGTAGTCCCTTAATCCTAGTAAGTACCAGCCTGCCCGCTAAGATGGAAAAGGTCTAATCAAATTCTGCCTTTTTTTCAGATAATTTGTTTGTTGATTATAGGGATTTCACTTACAGTGCTTATCAACTGTTATCACAATAATATTTCTGTAATTGAATCACTTATGAATGCCTTACACATGGCACTTGCAGGGCAGATTGAGGATTTTGTTATAATATAGGGCGAGGTTTATTCGTACATTATGTTCTGTTTCTAGTGACAATATTTTTGGAGAGGGGGATGATGAATCTTGCATTATTTCCCATTTCGAGCACAACTCTTGTGGTAACAAATTGAATAGGCTGCTGACAACTGATAGAGCGTGAAGTATAATGTTGTCCCTGGTGTCACTAAAGTCATTAGATTGTGACAAGTTTATTTTCTGCATGTTAAGGAGAGAAAAACTATTGTAGAAAGCTGCACTGACTCAGATTTTAAATATGCAAATCACTTGTATTTCAAAGTTCGACATAAGTACCTTTTTAATCAAATCACATGCTAGAAGGTTAAAGTTGATGTTTAAATGTAATTTAGACTCTAAACTAGTAGCACTTGCAAAAACAAATTTGAATTTCTTGTGTTTAATGAAAGATTGACTTAAAAAATATGTGCAAGTGAGAAAAATGGAGTTCTATGTTACACCTAAGGTAATGCAATAACAAAGCTTTTCTCATTCATTTGAGCTATTTTACTCACATTGATTATATATTATTGATGAGGGATTTATAAGCTTGCATATTATATGTGTATCACTGAAAAGTATTAAATCAAAAGCATTTTATAATTTTCCTTTTGTTAGCATAACTGCATTTTGCATTTTGCAGTCATGTAAAAGTGATGAATTATTTTTTCATAACGTTAAGTCTTCTTTCAGATTTCGTTACCATGAGAAGCAAAGTCCTATTTGTACCAAGTATTGTTTAACCATGAAAAGTCATACCCTTTTGTCCTTGAGAACTTTGTAGTCCAGGAACACGGACTGAGATCATTTACGTTTCTTACTAACCCATTTGGAGTTACATAGAAAGGAGATGTTCCCAAGACAGACTTGAAAAAATGTCACCTTTGACAAATCGGAATCCTTTTTGTGAACTAATACAGCATTGGATATTCAAACATTGTTCAGTTCAATCTGAGGAGCTGAAGCAGTACAGGTCTTGTCTTGATCAGAGACAGTCACTTTCCTCATGCGTGCAGATGCATTGATGACCAGATGCTTTGCTGATGAAGATTCCCTGAATGCTGTATCCATTGGAAAGGTATCTTATGCTCAGCCTTTTGCCATTGCCCCTCAAAATGCCCTTTTAGGTTAGAAACTCCACTATGCTGACACTTTTATATATTCGTTTTCTTTTTAATTAGTGACCTGTAGCCCAAGGTATTCTTTTTTCAAATTATTTTTGTCCTTTTTGTATTTTTTTATTTTACCCACATGTGTTCCTCTTCACACATGTATTTCTCTAATTTGGTTAGCTGTTGGGTTGACCTGTGCCTAGCCCAGCATTATTGACCTTGCTAAATCTGAATTGACTAATGGTTGCAATTACTGAGCACCTCATAATTTCCGTATTTTTATTGACATTATGCATTGTTCTTCTTGAAGACTTTGTTTTATGGTTGTTAGTTTACCTGAATCTATTTCATCCTCATGGGTAACTCTTGGTGATTATGTATCTCTATAATTTGGTTTTGCGCATCGTCTTAAGGGAGACCACGCCAAGGATGCCAAATCTAACACGCGTCCTCCACAGCTGAAAGTGGGGAGCAACTACCCAACCTCATGGGAGTTCTCATCACTAAGGCAGAAGAATCTGGACAGACCATCAGCATTGGTGTGTTCTGTGTCAGGGCGGTGTTCCACCGTACAGTCCATCCCCTGTAGGGAAACGGACCACCTTAACAATTTTGGATTCTCACCCCTCATCTGCATTAACCAACTGAGAGGCCTGTGGTCGGTCTGAACCCGGAAGTGAGTCCCAAACAAGTAGGGTCTTAGCTTCTCCAGAACCCAGACCACAGCAAAAATGTCACGCTCTTTGGCACTCAACCTACGTTCCCTGGGTAGTAACCTCCTTCCAATGAAGGCTACAGGTTGATCTAGGCCCTCTTCATTAAGGTGTGAGAGTACTGCTCCAGTACCATGCTCTTAGGTGTCTGTTTGCACAACAAACTCCTTGAAATAGTCAGGTGCCTTCAGCACAGGTGATGTGCACGACCAGAGTGGCATTGTGGTCATACCAACATTTCATATCCTCCTAACTTGCTTCTAGGTTCTCCTGTGCGAGACTCCTGAAGTGGGCAGTCTGGTTTCTCAGAGCCGCCAACATGTAACTCAATGCATCCTGGGGGGGTTTACTAGGAGCTTTTTCCAAAGCCTCCTTTACCAGACTCAATGGTCCCCTCGCAGGGTGGCCATAGATCAGCTCAAAAGGACTAAAGCCAAGTTACTTTTGAGGCACCTCCCTGCAAGCGAACAGAAGGCATGGCAAGAGGACACCCCACTTCCGCCTCAAGGGCTCTGACAGGCCCATGATCATACCTTTTCTGGTGCAGTTGAATCTCTCAACCAGACCATTGCTTTGGGGGTGGTAATGTGTGGTGAACTTGTTGGTTACCCCAAACACCTTCCACAAGGGCTTCATATATGTTGATATGAAGTTGGTATGCCTATCAGACACCACTTCCTTGGGGAACTCCATGGGGGTAAAAACTCCCATCAAGGCACGGCCCACCACAGGGGCAGTGACTGATCTTAAAGGAACGGCTTCTGGGTACCGGGTGGCATGGTCCACCAAGACCAGGTTAAACCTGTTGCCCATTGCTGTCTTGGGATCCAGAGGCCCCACAATGTCAATACCAACCCTTTCAAAGGGGGTACTAACAACAGGAAAAGGTTGGAGGGGAGCTTTACATTTCCCCCCACTCTTGACACTTGCCTGACAAGTTGGGCAAGACCTACGATGAGCATCAGAGTGCCTGTGCATTTGGGGCCAATGGAAGTGGGTGACAAGCCGCTCAAAGGTCTTGTCCTGCCCCAAATGACCAGTGAAAGGCACGTCATGAGTCAGACCCAGTAGGAAGGCTTTGAAGCACTGGGGTACCACGGGCTGACCCAGGCTCAGGAACCTTAGGCTCGCTATATAGGAGGCCATCCTCCCAGGAATCCAAATGTGATCCAGACTCCTTGCCAGATGCCTGGTCTGCAGCCTGCTGCTACAAACCTTCCAGAGTAGGGCATGACTTCTGTGCCTCACAGAATACTTCCCTGGCGGGCCCCCCTTCCTGCTGCCACTTTGACAACTCAGGGACCTCACCCAGTCCAGCCACCTGTTACCCTGTAGGCTCCAGGGCCTCCCCCTCAGGTTCAGCCTCCTCCTGGACCGTGAGAACTTCTGGGGCCTGGTTCCCATGCCCCCTGCCCTTCCTCGTTCTGGCAGACACCTGGGCTACTCCTCCAGGCTCCAGGGTGTCCTGTTTACCCTGGCGGGCTGCCGTAGACCTAGTGGATACGCATACCCACCCAGGCAGACCAAACTTCTCCAAGTGTGACCTGTGTTCCACCTCCTTCCAAGGGGAATCCCCCAGGTCATTGCCAAGCAAACAATCTACAGGCTTTGTTGGTCTCACAGCTACCTTCAAGGAACCTGAGACCCCCCCATTCAAAGAGAACCTGCGCCACTCTGCACAAGTGCTCTGAGTTGTCTACTGCAACTACTTGGTGAAGTACCCAGGGATCTATCTGCTCTTCAGTCACCAGGTGACTCCTCACTGTAGTACACTGGCTCCTGTGTATCTCAGAGCCTCCACACTCTGTCCTTTGATGACCACCCACTGCCTGTACTTTTTAGTGTTCTCAGGCACTACAGTTCTCTGGACCATCTCACTGTCCCCTAGTGAGACAAGGGTCATCTCAGCTAGCTCCCACCTACCTGGAACCAACTCATCCCCAAGCGCCACACTAGGAAAACCCTGGGACTGCGCACCAGTGGTGTACTGTAGGGGCATTTGGGGTCCCTCCTCACATGACTCAACTGGTCACATGCATAGGAGTTACTTGGGGGACCCCCTGCCACAGCGTTCCATTTGGAGAACCATGGCTTCTTCTCACTGGGGGGCTGGAAATCCTTACCCTGGGAATCAGATTGTGGCCCTTTAGAGAACTCCACATGTTTACCCTTACCCCGCCTTTCTTCTGAGATGGACCCTGCCCACTCTTGGCGTGGTCTCCCCTATGCCTCTTCTGGACCCTAGTGCTCTCCCAGCAGTCCACTTCCTGCGCAAGTTTCCTGGGGCCAGTCAGCTTGCTGTTAATTAGGTGCTGGTGCAGCTCTGGAAAACATAAACTTTAAAAGTGCTCCCAAGTAATCGAATTGTAAAGCCTCTCATACATTGTCACCTTACTGTCCTTAACCCAACCATCCAGTGACCTACAGAATGAATCAACACATTCCAATCATGTCTGGGATTCCTTCTTCTTATACGACCTAAACTTGTCCTTATACTGATCAGGGGTGAGACCATACCTAGTGATCAGGGCGTCCTTCATGATAGGGTAAGTGAGCCCCTGGGAATCCCCTAACGATGTCAGAGTATCCCTTCCCTCTACGTCAAAGTGCTTCCACAGACCCACCCCCAATGAGCTTCAGGGACCAGATTCATATGGAGAGCAGACTCATACCCCTTAAACCACAACAGTATGTCATCCTCCTTTTTGTAATCCTTCACAAGGTCCTTAGGAATGCGCACCCTCCACTTAGGCTGCACTGTGATGTTGCTGCCATCATCCCTACTAGACTGTCTCCTCTGAACCAGCTCCCTCAAGCTGAGCTCATGAGCCAACAGTAACCTTTTCTCCTCTATGGCCATCCTCATTTTCTCCAAGTCCAACTGGTGAGCCCTCTCTGCCTGTCAGTCCTGCAACTCTGGAGGAGTCAGACCCTTAGATGACACACTGCTACCTGCCTTGGAGAACCTCCCACCAGAGAACCTCCCCCCGGACAGAACAGGCCCACCCACAATACCATTGTGAATGCTCTGCACCTCCGCCTCACCCTCATGCGCATCTTCTGTGTGCCCCTCAGCCCCCTTGGCTGCCACCCAGGTCCTCAGTGCCTTTTGCAGCTCCTCCTTCCTGGTGGATCTCTTAATGGGGCAGGCACGATCCTTACAGAACTGTTTCAATTGGGCCACTGTGTAACTCTCCAGTTTCCCTAAATCAGAAGCAGCTCCAGCTGATGCATCTCCAGACTAAGGCATTATGAAAAGTCAACAGAAGTGCAAAGTTCCAAAGGCAGAAAACAAGTTCCCAATGAAAAGAGTCACGCAAGGATTACCACAAAATGGATGTAGGGAAAATTCCAAAAAAGAGAAAAAGCAAGAAAATCACAAGACAAGTAGTTTGTGGTCATGTTGTGGTCTGCACTGAAAACAGTAGTGCACATTTAATCACTGTATGTCAAGTACAAATACAAGTCCAATCCCAACTGCTGATCACCAATGTTAGGAATGGGGTCTTTGGTTGGCAGTCAGGTTACCCCCTGTCGAAGCAAGGACCCTCACTCTAGTCAGGGTAAAGAAGAATCACCCTAAGTTAACCCCTGCTCACCCCCTTGGTAGCTTGGCACAAGCAGACAGGCTTAACTTCAGCGTCTAGGTGCAAAGTTTTTGTACTAACACACACAGTAATTCAGTGAAGACACTACAAAATGACACAACACAGGTTTAGAAAATAGGTAATATTTATCTAAACAAAACAAGACCAAAACAACAAAAATCCACCATACACAAGTCAAGTTATGAATTAAAAGAGCAAGAAAGAGTCTTAAATACTTGAGAAAACAGTAAAAACACTGCTAGCGTTGAAAAGTACCTCGGTAGCATTAAAATAAGATGCATGGGTGAGTGTGTGTCGGAAAAGGCTAGCGATGCGTCGGTTGTGTCAGCGTGCATCGTTTCTTCTCTCCACAGGAAAGTGATGCGTCGTTTTTCCATGCCCAGCGATATTGCTTTGAAAATCTGACCGAGCTGTGTGGGTTTCGACATTGTCAGCCTCTGTCATTGGGTGTTGGGCGTCGTTTTTCCAGCTGCGTGCGTTGATCTTCCAGCCGTGATGCAGATGGAGTGTTGATTTCAGTCGCGAAGCCCGCAGCGTGTCGTTTCTCAGCCGCGTCTCGGAAGGTGCATCTAAACTTTCTCTGCACAGCGGTCTGTGTGTGGATTTTCAGTCTTGGTCTGCCAGCTTCACCTTCCATGGCCCCAGAAACTGGATAGGGCACCACTTGGCAGGGCAGGAGTCTCAGCAGAGAGTCCAGATGTTAGCAGAGGAAGTCTTTGATGGCACTGAGGCTTCAAAACTGAAGGGAAGCTCAGTTCAAGCCCTTAGAGATTCTTCTCAAGCAGAAATATACCACAAAGTCCAGTCTTTATCCCCTTTCACACTTAGAAGAAGCGACTGTAGGATAGCCCAAGAAAGCACAGTCAAAGGCAGGGGTAGTGCTCCTCTTTAGCTCTTCAGCTCTTCTCCTTGGCAGAGGTTCCTCTTGGTTCCAAAAGTGATCTAATTTTCAGTGAATTTGGTTTCAATACTTATACCCCTTTCTGCCTTTGAAGGAGGCATACTTCAAATGAAAGTCTCTGTTGTTCACATGATCCTGTCTTGCCGAGGCCCCAGACACACACCAGGGGGTTGAAGACTGCATTTTGAGAGGGCAGGCACAGCCCATTCAGGTGCAAGTGACCACTTCTCCTTCCACTCTAGTGCAGATGGCTCATCAGGATATGCAGGCTACACCCCAGTTCCCTTTGTCTCACTGTCTAGAGGGGATTCACAAATAGTCCAACTGTCAAACTGACCCAGACAGGCAATCCACAAACAGGCAGAGTCACAGAATGGTTTAAGCAAGAAAATGCTGATTCTGACTAGCATGTGTTGAGCAGATGTGGATTGAGTCAGACGCTAGTGGTCCCATATTTAAAAGATTTGTTTACTTGGGCTTGTAGGTTGAAGGCCCCTGGTGTGTTGCTACATAGCCTATTTTGTGCACCTTTGTATTATTTAACAACACTGAGTCCTGATGATGGTCTGACAGACCTCTGATTGCTACTAAAGGCCGAAACGTCAACATTACCTTCTCATCTGACAAGCTGAATTGAAAGTCCATGATAATGCTTGAAATGGGACTGAAAACCAGGCAATTATTGTGCAGAACTGTCATGAGGAGGGTTATAACCCCTTCCTGGATCTGCAGTTGGGAGTCAATCTTATGATCTAGAGGAGTTATATACAGTGTTGTTGTTTATGAAATAGACATTCATTGGAATTGTTGTAAAAAAAATTGAACTTCCTGAACCCTATTGAGTAATATATTGGATTTTAACAGTACAGAGTTGTCTTATTCATTATTTGAAGACTGTGTAATATGTAAGCATACTATATATAAATAATTCCTCTAGGAGCATTTTTAAGTGAGGCATTTACTTCAAAATACCAATCTAAAAAAAACAAATTTACTAAAAGATATATTTTTAATTTGTGAGCTCAGAGACCTCAAACTCCATATTTCTATCTGCTGTCAAAGGGAATCTAGACTTCAATAATATTTAAAGGCAGCTCCCATGTTAACCCATGAGGGAGATAGGCCTTGCAACAGTGAAGATTGAATTTAGAAGTATTTCACTTTTAGGACATGTCACGCACAGCAGTACATGTCCCACCTTTAAAATACACTTCACCCTGTCCATGGGGCTACCTAGGGTCTATCTTAGGGATGACCTACATGTAAGAAAAGGGAAGATTTAGCCCTGGCAAGTGGGTACACTTGCCAAGTCGAATTGGCAGTTTAAAAACTGCACACACAGAAACTGCAGTGGCAGGTCTGAGCCATGTTTACAGGAATACTAATGTGGATGGCACAGCCAGTGCTGCAGACTCACTAGTAGCATTTGATTTACATGCCCTGGGCACCTCTAGTGCACTATACTAGGGACTTACAAGTAAATCAAATATGCCAATCATTGAAATCCAATTACACATACATTTTACATAGAAGCACTTGCACTTTAGCACTGGATAACAGTGGTAAAGTGCCCAGAGTAACAAAAACAGCAAATACAGAGTCCAGCACACATCAACAACCTGGGGAACAGAGGCAAAAAGTTAGGGGAGACCATGCCAAGGATGCCAAGTTTAACAGTCTACATTACTTTGAGTTTGTGTTTAACCTTTATTCCTGATTACAGTTTTACTTCCGCGGCCATATTGGTCATGGTGTCTAAATTGTTGGGGTGGTGTTGAAATATTGTTGATGGTTCTCCACACATCTTTCTGGGTCCAAAGGTGCAAATTTTATTCTTGCAAAGGATGAAAAATGCATCCACATGTCTGGTAGCAGAGGATGTTTTCATCCCTTTAGAGGGGAAACATAATTTTGTTTAGTTCCACAGAGTTATGATTGACCTCATATCATTGCCCAGTCCAGAATTCGCCAACCCTGTAATTTATCCCATGTTCCTTTCCAAAGGCTAATTAAGTTCCATCATAGTGACTACAGGTGACGGGGTGCATGAGTATGATGGTGTTTTGCGCTTGCAATGCTTTTGGCTTGAAGATTGTGGTCAAGTGTGATGTTGTGAAGTGTTTTGTAGAGTCATCATACCAAAGTGATTGTGACGCTTTGGGCTCAAAAATGCCCACGGTTCTTGTCGCTGTTGTTGACGAGTCCATTGTGGCCTAGAATCCTGGGATAACATCCAAGTGTAGAAGACACTTGGGGGGTCATTCCAACCCTGGCGGTCGGTGTTAAAGCGGCGGCCAACCCGCAAACAGGCAGGCGGCCAAGAAAATGGAATTCTGACCCTGGCGGGAACCGCCAACACAGACCACCACTTTAACACTCCGACTGCCACGGCGGGACAAACAAACAGCGCGGCGGTCACCGCCAACAGACAGGCGGCAGACAATGTACCGCCCGCCCTATCACAACTCACCAATCTGCCACCTTTTCCGGGGCGGGAGCCCCGCCGATAAAAACACGGCAGAAACAGACTACGAACGGGAAAACGCTCACCCTACACACTCCACGAGGAATCTGGACAGCATGGAACCAGAACTACACATCCTACCAGCAATTGTCTACCTGCTTCTCTACCAGGAGCACGAACGCCGGCGCAGAAGACAACGGTGAGTACTGCACCTACGACACAGGGGAGGGGGGAGGAGAAAAGAATACGGGCACACACATAAGCGACACCCCCCCACCCAACTACCTACACACCAATGCAGAGCAACAACTCAGAGTGACACCCCCCAAACCCCCCGGAAGAATGCAAAGACAAAATCATATGTTATTAGAATTCAAATATATTGTAAGGCTAAGTAAATAAGTAAGTCGAAGATCCCATAACTATATACACATATGTAAATTGTCCCGTCAAAATTGGCTTTCTGTCATTGTACGTAGGCCAATGGTCCTCAACACATGGGCAAAGCCCGCACATGAGACCCGGATCCATTGGAGAGAACACTGCAGGGGCATCAGATAGGAAAACTACAGGCACCTCAGGGGGAAGGGAAGGGGGGGCACCTCAGCCACATGAGTCCACGACGCCAGATCCACGAGGGGCCTCCATGGCTACTGTTCAATCCTGGGGAGTGCAAAGCCACAGTCTCTCAAGTCCAGACAGTGGGTGGCTTGCCCACTGTGCCATCCTGGGGAGTGCAAAGCCACAGTCTCACAAGTCCCTACAGTGGGTGGCTTGCCCACTGTGCCAACCTTAGGGAGTGCAAAGCCACAGTCTCACAAGTCCCTACAGTGGGTGGCTTGCCCACTGTGCCATCCTGGGGAGTGCAAAGCCACAGTCTCACAGGTCCCTACAGTGGGTGGCTTGCCCACTGTGCCATCCTGGGGAGTGCAAAGCCACAGTATCTCAAGTCTCTACAGTGGGTGGCTTGCCCACTGTGCCATCCTGGGGAGTGCAAAGCCACAGTCTCTCAAGTCTCTACAGTGGGTGGCTTGCCCACTGTGCCATCCTGGGGAGTGCAAAGCCACAGTCTCTCAAGTCTCTACAGTGGGTGGCTTGCCCACTGTGCCATCCTGGGGAGTGCAAAGCCACAGTCTCTCAAGTGGATGACAGACTCCAGCGGTACTGGAGGAGTCTTGGTGCCCAGAGTGTATCGTGCAGCCCTGTCCGACACTGATCCGGGCTTGCCCCTTCTGCCAATGTGTCAGCGGTGCTTGAGCTGAAGGGCCCAGCGGAGCGGTGCTTGAGAGGAAGGGCCCAGCGGAGCGGTGCTTGAGAGGAAGGGGCCAGCGGAGCGGTGCTAGAGTTGAAGGGCCCAGCGGAGCGGTGCCGAGACGGCGGTGCCCAGCGGAGCGGTGCTTGAGAGGAAGGGCCCAGCGGAGCAGTGCTAGAGTTGAAGGGCCCAGCGGAGCGGTGCAGAGACGGCGGTGCCCAGCAGAGCGGTGCTTGAGTTGAAGGGCCCAGCGGAGCGGTGCTTGAGAGGAAGGGCCCAGCGGGGCGGTGCTTGAGTTGAAGGGCCCAGCGGAGCGGTGCTTGAGTTGAAGGGCCCAGCGGAGCGGTGCTTGAGTTGAAGGGCCCAGCGGAGCGGTGCTTGAGAGGAAGTGCCCAGCGGAGCAGTCTTTGAGAGGAAGGGCCCAGCGGAGCGGTGCTTGTCTTGAAGGGCCCTGTTCAGCGGTGCTTGTCTTGAAGGGCCCTGTTCAGCGGTTCTTGAGACGGTGGTGCCCTGTTCAGCGGTGCTTGTCTTGAAGGGCCCTGTTCAGCGGTTCTTCACATGTGTCTCCAGGGCACCAGATCGGGCCAATATATGGTGTTCACTCGCCATCCGACTTCTCGCTTGCGGGGCCCTCCTGTGCTGGTGTCCCGTGCCCGTGGGTGTACTCCTTCACCCCCGGAATGGGGCTGGTGGGGCCCTCCTGGGCAGTTCACCTGCTGCCGGACTTTTCGGCCGTGCTGCCCTTGCCATCCTTGCCTGATCCTCTGTGGCCCTTGCCTCCCTTTGGAGATGTGCCAGGTGGCACCCCACTTCCTGACGGTGCCAGGGTGGTGCCTGTGGAGGCTGCCCTCTCTGTCCTCTCGCGCCGGCCCTTGCCTTTTTTGGATTTTTTCCCAGGGGGTGGGCTGGCTGTCCCTTTGCTGCTGGCCGATGTAGCTGCCCTCGAAGGTGGTGGACTCCAATATCCCTGGACTATGGTCCTTGTAGATCCAGGGGTTGTGGTGGCTGAGTTGCTGATTGGACTTTTACGAGATGGAGGGGGTGGGTCAGGTGATGGAAAGAGGTTAATTTTGGAGAGGAAAAACTTTTTAGGAGCAATGGGAAGGGTAGGTGCAGTGGGTATGGGAGTGGAGGAAGAGGATGTGGTTGTAGGAGAGTCAAGTGTGCTGTTTTTGGGTGCAGGTGCTTGTGACGGAGGCTGTCGTGAGGTGGATGGCTGTTGGGTGGGTGGCTGCCTGCGTTTGTGTGGTTTGGAAGAGGGGGTGAAGACACACTGGGAGAGGACACAGGGGACGTGTAAATGGCAGTGGGGGTGGTGACTGCACGTGTGCGGAGTGTTCTGGTGGGTATGCTGGTGATGGACGTAGTGGCTGATGAAGTGGTGCATGCAAGTGTGAGTGGAGACGTCACAGGGAGGGAGGAGGGAGACGAGGAGGAGGGGGACACAGAGGAGGCAGTGGCTGTTGGCATGTCTGCATGTGGATGTTGCTTGTGTGAATGCTTGTGGGATGTGTGGTGCTTATGTTTGGATGAGCTGCCCTTGGGTGTTGAGGTGTGTGCAGGCTGGTCTGTAGGTGTGTCTGGGATAGGCAGAGGAACAGGGGAGTGGGACTGGGTGGAGGGAGTTGGAGGAGGGAGGCAGGAGACAGGGACAATGGCTGCCGTCAGTGCTGAGGTCAGAGCGTTGAACGATCGCTGATGGGCAGCCTGACCCGAATGAATGCCCTCCAGGTATGCATTGCTCCGATGCACCTCCCTTTCCACCCCCTGGATGGCATTCAAAAGGGTAGACTGCCCAACAATGAGCGTCCGGAGGAGGTCAATGACCTCCTCACTGAGGGCAGCAGGGGTAACTGGGGCAGGGCCTGAGGTGCCTGGGGCGAAGGAGATGGCCGCCTTGGTGTGCGAGCGGGCACGGGGCGAACGCTGAGGGGCTGCTTGGAGGGCGGAGCTGGTGCGCTGGGTGGCGGCTGTACCTGTTGTTGCGGTGGGCACGGATGTTGCCGCCACCACAAGGGAGCTCCCTTCCGAGGACCTGTCGGTGTCGCTGATGTCTCCATGTGTCCCCGTTGTGGAGCCCCCCTCGCCCTCCGTCTCACTGGTGAAATCAGAGTCCGTTGCATGGCCCTCCGGGGCCATGTGAGATGCAGCTCCCTCGTGCTCCAATGCCACTTCTCCTCCGCCAGATGATGCTAATGCACACATGAACAGGAAGAGCAGACCAAAAAAGGGGGGGGAGAAATAAAGACATGTTGAGTGCATGCATTGGCAACACAGTTGGCGGAGAGGACAGACACAGAAGCCCCCTGCACTACGCCGCGCACTTGGGGTACACTACTCAATCAGTGAGACTTGGCCTACAAGCCAATGGACGGCATCTGCACACATAGGTGACACAAGGCCATGGATAGCTGTACTTGGCACCCTACAGAGGTGGAGGGCGGGGGCACAGGGCCATGCCTTACGGAGGGGACTAGCCTACAGAAATCGCCCTGGCCTAGGGATACCCACATCCCTCCTCCCCACCCAGACACCTCCACTGCGCGCTAAGATAGCAGAATGTGCTTGTACTCACCCCCTTGTGTCTGCTGTGATGTCCTCACGTGCCCATCCAAATCTGGGTAGGCCACCGCCAGGATCCGAGACATCAGGGGGGTCAATTGACGAATGGCACCCCTCCTACGTTGGGAGGCCATCCCCAGCAGAGCCTCCGCGGTCTTTCTGCTCCCGCGGCGGATGTCCTCCCACCTCTTGCGGCAGTGGGTGCCCCGTCTGTTGTGGACCCCCAGGGTCCGGACGTCCTTGGCGATGGCACGCCAAATGTCGACTTTCTGATGGGCGCTGACCTATGTGACACGTACAGGGAGAGAAAATAAAATATCATCATTTTCTGCATGCTTGATGTGAGTGTCCCCCCATCCCCACCCTTGCCATGTGGCACATGCTCTCATCTGTCGTTTGATGCATGCCTCATACGCTCCCCTCTGCACCATCGTTCATTCACCCCACTCAACCCAGGCATTGCCCACAAAGCATGGTCCCAGTGTACTAACCTGTTGGTCTGGAGGACCGTAGAGTAGCGCATACTGGGGGAGGACCCCGTCCACGAGTTTCTCCAATTCTTCAGAAGTGAAGGCAGGGGCCCTTTCCCCAGTCGCAGCAGCCATTGTCTCTTCCAGACCGAGGTCACAGCAGCACTTGCAGTATAGGTCCTCTCCTGTGGATGATCAGGTCTTGAGTGATTAAGCTGATAGAAAATGGCGGTCACGCCCGCGGCAGTGCGTACCGCGCGGTGCGTACCGCGACCGCCGGCGCACTTCGTCATTGGCTCCTGAAACCCATAGGGTTCTATGTTAACCAATGCGGCTTTGCACCGCGGTCTTCGACCGCCTACCGCCACGGTGTGCCACGCCAGAGCATTGACCTCACATCCCATTGTCACACTTCACAGGTCAGGCAGCCGCCATTTCAAGGGCCCACATGGCTTAATTTCTACTGCGTCACACAGGCCTAGGCCTTGCATTGCCACTCATACAAGCCATTCAATGCATAGCGAATCGTGTACTGTGCAAGCTGTGGGAAAGTACCTGTGGTTTGCTTGACTCTGTGCTCCATGTTGTCCTTCCTAGGCACCGTCCGATGGGACTTGCGAGGAGATGGAGGAATGTTCCCGTGTACAGACCGCTGGTGGACCTGTCGACAATGGAAGAAAGACATGTCATACTGACATACAGACTTGACCTAGCCACTATACAGGAACTGTGTGCCCAGCTGGAGCCAGACCTGATGTCACCCATTCGCCAACCCACAGGGATTCCCCCTCTGGTGCAGGTTCTGTCAGTACTCCATTTTTTGGCAAGTGGATCATTCCAAACAACAGTGGCCATTTCATCAGGGATGTCTCAGCCTATGTTTTCTAAGGTTTTGTCCAGAGTGTTGTCTGCCCTGATGAAATACATGCAGAGCTACATTGTTTTCCCTGAGGTGGGCGATTTGGCTACAGTGAAGGGTGATTTCTATGCCCTTGGACATATTCCCAACATCATTGGTGCCATTGATGGGACCCATGTGGCTTTGGTTCCCCCCAGTGAAAGTGAACAGGTGTACAGGAACAGAAAAAGTTATCATTCGATGAATGTCCAGGTGGTCTGTTTGGCTGACCAGTACATCTCCCATGTAAATGCCAAGTTCCCTGGGTCAGTGCATGACGCGTACATCATGCGAAATAGCAGCATCCCTTATGTGATGGAACAGCTACAGAGATACCGTGTGTGGCTAATTGGTGACTCTGGTTACCCCAACCTGTCGTGGCTACTGACCCCAGTGAGGAATCCCCAGACCAGGGCAGAGGAACGGTACAATGAGGCCCATGGGCGGACTAGGAGGGTGATCGAGCGGACCTTTGGCCTACTGAAGGCCAGGTTTAGGTGCATGCATATGACAGGTGGATCCCTAATGTACTCACCGAAGAAGGTGTGCCAGATCATCGTGGCCTGCTGTATGCTTCACAACCTGGCTTTGCGACGCCAGGTGCCTTTCCTGCAGGAGGATGGTCCAGAGGGTGGTGTTGTGGCAGCTGTGGAGCCTGTGGAGAGTGAAGAGGAGGAAGACGACGGGGACGACACAGACAACAGGGACACAGTGATACAACAGTATTTTCAATAACACACAGGTACGAATCAACACCGCCATTTTACATGTACTTACAATCTCCTGCCTCTCTACTGTCTGAGTTTCCCCCCAGTTTATGTTAACTGAGTTGTGACTTTCCCTTCCGTTTTCAGAGATGTGGGCCCCACTGCGTGACCTCTGCTTTGTTTGCCCATGGACTACAGCTGTGTGACAGTGGTATGTTGTCATCACAGTGTAACTGAACATTTTGGCACCGTTATGTCTAATACATTTGTTCAAAATACAAGCAGACTCCAGATAATTTTAGTGCAATAAGTGATTTTATTTAAGTGCTAAATTTAGGGACATGGTTGAAAATCGGTGATGGGTGATGGTGGAGTAATGTCCATGGCAGAGTCCAGATTTTCAGTCTCACAGGTGCATTGTCCATATGCCTGTGGAAGGATGGAGCAGGGGCAGTTTATGGTTGGACAGGGTGACAATGTGGGACAGTGGGTTGACATCAGGGGGTATCCTTTGCTGGCGGGGGTCTTGGCATCCTACTCTGTCTTCTTCCGAGATCTCAGGCCCCGCTTGCGGGGTGGTTCTTCTTCTGCAGGAGGTGGGGTTCTGGTGGCCTGTTGTTGTGTGGGGGCTTCCTGTCCACTAACGCCGGCGGAGGTGGTAGCCTGTTCTTGGTCCATGCTAGTGACAGGGGCCCTTTGTGGTGCCACATGGTCCCGCAATGTGGTGACAATCTGGTTAAGAGCCACAACGATGGTCCCCATTGCGCAACTAATGGTTCGGAGTTCTTCCCTGAACCCCATGTACTGTTCCTCCTGCAGTACCTGGATCTCCTGGAACCTGGCCAATACCGTAGCCATCGTCTCCTGGGAGTGGTGGTATGCTCCCATGATGGAGGAGAGGGCCTCGTGGAGAGTGGGTTCCCTGGACCTGCCCCCCCCCGTCGCACAGCAGCCCTCCCAGTTCCCCTGTTTCCCTGGGCCTCTGTCCCCTGGACCGTGTGCCCACTACCACTGCCCCCAGGTCCCTGTTGTTGTTGGGGTGGTGGGTCAACCTGGGTGCCCTGTAGTGGTGGACACACCGCTGATTGACGTGTCCTGGAGACAGAGGCATGGGCCCGCTGGGTGGGAGCTGTGCTGGTGTTCCCAGAGGGGGGTAGGTCTGCTGTGGCCTGTGGCTGTGTGAGGGGAACCGACTGTCCCGAGGTCCCCGATGGGCCGGGCTGGTCATCTGGGTCCAGGGAGAAAGAGCTGCTGTCATCACTGGGGGCCTCTTCTGGGGGTGGGATGGACATTTCTGGACCCTCCTGGGCGGTGTGGTGGCGTTCGGGTCCTGCAGGGGTATAAGAGTATGGTTATTGCTTCTGTGTGTGCCATAGTGTGCAATGGGTGGGTGGCCGTGTACCCCAGTGCTGGCATTCCCTTGTGGGGGCTGTTGTGACGGTGGCTTGTGGGGGAGATGGGTATGTGCAGTGGCCATACTTTAGTGATGGGTGTCCATGCTTTGTGGATGCATGCAGGGCTAGGTGTTGGGATGGGTGGGTTGTGATGGTGAGCCATTTGCAAGGAGTTGGTGTGATGGGGGTGGGGGTGAGGGTGGGGGTATGATTTGGCATGCAGGTGGGGTGGGGGAATGAAGTAGTGAAGATTTGACTTACCAGAGTCCATTCCTCCAGCTACTCCTGCGAGGCCCTCAGGATGCAGGATGTGCAAGACTTGCTCCTCCCATGCTGTAAATTCTGGGGGAGTAGGTGGGGGTCCGCCGCCAATCTTCTGCACCGCGATGTTGTGCCTTGATACCATGGAACGCACCTTCCCCCGTAGGTCGTTCCACCGCTTCCTGATATCGTCCCGATTTCGTGCATGCTGTCCCACAGCGTTGACCCTGTCCACTATTCTTTGCCATAGCTCCATCTTCCTGGCAATGGTGGTGTGCTGCACCTGTGTCCCGAAGAGCTGGGGCTCTACCCGAACTATTTCCTCCACCATGACCCTGAGTTCTGCATCAGAAAACCTGGGGTGTCTTTGGGGTGCCATGGGGTGGTGTGGATGAGGTGTGGGGTGGTGTATGTGTTGTAGAGTGTGGTGAGTGTGGTGGTGTGTGGTGTTTTGTGCGTGGATATTGTGTGGGTGATGTTGTGATTTGCCTCTGTGTGATGGTGTACTCTATTCTGTGCTGTCTCTCTCTGGCCTTCAGTCGCAATTGTGGTCGTAAGGGTTTGTGGGTGTTGTGGGTGTGTGTTTTATATTGTATTGGGTGTGTGGGAGTGTTGTGTGTATGTGTCTCAGGTGTGTGTATTTTGAATTGTCCAATGTGGCTGTGTTTTGTAAAGGTGTGTGTATTTTGAGCGCGGCGGTGTGTACCGCCATTGGAATACCGCGGTTGAAAGACCGCTGCAGGGATTTGTGGGTCGGAATGGCATGGGCGTATTTCTGTTGGCGTGACGGTGGAGGTTTGGTCATCGCCAGTTTTTCGCTGGCCGTTGGTGTGGCGGACTTTTGTTGATGTTGGGTTTTTGGCGGTTTGCCAGTTGCGGGTCAGAATGACCGTGGCGGTTTACCGCGACCGCGGCGGTGTTATGGCGGTCTTCTGACCGGCGGTAAGCGCCTTTTACCGCCGAGGTCAGAATGACCCCCTTGGTTACTTTATTACCTGCTGTTGTCATGAGATGTCTGTGACTGTACCAATAGATTTCCTTGAATGAGTGTGAGTTGTGGTTGGTATTTAGTGACTCCTAATTGCACATGGAGGATCTATATCACCAGAGTGAGAATTGCTGGTCAAGTTTCACTTGTTGTGTAATTGGGAAAGCCTTAGTCAGAGTTGTTTATGTCTCTACCCATAGCGTGCAGACAGGTGGTTGGTTTTTGCTAGCAATATTTTGTATTAGGTGTGAGTGAGCAATTGCGTGACAGACAATTGCAAAACAATTGCAGCTGCTGAAAGAAGTGTGTGTGACATCATTCTAGCTACGCTAGCATTGGTTGACAGTACCATGTTGCCATTGGTTAAGAACAGCTTGTGAAAAGGATTGTGCGACTGAAATTGCTTCTTTATTTGATCAAAAATCATTGTTGTTAATTGAATTTGTGCAAAAAAAAATTTTTTCAAAGGATTAAGCATTATGCTAAAGGGAGATGTGTTGATTCCAGTTAGAGAAGGTGAAAAAGTTGCACCTAAAGAATACCAGCTTATGAAGTGCCAAAAATAAAGGAGTTTCGACATAAGAGTATTAGACAATTTCAGGAGAGTGATGTGCAAATTAAAGCCTCCTCCAAAACCAGCACAATTTAAAGCTCTTGTTATTTGGTTACTGTTAGAAATGGGGTCTCAAGATGGCAGAGGTATACACCCTTGTCCAAATATGGACCACAGTCCTAGTCAGGGTAAGTCACACACAATCCAAATGATCCTGTGGTGGCTTGGCACTGAGCAGTCAGACTTAGAAGGCGATGTGTAAAGTATTTGTGCAATAAATCCCACAGTAACACAGTGAAAGCACCACAAAAAAACAACACACGGGTTTAGAAAAATATAAGATATTTATCTGGTTAAATTAAGGTCAAAACGACCAAGATTCAATAAGCACAAGTTGAGATATCACTTTTGCAAGATTAAAAAGAGTCTTAAATCTTAGAAACCATCAGTTGTCTCTTGTTTAGACAAAGTACTTGCTTTGCATAAAAAATAACATGCACGGAGACCGCGGAAGAGGAGATGCATGGAAAAATAGGGTGTGCATCAGAATTTCCAGCGCGGCACAGAAGATGTGTTATTTCTTTCTGCACTGCAAGGGGCTTTGCATCGATTCCAGCGTGCAGTCTTGGTTTCTCAATGTGCTGCGGGGATCTTTTTGACGCCCAGGGACGATGTGGGGAAATCCCGGGTGTGTGAGATGAATTCACAGGAGTTGCGTTGTTCCGGTATGACAATGCGGCAAATTTTCTGTTGCACGCCAGACTTGCATCAATTCTTGACTCGGGAATTTGGGCTGCATCATTCCGATTTGGCTGTGCGTCGATCTGGTAGGGCTGTGCATCAAATTTTCAGCCGCAAGGCAGTTGCTCTGTCGATTCTTCACTCGGAAGTCAAACTGCGTCATTCTGGTTTGGCTGTGAAGCAATTTTCTTGTCACAATGTGGGCTGTGTGTTGTTTCCGGCAGGCTGTGCATCGATTTTTGATGCGTAAGGAGTTCCCTGAAGAGATGAAGGGGCATATTTATACTCTGTTTTTGATGCAAATTTGGTGCAATCCTAACACCAGATTTATATTTTGACGCCCAACCCCGCGAATGTCAAAATTCAGCAGTGTGCATAATTTTCTGGATGCGGGAAACTGCCTTGCGTTAATGACATGCAAGGTAGGCGTTCCCGTCCAAAAATGTATTTTAATGCATGTGCACCTTATTTATACTCCCGCATCATTTTGACGCACAGGAGGGAATGGGCACAGCCTGATTTGGACTGTTTTTTAATGCCTGGGTGAGGGCAGGCATTAAGGGACCTGTGGGCTCCTTTCCATGGCCTCTGACCATGGAAGCAGTCCACAGGTGCCCTTCCCTGCCCCCAGGGACACCCCCTGCCACCCTCGCCCACCCCTGGAGGACACCCATGGATGGGGGGACCCATCCCAGGTAAGTACAAGTAAATTAAGGTAAGTAAATTTTTAAAAACAAAATTAGGTGGCATAGGGGGGCCTACCTTGGGCCCCCTACATGCCACTGTGCCCAATGACCATGCCCAGGGGACAGAAGTCCCCTGGGCATGGCCATTGGGCAGGGGGCATGACTCCTGTCTTTCCTGAGTCAGGAGTCATTTTAATGGGGGTTGTGCATCAACAAATTTCTCAAGTCCGGTTAGAGACATGATTTTTTACTCTAACCTGACTTGCACACTTTTTTGACACACAACCCCCATTCTTCCTTACACCTGCGCTGCCCGGTTAGAGTCATTGTTTTTACTCTAACCAGCCCGCAGTGCCGGCTAACATCAATCCATAAATAAGGCGCTGGTTTGCGTCAAAAAGTATAAATATGGGCCAAAGTCTTTTTGGCCCGATACGTCAGAAAACAGGAGGCAAGCTCACTCCAAGCCCTTGGAGAGCACTTCTCAGCAAAGTCAGAAGGCAGCAGAGCAGCAGGGCAACAGCAGGGCAGCAGTCCTTCACAGCAAAGCAGTCCAGATGAGTCCTTTGGGCAGCCAGGCAGTTCCTCCTGACAGGTTGCGGGTTCAGGTCCAGAAGTGTCTGATTTAGTGGGGTCAGGGACCCAGTTTATTTACCCAAAAATGCCTTTGAAGTGGGGAAGACTTCAAAGATTACTTTTGAAGTGCACAAGTTCCCCTTTCAGTACAGGTCTGTCCGCCAGGGCACCAGTATGTGGTTTGGCAGTTCATTGTGTGAGGGCAGGCCACTAGCATTTGAAATGTAAGTTTCAGGCCCTCCATCCTTCCAGCCCAGGAAGACCTGTTCAGTATGCAGATGAGTGCATGCGTGACTGAGTAACCTCTGTTGGTGGTTGTTGGGGTGAAACGCACGAGGAAGCTGTCAACCAGCCCAGCCTTGATATTGATTGGAGACAGGCTGTAAGGCACAGATGGATTTTAAGTGGAGAGAAATGCTAACTTTTTCTAAAAATAGTAATATAAAATTCAACCTCATCAAAAGGCAGGTTTTTGCATTACCATTCTGGCCATACTAAATTTGACCTGGTTACCTCTTTCTGATCAGAATCTACCCCTCAAACATTATATTGGGGTAGCCTTAATGCTATCTCATGAAAGGAGAAGGCCTCACAGTAGTGGAAAACAAATTTAGGAGTTTTCTACTACCAGGACATATAAACCACAAATGTACATGTCCTGCCTTTTACCTACCTAGCACCCTGCCCTATGGGTTACCTAGGGTCTATATTAGGGATAAACTGGAGTTTAAGGCTTGGCAAGTACTTTTACATGCCAAGTCGATGCGGCAATGAAACTGCACACACAGGCCTTGCCGTGGCAGGCTTGAGACATGGTTAAGGGGCTACTTATGTGGGTGGCACAACCAGTGCTGCAGCCCACTAGTAGTATTCAATTTACAGGCCATGGGCACATGTAGTTTACTTTATTAGGGACTTACAAGCAAATTAAATATGCCAACTGGGTATGAGCAAATGTTACCATGTTTTTAGGGAGAGAGCACATGCACTTTAGCACTGAATAGAAGTGGTAAAGTGGCCAGAGTCCTAAAGCCAGCAAAAATGAGGTCAGAAAAAGAAGAGGAGGAAGGCAAAAAGTCTGGAGTTGACCCTGCAGAGAGGGTTTCCAACAGGAGCTTTTATCAAAACAGAAAGCAACAACAACATTAGTGAATAGAATGCAGAAAGCAGTTAAGACTTTAGTGGGAGCTAGTTGGGGTGAAGAACTAAATATATGGAGAGCAGAGATGTTAGATGGAGTAATAATGTTTCCAGCAATCACAGAAGAAGGTGATGGGAGTACAAAACCTAAGACTCTAAAGAAACAGCAGCAAAAGCAGAACAGACAGCAGAAGATGAGGGTAAAAACATAGTCACAGATGAGAGTTATTCGGAAGAGGAGTTCATAAATCAGCTTCTGATGAATCATCCCTGTTAGAAATGGCATCTTTGGTTTGAAGTCAGGTTACCTCCTGTCCAAGCAAGGACTCTCACCCTAGTCAGGGTAATGGAGAAACACACTTAGATAACCCCTGCTTACACACTTGGTAGCTTGGCACAAGCAGTCCGACTTATCTCAGAAACAATGTGTAAAGTATTTGTACCAACACACACAGTAATACAGTGAAAACACTACAAAATGGACACCACACCAGTTTAGAAAAATAGGTAATATTTTATCTAAATCAAACAAGACCAAAACAACAAAAATCCAACATACACAAGTTAAAATATGAATTTTCAAAAGAATAAGGCCCTCATTATGACTTTGGCGGGCTCTGAGCGAGACCGCCAAAGCCAAGGGCCAGGGCTGACGGTCTCCTGCCCGCCATATAATGGGTATGCTGGATTTCCAATACACTTTGGGGGGATATCTGTCAGTAGCCATGCTGGCAGGGGGTGGGGCTCTGGCATTGCTACCTCCTGCACCTCCCCGCCAGAAGGACGCTGCCAGCCATATTAAGACTATTAATACAGTCTGATGGTGTCCTGCTGGCTGGGCGCTGGTGGTAGTGGCAGTGCCCCTTCCCGTTCCCTGCCAGACGACCTCCTCGCCGGACAAGGTAAGTCGGGAACCCGCAGGGTAGGTGGGTGGGAGGGTAGTGTTGCAATAGCCACTTTTACGGTCTTGTTTTATTTTCTATCTATCCCACTGTTTTGCCTAGGCCAGCACTCTGTTCTCAAACAAGACGTTCTTGCTCACTGTGTGCTTCTTCCAAGGCTATAGCAAGGTACATTGCTAGTATACGTGGTATACTTTTAGTCTCTGACATTCGTAGAAAACACACATCCTTACATAGGGACATTTTCTCAGAACATCAGCTGTTTTATTATAAAAACACTTCCCTGTCGCTTACACGTTAGAGGGAGATTCCAGCCAGAGAACCACGACTGTATGCTGATTGCTGAACGCTTCGCTACTGATGCTAATGCAGACTTCAGGCCCTTGCTCAGGTATGGGGGATGATGTCTTCCCAGAGGAACCTGAAGGACAGAATTAGAGCTTAACACGCTGTGCTCTATTGCAATCTAGGCAGGAATTAGTCCATTAATTGTATTGACAATATGGTGGCGTTATTCTTATGCTTCACTTTCCTTGTCACCCTTTTAATACTGTCGTGCTGTGTCATTCTGGTTATTGCAGCTCACGCTATGCTATCTAAGATGCAATCATTTTGTTAAAATCATTATTGAAACATATACTGCCTCTGTTTGTCATTTCATATATGAGACCAATGTAATTGAGAGAAACGGATGAGACGTGAGTGACTACGGCTTCCGTGAGAAACCAATTATGTCATTAACTTGGCTGCCCAATCATCCCTGCCCTTGGGTAGAGATGAGGCACTGCTAGTTAGCTGAAGCAAAACCCAGATTGGATCGACAGGTGTCACCTGCAGTGGGTTAGACTTAGTCTCCCACACCTCTGGCGATTGTGCCACTCAAAATCCAGTAGTCTCTTTAGAATAATGAGAGCCTACGCGACATGGCGCCGCCAACGTTTGGTCAGGCTCTAATTTTCAGATCCTCCTCAGTATCTCTGTCTCATTGTATACAAAGACACCTCAGTACCTTACATATGGAGACGTCCATGGTATTGAGGATTTCCTCCTCAGCTACGTAGGGAATTCTATCTGATGCTGGAGGTTGTTCAAGCTTGAACTTTAAAAGGGAATTCCCCATTTTGTATGCCTTCTCTGAACGACTTAACTATCTAATATGGCGAATCTGCAACAGGTAGCAATAGCAGTCAATATGAGACAACCGCTGACTGCGCATTTACTAGCAAATGGCCTAACAGCCCAGAGAGGTCCCATCACATTTGTGGTGGACGCCCAACCAGCTTATAGAACACAACTTTTCTATTCTTGGGTCACATTTCCAGCAGTTGATGGGAACACAAATGCATTTCATCACTATACACTTGCAACGTCCCTAGACAATACAGGGCATAAGCATATCTAGAAATACCTTTATCTTATCAAGAACATAATAATTGGCTTGATGGTGCCCTAACCCACACAATATTGCCCATTAGGTTAGATGGTCCTACCTGGCCTTTATTAGCCACCTATACACCTCACCCTCAAGTAGCGACTTTAGTAGCAGTAGCTGAGGTTCATCACCTATTTACTGAAATGACAGTGAAAAACAGACGATTAGTACAGTTTGTACTGCAAACAAACCCAGCATGTGCTGCTCCGGCGCAACCACATGCAGTGACAAGATCCTGCAACTGTACATTCAATCATGGGTAAGGTACCCGAAGAACGAGAAGAAATTCCGTTTTGGCTAGCTCAAAAGATAAATGCACTGGAAGTAGTATTTCCCCATACGGGACCTCTGGATAAACATAGAATACTAACATGTGCTTGCCATTTGGGATGGTCCCTACAGTTGATAACTGTAATACATGGGGCATGGTATCTGCTGCACTCTATACTACCGCACACGGTACTCCGACACTTGCCAATTTACCGGAAGTGTTGAAGCAAATTTAAGATGAATACAGGGCTGCCCCGGACGTGGGGATGCAGTTAATGGGCAATTTTGCCACTGTATCCTCAATTATATTAAGAAATCTCAAAGAGGTAGGGGTCTCGCTTGCGGTACGCATGCGGCTCTGGGATGTTCCTCCACAGGATCAGGAACGTGAGTTGCCAAAGATTATCGCAGAGACCTCTTCCAGTATTGGTTGAGATGGTCTAGGCGCCAGACCAACTAAACCACAATTTCAAGGAAAATCTAATAAAGATTTTTCCAAGCAAGCGCCTGATGGTAATAAAAAAATGCTCTGATAAAAAACAAAAACTCCTAAAAAAGAAAGGAGAGAATCTCCATGTATGGAGACCCCACAGAATCTGATGCTGGAGGTTGGTCAAGCTTGAACTTTAAAAGGGAATTCCCCATTTTGTATGCCTTCTCTGAACGACTTAACTATCTAATATGGCGAATCTGCAACAGGTAGCAATAGCAGTCAATATGAGACAACCGCTGACTGCGCATTTACTAGCAAATGGCCTAACGCCCCAGAGGGGTCCCATCACATTTGTGGTGGACGCCCAACCAGCTTATAGAACATAACTTTTCTATTCTTGGGTCACATTTCCAGCAGTTGATGGGAACACAAATGCATTTCATCACTATACACTTGCAACGTCCCTGGACAATACAGGGCATAAGCATATCTAGAAATACCTTTATCTTATCAAGAACATAATAATTGGCTTGATGGTGCCCTACCCCACACAATATTACCCATTAGGTTAGATGGTCCTACCTGGCCTTTATTAGCCACCTATACACCTCACCCTCAAGTAGCTACTTTAGTAGCAGTAGCTGAGGTTCATCACATATTTACTGAACTGACAGTGAAATACAGACGATTAGTACAGTTTGTACTGCAAACAAACCCAGCATGTGCTGCTCCGGCGCAACCACATGCAGTGACCAGATACTGCAACTGTACATTCAATCATGGGTAAGGTACCCGAAGAACGAGAAGAAATTCCGTTTTGGCTAGCTCAAAAGATAAATGCACTGGAAGTAGTATTTCCCCATACGGGATCTCTGGATAAACATAGAATACTAACATGTGCTTGCCATTTGGGATGGTCCCTACAGTTGATAACTGTAATACATGGGGCATGGTATCTGCTGCACTCTATACTACCGCACACAGTACTCCGACACTTGCCAATTTACGGGAAGTGTTGAAGCAAATTTAAGATGAATACATGGCTGCCCCGGACGTGGGGATGCAGTTAATGGGCAATTTTGCCACTGTATCCTCAATTATATTAAGAAATCTCAAAGAGGTAGGGGTCTCACTTGCGGTACGCATGCGGCTCTGGGATGTTCCTCCACAGGATCAGGAACGTGAGTTGCCAAAGATTATCGCAGAGACCTCTTCCAGTATTGGTTGAGATGGTCTAGGCGCCAGACCAACTAAACCACAATTTCAAGGAAAATCTAATAAAGATTTTTCCAAGCAAGCTCCTGATGGTAATAAAAAATGATCTGATAAAAAACAAAAACTCCTAAAAAAGAAAGGAGAGAATCTCCATGTATAGAGACCCCACAGAATAGGTATAATCTCAGAAATAGACATAAGATAAAAACACCTGATAGATATCAATATACTGATGCACACCAATCTCGTTACTTTCAGGACTCATCGGAAAAATGCAGTGAGAGAGGTGGGCGATCAGAGGGAAGAACAGAGTACCCGAAACCGAGACAGGAATCACAATGCTCATCATTTTTTGGTTAAAAAGGAAGAGAAACCTCCCCAACAGAAATCCCAGTTTAAAAAGAAAAAGGTGGCATCGGTCGCAGTACGACATGCCACTCAAGAAGAGGGTCCTGTGGAAGAACAGGAAGTGGGCACTAGCGCTGCTAGACAGCGCGTCAGACGTCGCAATAGTTCGCCGGAGTCTTCTAGCACATCTGGAGGTGAAAGCAACTGGTGACTTTATACAAGTAGAAACTGCGGACATTCGTGTCTCTATGCCTAATAGGGTGTGTAAAGTAACGCTACAGTTAGAAGGAGACATAGACCGCACAACAGATGCAATCTTTTGGGATCGCGTAGTAAATATATATGATGTCTTGTTGGCTGAACATGATTGGTCACCTGAATTTGTCTGTACCTGCCCATATGGGAAAAATGTTATTAAACCTTTTTTCTCACCCCTTGTTCCTGAGGAACTTGCTGAATCCTACGCCATCGATTGAGCATTGGCTCAGATACCCGCGTTATATCGCAACCATGTAGGATGGAATAAAGAATCCCCCTACCATGTAATACCCATTTAAAATCAACCTCGACCCCAACCTCAGTACTCAATAAAACACGATGCAAAAGCACCCGTAAGAGAAATCCTCACACAACTAGAGTACCAGGACGTAATTGAACCCTGCGTCTCCCCAATGAATAATCCTTTGTTCCCAGTAGATAAACTGGACCATTCATACAGAATAGTCTTAGACTACAGACACTCAAACAGTCATACACGCACATATGCTATACAAAACTCACATAGCACAGCACTCATGAACAACATAGTGCGTAAAAAATACAAAACAACACTAGACACTTCCAATGTTTTTTTCTGCCAGAATGTAGTGCCTGAGAGTAGACACTTAACAAGTTGCAGTGCACTGGGCTCCCAGAAAAAAAAAATGTTGTTTACCTCAGGAGTACAAGAACAGCCAGGACTGTTCGCAACTTGTGTCACTGCCATTTTGCATAACATTGACCCTGAAGCATTGTCCTATGTAGATGATATCTATCTTATGGATGGTCAATTACTACAACATTTAAGACGGTTAGCCCGCATTGTTGTGGGATTTGCTGAAAGTGGCTACAAATTCAACTTTAAGAAAACAAAAATTGCCTTTCTCAGTGTCCTGTTTTTGGGATATGAGCTATCGAGTGAAGGAAAGAGCCTAGCACCACAAGTCTTAGAAAAATGCGCACAACTACAACCTCCAAATATGATAAAAAACTCCAATCTCTTCCAGTAAATTTTGGACAGTCAAACACACATGCATACTTAGAGAAGTGCAAACAGACATGCTTCCAGACCAACATCTACATACGAGGGACAACAAGACACATTTGGTCACCAGAGTAATTGCTGGGGCCATTGGTTTCACTTATGTAACATCCAATGAGGGTGAGACCGTCCCGATTGCTTACAAATCACATTTGTACTCAGTAGCAGAACAACGCTTTGCTCCCACTGAGAAAATTCTCACTGCTGTTCAGATGGCTGTCATCAAAGAAAGACCTCTAGCCCACTGCAAATGCATAATTTTTGTTTCACCAACCCCAGCCCTAGAGGCTGTTAAAAAAAGCAAGCGTTTCTAATGCTAAAGTATTACATCCACGTTGGATACAATGGGCCACGTCTTTGACAGCCACTGATGTAGATTACATTTTTGACCCAAAGTTACAAACCCAAGAATTTTTGCAGTACAAACTAGAATACCTGGTTCCAGCAAATACATTGCCTATTGAACAATATCTGAGTCATGTGCACCGATGGCTCTGCACAGCCTGCAATTGGCACAGAACATCAACATTCCACTGCTTGCGCAATCGTGAGCGCTATATGGAGGACAATAAATGTTGTCCCCTATACCTTTACGCAAACCTAGGGGACTGCACAGCACAACTAGCAGAGCTGAAAGCTCTGGTGATGGCACTGGAACATACGGATCCTGCACAGTACACACTGATTGTTTGTGATTCGTATTACTGTGTCCAGTCCTTCAATGAATACCTGCATTACTGGTGCCAGAATGGGTTCAGAGATTCTAAAGGCAACAACATTAAACACAGACTTCTGTGGGGGAAAGTAGCATATCTAAAGGAATCACTACCAAATGTCCATGTTGTACACACACTTGGACACCAGCGCGTTGGAATACACGTTGCTGGGAATAAATTGGCTGATGAAGCTGCAAAGTTAGCAGTAGCTACGGCTGCTGTTGCTGCAGTAACTCGTTTAAGTATGAAACCAGACGCAGACATATGGGCTGCCGCAACAGCTACGGCTGATGGTACGCCCTACCCAAAAGCATTTTCTGCCAAATATTCCTACAGAATGGGAGGCAGCCTAAACACTAAAGTTAAAATATCAGGCGTAGGGGTGCGAGATATTCCCAACAAAGATATTAGACCAGAATTGATTAAAGCAGCCATTGAGGGGGTAGCATCTGCACATGCTGGTGTGGCGGGTACGATATCTATCTTACAAGCTTGGTACTGGTGGCCAGGCCTCTACAGGGAGACCAAGCAGTATGTCCTTTGTTGTGACATCTGCCAACAAATCAAAGTTTCCACTGCCAAATATCCGTCGCAGACACCCCTCTTGATGTCCAACAAACCTTTATAATGTGTGTACTTGGACCATTGTGGTCCCCTAACACCGGATAGTGCATACAAATATATCCTAGTCGCTGTTGACTCCTGCTCCAGATTTTTATGGGTGTGGCAACAACGCTCGGCTGACGCTCAGACTGTTATTAAAGATTTGCGAGTCTTTGTCGGTACATATGCAGTTGCGGCTTTCCACTCGGACAAGGCTGTGATTTAAAGCAATCCTTAACAGCCAGAGTCTTAGGTACGGGTTATAGTTGGCTTAATCACCTGTATGGAGTTCAGAGAGCACTTAACAATCTGCCTAGAAGGACCCTGGGGGGGTCATACTTCATATGAGTGCCTGTTTGGAACTCAAATGTATGTTCCAGATCTTAATGGTCCTGGCATGAAGACGGCAGAAACACCCTTTGACATAAGTGAATGTGTCACTGTCTTATAGGAATTACAACAGTTCTGTGATGACAACTTTTCTCCCAGTGCTGCCGACACAGGAATAAAGGATGCACCTGTAACGCCTACTGGCTGAATTCCCAGAGTGGGGGATCTAGTACGTAAAAAGGTTGCTGTGAAAAAGAAATGTGGTCCTTCTTATCGTGCACCAGTCCCAGTCTTGGGAATACACGGTACCAGAACTGTCATTCTACTACCGTTGGCAGGTGCCAAGGAAAATTGTTTTGTCTCCATTGACAATGTCAAACTACACCATGTGGCTGATCCTGCACAGCACACCAAGAGGAACAACCAGTAGTTCCTGAGTCCGTCTCACTACTGGTCAGGACGTTCCTGTACAAGTTGTAAGAAGCAATACCAACACCTCTCCGAGCTTGGGGAGGGTGGAAAATGATCTTGCATTAGTTCCACTAACAACAAATAATACAGAAATAGTTGATCAATTTGATACAGCTTCAACACAGACAGATGGTGCTATTTATTCTGTGCCACCATGGGAAACACCAACTCCACCAACCAACACAGCCCCAGTTTTTGTACGAACTGCTTCTGGATATTTTACCGACATCAATGATGACGTCTCCAACTCATTTGCCTCTTCAGCACCTGAACTGTCGAAAACGCATAAGCTGATAAACTGGCTTAAAGTAACTTACTTCATTCTTCCATGGAACTATCTATGGGTTTCTTTGGCTGTACCAGCATTCCTGCTTTGGATTGTGTTTGTCATCACTTTCTTTTATTAATACATGGTCATTTTCTTCCTGAAAGATCTACAGTTGAACTGGTGGATGAGGTTCTAAAACCACATTTTTCATCACACAAAGTCCGCAGGGACTTGTCCCTTGTGAACATTTCCACTATACCAATTCCTGATGGGATTGTTTGGGATAAAGTAAGATTTGATATATCAGTCTCTACGGAGGTCATTCAAATACCATATGTGTTCAAACTTTCAATGAATGATATAATAATACCAGGCAGTGTTTCTGATGATTGGGTTGTGAAAACAGTTGATTCTATGATGACTGAATTGTAGTATTATAGTGTATTTGAAAACGAAGATGTTTATCAATCTAAAGAAAATGATGGTGATATGTTTTGCTATAATTATTATGGTCACAATTTCAAACACAGAGCGAGCAGTCCAAAAACAGTTTTTAATTATACACAATGGGAACATTGTCCAACTCCACCGCAAGGGAGTCCCAAACATATTCTGAAAAGTTTACATATTTTTCTGGGCACGCTGTTAAAAATGCTGAGTCGTTTTTATTTTAAATTGCCACCTACTGAAAACACATGCATATTATTGACAATACGAAGTTTATATATTCGGATTTCTTTGACTATAGAAGGCTATGAATTTTGGCTGAAGTCGATTGACTTGAAAAGTGTGTGGGGAACTAGACATTGGCAAATTAGGGGGAAGGAAGCTTTATTCAGAGCATACCTGATACCTGTTCAAATGATATTTGTAAACAAAACTGTATAGCAAACAAGTTGTCTAGGCTAAGCCAAGATCAAGGAATTGAACACGCCCAGTATACCTGCCCCTGCAAAATATTAGAAATTGCAAAAATACACAAATGCAACCGAAAATGAGCTTGATGAATGGGTACAGAATGGTACATTTAATGTTTCACTGACACGTCATGGCGGGTGGTTATTGTGGCCAGTAGATACCAATGGGTGTCACCAACGTTTTATCAACTCCTCGCAGGGTTTTAGAACTAATAGGCTGGACCCTCGCTATATATCAGCCGAACATGTGGGTATAGTTACAACATAACATTGTAGGGAAACTGTGCCAGCAATGGTTAAGGCCTCCCACGCTTGACGCGGTTAAAGAACACCTAAGTCTCCTGTCAAATAATACTGATTCACAGGACTTCCTGTTAGACCCCAGAAAACGCTGCAGAAAGCGTTTCTTATATGAAGTATATAATGAAATTTGGAAGCTTTCCCAACAAGAAGCAGCTGTCTGGTTAAGGCAAATAGACCAGGAAAATCTAAAAAAGGCATTAGCTGTTGTAGATAATGGGATTAATACCCTGTCTGACGGGATATACACCTTAAATAATATAGTATCCTCTGCTATAGACATTATACAAACCGATATGCCTTCTTTACACCATGGACAGAGTCAGCTAAGGTCCATTATGCAGTTGGGTTGGATACGTCAAACATTTAAGGCGGGTCGTGTTCCCTGGCAACATGTCAGCGTGAGGGCGACAACAACTAATGGCTAAGAAAGAAGCTACTTATGTCATTCTAAACATCGAGAAATTAGAATGGTTGCCTTTTACTGTGGCTGAAATACCATCTGCTGAGTGGCTAATACACGGGGTCATTAATCTGCCTATTTCTACACTTCAATTCACCTCCTGTTTAAAACACATTCCGGTAGGCAGATATGAAAGGCTGGGAGATAGTTACATCTATGAGGTGTGGGAGCTACCCATCTCATACAAATGTCTCAGAGGCATGAAAGAAGTCTTTCTTAGCGGTAGTGAATGCGAGACTTCAGTCAGCCATTCGATGGTTTGTAAACAACCGTCCTTGCATGTGGCGTGTAACGCGTCTGTAGCAAATTTAGCTTGTAATCTGAAGGGAGTTCCGGTCCCCTTGATTAGACCTACATTCCAGGTGCTTTCAAATGGCAGCTATGTTCTCCTCTATAGTGAAGACTGTTGTGGGATGAGAGCCGGAATAGTTTATGTTGTTTCAGTTTCCAAGAATGTTACATGCTGCATGAATGTACTCTTTCCTCCCTCCAAAATAAAATAGGTAGCAGATATCTGGCCTCACATTACTACTTCTAATGTGAATTTTGACAAGTTGAGCAGACTCAAGGCGTTATTGTTTCAAAAACCTGTGGCTCTTACATCTGCCCATGAGACCTATGCACTTCAGGTGGCAAGGTCGTCAGCAGAGATACAGTCCCTTTTAAGTACAAACTTTTCGAGACACTTTGGTGAACTTGTGGGACAGATATTTAATGCGTCCAGTACAACTGGAATCGCAAACTTTTAAAGGCTGTTGGTTCTGGTTTCGTTCACACCTTCTCCTCCATATTCGGTTTGATACCATCAGCCATATATTTAATTTTCTCCAGTATTTTCGGGGGATTTCCAATAACTTTGGCTATAATTGTTGGCATTTGGTTGTTGCTACTTTTTATGCGCAATGGCTGTCCCACCGCAACAAGTAGGAATGAAAGCGCTTCCATCAGCGCAGTTGTGTCATGATCGCATGATGCAGTTTTTTGGAGCAACACTCCTGGAGCAGTTGGAGTGTGACTGGTCTCTATCATTTAGACCGCTTTTGGATTGTGTGCAGCCCGTGTTTCGGTGGCTCTGGTGCTCTTTTGAATATGCACTGGAAGTCTGTCTTTCCATGCAGCGCTCGCTTTCATCGGATGCTGATCTGTTGATGTTCTCGCTGAGGGCTCATTACCAGACATGCGCGTTGAGGGTACGTTTGCTATGGGAAGCTACTTATGAGTTGCCCTTCCTGGAGGATGTGGCTTTTAACTCATCCTTGGGCACACCACAGAATGCGGCCTTGGCTGAGGCTCAGGCGATGGAACAAGACTGCTCCTTGGTCCTTCTCGGCGATGCCTTTCCATCTTTAACACCTGCTGAAGTGGAAGATTTCCTGTCCTCCATGATCCCGGAAATCAATTGGATATTCTAAAAATAACTCTAACTCTTGAAATTTGGTCCTTGTACGCCATATGTCAACAGTTTTAAATTGTCCTTTAATACGCTCATATGTTCTTTTAACTTGTCATTATTGACATTTTTTCATATATAGCTTAGGTTGAGTTTTTAAGTAGCATTTTATGTATAATTGGGCTTTGAACCAACTTCAACTGACAAGGGGAGGGTGTTGTGTAGCCATTTTAGCGATAGCTCCATACACGTTATTTTAGCATACTAGGCCAGCCGCTGTGCACTCTAACCTAGATATATTTTATTCGGGTTCATTTTATTATTGATGCAATAGCCACTTTTATGGTCTTGTTTTATTTTCTATCTACCTGACTGTTTTGCTTAGGCCAGCACTTTGTTCTCAAACAAGACATTCTTGCTCACTCTGTGCTTATTCCAAGGCTAAAGCAAGGTACATTGCCAGTGAACGTGGTATAAGATTAGTCTCTGACATTTGTAGAAAACACACATCCTTAGGTAGGGACATTTTCTCAGAACATCAGCTGTTTTATTATAAAAACACTTCCCTGTCCCTTACACGATAGAGGGAGATTCCAGCCAGAGAACCACAACTGTATGCTGATTGCTGCCCTGCGCTACAGATGCTAATGCCGACTTCAGACCTTTGCTCAGGTATGGGGATGATGTCTTCCCAGGGGAACCTGAAGGGCAGAATTAGAGCTTAACACGCTGTACTCTATTGCTATCTAGGCATGAATTAGTCTATTAATTGTAGTGACAATGTGGTGGCGTTATTTTTATGCTTCACTTTCCTTGTCACCATCTTAATACTGTCATGCTGTGTCATTCTGGTAATTGCAGCTTACGCTTTGCTATCTAAGATGCAGTTGTTTTATTAAAATCATTATTGAAACATTTACTGCCTCTGTTTGTCATTGTATATACGAGACCAATGTAATTGAGAGAAACGGATGAGACCTGAGTGACCACGGCTTCCCTGAGAAACCAATTATGTCATGCGCTCAACTGCCCAATCATCCCTACCCTTGGGTAGAGATGAGGCACTGCTAGTTAGCCGGAACAAAACCCAGATTGGTGCGACAGGTGTCAACTGCAGTGGGTTAGACTTAGTCCCCCACACCGCTGGCGATTCTGCCGCTCAAAATCCAGTAGTCTCCTTTTTTTTATTTTTTATTCAGCAGGTGGTATTCACATTGCATAAATTCATCCAACTTTACAACGGAGCTTTAGAGGACAATATCCATGAATAAATACTCAGACCTCCTCCCTTGTCTGCCCCCTCCCCACCTGATCTAACAACAAACATTCATTTTTGCCCATATCCCTTGATATCTTTCCATTACTCCTATCCGTTGGGCATACAGCTTTTCTTCAACCCTAGTAGACTCCATTTTCGCTTCCGATAGTGCATAGGTCGGAGGTACTGGCGATTTCCACGCCTGAAGAATAAGCGATAAAGCTATATAGTACCCACAAATATAATTTGTCTGGAAAAAGTGGGAAGATTTCTGATTTGAGTAATGCCTCAAAGTGCCACCACTGGGCTAGGGGCTATTTCATAGGCAATCCAAGAGCTCAACTTCTGAAAGATCTGCTCCCAGTAATTTGCCAGAAATGGACATGAAAAACATCCATGTAGCCAATCCCCCTGAAATGTTTGACAACATGATGTCTCTGGGTGCATTTCTCTTAACCTAGCGGTAGTCTAATAAAGCAACCATTTGGAGAAATAGGCGATCCTCTTAAAGTTTGCCCCTCTAAGTGCTTTATATGTCAACTCGTTATGCTTTCTCCAGTGTTGTACCGCTATCTTGCATCCTGTCATATATGCTATTCGGATCAAATGTTCAGAAGTTACCGTAATTGGCCATGCATCCTGAAGAAGTTTATACCATTTGCCGATACCTTTTTGATTTTTGTAGAAAGCCTGAGCAATAGCTTCATTAACGCTATTTGGTGGTTGTCTCGTTGCGTATAGGGCATGCTGCATTTGGCAGTATGAGAATTTGAAGTGTTTTGGAATATCACTTGCGCACATTACACACTGCGCCCAAGTTTTGAAGTGATCCGCTTGGTAAAAATCAGCTAAAGTCTTAAAGCCAAACCCCTCCCATTCCTGGAGGTTTCTCTGGCTTATTTCTACTCCTAACATCCAAACATCCCTTACTCGCAGTGCCAAATACGTCTTATCAATTTGATACTTAACTCGTATCTGTAATATGATGAACTGAATCATACTTGGTATTTTATATCTAGCCCTTTTTGGTAGACGAGGGAATTTTAGGAAGTGTGTAAGATGAATGTTGATTTCTGTCATCATCTGATTAAGATAGAAATAAAGTTTTGTTTTTTGTGCTGCTCTTGACACCCAATCCAATAGAGCTGCTTCATAATAAGTTGTAATGTTGGGAAGAGCTAGTCACCTGTCTACCACTGCCAAGGTAAACTTAGCCAGCCGGAGACAAGGTTTCTTATAATTCCATATGAATTGTCCGATTAATGCGTCTAACTTCTCAAAAAACATTTTAGGTACTCTCAGGATTACACTTGAAATCACGAAAAGTAATAGGGGCAGGATCATCATTTTAACTAGTGCTATCCTTCCAATAATGGTCATCGTAGTTCCCTGCCACTTAAAAAGTAGTCCTTGAATCTTTTTGAGAACATTCATATGATTCAACTGGAACAGATCAGCCGGGCTCCCAGACACGTAAATACCTAAATATCTAATAGGGTGAGACAAAGGAGATACAACCCGGATATCTTTTGGCAGGATCGATGTCGCAGCGTTGTACAACAAGGCCTCTGATTTAGATTGGTTGATTTTATACCCCCCTAGCTCTGAAAAGGCCTTGATTTTTGCGAACGTTGTATCGATATTGTACTGCTCTGCTCGAAGATACAAGATCATATCATCGGTAAATAACTTTACTTTGGGGGCCAAAGGCAGTGGCGCCTGGATGTATGAGCCTTGTGTAATTGCAGCAGCCAGAGGCTCTATAAAGAGTGCAAACAACACTGGGGAGAGGGGGCAGCCCTGTTGCGTACCACATGAAGTTTGTACTGACCCTGCTATTTGAGTATTGACTGAAATTTTGGCTTGGGCCCCGATATAGAGTGTCAGTATTGACTGAATATATTTTGCTGGGAAACCAAACTTTACGAGCACCAAGAATAGCACTTGCCATTGAACTGAATCAAATGCCTTTTCGGCATCAAGCATTATGATTGCCGCTGGATGGGAGTTATGTGATAAATAATCTATTGTCTGTACTGAAAAATTAGTATTAGTGGACAATAGCCTACCCGGTATAAAACCACACTGGTCCTCATGTACCAATGCTTGTGCCACCTGAGCTATGAGAACTGCCAAAATGTTGGTAAATAATTTATAGTCCTGATTTAATAGACTGATTGGACAATATGAACCGGGATATTCTGGTGGCTTATCTTTTTTGATAAAGCTATCCACTATTGCTTTCGAAAATTCAGAAGGAATTTCCTCTCCTAGTATTGCATTAAATAAGTCTGCTAATATTTTGACAATTTGTTCTAGAATTGTATAAATTTCTGCTGGGAGGCCGTCTTCACCTGGAGCTTTACCATTGGGAGTGCCCCTTATTATTTTAATAACTTCTTGAATTGTAATTGGTGATATTAATATACTCTGAGCTGCTGGATCTAATCTTGGTAATGTTACGGTATCCAAGTATTGCATTCCTAGATTGCTTCTTTATTGACCAGGCAAAGAATCTACCTGCCTGCTCGCTTTCTTTGTATTGTTGTTGAAAACTAGTGTGTCTATTTAGTATCTCCCTTGATAGAAAAAAATCCATTAATTTGGCTTGAGCTCTTGCCAACCTTGATGCTGTCTCTGCGTTGGAGAATAATTGATTTCTTTTTAATGCCTGTTCTAACTCTTTTTGTAGTGTTGTGCTTCTTTTGCGGGCAGTTTTACCTAAGTATGCCTTAAAGGAGATTGCCTCCCCCTGTATGAAGGCTTTAGTAGCCCCCCAAATATAAAAGAGAGGGGCAGACCCTTTATTTCTTGCTAAGAATTTCGTAACTGATATTTTCAGGTTAGCTACCCAGTCTTCGTCTGTCAGAAGTGATCTATCTAGACGCCATTGCGAACGATGATGCTGGTTACCAGAGTCCTTAAAATCATTAAGCTCAACCCAGGGAACAGAATGATCTGAAAAAGAGTTTGCGAGTATCCCTGTTTGATGCCATCCTAATGCGAATGAAACTAGGATATAATCAATTCTTGATGCCGTATTGAACCTTTTAGAATAACATGAAAATTCTTTAGCATAGCGGTGGTCGGCTCACCATACATCTGCTAAGGCTAGATCTAACATCAGTTTTGCGAGAAACTGTGAGGTTTTTGGTTTATTCTGTGCTTTATTCTTCCGTGATGTGTCCCACATGGTGTTTGGTATAGTATTAAACTCCCCTCCTATTATCAGGTAGCCTTGGAGAAGAGAGAGGTGTGTATACAGTGACTGCATTGGCTTAATATCATCTTCTATTGGACCATAATAGCTTACGAAATGAACCTCTTTGCCTGCCAATATGGCCGTGACTATAATCCATCTCGCCTGAGGGTCACATATGACATTATTTCTTTTTCCTACAAATTTTCTAGAAAACAAGACTGCCACCGCCGTAACATGGCATCTGCTGATGCATAAAATGAATGAGCAATACATGCCAGAAGTCTAGGTATCAGAGCGTTTGCCCTCAAATGCATTTCTTGTAACAGGGCCACTTGCGCCTGTGCTGATTCCAGCCAATTAAGTATGGCTCGAAATTTCACGTTGTTGTTGGCCCCATTCAGATTACAGAAAACTACTCTTACCTTAGATCCCATCTTTTCTCAATATACCAGCCCTCGCTGCCATACCCCATTGTACTAGTACTGGTAATTTGACTAAACCTTTGGCTTGGGATTGCTCTTCACATAAATATTGAAGTTGGGAGCTCCTGTCATGCTCCGCAGCTAGGACCTATGGAGCAGGGTAATGGCAGGGTAATGGCAGCAGGACGCGCTGCAGGATCGCCGCGCTGATGCAGGATCGCCATGCTGAGAAGTAAAAAAGACTGTGGCTTTGCCCTGCACCCCCGTTGCTATCAGACAACAGAGGCTCGAGAGGATCGTCAGTGTATCGGCAGCAACTATTTTAAGGAGAAAAAGAAATCGGAATCGACCGCTCAACGAGCAGCACGAGGAGGTGCTGAAAAATAGATTCTCCCCCCTCCACCCCCCTCGACACAGGAGTCGAGGACTCTTGTCACGCTGGCCCAGCATAGGAAAGGATGAGAGGAAAAAAAAAAAGTAAGAGGACATAACAGAGTCGCCAGCTCCTATTGACTCGTGGCTTCTTTGCAGTGAGTTTCTCTCTCTCTACGGCCATCAAGGAGGCGGTGAGGAAGCAAAACAAGGTGTTTTGGCAAGTACCATTACAGTTGTTCAACCATGTGTTAGGGAGAGATATTGGTAGTTCTAAAAGGAAGGGGGGAAACTGCGTCAACACGTGCCACACAGCAGGGGGGTTGGAGTTAGAGATGGAGTGGAGCCTTATTTAATATGGGAGGCATGTTGAAAGCGGTTGAAATTGGTTAATTAATCTTGGCTCTGCATTGACTTAAGGTTTAACAATTGAAGGTAAAATCCCCAGCAACGAGGGGTGTTCTTGCAGAGGTTCGCTAGTGACTGTTTGCCAATTACATCCAAAAACCACTACAGAGGTGAGGTGGCAGAGAGGTGGCAGTGGCTTATATTAAGTGGATGTGGCGGTGGCCCCTGTGTCCTTTCCGCCCCTCTGATTCATGCTCTTCTTTTGACCTCCATCCACCCTCGCCTCTCAGCCTCGGGTCTGCGCTATCAAATTTGTCTACATGGCGCGAGATACAGGGTCTAAATCTCGGACAATGGGCAAATTCCAGAAAGGAACCAAATCTGAGACCCTGACCCCAGCTTTAGGAAGGCTTAGGCAAAGCTCCAGCCAACAAGATCCGGCAGGCCCCTTAAAGCAATCATCACTGACTTTGAATCATTCACCTTCCTCTTCAGGTCCCACTTCCACAACTGAGTTTAATATTGGAGAGTTTCTGGAGCTGTCTGCTGAGTGCTTAATACGATCCAAGGAGCCAATTCTTCAATCATACTCTCAATCCTCCTCTTTCCTTCCGACAGATGCAGCAACTGAGTCTTTTTCTGCATCACTTATTTCGGCAACATCAGGCAGTTCTTCTCCAAACCATCCTTCAACTCCTCCCCAACTCAATGCACCACAATTTGAGAAACCTGCATATCCCTTATTCGTAACCCCCAATAGCAATTTGAAAGGGGCACTGATATTAAGTATGATGGGGGCAAAAGAAGGGGGAGTGGAGAGGAGAACTCTCCCAAGTGAAGGAATCCAATCAAATATTGGAGAACCCTCTGTTTTGGCTCCAAATTCAGGGCCAGAAGGACTAAGTGCAGAAGCCTCCACAGTACTGAATCGCAACCCCTGGGCTCCTCTCTTAAAACCTTATCTTTAGCCTACATGCCAAGTGGGACCAGGGGTTCTTCAACAATGGAGGAGTTAATGGGGCAGATCTTGGTTGAACTTCATGCTATAAAACTCTCCCAGGAAGAAGCGCGTAGAGAGACAAGATCAGCTTACTCAACTGAACACTCATATAACTCTTCTGTCCTCTAGAGTCTCACAGGTGGAACAAAGGGTCTCAGACTTGGAGGATACAGGGACTCGGAGTGAATCGACAACGTCTCGGATCCAATCCGAACTGGAAGATCTTCAGTTAAAACTGGACGAAGCAGAGAACAAATTCCGACGTTCCAATCTCAGATTCGGAGGAGTCCCCGAAGGGATGGAAGCAGCCTCGTCGGTGGCTAACATTGTCTTGGAACTTATCTATAAAACTGTTTTCCCAGAGAGAGAGAAAATGGGAGGGTATCTCACTATCATGCAGGCTCACAGGGTACCCTTCACCCGTCCAGTCAATTCCAAATACCCACGCACCATTCAGGTCAATTTTGGAGATTTTTGAATCAAGGAGCTAATTCTCTCACAAGCCAGGAAAGTGAGGGAATTTAAGTTAGATGATCAGTTTTCGTATCGTATTTTTTCAGAGATGTCGGCAGCAGCTACACAGCGGCGCCATGAATTTGTTAGATTGGTAGACAGTTTCAAAAGTTTGGGGGCGCCGGCCGGGATAGTGCAACTTGCTAAACTTAAAGTTCTACATAAGGGTTAGGCGAAGGTTTTTCAGAGTGTCCAGGAGGCAACTAATTTTTTGGAACTCTTAAAAAAGCAAGGAGGGGGAATGACTTAAGAGGGTGGGAACTAGGGAAGGAGGCATGAATATACATTAGCCACATGTCATTGCATACGATTGTCTTTTGTGCAAGTGGAACTGTTATGGGGGGAAATGTTTTTTTTTTGTCTTGGCTGGTGGGAAACATTATCTAGCAGAAGTCAATAAGCGATGGCGTGGTGATTGACTACTGTTCGGAGAAGTGGCGTCACACTGCTCTCTAGTAATTGGTCTTCAGGGTGCCATGACACTGCACCCCCAAATTGGGTTCAGGGGGGCGGGAGAAGGGGTGGGGTGTGGATTACTGATCAGTGGGTTCATGACGGGTAGGACCCACCAGGTTGGGGGAGGTTTGGGTAGGAGAGGGAGTCAGGATAGGGCAGGGGCATGATTGGGGAGGTTGGAGGGGGGATATAGGGTCAGGGGGTGCACAGAGTGGAGGTAGATCAAAAAGAAAAGGCAGGTTGAAAAGAAAAAAGCTATATTTGCCTTCCGTGGTTAAGGGTTAGTGGAGTCAGAACTATAAATCCAGGTGGTGAAAATCCAGTAGTCTCATTAGAATAATGAGAGCCTATGTGACAGTTCCAGTTGACTTATGGACTGAGTGCAAAAGAAATGTTGATTGGCCAGAGCGTGAACCTCCAAGTGATCCAGTAGCAGGTGCGATGTCCAAAGAGGTGATAAAAAAGTTTTAAGAGGTAATTGAATTCCTGAAGAACAAAGTGTTCCAGAAAGATATGATTGACAGAAAATTGACAGGACAGCTCAGGAAACCAAAGAGTCTATTCATGCATATTATGAGAGTGTGCTGCTAGCTTTCAAACAGCATAGCAGAACATTGAGCAGAAAGATATGAGTCATTTTGTGTTTAGATTTGTGCAAGGATTGAAGCCAGACATTAGTGCAATGATTCAGCAGCATTTAATTTGTTGGCAGAGCAAACTCATTGATGAGATCTTGCAGGATGCAAGGCACTGTAGTGATGAAATTGAAATGAAGCAGAAAAAGTTGGACAATCTGATGGTGATGGAATTAAAGGCTGCACATAGTGAAAGTCATAGCCCACCAATGATGGTTAATACAAACAGAATGCAAGGAGTGCAACAGCAGGTCCCAATGTGGTTCAGCCTAGAGGTAGAGGATGTGGTGTTCATATAGATTAGAGTGGAAATTTTGTCAATGTTCAGTCATTGAAGAAAATAAGTCCATGTAATGCTTGTGGAAATTTAGTTAATTGGCGGAGGGAATGTCACTATAACAATGTGAATAATTTGGTACATAATGCTGGAGTTGCTCACACTCAAGTTAGAAATCAGGTTCAAATTCAGAGTCCAAAGACCCCCAATTCCAAATATACAAATGTCCCCAGTGCAACAAATGTGCAACAAATGCAGATACCACAATCCCAATGACACGGCACCAGGTGATGGTTTCTAGGGAAAACATGATTCAGATGCCAAAAAATACAAATCAATCAGCAAAAGCAAACATGAATCAGATAGCTTCACAATTTCCCTTACTTGATTTGAGTGATGAGGAATTTACAGCAACATTTAATAGTGATAGTTTTCACGATGAGTAAGGCATGTTAGCTGCATCCTTAGAGGTAGATCAACGTGGTCCAATATGTAAACACCAAAGTTATTGGACACAATGGGGGTCATTCCGACCCTGGCGGTCCATGACCGCCATGGCGGAGGGCAGCGGAAGCACCGCCAACAGGCTGGCGGTGCTTCCTGGGCTATTCTGACCGCGGCGGTAAAACCGCGGTCAGTAAAGGGGAACCGGCGGTTTCCCGCCGGTTTTCCCCTGGCCCAGGGAATCCGCCATGGCGGCGCTGCTTGCAGCACCGCCACGGGGATTCCGACCCCCTTCCCGCCAGCCTGTTTCTGGCGGCTGTCACCGCCAGAACCAGGATGGCGGGAATGGGTGTCGTGGGGCCCCTGGGGGCCCCTGCACTGCCCATGCCACTGGCATGGGCAGTGCAGGGGCCCCCTCACAGGGCCCCATACAGATTTTCACTGTCTGCTTAGCAGACAGTGAAAATCGCGACGGGTGCCACTGCACCCGTCGCACCCCTGCAACTCCGCCGGCTCTATTCGGAGCCGGCTTCCTCGTTGCAGGGGCTTTCCCGCTGGGCCGGCAGGCGGCCTTTTGGCGGTCGCCCGCCGGCCCAGCGGAAAATTTGGAATGACCGCCACGGTCTTTTGACCGCGGGGCGGTCATTCGGTGGTAACCGCATGGCGGGCGGCGAGCGCCGCCCGCCGCGGTCAGAATGACCGCCAATGTGTCATTCTTGCTCAACACTGGAGCTACACATTCCACTGTCAGAATCAGAGAATGCCAGACTTGTCCCTATCAGGAAGGAGAATTCAGGATATAGGAGTAGTGAATAAGCAGTTGACAAATACTGTCACAAAATGTGTTCCAGTAAAAACAGGTTAATTGGAGGACAAGCACCAATTTATGGTTTGCGATTAAAGTCCAGGAAACATGTTAGGACGTGATCTGTTGTGTAAGCTAAACTTTTCCATTAGTTGCACAACCAAAGGATTCAAAATACAAACAAATGAGGAAGAAGAAGTCCCTTGTAAGAGTCTAGAACAGTACCCACTTGTCTCATGGTATCCAGTGATGACGTAATGATTTGCCCGAAGATTTGCAAGAGTCAGTTTTTTCCAAGGTTTGGGATTTTTCAGTAAAGGATATAGGTCTCATACAAAGAATTGATACAGTCAAAGTAACAGTGAAGCCAAATGTTGAGTATCCTAGGATACCATCTTACAACATGACACCCAAGATAGTTGCAGGAATAACACCTTCTATTGAGAATCTTACTGAGCAAGGTGTTCTGAAAAAGAATTGGGAAGCCCTTGTAATTCCCCAAGTTTAGGAATGTGGAGGCCCAATGGAAAATGCTGCATAGTTCAGGATTTGAGAAAAGTGAACAAAATTGTTGTTCCATGTTGTCCTGTGGTACCAAATCCAGCAGTGATTTTATTGTAGAGCCTTTGTGAAGCAGAATGTTTTACCATCATTAATTTGTGACAAGCATTCTTTTCCATTCTCTTGCGTGAGGAAAGCCAATTCATCTTTGACTTTAAATTAGGAAGTCATATTTTGACATGGTATCGTACTCCTCAGGGGTATACAGAATCATGATCAACCTTTAATCAGATTTAAAAGAAGAACTTAGAGTCCCTTAAAATGCCCTATAATTCAGCCTTAGTGCAATATATTGATGCCTTATTGGATGCATCAAATATTTGAGAAGCCTGCAGAAGAAAGAGCTTAGCTCTCTTCAATCATTTAGGGGAAAATGGACATCAAATGTCCTCAGCAAAGTTACAGTACTGTAAAAAGGAAGCCCAATACATAGGTCACCACATGAAGAAAAGTGCAAGGAAGGTGTCCCAACGTAGACTTTCTGCATTCATACAGATTAATCCCTCAGTTATTCAGAGGGAATCAGAATGTTCCTGAGAATGGTTGGCTATTGCTGCCAACAGATTCTGAATGTTTCCCTTATTTCTAAGCCCTTACAGAGGTTGAGAGACAAGGATGTGTCTTATCCAGTATCCTTTGAAGACGAATGCATGAAAACCTTCACTGTGCTGAAAGGAAGCTCGTGTCAAGCCCCAGTTCTGGGAATTCCCTGATTGTAATAAATATGTTTCTTTGTTTTGCTGTGAGAGGGATGGATGTGCTCTGTCTGTTTTGACACAGTTACATGGAAATGCAAAAAAGCCTGTGGCATATTTTTCAGTCACACTTGATCCTGTAGCTGCAGCATTGCCCGGATGCTTAGGAGCTGTGGCAGCGTTGAGCATCAGCATCCAACAGTGTAAAAGCATTGTTATGGAACACCCACTGAACATATTTATCCCCCTTTCAGTGGCGATTTTTCTTACCAGTAACAGTATCTTACCAAGGCCAGTTTCACCCGCTATGAGCAAATAATTTTAGGTTGTTCTAATGTCAATATAAAGAGATGCAATGTTATGAATGTGGCAAACTTTTGCCACATCAGGTTAAAAATCCAAGTAACAGCAAAAATGAGGTTGAGTATGACTGTCTTTATGTGACTGAACTGTGCATCAAACCAATACCCGATATTCACACTGTCCCCTTGGAAGAAAATTACTATGTCATTTTTGTTGATGGCTCCTGTTTAAGCGATCCTGATGGTGCCCTGACAGCTGATTATGCAGTTTTTACAGTCTCAAGTGTGGTAGAAGCCTCTTGAGTTCTAGCAGTCCTTTCTGCTCAAGTAGCTAAATTGATTGCTATTACTAGAGCATGCTGTATTTCTGAACAGCTCAAAGTGACCATATTCACTGATACTCAATATGGGTTGGGTGTTGTTCATGACTATAGACAGATGTGGTCCCACAGAGGGTTCATGACCTTTTCTGGATCACCCATCCAAAATGACGACAAAGTTTATCAATTCCTAAAAGCATTACAGTTACCTGTGAAAATTTCAGTTGTAAAATGTGCAGCTCACCAGAAATCAAGTGATTACACATTCTTCGGAAATGCCTATGTCAAAGAAGTTGCGAGGTAATGTGCTTTGCATTGCACTTCCTTTAATGAGGAACTGAGTTATGGAAATGACGACGAGACAAGTCAAAATTTCTATATGACAGCTATTGATGCTTAGAAAGAAGTCAGAAGATTGCAGGAAGAAGTAACTGGAGAAGGGATACAGCATTGGATCAGAGCAGGATGTGTCCAGAGAAATGAGGATGATGTTTGTGTATCAAGTGAGAGGAAAGCAGTGTTGCCAATTAGCTTAGTGTCCCCTATGCCAAGAAACTACCATGGACAAGCTCACATTGGTAGAGATGGAATAATTAGAACATTCAGACAAATATGACACAATCTTAGATTCAGATTTGTTGCAGAAGCAGTGTGTCACAGATGTGTAACATGTCAGCAGATAAATGTAGGTAAATGCACATTTGTTACACTCAGTCATATAGGTAGATCAGGAGGACCATTCAACCAAATTAAACTTGATTTCATTGAATTTTCAGTGTGCAATGGACTGAGATACATTTTGGTTGTGGTGTGTGTGTTCTCCCATAGAGACTTACTCAACTTCAGGAAATGATAGCCTCATAGTTGCAAAACTGCTATTGAGGGAGTTGATTTCTCAGTTTGGTTTCCCATTTCTCTGTATCAGACCGAGGATTTCATTTCAATAAACTATTTTGTGCAGCATTACAAGTTGAGCAAAGATTGCATTGTAGTTGCCGACAAAAAGCTTCAGGATTTGTAGAGCAGATAAATGGGACTTTGAAGTCTCGACTGGCGAAAATATATTCCTCTGCAACCTGTGCTGATGAGTATGCCCAGCACACCTGACAGAAAGACAGGCTTGTTGCCACATGAGTTCATCATGGAGTGAGCTATGAGACTGCCAGCAGTGCCTGCAAATGCTTTTGTGAACATTACAGATGACTTGGGTCTGGATCATTGCAAAGGACTAGCTGATGTGGTTTGTTCTTTGTCTCACCAGGGTTGTCATGAGCTGGTACCTGGGTGTTAGTGAAAAAGCATGTAAGAAAGACATGTTTGGAGCCTTGTTGGAAAGGCCTGTATCAAATTGTTCTGACAACAACATCTGTGAAGTGTGCTGCTCTTCCAAATTGGGTTCATGTGAGCAACACATGCAAATTCCAAGTCCTCTTGATGAAACAGCATCTGCTCCTGAAGAGTCAGTGACAGTGAGAGAAAGGGTCCAGGTTAGTCAAGCTGGGAGGACTGGGAAAGTGGCTAATGCAGAGCATGCATGGTCTGGTGAAAATCCGAGTGTGTGAACAGCAGTTGAAACTACAGAAGGATCGAGACAGAGTTAGGCAACTCCTCATATCTCAGATTACATTGAAATCCCAGTTGTGCCAGAGAAAAGATTTGTAATTGGAGAACAGTGGCCAGAGAAAAGCTCAGAGCCAGTGATAAAAGTGCCTCCTAATATTGCTGAAGTAACTGATGAATCTGATCAAATTAGTAGTGAAACTGAAGGTCATTTGACAAGGAGGTTGTTACAGGATGGATGCCAATGATCACTCAGTACTCGTCACCTCTATATGTAAGTGTTTTTATTGATCGTATAATACAGTTTGAAGGTGAGTGGATTTTATATGTTGTATCTGTGTTCTCCGTGACTGGTCTTCTGGCTGTCTAGGTCCCTCGGGAAGCACATGTGGAAAGAAGAAGAATACACCTGGTAAGTGTTTTGGGTTTTTCCTTTCCTATCTCTTCCTGCCGCTGTCTTTCCCTGAGTCACACTTTGTTCATTCTTGGTCTTTGTGCCTCCTTTCTTTTCCTGTGATTGTCTGTGCTCTACCTCTGTTTTCTTTCTCCCTTCCCTAGATAGGAGTTTTTGTGCTCTCTTCTCTGTCCTTCCTTTCCCTTTCGGCTTCGCTATTTCGTGGTCTTATTGACTGATCGTTGTTCTAGTTTCTTTGTTTCCATTTCTTATCCTTTTTCTTTTCTTTTATATGTACACGCAATGTCACCTTGCTTTGCTATGTCTCTTTTCCTGTTTTCTCTCTTTCCTGTGTTTCCGTCTTGTGTGCTTTTTCACCTTCTCTCTGGTCCTTTACTCTCTCTCCCTCTCTCCTCGTGTACCCTCCCTCGTGCAATATCAGTGCATCCGTGCCCTTCACCCCTTTTCTGTATGTTTCCCGAATCCCTACCCCCGAAAACCCCACACACCTGCATCTGCTACGCTTCTCCTGAAGCGTGGCTGGCACTCGCGTCCTGCTTCCCGGAGGTTGTCTCCTTCGTCCCTGGACGGGACCGCCAGCTTCTTTTGGCAGTATCCGGCTGATGGTGCGGTCTCCTCCGTGCTGCTTGTGTAGCCGCTGGATACGGCTCTGGATTCCCCGTCATCCTTGCCTTCCATCTTCTCTCTGTCGGCCGTCTTCCTCTCCTCTACGACACTCTCGGATGCCAACAACCCAGGAATACTCGGCGGTCCCTTTAAACACCTGGGTTCCCGCCGGGACAGCACTGGGAGGTTGTGATTGGAGAAAGCAGAAGGCATATCCAGTTCACTAGAGGCAGCGACAGAACAAGTCGGTGCGATGTGCGGGTCGGTCTAATCCGGCCCGTCACAGAGGTCATAGAAAAAAAGAGTGCCAAGTCGAAGATACTGTGCTCCTGAAAGGATTTATTTCCCAATTGATGAATGGGAGAAGGAGTTTGTTGCCTTTTAAGTTAACAATTCATCTCCAACTGAACATTTTGGAACTTGAAATTGCTATGCAACTAAACTTTGACATTTCTTTGCTGTTTGATGAACAGAGACACTATTTGCTGGAAGTACTAATCAGTGATTACCAGATTATTCATAAGAGACAATTGGGGCATATTTCAGAGCCCCTAGCGCCATCTACAGACACATTAGCATCATTTTTGTATGCAAATTGTTGTTAGATGTCCAAAATCCCAGGGCCATGTTTACAAAGTGGGGCAATGCATGCATTGTGGCACTTTGTAAACCCTTGCACTACATGATGCCTGTGCCAGGCATAATGTATGCAAAAGGGGGTGTTCCCCCATTGGGGGGGGGGGCAAAAAACTGGCACAAGGAAATCTAAGAGATTTTCTTGCGCCTTTTTTTGGGCACTTTTAACACCTGCTCAGAGCAGGCGTTGAAAGGGGGGCATACCATTATTTATAATGGGCCTCTATGTACTCTGCAGAAGTAACACCAATATTTTGGTGCTACTCCTTTAGAGTACATCAATAGCATCATAAAAAATAATGCTATTGCCCCCTCACTGCGCCTTAGTGCGCTGTATTTTAAATACGGCACACACATGGTGGCAGTAGGGGGCTGTAAACGGCGAAAGAAAAGTGGCTCTGCACTGTGTGCTTAGCCACTTTTCTTAAACATGCCCCTTGAACTTTTAGAAGGAGCTTTTGAATTCCTGTAAATAAGAGACTTTTGATGAACTTTCGGATTTTTGTTTTTAAAGATACTGTTTTTGAATTTGCTGTGCACAAGTAAAGATAAGACTAAAACAGGCAGGAAAATAATTGAAAGCCGCTTTTGCATCTTTTGATTTTTGATTTTATTTTTATTTGGGAACTATATTGTGGTCTGAACCTAGACAAGCCATAACATCTGATCACAGTAGGAGGGGTACATGTAGCTATGTGTGTATAGGTTTTTCAATAGTATGTGTGATTGTGATCATTTTGATGTTATTGGATTGAGTTTTTCTGATAAGAATGAGAGTGAGAAAACTTCAGGCACAAGTGCTCCAAATTTAAAAGATTCACTGACAAATCAAGATCCCATATATGAGGATGAGAGACTTTTACACACAGATATTTCTAAGGGAAATTTGACATCAAATGTGTATTATAAATTACTGTATGAATACATTCAAGCCATGAAAGTCCAAGACTGCTATGTTTGCTCGTAAATCCCTTTATTAGTACAGAAAGGAATCACTTATCACAGCTTGCCACAAACATAAGGAATTTCTTCTAGTCTGTTACTAACACTATTGTATGAGTAAGAGTATTACCAATACTGCTATTCAAACTATGATCTAGTGTTTGCTTTCATGCCGATGATGAAGCACCTGAGTAGTATTGCTAAAGCAAAAAACATTGACATTGTGGGAGGGTTCTTTGAGCCTTCCTTGACTTTTGGATCAGAATATGCCCGCAAGAATAACTTGACCTGCATACTTAGTTCAGTAGAAAAAGAGATTATTTTACACGTTGATGACATAAGGAGGGCAATGAAAGCTAAAATAGAAAAGGGAATAGTTTTGCAAAATTGGGAAAAAGATGCAGCACATTCAATGTCTGAGAGTCAAGGATTCTTAGCTTTAGATTGGCAGCATGTAAGAAAATTATGTGTATATAGTCCAATGTCAAAGACAGACAGACATTTTGTAGGTACTAGTGAATGTAGATATGTTTTTGTTTTCAAAAGCACATGGGCCTTTCTGCTAAAAGGACTGGACTAGAAACGCTATACCAGGCGTTTATTTTATTTGTGGGAAAAAAAGCTTATTACAAGCTGACGAAAAGGCTGGAATGGAACTTGTTACCTGGGAGTAGTTTTTCTGAATATTTATCATGTGGGCAACATTAAAGAACCAGTCTGGGATGAGAAATTAAACTCCAGAATTAAAAGAGGGGCAAGTGTCTCAGAGACAGTGGGACATATATTTGGTGCCATAATTCCATCAGTGGGAGTAACCTTGAATGATATCAACTTTAGGTAAATGCCATCAATAGTAGAGAAGCTATCTACTGACACTGCAGGAGCTATGTTAATTAATGGACATGGAGATGGTTGCTGTGTGATCAATGGTTTTGCCGAATCGTTTTGTGTTAGACATCTTACTCGCAAAGGATGGTGCAGTCTGTAAAATGTTACATGTGCAACATTGTTGCATGTACATACCTGACAATAGTAAGGAGATAAGAAAGTGCGTTGCAAACATGGCTGATTTGAAAAGAGACCTGAAATGTCTGATAGCCACCAGTACATGGGAAGCTATTAGAAGTCATTTTTCAGCCATTGGAAAATGGTTTGGAGACATTGGAAAGGGAATAGTAGGAACCATCCTGAGACCCCTGTTGATTGTGGCTTTGTGTATCATAGGTACACTTGGATTTTACAAGCTGTACAAAACACTGAAAGAGAAAGGAGCTAAGAATAGGTAGATGAAAAACACATATAAAGGGAGAAAAGGAGAAGCATTTATTGTTGTAACCTTCAGAAAATGAAGAATTACATCCAACCTTATCAGAACAAGACATTGAAATTATGAATTGTCTCAATGAAATGAGCATTTGACCTTTTTTGTGATGCCCTATTTCCCCATCAAAGGAGGGCCTGATAGAGCAAAAATGTTAGCGCTGTCCCTTACGTCACTAAAGACGTTAAACTGTGACAAGTTTACCTTATGGGCGTTAAAGAGAGAAAAAATAATGCAGAAAGCTGCACTGACGCATTTTAAATGTGCAAGTCGCATGTATTTCAAAGATCGACATAAATGCCTTTTTAATTAAATCGCATGATAGGAAGTTAAAGTTGACATTGATATATGATATAGACCCTAATCTAGTAGCACTTGTAAAAACAAATTTACATTTCTTGTGTTTAATGAAAGATTAAGGGCTTTAAAGATGTTTAGAAGAGAAAAAAAACAGTTGTCTGTTATACCTAAGGTAATCCAATAAAAAAGCTTTTCTCATTTATATGAGATATTTTACTCACATTGATGATATATTATTAATGATGAATTTATAATTGTGCATATTATATGTGTTTTACTAAAAAGTATTAAATCAAACACATTTTTAATGTTTCCTTGTGTTAGCATAACTGTGACCTACACTTGCATTTTGCAGTCATGTAAAAGTTTTGAATTATATTTTCATAACATGAAGTTTTCTTTCAGATTTCTTTACAATGAGAAGCAAAGTCCCATTGGTAGCAAGTCTGTTGTTTAACTGTGGAAAGTCATACTAATTTGTAATTGAAAACTTTGTAGTTCAGGAACATGGACTGAGATCATATACATTTGTTACTAATCTGTTTGGACTCACATGAAAAAGAGATGTTCCTATGACAGACTTGGAAAAATATCAAACTGTTGCAACCTGGAGTCTGGTGATTAATTAAAATTGATGATGTCCCTTCAACTTAATATGATCTGATTCCTTTGACAAATCCTTGTGTGAACTATTATACCATTGGACATTCAAACTTTGTTCAGTTCAGTCTGAGGAGCTGAAGCAGTCCCAGTCTTGCCTTGGTCAGAGACAGACACTTTCCTTTTCCAATTGAAGATGCTTTCATGACCAGATGCTTTGCTGATGAAGATTCCTTGAATGCTGTATCCCTTGGAAAGGAATCTTCCTCCTTGCCTTTTGACATTGCCCCTTGAAATGACATTTTAGGTTAGAAACACCACTATGCTGACACTTTTATATTTTGTCTTTATTTTTAATTTCTGACCTCTAGCCCAAGTTATTTTTCAAATGTGCCCAGCCAAGGATTTTTGTCTCTGCTAAATTTGAATTGACTAATGATTGCAATCACTGAGCACCACATAATTTTGGTGTCACAGATACTCTTTCTGACATTGTGCATTATTCTTTTTGAATACTTAGGGGCATATTTATACTCCGTTTGCGCCGGAATAGCGTCGTTTTTTTTGACGCAATTCCGACGCAAAACTAACTCCATATTTATACTTTGGCGTTAGACGCGTCTAGCGCCAAAGTCCATGGAGTTTGCGTCACTTTTTAGCGTGGACACCTACTTTGCGTTAATGAGATGCAAGGTAGGCGTTCACGTCTAAAAAATTGACTCCGAGGCATGTGCGCCGTATTTACACTCCCGGGCAAAATTCACGCCCGGGAGTGGGCGGGTCAAAAAAAATGATGTATGCCCGCTTTTGCGCTGTTTTTTAGCGCCTGGAAAAGGCAGGCGTTAAGGGACCTGTGGGCTCTGAAGGAGCCCAGAGGTTCCCTCCCATGCCCCCAGGGACACCCCCTGTCACCCTTGCCCACCCCAGGAGGACACCCAAGGCTGGAGGGACCCATCCCAGGGACATTAAGGTAAGTTCAGGTAAGTCATTTTTTTTATTTTTTTTTGTGGCATAGGGGGGCCTGATTTGTGCCCCCCTACATGCCACTATGCCCAATGACCATGCCCAGGGGACAGAAGTCCCCTGGGCATGGCCATTGGGCAAGGGGGCATGACTCCTGTCTTTGCTAAGACAGGAGTCATTTCTATGGGGTTTGGGAGTCGAAAAAAATGGCGCAAATCGGGTTGAGGCGAAAAATTTGCCTCAACCTGACTTGCCCCATTTTTTGACGCCCAAACCCCATATCCCCCTACGCCGGCGCTGCCTGGTGTACATCGTTTTTTTCCACGCACACCAGCTAACGCCGGCTAACGTCATTGATTAAATACAGCGCTCGCATGGGGCTTCAGAATGGCGTTAGCAGGCGCTAATTTTTTTGACGCAAAACTGCGTTAGCGCAGTTTTGCGTCAAAAAGTATAAATATGGCCCTTAGTTTTATTGCTGTTAGTTCCCCTGAATCTATTTTCTCTCCTTAGGTAACCCTGGGTGATTATGTATCTCTATAGTTTGGTTTTGCACATTGACTACATGATTTTGAGCTTTTGTTTGTAATTAAGCTTTTAACCTTATTCCTGAAATATTGTTGATGGTTCACAATACACCTTTCTGAGTCCAAAGGTTCATCAACTTTGTTGTGCATTTGATTCCTGCGAAGAATGAAAAATGGATCCACACAACTCATGACCTCCTTCTTGCTATAGATTTAGCTCCCACAGAAATTCTTAAGCAGGTAATATATACGAGGTGGGGAAGTGGCTTCCTAAATGATTTTATTGCATTATCTAGGTCATGGACCAGGAAGGTATGCAATTTCTCTAAAATAAAGTGTCTGATATGTTATCATAACCTGCTGGAATCCAAGCTTTTACTTAGTGCTGCTCTTGACGATTCATAATAAGATGGCTGCTCTGATCGTATATTATAGGAATAGAGATATGTTGAGCCAAAGGTGTTTCTTGCACTTCTTCTGTAGAGTCAAAGGGAGCACTTTGAGCTGTGTCTGAGCACTGACCCCGATCCAACAAGTGTAATGGGGGCCTACTCGAAACCTGAAAGACTGCAACTCAGTCATTAACAATATCCCAACAGCATGAGCCCCAAGGAGCAAATGATTTTATAAAGCATGCACCCAAGCACACAGTAGCCTCTTGCAAGCAGTCAAAATTTCTTCTAGGTGAAAGGTGCAGATTAAAATTCTTAGAATACGCTACAAGGAAATCATTGAGAGGATGAAAGAGGAGGTCAGAAGGGAGGCCTGGCAGCAGCTAACTGTCACCAGTGGTAGGAATAATGCAACCAAATTCTGGAAGATAGTGAATGCTCCCTTTTTTACAAATAGCCTCTCTACTAATATAGATGCGGCTGAACATGCGTAGGTGAAGCATTTTACCACTGTATACAATTCCTATAACTTAGCCCAAAACAACTGCTCTCCCCACAATGAGATTCATGGAACAAGGAACATAGAGCAGTTAAGAATCTCACTCAAGGACTTTACGTTCACTGTGGAAAGGTGTCCAACCAATAAAGCCACAGGACCAGATGGGGTCCCCATTGATCTTTTTAAAAATAACCTGACATTCTGGCCTCCAATCCTGGTGAGTGGTCTTCAATGTGCGATTAGTATTGGTCCCCCCAAATCCTAGTCCAGAGCAATAATCACCACAAGTTTAAAAAAGGGATAAGAAGTGACCCTGAATGTTGCCGCCTGATAATTAAAAATAAATTCCACTGCTTAGGTATTGGGCAGGATGTTATTGGACTGTCTGGAGAACTGGGCAAATGAGAAGGGTATTTTAAAAATAGCCCAGTATGGTTTTAGACAGAGACTGGAGTCAATGGACCAGTGTCTGAACCTCCATCTATTAGTCAATAAATATGTTCTTGCCAAAGAAGGGTGCCCCTTCTTAGCATTTATGGACCTCTGTACAGCTTTCGATAATGTTGTCAGGGGGATGCTGTTGGATATGTTGATAAAGAAGGGTGATGACCCGGGGATCGTGCACTCACTCTTGCAGCTCCATGACGATGTGGAAGCCATATAAGGTTTGGGGAAAACTGCGAATGCTCATCTCCCATAAAAATGGGCTTGTTGACTATTTAGCTGAGGTGAAAGCAGACCTTCCGTGCGTCTGGACTAGGCCACTGCCAATATAAATGTATGCTGACAATTGTCTTTTAATGGCAAGAACAGAGTGGGGGTTCCAGAAGCTTTTGGAGAGGTTTATAGCTTTCTTGTCTGATTTGGTCTTTCTACCAATAAAACAAAATCTTTTGCTATGGTGTGTGGCCCACATTTGAGCAAGATCCCTCTTTTCAGCATCAACAGCACTGCTCTCCAGTTTGTATCCACATTCACCTACCTTAGAGCCGCCTTTGAAAGTACGGGATCATGGAAACATTTGATGGGTGTTAGGACAGTGCATTTAGAAGAATCCATAGCCTCACTATTGAAATTTTCCACAAAATTAGGGTCCATGCCACCTCATGCCAGTATCACCATTTACAAAGCTGGATTTGTATTGGTTGCTTCCTATGGCTCAGGGGTTTAGAGATATATTGACTGTTCCTATCTTAAAACAAGTGAAAATAGTTTTTTGCCTAAAGTTTTGTCACTCCCAAGCAGCAAGGTTAGCTCTGACCTTGCAGTGGTAGTCTGTCTGGTCTAGGCCTGAGGCAGAGCTAGGCTAAAGGTTGATCGCTGATAGTTTAAAATTGGCACTGCCTATGAATTTAGATGGTTCAAACATTTTAAAGATCACCAGGGTTGATCTTTGAAAAAACCTGCCGACCATCAAACACTTGACTAAGGTTCTTATAAAGCGTGAACTACTAAACTTCTTTTCCACTAACCGAATGATGTTGGAGTCATATATTCGACTGTTCACTACTGGCACTGAATTCTATCTGTCTAAAGCATCATGCTTTCAGAGGTATTATTTGGTTAGATTTAGACTTGGCTTGGGCTATTATTTAGTATCTTACCCTTCATGTGGTTATAACAGTCAAGATTTAATACCATAGGGCGTGGTCTAGCCACAAGAATGGTGACTGCCTGAAACCGAGCTCTGTGGCCCGGTGTGTCCTTGGGGGAGGCGACGGTGGTGGTTGGCTGTTGGGGGAGCTTGATTGATTGATTTGGCTTGTTCCTCGGCCGGGGACGCAATGTTGTGTGGTAGGGTCGCACCAGGGGGAACCCGTACGCAGCACCTACTCCAACCTCGACACCAAGGAACCACTGTGAGGACACTGCTGCTCTCTTCGGGGCCCTCGCTAGAAATTCAGTGGAGCCCTGAAGGAGCGAGGCGGCGACCCGTGAGCAGGGCCCTGTGTGACTACCAATCCATTCATGGTGCGAACAGAGCCCCCGGCCCACATCAGGAATGGAGTAGGAGCCGCGGGCCTCAGTGAGTAAATAAATGAGGATCTGAGTGACAGCAGCAGGAAAAAAATAAGAACAAATTTAAAAATTAAAAGCAAAAAAGCAAAGAAAAACCATAACAACAGGGGTGCGTAGTGCTGCCTCTGAACACCCCACATTTGTGCCCTAGATCAGCTCCCACATCCTATGAAAGCATCTTCCCCCACGGCAAGGAAAGCCTGGTGACATAGGGGCCCGCACCTCCCGGAGAGGAGACCTCCCCTCACTGAGACCCCCTTCCAGTACAGAGGGCCCACTCTAGGAAACCCTCAGCTGCTGTCTCCAGAGGATCTGAATCTCTCACAGGTCCTGAGCCCTGTGATCTAGTCCTGCTGGGCTCCAAGGCGCTTTTAGAAGGGCTCTAATGCGCCATTGTCTTCTCATCCGCTGCTGTCAGGCTCCAAGACTGTATCAACTGGTGCCTTCGGGCTTCAAAGCACTATCAGAAGGTCTCCAAGGTGCTATCATCCTCTCATTCAGTGCTGAAGGGCACCAACCGGATATCTGAAGCACTTCAAGATGCTATCGGAAGTATTCCAAGGCGATATCAGAAGCACCCCAAGATACTGCCCCCCCTCCCATCTGGCATTGACAGGCCCGCGACTGTAACAACCAGTGCCCTGGGGCTCCAAGGTGCTTTTAGAAGGGCTTTAAGGCATCATCTTCCTTTCATCCCATGATGGTGGGCTCCAAGATGGTACCAACTGGTGTCTCCGGGCTCCAAGGCACCATCCTCATATCACAGAGAGCTGATGGGCTCGACTGGGAGCAGAGGTGACTCGACAGTGGAACTATGTGTGGGGTCAACACATCCTCCGGGTAGTAGGTGGAACCCACAAACTACAACGGAGGCAACCAATGTGGGCCCTCTTACGGACAGTACAGAACCTTAATGGTGTGTAACGGCAACCTGGGGGCTCTCCTCACTTCGCACCCTCTCCACACCCTCACTGACGACCCCTACACCAAGTGGGAACTGTTGATCGCTGCATATGTCTAGTGCGTAGGCCAGTAAAATTCAGGTCTTGCCACTGTAACTAATAGTCACCTAGCCGGCTCCGGGCCTCAAGTTTTGTGCCCTACCGACTCTTCTGGTGCTCTTCATTCTCTCCGCCCAGAAGACATGACCCCTGGCAAATCGTCTGGTAAAGCTACACACTTACTACTCTTCTCAGAAGCTGTCTTGCAACCGCGAACAATGTCATCTTCTACCATCCATCCAATTAACATTACCACTGACGCTCCCTGGCGGGCACCCAACGAGACACTGCCATGGAGCGTATACTGCAGGAAATCTCAGCAGTAGGCCGCTGACTGGAAGAAATGGACTCTAAGATTACAGACTTATCGCCGACTCCAAATCAATCCGAGTGGACACTGCAAGCTTTCAGGCCAAAGTTACGGATCTGGACAACCGGCTCCACATTGTTGAACGTCAAGTTGCAAACCTCGATAACGAACCAGAACCTTTGACCCAAAATCACAGATCTAAAAGATCGGAGCTGTAGGGACAATGACCGCTTCTTTGGCTTGTGGGAAAAAACAGAGTGCATAGACCTGAGAGCCTTCCTATGTGGCTCCATCCCCACCATTACAGGCCTTACTTTTTCCACCACTATGGAATTTCAACAAGCCCATAGAATTGGCCCCCTTCACAAACAAACTATAGAGAGGCCCTGCCCTATAACTGCCTGTTTTCATTACCACAAACAGGTCCGCCACCTACAGGCAGCTGCGAGGGCACATGGTCCATACCGACAAGATGTCCAAGAGATACGTATTGCTGCGGACTTCTCCCGAGAGAAAAATGAGATAAGGAATGCGTTCCTTCCTCTCAGGCCCCAATTGTGCCATCTGAACATCAAATTTGGGCTCTTTGAGCCAGCTAGAATGTGGATAACGATGGATGGAAAATCCAGAGATTTCTTCAAACCTGTGGATCTGCGTTATTTCTGAGATAATATCCCCGCCCAACCTATGGTTCAGGATTCCGGGGCTTTCACAATGAACACCCCTTCGCCGCATGACCCTTATTCACACGCAGCCGCTGATCCTAGTTACTTCTGCATTCATTTGGCTCCGCAAAAAAGGGGCAGATTCCTGACCGTCCCCTGAAATCTCAGGATGGGAGGGATGTGGCTCTCCAAGACGTGGCTAACATCACCCAGGGGCCTGACTGATTTACTGGCATGTCCACTGCAAATGCCTGATGGACCTCCTACTCTCCTGGGGTGTATTTACAATACCCATCTCTATTCCCTCCTGGCCAGATCTTCCATACCCCGCATTATTCTCACCAAGGTCAATAGGCACGCCTGTGTACGATTAGGATTCCTCCCTCAGCCCCGCCTCCTCCCCTCTCACCAACTTGTCTATGATGTGTCTCAGTTTCTTCAGGCTGACTCTCTGCCCCCTTCCCTTGAACGTGGCCAGCTGCGGGTTGCACAGGATTAGACCCACGGTTTAACAGCACCAAACTCATACGAGATATATCACTAGATCCTGTGACGAACCTGGACCACTTTCTCATCTCTCTCTGAGACTTGTATCTCTCTCTTGCTTGTTTCCCTCTCCCACTATCTCCATTGTATATTTCCACTGCAACACAGATAGCTCATACACTCACAGCGCACTTTATAGACCTGAAAGCAACAGCCCTGCCCCGCCGGACCCAAGTGACACTCCAAGGCATGGGAACTACCCTGCTGTTAATGATGGTGTCATGGAACATTCATAGTCTCACGCATTATATCAAAAGAAAGAAGGTCCTATCCTATTTACAATCAGTGTACAGATATTGCCCTTTTGCAAGAAACACACCTATCTCCCTTGGAGTCCGAGAAACTATGCTGTGATTAGGTGGACCGGGTGTTATGTAATGGAAGCCCATCGTCCACACTGGTAGGTTCCGGCCCTGCGTGTAAATTCGGAGTTACGATACTAATCTGCCGCTCCATACAGTGCAAGGTGCTCAAATCATGGTCTGACCCGGACAGACCCTACGTCCTCACCAAACTCAAAATGGAGTCCACATGCTCTGTGTAGGCTTCATATATGCTTCCATGGGTTCCAAACGTCATTTTTTTCTGCATTTTAATTGTCTCCTCACGGAGATTGGGGCCACTTACTACCTTTTGGGAGAAGATTGAAATCTGACTCACGACGCGGTTCTTAACCCAACGGGCAGGTTAGATATCTGCAACAATGCAGACAGAGCCCTATGGGGTGATGACCTGACAGATCATGGTCTTGTGGACCACTGGCACCTGTCCCACCCGCTCGATCGGGAGTACCCATTCATGCCACCCGTCCACTGTACGCAGTCCCGGCTGGACTATTTCCTTGTTTCTCACAGACTGGTTTCTATGGCTAGGGACTCCCGGATACTGGAGGCGGCGCTATGCGACCATGACCTGGTGCTCTTAGCACTAGAACAGGGCCTTATATCTCCAGGTCGAAAGCTGTGACGTCTGACCGTGTCTCAATATCGTACACCACAGGGCAAGGACCAACTTTGTGATCATGTCACTACTTATATAACTGATGATAGGGGTTTGGTTTCTTCCCCCCAAGGTTCTCTGGGCAGTGGCGAAGGCATCAATCAGAGGACAACATATGAGGGATGCTGCCCTTGCTAATGCCTGGAACCGCTCCTAATGACAGGATCTAGAGAAAATAATAATATCTTGCACTCGCGCATACACTACGACCCCCTCCCCGGCCAAACAATGTCACCTTGAAAAGGTGAAAATGGAGATTAATGCCCTTTATACGTCCCAGGCGGAGTACGCACTACAAAGGCTGAAGGGCAGACATTATGAGCAGGGGGAAAAGGCGGGATGACTGTTAGCAGCCCAATTATGCCAACAAGAGGCAGCGTTGGCCATCCCTGCCATTTGAGATACTAATGGTACGCTCCTCACACACCCATAGGACATAGCCGGTGCATTTGGCCACTTCTACCAGAACCTCTGCACCATAGAAACTGCAGAGAACCATGACCGTCTAACTACGTTCCTTGAGAAGCCTGAATACCCAGTCTCATGGAGGAGAGTAGAGGGCTATTAGAAGGAGAAATCAGCTAGGAGGAAATTAAGCAGGCCATTTCTAACTTACCTTACCATAAGGACCCTGGGGAAGATGGGTTTCTGACGGAGTTCTATAAATGGATGGGATTGGAAACAATGGACTCCCTGTATGAAGCCGTCTAGGGTGTGGAAAGGACAGGCTCTTTGAACCCTCTTTCCAATAGAGCATCCATAGCGGTTCTCCCAAAGCCTGGGAAAGACCCAGTATTATGCGGCAGCTACCAACCCATTTCCCTCCTCCAAAATACTGGCTGGTGTCTTGGCGGCCCGTCTCAAAAAAGTCATTCCATGTCTCATTCATAATACCCAAGTAGGATTCATACCCAGGAGATCATCGAGAAATCACCTCTGCACCCTAGCACATACACTTTAGGCTACTGGAGATTCCAGGGAGGAGGCAGTGGCTATCTCCCTTGATGCCAAAAAAGCTTTCGATAGAATAGAAGGGTGGTAACTCTTTGAAACTTTAATATGGGGACAGCTTTATCAGAAAAGTCCGATGCTTGTATGACTCACCTACAGCGCAGATCATTTGTGGGGGTTTCCTATCTGATGCATTCCCAGTCAACCGAGGGATGCGGCAGGGATGCCCACTATGGCCACTGCTATTCCTTCTAGCTGCTGAACCTTTAACAGTGCTTATATGTAGAACTCCCACTATAGCCGGCAACACCATCCCTGGTGGTCGCTCTTTGATTTATTTATATGGCGATGAAATATTACTTATGCTCACAGATCTCACTAACTCCCTTACAGCTATACAAGCTATTCTGCTGCAATTTGAAGCACTTTCGGGATATAAAATCAACTGGGACAAAATTGAGGCCCTTCCTTCAACTCCAGTGACTACAAGAGCACCTATAACAGCCTTCTCCATCTCATGGAAATAATTGCTCCTTCAATACCTAGGAATTCTCATCAACTGGGGCTTGGACCAAATGGTACAAGATAACTTAGAACCCCTCCTCAACTGCACCCAACAAGATTTTGCAAAATGGTCCCAACTGTGACTCTCCCTTTGGGGGAGGGTACAAGCTGTCAAAATGGTAACTTTACCCCACTACACATATGTCCTTGGGATGCTACCGCTACAGGTACCGTTACCAATGCTAAGGAAAGGAGACACCTGCATACGTAAATTCGTATGGGGGTCCATGTGGCCAAGACTATCCAAAGCCACGCTTATCGTGCAACGGGAATGCAGAGACCTGGGCTTGCCCTCCGCGGAACATGATGCGTTAGCGCTCCACTTGTCTCAGCTGAGCTTTCTGCTCCCGAGCAAACCGGATCCACCCCTTTTGGTACAGGCAGAGCGCACTCTCCTGAGTAAAACAAGAGGCCTGGATGTACTTTACGGGGTCAAAGCCTCCTCATCACAACCCGCCCACCCAGTGGTGCAGGCCAAGCTACATTCATGGTGTCAAGCATACCATCTTTTAGGAGTAGACACTCAGATTCACACTCACACACCACTATGGGGCAATATCAGCTTAATGATAGGCGGGGAAATGGTTGACTGGGAGGGCTGGCAAACTAAGGGTATTCTAACTATCGAACAACTCCTTGAGAACAGGCTACTAAAAACGTTTCCGGCATTGCAGGCCGAATTAAGCCTCCCTAATCATTACTCCTGGCAATACCAACAGCTTTCACATTGTCTTTGTAGCCGCATGGGTACACATCCGTTGACCCTGCACCACACACCGGTGCTTGATCATCTGCAAGGCTGGGGCTCTTTTTGTGGAGTGACGTTGGGCATGCATAAACTACTGAACAACACCTCTTCTCTTTACCTCTTCTTTTATCCCTCAAGGCTAAGTGGTACACACGCGTACGGGTAGACTATGATATGGAAGTATAGTCTGCTCTGATAGAAGTTCGGGAACAAGGTGTCCATGAAGCACGAATTAAATTTTGGCCAACGTTTATACTTTTTTTGTGCCGCATTTGCGTAATTTTTTGACGCAAAAATGGTGCAAACTTACAAAATACAATGATATTTTCTAAGTTTGCTCCGCATTGGCGTAAAAAAAAATTACGCTAATGCGGCTCAAAGAAAGTATAAATATGGGCCTTAGGGGGTCATTACGACCCTGGCGGTCATGGACTGCCAGGGCCGGGGTTGGAGGATGCACCGCCAACAGGCTGGCGGTGCATCAAGGGCAATTCTGACCGCGGCGGTAAAGCCGCGGTCAGAAAAGCGAAACCGGCGGTTTCCCGCCGGTTTTCCCCTGCCCCTGTGAATCCTCCACGGCGGCAAGCAGCGCCGCCATGGGGATTCCGACCCCCTTCCCGCAAGCCTGGTTCTCGTGGTTTTCACCGCCAGAATCAGGCTGGCGGGAATGGGTGTCGTGGGGCCCCTGGGGGCCCCTGCAGTGCCCATGCCAATGGCATGGGCACTGCAGGGGCCCCCTAACAGGGCCCCACATTGATTTTCAGTGTCTGCCTAGCAGACACTGAAAATCGCAACGGTTGCAACTGCACCCGTCGCACACCAGCAACTCCGCCGGCTCCATTCGGAGCCGCTTCCTCGTTGCTGGTGCTTTCCCGCTGGGCGGGCGGGCCGGCGGGCGGCCTTTTGGCGGTCGCCCGCCAGCCCAGCGGGAAAGTCAGAATGACCGCCGCGGTCTTTTGACCGCGGTACGGTCTTCTGGCGGTTCCCGCCAGGCGGGCGGCTTCCGCCGCCGGCGGGGGACAGAATGACCCCCTTAGTCTCTTTAAAACCCTACACGACTGGCATTGGACGCATCTGAAGCTCATATGAGCCGGGCTCTTGCCCCATGAGCAATGCTGGCGCTTCCCACACCCACGCTCTGGTCTAATGCATATGGTATGTGATTGTCCAATCATACAACCATACTGGGAGGTAGTTAGGGCCACGGTGAGGGAGGTACTGCCATTACAGCCATCTCTCCCAGCACCCTTGATTCTACTGCATGATACTGGCGGTGTTAGGAATATATCCTGCATGCTACTTCGCCTATTATGACATTGGAGAAAAGCAACCCCCCACCCCCATGATGAGTGGCTATCATCAATGTATCAAACTGCTGCCCATTAATGCATTATTTATGCCATACAGGATTGACAGAGGTGTTTCAGCGAACTTGGGCCCCCTTTCTCTGGCTTGCAGAACACTAAACCTCACATCCACTCACTACACCCCACCTCTCCCTCTCACTCTCTCCCTCTCCCTCCACCTCCCTTCCCCTCCCCCTATTACTCTCCAGCTGTGGCTGTTCCTGTTTTCTCTCTCTCTCTCTCTCTCTCTCTCTCTCTCTCTCTCTCTCTCTCTCTCTCTCTCTCTCTCTCTCTCTCTCTCTCTCTTTCTCTCTCTCTCTCTCTCTCTTTCTCTCTCTCTCTCTCTCTCTCTCTCTCTCTCTCTCTTTCTCCCTTCCTTTTCTTTTCTTTCCCTCCAACTCTCTCCCCCTCTGGTTATCTCACACTTTCCTTTTCCTCCCCCTCTCTCTTGCACTCTATTCTCTCTCTTTTCTCTCCCTCCATGCTTTCTGATTTCCATTCTTTAACTCTCCCCACCTTCCCTCCCACAATTTCAATATACACCCCGTCCTCTCCCCTCCTCCCTACATTTATTTCTCTCTTTTCCAAACCTCTCCTGTTGTATCTGTGGCCCTTTTAGAATGTTAGCTGGTTAGAACCTGTGGGAGGATTCTAGGAGAATGTTGGGGAGGAGATGAAGACAGTTGGAAGGAGGTGCGGAGGCTGGGATGCTTAGCTCACTTGAATCTTCTTTTAACTTCAATAAATGAAGAAACCCAGACCATCTTCAAGTTTCCTGACATTCTTTCTGCCTCTACATCCAGCTTGTAACACTGGCGACGAAGGGTATTTGCCTACGCTATGGAAAGAAGCATCCCAACTCTGATTGTGAGGTTCTTGTTTATTTTTTTTTATATAAGGAAGCGCTGCACATTGGTTGGTGCCTCCTTCTTTCCGCTGACTTTACGTGCATGGCCTGTGTTTTTTTTTTCTTTCTTTTTCTTAGAGAGGCTTTGAACGTTGCTACAACATTGCGGTGTCCTAGCAATGTGGTGCTGTGGCTTCCTCTCGAATGGCCGATTTGGAACAAGCGTCCTGTGTCTCCTGGCAACCCCCAGGGGCTGCAGCCGTCTCGTGTTACCTTGCAACAGCACGAGCGTGCATCCTCATCCCCAAGCAATGCTACGTGCCTACAGACTCCTTGTGCTCCCTGGAAACAGCACGAGCGTCTAGCATTACTGTGCGCTTCTGGTTAGATCCATGTTGTAGTCGTGCCTGTGGATAACGGCACAAGTATCCAACGTGTCTGTGCGCTTTCACTTTTATGCGCGCTGTCATATTCTGATAAAGATTCACAATGACAACATTGTGGAACTGAACTCTTCCGCTTATTTCAGCCTGTCACTGTTGATTTTACATTTCCAGTGTATCTGTGCGCTTCTGCATTTATGCGCACGGTCATATTCTGGTAAAGTTTTTTTTCCTGTCAGCAACATTACCGTACTGTAAGAATTAATTTCTTCGTGGGACTTGACTCTTCTCCTCATTTTGGATTGTTGTTTTTTGGCACATTTTCATTTTTCATGGCACTTTTGGTCTACCATGTATAACTGACTAACTTTCTGGTGTTGCTGTAATCTGTGTGATATGTAGTATTTTTGTTCAAGTTTTCTCTGTTTTTCTTTTCATTTTCATCATTATTGTACTTTGTTCCTCTTAGTAGTAAGTATTATCCTTTCCAAAATTTGATAATGCAGATTGTAGCTGCTCCTCCTTTCTTTCTTTTCACGCCTGGTGAATCCCCTATCAAGTGGGGGAAATGGAAGAAGGTTTTTGAAAGGTACGCCAGAGTTTGTGGAACCTCGTTAAGTACAGAAAGAAGAACTGCTTTATTATTACACTGTCTGGGTACTGAAGGCCAAGAGGTTTTTGATCATCTCCCTGATATTCCTGACAGTAAAGCAATTAGTCTTAATGAATATGAAATCTGCACCAGAAAAATAGATTTGCATTACTTACCAAAGGTTAGCACGATCTTAGAGAGATACTATTTTGGTAAAAGACTTCAAGTCGAAGGTGAAACTGTTGAGAATTACGTCACTGATTTGGGACGTTTAGCCTCCTCATGCAAATTTGGTTCATCTTTAGATGAAATAATTCATGGTCAATTCATGCAGGTTTGCATCATTGATAAAGTACAGGATGAGTTGTGGTTGCTAGATGATCCTCATCTTGATGAAGTGATTTCTCTTGCAAAGAGAATTAAACATTCTGTGAAGAGTGTTGAAGTGATAAAATTTTTTTTGTTCCAATGATGTTTCTATACAGTAGTAAAAGACAGCAAGTCCAAAAATAATAAGTATGTCAACAAGGATACGCCTCAAAACTCTGTTAAAAAGAAAAGATGCTACAGGTGTGGCAAAGAAGGCCATTTTGCTAATGATAGGTTGTGCCCAGCTATTAATAGTTCTTGTTTATTCTGTAAAAAGAAGGGCCATTTCTCGTTGGTGTGCAATCTACGTAAGGCTAAGGAAACTGTAAATTCTGTTGATAATCACTCGATTAACAATGAGGATGTTGGTGAGTTTCAGTGTGGTCAGATAGTTCTACAAGTGTCTGATAATGATCTTAGTGGCCCTTTGGATTACATTATAGTGTAAGAAAACAAAAAACAAAGGTGCTTTTTGATTCTGGTGCCAAAATCACTATTGTTTCTAATCAGTTTTATCAGGAGCAACTCAGAGGGAAAGTCAACTTATTGAAACCTGATATCCGGCCGTGTGCGTATGGTGGGGAACCTATTGAGTTACATGGATACTTTCTGGGGTTGATTGAATATAACCAATGTTATACCTCAGGGAAAGTTTATATCTCAAAAAAGGGTGACAGTATATTAAGCTGGTGGCATCAGAAGGATCTGAGAGTCATGCTGGACCCTAACAGTTCTCCCCCTACAGTTTTAAAAGAGCAGATGTGCGTTGATGAAGTTGAGAATGCAAGTACAACCTCAGATTTGTTGATGTCTCTTCGTCAAGATTTTAGTAACATTTTCAGTGATAAGATTGGATGTATGAAAGGATATTCACATAAGATCAAGTTAGTTCCTGGGTCTGTTCCTTTTTGCAGTAAGGTTTGCAGTGTTCCCTTTGAAGTGAGAAGTGAACTCCTGAGAAATTGATGGATCAGGGGGTGATTGAGGAGGTGGAAGGAACAGAGTGGTTAGCTCCAATTGTCATTGCTAAGAAGACTAATGGAAATATAAGACTATGGCCCTCATTCTGACCTTGGCGGTCTTTTCGCGAGACCGCCGAGTTACCGCCGCGGTGAAGACCGCCGACCGCGGCGGTATGCCGCTGTGCGCATTCTGACTGCTGGGAGCGTTCCGCCGGGAAACCGCCAGCAGCCACACTGCCGGTCGGCGGAAAAGTGGAGACTGGTCAACCTCCACCGCCACGCCAGCAGAACACCGCCCACAGAATTACGACCCACATATCTGTGTGGCGGTCTTCTGTTGGCGGTGTTCTGTTGGCGGTCATCTCCCCATGGCTCCCGTCGCCTCCCGGAGGACCAACGCACAAGGTAAGTTGACCGTCCGTGAGGGGAGGGGGAGGGGGGGTGTTGTGTGATGTGGGCGTGCATGGGGGTGTGCGTGTGAGTGTGTAGAGGGGGTGTGTGAGTGCGTGTATGCGGGCGGGGGGTGCTGCTGTGTCTATGGGTAATGTGTGCTGTTCGGCAGGTGCGCATGTCTGCGTGTATGTGTCCCCGTTGTGTATGTGTGTGTAGGGGGTGTGTATATGTGCATGTTGGGGGTGTGTGCATGTCGGGGTGCATGTATGTGCATGTCGGGGTGGGGGTGGGGAGGGGGTTCATACCACCTCTGGGGGGTGGCAGGGGGGTGGAGGGTGTGGGGGGAGGACTCGGGTGGGTAGTGGGGGGTGGGGGAGACCCCTATCAGTGCCAGGGAAGGAATTCCCTGGCCCCGATAGTGCTTACCGCCATGGTTCGCATGGCGGTTCCCGACCGCAAGAAACCGCGGCGGTAGGCAGGGTCATGATACCGTTGGCGGTCTTGGGACGACCGCCGAGCCGGAGTGCGCAAACTCCAGCCCGGCGGTCATGACCGCCGTGGCGGTCGGAGTGGGGAAGTGGCGGGCGATCGCGGCGGTGACCGCCGCGGTCAGAATGCCATTTTTCTGACCGCCGGTCTGTTCGCGGTCCGACCGCCGCCTCTCCGCCGACCGCCAGGGTCAGAATGAGGGCCTATGTGTGGATCTTCATAAGATCAACAAGTGTGTAGTGGTTGACAAATGTCCCCTGCCGAATATCTCTGAATTACTATCCATGGTCTCTGGGGCTAAGGTGTTTTCTACCATTGATCTGACTTCGGCCTATCACCAAATAAAAGTAGATGAATCCTGTAGAAATTCAACAGCTTTCATAACCCCGTTTGGTACCTTTAGATTTATTCAGCTACCATTTGGGTTGATTTCAGCTGCCTCAGTCTTCCAGAGAATAATGGAACTAATTTTGAAAGGAATATGTGGTGTGTGCATTTACCAGGATGATATATTGGTTTATGGTAAAAATTCTGTTGAACATGAGATGATGCTCAGAGAAGTTCTAGAGAACATTTCTGAATACGGCTTTACCATCAAAGCAGAAAAATGCAAGTTTGCTGTTGGCACTATTGATTATTTAGGTCACACCATTACTGGTGATGGTCTAATGCCGAAGAAAGAGCTGGTTGATACCATTTGAGGTTTATCTTCTCCTACATCAAAAGAAGAATCAATGCGATTCCTATGCATGGCTGAATATTATAGCAAATTTGTCAGAGACTTTTCCATTTCTTGCTTTAATATGAGGTGCTTATTGAAGAAGGGGGTGGAATTTGTATGGAATGAAGAATGTGAGAGGGAGTTCATTGGCATGAAAGAAACTCTTTCGAGAGCTCCCACGTTGAAAAACTTTAATCCAAACTTACAATTCATTTTGACTACTGATGCCAGTGGCAAGGGTTTGGGAGCTGCGTTACATCAAGGAGGTTTTGCTCCCGAAAACACTATTGCATTTATATCCAGAAGTTTGAAGGGTGCTGAAACTAGGTACTTTGTCATTGAAAGGGAGGCTCTTGCAGTATTCTGGGCCATTAGGAAGTTGAAGAAATGCTTGTGGGGAGGTTCATTTATTGTAAGAACTGACCATAAATCTTTGTGTGAAGTTTTCTGTTCAAAAGGAATTGAAGCGGTGTCAGGTAGGATCACTAAATGGATTGTTGGGTTGCAAGAGTATGATTTTGTTGTGAAATATGTTCCTGGTTCAGACAATGTATCAGCTGATGTTTTTTCTAGACTTGTATCATCAAATTCTAATGTTCAGGAGGATGATTGTTTAGGTGATGATTTGGACTGTTTTGAGCGTGTGTGTGAGATGGATTTTGAAATAATCTCAGAGATGAAGTGGCGTGAAGAAACTTTGTCTGACAATGTTTTGACTGAAGTCATTAATTTGTTACGAGGTGGCTGGAAGAATAAACATCAAGGAAGTGTGGAGAGTAATGGTTTCTGGAATGTAAGAAATTAACTAGCAGTGGATCGTGATCTGCTGCTAAGGGGTACAAGATTAGTCCCTCCCTCCAATGTGAGGAACCACTTAATAAACCAGTCGCATAGCAGTCATATGGGCATTTCAAAAACTAAAGAAAGATTAAGTTCCTCCTACTGGTGGCCTGGCATGGATACCCATATTGAGCGGGTGGTGAGAGATTGAGTACAATGTGCTATTAGTGAAAAGGCTATGAAACCCAGGGAACAACCTATGGTGATTAGAGATAAACCAAAGGGCCATGGGAAGACATTGCTTTGGACATTTTGGGACCCATTTATGGCGAGAATACGGTGGAGTACATAATTGTGGTTGTGGACATGTTTTCCAGATGGCCGGAGTTGTGTTTTACTAAGAGCATCGAGACATGGAAGGTTATAGAGTTCTTGAAAGATTTGATAACTAGGGAAGGCATTCACTCTACTCTTCTCACTGATAATGGAGTGCAATTAGTTTCCAAGGAAATGAATGATTTTTTGAGTGGATGTGAGATTAAACATAAGCTTTGTGCATTGTATCATCCCAAATGCAATGGTATGGTGTAAAGGTTCAATCGAGTTATTAAAGAAACCATCTCTATTGCAAAGGGGAGTCATTTGAATTGGAGGCAAGAGGTATTGAAAAAATTAAGTGTGTATAGGCATGCCCCACATTCTACTACTGGTCAAATGCTGTTTGCTCTTTTCCGAGGCAGGTGTGGGAGTACGATTTTGGAACCAAATTGGGTGAATGATCTCTTGGATAGTAGAGGAAAAGTGGTGGTGGATGAAAATTGGAGACATAAGGAACGAGAAACGATGCTAAAGAGTAAACTGACCTTTGATAGAGCTTACTTTGTGAAGAAGACAGTGATTAAGGTTGGTGATTGGGTTATGATTAAGAAACCCCTCATAAAAGGGGGTGGGAGGAAATTATCACTCCCCAAGAAGGTAGTGAAACTATTCACCAATGCTATAAAAACGGGTGCGGGTGATAACAGGATATGGAACCTAAATAGGGTTGTCAGGTATGGTGGTGATGCTATTGGTCTGAATAAAGATGATGTATAAAATGAAGGAACTGATGATCTTACGAAAAATACAGTTTTGAGAAGATCGAACGAAGGAACTGATAATTCTATGAAGCATTCAGTGTTGAGGAGATCGAACAGAAGTGTCAAGACACCTTCACATCCTAAGGACTATAAATTGATGTAATGGAATTTTCTGTTTATTTCTCTTGTGTGTTTTTTGTTGTATTTAAATTTGTATTTACCAAATTAATTATTCTTATATGCACGTGTTTCTACTTTGTTGTGCATAATGGGAGGGAGATGTGTTGTATCTGTGGCTCTTTTAGAATGTTAGCTGGTTAGAACCTGTGGGAGGATTCTAGGAGAATGTTGGGGAGGAGATGAAGACAGTTGGAAGGAGGTGCGGAGGCTGGGATACTTAGCTCTTTTCTCTCCCTCCATGCTTTCTGATTTCCTTTCTTCAACTCTCCCCACCTTCCCTCCCACAATTTCAATATACACCCCCGTCCTCTCCCCACCTCCCTACATTTATTTCTCTCTTTTCCAAACCTCTTCCTCATCTACTTTCATCTACCTTCCTTTCTTTCTTCTCTGCCCCCACAACGGATTATAATCTCTACCATTACCCACTCCACATCTTTTGGATGACAGTTTCCTTCCCCCCACCACAAGGCAAGGGCTCTCAATGATAACTACTTTCCTTTTGACACCCTTCTTTCTCAATACTGCCACAGCTCACTGCAACCCTTAATCATTAGAGGTCCTCATATTATCAGAGTCGCCCCTTTATAAGGTAATATTATACAAGACCCATACTCTTGCAACTATTACAGTAGTGAGCTATGGTGTTGACCTCCAACTTATATCCTGTTTTATGGCTGGTACTGATGTTATATAGAGCCCTACCCTTTATTTCAGAAGGCGGGAATGTAAAGGGACTGGACCCATGGTCACATGTCCAAAAGGTCTCATTACTCATTAGTATGTACACGTATTGCACGAAATCTCGTCACTATAGATCAGGCGATTCTGACTGTCGAAATGCTGGATGTACAATATTGAACGTGGAAGTCCATGATGTTCCTTTACACTGTAACTGCCATGCAAGATGTTACTTTCCCATGCATAATCCTTAATAAAGAATCATGAACTCAAAAATACAGATTTTATACCATGTCCATGTAACTCAATATTGCCTCAATCCCAGCTGCATTCGTTTTTCTTGTGTGAACTCTACAAAGAGCAGAGCTTATGTATTTTAAGACCCATTGTTCTATCTACAGCTCCTTCAGACTGAGGTAGTTTGTCATACTATTTACAGTTTAATTGCCTCAGTAATAAGGTTGTGCAAAGTAGTTGGAAAGTGTTAGACTTTTCATCCTTGGCGTGGTCTCCCTTAGCTTTTTGCCTCTGTTCCCCAGGTTGTTGATGTGTGCTGGACTCTGATTTTACTGTTTTTGTTACTCTGGGCACTTTACCACTGCTAACCAGTGCTAAAGTGCAAGTGCTCCTTCACAAAATGTGTATGTGATTGGTGTATCCATGATTGGCATATTTGATTTACTAGTAAGTCCCTAGTAAAGTGCACTAGAGGTGCCAGGGCCTGTAAATCAAATGCTACTAGTGGGCATGCAGCACTGGTTGTGCCACCCACATAAGTAGCTCTGTAATCATGACTCAGACCTGCCATTGCAGTGTCTGTGTGCAGTTTTAGCTGTAAATTCGACTTGCCACTTGCCAGGCCTAAACCTTCCCTTTTCTTACATGTCAGACACCCCTAAAGTAGGCCCTAGGTAGCCCCAAGGGCAGGGTGCAGTGTATGCTTAAGGTAGGACATATAGTAATGTGTTTTATATGTCCTGATAATGAAATATTGCTAAATTCGTTTTTCACTGTTGCAAGGCCTGTCCCTCTCATAGGTTAACATGGGGGCTACCTTTAAATCTGATTAAAGTGGATGGACATGTGGAGTTTGGGGTCTCTGAGCTCACAATTTAAAAATACATCTTTTAGTAAAGTTGATTTTAATATTGTGCGTTTGAAAATGCCACTTTTAGAAAGTGAGCATTTTCTTGCTTATACCATTTCTGTGACTCTGCCTGTTTGTGGATTCCCTGTCTGGGTCAGTTTGACAGTTGGCCTGGTTGCACCTCACACTAGACAGTGACACAAAGGGAGCTGGGGGATAGCCCGCATATCCTGATGAGCCATCTGTGCTAGGAGGGAGGGGAGGATTGGTCACTCGCACCTGAAAAGGCTGTGCCTGCCCTCACACAATGCAGTCTCCAACCCCCTGGTGAGTGTCTGGGGCCTGGCCTGGGCAAGGCAGGATTTCACATTCCAAAGAGACTTTACTTTGAAGTAGGCCTACTTCAAAGGAGAAATTGGGTATAAGAAGGGCACCCAAAACCACAGACTTTAGAAACACTTCTGGAACCAAGAGGAACCTCTGCCTGGAGAAGAGCTGAATAGCTGAGGAAGAAGTGCTACCCTGCCTGTGACTGTGCTTTGTGGAGCTTTCCTGCAGTGCTGCTTCTGCCAGAGTAAGAGGGCAAAGACTGGACTTTGTGTGCATTCCATCTTGTGAAGAAATCTCCAAGGGCTTGATTTAGAGCTTGCCTCCTGTTGTTTGAAGTCTCAGGGACAGCAAAGACTTCTCTCTGCCAGCACCTGGAGTCTCTGGAGAGACTCCTGCTCTGAAAAGTGGTGCCCTATCCAGTCCCTGGGCCCTTGAAAGGAAAGCTGGTGGAAATCCAAGGAAATCAACTTCGGACGACTTCGGACCGACGTCGCTGCTGAATCCGGTGACGCCGCCTGCACCCGAAGCCGTGACCTTCGCTGGAACGTGATGCTCTTCGCAGGCCCGACGCCGCGGCAGCCCCGCTGAAGTCCGCGACTCCGTGGATGTCGCCGCACCACGTCGTGACCAACGCCGCTCGAAGTGCGCGGATTCAATGTTTCGCACAGACGCCGTGATCCCCGACTTCGCGCATCGGCTTGTTTTCACTCTTCACCAAAGGTACTGTACTTGGGGGGCTACGCGACTCCATGTCCGGCGCCGCTGGTGTCGGCTTGTTGGGAACGACTCCGTCACAACGCCGTATTAACACCTCATCGAAGCATTTTTGTTTCTAAGCGCTATTTTTGAGTTTAATTTTAAAAAATTGATAACTTGACATGGATTTTTGTCGTTTTGGTCTTGTTTTGTTTAGATAAATATTTCCTATTTTTCTAAACTGGTGTTTTCATTAAGTTACTGTGTGTGTTGGTACAAATACTTTACATCTAGCACTCTGAAGTTAAGCCTACTGCTCTGCCAAGCTACCAAGGGGGTAAGCAGGGGTTAGCTGAGGGGGATTCTCTTTTACCCTGACTAGAGTGAGGGTCCTTGCTTGAACAGGGGGTAACCTGACTGTCAACCAAAGACCCCATTTCTAACAGAAAGTGACTGTGGTAATTCTTGGTTATATGTGACACCAGCTAGGAGTGTCATGGAGCGGGTGGGTGACCGCACACTAAGCTTTATTGCTCTAGAACTATAATATTGATCTCATGTATCCTAAGTTTCATTTCAAATAATGTCTTTTGGATTTGGCGTATATTTTTTATTATTAAAATTTTAATCAATGTGATATTTTGTCACATTTTGTCCTTTTTGTACTTTTATGATTTATTTAAAAACAAATACAAATTGACTTTACTTGACCTGATTACAGTTTTCTTCATTTCCTCATTGCCTACAATAAATACAATATTAAAGCATCCTCTTGGCGCACGGAAGGCACTTGCCCTGAGACCCCAAGGCCTGCAACAAAAGCGTGCTTGCTCTTCGCACACTGTAGGCTGCGGTGGACTGGCCTGTTGTGTAATCTGTCACCTCAAGTTGAGGCAGCTAGAAAGGTATATGGGCCTTGTTAGAAATGGGGTTTTTGGTTGGCAGTCAGGTTACCCTCTGTCCAAGCAAAAGCCCTCACTCTAGTCAGGGTAAGCCACACACTATCCAAGATTATCCTGTGCCCACCCTCTGGTAGCTTGGCACGAGCAGTCAGGCTTAACTTAGAAGGCAATGTGTAAAGTATTTGTGCAATAAATCATACAATACCACCATATAGCACCACAAAAATACACCACACAATGTTTAGAAAAATATATAATATTTATCAGGATATTTGTAGGTCAAAAAAAGAATAAAGTTGCAACGGAAAATTGTAGAAATATCACAGGGAAGTGATATAAAGTGTCTTAAGTCTTTAGAATATAAACACAGTCTCTTTCAAGCACAAGTACCTGGTTGGGAGTGGAAAAATCTCCTCAGAGGGCCACAAGCGAAGAGGTGCGTGGAAAAAGGGTGTGTGCGTCGATTTCTCCCCAGCACACACGGACTTGCGTCGTTATTTTCCACGCGGGGAAGTCGGCGTCGTTTTCCGGCGCGCGGACAGTCTCTTTCTGTGGATCGCGGGGATTACCAGATGTCCCGGGTCTGTGCGTGGATTTTCCTGCTTGTTCTCCGGCTGCGCGTCGGTCTGCGGGGCTGTGCGTCGAAATTACGATCTCACGGCAGGCGTCGCGTCGATTTCTCCTCTAGACTTCGATCTGCGGGGCTGCGCGTTGAAATTACGATCTCACGGCAGGCGTTGCGTCGATTTCTCCTCTAGAAGTCGGGCGGCGTTGTCCTTGCGAGGCCGTGCGTCGGATCTTCGATCGTCCCAAGAGCGTCGCGTCGATCAGCATCGGAGTGCTGCGTTTTTCTCGCCGCAAAACAAGCTGTGCATCGAAATTTTCGGCGCACGGAGCGTCCAAGTAAAAGAGAGAAGTCTTTTTGGTCCTGAGACTTCAAGGAACAGGAGGCAAGCTCTATCCAAGCCCTTGGAGAGCACTTTCACAGCCAGACAAGAGTTCAGCAAGGCAGCAGGGCAACAGCAAGGCAGCAGTCCTTTGTAGAAAGCAGACAGGTGAGTCCTTTGGGCAGCCAGGCAGTTCTTCTTGGCAGGATGTAGTTTCTGGTTCAGGTTTCTTCTCCAGCAAGTGTCTGATGAGGTAGGGCAGAGGCCCTGTTTTATACCCAAATGTGCCTTTGAAGTGGGGGAGACTTCAAAGAGTGGCTAAGAAGTGCACCAGGTCCCCTTTCAGTTCAATCCTGTCTGCCAGGGTCCCAGTAGGGGGTGTGGCAGTCCTTTGTGTGAGAGCAGGCCCTCCACCCTCCCAGCCCAGGAAGACCCATTCAAAATGCAGATGTATGCAAGTGAGGCTGAGTACCCTGTGTTTGGGGTGTGTCTGAGTGAATGCACAAGGAGCTGTCAACCAAGCCCAGCCAGATGTGGATTGTAAGGCACAGAAGGATTTAAGTGCAAAGAAATGCTCATTTTCTAAAAGTGGCATTTCTAGAATAGTAATATTAAATCCGACTTCACCAGTCAGTAGGATTTTGTATTACCATTCTGGCCATACTAAATATGACCTTCCTGCTCCTTTCAGATCAGCAGCTGCCACTTCAACAGTGTATGAGGGCAGCCCCAATGTTAGCCTATGAAGGGAGTAGGCCTCACAGTAGTGTGAAAACGAATTTAGGAGTTTTACACTAGCAGGACATATAACTACCCAGGTACATGTCCTGCCTTTTACCTACACAGCACCCTGCCCTAGGGGTTACCTAGGGCACATATTAAGGGTGACTTATATGTAGAAAAAGGGGAGTTCTAGGCTTGGCAAGAACTTTTAAATGCCAAGTCGATGTGGCAGTGAAACTGCACACACAGGCCTTGCAATGGCAGGCCTGAGACCAGGAGAAGGGGCTACTTAAGTGGGTGGCACAACCAGTGCTGCTGGCCCACTAGTAGCATTTAATTTACCAGCCCTATGCACATAGAGTGCACCTTACTAGGGACTTATAAGTAAATTAATAGTCCAATCAGGTATGATTCCAGGTTACCATGTGTTAGGGGAGAGAGCATATGCACTTTAGCCCTGGTTAGCAGGGGTAAAGTGCGCAGAGTCTATAAACCAGCAAAAACAGTGTCCAAAAAGTGGAGGGAGGCAGGCAAAAAGTTAGGGGTGACTACCCTAAGGCTGTCAGGTCTAACATGTGTCCCCCCCAGCTGAAAGTGGGGAGAGCTACCCGACCTCCTGGGAGCTCTCATCGCTAAGGCGGAAGTACCTGGAGAGACCATCAGCATTGGCGTGGTCAACCCCTGGGCGATGTTCCACCGTAAAGTCCATCCCCTGTAGGGAAATGGACCACCTCAAGAGTTTTGGATTCTCACCCCTCATCTGCATGAGCCATTTGAGGGGCCTGTGGTCTGTCTTAACCCGGAAGTGAGTCCCAAACAGGTAGGGTCTTAGCTTCTTCAGTGCCCAGACCACAGCAAAAGCTTCTCTCTCAATAGCACTCCACCTCTGTTCCCGTGGTAATAGCCTTCTGCTAATAAAGACTACCGGTTGATCTCTACCCTCCTCATTCAGCTGTGCTAGGACTGCCCCTATGCCATGCTCTGAAGCGTCTGTCTGCACAATAAATTCCTGGGAGTAGTCAGGGGCCATGAGCACGGGGGCTGTGCACATGGCTTCTTTCAGGGCGTCAAAGGCTTTCTGACAAGCCTCTGTCCAATTCACCAACCTAGGTTGTTTCTTGGAAGTGAGTTCTGTCAAGGGTGTTACAATGGTGCCATAGCCCTTGACAAATCTACGGTAGTATCCTGTGAGGCCTAGAAAGGCTCTCACCTCAGTCTGCGTTCGTGGTGGTTGCCAGGCCTTGATAGTTTCAATCTTGGCCTGGAGTGGCTGCACCTTGCCACCACCCACTAGGTGTCCCAAGTACACCACGGAACCCTGCCCAATCTGGCACTTACTAGCCTTGATGGTCAGGCCTGCCTGTTGCAGGGCCTGAAGCACCTCCTTGAGGTGAAGCAGGTGTTCCTCCCAGCTGGAACTGTAGACAGCTATGTCATCCAGGTAGGCTGCACAGAAGGCATCCTTGCCAGCTAGGACCCCGTTAACCAACCGTTGGAAGGTAGCGGGGGCATTCTTCAACCCAAACGGCATCACCCGGAACTGGTAATGACCATCAGGGGTTGAAAATGCGGATCTTTCCTTGGCCCCCTCAGTCAGGGCGATCTGCCAGTACCCTGAAGTAAGATCAAACGTACTCAGGAACTTGGCAGCGCCTAGCCTGTCCACGAGCTCATCAGCTCGGGGGATGGGGTGAGCATCAGTCCGGGTAACTGAGTTGAGACCCCGGTAGTCCACACAGAACCGGAGTTCTGGCTTCGCACCTGGGGCAGTAGCCTTAGGGACCAACACTACTGGGCTGGCCCAGGGACTACTGGATTTCTCGATAACCCCTAGAGTCAACATCTTGGAGACCTCCTCCTTGATGCTGGCCTTCACCTTATCCGACAACCTGTAAATTTTGTTCTTCACAGGGAGACTGTCACCAGTGTCAATATCATGAACACAGAGGTGGGTCAGTCCAGGAGTAAGGGAGAACAGGGGGGAGAACTGCTCCAACAGCTCATAGCAGTCTCCTTTCTGGTTTAGAGTCAGGGAGTCAGACAGAATGACCCCGCTTACTGACCCATCACCTTCTTGGGCAGAGAGGAGGTCGGGGAGAGGTTCACTCTCCTCTTCCGTTCCTTCATCTGTGACCAGAAGCATGTTGATCTCCGACCTCTCAAAATGAGCTTTTAGTCGGTTCACATGGAGCACCCTTAGGGGATTCCTAGGGGTTTGGAGGTCCACTAGGTAAGTGGCCTCCCCTTTCCGCTCCTTTATTTCAAATGGGCCAGACCAGTGGTCCTGGAGAGCTCTGGGCTCTACTGGCTCCATTACCCACACTTTGTCTCCAGGTTGAAACTCTACCAGGGTGGCCTTCTGGTCATACCAGTGTTTCATCACCTCTTGACTGGCCTCAAGGTTACTTTGGGCCTCTTTCCAGAAGCGGGTCATCTGGCTGCGGAGGGCCAACATATAGCTGACCACATCCTGAGGGGGTGTCTTTGGAGCTTTCTCCAATCCCTCCTGGACAATGCTTAAGGGTCCCCTGACAGGGTACCCGTAGAGAAGCTCAAAGGGACTGAACCCTACCCCCCTCTGGGGGACCTCTCTGTAAGCAAAGAGAAGGCATGGTAAGAAGACGTCCCACTTACGCCTCATGGCCTCAGGGAGGCCCCCAATCATGCCTTTCAGGGTCTTGTTGAATCTCTCCACAAGACCATTAAACTGGGGGTGATAGGGTGTGGTGAACTTGTAAGTTACACCACACGCATCCCACAGAGACTTCATTTATGCAGACATGAAGTTAGTGCCTCTGTCAGACACTATTTCCTTGGGGAATCCCACACGGGTAAATATTCCCATCAGGGTTCTGGCCACCACCTGTGCAGTTACGGTCCTCAGAGGGATTGCCTCTGGGTAACGGGTGGCATGGTCCACCAAAATCAGGATGAACCTGTTGCCTAAGGCAGTTTTGGGGTCCAAGGGACCAACAATGTCGATGCCCACCCTTTCAAAGGGGGTGCCAACGACAGGAAGGGGAATCAGGGGGGGTTTTAACCCTTGTCCCTGCTTTACCACTGGCCTGGCAGGTAGGACAAGATCTGCAGAACTTATCTGAGTGTGTCCTCATTTTGGGCCAATAAAAGTGGGTGACAAGCCTGTTAAAGGTCTTGCCCTGCCCCAAATGTCCTGCCAGGGGAATATCGTGAGCCAGACCCAGTAGGAAGGTTCGGTAACATTGGGTGACCACCAGCATACATGCTGCCCCAAAGGCTGGAACCTTACGCTCACTGTAGAGGAGATCATTCTCCCAATATAGGTGGTGATTGCCAGAGGCGTCACCTCCTGCCTGGTTTGAGGCTTGCTTCCTCAAACCTTCCAGAGTGGGACATTCTTTCTGCGCCTTGCAGAATTCCTCCCTGGTGGGTCCACCCTCAACTTGCCAGCCAGCAAGCTCAGGTAAGTCACCTAGGGCGGCAATGTCTTCCCCAGTTGGCTCGGGAGCCTCCTCCTCAGGAGCCCCGTCAGCCCATGTGGGAACTTCTGGGGCTGGTTTCCCGCACCCCTTGTCCCTCCTCCTGGCAGCTCTCTGGGCCATCGTTCCAGGCTCCAGATGCCCTTGACTTCCCTCTCGGTCAGCCATGGACCGTGTGGTCATGCAGACCCACTCAGGTAACCCTAACATCTCCAGGTGAGACCTGAGCTCCACTTCTTTCCAAACAGTGTGCTCAAGATCATTGCCTAACAGACAATCTACAGGCATGGCAGGACTCACAGCTACTTTCAGAGTACCAGAGACCCCCCCCCACTCAAAGGGAACCAGAGCCACCGGTAGGTGACTCTCGCGATTGTTAGCGACTCTGACCTGGTGGAATGTATTAGGTACTATCTGCTCTGTTGACACCAGCTGACTCTTGATAGTAGTCATACTGGCTCCTGTGTCACGCAGAGCCTCCACCTTCTGCCCATCAATGGTGACCCACTGCCGGTACTTGGACGTATTTCTGGGCATGTGGGCCTTGGGCACCATTTCTCCTTGTCCCAGGGACACTAGGGAAATCTCTACCTGCTCCCCAAAGCTATTTGGGTCCATCTCCCCCCCCGAGCGCTACACTAGTCAACCCAGGTGCCTGTCCGGTAGTGGACGGTGCCCTCTTGGGGCACTGTGGATCGCCTTTGTAGTGACCATACTGGTAACACTCCATGCATTTTGGGCTAGATTTCCCTGACTTGTCATATGTCCCTGGCTTTTTCCCAAATTTGGAAAAGGAAGGGTTGCCACCCCCTCCCTGGGAATTCTTTTGGGGGCCTTTGGAGAGTTCCTTATCTGCAAGTTTATCTCCCCCCTCTTTCTTCTGTTGGGAACCCTGACCACCTTTGTGGGAGTCCCCCCCAGGTACCTTCTTGGACACTCTGGTGCTAACCCAGAGGTCCGCCTCCTCAGCAAGCTTCCTGGGATCAGTCAGCTTACTATCCACTAGGTGCTGGCGCAAATCTGTATAAGTAGTATTAAGCATATGCTCTCTCAGAATCAAATTATATAAACCTTTATAATCTGCTACTTTGTTGCCCCGCACCCATCCATTCAGTGCCTTACTGGAGAAATCAAAGAAATCTACCCATGTTTGTGTGGTTTGTTTGGTGCTGTCCCTGAACCTCTGACGGTATCCCTCAGGGGTCAGCCCAAACTTGGCAAGTAAAGTGGCTTTCTGAAGTGGGTATGTGTTTTGATCAGGTTGATCCAATGTGAGAAGTGTGTCCCTCCCCAATGGCGGCACATAACCCCACATAGCTACCCCCCATTGCCCTTCAGGAACCTCATGAGCCCTTAGTGCAACTTCATAAGCAGCTAACCATTTATCTATGTCATCTCCCACCACAAAACTGGGCACCACATTTTTGGGTATACAAACCTTTTTTTCTCCAGCAGGTCCTGTCTGTATGCTGCCACCATTATTGCTGGATTCAGACTGTCTCGCCTTGATCTCCAGTTCTTTGAGACTCAGTTCATGAGCCAACAATAGTTTCTTTTCAGCCAAAGCTCTTTCAGCTTCCACCTGTTTGGCTGCTATTTCAGCTTCCTCTTGAATCTGTTTGGCTGTTCTTTCAGCCTCAGCTTGTTTGGCTTCTCTTTCTGCCCTCCTCTCCTCCTGTTGAGCCTCAATTTTCAGTTTTGCCATTTGCAATTGGAACTCCCTTTCCTCTCTCCTTTCCTCTGCGGTCAGGCTTTGCATAGAGACACTGCTCCCTGGTCTGGAAGGGGGCACAATTGCAGTGGTAACACCATCCACAGATAGTGAAAATTCCTCTGAGGGGCCATGTTCTGGCTCCTCTTCCTCATCATCCTCTAAATGGGCTTCTGCCCAGGCCCTCAGCGCCACTTGGAAGTCCTCCTTTCTGGAGGCCCCTTGGGTCGGTACCCTCAATGCCCTGCAGAATCCTCTTAGTTGTTTGACCGTATATGTATCCAACTGGACTAGGTCAAAGTCCCCTGTCTGAGACCCAGTCAGAGACATGTTGAGTGAGGATTTAGTTTTTGAAAATTGTCAGGAAAAAAGTCGGATTTTCAAAAAAGAGATAAAAACCAAGTTGACCTTCAACTGTGGGTAGGTAGTGAAATACTTAGCTACTGTATGTCACTGCACAAATACAAGTCCTATCCTCACCGCTGATCACCAATGATAGAAATTGGGTTTTTGGTTGGCAGTCAGGTTACCCTCTGTCCAAGCAAAAGCCCTCAATCTAGTCAGGGTAAGCCACACACTATCCAAGATTATCCTGTGCCCACCCTCTGGTAGCTTGGCACGAGCAGTCAGGCTTAACTTAGAAGGCAATGTGTAAAGTATTTGTGCAATAAATCATACAATACCACCATATAGCACCACAAAAATACACCACACAGTGTTTAGAAAAATATATAATATTTATCAGGATATTTGTAGGTCAAAAAAAGAATAAAGTTGCAATGGAAAATTGTAGAAATATCACAGGGAAGTGATATAAAGTGTCTTAAGTCTTTAGAATATAAACACAGTCTCTTTCAAGCACAAGTACCTGGTTGGGAGTGGAAAAATCTCCTCAGAGGGCCACAAGCGAAGAGGTGCGTGGAAAAAGTGTGTGTGCGTCGATTTCTCCCCAGCACACACGGACTTACGTCGTTATTTTCCACGCGGGGAAGTCGGCGTCGTTTTCCGGCGCGCGGACAGTCTCTTTCTGTGGATCGCGGGGATTACCAGATGTCCCGGGTCTGTGCGTGGATTTTCCTGCTTGTTCTCCGGCTGCGCGTCGGTCTGCGGGGCTGTGCGTCGAAATTACGATCTCACGGCAGGCGTCGCGTCGATTTCTCCTCTAGACTTCGATCTGCGGGGCTGCGCGTTGAAATTACGATCTCACGGCAGGCGTTGCGTCGATTTCTCCTCTAGAAGTCGGGCGGCGTTGTCCTTGCGAGGCCGTGCGTCGGATCTTCGATCGTCCCAAGAGCGTCGCGTCGATCAGCATCGGAGTGCTGCGTTTTTCTCGCCGCAAAACAAGCTGTGCATCGAAATTTTCGGCGCACGGAGCGTCCAAGTAAAAGAGAGAAGTCTTTTTGGTCCTGAGACTTCAAGGAACAGGAGGCAAGCTCTATCCAAGCCCTTGGAGAGCACTTTCACAGCCAGACAAGAGTTCAGCAAGGCAGCAGGGCAACAGCAAGGCAGCAGTCCTTTGTAGAAAGCAGACAGGTGAGTCCTTTGGGCAGCCAGGCAGTTCTTCTTGGCAGGATGTAGTTTCTGGTTCAGGTTTCTTCTCCAGCAAGTGTCTGATGAGGTAGGGCAGAGGCCCTGTTTTATACCCAAATGTGCCTTTGAAGTGGGGGAGACTTCAAAGAGTGGCTAAGAAGTGCACCAGGTCCCCTTTCAGTTCAATCCTGTCTGCCAGGGTCCCAGTAGGGGGTGTGGCAGTCCTTTGTGTGAGAGCAGGCCCTCCACCCTCCCAGCCCAGGAAGACCCATTCAAAATGCAGATGTATGCAAGTGAGGCTGAGTACCCTGTGTTTGGGGTGTGTCTGAGTGAATGCACAAGGAGCTGTCAACCAAGCCCAGCCAGATGTGGATTGTAAGGCACAGAAGGATTTAAGTGCAAAGAAATGCTCATTTTCTAAAAGTGGCATTTCTAGAATAGTAATATTAAATCCGACTTCACCAGTCAGTAGGATTTTGTATTACCATTCTGGCCATACTAAATATGACCTTCCTGCTCCTTTCAGATCAGCAGCTGCCACTTCAACAGTGTATGAGGGCAGCCCCAATGTTAGCCTATGAAGGGAGCAGGCCTCACAGTAGTGTGAAAACGAATTTAGGAGTTTTACACTACCAGGACATATAACTACCCATGTACATGTCCTGCCTTTTACCTACACAGCACCCTGCCCTAGGGGTTACCTAGGGCACATATTAAGGGTGACTTATATGTAGAAAAAGGGGAGTTCTAGGCTTGGCAAGAACTTTTAAATGCCAAGTCGATGTGGCAGTGAAACTGCACACACAGGCCTTGCAATGGCAGGCCTGAGACCAGGAGAAGGGGCTACTTAAGTGGGTGGCACCACCAGTGCTGCTGGCCCACTATAAGCATTCAATTTACCAGCCCTATGCACATAGAGTGCACCTTACTAGGGACTTATAAGTAAATTAATAGTCCAATCAGGTATGATTCCAGGTTACAATGTGTTAGGGGAGAGAGCATATGCACTTTAGCCCTGGTTAGCAGGGGTAAAGTGCGCAGAGTCTATAAACCAGCAAAAACAGTGTCCAAAAAGTGGAGGGAGGCAGGCAAAAAGTTAGGAGTGACTACCCTAAGGCTGTCAGGTCTAACAGGCCTTATGACCCATGTGTTCAAAAACCAGGCCCAAACAGTGATGCTTTCAAACTGGCCCATCTGGCAGTACCAGAGTGCCTAACAGGCCAGTCCAACACTGACTATAGGGAACACAGCACTAGAAATATGACGGAAACAAATTGCACAGAAGCAGGAGAAACAATTAAACAGTAGATTGCACCCATTTCTTTTAATGAGCACTGCATTTTTAGTGAATGATGTCACACAAAAATGTTGGAAAGCTATTTTCTAGGCGAGAAGCAAATATCGCTTGAGAAAGAATACAGTTACATGTGCACACAATGGTATTTGTCAAGACATTTTAATAATTCAATAATCATGTTAATTGCATGACTGCAACCTCTGCAATGAAATTTTTTATAATGTCAAGCACTCCAGGGGGAGGAATAAGTAGCAAGCGTTCTGCTCCGTTAACCACGAGAAGATAGAAATATTTGGTCCATGACCCCTTATGGGAGGCATCACCTTCCCGTAAACCAGCCGTCAATCCTATAGGGAAAGCAAAGCCATCACAGAGTTCCCCAGAGCAGCACAAGAAGGCTAGCCCAGACCTGCCACTCTTCGAAGAGTCTTGCAGTTCGGAAACCCGCAGCAACATTCACCACTTTATACTTCAATTTCAAAAGCTTAGATAGAGTGATTTGGCTTTCAATCATTAAAACTGATTTTAAGGCATCCTCGATTTTAAATTAACATTAAAATGACAGTGGTTTACTACTAGTTTTATAAACATTAAAAATATTGTATTGTGTACTATTGGACGAGTATGTACTGAAGCACACTTTTTTGTATTCTATGGTTAGTTATAAAGCGCTTTCCATGACCTTTCTGAGGTCTAAAGTGATTTTTAGATTGTCGAGTAAGGTATGCATCATTTGTGCAGTGCTTCTTTTCCCTATGAGGTCACTGGAGCGCTCCAATATATCGAGTTCCTTGGCACCTTCGAACATGCAAATAAACAAAACAGAATTGAGAAACCTTTCCACACCAAGACCCAGATTTACTCGTTCTTCACGCAACACTGGCCAGCATATAAATATGCTGTGCTGCTTGGTACAAAGGTGAGCATTCACCCCAGAGCTATAGCTATGCTGCTGCAGGAATCTCCAACAGTTGGAATAAAAAAGCTTGCCTTCCGTGATGCAAAGCCTTGCTACAAGATGCACAGGTATGTGCTATCAGGAATAGGATGTGTACTGGAAGAATACCCTTCTAATACAGATTCATGTGCACTGACAAGCTCAGAATGACCCCACGCAATGCTGTGGACTGCAAAACACACACAACGCGTCGTTTTATATAGAAAAACAACCCTTTTCTCAGCATGAAGAAATTTAATTCTTATTTTGCTGTATAACAACTGAGACTCACCAATCGTTTTACATGAAGGTTTACTCACCTAAATTCAAATTAGATGCTCAAAAATAGATGTTTCCATATCCTGTGCTTCAGAATAAGGCACATGGAATTTTAGCCCAACAAAGTTAATTTGAAACACAGAAAATCTGCTAATATAGTCATTTTTCTGAAGTTATTTTAGGGGAAAGCCCCAAGAGGAGTAGCTGGATATTTACAAACTCACACATCTACCTACAGGATAGGTATACGTCAGAATTTCAACAGGAATTCAAATGTAAACCCACCCGTAGGGGGGGTGAGAATCATGGCGGGAGACAAAAGGGAAGGCGTGATCACTCGCTCGACTACCAGGACTCAAAAGACTTGAAATGTTGTAATAATTTACTACCGGCTGTACCTTCTGACACAGTACAGGTCATCAACTTGTCCAAGCTTACGTTGACCAATGATGAAATAAAGGTATTGCAAAAAGGCTTGGGTTTCTGTCCCGTTTGTAAACCGGACTTTACAGAAATTCAGATAGATCTGTTCAAGTACATACGCTGTTTAAAACTAAAAAAAATCTTTTTTAACAAACCTATTTATGACAAGGTACCAAATCAGTCTCAACATACTTGTAACAGGTCCATAAACGATATACGGGACATCCAGACTATTATGTCCCTGGATTCTACGACACCCTCTGGTGTGAGTATGGAGGACTTACTCTCCCATTTGAACATTGAACCTAATCTAGACCTTGACAGCGGCCTGAAACCTAGATCTACTTTTGTACCCACATTACCTCCTGATAATAATATTGATGTCTTTTACAAGGCTGTTAGTACTGACCTTTTTGAACTAGAGGACAAACTCAGAGCACACAACCACAGACCCAGATACAATCTAAACCACACAGAATTCTTGGCATTACAGGGACTCTCTACGTGTACCGATATTGTCATTAGAGAAGCAGATAAAGGGGGCAATGTAGTGGTCATAAACAGAGTAGACTATCTGTCGGAAATTGACAGGCAACTCAGTGATATGAATGCCTACACACACTTACTTGACAACCCCCTCAACAAAATTGTTAGGTTAATTGAAGACAAGTTGACACATTGGAAAAATTTGTGTCTCCTTTCGGAACAGGAATACAGATTTCTGTTCAACAGTACACCTCGGGCCCCTTGTATTTACATCTTGCCGAAAGTTCACAAATCTGGGCTCTTCCCTCCGGGTCGGCCTATAATTTCTGGCATAGGCTCTCCCACAGAACAGATCTCGGAATACATTGATTCTTACTTACAACCGCTTGTACGCAATTTATCATCATACATACAGGACTCCAGGGATCTACTTTGCCAATTAGAGGATATAGATTGGACAGATGAGTGCACCTTTGTGACACTCGACGTTAGCTCTCTATACACCTCTATTCCTTTGGAGAAAGGTTTAGAAATGCTCTCTTTGGCACTTGCAGATCGTGATGCAACTCTTTATGAACATACTCAAATGCTTTTGGACCTTACTAGACTGGTTCTTGAGAACAACGTATTTCTACACAATGGACAATGGTACCAACAATGCCAGGGGGTGGCCATGGGAGCAAAATTCTCGCCTTCCTATGCTAATCTCTATATGGGACAATTCGAAAAACGACACCTCTGGTCCTACTGCCCTACTCACATTACTTCACACATTTTATTCTGGGGCAGATATATTGATGATATTCTTAGCATTTGGATAGGCAACACTGAGAACCTCAAACTACTCACGGACCATCTTAATACTAATGATTTCAATCTAACCTTTACTCACAAGAGCGACAATGTCCAGATTGAATTCCTTGATCAGTTACTATACGTTACTGGGAGTAAAATTTCATCCCGATTATATAGAAAACCTAAGGGTAGTGAGTGGTAAGGATGCCGCACTTCCGTTCCGTTACAGTTCTTATTTGAGCAACGCAGTGAGTCCGATGAGAGAGAAAAGGTGCCACTCGGTCAGGTGCCCCACTACCCTAGTGGGCACAAAGATTTGTGTACCGGGGTACACAATGACAATGAATACAGGTAGACCAAGGCACACAGAGAGGTAAGAGTTCTTCAATGTTTCTGGGACGAAAGTAAAGCCCAAGTGTTGTAAATCCAAAGGCGAAGAGTAAAGCGATGAATCCGAGTTGTTGATATGGTAGAGTCTTTATTCACAGGTATAGGTTTGTGTCGTCTTACAGGAAACAGCCAACACGTGTTTCATCACGCAAGTGACTTTATCAAGGCTGGGCCCGTCCGGCCAGGTGCAGAAGAAAGCAGTAAGTTCAGAGAGTCAAAAAGACACGATGGTCAGTCCCGGGTGGGACTGCCGCGGGTGTGCGATGATTCCGGTAGTCAAAAGGATGGTACTATGGAGGCCCTGATAAGCCCGAATTGTTGATCCTGAAAGTCAGTAAGGGATCGTCCAGTCCATCACGCGATGACAGGCAATGTTACGTGTTACCTTACTGGCGATTGTAGTCGTTTTTGGAGCACATTATTGTATAGTCTTAGCTGCATATATAAAATACTATTTTTCTGACTTAACAACATTCGTCACTTGTAGTTTTCTGACGGTACTAGTCATTTTACTCGTGCAACCCCGTATTTTTCAACTTGTGTCAGGGGCGGTTTTTGGTTTTGATTTGACCTCCCCTTAGGGGTTTTTCTCTCTGTACTCTCGTGTTATCCATGGTCTTTTATATTTTTCTTAGAATTTTACAAATGGACTTACCATGGTCCTTTTGATGGGCTATCCCTCACTTAATTTGGACGCCTTTTTCCAGTATGGCACAATTATACCGGAATTAACTAGTTACAGGTATTTCTAACATTTGGATACCCTTGCATCCCATTACATTTTTATTTTGGAACGTTTGTTCATGTCTAACATGATTTATTTCAGTTCACTTTGTTTTTCCCCCCATTTCTTTAGACAACTCAGAGTTTTTGGACTGTACTTCTATTTCTGAGATCTTTCAGACTTACCTTGTTGTCACCAATACGTCAGATTTGGTATGTCCTGAGACCATTAGTCTCCTTAATTGTCTGACTTTAGGTTCTCTCTTATGTCTAAACCTTCTTGCTAATTTCCTTAGTTTTACCACTTGGCTTTGAGTCACTTTAACTGAGCTCTTTTCCATGTCACTACACTTGGTTACTTCAATTTCCCACGCCACTTAACTCAGGGTTAACTTGTAAGATTTCCACCGTCATTTTTCACCTTTGTAGACTTGGGTGTTTGAGGTACACACAGGTGTTTTTTTGGAATTTCTTAGCCATGTCCATGGTATATATTTGCTTGCTTGATTTCTTTTGATCTTGTCACCACGCACACTAATCATTGTACACGATAGCATCCGTTTGTCACATATAATTGTTTTGATGTCTGTAAACTTGCCATTTATACATCAAGTATATATATATACGTTTTTCTACAGCCTTGAAAAAGTCACCAGTGTGACAAAACACGTGTTGGCTGTGTTTGGAATAATGCTCTTAGCTTATTGAATACAACGTCGCCCACAATAAAGGAACTCACTTCACAAGACAAGATTTGAATACCGATGTGCTTGATTTCTTCTTCTACTTTTACTTAACCTAACATTACAAGATGTTATGACTCATTTTGTTCTACTATTGCGCATTGTGTGCTGTGATCTGTTTTTGTTTACTATTACTTGTGTATAGTTTTACACAGTATCTGTGTCCAGGGGTAGTAGGGCACTTTGATCACTTGCACCATATTCTGTTCTACATTACTGTACATTCCCCTTTGAGTGCGGCCAATCTTCACGCTTACTACCCGTTAAACTCACACATTTGTTGGTATTCACATAGTGTTTGCACAAAGTCTTCCACACTTCAGTTTGTACTGCACAGTGCTTGCTCTGTGCTTGCAAAATCTATTGTAAACAATAAAAAAGAAAAAGGGCTTAGGGACACCCATTACTTTCCATTGGTTGGCTTCTATGGCACTCTCATTTTGTTGCTTCTCACTGTTCAGGCCTCCTGGTTACACTTTTTTCTTTTTTCTCTTTCTGTCGGACTGTTCATTGAGTTTGGACGAAGTTTAGCATCCAGGCTTCGGCCAGTGTCTTTCTACTGGTCGCTTGCTTTGGGAGACACTTATCTTCAATTTCTTAAAGACTGGGTGTGTTACCTTCCTTTCACTGTCCATAGTGTGGCTTGCTCTCTTCCGTCCTCCATTGGGGCTAATCTCATTCCCCTCCTACCTGCCATTTGCTGTTCTTGCTGTTAATTGCTCTCTCCCTCCTCCCGCCATCTATCTCTGCCATCCAGTGATTTCTGCCCAGTCCTTCCGTGCTTGTCCCATTCACTGGCATCTCACTTCTTTTCCAATCTTTGCTTGCCTAATCCCCCAAAAAAGAAAGACAACAAGACCAAAACAACCCAGACAGGCAAAAACAAGGCTGAGAGATGCTGCAGCTATCTCTCCAAGAGCTCTGCTCTCCCAATACACAACACTCCCAGCCGAGTCAACAGGTCCATGCAAACAATGGGGACTGTGCCTTCTACGTCTGGCCTAGGGGCGGCATCTAAAAGTCTAAACTTAGACCAAAAGCCTAACTTTACTCTTAGTAAGACTTTTGGTCTGTAGGTGCCTTGGTCCCAGTAAGCACAACTCATCAGTTATAAGAGGCACATACCCTCTGCTCCATGGCCTGGAACAGTCCCTGGCGGACATCACTGGTGTCATGAGGCAGATGCAAAAACATCTGCTCTGCCAAAGTGGCACCAGTGAGGTTGCCAACCAGCTTGGGCGATCCGCAACATTCTGGAGTCCAGGGAGCAGAAGCAGGACACCTACTTAGCTACAATGGGTGCTTACCACAGCAATATTGGTGCTGTGCTGGCAAACCAGAAGGCCCTTCTTAGTGTAGTGCTGTGTTGATGCAGATAAATACTGCTGCAGACAGGGGATCCCCTTCTTCTGCCTCTTATGTGTGTATGCCTCCATCACCTGCGGCACCAACAACAACCCCCCTTACGGGATGCACCACACACATATCAAAAGAGGAAGATGTGGACTGCACCTCTTTCCGCTGATAAACTGCCTGGTAGCTTTTCTCTGTGTCAAATATCCAGTTTCTATTTTGATCTGTGCTGATGACATGCCAGTGTACTTCTCAAACAGTACTGTCCTCTATTTGCTGTCACACCTGTTGATCTTACCCATTAGTGGACTGTCAATGTGGCCGATCTTCACTATTGGCAATTGGCCCTCCTCCTCACTGAAGCCCTCCTCTCCTCCACATGTCCCATGCAATGTATCCTCCATGGACTTTGCCTGGACATCCTATGGCTCACAAACAATGTTGGGGTTGTTGGTGCAAGGACTGCCACTTGCTCCTTGGTTCATGTGTCAATAAAATCACTTACCGGAACCAGTGTGTTGTAAGTCTGTTCATTATCGGACTAAGTGGTGGATGTACTGCCCCTAAAGACACAACCTACTATCAAAAGGGAATTGTTTTTAATAGACCCATGGGAAAATCTGCACAGGCCAAGGGAAATAGTATACCTGAGCCCTACGTGCATCTAAACTAGCAAATAGTTACCCAAGGTCACATGCATCAAGTGTTCCAATCAGAAATCAGTCAATGTTAAGACTGAAAGAGGTTTCTGCCCATGTGTGGGTTACTTCCATGGATACTAGTCAGCAAACAACACAGATGTGACATTAAATTGGTAAAATGAAGACTGCGTAAGTGGCTGGCATCAGTGTGTGCCCCAACACATCCTTGATTGGCCACAATTATTTAACTTTTTCATCCATAGAAATCATGTAGCATCACCTACACACACAGAGCAACAGTAAATGGATATCTCTTTTGGGCTGTGTGTCCATTCTAGCAAGTTTGCTACTCACAGGGCAAATCATGTTCCAAGATCTGTTAAGTGATTCCATTGCAAACTTGACAGTATCTACTCCATAGGTGCTTCCCTTAACCACACATATATACAAACAGTGTCAGGAAAACCTGCACATTTTTCATAACTCAACCAAAGCATATATGACAACTGCCACCCAGTTAATAGGTATGCAGTTGTTAAAGTGCCAACGTTTTTTTTTATTCCAAACACTTAAAATCTAAACTTAACTAACCTACACTAACTAAGTAATCATATCTAAATGTTTGACTAAACTGACCTATACTAACATGCCTACACCACCTTAACTTACAACTAACCTAAACTACCTAACCCTAGATTATCCTCCTCTACACACATATCTCAATAGACATGTTAAACATTAACACCCACCACCCTTAACACACATCTGCACATGAGACAGACTTAAACTGCACCTATACACAAACTATCTAAACATTATAACCTACACAAATATATATATATTTGTACTTAATAGATTTTTTATACACACAGTAAACATTGACATCCGTCCACTTAATAACCTACCCACCCATATCCTCAACTAACAACTATCAAATATTAAAATCTTTAAAATCACTAAAGCAAACCTAAACTATCCCTAATCTCAAACCTATCCTAAACTATGCTAACAAAATAATCATTAATAAAAACAAATATGAACTGGAGAGTGGCAGCAACTGAGAGGGAGCACTACATTTGGTCTGCGATACTATCTATTCCCATGGGTGTGTCCACCTGCTGTTCTAGGCCAGCCAGCCCCAACCTGAATTCCTATTGTCCTTCAGGGCCTGCTTCTCAAACTAAGACTGTTGCCCTGGTGCAGTGGTGACAAACTGTGGTTCCACCGCCAGCTGTGCTGTTGAAAGTCCTGGAACTGCCCCAGGATTGCCAGCATGGGAAATCTCAAAATCCAGCTTGCCTTGTCCAGCTCTTTCTGTCCCGAGATGGTGACTTTCCGGTCCCTGCTGCCTTCCATTCCTTATGCCTCCTCCCCATGCGCCTGAACCCCTTTCCAACATGCTGGATGTAGTGGTATCTTTCTAAGCAAATCCAGTAGGACTTCTAGGGTCAGGTTGTCTGTTGGAGAAGAAGGACATTTGTATCACACCAAGGTGAAGTTCTCCAAGTTGTCATCAACCACATGCATGAGTTAGTATCAGCAGCACAAGTGGCATGTACTTCCAAAAATAGATAAAACTATACAAAACAGAATTACAATACACACATTACATTTTACTTACACAATAAGGACAGCAGAGACACCACAAGACCAATAAACAGACCAAGGGGCATATTTATATTCATAATCTGTTTGAGCTGAATGTACGTCATTTTTTTACGCAAATTCAGTGCAAGCTTAAATTCATATTTATATTTTGATGCTAAAATATAGGAGTAAATGTCATTTTTTGGATGCGTGAAACTTCCTTGCGTCACTGAGATGCAAGGTAGGCGTTCCCATCCAAAATATCACTCTAAGGGCCAGATGTAGCAAAATCCGTTTTTGCGACTTGCAAATTGCGAGTCTGAGCGACTCGCAATTTGCAAGTCGCAAAAACGGATGCAGAATGGTGTCTCAGACACCTTCTGCGACTCGCTATGGGGTCGCAAAGACCCACCTCATCAATATTCATGAGGTGGGTCGCATTTTGCAACCCCATAGCGAGTCCCTGCACTCACAGGGATGGTGGCCTGCTGTAGTCAGCAGACCTCCATGTCTGTGACTGCTTTTTAAATAAAGCAGTTTTTTTTTTCATTTTGCAGCCCGTTTTCGCAGTTTGCGCCATGCAAACGGCGTGCTACATCTGGCCCTAAGCCCCTAGCACCTTATTTATCCTCCTGTGCAAGAATGGTGCATGGCTGCTTAGCGCCATTATTCAACACCTGGGTCAGAGCAGGCGCTAGGCGACCTTTGGACCCATTACCATGGTCAAACACCATGGAAAGAGCCCACAGGTGCCCACCCCAAACCCCAGGAGCACCCCCACCCCCACCCCCACCAGAGGGACACCAGAGGATGGGGGACCCCATCCCAGGTAAGTGGGGTAAGTATTGATTAGAATACAAAAAAAAATTAAGTGCCATTGGAGGCCTGGAATGGGCCCCCCCCTACATGGCACTGGGTGCAGTGGCCATGCCCGGGGGACAATTACCCCTTGGGGTGGTGGGCATTGCTCCTGTCTTTTCTAAGGCAGGAGTCATGTGGTATGGATAGTTTTGCATCAGGAAATTTGGCCTAGGCTTGTTAACGGCACTTTTTGTGCCTCTAACGAGCCTAGTGTCATTTTTTTATGCAAAATCCCCTTCCCCCATACTGCCACCCCCACCTGGCTAACTTCATTTTTTCTGATGCTAGCCTAACCAGCGCACTGGCTTGCGGAAATACATAAATCTGGCACCCGGCTAGTACTCTGGAATGGTGCAATCCGGTGATATTTTTTTGACACAAAACTGCGCAAATGCAGTATTGTGTTAAAAAGTATAAATATGGGCCCAAATATCAAGAGCACAAATCACCTCCAACAGCCAGCAAGGACAAAATAATTGTAAGTGAAAGTGAAAAGAACTTCAGGCTTCATTGTTTGCAGCATTGCTGAGCCATTGCACCATTCCCTGTGTGGATGCATTAAATTTCCTAAGTTTGCATCACATTTCTTACTTAAGCGTTGTTTTTTCTGACGCATCAGTGGTGAACATGACAATGCACAATACATTTTTTTTGATGCTTTGATGTTGATGCGTGGCTTCCATCTGGCACTCTTCCTACTAAAGCATCACATTTCCTACTAAAGTGCCACATTTTCCACTGAGGCGTGACATTCCCTACTAAAGCATTGTTTTTTCTGACGCATCGCTATTGAAATAGGAAATGTATGAGTTACACACAACACATGACAATGTACAATGCATTGTTTTTGACACATCCATGATGTGTGGCTTCCGACCAACACTCCGTGTGCAATCTGTCATGCTATGGGCCATTGCGTGTGTTTTCCTTGACGCACCTAGCTATTTGTGTCTGGTACAGTGTATTGATGGGTGCAATGCAGGAAAAAAACTTGCAGAAATCACTTTTCTTGCCCAGGTTGTCATTGCTGACATGCTTGTCGACCTGGGATGGATTGCATGTGTATATTAACAGTGCACGTATGTGTGACTCATTGCATTCATGTTACACGCACTAGGATAGGCAATATATTGATGTGACATACACAAAATTACTGTCAATTGTGCATATCTTGACATTATCAATATGAGTTACAGTTTGTATTATGCTTACCTTGATGTAGGTATTTGCACTCCTAAGCAAATGATAGCCACATTGTCATCCATGATTGTGGCAATGCTTGAAGATCGTAGTATCTCTCTGCATTACTTGCAAAGGATGTACTACGGGCATAAAAGGCACTCAGCAAATGACATACACTGGCAACTTTAGCCTGTCTACAGTGTATGTGCTGTCCAGCTCACAGACTGACTGTCTAGATGTGCACAGTATTTTGCTAGGTCAATAGGTCATCTGCTCATATGTGCATGAAAACATAAAGCAGACTATAATGGACGGTGACCACCATATGATGTACTGGTACACATATATCTGCTGTCTAGCCCTATATGTGTAGCACATAAACATTACGTCTCGAGATTACACCTGAAGAAAAGCGTCAGCCAAAAACGTTAGCCATTATCTTGTGTTCTTCATGAGGCCTGCTTGAGTAGGCCTAACAAGTGTGATGTCTTCCAAGTAGGAATATGTTTAGCATTTCCATGCATGACAGTATTTGGCAACGGAGAGGGCATATGTGAACTTAGAATGTGAGTAGACATCACACCAGATGGTCAAATGTGCAGTTATTGACATGTTACACCACTCTGATCTGGGATGCTTCAGTGCATGCCACCTTGCCATGTGTTACATCACATGTAGGTATATCTTGACAACTATTTGTTTATTAGATAAACTTTTTGTCCAGAGCAAATTAGCACACATATATGGAGCTATAGGTGACACATGAGTGTTTGTTTCAGAGTAAAACAGAGCAACACAGTCATATCCATCCATGCATTTAACAGTTGCATCCCTGCCTATTGGGTCAAGTGTGGCTGCATTGTAGCTAAATAGCCACTCCAGCACCGGCACAGATTAGGACTCCACATTTATATGTTTTATATGTTAGATATGACACTGACACAGCTATGTGCTTGCTAATGGTTGTGTAGCATATGACAACTAACTGGGTTGCACTGGGTGCCCATTCACATCAAATGGGCCTCTGTTCACATTCGTAGGATAATAAGGTCACTATACTGGACTCCACGAGTATAAGGCAGTAAAAATATGTAAAGCTGTAAAACAAACACACTCAGTCATTGCACACTGTTTACATTTACACTCCATTTGAATTGTGCTAGTATGTCTGACAGACAGTACACAGTTGCATCACATGTACTCACAACATGTGCACACTGTTTCACATTGCTATCTTTGTTTGATGCCAGTCTGACACACATGCATTTGGCACATGTTGTTGATATGCACACATGTTTTAGACCACATGATGGTGACCTGAGGTGGGAATAACATCTAGCTACAGACCTTTGAGAAGGGCAAAATTAGGTGAGGCGTCAGTGTTTAGATATTTATAGTGACTGTGAAATGAAAGTGCTTACACAAAGGAAGTGTTCATTCATTTATTTAGATTTGTAAACACTCTTTAAAAAAATAACTTGTATTTATGGTCATTCAATAGATTCAGGAATCACCGAAAAAGTTCTGCACAATGGTGTTCCTTTGGTGAGTCCCTGCAATTGTGCCTACATTTTCCCCTCTGTCCTCATCTTCTTCCTCATCCTCAACCGCTGCTTCCTGATTCTCATGGCACTGGCTCCATGGTACATTTGTCCACACACAGATGAAGTGCAATATATAACAAACCTGGATAATTATGCTAACCATGGGGGGGGTGTAGCAATTGGCCACCGGACATATCCAAACACTGGAAAGGAGACTTCAGTAGCCCGAAAGTCCGCTCTATGATACCCCTGGTCTTGCACAGAGCTTTGTTGTAGGCTCGCTCAGCCTCTGTATGGGGATGTGCAGATGGGGTCATGACCCAGGGCTGCAGACCATATCCTTGGTCAACTGAAAAGGCAAAGGGAGAAAAGTCAATCAATCCTCCTGGTGATTGATTAAACCACATTCAAGTACATATCCGTTATGTGTACTGAATGACCCTTACACATTGCTACCACTATTGTACGCTATTGGTAACATTAATATTGGCACATTTAATACCACATATCTAGTCCTGTGTCTGCGTCAGATTGAAACATGTGCATGGGCTGCTATGTTTGACAGTGCCACAATGGAACAAACACATTTGGGCTGTAGCTTAATGTGAAAGGTGTTTTGTAGATCCATTGCCACTGTAAGTGACAGTATATTGATCACAAATTGGGGTTTGTTGTCATCCATAGATAGCGTGTGCCAGTATGGACATGTTTCACACACATACATGTATGCCTGTTGATCAACTAATGTTGTAACTGTACTACCTATCAATGGCGGAATCTTTGAATTGTTCACTTCCTTTCGGAAGTGTAATCTGGTGAGAACATGTGGTGCATTCTACACACGTTGCCTAGCTTGGGATACATGACATACCTCACATATCATGGGATTCACAGTTGGACACACAGACAACAGCCATGGTAGCCCTTTTGAGCACAGTGTGGCAATTCAGATTTTTCCCAAGCATTTCATTGCTGTGTTTTTTTCCACTATTGATAGACCGATACAGTGGCTTAGCATGCCTCAACATGTGTAACTTGCATGTTTGCGATGCAGATGTGCCCAGATGAATGGTGCAAGCATGAGGTACACCCCTCCTACATATGCACTGTCTCAGGTAACACACAAAGATATAACCATTAGGTAATTTATAATTTGCTGTTATCATGTCTGTCATGTACGTCTGATGTACTTAACAACCAGTAAGCCATTCCCACATTGGCCATTCTGGAAGCACTCATTGATAATGAAGTGCCAGAATATGAATGTGTCATGCACACTCCCAGGGTGTTTTGCCAGAACATTGGTGAATATACCCCAATGGCTTGGACATTGATGGATTGTGTGTGCTTTCAATTCCTGTGGAGATGGGATGTAGCTGCAGGGGGAACCACTTGCACATGTGTGCAAAGCACCCCAGCACATGTGGAAACTCAGTAATGGCATATAAAGCTTGCTTGATCTACAGCTGCGGTTGTTGTGTGTTGGGGAAGAGGGTGTACTGCAGTGTTAGGTAAATGATGGTATCCAGGACAGAGGGTAGGAAAATAGAGAAAGATGGTTGGGAGATACCTGCCACTCTGGCTGCTGTGATCTGGGAGGAGCCACACGCCAACATATGGAGGACAGCCATGAGCTTGAGCTCTGGAGGGATGTTAGTGGACCTCCCAGTTGGTGGCTGGACCCTTAGCGCTATCTGGTGTAGCAGGTGGACAATAGATTCCCTCCTCAGCCAGTAGAAGGTATTGACCTCATCCTCCCTGAGATCAATGAGAGAGGACCACTGCTGAGAAACGCACTTCCTTCGCCTGCACTGCCTTTGAGGTGGTGGGGGGAGGTGAGAGTGGTTGGTGTGGTGGTGGTTGTGATCTTCTCCTTGTGACTCCCAGATGAAAAATCAGGAGCTCCATGGTTTAGTTGAGATTGCCAGACTGTTCTGTCTCCCTTCACTTTATATACCAAAACCAATGCGTCATTTCCTTTGAGTGGGTTACGGATGCGCAGTCATTTTGATGCATTTGAGCCTCAGCACAACAGTTGCCCATGATGCATCACTTTTCCAAAAGCTTGTAAATATCTATGCATCGGTTTTATGGTGAAATGCTGGAATGTCTACCTTGAGTATATTAATACTTACGCAACACAGCCGGATCAGACGCAGATACATTTCGATGCAGGACTACTAAAAGTGACGCATTGGCCTAGATGCATCACATTGTAAATGTGGAGTACTGAGTGCTCCACCAATACACCAGGAATATTGGCGCATTGGCAGCGCAAGCTCCTTGTTAATAACCCCCTTTGTGTTCTCAACTGAAGCACTGGTATGTGTAGACAAAAAGAGAGCACAAATTAGGAGCAAAAAAACATTGGTGTAGCTAGAACCTATCAAATTGCATCATCTTTTAGAGTTAAAATGACATTTTGAAAGGTACAACCTTCCCTTTAAAATACAAATTACAATTTTTATGCATCTTTGTAAATTAAACAAAATAGCTTATAATTTGATTATTTATTCAGTGTATACGCCTCTGTGTATTTTTGCTTACTGGTTTGAGGGTTAAATTGTAGAAAATGCTAAGGCTAAGTCCAGAGCTTCCATAGTGATTCAGTGGGTGCAGAGAAGTTTCAAGAACATGAACCTCTGATTTAGTCTACAAAGGCAAACAGCATCACCTCTGTTCACATATTTCACCAGTTATAGGAAGGTTGCAATATTAGGATAATGGCCAGTCAAAAGGTTGGTTAAATTCCAGATCTACATCATTTGATAGTTAAATAAAATACCTTCCTGTTGATGTGATGTAAAGTGCATACTACTGGCAGAATGCATGCTACATTCATCCATATAGCATAACGTGTTGCTGTGTTCACGCAAAGCTTTCAGAGCCAATTTTGTATCAACTGTCAAACAAAATGTTTCCCTGAGATTATTTCAGAGGTCTGCTTTTCCAAGCTGGTACATGAGTAACCTAGAAATGGGTGTACCACTCAGTAAGAGAAAATACATGATCAGTAGAAACACAAAGTATTTTAAAATTCTGCAGTAATGGCACAAACATTCAGTATCAATATTATGATAAACTTCCAACAAGTCACAAGATTTTAAGAGATGCATAGATTAGTTATGTGAATATGTATGTAGTTTACTTGAAATATTAACAATACAATCAACTGGAGTACCTCCAGAATTAACAAAGAGCAGTAAATATCTAAATAAAAGAAGAGTACCATTTTCCATTTCTCCAAGGTTCAAGTGGTAAAAACCCTCATTGGTGTCCCATCCAGTTCTCCAGTTCAAAAGATAGATTTGCCACACTGCCTTCTGCTTTATTGTTGTGGAAATAACTGGAAAAAATCTTCCTATGGAACATTCTCTAGGAGTAACTAGGTCAGACATATTCTTGTGGCCCCTTCCATTCTACCACACTGTAAACAAACTCCTTCTCAGGATGAAAATCAAAATATCAACAACAATAATATCGACTTGCACTCATGTCAATGCCAAAACTACTAACATATCATCAAGGTAAAAATGCATAAGGAAGTATTATAAATGTACAATTCTTAGTTCCACAATTGCATTATTTGATGATATATAGAAAATTATAACTATGCAGTAAATCTATGCACAAGTTTTAATAAAAATACTCAATAGTTTGGTAGATCACCTCTTCTGAAGGGCTGAGTGTGAGAACTAATGATGAAGCGCCTGCTTTCAGAGTCCCTTGGTCAGATATTCATTGTAGTCCTTCTGCTGATGTGAGCTACAGAGGGACTGAGCGCCTACAATCTGACAAAGGAGGGCATAGGCATATTAAAACGACCACTAACAGTGCCTCCTTCTCTTCAGGGCACACTTCAAGGCCTGAAATTTGGTTGTGGAAGTTACACCTGACAGCAAGTGGAACAGCCTAGTGTTGATTTCCTCTGTAATCAGCAACCTCACCGGCTGCCCTAAGACACATTGGCCCTCATTACTACATTGGCGGTAAATGCTGCTTACCGCCGGGCATAAGACCGCCAACACACCGCTGCGGCGGCGGAATTCTGCTACAGCTATTACGACCCACAGCTCGGAATCCGCCACAATCCAGAAACCCACACAAGTCCTCCACACCAAAGGTCAGTGATGAACTGGCGATAACAAAACCTCCACCGTCACGCCAACAGGAATACGCCCACACTATCACGACCCATGAATCCACGTGGCGGTCTTTCAACCGCGGTATTCCATTGGCGGTACACACCGCCGCGATAGAAATACACACACATTTACAAAAAATAACTGCGTTGGACAATCCGAAATACACACACCTGATACACATACACACACCACTCCCACACACCGAATCCAATATAAAACACACACCCACATCACCCACAAACCCTTATCACCAAAAATTCAGAAAGAAGGCCAGAGAGAGACAAGACCAGAAACAACACTAGCATCCACAGACACACAACATCATCACTCACACAACATCCACGCACCTCAAACAACACACAACAACACATCCCCTCACACATCACAACACACACCACCTCACACATCACCCACACCACATCATGGCACCTCAACGACATCCCAGGTTCTCTCAGGAGGAGTTCAGGGTCATGGTGGAGGAAATCGTCCAAGTAGAGCCACAGCTATTCGGATCAAAGGTGCAGCACACCTCCATTGCTAGGAAGATGGAGCTATGGCACAGAATCGTCGACAGGGTCAACGCAGTGGGACAGCATCCAAGAACTAGAGATGACATTAGGAAGAGGTGGAACGACCTACAGGGGAAGGTGAGTTCCGTGGTCTCAAGACACCGGATTGCAGTACAGAGGACTGGTGGGGGACCTCCACTTCCTCCCCCACAAGTAACAACATGGGAGGAGCAAGTCTTGGCAATACTACATCCTGAGGGCCTCGCAGGAGTAGCAGGAGGAATGGACTCTGGTAAGTCAACTCTTAACTATTATATCCCCCACCCTACCTGCATGCCATCACATACTCCCACCCATACCCTCACCCCCATCACTCCAACACCTCACATATGTCCCACTATCACAACCCACCATCCCAACACCAAGCCCTGCATGCAACACCAAAGCAGGGACACCCATCACCAAAGCATGTCCACTACAGATACCCACACAGACCCTAAACCAAATATCACACAAGGACCATTGTAGGGGTGCTGCAGGACCTTGTCAACACCAGGAGGGACACTGTGGCACAACAAGGGGCCCCTGACACTAGCCTGGATGATGAACAGCTCTCCACCTCCGCCGGCGCTAGTGGACAGGAGGCACGGCCACAGGACCACGACACCAGCACCCCACCCCCTGCAGATGGACAGCCACCCCGCAAACGGTCCCTGAGATCCAGGAACAAGATATAGAACATTGCCAAGACCCTTGCCGGGAAATGAGACCCCCCTGAATGTCACCCTTCTGTCCCACTTTGTCACCCTGTCCATCCTTCAACTGCCCTTGCTCCACTTCCTATGCCCCTTTTGACAATGCACCTGTGAAACAAATAGACTGGACTCTGCCATGGACATTCCTCCACCATCCCCCCTGCCCATTTTAAAACCCCCTCCACTTATTTGCACAGAAATAAATACACATCAATCACAAAAAATCTGGAGTCAGTCTGTGCTTTCACAAATGTGTAATTGCAATAATTATGGAATATAGCAATATCAATTTAATTGTCCACATACCGATGAAACCCAGCTGTAGGGCTGGAGAAAATATAGCAGAGGTCCCAAAGTAGGACCCACATCTGTTAAATGGAAAAGCAAAGTGACAAATCAGGGTCCATACACTGGGTGAAAATGACAGACTTATGATAGCTCAAACAATAATATGAGATGTGTGAGGCAGTGACATCTTACCTGTGTCTCACTGGAAGTATTGCTTGATAACATTGTTTCTGTTGTCGATATCCTCTTCTTCTGCCTCCTCTTCTTCACTGTTCACAGGCTCAACAGCTGCCACAAGACCTCCAGCTGGACCATCCTCCTGCAGAAAAGGCACCTGTCGTCTCAAAGCCAGGTTGTGCAGCATACAGCAGGCCACAATGATCTGGCACACCTTCTTTGGTGAGTAGTAGAGTGAACCATCTGTCATATGGAGGCACCGGAACCTGGCCTTCAGGAGACCGAAGGTCCGTTCGATCATCCTCCTAATTCGCCCATGTGCCTCCTTGTAGCGTTCCTCTGCCCTGGTCCTGGGATTTCTCACTGGGGTCAGTAGCCATGACAGGTTGGTGTACCCAGAGTCACCTGCAAATTTAGAGGGACAACTGTTAGACACACACTAGCCCGTAGGGACAACCCCATACCCAGACAACTATTCACACTGTAAACGGTCCTTGCCCTCACTTATTAGCCACACACGGTGCCTCTGGAGTTGCCCCATCACATAAGGGATGCTGCTATACCTCAGAATATAAGCGTCATGCACTGAGCCAGGAAATTTGACATTCACATGGGAGATGTACTGGTCGGCCAAACACACCATCTGCACATTCATCGAATTGTAGCTCTTCCGGTTTCTGTACACCTGTTCATTCCTGCGTGGGGGTACCAAGGCCACATGTGTCCCATTGATGGCACCTATGATGTTGGGGATATGTCCCAGGGCATAGAAGTCACCTTTCACTGTAGGCAAATCCTCCCCCTGAGGGAAAACAATGCGCATGTGTTTCAGCAGGGAAGACAACACTCTGGACAGCACGTTAGAGAACATTGGCTGGGACATCCCTGATGCAATGGCCACTGTTGTTTGAAAAGACCCACTTGCCAGGAAATGGAGTGCTGACAGGACCTGCACTAAAGGGGGTATCCCTGTGGGATGGCGGATCGCTGACATCAGGTCTGGCTCCAACTGGGCGCCCAGTTCATGGATTGTTGCACGATCAAGTCTGTAGGTGACTATTACGTGTCTCTCTTCCATTGTCGACAGGCCCACCAGCAGTCTGTACACCGGAGGATGCCGCCATCTCATCACCTGCCCCAGCGGACATGCCCTATGGACGAGAAGAGCGAGCAGAGATTCAGCCAACACTGAGGTATCAGAAAATGTAATTTGCACACATTTATTAATCTGCAATGTGCCTGTTACTGTGTGTATGCAAGGACTAGATAGGTGTGACACAGTTATTAATAATGCCATGTGCCCCCTGAAATGGCGGCTGCCTGACCTGTAAGGTGGGACAAGGGTATATGAGGTAACTGCGCTGGGTTCTACACTGTCACGGTAGGCAGTCGAAGACCGCGGCGCAATCCTGCATTGGTTAACATTGGACCCTATGGGTCCCAGGAGCCAATGACGATGCACATCGGCGGTGACTGTATGCACCGCCGATGACGTGACCGCCATTTTCTGTCTGTTCACTCACTTGAAATCTGACCTTCAACAGGAGAGGACCTACACTGCAAGTGCTGCTGTGACCTCAGTCTGGAAGCGACGATGGCTCATGTGTCTGGGGAAAGGGCCCCTGCCTTCACTTCGGAGGAGTTGGGGAAATTAGTGGATGGGGTCCTCCCCCAGTACACACAACTGTAAGGTCCTCCAGACAAACAGGTGAGTACACTGTGAGCATGCTGCATGGGCAATGCCTGTTTGGAGTGGTGTGGATGGAAGATACATGGGGGGATGAGGCCTGCATGAGCGGACGGTGAGTGTATGTGCGTCAGGGCAAGGGTGGGAATGTGGGCCAATGAGTATGACGGTCCGGACAGGTAAATATTTTCCTTTCCCCCTGTACTATTCCTCTAGGTCAGCGCCCACCAGAAGAAGTATATTTGGCGTGCCTTTGCCAACGACGTCCGGACCCTGGGGGTCCACCACAGACGGAGCACCCACTGCCGGAAAAGATGGGAGGACAAGCGCCGCTGGAGCAAGAAGACGGCGGAGGCCCAGCTGGGGATGGCCTCCCAATGTGGGAGGGGTGCCCGTCGCACCATGACCCTCCTGATGTTCCGGATCCTGGCGGTGGCGTATCCGGAGTTCGATGGGCGCTTGAGGGCATCACAGCAGCCACCAGGGGGTGAGTACAATCACATTCATCTGACTCTGCGCCCATTACGAGGTGTCTGGGTGGGGGAGGTGGGCATTGGGTTCCCCTAGGCCAGGGCGAGCTTGGTAGGCAAGGTCCCTTGTGAGGCAGGTTCAGTGGAACCCCAACCCCACTAGTGGTTAGTGCCATCTACACCTAGTCAGGGTCCTGTGACTTCCATGTATGCAGCAATCGGGCTTAGGCCTTGTACCCCATGGGCATGTGAATAATCTAGGAACTAAAAGTGCATGGCCTAGTGCAGAGGGCTGCTGTGTCTGTTGTGTCCGCCAACGGTAGTGGTGTTGCATGCACTGAACATGTCTTTCTTCTGTCTTCCCCCCCTTTTTGTGGTCTTCCTGTTCTTGTGTGCAATAGCATCATCAGGCGGCGGAGCAGTGGCACCGGTGCAGGAGGGAGCTGCATCCCACTTGGCCCTGGAGGGCGAAACAATGGAGGCTGAAGCCACCAGTGGGACGGAGGGTGAGGGGAGCTCCACGGCGGGGACAGGAGGTGACAGCAGTGACAGCGACTCCTCCTCCGATGGGAGCTCCCTTACGATGGTGGGCCCCTCTGTGCCCCCCGCATCAACAGGTACAGCCGCCACCCCCCCTACTAGCACCGCCCTCCCAGCAGCCCCTCAGCGTGTGTCCCGTGCCCACTCACCCAGGAGGGTGGGCATCTCCTTCGCCCCAGGCACCTCTGGCCCTGTCCCAGTCAGCCCTGCTGCCCTCAGTGAGGAGGATATTGACCTCCTGAGATCCTTCACTGTTGGGCAGTCTACCATTCTGAATGCCATCCAGGGTGTTGAGAGGCATTTGCAACAAACAAATGCATACCTGGAGGGCATTCATTCTAGCCAGGCAGCCCAAATGAGAGCATTTCAGGCTCTGGCCTCTGTACTGATGGCAGCCATTGTCCCTGTGTCCAGCCTCCCACCTCCAACTTCCTCCACCCAGACCCAATCCCCTGTACCTCAGCCTATCCCAAGCACACCATCAGACCAGCATGCACACACCTCATCACACAAGAGTGGCTCAGGCAAACATAAGCACCACACATCCCACAGGCACTCACACAAGCATCATACCCATGCAGACATACCAACATCTACTGCCTCGAATGTGTCCCCCTCCTCCATGTCTCCCTCCTCCCTCCCAGTCTCATCTCCACTCACACCTGCATGCACTACATCTTCAGCCACTGCCTCCATCACCAGCATGCCCATCACCACACACCGCTAACGTGCACTCACCAACCCCACTACCATTCACACATCCCCTGTGTTCTCTCCCAGGATGTCAGTGAGCCCTCCTCCCAAAGTACACAGACACAGGCATACACCCACCCAACAGCCATCCGCCTCACAACAGCCTCCAGCCCATGCACCTTCACCCAAATTCAGCAGACGTACACCTCCTACAACCACTACCTCTTCCTCCACTCCCAAACCCCCTCCATCTACCCGTCCCAGTGTGTCTAAAAAACCTTTCCTGGCTAATATTGACCTCTTCCCTACACATCCCCCTCTGTCCGTCCCCTACGGCCAGGCTTTCCAGTTCCCAACACAGCACCTCAGCCACCACATCCCCAGGCACAGTGGTGCCAGCAACTGCGGGCTATTGGAGTGCGCCAACCATCAGGGCTGCCAGTGTGTCACGGAGCGAGGGCAAGGACGTTCTGCCACCTGCCAAGCTAAAAAAGTTGCCCACATGCCGGAAGGAGAAGCAGAAAACACCTGCCACCAAGGGGTCAGGCAAAACGAAAGGGGATAGTGGCAAGACAGCTGCACCACCATCTAATGTGGGGTAGGGCCAGAAACTGAAGGGCAGGTCAGGAGAGGGCATGGTGGCACTGACTGAGGGACCAGTGTCACACCTTCTTTCCACATCGACGCCAACCTGTACGGCGGAGAAGACCGCCACCTGCACGGCCACCAGCACCGCTGCCACAGAGCCCGCCGCCAGCACTGCTGTCACAGAGCCCGCCACCAGCACCGCTGCTACAGAGCCCGCCACCAGCACCGCTGTCACAGACCCCGCCTCCAGCACCTCCGCCACAGACCCCGCCACCAGCACCGTCGCCACAGAGCCCGCCGCCAGCACCACCGCCACAGAGCCTGCCGCCAGCATCGCTGCCACAGAGCCCGCAACCAGCACCGCTGCCACAGAGCCCGCCGCAAGCACCGCTGCCAATGAGCCCGCAACCAGCACTGCCGCCACAGAGCCCGGAACCAGCACCACCGCCACAGAGCCCACCGCCAGCACTACCGCGACTGACACCGCCGCAAGCACCGCCAGCGGCCCCGCAACATCCTGAGCCAGTGGCACCACCGTAGACATGGCTGCCATCCCCAGTGGTCAGTCGTCCGAGGCTGGTGGTGAGCTCCAGGAGCCTGGGCAGCTTCCATGAAGCATCACTTTCAGTGGAGAAAGGCATCCACTACCTCAGTCCTTGGTAGGATGAAGCACTCTGGGCACAAAGCCCCCTCTAGAACCAGTGGAGAATGACATCCACTACCTCAGTCCCTGGCAGGATGAAGCACTCTGGGCACAAAGCCCCCTCCAGAACCAGTGGAGAGATACATCCACTACCTCAGTCCTCGGCAGGATGAAGCACTCTGGGCACAAAGTCCCCTCCAGAACCAGTGGAGAATGACATCCACTACCTCAGTCCTTGGCAGGATGAAGCACTCTGTGCACCAAGACCCCTCCAGAAGCAGTGGAGACTGTTATTCACCTGAGAGACTGTGGCTTTGCACTCCCCAGGATAAAGCAGTGGGTAACCCACCCACTTGAGAGACTTGAGAGACTGTGGCTTTACACTCCCTAGGATAAAGCAGTGGGCAACCCACCCACTGGAAGGACTTGAGAGACTGTGGCTTTGCACTCCCCAGGATAAAGCAGTGGGCAACCCACCCACTGGAAGGACTTGAGAGACTGTGGCTTTGCACTCCCCACTATAAAGCAGCGGGCAACCCACCCACTTGAGAGACTTGAGAGACTGTGGTTTTGCACTCCCCAGATTACATCAATGGTCATGTAGCCCCCTCGTGGAGTAGTGGTGTTGTGCGTTCATCAGGCTAAGGTGCCCCCTCCCCCTGAGATGCCTGTATATTTTCGGTCTGATGCCCCAGCAGTGTTCTCTCTGTTTCCAGTCAGGTATCTAGTGTGGGCCTCGCCCATGAATTTTGGGCCCAGTGGTCAACGGACAATGATTGGTGCACTATATAGACTTGTGTAGTTGGTGTACATAATTGTATATACTGTATTTGGAGTTTTGACTACTGGATTTGTATTGATTACAATCGTTCAAATCGTTTCCTTTGGTCCTTGCGTTCTTCCAGGGGGTGGGGGGCTGTATATGTATTGTTGCAGCATGTATTTGTGTGTATGGTGTGGTGGGTGAGGTTGGGGGTGGGGGTGTTGCATGTTGCATGTGTGTGTCACTCTCTTTTCCCTCCCCTGTGTTGTAGGTGCAGTACTCGCCGTGGTCGTCGCCGCCATCGTTGGAGCTCCTGATAGAGGAGCAGGAAGACCATCGCCAGCAGGATCTGCAGTTCTGGCTCCATGACGTCCTGGTTCCTCGTGGGGTGTGGAGAGGTAAGTGTTTTCCCTTCTGTGTACTGTTTCTGCCGTGTTTTTATTCGCGTTGGTTCCGCCCCGCAAAAGGTGGCGGATTGCAGTGTTGTAATAGGGTGGGCGCTACATTGTCTTCCGCCTGTCTGTTGGCGGTTACTGCTGCGCTGTTTGTTTGTACCGCCGTGGCGGTCGGAGTGTTAAAGTGGCTGTCTATGTTGGCGGTTTCCGCCGTGGTTGTAATCCCATTTTTTTTTCCGCCGGCCTGTTGACGGTATTACTACCGCTTTAACACCGACCGCCAGGGTTGTAATGAGGGCCATTGTCTTCAAGCCTCTGCATCTTTGACCAACTCACCGGCCACAACTAGAGCCAGCAAAGCTACTGCAGGGGAGATTCAAGAAATGTTCATCCAGTGCACTCCAGAATAATAATACTCGTGTAAAATACAACTTGTCAATGTTGAAATCCTTGTCACCAACTTTAGTCATGCCCTGCAGATGATAGTAGGTGTTTATAACCTGATGTAACCCAAGAGTAGGTCGCTCCCCCTGCCGCTGCAGCTCCTCCAGCTCCTCCAGGTTCCTGAGACCTACCTCGCAGTAAGTACCCCCCACCTCCCACCCCCTCGCCCTGCCCCGCGCTACTCACTCTCTCTCCTGCTCCTGCTTCTTTTCTTCCTCTCTGTTCTTTCTCCTCGCACCTCTTCTGTAATCTTCTTCTGTACTCTTCTTTTCCCCGTCTTCTCTCTTCATCTGTGTGCTTCTCAGCCTCTCCTGTCGCCTCTCTTCTTCTTCATCTTCTTCTGTGGTCTTCTGCCTTCTGTTCTTCGTCTTCTGTATCTTCTTCTGTGATCTTCTGTCTTCTGCTTCTTCGTTCTCTGTCTTCTGTCTTCTGTTCTTCATCTTCTGTTCTTCTGTTCTTCTGTTCTTCTGTTCTTCTGTCTTCTGTTCTTCTGTTCTTCTGCTTTCTTCGTCCTCCGTCTTCTGTTCTTCCCGCGCCTGCCCTCCTGCTCCTGTCTCATCTCCCTCCCTCACTCGCCTCCCCCTCTCTATCACCCCTATCTACCCTGTTCGCTATCTGCCTCCCTCACTCCTCCTATCTACCTATCTATCTATCTCACTATCTATCTCCCTCACTCACCACCTCCTCCTATCTACCTATTTGTCTATCTCTCCACCTATTTCTCTATCTCTCCCCCCTTCCCGCCACCCCCTCTGTTACCTATCTTCCTATCCTCTCACTCTACCTCTCACCCTCACCCACCTCTACAACCCCCCCTCCCCTATCTTCCCAACCCTACTCCTATCTCTCTCCCTAATCTCCTAAACTTCCTAACACTCACCCCCCTCCACCCTTAAACCCCCCTCCCCCAGCTCGTCTCACTCTACCTGTCCCCCCTCCCTCCCACTTTCCCGCTGCGACCTCCTGCACGCCCCCGCCCCCCAGCTCCCATTCGCCCCCAGCTGACCCCTCCCCCCTCCTCCCTCTTATGGCGGACGCTGCGCGACAGTGGTAGCGACCCTTGACCCAAGGGTAGGTCGCTCCCCCTGCCGCTGCAGCTCTTCCAGCTCCTCCAGGTTCCTGAGACCTACCTCGCAGTAAGTACCACCACCTCCCAGCCCCTCGCCCTGCCCCGCGCTACTCACCCTCTCTCCTGCTCCTGCTTCTTTTCTTCCTCTCTGTTCTTCCTCCTCGCTCCTCTTCTGTAATCTTCTTCTGTACTCTTCTTTTCCCCGTCTTCTCTCTTCATCTGTGTGCTTCTCAGCCTCTCCTGTCGCCTCTCTTCTTCTTCATCTTCTTCTGTGGTCTTCTGCCTTCTGTTCTTCGTCTTCTGTATCTTCTTCTGTGATCTTCAGTCTTCTGCTTCTTCGTCCTCTGTCTTCTGTCTTTTGTTCTTCATCTTCTGTTCTTCTGTTCTTCTGTTCTTCTGCTTTCTTCGTCCTCCATCTTCTGTTCTTCCCACGCCTGCCCTCCTGCTCCTGTCTCATCTCCCTCCCTCACTCGCCTCCCCCTCTCTATCACCCCTATCTACCCCGTTCGCTATCTGCCTCCCTCACTCCTCCTATCTACCTATCTCTCTATCTCACTATCTATCTCCCTCACTCACCACCTCCTCCTATCTACCTATTTGTCTATCTCTCCACCTATTTCTCTATCTCTCCCCCCTTCCCGCCACCCCCTCTGTTACCTATCTTCCTATCCTCTCACTCTACCTCTCACCCTCACCCACCTCTACAACCCCCCCTCCCCTATCTTCCCAACCCTACTCCTATCTCTCTCCCTAATCTCCTAAACTTCCTAACACTCACCCCCCTCCACCCTTAAACCCCCCCTCCCCCAGCTCTTCTCACTCTACCTGTCCCCCCCTCCCTCCCACTTTCCCGCCACGAGCTCCTGCACGCCCCCGCCCCCCAGCTCCCATTCGCCCCCCAGCTGACCCCTCCCCCCCTTCCCTCTTATGGCGCCCGTCCGCGCCTGGCCCGCGCCCAACGCCACGACCCCTGGTCCCCTGCTCTCTCAAACCCCGCTGCTCCACTACGACCCCACCACCCTCCACACCCTCAACCCAGGGTGCTCCAACACCTGCTTCCAAGCTCACCCCAAACGCACCCATGGACCCTTCGCCTGCAACTGCTGCAAACGCACCTTCCACCACGCAACTACCACGACCACCAGCCCACGCGCCATCAACCACCTCAAGTGCATCCTGGTCAACGCTCGATCTGTCCACAAGCACGCCGTTGAACTCTGGGACCTCCTGGACTCCACAGCACCGGACGTCGCCTTCATCACGGAGACCTGGATGAACGCCTCTTCGGCCCCAGACATCACCACTACCATCCCCGAAGGCTACAAGATTTCCAGAAAAGACCGCACCAACCAAGTAGGAGGATGTATCGCCATCGTCTTCAAAGACTCCATCAGCGTCACCACCTCCACAGAAGACATCCCCCTCGCCGCTGAACACCTGCATTTCCAGATTCGCACCGACCCCAGGACCACCCTCAGAGGATCCCTGGTCTACCGTCCCCCCGGACTGCGCGCCCCTTTCAGCGACTCCATCGCCAACTTCGTCTCCCCGCACGTCCTCACCTCACCGGACTACATATTCCTAGGCGACCTCAACTTCCATCTGGAACAAAACAACGACCCCCAACACCACCGCCCTGCTCGACAACCTCGCCAACCTCGGCCTCAAGCGACTGGTGAACACCGCCACCCACATCGCCGGACACACGCTTGACCCTATCTTCTCCGCCAGCAAACACGTCTTCTTCAGCCACACCTCTGCTCTACACTGGACCGACCACAGCTGTGTTTACATTTCACATTCTGACGCGAGACCCGCCACCTCCGCACTCAACCCATCCCTCGTCGACAGTGGAACAAAATCCCCGAAGAGCAACTCTTCTCCGCACTCGCCGTCAACCAACCTACCCTCACCACCGACCCCAACGACGCAGCCCTCAGCCTCTCGAACTGGATCTCCAACTGCGCAGACAACCTTGCTCCCCTCAGACGCACGCATCAACAGGCCACCACCAAAAAACCTCTCTGGTTCTCTGACACCCTCAAAGAATCGAATAAAACATGTCGCTCCCTCGAGAAGGCCTGGCGCAAGAACCACACCGCCGACAACATGACCGCCCTCAAAAACGCAACCAGCGAACACCACCACCTGATCCGCGCAGCCAAAAGGAACTTTTTCACCGACAGACTGGACAAAAACAGCCACAACAGCAGAGAACTTTTCAGCATTGTCAAAGAGTTCTCCAACCCCAACGCCAACGCTAATGCCGTCACGCCCTCACAAGACTTGTGCAACTCCCTCGCCACCTTCTTCCATCGCAAGATCAGCGACCTCCACGACAGCTTCGGACACCAGACCCAAGCAAGCATCACCGAACCCACACCCCCGGCCATCACCCTCAACGACTGGACCCACATCAACACTGAAGAAACCAAAACCACCATGAACTCTATCCACTCCGGCGCCCCATCGGACCCCTGCCCTCACTTCATCTTCAATAAAGCCGACAACATCATCACCCCGCACCTCCAGGCCATCATCAACTCTTCTTTTTCTTCTGCTACCTTCCCCGAAAGCTGGAAACACGCCGAAGTCAACGCCCTAGTAAAGAAACCTACGGCTGACCCTAGCGACCTGAAAAACGTCCGCCCCATCTCGCTCCTCCCCTTCCCTGCCAAGGTAATAGAGAAGACCGTCAACAAACAGCTTACCACCTTCCTGGAAGACAACAACCTGCTCGACCCTTCACAAACCGGATTCCGAACCAACCACAGCACTGAAACCGCCCTCATCTCAGTCACAGACGACATCAGAACCCTGATAGACAACGGTGAAACAGTCGCCCTCATCCTCCTCGACCTCTCGGCTGCCTTCGACACCGTCTGTCACCGCACCCTAATAATCCGCCTCCGCTCCACCAGGATTCAAGGCCAGGCCCTGGACTGGATTGCCTCCTTCATCTCAAACCGATCTCAAAGAGTTTACCTCCCACCGTTTCGCTCAGACCCCACCGAGATCATCTGCGGCGTACCTCAGGGCTCATCGCTCAGCCCGAAACTCTTCAATGTCTACATGAGCCCCCTCGCCGACATCGTACGCAAGCACGACATCATCATCACCTCTTACGCCGACGACACCCAACTTATACTCTCCCTCACCATGGACCTCGCCAGCGCCAAGACCAACCTACAAGAGGGCATGAAGGACGTCGCAGATTGGATGAGGCTCAGCTGCCTAAAGCTGAACTCTGACAAAACGGAAGTCCTCATCCTCGGCAACACCCCGTCCGCTTGGGACGACTCCTGGTGGCCTACGGCCCTCGGCACCGCACCGACCCCCTCAGACCATGCCTGCAACCTCGGCTTCATATTGGACCCTCTTCTCACCATGACCAAGCAAGTCAATGCCGTGTCCTCCGCCTGCTTCCTCACCCTCCGCATGCTCCGCAAGATCTTCCGCTGGATCCCCGCCGACACTAGAAAAAACGTGACCCACACCCTCGTCACGAGCCGCCTGGACTACGGCAACACCCTCTATGCTGGGACCACCACTAAATTCCAAAAACGCCTGCAACGTATTCAAAACGCCTCGGTCCGCCTCATCCTCGACGTACCCCGCAACAGCCACATCTCCGCACACATGAGACACCTGCATTGGCTCCCAGTCAGCAAAAAGATCACCTTCCGACTTCTCACACACGCACACAAAGCCCTCCACAACAAGGGACCGGAATGCCTCAACCGTCGCCTCAGTTTCTACGCCCCCACCCGTCTCCTCCGTTCCTCTGGCCTCGCGCTCGCTGCCGTCCCTCGCATCCGCCACTCCACGGCGGGTGGGAGGTCCTTCTCCTTCCTGGTAGCCAAGGCCTGGAACACCCTCCCCACCAGCCTCAGGACCACCCAGGACCACTCCGCATTCCGGAGACTCCTCAAAACCTGGCTTTTCGAGCAGCAGTAACCCCCCTCCCCCCTGGCGCCTTGAGACCCGCACGGGTGAGTAGCGCGCTTTACAAATGTTAATGATTTGATTTGATTTGATGTATTCTGCTTCCTAAAGGTCAAGCACTTTAAACTATTACAGAACCATGATCTATCCAGCAGCAAATGCACCATCAAGCAACAGGTGTTGATCAAGAAGTGGTGTTGATCAGAGTGATGAGAGGACTTTTGAGAATAATGAATTTCTTGCACACCTGGAGGAAGCTCATCAGACGGGCAAAGTCTGCCTTCTACACAATCACCATTAGGAAAGTCCACAACTGGAGCAAGGACTTCTTCAAGAGTATCAAACACTTTTAAGCCCACAACAGATCCACGACTTGAATAATACAAGAAGTGTATAGTGATCAGCAACATCTTCAAATGTAAGATAGACAAAAAACAACGGCCTATAGCCAACACGAAAACACTGAACAAAACCACCTTGATCCATCACCACCTATCATTCAAATGGGCTGCTTTCAGCATGCCAAGCCAATACCCTGCCTTGTCTCCTTTGCTTCCAGAAGGCTCACTCATAATCAGAAAACATCAACTTGAATCAACAGTCAAAGACATCAACTGTGAAGGTGTCATGTCAGTTATGATCTAATCACCAACTTACCTTACTGCAGACAAATCACAAAAAAAAAACATAGACAATCATCTATATCATATTGTTAAGGATGCCAGCTTCCTTTAGTGCTAATAGTATGAGTTTAGGCCACAATACACATCACTGATGGCAATCAGTCATATAGTCGGCAATGCAGTTCAGATCACAGACACCAGTGATGCCTGTGTCCTTGGCCTGCTTGCCGTCAATCACAATATTTTGATCAAAATATTACCCTTCAGAATGGGATTTGGCTGTTCTGTTCTTAAAAGTCTCATACTTGAGGAAATGAGCCCTGTTCATCCAGAGGGATTTCTACAGGTCTAGTTCTTGTTTCATTATCAGTGGTGTACTTAATCTTCTTATAAGTGGAAATCTCTGCGGAGTGCTGCTTTCTAAAAAAGGTTGTTAATATTCATTAGCTTGTGGAAGACTTCCAGCTCTAAAATTCTCCCCTGAACATGACATTAACCATCTAAAGAAACACTTTGTCTGAATTTTAGCATGGATGTCGAAGGATGACCTGCAGTTTGACCATACAAAATGTAATTTGTAATTCTTCCCTATAACAAGCACATTAAGAGGCATAGTTATAAACAATTTGTGCCAAATTTGCATAATTTTTTTAATGCAAATTTGGCGTAAAACTAACTCCACATTTACATTTTTATGCTAGACATGTCTAACATCAAAATATTGGAGTTTGCACGATTTTTTAGATGCATGAACCTACCTTGTTTCAAATCAGATGCACGGTAGGCATTCCCATCTAAAAAATGGTGCTAACCCCATAGCCCCATATTTATACCTGTGCTAAAATGACGCACGGGTGGGAGGAGGGGCTAAATAATGGTACAAAGCTTGCTTTTTACATTGTTTAGCGCCTGTGTCAGACCAGGCGTTAGAGTATCTGTGGTCTCATTTCCATGGTTGAGCACCATGGAATGGGTCCACAGGTGCCCTCCTCAAGCCCCAGAAACACCCTCACCCACACAAGAGGGACACCAGAGGATGAAGGACCCTATCCCAGGTCAGTAGGGTAAGTATAGGTAAGTATTTTATTTTAAATTAAAATACCATTGGTTGCCCGACTTGGGGCCCACTGCATGGCACAGGGTGCAATGGCCATGCCCACGGACCCTGTTCCCCTGTGCTGGCCATTGGGGTGGTTGGCATGACTCCTGTTTTTTTTAAGACAGGAGTCATGTAGTATGGATTGTTTTGCCTTAGAAAATGACGCTAGGCTGGTTAGAGGCACTTTTTGCCTCTAACCAGCCTAACTTCATTTTTTGTTGCAAAACCCACCTGCTCCCATACAGCCACCCCAACCCGGCTAACATCATTATTTTTTACACTAGCCCAACCTTTGTGCCGGCTTGCAGCATTCCATAAATATGGCGCCTGGCAGGCACTCTGGAATGACCCAAGCCGGCGCTATCATTTTTGACGCAAAACTGTGTTTGCACAGTTTTGAGTCAAAAAGTATAAATATGGGCCTAAGTGCATGTCTGGCTCTCAGTCATGAATATTAGCAGCTTTCTCTCTTTGTCCCACAGATAATCCCTTTGATATTTATAGGCATCAATCCCAGCTTCAGAACCAATAATGTATACAAGAAAGAATGTCTGGCATCAGCTAACTCTGTTCTGAAAATTTATGTTATTTCTATCAGAACAAGACATGATGTTTCAAGAAACAAAATACCCTGCTGATTTGAACATCTGAGTCAAACCTCACCAATCTGAAACCCATTCCCTTACCTCAGCCCACCTGCTCAAACACCTTCTGCAACATGCCAGGATCCAACATACACTCAGAGAATTCCATTGCTTCCCCCTGCCTGTCTTCACCACATATAAAACCCATCATGTACATCAACAAAGCCCTCAACCTCAACTCAAGTAGCCTACCAAACCACCATAGGAGGCAAACAAGACCAAGACCTCAGGTCTATCACACAACTCCAACAGCAGCAGCATACCTTGTTACCTTACCTATTTCTCCTTGGACAGGCTTCAGCCTTGGTGGCGCCTTATTCAACAGTCTTTGTCGGCACCTCCCCATGACCTCCTTCTTCACAGATTCCCTCACTATAAACCTCCAATCCTCATCTCTCCTAAACCCTTCTTTCATATTACATTTCAAATAGTATAGCCCTACACATCCCAGTACAGTAAGTCAAAGCACTTTATATCACACACAATTTTTATACAGAGACAATTCCTCCCACCAATGTGTAAATCCATGTATAGGTCATTCCATGAGGCAATGAGGGCTACAAGGTGTAGCAGTCACACATATTTCACACTGGTGGGCTTTATATGTTAAGAGTGCTTGGTCTTGATGAACATAAACTCAGGATTTAAAATGTGACACCAGGGTTGGGGTTATGCATACTGATCAGAATTTACTACGACTCAATGGAATTCTTTAAAACAAACTTAGACTAACAAAATATTTTTAAAAATACAATAAGATTCTTAACTTATGCTTCATACATCTCAGCTCACAAAAGCAGGTGAAGTGAGGCATTGAAGAGGGTGATGCCAATAGGATGAGGCTCTGTTATGAAGGCTGCAGAGTACTAGGTTGGCCAGGGAACAGGGGTGGACATGGGGCAGTGCGGACTACAGGGGCATGTGGGACTCCCTAGCATAGGGGCACTAGCAGTAGTTTAGTGTTGATGGCACTACATGCAGCCTAACATCCCACCACCTTGACTCCCAAGAAGGTTTACACCCCCTGCAGTGTTAGATCTTCTGAAATCTGTAAGTCCTGTAAGTTCCAGCCACCTGGAGCTCCACTCATACTGACTTACATTCTGACAACCAATCACCCCACAGGTTTTGTCCCTCCTGCAGCCTGGCAATCCCCAAGCTTCCCACCCTCCTATATTCTCACACAACCCTGCAGCATGGAAACCTCTGCAAGCTACTGGCCTTGCAGCCTCATACCCCCATCATTGTGGCACCCTCCTTCAGTGTAGCCTCTCCTGCAGGTTGGCAACTTTAGTATCATTATTTATTTTTATGGTTGAGCGCAAAGCGATCTGTTCCCGGTGTAATCTCTCTATGGGCTTTTAACCACGCCCATCAGTTTGGTTGGTAATGGGTGTGCCTTTTGTAATTTGCTTAATTTCATTAGTGAAAGGCATGCATACGTCATGCCTTTTCCGGTGTTTAGTCCTCCTCAAGCGCACTGGCCAACTACTGAAAACATTCGAGGCTCCATGTTTTCTGTATGGTTTCTGGACTACTTTTTCTCTTTATTTTGCAGGCAGCGCGATCTCACTTGGCATTAGTCATACGCTTTGCGTGATATCTGCGCTGTTACATGGCTAATTGCACTTTTGCCGATTACATGGATAATTGCACTTTTGCTGATCCGTTTCACTGCAAGTGAAATTTTGTTTCCTTTTATGTGTCTCCATCATGCTTCATGGTGGCCGTGGGCTCACTTATATGAAACTGTTTTACTTTTCAGTTTATGTGGCAAGAAAAGTCTGGTTAGGAGTTTAAAACGTGAATAGCTCTAACTCGAGCAAATGCGAAAACTGTTGCATTTCAAATACTTGTTTAACTATCCCATTCAGTTGGGGCCACCTCTACCTTATCTCCTCCTGTTGACTGGAACCCCTACAGCCTTACACACCCTCATTCAGCCTTGCATCTTCCATCACCTCAATTCCTCCTTCACTCTGGCAACCCATGTACTGTATATCTTTCTACAATCTGGCACCCCTGGCACCGCTTGCAATGTCTTACCTTGCAGAATCTTTAAACTCTATTGCCCTGCTGTGCATGAGCATGGTTGTTCTTCCAGGTTGGTGCAACTGCTGCAGCAGAGGAATGTTTCCACTTACTCTGGATTAGCCGCTTGTGAATCCCAGCCAGTGTTGTAGCACTAATTCGGCCAAATTACCTGCTGCATTCTCTGAAAAACAGTGGCTATCGCTTGGCTGCCATGCAGGTCAGAAGTTCACCCATTGCTGCTGCCATTGATACTGCACATATACCCAATACTTCTCAGACCTGACCCTTATCTGGTGAGAGCATGAAGAGCATCTGTGATAGGAAGCTCTTGCAGCTCAGATGCTCCCAATGCCAGAACAGAGGAGTTACTGCTCAAATCTCTGAACATATCTCAGTTTCTGACAAGGGCTCAGTTCCTTTCAAGGCCAGCAATATTGTTGTATGTAGCTCTTTGAAGCTGGTTCATAACAAGGTGAGCGCTGCTGTTGGTCTTTTATTTCAATGATGAATGAGTGAAAATGAAAGACACACAAAGGCACTCATTTTGGTATCAGGGCACTGACCGCACTGACCTAAAGCTGGGCACCACTCCTCCTCTTCTGTAAAGTTCTATTTCTTCATAGCTGACTTCATACTATATAAAAATATATATATATATATATATATATATATATATATATATATATATATATATGCGAAAATACATCATCAGCATCTTGTGTATATATAGATCCACAAAAAGGTAACGCTTTGGTCTGCTGCATGGTGCCAGGTGTGTTAAAGGACCCAGAGTACGGTGTTTTGGATTGCTTTGCTAAATACAGAAAGATAGCAAATTTTTCATATGAAAGTAGTTGCCGAGTTCCATAAATTAGCTGCTTATAGCAGGAAGGAGCTCCTACCAGTACAAACCTTTTTAGCTCCAGGCACTCCATCAGCACCTTTAATATGTGTTTCATGCAGGTTCTGTATTTCCATAGATACCTACAGATCAGTGTTGCAGATTACTTTAAGGCTTTTTCCACTTTGATATATACAGGAAAATGGTAAACCTGTTAAAATACATAAAATAATGTGTATACATGTGGGGGCCCAATTCACAAATATATGTTCAGTGACAAACATGCAAACTCTTCCATTTATGTCTGCCAAAAATGACTAGCTGGTGTAAATGGATTGACAGAATATATCATGGGGGAGTGAACCTCACCAGTTTATAGACAAGAGTCTTGAAGAAATTGCCTTGGAGACCCTCAACCACTTTGTCGCCACCAACAGTGTTTCTCAGTTGGGGGTGATGTAGTGGAGAGTATCATCATTGGGTCTCTTCACATGAGTGTTCTGTTCTCCAAGTGAATCAAAACCTCCCCCAGGAGGTAGATTTTCTGGGTGTGCAACAATGGTAGGATCTGGATGACAGAAGTAAAATTACCTACTATACCTGTAAAAAAGAGGGATGGGGTAAGACTAAAATTGCAGCAGTGTTAATAGGATGATTAATGTGTCTTAAACATTTAGAAATCTTGGTGACAAGTTTTGGTCATGAGTGGCCTCTATGGGTCCATGACCTTCATCAGGACTGTGTGTGGTAGATCCCATTTTTTGGCAATTTTCTGGTAGAAAGGTTTACCAAGTATATTACCTTACGGTTATTGTCTCATGGACCTCATTGTGACCCATAATAGTTCTCTGTTAAAGACATTATACTTTCCTATAGCTTAAATTGGGGTATGACTGGCCCCAATTGGGTTCGGATAGAGTTAGGGGTTCCATAGCATGTGTAGGCGGATGGAAAACCCTCAGATATTGTGGGGGTGTAAGGGAAGGGCTTTCTCCATGGTGGAAAATGATTTCCAAGTGGATTTACAAAAATATAAATTTACACTGCTGGCTCCCTTTCCCTATAATCTAATCTAAACTATGTAGATTTCTGCACAGGGTAATAGGAGCCTATAGGAACCATCACTTGACATTCCCATTAGTTTGCATGGAAACCTCGAATTATTGCAGCTGCCCAGGTGAACTACTGGCAATGTTTGTGAATAGAGAATAGAAAATGTAAAGTTTGTTCAAAGATCTAAGGGCCAGATGTAGGAAGCCTTTTGCGCCTCGCAAATGGCGAAAAATGCAGTTTGCGAGGCGCAAAAGGCCTTACGCGATGCAGAGTCACATTTTGCGAGTCGGTACCGACTCGCAAAATGTGATTCTGACTCGCAAATTGGAAGGGGTGTTCCCTTCCTATTTGCGACTGCATCGCGATGTTGAGTTGCTTTGTGACCGCGAAAGCGGTCGCAAACCAACTCGCAGGTACCATCCACTTGAAGTGGATGGTAACTCATTCGCAAAAGGGAAGGGGTCCCCATGGGACCCCTTCCCCTTTGTGAATGCCACAAAAAAGTATTTTTCAGAACAGGCAGTGGTCCTATGGACCACTGCCTACTCTGAAAAAAACGAAACTAAATGGTTTCAGTATTTTTTCTTTTTGCAGCTCGTTTTCCTTTAAGGAAAACGGGCTGCAAAAAGAAAAAAAAAAAACTGCTTTATTTAAAGGCAGTCACAGACATGGTGGTCTGCTGACTACAGCAGGCCACCATCCCTGTGAGTGCCTAGACTCGCTATGGGGTCGCAAACTGCGACCCACCTCCTTAATATTCATGAGGTGGGTCTTTGCGACCCCATAGCGAGTCGCAGAAGGTGTCTGAGACACCTTTCTGCATCTCGGATTGCGAGTTGCAATTTGCGAGTTGCTATGACTCGCAAATTGCAAGTCGCAATTTGTAACTTACCTACATCTGGCCCTAAATCTCCACATGTACTTTAAAAAAAATTCTGAATTGGATCTATCCTCATAATGATGTAGAGACAGAAAAGAATTATGGATTAAAATATTTATATTTTATGAAGGAATCGGAATGGAATTCATATAGAAGACAGTGTGATTAAAAGACAAAAACAAAAAAACACAAAAAAGATAAAAAGTTTTCCCCAGGGAAGGTTCAGTAGCAAACCAAAAATAGAAATCAAATTGTTAATTTTGCTGTTGCTTAGAGGGACTAAAGCCCCTGTTACCATGAATTCATACATCTATGCAGGCACTAGCAATGGGTGAGTTTACGTCAGACTGTATTAAAACAGTTTTGAAAATAATTGAGCGAAATTAGAAATGCGGATTATAGAAGTTGGCATAAAGATGCCAATGCTGTAGAACTACATTTGAGAAAAACAAAAACAAAATGATGGGTGGAAATTTGAATCAATCTCAGGCATTGGAAACTGCATTGCAATCAATTGCTCTCTTTATGCCACAGGACTTAAGCTGCACCTAAGTGATGAGCCCGCAGCAATACTACAACTAGACTGTGGTGAATTGTGTTCCTCTGCAAAGTTGACCTCCCCGACAGTTTGGGCTGAACTGTTCATACTGTATCAGGATCTAGTCTCATTTGCATATGTCTGGTTTCTTTCTAGAGTGGCATGGAAGGAGAAAGAAGGTGGACTGACTGAGACTTGAGCATGTGTAGGTTGCTGAGACTTTGCATACATTTCACCCATGACCTTTGTGTTTCATTGTGACACCATATGTGTGATTAGTGCTTAATTTGAGGTGGTGGTTGCCAGTGGGGGCCACCAACTCTCATGTTTTGGGAACAGTACTTATTTTTCTCCATCAGAGAGTGCAAACACACAAAACAGAAAGAAATGAGAAAGCAGGAACCTGCAAAAGTAAGAGAAAAGGTCAGGTAGTGTCTGATAGTAGATTAAAGGGGTACAAAGTGGTTTTCGGACAATCCACCCTGGATGTTTGATGCATCAACATTTAATTGCACAGGCTGCAGGCATCTGAGCAGAGCACTGGACACTGGCACTCTTTCTTTTTTTAACAAGGTAAGCACTGTGTGCAACAGATATATCCAGACATGGGTGCTGTGGTCACTGTTGCACATGACCTATGCTTAGTTAACTGAAGAGGTCCAAGGACTGAGTGGACAAAAAACATGGACTGGAATGTGGCTCATGGAGTTGCCAGTGGCTGAGGCATGTGCACTCAATTTACATTTCAGCAAGAAATTTACATAAATCACACATCATATCCAGAAACCAAGGAGTGAAACCTACCACTAAAACAGCTTTGTCCAAATAGAATGAGCTTCATTCAAATGAAATGAGCCCTCAAAAGAAGATTAAGGGCCTGATTACGACCTTGGCGAAGGGGATTACTCTGTCACAAACATGGATATTCCATCTGCAGTATTACAAGTTCCATAGGATATAATGGAACTTGAAAAACTGCGGGTGGGATATCTGCCAAGTTTGGGATGGGGTAATCCCCTCTACGAAGGTCATGATCAGGCCTAAGTGCCTGATTTAGATATTGGCAGATGGGTTTCTCCGTAGCTATTGGTGATGGGTATCCTGTCCACTGAAATCTAAATCCCATAGAATATAATGGGATCTAGATTTAGGAGGATGTGATAGCCAACACTGTTGTGATGGAGTAACCCCTCGCCAATATCTAAATCAAGACCTAAGTTGTAGGGGTTAATCACATTCAAAATATACCTGAAGGACGAGGGTGATGAATGCTGGTCTTCTCATGGAGAGAATGGCATAGCCTAGTGCAGCACCACATTCATATACATCTGGGCCTAATTTTGTAGACCAAATTTGGGTCCTAAATGTTTCTGTGAGATAGTATTCTGATAATTATTTTCTGATACACCAAGACTGTCTACACTAGAATGACATTATAATTAATCTATAACACACAGGATTCTGCAATCCCTTTAAAAAAACTGTCTCAAATTACTTTATAACTGGCAATTTATGATGCACCCAGTTGCTGATTATAAAGAAAAGAACTCAGAACTCAACCGTAATAAAATATTACAGTGGAGTGCTAACATCAAAACATCATCTTCCAAAGCCAGCATGCAAGGTGAAAGGCAGATCAAGGAGCATAATTAAGGCATCTGTTTATAGAAAGAACATTAAACATTGCTTTTCCTGCTTTGTTTTTCTAGTTCTCCTGTGACAACCAGGAAGGAGATTTGTATGGCAACATGTTTATTTTTGTACTCATTAAGTAAAAATAGAAAAGTTAGCATTTTTCTATCTGTTTCTATTCATTTCTGGCATCTGCACCTTTTTTCTTAAAATAAACTGCCTAGTATTAAACTGATTCTAATATCTTTTTTGCTACAAATATGTAAATGCTATTTTGATATTTTAAATTTTTCACTTTAGATGCCATTTTATTCTTTGTGTTTCAAACCTGCTCTCTCTTTCATATGAAATAGCTATGCACAAGATATTTAAGTTGTTTGTGGGAAACCTTGCATTATAAAGAATAAAGTAACCCTTGCTGTACATGATAAGTATTCTGCAAGTCATCTTGGAGTTCCATAACCTTATAAAGGGACTCAACCTTCGGCCTCATTCCTCTGTGTGGTCAGGGAGCTACTCTGTGACTTGGAATACTCTTATAATTTTTGGCAGGAGGTACTTTTTCCCATATATATCACTGTCACTGAATATAATTTGTAATCCTATGGATTTAGCAATAAGCTTGACATTTACCCCACATTTGTTACCTCCTTGTGATTATTCTAGAAATTCATATGAAGAACACGCACATAATTATTTGACATGTTCATAGGGAGAGATGCTAGCTGAGAACAACAATGAATACATCAAATTGTTCAGACATTGGACAGAGAATAACTAAATAATACTCATTTTTAACATAGACTTTGTTTCTCATACATCATTATAGTTGTTTCCAGTTAAAAAAAACAAAATTGGGAACATTACACCCTGAATAAACTTAACTAAATATTCAATAGGGTGCTTATGTTAATGGTGAGTCTTATTGGAAGGTACATATTAACATTACTTTCCAAAAACTATCTAATACATATGTACAGTTCAAAAACGTTTTACTGTATTGGAATTGAGTTTATGAGAGGAAACCTCTGATGCTCAAGAACAAGAGCTGGTTTTCTGCATTCCACACACACCTCTTCTAAAATATAGGAAGATTTACACCTCATAACAAACAACAGCACCCTCTTCAAGACTTATATGACATTATATTCATATAAAAAATATTACAAGAAAAAAAATATTGCTGCAAAAATATTGTGATCTGAAATTTTGAGTTTACATACTTACAATTTAAACAATAAAAATGTTGTCTACAAAATATTGTGGTCCTAAATATTAACTAAAACTAGCTAATGAAATTAAAATGATATAATATATTTAATAAATCATTTACATTTTGAAAACACATTAGCAAAATTCTACACTCCTCAAAAAAGTTAGAAAATAAAATAAAAATATAAAATAACTGTAAGAATATACGGTAAAATAAAATCATAAAAATATTGCAACAACCAAAATAACAAAACTCAAAATAAAAACACATCCAAAGTTAAAAAAATACTAATAGAAAAATCATCAAACATGGCTAAATTGTAAAAAAATGAAACAAAAAGTTTCAATACAAACCTCATCCGAAGTAATGAACATTAAAAAACTCAATGAAATATCAAATTAACTGCTAAACTCTAATGAAATAAAAATTAAACCAAAAACATAAAATTAACTTAAGATTCCAAATTCACCAAAACGATCAAATAAATTCGAACAAACAAAATGTACTACTCCAATGTCAACCTAAATTACAATAGTGAAACTGTTGCAATTTGCAAGGATTGGACTTTGAAGGGTCAGATTTACTATTCCTACTCTAAATCAAGCAACAATTGGGAAAGTGCTGGATAAATATATAAATGTTTTAAATGTTTTTAAGAAATCAGACCATTAAAAATTGATATTAAGAATATAAATACATTAAAAGCTCTATTTAAAAATATAAATGTGAACTTTACTTACTAAGTAAAAGCACAAAAAATATTTAGAAAACACTTCCCATCCTATTTCTCTACAATCCTAATAACAGAAAAAATTTAAGTTACGAGAAAACATTAAATAAGTCACAACATATTAAGCAAAAACCCAAAAAGTGGATTTAAAAAAAAACAAGAACTGGAACATTAAAATAAAGAGAATCAATTAATGAATCAAAGATCAAGTTACAATTAGACTATAGAAATGTGCAGTATATGGGAACCGCTAAGGGAGTTCTGAATAGACTACAGAGATTCCGGAATGCAGCAGCTCAACTTCTCCTCCAAATTCCTAGGTCGAGTTGGTGTCCTCTTCCTTTTCCATGCTAGGCTGGCTTCCTTTTGAGAAGCAAGAGCATTTTAAAGCACTCTTTCTTTTATTTTGGGCATTTTCCATTTCAGAACCAGTCTACCGTAGATATCTGGTTCAACATTACACTCCTTCCAGAGCTTCCAGTTTGTGTCTAGTTGAAATCACCAAGATTCATAAATCGAGAAAAGAGGGGTCTCCTATTGACTTCTTGACTCTCAAGCTTTGGAATTCCCTTCCTTATAGCATCTGTCATTCTTCTTTTCAAAAGGAGTTCAGAGAAGCTTTGAAGACCTGGCTGTTTCCTAACCCATACAGACCAAAAGGCCCCTTAGCGTCCCCCCAACGCCACCATGTGTGCGCTGTATGTAAGATACTGTGCACCATGGTGGTAGTTAGGAAACTAGCGTCAAAACTTTTGATGCTTGTTTGGAGCTTTGCAGGGTTAGCATCAAAAATGTTGACGTTAATCCTGCAAAGCCCATTGAGATCTATTACACCACTTTGCAAATATGGTGCGGTGAAAAGGCCACCTTAGTGTGCCTAGATCCTTCAATCTACTCAGTCAGCAAGTGCTAGAGAGGATATGTCAGGCAGCCCTGTGCTCTATAAATTCCTCAGTATCAATATCAATGAGTGATTTGTAAAGTGCGTGGGTAGTCAAAAGTGTGTCCTGGTGTTTGGAATTCATTTACCACCACTAGACCCGTGAAGGAGCATCTTGTGTATATTGAATGACAGAATCTAGGATATATGGCTAACAAAGATGACACTGACCTGAGGTTCCTGGATCGTAGGTAATAAGCCACTCCATCAGAAAGAAATTTGGGACCACGTTTGCAAAAAGCATAATGAGTCATCAAAAGGGCTTTAAACCAGATCTGTTTATTGACTGGTAGCCAGTGAAGAGCTCTCAGATGATGCCAACAGAATGGTGCTTAGGTACATCCACATTAAGGGGGTTATTCTAACTTTGGAGGAGGTGTTAATCCGTCCCAAAAGTGACGGAAAAGTGACGGATTTACCACCAGCCGTATTACGAGTCCATTATATCCTATGGCACTCGTAATACGGCTGGTGGTATATCCGTCACTTTACCGTCACTTTTGGGACAGATTAACACTCCTCCAAAGTTAGAATAACCCCCTAAGTCTTGTGGAGGAATTTTGGACTAGGAGGCCGAGATAAAGAATGTTGGGGTTATTTAGCCTGGAGGTAACCAACATGTGTAGCACTGGTTTTTGTGTGGATAACAGAATGAATTGAAGATATTTCTTTAAGGATTAGAGAAGAGTGACACATGACCTGACTACAGACTGGATTTTAGGTTGAAAAGATATCAATTAATTAATTTAAATACTTATAATCTAATCAAAGTTTTAAAATAAACATATAAATAACAAATTACATAATGCATGATTTACATAATTATAATATTGAATTGAATTGAACATATTGTATAAGAAGGTATTTTATATATATCTATACACATACACACACTATCAATAAAACATTAATACCTTAAAATATACAAAACCATACATAAAAAAATAGTACAAAATCAATATTATATTCAGCAATAATAAAAACCATATAAAACACTTGAAACACAATACTTGTAGCAGCAATATTCTATCTCGTGATATTTGTGTCACAATAACCTTTTCACAATATGTGTGTAAGATATTTTTGACATTATAATAATGTTGTTTACCTCTTGAGATGTATATGCTACTGAGGTGACAAAAAGTCTGACTCTTTTCCACATTCCCTAGACCCATCCACACAATTAGCACTCCAATGTAGCAGCTAGAAGAGATAGTTTGCCCTCCTTTTCAGGTTCATCAGTGTTATGCAATTCGGGAGCACATAATGTGCCCTCTGCAACAATCCTCTCTGTCTCTCTTTTCTTTGAGAACTTTTTTAAGCAGTATATCAGCTCTGGAAATATTCTGTCAGCAATGTACCTGCCCATTTGATCGAACAGGCCAGAGGCAAAATGTACAAGGGTATCTGAGATCCACAACTGAGAATCATTTCTTCTGATTGAGGAGCCATTTATACCCCTTTCTATGTTCACATTCTGACTTTAAACGAACAAAGCACTATGGGGCATATTTACATGCCCCTGGTGCCACTTGAGCATCACTTTTAGTGACGCTCTGAGGGTGCTGTGCGCTGAGCAATATTTACAGGTTGGCGCTACCACTTTTTGTGGTTTAACACTGCCTTGTAAATGTGGCCCCTCCAATGCAGTTTTCTGTGTCAGGGGTGTGCAATGGGTGTTGCTGTAGGAGGTCCACGGCACCATCCATTGCTTTTGACGCTGCCTCAAATTTACAAAGAATCATACATCTGAGGCAGCGTCCCAAAATAACACCACCCTAGGGGTGGCGTTAGCATGGCGAAATGAGGAGGAATGCTTTTATTTCTCCTCATTTTTGCTTTTTCTATGTGTACTGCATTCTGCCGCACATATATAAAGAGCAAAAGACCATTAATGATTGTTTATGTACAGGAAGGTGTTCCTTTCTGTACATAAACAATCATTCAATAATGATGATTTTCTACTTCTATGTGTGCTGCATTCTTCAGCACACATAGAAGTGGCAAATCACCATGGCAGATTGTTTATGTCCAGGAAGGGACACCTCCCTGCACATAAACAACCATTTCCTTCAAAAAAGACACCCTTACACTATGGTGCAAGGATGCCTGAGTTGGCGCTGACAGTTACATTTAGCACCAGCACTAGGGGAAACACAGGGTGCACCGTATATTTGTAAATATGGCACATCCCTGCGTTTCAGAACTGACACAGCATGGTGCTGCCAATTTCTCCTTCTAATCTAGCTTGTGCCGTAAGGGGATGCTGTTATGGGGCAATCATTAGTATTTGTTATGTACAAGTTTTTAACAAAATAATCTTTAAAAAAAATTATCAATACATATTGAAAAAAGAACACATGTATTAAGGCTGTGTTGAATTTTGTGACTTCAAAGCTGTGTATACTTTCTACAAATTCATGTGGAACTGGTCTCTGTGCAAGACGTTTGTGACAGAGTATGATTTATGACCGAGCAGCATGCTGAATGGTAATGTGGTCTGAGATATATGTTTTCAACAGGGAGATTTTTTATTGTACTGACATTGACACCAAGGAACAGACTCTGGACATGGGTAGATGAGGAAATAGGCATACTGACATTAATAGGGGAACACTGAAAGAGGACACAAACAAAGGGATAGTGACACACATGCACTAAAGCTGACATAAGGACATTCACCAAGGAATACTGTCAAGCCTAGACACAGACATTTTGAAACACTGGCACAAGAGCCCTAGGTTTGGAACACCATCACAAGGATGTTACAGTGTATGGATAATGACACCAACACTAGAAAGTGACACCACACATGGGCACCAACATAAAGGTGCTAACTCTGGATTGCTGTGTTGTGCTGTTTAGCTAACGTCACCCATGTTTTTACTCCTTTAGGCCTCCGCGAGGTAGTTCCTTGCTTCAGGTATGCCCCCCTATTTGTTCTAATCTATTCCTGTCCTCCCCCTGTCTCAGGGGGGACTTTTCCTTCGGCACACTGCATGCTGTTTAGGGATCCTAGGCCCTGAAGAATGCCCCCAGACCATCCTTGGCTCTTAGCAGTGGGCAGAAACATGTCGGCTGTTTTCTAGATAGGCAACCCAGTGAGTCCTCATTCTCACCGAGGTGTCCCATCATTGTTTTTAATACACCAGCAGACACCACCATTTAAAGTGTAGATCACACACTGGTAACTGCCTAGGTGTTTTTATATTTCCACAGCCTAACTGGATCCCTCAATCTCCTGATTAATATATATTTACGCACTCCCTCCCGTTCTTTTAACGGTGAGGTCGAGTCCGCCCAGGTGGCACTGTCCTACCTGGGTGGGGCTAGGTGGTCAAATGATGAAGCATGACACTATATAGTGTGTGAGACCACCTAGTCTGTAAAGGAAATACCGCTCTCCTTCACTCACCCTACACAGCACCCACACTGCCCGTTCTTTAAACCTAGTGAGGTCTACGAGCCCACTAATAATATCTTGTGAATATAGCTCCATTACATCGGTGAACCCCATACTTTTCTGTGTTGACTACGTAATAAGAGTTCGCCCGATAAGTGGTGTGCCTCCATGTTCAGTGATGACAATATATCACTAAGGTCATCATGGTAGCTGTTAACACTACTTATCACAAACATGTTGGCAAGTACATACCTGGTCCAAGCCCTTTTCTGCTTGCTGTCTAACTGCTGGAGTCAGCATTAACATTATGGAGAAGGTATTTACACTCCATAAGTTAGTCACGAGTGGTGCTCTAAATGGAATGCAGAGGGGTTATCAGAGATGTAGGTACAGAGCTGATCATACTAAGGCAGTGTTGTTTTGTTGGAACAGATCGCACCTTTGCCAAAGATCAGTCATATCCTGTTGTACTCGGAAGACAATTAATTCTGGGAGATATGGGCATGTATGGGCTCTGTGACATGACGTACATGGAAACTCCCTTCTTCGGAAACATATAGGCCCATTTGCATTGACACTTCTTAAAATACACCAGTATGTCTCAATATACGGGATGTGGCTATGAAGACAAAGGAATAATTATGTGTAGGGTATCAAACACATTGTGAATGAGGGGATGTGTTTGAGAACATCATGTTTTGTTTGTGTGTGGTTTATGTGATATTGACATTGGGACACTGACACAGGAGCCATTACAAATGGCAAAGGGACACGGTGCAGCTGAAATTTGTCTGTTTCCTTTTGTGTCACAATGATGATCTGTACGAGACAAGTTTTTGTTAGAATGTGTGAAGCTCTAACTTGTTAACTGTAAAGTGGTGCAATGAAAGCCCATGTTAAGGTGCATTCACTGTAGACTAGAAATCGTATGTGATCCGGTAGAGCTATTTTAATTTAAATATAATCATTTGTTTTGATTCCATGTGTTTTCTCATGCTTTGAAGCAATAGTTTCTATTGAAACATTAATGCATTTCTCTATAGAAATATTTTAAATGTAGTATGCAAATGTTGAAAATTGTAGTTCCCCATTACACCTACTTAAATGTATTAACAAGTTGTTTTACGTTGCAAGTTATTGCAACATGAATATTGACAAAGCCCAGAAATGCTGAATTTACAGTTTTATTGTTCATATCTACCTTAGTTAATAAGAATAAATGTGCCATTTTAATTCTAATTTGCTTTAGTTAGCCTATGTGAGTCCTGTTTCATAAAATGTGTGAGAAACTGTTTTCCATTCTTGCTAATGTGCAATTTCTTTCAGACTTCATTCCTGTAGAAAGTTAGTTTGGAAATAGATATACCACAGTTTTATGCATAGAGAGCCTGAGAAAGTAACCCTGAAATTAGAAGACTGAAAACATGAACATTTCAAAATTGATGCAAAGTCGTACAGGACAGCAAAGATAATTGCCTTCCCATGACGGTATTGGGAATCTTTCCGGATGTTACAGATGCATGTCGATTAATGGACTATGGTTGGACAATTAAACCTTCCGATTCATGTGGTGTGATTGATGGGTAAATCATCTTTGGTGTTTAATCTACTGCTTCCAAGTTGGATATGGAGGAGATCACCTACGAACTTTGAGAGATACAGACCTCTTTGCACTTGTCCCTCACCTTCTCACTGCCTACTGAAAGAATACTTAGGGGCTTATTTTCAAACCCCTTTTGTCGCCGTAGCATCACTTTTTTATGACACTGCCGCTGCAGTCCCCTACATTGCGGCCCATTTACAAACTGATACAATGTGACCATTTCACTAGTTTGTAAGGCCCTCCACCACTTATATGTGACCCAGGTGTAATGTATGCAGAGTGGGTGTTCCCATGTCAAAAGCCACAGAGAACTGGCACAGTGAAATTAACTACATCTCTCTGCACCATTCTGAGCCTCCACAGATTCACTTTTTTAACAACTGCTCAGAGCAGGCGTTAAAGTGACACTGGGCTTTCTGATATGGGACCCTCCCTGCCTTGCTGAAGTAGCATCAGATTACCAATGCTACTCCAGCACTGCGCTACTTTTGCACCAACAGATGCACCAGAATATCTGGTGTATCTGTGGAATCGCACACCATGGAGTGATGTATCATAAATAAAATGCTACCATGCAATCGCTAAGGGGTCAAGGGCTGGTGCAAGAAAACTGGCACGTCAATGCCAATGCGCCAGTTTCTAGTAAATGAGGCCCTTAGAATTTCTCCTGACCCATGAGAAGACTCTTGATCGAGCTTCTGAACTGGTGACACCTTCCCTTTTAACTTACTTTTTGCCAACTTTGGTTGCTTTCATCTTGTCCCAGATGTTGTTTTTCCAAATTAATTTTTTCCTTTATTTCCTTTTCACTTTTTTGTCCCCATGTTTGGATTGTTTTAAATTTTCTTCATGCTTAGAAGAACAGGTCAACATTTATTCTCAGAACATCAGGTTCTGGTGCTAGTGTTCTGTATCACATTAATCAAATGTTTAGTCTGTTGGATGTTAATCAAGCTTTGTCTGTTCCAATGTCCTGGACAACCAAGGTAATTCTGTATCTTGATAGTCTTGATTTGAGAATTGTCTATATTAACCTGAGTTTGATTTTGTAATAAAACCCTTTACGTTTATTCCCTACTTGGGTTTTCCCTGTGTATCTAAATTGGTCATACTGTCAAATTTTAATGATGATTGATTTGTGTTAATGATTTTATCCTACCCCTTAGCTAGGGTGAAAAGATCCATTCAGCTTGTTTAGAGCATACCTAAAATGCTCTAGCAAATCTGGTAGCAGAATACGGTTTCTCCCACAAAGGGAGGGCGGGAATAATTAGGTAGGGTGTTAGATAATCCTTGTCCCATTATGAGACTGTCCAGACCCAGTTGAAATTCTGATCCCATGGTTCATTTGGAAGATTAAAGGAGTTCCAGTGTTGTTTCTTTGCAGCTGATGTATATTAATAAGGTTTGTGCTTGCATTGCTTTGGCTAAAGATTGTGGTGAAGTGTGATGGTGCAAATTCAAAGTTTTTGTGTGATTGTGGCACTTTCTGCTCAGAAGTTGTGTTTGTTAACAGGTCCGTTGTGGCCTAGGATCCCGGGATAATGCACAAGGGTAGAAGGCACTTGATTAATTTATTTTCAGCAGTGTAAAATGCTGGTTGAGAGACAGCAGCAACAGTGCCAATATTATTGCCTTCAGTGAGTGTGGGTGGTTGGTATTTGTGAATCCTGAGTGCACATGGAGGGACTGTATCAATCAGAGTGAGATCAACTTGTCTAGTCTCATTTGTGGTATAATTGTGAAACCCATAATCGGAAACATATCTTCATTGTGCTTTGAAGTGTTTGGTTACCCTATCCTGTAGTGAGCAGACGGTGATGTGGTAGAAATGTTTTTGCTACCCCTGGTGTCACATTGATCACCTCTCCGTGACAATCTTTGCATTTTTGCTATTTAAAGTATGAATAGATTAGTTGTAAAGCTGTTCACTGAAAGCATAAATGAGTGTGCATTCACTGTAGAATACAAGGTTAACGTGTGGCGGTATAGCCTTTAAACTCCATGTATAAAAAAATAATTCAATTCTATGTGATGCTTCATCATGTTTATTAATAGCTTGCACTAAAACTATAATGATTTTCAGAAAAGTAAAGTTTTAAATGTTACATGCACAAGATTGCAGTTCTGCAGTATAGTTAAAACAATTTATTTACATAGTTATTTCATTTTAAAAACTATTGTAACATGAACATTGACAATGTTTATTAATGATGACTTTATCATTTTTATTATTATATGTGCCGTGCTTTATAAATGAATGTGCCATTTTAATAAACTTTGTTTAGCCTAAGTGAGGCCAGCAAGGCCCAATTTTCTGATGGTGCAGAAAAATGTTTAGTCATTCTTGCCAACCTGTAATTGTTTTCAGATTTTATTCTCATGAGGTGCTAGCTTGGTATTAGATGTCCTATTGTTGTGCACATAGTGAGCCTGTGAAAGTAACCTTGAGCACAGTACATTCAGGAACTATGGAATCGGCTATGTATATAATTGTCTGAACCCACACGGATGAACTAAGATGGATCGCTTCTGTATGTTGGTAATGGGAATCTTCATTGATGTTGCAGTTTCAGGCTCCTTAATTGACTATAATTGGACAGTTACACCTTCCAAGTCATGTAGAGTGATAGATGAGCACATCATCTTGCATAATGGACTTTAGTATACCGTTCCCCAATTGGACTTTAAAGAGTCTTCCGCACTCTTATCTTCCTTCTGAATCCCATTGGACTCTGCGAGGCACAGACCTTTCTTCCCTTATTCTTTCAAATGCTTTGCTGAGACTTAGAAATCTTTCCCCTGACTCCAAGAAGAAGACCGTTGATGGAGCTTCTGAAATGCTGACACCTTCCCCTTTTAACTACTTTTTGCCAACTTTGGTGAGTCACTTTTTGCCCCAGATGTCATTTTTTCAAATTGTTTTTGTCCTTCTTGTTATTTATGTCCACATGTATTTTAGTCAAGCACATGTTAAATTTAACTCCCTATTCTGTACCGTTTCCCTTTGTCCTAGCTCGCTACGCTTAAGTGACTTTTTATTTCCCTTGATGTTGAAAAGAAATTAACAGCACTTGTTTCCTGTGCATCAGATTATCCTTCTGATGTTTGTATTGGTATTGTTGAATGGTTAGCTCTTTTGATGTTAGTTTGTTTGCATCATTTACATTGACTTTGAGTCTCATTTTATAATAAATCCCCTTAACTCTATTTCAGACTAGAGTTTTCCTTGTGTGGCCAAATGGGTCATACTGTCAATTTAAATTGTGTTGTTTGAAGGGATCCTGGTTGAACTGGTTTTCCACCCCTTCATGCTGGGTAAAAAGATTTATTGATCTCATTGTAAAGCATAAACCTAAGGAAAATATGCTTTATCAAATCTGGTAGCAGAGGTCTGGTTTCACCAACAAGGGCGAGAAACATAGGTAGGCATAGTGTGAGAGATCCCTAAATCTTTTGTCATACGAATTGCCCTCCCCAAAAATTATGAACATGGTGGTCTGGGCCGCCATGCCGGCAGTGTCGATAATTACTGCCACTGGCATGGTGCGCCAGACCACCATATAATAGATGTGGCAAAACCGCCACTGGTGTAACTCCACCACCGCCAGGCTTCCGCCGCCAGGCAGCCTGGTGATGGGGGAGTTACATATCTGACACCAGATAATGTATCTGATTCCACCAGCCTTTCCCTGGTGGCCCCGGTGCACCGCCCCTTCGCGCATGTCACTGCCCGATTTACAGGCAGTGAAATGCGCGATGGGTGCTGCTGCACCTGCCGCACTGCTACATTACCTCGGGCTACATGTGGAGCCGGCATCAATGTACAGGCTCTGCATTCAGCTGGGCCGGCTGGCGGCAACACTGTTTCCACCCGCCGGCCCAGCTGAATGTTCGTAATGTGGCCAGCGGGGTCTTCAACGTGCTGGCAGTCTTTTGTAGACCACCAGGGGCAAACTCGGTGGGTTTTCCCAGCTAGTTCATAATGAGGGTCAAAGTTCTTTAATGCATTAAAGAGTACATTGATAGGAGATGTATTCATCCCGATTAGAGAGGGACTAGAGTGGGAATACAGAACCCACCGGAAGATACTCCAGGTCATTATGTAGTGTCCGAAAAAGGTTTTCAATAAGGTTACTAAGAAAGAAGGTGCATTAGCATTTCCTTGCTATGTAACATTTAATTTAAGAATTATTGAGAACCCAAGGCTAGTACTTCATGAGATAAAATTGCCCTCAAGACCCATACAATTCGAAGTGCTTGATACTTGGGAACATATGACTCATCAGAAACAGAGAGGTAAGTATGAGAGTAGAATAAGGAAAGCAATGAGGACAGTTGCGGAAGCAAGATGGGATAGTAAGCAAAAAAAAAGTTTGAAGAGAAGATATTATTGAGAGAGCTAGGCTGTATCAAGCCATTACTGATGATGAAGGAGAAAGCACCAGACCAAAGACTAAGAAAAAAACAGATCAAAGAGAACAGTCAACAGATACTGAAAAGAAAGCAGATACTTATGAGAGTTGATCAGCTACTGTTAAATTGCCCGCCTCCATACAATTCTGAGCAGAAAGGTCTGACAGTGAGACACTGAGAAATGTGACCTTTGAAGTGCGTCCTACACCAGTTGAACAGACCCCTAATCAGATAGTGCCAGATATGAATGTCAATTCAGTAGGGCAGACTCCTAATGTAAATCGATCAGTTCAGAGCTTTACCACAAGTAAGTCAGTACAGAGTTCTAATATAAACTAGCCAGCGCAGAATGTTAATTTGAATCAGCCTGTGCAATTTCAGTTCAAATGAGCCTATACACACGTTTGCCCAGAATAAAATGGGGCATGGCTTAAATACTGTTTTGATAGGACAGGAGGAGTGTAGGAATGGCAGTTCTATAGAATCCCATGAATTACATGAACCCAGAGACGTTGACAGTTCCAATGACAATAGGTCCAGTTGTTCCTCGGTATACTCCAGGCATAACTGGGAATAACTGGGAATAATCCACACATATTAAATGTCCAAGATGTTCAGAATGTCCTGATTACCCCAGTTGCATCAAACAGTGCACAGGGATTTGTAAGCCACAGTAGTTCCAATATGGTGAGAATAAATTGTCTTCTGAAACCATTTACCCCTACATTAAATTTAAATGCAACTTCATTAACAAGTCAGACAGGATTTACCTCAGAGATCCTCACCATATTTTGTGCCCAGATTAGAATCTCCTAAGCAAACTGACAGTAGTACCCTCAAAAGAAGGTTGCCATTCAACAGTCCAGAAGACATGCCTTTTGCAAATATCCCAAATCAATCCAATGCAAGCCATTCAAGAACAGGAGAAGTGTTGCAGAATAATCCAATAAATTTGCAAGACTTTACTGCCCAGGGATGAAATGAGTGGCTGAATAATTTGAGTCCTAAAGGTGCACCGGAGAAACAAATTGCAGAGCAAAAGCAGAAAGCTCTCCAGAGCGAGAAAGACCACTGGATATACCCAGTTTGAAGTTAAAATTAAATGAGATGATTCTGGGAAATGTAGAACCTGTGCACTTAGAGATTTACACTGAAGATGAATAGCAGTTCATGTGAAAAAACATTACAAAACATGTAGGTCAAGTTGTGACAGACTAGCTGAATCATCCCAGAGATATGATCTTCATTTGGAGAAATCAAAATACTTGAAGAGAATTTACAGAGTAGACTTTACTGACAGGATACATTAAACAAGACCTCCTGGAATTAGATTACAGATTAGGGAAGTGATCACTTATATTTGGGAATGGGGAGCTTTAGACAAGTAGGAAGGAAGATGGGCAAAGAAAAGAGATCAGAAGAAAACAAGAGTAGATGTGCCTCCGGCGAGACAAAATCATGTTGAAAGAAATGTGAAAATGCTTACCATGAGAGAAATTCCTGGTGGTGGATATATTATTGAACCTTAGAGCAGGAGTCATATTTTGTCATTCACAAATGATTACCCGGCATTGAACGAGAAACCAATAGAATGGTATAAGCAGACAGAAAGATTTGTGAACTTTCACAAATGCCTGTGGGAAATTTGTAATACATTGATTGGCATTATGGTTCAGAGTGATTTATGGACTGAGTGTGAGGTTGCTGTCAATTGGCCTGATAGTGAGCCTCCAAGAGACTCACTGACAAATGTGCTGTCTGAAGAGGTGATGAAAAAGTACTAGAAATTGATCAGCTTTCTGAAAAGCAAGGTGTCCCCTAAATATATTGATTGGCTGAGGATTTACACAGGACTTAGGAGTCTAAGGTGTCAATATTACCTATTATGAAAGATTGTTGCAGGCTTTCAAGCATTTTAGTGGTACTGAAGCCATAGATGCAAACTATGTGGTCTGTTTTGTGTTCAGATTTGTGCAGGGATTGAAGCTAGACAAAGGTATCATGATTTAGCAGCATTTAATTTGTTGGCAGAACAAACCTATTGGTGAGATCCTCAGGTATGCAAAATGCTCCAGTGATGAATTGGAATTGAAACAGAAAACGTTGACGGAGAAAGTGATGGTGATGGAATTTAAAACTGCACAGAAATCTGGTCAGAATCAACAGTTTGAAGGGAATCTTGGTGGTATGCGAGGAGTGCAATACCAGGGAATTAATAATTTACAGCAGCAAGGAAGAGGATGTTGTATTCCTATAGATCAAAGTGGAGTTGTTGATGTGCAGCCGTTAAAGAGAACTAATCTGTGTTATGGTTGTGACCAGCTGGGCCATTGGAGGAGGGAGTGTCTCCTTCATGGTGCAAATATTCAGTTATAGAGTAATGGGATTGAAAAAGTGCAAGGCAATAGTGAGGTTCAAATGCAGAGAGTTCAGAGACCCTGAATGCAGAATGCAAATGTGTCCCAGAGACAGCAAATGCAAGTTCCACAAGCACCGATGTCTCAGCAACAGACAAACATTTCCTGACCGAATGTAAACCAGGTTACAAATGTAGATGCAAGTCAGTTGGCATCACAGTTTCCCCTGGTTGGTCCAAGTGATGATGATTTTTCAGACATTTTTCAGTTAAGATGCCCCAAGTAGAAGAGGGATGCATGCTAGGTGCTTCCTTAGAAGTGGATTAGTGTAGTCCATATGTGGATGCTGATGTAAATGGTTACCATATGTTGTTTCTAGTAGACACAGGTGCTACACATTCTACTGCCAGAACAGCAGAAGTATCAAACTTACTTCTTTCAGGAAGAGAATTCAAGTTGTAGGAGTTGCAAGTAAAGAACTGTCCAACCCAGTAACAGAATCTGTCCCTGTAAAAATAGGTACATTTGACGATGGACATCAATTCGTAGTGTGTGACTCAAGTTCTGTAAGTATGCTTGGACATGACTTGCTATGCAAGTTGAATTGCTCCATCGGGTGTACCCCATGTGGTATATATAACATGACACCTGAAAATATTGCAGGAATACTAGGCAAGATCATCGGAAGTCCATAAAACTCTCTCATTATGGGACTGCGGAAGCCCAGTGGAAAATACTACATTATCTAGGATTTGCGCAAGGTGAATGGGATAGTTGTTCCATGTTGTCCTGTGGTACTGAATCCAGCAAAGATTTTATTCCAGATTCCAAGGGAAGCAGAGTGGGTCACTGATTGATTTGTGCCAAACATTTTTTTCCATACCATTGCATGAGGAGAGCTAGTTTCTCTTCGCATTTCAGTTTTGCAGGCATGATGCTAAGACCCACAAGGATATACTGAGAGCCCTTCCATCTTCAACCACATCTTGAAACAGAATCTGGAGTTATGTAAAATGCTCTACCACCACGTTTTAGTTCAGTACATTGATGATCTACAAATAGTGTAAAATACTCAAGAAGCCTGTAGGAGAGATATAATTGCCCTTTTGAATCACTTAGCTGAGAATGGTCATGAAAGTTCCCCAACTAAGTTGCAGTACTGTAAAAAAGAAGTCTTGTACTTAGGTCACCATATTAGAAAGGGTACAAGGAAGGTGTCACAAGAAAGTATCTCAGCAATTTTGAAAATGAGTACTCCAAAGATGCAGAAAGAAGTCAGGATGTGTTAGGGTATTTGGGAATGGTTTGCTACTGTCATCAATGAATTCCACACTTTTCCCTTCTGGCCACGCCTCTACCGAGGCTGACACACAAAGGTCTGTCTGATCCAGTACCATTTGTTGACAACTACAAATGTGCTTCACAACTCTCTGTTGTGCCGCTGCTTTGGGAATGTCTGATTGCAACAAATGTTTGGAGGGATGTGCTCTCTTAGGTTTGACTCAAATGCATGGAAATTCCAACAGACATGTGGCATATTTTTCTGCCACTCTTGATCCTGTGGTTTTGGATTTACCTGGTTACCTTAAAGCTGTTGCTTCCATCTGCGTCAGCAGTGAACATTGTGAAGGCATTGTTATGGGTCATCATTTGAATGTTTTTGTCCCCATTCAATGGAAATTTTAACCTGCACCAAAACTCAGCATCCTACAAGTGCGTGTCTGACCTGACATTTTCAAGATATTCCCATACCCGATATGAATATGTAATGTTTGTCGATGGCTCCTGTTTAAGAGACAATGATGGTACCCGGAGAACTGGTTATGCAGTCTGTAGAGTCTCAGGTGTATTCAAAGTCTCCTGGCTTCAAGGAGTCTTTTCTGCCCAAGTAGCTGAATTAGTTGCACTTACATGAGCATGTTGTGTTTCTGAACAGCTTAAGATGACAATTTACATTTATTGTCAGTATGGCTTTGGTGTTATTCACAACTTTGGACAGTTGTGGTCCCAGAGAGGATTTATGAGCTCTTCTGGTACACCAATTTGCAATGGAGATAATGTATATAACCTTTTGAATGCATTATAGTACCCTGCCTAAATTGCGGTTATGAAGTGCTCTGCACACCTCAAAGCTACTGATTATGTAACTCTAGGCAACAACTACGCTGATGAGGTGGCTAGATACTGTGCCTTGAATTGTATCGCCTTTATTGGATTGTACTCCAATGAGTCAAATGATGAAACAAGTTACAATCTTCTGTCAACTGCTACAGATACCTGGACAGAAGTTAAGTGACTGCAGGAAGAAAAGTCGGAGGAAGAACACCATGGTTGGATTAGAGCAAGTTGTGTCAAAAGAAATGAAGATGATGTTTGGGTATCAAACAATGGAAGAGTTGTGATGCCTAATAGTTTGTTTCTACCTATGGCAAGGCATTACCACGGTCCAGCTCATGTTGGTTGTGATGCTATGGTGCAAATCTTTCGCCAACCTTGGTTTAACCCCAGATTCTGATTGTTGGCAGCAGCCCTTTGTCACAGGTGTGTCACATGTCAGCAGATGAATGTAGGCAAATGCTCATCAGTTACATTGAGTCACAATGGTATGTCAGGAGGACCTTTCAACAGGATGCAACTTGATTTTATTGAACTACCCATGTGTAATGGTTTGAGATGTGTCTTGGTTATTTTATGTATTTTCTCTCATTGGGTTGAAACTTACCCGACCAGGAGAAATGACAGTCTTGCAGTTGCACAACTGTTGCTTAGTGGTTTAATCCCCAGGCTTGGCTTCCTGGCTTCTCCAGAGTCAGATCAGGGGACCCACTTCAATAGTGAGGTTTTAAAATTACTGTGTGCAGCACTGCAAGTTGGGCAAAGACTCCATTGCAGTTACAGGCCAGAAGCTTCTGGAATGGTGGAGCAAATTCCTGGAACTCTGGATTCCAGACTGGCAAATGTTTGTGCTTCCACCTCATTGAAATGGCTTGATCCATTGGATCTTGTTTTGATGAGTCTGTATAGTACTCAAGACAGGAAAACAGTGATTGTCTCAGCATGAAATTCTCATGGGGCATGCCATGAGATTATCAGATGAGCCTGCGAATGCGCTTGTGAACACTACAGATGACATGATAATCAACTACTGCAAAGGACTGGCTGATATGATTTGTTCTGTAGCTCATCAGGTTGGAGAAGCTACAGTCCAGCCACAACAAGAGGTGTGTCATGACGTGTGTCCAGGTGACTATGTCATGGTCCAGATTTGCCAGCTTAGAAACTGCGTTGGAAGTGGCCACACCAAGTAGTGCTGGGGACCAAAACAGCTGTGAAGTGTGCTGGTCTACCTAACTGGATCCATACCACACATACTCATAACGTTCCAGGTCCCTTTAATGAGACAACACCTCTCCCTGTGGTGCTCGTTACAGTGAGATGAAGGGAGCAGGTTAGTGAATCTGTTGGGCATGTGCAAGTAACTGAAACAGCACATTTACTGTGTGAGTGGGGGTTTGAGGCAGTCAACAGCAGTAGTTTGTACAGAAGGGTCGAGAGAAACGGTTGACCGTGTGAAACTCAGATGCTGACGAAGGACCTAGTGCTATAGCAAAAAGAGTTGTGCCTGGAGCCCATTGGCCAAGTGAACAAACTGGGCCGGTTGTGCAAGAACCCCAACTGTTACAGAAAAACCTGAAGAATCTGGTCAAATTGACAATGATACAGACTGATCAGTAGATCAGAGATCAAAGCAAAAGATAGTGCCTTGTCAAAAGTACCCAGCACCAGAATGGACATTTTTTTCAGCAAATGAATGGGAGAGGGACTTTGCAACCTTTTGTTTTAGCAATACATAACCAGTTGAACATTCTTGAATTCTTCCTACTGTCGGAACTGAGCTTTGAAATTTCATTGCCACTTGACAGACATTATACCCTGAATGTGATTAATAGTGATGTTGGCCTGCACATTTATTATAGATATTTTAATTTTATTAGAGGCATTTGATGGACTTTGTAGCAATTGGAAGAATATTTTTGCAAAACAAATTTTTGAACTTTGCTGAAAGACAATTGCTTGTTATTTGTTTTGCCTACAATGAAAAGGCTGAAAAGAACTGTAAGAGACAGTTGCTATTTATTTTTGATAAATGGTCTTACATTAGAGAATTCATGGAGCCCATTAGACACAAGAGTAGTAAACCCAAATGCCTATGCATAGTAGTGTTAGTTGTACAGTTATTTTGATGCTTACATTGCTTATTGGATTAAGCTTACCTACATGATCTAGAATAGGAGATGTTAGATCAACAAGTGTCCCAAGTTCCACAACGCCCACCGACAATAGTAGAATGCGTACACTAGATAGTACTAAATTGCATGTAGATAGTTCAAGAGGAGATCTTTTTTCAAATGCTTATTGCAAACTGCTTTATGAATACATTGATACAATAGAAGTTAAAAACTATGGGTCTCATTACGACTGTGTCGGTCTTCAGACTCAGGAATCTGCCAGCACCGTCAAGATCCATAATCCCAGCGGCCCGGCGGTGGCAGAGATTGTAATCCGTCAGGGCAGCATTACATGCAGCTCTGCCTTGCAGATTATGACCTTGTTTCCCACCAGCCTTTTCTTGGAGGTACAACCTCCATGAAAAGGTTAGCGGAGAACAGGTGCAGGAGGCCACAGGGGGGCCCCTGCACTGCCCATGCCAAATGCCCCGCCCTGCCCAGCAACATCGCAATGTTCAAATTGCGAGGAGCTAGTGCACCCTGTGGGTTACAGCCTTTCCACTGGCTTGATTGCGAGTCGGAGACAATGTTGTAGCCTGTTGCCCACTGGGCTGGCAGGCAACAAAGAGGTTTATGCCTGCCGACCTAGCCGGAGACTCTTAATCACTCCGGTGGGGTGGTCGCCACGAAGACGGTAGCTACACTGTCAGGAGTTTTGGGGATGGGCTTCCCTGTCTGCCAAACTCTTAATCAGGGCCTATGGATGTACACAGTTGCCATCATAAGTAAGTGAGAGAATTACATATCACAGTCTTCCCTTGACACATGGTATTTCATGCAGTTTATTGATTAGCCATTTGTATGAACTGAAACACTTTCAGTATTATTACTCAAAATACAGTCTTCATGAGTATCCATCATGAGACACATGAGTAGAGTAGCTAAAGGAAAAAAACAGAGAGACAGTATGAGGGTTCTTTGATCCTACATTGACGTCTGGTACAGTTTATGCCCATAGAAATGTTTTGACCTGTTTTCTTACCTCAGTAGAAAAATAATTCTTAGGACAAGTTGAAGATAGAAGGAGAGCAATGAAAACAACGGCATAAAAAGAAAAAAAAAAGAAGAAGCCCATTCAGCAGCAGGAAGTTAAGCTACCCTAACTTTAGATTGGCAACATGTAGGGAAGTTATGTGTACGTAGACCCATGTCAAAGACAGACACTAAATTCGTATGGACAAATGAGTGTAGACATATATTTAAATTTCAGAGTAGTTGGACATTTATGGTAAATGGACAAGACCCTGCAATTCAAAGAGTTTACTTCATTTGCGGAAAGCATGCTTATTTCAGATACCGAAAGGATGGTATCGTACATGCTATTTATCATGTGGAACATTTTGATCTGGTGTGGGATGAAAAGTCAAGAACCCGAGTCAAGAGAGGTGCCAGAGCTTCAGAGGTTGTAGGAGATATTTTTGGCGCAATGATTCCCTCTGTAGGAGTGATCCTTAATGATCTGAAGATAATAAAGTTATCAACTATTGTAGATAAGTTATCTACAGGAACAGCAGGTGTCTTGTTAGTTGACACTGAAATGGTTGCCATGAGATCTATGGTTTTGCTAAATCGTCTTACATTAGACAACCTTCTTGCAAAAGAGGGTGGAGTGTGCAAGATGCTGAAAATTCATCAATGTTGCATTTTTATACCAGACAACAATAAGGAGATGGGAAAGTACATTAAGAATATACCTGACCTACAGAAGATTTGAAGGAATTGGAAGAAGCAACAAGTGTCTGGTAAGCTATAGGGAGTGGTTTTTCAGCAGGTGGAAAGTGGTTTGGAAACCTAGGTAGTGGATTTGTTGGCAGCATTTATTACCTTTTCTGCAATAGCTTTGTGTGCCCTAGTTGTGTATGTTTTCCATACCTGTTAACTTTGTTCACAATGGTTAGTTTGAAAATAGATTTCCTATTGTCTTATTCATTGAGAGCCTGAGAAAGTACCCTTGGAATTAGAACACTGAGAGCCTGAGAACATGAACATTTCAGAATCGTTCCAAAGTCGTACAGGAGAGAAAAGATGGATGCCTCATTATGACTGTAATGGAAATCTTTCCAATGTTACAGCTGCATGTCGCTTGATGGATTACTATTGGATAATTAAACCTTTTAATTCATGTGGTGTGATCGATAGACAAATCATCGTTCACTTTGGACTTTAATCTACTGTTCCCCAGAAATCACCATCAAACTAGGTTGAGAAGAACAGACCTCTTTGCCCTTGCCCCGTGCCTTCCTAATGCCTATTGAGAGAAGACTTCGGGCCTCATTACAAGTTTGGAGGTCTGTGGACCGCCATGGTAGCGGTGGTGGCCCGGCTGCTGCAACTTTGGTGGTCAGACTGCTGGATTACAAGTTTGGTGGTTGGACTGCCAGAAGACCGCCAGCAGACTGCCGGCATCTCCATAGTCAGTATGGTGGGGAACTCGGCAGTCCTGACCATGGTGACAAATGTTGGAGATCCCAGCATTGGGACCACAATGGCCTTTACGACCTGCAGGACCACGAAGCTTTCAATGGTTATCTGACCGCCATGGAATGCTTGGTGGTCAGGGAGGTAAGGGGGCCAGGGGTGATTGCCTCTTGGAGGGTGAAGCGGGGACCAATCTGGGTCCCCCAAAAAATTCGGGGTTTCAGGGGCGCACTGTGTCCCATGCCTGGTATGATACATGGGCACAGTCCACCCATCATGCCGGCAGGTGCATAGCTGGCAGTAGCTCCATTATATTGCCCCCTGCCTCGCCCCACAAGTCACACCAGCACTTTGGGGAACTCAAACCCACCGGCCTGGTGCTATTCGAAAGACCGCCACCACAGCAGTCCAGTGGTCTTACCCCCAAACTCATAATGAGGCCCATAGAATTTCTTCCGACACATAAGAAGATTCTTGACCGCCCTTCTGAAATGCTGACACCTTCCCTTTTTACTTACTTTTTGCCAACTTTGGTTAGTTTCATGTCGCCTCAGATGTAATTTTTCCAAATTCTCTTTGTCCTTTACTTCCTTTTGACTTTTTGTCCCCATGATTTCGGTCAAGAGCTCGCTCCCCCACGTCCGCAGCACCACCTTGCTGTGTCCATGTCCCTGACCCCCGCCCACGCTGCTGCTAGCGTGTTCGAGGCCCTCCTCCACCCGCAGCCATCCACCTGCGCCTCATCCCTGGTGTCTAGTGGGCTTCTGGTAATCGTCGCTAGACTCTTGTGTATTGTGCCATTTTCACCGTATTTGTGACTGTATTCTGTGCCTTGCTTTATTGTGCCTTTTGCTCCATTTTGCCTCCATTTGTGCTTTTGACTTCCATTTGTGCTTTTTTGACTGTTTTGTGACTCCTTTTTGCCCCTTGTGCGCTCCCCTTAGCAGCGTTTCCCCTCCGCTGCCTCCCTGCGGCCCCGCCCCCCTCGCGCCCCCATTTGGCGCTCCCTCCCAACTCCCAGCTGCTCCTCCCTCCTCCCTCCCTTCTTAATGGCTGGCGCTGCGCGTCCGCGCCGCTGGCGCACCGGAGGCGCACCAGAGGCGCTCCAGAGGCAAGCCTGTCTGCGCCCATCCGCGCATGGACCGTGCCCAGCGCCACCCCCCCTGGTCCACCCGACCCCCGCACCACAAGACACCGCTACTCGGCCAACCAGCTCACCGCCCTCAACCTCGGCCACTCCACAACATGCTTCCAGGCCTCACCAAAGTACACCAAAGGTCCCTTCCCTTGCCGCGCCTGCAACTTCACCTGCCACAGAACAAGGAAACCTGCAGCAACCAGCACAAACCACCTCCACTGCATACTCCTCAACACACGCTCCGCACGCAAGCACGCCATCGAGCTCTGGGACCTGCTCGACACCACCACCCCAGACGTAGCCTTCCTGACCAAAACCTGGTGGAACGACTCCTCAGCACCCGACATCGCCATAGCCATCCCGGACGGCTACAAGATCACCAGAAGGGATCGCCCCAACAGAATCGGAGGAGGAATCGCCATCGCCCACAAACCCTCCCTCAAAATCCACACCCACATCCACACCCACACGGACGTCACCCTCAAGACCGCCGAACACCTACACTTCCGGATCCACACTGACCCCAACACCACTCTCAGGGGAACGCTCATCTACAGACCCCCAGGACCACGAGCACCCTTCAGCGACTCCATCGCCGACCTCACGAGCACCCACGCGCTCCCTTCTACAGACTACATCCTCCTTGGAGACCTCAACTTCCATTTGGAGAACAACAACGACGCCAACACCGCATCTCTGATTGACAAGCTCTCCAACCTCGGCCTCAGACAACTGGTCAACACACCCACCCACATCGCTGGCCACACGCTTGACCCGGTCTTCTCCGCAAGCAACCACGTCACCTTTAACCACACCACCGAACTCCACTGGACCGACCACCACTGCATCCACTTCACTTTCAAAAAGCACATCGAGCACCACCGTACCCAACAACCACCACACCGTCGCTGGAGCAAAGTCACCGTCGACCAGCTGACCAGCACCCTTTCCCAGAACCCACCCACCGACTCCACCGACCCAGACACCGCCGCACTCAACCTACGACGGTGGATCAACGACTGCGCCAACACCCTCGCAAGAAGTCCACAGACAACCAAGAAAGAAAAAAAGCCGCCTGGTTCACTGACGAACTCCTTACTTCCAAACGCGTCTGCCAGAAACTAATGAAGAAATGGCTCCTCGAACACATATCCGACAGCCTGTCAGCCCACAAGGAGGCCACCCGCAAGCACCACCAGCTAATCAGCCTCGCCAAACGATCCCACTTCACAGAACGCCTGAACAACAACGCACACGACAACAAAGAACTCTTCTGCATCGTGAAAGAGCTCTCCAACCCTACGCCAATGTCAACGACATCCCACCATCCCAAGAACTCTGCAACGCCCTGTCCACCTTCTTCTATCAAAAGATCACCGACATCCACCACAGCCTGAACACCACGCCACCATCAGACCCCACCCCCGGAAACCCCACCTGCACCAACCGCCTGACCGCCTGGACCTACGTAGACGACACTGAAACCCCCAAGATCATGAACTCCATCCACTCTGGATCCCCTTCTGACCCTTGCCCCCACCACGTCTACAACAAAGCCAACTCTACTATCGCCCCCCAACTTCAAAAGGTCATCAACCTATCCTTCGAAACCGCCACTTTCCCGGAAAGCTGGAAACACGCCGAAATCCATGCCCTCCTTAAGAAGGACGGAAACCAGAAGAACGATGACCCAGGCCCTCGTCAGCAGCAGACTAGACTACGGCAACACACTCTACACAGGGATCCCAGCAAAAGACATCCAACGCCTCCAACGCATCCAAAACGCCTCCGCCCGACTGGTCCTCAGCATGCCCCACTGCTGCCACATTTCCCACCACCTGAGAAACCTCCACTGGCTCCCCGTGGACAAGAGGATCACCGTCAAACTCCTCACCCACGCTCACAAGGCACTCCACAACAACGGACCAGCCTACCTGAACAACAGACTCAACTTCTACGCCCCCACCCGCCAACTCCGCTCCACCAACCTCGCCCTCTCCGTCGTTCCCCGCATCCAGCGCAAGACCTCCGGTGGCAGATCCTTCTCCTACCTCGCCGCCAAGACCTGGAACACCCTCCCGGCCTCCCTACGACAGACCCAGGACCTTCTCACCTTCAGGATACTTCTTAAGACCTGGCTATTCGACCAGTAGCAGCACCCCCCCCAGCGCCTTGAAACCCTAACGGGTACTTAGTGCGCTCTACAAATGTTGTGATTGATTGATTGATTGATGTTTTGTAGCCCATCAGTTGGTGGCTTGCCACTTTATGGATTGTATTTGCTTAATCATCTAAATTAGATTGTTTTAAATTGTCTTCATGCTTTGAAGAAGTGGTCAACGTTTATTCTCAAAACATCAGGCCCTGGTGCTTATGTTCTGTATCATATTCACATTGAATATTTAGTGCGTTGGAAGTTAATCAAGCTCCAGGTATTCCAACGTCTTGGACTCTGGAGAGCTATTTTGTGGCATTTATTTTGTAGGTTGTTTACATAGATCAATTCTGTGGGTGCATGCACTTATGTTGCATGTAGAAACAGTGTGTGTGCTAATTACACCATCAGCACTTATCTGCCTACTTATTGTGACTCTGTGGTCAGAATATTGCACTTGAAGCAAATACTCTTGTGCCACATTTTGATGGTTACCTAATAGAGAGTGGAGAAAACAGGTTTTGCTCCAGTGCATAACACACAAAGGTTTTTTGTACCAGATCAACAAAGGGTCACAAAGCCAGAGAGCAGGACCTTCAGCCCTGTCCCCACCTGACTCCCTTCCCACTGCAGAGGAGAGCGATTCAGGGTATGCAAGGTTATTCCCCATTACAGGAATTAAATTTTGTAAATATTGATAAGTGGTGTAGAGATACTTGCCAGAATGTTAATTGTAGAATAGTGTAGTTTCGTAACAACATATTATCAGACCTTGTGTGACGTAGAGATATGAAATGGGTACAAAACACAACATATACCACGCTCAAATTATATTGTGGGGGTTGTGCTTTTGTACTGGTAAAATCACAGAGTTCTAAATTACACATTGACCCATTCATTTGCTCTATTTTTACTGAGTTAACATAGCAAGGGATGGACCAAAAACATTTTCTCCACTCTCAAATGAACGCTGGGACAAAATCAGTCTGTACTACTTGTTTTTACGAGACCTGCCTACATAATGCAAAGTCAATTTGTTTCATTTATTTAAACCGCAATAGTCCAGGCAGCAGAGTGTTTTCTTAGCTATAACCTGCATTACAAAAGCATAATAGCAAGAAAACAAATCACAATTTTGCAACTGTTTCGGAATCTGCCTTCTCTAATTCACGTTCCTTTTTTGTTACATAAGCATCAGCAGTATACCTAATCTTCCCAAAGGCATTAGGAGCAGCCAAGTAATTAAATCACAATAACACAAAAAAATAATTGATATGAAGAAGATCTGTGAGCATAGTTACCAATCTTTCATGCAGCTCAGCGCACAAAGCCCCCTTGCAGTGTTGCCTGAAAAGGCAGGAATGTGCCGTATTTAACAGTATATGGTGCATTCCTGTCTTTTCCTAGCACTGATGCACGTTTGGCTTCCTAACGCTAATACAGGCACCCTAGCATCATGTTGCAGGAGTACCTGCATTGTAGGCAGGATTGTTTTTGTACAGGAAGGGGCACCTCGCTGCACACAAACAATCCTTAGAGGCATTTCCTCTATGTGTGCTGCAGAATGTCACACTTAGAAAGAGGAAACAACAAGGAGAAATTAAGATATTTCTCCTCATTGCACCTTTGGTGGGGAAGCGTACAATTATGCTGCATTTCCAGATCTACCAGTGTTGGTAAACCAGGGAATGTGTCAGAATCCATGGGTACATGCGAGGAAACACCAACGCTCCGCCCATGGAGCTCCTAGCCGGGGGCAGTGTAATATAAGTCAGCAATATGCCCTACGTTGCATTACTCTAGATCTATCTAGCCATGCAGGGTTATGCAAGGTGGCCTTTCATGGCTTGATGAAACTCACTCAAGTTTTACGTTCTCCTTCCACCCCCCTTGTGTGGCACAAGAGTGACGCAAAACCTTGGTAAATGTGGACCATAGTATATATTTACAGAATATGCTAAGAGCAGGTATGCTTATGTTTCCTGTGCTATTTTAATTTCATCTTTTATAAAGATAGGCTTCACAGTTTTAAGACACTGAACTAATAAATCTCTTTCTGTGTGAAAGATGTACCAAAGACTGGAGTAGAATCTGTTTACTCAAGTAATTTTGTCACAGCAATACAAAAAATGAATTTGCTTCATTCCAGCATCATCCTAACATTATGTACATTGGCCAGTGATATTTATGCATAAATATATAAACGAATGGATCGTATATTTCATGAGGTATTTATTTTGGCGCCGTTTCTCGGGTAAAGATGAGTCTTCCATTCTACTACTGTACGTAGCTGTGCATTGCGGGTTGCACTCATACAGAGTCCAACGTATTCGTGAAAGTCTTTTCCTACGTGTCCCTTTTTTAATTAGACGTTGTTTTCTTATTGGTAACACCGTGCCTTTCAGCATGTGATATTTATAACAGCATACTTTCCAGTGCTCTGGCAGCAGTGTTGCCTGAAATGAAAATTTGGTATGCATCCTCATGCTAATGACTTTCTGAATATGCATGAAGTCAGGCAATCTTCTGCCTAGTGGGCTAAAAAAGTCTCCAGTCAAATGTAGATCGACTGTGGGCAGGCACACTGAAAAGAAATAAGCAACGTAATGTACTGAATCTACAATATGAAAAAAGGCCTCCCCGATTATTTAATGATTGATGTACACTATGTTTTTTTTTCTATAGCCTAACATGCTAGTTTAAATACATTCCACAACTTGATACCAATGGTGCAGCATAATATTAAACACCGCATTTAGGGTACCAAGCTATTACTCTTTGAAAACATGTGTAATATTCCATGCGAAATGTGCCTCAATGGACATATGAAAGGTTTACAGATCTAGGATTGATTTCACTGAAGTGTTAGGTAAATGTTTCAAGACAAAAAAAGACAAAATACTCTATTACAAAATATTGTCAGATTCCAAGAATTGCAGAAAAGTGGACTCTGTGATCTGAAGACATGGATGTTTACACCTTGAAATGAACAAAAGTAGACGTTCAGGAGAGGTTTGTGGCATTACAGTAGGAGAGATAGCCTAGACTAAGCATACTCATTTGTTTGTGGGATGAAGAGGAAAGGGTGTGGTGCAGAAAGGGTTGATAAACGTGAATCCAAGCAAGACAATCACTGGCAAAGGCAATCGGGCTCGTATCCAGAAGGCCAAAATAGCTGCGATTTCACAATGCATGCAACACTTGTATCACATAAAAAAGCCATTACAAGGCAGCTGCGATGCAAACATCTGCTTCGTGATGCATGCATGCCCATGTATTGTGACGTGCGTGCATGAAACTCTTCTAAGACGGTTTGCTAGTCTATATGCATGCATCATGACTCATGCGTGCGCAAGTCTCCTGATGCACTGGGATCCCCTTTGGCATTTTAAATTTATTATTCAATTTTATATTGGCAAATTAAAAGTCAAAAAAGTAAAAGGGAAAGCATGTGACAGTACAAAAAGTAAACGAGTCGCGGGTAGAATTCTGCAGCTGCTAGGACTTTGTGAAAGAATAAACGAATTAAAAAAATACAATTGAGATGTGGGACAAGGATCATTGGGAAGCATAGCAGGGAGAGAAAAGTAAATCAAGTGCATGAGCGCACTGGGATATAAAAAAAAAAAAAGAAAAGTGAAAATGGGGTGTGGGGCCTGCAGTAAGGGAGGGAGAAGGAAGTGAATGGAGAGCAAGAAGCCAGTGTGATAGGGTGTTAAGAGGTATAGAGAGAGAGAGAGAAAGAGAAAGAGAAAGAGAGAGAGAGAGAGTGAGAGAGAATGAGAGAGAGCGAGAGAGAGATCACAGGAAGTAATTCTCTCCAATTGAGTGGTAAAAGGGATTTCAGTCCCCTCGGGCTCTGTGCGATCTTTGTTTTACTTATTAGGACATTCTTCCCTCTAGTGGCAGAATGTTCTAATAGCCTTATAGCCCTCTGTAGCTGGGCTAAACTGCCAGTAAAGTCCTGCTGCTTTGTTATAAGCCCCCACCTTAAGCTTGGACCTTTAACGGTGGGACAGGCCTTTAATGGCCAGTATAGCCCTCTACAGTGGGCTATAAGGCTGTAGTGAAAGCTTTCCAGGAAAACAATAATGTGTTTGCTAATGAAGAAAATGCTGTGTTTAATGTAGGATAGAAAGGTATGTTGGGGTCTGTTTTTACTTCTGAGGATAGGCACATCTATGGAGTAAAAATTATTTTGGTACAATTTTCAAACAATTTATTGATCTGATTGCTCCATTATTTAAGAGGTGTTTTAATGGCCACATAAAGTCAGTAGAAGCTCCAGAATTAAGGTCATCCACACTTCTAAGGCCTTCCAATTGTCAGCTTGTTGAAATGTCAGGAGGAGTTTTCTTCTATTGGTACTGATGTTGAAAATTTGATCATAGCGTTAGCCTGGTCTACTTAGAAAACACTCTACAACTATGGGAAGGCTCAGAAGATTGGTGAAAGAATAAACGAATTAAAAAAATACAATTGAGATGTGGGACAAGGATCATTGGGAAGCAGAGCAGGGAGAGAAAAGTAAATCAAGTGCATGAGCGCACTGGGATATGAAAAAAAATAAAAAAGTGAAAATGGGGTGTGGGGCCTGCAGTAAGGGAGGGAGAAGGAAGTGAATGGAGAGCAAGAAACCAGTGTGATAGGGTGTTAAGAGGTATAGAGAGAGAGAGAGAGAGAGAGAGAAAGAGAAAGAGAGAGAGAGAGATAGAGAGAGTGAGAGATCACGGGAAATAATTCTCTCCAATTGAGTGGTAAAAGGGATTTCAGTCCCCTCGGGCTCCGTGCAATCTTTGTATTACTTATTAGGACATTCTTCTTTCTAGTGGCAGAATGTTCCAATAGCCTTATAGCCCTCTGTAGCTGGGCTATACTGCCAGTAAAGTCCTGCTGCTTTGTTATAAGCCCTCACCTTAAGCTTGGACCTTTAACGGTGGGGCAGGCCTTTAATGGCCAGTATAGCCCTCTACAGTGGGGTAGAAGGCTGTAGTGAAAGCTTTCCAGGAAAACAATAATGTGTTTGCTAATGAAGAAAATGCTGTGTTTAATGTAGGGTAGAAAGGTATGTTGGGGTCTGTTTTTACTTCTGAGGATAGGCACATCTATGGAGTAAAATTTATTTTGGTACAATTTTCAAACAATTTATTGATCTGATTGCTCCATTATTTAAGAGGTGTTTTAATGGCCACATAAAGTCAGTAGAAGCTCCAGAATTAAGGTCATGCACACTTCTAAGGCCTTCCAATTGTCAGCTTGTTGAAATGTCAGGAGGAGTTTGCTTCTATTGGTTCTGATGTTGAAAATATGATCATAGCGTTAGCCTGGTCTACTTAGAAAACACTCTACAACTATGGGAAGGCTCAGAAGATTGTTGAGAATATTGTTGAGTGCATTAAATGAAGATGTGCAGCAAGCACTCACAACCAATCAAGTAAAATCTGATGGTCAACAAAGGTTTTAGGATGTTCTTTGTCTCCATATTTATTTATTTATTTTTTAAACTGAATAATTGATTTTGCCCATCCTTTAGAACTCACCACTATGTGGAATTAAAAACGGTATAAAGGAATGTAAAAGTCAGACATTACAGATCTACTCCTATGTAATTTGTTAGAAGTTATGGCAATATTAAATCGTAGAATGTGAATACAACCAAATCTGAAGTCCTTCCTTTGTCATTTGGGTATGCTATTTATCTGCAAAGTTAATAAGATTTTTTGGTAAGCAATCAATCAATAGAAATAAACAACTCCCTCTGGAGACGATATCTGGATCATCAAAATGGTAGTTATTCTTAAACTGGTTTCCGATTCAAGGCATGGCCCATGCAACTTTCAGCTAGTTCGTGAAAATTATTTATATGGTTGTAAGCACTTTGTAGGAGGACTTGAAACAGCTCAAGTGGACTGGAATTTTGTTTGAGGGAAGCGACTAAAGGGGATTTGGATTTCTCAGTGTTGACATTTCTAAGATCTTTTTGGTGTGATACTCACATTATTAGTTGAAGCCTAAAGGTTCTGATTGGATAAGGCTGGAGAGAAATGTCTTTTGATTGCTAAGGTGGTAGGAAAAGAATCAGATCCTCCGGCTATTACATGCACATTAAAAAAATAGTAGGGGACACGTTGGGATTATACCTTGACCTTTCTTATACATATAAACGCTTTCATTAGTGGTAGTGCTGTGGTCAACTTAAATAATGAAACCTCTATTGAGATAGTTAAATTGCAGGTGGTGTTTTTGGTTTTGGAGATGTGTAGGAACATCATTCTTTCCACTCTTTTAATGTTTTAAGGTTAAGTACAGTCTGCTAGATATGGAAAAGGAAAACATTTGGTAAATTCACAGATCTTTTCTATACGTTGCACAGAATGATTCACTCAGGTATAATGTAAGCCTTGCATTTATCTAGTTATTACATTTTTCCTACCTTGCAGTTTCTGTTTTATATAATAAAATGTACCCTATCAACCAGAGATGATAGTTCATTCATATTTCTCTGGACTCAATAACTGGGAGTTGGTATTGATGACATAAGTGGATACATTTATGATGAAGATCAGCATATATTAAAATAACTTGAATTCATGATATCTGATGCTGTGTTGCTTTCCAAGATTATTGGTCACAAGTGAATATACGTAAATATTCCTTGGATGACACCAATTCATGATGGCCACTCGAGGTTTGCACCTGAAATCTGTGTCAAATGTTCTTGTCTGGTTTCAGAGATAAGTGGTTTGTTGATGAAATTGTTCAGAAAAGTAATTTTCGACGGAGGAAAATATCCTGTGGGTATTAAAATGAATTAGTTAGGTCATTTTTTTCAATGGCTTTCACTTGACATCAGCGCAAAGACATTTGTGTCTAAAGGATCTCACATGTATGAAAACACATTTGAAGTTACAGAAAAACAAAAGTTGCCCAGATTACAAGGACTGAATTTGCACTTTTAAAATCTGAGAAAATACTGTTATGTAGGCCATGAAAAGTATGCAGAGATTTGAACTTCATTGAATAACTTATAATTATGACTTATGAATGATTTATGATTCAAATTCTCTTATTCAATGTTAGATGTGTAAGTTCTGTCCACCGTTTGCTTGTCTTGCATATCCACTTGTAGTCTAGAGTTATGCCTTTTCCTGATTATGTTTTCCTAACTCTATTCGTCCTATGAAGAAAACTATATAAGTAGGTTGTGTGCACTGGCATTGTCGGGAGATGTATTAGTAGTACTGTATTATTTTTCAATTATTCACAATTATAATCGAAATATCTTATACTGTGTGATTTGCTGTCTTATGTATTTGCTGTTAATTCTTGCTTCCTAATAAAACTGTTGAAAACAGTCCCAATTTGTCACTTTGTACCCGAAAGTTCTGCATTTACCCACTATGATCTGACTTCTGTAGGAAAATGTTGCTGTATACTATGTGGTGTTGTTTCATTTTTAGACAATGCAACGTCTATGGCAGAGTGGCCACCATATTTTCTGGTTATGATGGCTGCATCCATCCATGCAAAACATCCTTTCTGATGACACATTGACAGCAAGATAGTTGAGAACTTCACCAGTTTTACAAATATGTGCACCTCAGCAATAACTTTAAGATTTTCCTTGGATGGCCTGTGTTTACTCCTCATTTTTGTTTCACTCTACTTCTGAAATCATGTAGCATGGTATCATTATCCTTATGAGGCCATCTTTGGGAAACTAAAATAGTTTTCATCATATAAGCTGCAATAGCTCAACACGCGTCCTGATTCTCCTCATGGGGTTTGCTTATTTAGCTTCCAATGCCTAAAACAAAAAAGTATAAAGAAAGATGTAAATAATAACCTTCATCCTATCAACTGTTGTGCAATCTCACATTTTTAGGTGACCGACCTGCTCATTAGGCATCAAACTCACAATACAACATTTGCCCAGGGGAAACATATGTGTGCAATTAAAAGCATTTTAGAGGGAAAAATACTATTTCGGATGTGCAGAAACACAAATGGTGAGAATAAAAGGGATTAACCTATATGTAAATTATTTGCATATAGTACACATTCTGCTTGAGCAAATTTAGTTGCAGAGTTGGGACCTTTGGACATTGCTGCATGAATCCAAGGGGAACGTTTTTAGAACACCTGCAACTGATGTAAGAGACGCATTTATACATAAGCTAAAATATTTTCCCCAGAGAGAAACAAAAAAAAGTTTTCAAGTGAAAACACACATTTTGAAGAGTGGAAATGCAAACATGCTACATTGTATCTGGAAATGGTTATTCGTGTGTGTTGTGTACTTATGGGACTCTATGACTGTCAGATATTCATCAGCATGTAGTTATGAACCCTATGAACATTCCCAAAAAATTGGAAATGTGTGCCAAATGTACGAGTAACATAAATTATTAATTTCCAACTAATTCCAAGGATCATTAGCAGCCTGATGTCGATCTGATGTAGGCCCAGTTATATTTTACCTCAATTGACATTCTACAATAGGTTATGGTATGGAAAGAGACAATGCTATTTTCTGTGCATGATGGCATTATCATTAGTGTTTCTAACTATTAGACACGGATCTGGAGGTTTTAGATTTTTACGCTGTGCATTATCCTGGAAGATGTAATCATTTACTTAAGATTTTAATTTAATCTTCAGATCACAGAATTTAACCTTGCTTTCCTGTTTGCTAAGCATTATGAATATCTGCAATTCAGCACAGGGAGGAACAATTTGCTCTGAAAACGTATTGATGCGACCTTGGCAGGGTCTCTACCGAAATGTCTGCCACCACCAACCATCTCAAGTTTATGTGATGACAAAGTGTACAAAAAGTAGGTGGATGATTATTTACAAAGGGAGATATCAGGTCTTCAAGTTTCCAGCAATTGAATAGAAGTGTTTTTCCTACGGTGGAAATGCACAATTCCACTTTAAATGTGTACCTCAATCAATCAATCAGGATTTCCAAAGTGCAATAAATAATCCATGAGGGTCTCAAGGCACTGGAGTTGCTAGCTGCTTTGCAGTGCTCTGTTCATTCAAACTTGAGTCCTTTTCTGAATTCCTAGAGTGATGCTGCGTTCCTGAGGTGCAGGGGAAGGTTGTTCCAGGTTTTGGTCACCAGTTTAGAGAAGGAGCATCCTCTGCTGTTAGATTGGCAGATCCAGGGGTGTCTGTGAGGAAGAGGGAGGTGGATAAAAGATATCTGGTCGGTTGGTGGAAAGTCATTTGATGTTGATGTGAGCTTGCCCTTCATTGTGCAGAGCTTTGTATGCATCGATCAGCATCTTGAACTGGCATCTCTTCTGGATTTAGAACCAGAGTTGCTTCTTGTGGTGTGGGTGATGTAAGTCCATCTGGGGAGGTTAAGTATGAGGCTTGCCTTCTTCAAGTTTTGACTCCCTGCAATGAAGATATGTACTGCTTGATTGACGGAGGAAGACTTTGTACTAGGTATATGAGAGACAGCTGATGTCTTGTCCCTTTGGACATTTATAACAACACTACATCGCAACATGAAAAATGCCTGTCTGCACTGTCTAATATCTGAACCTTTCAAAGCTCTTTTTTTTTACTGAGAGCCATTGAAGGTGACTGTAACTAAAAGAGATCTAGGTGTTACAATGAAGGAACTGACCTTCACATATCATCTAAGGCATACACCGCTGTGTTATGGGGACCTGGTTATTTGACAACCTTGCCTGCAGATTTCTTCAAGACCCTGAGTGAAAAATGAGAAAGGCTACTAAGTGTTGTTAGTAGAGAAGATGTTCTGTTAATAAATCTTTATTAATTTGGTAAGCCCAATTCGAGGAACTGTAATGACTTTCATTAATTGATCTCTCCAAACTACCCACACTACCTATGAAATCACCTGATATTCATAATATCTGCACATGAAGATATAGCCCTTAACCCCATGTGTGCGTGTGGTGGCCAATCGCTGACACACGCACACTCTCCCTGGTGCAGGCCATGACCAGTGGCCGACGACAGGGAGGGGTTTTTAAAAATCACAGGATGATATTTTTAAATTTAATACCCAAAGGGAGACACATAAGAGCTTCCGTGTTGCCCCCCGCCACTCCACCCCTCTGTGATTAAAGGGCATTGCAAGGCACGCTGACATCACAGTTTGTTTATCCCATTGGAGCAGGAAGCGGAGGTAAGGCCACTTTCTGCTCTGGAGGTGGAAAAGGGGTCAAAAGAGCCTCCCCAGCCTTCAAGAAGGCCTGGTTTGAAAGAGGACATTCTCCCCTTTCAAATAAGCCCTTTCTGAAAGTAATTTCTGGGCCCAAGAAATCGCAGTAGACACCAGGGATGTCATCTGGAGGGTCGGCCCCCTTGAAAATGGGCTGACCCCCCCCCCAGGAAGTAAAAAATAAATAAACGTAGTTTATCCCTGTGGTGGGGCGATCACCCCCCAGGGGTTAAAGTATATATAGATTTTTTTTCTAAAAAAAAAGGATATTGACTGTGGGGTTGGCCCTTTATAAAATGGGGCATTCCCCCAAATTGGGTCAAATTTTTTTTTTTTAATAAGTGTGTTTTAGCCCTGGGAGGCAATCACGCCCCTCCAGGTGTTAAAAAAAGTTCATTAAAAAAATGAAGTTAACAGAGGGTCACCCATGAGCAGAGCTGACCCCCTGGGGGAGCCATTTTTTTGTTTTTATAAATGTGTGATTTCCCTGGGGACCATGATCATCACCAAAGAAAAACCACACATCTATTAAAAACAAATCTCTCTATAAATGTATATACACATATAAATAAATATATATAAATATATACATATATATATATATATATAGAGAGAGAGAGCAAGACATTTCTCATATATATATATATGTTTGTATGTAGACAGATGTATATATAGAGAGATAACTTTTGTCATTGCATGTGTTGCGATCGCAGCCCCCAGGGTAACCAAACACACATATAAAAGTGATCTCTTCGTATATACATATGGAGATAGAGAGACACTCTCTCCCTATATATATAAATATAGATATATATATATATATGTATAGAGAGAAATAGAGAGAGAGAGTCACCAACTGTGCCGGTATTCATCGGGGCTACTGACTCAGTGATTCGAGCAGGGCGCTGGCTGCCCTAGCAATCATTAACACACCTTCCCAAGGAAAGAAATGCTCAAATCTCATGTGTGCAAAATCCGGTTTCAGGCCTCTCCTGACGTGTTTCGGTCTCAATGGACCTTTGTCACGGGTAACAGAGAGAAAAGTGATCAAAACAAATATAAATATACAACAAACAGTGAAAAGGACTAAAACATTGCCAGCAACGTTGGCACTGTCTTATAATAGTATTATCCAAAGTGCATACTGCCTATCATTCATTAACTGCAAAGGAAACTACATTGAATATAGTCTTGCATTCTTAAATACATTTGATAAATCTAGACCATTATATAATGTAGAATTATAATATCTTATCCAATACTGTATGTGCTGCAAAACTAGAAATACCTCATGATGCTATTAGATAATCAGGTTCAGCTATAGCAGAAGCCACAATCAATCATATTGGTATGCATCTTAATTATAACTCTGTAGTAACTGGGTAAAATAAATATCTTGATCTATGCTCCATTGAGCTGATAATCTAGTATTCCAAAATATTGCCCACATGGGCTATTTCCTCACATAAAACCATGACAATAGCAGTGGCTTGTAGTAATCCTAATGTAGCCCAAGTGGGCATGAAAACATAAAAAATAAAAAAAAATGATTAAAACCACAGCTTCTAAATAACCTAATAAAACAAAGAGAGAGAAAAAAGACAGAACACAGCAATTAATAAGCCTCATCAATATAGATGTACAACCATTTCTTCGTCTGAGTTCAATCCCTGGGCTATCAATTTATCAAACTGTAAAAATATATTTTGATTCAATCACCCACAGCTCTTTTTCTCTGTCTCCTCCTCTACTGTTAGGCACAATTTTATCAATTGCCATAAAATGCAGCAAATTGGAATTGCCTGAGTGGGTTTCTGCACACTGCCCGGCAACAGGGTATGAACCATCATTATGTGTAATGGCTCTCATGTGTTCCAACACACTTTTCTTGACTTTATGTATGGTGCTCCCTACATACATACGTTTGCATGGACATATCAAACAATTCACACCATATTCTGTATTGCACGAAGTGTGTTTTTTGATAACAAATTATTTGGCTGTGTTAGGTATCAGAAATTTCTTAATATCATGACTTTTTTTACAAGCATTACAGTTCTTACAACAACAAAAAAACATTGTATTTGTTTGGGGAGAATTTGCTCAGTTATCAAATTCTTACTCAATGTATCTTTCACTTAACAAGATCATCTGAAATCTATGTCCATCTCTTTTTGGATGTTAACTTCCTTCAGCAAATTGTGCAGTAAACAAATGTGCGTTCAAAATAATTTCTGCGGGAGCATGTAGGCACTCTAGGGACCCGATCTAGGGCAAGCCAGTGGACTCCCACTTTGATGGGGGAGTATAGTTTTGGGTCTTACACTCAAAATGGGGTTAGTACAGAAACCAACATTGCAGTCCTGCTGGACGACTCACAAGGTTTGGGTAACCCCTATCGTCACACATGGCCATGACAAGGAAGACCCAAATTGTATTGTGGAGACATCAAAACTATCTATCACAAACAACGTGATTTTCTAAGCCGTCACCTGTGGTTTGGGTTTTGGGATTGGTGCCATATAAGAAAACCCATATAAGAAAACCTACCAATCCCACACATTTCTGAAAACTAGACACCCAGGGAAGTCTACAGAGGTGCAGCTTGTGTGGATTCCCCAAAGATTTCTTACCCATAATACCTTGGAAAGGTGAATCATTGAATAAAAACTCTATTTTTCCTCACACTTTTGTCATACAAACTACAGGAGTATGCAGGGATCCACAAAATTCCTACCACCCAGTGTTTCCCCGTTTGTCCTGATAAATATGCTACACCACTTGTGTGCCTGTGCCTACGTCAGGAGTGGATCACCCCAGGGTCAACAGTAGCCCTCATGAAGGACTACCATTGACAGTTGTGTGATCCATTCCTGCCACAGGCAGTAAGCCCACCTGTGGGGTAGTGTTTTTATCAGGACAAGTAGGGGACCACTGGGTGGCAAGCAGTTTGTGGATCACTGAATAATCCTGTAGTTTAGCGCACAGAAATGCAAGAAAATTAGGGAAAATAATGTTCAATTCAATGGTTAACATCTGCATGGCATTCTGGGGACAAAAAACTTTGGGAAATCTCACAAGCGATACCTCCCTGGACTCCCCTTGATTTCTACTTTACAGAAATGTCTGGGTTTGATAGGTTTCCCTAAATGGTTCCCGATCCCAGGACTAATTAGTACACTCACCTTAGTTAGTATTATCACCACAATACATTTTTGGACCTTCGCTGTCACAGGTACTTGGCCTCCCCACACAAGTGAGGTAAACTTTTTATTGGGGGGGACCTAGGAGAATACATGGTGGAAGGAAGTTTGTAGCTTCCCTCAGATTCCGGAACATTCCATCACCGAAATGTGTGGAAAAGGTGTTTTTTAGCCAGATGTTCAGGTTTGCAAAGGATTCTAGTCGACAGACCGTAGTGAGAGCCTCACAGCTCACCCTATTCTGGATTTCCCTAGGTGTCTAGTTTTAAAAAATATATAGGTTTGCTAGGTTTCCTTATGCACCGGCTGAGCTAGAGCCCAAATCCACAGCTAAATACTTTGCAAAAAACAGATCCATTTTAATTGGAAAAATATGATGTGTCCACATAGTGTTTTGGGGCATTTCCTGTTGCGCACCCTGGGCTACGCACACAAGTGAGGTACCATTTTTATCTAGAGACTTGGAAGAATGCTGGGTGGAAGAAAGTTTGTGGCTACCATCTGATTCCAGAACTTTGCAACATCGAAATGTGAGGAAAAAGTGTTTTTAGCCCAATTTTGAGGTTTGCAAAGGAGTCTGGGTGACACAACCCAGTGAGAACCCCACATGTCATCCCATCCTGTATTACTGTCAGAGTCACCAGATCCTTGGGGTCCGTGCACGTTCCCAACACTTCCACCACAAGACAGCTCCAATACTCTGATTAGATTTATCACAGAGTCTAAGAGAGTCCAAGTGGGGAAAAGGGGATTAGGACGGGAACAGCTGGGAAGGAGACCTGTAGGAAGCAAAAGGTTAAAACACAACATCAAAATTACATCTCATGAAATCAGTACCATGCTACAACTCTAAGCTTCGTCTTTTCCGAAAAAACATGAACAACCCTAGAATAATCCTAAAACTGACTAGGCTTTAGATGACCGAATACCTGAGGAGGAAACAGGAAAAGTTAAATAGGACTTTCTTTAGCATGAGAATCAGGAAACACTCTGAGCAATTTCTAAACAACCATATGAATCTCCTTTTAGGAATACATATCATGAACACACAGCATTACATCTAGAACTCTGGTATTGTTGTGTTCATCTCAGAAAAAACATTGGGAAGTAAATTGCGCACATTGCAGATTTTTATATGAGTATTAAACACCATAAAGGTTTGTGCACCATGAAATCACACAAGTAGATTCAAGGAATAAATCACGCGACGTGTCAACTTGAAATGCTACCAAGAAAATGTCTTAGAATGGTAGCGCACAGTAACTTACATTATTTATACACGAGGAAAGAATTGTGCATCTTGCCGATTCAAATGCCACCATACAAAAGCCAAGAAATGGTAGCGCACAATGAATAACATGAAAAAACAGTCAAGGAAAGAATCGCGCGTGTTGCCGATTCGAATGCCACCATGTAAATGCCAGAAAATGGTAGCGCACAATGAAAAGCATGAATTACACACGAGAAGTGAATCGCGCGTTTCGCCGATTCGAATGCCACCATGTAAATGTCAAGAAAAGGTAGTGCGCATTGAACAACAAAGTTAAATGCTCATGAAACAAGTTGCACGTCTTGCCAACTCGTAAAACATCATGTAAATGTCAAGAAATATCAGCGCGCAATGAACAATAATGTAATAACGAAGTCAAATCTTTATAGAATAAATTGCGTGTCCTCCCTATTTGCAAACCACCATACAAATGTCAAAAAATGGCAGCCCACAAGTAATCTGTTATTCATTTAAGAATTAAAATCAAGAATATGAAGATTCTCAATTACGGTGTTAGGAAATGTCAAAACACTGTCTTACCGCCTGGAAACAGTGATTACCAATGAGAGATGAGTGCAGAAGACTGGAAAATCCAAATAGGCTGCCGGGGCAGGAGCTCAGGAAGAAGCTGCTGCTCTGCACCGGGACCTCTGAATGGTGAGCACTGTAAGTTGGGCTGACTCTCTTTTATAGAGTCTTGGCCCAGCCTAGAACCACGCGCAGGCATGTTGCAGGGAAAGTCTCCAGAAGGCACTGGAAAGGGACCACACCCTAACACACTCTGAATGTCTGCAGCAATACATTGTAAATGTACAGTATTTATAAGCACCTTAAAAATGAATCTTTTGGATGGAATTCTGCAATGCAAAAGGTTAAACAATAACATATCATCACAATGCATAAATTACTTTATCTTGCGAGTGTTGGGTTTTTGCATTCTAGATGCCCGTAGAGCGCGCACTGTCCTGGTGTTGACAATTACCCTAGGTGCCACTTTTCAAAATGGACAGGTTTGGTAGGTTGTCCTAGGTGGCGGCTGAGCTAGATGCCAAAATCCACAGCTAGACACCTTGCAAAAAACACGTCCATTTTATTTGGGAAAATGTGATGTGTCCATGCTGTGTTTTGGGGCATTTCCTGTTGCAGGCACTAAGTGAGGTACCATTTTTATTGGGAGACTTGGGGGAATGCTGGGTGGAAGGACGTTTGCAGCTCACCTCAGATTCCAGAACTTTGCAGCACCGAAATGTGAGGAGAAAGTGTTATTTAGCCCAATTTTGAGGTTTGAAATGGAGTCTGGGTGACAGAACCTAGTAAGAGCCCCACATGTCATCCCATCCTGGATTCCCCTAAGTGTCTATTTTCCAAAAATTTACAGGTTTGGTAGGTTTTCCTAGGTGCCGGATGAGCTAAAGGCCAAAATTCACAGCTAAGCCCTTTGCAAAAAACACATCTGTTTTCTTTGGGGAAATGTGATGTGTCCATGTTGTGTTTTGGGGCATTTCCTGTTGCGGGCACTAGGACTACTCACACAAGTGAGGTACCATTTTTATCAGGAGACTTGGGGGAATGCTGGGTGGAAGGAAGTTTGTGGCTCCCCCCATATTTCAGAACTTTGCACCACCAAAATATGAGGAAAAAGTGTTTTTGTAACCCGATTTTGAGGTTTGCAAATGATTCTGGGTGACAGACTCTAGTGAGAGCCTCATAGGTCACCATATTCTGGATTCCCCTAGGTGGCTAGTTTAAAAAAATATATAGGTTTGCTAGGTTTCCTGTTAGACTTGGCATCCTTGGCGTGGTCTCCCCTAACGTTTTGCCTCTGTTTCCCAAGTCATTGATGTGTGCTGGACTCTCTTTTTGCTGTTTTTAATACTCTGGGCACTTTACCACTGCTATCCAGTGCTAAAGTGCAAGTGCTCCAATATAAAATGTATGTGTAATTGGCTTTCTATGATTGGCATATTTGATTTACTAGTAAGTCCCTAGTACAGTGCACTAGAGGTGCCCAGGGCCTGTAAATAAAATGCTACTAGTGGGCCTGCAGCACTGGTTGTGCCACCCACATCAGTAGCCCTGCAAACATGGCTGAGACCTGCCATTGCAGTGCCTGTGTGTGCAGTTTTAAACTGCCAATTCAACTTGGCAAGTGTACCACTTGCCAGACCTAACCCTTCCCATTTTTTACATGTAAGGCACCTCTAAGGTATGCCCTAGGTAGCCCCATGGGCAGTGTGCAGTGTATGTTTAAGGTAGAAAATGTACTAATGTGTTTTATATGTCCTGACAGTGAAATACTGCCAAATTCGGTTTTCCCTGTGCAAGGCTTATCCCTTTCATAGGTTAACATGGGGGCTGCCTTCAGATTTTCTGTGGGAGCAGATAGAAATATGGAGTTTAGGGGCTCTGAAATCACAATTTGAAAATACATCTTTTAGTAAGGTTTGTTTTTAGATTGTGTGTTTGAAAATGCCACTTTTAGAAAGTAGGCATTTTCTTGCTTAAACCATTCTGTGACTCTGCCTGTTTGTGTATTCCCGCCTGGGTCAGTTTGACAATTGGGCTATTTGCACCTCTCTCCAGACAGTGACACAAAGGAAGCTGGGGTATAGCCTGCATATCCTGACTAGCCATCTGGGCTGGGAGGGAGGGGAGGAGTAGTCACTCGCACCTGAAAGGGCTTTGCCTGCCCTCAAACAATCCCCTACTGTGTGCCTGGGGCCTGGCATGGGCAAGGCATGATCTTACAAACAAGAGAGACTTTCCTTTGAAGTTTGTTCACTTCAAAGGCATCAAGGAGTATATGAAGTGGACCCAAACCCCATGAAAATTAGATCACTTCTGGAATCAGGAGGAACCTCTGCCAAGGAGAAGAGCTGAAGAGCTGAGGAGAAGTGCTGCCCATGCCTGTGACTGTGCTTTGTTGGGCTATCCTTCAGTTTCTGCTTATGCCTGTGCAAGGGGACAAAGACTGGACTTTGTTGTGCATTTCGGCTTGAGAAGAATCTCCAAGGGCTTGAACTGAGCTTGCTTCCTGTTGTTGAAGTATCATGGCCATCAAAGACTTCCCCTGCCAGCACCTGGACTCTCTGCTGAGACTCCTGCCCTGTAAAGTGGTTCCCTATCCAGTCTCTGGGCCCTTGAGAGGTAAAGCTTGCAGACAAGAACTGAAAACCCACATTCAGAATGCCGTGCATGGAGATTTATGATGCACCTTCCGCAACATGGCTGATAAATGACCCACTGCTGGCTTTGTGGATGAAATCGACGCTCCACCTGCATCGCGGCTGGGAGATCAACTCAACAATGGAAAAACGATGAGCAACACCTGCTTACGGAGGCTGATGACGCGAACCCCACGACGCATGATTTTCTCACACCGTCACCCAGATTTTCCATGCTTCGTCCTTGGGCGTCCAAGTCAACCCGACTCTGCATGGATCCAAGGTGCCTCGTCTGGAAATCGACGCCTAACTCTCTTGCGAGGGATGGAAAATGACTCATCGCTGGTCCGAGCAGAGAAGAAAATGATGCATGGCCTCACTTACAAGTAAGGAATCGACGCATCGCTACCCTTTTCTGAAACAACCTCGCCCATGCGGCTTTATTTTTTACACTAACCAGGTACTTTGTATAACAAAAGCTTTCTCATTGTTTTCTAAGGATTAAGGGGGTCATTCTGACCCTGGCGGTCTTTTCGCAAGACCGCCGAGTTACCGCCGCGGTGAAGACCGCCGGCCGCGGCGGTATGCCCCTGCGCGTATTCCGACCGCTGGCAGCGTTCCGCCGGAAAACCGCCAGCAGCCACACTGGCGGTCGGCGGGAAAGTGGAGACTGGTCAACCTCCACCGCCACGCCAGCAGAACACCGCCCACAGAATTACGACCCACATTTCTGTGTGGCGGTCTTCTGTTGGCGGTCTTCTGTTGGCGGTCACGTCCCTATGGCTCCCATCGCCTCCCGGAGGACCAACGCACAAGGTAAGTTGATCGTCCGTGAGGGGAGGGGGTGGGGGGGTGTTGTGTGATGTGTGCGTGCATGGGGGTGTGCGTGTGAGTGTGTAGAGGGGGTGTGTGAGTGCGTGTATGCGGGCGGGGGGTGCTGCTGTGTCAATGGGTAATGTGTGCAGTTCGGCGGGTGCACATGTCTGCATGTATGTGTGCGGGTATGTGTCCCCGTTGTGTATGTGTGTGTGTAGGGGGTGTGTATATGTGCATGTTGGGGGTGTGTGCATGTCGGGGTGGGGGTTTGTAACATCTCTGAGGGTGGCAGGGGGGTGGAGGGTGTGGGGGGAGGACTAGTGGGGGGTGGGGGAGACCCCTATCAGTGCCAGGGAAGGAATTCCCTGGTCCCGATAGTGCCTACCGCCATGGTTCGCATGGCGGTTCCCGACCGCCAGAAACCGCGGCGGTAAGCAGGGTCATGATACCCTTGGCGGTCTTGGGTCGACCGCCGGGCTGGAGAGCGCAACCTCCAGCCCGGCGGTCATGACCGCCGTGGCGGTCGGAGTGGTGAAGTTGTGGTCGATCGCGGCGGTGACCGCCGCGGTCAGAATGCCATTTTTTTTACCGCCGGTCTGGTCGCGGTCCGACCGCCGCCTCTCCGCCGACCGCCAGGGTCAGAATGAGGGCCTAAGACTCTTATTCTTTTGAAAATTCATATCTTCAATTGTGTATGTTGGATTTTTGTTGTTTTGGTCATGTTTTGTTTTAGATAAATATTTACTATTTTTTCTAAACTGGTGTGGTGTCCATTTTGTAGTGTTTTCACTGTATTACTGTGTATGTTGGTACAAATACTTTCCACATTGCTTCTGAAGCTAAGCCTGCCTGCTCGTGCCAAGCTACCAAGGGGGAGAGCGGGGTTAACTGAGGGTGATTCAACTTTTCCCTGATTATAATGAGGGTCCTTGCTTGATTAGGGGGTAACCTGACTGCTAACCTAAGACCCCATTTCTAACATTGGTGATCAGCAGTTGGGATTCAACTTGTATTTGTACTTGACATACAGTGATTAACCCCTTCGCTGCCAGGCCTTTTCCCCCTCAGGTGCCAGGCCTTTTTTTGCCTATTTGAGGGAGGGCGCGCTTAGGCACTGATAACGTTTTGTCCACATAAGCTACACACACCAAATTTGCATTCTTTTTTTACCAACATTATAGGGATTCTAGAGGTACCCTGACTTTGTGGGTTCCCCTGAAGGAGACCAAGAAATTAGCCAAAATACAGTGAAAGTTTCATTTTTTTAAAGAAAATGGGGAAAAAAGGGCTCCAGAAGAAGGCTTGTGGTTTTTTCCCTGAAATTGGCATCAACAAAGGGTTTGAAGTCCTAAAATCACCAGCTTCCCAGCTTTAAGGAACAGGCAGACTTGAATCAGAAAACCCAATTTTTCAACACAATTTTGGCATTTTACTGGGACATACCCCATTTTTACAATTTTTTGTGCTTTCAGCCACCTTACAGTCAGTGACAGAAATGGGTGTGAAACCAATGCTGGATCCCAGAATCCTAAACATTTCTGAAAAGTAGACAAAATTCTGAATTCAGCAATGGGTAATTTGTGTAGATCATACAAGGGTTTCCTACAGAAAATAACTGAAAGAAAAAAATATTGAAATTGAGCCATTTTTCTCCACGTTTTACTCTGTAACTTTTTCCTGCAATGTTAGATTTTTGAAAGCAATATACCGTTATGTCTGCTGGACTCTTCTGGTTGTGGGGATATATAGGGCTTGTAGGTCCATCAAGAACCCTAGGAACCCAGAGCCAATAAATGAGCTGCACCTTGCAGTCGGTTTTCATTCTATACCTGGTATACAGAAATTAATTTGCTGAAATATAAAGAGTGAAAAATAGGTATCAAGAAAACCTTTGTATTTTCAAAATGGGCACAAGATAAGGTGTTGAGGAGCAGTGGTTATTTGCACATCTCTGAATTCTGGGGTGCCCATGCTAGCATGTGAATTACAGGGCATTTCTCAAATAGATGTCTATTTTACACACTGCCTTATATTTGAAAGGATAAAATGTAGAGAAAGACAAGGGGCAATAACACTTGTTTTGCTATTCTATGTTCCCTCAAGTCTCCCGATAAAAATGGTACCACACTTGTGTGGGTAGGCCTAGCGCCCATGATCGTAAATTCCCCAAAACACAACATGGACACATCACATTTTCCCAAAGAAAAAAAGAGGTGTTTTTTGGAAAGTGTCTACCTGTGGATTTTGGCCTCTAGCTCAGTCGGCACCTAGGGAAAACTACCAAACCTGTGCATTTTTTAAAACTAGTGATCTAGGGGAATCCAAGATGGGGTGACTTGTGGGGCTCTCACCAGGTTCAGTTACCCAGAATCCTTTGCAAACCTCACAATTGGCTAAAAAACACTTTTTCCTCACATTTCGGTGACAGAAAGTTCTGGAATCTGAGAGGAGCCACAAATTACCTTCCACCCAGTGTTCCCCCAAGTCTCCTGATAAAAATGATACCTCACCTGTGTGGGTAGGCCTAGTGCCCGCAACAGGAAATGCCCCAAAACACAAAGTGGATACATCACATTTTCTGAAAGAAAACAGATGTGTTTTTTGCAAAGTGCCTACCTGTGGATTTTGGCCTCTAGCTCAGCCGGCACCTAGGGAAACCTACCAAACATGTGCATTTATGAAAACTAGAGACCTAGGGGAATCCAAGATGGGGTGATTTGTGGGGCTCTCACCATGTTCTGTTACCGAGAATCCTTTGCAAACCTCAAAATTTGGCTAAAAAACAGTTTTTCCTCGCATTTCGGTGACAGAAAGTTCTGGAATCTGAGAGGAGCCACAAAAATCCTTCCACCCAGCGTTTCCCCAAGTCTTCCGATAAAAATGGTACCTCACTTGTGTGGGTAGGCCTTGTGCTCGCAACAGAAAATGCCCCAAAACACTATCTGGACACATCAAAATTATCAAATAGAAAACGACCTGTTTTTGTGGGGGGCACCTGTGTTTTTGGTCCTGGACTCAGCAGCCATCTAGGGAAACCTACCAAACCCAGACATTTCTGAAAACTAGACACCCGAGGGAGTCAAGGGAGGCGTGACTTGTGTGGATCCCTCAATGTTTTCTTACCCAGAATCCTCAGCAAACCTCAAATTTGGCTAGAAAATCCCATTATCCCACATTTCTGTGTGGGATCACCACACCGGACAAATTTCTTACCGCCCAATGTTACCCTAAGTCTCCCCGTAAAAATGATACCTCACTTGTGTAGGTGGGCCAAGTGTTTGTGACAGGGAAGAGACAAAAACACGTAGAAATGAAGGGGGAACCAAAGTGGGTCCAAAAGGGCAGTTTGAAAAAACAAATTTTTAGGCTGACAAGTGCAGCAGAAATGTTATTGGTATAGATGAGACAATGCTGGGTGGTAGGAATTTTGTGGATTCGTGCAGATTCCAGAAGGTTCCATCTCAAAAATGTAGGAAAATGTGTGCTTTCCAGCAAAGTTGCAGGTTTGCAGGGCATTGTGGGTAAGAAAATGGTGCAGGGTGCATGTGAAGCACACCACCCTGGAATCAACTAGATGTTTAGTTTTCAGATGTGTCTAGGTCTTGTGGATTTTTCTACATGGCAGCGTCCCAAAGTCAAAAAAGTGCAGCCCTCACCATTCCAAGTGGGACGTTTTTGAGAGTTACCAAGCTCTCATGGCCCAAATGTAAAACAAAAACCAAAAATAATCAAATGTCCTCTTGCTTGCCTTGGGATAAGATGTTTTAGTGTGCAGGAGAGAGCTGCAAGACTGTTAGCCCCTTCACTTCGGGTGGGGGCATAACCAGGCCCATACTGGTTGGTAACCACCACCCCACTATTTTCTTTTATTTTTGTATTCACTGGCATCTAGTGGACTTTCTGTCCCCACTGGGCGTGGATCGGAGGTAATTGCCCAATGTGCCCACTGGTGGGCAGAACAACTTTGGCCCCTCTTATTTTGAGAAAAATATCTTCGCTGGTCTCTGGTGGGCTTACTGCCCCCCTTGGGGGCAGATGGACCTTCCAAAAATAGGCCAATATGCCCCCAAGGGGGGCATTTATGGCCAACAGTAATGTGCCCCCATGGGGAGCGACCGTTGCCCAAGGGGCTGCCCCCCCAAACAAAACACACACACCAATCCTAACAAAAATAGGCCGATCTGCCCCCAAGGGGGGCAGAAATGGCCTAAATACAATTTGACCCCCCAGGGGAGCGACCCTTGTCTGAGGGGTCGCTCCCCATACATAAAATCATAAAGTAAATAAAAAAATGTATATGTTCCTGGTGTCTAGAGGTTTCTGCTCCCCTGGGGGCAGATCCACCTAATTATATTAGGCCGATCGGCCTCCGGGGGGGGCAGAAAAGGGCTAAAAATATTTTGCCCCCCCCGGGGAGTGGCCCTTACCAAAGGGGCCACTCCCCTTATGCATTAGTATGAAAAAATAAAAATGTCCTGGTGTCTTGTGGTTTCCGCCCCCCTGGGTGCAGATCGCCCTAATTATATTCGACCGATCTGCCCCTGGGGGGGGGGGGGGTAGAAATGGCCTAAAAATACTTTGGCCCCCCGGGAGCGACCCAAACATAAAAAATAAAAATAAACAAAAAAAAGTGTCCCTGGTGTCTAGTTGTTTTCTGCCCCCATCCCCCCCCCGGGGGCAGAAATGGCCTAAACATCATTTCCCCCCCTGGGGAGCGGCCCTTGCCCAAGGGGCTGCTCCCCTTATGCGCAAGTATAAAAAAAATCAATTATCTCTGGTGTCTAGTGGTTTTCTGCCCCCCTGGGGGCAGATTGGCCTAATAACTTTAGGCCGATCTGCCCCAGGGGGGGGCAGAAATGGCCTAATAATAATTTTTCCCCATTGGGAGCGACCCTTGCCCAAGGGGTCGTTCCCCAAACATAATTTTTTTTAAAATAAACAAAAAAAATTATCCCTGGTGTCTAGTGGTGCCTAGAAATAATTTGCCCCCTGAGGAGTGGCCCTTGCACAAGGGGCAGCTCCCCTTATTTCATATAACAAAAAAAAATAATCCCTGGTGTGTAGTGGCCATTTCTGCTGGCCGATCGCATCGTGATCGGGCAGCAGAAATGCTCAGAGAGACATGAAAGGAGAGGAAAGGCCTTTCCTCTCCTTTATGCCTCTCTGCCCCCTCCACGTGATCGCAGGAGAAATGCTTTTGCATTTCTCCTTCGATCGGGGGAAGGCCTCGTGCGCTGACGTCATAAGATGCCACGGGGGGGTCTGGGAGGGCGGGGTGGAAGGGGAAGCGATTCCTCTTCCATCTCTGCCCAGGGGAGGGTGGTGATCGGCCATCTGGGGGAGCGCTAGCGCTCCCCCGGGGGCCCATAGCAGGATGAGCTGGTCTCGTCCTTGGCACCGGGCAACCGGTGCTGAGGGAGAGACCAGCTCGTCCGGGGCACCCTAGGGGTTAAGTGCACACTACTATTTTCAGTGCAGACCATTATGTGACCACATACTACTTGTCTTTGTGATTTTGCTTTTTCTCTTTTGGGGATTTTTCCCTACTTCCATATTTTTGCTGATCTTTTATTGACTTTTGAACTTCATTGGGAACTCTTTTTCTGCCTTGGAACTTTGCACTTTTGTTGATTCTTCATCATGTCTCAATGTGGAGATGCATTAGCTGGAGCTGGTTTTGAGTTAGGGAAACTGAAGAGCTATACAGTAGCTCAGTTGAGGCAGTTCTGCAAAAATCTTGCCTGTCCAATTAAGGGCTCTACCAGGAAGGAGGAGCTGCAGAAGACACCGAGGGCCTGGGTGACAACCAAGGAAGCTGAGGGGCACACAGAGGAGGAGGAGGATGATGAGGGTGAGGAGGTGCAATCCGTACACAATGGTATAATGATTGGGGCCTGTTATGTCCAGGGAGAGAGTCTCCAGGGCAGGTGGCAGTGTGTCATCCAAGGGTCTGACTCCTGAAGAGTTACAGGACAGACAGGCAGAGAGGGCTCACCAGCTGATTTGGAAACATTTAGGGTGCAAAGAGAGATGGAAGAAAGGAGGATGACAATGGAGGAAAAGAAGATACTTCTGGCTCATGAGCTCAGCTTAAGGGAGCTGGATCAGAGGAACCAGTCCAGTAGGGAGGGTGGCAGCAACATCACAGTGCAGCCTGAGAGGAGGGTGCACATTCCTAAAGACCTTGTGAAGGATTACAAAAGGGAGGATGACATATTCTTGCGGTTCATGGGGTATGAGTCTGTTCTCCATATGAATCTGGTCCCTGAAGCTCATTGGGGGTGGGTCTATGGAAGCACTTTGGGGTAGAAGGGAGGGATGCGCTGACATCCTTAGGGGATCCTCAGAGGCTCACTTACTCTATCATGAAGGATGCACTACTCACACGGTATGGTCTCACCCCTGAGCAGTATAAGGACAAGTTTAGGTCCTATATAGAAGAAGGAATCTCAAACATGGTTGGAATGTGTTGATTCTTTTTTTGCAGGTCACTGGATGGTTGGGTAAAGGGCAGTAAGGTGACAACCTATGAGGGGGCTTTACAATTTAATTGCTTGGGAGCACTTGTACAGTTGATGTTTTCCAGAGCTGCGCCAGCACCTGTTTGACAGCAAGCTGACTGATTCCAGGAAGCTTGCGTAGGAAGCGGACTTTTGGGAGAGCACCAGGGTCCAGAAGAGGTATGGGGGAAGCCATGCCAATGGTTAGTAGGGTTCCTCTCAGAAGAAGAGGGGTGTAAGGGCAAACAGGGGGAATTCTCTAAAGGGCCCAAACCTTGTTCCCAGAGTAAGGATTCCCAGCCCCCCAGTGGAAAAAAAACATGGTTCTCCAAAGGGAAACCTGTGGTGTGGGTCCCCCCATAAGTGTTATGCACGTGACCAAGTGGGTCATGTGAGAGGGGATCCCAAATGCCCCAAGAGTACACCGACACCCACTGGTGCTCAGTCCCATGGTTTGGCTAGTGTAGCGCTTGGGGAGCAGTTGTTTCCATGTGGGTGGGAGCCAGCTGAGATGACCCTTGTCTCACTAGGGGACAGTTAGATGGTCCAGAGAACCCTAGTGCCTGAGAACACTAAAAAGGGCAGGCAGTGGGTGACCATTAATGGAGAGAGGGGGGAGGCTCTGAGAGACACAGGAGCCAGTGTAACTACAGTGAGGTATCACCTGGTGTCTGAAGAGCAGACAGATCCCCATGTAATTCACCAAGTAGTTGCTGTGGACAACTCAGAGCACCTGTGCACAGTGGCGCAGGTTCCCTTTGAATAGCGGGGGTATTACGTTCCTTGAAGGTAGCTGTGAGTCCCACCATGCCTGTGGATTGTTTGCTTGGCAATGACCTGGAGGATTCCCCTTGGAAGGAGGTGGAACACAGGTCACACTTGGAGATGTTGGGTCTGCCTGGGTGGGTATGCGTATCCACCAGGTCAATGGAAGCCGCCAGGGTAACCTGAAGCCCCTGGAGCCTGAAACAGTGGCCCAAGGAACCGCCAAAAAGAGGAAGGGCAAGGTGCATGGGAAGCTTGCCCCAGAAGTTCCCATGGTCTGGGAGGAGGTGGAGCCTGAGGTGTGACACCCTGGAGCCTACAGGGGAACAGGTGGCTGAGCTGGGGAAGGTTCTTGAGCTGTCACAGTGGCAGCAGGAACGGGGACCCACCAGGGAGGTATTCTGTGAGGCACAGAGGACATGCCCTACTCTAGTGGGTTTGGGGCAGCAGGCTGCAGACCAGGCAGCTGGCAAGGAGCCAGGATCTCACTTGATTTTTTGGGAGGACGGCCTCCTTTATAGTGAGCCTAAGGTTGCTGAGCCTGGGTCAGCCCATGTGCTGGTGGTATCCCAGTGCCTCAGAGCCTTCATACTTGGACTGGCTCATGATGTGTGTTTAGCTGGACATTTAGGGCAAGACAAGACCTTTAAACGGCTTGTTACCCACTCTTAATGGCCCCTAAAGTGCAGGCACTCAGATGCTCATTGCGGCACTTTCCAGACTTGTCAGGCAAGTTGCAAGAGGTGGGGGGAAATCTAAGGCTCCCTCCAACCTTTTCCATTGGTTAGTACTCCCTTTGAAAGGGTCGGTATCGACATTGTGGGGTCTCTGGATCCCAAGACAGCCATGGGCAACAGGTTCATCCTGGTCTGGGTGGACCATGCCACCGGGTACCAAGAAGCCATTCCTCTGAGATCAATCACTTCTCCTGTGGTGGGTCGTGTGTTGATGGGGGTTTTTACCCGCATGGGGTTCCCCAAGGAAGTAGTATGTGATAGGGGTACCAACTTGGTATCTTCTTATATGAAGTCTCTGTGGAAGGAGTGTGGGGTAACGTTTAAGTTTACTACTCCTTACCACCCCTAAAACAATGGTCTGGTTGAGAGTTTCAATCGCACCTTAAAAGGCATGATCAGGGGCCTGTTAGAGCCCTTGAGGCTGAAGTAGGATGTCCTCTTGCCATGCCTTCTGTTCGCCTACAGGGAGGTGCCTAAAAAAGGGCTTTGATTTAGTCCTTGTGAGTTACTGTATGGCCACCCTGTTAGGGGACCTTTGAGTCTGGTAAAGGAGGGCTTAGAGAACGCCCCCAGTAAACCTCCCCAGGATGTATTTAGCTACACACTGGCCTTTAGAAACCAGACTGCTCACTTCAGAGCTCTCGCACAAGATAATCTAGAATCAAGCCAGGCAGACATGAAAGGGTGGTATGACCAGAATGCCACTCTGGTCGAGTTTCAGCCTGGGCAAATAGTGTGGGTAATGGAACCAGTGGAGCCTAGGATGCTCCAAGACAAGTGGACTTAGCCATTTGGGGTGGTGGAGAGCAAGAGCGAAGTCACCTACCTGGTGGACATCCGGACTCCCAGGAACCCCTTAAGGGTGCTGCATGTGAACCGCATCAAGCCACACTTTGAGGGAATTGAATTGTCCATGCTCCTAGCAATGGATGATGAGGTGCAGGAAGAGAGTGAGCTTCTTCCTGCCATCCTGTCTTCTGGAGAGAAAGATGGGTCTGTGGAGAGAGTGAAACTCTCCCCCTCCCTGAACTCAGAACAACAGAGGGACTGTTGCCAGGAATTGAGTCAGTTTGCCTCCCTGTTCTCCTTGATCCCAGGGGTCACACACTTGTGCACACATGATGTGGACACTGGGGACAGTCCACCAATTAAAGAGAAGGTTTACAGGGTGACTGATAAGGTCAGGGCTGGCCTCAAAGATGAGGTGTCTAGGATGTTATCCTTAGGGGTCATTGAGTTTTCTAGCAGTCCTTGGGCCAGCCCTGTTGTCTTGGTCCCAACGGCCACTGCTCCTTGTGCCACCCTAGAACTCCAGTTCTGTGTGGACTACCAGGGTCTCAATGCAGTCACTAAAACTGACGCACACCCCATCCCCTAAACTGATGAGCTCATCAATCGGTTTGGAGTTGCCAAATACCTCAGCACATTTGATCTGACGTCTGGGTATTGGCAGATTGCCCTAACTGAGGGGGCCAAGGAGAGGTCAGCATTTTCTACCCCAGATGGATACTTCCAGTTCAAAGTGATGCCTTTTAGGATAAAAAATGCTCCTGCCTCATTTCAGAGGTTGGTCAACCAGGTATTGACTGGGCTGGGTGACTTCAGCGCAGCATACCTGGATGACATTGCAGTGTTCAGTTTCGCTTGGGAGGAACACTTGCAGCACCTCTGCAGAGTGTTGGAGGCCCCGCAAAATGCAGGCCCTACTATTAAAGCAAGAAAGTGCCAAATAGGGCAGGGTTCAGTGGTGTATTTTGGACCGGAGGTAGGAAGTGGCCAAGTGGCACCCTTACAGCCAAAAATTGACACCGTTCTGGCTTGGGAACCTCCCAAGACCCAGACTGAGATGAGGGCCTTTTTAGGCCTCTCTGGCTATTACATGAGGTTTGCCACGGGGTGTGGCACCATTTTTGCCCCCTTGAATGAGTTGACTTCCAAGAAGAAACCAAAGAAGGTGATCTGGACAGAAGCTTGCCAGACCGCTTTTGATGCCCTAAAGGCTGCCATATTCACAGCACCTGTGCTGAAGGAACCTGACTACTCCAAGCAGTTTGTTGTGCAGACAGATGCCTCAGAGCATGGCATAGGAGCAGTACTCTCACAGCTTAATGAAGAGGGCGTAGATCAACCCTTAGCCTTCATTAGCAGGAAGTTACTTCCCAGGGAACGCAGGTGGAGTGCAATAGAGTGTGAAGCTTTTCCTGTGGTCTGGGTGCTGAAGAAGCTAGGACCCTACTTGTTTGGGACTCACATCTGGTTTCAGACTGACCACAGGCCCCTCAGATGGTTAATGCAGATGAGGGGTGAGAATGCATAACTGTTGAGGTGATCCATTTCCCTAAAGGGCATAGACTTTACAGTGGAACACCACCGTGGCACAGAACACGCCAATGCTGATGGTCTGTTCAGATTCTTCCACCCCAGTGATGAGAACTTCCATGAGGTTGGGTAGTTGCTCCCCACTTTCAGCTGGGGGGACACGTGTTAGACTTGGCATCCTTGGCGTGGTCTCCCCTAACTTTTTGCCTCTGTTTCTCAGGCTGTTGATGTGTGCTGATTTTGATACTCTGGACACGTTACCACTGCTATCCAGTGCTGAAGTGCAAGTGCTCCTATGTGAAATGAAGGTGTAATTGCCTTTCCATAATTGGCATATTTGATTTACTAGTAAGTCCCTAGTACAGTGCACTAGCAGTACCCAGGGCCGGTAAATCAAATGCTACTAGTGGGCCTGCAGCACTTGTTGTGCCACCCACATGGGTAGCCCTGTAAAGATGTCTGAGACCTGCCACTGCAGTGTCTCTGTGTGCAGTGTTAAACTGCCAATTCAACTTGGCAAGTGTACCCACTTGCCAGACCTAAACTGTCCCTTTTCTTACATGTAAGGCACCCCTAAGGTAGGCCCTGGGTAGCCCCATGGACAGGGTGCAGTGTATGTTTAAGGTAGGACATATACTAATGTGTTTTCTATGTCCTGACAGTGAAATACTGCTAAAATTGGTTTTCACTGTGCAAGGCATACCTCTCTCACAGGTTAACATAGGCACTGTCTTTAAATATTATTAAAGTGCAGGTTCCCTTTGGGAGCCAATAGAAATTTGGAGTTTATGGTCTCTGAACTCAACTCACAATTTAAAAATACATCTTTTAGTAAAGTTTGTTTTTAGATTATGTTTGAAAATGCCACTTATAGAAAGTAGGCATTTTCTTGCTTAAACAATTCTGTGACTCTGCCTGTTTGTGGATTACCTCTCTGGGTCAGTTTGATAGTTGGGCTGTTTGTACCTCTCTAGACAGTGACACAAAGGAAGCTGAGGTGTAGCCTGCATGTCCTGATAAGCCATTTGTGCTGGGAGGGGAGGAGTGGTCACTCATACCTGAAAGAGCTGTGCCTGCCCTCACACAGTGCAATCTCCAACCCCCTGGTGTGTGTCTGGGGTCTGGGCAAGGCAGGATCTTTCAAACAAGAGAGACTTTCCTTTGACGTTTTCTTACTTCAAAGGCATCAAGGAGTGTAAGCAGTGGACCCAAAACCCCTGAAAATTACATCACTTCTGGAATGTAGAGGAACCTCTGCAAAGGAGAAGAGCTGAAGAGCTGAGGAGAAGTGCTTCCCTACCTGTGACTGTGCTTTGTTGGGCTATCCTGCAGTTGCTGCTTCTGCCTGTAAATGGGAACAAAGACTGGACTTTGTTGTGCATTCCTGCTTGAGAAGAATCTCCAAGGGCTTGAACTGAGCTTGCCTCCTGTTGTTGAAGTACCATGGCCATCAAAGACTTCCCCTGGGAGCACCTGAACTCTCTGCTGAGACTCCTGCCCTGCCAAGTGGTGCCCTATCCAATCTCTGGACCCTTGAGAGGTAAAGCAGACAAGAACTGAAAATCCATACACAGAACACGTACGGGGAAATTACGAAGCACCTTCCTCAACGCAGCTGATAAATGATGCGCTGCTGGCTTTGTGGATGAAATCGACGCTCCACCTGCATCGTGGCTGGGAGATCGATGCAACGTGGCAGGCGAAACCAGCTTATGGAGGCTGATAACACCATGCGAGTGCATTTTCCATGCATCGTCCCTGGGCGTCCAAGTCAACCCGACTCTGTGTGGATCCGAGGTGCCCCGTCTGGAAAAATGACACATCGCCCGACCAGAGAAGGAATCAACACATGGCCTCACTTACATGTAAGAAATCATTGCATCCCTACCCTTTTCCAACTCACACTCACCCATGCAGCTTTATTTTTTACGCTAACCAGGTACTTTGGGTAACAACAACATTCTCAATGTTTTCGAAGGATTTAGACTCTTATTCTTTTGAAAATTCATATCTTGGCTTGTGTATGTTGCATTTTTGTCATTTTGTTTTTTTCAGATAAATATTTATTATTTTTCTAAACTGGTGTTGTGACCATTTTGTAGTGTTTTCAATGTATTACTGTGTGTGTTGGTGCAAATACTTTACACATTGGTTCTGAAGTTAAGCCTGTCTGCTCGTGCCAAGCTACCAAGGGGGTAAGCAGGGGTTAAAGGAGGGTGATTCTCCTCTCCCCTGACTAGAGTGAGGCTCCTTGCTTGGAATGGGGGTAACCTGACTGCCAACCAAAGACCCCATTTCTAACATTTCCCTATGTGCTGACTGAGCTAGAGCTCAAAATCCACAGCTAGGCACTTTACAAAAAACACGTCCATTTTCATTGGAAAAATGTGATGCACCCACATATGTTTTGGGGCATTTCTGTTGTAGGCACCCGGCCTACCCACATAAGTGAAGTACCATTTTTATCGGGAGACTTGGGAAAATGCTGTGTGGAAGCAAGTTTGTGGCTCCCCTCAGATTCCAGAACTTTGCAGCACCGAAATGTGAGAAAAAAAGTGTTTTTTAGCCCAATTTTGAGGTTTGCAAAGGAGTCTGGGTGATAGAACCCGGTGAGAGCCCCACTTGTCACCCCATCCTTGATTTCCCTAGGTGTCTACTTTTAAAAATGTACAGGTTTGGTAGGTTTCCCTTGGTGATGGCTGAGCTAGACACCAAAATCCACAGCTAGGCACTTTGCAAAAAACAAATCCGTTTTCTTTGGGAAAATGTGGTGTGTTCACATTGTGTTTTGGGGCATTTCCTTTTGCAGGCACTAAGGGCCATATTTATACTTTTTTAGCGTTGCATTTGACCGCTTTTTGACGCAAAAGCGGTGCAAACTTACAAAATACAATTGTATTTTGTAAGTTTGTGCCACTTTTGTGTCAAAAAGTGATGCAAATGCGGCAGAAAAAAAGTATAAATATGGGCCTAATTGAGGTACCATTTTTATCAGGAGACTTGTGAAATGCTGGGTGGAAGGACGTTTGTGGTTCCCCTCAGATTCCAGAATTTTGCAGCACCAAAATGTGAGGAGAAAGTGTTTTTTATCCCAATTTTGAGGTTTGCAAAGGAGTCTGGGTGACAGACTTTAGTGAGAGCCCCACATGTCATCCCATCCTGGATTCCCCTAGGTGTCTACTTTCCAAAAATGTACAGATTTGGTAGGTTTCACTAGGTCCTGGCTGAGCTAGATGCCAAAATCCACAGCTAGACACTTTGCAAAAAACACAGCTGTTTTCTTTAGGAAAATGTGATTGTCCACGTTGTGTTTTGGGGCATTTCCTGCTGTGGGCACTAGGCCTACCCTACAAGTGAGGTACCATTTTTATCAGGAGACTTGGGAAAATGCTGGGTGGCAGGTGGTTTGTGGCTCCTCTCAGATTCCAGAATTCTGCAGCACCGAAATGGTAGGAAAAACTGCTTTTTTAGCCCAATTTTGAAGTTTGCAAAGGAGTCTGGGTAACAGAACCCAGTGAGAGCCCCACAAGTCACCCCATCCGGGATTTTCCCAGGTGTCCAGTTTTAAAAGGTTTCCTTGATATCTATTTTTCACTCTTTATATTTTACCAAATGAATTGTTGTATACCTGGAATAGAATGAAAACCCATTGCAAGGTGCATTTCATTTATTGGCTCTAGGTACCCTGGGTTCTTGATGAACCTACAAGCCCTATATATCCCCACAACCAGAAGGGTTCAGCAGATGTAACAGTATATTGCTTCAAAAAATATGCCATAGTTGGAAAAAGTTACAGAAGAAAGCATAGACAGAAATGGCTGTTTTTTCATCTCAATTTCAATATTTTTTATTTCACCTGTTACTTTCTCTGGGAAAACCTTGAAGGATCTACACAAATGATCCCTTGTTGAATTCAGAATTGTATCTACGTTTCAGAAATGTTTAGCTGTCCAGGATCCACCATTGGTTTCATATCCATTTCTGTTACTAACTGGATGTCCCAGTAAAATGCCACAACTGTGTTGAAAATTTTGGTTTTCTGATTCAAGCCTGTCTGTTCCTGAAAGCTGGGAAGATGGTGATTTTATTATCACAAACCCTTTGTTGATCCTATTTGCAGGGAAAAACAGATGCTGTCTTCTGCAGCACTTTTTTTCAATTTTTCTGCAAAAGCCCACATTTTAGCTGTATTTTGGCGAATTTCTCGGTCTCCTCCAGGGGAACCCACAATCTCTGGGTACCTTCAAAATCCCCCAGATGTTGGGAAAAAAGAACTAAAATGTGGTGTGGCTAGAACATGTGGACAAAAAGTTATGAGGGCCTAAGCACGAACTACCCCAAATAGCCAAAAATGGGCTCTGTACTTGGGGGGGAAAGGTCCAGAAGCTAAGGGGTTAAATTCTAGTATGATGATCAGTAAATCTGTATTTTTCATCAGCTGCAGAGAAACACCTTTTCCTCAGTAACTTTTCATGTCCATTAGCCTGTTTCTCTAATGTATCTCATTGTGAATGGCACAGATTTGGACTATTTTTTAGCATAGTTCACATATCCGTCCAAAGACAATCCTTATTAAAATGTTGCCGTGTATTTACAAGCCATGCCTTTTTTCATAAACATGATTGGAGTTCATGAATTTCATTTTACAAGAGGCATTGCATATGCTCAGTTGAAACAAATTTACCCTCAACTCACTCATCCCCTGCTCCCACAACAATTCACCTGCTCACACTTTAGAAGTTGTGCTAAATCTCTTCTGTCATTGTAAGTTTTAAAAGGTCATTTAGAGTTGCCCATCCACGCTGCTAAATCTCTGGGTTGATAGGAGATACTAGTGATTGAGATCAGTATAAATATTTCACCCATCACATTTTTGTTTTCCTTGTTTGCTCACAGTATCACCAACTTCGTTATCTTAGATTATATTCTTTGAACAGCAAATATGCAATCAATCCATACGTATTGAAAAAAAAATTGAATTCAGATACCGAAATCCTTTCTAACTAAAGGCCTGTCTCAAGCCCTCCCTGCATAGCAAAGACACCATAAGAGTGCTGAAGCAATCCTCATCACATTTTGAGACTAAACACTTTTTTCTGTGACTTCCATTTTCTGTTCCAGTCTTGTTGACGGTCAGTTACGGTGCCAGGGTCAGAACTTTCACCAGTCTTCTTTAAGTATTTACATGATACAAATAATCCATATGTTAAATTGCCATCACAACAGCAAGAAAGGCTTCCATCAATTAGTGAAACTCAATTGACCCTGCATCTCTCATCCGAAGTCCGAGGTTCTAAGATTCCGCTCTTGGTTCCAAATAACACTTCTGCCCTTCCAGTTTCATCGCCGGATGTGAAAACATACTCAGGCGCTTCCTTGCAGCAGATATCTGGCTATCTTTTCAATATGTATGCGCCTAGGAACACTGGTCAAATTTCTGATGAACAGGGAAAACAGACGTTTGCCTTTAAAGAGCCCCATAGCCTCCTTTGAAAATGCTAATGTTTGTGCATTTTCTTCTAAATAAAGTTTCCGAATCCTTGCATCGTCTTGTGGAAACAAAAGCGCTGGCCACGCACCTGTCATTTATTTTAGCTTCTTTTCGGTTCTAGAGGGAGAGATTTAAAATAGAGGTATCTTTTTTTTATTGAAGATTCTGCAGTGATGAAGAACATAAACTGCGTGTCTAAAATGTAAATGAGAATGTTGGAAAACTTTCGATAATAACCTTTTCATGCATTCTACTAATGAGTATGTAGCTTAGAGGAAGGCTTCGAGCAGAGCAATCAGTGTCGTAATTTGGAAGAAAACTGAAATCTTTATCTGAATGCAAATAACAGATATATTTCGTTAGGGCCCGGGGAGTTGTTTGTTTAGATTTCCTTGCATATCAGAAGGGAAACATATTAGTTTGTATAATTTCAAAGATTGAATGTTCTGTGAAGCAAACCAATGCCAGATGCTTCACCTAGGAACGCACTATGGAGCTTGGTTACGTGCAAAGAAATCAGATCACACTCTAATCTCAGAAATACTGCGTGTGTCTTGTATTAGAAAAACAGGCACTGAAATTCTGGGCTACTTCATGTATTAATAGGGTGAAATTGCAGTGCTTAATTTGCACCGGTGCGTACTGGTAGTGAGCACGTGTTTGGACTTGATTTTCAGCATCAGGTTTTGACTAGGGCAAGGGGGAGAACGACAGGAAAGAGTGAAAGAAGGAAGAAGAGAATGGCAGTGACAAGGGGAGAGTGTATGGATGAAAAAAATATAGAAGGCTCAGGTAAAGAGACAAGAAGTGCAGGGAGGTGGAAGAGGCATGAATTAAGATGAGGCATAGTCAGTATTCCACATTCTCAGTATTCAACAGTGTTGTGGTGTTCTCCTTGGAAAAACTTTAGGCCCATATTTATACTTTTTGCCGCAAACCAGCGCCGGCGCTGGTTGGCGGCAAAAAATGTACCGCCGACTAACGCTATTCCAACGTGCCAGGTGGGCGCCTTATTTATGGATTGACGTTAGCCGGCGCTGCGGGCTGGTCAGAATATAAAAAATGACTAACCAGGCAGCGCCGGCGTAGGGAAAAATGGGGGTTGTGCGTCCAAAAATGGTGCAAGTCAGGTTAGAGTAAAAAATCAGACAGGACTAATGTCCCCTTGCCCAATGGCCAAGCCCAGGGGACTTCTGTCTCCTGGGCATGGTCATTGGGCACAGTGGCATGTAGGGGGGGCCCAAGTTAGGCCCCCCATGCCACTTTAAAACTTAAAAAAATTATACTTACCTCTAACTTACCTGTACTTACCTGGGATGGGTCCCCCCATCCATGGGTGTCCTCCAGGGGTGGGCGAGGGTGACAGGGGTGTCCCTGGGGGCAGGGAAGGGCACCTGTGGACTGCTTCCATGGTCAGAGACCATGGAAGAGAGCCCACAGGCCCCTTAACGCAAGCCCTCATCCAGGCGTTGAAAAACAGCATAAGGCCCGCCTCTCCTGTGCGTCAAAATGACGCAGGAGTATAAATAAGGTACACAGGCCTTAAAGTCATTTTTTGGATGGGACCGCCTACCTTGCATGTCAATAATGCAAGGCGGTTTAACGCATCCAGAAAATGACGCACACAGAGGAATTTTGACATTTGCGGGGTCAGGTGTCATGTTATAAATATGGTGTTAGGTTTGTGCCGAATTTGCGTCAACATTTTTGATGCAAATTCAGCGCAAACAGAGTATAAATATGCCCCTTGGTCCGCTGTAGAAATTACCAGTAGATGAAATCAGGCAAAACCAGCAGACTATAAGATCTGCCTTTGAATGCAGCAAAGAGGCCTGGGGGGTGGAAACTGAGCCTCCTAATGGCACCAGGATGTTAGAGGGCAGGGACAGGATGACACATCTTGGCAGGTGCAATCACTCCCTGGGCGAAAACTGATAGTAATGTCATCTTCATAGGTAGTGGACCCCAAGAATCCGAGATAAATGAATAAATGAGAACACAGTTCACGGTGGATAAGTTGGTCAGCATAATACGGATAGATAGACCAAAGTGGCAAACTGAATGGCTTGGTTTTGTTCGTGTATATCATTATGACCTTTATGATTTAAGTAACATTTTAAAGTGATAAATATCAATTACGTAAACTGTTAAATGCTTTTTTGGCTCAGTGTATTAAAGCAACCCATTCACAATTTAGGACATGTGTTAAGGTTTAAGCCATATCCCCAATTAAAGTGAGAAAACATTTATGCTACACGATTCTTTTTGACATCTGCATGGGCAAGAGCACATGCGTTATGCGTAAGGAAAGCCCAATCAACCAAACTTTTACTCTTATTCTAAATTGGTGACTGTTTGCTACTGCACAGGCCTACAGCCCCTCTAGAGATGGTTCACACACACAGCATGCATTTGGGGAGGTACCTAGTCAACAGAGATTCACTGCTCACGTATGAGGAGGCTGAGTGCAGAGCACAGAGTAAGTGGCCGTAAAATGAGTTTGGAAAGTGCTAACTTAATACAATGTCTTCGCCATGGTTTTCGAGGGATTGGTGTCATATATTTGTAAATCTGTATCGGTGGCGTGTAACCACCTTTGGAAGAAGTGAAGGTTTTAATTCTATAGGGCTCTAGTTAATGTAAGTGTTTTGCAAACTCTGCATACATCGCTTGCTACAAAGAAACAAAGATGAAAGCTCAGCAATAAATGAAAAGGCACACATTGACCCATATTTATACTTTTTTAGGGTCGCATCTGCGCCGTTTTGTGACGCAAAATCGACGCAAACGTACAAAATACAACTGTATTTTGTAAGTTTGCGCTGCTTTTGCGTAAAAAAATAACGCAAATGCAGCACTAAAAAGTATAAATATGGGTCATAGTATTTTTGCACCGTAAGAATAGCGATCTGCTAGAGAGTTTTTGGATTTTGGCTGCCCCGAAACAGTGGGTTGTGCATTTACCGTTTCCTGCCCTCCTAGTGCCAGTGTTGCTCATCTCTGCTCGGATGCCCCTCCCCCCAGTGCGGCTGCCCGAATTATCGGGCAGATTTATGGAAAGTGGTGCTGCACCAAGTGCAGTGCCACGTTCCCTGCGACTCTTAGCACCCCTACTGCCACCATGTGTGCGCCATATTTATAATATGGCACACCATGGTGCAGGGTAGAGGGCAATAGCGTAATTTCTCATTATGCTATTGATGTACTCTGCAGGAGTAGCACCCAAATATTGGCGCTACTCCTGCAGAGTGCATTGGCCCCATTCTAAAGAACTGAAGCCCCCTTTTAACGTCTGCTCTTGAGCAGGCGTTAAAGGTGCTGTAAAAAAATGGCGCAAGGAAATTTCATAGATTTCCTTATGCCATTTATCCGACTCCCATAACGGGGAAACGCCCCCTTTGCATACATTATGTCTGGCGCAGGCATAATGTAGCACCACGGGTTACAGAGTGGTGCAACGCATGCATTGTGCCACTCTGTAAATACAGCTCTGGGATTTTGGCCTTGTTGGACCACATTAACGTCAAAAATAATGATGTTAGGCCCTGATTTATACTTTTTGGTGCAAAACTGCACTAACGCAGTTTTGCACAAAAAAGTTTAGTACCCGCTTGCACTGTTTCTGTGCACCAGCCAGGCACCATATTTATGGAATGGTGCAAGCCAGTGCAAAGGGTAGGCTAGTGTAAAAACAAAATGACCGTAGTTGGGTGGGGCTGGCGGTATGGAAGAAGGGGGTTTTGCACCAAAAAATGACGTGAGGCAGGTTAGAGTAAAAAAAAAAATGAATCTAACCTGCCTAGAGTCATTTTCTGATGCAAAACCAGCCATACCACATGACTCCTGTCTTAGAAAAGACAGGAGTCATGCCCACCACCCCAATGGCCAGAACAGGGGTGGTCATTGCACCCTGTGCCATGTATGCCCCGATGGCACTTTAAAAAATAAAATAAAATACTTACCTGTACTTACCTGGGATGGAGTCCCCATCCTCCGCTGTCCCTTTGGTGTGGGTGGGGGTGTCCTTGGGGTCTGGGGAGGCACCTGTGGGCTTATTCCATGGTGTTCCACCATGGAAATAGGCCCACAAGTCCCCTAACACCTGCCCTGGGCGTTAGAAAATGGGGAAAAGCAAGCTTTGCACCATTTTTTGACCACTCCTCCCTCCTGTGCACCATTTTTGCACGGGAGTATAACTAGGGCGTTAAGGCCATAGAGTCATTTTGTGCACAGGAACGCCTACCTTGCATCTCATTAAGGCAAGGTAGGTTTCCAAGTCTAAAAAATGACTTCAACTCCATAAATTTGGCGCTAAATGGGTCTAGCGCCAAAGTATAAATATGAAGTTAGTTTTGCACTGAATTAGAATTTTAAAAAATGACACTAATTTGGTGCAAACAGAGTGACAATATGCCCCTTAATGCGGCTCAAGGTGGAGCTGGGGGCTTATAAAAATGCCCCTTCGTTTTCTGACCTGTTGCTGACTCTCCACTAGTTCCCTGCTGGTTCTCACTAGTTCTATTGCCATACTGTGCCAGTAGGTGTAAGGTAGTGATCGTGCAGTAATCTAGGATAAACAAAAATACATCATGGGAAGAAACAATCTATTTGGTCATATGATCTGAGGGGGATCCAAAAGAGTTTTCTTTTAATAAATGGTAGCTCTCACCCACCAGCATGGTGGCATTCTTCGTCATAGAGCTCCACCACACGCCTGCCGGTGTGCTCTGCAATCCTACAGGAGCAGGGGCGCTCTTGGATGTTTTGTATGACGAATGGCTGCTTTGGAGGGAATGGAGAGGGTGAAGTTATACAGAGAACGAAAGCTATTAAAAATACTTTATTGTTGGACCTTCAACATCTTTATTCCTGTCCACAAATTGAATGGAATAGTATATTTGACTGCACAGAGATAAAAAGAGAACAAACTAAGAATAGTATGGATTAGGTAAGAGGATACCTGTGAGAATGTGATACTAGTGGGCAAGAAGAAGTAGAAATAATTAAGTCATTTCTTCTTGATTACTTCCAACAGTATGAAAACAATTGGCAAATGCTAAAAAGGCAGGAGAAAAAATGAATCCAAAGAATATCACAGAAAGGTTTAAGGAAACTGAAATGGGGGGAGTTAAAGATCGTTACAATTTGTTCATTTGAAAAGATAAGATAATTACATGAAATGCAACGTCATTATCTCCCAGAGAGAGAACGAGAAAGGAAACAGATATAAAAGATAAGTTCATAAGTATGTAAGGCATTGAGCAAACAGTGTAACGGGTGCATAAAGGCAGATAAAGTGGCACCAATTAATGGTAAACCTATAATCGGCTCACATACTGTGGAGTGGGGAATAGCTGGTGAAACTCCTATTAAGATACGTGTTCAGAGAACAACAGGCAAGGAAAGTTGGAAGTGGCCTATCAGGACTTACCACAAGAGAAATCTGGAAGGTAAGTATTGGAGGTCACATGCCGATGCTGGGATCCCGGGTAGGAATGTGGCCAGTGATGTAACTGTGGGACGGTGAGGAGTAAGTGTCTCACATTCAATGATCTACTTGCTAAAGACGAGAAATGGAGTACATGAGTCACACAAGAATTTTAAATGCACTACTCTCAGTTAATGGTCATAGTATAACATTGAATAAATTAACATTAGTAAGCTTTCAAATTGAAGTAAGAAATAAAGAAAAGTGAACTAAAGGAACTGTGAAGCTCTATTCATGGTTTATAGTAGATGAAATCATACAATCTGTTGATGAAATTAAAAGCATGGTATTTGTATGACAGGAACAAATGAACAAATAGAGCTCCTGACAGAAAAAAGAACCAGGAATATTAAGAAAAGTCAAGGGTCATACAGTAAAAGCTCCAACAAGAAGGGACAATTCTGCCACCGTAAAAAAACATAGCAGACAAAATTACTATTACAAAAAAAAGCCTTGAAAGGATACTCCAATCCCTGGGTAAGAAAAAAATGAGGAAATCGATAGGTATGACTGTAATTGGGTAGCATCTGCGATAACTCCTGATCAGACAGTAGAGAGACAATAGGACCCTAAGGAAGGGACAGTCAGTACAATTACATGAAACATAGCTAGAGCAAATACGCAATGGAAAGGTGTAGAGCAGGAACTAGGCATGAATAGACTGGTGACAGAGGCCCTTAGGCAAAACTCAGGGAATAGGGTGAATAGAGTTCAATGATTATATTTCATCAGGGCTTGCTTTAGCGCTGGTGGCGCCTGGTGCGACAATATTATTTAGCATCCCCTCCATGACCTCCTCTTCAGATTCCCTCACTACCACCCGCAAAAGTGCCCCTCATCTCTCCATAGCCCCTCTCACATACATTTAATTTGTTTTAAAGCACTGGTAAAGGCTGACTTTGCCAATCCACTCAGCAATCCACATAAAGTATAGTTCTGTCTGTTCTTTGCAGCAGGCATATAAACCTTCTGTACTACTTTATGGCAAGTCAAAACTGCCACTGGACAAAACGCCAATATCTCTCTTTCTAGCAGGAACATTAACTACAAGAGTTATCTTGACACTTTTATTAAATCTTGAAGTCTGGACGCACAAGGAACAGTTCAGCAGGTGCTTTTAAATCACAAGTTTCTTAAGTTATTGCTGAACACATCACACCCCTGAGGTCAGCACCCCCCCATCGAGGTCAGCAGCCAGTGCTGCCGCACCGGTCACACCACCCTAAAGCCGGCCTTGTATTTCATATAAATTAAACTCAATAAAGGAAAAATATCATCATCTCTCAGGAAGGCTGTTGAATAATGGTTACCTGTCTTGATATCAAAACAGAAATAATCAGTCATAATTGTACTATATTTCTCACAGTGGCCTTATGTGGCTTAGGTATTGTTGACAATCTTGATATTCATATGAATACGGTTGAGCTAGTGGTAGTGAATGTTTACATTCCCACAGTCTCTCAATTAGATGACTATCTGAAATTATTACAAGAAATAGAGGATTATTACTCTATATTTCCATTCGGGTTACTAGGCGATTTTACTTCAAAAATACTTCCCATAAATGTTGACCATTGTTTAATATAATGGATCTATGTTGGACTGTTTCAGCAGGGTCACACCCAAACTTTTTGCCTTCACCCCTCCTATTTTTGCTGAATTTGCTTTTGTTGGCCTTCAGGCAGTGTACTGGAGACTGGAGTTCTCTGAGCCTCAAATTTAAATGGCTCTTGTGAAGAGCTTCTATATGTAATCAGAATGTGATCAGACATACACCCATTTCGAAAGTGGTCATGTGGAATGTGGGACATGCCTGTGCACTGCGGTGCATGCACGGTTGAATGTCATAAGCTGGAGCATGCACACCAGAGCACGGCTACGCCCCTCAATGTCAGCTACACGCTGGGTATGCGCCATCTTACGCATAAAATATGTTCTATACTGTGATGCGTTAAGACAGAAGCCATTCAAATTCGAGGCTCAGAGAACCCCAGTTAGGTACAAGGCAGAATGAGTATCGTTGACTAAGTAAGTCTCAGGGGGGAAATTGTGAGGTGGACTGCTAAAGACATTTATAACTACAACTTACTACAATGATTGTCTCTTCAATTTCCCAGTGTGTGACTACATGGACCATCCGCCCACGAGCCGCTATGGAGCCCTCATGAAGCTAAAAGCTCACAAGCTGTATAAATCACTATGCTTGCTGCTTGAGCATGTGTGTGTGCATGAAATCACATTACACAAAGCGTGCCATATGTTTAAGTTCAAAGTGTGCCTAATTGTGAATGTTACAGTATGAGGATTTCACATTTGTGCATGCCTTGACACACACAATTAGCATGATGTTCCATTTGATTGTGGCATAATTCTGTGCCAATTATGAACAAATGGAAAATTATCTCTTCTTTTCTACTCTCTCATTTTAGACAAATAGAGAACATTTTCCTGAAGTATGGTCTGTACCATCATGCATGCTTTTTTTCTGTGTGTGAGATAGTGTCATGGCATTCAAATAGTATATAAGTGGGAGAACTTACCACAGTAGAGAGGGTATTAGATTATATTGGTCCTGAAGAAAGCCCGTTTACCCTCAGTTGCGCTTAGTGGGGCTGAAACATGTCGACCCAGTCTTGATGTTTGGGCCATTATACCGAGCAACACAATTTTTATTTCTGTTTTTAACCATGCCAAAGTTACTCAGATGAAAGACACAAACAGATGAACCTGCTGGCAATTCTAATTAGCATAATCCCTGTTTATAAACTGCTTCGCTCACAAAGTGTTTCAAGTCCAACAAATGCCATTTAGTGCACTGGGTGAGGATCCAATGATGATTCATGCCACAGGAGAATTTTAGGTCTCACAATGCACCACCTTCAGAATTCAGGGTACAGAGAGGATAGGACAACTCTTCAATATTTGTAGTAATTCATACCACTTGGGATGCTGAGGGTATACTTGTGTTGTGGTGTCTCACTCCTCATTATTGTAATATATGTGAGCCTGAGCCCACCACATGGTGCCCCTCCAGTCCTGGAACATTTGTGGTAATGGTAAAGGTGCCCAAGAGAAGACAGAGACTAACCTGCTCATTTATCCACCCTAGGTGCACTGCCCGTCGGCCTGACTTCGCAGCAGCTCCTAATACATTCTTCTCCACAGCAGCAAATCCTGTTCAGTGGTCCTTCAAAAAAGCTGGTATCCGGTCTCCTGGAACTCTCACTGGCTACAGCCTTGAGCCTTGCCCTGCTGGTGAGTTTTGACTTTCATAAATGTGACCAAGTCCGAACATAGAAATCTTCACTGCGACTTCATCCAGAGGCTTACTGACAACAATGCTCCATACTTAGACGCCATCTGCAGTCTTGCCCTATGAACTTAACCTTTTCAGAACATTTTCTTCAAAATTTCTTCGGCATCTGAAGGTAAGCACTGACAGGGCCCAATTCACTTCTTGTAACTGATCTGTGCTCCATGACGGACCATATTTTACGACTTTGACCCAATCTTGTGCGACTAGATGTCGACATTTGACACTTTGATCTTTTTGGTACTGGTTTTTACAAACAAATTTAAAATTCATAACTCTGGTTCTATTGATTGGAGATTTGTCATTTTGATGTCAAATAATGTATTAAAATGTATTTTATTTTTCTAAATTTATGTGTTTTTTTTCCTTGTGTTGTTTCTTCACTTTATAACTGTTTGAGTGCTGCATAAATATTTTACACATTGCCTCTAAGTTAAGCCTGGCTGCTTTTGTTCCAGGCAACAGAAGGTTAAGCACAGGTTAATTTAGTGACCTTTGACATTCACCCTGACAGGGACTGCAGCTGTAGCTTCAACAGGGGTCACCACCCCTTCCCTTCAACCAACAAGTTAATTTCTCACAATCAGAGAGTAAGTGACTTTGGAGGAAGTGTTCACTTTTTTAAATTGGCAGCAAGACATGCAAAGCCCTTCAAGAATAGCCATGACTCAAAAATAAAATGCTCAAACAAACAGGAAGCCCATGTAGAAAAAAAAAAAAAAAAAAAAAAAGAAGAAAAAGCTGTTGATTTTTTAACACCTTCATTATACTCTTGAAAATGGGCCCCCTAAAAACGAGTAGGAATGAAAATACAAGGAAGTTAACGAGTAAGGCATACTCAAAATATAAAAACAGGAAATTAAACAGAACTAAACAGATTATTGAATCTTTCAAATTGGATAAAAGCAAGACAGTAATATGCATTAAAGAATTTAGAAGTCAGTATTGAATAAAGAACAGAAAGAGATAAGAAAGAAATGAGAAATTCTGGACAGACATGATTATTGATTTGAAGCAACAATTTGGAAACTGATTAGGAACTCTTTAGGTAATAAACAGTTGATAATGACCCAACCAATAAACAAGCAATACTGGTCTCAGTACATACATGTATAAACCCCATAGCAATATATAGCAGGTAACTGAAGATTGAGTCAGCCTGTTCACTATCTGAATTTTGAATAAATAAAACAAAACAGATGATGGTCGTAACTATGACAACGTCCTCCTACCACCTAAAAGGAATTAAATAAACTTTACAAAATACATCAAGTCTTTACGGGCTGAAGACCCTGAAGGGTTCTGGGTGAGCATCATGAAGCTGCATGAGAAACTCTCGGCTTCAATGCTATCTCCACTGACTGAGGCAGTCCTGATTCAAGGAAAAAAAATCATATGCACACCAATTTACAAAAAAAGGTAACTGGTTTATTTCTGGGAGGTACAAAATGATCACCCTGATACATACTTCTGGTGAAATCGTACAAAATACCATGTACAAAGCCAAGACAAGTGGGTGGGAAAGGCTGGCATGTTGCCATATCTAAAAAGTAAGGAATTCAAAGGATTTTTTTGTTATATGTGGCATAAACAGACTCAAACAGTTTTGGTGTGCTAGAAATACACATTGGAGCTTCAATGGAGCTAGGGGCTGCTCTGATAGTGTTGCTATGATTAGGGCTCATAGACTTGAAGACAATTATTGGAGAATGGGTCCTCTCACGAAAGAAGTACAACATCGAGTGGACATAGACATTATGGGTCTTATTTCAAGGCTGGCGGTCATAAGACCACCAGCCTCACAGTGGCAGTTGGACCACTGGGGCTGTGGCAGACCAACGCCCCCACGTTACTAGATTGCTATCGGACTGCAGTCTCCACCAGAATTCTAGATCCCGATGGTGTGACGGCGGTCCTGGATGTAATCAGCCAGTGCGCCGCTGAACTCAGCGCCACCCTGCTGATAACAACCTTGTTCTCTGCCAGCCTTTTTATGGCAGTTTCCCCACCATGAAAAGGCTGGCAGAGAACAAGTGCAGGGGGCCACAGAGGGCCCCTGCCCAGTGCCATTGAAATGTGCACTGTCTGCTTTGCAAACAGTGTGCATTCTGAGGGTGCTGGACGGCTCTCTCTCTTATACGAGATAACACTCGGCTCTTTTAAGGTAGTCGAGTGCTATCTTTTAGCACTGGTCCCGCCTTTCAGATCGGTGGGAATGCTCTATTTTGAGGATTCCACCAGTCAGCCAAGTGAGGCTGGTGAAAACCTTGTTATAGGGCGGATGCCCTCACCATGGCGAGGGTGTCCTCCCCATGATTATGGCGGTCCCTAGTTGGGACCGCCAAACTCGTAATGAGCCCCTTAGTGTTATAGCTTTCTTTTTTATCTTTCACATCTTCGATACTCTGAAATCTTTAGAACCAGCACAATGTTTTACCCTAAAGATGAATGAAGAAATAATACAATGTTTATTTTATGCAGATGACACAGTAATATTCTGCCTGATTCCAAATTGGCAGCAATAGGCATTGAAGAAATGTGGTGATTTTTGTATGTGTAATCACTTGAGAAAAACAAAAGTAATAGTGTTTAGTCAGAGGTGAGCAAAACATAAATTAAAAGTTTAAATAGGTCTCCTCATGAAAATGTGACTGAATATTGCAATGTTAGAATATATTTCCATTCAACTCTCTAATTCACCAGTTAATTTGATCCCATCATTATGTGCTTAATGATGGTTGCTAGGACTTGAGGAAACTGGATGCTGATAAGCAACACAAAACAACTCAGCTGTTAAGTAGTTTGATACTGTATGGGTATCCAGTTTTACTCAAGACAAATTCAGACAAGGTGCAGTCACATGTTATGTCTGTCTGTACATGAGGGCAGAAATTAGCACAAGGTTGACTTGGGTTTGCTACTAGTTTAGAATTGGACCTGATTTCCCACAAATACTATATGCAGGGCTACTAAAAGTATTTGATTATGTGGCAACTGCATTTTCTGCATTATACGTTTGCTGCATTTCGCATTTAAGCTGCTCATTTTAACAAAAAAATTGTTTGTAGCTCAAGTGTATCACAAGTTACTAAAACACAGTGGAACACATTGTTGCACAGTGGAACACCATTCATAAAGATTGTTTAAAACTGTGTTTAGGTGTTAAAATGGTACTAATAAACTAGAACCTTTACCCAGACAAAGTAGAGGGGGCTCCCTGGAAAGTACTTTGAGTGTTCTGTGGTGAGGTGGTCCTGTGGAGCTCAGGGGCCCCCACGCACTGCAGGGACTGCAGGGGCCTTTGTTGCAGCACTGCCCAGACAGTGCTATCATGTGTACAAGCAACAAAATAAATAAGAAACAATATCAGAAAATGTGCTGCATTACGCTGCAAAATATTTATTTTCTTATTATGTAAATTAGTCCTCTATGTTGCATAATTTGGTCCTCCCCACCGCATAATTCCAGTGGCCCTGATTACATGAAAACTTTAACTCACTGACAGGATATGCGCAGTAGCCATCATCTGTTATTTCTTACACAGTATCTGGACACAAACACTGATGTCCCCTGGCATGTCATCTTCAAATTGTTCTTTGTGAGATAGAAGCATAATAAAGAAAAGGACTTTCATTCCATGAGTAATATGCTTTGAAGGAAAACAATGAATAGTTTATTAAAATGTGCAAGCTTTGTAGCTGATCAGAAATTGTGAGGTATTTTAAATGTGTAACAATGATGATATATAAGAAATTATGTAAGATTGTGAAATGTTGTGAAAGATTCTGTAATTGTTAAATGGTCAGAAACTGGGAAGGGACAATCCTCTGGTTGGAGCCACATTGAGCCGCATTGAGCCACATTGAGCTCTGTGTATAATTTAAGGAACTGGTAACATTGCAGTAGAATATAGGGCCAGATTTACAAGGCCCTATCGCCACCGGAGTGTCACTTCTAGTGACGGTCCGGTGACGCTATACACTATGCCATATTTACAAAGTGGCATTAAGCCACTTTTTGTGGCTTAACGCCACCTTGTAAATACAGCCTCTTCACAAGCAGCACTTTGCATGGAAGGGCTAACAGCAACACCAATTGCATTTTGACACAGCAGCACCCATTGCATTCTGCACACATAGAAAAAGCAAAAGGCCATTGAAAATTGTTTTTGTGCAGGAAGATGTCCCTTCCTTCACAAAAACAATCTCCCCTGCAACGCAGCCATCCTTGCACCATGGCACAAGGGTGGCTACATTGGTGCTAGGCAGCTAATTTAGCGCCGGCACAGCAGGAAATAGAGGGGTGGGCCGTATTGTTATTAAATATGGCGCATCCCAGCATTTTTTAAATGATGGAGTGCGGCGCTGTCAAATTTGGCACAGTGTCGCGCTCCATCATTTTCTTGTAAATCTGGACGACAGTGTTTAAAACAAATCATGTATCACTCCCAGCATGTAACAGAGCCCATAACAGGACTTTTTGTGATCTGACTTAGAGGGACAAACTTACATGGGTTCTCTCTGTTCACTGCAGAGGTGACATTGTTTCTCAGAACACTGCCAAAACTCACTCTCAGATGTTCTTCATTATTCATTTTCATACACACTTGGAGACAGGTCATCATGTGATATCTTTTGACCATGGTATTCTTTCCCTAAGTGTCATGAATGGTATCTGAAAGAATACTTTATTTGTGGAGTAGTTAGTTGCCCAGGGCTAATAACTTACTCAAATAAAGGATATTATATTTACATGCCCATTAATCTTGATTTGTTTATATAGGGATTTCTGCCACTGTATTTTAGCTTTGTGGCACCGTTACCAGCAGATGCAACTATTGTTATTGGTTTACCAGTATCATACAATGAAAAGTAGGTCAGAGCTGTCAAGATTTCTGTTTGTGGCTGTTAGGACACAATCAGATCTCTTCAGCAATTGTGCCCAAGGCGTAAAGACAAAATAAAGGTGAATTTCAAGAGAAGGCTATGCTTCCCGAAGAAGTAACTTGCAGAATTGCCAGTCCATTTGAGCCTCAAGATAGCATCCCATCAAAAATCTAAACTTCCGATAGCAAGCCAAAGCATACAGTTACCTTCAATGGACCAAACTGTGTTGTAATCGGCGATTGTTTCTTGGTTCAATCTGAGTTCTTAAAAACATAAGGATTAGGGTGTTCCTTTTTGTAAAAAAAACAGTCAAAAAACAAAGTGCTTAGCTTCGAGGACTGGGTATTATGTTTCACAATCAGACTGTGTTTACAAATTAAGTCATGGAAAATGGTGACAAAAGTGAGGAAATCGAGAACCCACAAGAATAAAATAAACAGACGTGTGTAGTGTGGTAGTGAAAAGAGGTGTGATGTGAGAGGAGGACCAGGCAGACTTGGTACACGATAGTCCTAAAAAACATTTGCCAACTGCACAAATTTTCTTAACAAATTAAGGGCCTCATTTAATCAACCAATCAATCATTGTATTTATAAAGCGCTCTACTTACCTGCAAGGGTTTCAAGGCGCTGGGGGGGGGGCTGCTATTGCTCGAAGAGCCAGGTCTTGAGGCGTCTTCTGAAGGTGAGCAGGTCTTGGGTTTGACGTAGGCTGGTCGGGAGGGTGTTCCAGGTCTTAGCGGCGAGGGAGGAGAAGGATCTGCCACCGGAGGTCTTACATTGGATGCGGGGAACAACAGCGAGGGCGGGGTTTGCGGAGCGGAGCTGTCGGGTGGGGGTGTAGAAGCTGAGTCTGTTGTTCAGGTAGGCTGGTCCGGCTTTGTGGAGTGCTTTGTGTGCGTGGGTGAGGAGCTTGAAGGTGATCCTCTTGTGGATGGAGAGCCAGTGAAGGTCTCTCAGGTGGGGGGTGATGTGGCTGCAGAGGGGCACGTTGAGGATTAGTCGGGCGGAGGCGTTTTAGATGCGTTGTAGGCGTTGCAGGTGCTTGGATGGGATGCCTGCATAGAGTGCGTTGCCATAGTCTAGCCTGCTGCTAACGAGGGCCTGTGTCACTGTTCTTCTTGTTTCGGTCGGGATCCACTTGTAGATCCTACGGAGCGTGCGGAGAGTGTTGTAGCAGGAGGAGGAGATAGCGTTGGCCTGTTTAGACATGGAAAGGGAGGAATCGAGGACGAATCCAAGGTTGTGTGTGTGGTTGGTCGGTGTCGGTGGGGTTCCCGGCGAGGTTGGCCATCATGAGCCATCCCAGGCGGAGGGTGTGGGCCCGAGGATGAGGACCTCCGTCTTGTCCGAGTTCAGTTTCAGACGGCTGCTTCTCATCCAGTCGGCGACAGCCTTCATTCCCTCATGGAGTTTGGTTTTGGTGGTGTGCGGGTCCTTGTTTAGGGAGAGGATGAGTTGGGTGTCGTCGGCGTAGGAGATGATGTTAAGGTTGTGGTGGCGGGTCACTTGTGCGAGGAGGGCCATGTAGATATTGAACAGCGTCGGGCTGAGGGAAAAGCCCTGGGGTATGCTGCAGATGATGTCGGTGGCTTTGGATCAGTAGGGGGGGAGGCGGACTCTCTGGGTTCTGCCAGAGAGGAAGGATATGGTCCAGTCGAGGGCCCTTTCTTGGATACCGACTTCATGGAGGCGTGTTTTCAGAGTGCAGTGGCAGACCGTGTCGAAGGCGGCTGACAGGTCCAGAAGGATGAGGGCAGATGTTTCGTCGTTGTCGAGTTGGTGTCTGATGTTGTCTGTGGCGGCGAGGAGGGCGGTCTCTGTGCTGTGGTTTCATCTGAATCCAGACTGGGAAGGGTTCAGGATGCTGTTGGCTTCGAGGTGGCGGGTCAGTTGCGTGTTGACGATTTTCTCGATGACCTTCACCGGGAACGGGAGTAGGGAGATGGGACGGAAGTTCTTGAAGTCCTTGAAGTCCTTGGGCTTCTTGAGGAGGGTGTTTATTTCGGCGTGCTTCCAGCTTTCCGGGAAAGTCGCTGTTTCACAGGAGATGTTGATAACCTTCCGTAGATGGGGTGCGATGGTTGCATCGGCTTTGTTGTATACATGGTACGGGCATGGGTCTGACGGTGATCCTGAGTGGATGGAGTTAATGATCTTGCGTGTTTCGTCGTTGTTGACGTTGGTCCATGAGGTCAGGCGGTTGGTACAGGTGGTGCTCCCGGAGGTGGGGTCTGGTGTGGTCGGGGTGGACGTGGTGTTGAAGCTGTCGTGGATGTCGGTGATCTTCCGGTGGAAGAAAGTGGTCAGTGAGTCGCACAGTTCTTGAGAGGGTGGAATGTCGTTGATGATGGCGCTGGGGTTGGAGAGTTCCTTCACGATGCTGAAGAGCTCTTTGCTGTCGTGTGCGTTGTTATCCAGGCAGTCTTTGAAGGAGGATCTCTTGGCTTGTCTGATGAGTTGGTGATGCCTGCGGGTGGCGTCCTTGTGAGTTGCGTGGTTGTCAGGTGTGCATTCGTGGAGCCATATGTTCTTTAGTTTCCGGCAGTTGCGCTTGGAGTTTTGGAGCTCGTTGGTGAACCAGGTTGCTTTCTTGCTGGCTTGGTTGTTGGTGGGCTTCTTGTGTGGTGCGAGGAGGTTGGCGCAGTCGTTGATCCACTGTCTGAGGTTGTGAGCGGTGTTTTCTGGGTGGGTGGGGTCGGTTGGCGGGTTCTGGGCAAGGGTGCTGGTCAACTGATCTTCGGGGACTTTGCTCCAGCAGCGACGGGCGGTTGTTGGGTGCAGTGGTGCTTGGTTTGCTTCTTGAAGGTGAAGTGGATGCAGTGGTGGTCGGTCCAGTGGAGTTCGGTGGTGTGGTTGAAGGCGACGTGGGTGCTTGTGGAGAAGATGGGGTCAAGCGGGTGGCCGGCAGCATGGGTGGGTGCAGTGACGAGTTGTCTGAGGCCGAGGTTGTCGATCAGAGTGGTGGAGTTGGTGTTGTTGTTGTTCTCAAGGTGGAAGTTTAGGTCCCCAAGGAGGATGTAGTCCGTGGAGGTGAGTGCGTGGGTGCTGGCGAGGTTGGCGATGGAGTCGCTGAACGGTGCCTGGGGTCCGGGAGGTCTGTAGATGAGCATTCCTCTGAGGGTGTTGTTGGGATCGGTGTGGATACGGAAGTGCAGGTGCTCGGCGGTCTTGAGCGTGTCGTCCGTGTGGGTGTAGACTTTGAGGGTGGACTTGTGGACGATGGCTATTCCTCCTCCGATCCTGTTGTCGCGTTCTCTGCGCGTGATCTTGTAGCTGTCCGGGATGGCTATGGCGATGTCGGGCGCTGAAGAGTCATTCCACCAGGTTTCGGTCAGGAAGGCTACGTCCGGGCGGCAGTGTCGAGCAGGTCACAGAGTTCGATGGCGTGTTTGCGTGCGGAGCGGGTGTTGAGGAGTATGCAGTGGATGTGATTGGTTCCAGTCCTTGGAAATTTAGTGGCCCTGTCGCAGGTGCGGCAGGAGAAGGGTCCCTGGGTACACTTCGGGGTGGCCTGGAAGCAGGTGGTGTTCCGGGCGGTGTTGAGTGCGAGGAGGGCGCTGGCATCGTAGCAGAGTCTGGCGATGTGGGGATCGCGGGGGCCAGGGGTCCTGGCGCTGGGCGCGTTCCAGGCGCGGACAGGCGCAGACGGGCTTGCTCTGGCGCGCCAGCTGCGCGCAGTCGCGCAGTGACTGCCATTAAAAGGGGAGGTGGGAGGGAGGAGCAGCTGGGAGGTGGGAGGTGGGGGCGAATGGGGGCGCGAGGGGTGCGGGGCTGCAGGGACGCAGCAGCGGGAAAGAGGAGACGACTCGGGGAGCCGCAGCGCTTGGGCGGTGAGGGGGCACAGAGAGCGGCACAAATACAGGAGAAAAAACAGGCGCAAACAGGAAATAGGCAAAATACAAATAAACAGTGAATACAATGAATACAATATTAAACAGGCACTACAACACTAACGCTTACCACTAGACGCCAGGGATGATCAGGTCCAGGAGGGCCTCGATCACTTGGCAGCAGGGAGGGTGGGGTGGGGAGACACGGGCACGGCTAGGTGGTGCTGTGCGCGCGGGGACTGCTCACCTTGCCAAAACAGGTCAGGGGTCACTCACCTCAGCGCGCAGCGACCGCCATTAAGAAGGGGAGGTGGGAGGGAGGAACAGCTGGGAGGCGGGGGCGAATGGGGGCGCGAGAGGGCGGTGCCGCAGGGACGCAGCGGTGGGAAAGGGGAGACGGCTCGGGGAGCCGAGGCGCTGGGGGCGAGGGGGCACAGAGAGCGGCACAAATACATGAGGAAAAAAAAAGGCCTTTGCGCCACTGTTGCGTCATTTTTTTTAATGCAGAGGTGGCGTTAGCAGTGCTCTACACTGCTCCAGATTTACAAACTGATGCCCCTGGTACAATGCGTCGGTTTGTAAACCCTTGCGTCACATTTTACCTGCACCAGCTATAATGTATGCAGGGTAGGCATTCCCAAAGTGAAACCACTCGGAACTGATGCAGTAAATTTTACATGACACTGCATTGTTCTGTGACTTCACTGTATCAGAATTTTACTACCTACTCAGAGCAGACGTAAAATTTACGCAGGACTTTTCTCTATGGGTGCCTCCTCGCATTGCTGGAGTAGTTTCATTTTTTTGACGTTAGTCCAGCAATACGTGAGTTTAGCACCAACAGATGTGTCTTAATTTCTGATTTATCTATGAAAACGTGGTCCATGGAGTATTGTAAATACAGCAAATCCATAGAGTTGTTAGAGAATCGTAGGGCAGCGCAAGAAATCTGAAGCATGCGTCTGCTTCTTGTAAATGAGGCCCTATTGTCCTAAGTGCTGGCACTTAGACATCTAAAATGAGGTACATATTTTTAAAGCATGTACAACCATGTGTAAGGAAATCAGTACTGCAGTTTTTAAATAAGGCCCAGGCGGTTACTCCACAATTTTTTCTGCATGGAAAGTATTGCACAAATATTACCATGCCTTTAGATCAGTTTCATACATATTGTGCACATAATCGCAACTCCGACTAAACCATCCTAGGTTTAATTATTGCACAACTTGCAGAACAAGAGAAACCTACCTGAGACACAATATTATTGAAACAACTACCACCAGTGATCTGCTTAATTACATTCATTTTCTCCACCGATCTGTCTTACCCGATTCTCAGAAGTTATCTATAGAAATATGTAAATTTTTTCTGGTAGTTCTGAATGTTTTAGATTTTCCAACTAATCTGCATATATATTTGTCAAGTTGCAAACATGATCAAAAAAAGTGTTTATGAATTTATCTTTGTGATTTTAATATAGATTTTCTTGGTGGTTATTGCATGGATTCAATGCTTTCCATCCACTGATCTGCAGGTCAAGCTATGCATATACCCAAGTGAGCTGTACATTGTTTTGTGAATTTATTCGATTTCTCGATTAGCACATCTTATTCATATGAAAATGCACTAATACATTTATCTGAATAATCATTACACGGATTTCAACATGTATATGTATGGTCTGTATTTAGGAATTGGGCATAGTGGGATCTGAATATGCTCCAGTCATTGCCAAATGAATGCATACATTTCGCAACAGTTAACTGTAGATGATTCTAATAAATCTAAGTGATCTGAGAATGGAGTTGTTTATGCGATTTCCCAGACACTGTAGCACAGATATTTATCTACTGTCCCCTGGGCTCTGTTGTTGCTGGGTGCCGGTATCCGTTATGTGATATTTTACTGCTTTAGCCTAAAAGCCATGCTATATAAACGTATTCGAAGTTAAGACATGGATAGATCATAGAAAATACCTGAGCAATGAAACAAAAATAAATTATTTATCACTCGTACAATTTACAGATATTCCAGTACCTTATTCGATTCGTATGTGCTTATTGTAAAGGGGTGGGGGATTCAACCATTTTCTTATTGGTAGCTGGGATGACCAAATATAAGTTGTAAAGAATCTATACGTATGGAATATTTGTCCTATACCACATTCACCAAGCATCTTTATGATTTCTAATACCGAAGGTCGTAAGCAAGGGCAGAAACCACCTCCTGCAGTGTCTGCTCGTTTTTGTGCAAAAGAGCACAACGTGCATCACAGTTTCAGTTCCGCTCATCTCGCAATCTAAGGCACCATTGTGTCTTTTTTCCGAGCTCCATTTTGAAAATACGAGCATGCGCTGGAAGCATTACAAGTCTAAATTTGGCATTCCATGAATGCTGCACCTCCGGAAAAGTATTTTCTAGGCTAGATTCTAGGTTAGCCTCTAACTCTTATAAGTACGCAGATAAAGAAGCATAGGCAAAGCCAGTCGGTCTGGTGTTGGCTGCATTCCTTCTGGCTTTGCCAATGCTTGTTAAGTTATGCCATGGTTCTTATAAATCAGTACTGTGGAGGCTTCTGGGCCCTCATTAATATATGCAAAAATTGCAAAGGAAAACAAACTTGTTTGTGCTCAAAAGTCCATATTGCCATAGTAGTTCCAGGCACTGAATGGAACCACTATCTGTGGATGTTCTCCTCACGAAAGGGCAGAATGCAATTCTCAGAGTGAAGGTACTCAAAGGTTGAAGTGGGCTAACCAATGGTCTATGTTATATGTTGCAGTGGGCACAAGAAACATATAAATAACATTTTTTGTGATAGCATCTTTTGATTTCTTTGACAGTAGCATTTCTTGACCATTCTCTTGACCAGTTTAATTGTATATGTATTTGTACAAAGAGATGATCCCAGAAATGTGTTCCTAACCTCTTGTAGAGGTTAGTTATTAACACTTCCTGGGCTTTCCATAATGAGAGAATGATGTAACGATCAGAGATGTATTTCTGCATACCTTTTATATGAAGTCTAGCCCAAACAGAATAAGGCATGCAACTATTATGTCCATAATGTAGTTCATGCCCAGTACTAGAACAGCTCTTGTATTAGTGGGGCTGGTGCCTTGTAGTTTTCCAGGACCTAACCACAACGCTGGACCTGCATTCATCAACCACTCCCTCGCCTTCTACACTCCCACCAGACATCTCCACTTTGCCTAACTGGCACTGGCCACCATTTCACGGATTAGCAAGACAATGGCTGGAGGAAGATCATTCTCCTACCTCGCTGCAAAGACCTGGACCTCCCTCTGCACCAGGCACCATCGCTGCCGCAATTCATGAAGGACCTCAAGACCTGGATCTTCAACTAAACCGCAGATCCACACCCCTCCCCGCTCCACACCCCTCCCCGCTCAGCTTCTTGAGACTCCTGCGGGTGAGTAGTCGTGCTTTATAGGAATCCTTACAAATTGATTGAACCACAAGAGTGATCTCAGAAAGTCTGTCACCTACTGGGTGTGGATGGTGGTAATACATTTCCACAGTTCTTCTATGTATGCTAATGCTGCAAATGTCTTCATTTAGTAGAACTGAATCTTTATTGCCTAATTTGCTCTCATCTCTCGGTTTCTGGCTATTCATTGTTTCAACTATCCCTGTACCCATAATATTCTATGTTCTAGCTTGAGGCTGAGCTAATCCAAGCGGAAACTTTACAGAGGGACACCATTATAATGTGTTTCAAGTGGGGGCTTGGCTTTATTATCATAAAGTTAGTTTTCGTGGCTTTCATAAATATTTTCTTTTTGAGGCAATATGTTTCAAAACACTCCAGTAAGCTGTGCATGGGCGACCTGGTTTATGCCAGTAGCATTACACCATCAGGAAACAAAACAATTCCAACTTTGACTCTTCCTAAATTAGGTGTATCTAAGTTCAAATTAGCAAGGTACACACATTCATCATTTATAAATACGTTAAAAAAAGTAGAGGATCTTTCCACATCCCTTGCAAATCCAGTTCTCTTGGGGAATACTTTCGTGCTTTCTCCTTGCCTTCCATATCTAACCCTAACAATTGTTCAGTTATGAAAATGTTAACAGGCCCTGTTGTTATAACACAGATCATAATTGGCCACGATTTACAAACTCGAAGGCTGTCATCACGTCAATAAAAGCTGCAAACATAGAAACATCTTGAGCTAACCATATTTTTTGCTGATGTAAACATAGTTTGAAGACATGCTAAATAGTGTCTTCCCCTCCCTTTAATCCTGCTCAATATGCTACTGTGTTGGGACCCACTTCTGGGCGTCATTTAACAGGAACTTGCCATATAGATGTCTTGCTCCATCTAGGAATGAGTGTGGTCTGTAATTCGCTGGATCAGTACGGCTCCCATTTATGAATCTTGGACTATTAAATGCCAATCTATCGGAAAGTGGTGCATGGTTGCTACTGTGGGGCACTTGACCGCCATCACATTGGACCCCTTTCCTGTATACCAAATGATAACTTTAGCGAAGGAAGAGTCCGAAAGTAAGGTTACCATGTGTCTGCCAGCCTTTGTGTGAAATCTACACTGAATGAAGGCCCCATTTCCTCCCACTTACCATGGGGAATGGCTGCCGCTTTCAGGCTTTGAGTTAGCTGGCATCTTAGGAACCCTACAAACCCACAGCATTACCAAAGCCTAATGACCCAGGGAAATTGAGGGTGGTGTAGCTGCAATGAATGAAGCAAGTTCTCCTACCCAGAATGCCATGCACACTTCAAATATATTTCCTAAAACATTTTTCTCTTTCAATGAAGGATGGTTTCAGCATTTCAAACAAGCTATCCGCATCCATTGGTCTGTTGTTGTGTTATTCACACTTATCTTCAGCCCATTACAGCATGCATCCTACTTCAGCCAAGGCTAACTTCAATGTGAGAGGAAACATTCTTGAATGTTTTGGGGATTTTAGCTAGCCTGATTTATCCTTTGTTCTATTGTTGTGTCATTCACATTTGTCTTCATCCCACTACTTAAGAGGGCAATGGGTCAGCCCACTTCAGCCATTGGCCAACTTCTCTGTAAGTGAATGCATTCCACCCTTTTACTAGGCGAGCATCCTCATACAAAGTTGTTCCCTTCAGTGCCAGGAACTATCTGGGTAATGTGCTTTTTTAAAAACAACGTATATTTTTGCTATTAGCTATTTTGTTGGACAGCCAAGGGTCCATCATCTTCCACACCCTAAAGTTTTGCAAAAAACATGATTTGTTTTGGGGGGGAGGAGAGTCAGGACATTTTGGCACTTTTTAGCATTTTCTATTCCAAGGATTGGGGCGATCTGGCCAAGAAAACTGCCTCAGGAAAGGGAAAATCATTACTGTAGTTGGATTTTAGTTTTATGTATGTGTGTTTGTAAGAAATTGGGTGTAGGAAAGTCCCCCTTTTTGTCCTGGTTCCCCCAAAATGTTTTGACTGATACTTGTGGTTACTGACTCTGACTGTGCCCTGGGAACTGCTAACCTGTGTGAAATAGAATATGTGAATTAGGCTAATTATAATTAGCTGTACCAACCTACCTATAAGTTCCTGGTATATGGTAGAGCATGAAGGCTTAGGGGCCCGCATAGATAGTACACCCATAGGTGCACTGCTGTGGTGCACAATCTCATTTTAAAAGCAGGTCTGCTTTGCTGGCTGTTTTTAAGTTAAAGTTAATCCCAAATTCGACTTTGAAACTAAAAGTACTTGGAAAGTACTAAGCTACCTTATTTTTACATATGTCACCCCTAAGGTATGCCCTAAGTGTCCCCACGGTTGGGTGCAAGGTAACTATGAGCAGAGACTTTCTGAAAGTTGCTTTATATGCCCTGGTGAGAGAAAAATAGCCAAATTAGCTTTTTTCTATTGTAGTGAATGAGCTCCATAGGCTAAAATGGAGAGGCTATACTTTCAAATAATAAAGTCTTATTTTACATAGCAAGGAACTAAATATGGCAAGTTTGGTATCAAATTAAATGTTACAATACATCCATCACCTTGCCTCTGTTGAATTTAATATAACTCGGTCAAAGAAAGAGTTTTAGAACTATTGCTAAAAAGTTACCAGCTTCAGCCCTGCAGTGCCCTTTCGGATTGGCCAACCTCTGGCAGCCTGAGCCAACCTACCTTGATGCGGTATGAAGTGGCCTAAGCTGAAACAAAGGAAGGCTCTGGTAGGGAGGAAATCTGCCTCAGCAGGTGATAGAACAGGATGGGGGGGTAGCAGCCCAGCTGGACTTCAAAGGAGGGAAGGGTATTTGGGACAGCAAGTGGTCCTTCCTCATTTCCTGCATCTATAGACAGCCAGGTGCCCCCTGATTAGATAAAGAGAGGGCTAGAAAGAGGTGTGTTATTGGAAACCTAGCCACACCAGTGGGTGGACACTTCCCAGGGAGTGGTCACTCAAGAGGAGTTCTGCAGAAATAGCCCAGCTGACCAGTGTCCAGTGGTCATTTTAGGAGTTTGACCAGGTGCATTCGGGGAGTTGAAGTCCTAGCCCTTAAGGAGCAACTTAGAGCTTCTGGAACCTTGGGGTGAGTTGCAGACATGTGAAGGACCTTAAACATACTTCAGGAAGAAGATCCAGAAGTCTGGAGCAACTTTAGAAAAAAAGCCCCTTAAGTGGACTGAATCATGTCGAGAGTCAAGCCAGCCAACATCAACCTCGACCTGGCCTAACTTACAGGTTTGTCCCGCTCTAAAGCTCCAGAGTCCCATACTTCCAGGATTTGACCAGGGGCTTGCGGAAAGACAATTCGATGATGTTGAATCAAAATCGGCTTGCTGAGGAGGATCACCCACGTCAGAGGGGAAAAGCTCCAAAAAAGTTCCTAAGTCCGAAGGTAAAAGTTTGACCGACGCTTCCGCACAGTGTAGCTGAGAAGTGCTCCATCGTGGTTGACCTCAACTTTTGACTTCGCCCCGAAAAAATCTTCCCAAAATTCTTTTTAAGTCTGAATGTAGAAAACTTCATTGAGGCCTCCTACAGTGGGTATCCGAAGAGGGCTTGAGCAAGGTTGGCCTCAACTTGTGACTTCATGCCGGTCATAGAAAAATCTTCAAGAAATCATCTAAGTGTAAAGGTAAAAATTTAACCGAGGCCTCCCGCTCAGTGTAGCCGAGCATGGCTCCATCACGGTTGGCCTCAAATTATGACTTTGCCCTGGTCAAGTGAGGCCAGATGTCCAGAGTGGAGCTTTTTGTTCCTAGGGGCTAGAAAACATTTAGATCCTCATTATAACATTGGCTGCAAATACTGCCTACCGCCGTGGTGACAGCAGCCAAAGTACCCCCACTGTGGCTACCATCCGTCCACCATATTGTGAGCACTGCCTGACTTCCACCACAATAAGGGTGAAAATCAGCAGTGTTTATAGTGGCAGAAGGTGGTAACCTGGCGCTGCTAACACCAGCACCACCACGCCAGTAGAACGCCGCCAGCCGTATTATGACCAGTAATACGGTCTGGCGATGTTCTGTTGGCAGGGCGTGGCAGGTGCTAGCAGTGCCCCTTCATTGCCAAAAGAGCTCCTCGTGTGACATCCGACAGGGGGCGGGGTCGTAGGGTTGCGGGTGTTGTGTCTGAGTGTGTGCATGAATGTGTGAGTGTGTGTGTGAATGCGCCTGTGAGCGTTGTGGTGTATGATTGGTTGTATGCATGTGAGTGAATGTGGGTAAGAATGGTGAAGTGAGTGCGTGTCTGCATGTCAGTGTGATTGTGTGTAGGAATATGTGTGAGTATGTCTGGAAGTATGTGTGTATGAATGCGTGGATGCCAGTGTGTGTATGAATGCTTGTATGCCGTTGTAAGTGAATGGGTGTCTGCATGCTGCATGTGGGTGTCTGTGTGTTTGTCTGTGGGGAGGGGGGCGTGGGGTGAGGGGCGCGGTGACTGTAGTAGGGTGGGGAAAGGCGGGGTGATGTGTGCATGTGTGACTGTGGGGCTGGGGTCAGTTGTGTGGTGTGTGCGTGCTCGCAGATATGCATGTGTATGGGGGTGGGAGGGTGTGAATGTATCGGAGGTTGTGGGGCGAGTGAGTGGATCAGAGGTGGGTGTTGGGGTTAGTTTGTGTATCAGGGGTGGGGGTAAGTGTGTGTATGGGGGTGAGTTTGGATGGAGGGGGTGAGGGGTGTCAGGTGAGTGTTAGGGGGTGGGGGAGCAGCCTACTGGTGACAGGGAAGGAATTGAATTGTCATTGCTAATGCAAGGAAAACCATGGTGGTAGGCCGGCTCATAATGCCATGGGCAGTACTATGTCGGCCGCCGGGCTGGAGATAGACATCTCTGGCCCGGAGGCTCATACCGCCATGGCGGTATAAGTGGAGAAGTGGCAGGTTGGGTGCAGCCAACCCGCCAATCTCATAATGTGGTGGTATGTACTGCCAGCCTGTTGGCCGTACTACCCCCACATTTTACCTGGCGGTCAGAAAACTGCCAGGGTCATAATGAAACCCTTAATCTTTAAAAATTCATATCTCAGGTTCCCTGCATTAGATGTTTGCCATTCTGGTGTCATTGTAAAGATAAAAATATATTCTATTTTTATAAATTAGTATTGGGTTTTTATGGTGCTTTGTGTTTTACTTATTTACTGTTTTGTTGATATTAAATGCTTTACACAACTGTCTCCTAAATTAAGCCTAACTGCTCGTGGCTAAACTACCAAGAGTTGAGCAAGGATTGATTTATTGAGACCTTGACTTGTCCTGGTGGGGGTTTGTGGCCTATTGCTAAGTGTAGGTACTTACCTGCCCCTACCAATAAACTACGTTCCAATATTGGTTTGTTGGCTGAAGTAGGCGTAACCCTCCTGAAACAACAAGCACAATCACTGTCATAGTGAACCACAAAATGTCACTAAATTTAAACTGTGCTTAATCCTCTGGTAGCTTGCACAAAAGCAGTCAAGCTTAACTTAGAGACAATGTGTAACATGCTTATGCAACTCATTAAACAGTAATAAAGTAAAAATATAATACAAGAAAAATCCTACACTAATTTAGAAAAATAGAGTAAATGTTAATACGTTGTTTGACACCAAAACAATACAAACCTTATCAATAGAAACAGGGTTCTGATTTTTTTAAAGTCTAAAGTAAAAAATAGTTCCTAAAAGATCAAAGCACCAGACGTGAGCATCTAGATGCATAAGACTAGGAAAAAGTTGAAAGTTATAGCAGACCACAATGGAGCACATTTTAGATACACAAAGAGGATTGTGCCTGGTTCCCACTTACCTTCAAACTTAGACAAAATTGATAAGAAGAATTTCTTAGAAGTTCAGCAGGGCAAGGTAGCTAGCGGTTTCTGAGAGGGACACTTCATCACCAGGGAGATGCTGGACCGAGTTGCAGTGAAGATTTCTATGTTAGACTAACTCTCTTTTCCTGTTTGTCAATATTGGGAAAAAACAATGTCGATGCACACAACAATACATTCATATACAACAACAAAGTTGCATCACCATTATTAAATATATCCTTCATGAACTCTCCATCAACTCTGGCACAAACGTATGTGGTCAGGCAGGCAGGCTCTGAGACCTAGGCCTGAGAATACAGATTGACTGGTCACAGGTGGGTGGGTGTGTAGCTGGGGCAGACACATGGGGGAACAGGAATCATAGAACATCCCACAGATAGGTGCAGGGACACCACAATGGTCTGAGGAAATTGGCCAAAAGAAAACACACATGGCTGGAGGGGTGTGCACATTCCCAACACACCATAAAGTTAGATGGCACATGAAGTTAGAAACACTTAGCCAATCAAAATCTAGGAAACACAGCACTATGCAGCAATCATGCGCCTTCCAGGCCGGACATCTGGACACATACCCACTGCCTCACATTGTGTCCACTTAAGGTAGAGGCTCACCTGCATTTGTAATCAGGACCTTATTCATGACTCCAAGTCAACTGCACACATTCTTTACCCAAAAAGAAATGTAATAATTATTTTTATGGTACACAGAGAAATGTATAAAACACCATACAAATCAACTGTACCTTGAGACAGTCCCCTGACCCCGGTTCTGTAACTGTTCTCCCATCCATAATGTTTAAGTAAATGAACTATCCCTGTTTTGCCAAACACCTCTTGTCTTTTGTTTTCTCAGGTTGAATTCACATTCGATCAACACGGTCTCCTCTCAGTTCTCAGAGCACTGTTTGGCAGAAACACATTTAAATAACGCTATCTGGGTAACTTTAGTACCACTTTCAAAGGTCCAGTACTAAAGGAGCATCACTTGGATGGTCAGGACTCACTCAGGCTAGATCTGGGTACGGGTCCAAGACTATTGGCAACTTTTCTGTCCCTGGGGTTGTGATCATCAGGCCAGACAAGTAGCCCTTTAAGTCACTCTGGAAGTTGTGGTTTGAAGCAGGAAAACAGGACTCAAAGAGCAGACAAGTCATCTGAAGACGAAGGGTAGGCTTCAAGCAGCAGGGTAGCCCTCTTGGTACATCAAGGCAGTCCTCTGATTGCATCCCAGGCTACAGCCATCAGGGCAGTCCTCTGGGAGTCTTTATACAGGTCATGTAGTGAAAGAAGTGTGGGTCTGAGGGTCCCCTTTTTATCCTCGGTACCTCCTTTAAAGTAAAAGAACCTTCTGATGTTTTCCACCTACAGAAATGCCTGGAATTTCCTGTCTCCCTGACCTGGTCATAGTCTGTCTGCAAGCACAACAGGCTAGTGTGAAATTCTTTGTGTGTTAGCTGCCACAGGCTCGTTGAAAGCAAAGGTGGGGGTGTGCACGGCACTGCCCCATCCTATCTTGGATCTTGGCCCGTCCTACCAATACCCAGGCTCTCTATTGTGTGGAAGGCTGGTTCAGACGAAGAGCCAGGTCATAAGGTCCTTTCTGAACTGAGAGAGAGGGAGATTGCTGAGATGAAGAAGAAGAGAGTTCCAGGTTTTGGTGGCAAGGTAGGAGAAGGATTTTCTTCCGGCTGTGGTCTTGCGGATCCGTAGGATGGTGGCCAAGGCCAGGTGAGTGGAGCAGAGTTGTCTGGTGGGCGTGTGGAAGGTGAGGTGGTGGTTGAGGTATGCAGGTCTGATGATATGGAGGGCCTTGTAGGCAGGCGTGAGAAACTTGAAGGTGATTCCTTTGTTGATCGGGAGCCAGTGTAGGTCTCTCAGGTGCTCAGAGATGTGGCTACAGTGAGGGATGTCCAGGATAAGACTAGCAGTGGTGTTCTGGATTATTTGCATCTTCTTTTGGAGCTTCTGGGTGGTGCCTGTGTAGAGTACATTGTCGTAGTCGAGCTTGCTGCTTACGAGCACTTGGGTAACTGTTATTCTGGATTTGATAGGTGTTAGACTTGGCATCCTTGGCGTGGTCTCCCCTAACTTTTTGCCTCTGTTTCCCAGGTTGTTGATGTGTGCTGGACTCTGTTTTTGCTATTATTGATACTCTGGGCACTTTACCACTGCTATCCAGTGCTAAAGTACAAGTGTTCCTATGTAAAATGTACGTGTAACTGTCTTTCCACGATTGGCATATTTGATTTACTAGTAAGTCACTAGTACAGTGCACTAGAGGTGCCCAGGGCCTGTAAATCAAATGCTACTAGTAGGCCTGCAGCACTGATTGCGCGTCCCACATTAGTAGCCCTGTAAACATGGCTCAGACCTGCCACTGCAGTGTCTGTGTTTGCAGTTTTAAATAACTGCAAATTCGACTTGACAAGTGTACCCACTTGCCAGGCATAAACCTTCCCTTTTCACACATGTAAGGCACTCCTAAGGTAGGCCCTAGGTAGACCCATGGGCAGGGTGCAGTGTATGTTTAAGGTAGGACATATAGTATGTGTTTTATATGTCCTAACAGTGAAATACTGCCAAATTCGGTTTTCACTGTGCAAGGCCTATCTCTCTCATAGGTTAACATGGGAGCTTTCTTTAAATATTAATAAAGTGCAGATTCTGTTTGGGAGCAGATGGAATTATGGAATTTAGGGTCTCTGAAATCACAATTTGAAAATACATCTTTTGGTAAAGGTTGTTTTTAAACTGTGTGTTGGAAAATCCCACTTTTAGAAAGTAGGCATTTTCTTGCTTGAACCATTCTGTGACTTTTTCTGTTTGTGAATTCCCTGCCTGGGTCAGTTTGACAGTTGGGCTGTTTGCACCTCTCCTCTAGACAGTGACACAAAGGGGGCTGGGGTGTAGCCTGCATATTCTGATGAGCCATCTGTGCTGAGAGGCAGGGGAAGAGTGATCACTCACACCTGAAAGGGCTGTGCTTGCCCTCACACAATGCAATCTCCAACCCCCACCAGGTGTGTGTCTGGGGCCTGGCCTGGGCAAGGCAAGATCTTACAAACAAGAGAGACTTTCTTTTGAAGTTTTCCTACTTCAAAGGCAGAAAGGGGTATAAGTAGTGGGCCCAAACCCCCTGAAAATTAGATCACTTCTGGAATCAAGAGGAGCCTCTGCCAAGGAGAACAGCTGAAGAGCTGAGGAGAAGTGCTGCCCCTGCCTGTGACTGTGCTTTGTTGGGCTATACTGCAGTTTCTGCTTCTGCCTGTGAAAGGGGTAAAAGACTGGAATTTGTTGTGCATTCCTGCTTGAGAAGAATCTCTAAGAGCTTGTACTGAGCTTGACTTCTGTTTTTGAAGTCTCAGGGTCATTAAAGATTTCCTCTGCCAGCACCTGGACTCTCTGCTGAGAGTCCTGCCCTGCCCAGTGGTGCCCTATCTAGTCCCTGGGCCCTTGAAAGGTGAGGTTGGCAGACAAGAACTGAAAATGCATGCACAGAATGTCATGCAGGGACATTTTTGATGCACCTTTCGCAACGTGGCTGATAAATGACACGTCACAGGCTTTGCGGCTGAAATCGATGCTCCACCTGCATCGCAGCTGGGAGATCCACGCATCGCATCTGGAGAAACAATGCGCAACACCCACTTACGGAGGCTGATAGCAATGCAAACCCCACCCAGCGCGGTTTTGAGATACCGTGCGATTGGATTTTCCACGCATCATCCCTGGGCGTCAAAGTCAACCCGACTCTGCGTGGATCTGACATGCCCCATCTGGAAATCGACACATCCCTCTCTTGCGAGGGAGAAAAACATTGCATCACTGACCCGACCGGAGAAGAAAACAATGCACGGCCTCACTTGCGAGTAAGGAATCGACTCATCGCCTTCATTTTCCAATGCACACTCACCTGTGCAGCTTTATTTTTGACGGTAACGAGGTAGTTTGTGTAACAACAGCATTCGCACTGTTTTCTAAGGATTAAGATTCTTATTCTTTTGAAAATTCATATCGTTTTGCTCTTGTTTGAGCTGGAGATGCATCAGCTGGAGCTACTATTGACTTAAGGAAACTGGAGAGCTATACAGTTGCTCAGTTGAGGCAGTTCTGCAAGAATCTTGCCTGTCCCATTGAGGGTTCCACCAGGAAGGAGGAGATGGTGACAGCCAAGGAAGCTGAGGGGCACACACAGAAGGAGGAGGATGAGGAGGTGCAGTCCATACACAACAGTGTAGTGGGAAGGCCTGTTATACCCAGGGGGACGGTCTCCAGGGCAGGTAGCAGTGTGTCATCCAAGGGCCGGACTCCTGAAGAGTTACAGGACAGACAGGCAGAGAGGGCTCACCAGTTGGAGTTGGAAAAGTTTAGGATGGAAGAAAGGAGGATGGCCATAGAGGACAAGAAGTTACTGCTTGCTCATGAGCTCAGCTTGGGGGAGCTGAATCATAATAGCCAGTCCAGTAGGGATGTTAGCAGCAATATCACAGTGCAGCCTGAGAGGAGGGTGCACATTCCTAAAGACCTTGTGAAGGATTACAAAAGGGAGGATGACATATTCTTGTGGTTCAAGGGGTAAGAGTCTGCTCTCCACTTGAATCTGGTCCCTGAAACTCATTGGGGCCGGTCTGTGGAAGCACTTTGAGGTAGAGGGGAGGGATATTCTGACATCGTTAGGGGATCCTCACGGGGATTTCTCTAAAGAACCCCAACCTAGTTCTCAGGGTAAGAATTCCCAGTCCCCCCCAGTGAAAAGAAACCATGGTTCTTCAAAGGGAAACCTGTGGAGGGGGTCATCCGCAAGTGTTGTGCGTGTGACCAGATGGGCCATGTGAGACGGGATCCCAAATGTCCCAAGGGTACACCTGCACCCACAGGTGCTCAGTCACAGGGCTTGGCGAGTGTAGCGATTAGGGAGGAGTTGGTTCCACGTGGGTGGGAGCCAGCTGAGATGACCCTTGTCTCACTAGGGGTCAGCGAGATGGTCCAGAGAACCCTAGTACCTGAGAACACTAAAAAGTACAGGCAGTGGGTGACCATTTATAAACAGAGGGTGGAGGCTCAGAGAGACAAAGGAGCCAGTGTGACTACAGGGAGGAGTCACCTGGTGTCTGAAGAGCAGATAGATCCCCGTGCACTTCACCAAGTAGTTGCACTTGACAACTCAGAGCACCTGTGCAGAGTGGGGCAGTTTCCCTTTGAATGGGGGGTCTCAGGTTCCTTGAAGATAGCTATGAGTCCAACCATGCCTGTGGATTGTTTGCTTGGCAATGACCTGGAGGATTCCCCTTGGAAGGTGGTGGAACACAGGTCACACTTGTAGATGTTAAGTTTGCCTGCGTGGGTATGCGTCTCCACCCGGTCAATGGTATCCCATCACAATGGTCAGAAGCTCCTGGAGCCCGAAACAGTGGCCCAGGAGACGGTGAAGAAGAGGAAGGGCAAGGGTCATGGGAAACCGGCCCCAGAAGTTCCCCGCAGTGCGGGAGGAGGTGGAGCCTGAGGGTGATGCCCCGGAGCCTGCAGGGGAAAGGGTGGCTGAGCTGGGGGAGGTCCCTGAGCTGTCACAGTGGCAGCAGGAAGGGGGGCCCACCAGGGAGGCATTCTGTGAGGCACAGAAGGTATGCTCTACTCTTGAGGGTTTGCGGCACCAGGCTGTAGACTAGGCGGCTGCCAAGGAGCCAGGATCTCATCTGATTTATTGGGAGGGCAGCCTCCTGTACAGGGAGCCTAAGGTTCTGAGCCTGGGTCAGCCCTTGTGCTGGTGGTACCCCAGTGCTTCAGATTCTTCCTACAGGGTCTAGCTCATGATGTATCTTTAGCTGGACAACTGGGCAAGGCAAGACCTTTGACAGGCTTGTCACCCACTTTTACTGGCCCCTGATGCGCAGGCACTCAGATGCTCATTGCAGGTCTTGCTAGACTTATCAGGCAAGTGGCAAGAGCGGGGAGATGTGCAAGGTTCCCCTCCAATCTTTTCCAGTTGTTAGTACCCCCTTTGAAAGGGTGGATATTGACAATGTGGGACCTCTGGATCCCAAGACAGCCGTGGGCAACAGGATCATCCAGGTCTTGGTGGACCATGCCACCCGGTACCCGGAAGCCATTCCTCTGAGGTCAAGCACTTCTCCTGTTGTGAATTGTGTGTTGATGGTGGTTTTTACATGCATGAGGATCCCCAAGGAAGTAGTATCTGATAGGGCTGCCAACTTCAAATCTACTTATATGAAATCTCTGTGGCAGGAGTGTGGTGTAACGTATAAGTTCACCACTCATTGCCAGACCCAAAGCAAGGTTTGGTTGAAAGATTGAACCGCACCTTAAAAGGCATGATCATGAGCCTGTCAGAGCCCTTGCGGTGGAAGTGAGACATCCTCTTGCCATGCCTTCAGTTAGCCTACAGGGAGGTGCCTCAAAAATTGGCTTGGATTTAGTCCTTTTGAGTTACTGTATCTCCACCCTGTCAGGGGACCTTTGAGTCTGGTGAAAGAGGGCTTAGAGAAACCCCCCAGTAAACCTCCCCAGGATGTATTTAGTTTCATGCTGGCCTTCAGAAACCAGACTGCCCGCTTTAGAGCTCTCGCACAAGAGAACCTAGAAGCAAGCCAGGAAGACATGAAACTGTGGTATGACCAGAATGCCACTCTGGTCAAGTTTTAGCTTGGGCAAAAAGTGTGGGTAATGGTGCCAGTGGAGCCTAGGGAGCTCCAGGACAAATGGACTGGGCCATTTGAGGTGGTGAAGCACAAGAGGGTAGTCAGCTAACTCGTGGACTTACGGACTCTGAGCAACCCCTTAAGGTTGCTGCATGTGAACTGTCTAAAGCCATACTTTGAGCAGACTGAATTGTGCCTGCTTCTAGTGACAGATGATGGGCAGAAGAAGAGAGTGAGCCTCTTCCTGACCTCCTGTCTGCTGGAGAGAAAGATGCATCTGTGGAGGGAGTGAACCTCTCCCCCTCCCTGACCTCAGAACTACAGAGGGACTGTCACTAGATATTGGATCAGTTTGCCTCTCTGTTCTCCTTGATCTCAGGGGTCACACACTTGTGTACACATGATCTAAACACTGGGGACAGTCCACCTATTAAACAGAAGGATTACAGGGTGAACGATAATGTCAGGGCTAGCATCAAAGATGAGGTGTCTAAGATGTTAACCCTAGGGGTAAGTGAGTTTTCTAGCAGTCCTTGGGCCAGCCCTGTCGTCTTGGTCCAAAGGATGCTGCTCCTGGTGCCACCCCCAGAAATACGGTTCTGTGTGGACTACGGGGTCTCAATGCGGTCACTAAAACTGACGTGCACCACATTCCCAAGCTGATGAGCTCATTGATTGGTTGGGAGCTGCCAAATACTGCAGCGCATTTGATTTAACGTCCGGGTTTTGGCAGATTGCCCTAAGGAAGCCAAGGAGAGGTCAGCATTTTCTACCCCAGATGGGCACTTCTAGTTGAAAGTGATGCCATTTGGAATGAAAAATGCCCCAGCCACATTTCAAAGGTTCATCAACCAGGTGTGGACTGGGCTGGATGATTTCAGCACAGCCTACCTGGATGACATTGCAGTGTTCACTTCCACTTGGGAGGAACACTTGCTGCTCCTCTGCAGATTGTTGGAGGCCCTGCAAAAGGTAGGCCTAAACTACTAAGACCAGTAAGTGCCAAATAGGGCAGGGTTCAGTGGTGTATTTGGGACACCAGGTATGGAGTGGCCAGGCGGCACCCCTATAGCCAAAGATTGACACCATTGTGGCTTGGGAGCCTCCCAAGTCCCAAACTGAGGTGAGGGCCTTTTTAGGCCTCACTTGCTATTACCGGAGGTTTGTCAATGGATATTTCACCATTGTTGCCCTCTTGAATGAGTTGACTTCCAAGAAGCACCCAAGGAAGGTAATCTGGACTGAGGCTTGACAGACCGTTTTTGATGCCCTGAAGGTTGCCATGGGCACAGCACCTGTGCTGAAGGCACCTGACTATTCCAAGGAGTTTGTTGTGCAAACAGATGCCTTGGAGCATGGTATAGGAGCAGTACTCTCACAGCTTAATAAAGAGGGCCTTGATCAACCTATAGCCTTTATTAGCAGGAGGTTACTTCACAGGGAACATAGGTTGAGTGCAATACAGCGTGAAGTTTTTGCTGTGGTCAGGGTGCTGAAGAAGCTAAGACCCTACTTGTTTGGGACTCACTTCCAAGTTCAGACCAACGAGAGGCCCCTCAGATGGTTAATGCAGATGAGGCATGGAAATCCAAAATTGTTGAGGTGGTCCATTTCCCTACAAGGGATGGACTTTATGATGGAACACTGCCCTGGCACAGAACACGCCAATGCTGATGGTCTGTCCAGATTCTTCCACCTTAGTGATAAGAACTGCCATGAGGTTGGGTAGATGCTCCCCTCTTTCAGCTGGGAGGGTCATTCCCCAACTTTTTGCCTCTGTTCCCCAGGTTGTTGATGTGTGCTGGACTCTGTGTTTGCTGTTTTTGATACTCTGGGCACTTTACCTCTGCTATCCACTGCTAAAGTACAAGTGCTCCTATGTAAAATGTATGTGTAATTGGCTTTCCATAATTGGCATAGTTGATTTACTAGTAAGTCCCTAGTACAGTGCACTAGAGGTTCCCAGGGCCTGTAAATCAAATGCTACTGGTGGGCCTGCAGCACTGGTTGTGCCACCCACATGAGTAGCCCTGTAAACATGGTTCAGACCTGCCATTGCAGTGTCTGTGTGCAAAGTTTTAAACTGCGAATGTGGCTTGCCAAGTGTACCCACTTGCCAGGCCTAAAACTTCCCTTTTCATACATGAAAGACACCCCTAAGGTAGGCTGTAGGTACCCCAATGGGCAGGGTGCAGTGTATGTTTAAGGTAAGACATACACTAACGTGTTTTATAGGGCCTAACAGTGAGATACTTCAAATTTTGGTTTTCATTGTGCAAGGCCTATCTCTCTAATAGGTTAACATGGTGGCTGTCTTTAAATATTATTAAAGTGCAGATTCTGGTTGGGAGCAGATAGAAATGTGGAGTTTAGGGTCTCTGAACTCACAGTGTAAAAATACATATTTTGGTAAATGTTGTTTTTAGACTGTGGCCCTCATTATGACATTGGCAGTAAATCCCACTTACTGCCACACTGACTGCCGCCAACATACTGCAGCGGACATCCGTTCACCATATTATGATACACACACCAATCCATCACTATTCAGCCACATACACAAGTCTGCCATACCAAAGGTCAGTGATAAACTGGTGGTATCCAAACCCACACTGTTACGCCAAAAGAACAACACCCATCACATTATGACGAATCACCACGGCGGACATTCAATGGCGGTAAACCATTGGTGGTACATACCGCTGTTCTCAAAATACACACACAAACATACAAAACAACACCACATTGGTCAAGTTAAATAACACACAGCTGACACCCATACACACACCACACCCACACACCCACACCACTATAAAACACACACCCACATTACCCACAACCCTTTACGACTACAAGCCATTAGTATGAGACTGACACCAAGACCACAGGCAAATCCAGAACCACACTCCACCATCACCGATACACCACTCACTTACCACACATCACACACCCCAACACATCACCCTACACACCCCCACCCGCACAACTCACACAACACCCATGGCACCACAAAAGACACCCCCGAATCTCAGAGGAGGAGCTAAGGGTCATGGTGGAGGGAATCATCAGGGCAGAGCCACAGGTATTTGGAGCACTGGTGCAACAGATATCCATTGCAAGGAAGATGGAGCTATGGCGGAGGATCATGGACAGGGTCAACACCGTGGGGCAGCACCCAAGAACCAGGGATGACATCAGGAAGAGTGGAACGACCTACTGTGGAAGGTACGTTCCATTGCAGCACAACACCAACTCGCTGTACAGAGGACTGGCGGTGGACCCCACCCTCCTCCCCCACAAATAACAACATGGGAGGACCAAGTCTGGGCAATCATGCAACCTGAGGGCCTGGTCGGAATAGCAGGAGGACTGGATTCTGGTAAGTCAACTCTCTACTACTACTACTACTCCCCTACCTGTAGGCCAACACATACCCTCACCCTCACTCCCATCACTCCACCACCTCCCACACACCCCACCATCAGATCCCAATCATTCCAACACCAAGCACTGCATGCCATACCAATGCATGGACACCACTCACAGACCTGCATGGACACCTATAATCAGAGCATGCACACTAGAGAGAATCAGCTAGCCCAGGGTTCTGCATAGTCGGTCCTGGAGAGCCTGGTCCATGCCAGATTTTTAGCATATCCACATTTAGAAAAATGTAAATTTCTGAAACATCTTTTTTTCTAAATGTAGATATGCTAAAAACCTGGCATGGACCCGGCTCTCCAGGACCGACTTTGCAGAACCCTGAGCTAGCCCACCACATACCAACTTACACAAGTGAAAGCTGCCAGGGCAAATACAAACAAAGAGGGCAAGCCACTGATGCACAATATGTCACACACAGAAACAATAACACTGCATTTACATCCCCACAGGTACCCCAGCCAATGTCAGTGGCGAAGAGGTGCCAGCACTATCCAGTCCCCTAACAGAATGGCCCACAGTGATGACAGCAACTCTGGTCGCCTGGATCTGGATGAGCGAACCTGGCCCATCAGGGACCTCTGGACAGTTGGTTACCCAGCTACAGTCACACACCACCACAGAGCCTCACCCCTCAGGAAACACCACCCCAGCACCCACCCAGCATACCCATATGTCTGTCCCCAGGACACATCAATCAGCAGTGTGTTCACCCCTACAGGGACCCTGGGGCACACTTCGCCCCAAGACAATCAGGGACCTGGGGTCAGTGGCAGTGGGCACACAGTTCAGGGGACATAGGCACAGGACAACAGGGACACTGGGAGGACTGCTGTGCGCCAGGGGGAGGACAGGCCCAGGGAACCGACTCTCCAGCAGGCACTCACCGAGGTCCGGGGAGCATACCAACATTCCCAGGATATGCTGTGCCAGATCTTGGCCAACGTGCAGGAGAACAGGCGGCTGCAGGAGGGACAGTACCAGGGGATCAGGGAGGACTTGCAGGCTATTAACACCACCCTGGTCTCCATGGCAGGGGTGCTGGCAGACATGGCCAACATTATGAGGGAGGCAGCCTCACAACAGCGGGCCCCTGCCACTAGCCAGACATCTGAACGGCCTTCCACCTCCGCTGCCGCTAGTGGACAGGAGGCCCCGCCACTGGACTCACAGGCCACCAACCCCGTCCCCCTGCAGAAGGAGAACCACCCACAAACGTTTCCTGCGATCCAGGCAAAAGCCAGAGACACTTGCCAAGATCCCCGCCAGGAAATGAGACTCTCCTGATTGTCATCCTTGTGTCCCACTCAGTCAACTTGTCTACCTTGAACTGCCTTTGCTCCCCTTCCTATGTTCCTTTGGACAATGCAACTGTGCACCAAATAGACTGGAACAATACCCTGGATGTTCCTCCATCATCACCCCATCCCAATCCACTTGCCCCTCGACTTCTTAGCACTTAAATAAACACCCTTTGACAAAATACAAGTATGGAGTATGTCAAACTTATTTAAGAATGTATTCCTATAACCATGTTCAAACATTGCAATTCAAATGTACTGTAATGTTCACATTGGAAAGACCTGTAGTTGGCTGCACTGATCGCACCAGGATTGACAGTGGGGCACCAACATCTGCAAAATGAGTTGCAAAGGGTACAGTAAGTGGGCATAGCAGTGGGAAATAACAGCATGCCAGTGCCAAATATATACAAATAATTGTCAATGAAATGTGAAATAACACTGTCTTACCTGTGTGTCATTGGAAGTATTGTCGAATCACTGCAGTTCTGTTGTCCTCATCCTCCTCATCCTCACTGTCCACAGGGTCCACTGCTGCTACACGGCCATCTAAAGCCTCTTCCTCCTGCTGAAAAGGCACTCAGCGTCTCAGGGCCAGTTTGTGCAACATAGAGCATGCCACGATTATCTGGCAGACCGTCTTGGGTGAGTAGCACAGGGATCCAGCTATTAGATGGAGGCACCAAAACCTGGCCTTCAGGAGGCCAAAGGTACGTTCGATAATCCTTCTTGTTCTCCCATGTGCCTCACTGTAATGTTCTTCTGCCCTTTTCCTGGGATTCTTCACGGGGGTCAGTAGCCATGATAGGTTGGGGTAACGAGTGTCACCTGCAAATATCAAGGGACAACATTTAGCCACACACTATCCCACATGGCCCACACCATACCCATAAACCAACACATACTGGGTGGGAACCAGGGCTTACCACCTATTAGCCACCCCCGGTGCCTCTGTAGTTGGACCATCACATTTGGGATGCTGCTAATCCTCAGGATAAAGGCATCATGCACTGACCCAGGATACTTAGCATTGACATGGGAGATGTACTGGTCGGCCAAGCACACCGTCTGGACATTCATTGAGTGAAAACTCTTTTGATTTCTGAACTCTTGTTCATTTTGCCAGAGGTGACAAATGCAATATGTGTACCATCAATTGCCCCAGTTATTTTGGGGATATGACCCATTGCATAGAAATCAGCTTTCACTGTGGCCAAATCCTCCACCTGGGAGAAAACAATATAGCTGCACATGTGTTTAATCAGGGAAGACAACACTCCGGTCAGCATTATTGAGAACATTGGCTGTGACATTCCTGCTGCCAAGCTCACTGTCACTTGGAGGGAACCAGTTGCCAGGAAATGGAGCACAGATAGGACTTGCACAAGAGGGGGGATCCCAGTAGGGTGATGGATTGCAGATATTAGTTCAGACTCCAATTGGGCACACAGCTCTGTAATTGTGGTCCTGTCAAGTCTATAGGTGAGGATAATGTGCCTGTCCTCCATTGTTTCCAAGTCCACCAGGGGTCTGTACACGGGGGTATGTCTCCATCTCCTATTCATCTGCAGCAGTAGCAATCTATGGGGCAAAAGACTGTGGAGCCAGTCACAAACTGTACATTGTAGCCACAACAGTAAAATGCATGATGTTAATTTTTAATGTATAAGTGGCATTTGTCCTGTATGTCCAATTTCAAACTGTGACGCAGTTTTTATCCAGGGCCTGCCCCTCCACTGAAATGGCGTCTGCCTGTCCTGTTTGGCAAGACAGGTGGAAGTAAGGTAATTCCGCTGACGTTGTGCGCTGTTGCGGTAGGCAGTCGGCATCCACCATGCAACTCCTCATTGGTTATTATTGGGCCCTATGGGGTACAGTGGCCAATGGTGATGTACGCTGGCGGTGACAGTATGCACACACTTAATACCTGGCCTTCAACAGGAGAGGCCCTACACTGCATGTACTGCTGTGACCTATGTCTGGAACCTACCATGGCTCGTGTGACTGGGGAAAGGGCCCCTGCCTTCACCTCTGTGGAGTTGGAGCGACTGGTGGATGGGATCCTACCCCAGTACGGACTGCTGTGTGGGCCTCCAGACCAACAGGTGAGTACACTGTGAGCACGATGCATGGGGCATGAATGCATAGAATGGTGTGTGTGAAGGCCTCGTGCAGGGAGGGGTGGGTGGATGTCCCCTGGGGTGGCTTGCAGCTTGTGTGCTGGGCACTGTGTTTGCAAATGGCAATGTGAAGGGGTATGGTGGCCATAAGTGTAACAGGCAGGACGTTCTGACTGATACCTTTTCCTGTGTGTATTTCTCTGCAGGTCAGCGCCCATCAAAAGAAAGGTATTTGGTGTGCCATCGCCAAGGACGTGCGGACACTGAGGGTCTACGGCAGCGCAGCCCCCACTGTCAGAAACGGTGAGATGCCTGAGATGCTGGGCACAGAAGACGGCAGAGGCCCAGCTAGGGATGGCCTCCCAACTAGGAAGGGTTGCCCATCGAACCCTGACCCCCCGATGGCCTGCATACTGGCGGTGGCCTATCCAGAGCTGGATGGGCGCCTGAGGGCATCACAGCAGCCACAAGGGGGTGAGTACTGTGACCATCACTACAACTTACGCATGGTAAGGGGGTACCTGGGTGGGGGATGGTTGTCAGTGGGTGCCCCTAGGCCAGGTCTTGCATTGCAGAGTAGGTCCCATGTTGGGCAGGGTTCTGATGTGATAATCCTGCTACCTAGCTTGTAGGCATTCACTACTGGTCAGGGCTGCTAGGGTCTAAGGTGTGCTGCGGTATGTACCCCTCCCCATGCCCTGGTGGCTAGCATTATAACAGGTGGTGCATTGCATAGTGCGTAGGGCTGTTCCCTGTGATTGACTGTGGTGTGTTCGGCAACGGTGGTGTTGGTGCAGCCATTGACCCAGTGTATCCTTTGTCTCTCCCCCCTTTTTGTTTTGTCATCCTGTCCTTATGTGCATTAGCATCATCTGGCGGAGGAGCAGAGGCATCGGCGACGGAGGGAGCTGCATCCCACAGGACCCAGGAGGCAGAGTCCAGCGACGCTGAGGGCACCAGTGGGACGGAGGGTGAGGAGAACACCACGGCAGAAACAGGAGGGGACAGATCAGACTCTGATACCTCCTCCGATGGAAGCTCCCTGGTGGTGACGGACACCTCTGTGACCACCCCAGCTACAGTTACAGCCGCCACCCCCATACCACCACCGCCCTCCCAGCAGCCCCTCATCAGGTTGCCCATGCCCGCTAACCCAGGAGGGTGGGCATCTCCTACCCCCAGGCACCACAGGCCCTGCCCCAGTCAGCCCTTCTGACCTGAGTGAGGAGGCTATTGACCTCCTGAGATCCATCTCAGTTGGGCAGTCAACCATAGTGAATGTCATCCAGGGGCTGGCAGCCCAAATGCAACAGACAAATGCATTTCTGGAGGGCATTCACACTGGCTTGGGGCCCAACAGAGGTCAATCCAGGCTCTGGCCTCCTCTCTGATGGCAGCAATTGTCCCTGTTTCCACCCTCCAACTTCCTCCTCCCAATCCCATTCCCCTCAACCCCAACCAATCCCAAGCACACAGGCAGACGAACATGGACACAGGATAACAAACAAGAGTGTCACAGGCAAACACAAGCACCACACATCATCCCACAGGCACTCACACAAACACCATCCAGATGCAGACCTACCACCATCCACTGCCTCCACTGCATGCACTGCTTCCTCATCCACTACTGGCATCACCACCATACCTAGAAGAACACACACCTCACTGGTAGATACCACCACAACAGCCATGCACAAGTCCCTTATGTCCTCTCCCACTGTGTCTGTCCCCCCTCCCAAGGTGCACAAATGCAAGCATTCAGACACCCAGCAGCCATCCACTTCAAAACAGCATCCAGCCCACGCACATGCACCCAAACACAGCAGACAGACACCTTCTACAACCACTCCTTCTTCCTTCACTCCCAAACCTTCTCCCTCTTCCCACCCCAATGTCCTTAAGAAGCTTTTCCTCTCCACCATTGACCTCTTCCCTCCCCTCTTCCCCCGTCCTTCACATCTGGCCAGGGTGGCAATAACCCAGGCAAGCACCTCAGCCACCCAGTCCACGGGACCAGTGGTCTCCAAAACCACTCGTGGTGCGAAAGGATCCAGAGCACCAGGCAGCCTCTAGGAAAGGGTGCCTGCCCCTAGTGCTGCCAGGAAGGGCAAGGAGCCATCAACAACTGCTTCCAGGAAGGGCAAAGAGCCTGCCCCAAGTGCTGCCCAGAAGGGCAATGAGCCTGCCCCTAGTGCTGCCAGGAAGGGCAAGGAGCCATCAACAGCTGCTGCAAGGAAGGGCAAGGACCTGCCCTAAGTGCTGCCCCGAAGGGCCAAGGAGCCATCCCCAGCTGCTGCCAGGAAGGGCAAGGAGCTTGGTGCAGCGACTCAGTCGGAGCCCCCAACAACAACCATCCGTTGTGCAGCCATCTGAGGCTGCAGGGGATGGGCTGGAGCCTCTCCCCCCCACCTCCAGCAGCAGCAGCACCACCACTACCACCAGTGGGCAGCCACCCGAGGCTGCATGGGATGGGCTGCAGCTTTCACCCAAACCCACCAGCAGCAGCACTACCACTACCACCAGTGGGCAGCCGTCCAAGGCTGCAGGGGATGGGCTGGAGCTTCTACCCACAACCACCAGCAGCAGCACCACTACCACCAATGAGCAGCCGTCACCACCAGCGGACAGTGTGTAGTCCTGCCTCCATGGGCTGCTGTGCGGCCTGCCTCCTGCAAATCCTGTGGGAATGACACCCACCTGAGAGACTGTTACCTTGCACTCTCCAGGATCAAGAGCACAGGGCACAATGCCCCCTCCAGAATCAGTGGGTATGACACCCACTCACCCCATCCTCCACAGGATCAAGAGTGCAGGGCACAATGCCCCCTCCAGAACCTGACACCCACCAACCCCAGCCTCCCCAGGATCAGAATCACAGGGCACAATGCCCTCACCGAACCAGTTGGGAAGACACCATCCTGAGAGAATGTGTCTTTGCACTCCCCAGGACCAAGCAAAGATCTTGTTGCCCCCTCCAGAGCAAGGGGGCAAGGCACCCATTTGAGAGACTGTGGCTGATCACTCCCCAGGACCAAGCACATGACATGTTTGCCCCCTCCAGAGCAAGTGGGCAAGTCACCCACTTGAAAGACTGTGGCCTTGCACTCCCCAGGGCAAAGCACACGGCATGTTGCTCCCTCCAGAGCCAGTGGGCAAGTCACCAACTTGAGAGACTCTGGCCTTGCACTCTCCAGGACCAACCACAAGGCATGTTGCCCCCTGCAGGACCAGTGGTGTTGCTCCATCTGCCGGCTGAGATGCCCCCCATTCCCGGTCCCCCTGAGGTGCCTGCCTATTTTCCAACTGATGCCCCTGCAGTGTTCTCTCCATGTTGCTGCAGGTGACAAGTGGGGTCTTGGACTTTGGCCTGTGGCCCACGCACATTGAGGACTGGGCAGTGTCCCTTGAACTGTACATATGTATATACCATTAGCTTGAATTTTCGTTTTCTACTGTATTTATGTTATTACACTCACTTTCATCATTTCCTTTTGTCCTTGCATTCTTCCTAAGGGGTGTGGGGTAAAAATGTTTTATTACTGCATCTGATTGTGTGTATGGTGTTGGGGGTGGGGGTATGTGTTGTGCGTGTGTGTGCCACTCTTTCCCCCCCCCCCCTTTTGTGCTAGGCAACTGTACTCACCGCCCTGGCAGCCAGTGTGGTAAAGTGGCTGTCTATGGAAGTTCTCTCCACCATGGTCATAATTTGGCAGTAGTTACCGCCAGCCTGTTGGCGGTATTACCGCCACTTCATCACCGACCACCAGGGTTGTAATGAGGTCCTATGTGTCTACTTTTAGAAAGTAGGCATTTTCTTGCTCAAAACATTTTGTGACTCTGCCTGTGTGTGGATTCTCTGTCTGGGTCAGTTTGACAGTTTGGATATATATACATTTCTCTAGACAGTGACATAAAGGGAGATGGGGTGTAGCATGCATATCCTGATGAGCAATCTGTGCTGAGAGGGAGGGGAGGAGTGGTCATTCACACCTGAAAGGGGTGTGCCTGCCCTCACACAATGCAGTCTCCAACCCCCTGGTGTGTGTCTGTGACCGGACCTGGGCAAGGCAGAATCTTACAATCAAGAGAGACTTTCTTTTGAAGTTTGCCTACTTCAAAGGCAGAAAGGGGTATAAGTGGTGGACCCAAAACCCCTGAAAATTAGATCACTTCTAGAATTGAGAGAGACCTCTGCCAAGGAAAAGGGCTGAAGAGCTGAGAAGTGCTGCCCCTGTCTGTGAGTGTTCTTTGTTGAACTATCCAGCAGTTGCTGCTCCTGCCTGTGAAAGAGGACAAAGACTGGACTTTGTTGTGCATTCCTGCTTGAGAAGAATCTCCAAGGGCTTAAACTGAGCATGCCTCTTGTTGAAGTCTCAGGGCCATCAAAGACTTCCTCTGCCAGTACCTGGACTCTCTGCTGAGAGGCCTGCCCTGCCATGTGGTGCCCTATCCAGTCCCTGGGCCCTTTAAAGGTGAAGTTGGCAGACAAGAAGTGAAAATCCATGCACAGAACGCCGTGCAGGAAAAATGTCAATGCACCTTTCGCAATGCCGCTGATAAACGATGTGCTGCCGGCTTCACTGGTGAAATCCATGCTCTACCTGCATCTCGGCTGGGAGATCGATGCATCACGGCTGGAGAAGCGACGTGCAACACCTATTTAAGGAGGCTGATAACTACGCAAACTCCACGCAGCACGGTTTTCTGATACCGTGAGACCTGATTTTCCACTCATCATCCCCGGGTGTCAAAGTCAACCCCACTCTGCGCAGATCCGAGGTACCCCGTCTGGAAATCAATGCATCGCTCTCTTGTGAGGGAGAAAAATTACATATCGCTGGCCCGAATAGAGAAGGAAACAACACACAGCCTCACTTACAAGTAAGGAATCAACGCATTGATGCCATTTGCCGATGCACGCTCGCCCGTACGGCTTTATTTTTGACACTAACCAGGTACTTTGTGTAACAACAGCATTCTTACTGTTTTCTAAGGATTAAGACTCTTAGGCCCTCATTATGACCCTGGCGGTCGGCGGAGAAGTGGCGGTATTACCGCCAACAAGCTGGCAGAAAATAAAATGGAATTATGACCATGGCGGTTACCGCCATAGTCATCCGCCACTTCTCCATTCCGACCGCCAGGGCGGAGACGACTGCTGGGCTGGAGACTTGGGTCTCCAGCCCGGTGGCCGTCACAAGACCGCCGCCGGTATCACGACCCGGCTGACAGCCATGGATTTCATGGGGTTGGGAACCGCCATGAAATCCATGGCGGTAAGCACTATCAGTGCCAGGGAATTCCTTCCCTGGCACTGATAGGGGTCACCATCACCCCCCACCTCCACCCCGAGTCCTCCCCCCACCCCCCCAAGGTGGCAGGACCCCCCTCCCCACCCCTACCCCCAACATTGCTACACAGACACACACCGTACACGCATGCATACACCACCAACACACTTACCCGCACACATACCAACAAACATGCCTACAGACACACACACAGTCATACACGCACACCCACATACAGACATACATGCACACATCCATACAGACATACATACAGACACGCACACACTTCCGAACACACTATGCCCCCGCATGCATTCACGCACTCACACACCCCCTCTACATACTCACAAGCACACCTCCATGCACGAGCACAACACACAACGCCCCCTCACCCCCCTCCCCTAAAACGATCAACTTACCTGGTCTATTGATCCTCCGAGGGGGGACGGGATCCATGGGGGCTGCTCCGCCGCCAGCACCCCATCACCAGAACACGCGGTGGGCGGTGTTCTGATGATGGGGTGGTGGAGGTGGAGCAACCTCCACTTCCCCAGCGACCGCCAGTATGGTTGCTGGCGGCTCTCCGTCCGAAAAAGGAGTCATAATTCGCCTAGCGGAAAACCACCTGCACTGGCGGTCTTCAGCCTGGCGGTCCCTCGGCGGTCTTTCAAAAAGACCACCGAGGTTGTAATGACCACCTTAATTCTTTTGAAAATTCCTATCTTGACTTGTGTATTTTGGATTTTTGTCATTTTGGTCTTGTTTGATTTAGATAAATATTACCTATTTTTCTAAACTAGTATGGTGTCCACTTTGTAGTGTTTTCACTGTATTAATGTGTGTGTTGGTACACAAACTGTACACATTGCTTCTGAAGTTAAGCCTGCCTGCTCATGCCAAGCTACCAGGGGGATGAGCGGGGTTAACTGAGTGTGATTCTCCATTACCCTGACTAGAATGAGGGTCCTTGCTTGGACAGGGGGTAACCTGACTGCCAACCAAAGACCCCATTTTTAACATTGGTGATCCACTTGAAGATCTCTTGAAGCATGCGGAGTGTGAGGAAGAGATGGGTGAGATGTTTTTGACTTGGTGGTTTATTGAGAGCTAGGAGTGGAGGATGATGCCAAGGTTATGTGCGTGGTAAGTCAGTGTAGGGGGGATCCGAGCTCTGCTGGCTACCAGGAGTTGTCCCAGGCAGGGGGGGGGTTGCCCAAGATGATGGCTTTTGTCTTGTCAGAGTTGAGCTTGGGGCAGCTGTTTTCATCCATGTGGCGATTGCCTTCTTCCCATTATAGAAGTTGGTGTCAGTGAACATAGGTTCGTTGGTGAGGGAGGGGATCAGATGAGTGTCATCAGCATAGGAGACAATGTTGAGTCCGTGGTTTCTGATGATGTCTGCTAGCAGGCCATGTAGATGTTGGCGACAAAACAGAGATTTTGCTTTTTGGCTCTAGTAGGGATCTGTGGAGTGCATGCTGGTGGCCATCAGTGTGTGGAGACCTACCTGCCCCCATTAGTTCCACTAGGAATTTGGGGATTATCTTTGCTAATGGCCTATCCTTTGAGGCGCAAGTTAACTCCATTACCAAATCCTGTTTCTGCACTCTTAAGATTCTAAAAAAAGTTTTTCCATAGTCACAAATGGATCTTAGAATTACAGTGTCCTTTGCTCTAGTGATTTCCAAATTGGACTATTGTGATGCTTTAATGCTTAATATTGACAAAACTTTGCTAGGTAAACTCCAATTAATACAGCAGCTCATCTAATACTAGATCTTCTCCGCTCAGCTTCGGATGGCTGTAGTCTGAGACAGTTACATTGGTTACCGGTCAAGAAGTGCCTTATCTTTAAGAAGATATGTCTGACATATAAGTCCTTACATATGCGCGGACCTGAATACCTGACATCAAATTTACTCTGGTATGTTCCAGGTCATCAGCGTAGATCAACAGGATCCTACCTGGTCCATGTTCCTTGCACTCAGAAGGCCAGATGGGGCGATAAAGCATTCATAGTGGCTGCTGCCAAACACTGGAATTTGCTCCCCATGACGATCAGGAAGGAAGACAATCTTTTGTCCTTTAGGAAGCAACTAAAGACCTGGCTTTTTCCTCAGTAATCTTATACTTTTTGTTTTCTGTTTCTCCTTTTGGTCACTCTACTCACTGTTTGCTTAGCGCTTCGATGCCACGGTCGGAATGGGCTTTATAAATACAAAATACAAATACAAATACAAGAGTGTGTGGCTCAGGGAGGAGCCTTGGGGTATGCTGCTGCTGACCTTTGTAGGTTCTGATATGAATGGTGGGAGCCTGACTCTCTGGGTTCGGCTGGTGAGGGAGTAGAGGATCCATTCCAGGGCTTTGCCACAGACGCCTGTGTCGTGGAGTTTTTGCAGAGAGTGTGGTGGGAGAGAGTGTTGAATTTAGCTGAGAGGCCCAGGAGGATGAGGGTTGTGGTTTCATCTTGGTCCAGGAGATTACAGATGTCTGTTGCGGCAAGAAAAGCAGTCTCTGTGCTGTGGTTGCTTCTGAAGCCTGATTGGGAGGGGTTCAGGATGTGATTGGTCTCGATGAATTCAGTGAGTTGGACTTTGGTGGCTTTCTCAATGACTTTGGCCGAGGAAGGGGAGCAGAGAGATGGGTATGTTGTTCTTGAAGTCTGTTGGGTCTGCAGAGGGCTTCTTCAGCAGGGGGTTGATCTCTGAATGTTTCCAGTATTCAGGGAAGGTGGCGTTCTTGATGGAGCAGTTGATGGTGCGGAAGACCGTAGGGGCGATGGTGGTACTGGCCCGGTTGAATATGTGGTGGGGGCATGGGTCCGAGGGGGCTCCGAAGTGGATGGTCTTCATGATCCGTAGGGTGCCATCAGTGGTAAAGGTGGTCCAGTTGGTCAGGGTCGGCTGCGATCAAGGAACTTTTGGTGTGGCTGTTGCGGGTTGTGCTGGTGGGTCCTGTGTTGTGAATATGTCATAGATGTTGGATATCTTGTGGTGGAAGAAGGTGGTGAGGTTGTTGCAGAGGGCTTGGGATGGGGGGATGTCCGTGGTGTCAGTGCTAGGTTTGGTGAATTCCTTGATCACGGTAAAGAGTTCTTTACTGTTGTGAGCATTGGCATTGATTCCTTCTTGTCTGGTGGTTTACTTCGTGGCTCTGATGAGGTGGTGGTGTGATGTGACAGTGGTTTTAGGACTGCGTGGTCGGCTGGAGTCTTGCTGCACCTCCATCTACTCTCGAGTCATCTGCAGGTGCGTCTGGACTCTTGGAGGGTAGGGAAGAACCAACTGGCTTTCTCAGTGGTCTGTTTGCCTGAGGGTTCTCTTAGGGGGTGTAGAGTGTTGGTGCAGTCAGAGTGTTGGTGGTGATGAGTTGCGGAGGATAGTGGCAAGTTGGTCTTCAGTAACCTTGTTCCAGCTTCTGCGCAGGTGGTGCAGGTGGTGCATGGCATGGTGGTGGGAGGTAAGTTTGGTAAAGTAGAAGTGGATGCAGTGATGGTGTGTCCACAGGAGTTCGGAGCTGAGGCTGATGGAGATGTTGTGGCTGGCGGAAAAGATGGGGTTGAGTGTGTCCTGCTGAGTGCACAGTTGTTTGAATCCAATGCTGGTGAGGTTCTCTAGTAGGGATGAGTTGCTGGGGACGCTGAGGTTGTCCAGGTGGAAATTGAAGACACCAAGGAGGATGTAGTCTGTAGAGGCGAGTATATGCTGTATGATGAAGTCGGCTATGGATTCGCTGAAGGGGGATGGAGTCAAGGGGGTCTGTAGACAAGGGTGCCTTATAGGGCGGTGTTCAGTTTGGTCTGGATCATGAAGTGGAGGTGCTCTTTGTCAGGTGCATGGTCATTGGTGCTTGTTGTGAGATGGAGGGTGTTCTTTTGTACGATGGGGATTCCTCCTCCTGGACGGTTAGCATGGTCCTTGTGGATGATCTTGTAGCCATCCGGGCTGGCGATGGTGAGGTCCAGTGCAGATGTGGGGTTTAGCCAGGTCTCTGTGAGGAATGCAACGTCTGGGGTGGAAGAGTCGAGCAGGTCCCAGATCTCCACGGTGTGTTTCTTGATAGAGAGTGTGTTGAGAAGGATGCACTTTAGGTGGTCTTGACTGGTTCCTGGGGGCTGTGTGGTTGGCGTGCGGCAGCAGAAGAAGGCGCAGTTGCAGCAGGCTAAGGGTCCTTGGGTGTCTCCTGGTGATGTGTGGTGGCAGACTGTGTTTTGTTCAGTGCTGAGGGCATGGAGGAAGCGGGGACAAGGATCACTGGCGTTAGATGCGATCCAGGCGCGAATGGGCACAGGTGGGCTTGCTTTTGGCACACCTTTGGTGCAGACCTCATTAAATAGTGGTGTTGAGGTGGGAGGTGGTGGTCAGGTGGGAGGCAGAAGAATCAGCGCTGGGCGGGGTGGGGCAGCACAGGCAGGCAGCAGCAAGGGCAGGAAGTGAAATCAGATGCAAGGGGCACAGTGAAATACAGATAAGTGGAATATAAGAGAAAAATAGCACATGAAGAGAGTACAGTGGAAGAGATAAACAAATGACAAAAAAAACAGAAAAACTGGAAAAACTGAGATAGATGCAGAAAATACTCACCACTGGACCACCAGGGATGAGGCAAAGGTAGGAGCAAGCAGGTGGAGGAGGGCCTCGAACACTGCAACTAAAGCTCAGGGGGACACACAGCTACCCAGTGGAGCTGTGCAGTGGGGGAGCAGACGTACGCTGATGAGGTTAGTGGGGTCGCTCCTTCACCACTCAGTGGCCGCTATTAAGTACTGGGGGAGGTGGGATGTGCTTGTTAGCTGGGAGGTGAGAAGCAGCCCTGGGAGGGGCCAGGACAGCAGGGGCAGGCAGCGGCGAGGGCAGGAAGCACAATGGGATGCAGGGGGCACAGTGAAAGAAAGATAAGTGGAATATAAGAGAAAATAGTACCAGAAGAGAATACAGTGAAAAAGATAAACATAGGATAAAAAAAGAAAGACAGGAAAAACGGAGACAGAGACAGATAATACTCATTACTGGACCACCAGGGATGAGGCACAGACAGGAGCCTGCGGTTAGAGGAGGTTTTGGAACACTGCAACTAAAGCGCAAAGGAGGCACACAGCTACCTGGTGGAGCTGTGTGGTGGTGGAGCAAATGCATGCTGACGAGGTCAGTGACTAAGGCTAACTGCCAACCACATTTACCCATGTGACCCAGGAGACAGACAGACTGCAGGCACAAAATGGAAAGGACAGGAAAATGGAAACTTTACAAAAGTGGCATTTTCAGAATTGTGACTTAGAATCTGACTTCACTTTTAAAGAGGATTTTAAATTACAATTCCCTAGATACCAAATATGACTTTTCCACCTGCTCCCAACCAAATGTTATCACTTATCAAATGTATTAAGGTAACCAAAGATTATCCTATGAGAAAGGAAAGCCTCAAAGTGAAAAAGTAATTTATGAGTTTTTCAGTACCAGGACATGCAAAACTAAAAATACATGTCTAAGCTTTTATTTACAATGCATACTGACTGTTGGAAAATGGGTTATTGATAAGGGCAGGTAAGTACCTACACTTAACAATAGGCCACTAAACTCCACTTAGGTCCAGTTAGGTCTCAGTAAATTAAACCCAGCTCAACCCTTGGTAGCTTGGCAACGAGCGACAAGGCTTAACTTAGGAGACAAAGCGTAAAGCATTCAAATATCACAAAACAGTAATTAAATAAAACACAGGAAACTGTTTAAAAATCCAAAATCAATTTATAAAACTAGATTATATTTGTATCTTTAAAATGACACCAAAATGAATAAAATTGGATAAGGGGAACCGGAGATATGAATTTTTAAAGAATTGATGCTTTCAAGTGCATAGAAGCAACTAGAGCTCAAAGGGTTAAAAAAGGTCACACTGGAAAGGAACAAAGTCCAGAGTTCAGTCCACCCACGAGGTAAGACTGTCACACTTACTTCTAGGAGTGTTTGATTCAGGAAAGTGGTCCACAGCATCAGCCAAGGGTTCAGAGGCTATGATGTGCCTCTTGGGGTCTGGGGCAACAACTCCCACAATGCACCTCTTCAACTTATGGAGTTGCTCCAAACATCTCCAAACTTCTGGATCTTCTTCCAGAGGTCCTTTTTGTGTCATTGAAGTGCACACAACTTGATTCAAGGTTCCAGAAGCTCTGAGTTGCTCCTTGGGAGTTGGGACTACAATTCCCAGAATGCACCTGGTCAGAATCCTCAAATGGCCACTGGACGCTGGTCAGCTGGGCTCTGCTTGCAGGACTTGATGCAGGAGACTCTGGGCAGCTCCTTTGTACCTGTAGCAAACAGGGAGTCCCCTCTTGAAGCAGTAGAAGACAGGTAAAGTCCTTTTAGTGGTGAAGCCCAAGTGTGCAGCTGGTGCTGTCCTCCAGAGTGCAGTGTCCAGGTACAGGTCAGGGGGCCAGCAGGGCAGTCCTTCTAATGTAGTTCTGCCTTGTTGGAATCTGATAGGGATCTGAGGTGTGGGTGCAGGTCTGCCAGTTTTATCCCTGCTCCTGGGTGAAAAACAGGGGGGTCCTGGTTCTCCAATCAGGTGCAGGATCCTTACCCCTGTGATGACCACTTCCTGGGAAGTGTGGCAAAAACCAATCCCAGGGTGCAACATTGCTTATAAATCCATCATGGCTGAAAGTGATTTTTGGAGGTTACATCTGGCTGAGCCCACCCACTGGTGTGGCTAAAAATCCTAATCACACCCCTCTCCTGCCCTCTCCTAATCTAATCAAGGGGGCACCTAATTGTCTGGGTTTGCAGGATGTGAGGGTGTTGCTGGGTTGCTCCACATGTCCTTCTCTGCCTTTGAAGACCAGTTTGGCAGCCCTCCCCCTTCCTGCTTCACCATCTGCTGGGGGAGATCTCCTCCCCCAGGTACATCTCTTTGTGTGGAACCAAGCCACTTCACACCTCATCAATGTAGCCTGGCCTGGCTGCCAGAGGCTGGCCAATCAGAGCATAGCAGCAAAAACACTGCAGGGCTGAAGTTGGCAACTTTTCATGTGAAGTTTAAAACTATTTACCTGAACAAGATATATTAAATTCAACAACTGGAAGTTGTGGTATTTATTATAACAATTAATTTGATACCAAACGTCTGGTATCTGTTACTTAAGGGGACTTTTAAAATTAAAATAAAGTTTCCCCATTCTAGCCTATGGAGGCCATTCACTACAATGAGGGTAAAACGAGTTTGGCTGTTTTACCTCACTAGGGCTTATACAACTATTTTCATAAGGTCCCTGCTTATAGTTACATGGCAGCCAGCCCTAGGGGCACACAGGGCACACCTTAGGGGTGACTTATATGTAAAAATAAGGTAGTTTAAGACTTTGGAACTACTTTAATTCCAAAGTCGAATTTGCATGTAACTTTAACTTAAAAGCAGCCAGCAAGGCAGGCCTGCCTTTAAAATGACACTGGGCACCTCAGCAGTGCATCTATGGGTGCACTACCTATGCTAGGGTCCCTAAACCAACATGCCCTACCATATACTAGGGACTTATAGGTAGGTTGACTTAGCCAATTATAATTTGCCTAATTTGCATACTGATTTTACACAGAGCACAGGCGCTAGGACTGGTTAGCAGTACCCAGGGCACCATCAGAGTCAGGAAAACACCAGCAAACAGTGGAAAACGGGGGCAAAAAGTTAGGGGGCCTCTGCAATCAGCCCTGTTCTCTCACATTGATGTATGGGCTGTTTAGGGCCTCCCTTAGGGGTGACTTATGTGCCATAGATAGGGAGTTTTAGGCTTTAGCAAGTGGATTTTTTTTGCCAGGGTTATTTAGCGGTTTAAATTTGCACACAAACTGCAATGGCAGACCTCAGACATGTTTTAAGATGCTACTGAAGTTGGTGGCACAATAAGTGCTGCAGGCCCACAGGTAGCATTTAATGTATACACTCTAGACATGTGGTATACCACTTTACTAGGGTCTTATAAGTAAATTAACTATGGGGAAACCACCCTAAGGCTGAAAAGTCTAACAGTGTTGCAAGGTGAAGCATTTTTTCTTAATTTTCTCTTTTAGGTTTTTTTTTTTGAGTTGTTAGCAATTGTAGACTCCTGCAGCCTATTTGGAAATGCTTCCATGTAAATCCCTAAATTTAACAAAAAATAGAAATGGACTAGGATATAGCAATGAATAAATGCTTTAAGTCTGAAAAAGAGATTGGTTGGAAGAGAATCGCAAGAGGTGATATGACCTCCACTCCCGTATGAAGGAGAAGTTAGTCAGCAAAAGGGGGGAGGCATCACCTATGAGAGGAGGCAACAGTAAAGAACCACAACCCACTCTTATGGGAAAGATGGTAGAATCCATCTTATAATTAGCAACCAACTCATCAGTGTCTACTATTGATATTTCTGTCCCTCCATCAGAGCATCAAGATTAATTGTTGTAAGAAATTTGGCTTTGATTGAGCAAGCAACAACCATAACCATTGTAAAGGTGAGCCGCTGAAGTCACTAAATTAACCTGTGCACGACCGTCTGGGAACTTGGCACAAGAACAGTCAGGCTTAACTTGGAGGCACTGTGAAGGAATTTATGCAGGAAACAAACAGTAATATAGTGAAAACACAGCACAAGAGATATTCCTAACTTAAAAATAGAGCAAGTGTAAATAATAAGACCGAAACAACAAAACTCAATCAGGAAAACAGGAGCTATGCAAATTCAAATACAATTTTTTTTAAACATTTAAAAATAGTGCCAACATCATCAGATCATAAAACATCACCATCATCTCCTAAGCCGGTGACACCCAACTCATCCTCTTACTGCCAGACAAAACAACCACTGCCAGAACCAACTTCACCAACTGCATGACTATGGTAGCAGACTGGATGTGAATCAACTGCATGCAGCTCAACTCTGACAAGACAGAAGTACTGGTGTTCGGCGACAAGTTCTCCACATGGGACTCCACCTGGTGGCCATCATAGCTCGGACTAACACCCACACCCACGTCCCACGTACCACACAAGAAATCTAGGTGTTATTCTGGATTAGAAGCTCAACATGATGGATCAAATCAACTCAATGTGAACCTCCTGCTTCCACATCCTGTGCATGCTGTTAAAAACCTTAAAATGATTGCCTCAAAACACCAGATGGACTGTCACGCAAGCACTCATCACCAGCAGGATGGACTATAGCAACAGCATCCATGCCGGCATATCCAAACAACTCCTACATAGACTCCAGACCATCCAGAATAGGGCTGCAAGACTCATACTCAATATTCTGTGCCCCACCCACATCACACCACAGTTCAGGAAGCTTCACTGGCTGACCGTTCTAAGCACAGCCAATTCAAACTTCTCATGCACCCATACAAAGCCCTACACAACACAGAACCAAAATATCTGAACAGCTAGATACACTTTCCCCAACTCATCAGACACCTATGCTCTGCCTCCCTCTCACTCACACACATTCCCTGCATCCACAAAATCAAAACTGGAGGTCGCTCATTCTCTTGCATTGCACCCAAGACACGAGGCATGGAACAACCTCCCTCCACACATCCGAAACTCCTCCTCACTTCTTGCGTTCCACAAGAAGCTGAAGACTTGGCTCTTTGAATAAGCACCCTGGAGACCACAAAACCACACACATGCCCAAGCAATTTGATACTCTCTTTGGTGATTAGTGTGCTTTACAAATTAACATAACATAACAATAAGAGGAAAGCTCTAACTCTGGGTATCAGGTTGCATTAGACCAGGACAAAGTCACAAATTCAAGCTGAAAACAGGAAACAGGCTAATCCCACTGAATATATAACACCTCTCAATGTCCAGTGTGCAGAGTTCACAAGGGGAGATCAACTGATTGCAGCTAAGGAGGCACCTCTTTAGGACCGGCAGACGCAAGCAGGAGTAGGGCTCATGCAGGTCCCATTGAAAGTCCAGGCAGGTCCTGTTGTAAGTCCAGACAGTGTTGAAGCAGGTTCAGCATGTCAGCTGGACAGTTGAAGGGAGGCATCTGGAGCTTTTGTGTCCCTGTAGCTCAGCACATGAGGTCAGCCAAGTTATGTTTGTGCCACTTAGGTTAACAAAGCAGGATAAGTCTTCCTTCTCAGATAGCACGGCTAGCCTCAGGCAGCAGAACTGTCCTCTGAAGAACAAGGCATGTCTCAAGCATCAAGGCAGTCCTCTGAGGAGCAAGGCAGTCCTTCTTTTGTAAAATTCACAGGTCCAGGGTTGTACTGATGAGTGGCTCAGCAGCTCCAAAACCTATACCTTATGCAGCCCTTTGGAGTGGATGAAACTTCTAGTCTATCCCTACATCTGGTTGTGTGAAGTTATTTCCTTCCCCTTTCTTCTCCTACCCACGCTCCAAGAGGTCTAGGATGACAAAGGGTTGGTGTTGAATTCCTTTGTGAGTGTGCTGGAGGCAGGCCTTTGAAATGTAAGTGGGACAGGGAACAGTTCTGCCCCTCCCATCCTAGCAGGTTGGCCCTTTCCCAGCTCTACCTAGGTCATAATGGTCACTCTCCGGGCTTAATGCGCAATCCTGTGGTTGAGCAATTAACAAGACCAGGCAGCTTTAAAGTCCTAGAAGGCCTCATAAAATTTAGGGCAGGAGAAGGCACAGTTTCTAAAAGAGGCCTTTTCAAAAGTTTGATTTAAAATACAACTTTACCATTAAAGGGGATTTTAAATTACAATTAATTTGTGTCCGACCATGACACCTCTGCATGCTCCTAATCAAAGGTTCACACTTGTTAAATTCAATAGGTAACACAATGTTATCCAATAGTAGAGGTAGTCTTCACAGTAGTGGAAAACAAATTTAGGGGTTTTTCACTATCAGGGCGTGTAAAACTTAAAAACACATATTCTGATTTTTAAATACAAATCGCCTGTCCTGTGGGCTGTTAAAGTCCTACTTTAGGGGTGGCTTGTATGTATTAAAAGGAAGATGTATGCCTGGCAAATGATTTATTTTGTCAGGTTGAATTGGCAGTTGAAAACTGCACTACAGGCTGCAATGACAATCCTGAGACATGTTTTAAAGGCTACTTTTAGTGGGTGACACAATGGGTTCTGCTGCCCACTAGTAGCATTTAATTCACAAGCCTTGGGTACACATGATACCATATACGAGGGAAATATGAGCAAATTATATGTATCAATCAGGTTTATGGCAATTTTTCCATGTTTTAGGGGGAGAGCACACACACTTTAGCATTGGTTAGCAGTCCTAAAATTCAACAAAAATTTGCTCAGAAAACAGAAAGGGTGTTAAGTAGCCCTTTGAAACATGTTGCAAGCCTACCATTACAGTCTGTCTGTGCAGTTTAAAATGCTATGTTGACCTGATTAAATAGAGCTTTTGCCAGGTCCAAATCTTCCTTTTTAAAGCTTATGTCACCCATAAGGTAGGCCCTGCATAGCCCAGAGTGCAGGGTGCAGTGTGTTAAAAACAGGGCATATACTTTGAAGTTTTGTATATCCTGGTAGCTTACCTCTTCCAAAGGATAACATTGGAGTTACCTTATTAAATTTAATAAGCTGTAACTTCCAAATTGGAACAAGTAAGCAGTTCATGTTTGGTGGGTTGAAATTGTGATGAAAAAACCTTGCTTATAATAAAGTCAGATTTTTAATTACAGTTTTGAAAATGAAACTTTTGGAATGGCATTTTACTCGCTTAGCCATTCACGGCCTCATTACGAGGCGGCCCAACGGCGACATTATGGGTTAGGTAGGCAAACCCACATAAAGACTGTCGTCCTTGCCGGGATCACAGATCCTGATAGGGTGACGGTGTTTTTGGTTGTAGTCAGCCAGGGCAGCACTGAACTCAGTGCCACCTGGCTAATTACAACCTTGTTCTCTGCCAGCCTTTTTATGGCAGAGGCCCTGCCATGAAGAGGCTGGCAGAGAACAAGGGCTGGGGGCCACAGGAGGCCCCTGCACTGCCAATGCCTATGGCATGAGCAGTGCATGGGCCCCCTGCCCACCACCGCTGTAATGAGTACTGTCTGCTTTACAAATAGTGCACATTCTGAGGGTGCTGGTCGGCCCCCTCTGTGCTATGAGATAGCACTCAGCTCCTTTAAGTGAGCCAAGTGCTATCTTGCAGCACTGTTCCCTCCAATCTGACCGACGGGAACGCTCTATTACAATGTTCCGTGTGGTCAGACCGGTCGTGAACATTGTAATAGTGTGGGGGTCACCACCGCCATGAAGGTGGTGTCCTCCTTGCGTGATTGGCAGTCCTGTGGTGGGACCACCAAACTCCTAATGAAGTCCTTAGTGCATGCAGCCTCTCTCTGGGTCACATGACTGGGTGTATTTGACAGTTGGGCTTTGTGTATTCCTCTTAGACACCCACATAGAATAGGGAGCTTAGGTGTGCCTGGATGGGCACAGCCCTACTTACACTTAAACAGGCCATGTACTGCCTCCACACAAAGAGCTTCATTTCCCCTGCAGTTAGTCTGGAGCTGGGGCCAGCAGGGCAGGGTGTGGATCTCAAGGGGGAGCCTCTAGAATCTTCTCCCACTTCAAAGACATAACTGGATGTAAATACTGAATATTTGACACCAGCTCTTCAGTACTCTTCTAGACCTGCCAATACTCTGCAGGAAGAAGGACTGCTGTGCTGCTGAAAGTCTGCAACTCTGCAGTACTGCTGTTCTGAAGGACTACTGCCCTGTTGTGCTGGCCTGCAGCCCTCTTGTCTGGTTCAGAAGGACTGGATCTGCATCTGTTGAAGTCAGGTACCCAGAGTGAATCCAAGGGCTAGTTGGCTGGCCTCCTGACTTGAGCGTCAGGGACAGAAGGCTCCAACAACATGACTCAGCCACCTGGACTCTGCCACATGCGAGTCTACCCTGCCAAATGGTGCCACCCCAGTCCTGGACCCTTGGAAGTGGGTCTATGTTTCTCTACTAGCCTTTATGGACCCAGCAGAACCGATGCACTGCCTCTGCTCTGCGAAGCAACCCTGAACAGAACCCACACATTGCCAATGCTGGGTGGATTGGACCTTTTGCAAACACCCACATCACCTTTGCAGCCTGCATCACCTTCAGAACCACCACTGCATGACACTTGCTTGGTGCAGACCCTTGCATTCCTCATCAATGACACTCTAAAATACATCATTGAACTCCACATCACAGCATCAAAACTCCTCAATACTAACGCACCCCTCTGACTGCGTGGCATGTCCTTGATGCCAGATTTTGCCTCACAAACCCTAGTCATCAGGATCCTCGAAAACCATGCAGGACCTCACATCAGAGTCTCACCACATCTCAAAATCAAAGCATCACTTCAACTGTGCGATGTATCTACGACGTGGATCCTTGCTACACCACCCAAACCAGGATTTAAGATTCTGTATTCAGTGGCCCTATCTAGATTTCTGTAGCCGGCCTATGCTCCATTGGAGTCAGCCTGAACTTGTGACATTGTCCCAGTCTGGCGTTACCAGATTATCACAGTTGTAACGTTGTGCTTTTTAACTGTATTTTTACTGAAATCTTTAAAATTGCATTTCTCTGGTTGTATTAATTGTATTTTTGTTGTTTTGGTATTGTTTGATTTATTAAAAATGACCCTGTTGTTCTAAACTGTTGATCCGTTTGGGGTGTGTTTTCAGTGTATTATTGTTTGAAGTGTTGCACAAATCATTTACACATTGCCTCTGAGTTTAGCCTGATTGCTTTGAGCAAAGATAACCAATTGTTTAGGACAGGTTCAATTCGGGTTCGCTTGTGACTTCACCCTGATAAGGATTGTGGTTGATGCTTTACCAGGGCTCACTCCCCAGTCAACCAACAACTCTATTTCTCACAGATGTTTCATTTGCAAAACATGAATATTTTACCAGCACATTGAAGAAGGTGGTAACCCACGGGTCCCCTTCCCCATTGAGAATGTTACAACAAATATTTCATACGAGCAGCCAGTGTCCCAATGGACCACTGCCTGCTCTTAAAAAGTGAAAGTTAAAAGTTACATTTAAAAAAAAAAAAATTGCATTCAAATTTCTTTTTTTTGGAAAATGGGATAAATTAAAAAAAAAATGTTTTATTAAAAGGAATCAATGACGTGGTGGTCTACTGACCTCAGCAAGCCACCATCCCTTAGATGGCCATAATTCCCAATGGGTCACAAACTGTGACCTACCGCCTTGAAACTCATCAGGTAGGTGAGCACTAGGAATCACTTTTTAATAGTTTTAAGTTTCATTATATTAGGAATTGTGATTTCCTAATTGTGAGTCAAATATAATCACAATCAGCAAGTTGCAATTCCTACCTTTTGTACATCTGACCCTAAGAGTTCTTAGCTAGTGAGATATGAATTGTCAAATAAAGGATGTACAAAATATTAATGTCTGTTAATTCTTTTTCTCGGGGCAAAGAGTCAAGTAGAAACTAGCTTTTCTTCCGCAGAGAGTGCATAGTTACAAAATTTGAGGTAGTTACCTTACTACTACAGTGAAAGTGTTAATGAACATGTACAAAGAAACTCATCTCTTGTTATGCTTCAGTTTAAGGAATAACAATTTTCATTTGAGAACACAACGAGTTATTTATACCGAGACTCCACTAACTGAAAGCTAGATACAAGACTTTCATTGCAGTTTTCTTGCAGTGGTTATTGACCTTTTGATTTCTGTAGACAGACATTTAATCATTACTGCAATGAGGTGACTACCATTGAATCATTATTTTAATATGGGGACCCCCAGCAAGTCATACTGGAAGTCGGGGACCTCAGATTTAGCAATTTAGATGATTTGAACCTCAAAACAATTAAAATAAATACTTAACAAGCTTTCATCAAATAAATGCAAAAAATATATTTTATTTTATTTAAGAAGCAAAAAAAAAATGAACAGTTTCATTTTAATAGGAAGGTTGAATCATCCATACTATATTCTCCTTGCTACATTTGCACTGTTCCCACTAATCAATCCAAGTACGCCAACCAAACCTTTGGCCTCCAGTTTTAAATTCCTTTACATTTACTGAACAGTCTTACATTTTACATTTTAAATGTTGCTTCTTTAATTATATACACTTTATTAATCTGGTATTTTCAGCAGAGAGATTTGTCCAGGATAGTGGCTCATGAGATTTCACTTCCTGGACTCTTTGCTTTCAGTTTTGCCATGGAGAGTGAAGCGACAGTTCTCTGCACTGAAGTCTAAGGCAACAACCCTAAAAAGCTAGGAAAGCGGCCTCAGTCTTCCATTACATGGACTAAAGGCGAGTTGCTCATCTACAGTTACCCATCGCCTACATAAAGACTTAAATTCTCACACTTATCTAAAATTCTGCTTCAGGGAATACTGAAAGTCTATTGGGTAGGAAAACAATTATTTCATGTATTACATCACTATGTTAACGAAAGTCATGAAGGCATTGAGCATGTCACAATGACTGCCTGAACACTTCGTTTAATAAATGGTTAATTGCTCTCAATGAAGCTGCCACAGAATATCAAAAATGACTGACATTTATGACTGAAATAACAAGAAACAGCAGGAGCTGCAGTTATAACTACTGCATTTAAATGGCGATGTTTAACATAATCTGCGACTCGCTGCTATGATTTCCCATTCCCCGGTTTTTATTGGCAATACTGTTTAGTGGTTCTGCAGTATGATGCATACCAAAATGATGACTTTTTTTCTAAAGTATGCTTTATTTTTGTTGAAATGGAAAAACGTTATTCTTTTAATCAGGACTCATAATACATGGAATAATGACATGGAATGAAAAGACCTGAGGTAACTGGAGTGTTTTATGAGGTTTTAAATAATATTTGGTGTATGAAATAGGAAATCTGCAGTCACCAACCAAAACCAATTGAATACTTTGTGCATGTTAGGGTGTTTTGGAAAAAAGTTAATGGCGCTTTTAAAGATCGGTTGTTGTCAGCTCCATAAATAGAAACCACTTATTTTTAATGATGTAAAGCAGTGGAATGTGATGGTGAGTATACAGTTTAGCATAAGTGTAATTATTATTTTATCTACAATAAATACCAACAAATTTATAAACACGTCCATGCTGATCATTTCGAACAGTTAGTGTTTGAGCCAGAGGAGGCGTATAACTCTATTACCACTGGGGTGATGTATTTACAAGTTGCAGTAAATGTATCCTATTCCTGGTTTCGCCAAGAAAATTGATAATTATGTGGGGGAATAGGCACTTTTTTTTCACGAAACTTTACAGACATTTGCAGTTTTTTATTTCTGTTATTTTTTTTATTATATCATTAAATGACACTAGTATTTACCGGCCTATTTCTCAACTTCCTAACGGATAAAGATAATTGAGAAATATGTTAGCAGGAAGTTAGCAAGGTATAGGAAATGCTGTAATATCTTGGAAAATGAACAGACAGGCTTTAGACCAGCACATGGTACATAAACTGCCACAATTCATGCGATGGATGAGCTGAGAATGACAGTTGATAGGGGCAAAGTGGTAGTACTTTTTTTATTAGATTTTTCTGCCGCACTCCATACTGCCAACCATCAAAAACTGTTAAATAGAATGAAAGGAATTGGGGCTGAAGGCAATATTTTGGACTTGGTGGAGTTATATCTGACTGATAGACATGAAGTCATTGCATTCCCCCCTTTTTAATCTAAATTCAGAGACATAAGTCATGATGTCCCACAGGACTCAGTGCTAAGCCCTATCCTTTTTAATATATATTTGCAACCACTGTTGAAGTTGATTAAGTCTTCGTCCCAGCTGCAAAGGTTGCATACCTGCTTATGTGAGATGGCAAGATCGATCAAGCAGAATAATTAAAAATTCAATAGGAACAGGACTGAGTTCCACTGTTGTAGGCCTGAGAAAATGTAATTTCCCTTTCCAAGTAATCTTTGGTCTTGGAACACCTCTGAGAGCATTGTTACCTTTCAAAGTGTTCATAATCTGGGAGTTCTATAGGATGAAAATCTCACACTGGAAACCTATGTAAACAGAGCAGTAGCAACATGCTATGGCTTACTGAGAAATCTAAGGAAGATCACTGCCTAGCTACCTGAACCAGCAAGGAGACTAGTGATACAATGGGCCATATTTACAAGAAAGTGGCACATCACTAGTGATTCGCCACTTTTCTTGTGGCCCTCTTGCGACCCCTAACACCACCATGGTAGCACCGTATTTTCAATAAGGCACACCATGGCTCATGTTAGGGGCAATAGCGTCATGTTTCTGATGCTATTGTAATGCTATACTGGATTAGCGTAAAAAAATTATACTAATCCAGTATAGTGTTAAGAGACACATTGAAATCAATGAGAGCCTAATTTTAATGCCTGCTTTAAGTAGGCATTACAAATGATGCTAGAAATGGCGCAATGGAATCTCCTAGATTCCATTGCGCCATGTTTAGTGACCCTCTAATGAGGGAATCCCCCTTGCATACATCATGCATATGAGAGAGCGTAGCTTATATAATCAATATTAACATGAAATGTTTATGAACTAAATAATGCTGCATAGAAAATGTATTAATATGTTTTGCTTAAATATGCATTTGAAATGTGTCCACAGGGAGTGGCCACCAATGTATACGGGGACTAATAAGAATCGATTAATAATTATGGAATGTTTAATAAAATGTGATTTTGTACTAATATTGAAAGGCTATATGTTAGACTTTTGCTAATAAATCATTAGGCCTTAGTTAGCATAAGTCGAGGCCTAGCTGCCTGACTCTCATATTAAATGTGTTTTTCTAACGTGCACTGTGCTGACTTGCTAAAGGACATGAACTCTTGTTTCTCCAAAGCTAGAAGCTGAATTTAACTGTAGTAGATCCGTTCTCATGAAATTCGACTTGCTTATAGAAACCTTTTAGCTGAATGCAACACTGTAGATTACTCGTAGGTACGAGGTCGCCTAAACCGGTACAGACAATGTAGCCACTGACAGAAGATGTGCAAAAGACCATGAGAGGATGAAATCATACAGGACATTCTACCCCCTGAAGACGTCAATTATAAGGACCAATAAACTACATGAGAACTGTTATGGGGTGACAAATTCGATGAGCTAATTTAAAGTTAATTGGATAGAGATAGTGGGGTGCAACCCCTTAGCCAATTAGATTTTAGGGGAATGTACAATGAAAAAGGGATAAAACCCCTTGACACAAGGAAATAGTTTAGAACGAAGAGAATAGGAGATAGAGCGAGGGGAGATGCTGATGCGATTTGCTATGATCCAGAAACTTTGTCACTTTGTCTAGTGACTTGATAATTTTACTTAGAACCATCCTTGCCCTTAGATTGCCCGTTTATACTTCACCTCCTTATGAGGGAAGTACCCCTTTTGCCCTTCCTGCCTGAGCTGAGTTCCTGACTGATGGCGAACCAACTGATGTCCTGAAGACGAAGACAGAACCTGAGTGCTGACCCCAAAATATGGAGGGTAACTATATGACAATGAAATTGTGATTGTCTGTTTGCTTTTCCTTTCTAGGTACCAACTGCTTACTTTTGACAGAGACCATAGTTAGAGGTTTTCTCCAAATTGATGTTACTAAATTGTTTTGCATGAAGCCGAGCATGCCAATGCTAATTCGAGGTTAGTTAAGGGGTTCACTAAATGACGCAAATAGACAAATGACTGAATCTATGCTTTGTTGAACCGACGCGTTAATGACACTCTGCTGAAGTTAACCTATGTTGACGCCGTGTTATGTTCTAATAATTGTGATTCTTGCTTTGATAAAGTCTTATTCGAGTTGCCAAATTATGACAATGTTGATGAGCTTTTTGCTATTGAGATGAATAAATTTGCTATTAGAATTGTAATCAATAGGGAATAAATATCACTAAACCTTACTAAACTGGTGTGGTTATTCATGACTGAAAGGTCATGGTGGTTTCTGAGTATTATTAATGTCTTTGACTAAAGTGAATTTTCTTGTGATAGTGAATATTGATGACGTTATTGATCTATTGATTGTCATGTTGATTGGCTATCTTGTCCTAAGGTGTCTTCAATCAGGGTCAAAAGATTCATCGGCCTAAAACAAGTCCCAAAGTGAGTAAATTGGTCATAAAGGGACGCGTTCGCAGTTCTGGTAGCAGAGTTCGGTTTGGCCCTTTGGGGGCCCTAGGACGGAAGATCATTGTTTAGAATTGTTTTGAGATAATGCAAATTGGAGGTATGATGTGTTTCTAAATTCCCCATGACTTTCCCGGAACCTCGGAGCCTGCCTAAGTGGGTTGGGAATGTTCTCGCCGTTTTAGCATGTGTGGTGTAGAATTTGCGCATGCTCAGCTTATGCATATTGCAGGTGATTTGTGAAGGTTATGTGTGTTGAGACCAGGTAATGTTGTTTTAGTAGGAGTGGGCGTACTCCGCAGTATAAGAGTAGGGAAGTCGGCGTACTTCATGTGAGTGTGGCGCTTTGTGCTAAAAAATTATCCACGTGGTTGTTGTTGGTCATGTACGGACCCGTCGTGGTCTAAGACTCCGGAGTATATTAACAAGTGTAGGAGAGACTTGGGTTTATGTTGTAATTTGTGCGGTTTAATAGGTCAATCGGGCGTGGTTGACAAGTCAAGTTTGAGTCAAATTGTGTGAGTGAAACCTTCGATGGAGATTTGGCAAGTTCTAAAGTGCACTAGACTTAACCATTGACAAGTCGAGAGTAGGATTTGAGGGTCGAATTCTGCTTGCGTATGTGGGAGCTGAGAAAGAAAGAGTAGAGGCCGAGGCTTCAAGTGAAATCTCTGTAAAGTTCTGAGGCAAATGTGTTACCCTTCCTGTAGTAAACCGGCAAATTTTGGCATTAGTTTGGTGTGAATCCAGTGTGAGGAGGACAAGCCGCAAGACTTTGTCAGCCATAGTGTGTGTGAGTGTGAGTGTGACGTCAGTGGTGCCGCGCTGGGATAGTTCAGTTGCCAAGAGGGGTCGCGCACGGATTGACAGCCGTCCGTGAGAGGCAATAGGTTGAGAACGGTGGATGAAGAGTGTTCTGGGAATTAAAGTCACTTTCTGATTAGATTCTAAGCAAAATAAAAGATGCAAAAATTACGTTTTTCAAGGCTCTGAAGAGTGCTTTAAAGGGAGATACATATATTATGGCGAGTGAAGGGGAGCTTACACCACCTGAGGGTACTCCAGCTTATATAGTAATGGAAGAAAAGGAGTTGCGCCATATCTTTGGATGAAGCAGTGGCGCAAATTAACAGAAAAGGAGGGATGTTTAGCGTTTCCGGAGCATGGAACGTTTAATACAAGAATTTTAGAGAATTTGAGGTGGATGTTAAGTGTACAAAAACCGCTTCCTAGACCAGCTCAGTATGAGGCGTTAGCAATCTGGGATTTAATGGCCATACAACAAAGACAGCAGAAATTTGAAAGAAGAATGAAAAGGGCAGAAAAGACTTTAGCTGAAGCTAGCTGAAGCTAGGTGGGATAATGAGAGCAGGATGTGGAGAAGGGGAATAGTTGACAGACTTAAATTGTTCCCGGCAATAACACAAGAAGATGAGGCACAGGGAAAGAAAGCCACCTGTAAGACAGACAAGGGCTCTAGCAAAACAAAAGAGGTCTTGGGTAGACAAAGATGATTCAGACGATGAGGAGTTTCTTAACCAGTTGTTACATGATCGCCCGCCACCATATGCAATAAATGATACTGCTCCGAGCACTAGTGCGGGTCCTGAGGATCCAACACAAAGTAAGGGTGTCTCAAGTGCAGTGCAGGCAAGTGATACAGTTTTGATACAGAATGGTGTCAGTCTACCCACTGCACCAGACACGCAGATACAGTTGCAACCTCTGCCGATACAGAGGATTTATCCAGATGTCCCAGTACTAGAGACAACTACGAGTCTGATGGTGCCTCCTGATCCGATATACACGAGATCAAAGCTAGTGCAGATTGAGCCAACTCCACAATTGCTGCCGCAGCAACAGATGATTCCGGGTTACAATCCAGTTGCAAGACCGCAGTCAGTACCTACAGCACCCACGGTGAGTCAAGCTTTGGGTGTTAGTGCTCCACGGGTTTTGGGACCTGGTCAGACACCAGCTGCTGTATCATTGCCAATTACTGTTGGTCCACCAGTACCGCTGTACGCGCAAGGTAAGCCTGGTGTATGTGATCAGGGAATAATGACCCAAGAGGCAATAAGAGGAGGGTTCACAGGAACTCCCCAAGTAATGACACCAAGAGAACAAGCAGCAGAAGGACTCAGATCTTTGTCAGACCTTAGTCCGATCGGGGCTCCTTTGGAGACAATGAGGCAAGCAGGGTTAAGCTTGCTAGCCCCACAGACAATGAGTACAAATATGTCACAGACACCATTGATACAGTCAGGAAACATTTTGTTGCAAGGCTTTTCTGTGCAACAGCTGAATGAGTGGTTAGAAAAGATCAACGCTTCCCCAACTACTGCAGCGACCGCAGAGAGGTCAGAGAGGGATGAATACTTACATTTTGCAAGACTGGGTGTAGAAGCTGCAGAATTAGTGGAAGGGACAATGGGGGTGAACAGATTAGAGTCATACACAGAAGCAGAATTGAGGTATCTGTGCCCCAAAATTACTAAAGAAGTAGGCAAGGTGCATCAGAGGTTGGCGAACCTGGCAGACAAATACAACATAGACATTGAGAATATTAAACATTTGAAAAGAAGCTACAGATTAGACTTCGATTCTAAAGATTTTGATCACATGAGGTCTACCGGAATGAAGGCGCATCTTAAAAAAAAATTGGGGGAGCCTTAGAAAAATGGGAAGGCAGATGGGCAAAGGAAAGAGATAAAGACAAAGGCGAAGGTCCGGAACCAAAGCAGGTTAAAGCCGCACCGGACACGGGGACAATAAAGATGTTACCAATGAGAGAAACAGCTGGAGGTGTTCTAGTCCATGTACCGTGGTCTAGGGGTGACATTCTGTCATTCACAAACGATTATCCTAGGTTGAGGGAGAAACCGATAGAATGGTACCAGCAGACGGACAAGTTTGTGAAACTTGCGAAGTGTCTCTGGGAGGACTTGAATACCTTGTTTGAGATTATCGTTCCACCTGACTTATGGCTTGAGTGCACGAGAGGTGTGGACTGGCCGACAGAGGAGCCGGCAAGGGATAAGGTTACTGGAGCACCATTACAAGATGTGATGAGGTATTACCATAAAGTGATTGAGTTTTTGAAGCGGAAAGTGTCGCCGAAAGCGACTGATTGGCAGAAAATCGATCGAACATCACAGGAGGCCAAAGACTCGATCCATGCTTACTATGAGAGGTTGTTGAAAGCGTTCAAACATTACAGTGGCACTGAGACCATAGAACCGAAAGACATGAATCATCTTGTGTTCAGGTTTGTTGAAGGGCTGAGACCAGAGATTAGCCAGATGATTAAAAATCATTTGATCTGTTGGCAAGCAAAGCCGCTTGATGAGGTGTTGCAGTATGCAAAATATTGTAGTGACGAGATTGAGCTGAAGCAGAGAAAGTTGAAGGAAAAGGTGATGGTGATGCAAATTTAGGCAGCGCAGGCAGGGATGCAGGGAAATGGAGTACAGCAGGTAATGCAGCAGCAACCACAAGAAAATGGCATGTTTCAGGTGCAACCAAGAGGTCGAGGTCGTGGAGGTTTTGTGAACCGCGGTCCATACTTGAATACTGTTGTGGTTCAAAATGATGTGCAGGGGATGAAGAAGGTGTCACCATGTCACACATGCGGGGGCGTGGGGCATTGGAAGCGGGAATGCCCGAAGGTGGTGCAGGATGGTGTCGTTCAACAAAGCAATGATGTTGATACATTTCAAAATGTGAGGGGTCCAAAAATGAGGGGACAAAATCAGAACTTCCAGAATAACATGGTTCAGATGCAGGGGTTACAGCCCATGCAGTAGATGCAAATGCTGCATGTTCAACCAGCACAGATGCAACAGGTGCAACAGCAGATTCCCATGGTACCTAGACAGCAAATGCAAATGCCTTTAGCTCCAATGGGACAGCAACAGGTGATGCTTCCTCAACAGGTCACAGGCCAAACTATGAGTCAAAATAACACAGTACCTATTGCGTGGTGAGGATGGAATAAACGGTGAATGGTCGGATGATTGTTCAGACAATGAGGAGTGCAGGCTTGCAGCGTCCCTAGAAGTAGATCAGAGGGGTCCCTATGTAGAGGGAAAGGTGATGGGTCACAAGGTTTCATTCCTAGTTGACACAGAAGCTACACGCTCTACAGTAAGAAGTGCAGAGGTTCCGAAATTGCCACTTTTAGGGCGTACCATAACGGTGGTAGGTGTAGCAAACCAGTTCCTGCCAAACCCGATTACAGATCCGGTTCAAGTTGAGATTGGTAACTTCCAGGGATTGCATAAATTTGTAGTCTGTGATTCGAGTCCCGTATCCCTTCTGGGAAGAGACTTACTGTGCAAGACAAGGTGTTCAATTACCTGTACCAATGAAGGGATTGAGGTACAGACAAACAGTGATGATGAAGGGGACGATGGACCGTTTATAGAACTAGAAACGGAGACCGCAAATGAGGAATACCCTTTGATAACTCTATTCCTGATGCTTACAGTGACTGACTTACCAGCTGAGTTGCAGGGAACGGTGACAGAAAAGGTATGGGACCTGACAGGAAAAGAAGTGGGATTGATAAAAGGAGTAGAACCGGTTAAAGTGCAGGTAAAGCCTAATGCAGTGTTCCCACAGATACCGCAGTACCACATGGCACAAGATGTCCTCATCCAGGTAGCACAGATAATTGCAGACTTTGTGAAGCAAGGGGTCTTGAAAGAAGTGCTGAGTAGCCAGTGTAATTCACCAATAATGGGTCTGAAAAAGCCTTGTGGGAAGGTTCCAATTGTGCAGGACCTAAGGAAAAAAAATGAGATTGTGGTAAAATGTTGCCCCATAGTGCTAAATCCAGCAGTGATTATGTTTCAAGTTCCGTGTGATGCAGAGTGGTTCACAGTTGTGGACCTGTCACAAGCATTCTTTTCAGTACCTCTTCATGAGGATAGCCAGTTTCTCTTCAGCTTCAAATTCCTGGACAAGGTGTACAGTTGGTGCAGAATTCCTCAAGGGTTTTCTGAATCACCTTCCATTTTCAATCAGATACTGAAAAAGGATTTGGAAGCATTAGAGTTGCCTTTCAGTTCGACACTAGTGCAGTACATTGCTGATTTGTTGATTGCGTCCAGGACAAAAGATGACTGTAGGTATGACACAATTGCCTTACTGAATCATTTGGGAAAGAACGGACATAAAGTGTCCCCAAAGAAGCTGCAATACTGTCAGAGAGAGGTGAAGTACTTAGGTCATCTGATTGAAAAGGGCTCCAGGGGAATATCCAAAGAGAGGGTGACAGCCATATTGCAGATGAATCCCCCGACAACAAAGAAAGATGTTAGGATGTTTCTGGGAATGGTGGGCTACTGTCGTCAGTGGATTCCCAACTTCTCGATTATCTCTAAACCTTTGGTGAAGTTGACAGGTAAAGAAGTTCAGGATGACCCGGGTACCATAATCTTGTCCGAGAACGAGATGGAGGCATTCATGGAATATAGGGAAAACATGTGCAGGGCTCCAGCTTTATGTATGCCTGATTACACGAAGCCTTTTCTACTGTTTTGTCATGAACGTGATGCTTGTTCTTTGTCTGTCCTAACACAGGTCCATGGAGGTGCAAACCGCCCAGTAGCATATTTTTCAGCTACTTTGGACACAGTCGCAGCAGCCTTACCAGGTTGTTTGCATGCAGTTGCAGCAGTTGGTCAAAGCCTCACTCAGTGTGAAGGCATAGCGATGGGACATCCCTTAACAGTAATGGTCACTCATTCAGTTGAAATCCTGTTAAGCTAAACCAAGACGCATCATATGACAAATGCGAGGCTGACTAAATATGAAACATTCATTCTGGGGTCACCCAATGTTTCCCTTAAGAGATGCACTGTATTGAACCCGGCAACTTTACTTCCTATTGAAAATGCAGACATTGGTGATGCTGAGGAAGTCGAACATGATTGTCTTGAGGTAACAGATCTGTGCACCAAACCAAGACCTGACATTAAAGATACCCAGTTAGAGGAAAATTATTACATCATGTTTGCTGATGGTTCATGCTTGAGAGATTCAGTGGGAGTACTGAGAGCTGGATTTGCCGTGTGTACAATCACCGGTATTCTAGAAGCTTCCTGGCTCGAAAGAGTGTACTCTGCACAAGTGGCAGAATTAATTGCTCTTACTAGGGCATGCCACGCAGCTGAAAAACTGAAAGTCACTATCTATACTGACAACAGATACGGATTTGGAATTGTGCATGATTTTGGCCAACTATGGTCAAAGAGGGGTTTCATGACCTCTTCTGGTTCACCAGTGAAAAATGGTGAGAAAATCAAGGATTTGTTGCATGCAATTCAGTTACCTCTTGAAATTGCCGTGGTGAAATGCAATGCTCATGTTAAGTCACAAGACTTTGTGTCAATGGGAAACGGCTATGCAGATCAAGTCGCAAGGTTTTGCGCATTGAACTGCATATTGTTCAAAGACCAGTGGGAATTGTTACCTGAAACTGAAAATGAAACATGTTTAAACTTTGCATTGAGGGTGGTTGACACATTAGATGAGCTCAAATCACTGCAGGGACGTGTCAGCAAGGAGGAGAAACGCTCTTGGCAGAGAATGCAATGCGTACAGAGGTCTGATGACTTATGGGTCTCAGAGGAGGGGAAACTGGTTTTCGCCAAACTGTCTTTTGTTACAGTTTGCGAGGTTTTACCATGGTCAAGCACATCTTGGGAGAGACGCAATGATCAGGCAGTTCAAAATTGATTGGTTCAATCCGAAATTCAGACAAGCTGCAGAGGTTATCTGTCACAGGTGCATCATCTGTCAGCAGATGAATGCGGGGAAAGGGACTGTGGTGACTTTGAGCCACATAGGGAGAGCTGGAGGTCCATTCAGCAAGATGCAGATGGATTTTATTGTTATTGAGATGCCTGTGTCTGGAGGCTTGAGGTACGTGTTGGTGGTTGTGTGTGTTTTCAGTCAGTGGATTGAAGCTTACCCTACACATAGAAATGACAGTCTCACAGTAGCAAAGCTGTTGCTTAGGGAGTTGATACCACGTTTCGGGTTCCCGATCTCTTTAGAATCAGATAGGGGAAGACACTTCAACAATGAGGTGATTAAGCTCTTGTGTGCCGCATTGAACATTGAACAGAAGTTGCATTGTAGCCATCGCCCTGAAGCATCAGGACTAGTGGAGCAAATGAATGGTACATTGAAGTCGAGGATGGCAAAAATGTGCGCAGCTACAAATATGAAATGGCCAGATGCATTGCCCTTAGTGCTGATGTCAATAAGAAACACACCTGACAAGAAAACAGGACTATCTCCCCATGAGATTCTAATGGGTCGAGCTATGAGATTGCCCGCAGTACCTGCAAATGCTCTTGTGAATATCACGGATGATATGGTGTTGGACTACTGCAAGGGTCTGGCTGATGTGGTCCGCTCTTTTTCTCACCAGGTGGAGGCTACTACACTGCCACCGATAAGTGACCCACCTCACACTCTGAAGGCCGGTGACTGGGTTGTTGTCAAGAAGCACGTGAGAAAGTCGTGTTTGGAGCCACGTTGGAAGGGGCCATATCAAGTAATACTGACAACAACCACTGCTGTGAAATGTGCAGGCGTTCCAAACTGGATACATGCCAGTCACACAAAGAAGGTGACGTGTCTGACTGATGAGGAACTTGAAGTATCCAAAACAACAGCTGCAGAAAAGGAAGTCTCAGGGCTGGAGAGTATTCAAAGGGGAACTGAGACTGAAGGAGAGCCCTCTGAGGACGGCTTAGTCCCTCAAACAGTAAACGAGTTTGAGAGAGGTGACAGTGAGCCTATCTCAGCTGAGGCAGCATGGGGACCGAGACAAGGAGAGGTTCTCCCAGAAGCAGACGGATTTGGGTTTGAAGTTGAGCTTGTAACAGACCCTGAAGACGAAAGAGAAGAGTCAGAGGGAATTCAAAGTATTCTGACTCCTCCTGAGTCGCTTGAAGGTCCATCAAGTGAAAACACCATAGCACAAGAGGAGGGTCCTGTTCAACGTCCTGAAAGATCGAGGAGAAGGAAAACACTTAAAGGAGATAACTGTCCGAAGAGACAAGCTGCATGGGAAAGAGTGATCCCTAGTGACACAATAGAGAAAGAAGTTGATACAACCAGAAAGGAGGACCTCAGTGAAGGAGAGCTGCAAGGTGACCGCAGACTGAAAAGAAAAAGAGTCGCAAACAGAAGGTATGCAGGTCCTGAATGGGCGTATGCAACATCAGCTGAATGACAACAAGAATTCTTGGTGTTTTGTTTTGATCAAGAGGTTCCAGGTCAATACTACGGCACCTGAATGGAACTCTAGTGAAAGACTGTGTTGAAATTGAAAATTGAAATTAAAAGCTGAGAAGCTGAGAAAAGAGACAGATAAAATTACCGGATCTTACACTATTAACCTGAATTGACTCTGAAAAAAAACGATTATGACAAACTATTAACCTGATTGGACAAAAGGGTCCTGGAGTGAGTGAAACACTGTAAATACTCGCAGAGAAGAGAAAGAGACTTTGCACAAGAGAAAAAAGAAAAAAAAAAAGAGATTTTATATCGTCCTCAAGTTGATTGTTTGTCTTGTATTATTATGCTAGCTGATTCTTAACAGATCATGGGTTACACTAAGAGTAATAGTAATAAGAGTAAGATGTGTGGTTGGTTGAGTGTTATGACAGGTATTATATGTGCAATAATAATTATAGGTGTGATTGTGGGAATGCCATTGGTGGATAAGAAAGTAACTAACAATGCTTCAAATTCTGACACAGCTACACTAACACCGTGGGAGAAGTTTGAGCAAGATACAAAATACTTGCATGAGGGAACTAACTCAAAAGGGGAACTCTCTACTAATGTCTTCTATCGTTTGCTGAATGAGTATGTTGACACAATGGATGCGAACAATTGCTATGTGTGCACAAAGATTCCTTTGTCAGTACAAGAGGGGTAACTTATCATAGTCTGCCTTTAACATATGGGATAAGCTGTAGTTTGCTGTTAACAAGATTCTATAATCAAGAACATGTGCAATAGTTCTACTCTAACTTAGATGTAGTGTTTTCTTTTGTGCCTGTGATTGAGTTTCTAAACAAATTAGCTAAAGAGCACAGTATAAAATTAATTAGGGGTTTCTTTGAGCCGACACTGACATTTGGGACAGCTTATGCGCACCACAATAATCTAACCTGCTTACTAACACCTGTTGAAAAGAGCTTCTTAGATCACACTGATGATAGATGCAAAGCACTGAAGGAAAGGCTAGAAAAAGGTTTAGAAAAACGCACATATGCAAATGATTATGCTTACACCGCAATAAAGACACAGGGCAAATTAGCTATAGATACACTGCTTTGTATATATAGGCCAAAATCTGAGCTTGATACTTTGTTTGTAGGAACGAGTGAATGTAGGCATGTGTTTTTGTTTCAGAGTAAGTGGACGTTCATGTTGAATGGACAGGATCCAGCGATACCCTGGGATCTATTATATATGTGGACTTAATGCTTATTACTGTCTCCCTAAGGGATGGTATGGGACATGTTATTTGGGAATAGTTTTCCCAAAGATCTACCAGATTGATGACTTAAAGCAAATTCCTAAAATGTCTGAATTACATCATGCTAGACAAAAGAGAGAGACAGCAGCTGCTGTCGTAGGTGACATATTTGGAGCCATAATTCCTTCAGTAGGGGTTATCTTAAACTCCATAAAGATTCGAAAGTTGTCTACTATTGTGGATAAACATGCTGACAAACTTCACAGGGGCTATACTCCTGATGGATACTGAACTTGCTGCGGAAAGAGCGAGGATTCTCCAAAACTGGCTTGCTTTAGACATTGTTTTAGCGAAGAGTGGCGGAGTCTGTAAGATGCTTAATGAGCACCATTGTTGTGCGTTCATTCCAGATAATAGCAAAAGAATTAGAGGTATGCTTACTAACTTAACAAGAGACAGTGCAGATTTGAAAGAGCTGAAGGAACCTGGAGTTTGGGAAAAGGTTGGGAAAGGTATTACCAGAGTAGGGAATTGGTTTAGTAATATTTGGAACGGGGTTCTTGCAAAAATATTAGGGGGTCTATTGATTGTCCTGATTTGTCTATTAGGAAAGTTAATGAAAGAATTAAAAGAAATCTGACAAACCGAAATAAAAGAAATGAAGAAAATGAAAGGGAGAAAATGTTCAATGAAATTTGGGAAAGCTCACACAAAGGGGATGATGTTGAAATGAGAATAATGCGAAAAGTGAAAGGTTGAAAAGGGAAAGGTTCGTGTGATGACAAGTGTCATCAGAGGAGGGACTGAGAGAGTGTAGCTTATATAATCAATATTAACATGAAATGTTTATGAACTAATGTATAATAATGCTGCATAGAAAATGTATTAATATGTTTTGCTTAAATATGCGTTTGAAATGTGCCCACGGGGAGTGGCCACCAATGTATACGGGGACTAATAAAAAATGATTAATAATTATGGAATGTTTAACAAAATGTGATTTTGTACTAATATTGTAAGGCTATATGTTAGACTTTTGCTAATAAATCATTAGGCCTTAGTTAGCATGAGTCGAGGCCTAGCTGCCTGACTCTCATATTAAATGTGTTTTTCTAACATGCACTGTGCTGACTTGCTAAAGGACATGAACTCTTGTTTTTCCAAAGCTAGAAGCTGAATGTAACTGTAGTAGATCCGTTCTCATGAAATTCAACTTGCTTGGAGAAACATTTTAGCTGAATGCAACACTGTAGATTACTCGTAGGTACAAGGTCGCCTAAACCGGTACAGACAATGGAGCCACTGACAGAAGATGTGCAAAAGACCACGAGATGATGAAATCATACCGGACATTCTTCCCCCTGAAGACGTCAATTATAAGGACCAATAACTATGTGAGAACTGTTATGGGGTGACAAATTCGATGAGCTAATTTAAAGTTAATTGGATAGAGATAGTGGGGTGAAACCCCTTACCCAATTAGATTTTAGGGGAATGTACAATGAAAAAGGGATAAAACCCCTTGACACAAGGAAGTAGTTTAGAACGAAGAGAATAGGAGATAGAGCGAGGGGAGATGCTGATGCGATGTGCTATGATCCAGAAACTTTGTCACTTTGCCTAGTGACTTGATAATTTTACTTTGAACCATCCTTGCCCTTTGATTGCCCGTTTATACTTTACCTCCTTATGAGGGAAGTACCCCTTTTGCCTTCCTGCCTGAGCTGAGTTCCTGACTGATGGCGAACCAACTGATGTCCTGAAGACGAAGACAGAACCTGAGTGCTGACCCCCAAATACGGAGGGTAACTATATGACAATGAAATTGTGATTGTCTGTTTGCTTTTCCTTTCTAGGTACCAAATGCTTACAGAGACCATAGTTAGAGGTTTTCTCCAAATTGATGTTACTAAATTGTTTTGCATGAAGCCCAACATGCCAATGCTAATTCAAGGTTAGTTAAGGGGTTCACTAAATGACGCAAATAGACAAATGACTGAATCTATGTTTTGTTGAACCGACACGTTAATGACACTCTGCTGAAGTTAACCTATGTTGATGCCGTGTTATGTTCTAATAATTGTGATTCTTGCTTTGATGAAGTCTTATTCGAGTTGCCAAATTATGACAATGTTGATGAGCTTTTTGCTATTGAGATTAATAAATTTGCTATTAGAATTGTAATCAATAGGGAATAAATATCACTAAATTTTACTAAACTGGTGTGGTTATTCATGACTGAAAGGTCATGGTGGTTTCTGAGTTTTATTAATGTCTTTGACTAAAGTGAATTGTCTTGTGATAGTGAATATTGATGACGTTATTGATATATTGATTGTCATGTTGATTAGCTATCTCGTCCTAACGTTTCTTCAATCAGGGTCAAAAGATTCATCGGCCTAAAACGAGTCCCAAAGTGAGTAAATTGGTCATAAAGGGACACATTAGCACATATATACTGTGTTATTATGTTATTATACATGATGTGGGGCAAAGGGTTTACAAGGTGATGCAAACCTAGTTTGCGCCATCTTGTAAATGTGGCGCTATGGTAGTGGTCCGTTAGCGTCACATTTTCAGCAAAAAGTGTGCTGCAAATGTGGTGCTGAATGGGGCAAAGGCCTTGTAAACTGGCCCAAAGTGTGGTGTTTAGCACATTAGATTACTGCAGCACATTTTTAGTGGATGTCCCAGATTAATTATTGAAAAGATTGGATAGGGTCCAAAGAGTGGCAGCTAAGCTTGCGCTTAACAGATCCAGGTTCAAGTCAGCCTTAGATGCCCTAAGAGAGCTGCACCTGATACCTGTGAAAAAAAGAATTGTTTTTAAAGCAATGTGTAATGCTTTCAGTGCTGTAAATGGAACTTGTTCAATGTTTATGAAGAAAATATTAAGCTGTTATAGGTTGCAGCAGCAGCTGCTGTTGATATCAGCAAACGTGTTATGTTTTCCTAGATTTAAGAAGGTCAGGTACAGCGGCAGATCTTTTCAGGTGAAGGCCGCTCAACTGTGGAATAAACTCCCACTCTTCCTCAGAATGGAAGTAAATTCAGGCAGTTTCAGGAATAAGTTAAAAACCTGGCTCTTCCCTAAGTTGTAGAAGAGTCATGGGTATAATCAGGTTTTGCTTAGTTTTTCGTCTTTACTGGAGTATCTTAGCACCATGAAACCTGTGAGGTGAACATGCGAACTATAAATTTAGTGATATTGATAATAATAGTAATACGTATTTCCCCTGATAAATTTTGGAGTGTTTGACGTGAGGACATTCACGTGGGGGAAAATGCAGGGGCTGCAATAGTGATCTCAATACTCTTATTGATAATTCTGATAAAAGGAATTCTCACATTCAATCAATCAATCATAGATTTATAAAGCGCGGCTGTTCACCCATAGGGTCTCAAGGTGATGATTATTGGTGTGCTGCTGAGTTGAAGAACCAGGTCTTGAGGTCCTTCTTGAACTACATCAGTGATGCAGTCTGCCTGAGCTTAAGGGAAGTGTGTTCCATGCCCGGGTTGCTAGAAAGGAGAAGGATCTTCCTCCTACTGTGCTTTTCTGGATCTTGGGGATGGCTGCATGGGTGAGCTGGTAGGAACAGAGATGCCTGTTGGGTTCCTATAATGCGAGGCAGTGGTTAAGGTATGCTGGTCCTATGTTATGCAGTGTTGTGTAAGTGTGGATCAAGAGTTTTTATGTGATGCGCTTATTGACTGGGAGCCAGTGCAGGTCTCTGAGGTGGGAGGAGATGTGGGGTGTCGGGGGATATCCAGGATGAGTCTGGCTGCTCCATTCTGGACTCTTTCAAGTCTTGATTTAAGTTTCTTGGTGATGACGGTTAGAGTGCAGTCCAGTTTGCTGGTGATGAATACATGGGTGACTGTCTTCATTGTGTCAGAGGGAATCCACTTGAAAATCTTCCGCAGGAGCCAGAGGTTGTGAAAGCATGATTAACAGACTGCATTGACTTGGCGGGTCATGGAGAGTGAGGAGCTCAGGATAATGCACAGGTTGCCTGCGTGGTCCGTTGGGGGGGGTGATTCCCAGGGTGGTGGGCCACCAGGAGTTGTTCCAGGCAGAAGGGGTGGAGCCGATTATGAGGATCTCCCTCTTGTCTGAGTTGAGCTTGAGGCAGCTTACCTCCTTCCAGGTGGCGACTGCTCTCATCCCATTGTGGAAATTCCTCTTGGCCTGAGCAAAGTCCTCGGACAGTGAGAGGATCAGTTTGGTGTCCTTGGCGTAGGGGACTATGGCCCATATTTATACTTTTTTTGCTCCGCATTTGTGTCATTTGTTTTTTATGTAAATTAACTTAACTCCATATTTATATTCTGACGTCTACCGTCAAAATATTGGAGTTTGCACCATTTTCTGGATGCGTGAACCTACCTTGTGTCAATGAGATGCAAGGTAGGCATTCCCATCCAAATAATTGTACTATCCCTAGAGCACCATATTTATCTCTTGTGAAAAAATTATGCAGGGGTGGGAGGCAGGCCTAAATAATGGCGCTAAGTTTGCTTAGCGCCATTATTTAATGCCAGGGTCTGACCAGGCATTAAGGTACCTGTGGACCTATTTCCATAGTAAAACACCATGGAATGCCCTCCCCAAGCCCCAGAAACATTCCCACCCCCAGCAGAGGGACACCAGAGGGTGGGGGACCCCATCCCAGGTAAGTTTAAAAAAATATATTTTTACCATCAGGGCCCTTGCCTGGGGCCCCCTGCATGGCACAGGGTGCAATGGCCATGCCCAGGGGACACTTGCCCCCTGTGCTGGCCATTGGGGTGGTGGGTGTGACACCTGTCTTTCTTAGGACAGGAATCATGTTTTTGGTGGTTGTGTGCCAGGAAATGGCGCTAGTCTAGTTAACAGCATTTGTTTTGCCTCTAACCACGCTAGTGTAATTTTTTGACGCACAACCCCCTCCTTCCCTACCACCACCTCCACCTGGCTAGCATCGTTTTTCTGGATGCTAGCCAGGACTTACCGCCGGCTTGCGCCATACTACAAATATGACGCCCAGCATGTGTCTGAGAATGACGCAAGCTGGCAGTAAAGTTTTTGACGCAAAACTGCGTTAGCGCGGTTTTGCACCAAAAACTGTAAATATGGGTCTATGTTTAGTCCGTGCTGTTTGGTGATCTTGGCAAGCGGGCCATGTGAATGTTGAAAAGTGTTGGGCTCAGTGAGGATCCTTGGGGCACTCCGCAGCAAGTGTCTTTGGGTTCTGATGTGAACAGTAGTAGTCTGACACTTTGGGGGTCATTACAACTTTGGAGGAGGTGTTAATCTGTCCAAAAAGTGACGGTAAAGTGACGGATATACCACCAGCCGTATTACGAGTCCATTATATCCTATGGAACTCGTAATACGGCTGGTGGTAGATCCGTCACTTTACCGTCACTTTTGGGATGGATTAACACCTCCTCCAAAGTTGTAATAACCCCCTTTGTGTTCTTCCAGTAAGGAAGGACCTGATCCAATCCAGGGCTTTGTCTTGGATGCTGGTGTCATGCACACATCAGAATTATTAGGTGCACTTGTAATCAGGGCCCATGTCAGCTAGTTACCCACTCGACTGTCAGAAAGACAATGAATTGAATATTAGGTGAGAAAAAGCTATTGTAAGAGAGCTCTAAAACATAATTTACCAAATACAACATGAAAGAGATAATTGAAAACAGCCATTAACTAATCAGCAGGGGCATAGCTGAGGTAGTGCAGCAGGTGCAGTGGCCCAGGGCACATGAGTATATGGGACCCTGAAACCCAATTATGGCTACAATTTTGCTTTCTTGAACCAGGCCCGCAGTACTCTTGCAAGAGCGGTGCTAATCTTCAGTGATTATGCCATCATTTCTCATGTCTGTATCTGGTTGGGAGATAATACAAATTTGCAAGCTTTGCAGAATGCTCAGACTGGATCTGCAAATGAGAAGTCACTCTAAGGGTCAGATTCACCAATTTGTTTTCAGTGAATAGTTAGTAGTGATAATAAATAATTTATTGTCTGATTAATAAAAATCTTTACAATGTAGACACATTTGATAAAAACTGCTTTCTAACATCTATAAGTCAATCACAATCTAGATCAAAATGTAGCAAAACTAAAGAGCTTAGCTTTCGGAATATACCATATAGAATGTTAAAATGTATAAATATATCAAGTCAATTAAGATCGGCTCCTGAAAACATGATGCAATATAGCGTTAAAGTGTTTAGGTTTTTTCAATTCATTCTAGAGATTATGAAAAAAACAAGAAGTGGCCCCTGATGCAATAACAATCACAATAAACAGTCAGTGCAAGGTAGCGCTGAAGTGCTTAGAGTTTTTCAGGTCATTCTGTACATTATAATATATTAAGGTACATTTTTAAGGCATGAAAAAAATCGATTGGATTTTTAACTAATTCCTTTGACCTATGCTAAAGATATCTGACTAAACATTACTTTCATGGGGCAAAACTGATCAAATCATTTAATGAACCACATATTGATGGTAAGACGGGATACAACATGTACAAGGTAAAAACTAAAGTGCCTATCTTCCTCTTCCTATTTTATCAGGAGCATAAACATATTTTATTTAAACAAGTAAAGCACATACGTACATAAAAAACTGGTTGTTTAGGTTATAGCTCTAAACATACTGGCCCTCATTTTGAGTCTGGTGCTCTTGAGACCGCCAGACTCACGGCGGCGGTCAGACCGCTGTGGTCGTGGCAGTTGTAATCTGCAAGGGCAGCGCTGCTTGCGAGTCCCCATACCGCCAGCTTTTTCATGGCGGTTCTACCGCCATGGAAAGGCTGGCAGAAAGGGGATGTCGGGCCCCCCTGGTGGCCCCCACGCTGACCATGCACTTGGCATGGGTAGTGCAGGGGCCGTCATGCACAGCCCTGTCACACATTCTACTGCCCGAATTACGGGCAGTGGAATGCGTCATGGGCGCTGTTGCACCTGCCGCACCGCAACATTGCCGCCGATTAAGAGCCACCCGCCGGCCCTGCGGTGAACTCCAAATAGGGCCAGTGGTGTTTGAACCACACAGGTGGTCTCTCGGCAGTTTGAATTCGGCGGGCAGCCTCTGCCGCCCACCAAACTCAGAAGGAGGGCCACTGTCTGCCTTGATCAAAAACTTAAGTCTGCAGATCAAAGGAATTGACCCGCCCAATAAACAAATCATAACAGCCTGGAGGCAAGTTCTCACTCGTGCTTCTAGGAACAGTGGTTTTAACAGAGATCATTGTGCATGTAGCAGGTAAGGACAGACACAAACTGTGTGCAATAATGTTTCATTTGTGTAATCACAGTCTACAGCAGGTTGTTGCCCTTTATTGCGGTCATTTTGGGGTACCGTCCTTAACTGGATATCTGCCAAGTCTTAACTTGTGAAATGCAACCCTCATGTGAGCCGGAAAGTAAGAACGCAAATAAGGCTGGACATCAAGTTTTTTGTAGAAGTTTATAAAAGTCCAAGCGTGCTTCTTGACTCCTAAGCTATCTTTGTCTGCTAAATAGGAACAATGCTTCATCACTCAATTTAAAAAGTTCTTAAAGGAAACTTTTGTCATTTCAAAAAGCCCAGGCAGCTGGTAGTCAAAGCATGAAAGCACACTGATAAGTGAGATCTCCAAGCACCAGTGTAAGAGTTATTGATTTCTTGCCAACACAAATTTGCTAGAGAACCAGATAAAAACAGGGCATGTAGGCTTTTTAGAAAGGCAGCCTGTCTCACTGAGACTTGACTTTTAAGACCAAACTCCAAACAAATTTTCTCATGGCCAATCTTCTCTAGAACTTTGAACACATATTTAAAAACCTTAATTGGTAGCCGGTCCAATAGTTTAGTGGCCATTCCTCAAAAGATGATTGAACCATAGGCTAATGCTGGAATCAACTTTGCCCCCTTAATTTTTATTAAATGATCATAATTTGGGCACATCAATTTGTCTTGTAATGATTTAAAGTAAAAATGGAGGAAGATGTTTAAGTTCTTACAAAATTCAAATGACCTTTAAACAAAACTTTACCATCAAATAAAATGCCTAGATATTTGTAACTCCTGACTGATTCAGTAGCTTTTACCCTTACTTACCAACTTTGTGATCTGATAGTAGACTGTCCTATTGACACTATTTTAGTTTTCTGAATGTTCAGTTCCAATCGATTAGTTGGTATATATTAATCGAAAGACTTGATTAACCGATGTAAGCCTAAAAGTGTATAGCTGAGCAATATGGTATTGTCAGCGTATTGTAGATATTTTAGATGGCAATTTACAAATTTAGAAGAGTTTGCATTAATGTCATCAAGATGCTGAAATAAATCTGCCATGAAAAGATTGAATAAACACGGTGCAAGCACACATCCTTGATTTAGGCCACTGTAGGTGATAATTCTCAGAGTCAAGGTGGTTCCATTCCCCAGCTTTACCTGAACCCACCTGTTAGTATAGAGGAGAATGGTCAAAAAAAGAACTTTGTGTGGCACTCCCAATGTTGCTAGCTTTTTCCATAACAGCTCTCGTGGAACAGTGTATCGACAAAGAGGTGTATATTTTTCACATTTTAACAATTGCTCTCTCTGCCATTAGGGTTAGAGTCCATAGATTGGAATCTGTGGACTGTTTTTTTCTAAATCCAGATTGATAACTAGGGATGCAATGCTGACCATTGCTCCAGTTCTTCCAGTAAGCGTGAGGCAAAAATCTTTGCCTCAACATCTGTCAAGGATATTAGCTGATAGTCTGCTGGGTTGTCGGAGGGACCACTTTTGTAAATAGGTTGTACAATGCTTCTTTGCCATGAATCGGGCACTGACTTCATCAGTAGAATTTAGTTGTATAGTGGAGTCAGGACCTCTGACCACCGATTTGGGTTAGCTCTGAAGATAGCATTAGGAAGTCTATTTGGACATGGGGCTCTGTTTAATCTAATCCCACTAAGAAGGGTTGAGATTTTTTTCTTATATGATGACTCAGTTCTAGATACATTTCTGTCATTATCACATACCCGTTGATCACTTGATTTTACCTAGGAAAATGTTTTCTACTGTGATTCATGTTTTGCAGGAGATTCTGCTCGTACACTGTAGAGGCTGGAGATGAAGTCCACCCACACAGAATCAGACATATTGACACTGTTGTACTTTTTTTGCATATGCAGGGTCATCTCCAATGTTTTTGCCTCCTGTCTTCTATTTTTTCTTACCTGTTGCTGTTGGCTTTTGAACTCTGAGCACTCTACCACTGCTAACCAGTGCTAAAGTCTATATGCTCTCTGGGTAAAATTGAATGTTGATCGGTTTATCCATGATTGGCATATTTGATTTACTAGTAAGTCCCTAGTAAGGTGCACTAGAGGTGCCATGGCCTGTAAATCAAATGCTACTAGTGGGCCTGCAGCACTGGTTGTGCCACCCACATAAGTAGCTCTGTAATCATGTCTCAGACCTGCCACTGCAGTGTCTGTGTGTGCAGTTTTAACTGTAAATTCGACTTGGCAAGTGTACCCACTTGCCAGGCCTAAACCTTCCCTTTTCTTACATGTCAGACACCCCTAAGGTAGGCCCTAGGTAGCCCCAAGGGCAGGGTGCAGTGTATGGTTAAGGTAGGACATATAGGGCCAGATGTAGGAAACTTTTGTGAGTCGCAAATGGCCCGAATCGCAATTTGCGAACCCGCAAAATCAGAAATGGGATGCAAAAATCCCATTTCCGACTCGCAAAATGCGACGCGAGCCATTACCGACTCGCAAAAATAGCGACCCCATTTTGCGACCCGCTAATAGGGAGTCGCAATTTGCGAGTCGCAACCCAAATGCAATAGCCACTCGCAAATTGCAACTAGTCGCAAAAAGCCCATTTTGCACTTCCAATTTACCACTAACTCAGAGCAGGTGGTAACCAGAACCAAAGTATAAAAGGAGACCCAGAAGGCACCTGGGTTACTCAAGATGGCGGAGTTATATGTGATAGGAATGAGGAGGAGAGCCCACGCCGCCCAGCAGAGGAGGAGGAGGAGCCAGAGACAGGAGAAGATATACAGAACCAGGCAGACACTTTTCCAACAAACTGAGGAGGAGATTTATGATAAATATAGACTCAGCAGTGCAGCAATACTAGATTTAATAGAATTACTCAATCCACAGCTACAACGCCAGACTGTGCGCGGCTGCGCCATCCCTATGCATGTGCAAGTGCTTTGCTCACTGCACCTCTTGGCCTCGGGTAGCTATCAGGGGGTCATTGCCGTGGCAGGTGGGGTCTCCCAAAGTTCACTCTCACGGTTCTTCAGGGCATTCCTAGATGCCTTGCTCACACACATGTCCAGATTCATATACCTACCCAGGGATGAGGCAGAAATCAACAGCACCAAGTTGGAATTCTACAGGATTGCCAACTTCCCCCATGTCATGGGGTGTGTAGACGGGACACATATACACATATGCCCTCCTGCAAACCTGGAATATCTGTTCCGCAACCGTAAGTGTACCCACTCACTGAACATCCAGGTGGTATGTGACGCCCATTATGTTATCACTGACATGGTTGCCAAATTTCCAGAGAGTACACATGACTCCTACATTTTCAGGCACAGTGGGATACACCAACGCCTAGAACGTGGGGAGTTTGGAGACGGATACCTCCTAGGTATAGCTGAATACACCTTGCAGACATACACACAGATCAATGTGGAACCCATCTATGCCCAGCTAACATTGTACATTTTGTGCCACACAGGTGACAGTGCATATGCACTTCGACCATGGATACTTACACCATACTTAACACCCAGCAATGAGACAGAGAGGCGATACAACAGTGCACATAGGCGGACCAGAAATATCATATAACGGACCTTTGGACTGCTGAAAGCAAGATTCAGATGCCTCCACAGAAGTGGAGGTGCCCTCCAGTATACCCCAATAACAGCTTTCAAGATCGTTGTCGCATGCGCTATACTGCACAACATTGCCACCAGACGTGGGCTACCTCTCACCCCTGAAGACCCTGATTTGGAGGATGAAGAGCAAGAGCTACCACATCGCCATCATGGGAATAGAAGCATCGCAAATCAAGGCAGACTGAGACGGGAACACATTGCAAACCAATACTTTGGAAGGTACGTGCTAACTGTCACCACACTCACTAATGTCACACACAAAGAGTCCAGGTGTGAAGTGGAACTAACAAGTGATTTAATTTGTGCAACCAAAAAAACTATATACATTGACAACAGTTCAGGGGCTGTAACAGTCCACCTGGCATGAGGACACATTGACCTCATGTGCCCGAACCCCAGGACAGTGTGGAGCTCATATCCTACGCCGGCCTCGGCCAGCATGGCTGGTACCAGGGGTGTCAGCAGTGCCCTACCTTGCGCTTCCACTGCGCAACACCCTGGTGTCACTGGCAGAGACACTGCTGATGGTGGAGCCCTCCTCGCTGTCTTGCAGCGTGTCAGCCGCGCCCCTGGCCACCTGCCGTGCCTCCATTATATCAACAGCGTGGCTGAGACGGCCCAGTCCACGTGCCACATCACTGGCAAAGTGGCCCATGTCAACTTGGAGGCTGACCGTGCGCCTAGAAAGGCCAGTAGTGTTCACAACCAGCCTGACTATGGAGGCAGACATGCGGTCCAGCCGGTTAAGTAGCTGCCTGTCATGACGCCTTGCACCCTCTCTCAGTTATGAGTTCGGCCACAAGTTGTCTCATGGAGAGTGCAAGGTCGCCCACATGTGTGTTCAGTTGTTGCAACTCCGTGTGTACAAGCTGCATACTACTGCTTTGGTTTCACTCCATGCGCCGCATTGCCCCTACAATTCTCCTAATCTCCTGTGTTTGCAGGCGCTGACCCCGTAGGAGTGCGGCCTCAGCTGGCGACATGGAGGCATCCCCTGACTCTGCCTGTGGCTCTGGTGGTACATTTACACGTTGCCTGCGATGCAGTGGAGGCTCCGTGTCTTCTACAGTGGCACTGTGGCTGGGACCAGGTGCTGGATCACACACCAGTATGGCAACTGGTGCATCATGAGGGGACTGAGTGTTGGTGGTGCAGGTCTCAGTGGTGGCTGGTCCTGATTCATCTGTTGGCTGGTGGCTGACCAGTGGCCCCTGGATGCTTTGGCTGGTGGGGGTGTCTTGTGGGAGACCTGTGGGACATGGGGAACCCACTGTCAGTATCTACTATCTGTTATCAACTTCCTAATAAACTGTTGCCTATCAACTGCCTACTTGACTACATTGCCCATAATGCACCATGCAGGTGGTTGCTACTCTGAAATGGAGCTATTTTGGTTGTGCATGCTACTGTGTACAAGGTGGGTGGGGGTATGGCATAATTGAGGGTACATGCATGTCTCATGGTACTCACCGGTTGATGGTCCTGGCTCTGATGTATCCAGCTCTCACATCCCGCACACTGCCTCTGGCTCAAGGGTCTCCTCAACTCTTTCCTCCAGGGGTGTGGGTGGTGGTATTGTGGATGGTCCCCCTCCAGTGCCCCTCATCTCCCGGAGCCGCTCTGCCACCCTCTCCTTGGTCCGGGAGCGCAGGTCATACCACCGTTTTTTCAACTCATCGATGCTCCGGTGGCTGACACCCAGGGAGTTCACTTTGTCTTGGATGTCCGTCCAGATTCTTCTCTTCTCCACCTCTGGCACGGTGAGGGCTGCCCTCCCAAAAAGTTGGTCACGGTGCTGGCAGCACTCCTCTGTCAGCACCTCCAGCTCTTTCTCTGCAAATTTAAGTTTGCGCTTCCTTGGTGTCTCAGCCATGGTAGCTGCTGTTCTCTCTGTTTGCAGTTCTGCTGTTCAAATGGGTGTGGTCCTCCCTCCTCCCAGGTGTATTTGTAAACTTCCTGGATGTGATGTCATCATCATGAGCCAGGAAGTGTTTTCCAGAGTGTTCTGCAGCACCTGCATTCAATTTGCGGCACAGGCGCGATTTGCGACACCCACTCGCAAATTGCGTGTTCGTTTTTAGCGCGGTCGCAAAAAGCGACCTCGCAAACAGCGGACTCGCAATCTGCGGTGCGACTTCATTTGCGAGTCGCAAATTGAAGTCGCGTTTTCTTCTTGGATACTATTTAGCGAGTCGGAAATTGCGAGTCGCAACGACTCGCAATTTCCGACTCGCAAAATTTTTCCTACCTACATCTGGCCCATAGTGATCTGTTTTATATGTCCTGACAGTGAAATATTGCTAAATTTGTTTTTCACTGTTGCAAGGCCTGTCCCTCTCATAGGTTAACATGGGGGCTACCTTTAAATCTGATTAAAGTGTAGATTCCCATTTGGGAGCGGATGGACATGTGGAGTTTGGGGTCCCTGAGCTCACAATTTAAAAATATATCTTTTAGTAAAGTTGATTTTGAGATTTTGCGTTTGAAAATGCCACTTTTAGAAAGTGAGCATTTTCTTGCTTATACCATTTCTGTGACTCTGCGTGTTTGTGGATTCCCTGTCTGGGTCAGTTTGACAGTTAGGCTGGTTGCACCTCACACTAGACTGTTGCACAAAGGGAGCTGGGGTGTAGTCTGCATTTCCTGATGAGCCATCTGTGCTAGGAGGGAGGGGAAGAATGGTCACTTACACCTGAAAGGGCTGTGCCTGTCCTCACACAATGCAGTCTCCGACCCCCTGGTGAGTGTCTGGGGCCTGGCCTGGGCAAGGCAGGATTTCACATTCAGAAGAGACTTTACTTTGAAGGCCTACCTCAAAGGAGAAATTGGGTATAAGAAGGGCACCCAAAATCACAGACTTGAGAAACACTTCTGGAACAAAGAGGAACCTCTGCCTGGAGAAGAGCTGAATAGCTGAGGAAGAAGAGCTGCCCTGCCTGTGACTGTGCTTTGTGGAGCTATCCTGCAGTTGCTGTTTCTGCCAGAGTAAGAGGGCAAAGACTGGACTTTGTGTGCCTTCCATCTTGAGAAGAAATCTCCAAGGGCTTGATCTAGAGCTTGCCTCCTGTTGTTTGAAGTCTCAGGGACAGCAAAGACTTCTCTCTGCCAACACCTGGAGTCTCTGGAGAGACTCCTACTCAGCCCTGTGGTGCCCATCCAGTTCCTGGGACCCTGAAAGGAGAAGCTGGCAGCCTAAAGACAAGGAAATCCACGCACAGAGCGCCGTGCGGGGAAAAGATTGACGCAACTCCGATCTGCGGCTGAAAAAACGGCGCACCGCCGGCTCTGCAGCTCAGAAAACAACGCTCGCAGGAAACGCGACCGAAGAATCGATGCACGGAGCAGGAGAAACGACGCGCAGCTTCGCTGACGGAGGCTGGGAGATCACAACCTGCGCTGCCGGGATTTCAGATCATTGTGCGGCTGGATTTCCGACTCACGTACGGCCGTGCGGAGTCATTTTTTACGCACACCCGCCCGTGCAGGGTTATTTTTGACGCACACCAGGTACAGGTTCACGCTAGCAGCGTTAGTGTGTGTTTAAAACTACTTAAAGACTCTTTTGGCATTTTTATTGATAACTTGACTTGTGTATGGTGGATTTTTGTAGTTTTGGTCTTGTTTTGTTTAGATAAATATTTCCTATTTTTCTAAACTGGTGTTGTGTCATTTTGTAGTGTTTTCATTAAGTTACTGTGTGTGTTGGTACAAATACTTTACACCAGCACTCTGAAGTTAAGCCTACTGCTCTGCCAAGCTACCAAGGGGGTAAGCAGGGGTTAGCTGAGGGTGATTCTCTTTTACCCTGACTAGAGTGAGGGTCCTTGCTTGAACAGGGGGTAACCTGACTGTCAACCAAAGACCCCATTTCTAACAGACTCTATTAGCCCTGTTACCACCATTTTCTAGATTGTTAATAATTATTCCTCAAAAGGCCTTCATGTTATTTGATTTGCTTGCACAAAGCTGTTTGTTCCATAACGCCTTGCGATATACCCTTTTTGCCTTCCACATCTCTTGCTTACATGCCCTCCTTAAGGATTTCAATTTTTGTTTTTGAGGAGACAGTATTGATGAATGTTTCTACTAAGACAGCCCTTGTGACTCTATTAAGAGCCTTCTTTTATTGGTAATGCTTAAACAGGTACTACCTGTTATGAGCAATTAGAATGGGATTACCCTTTCATTTGTTTTTAGCTGGAAAATATTCTGCAAAGGATTTACAGACGTGATTCTATTTCTCCACCATAGATCTTTCATTTAATATGTCAGAGCAAATTGGTTTGATTTGATTTTCCACAAAACTCTTAATTTCTTGCTGCTGGTCGACTGCCAGACTAGCCTTTTCAAAGTATAGGACGATGGAACTGGATGAAGCTTATTAGATTTTGGCAAACAGTATGCAGGTACTGTTAACTCCTGAGGATTGTGATCACTGTCAACTCATGGTATGGCAGAGTACCTGATATTTTTAGTAGCCAAGTCCTTTGAGATGATAATATAGTCTATTATAGAGTGATGGTTTGAGTTTTTAAAGGTCGGTACTGTTGATTAATTAGGGAATTTTTCATTCAGCATTGATAGGCCTAGTTTTCTTAAATGATTCTGACATAACTGAGCAATACCACCACTTCATTTATCTTTTTTTTTTAGAATTAGTGAGTATTGAAGTCGCCAGAAATAATTAGGCGTGCAGCTGGAAATAGATAACCAAGTCATTTGACAATTCCCCACAGAGTCGCCAGCTAGATCATTTTGATCGATCTGTTTGTGGTCAGATAAATGTCCAATGGAATCATTGGCGAGTAGAAATATTATTTTCCACATGGCAACCAAGTCAGATGTAGATTATTCTCTTGGGCCTTAGCATCAAATTCTGAGGTTATATATAATGAGAGGCCTCCTTTGGCACGGCCTTGTAGAGATGTACGAGTAGCTGAAACGGTAATTTCTTGGTAGTCAATAAATGAAGTATTTCCTTCTTTTCATGCTTTCTGGAACATTAATATTTCAAAGTCTTGCAAGAAAGACATTGACCCTCTTTATAACATTGGCGGTAATTATCACCTACCGCTGTGGTGACGGCCGCCAATGTACCGCCACCTCGGCTACCATCCGTCAGCCGTGTTATGAGCACTGCCTGACGCCTGCCACAATAAGGGAGGAAATCCGGCAGTGTTCATAGTGGCGGAAGGTGGTAACCTGGAGCTGCCAAAACCAGCACCGCCACACCAGTAGAATGCTGCCAGCCGTATTATGACCAGTAATACGGCCTGGCAGTGTTCTGCTGGCAGTAGAAGTACCCCTTTCCATTCCCTGCCAGACAACCTTATCGCCGCACAAGGTAAATCGGGTGTCTGACAGGGGAGGGGGTGGGAGGGTGGTTGGTGTTGTGTGTATGTGTGTCTGAGTGTGTGTATGAATGTGTGAGTGTGGATGTGAATGAGTCTGTGAGTGTTGTGGTGTATGCATGTGAGTGAATGCGTGTAAGAAGGGTGAAGTGAGTGCGTATCTGCATGTCAGTGTGATTGTGTGTAAGAATGTGTGTGAGTATGTCTGGAAGTATGCATGTATGAATGTGTGTATGCCAGTATGTGTATCAATGCGTGTATGCCAGTGTAAGTGAATGGGTGTATGCGTGCTGCGTGTGGGTGTCTGTGTGCATGTATGTGGGGGGTGTTGGGTGTGGGGTGAGGGGTGCAGTGACTGTAGTGGGGGTAGGGGAGGGGGGTGCTGTGTGCATGTGTGGCTGTGGGGTCAGTTGTGTGGTGTGTGTGTGTCTGCGGGTGTGTGCGTGTATGTAGGGTGAGGGATGTGTGAATGTATCGAGGGTGAGTGGATTGGAGGGGGGTGGGGTTAGTTTGCATATCAGGTTGGGGGTTAGTGTGCATATGGGGGGTTGTGTTTGGATGGAGGGGGCATCAGGTAAGTGTTGGGTGGGTGGGGGAGCCGCATACCAGTGATGGGGAATGATTTCCCTCTACCAATAGGGCCTTCCGCCATGTTTGTTGTGGCGTTAGCAATGCCAAGAAAACCATGGTGATAGGCCAGCTCATAATGCCATGAGCGGTACTAGGTCAGCCGCCGGGCTTGAGATAGACATCTCCAGCCCGGAGGCATGTTGGCTGCAGCCAACCCGCCAATCTCATAATGTGGCGGTACTACCGCCACATTTACCCTGGCGGTCAGAAGACCGCCAGGGTCATAATGAGGACCATTATGTCTTGATTATCCAGCAGCCTTGCAAAACCATGCACATTCCAGGAACATACATTTATGGACATTTGAGATTATTGATGGGAGCCATGCCTAATCCTTCAGTATGACTTGCCTTTTAGGGATTTGTCCACAGGTGCGCAATCCTGAAGAGGAATTTGTGATTGCGAGTTACATTGTAAAGGAGGCCAATAGCTCCTTGTAGCAGTGGAATATTTTGTTTGGTACACGTAGATGATAATGTTGTAGGCTGCGCTTCCTTCTTTGTTGACACTGTAGAGATCAGTGAAGTTGGGTAATGCAAATTGGCACATTTCCTAACTTCAATTCCCCATTCTCCAAAGTGCATTCTGCATTCAAATACCTTGTACGCAATGTAAGTATTTGACCATGTGGTGCAGGTAGATTCTCGTGAGTGATTAGAAGGATCCTGCTTGACTTGTATGGATTCAAGATCATCTGACATAAGGTGTGAAAGCACTAGAATTGAAGCTATCAATTTTAGTATATTACTATGACAAATTTTTGGCCTCTGGAGTCATACAGATTAAAAAATGATCTTGGTAGTGTTAGAAGTGTGGTTAACCTGACTTGGACCTGAATATTTCCAGCTGGAGTGCTCTATACTTGCAATCGAATCTTGAGTCATTGGACAAATTTATTTGAGATCCTTTACAGAATGAAGATTTTTAGTGCGTGTAGTTGTTGTTACTTTGCTGTGCTTCGACAGGATTTTTTAGCTTTTTAAAATACATTAAATTACATTTTTTAAATTGCTGCTGCTTTTTAAATTGGGGTCTTTCTTCCTTCTGGCACTCTGCCGATTATTATTTTGGTCTGCCTGCCGCCTGCCACTTTTGGTTAGGGCCTGTTAGAGCCCGCCTCCTTGTCTGACTTTTGAGAGTTGGCGGACATTTTGAGAGGCATTCAAGTCAGCGGTCTAGTTGCCGGCTGACGCCATTACTACTGGGGATTCTGAGAGGTATTTAATGCGGTCGCTGAAGCGGACGAGTGCAGCGGGTGTGCCTAAGGCAAGCCCGTCTGCGCCTGTCCGCGTCCAGAAGGGGCCGAGGGCCAGCCACTATGCTCCTAATACTTGCCCTCCTCGCTGTGTCTCCTACCTGAATCACGAATTACGATCCTTACATAAGGTTTCCCCTAACCATAATTGTAGGCACTTAGATTTTGCCTTGGACAAAAGTGCTCCCTGTAACTCTTGTAATTGGAAGCCTACTATCAACTCGGAAGAGCGTGCCGTTTTAGACCTTGATGCCAATAAGAGGTTCACTAAGCCTTCTATGACTTGGGGCCTAATCAATGCTCGCTCTCTTATTAAACATGCTCTCGAAATTAGTGAATTGATTAATTCATCCAACCTTGACTGTCTTTTTATCACTGAAACTTGGGCGAGAGCTGACTCCAACCCAGATTTCTTAATTGCGACGCCCCGTGGTATTATTTCTCCAGACAAGACAGAGAAGGAAAGCGAGGAGGGGGATTAGCTATAATATTTAAAAATCATTTAAGTTGCACGCTGGCAGCGCTTAATGGTAGACAGCAGGTATGTGAAGGCTCCTTTTTTAAAATTAAAGTCCAGAATAGTCTGGTTATAGAGGGCCTCTTACTTTATAGACCCCCTGGGCCCAAGAATGCCTTCATTGTTGCCTGGCCCTCATTGCTGGAACCGCTGCTTTTAGTAGAGAATGCCATGGTACTAGGCGACTTTAATTTACATTTGGACGAGATATCTGATCCAGCCATGGTAGATTTTACTAGCTATATGCAGAGCCTGGATTGGCACATAGGAGACATTTCAGTATCTCACACTGGGGCCACATGCTGGATGCTATCTTTATTAGACCAGGACTGATTTCCAGAAATGGTAACAGGGCTTTGGATTGGACAGATCACTACCTACTATCCATTAAGCTAACCTGACCTTCCCCCGCCCCGAAATTGCCTTCGAGTACTGTACTAAAAAGGCCATGGCATAAAATTAATAAGATCAATTTCCCCCAGGCATTTGAATATGGCTGGGACCAGGCGAAAGCAGTGGCCCGCTCCCACCTAGCGATTTTTGACCTAGGTCTGAAAACGGCTATTGATTTGCTAGTGCCTCATACCCCGTCAATTTCTAAAGCTCAACGCTCTCCCTCTGCGCCAAGGTATTCTGAGGAGCTGAAAGATTTGCAAAGAACTTATCGTAGGCAGGAGCGGAAATGGTTATTAAATAAAACCCAAATGGAAAGAGGTAAACTTAGAGAGGCTCTTGGGAAGTACAAACTGGCTATTAGGTTAGCCAAAACACATTATTACTCCAAAGCTATTAGAGGGGCAATTAACTCCTCTAAAGAATTGTTCAAAACAGTATGAGCTCTGGCGTCCCCACCGACGAGCTCAGGATATCCCGCTTCCGAAAACTCACCTCAGCACTGCCGAATGGTGGCCAATATTTTTAATAACAATTTTTTTTATTTGCTGACAGATTTTTTATATCCCTCCCCTGACTTAGAGGGTGACGGTGAAGTGCCCCTTCCATACGTTGAGTCAGGCATTTCACTTCAATGCTTCCAATCCCTCTCTGTCAATAGAATCATATATCTACTACTGGCGGTGAAATCCGGTTCACCTACTGATCTTTGTCTGCCCCGTATCTTAAAGTTAGCCCCTTCTCTGGTCGCCTCTGCTCTGGAGCCAGTGTTTGCCGAAATCCTTCTGGAAGGCAGCTTCCCTGTTAATTGGAAACAGTCTACGGTTATTCCGCTTATCAAAAAACCTGGCAAAGATGCAACTGATCTCACTAATCTTCGCCCAATCTCTTTACTGCCTTGGCTTGCCAAAATGTTCAAAAAATATCTTAATCATGAGCTTGCTGAGTTTCTTCAAGGAAACGGAAGGCTGGACCCCTCTCAACATGGTTTCCGCAGTGCACACAGCACGGAAACGGCTCTAATTTCTACATCAGACATAATTCGCAGAAGAGGGGACTTGGGAGAAGGCACAATTCTAGTTCTTCTAGATCTGTCGGCCGCAATTGATACTATCTCTCCCACCATCCTGCTTCGACGCTTATCCCAGGCAGGAGTGAGGGGTAAGGCTTGGAAGTTACTTAGCTCTTTTCTTACGGATAGAACGTTTACGGTGGCCTGTGGTGAGCATCGTGCCTCTCCCTTTCAACTCCCGTGCGGAGTGCCACAGGGATCATCTCTTAGTCCTACTCTTTTCAATTTATACATGGCGCCTTTCGCGAGCCTGGTACGCTCCTTTGGCTTCCAGATTGTTTCTTACACAGATGACACACAGGTGATTGTTCCTGTCTCCCACAACTGGGAGTAATCTAAAGAGAAATTTCAACTCTGCATGACAGCAATTAATAATTGGATGGCCAGAAATTGGCCTAAACTTAACAGGGATAAGACCGTGATTATGTGTTTTGGCCGTAATAACATTCCTTGGAATAACAGCTGGTGGCCCGCGGACTGTGGGGGCTGTCCACTTCCTTCTCCCTCTGCAAAAAGTCTAGGTATTATATTTGATACTTCCCTTTCCTTCAAGTTACAGATCAATCATACGGTTAAAGTCTGCTTCTGGATCTTAAAAACTCTCAGGAAAATTTGGCATCTTCTTGAGGAAGACTTAAGGATGCCGGTTGTGCTGGCGCTAGTCACCTCACGACTTGACTATTGTAATGCCCTTTTGTTAAATGTTAATAAAACTTCTCTCGATAAACTTCATGCCATCCAGAATACGGCAGCGCGCCTTATTCTGAATCTTCCCCAGTCTGCATCGGCTAGTAGCAGTCTGAAATCTCTTCATTGGTTACCCATTAATAAGAGAATTATTTTCAAAACTCTCTGCCTGACTCATAGAGCCTTACAGTCGGAGGGCTGTGAATATTTGATGTCTACTTTGCAATACTACCAACCGACTAGAAACTTGAGATCTTCTTCCCAATATACGATCGCAGTTCCTCGATGCAATAAGGCTAGGTGGGGAGACCGTGCTTTTACGGTGGAAGCGGCAAGGCTTTGGAATACCCTGCCTTTTGCGCTCCGCCAAACAGCTACTCACTCCACCTTTAGGAAAAGCCTGAAAACTTTGCTCTTTTCACAATAGGTGCTCTCGGTTGGTAGCTTTTGCTTTTCCCTGTGTTCTCGTTCAGATTAGCGCTTCGAAGCGTCTCGCCGGAATGCGCTTTATAAATAAGTCAATACAATACAATACAATTCAATACAAGATGATTTTAAGTAAGCAGGATTTCTTCCACTGTCAGTTGAAGGTCTTTGAAATTGCTCATTTTTTTATGTGTGAGGAAATACAATTTGTTATTAACGCACTCTCATTCACAATATTTTTATGTGGCACTGTGAGAACTTTCAATCAACAGTCCTCCTTGTTTTTCAGTGGGGTAAGCCAATATCCTTCTCATCACCTGGTGAATTTCCTCTGTTTGGAACCCTGGTTGATAGTTAATCAAGTTTCCCTGGCTATATTTTGGATATAGATCGCCTGTCTCCACCGTATTAGGTTGTGACTGATGGTAGTCCTGGAGGGTTACATTTGAAAATTGGGTAGCATACTTTGGCTTCTCATCCAACGTAGGGGAAATAACTGATTTCTTAACTTTGTTCCACGTCTTTCTTAGCCTTTTCCTGGCCCTTTTTGTTAGACCTATTTTTGCATTGGAGACGTTGGTTGAAATTGAGGCATTTGAGATGTGAATAACTTTGCTTTATGACTCCTCCACTGCTAATATCAATTCAACCACTTCGCCTTTTCCAATAACAGGATCAATCAGGGCATTGAATGATTTGCCTATTTCCTCCATGGGGATTCTATCACTGGGTATCAGTTTGGTCAGTTTGTACAATTAAACCACCATGAATTTGACAAACACTTTGACTCGTGCCAAGATCTGGAAGAGGTATTGCTGCAGACTTAACTCTTTGTCTAGAAGGTCACCTACTATTTTTGGAAGGTGTGAAACATTATCCAAGATTTGAGCACACATGCATGTGATTAATTGGTTGTTTGTGTCCGACTGGGCTGTTACAACTAAGTTGGTCAGTTTAAGTAATTTAGAGTCTATCCTTGCAACATAGAGATCCAAGCATAGAGGGTGAGTAGCAGCTCTTAAGTGAAGCACCTGCACCTTCAGCCATGGGAGGCCCCTGCCTTGTAACTGTGGGGGCATTTGGGTGGTAGGAAGAGACTTCATAGTCGGTCGTTAGAGTAGGTTTTTCTATCTTCATTCTTTTCCTTTTTTTTTAGCTGTTGTGGGGACTTACAAAAGCACTCAGACCTCATTATCAATTCCAGTGGCCTCACAGAAGCCGAAGCAATCCTTTAACTCTAATAGAATTTTCTGTCTTGGGAGAGGCCATGGATTTTGATATGGATATGCAAAAAGGTGTGGGAGCTCACGTGGGGCCTGCAAACTGCAACTGGACCTGTCCAGGATGTCTCTGCTACCCCACGGCTCAACCCTAGATTTTCAGTAGGTAATACCGCCACCACACCTATAATGGACCAGTCCCTGTAGTCCTATGGCTCTTTGTTACTGCGTCACCATGCTTTCTGGGGTATTTTTTGAGGGTATACATTGGTGGCAGATTTCAGGAGATGTTGCTTGTCTTTTTTGGGCACCTCTGATGAATCTCTGAAAAAAATCTTTTAGTCACTTTTTTTTCGCAATAGTCAAAGGCTAATCACATCAAACAAGTGCCTTAGCTAGATTTCCCCACAGTCCCTTGTCCTAGTTTGATCTGGGTGGTCTCAGGTGGCTTGACTAGTTAGGGGAATATAGTGGGAAATAGGCAGAGTTGGGGGAGTCAAATGCACAAAATGTTAGAGTATGCTAAAACATGGAGGCTACACCCAAGCCACAAGCTAGACCCGCACCTGGTTGGGCTGCTTCCGCAAGCCTGGGGCTTAATCCACTGTGCAGGACTTTTTAGACACCCTGGCTTTGCTGGTTTCCACCACTGATTTTACCGGTTACACCACTGACCACCACAAAACTTCTTACGTACCACCTTAAATTACGGCACCACTAAGCCAATACACACATCCCGGGCCACACCACCAGGCCCTGGGAGGTGAGCTGACTCACTCTCATCCCTGCCAGGGAGCTAGTGGCTCAAACAGGGGGTTGGCTTGGCAGTGTCTTTGGAGGCATCTTGTTGGTGTCTTAATTGCATCTTGCTCACGTGTCTGGTGGGCGATAATAGGCGGTAGCAATAACGGGTACTGTACCAGCAAGTCAACAGCCAGTAAACTTAATAAACTTAATTCAGGCATCTCTGCGGGCCAGGCCAGACCAGGCCAGGCAGAAGAATAATGGCCAGCAGAGCAAACTACAGCACAACAACCCCCACAGCTCGCTGCTCATGGCTCCTCCTTGATGTGCTCCTTGATGCGGTCAGAAATGACTGTGAATAGTTATATCACACCTCTTCCTTAAATGTGACTTACACCTTCCCCTCCAGAACCGATACACACAGTATTATGTGTAGGAAATGTGTCTTAAAGCATACTCAGGTGTGATTTAGTCCTGCATTGCCAGGAGTAAGACCAAATTACCCACAGAGAAAAGCTTTGAGAATCACACCATTTTGTTTTTATTTGGAAGCAGTTCTTACATCTGGAAATACATAAGCAAGGAACACTCAAGACAAAACTAAGCACACCTTTGTGAATCAGGCATTCAGCTTCAGAACTCCAGAAGTGGGCTTTCAGTGTCTGCTTTCATTTTTGCTAGACTTCCGCCATGTCATGTGTGGGGCAATTATTGCTGTGACACTGAGCTTTTGCAACATTTTCTGTCAGCATTGCAATGTTTGCATTGTTTGCACAACATTGTATTACGGAAATTACACAAAAAGACAGATTTTATGTAAGTGCAAAATTACACAGACATGTTTTGCTATACTAGAACTAGTTCCAGCAGAAAATATCCCACAGGTTCATTTAGAGACAGTGCTACTAGAAATAATTTCCTTGGGAACCAATCTCTTTACCGGAGCTTTGAATGACTTTCGGATATGAGGTCTGCCCTTAACCCAAAGTGTATTTTGAGTAATGTAGATGTTATTTTGCTGCCATTTCATTAATTGTTGACAATAAATATTTAAACACTCCTAGTTATATAACCAAGGGGCATTCTTAAAAGTCCCATGGCGCAGGGCAGTGTTGCACGTGACATTGCTGCGCTGCCCTGCACCACAGGGAAAGGGCAGCAATGAACTGTATTTACAAGATACAGTGCATTTCTGTCCTTTCCCCCTGTGCTACTACACAAATTGCTGCCTACCCTCAACAAAGGCACCCTTGCACCTTCGTGTAAGGGTGTCTGCTTTGTAGGCAATATTGTTTCTGTGCAGGAAGAGACCCCTTCCTGCACAGAAACAATCCTGCCTACAAACCAGACACCCTTCAATTAAATCCAGACAAGCATGTTCTTCTTTGTATGTGTGCTGCAGAATGCAGCATACGTAGAAAGAGGAAACAAGAAAGATAAATAAAGATATTTCTCCTGTTGCACCTTCCCTGGGGAGGCGTACAGTTTTGACTCATTCCCAAGTTAACAGTTTCTTGTACATCTAAGAATGCATCAAAACCCATAAATGTTGTGTGGGAACACCCACTGCAATGCCCATGGTACGCCTCCCTGACACAGAGTAAGGCAACGCATTGATTTGTGCTGCTGTGACTTACACCATATGTACACGCCATGAAAAGCCACACAAAGTGGCTTTGCGTGACCTTGTAGACATAGCAATATGCGATGCCAGTGTATCACAACGAGAGATGCACCGGCTGCGCATGGGGCTTGTAAATATGCCCCCAAGTTCATAACTATATCCAGCGCTTGATTTAACAGATGTTATATCAACATAGTCAGTGGATTTTCTGCCACTTCTTGGCAGAAATTGTCACGGACAGATGGAGTCTGCCCAGTCAACTTTCTGCTGTTCTCTAAGTAAGCATTTATTGCATTCATCATGCAATACATGCTAGCTCTGATTTCACTGTCAACAAAAAAAGTCTGATTGTGCCCACTTTTGTCCTACCACATTGAATAATAAAATTGCAGGGGCTGTAAGAGTCCCTGCCAAGAGAAGAAGGCAACATTTTTTTGACCGGCATAATAACATTTTTACAATAGAGATTTCATGTTAATGTGTTTTCAATGCCTGTTAAATTCAGAGTTTATCAATGTTTGTATATTTTGACGTCCAGGAATTTGAGTAAGGAGGTGGTTTGCCACTGTTTCTGGAAATAGTGCTTTGATTACAGTGCCATTCAGCATGCATTATTCCGAAACTGTTCTCCTATTAAAAAAAAGTCTGTAAGAGATTGTTTACCACTCCTGTCTGATTTGTAAACCAGTTACTGCGATTGTACTACATTTTATCTATCTGTACATCAGACCTGGCTAGATATCAATTTGCTGGAACTATGCTGGTCCTGCTGAGTGAGATGGTGGAGTAGTGAGTTAAGTCTCTGAAATGCAGGATTTGCCTCCTCACAAGGCATGCAGGCCACTCTCACCACTAGGCTCAAGCTGTGAAGAGCAGAAGCCACTTTGCCTGCAGTTATCTGTTGGTGGCGGAATCTCTCAGAATGGACCATTACAGCAAGGGAGAGATGAGGGTCAGAGATGTTGTCAGGGTGCCCCTGATGCTTCCTGGAGCCAACAGAGCCTCCAGTTCATCTCTGGGCCTCATTTAGAAGGAAATGGTGCAGCATGGTGCTACAAGCAATATTGCTGCGCCTTCTTGCACATAAACAATCATTAATGGTGATTTGCTCCTTCTGTGCAGCACACATAGAAGGAGCAAAAAACGAGGTGAGATGTAAGTAATTCTCCTTGTTGTGCCACTCAAGTGCCAGTCTTGTGGCGGCGTTAGTTTTTGGTGCTACCTCAGGTTTAGGATTTCTTGTTAATCTGGAGCAGTATCAAAAAGCAATGGGTGTTGTGTGGGTACACCCACAGCAACACACATTATTCGCCCCTTTGCGGCAGAAAACTGCATCGGGCAGCCTTATTTACAAGGCCATGTTAAGCCACATAAAGTGATTTAATCCACTTTGTAGATATGGAGCAGGGCACAGCAACACTGGATCATGGCTATAAGTGATGGTTCAGTGGTGCAAGAGCCTCGTGAATGAGGCCCTCTATGCTGTGGAGTAGTCTAATGATGCACAGTCTGGGAGTTTTCGACCAAGCCAAGTCACCCTCATCATTGAAGGATCCAGTCAGTCTGCTTAATAACACATAGTAATGAACGACAAGGCAATCGGATAATCCTAGAAATCTGAGCAATATGTATATGTGTCTAATGGTTTAATCGAAAAACATTTATATTGTAAAATTTCAATACTTAAGAAGACAATGAATTAATTATTGAAAAGGAATATATAGCACATGAAACACCCCAAAAATATCCTCAATTTTCCATTAGCAAATTTAATGCATAAAGACATAAAATCGGTTTATAAAGCCATTATACATACAACGAGGAACAATCATAGCCCCAGGAGGTTGTGTGCCGATGCTATATTCATGTGAGGTGAAAATCAGTAAAGGTAAATGTATTTGAAAAAAAATTAAAGTAACATGTAGTTTTAGCTAGTGGGGTACAGTTAGAATAGTTAAACAAGTAAAATTATTTCCGTTTTAATTTTACAAGTTATCACTTGGAAAATGGCACATAGAATTAGGGCCCATATTTATACTTCAGTTGGGCCGAATTCGCGTCATTTTTTTTTTTACACAAATTCAGCGCAAACCTAACTCCATATTTATATTTTGATGTTAGATACGTCTAACGTCAAAATATAGGAGTTTGCACCATTTTTTGGATGCTTACACCTACCTTGTGTCAATGAGATGCAAGGTAGGCATTCCCATCTAAAAAATGGTGCTATCTCCAAAGCCCCATATTTATCCCCCCATGCTAAAATGACGCATGGGTAAGAGGAGGGGCTAAATGATGGTGCTAAGCTTGCTTTGCACCATTATTTAACGTCTATGTCAGAAGAGGCGTTAGGGGACTTGTGGACCCATTTCCATGGTTAAACACCATGTAATGGGTCCAGAGGTGCCCTCCCCAAGCCTGAGTAACACCCCCACCCCCACACCCGACCAGAGGGACACCGGAGGATGGGGGACCCCATCCCAGGTAAATCCAGGTAAGTATTTTTTTTTTGCCATTTGTTGGTTTGGTGTGGTTTGTGTCAGTTCTTACTTTCTCAAAGACTAACGTTTGGTAAGAGCTTATATAAAAAAAAATCATCAAATTGACCACATTGAGCTTCAAACATGAGCAGGGTCAAAAGTGGTTGACTCTATGATTACCATGTTAATTATGTGATTCACAAAGGTCTTTGCGTGGTTTCTCATTTACCAAAACCTAAAAGAAAATATTTGTTGTCACCAATAAGGCCATAAAGATAAAGCACCATCATAAGCAGATGAGAATTACCAAATGTTATGTAGAAGTAAAGTAGCTGATTCCCTGAGAAACTAGACCCAAAATTCAGAAACCAGTTCACCAAAAAAAGACACGTGAGAGAGCGATCCATAAGATTTAATAAACCCCCAGCAGGAGCCCTGACACAGCATACCCCTACTAACCATTTGTAAAGCAATACGGTTTTTCCTAAATACGTTTTTATTGTGTTGAACAAATGTTGGAAATGGTCTTTCTGCAGTGTCTCCCCCAAAACCTTTTGCCTTCCTCCTTCTCTTTTTCTGACCTAATTTTTGCTGGCTTTAGGACTCTGCGCACTTTACCACTGCTAATCAGTGCTAAAGTGCATGTGCTCTCTCCTTAAAACATGTTGACATTGGTTCATACCCAATTGGCTTATTTAATTTACTTGTAAGTCCCTAGTCAAGTGCACTACATGTGCCCAGGGCCTGTAAATTAAATGCTACTAGTGGGCTGTAGCACTGGTTGTGCCACCCACATAAGTAGCCCCCTAACCATGTCTCAGGCCTGTCACTGCAGTGCCTGTGTGTGCAGTGTCACTGCCACTTCGCCTTGGCACATAAAAGTACTTGCCAAGCCTTAAACTCCCCTTTTTCTACACCCCTAAGGTAGGCCCTAGGTAGCCCATAGGGCAGGGTGCTATGTAGGTAAAAGGCAGGACATGAAAATGTGTGTTCTATATGTCCTGGTAGTGTAAAACTACTAAATTTGTTTTACACTGCTGTGAGGGCTGCTTCTCACATAAGATAGCATTAGAGCTACCCTCATATACTGGTTGAGTGGTAGATCCTGATCTGAAAGGAGTAGCCAGGTCATATTGACTATGGCCAGAATGGTGATATAAAATCCTGCTTAATGGTGAAGTTGGATTTTATATTCCTATTTTAGAAATGCTACTTTTAGAAAGTGAACATTTCTCTATACTTAAATCCCTCTGTGCCTACCAATCCACACCTGGCTAGGTTTAGTTGACAGCTCCCTTGTGCATTCACTCAGACAACCCCAAACACAGGATGCTCAGTCACACTTGCACACATCTACATATTGAATGGGTCTTCCTGGGCTGGGAGGGTGGAGGGCCTGTCACTTACATGTCAAAGGACAGTAGCCTGCCCTCACACAAAGGACTGCCACACCCCCTTCTGGGACCCTGGCAGACAGGATGGAACTGAAAGGGGACCTAGTTCACTTCTAAGCCACTCTTTGAAGTCTCCCCCACGTCAAAGGCACGTCTGGTTATTTAAGCAGGGTCTCTGACCCTACCAACTCAGACACTTCTTGACAAGACACTCTTGTCACAGACACTTCCTGGAGAACAACCTGAACCAGAACCTTCAACCTGCCAATAAGAACTGCCTGGCTGCCCAAAGGACTCACCTGACTGCTTTCCAAGAAGGACAGCTGCCTTGCTGTTACCTTGCTGCCTTGCTGCTCTCTGGCTGTGCTGAAAAAGTGCTCTCAAAGGGCCTGGATAGAGCTTGGTTCCTGTTCCCTGAAGTCTCAGGACCAAAAAGACTTCATTCCTGCAAGAAGAACTCCTGGTGCGGCGAAAATCGATGCACTGCCTGCCAGAAACGACGCACAGCCTGCATCACGGTGAGAAAATCACTGCACGCTGAACCGGAACAACACAGCCTGCCTTTGCAAGAAGAGGATCGACACAGCACCAGCATAGTGACCAGAAATTCGGGGCATGGCCCACTGGATCGACGCACAGCTGAGCTGGAATGATGCAGCCCGACTTCCTGAGAGGAATCGAGTCAGCGCCTGCAGTGCGATAATTTCCGCCAACACCCACCGGATCGACGCAGCCCCTGTGACTTCATCCTGTCAACGCCAGATTTCAACGCAATGTCCCCGGGGCGTCCAAAAACCCCGCAACCCAAAGAGAATCCAAGTCCGAGGGCTGGAAACCAACGTAAAGCCTTCCCTACGTGAAAAATAAACAATGCATCACTGTGTGCGGCCTGAGAAATCGACGCACACCTCCCTGTTTTCCATGCATCTTCTCCTCTGCGGTTCCTTTTGGAGATTTTGTACGCAAACTAGGTACTTTGTGCTTGCAAGAGACATTTGTTGCTTTTAAGAGACTAAAGACACTTTATATAATTTTTACAGTGATATCTCAACATATACTTATTGCAGCTTAATCGTTTTGACCTGCATTTTACCAGATATATATTATATAATTTTCTAAACACACTGTGGTGTATTTTTGTGGTGTTATACTGTGTTATTGCATGATTTATTCCAAAAATACTTTACACATTGCCTTCTAAGTTAAGCCTGACTGCTCAGTGCCAAGCTACCAGAGGGTGGGCACAGGAAAATTTAAATTTGGATTGTGTGTGACTTACCCTGACTAGAGTGAGGGTCCTTGCTTGGACAGGGGGTAACCTGACTGCCAACCAAAGACCCCATTTCTAACAACAAAGATTAGGATGCAAAGCACGGAGGAGTTTACCATGTGATATGGATGCCCAAACAGAAGTTTCCAGAGGCTATCCTAGTTCAATGGGTGAAGCAATATATACTTTAAAATACTGAGGGCGAGGTGGGAACATTGTCAAAAGTCCATTAAAGATAGAAGCAGGAAATAAGTCCTGTAAGAGTTTTAGGAGGGGGTGAAAAAAAACGCCATCTGCTGTGATCCCCTAACAACAGGAGGCGGGTTGCTTTTAATATGCGAATCAAATTATAATTATACAAATCAATGCGTCGAAGAGCTAAACTATGTCAAATTAGGTGAAATTAATAACTACCTGCCTCACGAATATGGTCCGCCAAAAAATCTATATTAATCCAAGGCATTCAAGACAGCACTTTTTCTGGCAGTTGAATGTTAGGATTATGCTACAACTAGATTTGAAGAAGTATGTGCAACACAAAAGTAGTCAGACACTTGCAGAATTTCCACTTTTCAGGATTTATTTTTAAAATCATTTTAGAATGACTCTTTATTTCCTTTTCATTTTCATTAAATAGCCTTCGCAGCAGCAGAGGAACAGAAGACCAGATCACTAATTAACTTTAATGCAGAGTTTTCCTTTCTTGAGATCAAAATTCAATGCAAACAATGATGGAAAACGAATGCAGGATGCTAAGGTTCCTTGTTGGAATATTTAGAGCCACCCAAAGCCAGCCTGAGCAACATCCACTAAAAAAAACTTTAAAACCCCATAAGTCTGAACCAAATCTTTATTTTAAGCATGTGAAGACAAGAGAATACTCACATTCAGTAGTGCATATGTTTTTAATAAAATGACCCTATCTCAAAGACCAATTTGATCCAGGCCTATCAAACACAATCATAATTTCTTTACAATAAAACTTCCGTAGTTCAGATCTTGTGCAAGTCACTTTGGGGATTATTTAAGAGTCCCTAGCACCAACGGAGCGTCACTTATCATGACACTCCGTTAGCGCTAAGCATTGCTCCATATTTACAAGGAGGTGTAGTGCCACTTTTTAGTGGTGTTACGCTTCCTTGTAAATATGTGCCCCTCTGATGCAGTTTTCTGAGTCAGAGGGACGTGCAATGGGTGTTGCTGTGGGCATTCCACTGCAACACCCTTTGCTTTTGATGCTTTCTCAGATTTATGAGTTGTAAACCTGAGGCAGCGGCAAAAACTAGCCCTACTCTAGGGATGGCATCAGCATAGCAAAACGAGGAGAAATGCTCTTATTCCTCCTTGTTTTTTGCTTTTTCTATGTGTGCTACATTCTGCATAGAAGTGCCAAATCACCACTATAGATTGTTTATGTGCAGGAAGGGACACCTTCCTGCACATAAACAATCCATCCCATCAACGCAGACACCATTGCACTATGGTGCAAGGATGCCTGCATTGGCGCTAGGCAGCTTAATTCAGCGCCAGTGCAGGTGGAAATGCAGGGGTGTGCCGTTTTCCTCTAAATACGGTGCACCCCTGCGATTCAAAAGTGGCACAGAGCAGCACTGCTATTTTTGGTGCAGCATCGCACTCTGCTACTTTAGCATAAATCTGGTGGCCTCCGATAGCCTTTATGCTTCACCTTCCAGCAGTTGGTCCTCCAAGGCTCCTTCAAGCTCCTAGAGTAACAGTTTCTCCTTCTGGCCCTGGCCCTCATCGTCCAGTGCAGGGTCAGAGATGAGTACAATAGCACATACTACAAAACGATCAGAAAGTACTTAAAGTATTCTATTTTCGATCGCTTTCGCCGTCTACAGATTCAGTCATGAAACTAGAGGATTCAAAGCCTTTAATACACCCGCAAGTTCGGGCTATTCAGAAAGCAGGGCAAGGTAACACGGTAGGGGTGTGCTAAACAGTTTTGTTTTGATTACAACGGCTTCTAGGAAAGGAAGAGACAGTCAGGATACTAATGGACACATGCTGGCTTGAAAGGGAAGAGGCTTCACATTTCTCAAGCTATTTAACATGACTTTGCTGCCTCACTAATCTACTTACTACGGTATTTATTAGGGATTGCCCTAGAATCCAAAAATAGGGTGAACATTCCCAGCCTTGGTGTTATATATATAGCATCCCACCAATAAGCATCCTTAGAGTGGTAACAGTCAGCCAAAAAATATATTTGAGTGCTCCTAGAGTGGGTAATGTATGTTTCACTTAAACTTGATGGCTTTGGGTTTTTGGTATGTACATGTTCTCGGTTACCTTATCCACGTTCTGGTCAGTGAACTTGCCTTCTGCATGTGGGTCTTTCTTTGAAAGCCAAAGATGACACAAAACTAGCTTAATAAGAATCCTTTTTATTTTGCTTCCTAATAAGATGGTGTTCTGGGATCATAGAGCCAGGTGACCTTTAAGTTCATGTGAATAGAAGGTTGGGAGCAGCCAAGGCATGTTCAGATGTACATACATGAATGTCAGGTAATGGAATCCAAAGTGTAACTTCCCTATGTACATCCAAAACAATGAGTCCCCCTCATATTGCACTAGAAATGTTGCTGTCCTACAGTGAATGGAATACATTCAAAATCTTACCCCAAATCACCTCCAGTACTCCCCCATAAAATATGGCAATTACCTGTTTAAGAAACCCTTAGGGGCTCATTTACAAGCCCTTTGCGCTCACGTAGCTTCATTTTTTCTGATGCTAGGGTGACGCAGACCAGTCCCCCAACCCATACTGTATTTATAAACTGGAGTAATATTACCATTGCACCAGTTTGTAAACCCTGTGCCAGGTATATTATATGCAAGGGAGGCGTTCTACAGAAAGGAAGCCCTGAGGAACAGCGCAATGAAATCTACAAGATTTCACTGCGTCATTCTAGTATCATTTTTTAAAGCCAAAGTGACCCTGTACTTTGTTCTATGGGTCTCCCAGCGCTTTGATGGACTAGTGTCAAAATTTTTGATGCTAGTCCAGCAAAGCACCACAAATTCTGACGCGGCTGTGCTAATGAGTGCCATGGTGCACTATATTATAAATACAGTGCTACCGTGGTGTCTTTAGGGGGCCACAGGGGGACGCAAGCCAACTGGCGCATCATGAGCGATGGACCAGTTTGTAGTAAATAAGGCCCTTAATACTACTTTTTCCAGAAGGAACTTTGTATGCCTTTCCTGGGTTGGAATCTAGCTGTAAAACATATGCGAATACCCATAAGCCTATGATGTATGAATTTGTTTGGTGGCGCACTAAGAAGTACCCACAGTCCACCTCAAACTGTGCAAGCATGGCACACTTTTTACTGCTAACTGTAGGGTGCTGGGTTCTGGTTGCAGTACGCCCCACCCACTTTTTGCCTGGTTTCGGATGCAACTTTGACTGAGGTGCACTGTGTTCCTGATAACCAGGGCCCCAGTGCCAGTCTTCCTTCCTAAAACGGACACCTGGTCACTTGATCCCCAAGTGACCAGGCCCTTCAGCCCACTACAAGCCCTTAGTAGATGGTACCCATGATACCTAGGGCATGGGTACTGGAGAGGGCCCCTCAGAGCTGCAGCACAGCTTATGCCACTCTGAGGGATCCAGCACCAACCTTCTGCAGACTGCCATTGCAGGCTGCGTGACAAGGTTCTCCAGAATTGAAAACATGACATGGTACACGGCCTGTGTGCCATCTCCCCTAAACACTGCATGCAATATATGTAAGTCACCCCTGTAACATTCCTCACAGCCCTAAGGCAGGGTGCATTATATTACATCGGCTATGTCTCTGTCGATTCTCAGACATAGTAAGTGTACAGGGAAGCCATTTTAAATGTATGTGATGGACACTGGTCATTACGAGTTCCCCAACAACATGATGGCTTGTCGGAATCCTGGGAGCTTTGGTATCAAACATCTCAGAATTATAAACCCTCACTGACCCCAGTGATGGATTTATTAATAAAAATGCACACAGAGGGCACTTTAGAGGTGCCCTTGAACACCCACCAGCTACTAGTGTGTTGCTTCACTGGTCCTGGCCAGTTCAGCCACCACAGACACGTTTCTGGACCCTCACGTGAGAGCCAGTGCACTCAAAGCCGAGAGACAAAAGCCTGCACTGGACAGAGGTGTTACCTCCTCTCCCAAGCAGGATAGATATTCCAGGGTGGGAAGCTTCAAAGGCCTTGCCGCCTTTGTAATGCGACCCAGGTCTCTCCAAATGGTGGAGATGACAAATCCCCACTGACCTGACCCCACTTTTGGTGGCAGCACAGACAGGAAAAATAGTTCAGTTAGGAGGAGTGCCAACTTCATGCCAGTCCCACCCCTTTAGTAGACAAGCTGAAAGTGGACACTGCTTTTTAAATTCCTCCATCTTGTGTGGCAGGGATTAGGTCAATATGGTTAGGACTGTGTACATCACCCAAAGGGAGTGGTCATAGGAAGGGTGTAGTCACCCTAAAAGTGAGTAGCCCATTTGCTACCACCTGGCACTCCCTGTAACACGTCAAAAATATATAATACACTGTTCCAAATGTGTGAGAGGAGACTAGAGGATACCGTAGAGGGGGTCCTAAATTTTAGGAGCAAGGCACCTCACACATCCCAAGGAATGTCATGCTTCATCATCGGAGCTGCTCCTCGTCAGACCGGCGCTGCAATGTCTGACGGGCACCACCCCGAAAGGGGGGGGCTCTTTGCCGGAGATCTTTTATAGTGGTGAAGCCGTGACCCCAACTGTGGGAGAATGTATAGAAGGAGATCAAAAAAACGGATGGTCAAAATTGGCTCTCTAAATCGGCACAGGGTACCTACTTTATTAACCCAATGCAAAGAAAAAGGGGCCAAGGTTAAAAGCGGTCACAGGAGTGAAACCGAAATAATGTTCAGTCACTCTGTATCAAACTAATCAAAGAAAGGGTGGGGGAACCATCCCTATCGTGGATCAACATGTTTCGCATCCTGGTGGTCCATACGGATCCAGTGATGCTTCATCAGGACCAATAAACAGCTATGAGTATCTCCTAGATATGAAAAGGGAGAGGTCTGGAAATATATTCAGAAATTATCATAAAGGTATCCAATTACTCACATCAAAAAGGAAATTTTTCTTAACCGTCGCCCTAAAAAGTAAAGGTACACAGGTTATTCATCAAAACGGACACTGAATAATGTCAAGGGAGGGAAAAGGTGATGGTGGGCAACCGTGCTGTACAGTGCTGGTGAAAAAAGTGTGGAGTAAGATCTATATGATTGTAAGTCATATCCAACTTACCAACCCAATTAGGGAAAAGCGCTTCATAGGGCCACACAGACCTTTGGTCGAGCACAAAAAGAATCTGCAGGAAAAGTGCACGATAGAACAAAGAATTATTATATATATAACGGTTGGTTGTAGCAGGGATACACAAACCATGAGGGTATGGACAGATAGTTAAAACCTATATGTTGAGGTTCACATAATACGCTGAGGGAAGAACAACTTGCTACCCTTGAGTAGAATGCACAGGAGTTGTAGTAGTAAAACAAACCATCTGTAATGGCAGTAACATTATTCTAAAGGAAAAGGAAAATACACGGAATCAGTATAAATGGAACCAGGTATCTGTCAGGTTATAGAACGTACTAGTTATGTAAAGAATGGACGTGGAAACAGGATAGGAAGCAGGCATCCTATTAGCCAAAATCGGCATCATTAAGTCAAAAAACAAATATAAACTGCTGTGCGAGTCACGGTCGGTATAGTGTAAAACGAGTGAACACACCCAAGTCTGTACGTAGTAAAGACGGGTTGTTTCGAGACCAGAAACCAAAGTCGCTTACTTGTTTTTGCTGCCGTCGCCGCAGGTACATCTACCCGGGTCCGTGTTCCCTGGAAAGTAAAGGGAATCACGGAGGCGCCGGTAATAAACAGTGTAACCCGGAACTAGGAAGTTACCGGGACGCATGCGTACTGGTTAGAGGTGTGTAGACAGAGAGAAAGGACTCGCAAGTTCAGAGTCCTGGATAATAAAAATAAACAAAGGACTCACAATGATTGCGGTAGTCCGATGTAGCTAGTTGTAAAGATATGGAAAACGGGACAATGGAGGCAAATAAGAAAATATTTGAAAAAATTTATAAATACTATGGACCAGTAAAGAGCAGGCTAGCTAGGTGTAGTAACTGTAAATGTGGTCAGGGGAACAACACAGCACACATCTGAAATAAGTGTAGTCACTACTGGGAATCAAAGGGTAAATAGAACATATCTACCAGAGTGTTTACTTGGTCAGACTAATCCACGGGATATCATCATTTAGACCCTTTACGTGAGTGCACAGTTTGAACACCCACCGTTGCCCTAGTTCGAATAGGGAGTTACTGGAATTCGATGGGTTTGTTTGTAGAATAACCCACCACATCTCATCGGGACCATGTCCGACCTCAAGGAAATGGAGACTCAATTTGGTGGTAATGCGGCCACATCTAATGTTACTACGGTGTTCATTGATCCGTAGCTTAACTGCTCTGGAGGTCATCCCTACGTAACGTAATCCACAGGGACAGGTAATCATGTATATACAGTTACGGGTATTGCAATTGGTGTGTTTAACAAGTCGCCAATTGCATATGGGGTCGAGGTCAACAGTTTTCAGTCTCTTCGTCAAGGTACAGACATTGCAATTCCCACATGGAAAGTGACCCACCACAGGGGGAGTATCCCACAGTGCATTCTGGCGGACCGGTGGGGGGGTGATACGTGGTCTAGTGTGGACTAGTAAATCCTTGATATTAGTAGTTCGTTTGAAGGCAAAAAGAGGTTTGGGCATCTGTTCACCCCCACTGCATAGGATTGACCACCTCTTGTTCACGATTTTTTTGATGGAATTGGACAAAGGAGTAAAAATAGACACACATGTGAGTTTAGTGTCCAGATTGCGAGGAGTGGTAGAAAGCAAAGTATCCCTATTGCAGGACTTAGCCCGTTTAAATGCTGCCTTCACCAAGGAAACTGGGTACTGACGGTTATCAAGTTTAGTGGAAAGATCTCTGGCCTGGGAGTTGAACATATGTGGTTGCGTCTGAGTCGAAGGAATTGACCGTATGGGAGATTATCTCTTAGGGCCTTAGGGTGGTGACTATCATACAGCAAGAGACTGTTATGATTAGTATTCTTCTGATAGGAATGTGTATGTAGTTTACCCCCTTCAATGTTGATATGAAGGTCGAGAAAAGGTACAAGTGGCATGGTAGGTTTAGCACCATAAAATGACGCTAATCTGGTTAGAGTCATTTTTTTTTACTCTAACCTGCCTAAAGCCATTTTTTTGTGCTAAACCCTCTTCTTCTATACTGCCAGCCCCACCCGACTAAAGTCATTTTAAAACTCTAGCCTACCCTTTGCACCGGCTTGCACCATTCCATAAATATGGTGCCCGGCTGGTGCACAGAAATGGTGCAAGCCGGTGCTAAACTTTTTGGTGCAAAACTGAGTTAGTGCAGTTTTGCAGCAAAAATTATAAATAAGGGCCAATATTTTGTAAGTTTGCGCCACTTTTGTGTCATAAAATAACGTTAATGCGGTGCAAAAACAGTTTAAATCAGGGCCTTGGTGCTAGATGGGTCGGTGCAAACAGAGTATAAATATGCTGCAGAGTATAAATATGCCCCTAAATATGCCCCTAAATATGGCGTTAAGGCCATAGAGTCATTTTTTGCACGGGAACGCCTACCATGCATCTCATTAAGGCAAAGTAGGTCTCCACTTTCAAAAAATGACTTTAACTCCATAAATTTGGTGCTAGAGGGGTCTAGCACCGAAGTATAAATATGGAGTTAGTTTTGCACCGAATTAGAGTAAAAAAAAATGACACTAATTCGGTGCAAACAGAGTATAAATATGCCCCTCTGTATCTCTTACATAAATACTGACTGACCTTTTAACTATAAAGGGTTACTGAGAGCTTTTCAGAGTTATGCGTTAGGTACAAAGCCACACCACCTCCCTGAGTTCAAGTGCTAAAAGGGTGTAATTGATACTCAGTTTGGTTCCAATATACCACGTCATCAGAGATAAAAGACTCCAATTGGCACAGTTGGAGCAAAGCAACATCTAACTGGCCTGGGGTCCCCTGGTGCAATTCCCACATTCCCATATGAACCACAACTGATTTATATTGTTATTGTCAACTGTACTGGCAAAAACAGCCCTGCTACTATTCATCTCTGACAGTGCAACCTACTGTCTCTGCTGACAAAAACAGCAAACATGTGTCACATTACTTGGTTAGGAGTCACTATTTCTAAGACGGCCACCTCATTCAAACTTAAAAAGGAGGCAGCATGCCGAGTGGTGCATTCTGCTTATTGAAACAAACAAACAAATGGCTAAGCCACCATAGTGTACTTTGTGCCTTCCCTCAGTGTTCATTGCGTTATCCATTAGTTTGGCCACTGTCTTGCCTTTCTCAAAGCCGCTGCCCTTCCATCCCAGTAGACGATGACCGTGGTGGGTTGAGTATGTGCTGCATGACACTGGTTTATCTACTGCAGTGGTTCCCAACCTTTTGACTCCTGAGGACCCCCAAAGAATCATTACTGGAAGCCGGGGACCCCCAGCAATTGGTACGACTTAATTTTCAAACATTAAAACAGTAATTAGCAAAAAATATAACAAGTACACACCAAACAAATACTCAAATTACAAAAAATAAAATTCTTTTATATTGAAAAAATATGCAAAAATCTAAACATTTTATTGGGAAGGTTGGTGCCTCATCTCGACAACTACCTTTTCAATGTTTGGTTTCATTTAGGAAAGGTGAATTCTCAGGTCAGATTCTACATTTCCGGAGCGATTTCTGTTTTTATTTTTTAGGTATGCAAGAACTGAGAAAGCTTTTTCACATAAATACGTGAAGGGGAAAGGAAGTAAACCATAAGGGCCTCTCATCTCTCCCTACCCCTCTGTCACATGTACTTAATTTGTTTTATAGCACCTCTCATACCACTGCAGGGTTTCAGGGCACTTTACAGGGGACTGCAAGGTGTAGGATTCACATGTCATCCACACTGGTAGGCATTTTCTAAGAGTGCTTGGTCCAGAGAAGCACAAATTTAGCATTCAGAACACAGCACAGTGATTAGTGATGAAGTTAGCACAGTGCTTAATTTGTAAATAAAAACGTGCCTGTGCCCAAAGCCCTCCTATTAAACATGCGGCTGCTGCAATTAAATGTGGGTACACGGAATGCAGAGGCAGCAAAATCCTGAAGCCATCTCGGGACTCTTCAATCCATATAAAGCCCCTCCCTGCCACTTCAGCGCACTCTAGCAGGTTTTCTACTTTCTCCCTTTGTGACGCTTTTTCATTTTTCCCTTCCTCTGTCTTTCCATTATGTGTCTTTTGCTCGCAGTAAATGCTTGAGGCAGAAGAATAAGCCCCGGCCCTCAAAAATAAGTGCTGGTGCTCAGCACCAGAAACAACAAGCACAAATTAAGCACTGCCTTAGCAAAAGAATGTATTTCTACACAAGCAAATCTTTTTTTAGCAGCATAAGGAAGATGAAAGACTAGGAAAAAAACAACTTTCTAATTTGTGCTATGCGGTTTGCATGCAGCTCTTAAATGGCAGTTCACAGCTCACTGTGCTAGATTATGATTATGAACTGCATATTAACAAAATAATCTCTGTGACAAAAGCAGTAACCCACTGAAACATGCATGTTTCTTTGCATGAAACACATTCTTTGCAGCAGGCACATTAACCATCTGCGCTACCTTTGAGTCAAAACTGCCACTGCACAAAACTCCCATCTCCCCCAGATACATTAATCACTTGAATTAGCTTGATGCTTTTACTTTTGCAGTACACAGAGCTGCGTTTAAAACTGCTCAACAAAGGAAGTAATAAATATGAAAACACACACGCACGTGTTTGTCAGAGGCCCCAGCTGGAGAAGTGCCTTCCTCCCAGTCCAGGCCTGCGGACCCCCTAGGAATATGTCACGGACCCCTGGGGGTCCGCGGACCACAGGTTGGGAACCACTGATCTACTGCACAAGTATGACACTCCTTGGTGCATTGCTGAATAGGCAGGAGTCATGCCCACCACCCCAGTGGCCAGCACAGAGGACAGGGGTCCCCTGGGCATGGCCATTGCACCCTGTGCCATGTATGGGGGCCCATTTCAGGGCCCCCTATGGCACTTTCAAAAATAAAATGCACTTACCTGTACTTACCTGGGATGGGGTCCCCCATCCTCGCAGTCCCTCTAGTGTGGGTGGGGGGTGCCCCTAGGGCCTAGGGAGGGCACCTCTGGGCTTATTCCATGGTGTTCCACCATGGAAATAGGGCCACAGGTCCCTTAACGCCTGCCCTGACCCTGGTCTTAAAAAATGGGGCAAAGCAAGCTTTGCCCATTTTTTGACCCCTCCTCCCTCCCTTGCACCATTTTTACATGGGAGTATAAATATGGTGTTAAGGCCATAGAGTCATTTATTTGCACAGGAACGCCTACCTTGCATCTCATTAAGGCAAGGTAGGTTTCCACTTCCAAAAAAATGACTTTAAATCCATAAATTTGGTGCTAGACGGGTCTAGCACCAAAGTATAAATATGGAGTTAGTTTTGTACTGAATTAGAGTAAAAAAAAAATTACGCTAATTCAGTTCAAACAGAGTATAAATATGGCCCTTAGCGTCAAAAAATGATGGTAATCTGGTCAGAATCATTTATTTTGACTCAAAACTGCCTAACGTCATTTTTTTTAAAGCTAGCCTACCCTTTGCACCGGCTTGCACCATTCCATAAATATGGTGCCCAGCTGGTGCTAAAAAATGGTGCAAGCCGGTGCAAAACTTTTTGGGGCAAAACTGCCTTAGTGCAGTTTTGCACCAAAAAGTATAAATAAGGCCCAGAGTGCTGTGTACAACAAGGCTTCTTCTCCTGGTGTTTGTCTTAGAGACAAAAAAGTAATAGTCTCTCCTGCTTCAAAATGTTACAATGTAAAACCTTTCCCTTTTAAATGTATTGAAAAGTTAATGAACTAAAACCACTTCCTACTGCATTTGTTGGAGTTAACACTTTAAAACACCTTCCTATTGTTTGTAGGATTGCACTATTTTCTACTTCAATTCTGAGTTAACAATGTCTCTACCATTCATGAGGAATGAAACTACTCGAGAGGTGGACTACCACAAATCCAACCCAATCAAATGAAGATGATCAACAGAAGGACAGAACCCAAACTCGGGGCTCATCTTTCTATTTTGACTAAAATGAGCACTAAGGCCCATATTTATACTTTTTGACGCAAAACTGCACTAACGCAGTTTTGCGTCAAAAAAATTAGCGCCGGCTAACGCCATTCTGAAGCGCCATGCGGGCGCCGTATTTATTGAATGACGTTAGCCGGCGTTAGCCGCCGGCGCCGTCTGGTGTGCGTTAAAAAAAACGACGTACACCAGGCAGCACCGGCGTAGGGGGATATGGGGCTTGGCCGTCAAGAAATGGGGCAAGTCAGGTTGAGGCAATTTTTTCGCCTCAACCCGATTTGCGCCATTTTTTTTCCACTCCCAACCCCCATAGAAATGACTCCTGTCTTAGCAAAGACAGGAGTCATGCCCCCTTGCCCAATGGCCATGCCCAGGGGACTTCTGTCCCCTGGGCATGGTCATTGGGCATAGTGGCATGTAGGGGGGCACAAATCAGGCCCCCCTATGCCACAATTTTTTTTTTTTAAAAACACTTACCTGAACTTACCTTAATGTCCCTGGGATGGGTCCCTCCAGCCTTGGGTGTCCTCCTGGGGTGGCCAAGGGTGACAGGGGATGTCCCTGGGGGCATGGGAGGGCACCTCTGGGCTCCTTCAAATCCCACAGGTCCCTTAACGCCTGCCTTTTGCAGGCGCTAAAAAATGGCAAAAAAACGGGCGTACGTCATTTTTTTTGACCCGCCCACTCCTGGGCGTGATTTTTGCCCGGGAGTATAAATCCGACGCACATGCCTCGGAGTCGATTTTTTAGACGGGAACGCCTACCTTGCATATAATTAACGCAAAGTAGGTGTCCACGCTAAAAAATGACGCTAACTCCATGGACTTTGGCGCTAGACGCGTCTAACGCCAAAGTATAAATATGGAGTTAGTTTTGTGTCGAAATTGCGTTAAAAAAAACGACGCAATTCCGGCGCAAACGGAGTATAAATATGCCCCTAAGTGTACCACTTTAGGACTTGAACATAGAATGGCAATTGTACAGAATAAAAACCACACCCCTTTATGACCACTTAAGCTGGAAATCTGTGTAAGAAGGCATCTAAGCATTAAATAATACATATCTCTTTCGCATTGTTTTTGTTTTGAAGTTCACTACTTAAAACCCTTTCCTATTGTACTAGAGAGATCACAGTGTAAAACCACTTCCTCTTGTATTTGTCAGAGAGATCACAATGAAAAACCTGCGCTATTGCTCTTATCAGTAAGTTCACAGTGTAAAACCCCTTCATTTTGCACTTGTTGAGGGGCTACAGACTACACTATGCAAAACGCTGCCTACTGTATTTGTCCCGGAGGTACACCATAACTTTCCCTTTCTACTGTATTTGACACGCAGTCTGTGTTAACAACGTTTCTATCAGTCATCAGCAATGGAACTACTTCGTAGGTGGACTAACACAACTGCCCACCAACCACATTTCCGTAAAGGAAATCAAGGAAGGGCCAGAACCAAAGCCATTCTCTCTACACTTCTATTAAATTATTGTCTGGTGACTACATGAGTTCTGGCGAAAACCTAAAGCTGTCCCACGCCGTACCGAACAAAACAAAGTTAACAGCATCTTCTTGGTTGCATTATTTTACTCTTTATTTGTTTTAGATGTCCAACTGCAACTTCAAGTGTTCTAGATATTGTTTTTTTTTGTCTAAACAGGCCTTTGCAAAATGCAGAACTTAGAAGCATTACTTGTGTTTCAATATCTATAACCAATAAGCCTGAAATTTAATAAACATTCCAATTTTTTTAAATAATTCATTGGCAGAAAAGTAAATGTGTCCAGGTCTGGAAAATGTACCATTAAATAAACGTATGAGGTTTCTAAATCTGCAGTTGCTGCAATGCTCTGCTGGCAGCCTATTGATATTTCAATCACGTCCTTGGCAAATCTAATCTTGATGGATGGTTTCTGTGGTCTTTGCAGCCCAATTTCAACAAAAATTCTGCTGCAAAATGAAGAGTATGTGGAAGAAATGCTTGTAGGAAAGAGAATTGGTCCCATCGCTCTCTTCAATCCATGTCAGTCTTGGAGTCTAATTGAGGGGTATATAGGAAGCCTTTTGATGAATAATGAATTCATACAAAAAGAAAGAAACATTTGTAAATGGCATCAAAGGTTTCAAGGGTTAAAGTGGTTCTAGGGCTATCATTAAAAGAATCAATTACAAAAACACATTCCTTTCTGCTGTTATTGTTCATCTGGCAGGAAAGATTGATTACAATGTAATAGAATTTGGAGTCTGATTACAAGTCAGACCCCATAGTCGCTGCACATTGCTACCTTTTGCGAAGGGGGCGGTAATTAGAGGGTGCGCTATTTGCATCTGATTCCAGTTTCAGACTCCAGAGTGAGGAAAGACGTGTTCATTGTGCGTGTTTGAAAGTGTGCAAACAGTGATAATGCGAAATTTGCTTCCTGATTTGCTCATCTTATCGTGCACAAATCAGGCAAACAAAGGAATGCTTTGCGTTTCATTTGAGCCCGACGTATAATCCTGTTTCAGTTGCAAGCAGCTGTTTGCACCTGAAACGGGATACGCTGCCCAAACGTAGTCAGGACCTGGGTGTTTGAAAGCAGAATAGAATTGTACACTAGAATTACTTCGAATAATCTTGTGTGCTTTAAAGTATTTTCCAAACGCGTTTCTTCAAAATATGAATATGATTAGTATTAAAAGAAAATGAGAACATTTGATTTTGTCATTTCTTAAAATACTGAAAAGATGCAAAAGAAAAGAGAGAATAAAAATGGAATTTAGCTAATGACAAACATGGTGACAGACATTTGCATATTTCAATGTGCTTATGAATAACATTTTAGCCTATTAGGTACCCCTATTTAATTTCAGTGAGGATGAGCAGTAGCCATGTACATTTTTAAAGACAGAGACACTGCCTTTTGTTCTACAGACAGACCTCATGAGGGAGAGAAGTCGTAGAGCAACCAAGCATGCCACCTGAGCAGAATTTACGCAATCTTTAGTACGGCCAAATTCCCCTTACTATTATTAGACCGAAGGGGGCCAAAATTGTGAGCAGGAGTTTGCACCACGAACTCCCCTCATACTTCTGAAGGCTCCAAAAGATGGATGACTACAAATCAGGTGGCTTTATACAGGTCATGGCTCAGAGACCAAAGTAAGACTTGCATTGCTCTCTGCACCTTTGTGGGTGAGAGACAAGGAACCTGAGAGGGGGTGCAGGGGCAGCAGAGGCAGGGAGAGGGGAAGGGTGGGAAGAAACGCTCGCACAGATGAGGCACAGAGAAGGCAGAAAAAGCAGAAAAAAAGGCAAAACAGACAAAACGAGGAAAAGAGAAATAACAGACACACCAGACAGACACAGATTGCCACTAGGCCACCAGGGATGAGGTGCAGGTGGGTGCCTGTGGATGGAGGCGGACCTCGAACACAAAGCCTGTCAGCGGCAGTAGCAGCAGCAGTGCCCACGCAGGAGGAGTGACGGACGTTGGCCAGAAAGGTCAATGAAGTGGTCCACGCTCAGAAAGGGTCCTCTTTCCAACAGCGGCCCTTGTGTCTTGCCCGGGCCACAGAAAGCGTTTTAGCCAGCATGTAGCAAAAAATCTTTGTGATTTTGAGAGACCGTAGTTTATGTAATCTATATTAACATGAAATGTTTAGGAATTAATGAGTGATAATGCTGCATAGAAACTATAATAATAGTAATTTTGCTTAGACGTGCATTTGAATTGTGACCACGGGGAGTGGCCACCAATGTATACGTGGACTAATAATGATGAACAAAATGTTTATATTACGTTTAAATAAGTTTATACTAATGTTTGCATTATTGAATCTGCGCTGAAAGGCCTTAAGTTAGCATGAGCCGAAGCTTAGCTGCTTGGCTCTCATATTAAATGCATTTTTTCTATTTTTCAGTACGGTGACTCACAAAGGGACACGACCCTGCGTGTTCGTTTTCTTCAAATTAGAAGACGATTGCAACCATGTTAGATCCGTTCTCAGGCATACTTTCCTTCCCATGGAATAAATGTTAAAATAAACTGAAACGGTGTAGATTAATGTAATGTACAAGGTCATTCAAACCGGTGAAGACAATGGAACTGCTGACCAAAAGATGTGCAAAGAATTACAGAAAGATGAAATCATACCGGATGTGCCACCTCTGAAGACGTCAATTATGAAGACCAATCAAAGACTTGTAAAATAATATGGGGTGAAGAGTTGGGTTACCTAATGTATTTTCTGATAGTTTAAAGATAGTGGGGTATAACAAATGTCCAATAGAATTTTGGGGGAATTTACAACGAAAAAGGGATAAAAACCCTTGTCACGGGGAGTCATTTAGGTGGGTTAGGGAATGCTATTGATTTTATCCAGAAACTCTGTCACTCTGTTTGGTGACTTGGTGGTTTACTTAAAACCATTCTTGCCCTTAGAATTGTTCATTTTACACTTTACCTCCTTATGAGGAAAGTGTCCTTTTTACCCCGGAGCTGAGTTCTGACTGATGGCGATTTGACTGATGTCCTGAAGACGAAGACTGAACCTGTATGTTGACCTAAACTTTGGAGGGGAATATGTGACAGAACAACTAGGTCCGAAACAACTATAGCCTAAACCACTACTGCTAAACAACTAAAAAGTCTCTACAACTAAGTACTGAACAACTACTGTCTAAACAACAATTGTGTCTGAATAACAATTGCCTGAACAACTAATATTTATATATATGTTTATATATATATATATATATTCTAAACAACTAATAAACCATAAAAAAACAAAAAGAAAACCTTACCTTAAAATTAGTTGTTCAGGCAATTGTTATTCAGGCACAATTGTTGTTTAGGCTGTAGTTGTTCAGTACTTAGGGGCATATTTATACTCTGTTTGCGCCGGAATTGCGTCGTTTTTTTTGACGCAATTCCGACGCAAAACTAACTCCATATTTATACTTTGGCGTTAGACGCGTCTAGCGCCAAAGTCCATGGAGTTTGCGGCATTTTTTAGCGTGGACACCTACTTTGCGTTAATGATATGCAAGGTAGGCGTTCCGTTGTAAAAAATTGAATCCGAGGCATGTGCGCCGTATTTACACTCCCGGGCAAAACTCACGCCCGTGAGTGGGCGGGTCAAAAAAAATGACGTACGCCCGCTTTTGCATAAGTCCCCTGGGCATGGCCATTGGGCAAGGCGGCATGACTCCTGTCTTTGCTAAGACAGGAGTCATTTAAATGGGGGTTGGGAGTCGAAAAAAATGGCGCAAATCGGGTTGAGGCGAAAAATTTGCCTCAGCCTGACTTGCCCCATTTTTTGGTGCCCAAGCTCCATATCCCCCTACGCCAGCGCTGCCTGGTGTACGTCGTTTCTTTTCACGCACACCAGGCAGCGCCGGCGGCTAACGCCGGCTAACGCCGGCTAATGTCATTGAATAAATATGGCGCCCGCATGGCGCTTCAGAATGGCGTTAGCCGGCGCTAATTTTTTTGACGCAAAACTGCGTTAGCGCAGTTTTGCATCAAAAAGTATAAATATGGCCCTTAGTTGTAGAGACTTTTTAGTTGTTTAGCAATAGTGGTTCAGGCAAGTAGTGGTTTAGACATAGTTGTTCAGGATGTTTCCCTTTGGAGGGTAATTATGACAATGCAATTGTGATTTGTCTGTTTGCTTTTCCTTTCTAGGTACCAACTGCTTACTTTTGACAGAGACCTTAGATAGATGTTTTCCAAATTAGTGTTCTAAATTGTTTTGCATGAAGCCCAACATGCGAATGCTAATCAGTGGTTAGGATAGGTGTTCACCAAACTGACGCAAATAGACAAACGACCGAATCTATGCTTTGTTGAACTGACGCATTATTGACACTCTGCTAAATTTGATCTATGTTCACGCTGTGTTATGTTTTGATGTTTGTGATTCTTGCTTTAATGAAATCTTACCAAAGTTGCCATATCGTGACTATGCCATTATGTTTTTTTGGCTTTGAGATTGACGTATCTGATATTAGAATTGTAAGCAATAGGGAATAAAACTCATACAAATTCTACTAAACAAGGTGTGGTTATTCATGGCTGAAAGGTCATGGTAGTGTCTTTGAATTGATTAATGACTTTGACTAAAGTGAAATGTATTGTCGTGATAAATATTGATGACATTATTGATGTATTGATTGATATATTGATTAGGTATCTCGTCCTAAGATGTCTCTCAACTGGGTCAAAAGATTAATTGGCCTAAAACGAGTCCTGATGTGTAATAAATTACCATAAAGGGATGCGTTAGCAGTTCCATTCAGCTTTATAGTCCTGTTAAAGCTGAACTGCTCATTGTTCTTACCACCTTTGGGGGTCAGGGGGGTCGGTTAGAAAGACATTAAAGTGTGTGTTTGCGCACACGTTAACCATGAGAGACTTTTTTTTTATCACGTAACAAACAACGCATAGTTAGGTATCGTATTTGGTTTAAGTTGCAACCAGTATTGTGAAATAAAATACATCCTTTTTAATTAAAGGTAGGGTTGCTCTGCAGGCAAATGCCACATGTGCCCCACTTGTAGCAGCTAACACACATTCTGTTCCTAGTATCTGAAGTCTATGCAAAAGAAAAGGCTTAAACCACAAATTAAATTATACACCAGTCCCCCGACCCCCAAGGCGATACCGTTAAAACTCGCCCTTTGGGCTGGGTGCTTTTTTAATGGGCTGCATTCAATTACAATGAGAAAGCTCGGTTGAATGGGTACGTCCCCACTGGAAGGCGTTCTGCTGGGCACTTGCAGAGTTCAAAATGTGCCCAACACAGGCTCTAAACAGCGCGGTTTTAATGAGTGTATACCTTTCCATCTCATTCAACACCCATCTAACCAAAAGTAAACATATTGAACACTCATATAACGCCCTATTAAACCTGGGGTTAAATGTCGGATGATAAACCATGATTCAATAAATTCTATTACTGGAAGAACTGCATATTTCCTCTGGGGAATCAAGGACCACCGTAATGTATGGATGTGTTCATATATGCCAAAATACATTCACTATTACATAAAGCCACAGCAGAAAAGAAATTAACCTGGTCCTTCATCATTACAGAGGATGTAGCACAAAAAACATAATCAACCTAAACATCATTGATTAAATAAAAATATAAATGCAGCAAACTAAGGCCCGTATTTATACTTTTTGACGCTAAACTGCGCTAACGCAGTTTAGCGTCAAAAAGTTTAGCGCCGGCTAACGCCATTCTGAAGCGCCATGCGGGCGCCGTATTTATTGAATGGCGTTAGCCGGCGCTAGCAGACCGGCGCTGCCTGGTGTGCGTGGAAAAAAACCACGTACACCAGGCAGCGCCGGCGTTGGGGAAAATGGCGTTAGGGCGTCTTAAAAATGGTGCAAGTCAGGTTGACGCTAAAAAATCGCCTCCACCCGATTTGCGCCATTTTTAACGACGCCCAGACGCCATTTACATGACTCCTGTCTTAGTAAAGACAGGAGTCATGCCCCCTTGCCCAATGGCCATGCCCAGGGGACTTATGTCCCCTGGGCATGGTCATTGGGCATTGAGGCATGTAGGGGGGCACAAATCAGGCCCCCCTATGCCAAAAAAAAAATATAAAAAAAACAAAAAATTATACTTACCTGAACTTACCTGAATGTCCCTGGGATGGGTCCCTCCATCTTTGGGTGTCCTCCTGGGGTGGGCAAGGGTGGCAGGGGGGGTCCCTGGGGGCATGGGAGGGCAGCTGTGGGCTCATTTTGAGCCCACAGGTCCCTTAACGCCTGCCCTGACCCAGGCGTTAAAAAGAGGCGCAAATGCGGGGTTTTTTGCCCCGCCTACTCCCGGGCGTGATTTTTGCCCGGGAGTATAAATACGACGCATTTGTGTCGCAGTCATTTTTTTGGACGGGAACGCCTACCTTGCATTAACGCAAGGAAGGCGTTCACGCAAAAAAATTACGCTCTTTCCTCATACTTTGGCGCTAGACGCGTCTAACGCCAAAGTATAAATATGGCGTTAGTTTTGCGCCGAATTTGCGTCGAAAAAAACGACGCTAATTCGGCGCAAACGGAGTATAAATATGCCCCTAAGAGTCTCGCCCTTTAACGTGGTTACCAATTTGGCATTGTTATAAATGGGGCCTCTGGTTGGCAGTCAGTTTGCACTCTGTCCAAGCAGGGGCCTTATCTCTAGTCAGGGTAAGGTAGATACACAGCTCAGATAACCTCTGCTTACCCTCTTGGTAGCTTGGCACAAGCACTAAGGCTTATCTCAGAGGCAATGTGTATAGTATTTGCACCAACACGCACAGTAACCCAGTGAAAACACCACAAAGACACTCAACACCAGTTTAGAAAAATAGCCAATATTTATCTGAGTAAAACAGGACCAAAAGAACAAAAATCCAACATACGAAAGAAACATTATGAATTTTCAAAGATTAAACTTGAATATCACTTAGAAACACAAATGCTTCAATCTGGTGTTATCATGCAATCATGACGGAGTTGTTCCCAACAATCTGATGCCAATGGCACCTGTTATGGAGCTGCATGGATTGCCAAGTACAGTACTTTTTAAAAGTGAGGAAACAAGCCAGTGCATGGAGTCGGGGAAGTGAGGCGTTGCTGGATCTGGTACGGCATTGGTTCTGATGCTGTGGAGCGATGGAGCTGAGGTGTCAGTGCAAATCGTTGGGTCCTTTCATAAGGAACAGTGGAGATGAGGCGCCGTTGATGTGAAACGCTGGTTCCTTACTCTTGGTGGAGTCGATATCCAGCGGGTCAGGACGCGGTGGGGTGACCTCATGGGTCGCTAGCACGCCACCAGGCTGCAGGTGCTGCGGCGGAGTCAGGTGTCATGAACTTTAGTGACATGGCACTTGGACTCAAGAAGTCTTGGGACGTCAGCCGCTGCTGCGGCATCAGGCCTGCGATGTCGGTCGGGGCGTTGCATTCCAACAGGGACCACGGCTTCAGTAGCAGGCAGTGTCACGGGGTCAGGCAGCAGCATCAGTCCAGGCATCATCTGAAGTTGGTGCACTTGGTTTTTCTTTGTTTTTCACCTGGTTTTGCTCTCAAGGGCCCGGAAACTGGAGTAGGCACCACCTGGTGAGTTACAGTCCACAACAAGGAACCCAGTGGCTGGTAGGTGAAGTCTTTGCTGTCCTTCAGACTTCTTAACATGAGGCAAGCTCAGTCCACTTTTTGTGGTGCTCCGGTGGTGCAATGCCCTGTGCCGTATTTACAAGGTGGCGTTAAGCCACTTTTTGTGGTTTAACGCCACCTTGTGAATGCAACACCGATTGCTTTTTGACACTACCTCAGATTTATGAGTTTTCATAAACCTGAGGCAGCACCAAAATCTAACACCACCCGAGGGGTGGCATTAGCAAGGTGCAACGAGGAGGAATACTTTTATTTCTCATCATTTTTTTCTTTTTTCTATGTGTGCTGCATTCTGCAGCATGCATAGAAAGAGCAAAATGCGAGAAATTATTGTTTATGTGTGGGAAGGTGTCCCTTCCTGCACATGAACATTCATTTCAAAATTACACTATGCCACTTCTGGCCACTGGCATTTTGCAGCACACACAGAAGTGCCTAATCGCCATTAGTAATTGTTTATGTGCAGGAAGGGACACCATCCTGTACATAAACAATCAAACCCCTCAACGCAGGCATCCTTGCACTATGGTGCAAGGATGCCTGTGTTAGCGATAGGCAGCTCAATTTAGCGCCAGCGTGGGGAGAAACATTGGGGTGCGTCCTATTCTAATAAATATGGTGTATCCCAGCGTTTATAAAATGATGCAGAGCGGTGCTGCCAATTTTGGTGCAGCACTGCGCTGCACCACTTTTTAGTAAATCTGGCCCCCTATTGTTGACAAAATCCTGCCTTACCCAGGCCTTGCCCCAGACAGACACCAGGGGGTTGGAGACTGCATTGTGTGAGGAGAGACACAGCCCTTTCAGGTGTAACTGCCAGCTCCTCCCCACTCTAGACCAGGAGACACATCAGGATATACAGGACACTCCTCAGCTCACTTTATGTCACTGTCTAGAGTGAATTCACAAACAGCTAAACTGTCAGTCTGACCCAGACGTGTATTCCACAACCAGGCAGATGCACAGAATGGTTAAGCAAGAAAATGCCCACTTTCTTAAAGTGGCATTTTCAAATAGATAATCTAAAATCCAACTCTACCAAAATATGCATTTTTAAATTGTGAGTTCAGAGACCCCACACTCCTTATCTCTATGTGCTCCCAATGGGAAACTGCACTTAAAAGATCCCCAGGTTAACCTATAGGAGAGATAGGCCTTGCAATAGTGAACATTGAAATTGTCAGTATTTCACTATCAGGACATATAAAACACACCAGTACATGTCCTACCTTTTAAATACACTGCACCCTGCCCATGAGGCTACCTAGGCCATACGTTAGGGCTGCCTTACATGTATTAAAAAAAAAAGTTTGGATCTAGCAAGTGGGTACACTTGCCAGGTCAAATTGGCAGTCCGGAAGTGCACACACACAAACTGCAGTCGCAGGTCTGAGACATGTTTACAGGTTTACTCATGTGGGTGTCACATTCAGTGCTGCAGGCTCACTGGTAGCATTTGATTTACAGGCCCTAGGCACCTCCAGTGCACTCTACTAGGGACTTACAAGAAATATACCAATAATGGAAAAAAAACAATTAGGGTTACAATTTACACAGAGAGCACTTGCACTTTCGCACTGGTCAGCAGTAGTTAAGTGCCCAGGGTACCAAAACCAGCAAAAACGAAGCCCAGCACACAGTGAAAAACACAGGAAGTAGAGGCAAAAAGACAGGAGAAACCACGCCAAGGATGCCAGGTCTAACAGGTGTTATTCATTGGCTTAGTCTGTCCCTACAATCCTCCAGCATCCTCATGCTGCAGGACAATTCCAGGATGCAGGACTCAACAGCATTAAACAGGAGACGAGCAAAGACATCACCTGCCCTAAAACATACAAGACGCCAAAAACCCCACCAAAAACCCCAATTTAAAACATGTAAACAAACAGCAATCATGGGGGTGTCCTACAGCAAAGTACTTTAAAGGCCACATCATTGTTCATCACTTCCTCTATACACTGCCACAACCCTAACGAAACCATGGACATCGCGGATGCAGAATTTTGTTGTTCACTGCCTACACCTCTCTGGGCCTTTCCAGCGGTGACATGGTATGCAGAGTATGAACTGTTACCCTCAGCCTCTCCTGCTGTATATCTTGCTTGGTGTGCAGTGCATTGGCCTCGGGCTCACTCTCTGCCCCTTGACTCGGCCGGGCTTTCTTCCTTCTTTGGGAACTCCTTTCACACGGCGCTCAGGCTCTATGGACAAGCTAGACTCTGGCAGCCATCCTACCCCAAAAACTGGACCTCCTCCATCACTCTGCCTCCTTCAAAACACTGCAAGAGTCCAGTGTTGCCAGATCTGAAATGTAAAACAAGAGCAGCTTCCATTGAAAAGAAACACCAAAACAAGCTGATGGCCTAACAAATGTAGCCCAAATCACAGCAGCAGTCCAATGGAGCGTTGAGTGCCCAAACTCCGAGAACTCCACCAGCGGAACAGAGTTCACTGCGCACTCATGTCCAAAAGACACATCTTTGCTCTTTCTAGTTAACCTGAGGAGGTATCTCCTACCCTTCTAGAATTTTCTCCTAGACAGTTTCATTTTCATTATTAGTAGTGAATGACAATTCAGAGTAAAAAAGAAGCAATGTGGTGAAACGAGACGTATCCCGCTTCCATTGCTTCTGCTTGGTCAGAAGCATTTTGTTTGATCTTAGTCCAGCTCTTGTTTGACCTGTGAGTCTTGTGAAAAAACACTTTTATATTTGCCTGTTGGGACGAAAAATCCCTTGCATGATGATGGACGTGCACCCCTTCCCTGAGTGCCCTAACTGTAATGATATCTTGACCCCTAATGCTGATTTTCTTGTCATAGGCAAAAATGGATCACCCACGTGCACCATGACAGAGACCTGTCTCAAGGATTGCTGACTTGTTGGACTGAGAGGGGTGCTCAAAGCACCACCTCCATAGTGGAGAAAGGCTACTTCCATTACAAGGAGTTCAGCAGCATGAGTGTGGTGGATGCAGCATACTGTGTAGTGACCAGTAAGTGTGAACAGGTCCATTTTACCTGTGTTACCGAAATTAGGCCTATAGGCTCACTGGGGCATTACTTACCCTTGACTTACATCAGTTTTTTGTGTAGTGCTGCACAGTGCATGTGTGGTGTCCATGTTCTTGTATTTGTGCATATGAATGATACAACATAGGGATACTGCAGTACTGTGCAGTGAGTATAGATTTTCTGCATGTGCTGGATATATATGTGCTGGTACAGCACATAAATGATGTAGTGCTGAGCACTGAGTATTTATTATTGGCAAGTACTGGATGTATGTGTGCCTGCAAAGTATCTGAGAGATGTAGTGCTGTACAGTGCCTGTATGCTATTTGCATGTGCTGAGCGTCTGTATGCCTGTGAAGGACACAGTACATGGAAGACTCTGGGTTCCATTTTGGTAGACCCTGGGCTGGATGGAGAAACATGAAAAGAGGAGGTAGATGAATTCCCCCAGGCCAATTTGTGGATTGTGCACTTCTGAAAGCTGAGTTGAACATACTAGAGAAAGGGAGAACCAGGCTCTCCAGCACACTTCAAAGATGGCCTTTGATTCAAAGAGAGGTCACAAGCAAGGTGGGTGGGCACATCTCAGGAAAAAGATGAGGCTAACATTCAGGTATGAACCTCTAGTCACTCCAATGGACTGTGTTGTGGTGCTCAGATTTGGAGTCACTCTGTCTGTGTCAGACTGCTTCCTGGAAGAAGAGAGAACAGAATGGTGGGTACTTCAAAATGAAGCAGACCCACAACATTAACTTCAAGCCTCAGACTTTCAATCACATTTGGTGTCTGGAAATGGACTATAAGAAGGGGAGCTTGAGACCCCAAAAATTGTCAACTGTCAAGCAGTAAGTCAGGCTGTGTGAGGTAGAGAAGCTCTTCAAGACTCTTGCCTGTGACAACTACTTGAGGCCAAGGGCTGCTAATCTCACAGTCTCCTAGCTGGGTGAGGGGACATCACTCAGGGAATCTAAGACCACCTGTCCTGGAGGCTAGAGAACCAGTGTCTGCCTATTTGCCAAGAGTAATCTGTCTTGTGAGGAAGAGGAGAGTGTTGGAGGGAGCAAGGTCCTGTGAGGAATCATGGCAAGTGGACTCTCTATGCATGGTGTGAAAACGTGGCTGCTGCAAAAATTGGGTCATTGCCCATGTGCAGGGTAAGTCAGCAACCCCTGTATGCCAGATGAGGGCCACTGTGAATTGAGCTGCTATCAGTGCTGCACTGAACAGGTCATCGATTCTATTGGTGTGATTAAGACTGGTTTCCGGCCAGGTGCTCCGGGAGAATCTTGCTTGCAAGATAGCACTGCAGCGCTAGAACATTTTGACTTTAATACAGTCGGAGTGGGACTCCTGAGACTCAGACTACTAGTGCTGCTTAACCTGGATGTCACCTATAGTGAATGGTGAATAACCACTACTGCTATCTCGAGTGAAGTGGGACTTAGAGACCAACCTAGAAGACACTTGGGCCAAGAGGGGACTGTATGTAGTGTTTGTGAATGGCATATTTTACTTTGTGCCTATATATAAATACTCCTTTTTTTATAGAAACAAGTATTTTACTTGTCAATTGTGTATTGCTGCTGTTGCACATATTTTGATTTGAGAGCCTCTGTTCACCCCTCTTTGTCTACTTCCTGCTCCAGAAACCTTGGACTGCTTGACTCAATCTCTAAACTGAGAGTCACTTCCTGATGAAGTACTTGACCCAGTTGCTCAGAATGCATAGTAGACCATGCCCCAGGACATTAGGAGTAAAAGGCTTAAACACCCATGGTTGGGATTCGTAACCCCTACTTGCCCCGTGCCCCTCCAAACAGACTTATAAGAATTCTTCCACTAGTGAACTTTGATTTCAATCTACTCTCCCTTGTCCCTTTCCAGTCTTTGCCCTCACCCCACATCATCTCTGTTCTCACCCCTAGCAAGAGGCCTTTGATCCTGACAATATTAGAATAACAGATGCCATTTTGTATCTAGACAAATTCTAATCCAGCCTCTCTGGATGCAGTCTCCAGCCTGCAAAGTGTTTTAATTGAGGCTGAATGATACATCAGCTCATATCTGGTTTGGGAGAGTAGATCCTTTGTCTCTGTTGTTCTTTCAAGAACTCTGTTGTTGGGGCCCTGATGGAACGTTCAGGAAAAAATCAAATTACCACCCCCCCCACAACTTCAAAGCTGGTTGCAGTGTCCTGTGCTAGATTTTCTGATTACTGGGCACTTGGTCATATCCTGCTGACTCTTAGGGAACAATTGGACATCCTACTACTTCAATTTGCACTGCAGGTCCTGTGTTATGATTCATGGTTTTAATATGTTGGAAGAAGGGAAAAGTCAATATGTTTCCTGGATGGTATGTGTTATCACTAGTCCAGATGGCATGAGGGGGTAGCAGGACTACAATGTATAGGAAGGTGGCTTCCTATATGTATTAAAGCTAGCCAGATAAGCAGCAGGGTGCTCTGTACATATGCATATACAATAAAAATACATTTTCTGAGAATGCCCAGAAATCCACAAGGCAACATGTGCAAGCCAGAGATGCTGTCAAATGAATAAAATGAATCAAAATTAGGATGTGTGGGAATTGGTGACGTGCAGTAGACACTCTTCTTCTTAATTGGACACCGAGGTGCATACTTATGGATTTTGCCACAAAACTACGCTAATGCAGTTTTGCAGCAAATTCCTTAGCACCGGCTAGCGCCATTCCATAGCGGCAGCGCTGCACTAGACCTATGGGATGGTGCACACCGGCGCAAAGGACAGGCTAGCGTCTAATGAAAAGACTCTAGCCGGGGGGGGGGGGTATGGTGGTAGGGTAGAAGGCGCTAGTGGGCTAGAAATTATGCTAGGCTGGATAGTGGCAATAAATATGCCGTTAACCTGCCTAGCGTCAATTTCTGATGCACTAGCACCAATAATGACTCTTGTCTTAGTAAAGACAGGAGTGATGCCCACCACCACTATGGCCAGCACAGGGGACTAGTGTTCCCTGGGCAAGGCCATAAGACCCAGTACCAGGCAGGTGGCCCTGTGTTAGGGGCCGCCAATGGCACATGAAAAAAAATAAAAAATATCCCTACCCAGGATGGGGTTCCCCATCCTATGGTGTCCCTCTGGTGTGGGTGGGGTGTTCCTGGGGCTTAGGGTGGGCATCTATGGGCCCATTCCATGGTGTTTGGCCATGGAAATGGGTCCATAGGTACCCTAACGTCTGGTCTGACCCATGCATTAAATAAAGGCACTGAGCTGGCTTAGCACTATTATTTGGGTCCACCTACTCAATGCGCTTCATTTCTGCACTGGAGTATACATAAGGCGGTAGGGGGTTAGCGTCATGTTGTGGACAGGAATGCTTATCTTGCATCTCATCAGCGCAAGGGAATTTGCTGCATCCACAACATGACACTAACTTCAATATTTTGACGCTAGACGGGTCTAGCGTCAAAATAAAAACATGGAGGTAGCTCAGCGCCATTTTAGCATCAAAATTATTGACGCTGAAACCGCGCAAGGAAAGTCTACATAGGCCCCCTACTTTGCTAGCTGGAAGGGAAATTGTTAGAAATGGGGTCTTTGGTTGGCAGTCAGATTACCCCCAGTTCAAGCAAGGACCCTCACTCTAGTCAGGGTAAGTCACACACAATCCAAATTATCCTGTTCCCACCCTCTGGTAGTTTGGCACTGAGCAGTCAGGCTTAATTTAGAAGGCAATGTGTAAAGTATTTGTGCAATAAATCATACAATAACACAATATAGCACCACAAAAATACACCACACATTGTTTAGAAAAATATATAATATTTATCTCGATATTTGCAGGTCAAAACGATCAAAGATGCAATAAGTAAATGTACAGATATTACTAAAAAGTGATATAAAGTGTCTTAAGTTTTTTTAAAGCAAACAAAGGGGGTCATTACGGACCCCGGCGAATTAGACTGCAGCGGGGGCTAAACCGCCATATTATGGCGACAGTGAAGCCCTCCTCCACCGCCAGGCTGCCGCCGACAGGCAGCCTGACTGTGGAGGGAAACATTTTCTGATAGGGCAGTGCTGCAAGCAGCGCTGCCCCTCGGATAATGATCCCTTTTCCACCAGCCTTTCCCTGGCAGGTTCCCCCGCCAGTGAAAGGCTAGTGGAAGGGGTGCTCCGGGGCCCCTGTGCAGTGCCCCATCGTACAGGTCACTGCCCGACTTACAGGCAGTGATCTGCGCAACGGGTGCAGCTGCACCCGCCACACACCAACATTGGCGGCGGCTCCATTTGGAGCCTCTGTCAATGTTACGGCCCTTTTCCCCACTGGGCCGGCGGGCGGAAACTCTTTTTTCACCTGCCACTCCAGCCGGGAATACATTATGCGGCTAGCGGGGGTAGTCGCGCTGGCAGTCTTCTATTGACCGCCAGCGCAGATGTCAGCAGTTTTTACTGCTGAGATCATTATGAGGGCCAAAGTCTCTTTCAAGCACAAAGTACCTAGTTCGCGTGAAAAATCTCCGCAAAGGACTGCAGAGGAGAAGAAGCGTGGAAACAAAGGGGTGTGCGCCGATTTCTCAGGCCACACACGGCGATGCGTTGTTTAGTTTCCACACAGGAACGGCTGTGGATCGATTTCCAGTGCTCAGTCGTGGATCCTCTTTGGGTTGCGGGGTTTTCAGATGCCCCGGGGTCTGTGCGTGGAATCCTGGGCTTGCGGAGCGAAGTCACAAGTGCTGTGTCGATCCGGTGGGTGTTGTGTGGAACTTTCTCCTGCATGGCAGGCGCTTTTCGATTCCCCTCTGGAAGTCGGGCTGCGTCGTCCCAGGTTGGCTGTGCGTCGATCTGGTGGGCCGTGCATCGAAATTCTGGTCGCAACGCAGCACAAGGAGTCCAGTTGCAAGAGAGAAGTCTTTTTGGTCCTTAGACTTCAGGGAACAAGAGGCAAGCTCTATTCAAGCCCTTGGAGAGCACTTCTTCACCACAACCAGAGAGCAGCAAGGCAGCAGTCCTTCACAGAAAGCAGTCAGGTGAGTCCTTTGGGCAGCCAGGCAGTTCTTCTTGGCAGGATACAGGTTCTCGTTACAAGTGTCTTCTCCAGGAAGTGTCTGAGGTGGAAGTATAAGAGGCCCTGTTTATATACCTTTGGAGTGGAGGTGACTTCAAAGAGTGGCTTAGAAGTGCACCAGGTCCTCTTTCAGTTCAATCCTGTCTGCCAGGGCCCCAGTAGGGAGTGTGGCAGTCCTTTGTGTGAGAGTAGGACCTCCACCCTCCCAGCCCAGGAAGACCCATTCAAAATGCAGATGTATGCAAGTGAGGCTGAGTATCTGTGTGTCTGAGTGAATGCACAAGAAACGGTCAACTGAACCCAGCCAGACGTGTATTGTAAGGCACAGAAAGATTTAAGTGCAGAGAAATGCTCACTTTCTAAAAGTGCATTTCTAAAATAGTAATATTAAATCCAACTTCACCAGTCAGCAGGATTTTATATCACCATTCTGGCCATACTAAATATGATCTTCCTACTTCTTTCGGATCAGCAGCTACCACTCAAACAATGTATGATGGCAGCCCCAATGTTAGCCTATGAAGGGAGCAGGTCTCACAGCAGTGTAAAAACGAATTTAGGAGTTTTACACTACCAAGACATGTAAACTACATAGGTACATGTTCTGCCTTTTACCTACACAGCACCCTGCCCTATGGGTTACCTGGGCATGCCTTAGGGGTGTCTTATATGTAGAAAAAGGGGGGTTTTAGGCTTGGCAAGTACTTTTAAATGCCAAGTCAAATCGGCAGTGAAACTGCACACACAGGGCTTGCCATGGCAGGCCTGAGACAAGGTTAAGGGGCTACTTAAGTGGGTAGCACAATCAGTGCTGCAGGCCCACTATTAGCATTTAATCTACAGATCTTGGGCACATATAGCGCACTCTACTAGGGACTTTTAAGTAAATTAAATAGTCCAATTGGGTATGATCCAATGTTACCATGTTTAAAGGGAGAGAGCATATGCACTTAAGCACTGGTTAGCAGCGGTAACGTGCGTAGAGTCTAAAAACCAGCAAAAACAGTGTCCAAAAAGTGGAGGGAGGCAGGCAAAAAGTTAGGGGTGGCCACCCTAAGGCTGTCAGGTCTAACATGTATCCCTCCCAGCTGAAAGTGGGGAGAGCTACCCAACCTCCTGGGAGCTCTCATCGCTAAGGCAGAAGTATCCTGAGAGACCATCAGCGTTGGCGTGGTCAATCACCGGGCGATGCTCAACCGTAAAGTCCATCCCCAGTAGGGAAATGGACCACCTCAAGAGTTTAGGATTCTCACCTGTCATCTGCATGAGCCATCTGAGGGGCCTGTGGTCTGTCTGAACCCGGAAGTGGGTCCCAAACAGGTATGGTCTCCACAGCAAATGCTTCTCTCTCAATAGCACTCCACCTCTGTTCCCGTGATAATAGCCTTCTGCTAATAAAGGCTACCGGTTGGTCTGAGCCCTCCTCATTTAGCTGTGCTAGAACAGCCCCTATGTCATGCTCTGAAGCGTCTGTCTGCACAATAAATTCCTGGGAGTAGTCAGGGGCTTTGTGCACGGGGGCCATGCACTTGGCTTCTTTCAGAGAATTAAAGGCTTCTGACAAGCCTCTGTCCAATTCACCAACCTGGGTAGTTTCTTGGAAGTGAATTCTGTCAAGGGTGACACAATGGTACCGTAGCCCTTGAAAAATCTACGGTAGTATCCAGTGTGGCCTAAAAAGGCTCTTACTTTAGTCTGTGTTCTAGGTGGTTGCCAGGCCTTGATAGTTTCAATCTTGGCCTGGAGTGGCTGTACCTTGCCACCACCTACTAGTTGTCCCAAGTACACCATGGAACCCTGCCCAATCTGGCACTTACGAGCCTTGATGGTCAGGCCTGCCTGTTGCAGAGCCCGAAGCACCTCCTTGAGGTGGAGCAGTTGTTCCTCCCAGCTGGACCTGTAGACAGCTATGTCATCTAGGTAGGCTGTGCAGGAGGCATCCTTGCCAGCTAGGACCCCGTTAACCAACCGTTGGAAGGTAGTGGGGCATTTTTCAACCCAAAGGGCATCACCGGGAACTGGTAATGGCCATATGGTATGGAAAATGCCAATCTCTCTTTTGCCCCCTCAGTGAGGGTGATCAGCCAGTACCCGATGTAAGATCAAACGTACTCAGGAACTTGGCAGCGCATAGTCTGTCAAAGAGCTCATCAGCTTGGGGGATGGGGTGAGCGTCAGTCTGTGTGACTGAGTTGAGACTCCGGTAGTCCTGACAGAACCGAAGTTCTAGCTTCGCACCTTGAAATTAATTGTGGAGTCAAGTTTCCTGGCACACAGCATGTCTCTCTGTCATCTGCCAGACATCTTCATTTCTGCTACCATGGTGGGGGAATGAAGGAGGAGGCACTCGGGATTGTTAAACCTAGTCTTTCCATTCCAGGACCTGAAATGCTACCAGAAAACCAGGGTTCATTTTAGTCAAGTGAAAAACTGAAAAAAGTAAAGGAGAGTTGTTAGCCAGGCTTCCTGGCTCAAGGTGTATCTCTGTATGACTTTTACCCACCATCTGCCTCTCAGTTCCTCTGGTAGGGCAGATTGGAGTGTTACCACATAATCTGCCCCATGTGAGGATCTGACACCTCCCAGGAATCAGGGTTTATTTTGTTTGAGGAAATACAATGGAAATTAAATGGAACTCTGGCTTTCTTGACACAATGTGTGCCTCTGTCTTCTACCCACATTCTACAATTCTGCTACCCTATGGAAGAAGACTGATGGTGTTAACCATGCACTGGCCCTAGTAGGGATCTGAAATACTGGACACCTAGATTCATTTCTTCCCAAATTTAAAATTAAATAGAGTGGGTGTCCTGGCTTCCTGGCACAAAGCATGACTCTACCCATCATCTACATTTTATTTCCAGTGGGGGAGTAGGTTGAAGATGTTATCCCAATCTGTTTACATTAGAAGACCTGAAATAGACACCAGAGTACTTTTTTGTTAAGCAAAAATCAATTGAAATCCAATGGGGAACTGAGTTACCAGTAATGAGGCATGTGTATCTATGTTCTCCATCCACAATCTGGACTTTGCTTGGGGCAGCTGTTAGAATTAACCCTGTCTCCCCAATCTGCACCTAGGAAACTGAAACACCTTAACAAGGGATCTTTTTCCATTACTCCGGAAATTAAAGAAGCTGTATCTTTCTTTCCGCTGCTGCTATTTTATTTTTCTCAATCTATCTTGCATATTTCAATGGTAAGGCACACCCTTCCTGGAACACTTTCATCTCAAGTTATGCTCATTACTCTCTGTTCCCCCATTCAATTTACTGTCCCATTTATCTAATCATGCTACATACCCCAGAGTGGTATATGTATTTAGATATTTCAGTAATTATACTGACCTTTTGCTTTTAAGAGGAACATATCCATGCACATGAGTTTTTTGCCCATGTATGTGTGGGCTTCCAAGTAGAGAATTCAGTCATAAGTTGAAGCCATTCACACAACAGACAATGTCATCTTTGTTATCACAAATACCGTATACAGTTATGCCCAGCATTAACCTTTTGATTGGCTACAAATGCATATTTTAAGTGAATACTTGTACAACAACACTGATCACAGGCATAGAATTATCTGAGTGTCAATACAATTGTAACATTGATGCAGGGAATCATACACTGGTTAGCATACCTGTGTCATGGCTCTAGTGTTCCTCTATATCTTCAGGATGATGTTCTATATAACATTTGCTTTCTCCTTGCTTCAGAACTGAAGCACCAATCTTCTTATTGGAGGAGCCTAAGATGCTCTCTCTTCTACCATATAGGATGGACAAGAAATCATGGAGGCAAGAATGAGGTTGAGTGGCTGATATGAAGAACTAACTTGCTAGAGTCTCTAATGAGGTCATCGAAAAAACTGTCAGGCCTTTGCTCTCATCTGTGGCCTGGTGCCTGGATGTGTGTAAGGTTTGAAGCAGAATCACCCTATGGAATTAAAGTTTTGGTCATACTTATGCCTTATCGTGCCAGTTTTTGGTTGTTTTGTGACAAACTGACATACATAGCATACTTGCTGCTTCACCAAAGTAAGGTGTCGCTAGATTCCAAATAGTTCTTGTCTATCTCGATTCATAAGCTAATTTGCAGAGGCCTACGTAAATTGAGACCTGTGGATCAAGCCAGCCTGGTGCTGTTCTTTTCAGCTCTTTTGTCCCCAGCGTGCCTGTCACACCCCGTGGAGAATTGTGTCACAAACTATGAATCTCAACAAGTAATTAAACCCTGCCATCCCCCAGCCTCAGAGAGAGGCAGAGCTAAATTGCAGCAGCGCTAGTCTACTCTTATCTATGGCTCCTTCCCTTTCTAATTTTTCATTTGGTCTGCCCTTTAGGGGCAGTGTTTAAACATTTTACAGTTCAATGCCTTCTGCTAATTTCAAAAGAATGATTTACAGAGGAAAAACCTTGATATTGAACTACCAATAATTAATGTAGTAAAATATAAATATATATTTTCCTTGACTACATAGAGCTCTAAATCCCCAACTATTGAACTAGGTACCATAGTCAATTCAGTCTTTTCAACTGAGCACTTTTCATAACTATACACATTTTAGAACTGAGGTTTCTGGTTGTCAGAGTATGCACCCTGTAAAAGCAGGAACCACCACTCTGTCAGGATGAGATAGATATACATTAAAAGATAATCCGTACTCACTCTCTGGTAACTTTGCAAATAGCAGTCAGGTTTATTTTAAAGAGGCAACGTGTAAAATACTTGTGCAACATACTCACCGAATAATACAAGGAAAACACCACAAAAGTACTCCTCACTGGGTTAGAAAAAAAGATGGTATTTGTATGAGTAAAACAAGACCGAAATGACAAAACTCCAATATGTAGAACTGGAGGTATGAATTATAGAAGAATAATTCAAAAAAGTAGTGCTTAGAAGTCAATAGCAGAAAGGGGTTTCTTGAGTTCCCTCTTGACCAGGGTTTTAGGCCAACCGCGAAGGGGTAGGCAAACCAACTACAGGACTCACGCAGGGCCCTCTGAAAAAGTACCTTGGATGGAGGAAGCATCAACATCGAAGACTGGATGCATTGTACAGAGGAGGAAACGCATCCCTGTTGATCAATGAGATGTAGGCGATGTGTCAGTTCCGAGCTGCGCAGCATTAAGGAAGCATCAAAGATCAAGCACCGATGGGCATCGAGGCGATGCATTATCGTCAAACCACTGGACTGTAGATGATTCTTCTTACACAAAGTGATGCTTCGGTGCCATCCTGTGCAGAGTCGGAGATGTGTCGGAGTCTGGGGACAAAGCAGCGTGAAGTGGGCGATGCGGTGTTTGTGGCTCGGGCAGCAGCAATGTGTCGGGTGCAGTGGAGTTGCGCCGGTTCCAATTGATGCAACATCATTGATGTGTTGGTTTTCTTGGGTTGCAGCACAAATGCTCACTTCCAAGGGCCCAAGAGTAGATTGGCACCACTTGGCATAGCAGGACTCAAAGCAGACAGAGTTCACATGCTGGTTGCAGAAGATCAGGGGGCAAGTCAGCCAGCCCTTGGAGTTACTCTGGGTTCAGGTGAGATGGGTCTAGTCCTTGTCCTCAGCAGGGCAGAAAGCATATGAGTTTTCTGTCATACCCACCCTTACTGTGTTTGTGGCTTTCTAGAGGGAATGCACAGTGTTGTTGTCATCTACTCCCACGTGTATTGGAGGCAGGCTGCAAGGCCCACATAGGTGTCAGAGCAGATTAGGAGGAGAGAAATCCCTCCACAGCCCCCACCCTTAGGGGTACCTGGGGCTTACTTTAGTGGTGCCTTATGTGTAATAAAAGGGGAGTTTAAGTATTGGCAACTAGTTTTAAATATCAAGTCGAAGTGACAGTAGCCTGCACCCACAGACCTTGCAATGGCAGGCCTGAGACAGGTTTGAAAGGCTACTTGTGTGGGTGGTAAAGTCAGTGCTGCATGCCCACAAGTAGTATTTAATTTACAGGCCCTGTTTATATGGTATACCACTTAACAAGTGACTTACAAGTAAATTAAATATGGCAATTGTATATACACCAATGTTGCTATGTTTAAGGGAGAAGCATATGCACTAAAGCACTGGTCATAAGCAGTGGTAAAGTGCTCAGAGTCCTAAGACTACAAAAAGATACAGCAAAAAGAGGAAGCAAGGAAGCACAAAATTTGGGGGGAAGAATACCCTAAGAATGAGAAGTCTAGCACCAAATAATAATCTGGTATACTTTCTTTATATTTATTTATTGTCATAAGTAGCCGTTTTACAGCCATTACAGCGTCCCATAATTTGCAGCCTAAAGAAATGCTTTGCCTTTATGCCCTCACCAAAGTCTGAAATTATTCTGAGGAGATGATCAGCTTCTATACTAGTGAGAGCACTATTCCACACATGGACAATAAAGAACTTTGCATTAGGCAGGCTAACCACTTGATGAGAGTGACCAATTTATACTTTTGTGTACGATTTCCATCAGACTCCTCATTGTGATTTGTATTCCACTGTTCTCCAGAGCCAATGCATGTTTTGCTCGGTGATGGTCGTGGGTTCCCAAGAGAGCTCTGTCAAAGCATAGACCATTAATCGTTGTGTTTTCTCGACAATACCATGCTATTTATACTTTGCATTGACACTTATACTTTGCAGCGTTTTACATCCTATTTTATGAAAAAACAACTAATTTGCTGGGGTTCACAATATTAAACACCTTAGGGCTTGCAAAATGTTCAGTGATTTAGCACTGTAGAATGCTCTTTTTGGATTTACATTGTGGACTGGCCAGTAGCCAGTTTCTTTGCAAGGCTTTAGTCAGCAGCCACCTCTTCACCATTTGAAGAAACTCACTGAAGGTCAAATTAATGAAAATGGCACAACATTACAGGTAGCTCCACTTTTCTTGCGGCAACTTGCACCCCCCCTACTGCCACCATGGGTGCACCGTATTTAAAATACGGTGCATCATGGCGCAGGGTAGAGTGCAATAGAGTCAGAATTTCTGACGTTATTGATGACCTGTTCAGGGTTAGTGCCAACATTTTGGCACTAACACTGAACAGTACTTAAGGACCCATTGTAAACAATGGTGTGCCCCCTTTTAACACCTACTCTGAGCAGGCATTAAAAGGACAGAAAAAAATGACGCAAGGGTTCATGTGCAGGGGTGGAAAATTACACCTATTTTATTTAACAACGTTGGAAAAGGTACATGGAAACCAGTGGCGGCTGCCGCAAATCTCAAGGGGAGGGGAGGGGGGAACGGAGACAGAGTGGAGGCATAAAATAATTAAAAAATAATAAGTACATAAACTTACCTCTGCCCGGATGAACCCATCTCCAGCCGCCTTGCACTCCTCTTGCCTGGAAGTGGTGTCCCAGCATTCACTGGGACACCAGCACAGGCTCCCCAGCAATCCTGGTGCTGCTTTCATACTACACCTAGCATGGAAGCAGCACCAGGATTGGTCTGAGCGGCTTGCCCAGCCACTTAGACACAGCACTGGGGTCTGTGCAGTTTCTCCAGCCCGGCTGTACAACACAGCTGAGATGGAGAAACCTAAGGCCTCAGACAGCTGGCCAAACACAGATGCGCACTTAGATGCACTCCTCCATCCTCTCCCCTCCTCCCCCAGTGGCCGAGACCTGCCCCTCCCTGCACTGCTGACTGTGCCAGAAGCAAAATAATAAATCCATATTAAACTATTGTTTTATTTTTCTGCTGCTGGCTCAGACAGGGGGGCGAAGCTCCTGGTGGAAACAAAAAAGATATTTTATGACACTTGACCTTAATAATTATAATTACATCATACTTTCCACTTCCTTTATTTTCTGACTGCTCTGAGTACTTAAATCCATGCCGCCTCTGGTAAAAGATGACAGTGTTTGAAGAAAATCTTGTTTTTGCTTCACATTCAGAGAATCCAGCTTGTTTTCAAATAATTTTCAAATCACTTTTGTTATCACTTTCACAGCCGGACAGCTGGTAATGTCCTGATTGCTTAGAGTAAACTTCATGGTCATGGAGTACTGTAATTACGTCATTGTTTGTGGACCACTGCTTCTGTGACTGGCATTTTAACTGCACTCCAGTATCTGAAACCCAGGAATGTTGTTTTTCAATCCTCTTGCCCCTTTAACCAGAGTTTGGTCCTTCTTCCAAGGTAATATAGATTTTAGCACAAAGAGTCTAATTGGGTAACATCTCCTTCCAAGCACAGTGCAGCTAAACCTGCATTTGACTACATTTGCCTCTTGATTAAATGTGCCCTTTCTACATGTTTATCAAGTGTAAAGGCTGAGGCCTAGATTTACAAAAAAGTGGCGCAGCACGTGGTGTGTGCCAAAAATAGTGCTGCGCCACTTTTGAAACGCAGGAATGCACCACATTTACAGGACTACAGCCCGTCCCTGTGTTTCCCCCAGCATCGGTGTGAATTAAGCTGCCTGCGCCAATGCTTGCACCATAGTGCAAGTCTGTCTGCGTTGAGAAGATAGATTGCTTGTGTACAAGAAGGTGTCCCTTCCTGCACATAAACAATCTACAATGGCAATTTGGCACTTCTGTGTGTGCTGCAAAATGCAGCACATAGAAATACCAAAGCGTCATATTCAAATGATTGTTTATGTGCAGGAAAAGTCACCTTCCTGTACATAAACAATCATTCATGGCCTTTAGCTCCTTCTATGTGTGCTGTAGAATGCAGCACACATATAAAGAGCAAACAATGAGGAGGAATAAAAGTATTCCTCCTCGTTGAGCCATGCTAACACCACCCTTGGGGTGGCGTTAGTTTTTGATGCAGTCACAGATTTACGCCTTCTTGTAAATCTGGGGCAGCGTCAAAAGCAACTGGTATTGCGATGGAACACCCACAGCAACACCGATTGCACGCCCCTCTGACACAGAAAACTGCATTGGGGAGACCATATTTAGAAGGAGGCGTTAAGCCTCAAAAAGTGGCTTAATGCCTCCTTGTAAATATGGTGCAGTGGAGAGCGCCTCATTTACGAGCCCTAGCGCCACTAGAGCATCACTTTTTGTGAAGCTCCGGTGGTGCTGTGCAGTGCACCATATTTACAAGGTGGCGTTAAGCCACGTTTCCTGGCTTAACACAGCCTTCTAGATATGGGCCGCACCAACTCAGTTTTCAGTGCCAAAGGGGCATGCAATAGGTACTAGAAGAACATTTTTTATTTCTCCTCGTTGTTTGCTCTTTCTATATGTGCTGTGTTAGACTTGGCATTCTTGGTGTGGTCTTCCCTAACTTTTTGCCTCAGTTTCCTAGGTTGCTGTTGTGTGCTGGACTCTGCTTTTGACTTTTTTGATACTCTGGGCACTTTACCACTGCTATCCAGTGCTAAAGTGCAAGTGCTCCTCTGTAAACTGTATGTGTAATTGGCTTTCCATGATTGACATATTTTATTTACTAGTAAGTCCCTAGTACAGTGCACTAGGGGTGCCCTGGGCCTGTAAATCAAATGCTACTAGTGGGCCTGCAGCACTGGTTGTGCCACCCACATTAGTAGCCCTGTAAATATGTCTCAGACCTGCCACTGCAGTGTCTGTGTGTGCAGTTTTAAACTGCCAATTCGACTTTGCAAGTGTAGCCACTTGCCAGGCCTAAACCTTCCATTTCTATACATGTAAGGCACCCCTAAAGTAGGCCCTAGGTAGCCCCACGGGTAGGGAGCAGTGAATGTTTAAGGTAAGACATATACTAATGTGTTTTATATTTCCTAACAGTGAAATATTGCCAAATTCGTTTTTCACTGTGCAAGGCCTATCTTTCTGATAGGTTAACATGAGGGCTGCCTTTAACTATTAGAAATGAGGAGTTTAGGGTCTCTGAACTCACAATTTAAAAAATACATCTTTTGGTAAAGGTTGTTTTTAGATTGTGTGTTTGAAAATGCCACTTTTAGAAAGTAGGCATTTTCTTGCTTAAACCATTCTGTGGCTCTGCCTGTTTACGGATTCCCTATCTGGGTCAGTTTGACATTTGGGCTGTTTGCACCTCTCCTCTAGACAGTGACACAAAGGGAGCTGGGGTATAGCCTGCATATATTGATGAGCCCTCTGTGCTGGGAGGGAGGGAATGAGTGGTCACTCACCTCTGAAAGGGCTGTGCCTGCCCTCACACAATGCAGTCTCCCCCCCCCCCCCGGGTGTGTGTCTAGGGCTTGGCTTGGGCAAGGCTGGATCTTACAAAAAGAGAGACTTTCCTTTGAAGTTTGCCTACTTTAAAGGCAGAAAGGTGTATAAGTAGTGGCCCCAAAACCCCAGAAAATTAGATCCCTTCTGGATTCAAGAGGAACCTTTGCCAAGGAGAAGAGCTGAAGAGCTGAGGAGAAGTGCTGCCCCTGCCTGTGACTGTGCTTTTTTGGGCTGTCCTGCAGTTGCTGCTTCTGCCTATGAAAGGGGACAAAGACTGGCCTTTGTTGTGCAATCCTGCTTGCGAAGAATCTCCAAGGGCTTGAACTGAGCTTGCCTCCTGTTGTTGAAGTCACAGGGCCATCAAAGACTTCCCCTGCCAGCAGTGTGACTCTCTGCTGAGACTCTTGCCCTGCCAAGTGGTGCCCTATCCAGTCCCTAGACCCTTGAAAGGTGAAATTGGCAGACAAGAACTGACAATCCATGCGCAGAACATTGTACGGGGACATTTTCAACGCACCTTCCGCAACGCGGCTGATAAACAGCACACCACCGCCTCCTCAGCTAAAATCGATGCTACACCTGCATCACAGCTGGCAGATCGACGTATCACAGCTGGAGAAATGACTCACACAACACCTGCTTACGGAGGCTGATACGCATCGTGGTTTTCCGATAGGTGCCCCTCCGGAAATCAACGCATCATACAAAGCATCGCTGACCCGACCAGAGAAGGAAACGACGCATGGCCTCACTTGTGAGTAAGGAATTGACACATCGCTACACTTTTCAGATGCACGCTCACCTGTGCGGCTTTATTTTTTATGCTAACCAGGTACTTTGTGTAACAACAGCATTCTAACTGTTTTCTAAGGATTAAAACCCTTATTCTTTAAAAAATTCCTACCTTGACTTGTGTATGTTGGATTTTTGTCGTTTTGGTCTTGTTTGATTTAGATACATAGTACCTATGTTTCTAAACTGGTGTGGTGTCCATTTTGTGGTGTTTTCACTGTATTACTGTGTGTGTTGGTACAAATACTTTATACATTGCTTCTGCAGTTAAGTCTGCCATCTCGTGTCAAGCTACCAAGGGGGTGAGCAGGGGTTAACTGAGGGTGAGTCTCCTTTACCCAGACTAGAATGAGGGTCCTTGCTTGGACAGGCGGTAACCTGACTGCCAACTAAAGATCCCATTTCTAACCCTGGTGATCAGCGGTGAGGATTGAACTTGTATTTGTACTTGACATACAGTGATTAAGTGTACACTACTGTTTTCAGTGCAGACCATTATGTAAGCATACTACTTGTTTTTTCTTTTGCTGTCTTTGAACGTTTTCCTACTTCCGTTATTTTTGGTGATCTTTTTCATTGAATCTTGAACTTTTCATTGGGAACTCTTTTTCTGCCTTGGAACTTTGCCCTTTTTCGATTTGCCATCATGTCCCAGTCTGGAGATGCACCAGCTGGAGCTGTATTTTTAATTAAGGCAACTGGAAAGTTACATAGTTGCTCAGTTAAAACAGTTCTGTAAAATCTTGCCTGTCCCACTAAGAGCTCCACCAGGAAGGAGGGGCTGCAGAAGGCACTGAGGGCCTGGATGACAGCCAAGGAGGCTGGGCGGCACACAGAGGATGGGGATGAGGAGGAGGATGAGGAGGTGCACAGTATACACACTGGTGTAGTGGGTAGACCTGTTATGCCTGCGGGAGGGTCTCTATGGCAGGTAGCAGTGTGTCCTCCAAGGGTCTGACTCCTGAAGAGTTACAGGACAGACAGGCAGAGAGGAGTCCCCAAATGGAATTAGAGAGGCTCAAAATGGAGATGGAAGGGAGTAGGCTGGCAATTAAAGAGAAAAAGTTACTGCTGGCTCATGAGCTCAGCTTGAGGAGCTGGATCAGAGGTGCCAGTCCAGTAGAGATGGTGGCAGCAGTACCTTAGTGCAGCCTGAGAGAAGGGTACACATTCCAAAGGACTTAATGAAGGACTATAAAAGGGGGATGACATATTCTTGTGGTTCAAGGGGAATGAGTCTGCTCTCCATATTAATCTGGTCCCTGAGGCACATTGGGGGAGGGTCTGTGGAAGCAGCAACAAATGGCTTCAATTTAGTCCTTCTGAGTTACTGTATGGCCATCCTGTCAGGGGACCTTTGAGTCCGGTGAAGGAGGGCTTGGAGAAAGTGCCCAATAAATCTCTCAAGGATGTATTTAGTTACAGGCTGGCTTTCAGAAACCACACTGCCTACCTTCAGAGCTCTCGCACAAGAGAACCTATAGGCAAACCAGGAAGACATGAAACTGTGGTATGACCAGAATGCCACTCTGGTTGAGTTTCAGCCTAGGCAAAATGTGTGGGTAATGGCGTCAGTGGAGACTAGGGTGCACCAGGACAAGTGGACTGGGCCATTTGAGGTGGTCGAGTGCAAGAGCGAAGTCACATACCTGGTGGACTTGAGGACTCCCCGGGACTCCTTAAAGGTCCTGCATGTGAACCGTCTCAAGCCACACTTTGAGCGGACTCAATTGTCCATGCTCCTAGCAACAGATGATGGGTTGGAGGAAGAGAGTGAGTCTCTTTCTGACCTCCTGTCTGCTGGAGAGAAAGATGGGTATGTGGAGGGAGTGAACCTCTACCCCTCCCTGACCTCAGAACACGAGAGGGACTGTCACCAGGTATTGGCTCAGTTTTCCTCCCTCTTCTCCTTGACCCCAAGGGTCACACACTTGTGTACACATGATGTGGACACTGGGGACAGTCCACCTATTAAACAGAAGGTTTACAGGGTGGCTGATAAGGTCAGGGCTAGCATTAATATGAGGTATCTATGATGTTAACCCTAGCGGTAATTGAGTTTTCTAGCAGTCCTTGGGCCAGCCCTGTGGTCTTAGTCCCGAAGGCTGCTGCTCCTGGTGCCAGGTCCAGAACTCCAGTTCTGTGTGGACTACCGGGGTCTCAATGTGGTCTCTAAAACTGATGTACACCCCATCCTCCGAGCTAATGAGCTCATCGATCGGTTGGGAGCTGCCAAATACATCAGCACATTTGATTTGATGTCTGGGTGTTGGCAGATTGCCCTAACTGAGGGGGCTAAGGAGAGGTCAGTATTTTGTACCCCGGGTGGGCACTTCCAGTTTAAAGTAATGCCATTTGGGGTGAAAAATGCCCCAGCCACATTTCAGAAGTTGGTCAACCTGGTGTTGAGTGGGCTGGATGACTTCAGTGTAGCCTACCTGCATGAATTTGCAGTGTTCAGCTCCACTTGAGAGGAACACTTGCAGCACCTCTGCAGAGTGTTGGAGGCCCTGCAAAAGGCAGACCTCACTATTAAGGCCAGTAAGTGCCAAATAGGACAGGGTTCAGTGGTGTATTTGGGACACCAGGTAGGGTTTGGCCAGGTGGCACGCCTACAGGCAACAATTGACACCATTGTGGCTCCAGAGCCTCCCAAGACCCAGACTGAGGTGAGGGCCTTTTTAGGCCTCACTGGTTATTACAGGAGGTTTGTCCAGGAGGATATGGCACCATTGTTGCCCCCTTGAATGAGTTGACTTCCAAGAAGCAACCAAGGAAGGTGATCTGATCAGAGGCTTGCCATACCGCTTTTGATGCCCTGCAGGCTGCCATGTGCACAGCACCTGTGCTGAAGGCATCTGACTACTCCAAGAAGTTTGTTGTGCAAACAGGCGCCTCAGAGCATGGTACAGGAGCAGCACTCTCACAGCTTAATGAAGAGGGCCTAGATCAACCTGTAGCCTTCATTAGAAGGAGGTTACTTCCCGGGGAAAGTAGGTGGAGTGCAATAGAGTATGAAGCTTTTGCTGTGGTCTGGGCACTGAAGAAGCTAAGACCCTACTTGTTTGGGACTCACATCCGGGTTCAGACTGACCACAGGCCCCTCAGATGACTAATGCAGATGAGGGGTGAGAATCCAAAACTGTTGAGGTGGTCTATTTCCCTACAGATGATTGACATTACGGTGCAACTCCGCCCTATAACAGAATACCCCAATGCTAATGGTCTCTCCAGATTCTTCCACATTAGTGATGAGAACTCCCATGAGGTTGGGTAGTTGCCCCCCACTTTCAGCTGGGAGAGACACATGTTAGATTTGGCATCCTTGGCATGGTCTTCCTTAACTTTTTGCCTCTGTTTTCCAGGATTGTTAATGTGTGCTTGATTCTGGTTTTGCTGTTTTTGATACTCTGGGCACTTTAGCACTGCTATCCAGTGCTAAAGTGCAAGTGCTCCAATGTAAAATGTTTGTGTAATTGGCTTTCCATGATTGGCATATTTGATTTACTAGTAACTGCCAAGTACAGTGCACTAGAGGTGCCCTGGGCCTGTAAATCAAATGCTGCTAGTGGGCCTGCGGCACTGGTTGTGCCACCCACATTAGTAGCCCTGTAAACATGGCTCAGACCTGCCACTGCAGTTTCTGTGTGTACAGTTTTAAACTGCCAATTCGACTTGGCAAGTGTACCCACTTGCCAGGAGTTAACCTTCCCTTTTTATACATGTAAGGCACTCCTAAGGTAATCCCTAGGTAGCCCAATGGGCAGGGTGCAGAGTATGTTTAACGTAGGACATATACTAATGTGTTTTATATGTCCTAACAGTGAAATACTGCCAAATGTGGTTTTCTCTGTGCAGGGCCTATCCCTCTCATAGGTTAACATGAGAGCTGCCTTTAAATATTATCAAAGTGCAAATGCCCTTTGGGAGCAGATGGGAATATGAAGGAATATGGAGTTTGGGGTCTCTGAACTCACAATTTAAAAATACATCTTTTCGTAAAGGTTGTTTTTAGATTATGGCTTTGAAAATTCCACTTCTAGAAAGTAGGCATTTTCTTGCTTAAACTGTGACTCTGCCTGTTTGTTGATTCCATGTCTGGGTCAGTTTGACAGTTGGGCTGTTTGCACCTCTCCTCTAGACAGTGACACAAAGGGAGCTGGGGTGTAGCCTACATATATTGATGAGCCCTCTGTGCTGGGAGGGAGTGGAGGAGTGGTCACTCACACCTGAAAGGGCTGTGCCTGCCCTCACACAATGCAGTTTCCACCCCCTCTGTGTGTGTCTGTGGCCTGGCCTGGGAAGGCAGGATCCTACAAACAAGAGAGACTTTCCTTTGAAGTTTGCCTACTTCAAAGGCAGAAATGGGTATACGGATTGGAACCAAAACCTCTGAAAATGAGATCACTTCTGGTTTCAAGAGGAACCTCTGCCAAGGAGAAGTGCTGTCCCTGCCTGTGACTGTGCTTTGTTGAGCTATCCTGCAGTTGCTGCTTCTGCCTGTGAAAGGAGCATTCCTGCTTGAGAAGAATCTCCAAGGGCTTGAACTGAGGTTGCCTTCTGTTCTTGAAGTCTCAGGGCCATCAAAGACTTCCCCTGCCAGCTCCTCAAGTCTCTGGTGAGACTCCTGCCCTGCCAAGTGGTGCCCTATGCAGTCACTGGGCACTTTAAAGATAAATTTGGCAGACAAGAATTGCCAATCTACGCACTGAATGCCGTGCAGGAAAATTTGTGACGCACCTTCTGCAACACAGCTGAAAAACAGGGTGCCGCCAGCTTTGCGGGTAAAATCTACGCAATACCTTCATCACAGCTGGGAGACTGATGCATCGTGGCTGGTGAAATGATGCACAACACCCGCTTACAGAGGCTAATAATGACGCAAACACCATGCAGCGCAGTTTTCAGATACCGTGCCACTGGATTTTCCACGCATCATCCCTGGGCGTCCAAGTCAACCCGACTCTGAGTGGATCAGAGGTGCCACATCTGGGAATCGACGTATCACTCTCTTGTGGAGTAGAAAAATGACGCATCGCCGACCCAACCAGAGAAGGAAACGACGCACGGCCTCAATTGCGAGTAAGGAATCGACGCATTGCTACCCTTTTCCGACACACGCTTGCCCATGTGGCTTTATTTTTGACGCTAACCAGGTACTTTATGTAACAACAGCATTCTCACTGTTTTCTAAGGATTAAGTCTCTAGGACCCTGATTTATACTTTTTGGTGCAAAACTGCACTAACGCAGTTTTGCACCAAAACGTTTAGCACCGGCTTGCACCGTTTCTGAGCACCAGCCCGGCACCATATTTATGGAATGGTCCGAGCTGGTGCAAAGGGTAGACTAGTGCAAAAAAAAAAAAAAAAGACATTTGCCGGGTGGGGCTGGCGGTATGGAAGAAGGTGTTTTTTTGCACACAAAAAATGACGTTAGGCAGGTTAGAGTAAAAAAATAAATGACTCTAACCAGCCTAGCCTCATTTTCTGATGCAAAACCATCCATGCCACATGACTCCTGTCTTAAAAAAGACAGGAGGCATGCCCACCACCCCAATGGCCGGCACAGGGCTAGTTGAAATCCAGTGGCTTAGTGAGTCCGGGATCCACGTCTGGGTATACCCGGCACATCTAAGGCAACAAAAGCAAACAAACACAAATGATGGTTGGAATGCAGAACCAATCAAACATTCACCCCCAGTCACAGATCTGGGTTTAAGCCATCAATTATTTTGCTAAATATGCCACCCCAGTTTGGACCCAGCTATATGCAAATCAATCTTGACCCTGTTCCCCCTGGGAATAGTGAAGCTGGAACTACCAGGCCAGGTCCACCCTGGACTGGAAACAAGCATCCTGGGACCAGTTTCAGGGTCTCACCCTTCATCAGCCAAGCTAGCTTGAATTCAGTGGCATAGTGAGCCTGGGATTCACATCTGGGGATACCCGGTGCCCTTAGGGCAACAAAAGCAAACAAACACAAATGATGGACGGAATGCGGAACCAAGCACACATTTGCCCCCAGTCACAGATCTGGGTTTGATCCATCAATTCATTTGCTCATCATGCCACCCCAGTTTGGACCCAGCCATATGCAAATCAGTCTTGATCTTATTTCCCTTGGGAACAGTCCCACCCGAACAGCCTGGTCAGGTCCTCCCTGGAACCAATACATGCATTCTGGGACCGGTTTCAGAGTATCAGCCAGGCTAGCTTGAATCCAGTGGCATAGTGAGCCTGGGACCTAAGTCTGGGCATACCTGGCACACTTAGGGTAACAAAAGAAAACAAATACAAATGATGGACAGAATGCGGAACCAATCAAACATTCACCCCCAATCACAGATCCAGATTTCATATATCAATTCTTTCACTCAACATACCACCCCAGTTTGGATACAGCCATATACAAATCAGTCATGACCCTGTTCTCATGGGAACATTCCAGTCAGAACTGCCAGACCAGGTCCTGCCTGGACCAGAATAAAGCATTCTGGGACCGGTTTCAGAGTATAACCTTTCATTAACCAAGCTACCTTAAATCCAGTGGCATAGTAAACCAGGGACCCACATCTGGGCATACCCGGCACACTTAGGGTGACAAAAGGAAACATACACAAATGATGGACAGAATGCAGAACCAATCAAACATTCACCCCCAGTCACATATCTGAGTTTCATCCATCAATTCTTTAGCTCACCATGCAACCCCAGTTTGGACCCAGCCATATGCAAAGCAGTCTTGACCCTGTTCCCAATGGTAACAGTCCAGCCAGAACTGCCAGACCAGATCCTCCCTGGACTGTAAACAAGCATCCTTGGATCGGTTGTAGAGTATCACTTTTCATCAGCCAAGCTAGCTTGAATCCAGGTGCATAGTGAGCCTGGGAACCAGGCCTGGCTATACCTGGTGCACTTAGGGTGACAAAAGCAAACCAACAAAAATGATGAACAGAATGCGGAACAATCAAATATTCAATCCCAATCGCAGCTCTGGGTTTAATCCATCAATTCTATTGCTCACCATGCCACCCCAGTTTGGACCCAGCCATACGCAAATCAGTCTTGACCTTGTTCCCCATGGAAACAGTCCAGAAGGAGCTGCTAGACAATGTTCTCCATGAACTGGAAAAAAGCATCCTGGGAGTGGTTTCAGGGTATCACCCTTCATCAACCAGGCTAGCTTGAATCCATTGACATAGTGAGCCCGGGCCCCACATCTGGGGATACACAGCACACTTAAGGCAACAAGAGCAAACAAACACAAATGATGGACATAATGTGGTACCAATCAAACACTCACCCCCCCATCACAGATCTGGGTTTAATCCATCATCTTTTTTGCTTACCATGTTATCCCAGTTTGGACCCAGCCATATGCAAATCAGTTTTGACGCTGTTCCCTCTAGAAATAGTCCAGCTGGAACTGGCAGACAATGTTCTCCCTTGACCAAAAACAAGCATGCCTGGGACTGGTTTCAGGGTATCACCCTTCATCAATCAGACTAGCATGAATCCATTGGCATAGTGAGCACGGGATTCACACCTGGGTATACCCGGCACACTTACGGTGACAAAAACAAACAAACAAATGATGGATGGAATACAGAACCAATCAAACATTCACCCCCGTCACAGATCTGGGCTTAATTTATCAATTAATTTGCTCATCATGCGACCCCACTTTGGACCCAGCCATATGCAAATCAGTCTTGACTCTTTTATCCATGGCAACAGCCCAGCTGGAACTGCCTGGGCAGGTCCTCCCTGGACCGGATACAAGCATTCTTGCACCGGTTTCAGGGTATCACCCTTCATCAGCCAGGCTAGCTTGAATCCAGTGGCATAGTGAGCCTGGGATTCACATCTGGGTATACCCGGCACACTTACGGTGACAAAAACAAACAAACAAATGATGGATGGAATACAGAACCAATCAAACATTCACCCCCGTCACAGATCTGGGCTTAATCTATCAATTAATTTGCTCATCATGCGACCCCACTTTGGACCCAGCCATATGCAAATCAGTCTTGACTCTTTTATCCATGGCAACAGCCCAGCTGGAACTGCCTGGGCTTGTCCTCCCTGGACCGGATACAAGCATTCTTGCACCGGTTTCAGGGTATCACCCTTCATCAGCCAGGCTAGCTTGAATCCAGTGGCATAGTGAGCCTGTGACCAACATCTGGGCATACCCGGCACGCTTGGGGCGAAAAATCAAACAAACACAAATGTTTGATGGACTGTGAAACCAATCAAGCATTCACCCCCAGTCACAGATCTGGGTTTAATCCATCAATTCTGTTGCTCATCATGCCACCTCGGTTTGGACCCAGCCATGTACAAATCAGTCTTTACCTTGTTCCCCCATGGGAACATTCCAGTCAGAACGGCCTGGCCAGGTCATAGCTGGACCAGATACAAGCATCCTGGGACCCGTTTCTGGGTATCACCCTTCATCAGCCAGGTTGGTTTCAATCCAGTGGCATAGTAAGCCCAGGACCCACGTCTGGACATACCTGGCACACTTAGGGTGACAAAAGCAAACAAACACAATTGATGGACGGAATGCGGAACCAGTCAAACATTCACCCCCAGATCTGGGTCTAATCCATAAATTCTTTTGCTGACCATGCCGCCCCAGATTGGATCCAACAATACCAGCCGGAACTGCCAGACCACATCCTCCTTGGACAGGAAACAAGCATCCTGGGACCGGTTTCAAGCTGGGACCTGATTCAAGCTAGCCTGGCTGATGAAGGGTGATACCCCAAAACCATTCCCAGAATGCTTGTTTCTGGTCCAGGGAGGACCTTGCCTGGCAGTTTGGGCTGACTGTTCCCATTGGAAACAGGGTCAAGACTTAATTGCATGTGGCTGGGTCCAAACTGAAATGGCATGGCAAGCAAAACAAAAAGGTATATTTCACCCAGATCTGTGACTGGGGATGAATGTTTGAGTTGTTCCGCATTCCATTCATCATCTGTTGTTTCTGCATTTTTTGCCCTAAGTGGGAAGGGTATGCTCGGACGTGGGTCCCATGCTTGCTATGCCACCAAATTCAAGCTAGTCTGGCTGATGAAAGATGATGTCCTGAAACAGTTCTCAGGATGTTTGTTTCTGGTCCAGAGAGTACCTTGCCTGACAGTCCTGGCTGGACTGCTCCCATGTAGAACAGGGTCGACTGTTTTGCTTATGGCTGTGTTTTAATTTGAATGGCATGGCAAATAAAAAAACTGATGGATTAAACCCAGATATGTAACTGGGGGTGAATGTTTGATTCGTTCTGCATTCTGTTCATCATCTGTTGTTTTTGGATTTGTCACCCGTAAGTGGGAAGGGTATGCTTGGCAGATGATGAGTGGTACTCTGTTTCTGGTTCAGGAAGGATCTTGCCTGGCAGATCCAGCTGGACTGTTCCCATGGGGGACAGTGTCAAGACTGATTTGGATATGGCTGGGTCTAAACAGGAATGGCAAGGAAAGCAAATAAAATGATGGATTAAACCCAGATCTGTGACTGAGAGTGAATGTTTTATTGGTTCTGCATTCTATTCATCATTTGTTGTTTTTGCTTTGTAAAAATGGGGCAGGGCATTGTGCCACTGGATTGTCGGTAAAAGTGATGTTCGGGTGGTGCGGGGCTTCGTAAATGAGGCCCTTATTTTTGCAAAGTAGAAATGGGAAGCTAACAGTTAAAGTAGTTAAAAATTTTAAAAGAGAAATAGAGGCTCATTTACAAGCCCCTTGCGCCACCATAGCATCATCTTTTTATGCTACGGTGGTGCAAAACAGCCCCCCACCCACAGCGTATTCACAAACTGGCGCAATGTCACCATTGCGACAGTTTGTAAACCCTTGTGCCACATTATACCTGCTCCAGGTATGATGTGTGCAAGGGAGGCGTCCCCCATAGGGATGCCCAATAAAATGGTGCAGTGAAATCTATAAGATTTCACTGTGCCATCATCTTTTAACGCCTATCCAGGGCAGGAGTTAAACTAATGCTAGGCTCTTTTTAATGGGCCTCCCTGAGCTTTGCTGGACTAGCGTCAACACTTTTGACACTAGTCCAGCAAATCGTCACAACTGTATAAAAAATGTTGATGCAGTTGTGCTAACAAGTGCCATGGTGCGCTGTATTATAAACACAGTGCTACAATGGTCTTGTTAGGAGGGCGCAGGGCGACACAAGGAAACTGGTGCATCTGACCCAATGCGCCAGTTCCTTGTAAATGAGGCCCAAAGTTATGTATAATAAAATGAGTGCACCAGTGGTGCAAATATTCATCTCTGACTGAAACAAAAGTGATCTTTCCAAATATTTCTTTGAAATGCTACATTGGTTGATGGGATTACGTTTATTGTCACAAACTCATTTATATACTGATTCTTCTGTCAGCAGCCTATAGTTTCTATCCTGGCTACTCTCCTTTGCAGGCAATGCTTGGGGAATCATGGACCATACAGCAGGCGGGGGTTGTTCAATCAATACATATTTCTCTGTGATGGTAAATGGTAACGTGGATTTTGAAGAATAGATTTAATTTCATATTTTTTACTTTGTTAAATTCCTACTTGCTCACAATAATTTGATTTCCTCTGGGTTTCTGCCAGTGCTTAATTTGTAAATATAAATGTGGGTGCCCAAAGCCCTCCTCTCAGATATGCAGCTGCTGCTATTAAATGTGCGAACATGGAATACTGAGGCAGGTAATCCTGAAGCCACCACGGCCCTCTTCAATCCATTTACAGCCCCTCCTTGCCCCTTCAGCTCACTCCTGTAGCTTTCCGCTCTCTCCCTGTATGACCCTTTTTTGTTTTTCCCTTCCTCCGCCTTTCCCAAATGTCTTTTGCTCGCAGTAAATGCTTGAGGCAGAAAATTAAGCGCTGGCACTCAAAAATAAGTGCAGGTGCTCCGCACCGGAAATAACAAGCACAAATTAAGCACTGTTTTCTGCAAGTATCTATACTTCAATACATTCACTCAGCGTGTCAAGCTAAAATGTTCAGTTGAAAGGCCATTCTCCATTCCTATAAAAACATTTGTTTTAATTTACACACATTTGGCCTATAGAAAACAAGTATACACCCGTTCATGACCTGTCTCGGCTTGTTAAATAGTAAAATGCTCCTTCTATCCATGTTGTGCCTTGAAATCATGCAAACTTTACGCTAATGCGTTTTGCATAAGTCTCTTAGGTAGAAGCCGCCGTTTTTAGAAACATTTTATCTTGATTCACTATGACTTTCAATTCCAGTTAAACGCAATGTTATAGAAACTGACCTTTCGGTTACATTTTGTAACTTGGATCAATATATAGGAATTAAATTGAATCTTTTTAACACAGGTTCAATGTAAGGATTACTATTGTATTTAGCAAAGAGACATTTTGAACACATGACCTCGCCCCACTCTCGGACAACGAGGGTGGATGGACAACATATGTCGCTTTCAGTCATAATAACCTTTTTGTCACCAAGCATTGCCTTACTCAGTTGTAATAAGGTGACACCTTTTTCTGTTACTTCCAGTAACACCTCAAATAGATCTCATTGTAACAGTTCGGTGAATACTTCCCTCAAAAGCAACCCAAATATACCACAAATTCACACTTTCCCCATACTTTTCACGAACATGTTGTCCTCAAAAACACTACAATAATACCTGAGTTCACCACCCACCCCCAGTTTATACTTAATTATTTCCCTATGATTGCGCAGTCAAACAGAGGCTGAAATAAACCTGTAAACTGTATGTGATACCAGTTCAGTTTGTAGTACAATAGCGCAGGTCTGGATGATCTATGGTTGAGGGCTTTAAGCAGAGGGGCCCATATGGTTTTCCTTGGGTCCATATATAAATCACAGAAAAAGACAACATGCAACTCTGACTGGGTCGTTTTTGAGTTACAAGGGCAGACAGTAAGATCTTTGTCACAGTAAGCATGTGACGGATAGGAGACCAGCAGATGGGCCATATTGAGGTTGTGTATTGCAAATGGTGAGCAGGTAGGGTTCTATATAAATGATCGTTCTCAATGGGGCGTGAGCTTCCACCAGCCTTTTGCCACACTCCTTCACCTTTCTATTAGTTATCATAAGTAACTGCAGTTCCTTTTTAATAATTGCTGTTTGTATGTAGCCCCAAACTGTCCATATACCCCACAAATCTGTCCAGAAATCTCTGTACTCCAGTCCCAGTTCTAGACATAACTACACAGTCTTTGGCGTATATAAGGACTGGTAGGCCTTTCATTCCAGCCCTGGAAGGATGAGACACCACCTCTAGCAGGATGATCTCCTAGTCAGTATTGGAAAGGCTAAATAGAAAAGGGATGAGTACACAATCCTACCTTACGCCCTGCCAGATCTTAATGGGGGCTGTACATTTGGGGAAGCTTCGCGTGACTGATGCAGCATGCATATAAGGCTCTATTTTTCAGGACCCACTTGGGATTTTTATATTTGTTTAACTATTGGTTTACTACCTGGGTATTTGATGACTGCAGATAAAGTCTATACAAGAATATAGGAACCCTGATGAAATCTGTCTGGGACAAAATACCTTTGATTGGAGATTATGGAACGTATAATATACATGATAGTGTTAACGGATTGGGTATTTTAAAATGTGGAACATTCTGATTAGATATAGTATTCCTCAAATATAAAACCTCCAGGAAGGTCGGATTATGATGAAGCTTCGTGTGACTACTCTGACATACATCTATGACTCTTTTTTTCAGGTCAGTGGATTGGTGTCGAGAGGAATGAAGAGTGATTGCGTGATGAAATGAAAGACATTAAGGGGCATATTTATACTCCATTTGCGCCGAATTTGCGTCGTTTTTTTCGACGCAAAACTAACTCCATATTTATACCTTGGCGTTAGACGCGTCTAGCGCCAAAGTTCATGGAGTTAGCGTCATTTTTTTGCGTGAACACCTTCCTTGCGTTAATGATATGCAAGGTAGGCGTTCCCGTCTTAAAAAATGACTGCGATGCATATGCGTCGTATTTATACTCCCGGGCAAAAATGACGCCCGGGAGTGGGCGGGTCTAAAAAACCCGCATTTGCGGCGGATTTTAGCGCCTGGGTCAGGGCAGGCGTTAAGGGACCTGTGGGCTCAGAATGAGCCCAGAGGTGCCCTCCCCTGCCCCCAGGGACACCCCCTGCCACCCTTGCCCACCCCAGGAGGACACCCAAGGATGGAGGGACCCACCCCAGGGACATTAAGGTAAGTCCAGGTAAGTATTTTTTTTAAAAAAAAAATTGTGGCATAGGGGGGCCTGATTTGTGCCCCCCTACATGCCACTATGCCCAATGACCATGCCCAGGGGACAGAAGTCCCCTGGGCATGGCCATTGGGCAAGGGGGCATGACTCCTGTCTTTGCTAAGACAGGAGTCATTTCAATGGGGGATGGGCGTCGTAAATAAATGGCGCAAATCGGGTTGTGGTGATTTTTTTGCCTCAGCCTGACTTGCACCATTTCTGGATGCCCATACGCCATTTTCCCCCTACGCCGGCGCTGCCTGGTGTACGTCGTTTTTTTAACGCATACCAGACAGCGCCGGTGGCTAACGCCGGCTAACGTCATTGAATAAATACGGCGCCCGCATGGCGCTTCAGAATGGCGTTAGCCGGCGCTAATTTTTTTGACGCAAAACTGCGTTGGCGCAGTTTTGCGTCAAAAAGTATAAATATGGGCCTAAAGATGTAATAATGTGGAAAATGTGGTCTCTGTGGCACTATTGAAAGTATTGTCGGGGCGCACTGATTTAATGTGAGTTCTCCTTCAAAAACAGCAAGTCACGTGAAAGTTCTGATTGAGAGCAGGTTTTGTGTCCACACTATGGTGTATTCATGCTGTTGCATCTAACAAGTAGATGTTTGAATAAGTGACATTTAAAAAAAAATTTAAGTTGAGTCTATATGTTTGATTGAGAGGAGGTGTATCTGTGCGGTTGTATTTAATAAGTAGTGGTCTGGAAAATGGTGTCGTGGCATTCATCGAGATATGAGTGGCTGTTTTTGATTTGTTTGTTAATTTGATTTGTGTTTGTATCTGTAGGAACAGTTGTGACTTTGATGGACTAGTCATGAGGCTGTTTTAGTTATAGGACCCATTTGGGATGTATATATTCATTTAACTACTGGTTTAGTATTTGATTATTACAGACAAAGAATATACATGATTATAAGAAGTAAGTGCAATTTATATTTTCATATATTTTCGATTCTTGATCCTTCTTGATGACAAGAATTTGAATAACGTTGACATTAGTTTTTCAACAGATTGTGCTTTCCTCTTCTGATTTGTTCTATAGGATTGATTGCTTCAATTCTTGTGCAATCGTATGTTTTTACATATTTTTTAAATAACTGACAAAGCGTAGAACAGGTAGTATAAGTGAAGATTATGCTGTGTTTTTGTAAATTAGGTGGACGTAGGGAGCTGTAATGTTGCTTTGTTTTAAAATCATTTGTATCATAAAAGTTTTGTTGGTATGTCTAACTACTCTAAAAATTATGTATTTGTCAAAATTTATTTTTTAATGGGTGTGTTTCTATCTATCTATCTATCTATCTATCTATCTATCTATCTATCTATCTATCTATCTATCTATCTATGTTCACTTACAGCCCTGATGAAGTCCATATTATGGCTCCCGTCTTGTGATGGACTGGGATAGAGCTCTAACTATTCAGCTGACTATGATGTGCTTATATCTGAATCAAGATTGAGCGAAAAGCATTTTTGGGACTTTCTTTGAGTGTTCCCTTGATGTTAAGGTTGTTGATTAATGACTGAAGGTTTCCGGGCACTGAAACCATAAAAGGGTTGAGCACTAATTGATTGTTCTGTAACTATTGACACTGGTGCGGCTATTTATGGTCAACACTGCTCTTTTGGGCATGGTTGGTCATATTGAGGCAACATCTTACCAAGTAGGAACTCTGTTTACTGGGAATGGTGAGTATTGACACTGGTGCGGCCACTTAGGGTCAACACTGCTCTTTTGGGCATGGTTGGTCATATTGAGGCAACATCTTACCAAGTAGTAACTCTGTTTACTGGGAATGGTGAGTGTTGGGATCTTGTATATAGTGGATAGATGGAATGTGGAATGTCCAATTGTGATGACAGATGGAAGGTTGTTGTTTGAATAAGGAGGCAGGGCAGGTATTGTAAGGCTACATACCTGTCAGTTAATGTGGAAGATACTCAATAAATGCTTACAGAGAACCTTGATTTTGCAATATCTTTACATTGGCGACAAGCAAACTGACAGGGTTCCACTGCACTGTTAATGGCTATTTGTTGGAGGACTTCTGCGTTGTTCAGTTTTCTGTGGCTCCCACATTCCTTTCTGATTCTGCCTGTTTGAAGAGTTGTGCCTTGGAGGACCTTGGTTTTACATGTTATTCCTTTGCTGCCTGCTCCTGCTCGTTGGAGAGTGCGTTGTTCCTGCTTTTGAGACTTGTGGGCCGTTTGTGTTCTGCTGCTGTCCTTGTTAAGTTTCCTAAGGTATTTACAGATAAAGTTGGTAATTTAAAGGGATTGAGACACACAATTTAACTCAAACAAGGGGTGGAACTGATAGTAAACAAGGTAGGAAATGTTTGGCTTGTGATAAGGGATGATTTATGGCATTTATTAAAAATAATTGCAAGATCAACATTTTATTGAACATTTGGAGTGGTTATTCCCTGCTGTTCTTGCTAGGAAACCAAACACAGCGTTACATATGTGTGCTGAGTTGAAGGACTTGAATGACCGAATCTGAGTAGATAGACATCTATTACCAAATATTACACAAATGTTATCACTAATAAAAGGGGCTAAGTATCATGCAACACAGGATAAGATGTTTGCATACACATCAGGTGGTTTTAGATTGAGGTTCACATCCCCTAACTTCATTTATCAACCCTGAAGGATTTTGCTTCAAAAGGATGCCATTTGGGCTAGTGTCCACTTCTGCCATTTTCCAAAGACTAATGGAGACTCTTTTCAAACAGGAGGAAGGAGTTGTCTGTTTCCAGGTGTTCTATTGGTACTGGAAGACAAGGGAATGACACTAAGGGCAGACAAATGCAACTTTGCTGTGGAAATTGTGGGTTATATTGGGCATAAGATGTCAGCAACAGGTGTAGAACAAAAGAAAACTTGGTGAGGGCAACAGCAGATGCACCTGTACTAGAAGGGAAATATTAGCTTTGATCTTTTATAGGACTTATGGAATATTATTCAAGGTTTATCCCCAGATGTGCGGAAAGGACACACAAATTGCGTTCCATGCTGAAGAAAGGTGAAAGGTTCATATGGAGTAATGAGTCTAGCAAAGAATTCAAGGATGTGAAAATGTGTGTTTTTAATGATATTCCCCTTACATCTTTTGATACAAATGACACTAGTATTGTAATTACTGATGAAAGTCAGTACGGTTTAGGGGCAGTGTTGTTGCAAGCAAGAGATGGAAAAGAAGAAGTTGTAGCATTTGCCAGCCCTGGGTTAAGAGGAGCAGAATCTTCTTATTCGGCTGTGGAACAGGTGGCATTAGCATGCTGGTGGGAAGTGGATCATTTCCACAAATATTTGTGGAGTTCAGAATTTGTGATCAGGGTTGATCACAAACAACTGATTAAAAGACTCTCCAAAAAAGGAGCTGCCAAATCTGTCCCTAGAATGGCAAAATGTCAGTTTAGACTTCAAGGTTATAGATATTGATTGGAGTGCATCCCTTGTGCCAAAAACATAATGGCAGATTGCTAATTTAGATTACCATTGGTTGATAAGGGCAGTTGTGAAGAGGACAATGGAGAATTGAAGAGATTGTGATAAATGGAATATCCATGGTTACCAGTAATGCCATATCAGAACACAAATGGTTGGAAGCTTTACAAAAGGATGTTGTGGTGAGCAAGGTAATCTGACCATGTAAAAAAGGGTTGGCCAAAGTGGAAAATCTCTGATGAAAATTTGGATGCATACAGGCATGTGGGCCTAGAGCTATGCATGATGAAGAATGTACTTCACAGAGCTGAAGTGTTGGTTGTGCCTGAAACTCTGAGAAAAAAGGTAATCAAATTGGCTCATGAGCGTCACATTGGTAGGCGAGCCATGAAAAGGTGAGTGAGGGAAATGTTTTGGTGGCCGGGTTTAGACAGGGATGTGGACAATTATGCGCGTCAGTGGATGTATTGCATTGCCAGTGAAAAATTTCAGGTTACCATTCCAAGTTCCCTATAAATGCTGTGATAGTTCCTGACAAAGTTTTGTCTGAATTGGCTGTAGTTATAATTGGACCAGTAAGAGTAATTGGTAGCCAAGAGAAATATGGACTTGTATTAATAATTTGTCACGGTGCCCTGAAGTGGAATTTGTCAACAGTATCACTTCAACTTCTGTCATAAATGTCATGGAAAATATGTTTATGAGGGAAGGAGTTCTTGATGACATTGTTTCTGAATGGGCCACAATTTGTGTCACAAGAATTGAATAAATTTATGAGTGAATTTGAAATTAGACATATCAGAGCCTCATGGTACCATCCTAGGAGCAATGCTTTGATGGAAAGGTTTAATCGAGTAGTAAAGGAAAATCTGCAGTTGTCGATGGTGCATGGTCTTTCCTGGAAACAGGAAATCAAGAATTTGTTGCGAGCAGTTCTCACAACACCTAATGCTAATACTAAAGTATCACCGTTTGTGCTATCATAATTGAGAGTGCCGGGTTCAAAAAGGGAATGGATGGGGAAGGAGACTGCATCAGATGAGATTTTAAAATCAGTAGGAGAACGAGGGAGGATGGCTCAAAACAAGTACATTAAAATACATGCAAAAGAGTTATTAGTTAAAGAAGGGGATTTGGTGATTGTGGGTAAACTGGGCTGATTGCAGAAGCCCCCTAACTTTTTGTCCCCGTTTTTCACTTATACTAGTGTTTTTCTGACCCTGATGGTGCTAAAACGACCAAGGACCTGTGCTCTGATTAAAATGAATATGCAAATTAGACAAATTATAATTGGCTGTACCAACCTACCTATAAGTCCCTAGTATATGGCAGGGCATGTAGGTTTAAGGATCCCAGCATAGGCAGAACGCCTATAGGTGCACTGCTGTGGTGCCCAGTGTCATTTTAAAGGCAGGCCTGTCTTGCTGGCTGCTTTTAAGTTAAAGGTAACCCCAAATTTAACTTTGGCAATTAAAAGTGCTTCCAAAGTCCTAAGCTACATTATGTTTACATATAAGTCACCCCCTAAGGTATGCCCTAGGTGTCCCCAGGGTTGGGTGCCGTGTAACTATAAGCAGGGACTTTATAAAAGATGTTTTGCAAGCCTGGTGAGGGAAAAATAGCCAAATTTATTTTTCCCAATTGTAGTGACTGGGGTATATAGGTGAACATTGAGATGCATTATTTTAAAATAAAGCCAATAGGAAGAAGCTAAATATGGCATGTTTAGTGTCAAATTAAAAGTGATAATAAATCCAACAACTTGCCACTGTTAAATTTAATATAACATGTTCATAGAAAGAGTTTTAGAATACTTCTAAAAATTACCAGTTTCAGCTCTTTAGTGCTCTTCTCTGATTGGTCAGCTTCTGGCAGTCTGAGCCATGCTGGCCTGATGAGCTGTGAGGTGACCTGGGCTGACACAAAGGAAGCATCTGGTGGGAAGATATCTGCCTCAACAGATGGTACAACAGGATGGGAGAGAATGCCAAACTTGACGTCAAAGGGAAGGCCATTTTGTACAGCAACTGTACCTCCCTCATTTCCTGTAGCCCCAGACAACCAGGTGCCACCTGATTAGATTAAGAAAGGGGTGTGTTAAGGGAAACTTACCCACACAAGTGGGTGGGCTCAGCCAGACATAAACTCTAAGATTGAATTTTTGGCATCTTGGATTTTGGAGGACTGCTGCTCCCTGGTATTGATTTCTGCCATACTTCTCAGGAAATGGTCACTCAAGAGGGTGGTGGCCTGCACCTAATTGGACAGAGCCCACCCTGCTTTCCACCCCCCAGAGCAAGGATAAAATTGGCAGAGCTGCATTCCACCTCAGATCCCTTCAGGAACAAAACAAGAAGATGAAGGACTGCCCTGTTTGAGCCCTGGCCTGCACCTGGACACCACACTCAGAAGGACTGCACCAGCTGCACACCTGGGCTTCACCACAAAAAGGAATTTGCATGGCTTCTACTGCTTCAAGAAAGGACTCCCTGTTTACTACAGGTAGAATATAGCCATCAGGGTCCCCTGCATCAAGCCCTGAAAAAAATGACCAGCTGACTAGTAGTCATTTTTGGATTTCAGCCAGGTGCATTCTAGGAGATGGCGTCCTAGCCCTCAAGGAGCAACTCAGAGCTTCTGGAACCTTGGGGTGAGTTGTGAACTCCTAAAGAACCTTGGAGGAAGATCTGGAAGAAGATGGTCTGGAGCAACTTTGGAAAAAAGCCTGATAAGTGGACCGACCCGACCACAACCTGGCCAGTTCATCCAGCTGAAAAGCTCCAGAGCCACAAACTTCAAGGATTTCACTGGGGGCTCAGGGAAAAGCAGTCTGATGATGTTGACTCCAAATCGGCTTGCTGTGGAGGGTCGTCCGACATCAGAGAGAAAAAGGTCTAAGAAAGTTTCTAAGTCCGAATGTAAAAAGTTGACCGAGGCATCATGCACAGTGGATCTGAGGAGAGTTCCAGAGAGGTCCGCTTCAATTTTAACTTGTTCACAGATGAAGATTTCTGTCCCGAAAATCATCTAAGTCCGAATGTAGAATACTTGACTGAGGTATCCTGTGACTCGTATCCGAAGAGGGATCTAGGGAGGTTGGATTCGACTTGTGACTTCATCCTGGTCCAGATAATCTTCAAGAAAAAGACTAATGGCCTTATTATGAGTCTGGTGGTCAACAGACTGCCAGACTTGCGGTGGAGGTCCTGAACGCTGCCACTTTGGACATCTGACTGCCAAATTAAGAGTTTGGCAGTTGGACTGCCAATCCACCACCGTCTCCTCAGGAAACAATGTTCCAGTTGGGCTGACGGCAGTCCAAGTTTGAATCATCCAGGGTGGTGCTGAAGTCAGCACCGTCCTGCTGATTACAACCTGGTTCGCCACTAGCCTTTTCATGGCAGTTTCACCGCCTTGAAAAGGCTGGTGGAGAACTGGTGCAGGAGGCTACAGTGGGGCTCCTGCACTGCCCATGCGCTTGTCATGGGCAGTGTGGGGATCCCCCTGCCCAGCACCTGTGCAATGCTCACTGACTGCTGTGACTGCTGTGCAGACAGTGAGCATTACGAGGGTGCTGGTGCACCCTGCGGGCGGCAGCATTGCCAGCAGCTGAGCTGGTGGCAATTCTGCCACCACTTTCCTATTGGGCTAATGGCAGAAAACGTATTTTTGGCCCATCAGCCCAGCAGGAAAATTATAATGGGCCCGGCGGAGAGGTAGCCAGTAAGATGGCAACTTCCCTGTCTTAATTTTGGCAGACGGGTCATCCCATCCACTGAATTTGTAATCAGGCCCTAAGTCCGAAGGTAAAACTTTAAACAAGGCCACCGGCTCACTGTAGCTGAGCAGGGATCCATTGCGGTTGGCCTCAAATTTTGACTTTGCCCCGGTCGAGTCGGACCAGATGTCCAGATTGGTGCTTTTGTTTTCTATGTGCTAGAAATCATTTATTCTTTAAAAATTCATATCTCCATTCCTTTTATTGTTTTTGTTGTTGTTTTAATGTTATTTTAAAGATAAACATATAATCAATTTTTTATAAATTGAAGTTGGATTTTTATTGTGTTTTGTGTTATACTTATTTAATGTTTTGTGATTATAAAGTGCTTTACACACCTGTCTCCTAAGTTAAGCCTAACTTCCCGTCGCCAAGCTACCAAGGGTTGAGCTGGGATTCATTTATTGAGACCCTGACTGGACCTAGTGGGGGTTTGTGGCCTATTGCTAAGTGTAGGTACTTACCTGCCCTTACCAATAATCCACTTTCTATCAGTGAGAATTAAGAAACCAATGTGTAAAAAAGAAGACATTATTTTTCCAGTCCTATGAATGAAAAAAAAATGGGATCGTATGTAGTAACATTGGAAGATGGAAATTGGAATAAGGACAAAGACCCTCATTACAACCCTGGCGGTCGGTGTTAAAGCGGCGGTAATACCGCCAACAGGCCGGCGGCAAAAAAAATGGGATTACGACCGTGGCGGAAACTGCCAACATAGACAGCCACTTTAACACTCCGACCGCCACGGCGGTACAAACAAACAGCACGGCAGACACCGTCAACAGACAGGCGGGAGACAATGTACCGCCCACCCTATCACAACACACCTATCCGCCACCTTCTCCGAGGTGGAACCAACGCGAATAAAAACATGGTGGAAACAGTACACAGAAGGGAAAACACTCACCTCTCCACACCCCACGAGGAACCAGGATGCCATGGAGCCCGAATTGCAAATACTGACGGCGATGGTCTTCCTGCTCCTCTTTCAGGACCTCCAACGATGGCGGCGACGGCCACGGTGAGTACTGCACCTACAACAAAGGGGAGGGGGAGTGAAAAGAGAGTGACACACATATGCAACACGCAACACCCCCACCCTCACCCAAAACACCATACACACAAACACATGCTGCAACATTACATATACACCCCCTATATGCACCCCCCCAACCCTCTGGAAGAACGCAAGGACAAAAGGAAATGATTTGAACAAATATAATCATGTGAAATATCATTATCAAAATGCAAAATCCAGTATATACAATTATGTACACCAAATACACAAGTCCGGATAGTGCCCCAATCATTGTCTGTGGACCACTGGGCCCAAAATGCATGGGCGAGGCCCACACTAGATACCTGACTCCAAACGGAGAGAACACTGGAGGGGCATCACATAGAAAATATACAGGCACCTCAGGGGGAGGGGGGCACCTCAGCCTGATGAACGAACGACGCCACTGCTCCACGAAGGGGCTCCATGCCCACAGTTTCGTCCTGGGGAGTGCAAAGCCACAGTCTCTCAAGTCTTTCCAGTGGGTGGGTTGCCCACTGCTGCATCCTGGGGAGTGCAAAGCCACAGTCTCTGCCAAGGACTGAGGTAGTGGATGTGATACTCCACTGGTTCTGGAGGGGGCATGGTGCCCAGAGTACTTCATCCTGCCAAGGACTGAGGTAGTGGATGTATCTCTCCACTGGTTCTGGAGGGGGCATGGTGCCCTGAGTGCTTCATCCGGCCAAGGACTGAGGTGGTGGATGTATCTCCCCACTGGTTCTGGAGGGGGCTTGGTGCCCAGAGTGCTCCACGTGCAGTGTGGCCGGAAGAATACACTCGCCTGGGTGTGTGTGCCACGAGATTGCCGAGGTGCATGTAGCATGATACGGCATGGAGGCAGAGACATACCCCACACTGCTGCGGCTTCGCATTCCATGTGCAGGTGACAACTGTGATGACAGTGATGCTTCATGGAAGCTGCCCAGGGTCCTGGAACTCACCACCAGCCTCGGACGACTAACCACTGGGGATGGTAGCCATGTCAGCGGTGGTGCCACTGTCTGAGGCTGTCGTGGAGCCGCTGGCGGTGCTTGCGGCAGTGTCAGTCGCGGCGGTGCTTGCGGCGGGGTCTGTGGCGGCGGTGCTGGCTGCGGGGTCTGTGGTCGCAGTGCTGGCAGCGGGGTCTGTGGCGGCGGGGCTGTCTGCGGGGTCTGTGGCGGCGGGGTCTGTGGCGACGGTGCTGGCTGCAGGGTCTGTGGCGGCGGTGCTGGCGGCAGGGTCTGTGGCGGCGGTGCTGGCTGCGGGGTCTGTGGCAGCGGTGCTGGTGGCGGGGTCTGTGTCAGTGCAGGTGGCAGTGCAGGTGGCGGTGCAGGTGGCGGTGTACTCCGCCGTACAGGTTGGCGTGGACGTGGACAGAAGGAGTGACACTGGTCCCTCAGTCGGTGCCACCATGCCCTCTCCTGACCTGCCCTTCAGTTTTTGGCCCTTCCCCACCTTTGATGGTGGCACAGCTGTCTTGCCCCTATCCCCTTTCGTTTCCCTGACCCCTTGGTGGCAGGTGTTTCCAGCTTCTCCTTCCGGGATGTGGGCACCTTTTTCAACTTGGCAGGTGCCAGAATGTCCTTGCCCTCGCTCCGTGGCACACTGGCAGCCCTGATGGTTGGCACACTCCATCACCCCGCAGTTGCTGGCACCACTGTGCCTTGGGATGTGGTGGCTGAGGTGCTGGGCTGGGACCTGGAAAGCCTGGCCCTAGTGGAAAGACGGGGGGGAGGTGTAGGGAAGAGGTCAATGTTAGCAAGGTAAAGTTTTTTAGACACACTGGGATGGGTAGATGGAGGAGGTTTGGGAGTGGAGATAGAGGTAGTGGTTGTAGGAGGAGTACATCTGCTGAATTTGGGTGAAGGTGCATGGCTGGAGGCTGTTGTGAGGTGGTTGGCTGTTGGGTGGGTGTGTGCCTGCGTTTGTGTACTTTGGGAGGAGGGCTCACAGACACACTGGGAGAGGACACTGCGGATGTGTGAATGGTAGTGGGGGTGGTGAGTGCACGTGAGCGGTGTGTGGTGATGGGCATGCTGGTGATGGAGGTAGTGGCTGAGGATGTAGTACATGCAGGTGTGAGTGGAGATGAGACTGGGAGGGAGGAGGGAGACGTGGACGAGGGGGACACAGTGGAGGCAGTGGATGTTGGTATGTGTGCATGGGTATGATGCTTGTGTGAGTGCCTGTGAGATGTGTGGTGCTTATGTTTGGCTGAGCCACTCTTGTGTGTTGATGTGTGTGCATGCTGGTCTGATGGTGTGCTTGGGATAGGCTGAGGTACAGAGGATTGGGGCTGGGTGGAGGAAGCTGGAGTGGGAAGCTGGACACAGGGTCAATGGCTGCCATCAGTGCTGATGCCAGAGCCTGAAATGCTTTCTGTTGGGCTGCCTGGCCAGAATGAATGCTCTCCAGGTATGCATTTGTTTGTTGCAAATGCCTCTCAACACCCTGGATGGCATTCAGAATGGTAGACTGCCCAACAGTGAGGGATCTCAGGAGGTCAATAGCCTCCTCACTGAGGGCAGCAGGGCTGACTGGGGCAGGGCATGAGGTGTCAGGGGCGAAAGAGATGCCCACCCTCCTGGGTGAGCGGGCACAGGACACATGCTGAGGGGCTGCTGGGAGGGCGGTGCTGGTAGGGGGGCTGACAGCTGTACCTGTTGATGCGGTGGGCACAGAGGTGCCCGCCACCGCAAGGGAGCTCCCATCAGAGGAGGAGTCGCTGTTGTTGGTCTCTGCTCCTGTCCCCGCTGTGGAGCTCCCCTCGCTCTCCGTCCCACTGGTGGCTTCAGACTCCATTGTTTCGCCCTCCAGGGCCAAGTGGGATGCAGCTCCCTCCTGCTCCGGTGCCAATGCTCCACCGCCTGATGATGCTATTGCACACAAGAACAGGGAGACCACAAAAAGGGGGGGGAAGACAGGAGAAAGACATGTTCAGTGCATACAACACCACTACTGCTGGCGGACACAACAGACACAGCAACCCTCTGCACTACGCCATGCACTTATAGTTCCTAGATTAATCACATGCCCATAGGGTACAAGGCCAAAGCCCAATTGCTGCACACCTGGAAGTCACAGGAGCCTGACTAGGTGTCAATGGCACTAACCACTAGTGGGGTTGGGTTGCCACAGAGCCTGCCTCACAAGGGACCTTGCCTACCAAGATCGCCCTGAACTAGGGGAACCCACTGCCCATCTCCCCCACCCAGAAACCTCGTAATGCGTGCAGAGTCACCCCCTTGTGGCTGCTGTGATACCCTCAAGTGCCCATCCAACTCCGCATACGCCACTGCCAGGATCCGGAACAACAGGGGGGTCATGTTGCGACGGGCACCCCTCCCACGTTGGGAGGCCATCCTCAGCTGGGCCTCAGCCGTCTTCTTGCTCAAGCGGCGCAGGTCCTCTCATCTTTTACGGCAGTGGGTGCTCCATCTGTGGTGGACCCCCAGTGTCCGGACGTCCTTTGCGATGGCATGCCAAATAGCCTTCTTCTGGTGGGCGCTGACCTAGAGGAATAGTACAGGGGGAAAGGAAAATCATTACCCATCCGGACCGTCATACTCATTGGCCCACGTTCCCACCCTTGCCCTGACGCACATATACTCACCGTCCGCACATGCAGGCCTCAGCCCCCCCCATTTATCTGCCATCCACACCACTCCAAACAGGCATTGCCCATGCAGCATGCTCAAAGTGTACTTACCTGTTTGTCTGGAGGACCGTACAGTTGTGTGTACTGGTGAGGACCCCATCCACTAGTTTCTCCAACTCCTCGGAAGTGAAGGCATGGGCCCTTTCCCCAGACACATGAGCCATCCTCGCTTCCAGACAGAGGTCACAGCAGCACTTGCAGTGTAGCTCCTCTCCTGTTGAAGGTCAGCTATCAAGTGAGTGAACATACAGAAAATGCCGGTCACTTCCGCGGCAGTGCGTACCGTCACCGCCAACGTACATCGTCATTGGCTCCTCAGACCCATAGGTTCCCATGTTAACCAGTGCTGGATTGTGCCGCGATCTTCGACTGCCCACCGCGACGGTGTACAACGCCAGCACAGTTACCTCATATCCCCTTGTCCCACCTTACAGGTCAGGCAGCTGCCATTTCAGTGGGCCACATGGCATTAATTTTAACTGTGTCACACCAATGTAGGCCTTGAATACACACAGTTACAGACACATTGCGGATTAATAAATGTGTGCAAATGACATTTTGTGATACCTCAGTGTTGGCTGACTCTCTGCTTGCTGTTCTCCTCCATAGGGCACGTCTGCTGGGGCAGGTGATGAGATGGCGGCATCCCCTGGTGCACAGACCACTGGTGGACCTGTCGACAATGGAAGAGAGACACATAATAGTCACCCACAGACTTGATCGTGCAACAATCCATGAACTGTGTGCCCAGTTGGAGCCAGACCTGATGTCAGCTATCCGCCATCCCACAGGAATCCCCCCTCTAGTGCAGGTCCTGCCAGTACTCCAGTTCCTGGCAAGTGGTTCATTTCAAACAACAGTGGCCATTGCATCAGGGATGTCCAGCCAATGTTCTCTAACGTGTTGTCCAGAGTGTTGTCTGCCCTGCTGAAACACATGCGCAGCTACATCGTGTTCCCTCAGGTGGAGGATTTGTCCACAGTGAAAGGTGACTTCTATGCCCTGGGACATATCCCCAACGTCATTGGTGCCATTGATGGGACACATGTGGCCTTGGTACCCCCCGCAGGAGTGAACAGGTGTACAGAAACCGGCAGAGCTACCATTCTATGAATGTGCAGATGGTGTGTTTGGCAGACCAGTACATCTCCTATGTGAATGCCAAATTTCCTGGCTCAGAGCATGACACTTACATTTTGAGGAATAGCAGCATCCCTTATGTGATGGGGCAACTCCAGAGGCACTGTGTGTGGCTAATAGGTTAAGACAAGGACCCTATACAGTGTGAATAGGTGTCTGGGTATGGGGTTGTCCCTACGGGTTAGTGTGTGTCAAACAGTTGTCCCTCAATATTTGCAGGTGACTCTGGATACCCCAACCTGTCATGGCTACTGACCCCAGAGAGAAATCCCAGGACAAGGGCAGAGGAACGCTACAATGAGGCACATGGGCGAACTAGGAGGGTGATTGAACGCACCTTCGGCCTCCGGAAGGCCAGATTCCGGTGCCTCCATATGACAGGTGGTTCTCTCTACTACTCACCAAAGAAGGTGTGCCAGATCATCGTGGCCTGCTGTATGCTGCACAACCTGGCTTTGTGACGCCAGGTGCCTTTTCTGCAGGATGATGGGCAGATGGTGGTCTTGTGGCAGCCGTGGAGCCTGTGGACAGTGGACAGGGGACAGTGATGAAGAGGAGGTAGAAGAAGAGGATATCGACAACAGGAACAACATAATCATGCAATCTTTCCAGTGAGACACAGGTAAGAAGATGTCACTGCCTCCCATATCTCATACTATTATTGGAGCTAGCATAAGTCTGTCATTTTCACTCAGTGTATGGACCCTGACTTGTCACTTTGCCTTTCCATTTCACAGATTGGGTCCCACTTTGTGCCCTCTGCTATATTTCCTCCTGGCCTACAGCTGTGTTGCATCGGTATGCACACAAGTAAATTGACATTGCTATATTCCATAGTTATTGCAATTACTCGTTTGTGAAAGCACAGACTGACTCCAGATAGTTATGTGATTGAAATGTGTTTATTTCTGTGCAAATAAGTGTAGGGGGTTGTAAAATGGGCAGGGGGGATGGTGGAGGAATGTCCATGGCAGGGTCCAGTCTATTTGTTTCACAGGTGCATTGTCCAAAGGGGCATAGGAAGTGGAGCAATGGCAGTTGAAGGATGGACAGGGTGACAAAGTGGGACAGAAGGGTGACATTCAGGGGGGTCTCATTTCCAGGCGGGGTCTTGGCAATGTTCTCTGTCTTGTTCCTGGATCTCAGGGACCGTTTGCGGGGTGGTTCTCCATCTGCATGGGGTGGGGTGCTGGTGTCATGTTCCTGTGGCGGTGCCTCCTGTCCACTAGCACCGGCGGAGGTGGAGGGCTGTTCATGGTCCAGGCTAGTGTCAGGGGCCCCGTGTTGTGCCACAGTGTCCCTCCTGGTGTTGACAAGGTCTTGCCGCGCCCCTGCAATTGTGACCAGGGTGTTGTTTATGGACTTCAGGTCCTCCCTGATCCCCAGATAGTGTTCCTCCTGCAGCCGCTGGGTCTCCTGAAACTTGCCCAGTACCGTTGCCATCGTCTCCTGGGAATGATGGTAAGCTCCCATGATGTTGGAGAGGGCCTCATGGAGAGTGGGTTCCCTGGGCCTGTCCTCCCCTGTCGCACAGCAGTCCTCCCAGCTTCCCTGTTTTCCTGAGCCTCCGTCCCCTGAACTGTGTGCCCACTGCCCCCAGGTCCCTGATTTTCTTGGGTTGGTGGGTTTGCCTGGGTTCCCTGTAGTGGTGGACACACTGCTAATTGTCCTGGGGACAGAGGGATGGGCCCGCTGGGTGGGTGCGGTGCTGGTGTTTCCTGGGGGGGAGGCTCTGTGGTGGCTTGTGACAGTGTCAGGGGAACCAACTGTCCCGAGGATCCTGATGGGCCGGGCTGGTCATCTTGATCCAGTTGTGCAGAGCTGCTGTCATCACTGTGGGTCTCTTCTGTGGGGGGACTGGATATGTCTGCTACCTCCTGTCCGGTGACGTTGGGTTGGGGTCCTGCAGGGGTGTAAAGGCATAATTATTGCATCTGTGTGTGCCATTGTGTGCAATGGGTGAGTGACCCTGTACTCCAGTGCTTGCATTCTTGTCTTGGTCCTTGTGTGATATTTGGTGTGGGGTCTGTGTGGGTATTTGTAGTGGACATGCTTTGGTGATGGGTGTCCATGCTTTGGTGTTGCATGCAGGGCTTGGTAATGGGATGGGTGGGTTGTGATAGTGGGGCATATGTGAGGTTTTGGAGTAATGGGGGAGAGGGTGAGGGTGGGAGTCTGTGATGGCGTGCAGGTAGGGGGGATGAGGTAGTAAAGATTTGACTTACCAGAGTCCAGTCCTCCTGCTACTCCTGCGAGGCCCTCAGGATGCAGTATTGCCAAGACCTGCTCCTCCCATGTTGTTAGTTGTGGGGGAGGTGATGGGGGTCCACCTCCAGTCCTCTGTACAGCAATCTGGTGTTTGGAGACCACGGAACACACCTTCTCCCGTAGGTCCCTAGTTCTTGGGTGCTGTCCCACAGCGTTGACCCTGTCGACAATTCTGCGCCATATCTCCATCTTCCTTGCAATGGAGGTGTGTTGTACCTGTTATCCGAATAGCTGTGGCTCTACCCGGAAGATTTCCTCCACCATGACCCTGAGCTCCTCCTCAGAGAACCTGGGGTGTTGTTGAGGTGCCATGATGTGGTGTGGGTGATGTGTGAGGTGGTGTGTGTTGTGATGTGTGAGGGGATGTGTTGGTGTGTGTTGTTTGAGGTGCATAGATGTTGTGTAAGTGATGGTGTTGTGTGTCTGTGGATGCTGGTGTTGTTTATGGTGCTGTCTCTCTCTGGCGTGGTTTCAGAAATCTGGTAGTAAGGGTTTGAGGGTGATGTGGGTGTGTGCTTTATATTGGAATGGGTGTGTGGGTGTGGTGTGTGTATGTGTGTCAGGTGTGTGTATTTTGAATTGTGTAATGTGGTTGTGTTTTGCAAATGTGTGTGTATTTTGAGCGCATCGGTGTATACCGCCAATGGAATACCGCAGTTGAAAGACCGCCACTTGGATTCGTGGGTCGTGATAGTGTGGGCATATTCCTGTTGGCGTGACGGTGGAGGTTTTGTTATCGCCAGTTTATCACTGACCTTTGGAGTGGCGGACTTGTGTGGGTGTCTAGATTATGGCGGATTCCGAGTTGTGGGTCGTAATGGTTGTAGTGGAATTCCAGGGCCGCAGCGGTATGTTGCCGGTCTTCTGCACGGCGGTAAGCGGCATTTACCGCCAGGGTTGTAATGAGGGCCAAAGTGTCAATTGTGCAGGGTGAAGGACATAGAAATGGTCAAGTAAAGATATCAGAATCCAAGGGAAAAATAGAATATATTCCTAAGAGATCTGATAGAACTAGAAGTGGAACTACAAGAATCAAGAATTATGATATAAGTAGATAAAGTGATGTATTATTTTTCATTTATCATTTTATTTGGTTATATTTTGATATGCTTATGTTATGATGTTGAGGAATTTTCAGTTATGTACATTTTGTTTCATTGTATTGTTGGGAGGAAGGATGTGTTGGGATCTTGTTTATAATGCATAGACGGAATGTGGAATGTTTAACTGTGATGTCAGAAGGAAGGTTGTTGTTTGAATAAGAAGGCAGGGGCAGTTACTGTAAGCCTGTGTACCTGTCATTTCATGCGGAAGATATTCAAGAAAAACGTACAGATTACCTTGAGTTTGTGGTATCTTTACAGTAAGCAGATAGGGTTCTATCAAAATCATTGCTCTTAATGGGGTGTAAGCCTCCACCAGCCATTTGCCACACTCCTGTGCCTTTCTATTTGTTGCCATAAGGGCCAGCAGATCCTTTTTACCAAGTGCTTTAGTAGTCTCTCCATGGTCTGAGGGTTGTCAAAAACATAATGGCGACCAATTGAGTACAGCTGCAACTTTACATGCTGTAACCACTGTATATGGCATGCCTTCTCTAGGGCCAGGCAATCCATAGTCACTGATTTGTTAAGTGTGGGTTTTGATCGGCACGGAATGGAGATCCTTAGTAATATCAGGCTATCTTAATTTTGTCCTCCAGGTGTTTTAGGCCCAGCTCATTGTGACATTTGATGGAAGGTACACTCTGAGATAGACATAAGTTTCCGTAGAAAAACATTTTCTCTAGTTTGTAATGGTGTTGGGTCCCAATAGCCGCAAATGCCTGCCCCATATGAGGCAGTCATAATGCATCTGGCTTTATAGTTAAATATTGCCTCAAGGGAGAAGATCCTAGTTTCTTTGCAAACTTAAATATGGATGCCCTATTCTACTGAAAATGTGTGCATCTCATTTTTATAATGTGTTTCCATGTGCACTTGTTATCAAAAGGAATCACGAGATAAGTTTAGGATGATACTGTCTATAAGTTGGTGTGCTTATCAGGAATGCTCTTGCCTTGCTCTTAGATCGACCACATATTGTGGTGTATAATTTGGACTTGTTTGTATGTAGCCCCAAACTGTCCATATAACCCACAAATCTGTCAACCAATATCTGTAATCAAACACCAGTTCTAGACATTGGTACACAGTCGTCAGCGTACATAAGGACTGGGAGGCCTTTCATACTAGCCCTCGGAGGATAAGACACCCCCTCTAACAGGGTGGTCTCCAGGACAGTAATGTAAAGACTAAACAGAAAAGGGGTAAGTACACAACCCTGCCTTACACCCTGTTTGATCTTTATAGGGCGTTACATTCTCCATTAGGCTGTATCTGACACTACCCACCACATCCACATGTAATCTAGATAAAATGTGCACTATCCTTGAATTAGCACCCATAGCCAGCACTTCCTACCATAGCCTGCCTTTGCCAACATTGTCCAAAGCTGAACCTAGATCCATAAATGGAAGACATAGACACCCTTCCCTGATTGGGACATACTTGCTGATCAAGAAGTGGAAGTTAATACACTGGTCTATGGACCCCTGGGCTCACCTGAACCCATATTGAATTGATGTTAAAAGACCACCCCATTGCCATGTCTCTAGGCAATCCTGCATGATCCTGCCCATCACTTTGGCAATAAAGTCAATTAGTGATATCGGGCGGTAACAACAAGGATCCCTTCTATCCCTTTTTTCTAGATAAGTGTTCAGACATCCTTTGACCAGGACTTGGGTGGGCCACAGGAAATAGCACTGTTCAAGACATGTCTTAAAGTGATGCCCACACGTCCATATTGTTTTTAAAAAGGTCAATGGGTACCCCATCTGGTTCCGGGGCTTTGTTACTGGGGCATCGTCTCACTGCCAGAATAACCTTATTTAGTGAGAACTTCAGTTGTTCGCCACCCCCAGTAGTGGGAGTGGAGTCTATTATACAGATATCCATGGTAACTGGGGGTTTGAGTTCAAAAACCTTTGTAAAGTGTTCCCCCCATGCGGAAGGCTGAATTTATGTCAGTGATGGTGTTATGTTCGCTGGTAAAATAAGACAAGTTCACCACTTTCCAAAACAGGGAAGCGTCATTGGACGTGCTAGCCCTATTGAGCTGTTCCCATGCTTCCCGTCTTATGTTTTCTTTCCTTGCCCTAATCATTGTTTTATAATGGTGTCTGCAACATTCTACCTCCTAGAGATCCCTAGGTGTCTTCTTCAGTTCAGTTTTAAGAGGCTATGTGCTTTTGAGCATGTGTTATCAAAGCACTTCTTTGGCCTAAGAACGTGAGATGTCAAGGGAGCTGTTAGCAGTTCTGAGGCATGCTGACAGATGCCCAAATATGCCTCTAAAGTGACTAGTGGGTTGGCATCACCATCAAGACATGCCATGAAATGTTTCATACTGTCTTGCACCAGGCTTCCTACTTCTGCTCTGGTATCAATGTCTGTTCACTTGCGGCGGAAGCCCTTGTTTCTTGTGTAGTCAGTTGGGATGTTAATATGGGTGTGTTGTGGCATAATCTGTCCCAGTGATATATATAGGCTTAGATGCCACATGAAGTTATGAACACTTAGCCAATCAGATCACAGCACGCACAGTAACATGCAGTGCCCACACGCCCCTCAGGCCAGACACCTGGACACATACTCTCTGGCAAACATTGTATCCACTCAAGGTTGAGGCCCACCTGCATTTGATATCAGGACCTTATTTATGACTCCAACTGTTTACATTCTGCACCTCGAAAGGAAGGTTGTAATAATATTATCGTACCCAAACACATGTATAATACACTACTTAGAACCCATGTACTTTAAGACAGTCCCCGGTTCTGTAACTGTTCTCCTGGCTGTAATGTTTAATTAAACAATACGTTCCTGTTTTGCCAGATGCATCTTGTCATTTCTTTTTAGGTACATTTGTATTCAAGCAACATATACATCAGCCAAAAAATGGATAAAGTTAATGTGCATATTACATGGTTAAAAAACGACAGTCACCAACCACAAAGCCGCCCTGGCTGATTGTAACCTACATCGCCGTCAGTCCCGTCAGTATCTGAAAATCCTGGTGGGGACGGCCGTAGCAATGGAGAAACACAGTGACACCTACATACAAGTTAAATAGTATCATTATCAAACCAATGAGATGGTTAAGGTGATGGAGCACAGTGGCATTTTCAAACAGACAATGTAAAAAAACGACTTTACCAAAACATGTATTTTTAAATTCTTAGTTCAGAGACCCCATACGCCACATCTTGATCTGCTCCCAATGGGAAACTGCACTTAAAAGATATTAAAAGGCAGCCCCCCTGTTAACCTATGAGGGAGATAGGCCTTGCAACAATGAAAACTGAATTTGGAAGTATTTCACTGTCGGGACATGCAAAACACATCAGTATATGTCCTACCTTTAACAGAGGCTGCACCCTGCCCATGGGTCTACCGAGGGCCTACCTTAGGGGTGCCTTAAATGTAAAAAAGGGAAGGTTTGGGCCTGGCAATTTGGTACACTCGCCAGGTCAATTTGGCAGTTTAAAACTGCACACACAGACACTGCAGTCGCAGGTCTGAGCCATGTTTACAAGGCTAATCATGTGGTGGCACAATCTGTGCTACAAACCCACTAGTAGCATTTGATTTATAGGCCATGGGAACCTCTTGTGCACTTTACTAGGGACGTACTTGTAAATCATTTATACCAATCATGGAAAAACCAATTACACATACAATGTATACAGAGAGACTTACGTTTTAGCACTGGTCAACAGTGGTAAAGTGCCCTGAGTACCAAAACCTTAAGAAAAAGAAAAAAGGGGATTTACCCTAGTGACCCTATTATACGTGGGTAAAAGGAGAACATTTATAGAAACTGTGGTACAATTGTCAGGAAAAATATCATCATCAATACACCAGTGAAATCCTAAATCAGTCACTGGAAGAACAATCAATTTCTATAATTCAATTAGTCATATTATATCAAACGGTATAATAGCCTAGGTCAAAGAAAATGAACATATCAAAAACTTTTCCAGACAAAATTAAATACCATAAAAACATGTAATTTAAATTTACAGTACCAGACAAGGTCCAAGAAAAGGTGCATCACATTTTCTGATACTGAGCAAGTGAGTCAAGGCCAGCCTCCCTCCAATTTACAATACTCTTGGGTTCATCCTTTTTTTGGCAGACGCAACCACTGAGGGAGAGGAGGGGGTTGCCTGAGAGGACAGTTTCAGGAGCAAGGTACATTCAGCACCAGAAGAAGGACATACAGACACTGACTAATACCATGCCTGATTCCAAAGATCTTATTCCGATTCATAATCTGTCTACATATCCCCTTAAAACCATTGAAAATCAAATAATGAATAAGGGTCTATCTTTTGTACCACTCAAGGTCGAAGACCCTAATGAAACTAAGACTGAAGTACTCAGATGTCTGCGGAAAGTTAGACTTAAAACCTTTTTTTCTGATCCTCCTGATGATACTGAGGTGAAAACCAGTGGCCTTAAGCCCAAATCCACATTTTGCCCAGACAGAAACAACTTACCTCAAGAAGTAGCGGTCTCCGAAGACATGATATTAGGGAAAGTTATAATCTTAATAGCAGGAAATTCTTTTTTAGACAGAACTGTACAAAAACTGAATTTGCCGCCTTCCAAAATTTGACTAATAGTCAATTTATCATCATAAAGCCTGCAGACAAAAGTTGGAGAATAGTTATTTAGGACAAGACTAAATATGACTAAGAAATGATGAGACAGCTTGATAACGATAATCATTATCGGCTGATTAATAAGAACCCTCTTCGACATCTACAGGGCAGAATTGGTGATATCACCATTGAGGCTCTCGAGAAGAGATGAATATGCAAAATTCATGAGAATTAGGAAAATCCTCCTGGGAGACCTATTATTTCTGCATGTGGTTCTATTTTGGAACCACTGGCTCAATATGTTGACCCTTTTCTTAAACCTTTTGTGGTACAGACACAAGCATATGTTCGTGATTCCAAGGATATTATCAATAAAGTTGAAGGTCTACCATTCAATGAGAATAACCAGTTTTTGGTGACATTTGATATTGAAGCCCTTTACACGAATATTCCACAGGATAAGGCTATAGAAGTAATAAGGACAATTGTGGACACTAGATCTCCACCTTCCAATCTCCCCACAGACATTTTTAGTAACTTTGGCCATCCTTTGCTTGAAATAGAATTTCATTATGTACAAGGATAATACATATCTACAAATTAAAGTGATAGCGATAGGATGCAGCTTCGCATCGGAGATAGCCAATCTGTTTATGGATTTGTTTTTAAAAGAAATGGGTTTATGACAACTCAAATCCTTTCAGAAAGCACATCATATGATTGCTTTGGTACATTGATGTTATCTTGATGATCTGGGAAGGTGACATGGCTACTCTATCAGCCTTTTGATAGTGGTTGAACCAACACACACCTGACTTTTAATTTACCATGCATCACAATGTTAATAAAATAAAAATTTGGGACCTTTAGATAGTGTCTAATGAGGGTTCTCTAGAAGTTAACCTATATAAGAAGCCAACAGACCGCAATACTTTATTGCATTTTTCAAGTGGCCATCTTAGGATCATAAAAGAAAACTTGCTCTTCAGAAGGAATCAAAATCAAATCAAATCAAATCAAATCAAATCATTAACATTTCTAAAGCGCGCTACTTACCCGTGCGGGTCTCAAGGTGCTAGGGGAAAAGGGGGGGTTATCGCTGCTCGAACAACCAGGTCTTTAGGAGTCTCCGGAAAGCGGAGGGGTCCTGGGTGGTCCTGAGGCTGGTGGGGAGGGAGTTCCAGGTCTTGGCCGCCAGGAAGGAGAAAGATCTCCCACCCGCCGTGGAGCTGCGGATGCGAGGGACTGCAGCGAGTGCGAGGCCAGAGGAGCGGAGGAGGCGGGTGGGGACGTAGAAGCTGAGGCGTCTGTTGAGGTATTCCGGTCCCTTGTCGTGGAGGGCTTTGTGTGCGTGGGTGAGAAGTCGGAAGGTGATCCTTTTGCTGACTGGGAGCCAATGCAGGTGTCTCAGGTGTGCGGAGATGTGGCTGCTGCGGGGTACGTCGAGGATGAGGCGGGCCGAGGCGTTTTGAATGCGTTGCAGACGATTTTGGAGTTTGGCTGTGGTCCCGGCGTAGAGGGTGTTGCCGTAGTCCAGGCGGCTCGTGACGAGGGCGTGGTTCACGGTTTTTCTGGTGTCGGCGGGGATCCAGCAGAAGATCTTGCGGAGCATGCGGAGGGTGAGGAAGCAGGTGGAGGACACGGCGTTGACTTGCTTGGTCATGGTGAGAAGAGGGTCCAAGATGAAGCCGAGGTTGCGGGCGTGGTCTGTGGGGGTCGGTGCGGTGCCGAGGGCCGTGGGCCACCAGGAGTTGTCCCAGGCGGACGGGGTGTTGCCGAGGATGAGGACTTCCGTTTTTTCAGAGTTCAGCTTTAGACGGCTGAGCCTCATCCAATCTGCGACGTCCTTCATACCCTCTTGTAGGTTGTTCTTGGCGCTGGCGGGGTCCTTGGTGAGGGAGAGTATAAGTTGGGTGTCGTCGGCGTAGGAGGTGATGATGATGTCGTGCTTGCGTACGATGTTGGCGAGGGGGCTCATGTAGACATTGAAGAGTGTTGGGCTGAGTGATGAGCCTTGAGGTACGCCGCAGATGATCTCGGTGGGTTCTGAGCGAAACGGAGGGAGGTAAACTCTTTGGGAACGGTTTGCGAGGAAGGAGGCGATCCAGTCCAGGGCCCGGCCTTGGATTCCGGTGGAGCGGAGGCGAGTGATTAGGGTGCGGTGAAAGACGGTGTCAAAGGCAGCCGAGTGGTCGAGGAGAATGAGGGCGACTGTTTCACCGTTGTCCATCAGGGTTCTGATGTCGTCTGTGGCTGAGATGAGGGCGGTTTCAGTGCTGTGGTTGGTTCGGAATCCGGTTTGTGAAGGGGCGAGCAGGTTGTTGTCTTCCAGGAAGGTGGTAAGCTGTTTGTTGACGGTCTTCTCTATTACCTTGGCTGGGAAAGGCAGAAGAGAGATGGGGCGGAAGTTTATCAGGTCGCTCAGGTCAGCCGTAGGTTTCTTTAGTAGGGCGTTGACTTCGGCGTGTTTCCAGCATTCGGGGAAGGTAGCAGAAGAAAAAGAAGAGTTGATGACGGTCTGGAGGTGCGGGGCGATGATGTCGTCGGCTTTGTTAAAGATGAAGTGCGGGCAGGGGTCCGAAGGGGCGCCGGAGTGGATAGAGTTCATGATGGATTTGGTTTCTTCCGTGTTGATGTGGGTCCAGTTGTTGAGGGTGATGGCCGGGGATGCGGGTTCGGTGGTGTTTGGTTGGGTCTGGTGTCCGAAGCTGTCGTGGAGGTCGCTGATCTTGCGATGGAAGAAAGTGGCGAGGGATTCGCACAAATCATGTGATGGTGTGACGGCGTTGGCGCTGGGGTTGGAGAACTCCTTGACGATGCTGAAGAGTTCTCTGCTGTTGTGGCTGTTTTTGTCCAGTCTGTCGGTGAGAAAGTTCCTTTTGGCAGCGCGGATCAGGTGGTGGTGTTCGCGGGTAGCGTTCTTGAGGGCGGTCATGTTGTCAGCGGTGTGGTCCTTGCGCCAGGCTTTCTCAAGGGCGCGACAAGTTTTCTTTGATTCTTTGAGGGTGTCAGAGAACCAGAGAGGTTTTTTGGTGTTGGTCTGTCGATGCGTGCGTTTGAGGGGAGCAAGGTTGTCTGCGCAGTTGGAGATCCAGTTTGTGAGGTTGAGGGCTGCGTCGTTGGGGTCGGTGGTGAGGGTGGGTTGGTTGGCGGCGAGTGCGGAGAAGAGTTGCTCTTCAGGGATCTTGTTCCACTGTCGACGAGGGATGGGTTGAGTGTGGAGGTGGCGGGTCTCGCGTCGGAATGTGAAGTGGACGCAGCTGTGGTCGTTCCAGTGTAGGACAGAGGTGTGGCTGAAGAAGACGTGTTTGCTGGCGGAGAAGATAGGGTCGAGCGTGTGTCCGGCGATGTGGTTGGTGGTGTTCACCAGTTGTTTGAGGCCGAGGTTGGCGAGGTTGTCGAGCAGGGTGGTGGTGTTGGGGTCGTTGTTTTGTTCCAGATGGAAGTTGAGGTCGCCTAGGAGGATGTAGTCCGGAGAGGCGAGGGCGTGCGGGGAGATGAAGTCGGCGATGGCGTCGCTGAAAGGGGCGCGTGGTCCGGGAGGACGGTAGACGAGGGATCCTCTGAGGGTGGTCCTCGGGTCGGTGCGAATCTGAAAATGCAGGTGTTCAGCGGCGAGAGGGGCGTCTTCGGTGGAGGTGGTGACGCTGATGGAGTCTTTGAAGACGATGGCGATACCTCCTCCTACTTGGTTGGTGCGGTCTTTTCTGGAGATCTTGTAGCCTTCGGGGATGGCGTTGGCGATGTCTGGAGCAGAGGAGGCGTTCATCCAGGTCTCCGTGATGAAGGCGACGTCCGGTGCTGTGGAGTCCAGGAGGTCCCAGAGTTCAACGGCGTGTTTGTGGACGGAGCGAGCGTTGACTAGGATGCACTTGAGGTGGTTGATGGCGCATGGGCTTGTGGTCGTGGTTATTGCGTGGTGGAAGATGCGTTTGCAGGAGTTGCAGGCGAAGGGTCCATGGGTGCGTTTGGGGTGAGCTTGGAAGTAGGTGTTGGAGCGTCCTGGGTTGAGGGCGTGGAGGGTGGTGGGGTTGTAGCGGATCAGCGGGGCTTGGGAGAGCTGGGGACCAGGGGTCGTGGCGCTAAGCGCGGGCCAGGCGCGGACGGGCGCAGACGGGCGCAGACAGGCTTGCCTCTGGCACGCCAGCGGCGCACCCGCTGCGCTTTCGCACAGCGGCCGCCATATGAGGTAGGGGGGGAGGGGTCAGCTGGGGGCGAATGGGAGCAGGGGTGCGGGGCGTGCAGGAGGTCGCGGCGGGAAAGCGCGAGGGAGGGGGGGACAGGTAGAGTGAGAAGAGCTGGGGGAGGGGGGTTTAAGGGTGGAGGGGGGTGAGTGTTAGGAGGGTTAGGAGATTAGGGAGAAAGATAGGAGTAGGGTTGTGAAGATAGGGGAGTGGGGTTGTAGAGGTGGGTGAGGGTGAGAGGTAGAGTGAGAGGATAGGAAGATAGGTAATAGAGGGGGTGGCGGGAAGGCGGGGAGAGATAGAGAAATAGATAGAGAAAATAGATAGATAGAGAAATCGATAGATAGAGAAATGGATAGAGAGATAGGAAGATAGGAGGAGGTGGAGAGTGAGGGAGTTAGATAGTGGGATAGAGAGATAGAGAGATAGGTAGATAGGAGGAGTGAGGGAGGTAGATAGTGAACGGGTTAGATAGGGGAGATAGAGAGGGGGATGCGAGTGAGGGAGGGGGATGAGGCAGGAGAAGGAGGGCAGGCGTGGGGAGAAGAAGACGGAGGATGCAGAAGAGCCGAAGGCAGAAGTTAGAAGATAGAAGACAGAAGAGCAGAAGACCGGAAGAACAGAAGAACAGAAGAACAGAAGACCGGAAGAACAGAAGAAAGGAAGACCGGAAGAACAGAAGAGCAGGAGACCAGAAGAACAGAAGAACACAGAAGAACACAGAAGAACACAGAAGAAGATACAGAAAACGAAGAACAGAAGGCAGAAGACCACAGAAGAAGATGAGGAAGAAGAGAGGCGACAGGAGGGGCTGAGAAGCACACAGAAAAAGAGAGAAGACAGGGAAAAGAAGAGTACAGAAGAAGATTACAGACGAGGAGGAAGGAGGAAGAACAGAGAAGAAGAAAAGAAGAAGAGAAGCAGGAGCAGGAGAGAGGGTGAGTAGCGCGGGGCAGAGCGAGGGGCTGGGAGGTGGGGGGTACTTACTGTGGGTTACTAGGTGGGTCTCAGGAACTCAGGAACCTGGAGGAGCTGCAGCGGCAGGGGGAGCGACCTACCCTTGGTTCAAGGGTCGCTACCACTGTCGTGCAGCGGGCGCCATATGAGGTAAGGGGGGGATGGGTCAGCTGGGGGCGAATGCGAGCTGGGGGGCCGGGCGTGCAGGAGGTCGCGGCGGGAAAGTGCGAGTGGGGGGACAGGTAGAGTGAGAAGAGCTGGGGGAGGGGGGTTTAAGGGTGGAGGGGGGTGAGTGTTAGGAGGTTTAGGAGATTAGGGAGAAAGATAGGAGTAGGGTTGTGAAGATAGGGGAGGGGGGGTTGTAGAGGTGGGTGAGGGTGAGAGGTAGAGTGAGAGGATAGGAAGATAGGTAATAGAGGGGTTGGCGGGAAGGGGGGGAGAGATAGAGAAATAGATAGAGAAAATAGATGGATAGAGAAATCGATAGGTAGAGAAATGGATAGAGAGATAGGAAGATAGGAGGAGGTGGAGAGTGAGGGAGTTAGATAGTGGGATAGAGAGATAGGTAGATAGGTAGATAGGAGGAGTGAGGGAGGTAGATAGTGAACGGGTTAGATAGGGGAGATAGAGAGGGGGATGCGAGTGAGGGAGGGGGATGAGGCAGGAGCAGGAGGGCAGGCGCGGGGAGAAGAAGACGGAGGAGGCAGAAGAGCCGAAGGCAGAAGATAGAAGATAGAAGACAGAAGAGCAGAAGACCGGAAGAACAGAAGAACAGAAGAACAGAAGACCGGAAGAACAGAAGAAAGGAAGACCGGAAGAACAGAAGAGCAGGAGACCAGAAGAACACAGAAGAACACAGAAGAACACAGAAGAAGATACAGAAAACGAAGAACAGAAGGCAGAAGACCACAGAAGAAGATGAGGAAGAAGAGAGGCGACAGGAGGGGCTGAGAAGCATACAGAAGAAGAGAGAAGACGGGGAAAAGAAGAGTACAAAAGAAGATTACAGACGAGGAGCGAGGAGGAAGAACAGAGAAGAAGAAAAGAAGAAGAGAAGCAGGAGGAGGAGAGAAGGTGAGTAGAGCAGGGCAGAGCGAGGGGCTGGGAGGTGGGGGGTACTTACTGTGGGTTACTAGGTGGGTCTCAGGAACTCAGGAACCTGGAGGAGCTGGAGGAGCTGCAGCGGCAGGGGGAGCGACCCACCCTTGGGTCAAGGGTTGCTACCACTGTCGCGCAGCGGCCGCCATATGAGGTAGGAGGGGGGGAGGGGTCAGCTGGGGGCGAATGAGAGCTGGGGGGCGGGGGCGTGCAGGAGGTCGCGGCGGGAAAGCGCGAGGGAGGGGGGACAGGTAGAGTGAGAAGAGCTGGGGGAGGGGGGTTTAAGGGTGGAGGGGGGTGAGTGTTAGGAGGTTTAGGAGATTAGGGAGAAAGATAGGAGTAGGGTTGTGAAGATAGGGGAGGGGGGGTTGTAGAGGTGGGTGAGGGTGAGAGGTAGAGTGAGAGGATAGGAAGATAGGTAATAGAGGGGGTGGCGGGAAGGGGGGGAGAGATAGAGAAATAGATAGAGAAAATGGATAGATAGAGAAATCGATAGATAGAGAAATGGATAGAGAGATAGGAAGATAGGAGGAGGTGGAGAGTGAGGGAGTTAGATGGTGGGATAGAGAGATAGAGAGATAGGTAGATAGGAGGAGTGAGGGAGGTAGATAGTGAACGGGTTAGATAGGGGAGATAGAGAGGGGGATGCGAGTGAGGGAGGGGGATGAGGCAGGAGCAGGAGGGCAGGCGCGGGGAGAAGAAGACGGAGGAGGCAGAAGAGCCGAAGGCAGAAGATAGAAGATAGAAGACAGAAGAGCAGAAGACCGGAAGAACAGAAGAACAGAAGAACAGAAGAACAGAAGACCGGAAGAACAGAAGAAAGGAAGACCGGAAGAACAGAAGAGCAGGAGACCAGAAGAACACAGAAGAACACAGAAGAACACAGAAGAAGATACAGAAAATGAAGAACAGAAGGCAGAAGACCACAGAAGAAGATGAGGAAGAAGAGAGGCGACAGGAGGGGCTGAGAAGCACAGAGAAGAAGAGAGAAGACGGGGAAAAGAAGAGTACAGAAGAAGATTACAAACGAGGAGCAAGGAGGAAGAACAGAGAAGAAGAAAAGAAGAAGAGAAGCAGGAGCAGGAGAGAGGGTGAGTAGCGCGGGGCAGAGCGAGGGGCTGGGAGGTGGGGGGTACTTACTGTGGGTTACTAGGTGGGTCTCAGGAACTCAGGAACCTGGAGGAGCTGGAGGAGCTGCAGCGGCAGGGGGAGCGACCTACCCTTGGGTCAAGGGTCGCTACCACTGTCGCGCAGCGGCCGCCATATGAGGTAGGAGGGGGGGAGGGGTCAGCTGGGGGCGAATGGGAGCTGGGGGGCGGGGGTGTGCAGGAGGTTGCGGCGGGAAAGCGCGAGGGAGGGGGGGACAGGTAGAGTGAGAAGAGCTGGGGGAGGGGGGTTTAAAGGTGGAGGGGGGTGAGTGTTAGGAGGTTTAGGAGATTAGGGAGAAAGATAGGAGTAGGGTTGTGAAGATAGGGGAGGGGGGGTTGTAGAGGTGGGTGAGGGTGAGAGGTAGAGTGAGAGGATAGGAAGATAGGTAATAGAGGGGGTGGCAGGAGGGGGGGGAGAGATAGAGAAATAGATAGAGAAAATAGATAGATAGAGACATCGATAGGTAGAGAAATGGATAGAGACATAGGAAGATAGGAGGAGGTGGAGAGTGAGGGAGTTAGATAGTGGGATAAAGAGATAGGTAGATAGGAGGAGTGAGGGAGGTAGATAGTGAACGGGTTAGATAGGGGAGATAGAGAGGGGGATGCGAGTGAGGGAGGGGGATGAGGCAGGAGCAGGAGGGCAGGCGCGGGGAGAAGAAGACGGAGGAGGCAGAAGAGCCGAAGGCAGAAGATAGAAGATAGAAGACAGAAGAGCAGAAGACCGGAAGAACAGAAGAACAGAAGAACAGAAGAACAGAAGACCGGAGAACAGAAGAAAGGAAGACCGGAAGAACAGAAGAGCAGGAGACCAGAAGAACACAGAAGAACACAGAAGAACACAGAAGAACACAGAAGAAGATACAGAAAATGAAGAACAGAAGGCAGAAGACCACAGAAGAAGATGAGGAAGAAGAGAGGCGACAGGAGGGGCTGAGAAGCACACAGAAGAAGAGAGAAGACGGGGAAAAGAAGAGTACAGAAGAAGATTACAGACGAGGAGCAAGGAGGAAGAACAGAGAAGAAGAAAAGAAGAAGAGAAGCAGGAGCAGGAGAGAGGGTGAGTAGCGCGGGGCAGAGCGAGGGGCTAGGAGGTGGGGGGTACTTACTGTGGGTTACTAGGTGGGTCTCAGGAACTCAGGAACCTGGAGGAGCTGGAGGAGCTGCAGCGGCAGGGGGAGCGACCTACCCTTGGGTCAAGGGTTGCTACCACTGTCGGGCAGGGGCCGCCATATGAGGTAGGAGGGGGGGAGGGGTCAGCTGGGGGCGAATGGGAGCTGGGGGGCGGGGGCGTGCAGGAGGTTGCGGCGGGAAAGCGCGAGGGAGGGGGGGACAGGTAGAGTGAGAAGAGCTGGGGGAGGGGGGTTTAAGGGTGGAGGGGGGTGAGTGTTAGGAGGTTTAGGAGATTAGGGAGAAAGATAGGAGTAGGGTTGTGAAGATAGGGGAGGGGGGGTTGTAGAGGTGGGTGAGGGTGAGAGGTAGAGTGAGAGGATAGGAAGATAGGTAATAGAGGGGGTGGCGGGAAGGGGGGGAGAGATAGAGAAATAGATAGAGAAAATGGATAGATAGAGAAATCGATAGATAGAGAAATGGATAGAGAGATAGGAAGATAGGAGGAGGTGGAGAGTGAGGGAGTTAGATGGTGGGATAGAGAGATAGAGAGATAGGTAGATAGGAGGAGTGAGGGAGGTAGATAGTGAACGGGTTAGATAGGGGAGATAGAGAGGGGGATGCGAGTGAGGGAGGGGGATGAGGCAGGAGCAGGAGGGCAGGCGCGGGGAGAAGAAGACGGAGGAGGCAGAAGAGCCGAAGGCAGAAGATGGAAGATAGAAGACAGAAGAGCAGAAGACCGGAAGAACAGAAGAACAGAAGAACAGAAGACCGGAAGAACAGAAGAAAGGAAGACCGGAAGAACAGAAGAGCAGGAGACCAGAAGAACACAGAAGAACACAGAAGAACACAGAAGAACACAGAAGAAGATACAGAAAACGAAGAACAGAAGGCAGAAGACCACAGAAGAAGATGAGGAAGAAGAGAGGCGACAGGAGGGGCTGAGAAACACACAGAAGAAGAGAGAAGACGGGGAAAAGAAGAGTACAGAAGAAGATTACAAACGAGGAGCAAGGAGGAAGAACAGAGAAGAAGAAAAGAAGAAGAGAAGCAGGAGCAGGAGAGAGGGTGAGTAGCGCGGGGCAGAGCGAGGTGCTGGGAGGTGGGGGGTACTTACTGTGGGTTACTAGGTGGGTCTCAGGAACTCAGGAACCTGGAGGAGCTGGAGGAGCTGCAGCGGCAGGGGAGCGACCTACCCTTGGGTCAAGGGTCGCTACCACTGTCGCGCAGCGGGTGCCATATGGGGTAAGGGGGGGAGGGGTCAGCTGGGGGCGAATGCGAGCTGGGGGGCCGGGCGTGCAGGAGGTCGCGGCGGGAAAGTGCGAGTGGGGGGACAGGTAGAGTGAGAAGAGCTGGGGGAGGGGGTTTTAAGGGTGGAGGGGGGTGAGTGTTAGGAGGTTTAGGAGATTAGGGAGAAAGATAGGAGTAGGGTTGTGAAGATAGGGGAGGGGGGGTTGTAGAGGTGGGTGAGGGTGAGAGGTAGAGTGAGAGGATAGGAAGATAGGTAATAGAGGGGGTGGCAGGAAGGGGGGGAGAGATAGAGAAATAGATAGAGAAACTAGATAGATAGAGAAATCGATAGGTAGAGAAATGGATAGAGAGATAGGAAGATAGGAGGAGGTGGAGAGTGAGGGAGTTAGATAGTGGGATAGAGAGATAGGTAGATAGGAGGAGTGAGGGAGGTAGATAGTGAACGGGTTAGATAGGGGAGATAGAGAGGGGGATGCGAGTGAGGGAGGGGGATGAGGCAGGAGCAGGAGGGCAGGCGCGGGGAGAAGAAGACGGAGGAGGCAGAAGAGCCGAAGGCAGAAGATAGAAGATAGAAGACAGAAGAGCAGAAGACCGGAAGAACAGAAGAACAGAAGAACAGAAGAACAGAAGAACAGAAGACCGGAAGAACAGAAGAAAGGAAGACCGGAAGAACAGAAGAGCAGGAGACCAGAAGAACACAGAAGAACACAGAAGAACACAGAAGAAGATACAGAAAACGAAGAACAGAAGGCAGAAGACCACAGAAGAAGATGAGGAAGAAGAGAGGCGACAGGAGGGGCTGAGAAGCACACAGAAGAAGAGAGAAGACGGGGAAAAGAAGAGTACAGAAGAAGATTACAGACGAGGAGCGAGGAGGAAGAACAGAGAAGAAGAAAAGAAGAAGAGAAGCAGGAGCAGGAGAGAGGGTGAGTAGCGCGGGGCAGAGCGGGGGGCTGGGAGGTGGGGGGTACTTACTGTGGGTTACTAGGTGGGTCTCAGGAACTCAGGAACCTGGAGGAGCTGGAGGAGCTGCAGCGGCAGGGGGAGCGACCTACTGCACCAATAGAGATGACTACGTTGAAAATGCCAATGAGCTGGTGCCTAAATTGGTCAACAGAGAATGCCCAAAAAAACTGGTCAAGGCAGCTTCTAAGACAGCATGGTTTATACCTACAAAAACCTAATTAGTCCAGAGAAATCAGACTAAAGAAACCCCTCTGACTTGTGTGATTACATATTACCCTAACGCTAATAAAGTTCGATTGATCATTGAAAAAAATTGGAAAATTCAAACCCAATTGGGTAATCAGAAACCACTTTTTGCATTTGAGAAGGCGCGCAATCTACAAGATCATTTGATTGAAAGCTGCATTTCCCATATAAAAGAAGAAGAATCTTAGGACAATGCTTCACCTACCTTCCCTGAATGGTCATTATAAATGCAAGAATTGTGTAGACTGTCATTTATTGTTTTAAATGTCCCTGTGAGCTAATATATATAGGACAAACGTCGCAGCCAGTAAAATCATGGATTCTACAACACAGATCAAGGATCAGATGTGCAACAAGGGGTGCACGTCTAGTGGAACACTTCAGTGAATTGAACCACAAGCCAGACAATATTTGGTGGTCAATGCTTTATGTAGCATGTGCAAATCAAAGTGGACAACCATTTTGGATAAAATGGAAGCAAGACTCATTGAGAAATATGCAATGGCCTGGCATGGACTTAATGATATGGATGAAATCTGGGCCTTAATTTAGTCTTCTTTGCACTCCATTCTATAAGAGACATTCTTAAATTGTCCAGCTGGTGCCATGACCAAGTTTTAGGAGAGTTTCCAACTTTTCCTTTGAGCTCCTAGTGAATGGCCTGATTTCTGACCTGTTTTTGTTTGCTAATCATATAGCCATGTAGCATGAATGGTGGTTTATATTGAAATTCAAAGTGTATGATGCAGTACTGAGCCTTTCCCCTGATCCATTTTTTTATTTTTTAGTTTTTATCATCTCTTCTTTTTTCTTTTTCCTATTCATTTCTTTCCTTGCTTATTAGTTTTTTGATATATGGATCTTGAAAATAGGCACATTATTTCATGGATAGTTGAGTTAGAGTCAGCCTTATTAGATTTAGTTATATCATAAGATGGCCGCTACCTTTATGAGCCTTTTTCCCGTTTCCTTTCCCATTTTTAACCTGGTTTTTATTCCCATATTTTCCCGGTTCTTTCTGTCTCCTTCTTTTGCTGACCCAGCAAGGGCGAATGTTGTTTGGGGTAGTTGATTTTGAGGCAAACCAATCAAGCACAGCTCCATCTCAAGATGGCTGCCTCTTACGCCCCTTTCTGTAGTTTCTTTTTCATTTAACACAAGGAGGATATTTTTATTAGTTTTGCCCTTCCTCTGTTACTGGCAAGCCCTGGATTTGCTTCTTTGATGCTGGTGGTAACTGACTAGAACCTAACATATTGAGCACAGCTAGATACATAAATGAGTGGTGTTCGTTTTTACCTTACTATGGTTATATGAATTTTGGCTTCCCAAGCAAAACATGTAAGAAGGTTCTGAGCGACTCCACGAGTTGCGATAGGATTATATTTGGAAGGGCATTCTATTCCTTGACTGAATTAAGTCGCCAGAGCAAAGTAAGTGAAGACCAATTTTGTTGATTGTTTTAGTTTTTTTATTTACATACGAAGAGCAGATATTTATTTTTGGGTCCGGTCTAACTGGTGTACATATATTTGGAACTTTGGTTATAGGACTTTAGAACGTATCTAATTGGATACTATACATTCCAGCATGCAGTATTTATGGAACATCCCGGCTTCAATAGGTAATGATTGTCTACAGACTCACGCTTTTGTTCTTTGGCCCTTTTCCTGTTTTGGACACACCCTGCTAGATGGATACGCTGTCCATGTTTTGGATTTAATTTTCTTGACCATCGAGGGGTATTTCAGGCTCAGTGACTTCCACATTTTTCGGCACGAGTTTCATATGGGGCATGATGAGGATCTGTTTGTTGCAACACAAACATGTTTTTTAAGCTTTTGAACCATTTAAGATCATGCTGCTCTTTATAATTTCTTTCATCTTTGTTTATTAGGTACTTCTTTCTCCCACGGTCCTGAAGAGGCTCATAATTGCAAGGGGCCGAAACACATCGAACTTTTCTTTGTATCAGAGGTTGCCAGAATTGTGAAACAATACCTACAAGGAGTGGCCTTAGTACACATTCTCTCAAAAAATGAACAATGGCATTTGTTTGATGTGACCATGTTGCAACCTTCTCCTTTGTGGATTAGTATATAAAGTATAGATCATAACCACAATTATTAGAATACAGAAGAATGATTGGAGAACTCTTTTGATGAACTGAAATGGTTGAATAATTGTTTGTGCTTGTTTATGTATATATTTTTGTCTTACATGTTTTTTATGGTATGTAATTTTGTCTGGAAGAGCTTTTGACATGTTCAATTTTCTTTGATCTAGGCTATTATACAGTTTGATGAAATATGAATAAATGAATTGTAGAAATTGTTTGTTTTTCCTGTGACAGATTTAGTTTCACTGGTGTATTGATGATGAGATTTTTCACTACTATTGTACCACAGAATACCAAAACCAGCAAAAACAAAGTCCAGCACACAGTCAAAAACACAGGAAGCAGATGCAAAAAGTCAGGGGAGACCAAGCCAAGGATGCCAGGTCTAACACATAGGTCTATTGTGTGGAACAGTCTACTACCATCCCATTGCCCTGACAGTCTGGGCATAGAACTCAGACACCACCAATACTGTATGATGCCATGCAGTACCTGGATCTATCCATGTTCACTTGACATGTCGGACCTGCAAATCATCCCACCAGCCCATGACACACTTCAGAATTGACCACATGAGGATGACCTTCTGAAGAAATCTGCAAAGTAAAAATATAATGCAAAAGGTATAGGCAGGTAATGGTAATGAAGACCCATAAATACATGTTCTAAATACATTTGTCACACTGACTGTGCAGTGTCACAAACAATAACAAATGAGATCATTAGGATAGTCACAACTCCATGTAAAATTTTGCATGCACACCTGAGCTATGTACTGCTAAGCAACGAATGAGCTGTCTGATGGTCCTATTAAGATCCTTCACAAACCTCTCTAAGGCCCCCAAATACCTACAGTCAGCTGAAGTACTGATGTATGAGATCTGCACGGCTGTCTCCATCTTCATCATCATCACTGTCATCCTCACTTGTCAATTCTGCTTTTTCCCCCACTGGAACTGCTGGCTCCTCCTCATCTGGTATATATGGGATCTGACATCCCAGGACAAAGTTGTGGCTCATGTAGCAGGCAACAATGATTTCGCAGACTTTGTCAGGTGAGCAGAGGAGGGCTCCACCTGACTTGCCTGACTTGTCAATGCAACTAAATCTGGCCTTTAGGAGCCCAAAAGTCCCTTTAAATACATGCCTTGTGGTTCTGCGGGCCTCATTGAAGCAAATTTCCCTTGGCGTGGTTGGGTACCTCAAAGGTGTTAGTTGGGTAGCCAGAATCCCCTGTAAGGAACAGTTGCATGTTTGCAGACATTAATATTGGACATCCTTACATTTGGCAGCAGACATTAGATAGTGATACTTATCACCTATGTGACTTACTAACCAGCCAGGCCCTCTTTACGTACTATTGTGTCATCATATGTGGGATAATGCTGTTCCGCATGATGAAGGCATCATGAACTGAAACTGGGTACTTTGCACATACTTGGGTGCTGTAGAGGTCCGTCAAACAGAATACTTGGACATTTATGGAGTGGAAGTTCTTCTTGTTCTGATACACCTGTTCATTGCCAATTGGGGGAACCAAGGCTATATAGGTTCCATCACTACCTCCCACCACATGTGGAATGTGTCCCAAAGCATAAAAATCTGCCTTCACATGGGCCAAATCCTCATGCTGTGGAAATCTGATGAAGCTGTCAAGGTGTTTTAACAATGAAGAGAGTACGGCCCTCATTACAACCCTGGCGGTCAGTGATAAAGCGGCAGTAATACCGTCAACAGGCCAGCGGTAATAAATATGAAATTATTACCACATTGGAAACTGCTTAGACACACAGCTATTTGAACACACCCACAGCACAGAAGGGAAACGACTCACCTCTGGATACTCAAGGAAGAACCACGCCGCCATGGAGCCCGAGCTGCATGTCTTTCCCATGCTCTTCTACCTTCTGCTCCACTACGAACACCAACGCCGGCGAAGACAACCATGGTGAGTACAGCCGCTTAGCACACAGGAGAGGGGGGGAGGAAAAAGAGAGTGACACACAAAACTAACACCCGCACCCCCAACAGCACACACACAACCAGTAACATAACATTTACACCCCGTGTATGCAAGGACAACGACTATAGTATAAAAAGGCTATCATAAGATAACTATTGGTGAAATTTGTGCATCTAAATCAAAAAGTATATACATAATTATGCAAGGGACACTGCCCAGTCCTCAATGTCCGTGGGCCACAGGGCCACATCACAAAGTCCAAGGCCTAACCTCACTCCTGCAACAACACGGAGAGAACACTGCAGGGGCATCAGGTCGAAAATAGACAGGCACCTCAGGGGGACGGGAATGGGGGGGCACCTCAGCCGGAAGATGGAACACCATTGGTCTTGGAGGGGGCAACATGCCCATCACTCTGTCCTGTGGAGTGCAAGACCACAGTCTCTCAAGTGGGTGACTTGCCCACGGATTCTGGGGGGGGGGGGCAACATGCCCTGTGCTTGCTTAAGGCCAGGAGTACACTTCGGCTCCACCAGCCTGCCTCCGTGCCCCTGACCCCGCCGTTTGCTGCTGCAAGAGAAGTTCGAGGACCTCCATCACTGGCAGGCACCTGCGCCTCATCCCTGGTGCCTAGTGGTAGGCGTATCTTGTATTTTGTTCCATAGATTGTATTTTGTTTTCTGTATTTAGTTCCATAACTTGTATTTCGTTTTCTGTATTTAGTTTTTCGTTTTTAGATCTGTTTTTGACCTTAACTGTGCCCATTCTGTGCTCTGCTTTGTATTTTGAGCCGCAATTGTGCCCGTTGGTCTTCCCGGCTCTCAGCCGGTTCGTTAATCCCTGCCACTGCGTCCCCTGCGGCCCGCCTCCCTCGCGCCCCCATTGGACTCTCCTCTCCCGCCTCCCAACTGCTCCTCCCACCTCCCCTTCTTAATGGCGGCCGCTGCGTGGCGCCTAGTGTGACCCCCAACCTGCTTTAGGCCAGGAGTACACTTTGGCTCCGCCAGCCTGCCTCCGTGCCCCTGACCCTGCCGTTTGCTGCTGCAAAGAAGTTTGAGGCCCTCCAGCACCCACAGGCTCCAACCTGTGCCTCATCCCTGGTGCCTATTGGTAGGGGTTTCTTGTATTTCGTTCCATAGCTTGTATTTCGTTTTCTGTATTTAGTTCCATAGCTTGTATTTCATTTTCTGTAGTTAGTTTTTTGTTTTTGGATCTGTTTTTGACCATAACTGTGCCCATTCTGTGCTCCGCTTCATATTTTGTGCCTCAATTGTGCCTGTTTTTCTTCCCGGCTCTCGCCAGTTCCTTAATCCCTGCCGATGTGTCCCCTGAGGCCCGCCCCCCTTGCGCCCACATTGGACTCTCCTCTCGTCCCCTCCCGCCTCCCAGCTGCTCCTCCCTCCCACCTGCCCTTCTTAATGGTGGCCGTGAGGCAAGCCCGTCTGCGCCCGTCTGCGCCTGGACCGCACCCAGCGCCAGTCCCCCTGGTCCACGGTTCTCAGACACCCCGAAGCACCACTGCTCCTCCACAGAACTCCTTGACCTCAACCCAGGCCAGAACCCCCGCTGCACCCAGGCCAACCCCAAACACACACAAGGACCTTTCACATGCCACTCATGCCATTTCTCCTGCACTCACACCAACACCAGCAACACCAAACAAGCACCGCAATAACACCAAAACCTGTAATCACCTTAACTGCATCCTCCTTAACACCCGCTCCATCCACAAGCATGTCATCGAGCTTTGGGACCTGTTCACCACAAACTCTCCTGACATTGCCTTCCTCACTGAAACATGGATGAACTCCTCATCAGAACCCGACATCGCCATAGCCATCCCAGAAGGTTACAAAATCGACCGTAGAGACCGCACCAACAAACCAGGAGGAGGTATCGCCATAATACACAAAAACACCATCAAAATTTCCACCAACACCAAGGATACCCTAGACAACGCAGAACACCTACACTTTCAAATACACATCACCGCCAACACCACCCTTAGAGGAACCCTCATCTACAGACCATCAGGACCCCGCCCCCCCATTCTGTGACTCCATTGCCGATACCATCAGCTCCCACGTCCTCACCTCCACAGACTACATACTCCTTGGTGACCTCACCTTTCACCTGGAAAGCACCCACGACTGCAACTCCACAGCCCTGCTGGACAACCTCACGAACCTCGGCCTCAAGCAACTGGTCACCTCACTCACCCACCTAGCAGGACACATGGTAGACGCCATCTTCACCTCCAGCAGCTACATCACCTTTACTCACACCACCGAGCTCCACTGGACTGACCACCACTGGGTCCACTTCTCCTTCATGAAACTCGCCACCAACAACACACTACACCCTACTGCAAGTGGAACAAGATCTCCAAAGAACAATTGATCTCCAACCTCACTCAAGTTCCACCTCCCATCACCAACGACCCCAATACCGCTGCCCACAACCTCACACATTGGCTAGAAACCTGGTTCACCACAGAACTCCAATCTTCCAAACGAGAATGCCAAAAAATTGAGAAAGCCTGGTTCCAAGAACCCCCAATGAGCAACTTCTCCACCCTCAAAACAGCCATGCGCAAACACCACCAACTCATCCGGACCACCAAACGGTCCTTCTACAAAGAACGCATAGACAACAACACACACAACAGCAAGAAACTCTTTGCCATCGTCAAAGAACTCACCAAACCCAAATCCAGCACCATCAACCCTCCAAACTCCCAAGACCTGAGCAGCTCCCTCTCCAACTACTTCCACCGCAAAATCGCAGACATACACGTCAGCTTCACATCATCAGCGCCCACCATCACCACCACCGACACAACCAACATCACAACACCCTGCCGCACCAACCAACTAAACACCTGGACCCCCACCAACGACGAAGAAATCGGCAAAACCATGAACTCCATCCACTCAGGCTCCCCAACTGACCCTTGCCCCCACCACATTTTCAACAAGGCCAGCCAAATCATCGCTCCCCAGCTCCATGCTGTCATCAACAGTTCCTTCGACACCGCAACCTTCCCAGGCGTTTGCAAGCACGCCAAAGTCAACGCTCTTCTCAAAAAACCCAAAGCAGACCCAGAAGACCTCACAAACTACCGACCCATTTCTCTTCTCCCCTTCCCCCCAAAGGTCACTGAGAAGATCGTAAACGCACAACTGTCTTGCTTCTTAGAAGAAAACAACTTACTCAATGCCTCCCAGTCTGGATTCCGCAAGAACCACAGCACTGAGACTGTCCTCATCGCCTGCACAGACGACATCAGGACCAGAATGGACAAGTAGGAGTCCGACGCCCGCATCCTCCTAGACCTCTCTTCAGCTTTTGACACTGTATGCCACCAAACCCTCCGGGCACACCTTTTTGACGCCAGAATTTGCCACAAGGCTCTGGACTGGCTCACCACCTTCCTCTCCAAAAGAACCCAAAGAGTTCGCCTCCCTCCTTTCTGGTCTACAGCCACCAAGATCATCTGTGGGGTCCCCCAAGGATCCTCCCTTAGCCCTACCCTCTTCAACATCTACATGGCTTCTCTCACCAACATCGTCCGCCCCCATGGCATCACCATCATTTCAAACGCCGACGACACCCAGCTCATCATCTCCCTCACCAGGTACTCAGCCACTGCCAAGATGAACCTGCATGCCAGACTCCTCGGCATCGCCAAATGGATGACAGCAAGCCACCTCAAATTGAACTCAAACAAAACATAGATCATCATCTTCGGCCCTAACAAGACAGCATGGAACGACTCTCGGTGGCCCACCACCCCCGGACCACCCCCAACACCCACCACCCACGCACACAACCTTGGCATCGTTCTGGACTCATCTCTCTCCCATGCCCCAGCAAATCAATGCCATATTATCCTCCTGCTTCAACACCCTTCGCATGCTACGCAAGACTTTCAAATGGATTCCTTTAGAAACAAGAACAGTCACCCACACCTGCATTAGCAGCTGAGTGGACTACAGCAACGCCCTCTACGCAGGGACCACAGCCAAGCTTCAAAGAAAACCCCAGCGAATTCAGAATGCAGCCGCACGTCTCATCCTTGGACTCCCTTGCCACAAACACATATCGACCCAGCTCAGATCCCTACACTGGTTGCCTATCAACAAAAGGATCATTTTCAAAGTCCTCATCCACGCTCACAAAGCCCTACACGACACTGGACCAGCCTACCTCAACGAACGAGTAAACTTCCACATACCAACTCGACAGCTCCGCTCCGCCGACCTCGCCCTCATTACAGTCCCCCGCATCCAACGCACCACCTCCGGCAGCAGATCCTTCTCCCACTTTGCTGCCAAGACCTGGAACTCCCTCCCCACCAACCTACGCAAGAACCAGGACCTCCTAACCTTCAGAAAGCACCTTAAAACATGGCTTTTCGAGCAGTAACTAGCACCCCCCCCCCAGCGCCTTGAGACCCTACCGGGTGAGTAGTGCGCATAAGAACTTATTTGATTGATTAATTGATTGATTTTGCTTGGTCCTTGGGAGTTCAAGGCCACAGTCTCTCAAGTGGGTGACTTCTCCACTGGTTCTGGAGGGGACAACATGCCCTGTGCTTGGTCCTGGGGAGTGGAAGGCCACAGTCCCTCAAGTGGGTGATTTGCCCACTGACTTGCCCTGGTGAGTGCAAGGCCACAGTCTCTCTAGTGGGTGACTACTTCCACTGGTTCTGGAGGGGGCATTGTGCCCAGTGAGCTTCATCCTGTGGAGGATGGGGGTGAGTGGATGGCTTCTCCACTGGATTTGGAGTGGGCATTGTGCACAGGGAGTTTCAATCTGTGGAGGATGGGGTGGGCGGATGATTTCTCCACTGGATCTGGAGGAGCATTGTGCCCAGTGAGCGTCATCCTGTGGAGGATGGGGTGAGTGGATGACTTCTACACTGGTTCTGGAGGGGGCATTGTGCCCAGTGAGCTTCATCCTGTGGACGATGGGGTGAATGGATGGCTTCTCCACTATTTCTGGAGGGGGCATTGTGCCCAGTGAGCTTCATCCTGTGGAGGATGGGGTGAGTGGATTACTTCTTCCACTGGTTCTTTTGGGGGCATTGTGCCCTGTGATGCAGATCTTGGGGAGTGCAAGGTCACAGTCTCTCACCTGGGTGTCAGACCCACAGGATTTGCAGGGGTCAGGCCGCACAACAGCCCATGGATGCAGGGCTACACACTGTCTGCTGGCGGTGATGGCTGCTCAGTGGTGGCAGTTGCGGTGCTGGTGTCGGTGCTGGCAGTGGTGGGGGGAGGCTCCAGACCTTCCCCTGCAGCCTCAGACGGCTGCCAACTGGGGCTACTGCTGTTGGCAGTTGTGCTGGTGTCAGTGCTGTTAGTGGTGGGGGGAGATCCAGCCCTTCCCCTGCAGCCTCGGACGGCTTCCCACGGGGGCTGCTGCTGCTGACAATTGTGCGGGTGGAGGTGCTGGTGGCGGTGCTGGCGGCGGTGCTGGCAGGTGGTGATGCTGATGTCAGTGCTAGCAGTGGTGGGGGGAGGCTCCAGCCCTTCCCCTGCAGCCTTGGATGGCTGCCCACTGGGGTTGCTGGCAGTGGTGCTGGTGGAAGTGGTGGTAGTGGTGATGGGAGGCTCCAGCACATCCCCTGCAGCCTTGGATGGCTGCATCAGCATGGTTGGTGGTGGGGGATCTGACTGAGTCCCAGCACCAGGCCTCCTGTCCTTTTTGCCTCCTGGTGCAGGCCCCTTGCCTTTCCTGCCAGCAGCTGGGGATGGCTCCTTGCTCCTTTTGGCAGCAGCCGGGGATTGCTCCTTGCCCTTCCTTTTACCAGCTAGGGGTGCCTCCTTGTCCTTCTTCGCAGAAGCTGGGGGTGCCTCCTTGTCCTTCCTTGCAACAGCTGGGCATGCCTCCTTGCCCTTTCTTACAGTACTTGGTGCAGGCACCCTATCAGTGTGGCTGCCTGGTGCCCGGGATCCTCTCCCACCTGGTGTAGCTGTGGACACTACTGTGCCCCTGGGTGGCTGAGGTGCTTGGCTGGGTTCTGACCACCCTGGCCTGACGTGAGGGATGGGGGAGGGCTGGGGAAGAGGTCAAAGGTGGAGAAGAAAAGCTTCTTAGGGACATTGGGGCGGGAAGAGGGAGATGGCTTAGTTTGGGTTGGAGGTAGAGGGAGTGGTTGTAGGAGATGTCTGTCTGCTGTGTTTGGGTGCAGGTGCATGGGCTGGATGCTGTTGTGAGGTGGATGGCTGTTGGGTGTCTGAGGGCTTGCGTTTGTGTACTATGGGAGGAGGGGGCACAGACACAGTGGGAGAGGACACAGACAGTGCTTAACTTGTGCTTGTTGTTTCCGGTGTACCGGTAGCTGATGGGGCACAGAGGTGTCCGCCACCACCCGGGACCTTCCATTGGAGTAGGAATCCGTGTCCGAACTGTCCCCACCTGTCTCCGCCATGGTGCTCCCTTCGCCCTCCGTCCCACTGGTGCCCTCACTGTCAGTGGATTCGGCCTCCTGGGCCCTGTGGGATGCAGCTCCCTCCGTCGCCGGTGCCTCAGCCCCTCCGCCAGATGATGCTAATGCACATAAGGACAGGGTGACAAAACAAAAAGGGGGGAGAGACAAAGGATACACTTGGTCAATGGTGGCAACAACATGACCGTTGGCGTACACGACACACACACACACAGGGAACAGCTCTACGCACTAGGCAATGCACTACCAGTCTCAATGCTAGTCACTAACCCATGGTTAGGGACACCTAACGCCAATTGCAGCATAACTGAGACACACAGACCCCTGCCCAGTAGTGGATGCCTATTAGCTTGGGTGGAGGTATTTTACATCATAACCCTGCCCAACATGGGACCTATTCTACAATATCAGGCCTGGCCTACAGGTACCCACAGGCCCTTATCCTCCACCCAGATACCACCCCACCAGATGCAAGTTGTATATTGAGGCCCTATACTCATCCCCTTGTTGCTGCTGTGATGCCCCCAAGCGCCCATCCAGCTCCGGATAGGCCACTGCCAGTATGCGGTTCATCGGGGGGGTCAGGGTTCGACGGGCACCCCTTCTTCATTGGGAGGCCATCCCCAGCTGGGCCTCTGCCGTCTTCCATGCCCAGGGTCTCAGGTCCCTCCCACCGTTTGTGGCTGGTGCTCCGTCTGCCATAGACCCCCAGGGTCCGCACCTCCTTGGCGATGGCACGCTATATTTTCTTTTCTGATGGGCACTGACCTGCAGGGAAATGGACACAGGAAAATGTATTAGTCCGACCCACCTGCCTGTTACACTCATGGCCCACCATGCCCCTTCCCATCCCCATTAGCACATACATTGCCCACCATACATGCAGCACGCTGCCCAGGGCCCATCTACCAACTCCCCCATCTGAGGCCTTCACACACAGCACTCCATGCATTGACGCCCTATGCATTGTACTCATGGTGTACCCACCTGTTGGTCTGGAGGCCCATACAACATTCGGTACTGGGGTAGGACCACATCCACCAGTCGCTCCAACTCTGCCGAGGTGAAGGCAGGGAACCTTTCCCATGTGACACGAGCCATGGTCACTTCCAGACATAGGTCACAGCAGCACTTGTAGTGTAGGTCCTCTCCTGTTGAAGGTCAGGTAGCAAGTGAGAGAACAGATAGAAAATGGTGGTGCCGTCCACGGCGGTGCATACTGTCACCACCGGCGTACATCACCATTGGCCACTGTACCCCATAGGGCCCAATATTAACCAATGAGGAGTTGCACACCACACAGGACAGGCGGACGGCATTTCGGGGGGGTGCAGGCCATGGCTCCTAACTGTGTCACAGTCCACTTATGCACCATTTGGACCTCTCCAAAACAATACTGTTACAATCACGACATGCATTGAAGTGTAGAGGTTGGAAATTAGAGATACTGACCAGCTGCTCACCATTTTGCAACCGCTGCGGATGAATAGGCGATGGAGACATCCCCCGTGTACAGATCCCTGGTGGACTTTGCAACAATGAAGGACAGGCACATTATCCTCACCTATAGACTGGACAGGGCCACAATCACAGAGCTGTGTGCCCAATTGGAGCCTGAACTAATCTCTGCTATCCGTCACCCCACCGGGATCCCCCTCTCTTGTGCAAGTGCTATCAGTGCTCCATTTCCTGGCAACTGCCTCCTTCCAAGTGACAGTGGGCTTGGCAGCAGGAATGTCTCAGACAATGTTCTCAATAGTGCTGACCACAGTGTTGTCTGCCCTGATTATACACATGCGCAGCTACATTGTTTTCCCCCAGGTGGAGGATTTGGCTACAGTGAAAGCTGATTTCTAAGCAATGGGACATATACCCAACATTATTAGGGCACATATAGCATTTGTACCCCCCCCCGGCGAAATGAACAGGTTTTCAGAAATCGAAAGAGCTTTCACTCGATGAATGTGCAGATGGTGTGCCTGGCGGGCTAGTACATCTGCCACGTCAATGCAAAATATCCTGGGTCTGTGCATGATGCCTTTATCCTGAGGAATAGCTGCATCCCATATGTGATGGCTCAACTCAAGAGGCACAGGGTGTGGCTAATAGGTGAGCCGTGGTTCCCACCCAGTGGATGTTGGTGTATGGGTATGGTGTGGGCCCTAAGGGTTGGTGTGAGGCTAACAGTTGTCCCTTGATATTTGCAGGTGACTGGTTACCCCAACCTCTCATGGCTACTCACCCCTGTGAGGAATCCCAGGACAAGGGCAGAGGAACGTTACAATGAGGCACATGGGCGAACAAGAAGAATTATAGAGAGTACCTTCGGCCTCCTGAAGGCCAGGTTTTGTTGCCTCCCTCTAACAGGTGGATCTCTGTACTACTCACCCAAGAAGGTCTGCCACAACATCGTGGCATGCTGTATGCTGCACAACCTTGCCTTACGTCGCCAGGTGCATTTTCTGCAGGAGGACGCGGCTGGAGATGGCCATGTGGCAGCAGTGGACCCTGTGGATAGGGAAGATGAGAAGGCAGAGGATGAGGATGAGGACAACAGAAGTGCAAAAATGTGTCAATACTTCCAATGACACACAGGTATGACAGTGTAACTTCACATTTAATTGACAGTTTTGTGTTTGACATTATCACTGGAAGGCTGATTTTCCCACTTCTAATGCCACTCACTGTAGCCTTTGGCATCTCTGTTTACAGATATTTGTGCCCCACCTTTGCTCCTGGTGTGCAGCCAACTACAGGTCATTCCTATGTATACATTTCTGTACAGTTGATTTTCAATGTTTAAACCTTGTTAAACGAATACATACTTATGTCGTTTGACATACTCCACACTATTTTTTCAAAGAGTGTTTATTTCTGTTTATTTCTGTGGTAAGAGGTAGAGGGGGATGTGCAATGGGCTGGGGGATTGATGGAGGAAAGTCCAGGTTTGAGTCCTGTCTTTTCGTATCACAGGTGTATTGTCCAAGGGGGCATAGGAAGGTGAGCAATGGCAGTTCAAGGTGGACAGGGTGACAGAGTGGGACACAAGGGTGACAATCAGGAGAGTTTTATTTCCTGGTGGGGGTCTTGGCAATAGTCTCTGGCTTTTGCCTGGATCGCAGGGAATGTTTGCGGGGTGGGTCACCTTCTGCAGGGAGAGGGGTGCTGGTGGCCTGTTGGTCCTGTGGCGGGGCCTCTTGTCCACTAGTGGCAGAAGAGGTGGAGGGCTGTTCATCGGTTTGGCTAGTGGCAGAGGCCCGGTGGGGTGCCACTGCCTCCCTCATAGTGTTGGCCATGTCTGCCAGCACCCCTGCAATGGAGACCAGGGTGGTGTTGATGTCCTTCAAGTCCTTCCTGATCCCCAGATACTGTCCCTCCTGCAGCTGCATGTTCTCTTTCAACTTTTCCAGTATCTGGCCCATCGTCTCCTGGGAATGGTGGTATGCTCCCAGGATCGCAGTGAGTGCCTCCTGGAGAGTCGGTTCCCTGGGCCTGTCCTCCTCCTGTTGCACAGCAGTCCTCCCAGCTTCCCTGTTGTCCTTTGCCTCTGTCCCTTGAACCGTGTGCCCACTGTCACTGACCCCAGGTCCCTGATCGTCCTGTGTTTGTGGGGTGGCCTGGGGTCCCTGTAGTCGTGGACATACTGCTGATTGACGTGTCCTGGGGACAGAGGTAAGGGCCTGCTGGGTGAGTGATGTGGTGGTGTTTCCTGAGGGGGGGAGGCTCTGTGGTGATGTGAGAGTTTGCCTGGGTAACCGACTGTCCGGAGATCCCTGATGGGCCAGGTTGGTCATCCAGGTCCAGGCGAGCAGAGCTGCTGTCATCACTGTGGGCCTCTTCTAGAGGGGGACTGGATGTTGCTGGCATCTCTTCTCCAGTGACATGTGTTATTGTTTCTGCGTGTGACATCATGTGCATGGGTGTGTTGCCCTCTATGGTTGTTGTTGCCCTGGCAGATTTGCCTTTGAGTGAGTTTTGTTGGGCTAGGTGATTCTCTCCAGTGTGCATTTAGTGGTGATAGGTGCCCATGCAGGTCTGTGAGGGGTATCCATGCATTGCTATTACATGCAGTGCTTGGCATTGGGATGAGTGGGTTGTGATGGTGGGGTATGTGGGAGGTGGTGAAGTGATGGGAGTGAGGGTACCGGTGGGGGTTTGTGATGGCATGCAGGTAGGTGGGGTGATAGTAATAGAGATTTGACTTACCAGAGTCCAGTCCTCCTCCTACTCCTGCCAGGCCCTCAGGCTGCATGAATGCCAAGACTTGCTCCTCCCATGTTGTTAGTTGGGAGGGAGGAGTTATGGATCAACCGCCAGTCCTCTGTACAGCTAGTGGGTGTCTTGCTGCTGTGGAACGTACCTTCCCCCGTATGTCGTTCCACCTTTTCCTGATGTCGTCCCTTGTTCTTGGGTGCCGTCCCATGGCGTTGAACCTGTCCACGATTCTCCGCCATAGCTCCATCTTCTTAGCAATGGATGTCTGCTGCACCTGTGATCCAAATAGCTGTGGCTCTACCCAGATGATTTCCTGCTCCATGACCCTCAGCTCCCCCTCAGAGAATCTGGGGTGTTGCTGTGGTGCCATGGGTGTAGTGTGAGTGGTGTGGGTGAGAGTGTGTGGGGTGATGTGTTGCGGTGTGTGATCTAAGGTGCGTGGATGGAATATAGGTGATGATGTTATGTGGCTCTGGTTGTGTGTGTGCTCTTTCTGTCTCTCTCTGGTGGCAATTCTTTCTAGTCGTAAAGGGTTGTGGGTAGTGTGGGTGTGTGTTTTATAGTGGTGTGGGTGTTTGGGTGTGGTGTGTGTATGTGTGTCAGGTGTGTGTAGTTTTAATTTACCAATGTAGTGTTGTTTTGTTTGTGTGTGTGTATTTTGAGCACTGCGGTATGTACCGCCAATGGTTTACCGCCATTGAATGTCCGCATCGGTGATTCGTGTGTCATAATGCTGTGGGCTTAGTTCTGTTGGCATAACGGTGTGCGTTTTGCTACCGCCAGTTTATCGCTGACCTTTGGGCTGGCGGACTTGTGTGTGTGGCTGTATAGTAACCGATTGGTATGTGTGTGTCATAATATGCTTGGCGGTTATCCGTGGTGGTGTTATGTTGGCGGCAGTCAGCATGGTGTTAAGCGGGATAATGAGGGCTTATATCCTTCAAGACCAGACTGAACATAGGCTGTGACATGCCTGCAGTTAGGGCCACACTGTTCTGAAAGGACCCTGTGGCTAGGAAATGCAGCACTGACATGACTTGTACAACGGGCGGTATGCCATTTGGATGACGAATGGCAGGCATCAGATCTGGCTCCAACCGACAACACAGATCTATGATTGTCTGCCTATCCAGGTGATAGATCTGGATGACATGTTGACCCTCCATGATCTGCTGGTCTGCTAGTGGACGGTATGCTGGAGGTTGTCTGACGCTTCTCATTCCAGGCTCACTAAATGAAGGAATACAAGAAGGTATGTCGATCAGTCATTGTGTCCATTGTCAGTGTGAATGCACATGTCACACATGATGTGTGGACATGCCATATGACATAGTTAAACATGGTACACAGGACATACCTAGGTATATGGAGGCCTATTGCTGTAATGTCATCCGCTTACCTTGATTATGACTAGTAAATGGATACGCATGTCACTGAAAGTCTCAGTAATAATTACATTCATATCATGTTCCACACATGATAGACACTAATACCATTTAGCCAATTGCCATGAGGGTACAGAGCATGCCACTAACTATACATGACTCACATATCATGATTCTCCCATCATTTACATTAAATCTGATGTTAAATGCATGGTTGCTCAAAGCCAGCACTGAATACTATGGTGTAGATATGTTTGTGACCTTGTGATGCATCTTTATTAGGACTTTTCTGATCATCTAAGGACCTTAAAGTGTCAGCTGCCTGACCCACTATACTAGACATTAGGAAATGACCTATGTCCACCAGCGGAAGTCATCATGGTGGTAGACGCTACTAACGTGGTGGATATTGCCATTGGAACACGTTGCTGCCTTTGTCGGTCTTGGCCCAATGGGGATGTCTGCAGTCGGGATGGTGTCTTATGTGGTGGACGTGACCCCCATTTTATACTTCATCTCTCACATGCCTCCTGATACTGCTACCAGGAAGACCTCAACGACTTGAGCTGCTGTATACTGCCTTTGGGAGCAATCATGCCACGTAATACAGGTGATATGGTCCCTGCCTTCTCATCTGGAGAGCTTGAGAACCTGGTGGAGGAGGTCCTACCCCTGTAAGACCAGCTACATGGTGCACCAGAGGAGCAGGTAAGTGCACAATGTGCACAAATGTTTCCTTTGCCCAAGTATACGTTGTCAAACTAAGCTACGGCTGATGCACAACATTTCTGAATGCCTGCTTATTGTCTGTAGGGTCCAAAGGTTGTGATAGAATGGGATGAGTACCTGGTCATGCCCTGACATTTGGCGACAAATTGTGAGTCCTGAGACATTGTGGAGAGTGTTTGATGTATGTTCCGTGACCCACCTTGTAACTGTTCCACAAGGTTAGTGGAGTGGTTATACCAGACTCCTCCTGAAATTGCGTAATTGCAAATGAGCTTTCTGTCAGGTCATATGTGATGACATGACAGCTGGTGCTGGAGATGCATGTGTCTGCCTGTTTCCACCACACATCTGGCCTGACTGCATATGCTCATCTATCTGTGGATGGGATGTTAATGCCAGTCTGTGATTCAACTCGTTTTAACCCTGCCTGTTGTAGTGCGGTACATGTGGACATTACATACTTTTTTATCTATGTTATCCATGCAGGTCAACATCTTCACACCTATTACAAGGTATCCCCCCTTGATAAGTGAGAGATGTACATGGGTATTTATGATGCCTCATCAGAATAGAAAACATGCATGTTGGATACCAGTGATGTGTTCCAACATTTCTATGGGCATGCATATGTTTATATCAGAAGCTAGGAATGTTACAACATTGCTAATGTTCTGTGAGTGGAAAGTGGCCATGCAGCATTGACCTTGGGTATTCTGTTGTAGGCATTAGACATAGGCAATGGTAGCCTATTCACATGTACATACTTGAATGATCTATACCAACATCATGTATCATTTGAAAGGTTCAGGGAAGAATCAACATTGCAAATAGCTATGTATACTTGCATTTTCAATGAAGGGTGTGGCAAAGGAGTCCTGTCTGTTTGGGAGCCTAATGTTGGCATGGATACCTATTTGGTGCTGGTGTGCTAGTTCACAGAGACGTGTGAGTGGTGATGCAAATGTATCTGGGCTTGGGGTTGCATCATGGTAGGTGTACCTGTCATGTTAACAAAACATGCTTTGGTCTACAGGATACTCCACGTTTGTATAGTGATGTACCCAATCAGTCAGTGGGCCAAAGGTGGACTAATTGCATGATGAGGTAGGTCTGATTGTCATCTTGCAGCACAGTTTAGTTGTCCATATTCCTGGTACACTCTGTTTGACATCTTGTGGTAGTGTGTGGTACATAGGTCAGAGGCAATTTGTCCCTTACTTGACAGATGATGTTAGTTGTCTTAAGACCAATGACCTAGATGACATAGACAACATTGTTTTTCAATCCATGATACATCATTATTGGTGCATGTGTGTGTGACATGTGTTCTGACTCCTTTCCCTTAACTTGCAAAGTATGGCAATTTGAGGTTTTATAGGTTTGCACATGTCCATTGTGTAAGGTTATAGGTATGTGAAATGAAATAGGGTTGGCTTGTCTACACCAGGCTTGCTTGCCTTTACTTTCCAACATGTGTCAAAGCCTATTACATGACATCACATTAAAAGTACTTGAATGTGTTGAGTATGTGTTTATGATAGGTGTTGTGCAATTTCACTTTCTAAACCATTGCTTCATTGGTGCTTGACGATGTTGCTGTTGGTAGGGAACCGGTATAATGTGGCAGTCACCAAGTGTGATTGGACTACTTCATTTATGGTATTATAGGTGTCAGTTAGGTAGCTGAGGTGGTGACATGATGTTGGCATTTTACTGGCACTACCTGCGGGTATAGGTGACCAGAATGTAATGTGACTTATGTGTGCTGTATGATGAAAGTGTTATCTTGTGAATGTGATGACCATACCTGGCCTTCTGTTTTTCAGCATCGGCAGGTGAAGGCAACGGAGTACAGCTGAGTGGGGAAGCTTCTGGCCACAGGACCTCCTGTCATGAGAACACCAACAGTAAGGGACCCAGTGGCCTGGAGGGCGAGGGTAGTGCAACAGGGGAGATTGGATCCAGTACATCTTCTTTGGAATCCTCCTTCAGTGGCCACTCCCTAGTGGTGGTTGACCCATTGGGGCCTACCCCCGTACCATCTCTGTCTGCCAACCCCTTTCTATCACTGCCCTTGCTGTAGCTCACCACCCAGTTGGCTGTGCCCACCCATCCAAGGGGGTGGGTATCTCCTTTGCCTCAGGCACCTCTACCCCAGCCCCTATTAGCCCCGCTGCCCTCAGTGAGGAGGCTATTGACCTCCTGAGGTCGATCTATGTGGGTCAGTCGACCATTGTGAATGTCATCAAGGGACTGCCAACTCAAATTCAACAGAGAAATGTGCTCCTGGAGGGCATTCACGGTGCACTGGCAGGCCTACAGACATCATTTTAGGCTCTGGCCTCCACACTGATGGCAGCCAGTCACCCTTTGTCTACCGTCTCCCCCTCCACCTTCCTCTTCCCAGTCCAAATCCCCCCTTCCCCGTCCCAGCCAAAGCACACAAACAAATAGGCATGCATCCACCTCAACATCCAAGGATATCACAGACAAACATAAGCACCACAAGACACACCACCAGCACGCACACAGAGAACCTCCACCTGCAGACACAACAACAGTCACAACCTGCCTGACACCACCACCACCCCAGCTTCACAGACACAACAACTGGCACACCTGCAGACGTCACACCAACATTCAGTGATCCCGCCACAACACCTATCCTACCCACAGACATCACCCCAGCAGACCCTCACACATCTACCCCAGTCACTACACCTACAGACACCACAACCACTGATACGCCTCCATGTAGCACATCCACCATACTTGTAGTCACCACCCCAACAGACCACTGCATACCCCAGCACCTCCACCCCCTCAGCCCAAGAAACATAAATGCCCACACTCACCTACCCAACAGACACCCACCACTGACAAGCACACTTCCCTCAAACATGCACCCAAAACACTCCACATCGACACATCATACAACCACTCCCTCACCCTCCACACCCAAACCCCATTCTGATTACCATACATGTGTGTCCAGGAAAACGTTTCTTTCCGAGTTTGACCTTTTCCTTAGGCCTCCTCCCCATGACACCCCTAAAAGGTCCCCAAGTCCATCCCTTTGACCTCCAAAGCCTCTCTCATCCCCCTGCCAGGAAGAAGTCCACCCCTTTCAAACAGATCCACCCGACTCCCAAGCCCAATCCTAAATCCACCCTCGCAAGCACAAGTCTTAAACCCCCCACCCAAGCCTAAGCCAAAACCACTCCCTCCCCCACCACATCCAAGGATCCCTGAGGTGCCTGCCTGCCCACTTGATGCCCCTACCTGTGGAGGTTAGATGGGAGTCAGGAGTCAAGTTGGGGCACCATTTAGTGCCTTTGGTGCTGTTTTTCAACAGCTGTGGACTGGCCTGTGGCCTTGGACATTGTTTTTAAATAACTTATTCCACATAAAGGTTAAACCAACCAGTTGTTGGTTTTAATGTTTGATATTTATTCTGCCTTTCCTTTCCTAGGTTTGAGTTGTTCATGGCTAACATTGGTTGTGTGGTAGTATTTGTGTGTTTGTGTGTGTGCTGCTTCATGGTTCCGGTATTGTCTGAGCAGTCTGTGAGGTTGTGTGCAGTGCTTTTATTCCCCAGGGATTGTGTGTGATTTGTGTGATGAGTATGTCTATGTTACTGATTTATTGTTGTCATGGTGGTGTGCTGTGTTAGTGTTGATATGTGTTTGTTGTAGTGCTGTGTGGCTTTGTTTTTTTGGCCTGTTTGAATCTGCATGCATTGTGCATGCAATAATAGGTTTGATGTACTGTGTGTGTGTGTGTGTGTGTGTGTGATGTGCATGTCGATTGCTAGGTTGTATGATGGGTTAATTGTGTGTGTTTCATCAAAGATGGTTGTATATTGTGTTGTATGTGTGTGGAGTTTCTGGTCATTGTTGGTTGTGAGTGTTTGACATGTGTACATATTTGTGCAGTTGTGTTGTTGTTGTTACAAATTAGTTTGTTGTATGTGAATTGGTGGGGCTGGCCCTGTGCTGTGTTGCCTTGCATAAATGTGTGTCCTTGATGTGTGGTGTGTGTGTGACTGTGTGTGTGTGCTGACTGCACTGTGCATGCTGTGTATGTGTGTGTGTTTGTTGCTGTATGTAAGGAGTAGAGCCCTCATTCCCCCTGCCCTATGGTATGTTATGTGACAGTTGTAATTCAAACGTTTTACAAATGTAACAGGTGAGTGTGTGTATTTACTGTTGTTGTCTTCCTTGTCTGCAATGATTCCACTGTCTTTCGGCAAGCAGAAGCAGTGGATGATGTCTAGTAGTGGTTCCATGGCGGCCACAAAAGAGTATGGCTTCCTGGAGGTGAGTGTCTCCTTTTATTCAGTTCATTTCTGTCTAGTGTTCCAGGGTGGTCCGACCACGGTGGTTATGTTGGTGGTGTGCAACCTTGTAATGAGTCCAGTGGAAATGTTGTCTCTGCAGGTCTGATGGTGGCTCCACTCGACTGCAGCAGTCTGCCCGCACTGGGGGTGGTTGCAGTGCTTTGGCAGGATCCTGTATGCATAGCCGCCAATGTAATAATTTAACGGTCTTCTTCTCTAGCCTGTTGGTGGTCGGACCGTCACCCCCAACATGGTGGTCCTTGGATGGCCAAGGTCATAATGAGGCCCAGAGTGTGCTTTATTCTGCACTTTAAACTGGAACTGGGTGGCTGTAACAACCAACCACAACTGGAAGGACAAACACCTTGATGCCCTAAAGGACTAAGGACTCTGCACCCATTTGACTCCGGACCATTGGTTCTCTCTCACAGCAAGGGAGACGGACCTCCTTTTAAGCCCTAACGACTAATTGGGAGTAGATGTGGGCTTCTGCTGTATAGACAAAGACCTTGATAAAAAAACTGGTGCAGGGAGCCTGTGGATTTAGCTCCCTGCAACATGCACCCACCTTGGAGGTCAGGGTGCCTGCAGAAAGTGCTCCGGGTGGCGTGAGAATGCCACCAGGAGTAAACTTAGTCCAATATCATCCAAATTTGCCTAGCTGGACCTAAGCTTTGGCCTTTGTAACGCTGGTAACCTTTGACCCCCCACGAGAATAGAAGCATGCGTGGCTCAGTCACATCTTTGACACATTACTCCCAGAATGGGCCAGGGCCCAGGGGTTTGCACAAGGATGATCTTTCTATTTTATCCAGGGACTAGGGGGAATGGTGCACCATTCCCAGGGTCATTACCGCCACCGGGGACCCCATCTCCCTGAGAACAAACATGGTAAGGCATTGGGGAAGTGCTGTTGCACCCCCCAACCTGGAGAAGAGGGGCCTGAAACCCCAACTGCAGGCCCCCAACAACAGAAAAACAAATGAATGACAGGGGGAAAACCAGCAGTGTTGGGCCTGTCCCCTGCTTCCAGTGCCCAGGTTTGGGGGAGCAGGGCAACCACCATGAAGAAGACACCCTGCCCGCATGGAGCATGCAGGGAAGAAGCATGCTGCCTGCTGCTGTGCTGACAACAAGGAGTGCAGTCCGGCGGGAGCTGGTTGGGGCAGCCAGGAGTGGGTCCATCGGGCTGCCCCGAAGGAAGCACACAGGTGTCCAGTGGGCAGAAATAGCAAGACTTAAAGAAGACAAAAACCAAAAGAATATACAGAGCAGAAGCCATCAGCAGAAAAGACAGCTGTTCTCCTGAAAGTAGCAGGGGAGCTGTTAATAAAATATTCACTGCTTCCTCAGTGGTTCATACCACAATGCCTCAGGAGAGGCTTATTTTCATATGTGGCTTACTTTAAGGTGGCATGAAAATGGGCAGGGGGACCACTAATATATTTAAAAAGATGATCTTGCACTACAGGAGACCAGCAGCTCCCCTGACCTCAGTTTTGAAACCCAACCCTAATTTTTTGGCGTCACAGAATTTAGGAACGCAAGGATTTTAATCCTTGTTTTCAAGAACTCCGAAGGCTGGAGATTGTGTTCTACAGCTGGAATTGCAGTGATCTCTAGGGGCTGGTTCTGTGGCTGCATTTTATGTGGCCTGAGTGTGTATGGTCAAAGCTTTGTTAATTTTTAATGCTCACTGTGATTTTGATTAATGTTAAAGTGCTTTATTGACATTGGTTTATGGATATTGAGGATTTCATTTACACAAGATTGACTATAAGGTAAGGTTGATGATGTTTAGCATGTTTTTGTTTTCCTTTTAATGTGGTGCACCTTGTGTGGTTATCTTTGCAGGATTATCAAGCAAAGTAGTCATGAACAGTAACATCAGCTATAAATCCCTTCCACCCATCCCTATAAACAAACAATATCACTTGCTGATGTTTCAAGTCAAAAAGAGTTTTAGAGTGGCAAGTATTAACGGAGGTTGGTGCCTAAGTGATGTTTTGACAATAGACAAAATGTGATATAGTGAGTAGCTGGTGCACTTGTGTTATACAATAGTAGGTCTCACTATTTATAGCTTGTCATGCAGGGAAGGTGCACTTATGCTTTCCTTAATCTGGGAACTCACCCAGAAGGGGCCATCCGGCCCAAAGCTGCTTGTTATGTGCACAGACTAACTGTATAGTTTTCACTCCCATCCAAAGTGTGGTATTGTGCCCGGAACCATTCTAGAAGAGCATCTCATTCAAGGGAGATGGGGACTCTCCGCAGCCCCCTACATTCTTCCTGTCTCAGTACACTACTTTCTGCTTGTCCCCAGTAAAGAAGCTTGGTGCACCATAAAGGCACCGGAGAAGGTACTGTGGATGTCCAGAACTATATTATCAATTGTTTTGCTAATACTAGCACTAAATCGGTAAAACGTAGAGCAACTCTGGACTTCTTGGGTCTAGGAAAAACTCCATGTTGAGTCCGTAGTTTCTGACGATGGCAGCTAGCCGGGCCATGTAGATGTTAAACAGTGTGGGGCTGAGGGAGGATGTGTAGGATGGAGAATTGTCTAAACTTAAATCTTGAATAACGTGAAACTTTTGCTTGGTATGTCAGCAAACTAGCCCATTCTTTATTCGTGATTTCACAGAACAAATCTTCCTACCAACTAGCCTTCAGGGAAGGTAGGGATATCTGGAGCTGTGTTCAGAGGCTGAGGTAGTGCCATAACACTAGGTGCTTATCATGTCCCATTAAGTGCAGTGCTTGGAGTGGTGCATTTGTGTCTGGTTCTTTCATGTAGGGAGCCCAATGCTGATGGATATACCTGTGGGTGCTTGTGTGTATAAGGAATACGTCTTCAAGTAGTCCAGGCTTGTTGATAAAGCCTGCATGCAATAACATACTGTCCAGAAAAAATGAACCCACAGTTGATACTCCTTCTTGTTTCCACTGGGCTATTCTATTTAATGTCAAAGCACCTGTTGGTGTGAGGAGGCCACATAAGAGGATGTTTGGTGCACATGGGACCTGATAGCTGGCATAAGTCTTTGCCCTTTTCCAGAAGGTCATGGCTGTGTGTTATAAAAGAGAGCACTGTGAGAAGACCGTCACTCCTGGGTATAGTAGTCGGTACAGTAGCCCCCATTCAATCTGTTTTGTAGTGTATCCCATCTCAGCCAAATTTCGGCCAGCCAGCCAGTAGGACCGCCACTGTAACTGACTAGCCAGACAGTATGCCTCAAAATCCGGGGCTCCCAAACCCTCACAATCAGTTGGCAGCTGTAGTTTTGGCAGACTAACTCTACAATGTCTGGAAACCCACGCTTGTCCCGCAAGCAAAGTGTTCATTGATTTAAATAACCAGGCCAGTTCTACGACTGGAAGATTTACACAGTGATATAGTATGCGGGGCAGGATTACCATTTGTGCCAGTGCTAAGTGCCCTGTGACAGATAATGGGAGTGTTACAGAGAATGCTACCTTCAAATATAGTGCAGTGATAGTGAGAACTAGGTTTCCCTCTTGTATGTCCCGGTATCCCTAGAAATGTTAACACCCAAGTATCAAAATGATTGAGTAGCTACGGGCACAGTAATGAGACTAAGCTGCAGTGTAGAGTCTGCGTATATGGGCGTAAAAAACAATGTCTGTGATCTGTTTGTGTTAATCTGCAGTCATGCCAGTGCCCCGAACTTGGACAGCAGGTTGCCCAGACTAGTTATGTCTCCTTGGGCCAGATGTATCAAAATATTTTGCACTCGCAAACGGCGAAATCGGCCGTTTGCGAGTGCAAAATCGTGGTCTGCAATGCATCAAAGGCATTCGCAGACCACAAAATGAAAATTGCAAAAATTGCGATTTTCTGCGTTGCGACATGGATTTTGCGAATCGCAATTTGCGATTCGCAAAATCCAGGTCGCAAGGCAATTCTGAAAAAAATAGCAAATTGCGATTTTTCGCAGAATGGTATTTTGCACATGCAAAATACCATTGTCTGCAACCAGGTGGTAACCTGGTGTAAAATTTTTAAATGCAGTAAAACTGCATTTTTAAATTTAATCTGTAAAGCACACATGCCCTTTTGGCATGTGTGTACTTTACATGGTAAAAAAAAAAAAATTGGGGTGCAGGAGAGGGGGCCTTAGGCCCCCAGCACCCTGGCCTTTTGCATTTCCCAAATTGCGATTTCTGGTTCAGAAATCGCAATTTAGGAAATGCCAAAAATTCACAGCTATGGGCCACCAGGCCGATAGCTGCAAATGGGGCCAGCATCGCAATTTGCGATTCGGTAATTGCATTTGCGATTTTTAAGAAATCGCAATTACCGAATCGTAAATGTGATACATGGCCCTTTGCGAGTCGGTAATTGCGATTTCTTAAAAATCGCAATTACCGAATCGCAATGGGCCAGAATCATACATCTGGCCCCTTGTAAATTATTCAAATATACTAACATATCGTTGGACTATAAGGACACCAAGTTGGTCACATGGCCCATTGGTATTCCGCAGTGGGCTGTTTCCTGTTGGATTTGCTGTGCTATAGGTTCAATGGCAAGTACAAGTAGTAGCAGCAACAGAGGGCATCCCTGTCACGTTCCCTGTGTAATCTGATATGGGGTGGAAATATGAGGGCCCGCACAGGCTCTAGCTGTGGGAATCGAGTACAGGAGGGTAACCCATTTAATGTAGTCTGCAGGAAGACCACATTTAGATAGTGTTGTTACCATATGGTCCCATCCCAGGGTGTCAAAGGCCTGACGTACATCTAGGGACAAACAGCTGGCTAATGGAAGGTGGCCATGAACAGCGTCTATCACCTGAAATAGACAGCAGATATTAAGGGAAGTGAATCTTCTGGGGAAAAAGGTGCACAGGTCTATGTGCAGTAAGCTTGGGAGTAGTGGGGGGAGACAATGCGCAATAATTTTACTGAGTATTTTGTATTCGGTATTCAATAAAGATAGGGTTCTGTAGGGAGTGAGGTCTTCTGGTGGTTTACCTGGTTTCAGTAATCTGGTTACCAATGCCTCCCAAGTGGTGGGCAGTAAAGAGCCATGTTGAAGCAAGGAGTTGTATAGTTTCTCTATTGGGGTGCCAGGCGAGCTGCGTAGGTAGAGTAGGATTCAACAGGTATACCATCGGACCCCAGCAATTTGTTACGTGCAAGTTTTTTTATTGTCCTGCATATTTCAGCTATTGATATTGGGGCACTCAGGGACTCCCGCTCTGCCGGCATCACTCTGGACAGTATGTAAATGTAAATTAGCACTTGTATAGCGCACTACTCACCCGTTAGGGTCTCAAGGCGCTGTACTCATACCGCTATGGAACCCCTTCTGGCTTTTCCCTGTGAGGCACCCACTCCTGAGCACCCCCCTGGGGGAAGCCAGGCATCCAAGCGCTGTTGGGGCCGTTGTGGAGATTAAGCAAGCTATTGCCCAGAGTTGCAGAGTGGGACCCATGAATTAGATTAGGCACTGTCCACACATTAGCCCTAGGTAACCTCCCAGCCACGTCTAACCCCGCAGCAGTAGCACCCGAGGGTATTAACCTGGCCAACAACAAAAGACACCTAAAATGGGACATTATTGTGGCCCGGCCCGCACTCATCAATGCTGCCAACAACACCCTAAAATCCACACTAAGGGACCTAGAGGCAGGTTCTGCAACACCCCACCAGGAAATTAGCTCAATCCACACCTCCTGCTTTAGGGATATCGCAGCCCACTTCTCAGCACCCCCAGCCCACGACGACAAACGACCCAAAGCCAGGCACCGCTGGTTCAACAAAACGTGCCGGTCCCTAAACAAGCGCCTAGTTCAAGCCATTAAATCCAAGGACCCCATCGCCATCCGCGTAGCTAGGAAGTCCTATAAATCTGCAATATGCATAGCCAAGCGTGATCAAGGTAGCAAATGGTGGACAGCACTCAGCGACGCTGTGCGCGAGAGAAATTATAGTCTGTTCTGGTCCCTGGCAGCGCGAGGCCCAGAAACCAGTGGTTTGGACATCACAACCAATATTGCCCCAAGAGACTGGATAGCCCACTTTAGTAGTCTGTACTCCCCTGATCATGATAGCCCCACCTCTGTTTGTACGGGCCCCCTCCTACTTCACTCATTAGCACCAACCACCGCAGCACCCCTGTTGTTCTCCCAAAGTGATATAACTTATTCTCTAAGCACTCTAAAACGCGGCAGGGCCCCTGGTTCAGACTGCGTCCCAGCAGACCTATTCTCAACAGACCTAGCATCCTGGTCAAGATATCTCACCATTCTAGCTAACGCAATAGCATCTGGGGCGCCAATTCCCGACTCTTGGAAAGCGGCCATTGTTATTCCAATCTTTAAAAAGGGCGACAGATCTCTTCCCTGTAACTATAGACCCATTAGTCTAATTGACTGTGTCCAAAAAGTCTTCTGCCACTGCCTCCTAGGGAAGATAGAAGAATGGATAATTGACCACGATATCCTTAGCCCCCTCCAAGCCGGTTTCCGAAAGAAGATTTCCACCACTGATCAAGCCCTCAGATTCCTATTATTATATTGGAAAACAGTGTTCATTGGTAAAGGCAGCCTTTATGTAGCTTTCGTGGACCTCAAATCTGCCTTTGACCTAGTACCTCCCAACAAACTGTGGGTCACTCTCTCTCGGATGGGAATCCCGGAACACATCCTTGCCATTTTGATACGACTCCACGAGGACAACTACGCACAAGTCAGGTGGGGCAACAAGGGCCAACTTACCGATAGAATCCACGTCTCTAGGGGTGTGCGGCAAGGTTGCGTACTTGCCCCGACCCTCTTTTCCCTGTACATCAACAAAATTGTCCCCTCCCTCCTCAGACTGCAGGCTGACGCACCTTCACTTGGCACACAAAAAATCCCAGTCTTACTCTTTGCCGATTACACTCTTTTGATATCTAAGACCCCTAGTGGTCTAAGGAAACTCCTTGCGTGCTTCGAGCATTTCTGCTCATCCCAGGGACTCGAAATCAACGCAACGAAAACCAAACTAATGACCCTTAATCCCCACAGATCTTTCAAAGGGAAATTTACTTTAGAGGGCTCCTCACTCGAGAAGGTGGGCATTTTCAGCTACCTGGGCATAACACTCACTGACAACATGTCCTGGAAGCCACACATAGGAAAACAAGCCCTTAAATTAAGACAAACAACTGGGGCTCTACTAAAAAATTTCCACCTCTCACACACAAAACCAATTCGCCCAGCATTACAGTTATACGAAGCCCAGGCAGTTTCCTCAGCGCTCTACGGGGCTGAACTTTGGGGTTATACCAAAACCCAAGACCTAACCACCGCTGAAAACAACTTCTTAAGAAACCTTGTGTCCCTTCCGCTAAGCACCCCACTGTTCCCTCTTTTCAAGGACCTTGGCATCAAACGCATTGGTCACAAAGCCCGCCTGCGACCTCTGCTGTACTGGCGGCGTCTCTGGACCACTCCGGAACTTGACATCTTCACCGAAGCTCTACAGGTCATCCTAAAAGCCGACCACCTGCACAGAATCCCCTGGCTACGATCCATCAAGGATTTACTTCACTCTATCGGGCTCGATGATCTCTGGAACTCACCAGCCACGTCAGTCTTTCCCTCGAAAAGCGAACTAAAGAAACTTTACTGGCAAAGGGCCAACAACGAAGACACTCGGGCTGCACTCCACACTACATTATCTTGTGACTTTGCCAACCTAAAAGAGTCATGCAAGTACGAAACTTTTTGGGACCTAATCACGGTCCCAAGGGAAAGGAAACTGTACTTCCAGCTCCGCATTGGAACACTCCCATTAAGACTTTTCACAAGCAGCTGGTCACACAACGAATCCACCGCATGCCCTGCTTGCAAAGCCCCCGTCGAGAATCTCCCTCACCTCCTTTTTGCATGCCCCGCGTATACTGCCCCGAGTAGGAAATGGCTGGCCCCGGCATGCAGACTACTGGAAGCACGCTGCTCTGCGCTAGCTCTGCGAATCCTTAGATCAGACACCAGGCCAACGCTAGTGATCGCTATCGCCAAATTCCTCGGAGCTAGTTGGCTTATTAGAGGGAAAACTCTCCTGGACAAAGACTCCAGATAAGACTGTCCCAACATCCTGCACAGTGCATTTCATTTCATTTTATTCTATCTCATTTTTATTCCATTTTAATTTTTATTTATGTTTTACTCCCTTTTATCACCATATTTACCTGCAATTTTATTATGTGCATTTATTTGTATTTATTACTGCTCGTGCTTTTTTGGCTCTTGTAGCCGCAATAAAGCTTCTTTGAATTTGAATTTGATTAGGCACCGAGGCGAGAATTATCTGGTCAAGGGGAATTGAGCCCAAGACCTGCTGAAGCGGGACTTGAACCCTGGTCTTGAGCCAGATCTCTGCTTCAGGGTCTGCCGCTCTAACCATTGAGCCACACTTCTCTTGCGGCTTAGAAATGAGATTATCCTCACTGGGTCTAGTGCTATTGGGGCTGTATAAAATTGTGTATAATAATCACGAAATGCCTCAATGATATCATATCCAATTGTGTTGTGACTGTGCCATGAGTGGGCGCAGTGACAAAAAGGATGGGTGTAGGTACTGTTTCAGGGTGAATCATGCGAGCAAGTAGTGGGCCTGATTTATCTGCCTCCATGTGTATTTTTTGTGTATAGGCTTTATAATCAATTACGCATAAATGTTCCAAGAGCTCCACATAGGTTATCCTTGCAGTCTATCTGCAGCTTTCTTATCATCCAGCGCTACTTTTTCTAAATATCCCAATTTATCTTCCAATTGTTGTAAATCTTGGAACACCTCCCTGCGAGCTCCAATGACCTCGCCTATAGCTGTACCCCTGAAGATGACCTTAAAGGCCTCCCGTTTAACCAATGAGGAAGACGCTGTATTCATATCTTCAGCTAAATATCTGTCTATGTATGTGGCTAGTGTCTTTCGAAAAGCTGCATCTTTCAGAATTGTGGACTGCAAGCGCCAAGTGGGAATTGAGGTGGGGACTCTTCTCCAGGTTAATTTTATTTCTAAAGGGTTATGGTCAGATAGTGTTTTCCTTAAGTAAGTGATATGTGGGATATGTGATTGAAGTGATGAGAAGCACAATAATCTATCCAATTGGGAATGTAGCTGATGAGGGTGTGAATAAAATGAGTTTTCTTGGTGTCCTGCATTCCTACTGCGCAATATGTCTGTGAGTCCCCACCCATCTACCCATTGTTTTAAAGCTCTAGCCTGCCAAACTGGGTCTGTACCCGTTAGAGGGGGATGGGAATGGTCAGGTGCCATGTCCAACACTGCTTTAAGGTCCCTGCCAAAATCCAAGGAAATATGACCCAGTCAGATAGTGTTGCTGATAGGCGGGCTAGGAAGACATCCTGTTCTGTATTGGGTGCTTAAATACTTCCTATTACAATTCAGCACCATCTAATTCCCCTTTGAACAATATATACCATTCCTGTGAACCAATTCTAGTTTTCAAGGCCTTAAATGGCACTCCAGCTTGGAGCCAAATGGCAGTGCCCCTTGCATAAGCCAAAAAGGCCGTGTGGAGCAGCTGGCCGCTCCACCTGCAATGCAGCTTCAGTGCTTCCTGAGTAATGAGATGTGTTTCTTGTAAAAATACAATGGGGCATGATGTTGGTCTAATTGAGCTAACCCTCTGTGCCTCTTGTGGGCAGTCCCCAGACCCCTTACATTCCATATAATAAATGTGCAGTCATTACGTACTGTGTTAATTTAATCCAAATCATTTGCCAATCAGAGGCCCCGGAACTCACATCATAGTCACACCTCATGTGTACATAGCAGGTGTTTCAGTCAAGCAGTAAAAAAATATGTCCCTAAATACTAGGTCCAGAGACAGAAACTTGTTCAACCATTGAATAAACAAACGATAAACTAAGAAGCTAAAGAAGTAACAGGCATATGCACTTGAGGCGCTCAATGAGGTGTAAAAGCAAGAACAATGAAGTCCAGAGATCCCATCTGGAACCAGAGCCCTTGGGAATGTAACTTCACACAGATGCAGTGATTGAGTACTGTGTTGTATAGCCAACATCCTAAGTCAAAGTTGTGCTGCTGGACAACCAGGAATAAGGCTATCTATGTATTTTGAAAAAGTGTGGGTAAGTGTGTAATAAGTGTCTGCCTGATGTACACATTGATACCTTAATACAATAGATGCTATACTAAGTGAGAAAAGTTCAGCATCAACAACAAGTAGAAATAAGTTTGATATTATATGCTGCCTAAGAGCATTGGCACGTTCCACAGATCAAACAGAGTCGGAAATCAAAGTAACAGTACTCACGACCTTCAACCAAATAAATTATGGGACGCTTGTGGGGTGATTGTGGAAAATAGGGCCATACTGCTGATGGAGACTTTGGAGGTGTTACTTGGGATGAGCTGGAGCTGGTGGGCTTTTGGGTGTCACACACTGTAGTTGCCGATCTGAGTGCCACTTGTTGCCCTTCCAGGACCTGTCACATGGATGGTACTGCAGCTGACCCTGATCCACCTGGCAGGTTGCGATGTTGTCACCCTGGAATTCGCTGCGGCAAAGGGGGTTCTTCATGTCATGGTCTGACTTTCTGGGAGTCCGGTAAGTGTTGCTCCATCCAGTCCTATGCCTTGTTGGGGGTTTAAAAAATGGGTTTGTTGTTCGTGTATTACTTTAAGCCTGACTGGGAAAATCAGTGCATAGTGGAGACCGGATGCACGGATGTGTTTTTTGACTTCTTGAAAGGAAACATGCTGACATTGTACCATGATCGCGTAGGCAGGAAATAATGAGATAGTGGCATTACCAATTTGCAGTGGTGCATTGTCCCATGCAGCTTGGAGTATTGCATCACAGTCTTTGAAATTTAAGATTATTGTGACTTTAGGATGTGGAGGAGCACCGGATATGGGCAGCTTAATTGGAACTCTGTGTGCCCTTTCCACAACAATGAAGTTCAAGAGGTCGGTGGGTGCCACAGATGTCTGCAGCCACTCTTCAATAAATTGTGTAGATTTGGGGCCCTCTGTGACCTCTAGCATCCCCACTTTGCAGATATTGTTCTGGTGCACTCCTCCTCCAGCATCTTCCACTCAGTCCTGTAGTTGTGCTACTTGTTGTCGCAGCTGCTCTAGTTGTGAAGTATGATCTGCTTCAGCAGGGGAAAAGAGGGATAAGGTCTGCTCAATTTGTTTAATTCCGTCAGCCATTTTGCGATGCTCGTATTTGAGAAGAATCATATCTGTTGTTAGCACCCCCAGTGGTTGTTCACTATGTAGTCGTAAGTTGCTGATGTCTTGATGGATAGCATCCAGCTTGCCTGTGTGCTGCAGCATTGCTTTTTGGGGGGACACAGCCATGTTGTGTTTGAATCGAAGAGCCCTGGGAGGTCGGCATTCGAGATAGGGGATCAGGAATATCTGCCCTATTCTTGGTGCGCCCTATCTCAAATCCCCATGTCCCCTTTGGTCTGAGGGACAGTGCCCATGAAATATACCAAAAGGGTCTTCAGCGGAGTCTATCCAGGGGATTACATCTGTACACCTGTAGCAGTGGATGTCCAAGGTGGATACACACAACTATATTGTTAATTCAAGTTGGTCAGCCCCATTATGTGTAGTTCAAGTCACAACCCTGTTCATAGGTACGTGATTGGTCCCTTTGCACCTTCAGGGTCCGGTCTGCACTAGGGCATTCTTTATTATGGCACACTGTCACTGCTTAGTGACCTTGTATGCTGTTCTCAGTGTCACTGCATGTTCCTAGGTTCAGCCTGACCCCTCCCGCACTGATTCAAGGTCAAGCACCAGGTGGGCGAGCAGAATTCTGGCATCCATTGCAGTGTTTAATGCGGGTGTCTTTGCATGCAGGGCCTGGTTGTCAGGAGGAGCTGAGCCATCACTGGTGCCCCCCATTCAGCACTCAGCAGAGCAAGAGTGGTGACTAAAGCGACTGTCAGTGCAGCAGTAGGTGCTATCGCACCGACCCCAGGTGCAGGTTAGGCAGTCATATAAAGGACGAGTTCTAGAGAAATTGCAACTGACCTGGGGCAGAGCAAACACCACTGAGGTGATTAATTCACAGTGACATCGCTTGGTTTAAGGGGCTGCCGGGGTGATCTGGGTAGTGTGGCACCCGGGGTCAGCAGGCAGCCATGTCGTCCTCAGCTGCAGGTGCGAAGTGTAGGCCCATTCCACAACAGTGAGCACCAAATTGCACTTGGTAAGGTGGGTTGCCAGGGCGTGCGGTTCACTGAGGACTATGATGCGAACGGGCTGCCCCCGGCACCAGCCCCGGAGCTGGGCCTCTGGTCCCAGACAGTAGCATAGCGGTTGCCCCTCACACCGCTCATAAGGACAGGCTGGTGCAGCACTCCCAGAGCCAAAAGCACCAAGGAACGGGTCCCGCTGTGCTCGCACCACATGGCTGCCAACAACAGTGACTGTTTACTTCAAAGCACTGGGGGGAGTAGGGCCACAGAGCCCCGGCCGGTGAGCTTGAATGCTTCCCAGTTCAATTTCTCGCAGAGGTCACGGTATGGATGCTCACAAAGAAAGAAGGATTTCAGTCCTGAAGTTATTCTTCTTGCACCTGATAGATGCTATATATTTAAAAAAGTAGGCGGGGTTAGCCTTTACCATTACACATATTAAGATGGTGGCCTTTTCAGTGAGGTTCTATGACTTTGCAACACATGCCTTTACCATACATATTTGTTTACTGCACATGCCTTCGCCACGTATTCTCATTTAATAACACTACAACTACCTTTAGTACACATACTATACCATGTACATCTTTACACTACACTATGGTATTTTGAAGGGGTAAATAGGACAAAGAACACAACAATGAATACAACTAACTTGGGGAAGGTGGTGAACACTGAGGCCGTCATTACGAGTGTGGTGGTTTCAAGACCGCCACACTCGTGATGGCGGTCGGACCTCCGCAGACAGGGCAGTTGCACCGCCATATTTTGACCGTGGCAGATCGGCCTGTCGACAGCCTGGTGGTTACAATCCGCTGGGGATAACCAGGCCCCTTTCCGCCAGCCTCTCCATGGTGTTCTCACCCCCATGCAAAGGCTGGCAGAAAGGGGGTGCCGAGGGCTGAACTGCCTATGCACTTGGCATGGGCAGTTCAGGGGCCCCCATGGACAACCCTGTCACACATTTCACTGCCCGTAATTTGGGCGGGTGCTGTCACATCCAAAGCCCCACAACATTGCCACTGGTTCAATTACGGGTGGCGTCAATGCTGTGGTCAGTTTTCCGCTGGGCCAGCGGGCGATAATGCTATGTTCGCCAGCTGGCCCAGCGGAAAACTCATAATATGGTGAGAAAAAAGACCTCCATTACTGGTGGTCTTTTGCCTGCCACGGCTTTGGCGATCCTATGAAAGGACCGCCAAAGTCATAATGAGGCCCTGAATGGGGCAGATTTACTATTCGCAACTCTAGTCAGGTCCCACCCAGGGAAGATGATGGACGCTAAATGGAGGGCAGATTTACTATTCCCAGCTACAGTCAGGACCAACTGACTGAAGGTGCTAGGCACTAAAGGGTGGGGGGGGATAGATGTACTACTCCCAAATCCAGTCGGGCCAGCTCAGGGAAGATACTGGACCCTGAAGGGGGCATATTTACTATTCCCAACTCTAGTTAAGGCCAACTTGGGGAAAGTGATGGGCACAGAAGGGGGCCAATTTACTATTCCCAATTCCAGTCAGGGCCTACTTGCGGAAGGTGCTGGAAGCTGAAGGGGCCAAGTATATTATTCCCACCGCCAGTCAGAGCCAACTTGGGGATGATGCTGGACACTAAAAGGGGAATATTTACTATTCCGAGCTCCAGTCAGGACCAATTTAAGGAAGGTGTTCAACACTGAAGGGTCGAAGATTTTATATTATGAAATGTTAAGAAAAAAAGAATTAAAAAACAATGTTTAGACTTGTCAAGTAAAAACAGACTAAGTGGGCGAATACGACTTTGGCAGTAAGGGAACTGCTGTTGCTTTTCAGTGGTCCGACCACCTATAATACCTGGCAGTCCGACCACCCGATTAGGATGTGTGTGGGAACACCGCCTTCAGACTGCCGCCACTGCCAATATCAGAGCTCCGGTAACAGGTGAAGGAGAGGCAGAAGCAGCCAATGAAGGTGGTCCTGGCAATTTTCCCACCAGGCTAATCAGGACCTGCCATTACGCTCACCTTTTCATGGCAGGGTCACCGCCATGCGCAAGTCGGTGGAAAGGCAGGTAATGAGCCAAAGAACTCTACAGTGAATTTACCCTTGTGTAATATAGCTGGTGCTCATGTAGTGGTATCCAATGCCATCAGGTCGCTGTGCACACTATTTCACTTGCACAACATGATGCAAGTAAAAAGGGCACCTCACTGGCTGAAGGCACAGCATTATGGTCGGCACTGGTTTCCAACTCTTTTCTAGAGTTGAAGTGTACTTATGCCATGACTGCAGTGCCCACATACCGTCAGCCCCATGGAAAACTCATAATGCAGCAGTCAAAATGCTGCAAGCTTGGCAACGGTTTCTCGACCGCTGCCAGAGTGGGCTGGTGGTAGGACCTCCAAAGTCATAATCGGTCCCTAAATGATGGAAGCCATACATTTTTTAATGTTTTAATCATCTGGATACCAACTCTCCATCCAGAAAAAGAAATAAAATTCGAAGCAATAAAGAAAAACAATATTCTCAACAAAAAGCAAATCTCAAAGCCATTAGGTAAATGACTTCACAATTGCTTTCATAAAACCATTAAACAATTGTCTAAGTCCAAACAGGAATATAACTCACATTTTTATCTCTCTTTCTACAGAACTCAAACCAATAACATTTTCTTTTTTTGAGAAAATGGTGTTTAAAACATACAACATATTCTTTCATTTAATAGATTTAAGCAAAACATACAAGATGGCAAATAAACGTTTTAACGTGGTTATTTTAATTATTTCAGATTAGCAGGCTTCTAAGAGATTAAGAGCCTGATTCACAGTTTGATGGAATGGATACCCATCACAAACGTGAAGAATATCCTGTCAACCATATTATAATTGTATTATAGCTTATGAAACTTGTGACATGGCGGACAGGATGTCCGTCATGCTTGTGACAGAGTAATCCCTCCGCTAAACTCTAAATCAGGCCCTAAGTACCATCTCGAAAAATCAAAAGAAATTATAATCAACAATTCAAAACAAAATTCAGGCCCAAGACCAACGGGTAAACAACTCCACATTTACTGTAGAATAAAACATTAATCAACTTGGGATCTGATTTACAGAAGTGATGCATCATGTTTGCAAGAGGACGCAAAAGTCAGCCTGAGTTTCAGCCTGGAGGCCAGGGGCAGACTGCAGATATTGCCAGGAGCACCAGGAGACCTGTGAGCTGCAGTGAGGGTGTGTGGGGAGAGTGAGTGGAAGGCTCAGAGCCGTGGATTCTGTCGTGAGGTGCAGAAGCATCTCACAGTAGGCCAGTGCGGCTTGCTCCTATGGTGGGCCCCTTTAGGCAGCCCCCCAATCTCCCCATCGCATTCCACTGCTTGGGTTATATTACATTTATACCACCCCCCCAGCCATTGGCTTCCACAGCTCGGCAGAACAATTCAGCATTTCTTGCTAGAAGGCCTAAAGAGAGCATTCATATGTGATCATTCCTCCAAGGTTGTAAGGACCCCTTTTGGAGCAATGAGTGTGTGATACTTTTTTACGCACAGTTATGCTTTTTCATGGATGGTGGTATGGTTGACTTCCCAAGAAAAGCCCTCACTAGTGAGTTCTATCAAAAGTGGGCAATTTGACTAGAGGCTAAGTTATGACAGATAAGAAGTTTCGTTCGGGGAGGCTCGTCTTCACAAGAACCTGTAAAAAGACTAGAGCTAATCCCTTAAGAAATAAATATGCACATCTGAATGTGGTGAAAAGCTTTAATGCAATCACTACTTTCTTCACTAAGAGAGAAGTAGTGGTAAATAAAGTGGTCTTGAGGGAGAGTTTTCAAGAATCATCTATAAAGGCTTTGTTTGAAATTGAGACTGAAACTCAGCAGGGCCAATAACTCAAAGGAGCAAATTGCTCAGTCACTTCTATCTACCAAGGAAATCGTTCCTCTTGTTGAAGACATTACTGTCCTGGATACTGAAATAGCCACATCTCTCAACCTGCCTTGATCACATAATGCTTCATCAGCTCCCTATTCATTGCTGGATGCCATGGAAAATAAGAAGGGTTCACCATTGGGCTCTCCTCCCAGGACGCAGCTGTTTAGTAGTACTTCCTGTGAAATTTGGGGATGTCTGTTACTCTGGATCTATGTCTGTCCCCAAATACCTTGTGCAATTCTGAGAAAAAGGACCTGTTGTCTGATACATTTAAGTGTCTATAGAGGATGTTGTCCTCGATTTTGGCTCTGATGCAGAAATCTGTAAATAATTCAGATCAAATTTTGGACACCATCCTGGCCTTAACAAAATATTTGGCCTTGGACAAAAGGACCCTTGCTGAAACTGCTACATCTCCTTTGGTTAATGGATGTGATATTATTAGCGAAGGTCTGCTTCAGTTGTCTCACTCTATTTGTGCTCCAAATAAGCCATTAGAGTGATGGATATCATCCACTCTTCTTGTCAGGATTCCAGTACCCAAGCCAGCCCGCTGCCATGTAGGCCACAGAAGAAAGGGAGTCATGATGTTTTTTAGCTTGATCAGTCTTACTCCCTGAAATCACTTTTATGATTGGAAATGAATTGTTACAGCCCACAGTATGCTCCTCATAAGTAAGGCAAAGGGGAAAAAGCTTTTTCCTATTTTCCGAAGTATGGCAGCCCCCACTGATTGGGAAAAGAAGGAAAAGTTGAGCAAGAAGAAGTGCAAGGTTGTACAAAAGTCTTCAAGAAGGAGGAAACTCTGCTGCATTAATATTAATAAAAGACAGTTAAGAAAGCTCTGTTTTGAATTGAGCTCTGCTACAATTTCTCCTTCAAATGTTGGATTGACTCAAAATACCAAATTCACAGAGGGAATTTCAACAGTAGAAAGGATATGTTTCCCTCCATCTGTCTTGCCTCCTGTGGCTTCGCAGGTGCTATTGCCAAATGCACCAAGGGGGAATTGCCAGCCTGCAATAGCCACTGGTCAGACAGTAGTGTCTGCCTCCTACCTTCTGAATCCCCAAGCTGACTTGTTTATTTTTAAAGTAGGAGACAAGGTCATTTATGGTGTGAATGAGAAGGGTTATGTAAGGGATATCTCCTCTCACAATCAGTTATCAATTCCTAGGTCTCTAGAATTCTTTAATATTTTTGGCCAGGAAGTTTTAAATAGGTCTTTTTTATTGGGTTGTTTTTCTGATATCCCTGACCTCAAAATGATACAGAGTAGGGATCTTTCCCTGGTATAAATTATTAACCATAGTTGATATGGCGGGGTAAGAGTTATTTTCAAATCAAAAGGAATACCTAATTTAGTGCTGATGAATGGTGATAAGTTGCATTCCGTATTTTCTCTTACCAAGAGAAAAAGGCATTCAAAGTTTCTTCATATAACTCTCAGAGACAGGTCACTTATCCAGCTAAGACTGATCTTCCAGTTAGCCTTCAGTAAGTTTGCCACCTAAAAGAGAAATTAAATTGCTAGTCTCCATGGGGAAAGAAGGTAGGAGGGTCTCTTTGCTCCCTGGGAGATGGATTGAGAAAGAACAGTTCTCATCCCGAGAGCAAGAAGTTGTGAGTTGGAGATGGGTGGCAGACGTGCCTAATTTGATTCATCCAAAAGGATAAAGGTTAATTATCATTCCTAGTAACGGCCTCAAATTGATTTCTTAGAACTCAGCAGGTTTACTGCCCTGTAATAACAAAGTGCAATTTTTGAAAAACCTAGATGCTCATATATTATGTATAGAAGAAATATGGGGGCAGATTTATGTTGGCCTTGTGCCATTCCAATGACACATTAGCATCATTTTTTTTATGCTAATGTGGCGTTCAAAGGGGAAAAAACGCTGCACTATATTTAGAAAGTGGCGCAATGCTTGCATTGTGCCACTATGTAACCCCTTGCGCCACATTATGACTGCGCATGGCATAATGTATGCAAGGGGGGCATTGCAGCACTAGGTGGGCTGTAAAAATGGAGCAAAGGAATCTATAAGATTACTTTGCTCCATTTTCATCGGCATTTTATAACACTTGCTGAGTGCAGACGTTGAACAGAGGGTCCCATTGATTACTATGGCCCCCTGGGTGCTTTGCTGGATTAGCCTCATCATTTTTGATACTCATTCTGCGAAGCCCTGAACTAGGGTAAAATGAAGAACAGATTGTTGTCCCTCAAACAGTATACAACATAACACTTTCTGGAAATTTATATTTCAAAGAGTAAGATAATGAAAATCAGTTTGGGAAGCTCTACAATCTTGTCTGGAGCATAGGTGGGCAAAAACTGAAAATTGTAAAATCCTATCCCTATTTAGGGAAAGTGGTTTCAGCTAGCATACTGGATAAGGCCTATATTGATTATTGCTCATATAAGGCTTCTTCACATGCAAATGGTCTATGTGCCTTCTGTAAAGTAATGGGGTGAAGGCATTTTATACACCTGCTCTTCATCTTCGAGGCGAAAGTCCCCCAATGTTACTGTATGTCATAGTATCTGTTAATGTAGCTAAATGAGGCTTTCTAGAGAATTTTTGGTATTGATGTAGGAAAATATTCATTTTCTCAAGATTTTGCCCTGGCCTTGAGTTATTTAGGCTCATAGGAAGAGGCTATGGCCTCCCTTTCTTCTCTAGAATTGAAATCCATACTAAAAGGCATCATACATTCAGTCAGCAGAGGGATCTTACATACTGTATGAGGAAGAGAAGGTTGCAGGTGATAACCAGGGATAGTGGTCCAAAGGTTGCCCAGAAGTATTTGTTTTGGAATTTAGACCATGGCCTTCATCGCTTTATTCCGAATGAATTTGCTACCAATAAATGATTTAATTGTAAACTGGTCCTTTTCTGGGAAAATTGTGAAAGAATGCAATTTTTGTGATCGTGGACGTCAAGATCTTAATCACGTTCTCTTTGTTTCTCCTGTACTATTACCTCTATGATGTTGCTACGTATGTCCAATGCTTTAACAGAATAGGGTAACACCTGTTGAGATGGCTCAAGAGTTTTTTTCCCTAAGAATGAAGTTATTTATATGAGAATGTTTAACTTTTTTTGAAGGATTTATGAATTTGTATTAATGGATTCCTGATTGCTGCTGGGAGAGGGTGGTGTTTCCATGTTTGCACCCATGGCCCGCTGCATTGGCAAGGGAGACCTTACTACAGGAAGAGTATTGGCAAGTGCATATTATAAATACTACCCTATAGGTTGCATTTTAATAGTTTTTAAGGTTTAGGTACCTATTTTACTTAGGATTTGGATTGCCCCTTTGCATTTGTTAGGAATTTAAATGGCTGCTATTTATGGTATATTGGGTAGCTGATGGGTAAGTGATCTCTATAGATTATTTATTATGACGTCTGTTTCAAAGATGGCACTGGTGAATTTTATTATCGCTTGTTTTTTTTTCTAAGATGTTTGACTATATTATTAAGAATTGTATTGTTTTGATTATATGTCCTTCTTTGAGTTCCAAATCATGAATAAAGATTGAAATTGAATTGAATTGAATTACATTAAAAAGAGCCCAATCCATTTTCCAAGTTCAAACAAGGAAATAACTAATGTTTCTATCTTACCTCCAACAGAATTCAAACCAGTAATATTCTGACTTTTATTAGAAGACCGTTTTAACAATGAACAAAGTTTTGTTTCGTTTAACTGGATTAGGCACAACACGTAAGACTGTTTCTAACTATTTTACATGATGATTTCCTTTTATTTATTCTTTACGATCAGCAAAATATTAAACATCAGTGCATAACACAACATAATAAATCCAAAAAAGAAGTACATTACTTACATATGGTGGGTACCTTTAGTGTAAGGAGAGATTTACTGCACACAGAAGTTATTGGAGGTATGTAGACTACTTCTCAACCTGTTGCAAAGGCATAGGCATTTTACTTGGTAATATTATTGAAAAGATCACTGAGCACTGCCTGCAATGAAATTGCTTGGTGCCACCTCCAATTAACCCTGTAGTTCAATATTGGGGGAGGTAAATGACAAACACAGGCTAATTTTCCTAAGCTAACAATCCCTCATATCTATTCTGATATTAACAGTCTCCCAAAATTCAGTGAATTCTTTTAATTATGAAGCTTTTCATTTCTATGATAATGAATACTCTCAAAAGTGTATACTAATATTTTCTAGCCTACATAAAACTGTAAACTTGAAAAACATTGAAATTTGGTTAATGCATGGCACTTTTAAATCCACATGACATCCAGTCACCCAAATCTAGGGGGGGTGGCCGGATGCCATGACGGTAACAGCCTCTCCGTGAGGCTCCCGCCCTCGTCTCCCCATCTCGGGGAATCCTGAATTTCAGAAGCTCCACAACCCAGCCAGCAGTCGGGCTAAAGGTGCGTGGGGACGAGCGATCGTGCTGCCGGCGGTTTTGCAGCCCGTGGCCCATGACAGAAGCGGCAGAACTTGGCGGCTCGGAGCCGCAAAAAATCCTGGATGGCGGCCGCCATCTTAAAATCAAGATAGTCGCCGCCTGAAAGTGCGCAAAGGCGCTTCTCCTACCTGGCACTGAGATGAGGGGCCCTGGGGCTATCTGGAGTGAAAAGTCAGCTCCGGGAGGCTGCGTGGGGCCGTGGAGCAATTGGAGCCCCATGGGGAGCCATACCTGCACAGCGACGTCCAGATGAGGGGGTCCTTGCCCATCTCCGGCCCCCTGGTGGCCACCCTTGCTGTAAGGGCCTTGCCTACTGATTTGTGCTAACAGGAGACGGTGAAGGGGCCCCCCTCTCTCCTTCCACTTCTGGTGGCGATACCCCTCTGGCGATAGGGGGTGGAACTGGGACGGAGTTGACCGCAAGCTCTGTCAGAGCTGGACGGCGCTGGGTGTGAAGCGCAGATACCCCGAAACGGAGAAGTAGGCCGGGGACCGGTTTGGTGGCCCTCCTATTGGCTCAAAAGGGAGTGACTCGTCAGGAGGAGAGGGATAAATTGCTCTACTACTCATCTTGATCTATTGCACGAGTGGGTCCGAGTGAACAGAGGTAAGGTCACCCACGGTGAGCATGCTGAATGGCGCACAAAATTGACAAAACGGGCCGGAAAAGGGACACTGAGCTTAGGAATGGGCCCTCCCCGAGAGAGATGACCGATCAGGGAGATGCCATGAACCCCACCCCCGAAGAAAGAAAAGGGGATCCTACCCTTCAGGATGTGCTGCTGGCCATCACGGCTTCCCGGGTAGCACTAGAGGGAAAAATTGACGCATTGGCCACTGACCTTATGGTGCTCAGAGACGACCACCGCCATCTGGCTGAAAAAGTAACTGCTATGGACAAACAGTTGGAGGAAATGTGACCTGAAATTAAAGACAATACCAAGATGACACAACAAATGGAAAAACTCGTTCAGGGACGCCAAACAAAAACTCTGCAAAATGGGAATCCAATATGGAATGATGTTCCCTGCCAAATTGAGAGTGGTGACCGAAACTGGGATACAATTCTTCAGTACGGCAGAAGAGACCTGGCAATGGATCGACATGCAGACACCGGAGGAGGAGGGGGTACACAGATCTGGGATCTCCCGCCTGGAACGAAAGAGGAAAAGCAGACACAGTAAAGCCGGCAGAATGGGTAACCCATCTCCTATGGAAATGCTGAAAGAGAGACAAAAGCGATGGCGGCTGCTGCTTCCCTGAGTGGCTCTGACACTGGCTCCCATAAACAGACTCAAGAAGAATTAGATCAATCAGAATCGGAACAGGAATCAGCACTTTCACACTTGTCGGACAAGATCGGCCCTGACGTGACGCCGGGCATTTCAGACTGTAACATCTGAAAGAACCCCTCCCGGACCAATCCACAGGGAAAAATCGGGTTCCGGGATGGGGAACTGCCATGACTATCACGACCATAGCGGCCTGCACCGAGACCGCCACCTAGCCCTGCGACAAAAGATCTGCTGAGCTTGCAGGAGAATAGGGACTACAAAATCCCTGTGTACTACTCTCCTATGAGGCGGGGAGACGGTGTTACGGTATACCTTTTGTTCGATCTAAGAGCACCCCTTACTCTGATAGACTGGTTAAACTACTTTTAGTTTAGACGTGACACGTTCCTACTTTTGTCCCAGGGATGGGGAGTTGGGTTGTTACCTGTTGGGTTTCAGTTAGGGGGATAGATGAGCCTCTAAAAGAATTCTCTAGGAAAATGGAGCTGACATGTGAGACTACTAAAATGGGTGGAGTGTGTGCTGGCATAGTCAAAGTGGTACCTAACCAAGAGGGGGGGGGAGTCCCAAAATGTTAATGCTAAACTCCTATATGTGCCTCACATGGAACATAAGAGGCAATCACTTGATGGTTAAAAGATGCAAGATTTTTTCGTATTTACAGCGAAGGGGAATTCCGATAGCAATGCTCCAAGAAACACACTTGACACAGGCAGAAGGAAAAGCGCTTCAAAAGCGATGGAGAGGCCAGGCATATTACACCTCATAATCCGCTTACGCGAGGGGTACTCTAATTTGGATTCGGGCTGGGGTCCCCTTCCAGATGTTGGATAACCTCATAGAACCAGAGGGCCGATTTGTGGAGGTTCGGGGCAGGTTGGAGGGCAGAGAACTGGCGTTGATTAATGTGTATGCACCCAACTCGGACCAGGGAGAGTTTTTCACACGCATATCTGGTTTATTGGCCCCATATTTGCAAACCTCAGTGGTGCTGGGGGGCGACTTCAACTGTGTGGGAGACCCTGCTATGGACAGATCACACCCGCCACTGAATGATTCTCCCCTAGTGAGAGTGGCTCGGCAGTTCTCGACCTGGCAAAAAAACTGGGGGCTGATTGATGCCTGGCGCAGATTACACCCAGACGAAAGACACTACTCTTTCTTTTCTCATTTACACGAGTTGCATGTTAGATTGGATGCATTTTTCTGCACGCCAGATGTCTACCACCAGGTACACAATGCGGAATATTTAACCTGCACACTTTCTGACCACAATCCCCTTTTATTGTCATTGAGGTGGAGGTCCCCTCTCCCCCACTTGGAGGCTCAAACCTGAAATTCTGTAGGACTCGCTCTTCCGTTGCAGCAACATATCACTCAATTTTTTGAAAATAACGAAGCATCCGCTGTTAACCCCTTTAGTGAATGGGATGCCCTTAAGGCGGTGATAAGTGGGAGGTGTATAGCAGGGACGGTGGGGGTGCGTAGGGCTCTCCTGGGGGACACAGAACGGGCTGAGGACAAGCTGCCTGAGGCTGAGAGAAACAGACCCGGGAACCCACACCTACAGAACTCTATACTGTAGCTTAGAGTAGAAGTGGCAGATTGTACAGAACGCCTCCGGTGCTTTGATTATAGAAATGACCTCACTCATGTACATGGAGGGCCGACTACTTACATGGGTCGTTTCACAATCCCACAGGTCCCCAGTCATATTGGACTTAACCACTGAGCAGGGGGTTCACATATACGGGCAAGAACAAATCAACTCACATTTCACAACTTTCTACGAATGCCTATATAAGAGTGGACTTAATCACGTCAGGGAAGCTACTGAGGTTACCTAACCCGGCTGCAACTAGGTTCACTTTCACCTGGGGAGCAATTGGAAGGGTCCATCACACAGACAGAAATCAGGGAGGCCATAAAAAGCCTGGCTAGAGGGAAACCCCCCCCCAGGGACAGACGGACTCCCTATTGAATTTTACGCCACTTACGTAGACATACTCTAGATTGGGAAGACTATACAAAACTGCCAAAGAGCAGGGCGAATTACCGGCAACGGCCCGGGAAGCAGTCATAATCCCTCTCCTCAAACCTGGTAAAAACCCAACGGAAGTGGGGGCCTATAGACCATTCTCCATGTTAAACCTTGACTACAAAATCCTCAGTAAGATTTTAGCAACCAGGCTCCTCCCACTTATGCCCACATTGATACACCCAGACCAGGCTGGTTTCATTCCTGGGCAAAACACAGCTGGCAACATTCGTAGAGTGCTAGCAATAATGAGAGACCAGTCATCCACGACCACACCCACAGGAGTCCTGGCGGTAGACATAGAAAAAGCTTTTGCCAGCTTAGACTGGGAGTTCCTCTATACTGTGATGGCCCGGCTTAAACTAGGGCCCGAATATATCTCCTGGGTGAAACTCTTGTATACCAAGCTCACTGCCAGAGTGCCCAAGGGGGAGACAATATCCAGAAGCTACATGGTTGAGCGGGGTACCAGATAGGGTTGCCCTTTGTCTCCGCTTTTATTTGTCTTGGCAATGGAACCTTTAGCTGCCACGGCTAGAGCAGGAGAGGGTGGTCTGGGAATATTGGCAGGAGGCAAGAGACATCGAATAGCCCTTTATGCTGACGACCTCTTAATATTCCTGGAAGATGTCCAGAGAGATTTACCCCCAGCGCAACAAATGTCTCGGTTTGAGGGATACTCGGTCTGAAGGTAAACTTGGACAAAACCTGGTTGTTCCCACTGGGGGGCCTCGGGCTCCCCCGCCGAACCTAGACCTGGTCAGATGGGTCCCGAACGGTCTCCCCTATCTGGGAGTAAAAATTTACCATGATCCCCAAGACACCCTAGAGGGCAACATTGGTGGCTCCATACGGTCTATAAAGTCCTGTATGTCCTTTTGGCAGACCTTGCCATTATCAGTGGCTGGGAGAATAGCATTCCTCAAAATGATCGTGCTCCCACGACTACTATATCACTTCACAGGGTTACCAATTTGGATCCCTAGAGCCATCATTAAAGAATTAGAAACAATGGCAGTATCTTTTATATGGGACGAAGGATGGAGGAGAGTAGCCTAAGCTAAACTTCAAAGACAATCCACAGACGATGCACTAGCGTTCCCCGATTTCGAAACCTACAATTTGGCGGCTCAACTCCAATGGTTAACACAATGGATATCGAGCAGGGTAGAAACAGGAACGAGTGTGATGGCGTTCACCTCGCCGGGGCCCAGACTGTTCAAGGTTTTATTAAGAACCTCCGGGGATGGGAAACAAGACCCTCCTGAATTAAAAATCCTTACTCAGTGTTGGAAGACTTTTCTGCGTAAAATTAAAGTAGGGACCCCCTACTCTCCAGAACTACCCCTATTATGTTTACGGGCCTTACCGCACTGGGGTACTTGGAATGAACTCAAAATCTGGGTGGAGGCCGGGATCCTAACGGTGGTACAATATTCAAGGATGGAGCATTGATGTCCTTTGAGGCCCTCAGGGCGGAATTTGGACTACCGGGGGGGCACTTTTTAGTACATGGGGCACTAGCGGCCAGTATTCGTAGGCATTGGCGGGGAAGAGGAAGAGAACCTCCAATACAGGCTGCATGCTCTTATCTGACTTCTGCAACTGGCAAACATAAAGCAGTCTCAATCCTTTACTGTCTGATGCGAGCAGACAGAACGGTCCACCTGACCCTCCTTAAAAAAACTTGGGAGAAAGATCTGAATCAGGATATCTCCAAAGAGGAATGGGGGTGTATCCTGAAGGGTCTCCCTAAAACGACACGAAATGCCAGATTCAAACTCATACATTTTTATGTGCTCCACCAGGCATACCTGACACCCGCATGCATCAACAAATACTTTGGGCAGGTGAGCAAGTGCTGCCCGCGATGTGGCTCATTGGGGGCAGAATTCAGGCACATGTTCTTGGACTGTCCCCAGCTAGAACCATTCTGGACTGAGGTACGCCAAACCCTGACGCGGCTCATAGAAAGAGAGATCCCCGGTACTATGGGTCACTGCCTTTGAAACTGGTTTCCGCATTCCGCTAAAAATAAAGTATCCGACAGATTTCAAGACTTGGCCTTTTCCTTGGCTAGGCGAGAGATCGCGACGTCTTGGAAAAACCCAAGGGGACCTAGACATCCCAACGGAAAAGTGAGTTGTCCAAGTGGGCAGGCAGCGATGGGAATATTCTCCATCGAGAGGCCAAGAGAGGAATCAGATCTCCAGACGTTGCAGAGGACTGGGAGATGCTACTTGAAACTCTTAAGACCGAAACCCAGACTTGATCATCCTCCTAATGGTCTCATGGGCCAAGAGGCCTGAACGACGCAGGAAATTACGGCTGTGGGTGACTTTACCTAGGGCACAAAATATGGGATCGATAGAGTAGAATAAGAAATAGTGCACTACTCCTAGCTTTAGGCACCTGACCTCAGACTGTCATGACACGTGCAGCTCCGCTAAAAGATTTACAACACGACACAGGGCTCACCAGGGGAGGGGAACAGTGGCGGGACACGGGGGGAGGTTAATGTTTAGTACTAATTTAGGAATTACTGTCTAGGACCATTTAGGTCAGATATTCTGCAGCTGCAGTACAATTGACCTGCTACTTGTAATTTTGTGAGATGCTTTGAATAATAATTGTCTATTGTCTAATTGCAAATGAAAAGTTAAAATCACAATAAAATATGGTTTAAAAAATCCAGTCACCCAAATCTACACTATACATGGTAAAATAAATAACACCACTATACCCCTAATTTATGGGTTACTTCATGACAAACAATCCTAAACATATACAGAATTTTATTCAGTTGTAAAATCTAAAAATATTAACAAAAGTCATTGGAAAATAACAATCGGCTTTGAATTAGAGATTATAAATACTATCATTAAAGTATGCCCAAACACTGAAATTCATACTTTTTTTTCATTTTTCACAAGCGCATTGCATAAAAAATTAAAAACATATCTTTAGCTAAGGATTAAGTATCGAGAAATAAATCTCAATTTAAAATTAAAAAACTAACAGTTTCGTGTTTTCTGCCTCTTAATTGCGTGGATGATGTCAACACGTCAATTATACATTGTAATTTTACACAAAATGAAGAACAATTTGTACTACTTATAAATTACTTTGAAGACACATTGATTGGCCAGCTAAGCAAGTTGGATCAAGGAGGTGGAACTACTACCTGAATTTCTTAGAGGGAGGTACAAAGAAAACAAATGCCATCAAGTGTTGGCATAATTATTTTAACATTTCAATTGGAAAACATCCCCCAACCTGTATCATATTGTGGAAATCTGAAAGAAGAATGAAGGACCAGATGTACAAAGAAATCTGTTGCGATTTCTTTATCGCAAATCTTTGCAATTCGCAGTTGGAAAATCACAAACATTGATATACTACTGTGTCTTAGACACAGTGAGAGATTCCCAGTGTGTAGCAAATGATGGACCTACTACATGGATATTCATGAGGTAGGAAGCAATTTGTGGCCCATTGGGAATGGCCAAATATCACAAGGATGCTTCCACCATGTCTGTGATTGCCTTTTAAATAAAGCATTATTTTAAAAAGAATGCAGACAGTTTTCTTTAAAGGAAAATAGGATGCATTTCAAAAAGAAAAAAATGTTTTCTTTTCATTTTTTAAGAGAAGGCAGAGGTTGACTGTTAAAAACCTTCATACATTTGGCCCAAAGTGTTCACGAAATGTGGCAGGAGCAATTTTTAACATGTAGCTTGACTCCTCAAGTTTTCAAAAAAGTAAAGAAATGTCAGAAACACTATTTTCAGAAAGGCATAAGTTTTCTATGCTGAGTAATTCAGACTACCTTTATAATATTGTGGACATTTTACAATATTAATCTCTTAAAACATTAACTGTGTTACTTTACTATTTCGACAAAAATGTTCAATTAAATTGCCATTTTTAAAATTATTGTTTTAAAGTCATTACTTCTTCTATCTTTTACCTGGATTTGCCTTCTTTTTTCAACTGTTGGTGAGTTCTCAATGAATCAATCAACAAGAGTCTCCAGTAATACAGTAATCCATAAAATGTAATCACTACACAAAACGTCCCCCCAAAAAATTAAAACACAAGACAAATTATTCAATGCCTTCTATGATGCCTCAAAAATCTCTCCAATCAAGTGTTAAAGTAAAAAAAAGTCATCATTCATAATCCCAAAAAAAAGAAATCCAATCCATAGGTACTGTATTCTCTCTTAATGATGTTTTTTTGTTAATATAATTTCCTACAATATGTTTTTTTTAATGCATTTCTTTATTGACATTTTTGTTTGTTACATTCAGGATCCTTTATAGCAGACATCATATAGGCCCTCATGATTTTGGCGGTATTTTCCGAATACCGCCGTGCCAGCTGCCACCACAATACCACCGTGGCAGCGGTAATCCGTCAGCCCTAATATGGGTCAGAAACAAAATCACCAGAACACAGCCACAAATTCCACACTGCCAGGCTGAACGAAGGCGGGAGAGAGGGAGTAGCACCAGCCACATCGCCACACCAAAAACAGACCGCACACCATAATACAACCCACAAATCAGCACATCGGTTGAAGCACGACGGTAAGCCAATGGCAGTGCGGACCGCCATGGTCGAAAAGGAACCTCCACAACAACACCACACCACATTGCCCAATTTGTATACACCACACCTGATACACATACAAACACCACACCCCCCCAGACACCACTATAAAACACCCACCCACAGAACGCATAACCATTGGTTACAACAAACAATTAGGAGACATATGTCGGCCGTTCTGTTGTACGCACTGCACACACACAACACATCCATCTGCACACCCCTCACGCATCACACTGCACAATGCATATTTACACACAAACACAAACCTCACCATCACCATGTCCCCCGTTCATAGAAGACGAGTTACCGACAATGGTGGACAAAATCATCACGGTAGAGCCACAATTACTTTGTGCACAGATCCAGCAGACATCCGTGACCAGGAAAAATGAGATGTGGCAGCGCATCATCGGCAAGATGAACTCAGTGGGAAGGCATTCACCCACAATGGACAACATATGGAAGAGGTGGAACGACCTAAGGGGGAAGGTCCAAGCCATGGCATCCAGGCACCAATTTGCGATTATGAAGACTGGCAGTGGGCCCCCACCACCTCCCCTCGAGCTGACATCATGGGAGGAGAAGGTCTTGGCAAACCTACATTGTCAGGGTCTCAGTGGAATCTCCGGAGGACTGGAGACTGGTAAGTCACCTACAATCATCTTGTAGTCAGTATACCTGTATTGCATGCGTCCCCATCCCCTCCATGCCCACCCAACCCCAACAACCCAAATCCAAATGTCTGCACTCATAATTGCATTAAATGCATGTTCAGCATGAAGCACTTTGAATCCCACAAGGCATCACACACTATCAACCTAACAATGCACACCCCCCCTCACCTAGGTAGCCCTGGAGACTGCAGCATGTTAAATAGCATTCACCTAGCAGCCTCTGTCAAACCAATGAGGAGATGCCATTAACAATCCCTGTCATCACAAGTACCACTGAAAATGTCACTTGTGAGAAGGTGCCCCGAACACCCAGTCCCCCACCAGAGGAAGCCCCCAGTGATGTCAGCGACACAGGATGTCAGGGACTGGATGACCTTCCTGGCCCATCCAGCACCTCTGGGCAGTCTCCCTCCACAAGACTCACCCAGGCAATGATAGAGGCCCCCCACTACTGTAGCAGCCACAACAGCAGTCGCACAACGCCCCCAAACCAGTGTCTCCAGGCCACGTCAATCAATGGTGTGCCCACCTGTACAGGGGCCTGAGTCAGAACCCACCACTCAAGACGATGAAGGTCATGATGTGAGTGGAAGTGGGCACACTGTGCGGGGGACACAGGCACAGGGGGCTAGGGCCAGTGGAAGGGCAACTGTGGGGCAAATGGAAGGCCAACCCAGGGAGCCACTTGCCCAGGAGGCCATTGCACAAGTCCTGGCAGCATTCCACCAGTCCCAGGACAAGATGGGCCAGATAGTCACCATGTTGGGGGAACACCAAAGGCTGAAAACCCAGCACCAACAGGAGGCCCATGCAGCAATGGCAGGAACACAGTGCCACCAAGGCCTCTATCAAAGGCTTCATGCCAGAATTAATATCCATCCTGCATGAGGCTCCACCGACCACCAGGTCCCTTCCAGGAGCCACAGTCCTGAGCAGCCCTCTACGTCTGCTGCAGCTAGTGAGATGGTGGCTCTGGCTGAGGACTCACAAGCCACAGATAACCCTCCCCTGGTAGATGAGGAAATCCCACGCAAACGTGGACACAGACCCAGACATCCTGCAGGGACTGGAGCCAAGACCTACCCCACTGGCAGAAAAAGAGCCCCTCTGGGACTGTCTTCCTTGTATGATGCAGAGACACCATGAAGTCTGACTACTGCCAGATCCGCATTACCTATCACTCCTGGAAACTGGAGCTGTGCTACCAAATGCTTGGACTCACAACCTGATGATTTCGTACAGCATTGCCCCACTCCTTAGCACCAACCCATCCTGTTGTAATCACAGTAAACACACATTTACACAACAATTGGTTTAGTGTGCTCAATAAGTGACAATGAACAAACAATGATTGTGTGTAGCGTTCAAGTGCTGTGTGAAAAGTTAAATCTGTGAAGCATTTGTCCATATAGCTGGTTTTCAGATGCACAGTGTCAATGTCAACATATCTCTGGGTCCACAGGTAGCAGAGAGGTAAGGGAACACAGCATCCAACAACCGTACTCCTGTGCAAAGGTGTCAACAAACAAACAATTATGATAGATCACCATATCAAAGCAATACCACATGCACCTGCAAAAGCAATTGTCAACTAAAATACCTATGTACAACAACACAAAGATAATTTGTTTTGGAACAATTCAGTACACATCATACGATTCCTGTCTTGAAGACATGATACATATGTGAAATGCTGTCTATCACAAGTATCAGTGTCCTAACCTCCACTGATAGTATGACAAAACTGTGAATCAATATTTGGATAAACTGTAGCATTAGGTGATGTATGAGAACAGCTGTGAGGAAGGTACATTCCATTGTCACCGCTAACTTATTCATATACCATTTAGCACATAAGGGATTTAGATAGTTAGTGATATCAATACACGCAGACTGACAATAGCAATGGAGGTAGTACTTCAGCCCATTAATTCCTACCCATCAGGTACAGTGTACTGCTATACCTAATTCAGACATGACACAGCCCACATAACAGATACATCACAATTAAAACCCATACTATAGTTCAGCAAGATACTTTGTATATTAAGAAATAAACCTAGCAGAATGTCACTGGAAGTATTGCTGGATGAGCTGATTTCTTGTGACATCATCTTTGTACCTATCTTCATCACTGTCCATTGCTCCCTCTACTGCTATGGATATGTCCTCTACACCCTCCAACTCCAGCAATGGCACATGCCTTCTTACTGTCAAATTGTGCAGCATGCAGCAGGCCACAACAATCTAGCATACCTTCTGTGATGAGTAGAGCAGAGAACCTCCAGACATGTGCAAACACCAGAACCTCACGTTCAGAAGATCGAATGTCCGCTCAATGACCCTCCTCGTCCTCCCATGACCCTCATTGTATCGATTCTCCATCCCGGTCCTTGGATTTCTCACCGGTGTCAGTAGCCAGGACAGATCTGGATACCCTGATTCACCTGTGGATTGTGGAAACAATGGAAAGTATAGGCTTGCTATGTTCACAGTGATTGTACACACACTCATCATACTCACCAACAAGGAAGCCTATCTCACTCTGTATGTGTGTCAACATGTGTGGAACACTGCTATTCCTGAGGATGTGGGAATCATGTAAAGAGCCAGGAAACTTAGCTGTCACCTGTGAGATATATAGGTCTGCTAAACAGACCATCTGCACTTTAATATAATAATAGCTCTTCCTATTCCTATACACTTACTCATTGTCCTTGGGTGGTACAGATGCAATATGGATACCATCTATGGCTGCCATTTTCTGTAGCCTCCCTCACTTGATGACTGACTCACCTTCCAACCAGACCTCCACTGCGTGTGCTGCAGTGTCCTGCTCCTGGAAGCCATGATGACACATGTAACAGAGAGAGGGCCTCTGCCTTCACACAGGAAGAAATTCAGAAACTTCTGGATGGGGTCCTACCCCTGTACACAAAACTGTACGAGGCTCCAGAACAGCAAGTGGGTTGCATATTGGTGTAATTGTAGCAACATGGTTGTGTGTGGATGATAGTATGTGTATGCTGCATACCCTGTGGAGGGTGATGCATCAGACACGCATGCTGAAATGGGAATTGTATGTGTCCTGTAGTGGATGGAAGTGTGCGTATACTGTTTGTGGTCCTATCATATTTCTGCATGATGTGTCTACATGACAGTGCCCTTCTTACTGTGTCGCCCATCCAGGTCAGCACCCATCAGAAAAAAGCCATGTGGAAAGCCATCGCCAAGGAAGTGTGGACCTTGGAAGTACATAGCCAGCGGAGCACCCACTGCAGGAAGCGGTAGGAGGACCTGAGATGCTGGGCCCAGAAGATCGTGAAGGCCCAGTTGGGGACGGCCTCCCAACGAGGAAGGGGTAACCGTCAACCCTGACCACCCAATGGCCTGTGTACTGGTGGTGGCCTCCCCAAAGAGGTGGATGGGCACTTGGGGACAACACAGAAACTACAAGGGGGTGAGTAACAGAATGTAGTTCTTGTGTAATTGCACCCTGCATGGAAAGGATGAATGTGATGTCTAGTGTACATTAGATAGGGACTGTAGCTTGGACATTGGTGTAAAAGATGTGTAGGTATGTTAGAATGGTAGTGTATGTACATAAGGATGCCAGGCATGTATTAAGTTGTACTATCTGGGAATGGACAGGGGGACAGTGACTGTCATGTACAGTTATGATCATGATAAGTTGGTTCTGTGAAGGCATACACAGGTTGGCATTACATTGCAAGGTTGTTATTCAGGAATTCCCTTTGCATAGCTACAATCTGGAGTCATAGAGTCATGGCAGTCTGCAGCAGATCCTGAGGTGTGCTGTCGAACTGTGATTGTTGTGCTTACTTACTTATGGGTAGCTGTTTGGAAGTGTTGATGAATGTGATTATGTAGAAGATGTTGTATACCACTTATTGCAATGCTTATGGCCATTACTGTGTTGATATGTGCTTGATGTTGAGATATTGACCCTTTGCTCCATTCCAAGCTCTCCCACCCTCCCACCTTGTCCTTTTCTTCCCATGTGTGCATTAGCTTCAGCAGGCAAAGGAGTAGGGGTATCGGCGAGTGGGGAGGCTGCAGCCCATGGGACCCAGGAGGCCAAGAGCACAGACGCCGAGGGGACCAGTGGGTTGGAGGGCAAGGGGATCACCACGGAGAGACAGGAACCGCAACATCTGACTCAGATCCCTCCTCGGATGGAAGCTCCATGGTGGTGGCTGACCCTTCCGGGACTAGGCCACCAACATCCTTGGCCGCCACCCCCTTACCAGCAACGCCCTCCCAGTAGCTCCCCACCCAGGTGTCCATGCCCGCTCACCCAGGAGGGTGGGTGTCTCCTTCGCTGCAGGCACCTCAGCCCCTGCCCCAGTCAGCCCTGCTCCTCTCAATGGGATCCATCGCTGCGGGGCAGTCAACCATCGTGAATGCCATCCAGGGCCTGGCATCCCAGATGCAACAGACCAATGCCTACCTGGAAGGCATTCATGGTGCCTTGGCTGGGGTACAGAGATCGTTTTAGGATCTGGCCTCCACATTGACGGCAGCTAGTGTCTCCACATCTTCCGTCCTACCTCCATCTCCTTTTGCCCAATCCCAGATCCCTCTCTCCTCACCCATCCAACCCATACCTTCAAACATGCATTCACCCAAAGCAACAGGCAAGGAGCACAAAGACACACACATGCGCCACAAGACACACCACAAGAAATCACACAATCAACACTCAGAAGCAGACACAACAACAGTCACTGCCTTCCCCGTCTCCCCCACCACCTCCTGCCTTACAGTCACATCACCACTCACACCTACCAGCACTGCATCCTCACTCCCAGATCCTGCCACCACTTCTGTTCTGCCCACAGTCACCATAACAGCAGACACTCAGACATGCTCCCCATACACTACATCCGCACTCACCACAATCACCATCATAACCACATGCGGCACACTAACCTTCCTTGCAGACATCACCCCAACATACATTCACATGACCTGTTTGTCCTCTCCCACCCTCTCTTCCCCCCTCCTCCCAAAACACATAAACACTCCCATTCAGACACTCAACATTCCTCCACTTCACACATGCATACTATGCATACACCTGCATCCATGTCCAGCACACCTACACGGTCTATGAGCACTCTCCCTACATCCACTCCCAGACCTGTATCCCAGACAATCCCCCATTGTCCTAAAAAGCTTTTCCTTGCCTGTCTTAACCTGTTCTCTGATCCTGTCCCACCCTGTGTGGATTTTTGCCATCATGGTTCCCACCCCACAGCCAGTCCCTCTGTCTCCAAGTCCTCCCATGACCGCCCTTCTGTTTCCTAAGCCCCTCCCCACCCAAAAGTCTCCCCCAGGACCTGTGGCTGAGTCCAGACATCCTCCTCCCAGTCAAAAGAAAAAATGTGTCCACCCACTCCCACCCAAAACCAAAGACAAAGACCCCTAACCCAAAAAAAGGCAAAGGAACCCCCGTCCAAGGACCCCTCTCCCAACCTATAGCCTGAGGACCCCGCCTCCCAAACCTAAACCTCTGCCACCACCCCTTCCCACTGACCCTTACGGTGCCTGCCTGCCCCATTGATGTCCCTAGACTGTGGAGGTCATGAGGCTGTCAGGAGTCAAGCTGGGGCAAATGCTTGGCCCTGTGTGCCTGTGGACAATTTGGACTGGCCTGTGGCCCTCTTTTGTAAATAGTTTGGGCAGTGTCCTTTCTAATTACAACGGCCCAACTGACCACGTTGATGTCAATTTTACAAATTTTGGGGCCTTTTTCCTAGTACATGGTTGATGTACAAATGTATTTGGATGATGTTTCCATGGTATTTATTTGCATTGTGTTTGTATGGCAGCATTGGCTGGATACATGACTTGTGCAGTGTAAGTATTGTTATCAATATGGATTGGTTTGTTTGTGTATGCTTGGTATTTGTGTGGTTGAGTTTTCTGATGTGTGTGTGGTGGTATGCGTGTGTTGTGTGTTCATGATGTGCGTATGTTCCCTTTGCATGGATGTCTGTATGTTCATAATTGGTTGTGTTGTATGTTTTCTATTCCATGCAGGTTGTGTTGACATACTGTTTTGCTTGCTGGCCCTGTCTGTTACAGGATCAGGGTGCCTGTGTTACGTTTTGTGGCCTATTGAGTGGGATTGCTTTTGGTGGGTGTATGTGTGGTTCTGTTGTGATGTTTTTTGCCTGTGTGTGTGTGACATGTGTGTTGGGCGTGGGGTGTGTGTGTTGGTTTTGCTTGTGTCCCTGTGAATGTGTCTGTGTATTGGTATGGGTGTTGTTTTGCATGTGTGAGTGTTGTAGTCCGTACTGGGTGTGTGTGTGGCGTGTGGGTGTGTGACTCGCCCCTTCCCTCCATTGTGTGCTAAACGGGTGTACTTACCAATTGCGTCTTCATTAGCGTTGCTGGTCCTGTAGGAGGATGGCATAGAATAGCGCTGCAAAGACTTGTAGTGCACATTCCATGGTGTTCACTGACAGCTTTTTGTGGCGTTTGGAACGCCCTGAAAATAGCGGCGGTCTGCTGACTTGTTATAGGGTGGACAGTGATGTGCCTTCAGCCGGACTGGTGATGGCTACTGCCGGCGGCAGAGGTCATACCGCACTGGCAGTACTGATCAGCTACTGGCTGTGTTGCAGTGGTATCACTGCCAGGGTCATTATTTGGCAGTCTGCCCACCCAGGCTGGTGACGGTATGACCGCCAGCACCGGAGTGACAGTACCGTGACCTCCAGAGTCGTGATGAGGGCCATAGTCTTGAACAGTTGCATCAAAGAAATATTAAACTCCACATCGCTAATTTATGCAACAATCACAATGTCGAGACAAAGGGTCTGCATAACTAGCTACCTTTTCCACCCATTCCCATTCCAGTGGCTTCCATTTAAATGAGGATAAACATCATGTGAGGAGTCTTTGTTACATTACTGAGTCAATTTATCACAAATCCTCTATGCACATTTTCCAATAACTTTAAGTTACCAGGTAACCCCATCCCACCTTGGTTTCACCCTTCTACTTCATCACTGGATCAGCTGTAGGTTGACATTGATCAGAGGGTCTAGCAGTGCCTGCATCCTGCACTTTCTCATCTCTCTTAGTCCTTCTCATATGTGCCTCTTCTGCCCCCACCCATTCCAGCAGATCTTTTTCCCAGGCTTTCCTTGTTGGGGGTCATGGGCCTAACCAGTGTTTTGCTATGTGTCTTTTCACCATTATGAGGACGAGTATTGTAAGGAGCCTGCTTGGCCTCTTTTTCATGTCCTCTGGGAGGAGCTCTAGTAAACACCTATTAACTGTACTAGGGATGTCCCTCCCTGTTGCTCATTTTAGCTGGGTCAAGATCTCGTTCCAATAGGAGACTATTACCAAACAGGGCCAAACCATATGCATGTAATCTGCCTCCACGTCTCCACATCTAGGGCACCTCCGATCTGTAGAGGTGTATATGGAGTTCAGCCACTTTGGGGGATAGATAGGTCATATGAACTCAATCTGCTTGATCCTAGCACTCACCTCCACACTGCAAATCCCTGCATATATCTTGGATAAGTCTTTGGGGAGATGGGCTCATCGCATAGGCACTGCAAAGTTTCTTCTATTCACAGCAGCTTCAACTGCTTATATGAATGCAGAACACAATGTCACTGGGTTATAAGACTGCATCCCCCTGCCATTGACATCATGGTTACTAATGTGTGTGGGTTTGGGTGCCTCTGGGAACGTTGGCCACTACTGGCATGCTGTGGCAGCATTTTTGCATAACGAAGGAAACGCAGAGGGTCCAAATTGAACATCTCTGTTGCATCCTGCAGGGTAATAACTGTCCCTCTGTCCCTCTGGGTGTAGGTCCAATAGCATTAGCTTTTCATCCGACATTGATTGGGCAACTTGCTCAAAGGGATGTATCATCCACATGTCCAGGTCTGGGGCATATGGAGCACGCTTTATTACCCGCCTTATCACCCGCTCCTAAATCCTGCCTATCATACAAATCAAATGTGGAAGATGCTGAGACAATCCGGTGCCATGCTTCAATAGTGCCCCAACATGGTGACCGTCATGGGATCCCTCCGGAAGGGACCTCTCCCATTTAGGCTCTCTGTCTAACCAGTGTACCTGATGCAGTTATTGGGCTGCCAGGTAATATAATTCTAGGTCTGGAAACTCCATGCATCCTTTGTCCCATTCTCTTCTAAGAGTGACAAGACCTATTTTTCATCTTTTGCCATTCCAGAGGAGCTCCAACAGCAAGTCCAGCTTGAGAAACTCATCTTGGGGTATTTCATAGAAGGTGACCTGAATGATGTATAAGCATCTCAACAACAGCACCATTTTTATGAGAGCTATTTTCCCCATCAATGACAGTTGGAGTGTATCCTAGAACTGAATTGAGGGTGGTAAAGCAGCAAATAAACACCCAATATTATACTCTTAGAACTGACTCTCATCATGTGTGATGTGTATGCCCAGGCACCTATCCTTAACTACTGTCTAGGGCAAGCCCGACATAGGCAGTCATTTCTGGGGTAGTTCTGCGAGTTGACCCAGTGGAAATAGGTCACATTTGGTCATATTAATCTGGAGTCTAGAAAACTCCCAGAATTCACTCATCACATTCAGCAATATCGGATCAGACATGTCTTGTTGCTGGAAGTAGATCATGGCACCATCTCCATACAGTGATACTGTATGCTCCACATTTTGTACCATTTTAACCCTGTGCCTGAACGTCTTCCGGAGTCTACAACCAAATGGTTCCATCCCATTGGCGAAAATCAAGAGGAATAGTGGGCATCCCCGTCGGGTGCACTGTTGTAATAGTATTTCAGTCGAGACATGCCATCCCATGTGCACACTCACCCATGGGTTTGCATAGAGCAATTTAACCCAGTTTATAAAGTAGGGTCCCAATCCCAGCTTACTGAGCACCTGCCAAATATACTCCCATCTCATGGAATCAAAGGCTTGCTCAGTATCCCAAAAAAGCAAGAGCATATTGGTTGTCATTTAACTCTGGTGTGTGCATACCATGAGTTAGCCGACATAAGTTGTGTATAGAGTTTCTCTGCGGGATAAAGCCCGACTGATCTTCAATGTATCAGTCATGTTAGAAATGGAAGCAAACATGCTGCCAGCACATGGCTAAGTTTGAGATCAACAAGCAACATAGAGAGGGGTCGATATGATCCCATCTCCATGGGTTCTTTGCCTTTCTTTGGGATTAGTACTATTAGGGCCTCCCTCATCGACTGTGGAAGTTCTCACTTTTCAAGAGCCTCAACGTACAATATCAATAGTTGATCTAGTAGAGCTTCTGGGAAGCCTCTGTAGTACTCTGCAAGAAGTCCATCGCTTCCAAGTGATTTGGCAGTTTTGAAAGCCTTCTCCACACCCATTTGTTTATTTATCGGGACTTCCAGTGACTTGTGGTCTCCTGGGGCTGGTCTTGACAGCGGCTGCCCGCCCAAATAGGCGGACAGCTTCTGAGCCCTCTTGCTAGATCGCAGTGCAGTGTACACCCCATGCTGATGGTCTGCAAATGCATCATTGATTGCCTGATGCATATGGACTTCTCGTCTCCTCCAGTATCTTACTGTCAGAATAGGTTGCAGTACAGATTCAGATCTTATCCGATGCACCAGTAACCTTCCTGTCTTGTCAGCCTCTAGATTCTAGCACCTCTTTCCCTTATTCCTATCATATTTTTCCAGTTGGTCGGACATTTCGCACACCTTGTGTTGCTGTCAGTCCCATTCTGTTAAAGCAGTCAAGTTTGTGGATAGTAAGTTCTCTAACTTTTCAAGCTCAGTTTCTTGTTGGGTCAAGTCTCCATTAGGAGTGCTTTGTATACCGACTGTGGCCATCAGGCCCACCCCCATATCTTTGCCTTCATGGCATCCCATTGCACGGCCTTGCTTGCCAGTTTCCCAGTTTTGCTCAAGGTATTGCATAAGTGCCTTCAATAATGTATCCCTAAATGCTGGGTCTGCCAGGGCGTCAGTGGTAAGTCTCTACAGAGAAACCTTCGGAATATGTCATTGCAAGGAGTACATAATCAGGAGTGGGGAGTGATCTGAGTACATAATCAGGAGTGGGGAGTGATCTGAGATGTATCAGGCCAAGTATTGTATATCCACTACTCAAAGTACAGAAGCTGCAAGTATAAAGAAATAGTCCAAGAGGCTGTGAGTATCTGTTGCTGGGATATAACAAGAATAAGTGTGAGTGTGGAGTCATATATCAATTAACTTGAGACTTTTCTGCGCCTGCAAAAGGGCCATAGTCATGCAGGCCTTAGCATCTAAGGGGGGGGGGGTCTATCCAAGGAGTCAGTCAATATACAGTTGACGTCACCCATCAGGATGATCTCCACATCCAGAGAAACTGGAGTTGCCTTCAGTACCGCAGCAATAAAGTATCCTCGTCAGTACTGGGTGCATACACATCTATTAAGCAGAGATCATGTGCATCAAGTGCACCTTTTCAGATATCCTTCCGCACCTCAACATCCTGCAAAACTTGTGTAGACCTGAATGGGACCCCTGGGCAGCCCAAATCATAGCTCCCCTAGCATAGCCAGCATAAGACGTGGCAAAGAGCTATCCCCGCGTTCTTTTTTGCAGGTGTCCAATATAATCTGCCTATAAATGGGTCTCCTGCCGAAATGCCATTGCTATTCCATACCTCTGGAAGTTTGCATACACTCTGTCCCATTTTAAAGGATTGTTCAGGCCTGCATATTACACATTATTAGTTTGTACCTAGTTCCCAAAACATCCATATGCATGCATTAAGGAGCGGCCTGTTCCCAGTCACGTGACAAGAGGATCTGTGGTATCTCAGTCTTTGCCCCTCATCCATGAAAGCTCCCCTTTTCCTATTACCTCGTCTGTGCATGATGAGTCGGAAAAAAAAACAGTAAACAGTAATAAACATCAAAGACTTCCCAACACCTCCCTTCCCACAGGCAGTAGCCACTAAAACCCCTGCTCAACTAGCAATCAAGAGGGCAGCAAACCCCGCTCCAGTTTCCCTCCCAATATCATCTACCCCAAATAAGTTGTAAAAAAAAATCACTCAGTGTAGATTCTGACCAGGACACCAGATCCCCCACTTGTTGAGAGCCCCAACTGAGGGCTCAGCAGTTTGCCTTGGCCTAGTCCCTAGAATCGACTGGGAAATTACTATGACACAATAGGCCTGTCACCCAGATAAACAGTGTTTATTCCTATAAGAGAAAGAGAGAAAACATTAAGTAGTCTCTTCTAAAGATGTAGTCTGAGTCTGACCTATTGTTCTACCTGAAAGATAGGGCCACAGTTTATGAAGTAGTTACGAGGGACCCTCACCCTGTCAATGTGCCATCAATGTTGGTCTCTTGTACCAGGCTCAGTGGTCAGGAGGGATTCTGGGGCATATTTACAGAGAAGTGGTGCAGCCCGGCGCTGCGCCAAAATTGGAAGCGCTGCATCACTTCTGAAGCACAGGGATGTGCCGTATTCACACAGATACCGGGCACCCCTGTGTTTCCCATCACACTGGCGCTAAATTTAGCTGCCAATGCAGGCATCCTTGCACCATAGTGCAAAGGTGTCTGTGTTAATTTCATTTTGCTCTTTCTATGTGTCCTGCAAAAGCAAAAACAAGGATAACTAAAATTATTTCTCCTTGTTGTGCCAGGGTGGCGTAGTTTTTGGCACTGACACAGATTTACGGATTCTTGTGAATCGGTGCAGCATCAAAAAAAATGGGTGTTGCAGTGGAATGCCCACAGCAACACATATTGCAACTCCCACTGCTGCAGGAAACTACATTGAAGGGGGAACATATTGACAAGGCGGCATTAAGCTGCAAAAAGTGGCTTAGCACTGCCTTGTAAATATGGGGCAGTGCACAGTGCCATCAGACCATCACAAAAGGTGGCACTCCAGTGGCCCTAGGGGGATGTAAATATGCCCCTCTGTTTCTCTAAGTGCTCCTGCTTAGCCCATAGTGTACCCTGTGAGCAGACCAGGATGAGTTCCCTTTCTTTCCTGCAGGGGTTCTGTTCTGCTGTGAGGGTGCCACTCAATTCCTATTCTATCACAGTGCTCCATGGTGTCTGGGTTCTCACCATTCAAGATTCTGGTACATCTGTCTCAGGCCCAAGGATTCCATCCATTAGGCTGCCTCCTGGGGACTTTCCTGTAAGTACACCTTGTCCTCATATTGGAACTGGAGCCTAGGTGGGAACATCAAACTATATTTAATGTTGTGTTCTTGAATCTTTCTCTTGATCAGCAAAAAGCTTTTGTGGAGATCTTGAACCTTCAGTGTGTAGTCAGTGAAAATGTGTATTGGACTCTCTCCATGCTATGGAGGGGCACAAGTTGCAGGATCATGCCTCTGTCCTTATAATTGAACAGACAAGCTATGAGCACACAAGGTGGTGCTTCAGGATGAGGCACAGGCCCAAGCATCCGGTGACCAAGTTCTATAGTGAAAAATTTAGAGATGTGCACTGATTGGAGCAAGGTGGTAATCCAGTCTTCTAGAAACAGCTCTGCTCAGGAAATATGAGAAATTTTGGTTTGTTCTGTCTGGATCGCCCTTCGGTGTCCTCAAGACATTCGTCCATCTGTGTCGCACTTAAGTTTAGCCTCGCTACTGTTGCCTGCAGATCATGAACAGTTTTGTGAAGAGTGGCGACTTCCTCTTCAGTGCTTATGAACCACTCAACTACTTTACGAAGGTCTATTTTCATATGGTTAATGTCCATCACCATCATGTCCATTTTAGTTTCCAGCATCACACCCAAGCCCTGTATGACCCGGTGGTGGTTTTCTTTGCTCCAGGCTCACCAAGCCCCCTTGTTCCAACTCGTGGGATCTTGGGCCAGTGTAGGAAAGTACCATCTTGCCTGGCATGTTACCCCCATTTTCACTGTATGTATGTTTGTTTTTGCGCATGTGTCACTGGGATCCTGCTAGTCAGGACCCCAGTGCTCATAAAGTATGCCCTGTATGTGTTACCTGTGTGGTGCCTAACTGTATCACTGAGGCTCTGCTAACCAGAACCTCAGTGTTTATGCTCTCTCTGCTTTTAAAATTGTCACTGCAGGCTATTGACTAATTTTACCAATTCTCATTGCCACACTGGAACACCCTTATAATTCCCTTGTACATGGTACCTAGGTACCCAGGGTATTGGGGTTCCAGGAGATCCCTATGGGCTGAAGCATTTCTTTTGCCACCCATAGGGAGCTCAGACAATTCTTACACAGGACTGTCACTGCAGCCTGAGTGAAATAACGTCCACGTTATTTCACATCCATTTTACACTGCACATAAGTAACTTATAAGTCACATATATGTCTAGCCCTCACTTGGTGAAGGTTAGGTGCAAAGTTACTTAGTGAGTGGGCACTCTGGCACTAGCCAGGGTGCCCCCGCATTGTTCAGGGCAAAATCCCTGGACTTTGTGAGTGCGGGGACACCATTACATGCGTGCACTACATATAGGTCAATACCTATATGTAGCGTCACAATGGTAACTCCGAACATGGCCATGTAACATGTCTAGGATCATGGAATTGTCACCCCAATACCATTCTGGTATTGAGGGGACAATTCCATGCATCCCAGGGTATCCAGCACAGAGCGCGGGTACTGCCAAACTAGCTTTCCGGGGGTTTCCACTGCAGCTACCGCTGCTGCCAACCCCTCAGACAGGGTTCTGCCCCCCTGGGGCCTGGGCAGCCTGGTCCCAGGAAGGCAGAACAAAGTATTTCCTCTGAGAGAGGGCGTTACACCCTCTCCCTTTGGAAATCGGTGTGAAGGGCCTGTGAGGAGTAGCCTCTCCTGGCCTCTGGAAATGCTTTGAAGGGCACTGATGGTGCCCTCTGTGCATAAGCCAGTCTACACCGGTTAAGGGATCCCCCCAGCCCTGCTCTGGCGCGAAACTGGACAAAGGAAAGGGGAGTGACCACTCCCCTGACCAGCACCTCCCAGGGGAGGTGCCCAGAGCTCCTCCAGTGTGTCCCAGACCTCTGCCATCTTGGATGCAGAGTTGTGAGGGCACAATGGACAGCTCTGAGTGGCCAGTGCCAGCAGGTGACATCAGAGACCCCTCCTGATAGGTGCTTACCTTTCTCTGTAGCCAATCCTTCTCTGTGGGCTATTTAGGGTCTCTCCTGTGGGCATCTCACCAGATAACGAATGCAAGAGCTCACCAGAGTTCCTCTGCATCTCCCTTTTTGACTTGTGCCAAGGATCGACCGCTGACTGCTCCAGGACGCCTGCAAAACCACAACAAAGTAGCAAGATGACTACCAGCAACACTGTAGTACCTAATCCTGCCGGCTTTCTCAACTGTTTCCTGGTGGTGCATGCTCTGAGGGCTGTCTGCCTTCACCCTGCACTGGAAGCCAAGAAGAAATCTGCTGTGGGTCAACGGAATCTTCCCCCTGCCAACGCAGGCACCAAACTTCTGCATCACTGGTCCTCTGGGTCCCCTCTCATCCTGACGAGCGTGGTCCCTGGAACACAGGAGCTGGGTCCAAGTGTCTTCGACAGTCCAGTGGCCCTTCTGTCCAAATTTGGAGGAGGTAAGTCCTTGCCTCCCCACGCCAGACAGTAATCCTGGGTACTGTGTGAACTGCAGCTGCTCGGGCTTCTGTGCACTTTTGCAAGACTTCCTTCGTGCACAGCTTAGCCCAGGTCCCCAGCACTCTGTCCTGCATTGCCCAACTCGTGGGACCCTCCTTTGTGACTCTGAGTTGACCACTCTTCTCAGATCTTCTAAGTGCCTGTTCAGGTGCTTCTGCGGGTGCTGCCTGCTTCTGCGTGGGCTCTCTGTGTGGCTGAGCACCCTCTCTGTCTCCTCCTCCAAGGGGCGACCTCCTGGTCCTTCCTGGTCCCTGGCAGCACCCAAAATCCTCAACCATGACTCTTGCAGCTAGCTATGCTTGTTTGTGGCCTTTCTGCGTGGAAACAACTCTGCATCCTCCAGCACGCCGTGGGACATCTTCTGACCAAATGAGAAGTTCCTGCCACCTTCCGTTGTTGCAGAATCTTTGGCTTCTTCCACCCGGAGGCAGCCCTTTTGCACCTTCATCCGGGGTTTAGTAGGCTCCTGTCCCCCCCTGCCCCCCCCGGACACTTGCGTGACTCTTGGACTTGGTCCCCTTCCTTTACAGGGCCTCAGGTCCAGGAATCCGTCATCAGTGTTTTGCAGTCAGTTGTTGTCATTGCAAAATCCCCTATCTCGACTTTATTGTCTTTCTGGGGTAGTAGGGTAACTTTACTCCTACTTTTCAGGATCTTGGGGTGGGGTATCTTGGACACCCTTAGTGTTTTCTTACACTCCCAACAACCCTCTACACACTACACTAGGCCTGGGGTCCATTCGTGGTTCGCATTCCACTTTTGGCGTATATGGTTTGTGTTGCCTCTAGGCCTATTTCTCCCTGTTGCATTCTATTGTGTTCTACATTGTTTGCACTACTTTTCTAACTGTTACTTACCTGAGTTTGGTTTGTGTGCATATATTTTGTGTATATTACTTACCTCCTAAGGGAGTATATCCTCTGAGGTACTTTTGGCATATTGTCACTAACATACAGTGTCTGGCTGTAGGAGGCTGGCCTGGCTTATAGTGGGTACCTGATGGTACTTACATCTTGTGCCAGGTCCAGTTATCCCTTATTAGTAGATGAGTAGTGTTCTAGCAACTTAGGCTGATAGAGGTAGCTATAGCAGAGCAGCTTAGGCTGAATTAGGAGACATGCAAAGCTCCTACTATACCACTTATATCATATAGCAATATATCATAAGAAGCACAATACTCAGAGTTACTAAAAATAAAGGTACTTTATTTTAATGACAATGTGCCAAAAATATCTCAGAGGGTATACTCCCTTAGGAGGTAAGTAAAATACACAAAATATACACACAAACCAAAATCAGGTAAGTAAACAGTTAGAACAGTGGTGCAAACTGTAGAATGCAATAGGATGCAATAGGCCTAGGGGCAACACAAACCATATACTAAGAAAGTGGAATGTGAACCTCTTAGGAACCCCAGGCCTAGTGTAATGTGTAGAGGGTCGCTGAGAGTGTAAGAAAACACTACGGGTGTCAAAGATACCCTACCCCAAGACCCTGAAAAGTAGGAGTAAAGTTACCCTACTTCCCCAGAAACACACTAAAGTCTTGATAGGAGATTCCTGGACCTGAGGACCTGTAAATGAAGGGGACCAAGTCCAAGAGTCACAAAAGTGTCCAGGGGGGGCAGGAGCCCACTAAACCCCGGATGAAGGTGCAAATTGGCTGCCTCAGGGTGGAAGAAGCTGAAGATTCTGCAACAACAGAAGATGCCAGGAACTTCTCCTTTGCACAGATCATGTTCCACGGCATGCTGGAGGATGCAGAGTTGTTTCCATGCAGAAAGACTGCAAACTAGTCTTGCTAGCTGCAAAGGTCACGGTTGAAGAAAATGGGTGCTACCTGGGCCCAGGAAGGACCAGGAGGTTGCCCCTTAGAGAAGGAGACAGAGGGGGCACTCAGCAGCACAGAGAGTCCATGCAGAGCAGGCAGCACCCGCAGAAGCACTTGAACAGGGGTTCAAGGAATCTTAGCATAGCGGTCATCTCAACACTACAAGGGAGGGTCCCACGAAGCCGATGGTCAACTCAGCAAGTTGAGCAATGCAGGACGGAGTGCTGGGGACCTGGGCTATGCTGTGCATGAAGGATTCCTTGAAAAAGTTCACAGAAGCCCTAGCAGCTGCAGTTCACGCAGTACACAGGATTACTGTCTGGGGTGGGGAGGCAAGGACTTACCTCCAACAAATTTGGAAAGAAGTACCTCTGGACTGTCGGGGTCACTTGGATCTAGCTCCTGTGTTCCAGGGACCATACTCGTCAAGATGAGAAGGGACCCAGAGGACCGGTGATGCCGAAGTTTGGTGCCTGTGTTAGCAGAGGGAAGATTCCGTCGACCCACTGGAGATTTCTTCTTGGCTTCCAGTGCAGGGTGAAGGCAGACAGCACTCAGAGCATGCACCACCAGGAAACAGTTGAGAAAGCCGGCAGGATTAGGTGCTACAGTGTTGCTGGTAGTCATCTTGCTACTTTGTTGTGGTTTTGCAGGCGTCCTGGAGCAGTCAGTGGTCGATCCTTGGCACAAGTCAAAAAGGGAGATGCAGAGGAACTCTGGTGAGCTCTTGCATTCGTTATCTGAAGAGAAACCCACAGGAGAGACCCTAAATAGCCCTCAGAGGAGGATTGGCCACCTAACCAGGTAAGCACCTATTAGGAGGGCTCTCTGACGTCACCTGCTGGCACTGGCCACTAAGAGGCCTCCATTGTGCCCTCACACCTCTGCATTCAAGATGGCAGAGGTCTGGGACACACTGGAGGAGCTCTGGGCAGCACCCCTGGGGTGGTGATGGACAGGGGAGTGGTCACTCCCCTTTCCTTTGACCACTTTCACGCCAGAGCAGGGGCTGGGGGATCCCTGAACCGGTGTAGACTGGTTTATGCAAGGAGGGCCCATCTCTGCCCTTCAAAGCATTCCCAGAGGCCAGGAAGAGGCTACTCCTCTCAGGCCCTTAACACCAATTTCCAAAGGGTGAGGGTGTAACACCCTCTCTCAGAGGAAATCCTTTGTTCTGCCTTCTTGGGACTGGGCTTCCCCGACCCCAGGAGGGCAGAAGCCTGTTTGTGGGTTGGCAGCAGCGGTAGCTGCAGTGAAAACCCCAAAGAGCTAGTTTGGCAGTACCCGGGGTCCATGCTGGAGCCCCGGGGATGCATGGGATTGGCACCCTAATACCAGATTTGGCATGGGGGACAATTCCATGATCTTAGACATGTTACATGGCCATATTCGGAGTTACCATTGTGAAGCTACATATAGGTATTGACCTATATGTAGTGCACATGTGTAATGGTGTCCCCGCACTTCATTAAATAACATGGACATTATTTCACTCAGGCTTCAGTGTCAGTCCTGTGTAAGAATTGTCTGAGCTCCCTATGGGTGGCAAAAGAAATGCTGCAGCCCATAGGGATCTCCTGGAACCCCAATACCCTGGGTACCTAGGTACCATATACTAGGGAATTATAACGGTGTTCCAGTGTGCCAATCAGAATTGGTAAAAATGGTCACTAGCCTGCAGTGACAATTTTAAAGACATAGAGAGCATAAGCACTGAGCGTCTGGTTAGCAGAGCCTTAGTGACAGTTAGGCACCACACAGGGAACACATTCAGGCCACAAACTATGAGCACTGGGGTCCTGGCTAGCAGGATCCCAGTGGGACAGGCAAAAACAAACTGACACACAAGTAAAAATGGGGGTAACATGCCAGGCAAGATGGTACTTTCCTACAAGAGTGTATTCACAAGTTCAGTGTCACAGGCAATCAGATTTCAAGTTTGGTGTCCACTAGGGTGCTTCCCACATCACAGCCCATCTCCAGTTTGTCACACAACCTCACAGGTCTTCTTCTTGAGGTTAGCCACTCTCACAGCTTGGTCCCAAGGGCTCACCCCCATGTGCACACTTGCATCTTAGTAATATACAGATGCTTCCTGTCCCCTTCACTTTCTGCTACATCTCAGGCCTCCTGCCCTAAGAGGTCCCCCAATTCTGCCTCCGAATTGCTGCCTTGCACCCTACATATATTCTCGAGGACAGAGGGCAGTGTCCTCTGCTACTTTATAAGTCAGCTAGAACTCAATAGGTTCAGCTGGCCCCGGAGACTTAAGGTTCTCTCTGTGCAGTATATGCAGGAGCCTGTCATGCTCTTTCTCCCACCAGACCCATTTGTATAATGGTGTGCTGCAGAATTGTCGCAGAGGGTACTGTCTCTAATAAAAACCAGCCCACTCTCATGGCAACCTGGCCCTCACTCTTCCTCTAGATCGGGTCGTATTGTGGCCTTTTTGGTTCTGGGTTAGTCTTTTGCTTCAGTATGTGCCACAGCATCCCCACAGGCACCTATATTCCAGTGTTTGCGGCTTGCGTAGCAGCCGGGCTAGCCAGTTGTGGATGGCAGTTGTACTGTTAGGGGAACTCCCCAGGGCCCAGAGTCGTTGCTCTCATCTCCCTTCACAATCAGCAGCTCTACTTGCACTCTCTCAATCAACCTGTAAGTGTCCTGCTAGTTTGCGAACCTTTTGAACTCACTCCCTCCACTGGAAGTGTTTATATGGATTGCAACTTGCTTCAGCCCCCACTTCACAGTCCTCAGCGCACTTTCAAGTCTCACAATCCCTTCAAGTTCAAAATCAGGTTCTCGGCTACCACCATTAACATGTACCTTCCATTGCATGGTATTCAAGCATCGGGGGAAACATTTAGGAACCCCGAGATGGAATTGTAGTATGCACACTCAGGTACCTGTATGGCAATGCCTGCCTTAGTGCCCTTCTTCCATAGAAGTACTCTTGGCATCTGGTGCCCTCTGCTATAACAGAGCCTCATAGTCCAAGCCTGAAAGGCATTCTCACCAAGGGTGGCCCCTGGGAGGGTTTGATTCCACAGCCCCGTGATCTACGACCAGTCTCTTTAATGCTGCTGCAGGCCGCATATCTCATCAACACAACCCCAAGGCACTATTGCATCCCGCTCGGGGCCCCGCTTCAGTGATAGTTTGATGTTCCTTGACACTTTTACAGTGTTGGACCCCTGGCATGCCTATTCACAGGTCTCAAATCCTTTAGACTCAATTAAGTCCCCATCTGGGCTCGTGAATGTCTCATTGTCAGCTGCCGTATGTCGCAGGTTCAATTTTTTGTCATATTCCATATGCAGGGCAGCCATTTTATGCCAGGTAAGCTCCTTGGTGCCCTTGCAGCGATTCGCACCAACAGCACTTTATTACACTTTGGACACTGGTTACCTCGTGTGCCAGCTGTGTCTACCTCCAGTCATCACTGTCCGGTGACATGTCTCCCGGCCCACTGTTTGTGTCAGGGCTAGGGTGCTCCACTCGGCAGCAGGCTCCATTAGAGACGGTCGACTTGGGAGCACAGCGCTTGCAGCTATCGCACCCCAGGTTCCTCCCCAGGCATTCAGAAGCAGCCTAAGGCTGTTTTGTGTTCTTGTCTTTCACTACTAGGGCACAAAAACCTTTGGCTGTGCCAGGATGCAGTATAATTATGCTCTCCGGGTCGGGAGCTCCGTCAAGGCACGTATAAGCTGCCATCTTGCTTCCTATCTTATTGATGGTTATCTTCTTCAATAAAGATAGAACTCCGATAAAAAATATACAACATAATAAAGTTGTTCCTTTTTTACTCTAGCTCAAAAAAGAAGAATTTTAAATTTGATCATTTTTCTTTTTAAACCTAAATGTAAAAAATAGCAACCGACCTTATGTGTGCATACAAACAAACATTTTATGGGGATGTAACACTGGTTAAAAGTAACAATACGTACATTTTAACTTCATTTCACATCTAACTACCTCCTCTTGTCTCCCCTTAAAATAAAGTGCCTAACCTACATGTTGTTTTAAGAAAATGTAATTGATCTTTACCGCATTATTATGTAATTAATATTTAATATGTCATTAATATTTTATTTAGAATATGTAGAAATACATTTTTACAACTGCTGATCAGAACATTGAAAGTTTATATCTTGTAATTTAATTTTGTAACATTTAATTACATTCAATCATTAATACACAGGTGTTTTAAATAATACCTGATTATTGATGAGCTTCACTACCCATTATCACAATATCTCTGACATTCCTTTCCTAAAACATATATTACTATTTTTTTAAACAACATTGGCAATTATTAGTATTACTTAAAATAAAAATTAGTTTATATTGAATATTTAATATACATAGATATATATATATAGATATATTTATTAATAATTATGTATTAATGCATTTACCCAAACATTACACCTATATACCTTTCACCCCACCTCTAAAGCATGTCACTGCTTATTTTAAATTGATATGCATCATATTTTATTTGAAAAATAATTAGGATTAAATATGTATGTTGGAAATTGGATTATTGGTAAGGGCAGGTAAGTACCTATACTTAGCAATAGGCCACTAACCTCCACTTAGGTTAAAACCAACTCAAACCTTGGTAGCCTGGCAATGAGCGACAAGGCTTCACTTAGGAGACAAATGTGTAAAACACTTAAAAATCACAAAACGGTGAATAAGTAAAACACAATAAAAATCCAACACCAATTTATAATAATGAATTCTGTTTTTATCTTTAAAATGACACCAAAACAATTAAAATAGGATAAGGGGATCCAGAGATATAAATTTGTAAATAATTAATGCTTTCTAGCGAGTTGAAGCAACTAGCTCTCGAAGGGTTAAAAAAGGTCACACTGGAAAGGAACAAAGTCCAGAGTTCAGGACACCCACGAGGTAACACTGTCACACTTACTTTCAGAAGTATTTCTTGTTTCAGGAAAGTGGTTCACAGCACCACCCAAGGGTTCACAGGCCTGGTTTGCCTATTGGGGTCTGGGACTACAACTCCCACAATGCACCTCTTCAACTTATGGAGTTGCTCCAAATGTCTCCAAACTTCTGGATCTTCTTCCTGGGGTCCCTTTTGGGTCCTTGAAGTGTCCACAACTTAATCCAAGATTTCAGAAGCTCTGAGTTGCTCCTTGGCAGTTGGGACTACAATTCACAAAATGCACCTGGTCAGAATCCTCAGATGGCCACTGGACGCTGGTCAGCTAGGCTCTGCTTGCAGGACTTGATGCAGGGGACTCTGGGCAGCTCCTTTGTATCTGGAGCAAACAAGGAGTCTCTTCTTGAAGCAGTAAAAGACAGGCAAAGTCATTTTAGTGGTGAAGCCCAAGTGTGCAGCTTGTGTAGTCCTTCACAGTGAAGTGTCCAGGTGCAGATCAAGGGTCCAGCAGGGCAGCCCTTCTTCTTCTGACATTGTTCCCTGTTGGGATCTGGTAGGGAACTGAGGGGTGGGTGCAGGTCGGCCAGTTTTATCCTTGCTCCTGGGTGAAAAACAGGGGGGTCCTGGTTCTCCAGTCAGTGCAGGGTCCTTCCCCTTGTGATGACCACTTCCTGGGAAGTGTGGCAAAAATCAATCCCAGGGAGCAACTTTTCTCAAACATCATCATTGCTGAAAGTAATTTTGGGAGGTTACATCTGGCTGAGCCCACCCACTGGTGTGGCTAAAAATCATAAACACACCCCTCTCCTGCCCTCTCCTAATCTAATCAGGGAGGCACCTAATTGTATGGGTTTGCAGGATGTGAGGGAGGTTCTGGGTTGCTCCAAATGTTCTTCCCTGCCTATGAAGACCAGTTTGGCAGCCTTCCCCCTTCCAGCTTCTCTATCTCCAAAGGGAAGATCTCCTCCCCAAGGCACATCTCTTTGTGTTTAGCCCAGGCTACTTCACACCTCATCAATGCAGCCTGGCCAGGCTGCCAGAGGCTGGCCAATCAGAGCAAAGCACTACAGGGCTGAAGTTGGCAACTTTTTAGGTAAAGTTTAAAACTCTTTACCTGAACAAGTTATCCCAAATCCAACAATTGTAAGTCGTGGGATTTACTATAACAATGAATTTGATAACAAACTCAAGGTATCTGTCACTTAAGAGGACTTTATAAATTAAAATAAAGTCCCCTCATTCTAGCTTATGGAGACCATTCACTACAATGAGGGAAAACGAATTTGGCCGTTTTACCTCACCAGGGCTAATAAAAATATTTTTATGAGGTCCCTGCTTATATATACATGGCACCCAACCCTATGGGCACACAGGGCACACCTTAGGGGTGACGTATATGTAAAAATAAGGTAGTTTAAGACTTTGGAAGTACTTTTAATCCCAAAGTCGAATTTGCATGTTACTTTAATTTAAAAGTGGCCAGCAAGGCAGGTCTGCCTTTAAAATGTCACTGGGCACCTCAGCAGTGCACCTATGGGTGCACCACCTATTCTGGAGTCCCTAAACCTACATGCCCTACCATATACTAGGGACTTATAGGTAGGTTAATATTGCCATTTATAATTAGCCTAATGTGCATATTGATTTTACACAAAGCACAGGCCCAGGGACTGGTTAGCAGTACCCAGGGCACCATCAGAGTCAGGAAAACACCAGGAAAAGTGAAAAATGGGGGCACAACGTTAGGTGCCCTCTGCAATCAGCCCTGTTTTCTCACAATTTGATACACAGATGTTTTAATTAATGTATGAGTGTCAACACACTTCCCCATCCATTACCACTATGTCCCTTATATTCTGGTCCTACAACTCTTTGTTTATTTTAAATTATTTTCCAAACAATATTCTTTTAATATGAATATTTAATGCAAAGGTATGTTAATCATTACCTGAGTATTAGTACACTTCCCCACTCATTACCCCTATATTCCTTACATCCTACCCCTAAAACTATCTTCATATATTTGAAATGAATATTCATGATTCATAATATTACTTAAAATAAATTGTAATTGTATTCAAGTATTTATTGTTCAGTTATTGTAAATGATACCTGAGTATTAGTACACGTTTTCACCCATTACCCCTTTTTCCCTCACATCCAGTCCCTAAAGCAAGCTACTACATATTTTTTATTATTATGCATAACTTAAAAATGATTATAATTAGGTATTTCATGCACAGATATTTTAATTAATACCTGTGTATCAAAACCATTACCACTTATATCAGACCCTTAAAACTCTTTCAGTATATTTTGATTTAATATACACAATTATTTATAATGTATTTGCCATAAATATTAATTTAAATATTTAATACTCAGCCTTTTTTTAGTAATACCTGATAATGAATACACTTCCCCACCCATTATCCATTATCCCTTAAATCCTGCCACTACAGCATATTACAGCAAATTTTAAACTATATAAATATAAAAAATAATTCATTTATTAAAGTATATCCATTACATTTAAAAAGCATACTTGTTTAAACAACATCATATTACCTATACTTTCCATTGTGTGTGATAAAGTCATATGTGGTAAAAGCATATGTGGCGAAGACCCATGCATTGTAAAGGCATGTATGGTAAAGTCTTGTGTGTGGTAAAGGCAATTTGTGGTAAAGACTGTGCTGTAAAGGTTGCTTCCTTTCCAGCGATTGTTGCCTGAAGATTCCAGTCCAAAATGGAGCTAATACATTTCCTGTGATGTCACTTCCTATTTAGACTATATAAAATGAGGCAATTTTATGAGATGGATCCTACACAACTGTTTCATTATTTCACTCTGCTTTAATCACCCAATTGCTAACTTTTTTGCCCATAGTTTTTAGTGGACTGATGACTCAATTTCTAGTTCTGGCTGATCTAAGCTGGGCTCTTTTTGAACCCTGGTTAAGGGTAGGTTTGGTTCCCTGTTTCTCCACATGTTCAGTAATTCTTCTTTTTCAACAAGAGTGTCTAGGAGGGTTATTTGCCCTTTATGTTTTTTTCTAACTGGGACGATCCAAAATCTATGCACTTGATAGCAAAAAGTATATATTTGCAGAAAGTAACATGCAGACAGAACAACAGCAATTCATGATGAGTCCATGAGAGACGATTTTGCAATTGTTTTCTGCAAACATTTCTTCCTTTACATTGATTAATGGCCTCATTATGAGTTTGTCAGTCCCAACCAAGAGACAACCGAACTCGCAGAGAGGCAACATTGTAATGGAGCATTTCCGCCAGTCAGACCGTTGGGAACAGTGATTCAAGAAAGCACTTGGCTCCCTTAAAGGCACAGAGAGCACAGACAGTGTGCATTCCAATGGTGCTCAGCAGAGGGACCCCTGCACTTGTTCACCACCAACCTTCCCATGGTGGGGAATCAGCTGTGAAAAGGCTGGTAGAAAATAAGGTTATAATCAGCTAGGTGGTGCTGGGTTCAGCAACCAAGACCAACCAAGACCGCCGCCATCCCATCTGGAACAATGTTACAGAGGGGGACGGCAGTCCCCTGGAGCGTCCGCCTGCAAGGTTGTAATTGGGCAGTCAGACCACCCAGAGTGCAGCAGTCTGACTGCCAATGCGAGTGCGGTGGTCCTCAGACCGCCACACTTGTGATGAGGCCCTAAGTATCTTATGACTTTCTGTGTGAGCCTTTATGATCTCTCAACTTCTGCTGTCCACTATATTAGATTGTGAGCCCTGTATTTCTATTAATTTTCAAACATGCTTCTTAGTAGATTTCTAATCATGTATGCATGACTGACAATGTACATGGCATGGGCCAGAATGAATTGCAATGCAAGAATGAAGGAATCTGGTCTATTCAATTTACAAATGAATAGGGCATGTGGAATTGCGTACTAAGATTTCCTGAAATCTATTTATTGATGTAGCCAATTCTTTGCTCAAACGGAGTTAAAACAGCATTTTGGTACCATGGTTCAGAGATTTCTTTGGGACTCTTTCATGAGTGTCCCTTTAGTAACGTAACCAATTTAATGTACAAATTATGTTCTAAAATGCACAATCTGGGCCATGTGAAGATTTTCTTGAAACATGCTTTTGAATGCCACATAAATATGTCCTTATTTTTTGTGTTATGTTTTTAAAAGGGCATTGAACTCCGAAGTATTAGGACTGAACCTACCTTCCCATTCCAAAATACACGTTATTTGTTGCATTAATACATCCAGAGGGTATGAAGACAAGATCAGACAATTCTATCATCTGCCATTGCAAATGGTGAGGCAGAGCACAAAGTAATGACTATGTTGAATTGGAAATGACAGTAGGGAATCCTGACTTATCAGATTGGTTGATCACTTTATGGTCCTGAAGAAAGAGCTTGAGTAACAGAATTGTCTGTTCACTTTCAAGCGGAGAAAACTGTACTGGACTGTTAAGGGTGTGATGAAACTAGGGAATGTGATTAAAAGAAATCTGTGATGAATCTGAAGCTAAAATCACGTTTATCATAATATACAGGCAGCCTTCAATTTGGTCTCTAGAGACATCTTGTGACAGGTCCTGCATGAGGTTCCCTGATATCTCTCTAATATCATGCAGAGATTGCATGAGGAGAACTTTGCACAAGTTCAATTTGACAAGGTAGGGAAACTTACAGACCCTTTCCCTTTATTGACTCACTTAATAACATTAGTAATGAAGCCCAGAGAATAGCTTCGGCCAAGATTCATGCTTTAATGTTTGCAGACTACACCTTTCTTTTGCCCAAGATAGTGATGGGCCTACAAAGGACTCAACTGCTTTAACAATTTTTGTAGACTTGGGGGATTGGAAATTAAAGTCAGGAAACACAAGTATATGGTTTTCAATCCTGCTCCAACCACTCGCCCAGGCCTGAAGCTGAGTGGGGTCTTTCTGGAGAGGGTGAAGGCATTTGAATACTTGGGGTTTGAATTGGGGAGCACATGGATTGGTCCCTACATATTGACTGGCAAAAGCTTAGATTGGCCCAGTTCACTGATGGCTTGGTAAGGGCCTCTAAAGATTCCTTTTTTAAACCAGTCAGTCCTGTGATTGAAATTTAGAGATCGCAAGCATTGGGAACAGTTCTGAATGGTGCAGAACTTTGGGGGCAAAAATTAGGGACTGGGATGCAAAAGCTGGAGATTTTTTTTTTCCTAGGCAGCTACTAAGCCTTCAACAAGATTTGATTTGATTTGATCTGGGAATAAGACCAAATACTGAAGATCTGGGGCTCACTCTTCTATTCTGGAGGAGATTATGGGCCCCTCTGGAATTAGAATCATATAGGAGAGAATTGGAAGAAATTATGGGCCTACCTGTGGCTGGAAACCTGCCTTGGTTGTGTTACATTAGGGATACTTTGGCCAATTTTGGCAGACCCAAGTTGTGGGAGGAACCTGCGTTGGCCTGCCAGTTATTGTCCAAGAGAGATCTTACAGTTTTATATAACATTTTAGACTGTTGATGATTTTAGAGAATGGTTCTTTGGGCCCAATGGTGCAAAGATTCTTAGAGTTTAAGGATCATTATGGACATGAAACCTTTTTAGATGAGATTCACCTGCGGTTGGCATGCAAACTTTTTGTACAGATTAGGCATAGTTAATTGCCCCTCCACGCATTTACAAGTAAGTGGAGGAGTGGCAATAATTCTATAAATTCGTCCTATCCTGCCTCTGAAACAGGTGAGGAGTCTGAGGCCCATGTTTTTTTCTTGTGTAAAATGTATGCCCACCTGAGAAAAAAGTGGTTGCTTCTAATATGTAGACTTTTGGGGATCAGGCAACATGTTGCAATTACAATCCTCAAAAAGAAATCCTGGTAACAATTTGTTTTCTTGGTATCAAGATTTTTATTCACTTTATGGTGTATTCGCAAAGGTATTTGCAATCAACTAAGCTTGACTAATGCTTTGAGATGTGTACAGTGTTGTATTTCTTATGGAATGGAGATATGTCGCCGACCAATTCTAACTCAAATATGTTTTATATGTATATATTATATCTTTTTATTTTTTTAATGATGTGCTTTTATGTCTGTCAGCCGCATTAAAGTAATTTTGAAAGGCTGACTGAAAATATAAAAAGTAAGAGTGTTTGGCCAGATAATCCATATGACCAAATGACGTCACCTAGTGGGAGCCCACTGAAAATGAACTTCAACTGTTAGAATGCTGCTTAATCATTCAGCAATGCCAACAGCCAATTTGGACGGCTTGATATTTAAACCTGAATGTGACTGAATTGCAAAGAGGTACTTGGAGGTGAGTGAACCTTAGCATTCACCTGTTAAAAAAAATTGCAATATGGCATTGTAGGGTGTTGACTTCTGTTGAGCTTGCAGCAAGACCTTTACTCCTGCATGGTGAATCTCAAATTCTTTAGTTATGAATTTGAATAGAAACCTGACCTCCATGCACAGTCATTGAGCAAGAGCAGTACTCACTATATTTGCAAGAAAGACATGATCAACGCGGATAGCATTTGAAAATTTGAAAATAAACTTGTTAACAATCACACTTATCATACCATACCAACATATGAGTATTATAATATTGGCACTAAGTTTCTAAGTTGAAGGTGGAACTCATGTGAATCAATACACGTGCAATTGCACATATAATGCTAGCAAGGTCTGGTGAAGAGAAGTTTGATAATCATTTTCAAAAGGCAACAAATCTCTCCATTACTAAGCCTCAATCCTAAGTAAAGATTATCTAAAAACCACTACAATGCTATTGACTCTATGACCTAACAGTGTAACTAAGGGTGAGGACTATTGTTCGTAAAGCACAATTCTAGATTAATAAATTAAGAATCACAATCTTGTCAAGCGCTGCAGAATCACATTTGTCATCTTAGATTTTTCAAAAGGGCCACTTTGAAGTCTAATCCTTCCCACCAGGCCTGCATTGAGTCTTTGATAATTCAGAGCCTCCATTTGGACTCAAGTGGAACTCACAGAATTCACTTGCAGGGGTTCTATCTGATCTCAAGAAGCTTGAGATTTATAACACTTTTCCTCCATCTTCCAATGGTGGTAGGGATTGAGATATGACGAAGGGGACTGAATTGTTGGTGAAATAGTGACTTTTTGTATTTAGAAAAGAAGGAGCCGCCTTGCAAAAGCCGGCAGATAGGGGACTCGTAATCCCCAGGGCAGCGCTGCTTGCAATGCTGCACTGGTGGATTGAGACCATCGACACCGCCAGGCTGTGAATACTGGGCAACCTGGCAGTGCCATCGGTTGGACTGTGGCAGCTCCGCCATGGTCGTAATATGGCAGTCTGACCACCACTTTTCCAGCGGTCCGATCGCCACCGCGAGTGTGGCGGTTTCAAGACTGTAAAACATCTTCACAAAAGATGCAAGCAAATAACAAAATAAATGTAACTGCATCTTAAAATTATTAAATAATTAACATGCAAAACTTAAACTATAATATATTTTTATATTATTAAACTACTTACAGATACGATGACAGAAGGTGCCACATTTACAAACTCACAGAAAGAGAAGCAATTATTAAGTCGTGTAAGCTACAACTACAGCCCACAAAATGCATCGACAGAAACAATAAACTTGTAATGTACTAAATATTACTCTAAAGCATCTTTTGGCAGGGGAACAAGAAAAGAAAAGGTTGTAATTAATATTAGAGAGCATAACCACCCCACAAATGAAACTGAAATTGAAGTTAGATACATTCTACAAGGCAAAAGAGAGGCAAATACCAGAACTGAAGTACCCACAAGCACAATATTTAAAAATATTCTACTCAAAGTCCCTGAACACATAACAAGCCAACTACCATCTAGCCCTATCTTAAAACACCTTTTTGCATCCACTAAAAGAGTCACCAGTGATACTCCACCTGCTCTTAGAAGATAAGAAGACATATAGATACCAGACCATTTGACAATTACACATAATGAGGAATCCTTTCTTTTACTTGATGATCTAAATAACTAAAAACTAATCCTAATCTTTTCAACTGCACGCAATTTAATGAAACTTATCCAATACCAAACCTAGATGATGGACGGAATATTTCAAATGCATCCTAAACCATTAATTCGAATATGCACCATACATAGTGAATACCAACATACCAACATCCCTTTTGTATATGCTTTACTCCCTAATAAACAAAGCAGTACCTATTCAAAGATTCTAAATTATAAAACAACAAACAAATAATGTTTACCCCCAAAAATAATCATAGACTTGGAAAAAGCTATGATTCAAACAATTTAAATATATACCTCACACAACCATGCAAGGTTGTTACTACCATTTTAACCAGAGTATGTGGTGACACCTACAATAATCTATGCTGAGGGCCTCATTACGAGCCTGGCAGTCCAAGGACCGCCAGATTCGCAGTGGCCGTCAGACCGCTGTACTCCAGATGGTCCCATTGCCACATTATGACTGGCAGTTGGATCACCAGGGGACTGCCGTGCCCATCAGGAACATGGTTCCAGACGGGCCAACGGTGGTCGGAGTCATGGTCAGCCATGGGGGCGCTGGGTTCAGCGCCTCCGCGCTGATCACAAGTCCAGTTTCCACCAGGCTTTTCATGGTGGGGACCCTTTGTACAGGAAGTATTAGGGGTTGGGAGGTTGAGGAAGGGCCTGTGTCATGTGTGGCTTTGGGTGTTGTTGCTGCTGGTGTGTGTGTGGGCATTTTCATCTCTTGGTGGCCAGTAATGTGATGGATATGGAGGGAGTGATGGATGTGTCAGTGTGAGTGGGTGTGGTGTCTGGAGGTATGGTGGATGTGGTGGCTGTGTCTGTGGGTATTGGGTGGTGTCTGGGGGTATGGTGGATATGGTGGCTGTGTTTGTGGGTGTTGAGGTGGTGTTTTGGGGTATGAAGAATGTGGTGGCTGTGTCTGTGGATGTTGGGGTGGTGTCTGGGGGTATGTTGGATGTGGTGGTTGTGTCTGTGGGAGTTGGGGGGTATCTGGGGGTATGTTGGATGTAGTAGTTATGTCAGTGGGAGTGGGGTGTTTTCTGGGAGTATGGTAGATGTGGTTGTGGTTGTGAGTGGGGTGAGTGACTTCTGAGTGCTTGCGTGCTTGTCTGTCTTATGGTGCTTGTGTTTATGTGTGCTGCTTGTGGCTATTGAGATGTGTGAGTCCGTAAGTGTGAGTGTGCTTTGGACAGGAATGTACATGGAAATTGGATGGGTAAGAGGAAGGTGGTGGGGGAGGGTTGTGGGGGGTGGAAGGCTGCCATGGAGAAGGAGGCCAGAGCATGAAAAGATCTCTGTAGGCCAGACATAGCACTGTGAATGCCTTCTGGGTACACAACTATATGTTGGAGTTAGGTGCCCTGTACCTGGATGGCATTCAGAATAACAGTCTGACCCATAGAGATGCTCCTCAGGAGGTCAGTAGCCTCCTCATTCAGGGCAGTGGGGGTAACATGGGTAGAGGGTGAGGTGCCTGGCATGAAAGAGATGGCTACTCTCTTGGGGGAGTGGGCCCAGCCAACTGGGTGGGGAGCAACAGGGAGGGTGGAGATGTAACTGGGGATAGCAAACAAGGATGTAGCGGATGCAGGTCCTGAGTGTCCAGCCACCACTAGGGAGTGTCCACTGGAGGTCATCTCATAAGACAATGATGTTGATCTGGTCACCTCCATGGCACTCCCCTCACCCTCTAAACCACTGGGTCCCTATTGTGACCGGAGGCACTATGGCCAGCTGCTTCCCCACTGATGTCGGCCCTGTCTCCTTCTCCTGCCTGTGATAATACAGAAATGACAAAGACAAATAGGGTCAGTCCATGTGCCAGAACACACTTGAACAACAGCTTGATTCCAAAATATTACAATAATGTACAGTAGCCCACAGCTACAATGTCCTCCAAAGTTCCTCCAACACTAGCAACACCACATGCATGCAAGCTACACAAACTGTAAACATTTGCACACAGGAAAATCAGATTCACAGACAACTTCAGTTGAATGAGCGAAGTCGTCCAATCACAATATTCATGAATCAAGTAGGAGAGCTTGTCACCTTGAATGATTTGGCTTTAGTAGCACCCCTCACTACACTGTTGGCATCAAGTATAATGGCAATGTCAAGGATATTCTCACAGATTCCACACAAGGTCCTGTAATCAGCAAATGTTTAGATACACAATACCACATCAGAATGAAATTATGGGCAAATAATCCATCCATGTTGCATGAGGAAGACAGTAGCCCAAAGAAGGTGTCATGGAAACACCAATGTCGCCCTGTAAAAAGTCACCAATGGTAATTTCACAATATATACATTGTCAAAATAGTGTACTGAAAGTTGTGCTAATGTTGCTTTGCTAGATAACACATCTTACACAGAAAAGTACACTGGAGATAATCTGACCAAATGACTGAGAGATTTGTCAACAAATATCCACAGCACAATGAATCAGATAAGCCTGGGGAATTCACCTGTTTCAATTGATACTGCTGAGAACACCCTTCTAATATTGCATTACTAAAAGGCAATAGTTTATTGAATGTTGTTGTGGCTGTGGGAATCTCCAAAATCTGAAGATGCCCTTTGACATGTTTCTCAATGGGAAGACACATCTCTGTACCTCTATGTCACGCAAACATAGATTCCATTGGATTACTGAGTGTAAATACTCAGGTATGATTCCAACATTTCTTCATGTCACTCCTTGCTGCATGTCAACAGTCAGGTAATGAACCTTCAACAATTGACATGTACAAAGCATTTAGCCAAATTATTCAACATCAATGGCATGGTAATGCACATTATGAGCAAGTAAGTACTCGAGGTCTACCTCTCATGTCCTTTACTGCTTCTGCAATTATTCAGGATAAATGACATAGAGTAAAGGGATAGGGTATGCGTGACCCAACAAACAATGTTGACACACTTCTGTATGTGGTAACACATGAACTGTATACCCATCATATGTAGCTATTTAACACAAGCTTTTGGCATGCATACATATGTGATTGAATCAGACGTCATCCCATGAGGACAGGTAGATCAAATAGGAAACAGTGGTGGAAATGTTACTACAAAAGTGCAAGATGCACATGCTAAGATGTAGGCACAAATACTGATGCCAACAGCGATGTTACACAACTCATTTAACTTTACATTCCCTTGCTTACAAGGAGAAAGTTGTGCACATCCTATGTGTAGAACCTGAATGGTTGTAATCTTGAGCTGGGCCCTGTGTACATGCAACAAATTCCTGCTTCCACAAGTAGCTTGTATTTAATTTTATGGTTCACATGTTCTAACATATCATTATTGCTAAATATGAAATTTAAGACAGTAGACAATGAGTTGGTGTCTTGAGAATGTATTACAGTGCTAAGGGTGAAAACAAAACTTGTGGAAAAAAGGAACATAATTGAAATGTGAAGGGGTCAGCCATGGTGAATTAAATCATAAGAGTAACTACCATAGCATCTGGAATCCATAGTACTCCTCCTATCAGAAATGGAATGGGGTTCAGGATCAGTACACGAAATGAAGGTTAGGCAGTGGCGGGTGTCTTGCCTTCTGCACCTCTTAGATTCCTACATGGATGTCCCCACTTGCAATGACGGGGGGTCAACTGCTGCAGAGGCAGGGGTGTCTGAGGGTGGTTGGTCCTCTGGCAGGGCCCCCCTTGCTGTGTCTTCCACAGATGTACTTGAGCTTGATGTACTTGGCTCACAAGAAAGGGTAGATGTTAGGGGAAAGCCCTGTTCAGGGTTTTATAGGTGCCCCTCAGTGGCCCTGTTAGGGTGCCCATGTTGGAGTTATAGGCCTCCATATGTTAGTTCATGTCCCTCTACAGCTGCTTGATTTCCCAGAGTTCGGTTAGCCGATGGCCCATCATACCTTGTGGCTGATGGTATCTTGGTCGTGAGTGACCCCAGTGGCCTCAATCTAGCAGCCCACAGCATCCCTTCCATGGCCCATTCCTCCATGGGCCTGTGCCCTTGGCACAGGGTGCCTCTCCAACTGGGCCCTGGAACCTCATTGTCAGGATTGTTGGGGGCATATTTACGAGGAGCTTGCACTGCCAGTGCATCAAAAAGTTTGATGCATTGGCAGCACAGTCAGTGTTCCATATTTACAAGGTGAAGCATTTAGGCAGATGCATCACTTTTAATCATCCTGCATCAAAAGTGGTCTCCCCCTGATCCTACTGCATCACGTAAGTACTAAGGTATGCAAGGTAAGCCTTCCCGTGTAAGGTTTACTGCAAAAGTGATGCATGTGTATTTGCAAGGAAAATAAAAAGTGATGCAAGTGTCAAAATGTGTCAAAGCTCCTGAGCATCAGTAACCCAGGCATGTAAATGAAGCATTGGTAATGGAGCACAGGAGACTGGAGCGTGTATATCGTCAGCGGGTTACCAAAATCCGGGCCAAATATATCGGGAGTGTGCAATATACTTACATCTTCCACCACTCAGTCATCAATAAGAGATTTCAGAATGGCCAACATGGGAATGGCCTACTGGTTGGTAAGTACATAGCAAGTAACAACAGAAATTTTGGAATGACCCAATGGACACATCTGTGTCTGATAACCCACACAGGGTCTCATATCCAACATAGGGGGTCATTACAACTTTGGTGGTAAAAGCCGCTTACCGCGTGCAGAAGACCGCCAACAAACTGCTGCGGAATTCCGCCAGGGTCATTATGACCCAAAGCCCGGAACCTGCCAAATTCTAGACACCCACACAAGTCCGCCACACCAAAGGTCAGTGATTAACTGGCGATAACAAATCCTCCATCGTCACGCCAACAGGAATACGCCCACACTATCACGACCCACGAATCCACGCGGTTGTCTTTCAACCGCGGTATTCCATTGGCGGTACACACCGCCGCGCTCAAAATACACACACATTTACAAAACACAACCAGATTGGACAAATCAAAATACATACACCTGATACACATACACACACCACTCCCACACACCCAATACAATATAAAACACACACCCACATCACCCACAAGCCCTTACGACCACAATTGCGACTGAAGGCCAGAGAGAAACACCACCATCTACAAACGAGCATCCACAGGCACTCAACACCATCACCCACATAACATCCACGCACCTCACACAACACACCTCTAAATATCACCCCACACATCACAACACACACCACCCCACACATCACCCACACCACCCCATGGCACGGCAAAGACACCCCAGGTTCTCTGAGGTGGAGCACAGGGTCATGGTGGAGGAAATCATTCGGGTAGAGCCACAGCTATTCGGATCACAGGTGCAGCACACTTCCATAGCTAGGAAGATGGAGCTATGGCAAAGAATCGTGGACAGGGTCAACGCAGTGGGACAGCACCCAAGAAATAGGGATGACATCAGGAAGAGGTGGAACGACCTACGGGGGAAGGTGCGTTCCGTGGTCTCAAGACACCACATCGCGGTACAGAGGACTGGCGGCGGACCCACACTTCCTCCCCCACAACTAACAACATGGGAGGAGCAGGTCTTGGCTATTCTGCATCCTGAGGGCCTCACAGGAGTAGCTGGAGGAATGGACTCTGGTAAGTTAAATCTTTACTATTACATCCCCCACCCTACCTGCATGCCATTACATACCCCACCCTCGCCCTCATACCCATCACTCCTACTCCTCACACATGTCGCAATATCACAAACCACCCATCCCAACACCAAGCCCTGCATGCAACACCAAAGCATGGACACCCATTACCAATGCATGGCAACTGCACATACCCATACACCCCCCTAAACCATCATCACACAAGGCCCTACACAGGAATGCAAGCACGGGGGTACACGGTCACCCACCCATTGCACACCATGGCATAAACAGATGCAATAATCATGCCTTTACACCCCTGCAGGACCCGTACCCAACATCACCAGACAGGAGGGTCCAGATATGTCCACTCCACCCACAGAAGAGGCCCACAGTGATGACAGCAGCTCTGTCCAACTGGATCTAAATAACCAGCCCGGCCCATCTGGGACCTCAGGACAGTCGGTTCCCCTCACACTGGCACAGGCTACTACAGACCTCCCCCCTCTGGAAACTCCAGCACAGCACCCACCCAGCGGGCCCATACCTCTGTCCCCAGGAAACGTCAAGCAGCATTGTGTCCACCACTACAGGGAACCAAGACTAACCCACCACCCCAACAACACCAGGGACCTGGGGGCAGTGGTAGTGGGCACATGGTTCAGGGGACAGAGGCCCAGGAACACAGGGGAACTGGGACGGCTGCTGTGCGACAGGGGGAGGACAGGCCCAGGGAACCCACTCTCCACAAGGCCCTCTCCAACATCATGGGAGCCTACCACCATTCCCAGGAGATGATGGCAACGGTACTGGCCAAGTTTCAGGAGACCCAGCGGCTGCAGGAGGAACAGTATTTGGGCTTCAGGGAGGAACTCAAATCCATAAATTCCACCCTGGGAACCATTGTAGGGGTGCTGAAGGAACTCGTCAACACCAGGAGGGACACTGTGGCACAACAAGGTGCCTCTGACACTAGCCTGGACGCTGAACTGCCCACCACCTCCGCCGGCGCTAGTAGACAGGAGGCACCGCCACAGGACCACCACACCAGCACCCCACCCCCTGCAGAGGGAGAACCACCCGCGAAGGGTCCCTGAGATCCAGAAACAAGACAGAGAACGATGCCAAGACCCCCGGCAAGAAATGAGACCACCCTGATTGTCACCCTTTTGTCCCACCTTGTCTCCCTGTCCATCCTTAAACTGCCCCAGCTCCACTTCCTATGCCCCTTTGGACAATGCCCCTGTGAGACTAATAGACTGGACTCTGCCATGGACATTCTTCTACCATCACCCCTCACCATTTTACAACCCCCTCCAATATTGAGCACTTATATAAACACCCTTAAAGCACAAAACAATCAGGAGTCTGTCTGTGATTTCGAAATAGTGTATTAGCAATAACAGTGGCAAAATGCTCTTTCAAATGTAATGTCAACATACCTATGTCACACAGCTCTAGTCCATGAGGAAACAAAGCAGATGTCACACTGTGGGACCCACATCCATGAAATCGTAAGGGAAAGTGACAACTCAGTGACCGTACACTGGGTGAAAATGACAGACAGATGAGAGGTAGTAGATTTAAATCAGATGTAGCAGGCAGTGTTGTCTTCTTACCTGTGTCTCACCCTGAAGTATTGCAGGATCAACGTGTTCCTGTTGTCGATGTCCTGTTCTTCTGCTTCCTCTTCTTCACTGTTCACAGGCTCCACAGCTGCCACAACACCTCCATCTGGACTATCCTCCTGCAGAAAAGGCACCTGTCGTCGCAAAGCCAAGTTGTGAAGCATATAGCAGGCCACGATGATCTGGCACACCTTCTTTGGTGAGTAGAATAAGGAACCACCGGTCATATGGAGGCACCGGAATTTGGCCTTCAGGAGGCCGAAGGTCCGTCCTATAATCCTCCTAGTTCGCCCATGGGCCTCATTGTAACGTTCCTCTGCCCTTGTCCTAGGATTCCTCACTGGGGTCAGTAGCCATGACAGGTTGGGGTAACCAGAGTCACCTGAAAATGGTGAGGGACAACTGTTAGACACGCACTGATACATAGGGACATCCACAGACCCAGACAACTATTCCCACTGATTTGGGTCCAGGTGCTCACTTAATAGCCACACCCGGTGCCTCTGGAGTTGCCCCATCACATAAGGGATGCTGCTATTCCGCAGGATGTAAGCGTCATGCACTGAGCCAGGGAATTTTGCATTAACATGGGAGATGTACTGGTCTGCCAAACACACCATCTTCACATTCATCGAATGGTAACTCTTCCAGTTTCTGTACACCTGTTCACTCCTGCGTGGGGGGACCAAGGCCACATGTGTCCCATCAATGGCACCTATGATGTTGGGGATATGTCCCAGGGCATAGAAGTCACCTTTCACTGTAGGCAAATCCTCCACCTAAGGGAAAAGGATGTAGCTCCGCATGTGTTTCAGCAGGGCAGACAAAACTCTGGACAACACGTTGGAAAACATAGGCTGGGACATCCCTGATGCTATGGCCACTGTGGTTTGAAATGACCCACTTGCTAGGAAATGGAGTACTGACAGCACCTGCACTTGAGGGGGGATTCTTGTGGGATGGCGGATAGCTGACATCAGGTCTGGCTCCAACTGGGCACACAGTTCTTGGATTGTGGCACGATCAAGCCTGTAGGTGATGATCACATGTCTTTCCTCCATTGTCAATAGGTCCACCAGCGGTCTGTACACCAGAGGATGCCGCCATCTCCTCACATGCCCCAGCAGACGGTGCCTATGGAGGAGAACAGCGAGCAGAGTCAAGCAACTCTGAGGTACGTAAACACACCTTACTCTGAAAATAATCATTAATCGAAATTTGCCTGTATGAGTGGTTAGGCAAGGCCTAGGTATGTGTGACGCTGTCAAAAATAATGCCATGTGGGTCCCTGAAATGGCAGCTGCCTGACCTGTAAAGTGGGACACGGGTATATGAGGTAACTACGCTGGCGTTCTACACCATCGTGGTAGGCGGTCGAAGACCGCGGCGCAATTCTGCATTGGTTAACATTGGGCCCTATGGGTCCCAGGAGCCAATGACGATGGACGCCGGCGGTGATGGTACGCACCGCCGCGGACGTGACCGCCATTTTCTCTCTGTTCAATCACTCGATACCTGATCTTCGACAGGAGAGGACCTACTTTGCAAGTGCTGCTGTGACCTCAGTCTGGAAGAGACAATGGCTCATTTGTCTGGGGAAAAGGCCCCTGCCTCCAGCACGGAGGAGTTGGAGAAACTCATGGATGAGGTCCTCCCCCAGTACACGCTACTCTACGGTCCTCCAGACAAACAGTACACTGTGAGCATGCTGTATGGGCAATGCCTGTGTGGAGTGGGGTGGATGAAAGATAGGGGGGGGTGAGAATAAGGCGTGCATGAAACGACGGTGAGTGCATGTGCGTCATGGCAAGGGTAGGGATGCGGGCCAATGACTGTGACGGTGGAGTTGGTAATTACTTCTCTTTTCCCCTGTACAATTCCTGTAGGTCAGCGCCCACCAGAAGAAGGACATCTGGCGTGCCATCGCCAAGGGAGTCCGGACCCTGGGGGTCTACCACAGATGGAGCACCCACTGCCAGAAAAGATGGGAGGACATTTGCCGCTGGAGCAAGAAGACGGCGGAGGCCCAGCTGGGGATGCCTCCCAAGTGGAAGAGGTGCCCGTCGCACCATGACCCCCCTGATGTTCAGGATCCTGGCGGTGGCGTATCCGGACTTGGATGGGCGCTTGAGGGCATCACAACAGCCACAAGGGGGTGAGTACACTCTCATTCTGCTGATTCAGCGCGCATTTTAGGTGTCTGGGTGGGGGAGGTAGGCTGTGGGTTTCCCTAGGCCAGGGCGAGTTTGCTAGTTAAGTTCCCTTCTTCAGGCAGGCCCTGTGGCACCCCCTCCCACCTGTGTACAGTGCCAACTACACCTAGTCAGGCTCCTGTGACATCCATGTGTGCAGATATCGGCCATAGCCTTGTAAGCCATATCCCAGGGATTGAATAGTGGAGCCCAAGTGCGCGGCGTAGTGCAGGGGGCTTCTGTGTCTGTTGTGTCCACCAACGGTAGCGGTATTGCATGCACTCAACATGTCTTTCTTATGTCTCTCCCCCCCCTCTTTGTGGTCTCCCTGTACTTGTGTGCATTAGCATCATCAGGCGGAGGAACAGTGGCACCGGAGCAGGAGGGAGCTGCATCCCACATGGCCCTGGAGGGCGACACTACGGACTTTGAATTCACCAGTGGGACGGAGGGCGAGGGGAGCTCCACGGCGGGGACAGGAGCTGACACCAGCGAGACGGACTCCTCCTCTGATGGGAGCTCCCTTGTGGTGGCGGCCCCATCTGTGCCCCCGCATCTACAGGTGCAGCCGCCACCCCCTCTACCAGCACCGCCCTCCCAGCAGCCCCTCAGCCTTTGCCCCGTGCCCGCTCACCCAGGAGGGTGGGCATTACTTTCGCCCCAGGCACCTCAGGCCCTGCCCCTGTCGCCATTGACCTCCTCAGGTCCCTCACTGTTGGGCAGTCTACCATTTTGAATGCCATCCAGGGTGTAGAGAGGCAGTTGCAACAAACCAATGCATTCCTGGAGGGCTTTCACTCTGGTCAGGCAGCCCTTCAGTGAGCTTTTCAGACTCTGACCTCAGCACTGATGGCAGCCATTGTCCCTGTCTCTAGCCTCCCCCTCCAACTTCCTCCACCCCGACCCACACCCCTGTACCTCAGCCTTTCCCAAGCACACCATCAGACGAGCATGCACACACCCCAACACACAAGGGAAGCTCTGGCAAACATAAGCACCACACATCCCACAGGCACTCACGCAAGCATCACACACATGGAGACACACCAACATCTACTGCCTCCACTGTGTCCCCCTCCTCCTCGCCTCCCTCCTCCCTCCCTGTCTCGTCTCCACTCACACCTGCATGCACTACATCCTCAGCCACTACGTCCATCACCAGCACACCCACCACCACACCCGCTCACGTGCAGTCACCACCCCCACTACCATTCACACATCCCCTGTGTCCTCTCCCAATGTCTGTGAGGCCACCTCCCAAGGTACACAAACGCAGCCACACACCCACCCAACAGCCATCCACCTCACGACAGCCTCCAGCCCATGCACCTTCACCCAAAGTCACCAAACGTACACAGCCTACAACCAGAACCTCTTCCTCCACTCCCAAACCCCTTCCAGCTACCAGTCCCAGTGTTCCTAAGAAACTTTTCCTGGCGAGCCTTGACCTCTTTCCCTCACCTTCCCCACCTCGTCAGTCTCCTAGGGCACGACTCTCCAGGTCCCAACCTAGCACCTCAGCCACAACATTGGCAGGACCAGTGGTGCCAGTAGTCACCGGATTATGGAGTGCACCAAGCAGCAGGGCAGGCAGTGTGGCACGGAGCCAGAGCACGGACAGTCCCCCACCTGTCAAGCATAAAAAGTTGGACAGTGCCCCGCGGGAGAGGGGAAAGAAACCAGCCACCAAAGCTGCTCCCAGGGGTACAGTTGGGAGTGTGGAGACAGCTGTGACACCATCCAAGGTGGGAAAGGGGCACAGTAAAACCGGCAAGTCTGGGAAGATCAGCACGGCGGACAAGACCGCCACCAGCCCCACTGCCCAGGAAGCGACCGCCAGCAGCAGCCCCGCTGCCACAGACAGGACCGCCATCAGCAGCCCCGCTGCCCTGGAAGCGACCGCCAGCAGCCCCGCAGCCACAGACAGGACTGCCAGCAGCAGCCCCGCCGCCCTGAAAGCGACCGCCAGCAGCCCCGCTGCCACAGACAGGACCACCAAGAGCAGTCCCGCTGCCCTGGAAGCGACCGCCAGCAGCCCCGCTGCCACAGACAGGATCGCCAGCAGCAGCCCCGCTGCCCTGGAAGCGACCGCCAGCAGCCACACTAACCAGGAAGCGACCGCCAGCAGCAGCCCCGCTGCCACAGACAGGACCGCCAGTAGCAGCCCGCTGCCCTGGAAGCGACTGCCAGCAGCCCCTCTGCCACAGACAGGACCGCCAGCAGCAGCCCCGCTGCCCTGGAAGCGACCTCCAGCAGCCACACTGCCCACGAAGCGACCGCTAGCAGCAGCCCCACTGCCACAGACAGGACTGCCAGCAGCAGCCCCGCTGCCACAGACAGGACTGCCAGCAGCTGAACCGCTGCCCAGGACACCGCCGCCAGAAGCGCCGCAGGGCAAAACAAGACCGCCAGCAGCTGAACCGCTGCCCAGGACACCACCGCCACAAGCACCGCAGGGCAGGACAAGACCTCCACCAGCTTAACCGCTGCCCAGGACACCGCCGCCACACGCACCGCTGCCAAGGACACTGCCACAAGCACCGCTGCCCAGGACACCGCCACCACAAGCACCGCAGGGCAGGACAAGACCGCCACCAGCTGAACCGCTGCCCAGGACACCGCCGCCACAAGCACCGCAGGGCAGGACAAGACCGCCACCAGCTGAACCACTGCCCAGGACACCGCCGCCACAAGCACCGCTGCCAAGGACACCGCCACAAGCACCGCTGCCCAGGACACCGCCACCACAAGCACCGCAGGGCAGGACAAGACCGGCACCAGCTGAACCGCTGGCCAGGACACCGCCACAAGCACCGCTGCCCAGGACACCACCACCAGCAGCCCCGCAGGCCAGTCAGCGCAAATGATTCTGACGCTACTGAGTCCACCACTGGCATTATGTCCTTGGCAGGATGAAGCACTCTGGACACAAGGCCCCCTCCAGAACCAGTAGAGAGATACATCCACTACCTCTGTCCTTCGCAGAGTGAAGCACTCTGGGCACAAGGCCTCCTCCAGAACCAGTGGAGAGATACATCCACTACCTCTGTCCTTGGCACGATGAAGCACTCTGGGCACAAGGCCCCTCCAGAACCAGTGGAGAGATACATCCACTACCTCTGTCCTTGGCAGGATGAAGCATTCTGGGCACAAGGCCCCCTCCAGAACCAGTGGTGACTGTTATCCACTTGAGAGACTGTGGCTTTGCACTCCCCAGGATTGAACAGTGGGCAACCCACCCACTGTAGAGACTTGAGAGACTGTGGTTTTGCACTACCCAGGATTGAACAGTGTGCAACCCACCCACTGTAGAGACTTGAGAGACTGTGGCTTTGCACTTCCCAGGATTGAACAGTGGGCAACCCACCCACTGTAGAGACTTGAGAGACTGTGGCTTTGCACTCCTCAGGATACATCAATGGGCATGGAGCCCCCTCGTGGATCTGGCATCATGCACTCAACCGGCTGAGGTGCCCCCTTCCCTTCCCCCTGAGGTGCCTGTTTTATTTCTATCTGATGCCCCTGCAGTGTTCTCCCCATTTTGATCGGGTATTGAGTGTGGGCCTCACCCTTGCCTTTTGGTCCCAGTGCTCCACGGACTATGATGGTGGAATCCCTTGGACTTGTGTTCTTGGTGTATATAATTGTTTATAGTACAAATGTATGTATTTGTAAATATTTTTTATGTATGCAATTGAATATATCACAATTATTCGACTCATTTCCTTTTGTCCTTGCATTCTTTCAGGGGGTGTTGGAGGGTGTAACTGTTATGTATCAATGTGTATTAGTGGGTGAGGGTGGGGGTGGAGTGTTGCGTGTGTGTGTCACAGTTTTTTCCCTCCCCCCTCCTCTGTGTCTTAGGTGCAGTACTCACTGTTGTCTTCGCCGCCGTCGTTCGTGCTCCTGGTAGAGGAGCAGGAAGATAAAGGCTGGCAGAATCTGGAGCTCGGGTTCCATGGTGTCCTGATTCCTCGTGGGTTGTGTAGAGGTGAGCGTTTTCCCTTCGAAGTCCTGTTTCCGCCGTGTTTTTGTTCACGGTGAATCCGCCCCGGAAAAGGTGGCGGATTGGTGGGTTGTAATAGTGTGGGCGGTACATTGAGTCCTGCATCTCTGTTGGCGGTTACAGCCGCGGTGTGTGTTTGTACCGCCGTGGCGGTCGCAGTGTTAAAGTGGCTGTCTATGTTGGCGGTTTCCGCCACGGTCGTAATCCCATTTTTTTTCTGCCGGCCTGTTGGCGGTATTACCGCCGCTTTAACACCGACCGCCAGGATTGTAATGAGGGCCATAGTTTGTGCAGGACAGTGTTGCAGGGCCTAATGCAGAGCTATTCTGCCTTCAAAATTAGGGACAGAAATGAGCTGCATCAATTACATATGATGCAGTTCTGTCCATATTGTATGCATCGGTGCACAAACTGGTGCCTAGTGCCAACATAGACACATGTGCACCATGGTGCAAGGGTGTATACATTGTTGATACAATTGTCGATGCGCAGGAAGGGACAACTTCCTGCACAAAAACATCTAATTGAGGTCCCATCCTCTTTCTACAGGGAGTGCAGAATTATTAGGCAAATGAGTATTTTGACCACATCATCCTCTTTATGCATGTTGTCTTACTCCAAGCTGTATAGGCTCGAAAGCCTACTACCAATTAAGCATATTAGGTGATGTGCATCTCTGTAATGAGAAGGGGTGTGGTCTAATGACATCAACACCCTATATCAGGTGTGCATAATTATTAGGCAACTTCCTTTCCTTTGGCAAAATGGGTCAAAAGAAGGACTTGACAGGCTCAGAAAAGTCAAAAATAGTGAGATATCTTGCAGAGGGATGCAGCACTCTTAAAATTGCAAAGCTTCTGAAGCGTGATCATCGAACAATCAAGCGTTTCATTCAAAATAGTCAACAGGGTCGCAAGACGCGTGTGGAAAAACCAAGGCGCAAAATAACTGCCCATGAACTGAGAAAAGTCAAGCGTGCAGCTGCCACGATGCCACTTGCCACCAGTTTGGCCATATTTCAGAGCTGCAACATCACTGGAGTGCCCAAAAGCACAAGGTGTGCAATACTCAGAGACATGGCCAAGGTAAGAAAGGCTGAAAGACGACCACCACTGAACAAGACACACAAGCTGAAACGTCAAGACTGGGCCAAGAAATATCTCAAGACTGATTCTTCTAAGGTTTTATGGACTGATGAAATGAGAGTGAGTCTTGATGGGCCAGATGGATGGGCCCGTGGCTGGATTGGTAAAGGGCAGAGAGCTCCAGTCCGACTCAGACGCCAGCAAGGTGGAGGTGGAGTACTGGTTTGGGCTGGTATCATCAAAGATGAGCTTGTGGGGCCTTTTCGGGTTGAGGATGGAGTCAAGCTCAACTCCCAGTCCTACTGCCAGTTCCTGGAAGACACCTTCTTCAAGCAGTGGTACAGGAAGAAGTCTGCATCCTTCAAGAAAAACATGATTTTCATGCAGGACAATGCTCCATCACACGCGTCCAAGTACTCCACAGCGTGGCTGGCAAGAAAGGGTATAAAAGAAGGAAATCTAATGACATGGCCTCCTTGTTCACCTGATCTGAACCCCATTGAGAACCTGTGGTCCATCATCAAATGTGAGATTTACAAGGAGGGAAAACAGTACACCTCTCTGAACAGTGTCTGGGAGGCTGTGGTTGCTGCTGCACGCAATGTTGATGGTGAATAGATCAAAACAGTGACAGAATCCATGGATGGCAGGCTTTTGAGTGTCCTTGCAAAGAAAGGTGGCTATATTGGTCACTGATTTGTTTTTGTTTTGTTTTTGAATGTCAGAAATGTATATTTGTGAATGTTGAGATGTTATATTGGTTTCACTGGTAATAATAAATAATTGAAATGGGTATATATTTGTTTTTTGTTAAGTTGCCTAATAATTATGCACAGTGATAGTCACCTGCACACACAGATATCCCCCTAACATAGCTAAAACTAATAACAAACTGAAAACTACTTCCAAAAATATTCAGCTTTGGTATTAATGAGTTTTTTGGGTTCATTGAGAACATGGTTGTTGTTCAATAATAAAATTAATCCTCAAAAATACAACTTGCCTAATAATTCTGCACTCCCTGTATGTGTGCTGCAGAATGCGTAGGCATTTCCAGGTTTACTTAAACTTTAAAAACATAGAAAAAGGAAAACATGGAGAAATTAAGATATTATTCACCATTGTGCCACCCTTACATGACTCCTGGGGTGGTGTAGGTTTTTGACGCATTGCCAGATTTACAAAACAATGTAAGTCTGGTAATGCTACAAAATCCACAGGTGTTGTGTCAGAACACCCATTGCAAAATCCATGGAACGCCTCCCTGATGCAAAAGGAGGCAAGACAGCAACTTGTGCTGCATTGGTTTACTCCTTATCTAGAAGGACATGAAAAGCAACACAGGCATCTTTGCAGTGGTCTTGTAGATATGGCCCTGCAGTGTGCTCCACCGCACTTTTATTTGGATTGTCATTCCTGCAACACATAGGGGCTTTGACAAAATCCACAACTAATATATCATGATGTTTGAGGCATATATTTTGGTCAGGATGCCATGATATGCTGTATGACTGTTGACTAAAAACTTTACGGCAGAGGGATCTTTTCACAATGGCATCACATTTCCAAATATACACCATGCTGTGAGGGCTAAGCATATAGGTGCTACGTGAGACATTGGGAACTGTTTAGTGAGTATTGTCATACAATATACATTACCTGCTACGTGAGGTGCCAGATACAGTCAAAGTACCCTGCAACATGGCAAGCATACATCCATTATCTGAACCTTCAAACTTATCCCTATGCTATATGTTCAATGTATTGGCAGTACCAGGCATTATTGACATCAATGTACTGTGCTACATATATACATATTGTATATGTTCTGCATTCACTAAACATTGTACCCTTTCCTGTGTTTCACATAAGCTTTATTCGGCCAACAGACCATCAAAGCAATACAATACAATACAATATAATATAATAATATAAACCATAATGTCATAGAAAAATTTAAAAAAAAGAATGATCCATGTTTGCCCGTCTTAAAACAATTTCAACTCATTGTAAATAAAAAGTGCGTATGCGCCATGCTGTTGCTAAAAACTTACTTACTGCGTAAATTGTCACATTTGAATTGTGGCTTTTTAAGATCCGCAAAGCTAAAAAACATTTCCTTAAATTCAATTCCCTACAGATTTTATATATCCATTTAAACCTTGGGATTGAATAGGCGGGACAAAAAAACATAAAATGTTCTACTGTTTCGGAAGGAATGCCACATACAGGACAGGTATCAGAGCTTGACTTAGGTCCCCATCTGCTCATTAAGGCCTTCAGGGGTAATGTTCCAAATCGAAATCTGGCATACAAACTTTTGCCTAACAAATCAGGTATTGTATCTAAGTATGGTTCAAACTCAGGGTACCATTTAAAATCAATAAACGAGTTAGTTAAATGACCATTCGATTTCTGAGAAATGTAATTATTACATATGTGGGACCAGTAAGCTCTCTTCAATACTTTTACATGGGGCTTCACAAATTGCTGGGGATTCTCCCAGAAGTTCCTCAGTCCTAGCATGCAAAACCAACTAGATACGTGTTTGATCCATGGTATGGACATGGAGTTAGAGGTTTTTAACAATTCTAATAGGGAAGACTTATATATAGCCAGTTCAGGAACTACCCAAAGCCTCACCCAATATAGTAGGGGCCGTAAGATAATCAAATCGGCTATACGTTTAAGCCCTAGATCTAAAAAAAGGGGGGTTAATGGGGTGCTAGTGGGACAAGCACATAGAGCCCGAGCAAAGCTATTCTCAATTTTAGTTATCCTACTGCTATCTGTCATGCCCCAAATCTCTGCACCATAAACAGCAGCACCCTGTGCCTTGGCCACATAGATCTTTACTGCTGGAGACACAACTTTAGCGATCGTATTCCTGTAAAGGCGTAATATGGATGCTGCCCGATGTTGCAAAAGCCCGCCACTCTTACCGACTTGTTCGTCCCAGAGGAGTGAGTCTGCAAGCCTCACACCCAAGTAGTCGATAGAGCTAACCTGGTCCAAAATAGCTCCATCTAACCTGATCGTACACTTCTTACGAGAGCCAGAGCGAAGCACCATCAATTTTGTTTTCTTCGAGTTCAGCTCTAAACCAAAATTCCAGCAGAATGATTTAAATCTATCCACAAGAATTTGCAGCCCCATAGGGGTCTTTGAGATCAATAGAGAGTCATCCGCAAAAAGAAGAATTGGGATTTTCTGATTGCCTAAGCTGGGAGCATCATTCCGGCATGTCATGAGTTCTTGGACCACCTCGTTAATGAATAAAGAAAACAAAAGTGGCGCTAGGACACATCCCTGACGAACACCTCTTTTAATGGGAAACTTGTTAGTCAGTTCGCCTTGGTTACCCCATCTTACTTGAGCGTATGTGCCTTCATGCATACGTGTTAATAAATGAATGATATCAGATGGTGCCCCTCTTTTGTGTAGCACTCCCCAAAGCTTGTCTCTAGGGACCAGGTCAAAGGCAGAGCGCAGGTCTACAAAAGTGACATATAGTGTTTGCTTTGCCAAGACTACATATTTCCAGTGTAGCACGGTCAACCTAAATACCTGGTCAACCGTGCTAACTTTAGAGCGGAACCCTGCCTGAAGTGGTGATAGGATCTGCTGCTCCGTCACCCAACTCGTCAGTCTAACTAACAATTGTTTTGCAAACATTTTTTGTAGGTTGTCAATTAAACTGACCGGTCTGTAGTACCCTTTCCTGTCTTTTAGGCGGACCTGCTAACTGCACCCGTGGTGCGGTGGAGATCTTCTGGGATCTGAATGCTACCAGTGAGTGTCTCCTGATTGTTAATGTACACTGTCAAGAATGTCTGAGTCCACGTATGTTGCTGTGCATGTGTGTAAGGTGTATCATAGATCAACTGAAGCAAGCTTTTGCTGACTTGTTGGTACACAACAGTAGCATGCCAAAGTGGCATGTACAATTGTAAAGCTCACTTTGCATTGCAGTACAACATCCTATGTAGTCAGACACACATGATGGGTGTATCAGAACCTGATGTGTTGATGTTGTGCAAGCTAAATTGTGTATGCTTATGGCACATGTACTATCGTCTGCCCTATATGTCATCAGATAACTATTGTTAACAAATAGGTTTCCTGTACCATGGACCGGAGATGACAACCTGTGACCCAAACCCTGTAACATCATTGTTGTGTGATACACTCAAATTGATTGAAGGCTTGTCAGGCATTCATGCTACTCATTCTGCTATGTGTTCTGAGAGCCCTACATATACATGTGTTTTTGTGTCTACACAATGTTAGTACTACAATGGACCTGGCAGACCACAACAGCAGGCCCGGCTCCCCTTAACATGATTCTGCGTGTGTGCACATGTCACTGAACTAGTTCTGATGTTTCATAGTCAACATGTGTAAATCAGGGTATCCAAAATATTGTGCACATCACATAACCAAATTGTTGCAGTGAGTGAGTAGGTCCTTTGTCCATGGCAATGACAAACTGTCTTTCACCCCTTGGCACACATATTTCATTCAATGTTGCATTGTCCTCCCAGCATCATGGTTACCTGTGCATCCTTATGAGTACTGCATATCAGTGTCATGTAAGATAGGGTGACTGAGGATCAATATCCAAAGTGTTTTTTGGACTAAAAGATGTTGTTATGGAATGCGAGGTAACCAACACATTTGTAAGATGAACGTCTATAAACCTGTATGATGCATATTGCTAGTGATGTTGCCCACATAGCAATGTTAGACCAATTTAGGGCCTCATTTACAAGTCCCTTGCCACAGGGCCGCACAGCAGGTGTCTTGCTGCACCATCCTGCACTACTTGGAAAGGGCAGAAATGCACCATATCGACAAGAAATTGCACATTTACGTCCTCTCCCCCTGTGCTGGTGCACAAATTGCTGCCTAACGCCAACGCAGGACCCCCATGGTTTAAGAGTGTCTGCTTTGTGAGGATGATTGTTTTTGTGCAGGAAGGGTCCCTTCCTGCACATAAACGATCACATGAGCTGTGTTCATCTTTTTATGTGTGCTTCAGAATGCAGCACACATAGAAAGAGAAAAAAATGAGGAGAAATGAAGATATTTCTCCCACTTGTGTCATTCTTATGCCACGCAGGAGGTGGTGTAGGAATATGATGCATTCCCAGAGTTACAAATCTGGAAATGGGTCAGATTCTTTTGAGTTCCATGGGTATTGCGTTGGAACACCCCAAGCAACACCAAAGGAATGCTCCTTTCGTGCAGTGTTATGAGTGAAAGTGGTCCATGTTTACAAGACCAATGAAAGCCGTGCAAGGTGGCTTTGCTTGGCCTTGTAAATATGGACTGGCACACTGCTTCAACGGAGCATTAAAAAAAATTACACTCCCGTGGTGCAGTATGCCTCGTAAAAGAGGCCCTTATTGTGGCAGGTCTACACAAGATGTGTTTGTTAATCAACCACTGTAGACAGATTATGTTTTAGTAAATGTTCAACATGTCAGCATTCTACACATGACAATGCACTTAAATGACTAACTCATGACCACATTTACACAATGCCCTATAGAGGACATGTGTCCATTCCTTTATAGTGTTTGGATCGGTATAAGGGTAATGTGTTCAATCCCACCGACATGTATGCACATTGTTGTCTGCATGCAGGCCATTTCACACTCTACCTATTGCTGTCGTTACACATACTAGGCCAGAATAGGTTATTTTCAGAGGTGAATATCAGTAGCAAAAGTTCTGGATGTCCTGACCTCTTACTTCTGATCCCATCATATCTTCTTTGGATAGATCCTTACATGGTCAAAGTATTAGAACATTAGCTGGTTTACTTCAGGTGATTATCATGCATTTTGTGACAGATGTGCATGATAACTAATATAGGAGTCATTTATAGAGCTGGAAATCCCACTTGTGCAGCCATGTGTTGATGCTTATGGCACAAGTTCATGCATGTAAATGATGACAACAGGGACAAGTTAAGCTTTTTCTGATATATCTGCTCTTCCTCTCCAACTGACAACATGGACCCAGAAGAGGAACGTGCATTTATCAACCATCTGGAGAGGTACAGCCAAATCCGACATGTCTTCAAGGCACTCAGGAGATTGGTGTGGAGGTTTGCAAGGAGCCAGGCTAATGATCCTGGAGCTCACCACCACAGGTAGCTACAATGGGAGAGAGGGCAATCCCAATAGCCAGGGGAAAGAATGGTAATGCTCCGCAAGATAAGGAAGCTGTCCGTGGGGCCTCAACTGCCCCACCACCCTTGCCAACACAGGTAGTCCAGGCTACACCCGGGCATAGCTCAAGTATAGTGCAGGACAATATTGACATTCACTAGAGGCTGGCAGGTCTAGAACTACAGATTGCCACTATGTTGGCTCAACTGGACAGACTACAGAAATCAGTTGGCACTATTTTGTCTCAACTGTAATGGACCTAGTTGTTCATAGGGAATTAGGGTGATTAGTTTATTCAGTGGGAGGGGGTTGATGTCTAGTGTGTGTATATTAAAAAAAGACAAAAAAAGATTCAAACTTAAAAAAGAAATACTAAAAAATACATTTGTTTAGGCTTCTATGTTTAGTTAGTTTACGTGTAGGTTTCGTGTATGTGTGCCCCTTGTCCTATTCTGCATTAAGGTGGGTGGGGGTTTATGTTTAATATGTCTAATATGTTATGTGTAAGTATGCATACATTGAGGATAGGTAGTTTAGATTGTTTTTTAGATTAAGGTAGGATAGAATAGTTAGCATAGGTTAGGATACAAATAGTTAGTTTCAATGTGTAAGGTAGGTTATCTTGATTTGTTAGATATAGTACTTACATTTTCTGTTTATAATAAATATTTTTTCGTTAATTGCAATACTGCTTCCTTAATCACAATGTGGCAGTTGACATATATGGCTTTGTTGGATTAGGCCCCTGATGTTTGCTTCCGTGAAATTACTTGTAAACATGATTGACAAGTTGAAGGACCAAAAGACTATAGAATGGTAAGTTTGATCAAGAATTTCTATCAATCACCATGGTATGCAGACAAAGTGCCATTCTTGGTGTGTATACATTTGAGTCCTTGCCTTAGACTGCATTCTATAATTGTCTTTTTCATGCAATTTCAGTTTGGATATCTGTGGAGTATTATGGGCCAGCACAAAGAACATGGCGTACTTCGTCTCATAATTACTAAACATACAATGGGCTGTATGGATGAAGTGATTTTATTTACAAGTGAACATAGAAGCAAATTGCATGTGGTAGTCCTTGGTACAAACAACCTGAACATTTCACCAGAGCTACAGAATGTCGAGACATAGGGCCTCATTAAGAGTTTGGTAGTGTGTCAACCGCCATGGTGGCATTGGCAGTCCGACAGCCTTCGGGTTGGCAGTCAGACCGCCGTATTACAGTATGAGTCATGCTGGCCTATGGAGCAAAGACCGCCACTGGCCTGCCAACACCACCAGGCAACACAGACCGCCACGGTCACAAGGCTGCATAAGCAGGCCAGCAGAGCCTGTGTTTCTGTCAGGCACATTATGACTTTGCACACTGCCAATGTGACCGTGGCAGTCTAACTACCACATCTCAGCAGGCAGAAACTGACAGCATAAAAGGAGGCACTCACCTGCACATAGCCTCACACGTCAGGTGCCGCAATGGAGTCCATTACACACGTCCTGCCACTGCTGATGATCATCAATGGAGCACAAATCCAAGCCGCTGTGGGCTCAATCGACCGAACAGATTGTCAAGCCACCAGCCACATCATATGGGGGTCACGCTATGGGTACCAAGTACAATTGCCATTGTGTACACAGTCAGAATCAGACACAAAGGACACATGCACACTCACAATATCCCCCCTTTAGGGAGGACACGCACTCTGCGCCCCAACACTACACAAAAACACATGTCAGCTCACCTCCTGGCACAGGGATGGTGAAATGTGCATAAAATTATCTCACACAACATAACACCAACACACCAACATCATATCTACAAATATACCTCACATACATTCTTCACAAGCCATGGATTGCCATCACATTCAACACACATATGTATGGATGTGGCACAAAACACAAATACCACTACCATTAAACAGCCCTGTAATGGACACACACATCACCCACATTGCAACACAATGGAAGGACAATGGGATGCACAATAGAAATAGAGACAAATATACAAAGCTCACTATGCAAACAATACCTGCAGAATACCCAGGGAAGGAGGCTGCACTGGGACACATATCACTTTGCACATACCCCTTAAACAACATGTGCACAGGAACTGGCCCTCCAGGAATCTCTGGTATAAATAATACTAGACCCCAATGACATACCTATCTGCACAATGTGGACGTACAAGTCAACAAGGCACATACAACTCCAACTACATGAGACATACCTCTACATGAAGTAGCTGCAAGGTACACACAGCTAAATGGACACATGCACAGTCAAATGCAAGGGAAGCTAGCACACTCGAACACCCTCTATGTCAAAACAAAAGCTACCACACATTAGATGAATCCATAATTCATATCAGGGGGACAAGTCTAACATCATACATGCTCACATTAGACAACACAAGATGAAATACTTACCACACCAAAGAGTATACAATGCTATGACACCACCATTTCATTTACACCCACATATCCATAGGGTCAACATATACCCTTGCCTTGAGGGACACCAGCACTGCCCACAAAGTCAGATACTCCAAACAACAGCAAATGGATCAGCAAGCAGGCTAAAACACACACAACCGTAGGCAGACAACACAAGTGACGCAGAATCAACATAAAGATAGAAAAAGAAATGCAGGACAAATGTATACCCCCCAAAAACACAACTGTTTGGGTTTATTAGGTGTAAACTTGGTAAAGTCCAAAGCCACTGGCCAGCCCATATGCCTTGGCACAGGCACCATGGTGCCATCACTTGACTCCTTACAGCCAGGGAACCTCCAAAGGAAGGGGCATCAAGTGGGCACGCAGGCACCTCAGGGATCATCTTTGAGATGGTCAGATTTGGGAGGGGTGGGTTTGGTCATGGGTTTGTGATGGCTAGACTGCTTCTTGGGAGGGTGGGCTTCTTCTTGGGTGGGAAGTATGTCTGCTTGCATGGGGACAGGGGAGGACTTGGAGGTCGAAGGGAGGGGCTAAGAGGTGGGTTGGGGCCTCTTGGGTTTTGGATGGGGTAGAGGGAGCAGGGGAAATGTCAAGGTCAAATAAAAAACTTTCTTAGGGACACAGGGACAGTCAGCCGAAGGGGGTGGGGATTTGGAGGTCTAGGGAGAAGTTGTCTGCTGTGTCGGAGTAGATGTAATTTGTGCGTGCACGAGGAAGGTGTGCTTGTGTTTGGGTGATGTCTGTTGCATGGGTGAGTGAGTGCATATGTCTGTCTTGGGGGGCTGGGAATGCTGGGGAATGGAGTGGTGGATGTCCATGTGTCTGTTGGGGTGGTGTCTGAGGGTATGCTGGATATGTTGGATGTCTGTGTGTTTGTTTGAGTGTTGTATGCTGGTATGGTGCTTGTGGTGGTTGTCTGTGTTTCTGTTGGGGTGGTGTCTGTGGGTATGCTGGGTGTGGTGAGTATGTCACTGACTGTTGTGGTGCCTGTGTGTATGCTTGATGTCATGTGTGTAACGCTGGGGGGGTCGGGTCGTGGGGGGGGTCTGGGGAAGTGGTGACTGATGTTGTGTCTGTTGTTTGCTTACATGCCAGTGTGTTTTGTGGTGCTTGTGTCTGTGTGTGCTGCTCTTGTGTGTTGAGGTGGGTGTGTGTAGATCGGTCTTTGTGCTTTTAGTAGGTAGAGGAAGGGGGATTGGGATTCAGAAGAGGGAGGTGTAGGGGGCATGGAAAGCAGGGGTGACTGGCTGCCATCAGTGTGGAGGCCAGAGCCTGAAAAGATCTCTGTAGGCCAAACATTGCGCCATGCCATGAATGCCTTCCAGGAATGCATTTATCTTCTGGATTTGGGTTTCCAGTCCCTGGATGGCATTCACAATGGCTGTCCGACCCACAGAGATACTCCTCAGGAGGTCAATAGCCTCCTGAAGGAGGGAACAGGGGTAACAGGGTTTGAGACAGCGGTGCCTGCAGCAGACGAGATGCATACCCTCTTGGTTGAGTGGGCACGGTCAACTCGTTGGGGCGCAACAGCGAGGATGGTGATAGAATGGGGGGTGTTGGACAAAGATGGCACTGGGGGATGCCCCAATGGGTTGGCCACAACTAGGGATTGTCCACTTGAGGAAAAATCTGATGATGAAGAGGATGTTCTGGTCTTCCCCATGGTACTCCTCTTGCCCTCTGGGCCATTGAGTCCCTCTGTGTCTGTGATGTTTTGACCCGAGATCCCGTGAACAGATGTTTCTCCACTCAGCTTTGCCCTGTCTCCTTCACTTGCCAGTGCTGATGCTGCAAATACAGAGAGAAACAGGGTTATCACATGATCATGATCACAATTGAACAACAGCTCTGATTGGCAAACATTACCATGGTATTAAATAGGCCCCATTACCATGGTATTAAATAGGCCCCAGCAACAAACTCCACCTAAGTGGCCCATACATGTGCCATACCAAATGCATGCATGCCATCTGAACTGCAAACAGTTGACCACAGGAAATCAAGGATCTCAGACAACTGCAATAGCATGGCTGAAGTTGTGCAATCACAGTAACCATTCAACAAGGCAGAGGCCTCATGACCCTCAAAGATTTGCCCCTTGGAGCAGACCTTAGTTACCTTTTGACATACAATGGTTGGCCAATGCCAAATGCATCCCCACAGATCCCACACAAGGTCATGCACACATCTATTTGTCACATAGATAATGATCCAACAATAAGAAATGATGCTCCAAAATCCTGCCGTGTTGATGACAAAAGTACAATAGCCTGGAGAAGGTGACATGGACATACTCATGTCACACTGGAAACATGTCAACAATGCACACTTCACCAAGTGATATTTATCCCAGTAGAGTCATGGATGTAGTACTAATGTTGCTCAGATGGGCTACACGAGTGGCGTGGAAATGGACACTGTAGACATCATGTGCAATATGTCACAGAGAGATGTCTCCAAAATCTACAACACAATGAATCAGCAAGCCCCAGGGTAATCACCACTAAAGTCTGGCACCCCTTACAATGATATACCCTGAGTGCATCAGTAGATGCCATTAGTAACTTGAATATTGGAAAGGCCCTGAGATTTGTGAATATTTTTTGCAGGCTATACAACATGTTGTATCATTGTCTCCATTACGGTCATGCAAGACCCAGATGTCTGTCTGTGGATTAAATATTTGTACCCAAACACGTGACTTCAGCATAACTGCAAGTCACTCCGTAATGCATGCTAATAGTCAGGTCTCTAACCTTACCCATTACACATGTGCAGTGCACTTTGCTACATGCTGCCACATCAATGGCATAGCAATGTGCCTTGTGATTCAAAACTCTAGGCCTACCTGTCATTTCCCTCATTGCTACTGCAGTTGTACATGCCAAATTACATGCTATGATGCACGAGTGAATGTGACAGCCAATAAACAATGGTGACACACTCCTGTATGATGCACAACATGAAATGTACCCCCATTGTAAGTGGTTTATTCCACACATAGGTTGCCACGCATATATATGAGTGAATACAGACATCATACCATCAACACAGGTGGATCATGCATAAAACAGCAGCTTACAAATATTTTCCAAAGGAGAAAGGGATACATGCTGACATGTAGGCACAAGGAATTTTGGAAAAAGTCAAGTTCTGGATAGGCGACCGCTAGAATGGGGGCCACAATACGACGGGCATCCCGTCCACATTGGGAGGACACTCCCAGCTGGACCTCAGCGATTTTCCTGGCCACTGTCTCAGGTCCTCCTATCTTTTCCTGCAGTGGGTGCTCCACCAGCTGTGGACCCCTAGGGTCTGCACCTTCTGGTGATGGCTCTCAATAGTGCATTCTTTTGATATGTGTTGACCTACATAGATGCTAAAGACAAATCAAGAGATTATAATCACAAATTTCATCACAAATGGTCGAGTTATATACATGTCAGCAACATCAAGCTAGGACATTTCTATTTGTTAATATTCCCCAAGAGTGACACACACAAGCCAATAAGTACAGGTGTATGACTAGAGACATATAGATTTTCATCTGCAGACTACACCACTGGCCTGCTCAGGGCCTACAATGACTAAGCAAGCTTCCTGACATCAGGCAGCCCATGCTGTAGCAACCTCTACTATGATGTGAGCCACCATGAAACACTGCACCCCTATGTGGCTGCTGAAGGGTAAACACCTTAGACATGAATGGATCAACTCATTCGTACTTTGTGAGAATGACTCACTGCATGCAGTACGAACACCTAACTGCCAGAGTCCAAACTCCAACATTTCACATGAGTAACAATGAAGGGCTGGCATGGTGTGAACAGAAAGTGTCTTCCACATGTGTGGACTAACAAATGCAGAGTCATGCCCTTCAGAGGGTGGGACTCTGTGCTATGTACCTGTACCACAGAACACTCCTTTGGACATATGTGTCTACCCTACAGAGATAGCATCCCACAAACAAAGGAATGGATTGTACAATTTCTGCCATGGGACCAAGCTACTGACTCATATATTATGACCTCCTGGGAATCAACACATTGTCTGCACTGTGGGGTTGTCAGTTATGCACTATGCCTATACAAGACAAATATGACCTGTTGGAAGGTGACAACAGAGCTGTTGGAGTAAGGGACCTGTCATAAGTGTAAGACACACACTGAAAATGATGCTAATTACACATATGGATTAGATTAATGATTTACCTCCAAACCCATTCCTAATCTAGTCAAAGGACAGATGCATTCAGGCCAGGTTTTGCCACTACAGCCTCATATTGGCCACATGACAGGATCTGCTGGTGTACAGGGAGTGAGCACAGTGCTACAGTTGTATAGCCACAGTGACTCTGCCACAGCCTAAACTAGGTCCCACACTGGGCGATACATTTGACAGGCCCTGGTCTCTACAGGCTGAGCTGATAGATCCTACATGATACTCCACTCCCATTACTTCCATGCATGACAGTACATCATGTAGCCAAGAGCATTTTCACATGTGGATTGTTTGGCAACCTGAAGGGTAGAGTTAATGATGATATGCCTTCCACACAACCATTTAGCAAGGGCAGATGTGTTTTAAAGATCTGTGGCACTATACACATTGCTCATCTGACTCTAAACTAACTCATACAGCATGCATGCTCATTTCATGGTGTCATGCACATACATATCTGACAATTACAACTATCATGAGGAAAAAGATGTCAGTGGATGGCAGTAATGTCTCCTTATCTAGTTATGTGCATCCAAAACAAGGATGATTAGGTACCAAAAAACTAAACACAACACAATGTGACTGAACTTAACATATGGCACTGGCCACCAATACCTGCAGATTGTTCATCCCATTGATGCTTGACAGACTGCAGCAACAAGCACACAAGTAGTCAAACTGGCACACATGGGCACATTTTAGTCTGTGAGGAGGGAAAGAATGGTGAAGTACAGAGAAAATTGTGTACTTGAGGGACTTATCTGCTCCTCTTGTGAGCCATATATCTAATCATACAGGGGTAGGAACTCATTCACAAGCCTCTCCAGCTCCTCTGGATAGAAGGCAAGGGCCCTATCACCTGCTGAATGTGGCATGATTGCTCCCAGAGGCAGCGCGTAGCAGCTCAGGTCATGGAAGTGTTGTTAGTAGCAGTGTCAAGTGAGTGAATCTGCAGAACATGGCAGTCACATCTGCCATGTATGCAGTTGTCACCGCCGGCAGACACAGCCATTAGCCTAAGACCACCAATTCTGAAATAGGCTATATGAACTGTGTCACACCTGCAAAATTGTATTTTTGACCTCACAGACAGGCTTATCCTGTCTTGTCATGTAGGTCCTACTATTCAAACACCATTGTAGTATGCTGCTGTCAAGCACTCAACTGTTCGTCCCACAGAGACACAATGTTGACCAAGCTGCTTGTTTCCAAGTCCTCCTAAACATTGCGTGCCTCCCACTTAAATACACATGATAGGCCCCACAATGTCCTGGGGAAAGGAGATTGATGAGAAAAGGAGAGAGACACTGGAGTCACGGGGCTGGATCTGTATGCCTAGTGATGGTTCTTGAAGAGCTGGTCTTTCCCATGATAAAATATATACCAGGCAAATAACTAATATCTCATAACCCATGTATACTTCACTGTTAAACTGTGATGTGCAAGCTAAATGTATCTGTTGGGGTCCCCTTCCTGCTTTTGATGGATCTCCCTCTCTCTAGGAATTTTCTGAAACAATGTGGATTACCTGTAATTAAATAAGAGCCTAGAACCTCCTATACTGTCTATAAATACTCCGACTGTCATCCCAGATTAGTCCCTCGTCACCTGAATTAAGCCTACCTGGATGTTCCTTGATGTTCATTGGATATCTTACGTGTTTCACCTTGATGTGATTTCCCAAGATGCTGAGTCAGTCGACTCAAAGACATTTACATAGGCAAGAATAATAAGAACAAACTCTCAGGGTATGAGATTCTCCAGATATTTATGGGTTAATCATTGTCCTGTGCTAGTTTTGTGAGGAATGCAATTCAGTGTTTAAATCACAATGAAAACATAGGGTTCATATCAACTTCATGACTGTTACATCGCAGCATAATTTTGAGCATGGCAAAGATAAGCTTCAACTTTGTTTAAGCGCCAAACACAGAATGTTCTGCATCGCCAACAACAATTTGAAATAATTCAAATGCCACTTTGAGCTCAGTGAATTATAACCGTATTCACAGTACATTGTATCGCCAACAACAATATTAATGCCACATTAAACTCAGCGATAATAAACGTATTCGCAGTATATCGTTTTCAGAATTGTTCAATTAAAAACTCCTTTCTATGGTATAATGCAAGCAACAACAATAAGTGTTATAGCATGTTAAGCGACGAAGATTCAAATGATGGTAAAACCCAAAGATGTGCCTTTTTAGGTGCATCACATCCTGGAACATTTGCTTATCAAGTTTCAAGCCAGCAAGTATCAAGTTTCAGAAATAAATGTTCTTAAATCACGTGCAGCGCTTTACCACCTTTTTAAGGGTTAATTTCCTTGGACTCATCTTCTTCCAGAAGTGGACTCCAAGATGCTGGATAGAACAGAATGTAAAGATCAAAAGGGGAGGAGCAGAGATAAAGCAAGCAATTCACTCAGGACAGGTGTGGTTTGAATACCTGTTTCATCCAGCCATTCCCAGTCTGAGTCATGGGGATGCTGGAGGCTTGTGCAACACATGTTTCCAAACAAGCACTGGTCTCAAACAAACATTAGTTCCAACAAGCATTGGTCTCTTCAAACAAGCATTGGTCTCTGTAAACAAGCACTGGTCCCTGCAAAGGCAAATGATCAACTCAGAGGTTTTTGACTGGGGCAGATCCTGGTTTCAGGCCTGACAGCTGTAGAACATATATGGCATTTAACAGTGGGGCACAGTGCACAATTGTGTTGCACATCTTTGAGTTTGGTCCATATATGTTGTGACCACAGTTGTTGAAAACCATGGTGGCCACATGGGACCCTTGTGTTACTTGCAGCTGTGGTTGTGGTTGCCATGCCTATCCATTCAGAAATGCCTTGTCACATAATATCATTGACATGTATCATGTATGTTGCTGTGGACACACTGACTAATGTTAGAAACATGACTTGTCATACATCCGTACCCAGGGAGAGGGAGGATTCGACAACCTCCTATCTAGTGTCCACTGCTAGATCTTCAGACCATGGAAGAATGCCACATCATCCTGCTGTACCATCCAAATAGGCAAACAGTAGTGGACTTATGGCAACAGTTGGAACCAGATGTGATGCCAGCTAATAGTTATACAACCAGCCTACCACCAATTGTACAAAGCGTGTCAGTATTGCACTTCCTGGCTACAGGCTCCTTCCAACATACAGTGGCCCCATCTGCTGGCATGTCCCAACCTATGTTCAGTCTGGTGTTGAAGGATATCCTCTCAGCAATGTTTAACACCTGGACAGCTATATCCAGTTCCCCCTATATGAGGATTTAGCCCATGTGAAGGCTGAATTTTATGGTTTTCTGCACATCCCACATGTGGTAGGGGCCATTGATGGCACATATCTTGGCTTGGTCCCACTGCAGGCCAATGAACAAGTATACCACAACAGAAATAACTTTCATTCCATCTACGTAAGAGTTGTCTGTTTGGCGGATCTCTACATTTCACAGTTCTGTGCCAATATTACAGGCTCAGCCCATAATTCCTTCATAATGGAGAACAGTACCATATCCCAGCTGATTCACAACTGTACCCAGAGAGGGCCTGGCTGGTTGGTAAGTCACATCTGTCCTGTTTGCTTGCGTACATTGTCTGGTGCTACAATCATGAACTGAGTGTCTCTTTGTCGCACATGTCCCACTACTTAACATGAGACTCCACATATCCAAACCGTCCTTAGTTGTTGATGCCACTAAGGAATCAAAATACGCCAGGGGAAGTCCGCTGCAATGAGGCCAATGGAAGAACAAGGATGATAGTGGATCTGGCTTTTGGGCTCATGAAGGTCAGATTTAGGTGTCTTGAGCGGACTGGTGGAGCCCTCTACTCACCCGGAAAAGTGTTTCAGATCACAGTGGCATGCCGCATGCTCCACAACATTGACCTGCGGAGGAGTATCCCATACATCGCAGAGGAGGGGGAGCCTGCAGTGCCACCAGGTGAGTCCCTTGAAGTGTGAAGTGTAGATGACAGTGCTGAAGAGCAAGGAGCTGACTTGTGTGAATATCTCATCAACAACCACTTTTCATGAGTGTATGTCGTGTGAAGTAATGACTGTGACTGTCCAATGGACTGTAGGTGTGAGAATATGTGGAGTTGAGTGTTTTAGCACCAGCTAGGGAGCTGATACTCTGCAATATTCAGCCAAAGTTTGTGCCAGTCTCAATTTAATATTAATTTCAATTCAAGATGCTTGCTATATAATTTGTGAAATATGTATGTTTTCAAGCCTATAGTCCTTGTCTTCTTTTTATACAGGTACCTTCACCATGACATCCTCATGTGGGCATTTCAGAGTTGTAACATAGGCAGGTAGCTGATGCTATTCTGACATACAAAGTGGACATGGATTATTTCAGGTAATGCAGGTCACAGATTTGCAGTGTATGTCAAAGCAGCTTGAACAGTGTTTTGGTGGAAGGCCAGAAGTGCGCATTGGACTTGTTTAGTGTGCTGTGTTGGGCTGATTGAATCATGTGTGTCGTCATGTGGGCATGAAATATGTAGTCATCAATTGTGAGCAAGGCATTCACGCTTCACATTGGCTAAACACTCTTTTTTCTGACTTGTATTTAGCTGTAGCTGTGTTTTATCATTGCAGGCCACAGTGCTTGTGCCACAACACTGACATATGTTTGTGTCATTCCACCATATACATGGTCATAGTATAATGATGGGCATGTGATCAGGGACTATTCTACTGCCATCTGTCTGTATCTCTTATTATGTGATGTTGGATTACTTTGGTGTAGTATGTGATAAGGCTCAAGCTGCTGACATCTCCCACTTTTATGTTTGCCTATCTACAGGACAATGTCTGACAAATCCCTCCGCTGCATGGTTTGGGGAGCTGTATCCTGGAATATGTACTTTGACTCAGTAAGAATCACACATTCTTATGTCACAAAGGTCCAGACATATGGATAGCCTGTGTGCTGTACACTAGGATAAAATGTTTTTGTGACCAGACACTTATACTGATGTGTTTGTATATAATGGTTAGAATCCTGAACAGAAAACAGTGTACCTGTGACATATCCCTTCTTGCACATATCTTCATCATATGGTTCACATAGTCTTACAGTTCTGCATAGCAAAATGTTGAAATTAATCAAGCAAACAATAAGTTTGTGACGGGTGAAGGTATTACAGTGCCTATGCATTAAATCAAATTTGGACAGAAAAATAATAAAGTGAAGGGTTCAGTCATGATGAATGACATGACTGGAGTAGATGCAAGACCATTGGGAGTCCAAAGTACAGAGTACTCCTCCCATTGGAAGTGATGGGTAGTTCAGGATCAGTCAACAGAGTAAATGTGTGGCATACCAAGGAGTTCCTTTAGGAAGCGGTCATTTTCTGCCTGTGGTGGGTGTCTTGCCATCCTCACTTCCTGGATTATTTCCTGAATGTCCCTGCTTGTGTGGTGGGGGAGATCTTGATTGAATGCTGCTACAGAGGCAGGCATGTCTGGGCATTGTTCTTCTGCTAGGGCCACTCTTGCAGTGGCTGGTACTGAAGAAGATGGGCTGCTGTTGAATGACCAAAGGAAAGGGTAAAGTGGTGCTGCAGAGCCCTGCTCAGGGCAATGTTAATGTCCCTCATCATCCTGTTAGGGAGGCCACATTGGTATTGTGATCCTCTCACTGTTCACACATGTCCCTCTGTAGCTGCTTCATTTCCCAGAGTTAGATCAAGAACTGGCCCATCATACCTTGGGACTCCATATAGACCCCTCTAGACCTGGCTGATGGTGTCCTGGCAAGAAGCATCACCAGTGGCTTCTCCCCGCTGGCCCACAGCATCTCCCCCATGCACCCTACCCCCAAGGCCCTGGGCCCTTGCCATAGGGTGCCCTCTTACGCTTGGTCCTGGACCTCCCTTGTTGGAAGTGTTGCACTGCAATTCAGAATCAAGGACTGGGGGACATGAGATGGTGGACACTGTGCCCGGAACACAGGTTGGGGGTGAATATTTGCCTGTGATGTAGAGGCAACCCAGCTGGAAGGTGTTGATGTGGCCACAGTGAGACTCACTGGTGGTGTCTGACTAGGATGCCCAGATGGGCCAGAACTTTCCTCCACGTCCAGACATCCAGGAGTGTCTTCTTCACTGAGGGCTTCATCCAAGGGGGTGGTGGCAGTCTTTTCTCTGGTCTCTGTGTGGCCAGTGGCAACACAACCTGTTGATGTGAAAGATACAATATTCCTGGTTGTATTGTGACATCTACCACCAACAATTTAGTGTGACATTAAGCATGGACCTTGTACAACGTTATTTTGCAGTTAAGCTTATTGTGATAAGTAGCCATAACACTGGTTATATTGACATGACATTTGGATTTTTTTTCTCTCTCTCCCGACTAAATTGACACTATATTGCAATTCGCTCTATCGTCACATGTTTCCTAAATTTATGACTTTGTTGTCTTCTCATCTTGTCGAAATGTTGGGTTTAAATTTAGGTCATTTTTTTTTTAATGTTGTTGGAACCACTTGCTACCGACAAGGGGAGGGTGTAGTGTGGTCAGTTTTAAGTATATTTTACGCATTAGCTTCAGGCCTTAGGCCTCTGTGCACTTTGCCCTAAATATATTTTATTCATTTGCTAACAGCTTAGAGCCTCTGTGCACTTTATTCTAAATGCTTTCTATTAGGCTTCGTACTGTTATTTTACAGAATAGCCAGTTCTACGGTGTTGTTTTTTATTCATATCACACTGTTTTGCCTACTTCAGCACTGGAGTTCTTCATAACATATTCACTCTGTGCTTTAGTCAAGGATACAGTCTGGTACATTGCCGATAGACGTGGTAGGAGTCTAGACTTGCCATTCCTGCGTAGGAACATTTTGTGATCACGATGACATGTTAGTTATAAAATCACTTCCTTGTCCCAATACATGCAAGAGGGAGATTCCGACCAGGGAACCACAACTAGACGCTGACTGCCTCGTTGCAGATGCTGAACCAGATCACAGGCCTTTGCTCAGGTATGAGTGTGTCCGTCTCCCTAGTGATACAGAAAGGCAAGCTGAAAGCTTAACATGCTGTGCTCTAAATAGAACAAGCAGAGGGAAAGTAGAAACGGTTAGGAATTATGATAGCTTTATTTCTATGTTTTACTCTCCTGGTTACTATATCAATCCTACTATGTTGTATTGTTCTGGTTATTGCGGCTCACGCCTTAATATCTAAAATACAGTTGTTTTATTAAAACATTATATAAAACTTATACTGTCTTTGTCATTTGTATATGAGACCATATTGTGAATGAGAGAGTTGGTTTGGATCTGAGTGACCACGACTTCCCTGAGAAGTTCCAAAGATGTCATGCGCTCGGCTGCCCAATCATTTCTTCCCCGTGGGAGAAATGAGGCACTGCTAGTTAGCCGGAGCAACAACCGGATTTAGGGTGACAGAGTTCCTTACACATGGGTCAGACTCAGTCCCCCACACCGTTATCGATCCTGCTGCCTAGAAATCCAGTAGTCTCATTTAGGATAATGAGAGCCCACGCGACAGAGCATGCCACATTTGTTTGACTGAAGCAGCTGCTGAGATGTACAGATCATTAGCCCTTGGGAGTATGGCCTGATACTGTCATCTTGCCACCAGTGCAGGCAAAAAAAGTGGCTAGGCAAGACATATCTTTGGCCTTTTTGAGGCTTGGTTGATTGTTATGCAGGCAGACCCAGGATTTTGTTGTATATGTGACTGGAATCATCATGTGGTCAGTGCATTGTAAATGTGTCTGCTGCCAATACCATTCTGGTAATGCATCTTGAGGCCTTTGGGATCATTGTTTTGCACATTGAGTAAGGTGCCCTTCCTGTCTTCAATAGATACATCTTGGGTTAGCTGGTCAAGATGGAGCTAGGTAGCCAGACACATCTCTGAGCATGTTCTGAGTCCTCCCAGGTGAGTAAACTTCAATTGAGAGTTAAGACACAGGTGTATTTGGACATGAGAACACTGCACTTGTGTTTGAAGTTGGAGAGACACGGCCTCCTGGCCTCAGCAGTCATGTCACTCCCTCTACTTCATACACTTGATAAATGTCATGCCCCCAGGTAAGTACACTTCATGTGTGATTTCTCAAACATAAGTCTTTGGAGAAGAGGACACTGGACTGGTGGTTGGAGTGACAGTAAGGGAGCTTCCTGGGAGTTATAGTTATTTAACTCCATATAATACACTCACTATATAAATTGTTTCCTCCCAGGTAAGTACACCTCAATTGAGAGTTAATACACAGGGGTCCTTGGATGAGAGAAGACTGTGCTGGTGTTTGAAGTTGCAGATACGATGTCTGCTGGTAGTTGCAGTCATGTAACTCCCTGTAGTACACACACTATACAAAATCATCCTCCAAGGGGAGTACACTTCCATTACCAAACAAGGGTATTTGGACAAATGAACACTGGTCTTAAGGTTGGAGTTAGAGAAACTATGCCTCCTGGGAGTTGTAGTCAGGTTACTCTGTAGTACACATACTTGACGGATGTTATCCAACCAGGTGTGTAGTTCACCAACAGATGTATTGGGGTATGTGACCACTGGTCTGGTGCTTGGACTTAGGGAAACAGTGCCTCCTGGGAGTTGAAGTCAGGTAATTCTCTCTACTCCCCAATTTCTGACAAATGGAATTCCCCCAGGTAGGTAAACTTCATTTGGGAATTGACAGTGGTCTTTGGACAAGTGACCACTGGGCTGGTATTTAGAGTTACTGAAACAGGGCCGCTTAAGAGTTACAGTCATGCAACTCCTTGTACTACACACACTACAAACATATCATCCTCCCAAGTGAATAAACTTTAATTAAGAGTTAAGACGCATGGGTCCATGGACAAGAGAACACTGTTCTGGTGTTTGAAATTGTAGATACAGGGCCTGCTGTGAGTTGCAGTCTGGTCACCCCATACTACACACACTGTACAAATGTTATCCTCCCAGGTGAGTCCACTTCAATTGAGAGTTCACAAACAGTGGTGTTTGGACAAGAGAACACTCAGCTGATGGTTGGTGTTACAGACACAGGGTCTTCATGACCTTAGTAGTCATGTCACTCTTTCTACTTCCCACATTTGACAAGTGGTATCCTCCCAGTTGAGTATACTTAAATTGTGAGTTGACAGACAGTGGTCTTTGGACAAGTAACCACTGTTATGGTGTCTGGAGTTGTTGAAACAGTGCCTCTTGTGAGTAGCAATCATGTCACTCTCTCTAGTACACACAATTGACCAATGTTCTCCCCCCAGATGAGTCCACTTCAATTTACAGTTCACTAACAGATGTGTTGTAGCATATGACCACTATGCTGGTATTTGTAGTTACAGGAATAGTGCCTCCTGGGAGTTGCAGTCAGGTCACTCTCTCTACTTCCCACACTTGATAGATGGTATCCTCCCAGGTGAGTAAAGTTTATTTCTGATTTTCCAAACAGGGGTATGTGGAAAAGTCACCAGTGGTCTGATGTTTGGAGTTATGGAACAGTGCCTGCTAAGAGTTGTAGTCATGTCAGTGCCTGTAGTACACAAAGTAGAAAAATGTCATCTCCCCAAGTGAGTACACTTCAAATGTGAGTTGCAAAATAGAGGTCTTTGGATAGGGGGGCACTGGGCTGGTGAGTGGAGTGATAGTAACAGCGGCAAAAGATGAGCTGTGGGCTTGTTTAACATAGCATTTTGGTGACTTTTGTATTGCTGTCTTACCAGACTCCACTCACCCAGGTGTTCCTGCCAAGTCCTCAGGATACAGGATGGCCAAGACCTTCTTCTTCCAGAGAAAGAGATGTAATGAGGCACTAGGAGGACCATCACCAGTCTTCTTAACCCGAAGCTGGTGCCTGGAGACCAGGGAATGTACTTTGCCCCTGAGGTCGCTCCACCTCTTCCTAATGCCCTTTTTTGTGCATTTGGTGGTACCTGCAGCATTCACTCTGTTGACAATCTTGTCCCACATTTCCATTTTCCTATGATTTCATCCACCATTGGTTCTTAACTCATCCTCAGAAAACAGGGATTTTTTTAACGTGACATGGTGGAAAAAAAGATAAACGTGTGTCAGTGACTTGTTAAAGAGAACAAGTGCAAAGGGGTGTGAATGGATACACGTATATGCTGTGTTTGTAAAGAAATGGTGAGAAAGAAGTGGTGCCTAATAGCTGTTCTGTATACAAAGGTTGCTCTGGATTCAGTGTTTTGTATTGGAGATGCAAAGGATTGTGGTGTGTGAAGGGGTGTGCTTTATAGTGACCTTTGCAGGTGTATCCAGTGTGGCAATGTGTGTCATCTGTGTTGTTTTCAAATTCATCCAAAGTGTAGTTGTATATTGCTTTGGTTACCAGGACCTCCATGGTTCAAATCTTCATTTTCTGACTGCCAAAGGGGTCCGCCATGGTGACTATGTGCTTGTAATAAGGTCAGTAATTTGGTCGCAGTGCTGTTGGTGCTGGAGTGAAGTAAAGAGGCAAAGGACCATGGTCTGTGAAGTGGAGTGTTTTATAGTGCGTTTTTCAAGTGTGTTCACTGGGCCAATATATGTCAGCTGTGTTGTTTTTGAATCCATCCAATGGGCACTTGTCTGTTGCTTTGATGAATGACTGTGGTGGCTGTCTGTCGTTAGGTGACATCCGCAAGGAGACCACAACATCGACTCTGGTTTTGTAATGGGCTGCGCGGTTCCACGCAGCCATGATGGTGACGGCATGCGCACCAGAAAGATTGCAGACCGCCACACAGCTGGCAGGCAGGAATTTGTTTTGGCGGTTCAGCCTATACACATCGTAATATGGCGGCTTGGAGATCACACGTGTAGCTTTTTTGGGAGGGGGGACACTACCTTTGCGGTCTGGCAGTCTTACTGCCAAACTCGTAATCAGACCCTAAGTCCTCTAATGGACTATTTTGAAGACATATGGGTGGGCAGGCTGCATTGATCAGGACACAGATTCCAGGCTAAATTCAAAATACCATTGGGGAAGGTCTATGACAGCACCCTAGCACAAGAAGCCAAAACAAACAACACAGTGGAAGGATGGCATAACACCTTCCAATCCACACAAGGCAGAATGAAAACTACACTATACAAATTTATTGAAATGATACAAAAGGAGCAAAGCTGCCAAGACCTAAGAATAGAACAATCTATTACTCAAATTGGCCCTAAACCTAACAAACAGACGGACAAAAAAAATGTGCAAAATTCTACATCACAAAGTTTCAATATTTGTAACAACAAAGGACTAGACTACTTAGACGTAATATCCAAATCCATTATTTAAAACACATATAAACGTACCAAGAGACTCACAAACTAGAACATAAATTAAACCAAAAACACCTATTTTTTTAAAATAACAATTATATGCATATTTTATTACATAAGTGAAATATTTATATATCATCAAACAGAAGCACTGATATATTAAAAATATGCATAATATTTATACAAAAATACTAACCATAAACCAACAATTTTTTTTTTTTACATCTGTCACATTAAATAAATACAACACTTGGGGCCATATTTATACGTTTTGACGCAAAACTGCGCTAACGCAGTTTTGCGTAAAAAAAATTAGCGCCGGCTAACGCCGTTGTGAAGCGCCGTGCGGGCGCCGTATTTAATCAATGACGTTAGCCGGCGTTAGCCGGCGTTAGCCGGCGTTAGCCGCCAGCGCTGCCTGGTGTGCGTGAAAAAAAAAATGACCTACACCAGGCAGCGCCGGCGTAGGGGGATATGGAGCTTGGGCGCCAAAAAATGGGGCAAGTCAGGCTGAGGCAAATTTTTCGCCTCAACCCGATTTGCGCCATTTGTTTCGACTCCCAACCCCCATTGAAATGACTCCTGTCTTAGCAAAGACAGGAGTCATGCCCACTTGCCCAATGACCATGCCCAGGGGACTTATGTCCCCTGGGCATGGTCATTGGGCATAGTGGCATGTAGGGGGGCACAAATCAGGCCCCCCTATGCCACAAAAAAAAATACTTACCTGAACTTACCTTAATGTCCCTGGGATGGGTCCCTCCAGCCTTGGGTGTCCTCCTGGGGTGGGCAAGGGTGACAGGGGGTGTCCCTGGGGGCATTGGAGGGCACCTCTGGGCTCCTTCCGAGCCCACAGGTCCCTTAACGCCTGCCCTGACCAGGCGCTAAAAAACGGCGCAAAAGCGGCTGGACGTCATTTTTTTTGACCCGCCCACTCCCGGGCATGAGTTTTGCCCGGGACTGTAAATACGGCGCACATGCCTCGGAGTCAATTTTTTAGACGGGAACGCCTACCTTGCATATCATTAACGCAAAGTAGGTGTCCACGCTAAAAAATGACGCAAACTCCATGGACTTTGGCGCTAGATGCGTCTAACGCCAAAGTATAAATATGGAGTTCGTTTTGCGTCGGAATTGCGTAAAAAAAAACGACGTAATTCCGGCGCAAACAGAGTATAAATATGCCCCTTAGGGCCTTATTATGAGGCTAGTGGTCTGAAGACCGCCAGCCTCACGGTGGCAGTCGAACTGCAGTGGCAGTCTGACTGCCATATTACGAGGTTGGTGGGCAGACCTGCCAATCTACCACTGTTCCGGCCTAGAACAAAGATCCCAATGGGCTGACGGCCGTCCTGGTTGTAATCAGCCAGGGCGGCGCTGAAATCAGCCCTGCAGATTACAACCTTGTCTCCACCAGCCTTTTCATGGTGGTCTGACCACCAATAAAAGGCTGGCAGAGAAGAATTGCAGGGGGCCACAGATGGGCTCCTGCACTGCCCATGCCCATAGCATTGTCAGTGCTGGGGTCCTCCTGCCCAGCACCCTTGAAATGCATTCTATCTGCTGTGCAGAGAGTGTGCATTTTAAGGGTGCTGGAGCATCCTGCATGCGGCAGGATTGCCGCCAGCTCTATTTTGAGCCAACAGCAATGCTGCCACACCTTTCCCACTCGACTGATGAGTGGGATCCTTGGTTCCCGACCATCAGCCCAGTGGGAAAGTTGTAATACGGCAAGTGGGGAGACGGCTACCTCAACGGTAGTCTCCTCACCAAACTCACTATCAGGCCCAAAATCCATATAATAATAAATTAAACACAATGTTAAAATATGTAACATTTCCCACCCACAATAAAATATAAATATAAATCTTAACATCTTGTAGCTGTAAATCTTATTCCACATCTACAGAAGAAATAACCATAATCAAAATAAAAACCGAAGATAACTATTCCAAAAAGTCCCCCAAAAAATGCAAAAATAGAAAAAATCCTTTTGAAATCCCTCAAATTACTTCAAAGTGTAGGGTCCACAAAAAAATGAAAAAATATCTTAAAAAACAAAAACACTCCAGGAAATGCAAAAAAGGAAATTTAAGTAAAAAGTAATTAGTTTACATTAAGCCAAAATAAATTTCCTTTAAAAAAAATAGTTAACTCCAACTTCCCATCAAATTTGTTAGAAGATAAAAACCTGTAAAAAACATTTACTTCCACACATACAATTTATTACCAAATGCAAACATACAAAACACTTAGGGCCTCATTTAGGAGTGTGGCGGTCTGAGGACCGCCACGCCTATGTTGAGGGTCTGACTCCTGCATCTTTGGCAGTCCGACCGGCCAATTGCAACCATGGTGGTTAGACCCGTCAAGGGATCACCGTCCTCACCAAGAACATGGTTCACAATGGCATGACGCTGCTCGGGCTTGTAACCAGACTCTGAGCTCAGCACCGCCTTGCTGATAACAAACCCTCTTTCTTCCAGCCTTTTCATGGCAGGAACCCCGCCATCTAAAGGCTGGCAGAAAGCCAGTGCCTGGGGCTACATGAGGGACCCTGCACCATCAGAATGCATACTGCTTCTTTGCGACTATGCACATTATGAGGGTGCTGGAGTGTTGGAATATTGGACTTGGCTCCATTAAAGGAGTGGAGTCCAGTATCCCAAAACTATTCCCACCGGTAAGCCTGGCAGGACCTCACATTACAGTATTCCTGCCGGTCAGCCCGACGGGAACATTGAAATATGCTCAATGGGAACGTCACCACCATGGCGGTGGCATCCTCCTCAGGAGTTAGGCGGTCCCGTGGTGGGACATCACCATCATACATCAGTAATACATTGTAAAAGAAGCCATACACAATAGTACAATACACAATTAAATACGCTTCCAAATATACTGATACCTACCAAACAACACCATAACCAACTTTGAAATACCAATCCTTTACCCTCCCTACCCTCACAACCCTTAAAAATCCTTAAAAAAGGACTTACCTGTTCAGCTGAACGAACAGCAGCACCTAACCGCGACTCGGTTCCTGGAAAAAAGACCCAAAACAACACAAAAATACAAGTTAGTATTAAAAAAAAATGGCAGCCCAATTCAATTAAAAAAAAAAAATCTCCCCATAGAAAGCAATGGGAAATATATTGAAAATGTTTAATAAATTATTTTAAAAAATGTAAAAAAAAATGTATTAAAAATGTTAAACACATGGAAGAAAGTTAACAAATGTTAAAAATGTTGTAAAGTGTAAAGTATAAATTAAATATAAATAATTAGAGGTTTGTATAAAATACATACTAATTAAAAATGTTAAATAATATTCTTAACAATATTTTGCAATGTGTAAAAATTATGCTCAGTGTACATTTACATGTGAAAATATGCATTACAAAGAGCTGTATAAATTATGATGTATTATTTTTTTAATACTTTTTATGTTATTTACTGAACTTTTTTTACAATTACTTTTGATTAAAAATATATTAAACTAAATGTTAAATTGTATAATAAATAGAAATTGTGAAAAAAAATTAAAATGTGAAAATGTTGTAACATCTTTTTACTATACTAAGGGGGTCATTCTGACCGAGGCCGGCGGCGGAAGCCGCCGGCCTGGCTGGAACAGCCAGAATACCGCTGCGCGGTCAAAAGACCGCCGCGGGTATTCTGGTTTTCCCGCTGGGCTGGCGGGCGACCGCCAGAAGGCCGCCCGCCAGCCCAGCGGGAAGCACCCTTCCATGAGGATGCCGGCTCCGAATGGAGCCGGCGGAGTGGAAGGGGTGCGACGGGTGCAGTTGCACCCGTCGCGATTTTCAGTGTCTGCATGGCAGACACTGAAAATCTTTGTGGGGCCCTGTTACGGGGGCCCCTGCAGTGCCCATGCCATTGGCATGGGCACTGCAGGGGCCCCCAGGGGCCTCACGACGCCCCTTACCGCCATCCTGTTCCTGGCGGCCAAAACCGCCAGGAACAGGATGGCGGTACGGGGGTCAGAATCCCCATGGCGGCGCAGCAAGCTGCGCCACCATGGAGGATTCCCCAGGGCAGCGGGAAACCGGCGGTACACTGCCGGTTTTCCGTTTCTGACCGTGGCTGTACCGCCGCGGTCAGAATGCCCATGGGAGCACCGCCAGCCTGTTGGCGGTGCTCCCGCGGTCGTTGGCCCTGGCGTATTTTACCGCCAGGGTCAGAATGACCCCCTAAATGTTGTCATAATTTTAAACAGTGAAATATTGACATGTACCATTGCAACAGTAATCTATCTATCTTGAAGAAAGTATTGGACACTAAAGGGGTGACATTTAGTAATCCCACTCAATTGTAAACTAACTTGGGCAAGGTGTTGGACACTAAAGAGGTGGCATTCACTATTTCCACTCCAATCTAACAATTTTAAGGAATGTGTTAGACCCTAGAAAGGTAAAATGTAATATTTACTAATCCCACTCCAAAGTAAACCAACTTGAGGAGAGTTTTGGACAATAGGGGGTGAGATTTGCTATTCTCACTCCAATCTATAATAATAACTTTCGGAAGGTGTTGAACACTAAAGGGGTGAAATTTACTATTCTCACCTCTTTCTAACCAAACTTTGACAATGTGTTGGACACTTGACATTTACTATTCCCACTGTAATCTATACCAGCTTTGGAAAAGTGTTGGGCACTAAAGGGTTGACATTTAAGGCCAGATTTAAAGAAAAGTGGTGCAGCGCGGTGCTGCGCCAAAATTGACAGCGCTCCACTGCGTCATTTTAGAAACGTAGGGATGCGCCGTATTTAAGGGGATACGGCGCACCCCTGCGTTTCCCCCTGCACTGGTGCTAAATTTAGCTGCCAGCGCCAGCGCAGGCATCCTTGCATCATCGTGCAAGGATGTCTGTGTTAAGGGGTGTGATTGTTTGTGTGCAGGAAGGTGGCCTATCCTGCACATAAACATTCATTAATGGCGCTCCAGCACTTCTGTGTGCTGCACAATGCAGCACAAACAAAAATGCCAAAGTGTCATTTTCAAATGATTGTTTATGTGCAGGAAGGGACACCTTCCTGCACATAAGCAATAATTTCTGGCATTTTGCTTTTTCTATGTGTGTGGCAGAATGCAGCACTCATAGAAAAAACAAGGAGGATTCGAAGTATTCCTCCTTGTTGCGCCTTGCTAGCGCCGTTTTGGCACTGCCTTAGGTTTATGAGATGTAAAAAATCTGAGGCAGCGTCAAAAAGCAATGGGTGTTGCTGTGGTATGCCCACAGCAACACCCATTGCACGCCTCTTCCACGCACAGTGCTGCGTGGGAAGAGGATGTATTTACAAAGTGGCGTTAAGCCACAAAGAGTGGCTTAACGCCACCTTGTAAATAAGGCGCTCTGCTTAGCGCCACTGGAGCATCACTAAAAGTGACGCTCCGGTGGCGCTAGGGGCCTAGAAATATGGCCCTTACTATTTCAACTCCAATGTAACCCAACTTGAGGGAGGTGTTGAACACTAAAGGGTCGACATTTACTATTTCCATTCTAACCTAAACCAACTCAAGGAAGGTGTTGGACACTAGGGGGGGGATGTATTATTCCCACTCCTTTCTAAATCAAAGTAAAAATGTTTAAAAAAACATATATTTTTTATAATCATTAATAACATAAACTTTTAATTTCAATATTATTTTTCAGAAAGCAATAAAACACTATTAATTGTACAAAATATCAAACTATAGTAAATGTATGATTTGTAAAAATATTTAAATCATAAGTCACTATTTTAAATACGAACATTTGTACACAAAATGAACATATGCATATTTACAATTTAATATTAAATCATGAAATGATATAAATAATATTATTTACCATTCAAAAACTTTTTAAGAAATTACAATTAAAAATATGACAGATTAGCAACTTCACTAAATAAATTACTGCTATATATTTTTTGTATAAATAAATTCACACTCTCAAGTTTTTCTGAATATTTTCATATTTTCATTTAATGTTTTACATATTGAAACATTTCACTAATATATTATAATATATTGGTAACTAAACTATCAATAAAATTCAAAATATAGCCATTTCGTAACCTATTTTTTTGAATTGCAATCTTTTCAACCAACAAAATATATCTTAGTTCACAAAAAATATAAATATTAATTAAACATTTAATAAAATACATTTAAATGAAAATTTGCACATAAAAAATTGCCTTAAAAATACAATTTCAAAAAAATCTCAAACATCCCGCTACTGAAAATATTTTTCTATCTTTAGTTAAAATACATTAAAACAATCAAACATTAAAATTTCAAAAGTACCATAAACAAAACAAAGGGGCTCATTACGAGTTAGGCAGTCCAAACATGGGACCTCCAAACTTGCAGGGAGGACGCCATCACCATTGTGGTGGCGTCCCACCCCCGTATTACAAGGTTTCCACCGGCCTGACCTGGCAGACAGGCGGAAACCTTTAAATAGAGGATTCCCGCCGGTCGGACCCTTAAAAGAGAAGAGTGCTATCTCATAGCACAGAGGGAGCCAATCAGCACCCTTGGAATGCACACTGTCTGCCTGCAGAGCAGGCAGTGTGCATTCCGATAGTACTGGGCAGGGGGTCCCTTGCATTGCCCATGGGCATGGGCAGTGCAGGGGACCTCCTGTGCCCCTCTGCACTTGTTCTCCGTCATCCTTTTAATGGTGTTTTAACTGCCATGAGAAGGCTGGCAGAGAACTAGGTTGTAATCAGCTGGGCAGTGCTGAGTTCAGGGCCGCCCTGGATAATTACAACCAGGACTGCAACAGCCCATCAGGATCGTTGATCGTAGTGGGGATGATGGTCTATAGGTGGGTCTGCCTGTCAAACTTGTAATGTGGAGGTCAGACAACTACAACCACGGTGGTCTGACCGTCATTGCAAGGCTGGTGGTCTTGTGACTGCCAGCCTCATAGTCAAGCCGTAAATCTGAAAAAAACATTAAATTACAATCACAATCAACTAAAAATAAGTTATATACAATTTTAAATTAAAACACTGTTATATACAAAAATATTTCCTATATCCATATTTTTAAATCTGACCTCATTACGAGGCTGTTTGTCTTAAGACTGCCAGTCTTGCAGTGGCGGTAAGGGCCACTGCTGCGATGTCATATCGACTGTCACATAAAGACCCTGGTGGTCAGACTGCCAGGGTTCTGCCGTCTCAGTTGGGATCAGTGATCCTGAAAAGTTGACGTAAGTGGAGGTCGCAATCTGCCAGGGCAGCACTGCATGCAGTGCTGCCCCATGGATTATGACCTTGTTCTCTGCCATGAAAAAGCTGGCAGAGAACAGGTTCAGAGGGCCACAGGGGGGCACCTGCACTCCCTATGCACTTGGCATGGCCAGTACAGTGGTCCCCCTGTCCAGCACCCTCACAATGTTCACTGTCTGCTGTACAGAAACATTGCGAGGGTGCTAGTGCACCCTGCAGGTGAAAGCATTGCCACTGGCTCAATTTCAAGCCAGAGACAATGCTGCCCCCTATTTCCCACTAGGTTGGTGGGCAGAAATCTCAGTTACCTCTCATCAGCCTATCAAGCAACTCCTAATATGTCCAGCGGGGTGGACGCCACAACTGCAGCAGCCACCCTGTTGGGAGTTTGGAGGAGAGTTATCCCATTAGTCATACTCATAATTAGGCCCTCTATATTCAACTTTGATATTACTGAACTCGATATATATGAAATCCTGATATTCTTGACACAATATTTCTATTTCACAATATTTTTTATTTAATATTTTGTCCAAACTTCCCTTAGGGTGCAAGACTTGGTGTCACTCTCTGTTGCACAGTACTCCATAATAAGTATATAGAATTCTTTAAAAGACTTATAATTGGTAACTGAGGCACAAGTCAACACCGCACATTACCACTATCCCCTCTAAGGACAAAACATTTCAACCTGTATTGTTACTGAGGATTAGACACTGGGTGCATGGATAATGAGGAACAGTCATCATACACCTCTTTAACTGGAATCAAATCAAGTAAACAGAATTTTAAAAATATTTGCATCCAGCACTCACAAATTTACATGCATTCAGTCATCAGTATAAGTCCATTCAATATGCACCCATAATCAAACAGGGATAATACCCTTTAAATAAAAAGACAATGAGAGTCCTATTTAGAAAAGTAATACATTCTTTATTCTTCTCAATGTTTTTAAAATCCAATTGCAGTCAGATCCAAGCCAATGCTTTTCGTCCACTAGAGACTTCTTCAGGACTACAACAATATATACAACAAGTTTTATCATCTGTTAACCACAGTTTTTTGGAATAAAGAAGAACATTCTGAATCACATTAAAACAATGAAACTAATACCATCCTTATGCAGAAATGCTTCATCAAGTAGCGCTTTTATTACAAGATGATATTCCATTACTTCATCTAAAGTGCATATGCTAGCATTTATTTCATTTTTTAGGACTCAGTGGAGGTGGACACATTACATTAAGCCTACAAATCCTAGCAAAACAAAGAAGATGATAAGTACATTCAGCAGAATACCTGAAGTAGGACACAAATGAGGTACAATCTCTTTGTGTATGAGGTCCACTCTACCTAATTATAATATAGACAATCAATATGAGGGATAAACCAATGTTTGGGTTTGTTAGTGGCCTGTGGATTAATGGGTGCATGTGAAAATTATCGGGCTTTAAATGAGATTTATGTTGCTAGCAACACCTCAATACCAGATGCCATCATTTACTGCAGGATGAAGAAATATGTTACATCACCATCTTCCACACCCTCATTGAGTGATATACAAGTGGCTCAGTTTTGGCATTTTGTTAACCACTGAGGACTTCCAAAGTACAATCAACGATGATAGCAAGAACGAAGAGATTTATGGTTGTAAGGGACAACATCCTCATTGTACATCACCTCCGTCAAAGGTGACTGTAAGCAACTGAGGATGATGATTGTGAGAAATCAGGGTGACAATTCTTTAAAAAATGATTCCAAGAAAGTAGGCTGCATTTCTTTCACTAGTGAAGGTATGTGTGTAGATCCTCAGAAAGTACACATCACAGCCATATGCTTCATCCAACATGTTAATTTAGCAACCTAACAATATAGACAGAAGCCCAGCAAGAAGTTGGAAAGAAGAAAAGTGGGTAGCTCAAGGACAGAAAAAAACAAGAGAAGCCATTACAGACCATGAAAAATGCACTGCTGCACCATTCCACTTGGAAATACTTCAATCCAACCAAGATCACACAATTTGATGTATCTGGTAGTACCTGTGAAAAAAGAGTTAATTAACTTTAGGAACAGGAAGCTGAAAAGTTGCAGCAATTACATTCCCACATTGTGCCTTCAGTCTGAACCAAGAACTCTGAGATGTAAAAGGAGACCATTTTCCACCTAATTGGTCCATTAATATTGTCCTACATGCATGTAAGGTCAACATTTCAGAGTCATTAAGAATTATAAGCCCCTCATATTCCTCAGGAAAGAAAGAAAAAAGAAGAATCAAGAAAGGAAAACAAGGAAAAGAAAGAAAGAAAGAAAGAAAGAAAGAAAGAAAGAAAGAAAGAAAGAAAGAAAGAAAGAAAGAAAGAAAGAAAGAAAGAAAGAGGGTTAGGGGTGCATACATAGAGCACCCTCGTTACCTTCTAATCAAAGTTCATGTGATCTGCTGGCATGATGTGAAAGAACAGTTGTCAAATAAACAAAGACCACTTCAAAAGGAATTTACAACAGCATTGGCAGGAGACAGGAACTGATAAAGCTGGAAGGTGTCCGGTGCTCTCAAACTCCAGAAACAAAGGCAACACTAAAATAATAACAAATTAATAGAAAAACTCTGTCATTGAAGGGAACTGCTTTGTATGTGAATGTGATTCTTATGAAAGGGTAAATCACAGTCAATCAAAGTGAAGGTAGCCAGTGGCTAAAGTAGGCTGAAACATTGCCTCATGGTGTATGCTGTAGTGGGCAACAGCAAAATGTGAATGACACAAGAACAGACCAATGGATGAAGGGAGGTAACTTAAAGCCTCTTTATGTAAGTATATTTTTAGATATTATTTTAGTAAAATCAAAAGGTCTTGGCTAACTCCATACCCGAAAAGGTAGGAATATGTCTAGAGGAAGCAAAGAGGACTGTTTGGGCAAGAGTAACATAATTTGCAGACATTAAACAGAAAAAAAAAATCTGTGTGGATCAAATATGACTAATGAAGCATGCAGATCACTTGGTAGTATTGAAAGTTTGTGTAATCTGACAGCTCAGTTTCCTTAAAGACTTCTATGGATATTTGCAGATTTTTGCAATGCCTTGATCATATATGTAAACCTAGGGATGATAGGCTGGCCTCTCAATCACAACTTACGAAACTGTAACTCAAGTGAGACTACATGTCTCCTAAGCTATTACATTTAAAATAACAACTGCAATAATTGTGTTTTGGAAAAACGCACTCTACTTTAGGCCTGTTGCGTCTTGTCAGACTTCAGTAGATAGTAATAGACCCAATTCACTTCTTTCTTATTAAGTTGTGTCCACAGTTGTGTTTCTTGCATTTCCTTGTTGAAACGTGCACCTGCCTCTATTACGAAGAGCAGAGCGGCAGCCTTGTCTAAGATAAATATCTAGACTTTCTTGTTTTAAGTTTGTATTTGTTGTGAGTTATTGTGAGGGTTTTCAGTGTTTTCCAATTTTTTGGAAAATTGTAAAAATCAATTGTTATGTGTGTTTTTTCTGCTCTACACTTGCTAATATAGAAACTTGCATGAATTTCCATCTTTCCGTCATTCTTTCCCATTGTTGTTTATTCATACATTCTTTCCTGCTTGTATGAATTTGTTCTTTCAATTAACTTTCTTGCACCTCCCTGCACACTGCGTAAATTCTTAGTACTGTGTAGTTCTAGCAATGTCAAAGAAGTTCATGAATGGAGTTGTTTGCACCCCATTAAGATTTAATTGTAGCTGCTAAAACGTTAGTGGTGGGTATTTAACACACTTCCTGCTCTTCTGCTCTTCAGGGAAATGGCAAAATGTGCTGAATTCAGATTTTCTACATAGGACATGAAATCAGTAGTCAATTATTGCAAGCCAGTGTCACCCTGTCCTGTTCTTTGCCTTGAGATGCCAAGAAAGAACTAGACTAGAAAATGTATTTTTACTGTCTGACCCGGGCCTCTTCTGTCCCTACCTGGTCTTTAGGGAAAAGTTCACAAAGAAATTAATATGCAAACTGTTAGCTAGCTGGACTTTGGGGACAGCAAACTGTGCTGCTGTATGAAGTAGCAACTAAGGTAGTAAATAAGCTTTATCACCTGCAGGGTGCCTTGGGTCATATGATGTTTCCCATGAGTGGAAGTAGTCCTAGTGGTCAAATGAACTTGTGGATGGTCAAAAAGCAGATTTAAATGGCATATGAATCAAGAGGTATGCACATGTTATGCTACCAAATGAAGTTTCGTATTTTCTGATTTCATGTATTTATTTTTTGCTAATATCTTGTGGTATAATATAAACAATATTTATTTCAGAAAACTTATAGACTGTTGAACAATCATCAATATTTTCATGGTCAACTGTTTCATATAATATATACATTATGATACTAAATATGACATTTTGAGAAACCAACATTTGAACATAAAAAACAAAATGTTAGTAACTGATATGTTGAAATCCAGGACCATCAGCACATGTTTTGTGACACGTTACTATTTCAGGGCTGTAATGAAATAAAAAACAACATCATAACATGTACTTCTCGTTATAAAATTACAAGAATATCCACATAACATATTATTTTACTCAAGATTGCACAGCATTTTTGTATCTTTGCATCATTTTCTTGGTGTTGACATATCAACAGCAAGATTATATCATTTTATAAAACATTATTTTTCTTTTACCCTGTAGGAGAGAGGAAAGAAGAAAGAAAGAAAGAGAAGAAGAACCAATTGAAAGTCATTTTACCAATGCAGCAGTTGTGATTAATAGTTCTTTACTAAATAAGTCATTTGAAAAAACAAAATACATGAAATTGTATCACCAGTATTTTAATATTTTAAGTGTGAAATAGTTTTTTTATTACATTCTACTTCTCAATTATTATGTGACATACATGAATTTGGAATTAGGTTAGTCTTTTAGAAGTTCAGCTTATATTGTTATAATGTTTCACACTGTCTAATCTTAATACTATCCAGAGACTTTGTATGAATTCTAGTAAGGCCATCAAAAGTGGATATCTGTCATAAGCATCTAGCTAACAGTAAGAGACATGATATACCAACTATTCACATTAAGCCTGTTAGACTTGACATCCTTGGTATGGTTTCTCCAGTCTTTTTGGATCTGCTTCCTGGGTTTTTGACTGTGTTGGACTTTGTTGTTGCTGTTTTCCAGTACTCTGGGCACTTTATGACTGTTGACCAGTGCTAAAGTGCAAGTGCTCTCTGTGTAAACTATATTTGTAATTGGCTGTTCCCTGATTGGCATATTTGATTTACTAGTAAGTCCCTATTAAAGTGAACTTACGTTGCCAAGGGCCTGTAAATCAAATGCTACTAGTGGGCCTGCAGCACTGATTGTGCCACCCGTATGAGTAGCCCTGTAAACATGTCTCAGACCTGCCACTGCAGTGTCTGTGTGTACAGTTTTAAACTGTCAATTCAACCTGGTAAGTGTACCCACTTGCCAGGTCCAAACCTACCTTTTTGTACTGTAAGGCACCCCTGAGGTAGGCCCTAGATAGGGTGCAGTGTATTTAAAAGGTGGGGCACATACTGGTGTGTTTTACATGTCCTGATAGTGAAGTACTGCCAAATTCAGTTCACTGCCTTTAAACATCTTTTTAAGTGCAGTTTCTATGGAGGCAGATAGAGATTTGAAGTTTGGAGTCTCTGAACTCACAATTTAAAAATACACCTTTTGGTAAAGATTGTCAGTTTGAAAATGCCACTTTCAGAAAGTTGGCATTTTCTTGATTAAACCATTTTGTGCCTCTGCCTGCTTGTGTGTTCCTGTGTGGGTCAGACTGACAGTTGAGCTGTTTGTGAATCCCCTCTAGACAGTGACACAAAGGGAGCTGGGGTGTAGCCTGCATATCTTGATGAGCCATCTGAGCTAGAGTGGAAAGAGGAGTGGTCACTTACTCCTGAAAGAGCTGTGCCTGTCCTCACATGATGCAGTCTCCAACCCCCTGGTGTGTATATGGGGCCAGACCTGGGCAGGATCTTGTAAACAACAGAGACATTCCTTCAAAGTTTACCTACATCACTGACAGAAATGTGTATAAGTAGTGGACCCAAAAGCCCAGACTTTTAGAACACTTCTGGATCAACAGGAACCTCTCCCAAGGAGAAGAGCTGAAGAGCTGGAGGAGGAGAATTGCCCCTTTGCTGTGTGCGCTTTGCTGGATTGCCCTGCTGTTGCTGCTTATGTCATAGAGATGGCAAAGACTGGACATTGCTGTGTATCCTGCTTGTGAAGTTTCTCCAAGGGCTTGGACTGAGCTTGCCTCCTGTTAAGAAGTCTCAGGGACAACAAAGGCTTCACATACCAGTCTCTGGGTTCACTTGCTGTGGACTCTAACCCCCCAGGTTCTGCCCACTGCAGTTCCTGGGTCCTTGAGAGTGAAAGCTGGTGGAAAACCAAGAAAAATCAAGTGCACTGATTTCAGATGATGCCTGGACTGATGCCGCTGTCTGATCCTGCGATGCCGCCTGCAACTGAAGCAATATTCCCACTGGACTGTGACGACCTCCACTGACCAACATTGCAGGCCTGATGCTGCAGCAGCCACTGACGTCCCGTGACTTTCTGAGTCCACAGTGCCGTGTCACCGACATTCATGACTCCTGACTGTGCCCTTAATGTGACCGTGACCCCGTGAGGTTGCCTACAGTGTCTTGATCCACTGAATATCTACTCCGCCGGAAGCATAAGTAACTGACGCTTTGCACCGATGAAGCCTTATCTCCATGGCTCACCAGCAGCACAGACCTGATGCCTCGTTCCTCTGCTCTGCAGCACCAGAACTGACGCCGCACCGGATTAAGCAACGCCTCACTTCCCCAACTCCGTGCAATGACTTGTTTCCTCACTTTCACAAGGTACTGTACCTGCAGGTCCGTGTGACTAAGTGACCAACGCCATTGGCATCAGATTGTTTTGAATGACTCCGTCACGATACCATGATTACACCAAATTGAAACATTTGTGTTTCTAAGCACTACATTGAAGTTTAGTCTTTGAAAATTCATAACTTTGCTTGAGTATGTTGGATTTTAGTTTTCTTGGTATTGTTTTACTTAGATAAATATTGGCTATTTTTCTAAACTCGTGTTGAATACTTTTGTGGTGTTTTCACTGTGTTACTCTGTGTGTTGGTACAAATACTTTACTCATTGCTCCTGAGATAAGTCTGACTGCTTGTGCCAAGCTACCAAGGTGGTGAGCAGGGGTTATCTGAGCTGTGTATCTGCCGTACCCTAACTAGAGTGAGGATCCCTGCATGGACAGAATGCAAACTAATCGTCAACCAGAGACCTCATTTCTAACAAAGCCTAATACTTTCCAAAATAAAAATAGCTCAAATGAATCCCATAGTGGTGATGAATAAATGGTACAAAAAATGCCCATGTAATGAAGATTATAAAAAATCCATGGTAAATCAAACTCCCATAATTTCTCCAACATGTTTTCATTGTTCTAGTTGCGAGTATTTTGAACTATTGTGGCTAAATACTCCATTTTATGTCACCTTTGTGATTTTGGAGAGACAGTGAATCTGATTTATAGTTTGGCGTATGGGATTTACTCCATTAGGGAAAAGGAGTAAAGTACTCCACTGCCCTCAGGGAGTACTCACCTGTCAAATTTAGAGATGTCCATCAGCCCAACAGACATTTTTTTCACCAACAGGAACCACCATCATTGTGATTCCTGTCAATGCATTGAGAGTATGACATGAACATGAAGGAGACATGTGGTGAACTGTCAATGAGTTTTATTTTCAAAAACAAAATCCCAAGGAGGGTTTTAAAATATAAATATATATTCACTGCCCCTTACTGCCAGGTTTTTTGTCGGTGACAAACAGTGAACATTTTGATTTGTTCACCTATTCTGAAAAGGGTGGGCAGAAAATGGCAAAACCTCAGATGGCGCTTACTCTGGCGGACTGTTGGGGGCGTATGTCAGCAGCGAAGAGGGAGCAATCTTCATTGTTGATATACTGAAGATCTGCCTGACTCTAAAGAGGATGGTAGATGTATAGGGCCTGATTTAGAGGTTGACGGAGGGATTACTCCGTCACAAAAGTGACGGATATTCCGTCCACCGAAATCTAAATCCCATAGGACATAATAGGGTTTAGATTTCGGTAGACATGATAGCCATCACTGTTGTGGTGGAGTAACCCCTCAGCCAAACTCTAAATCAGGCCCATAGTTTGGTGAAGAGTGTAATCCCTCACCTTTGTGACAGAGTACGCTCCCTGACAAACTCTGAATGGGCTTATTATCAGCTTAAAATGACCACCTTTAATTACATGTAGCAATTCAGTTCCCTAGATTTACAAGAGTTAGCTATCCAAAACATTTTAATAAACTTGATGAGACTTCCTCAGTTCTGATGGTGAGAAATAACAATAGGATTCATGAGTATATTAGTTATACCTCTTTCGTATGGAAAGTAAATTTTAAATACGAAGTGTCCCTATATTTCAAAATTGCTAAAATAAATCATGATCATACCTCCCTCTGATACTCTCACAGAAGGGGAATGAATATTAAATAGGAAATCAGATTGTTTATATTATAAAAGATAGAAAACCATTAAATTACTTTAATATACTTTCCAAATCAATTGACCAACAGGTTTTAATCTTCTGAATCCTACCATTAATCAATAAATTAAGGAGGTGGCTGGAATATCACTAGACTTCCTAGATAAAATTAATATTTTTCTGTGCTATTACAAGATGCTAAGGAGAAACGATATAGGTGGACTTAAAAAAATTAGCACACAAGATGTGCTACAGAAAAGGAGATGTTAGTCCAACTTTTGGAGATCAGGACAAGCTACCATTTGACAGATTTGAAATAGAAGAAGCAAGACCATATTAGTAAAGCACACAATCTAAGTAGATCCCAGAAAGCAACTGCAGACCACATAGGGGCATACATTAAATACCCAAAAGATGATGGGAGGAATGCTTGCAATAAGTTTAACCATTTGCAATTGCTCAGGGTAGCATTTCAACCCAATAGGGACAATCTCCCATCACCTTGTCTATGTTTGACATATTGTTCTACTTGGTAAGGGTATGTCCTTATGTGGGTCCTGTGCTTGGAACCAAATTACACCTGACTGAAGTCCCCCAATTAAGGCAGAATTGGTCTTGGGTTGTTTGTGTTCCAGTTCAAGAAGAACTTGGCTTGGTATATAAGGCTGGACTGTTCCGTTTGGAGCAAGGTCAAGCTGATTTGCCTATGGCTGGGTCTGGACTGTGGTGGCATGATGAGAAAAAAAAGCAATGGTTTGAAATGCTACCTGAGCAATTGCTAGTAGTTAGCCATATTGCACTCATTCCTCTCACAACTGTTGTGTGTTTAACATCATCACAAAAGAGCCACTGGTAGAAGAAGTGACATCATGCACCCTGTGACCAGGAATGACATAACAGGACTAACCCCTTGCCTCATTTTTTAAGTAAATATTTTTATTAGGATTTCACATCTTGTAGTTTGCTGATCCTGAACATGCTGGTCCTTAACATTCCTGACCTCCCACAAAGCAGCAAGTATTTGTAGAGATGCAATGTAGGAGTCAACACTCTCATGGGGTTGCTGTTCTTGAGAAGAGAACTTATGCCTATGAACTTATGAGTTATGTTTTTGTTTTTATTCAATTGAATTTCTAAGTATTTAATAGCATCCTAGAATTCACTTAAATCATCATCACCAGAACCACCTTCCAATGGAGGCAATTGAGGCAAATGTTAAAAAATGCCCTGATCTTCAAAACCTAAATGATGAAAAATTAAACATCTCCGGTTTAAAAATTAATCCACCATTTGGTCCTACATAGTTGTGAATGCATGTAACCACACTTCCAATTCAATTGGTGGTTCACCTGTTCAGCAAGAAACGGTGGAGGAGGAGTCACATTGCCCTGCATGACTAGTCTATACTTGTAGGGACTCATGAATCTTATACACATGGAAATATTTAAAAATTAGTAGTCCTACATTTACAACGATCCTTATTGCGATATTGACTCAAAAATTGATAGGGTTATGAAAATGCTTCACAAAATAGAAAATGTGTTGATGATCAATAAAACAAAACCTGCCAATTTCTCACACAAAAATAAATCTTCTTTTTCATATTAAAGTCTCCTTTCTAGTGCACTATACACTGTTCCTGTCGTTCCTGTCAACCTGGCCATTTATTATATCAGGAAAGGATTACCTGGTGAAGTTTGGCAGGTGCAGAAATGTCAAAACATTAGGCAGTCTATAGAGATCTCAGTTTACATCAGAATGTATTCCTGTATAATGAATTTCTTCAAATGGTGAGGTTTATTAGTGAATAATACAAGACCCTGCCAAGGTAGGGAGGTCATTTGTCAGCTTCATCACACCTTGTTGAGGTCTTGCTGGCGCAACACCATGTCTTGGTAGGAGTAGCAACAAGACAAAACCCAGCCTTAATATTTTTCCAGAGCAATGCAATGCGCTGCCAGCTTGCAGCAGATGTTCACATAGGGGAAGTGCAGCAGAACATGAGTTCAATGGGACTAAACACTAGGGGCAATATTTATCCAGGTTTTAGGTTGCCCTTGCACCCTTAAACCTAAGTGAGATTTATCAAGCTTGCAGGCCAACTTGCGTAGCCCTGCATTGCTTGTATATATCTAGAGTAACAGAAGGCAGCAAAAATTACTGCTGATGGAGCGAGGTTTTCTGTACCTTAATCTTTGGGTGTAATCACTGGTCGCATGGACCTTTGATGGTTGACAAAGAGACATGAGGAGCAATTATTAACATAAACACACATCATTAAAATCTATAAGTTCAGACAATGAAGGGAGTTAGTAAGAGTTAAAGGGTTTTATTTTCCACATCTTTCAGTTTGACATCTACTTGCTTATTTGGCATTAGGTTTAGATTCATCATCTAAAGGTACTATAACCCATCAATTGTTATTGATTATGAAATAAATGAGTACATGGGTAAACTTTACAGTAAATATCAAGATTACGATTTTCAAGATCAAGATTTTTATTAAAGGTTTAGAGCTACTAAGAAAGCAGTAGTAATTTAAAATACATGATTTAAAACAGTACATTTAAAAAAAATGTTTTTAAAGTTAAACATTTCGCAACACATCAATTGATTTACAGTACAACATCTGAATTGCTGCTCTAGCTGACTTAATGCCAAATTTCAGTAAACGAGGTTTTAATAAGATACATCTGGGGGATTTTAAAGCAAGACAAAAAAAAAAATACAATCTGACATTTGTACAGCACCCTTACATTTCACAACCTGATGTCTCCTTTTATTCACTGCCAATCATCTGTAATACTGTTCAAAGGGAGATAGTTCAAGCTAAACTATATCCTATATCTGTGGACACTATGCTGTAAGTTCCATCGTAGGTACGGTTGCAATGCTGCAAAACAGCAAGACCCTATTATTTCATCCCATATCTTTAACCCTCCACAAAGCCAGATGTCATATTCCATAGAGCTATGTTTCATTAATGATTTCAAATAACCTTTCAGTGTAAAAATAGCTCAGGTTTTCAAAGTCTGCCAACTTTAACATAAAGTGCTTGAGTGCGATCAAAGGATTGGTCATCAGTTTACAATGCCCCCTTATAGGGTCAAAGCATTCTTTGCCTATAAACTTCCGAAGGGTGTTATCCAGGGAATGAAGAAGACAGTATCCCCAAAGCATTAGGGCTGCCAGTCTCCTTATGAAAGTGCTTACCAAACTCATTTCAATGCATAATACCTTGAAAGGTGCCATCGTATTTACATTGCAAAGAGAGTGCTGGATCTTCCCCTCTGCTCCATGCATAAAATGCTAGTGATCTACTTTTATGATTTCTACACCATATAACAATGTTGGGGGATTTAAATCTTACATACAGTTAATAAATGGTTAAACTGTTTTTACCCTGTAGCACCATGAGGTGCTTTAAGTGCATGTCCATGAATTAGTGTTTTATTCATCAAATGTACAATATGCTCTCTCTCTGTTAAATCTGCTAAAAAAAAATGCCCCTAAATAGGATATAATTTAACTCTTTCCAAATGTACATTTCCCAAATGCCAACTATATTTTGTTGTTGGATGACAACTCCTGGTGCGAAACTTCATAACTTTACTTATATTGATGTTGCCTTTCAAATAATGGATCATGGCATATGTTGATAAAAAGTTAAGACATTTCTGCTATCCTTTTGCTGTCAGATCAAATAACACAATTTCATCTGTATAAAGTACTGTCTCATTCAGTAGAACATTTCTTTGGTTCATCACTACCTACACAGCACATCAGCTTTGACAATTCAATATAGTATTAATGCATCAAGCATGTTCCATAAGAAAACTCTGTATTCTAAAAAAAAGTAATAAAATCAGAGAAAAGGTGTCAGTCCAAAACCCAATAGAGTTCTGTTGAGAGGAAGATCAGTGCACAAGAATAAAACATTTGCATAGTAATCTGGAAAGTATTCTCAGCCTAAAATCAGCAGACCAATTGGGAAAAATCTAAGCATACATGCCTATCATTAAGAAAGGCAACAGAAACTTATAGTATCAGTCTCCAATGAGAGGGTCAGGAAGGGAAATTGTGAATCTGCATTTCGTACTTTGAGAACACACACTAATATAATACACAAATTCAATATTGCTACATTAATTTATTTCGTCTTCTTCATCCACCAATAGAATATAAGCAACTCATGGGAACAGTTTTACTCCCCAAGTCTCACCCGAGTATAATAGACATTCAGAAATTAGTCCTAGATATGCATATAATGTTATGTACTCCAAAAAATCTTCCTGGTGTTATTGTCTTCTTGATGAGAACCTCACTATCAGTCATGTCACTCATCTAATGCAAAACACATCTATTCATTAGCTAACAGTAAGCTTCTAAAGTTGCAACATCTGTAGCAAAGTTAAGAAAAACATCTTGCACAAACAACTATTCAGTTTGAAAAACAAGGCATTCAATGTTAATACCCTATCTTTCCCGTTAACAAGGCAGCTACGTTAACATTTGGTGCAGCATTTCATTTACATGCAAACCTCTAATGCATTGGTATGATTAACTGCTACAATGTTTCACTTTTGCATGCATTATTGCAAATGTGAACATTTGCACGTTACTAATATAGGAGATATAATTAGCTGCATCACTGCCTTGTATTTCTTTGCCCCAGGGCGGTGTTCTATAGGTGAAGTGTGGGTGTTCCACCCAAGAATTTAGACACATTCCCAGATTTACCATTATTGGCAGACCTGGGAATGTGTTAAAACGCTATGCTTCCCCAGGTGAGCTGCATTCTGCAGCTCACGTAGAAAGGTGTCCCACCCGGCACAGGCCCAATCATGCCTACAACGCAGGCACCCTTGCTCTATGCCGCAAGAGTGCCTGCATTGGCACTGGGGTACTAATTGTATGTCAGCACAGTCAGAGGACAGGAATGCACCATATGTTAGTAGCTGTGGCGCATTCCTGTCCTCCCTCTTTCACGCAACAAAGTGCAGCAAGGTGTCTTGCTTCATTGTGCTCTGTGAAAATTTGGCAAATAGGGCTATTGGTTCAAATGGATGTGTCTGTTTTGACAAAGCAACTAGGCAAATTAACTTGAAGAATAATGTATTTCTCTATTCCCATAGCAGCTTTGTATCCAACCAATAAAGGTGCAGAGCCATGTCCCTCTGGTTGTAATGTGAGCCGGCGCCACAAGCTCAAACTTGTGCTACAGCTTAAGAAAACATCTAATGCGACACAAAAATGCGCTTAATGTATGAGAAAGCCCTGGTAATGGTATGTGTTAGTACATAAGGTCAAATATTCTGCATGTTTCCTTGGCATCTAGCTTAGCTTTCAAGACAAAAATGTGTTGTTCCAGTTAAGGCAATTCATGTGATCCTGATTCCTTCTTTGTTTTGAATCTGAGACACAACCAGTTTAGTGTTTAAATCAGTTAACTACTGTAAATACTTTTAATTAGGTCGACCACTTAGGGCCTCATAATGAATGCCCTGTGAAATTGCAATCCCAGCGTAGATAGCAATTATAAGTGGTTCGATCTTTATCGTATCCTGTAATTACCAGGTACAATAAAGTTTTCACCTCCTCCTTAAACTTCTATGGACAACTATGACCGAATTTAATAAGGAAACAAAGCATGACATGCAGATTTTAGTACTGTAAGCACCAAAATACGCACGCTGTTTCCCTTTATTCACAAAAAAATCTTATTAGTTGCCATTTACAGTACTCAATAAACTCAGAAACATGCGGTGTTGGATTTTAGCGGACACGGTAAATACCATCTCTCCCCTTAGGGCAATCCTTATCAGGCATTTTAAATCCAGTCATTTTTTTTTTATAAATGATACCTGCCCTTTATCATCGTGATCACGCTGGCCTTGTTCTGGAGCCGTCTGACCGACTTAAGACTCATTCTCTTGAACTGAACTCCATTTTGAACCTAACATGTAAGAATGTTGTAAAACCAATCTGTAGAGACAATCATCTTAACAAACCTCCCTTAAACTAACAGAAATGCTTTTAATTAGCTATCTTTCAAACAGCAGCCAAACCACAGAAAAGACATTTAGGTGGCGTACGAGCTTTAAAAACTAAGTAGGAAAAAACGTTTTGTGCTACAGCCATTAGTTATACGCCATTCAGTATCTTTGGCATCACTCATTGTCTATGTATCATGCCTTTAAAGCTCATTTGAATTGAATTGGATTGAATTGAGTTTATCAGTCCGGACCGTGATTTCTATTCCTTAGCATAATTACCTCTTGCCAAGTATGTGCCTTGTATAACATCCAGACTGTATTTATAGTACACCAAATGAAGGATGACTAACATCACAGTTGGAGGTCACCTCTACAAGAGTTTATTCTTTGAAAAGTACATGTTCTAAACAACTGCAGTTATCTCCTTTCAAAGTGAAGAATGTGATCCATTAGAAGAACGTCTCCTTATGTAATAAATCTCAGCTGTTGCCTGTCCCACCAGTCATGATGTACACTCACTCGCTCTATTTAAGCTACATCGCGAACCACAATTCCGTACACAATCTTCTTACAGTTAATGGTTCTGCTACCGCTACTGCAACTATTACAACTAATAGCACTGCAACTCTGTTGGGACGAAAAAGTCCCATGCATGATCACAGACTTACACCTCTGCCCTAAGTGCCCAACTGCATGGTTATCTGTAGTATTGATCTTTGGTCATGGGCAAACACGGATCATATGTATACGCCATGACCCAGGCCTGTCTCATGGTAATGGGGTCTTGTTAGACAGGGGGGGCAAACTTAGTGCTGTCCTTGTAATGGTAGAAGTCTACTCCCCTTACAGGACTTTTGACATGAGCACGGTGGAGGCACCATACCCATTTTTTGTTTAGTAGCTATCAGTAGTGTGTAGGTCCAGAGCGTTATCTCTTAGAGATAAAGGATGTGAGGGAAAGGTCTCTTATAACCCTATTCCGTTTGGGGATCATCAGAAGTAATCTGTGTTTCCCGCTAGGTCAGTATGGGGACAAATGTATTAGACCCTGCCCCTGTGATGGGGTGTCCCAACAGACCTTGTCCCATTTTACATTGTTTTGTGTTTTTTATGCACCATTTAGAACTCGATTTTTATTACCTCTCCTAAGGCCCAAGGGTTTCGTGCAATATCGTCCTGCTTTTATGTGGTTGCAAATGGCCTCAGATGTATTAGTGTGGAAGGGCCTGGGATCATTCCTGAAGGGAGCTATTACTTGGCGTAATAATGTTGAGTTTTTAGAATGAATTTTTCTATTTTACTGTTTTCTATGAATGAGGTTTTACATGTTTATATTTTTGATGGGTGTTTTTATTACATATGGTTTTATTGCTATTTTTAACAAATGTACTGGTGATTATTTGTTGTAATGGATGGATTTTGTTTTTCATACCGAATAAAAGTTATTATTATTATATTATCAGTAGTGTGAACAAGCCTTTTTACCTGTGTCACAGGAGTGCAGCTTATGAGCCCACTTATGTAATGTTCCACTGCTGTGTACTTGACTCAGTGATGGCCTAGGTGGTTATTGTATGTAGCACCAGTCTGTGATACTTGCATCACTTGTGTGATGAAGTTGGCAATCGCCATGTGACAAGAATGTGGGCACCATGAATCTAGGTCCATCACCCATTTGTGCACCTGAGTCAGTGATCCCCGTGTGTCAGTTTGTGGGCCACCATTAAGATAAGGTCATCGCCTGTGTACAAGCTGAAGTCAGCAACCTCTGTGTGCCATCAGGAGGACATAGAATGAATCTAAATAATGAGCCACAAAGAATATAGCTGGGTTGATACTCCTCAAACCCACATCACAATATGTGCTAATAAATATAGTTTTGTATGTCACATAAAAATAGAACTCTGGAATGAACGGTTTAGGCTAAATATTAATAAAAATTCCAGGATAAGGATTATATCAATATATGATTTTATTTTATTCATTTACAAAAAAATTAAGCATAAAACCTAATACAAAAATAGACATTCACCTAACTCAGTCATCCCTCATTCACACCATGCTAAAATATCCATTAAATATAGTACAAAAATCTTAATAATCCTAATAACATACAGTTTGAATAACTGCACGAATAGATACAGAGAAAGTGCATTCCATTATATATCTCTAGAAATATTTAAATTAATACAGGTCAAACAATATCAGTACAACAATTTTATTCTCCAATATAATAGGGACCAATAACAAAGTGAGGTGGTAATGATGCCCTAATCCCACATCTAATACAATGCGGGAATGACTAGGAGAAGAACGCTATTATACAGAACATCGAGATCATTATGAATTAACTAGATGGCCAATCAAAGGATTCTGTGACAGAACATAATTTCCAGCAAACCACATTTCAGACTCAGATCAACATATTTTTCCTAACAACAGAAGATATATTTTTCTGTAACCCTGGAAGTGGCAGACCTCTATATGAGAGATTGAATTTGACTCTTGTGACAGATATCACACATTTGTGCAATACATATCCAGAACTTGACACAAGAAGTTGTCAGAATGTTCGGCTGCTGGGCCTACAACAGTAACGGATTAAAACACTGGGAACTGCCCTGACGAAGGTGGCCTCAATAATAGAGGATTACCGAAACACGCGTAGGCTATAGGTTCCTATTGTATTAGATGCAGGATTAGGGCATCATTAGCACCTCACTTTGCTATTGGTCCCTATTACATTGGAGAATAAAATTGTTGTACTGATATTGTTTGACCTGTATTAATTTAAATATTTCTAGAGATATATACTGGAATGCACTTTCTCTGTATCTATTTGTGCAGTTATTCAAACTGTATGTCATTAGGATTATTAAGATTTTTGTACTATATTTAATGGATATCTTAGCATGGTGTGAATGAGGGATGACTGATTTAGGTGAAGGTCTATTTTTGTATTAGGTTTTATGCTTCAATTTTTTGTAAATTAATTAAATACAATCAGATATTGATATAATCCTTATCCTGGAATTTTGATTAATATTTAGCCTAAACCGTACATATCAGAGTTCGATTTTTATGTGACATACAAAACTATATTTATTAGCACATATTGTGATGCGGGGTTGAGGAGTATCAACACAGCTATATTCTTTGTGGCTCATTATTTAGATTCATTCTATAGTCTCTACTTCCCCATATGAGCTACATAAATCAATTCATGGAATCCCCTTTGGTTTCTACCTGCCATCAAGAGGACAGCCTGTGGTCCCGGTGATCACCCTGGATCATCATGCTAAGGATGCTTGGAAAAACACTCACTGATTACCACAGGACACAAGAGAGGATGTCCGGCAACAAAATAGGCCATCCAAAGACTGAGAAGACCTGACACATCATTGGAAAAAGACGACAAGAGGAGGCAGGCCTTCACAATTGGGAGGCCAGAGTCTGCGAAGAAGCACCCCATCCTCCTGTGCTTGACAGTCGCCGTTGGTTTGGCCAAGACTGTTCTAGTCTACAACTGCAAACATTGACTCTAAAGGCGACACTTTGACTTTGTCATGTAGATACTAGTGCAACCACATCTGGGAGTCCACTCCATTTTCTAATGGGGAAAAACCAACCCGACTAAAGGTGAAAGAGAGACTTGGAGATTATGCCCAGGATGATCCTAGCACACCAACCCTAAGAGACTTTGGGGATTTTTAGTCTGCTGTTTCTACACTTCTTGTGTTTATATTAATTGTTTCAGAAAAGCAAGTATTTGACTGGACAATCAGCTTATTGCTGTTACTGTTTGAACTTTGAGTCTTGCTCCTGTGTATGTCTTACATCTACCTCATCCTCAAAGAGCCTTGAACTAAGAGTCAAGTGCTGAAAGGGTTATACATGTTCCAGGTACTTGGGACCCAAAATAAGTCAGGTCTCAGAGTCAAAGGCCACACCCCTCAAGGTTGAGCTCAGTAACCCTTGCTTATTCCATGGTCCTCTGACAGGGGTTCTGACAAACATTTACTTATATGTTGTATGATGTATGCCGCTACCATATTACTACCACAGGTGTTAATGCAATGGCTTCTACTAATGCTAGACTTACTCCTCTTATTAATGCTACTACTACTACTATTACCACTACTACTAAAACTATTACAATCCTATTACCACTACTACTAAAACTATTACAATCCCATTCCAACTAATAGTAGTAATATTAGTACTGCTACCACTAGTACAACTACTAACATGCTACTATTCAACCTACAAACAATCTTTTAATCCTTTATTCTACTCATACTACAATGACCACCCATACTATTCCTATCACCATGAATTCCTCAGCATTACTATGACTACTGAAGGTCCTCCTGTTTCTGCTACTACTTCTGCTACTACTACTATTACTATTGCCACTACTACTGTTAGTATTATCACTACTATTTCTCCTCCTGCAATTTTTACTACTGCTATCACAACCACTACCACGATTAGTACAACTACTTCTAATTATACTAAGAGTAATATAAGTATATTCCTCCTCTTCCTCCTCCTCCTATTACCACTATTACTGCTACTACTACAACTACTGATAATACTACTAAAACTACTACTGATCTTAAGCTTAGAGTTTGCACTAAGATAACACGAGGATGGCTTTTCCAAGCCCAAATTTTACTGTCACTATCACTGGTTTTGCAATGCCAGCTGCAATGGTCCCTTTATTTAGAGCTTACTCAGTTTTAGTGGAATCGCTGCATTCCAACTGTGTAACCTGCCTGCCACCTTTTCCAGAGCCACCTTTGAGCCTCCAGGATCTTACTCTAAAAGGGACCATTCTAGATCATTTCTTAACTCTCAAGGCTGATCATCTCACTGCCTCATTTACATCACATTCTTTCAGCATCAGTCTTTGATTTACCTCAGGGCTTAATCATCTCTCGAGTCCTGTTCAACACCTAACTCAGACCACTACTGTACATTTGCAGGTTTTTCAACATAACATGCTACAACATTGCCATTTACTTAGACATCTCTGAACTCAACCACTGGTGCTGTGCCAATAATCAATGGGTACTGAGGTACTACCACAAATGTACCTCTTCCAAAATAAAATTCCTGGCCTGTGGACAAGATAAGAAATTCCAGCCTAGAGTTGTTTGGCTTGAGGAATTCAACACCTTGCCATTGACATTAACTAAAGCAAAATAAATGGGAGTGATCATTAACTCTAACCTTTTCCTGGTCCTCTAAGTGAACCAAGTCACGCCATGAAACTTGTTTCATGCATCATTTGTTCATTTAGGATCACCGCAGCACCTTCAGGATACTATTGCCCTCATTAGACCATGTACATATACTTCATCTAGGGACTCAACCCTTATTATTCTGAAGATGACAAAAATTACAAAATCACAGGACAAAAGCATGTCAGTTTGTTTGCATTTTCCCAAGTGGCCACATCTGAACTGTCCTTCAAGCTCTACACTGGCTACCCAATCAGACGCTCCACCTTCAAGGCATTCTGCATTGCCCACTGGAGCAATTATGACAAGGACCCACTCTTCATTTGTACATAGCTGCAAAGATAATCAAAGAACAGTACCTGTGCTCAAGATTATCCTTTGGCCGACTGTACCTTTCTACAAAAAGCACTGGGGAACCCTAGTTCTCCACACAGGCCACAAAAGTATGGAAATCTATTCTGGCAAAGAAAATAAATATCCTTGACTTTACCACCTGTAATTCAGGAAGACAGGCAAGACTTGGCCTGCTTCAAATAGATAAAAGTTTGCTCATCCAGCCTACCAAACTATTTACCATCACAAGAAAGCCATGGACAGCATGTATCTCACTGTCCAATTCCTAAGCTAAATCAGTCTCAAAGATGGAGACATGAGCACATGCACACCTATCTCTTACCCTTCTTCACTCTAGTTCATGCATATTCACAGCTACATGATATAATAACATATAATCAGCCTCTGCCAATCACTCACAGCTCAAAAAACACTTCCCACACAGGGCAACTTCTTTCTCACTTCTTCCCCATATCCTTACAAACACACACAATTGCACTTTAAAGCTTAAGAGTCCTATCTCATACTCCTATTCTCCCTCACATAAAGAAGAGCAACAACGTAAGCTATGAGAGGAGCACAATAATGGTTATCATGCAAAGCATGGAAACACCACAGAAGGCACATTCAAACTCTCACACTACAATCTAAGCACAATCTACAGAGGAGTGTACTACCAATTGACAGAGATAGCAATACATGGACAACTCCAGTCAGAACCTATACAGAAATGGCTTTGGGTTTCTTGATTCTGATGTAATCAAGGAATTCCATAAATAAAAAACATGTATGTACAGACATAGATTGGCATAGTCGGCCCTCTTCATCTATTGGTCAGTTCAACTTTCATTCAGATTTTGTATCCACTCCTCACAGATTACAGCATATGGCAATGGTAAACTAACTTCAATCTTTGGCTATGCTGTACAGTGACTGACATTATATTGTGGATCACTTGAGCATAGCCACCAAAAAAGAGATTCACTTCGCAGCCAGGGATAATGAGCTGATACTTTACTTTTCCAATGATTTTTTTCTTTTCACAGTTTTCCTGTTTTTATTTCTTTAGCTTCTTGGTGTCTTTAAACTAGTTCTCCTAGTTTAAAGAATTCAAAGATAATATTTAAATGTTTTTGTACCAATTAATTATATTTTCTATATCTGTTTTAAGTACACATGCTAGCTATCCAATGCTTGTTGCCCTGCTAAAATGATATGCAATGGTCAGTTTCTTTTTAATTTAAAATATTTTACAATAAATTACGGCCACACTTTTTATTCTTGTAGCATAAGCTTATTTCGTATTTTCACTCTGCCATATTCTTGGTCATATCATATGACTGAGAAGCTGAGGAAAGCGCATGGATAGAACAATTAAAGGAATAAGAGGTGTACTTGTGTAGACAGATGATTTGGAACTGTTTGTGCTTGTGAAATTGTAGTTTCTTAAATGTCATTCTAACCTATAGTTAGTTAGGTTTGACTTGACAGTGAAGCTGTTGCAAAACCTCATGTGAGCAACAGAAGCGGATATTTCTAAAGCACTATTGAGAGAGATTGTGACTCCACCCACAGGTTGATTCCCATAAGTAAAACATTTCATTGGGCAGAAGTGTGTGCTTCAACATAATTGAGTTGCTTGTATTGCACTTTTTGCTTCAGAATTAATTAAAGTGAATCTGGCAGTGCCACCGGTAGCAGAATCCCCACTTTGACATCTGGTAAATATTTGATAAGGTGGGAACAGCATCAGGTTTGAATCCAATCCCCAAAGAGCAATAATGTTTTTTCTGCCCCACCTATGGGGCAGATTGGGATGTCTGCCCCCAATCTGATCTCCATGGTGGCAGAAAGCTCACTTAGACATTGGGATTTTTTTTACCAAAAAGAAGGAGTTTTGCCAACTGTAATGTTGTGCATATTTTTTATGTTACTAATGTATGGCTTATGGTTGTCTTGTTGAAAAGTGTCTATGTATTACAGTAGGCCCTGATTATTTATAGTGGCAAGCCAATGATAAAGGCTATGAGTCAGACTCACCTACAAATAGTTATGTCATATGTTGGTACTGTTAATGATGAGACATTATGATAAAGGCAGTAGCCTGGCATTTTTATTTTGAAAGGCATTTGTTAAAGCCAGTAGGCATTTAAGGATGGATTATTATTACACAGTATTGAAGGCCCTCAATATACATTGTGCACCTGTAATCTCGTAGATTACTCTAGCAGAAAACGTTTTGGTGTTGGTCACTCCTGTCAACTCCTAGGAGTAAAACATTTGTAGTATGAGAATCTTTGATATCCCCCATTAGAAGGGTTGTATGTTGTTTTGCCAGCTGTAATTACGTACATAGGTAAAATGTTGTGAGTGCATGATGGGCGTTTACATTGTAGGAATGTGTGTGCATAATACACTAGGTTTCAGCTGGTTATTGTGACAAACCAATGATGAAGGCCTTTAGCCTCATTGATTAATTGAGAGACATTATGATGTATGCCATAGGTATGGACTGTGTATTATGAAAAGTTACAAAAATGCCAGCAGGCTTTCCTTCTTTATTGTGAAAAAACAATATAAATGCCAGCAGCCCTTTAAAGATGGATTTGTATTACACTGTGTTAAACTATATATGTAGATACTTTTTATTGATTATTATTGAAGGTTTTATACATCATACAAAGTACATGTATGCAAATCTGACACATTGCAAATGTATGAGTGTTCACAGTTCTTATTTTCCTTCCCCCTCCAAGCATGGCATTTCAAATCTTATCTGTCTCACGGTCCATACTCAGGCTGGAGAGCTAAGGAGTTGCTGACAGTTCTCCAGTTGTCTTTGGGGTTGGATGTAACTGGCATCAGTGCTCAAAACTCATCCAATTCCTTTTGGCAGAAGGAAACATCCTTCAGCCAGCCAGTTTTACATGGACTGGCACGTCATCCCTCGTGTATGGCCATGTTGCCTCTTAGCGGAAAGCAGCATCATAGACATTATCCTGTGAGTGCCATGCACAATGTCCCCTACATAGCCCAGCAATCTAGTCAATGATGTTCTTGGCGCTTAATCACATACCACTGCACTTATACAATCAAACATCATGGTCCAAAACACTGCTATTTCAGCACACCCAAGGCTAAATGCATTAAATTGGTGTTGGCTAAACTGCAGGGAATATAAGATGCATCATTCAGTAATCACATCTTATAAAGGCCAATGTGTGATCGTAGACTTGATTTAGGAATTCAACACAAATGAGCCACAGTCAGTAGTTGAGTGAAAGCAAACCTATCTGGTTGCAACAAAACTGCCACCTTTCCTCTGTCAAGGCTTTACCTAAATACCCTGCCACCTCTCCTGTGCTCTAGCTTAGACCATTGAGGCCTTGTCCGCATAGTCAACTATATTATAACAATTAGTCACCTGGGGGGGATATTGAGTACATTATCAAGGCTAGCAAGCTTTTCAGATGCTAAGTGAAGGAATCATGTATTCCCTTACAGGCAATGCACATATGGCATTAGAGGAAGACATCGAGTGGAGTGCTGTCCACACAGGCCTGTATGTTCTGCTGGCAGAAAAATATGGTGGCTGAGTACAAGTCACCCATTGACTCCACCCCCATGTACTCCAACTGCAGCTGGACTTGTCCTTCCCCTACGGTAGGCAGCATCTAATTATTGGCCAGCTTCAGGTTAGTAGAGCGGAGGCATTTCAGTCGAGCCCTGCAGAAGAGCTAGTTCCAAGCAATAAAGTGCACTGAACTGTGTTGATCATGTCCCATAGCCATGTCAGCGCTGACTAGAATGAGTTGATCGCGATCCGAGGGAGTGTTCCAAATTAAAGGAATTTGTGTAGGACAGACATAAGTTCTGGGTGGGATCTTCACCTAGATGGTCACAATGTCTGCGTACATAGCTATTATAAGTCACCAAGCTATGTAATTTAGGCCAAATTCATCATGGTGTTGTGGCAGTCTGGCTTTCTGTGGCACAATGGCAATAGCGTATGCTATGGGAGAAAGCAGGCATCACTGCAGAGTGCCCCTATTGATTGCAATGAATCCCAAGACTACTCCATTGATCCAGAGACTGGCAGTGGGTAGGGGATATAGCAGTCTGATCCATCAGAGGAAAGTAGGTATAAAACCAATGCATTGTAGCAAAGAGATGGAACCATCACTAGGAATCAAAAGCCTTCGTAGTATCAAGGAGTACCTCCACATCTGATAGTTGCAGGTTCAGAGTGTGGAGTAACTCGAGGAGAGTGAGCAGGTTGTAGACAGTAGATTGTCCTAGGAGGAAGCCCGGCTAATTCTTGCAAATGACATTTGGGAGGAGGGGGAGGATATTAGCAGCTATCACTTTGCCTAGTATTTTATTGTCCATGCCTATCATGGCTAAAGGCCTGTATAAGTCACACATAGTAGGATGTTTATGAGGTTTCAAAGTAGCTACTATCAGAGGTTCCTGACCAGAGGGAGGTAGATGCTCAGTGCCCTTGGCCTTCTTACACATTGTGAACAGGTGCAGAGCTAAAGTCCTCTGCATATTCCTTTTTAGAACTGGGCAGTCAAACTGACCAATACGGGGGCCCTGTTGCCTGGTATACTCTGGATGGCTTTGATTATGTCATCTGTGGTGAATGGAACATCAAGGTACTGCCTGTGGTTGTTGTCAAACCAGAGCAACTGGATGGATTCAAAGTACTCAGTGAGCCTGTCAGGGGGCACCTCGCCAGCAGACCTATAGACAGTAGCGTAGAATCTAAGCATTGTCAGAGTAATGTCCCTCATAGACTGGTAAGTCTCTCCATCAGTGTTCAGTAGCTCAGTAATGTATGAGCTACTCCATTGCTCTTTAAGCAGGGCTGGAAGGGTTTTACCAGCCCTGTCACTTTAACTGAATCACAGAGTGGTGTCCTCCCCGTACATGAAGCAGAATTCCCTCTCAGCAGTTTCTTCACATTTGAATAATTTATCACAGAAATGCGTAAGGTGTTGTGCATCCCTTATGTCAAAATACCAGAGTTCTAGCTCCTTGGGTTTTCACTCAAACAGTTGCAAGTGTGTTTGCAAATTTTAAAGTACTCCATACTGCTAAAACAGGCTAATACCCCAGACACTGACCTTAAATGCCCCCAGACCCTACCAGGGGACTCCACTGAGCCAACAGTTTCAGTGAAGAACACTGCAATGGCACCCTTAATCTTAGAATTGAAGAGAGGATCTCCGAGAGCATTTGCAGGAATTCTCCAGGTAAAGGCGCAATCCACTGCACCACTTTGCTACAATTTGAAGGCACCAGCATGTGGTCAGAGAGTGTTCTGTGGAGGTGCTCTACATGCTTGGTCTGTGCACAAATATCCTTAATAACCACCAGCAGTCTATATGCAAACAACCTCTTCAGAAGGTGGTCACACAAGTGTCTTCTGTTGCACAGGGGTGACTGTTGTGGCAGATATCAATCAGGTCACAGGCTGAGACTTATTTGGTTGACAATCCAACACAACGTTGAGGTCAATCTCCAGAGAACAGTTGAGTGGCCTAGGCTGTCTATTTTGTCCGAATTGGTGGAGAAAAAGTGTGAGTCAACATTGGGGCCATATACATATGTAGTGGTAACCTTTTTGTCCATGAGAACACTGTGCAGGATCATATATCTCCCTACAGATCCTTTTTTAAATGGAATCTCACAGATAACTGTAGTAGGCAGGAGTTTTAGTGTTGGTTACCCTCTCAGACAAGCAACAGAGTTAGAAGATTTAGAATGCAATAATCCTTGTAGGTGATTTTAGGAAGCATTTTATATTTTTATGCCAGTTGTAATTTTAGTTATACTCATAATTGCATGAGCTAGTCCTTTAGTTTCCCTATTTCTCCTTTCATAGGTCACCTTGTGTTTTTTTCACTCTCACTTTTAGATCTGGCCTGAGCAAAGACCTTTTGTTTTTCGTACAATTACATATATTATACTTATATACTAGGGGTTTCAGCCCTCTCTTTTTATCCTTTGCTTTGTTGTTGTGTTTTAAGTGTATAGCATACAGCACTGGACAATGGGTCAGCCCACTTTTGACAATCGGCTAACTTCTCTGTAAGTGACGGCATGTGTTTTTTTGAGCAAACAAAATGTTTGTTTTATTTCTTTATTTTTCATATTGGCGGGGTCCTGTCAGCCCCCACAACAATATTGTATGTAAACCGCGGCAAGACAAAACTAGAAGTGTCAAAGCCAAAAAGTTGGCAGCTAAATGCAGGCCATGTGGCTTTGCTAATGCTTGTTTTTAAAAAATGTTTTTATTCACTCATTAGGTGCGCTTAAGCTTCCCAGCAGTTGTACTGCTCCATTGGCTTGTCACTCATTTCATTTGCAATAAACCCCATACTACGCAGCCACTACTTCTAAACCAGCAACCGTCTCAGAAAGTATTTTCCATTGTGCTTCATAGATTTACTGTTTCAAGAGTTCTAATAAGTTGCTTCAAAACATGAAAGACTTTAGAACTTAAAAACATTAAAACATTGAAATGTTGGAAGCTCCACTGAAAACAGTGGAGTGCTCCGGGCTTGTAATACCCAGTAGAAGCCCAGATCTCCAATATTCCAAAGTTTTGGTTCACAGCTGTTGCTGTGAACAAAGGCCTCATGGAGACCGAGGGGATTTTAATCCTGTGGGGCTCTGTGAGGCTTTTGTTTTATTAATTATAACATTCTGCCCTCTCATGGCACAATGTTCTAATAGCCTTATGGCCCTCCGGAGCTGGGTTATACCGGCATTGAGGTCCCGCTCCCTTGTTTAGCACTGAAGCAGGCCTTTAATGGGCACTATAGCCCACTATGGAGGGCTATAAAGCTATGTGATACACTATGTGCATTACAATTGCAAGTTGACCACCTACTGTGACTATATATCTTGTCTATGCTAGTTGAGTTTGTGTGTGTTTTCTATATATGGGGAAGTGAGTGGGTGAATGTAAAAATGACTCAGTGGTTGGATGACTGGGTACAGGAGTGCAAAGATGAGTGGTAACAGGCATGTATTATGTGTTATTGAATTCTTAAACTTGGCAGTCACTGACAGCGCACTTTCAGTTGTAAGCAAGACCAATTGGCATTGCCAATGTTGTTTTTAGACATTTTGTGAGGAATTATGCTGCTAAATTCATTATATGTCACCACTTACTCAAATGTATTTTAGATTGCACAAACATAGAACAGTCTTGGGGAGAGACAGACTTGATAATCACACTATGAAACTCTGGAATATTTAATGAGTGCCCTTTAACAACTAATGGCATGTTGACACAGTTATTTGAAAATTGTGCCATAAAATGCAGTATTTGATTTTATTTTTTTCCAAATATCAAGGTGAGCTGAACACACCGGAATCCCCTTCCTTTTGCTGCTGTTTGTGGTAGGTATTATGCCCCACCAATTTCAAAGTTCACCAGCCATCATTATTATAGAAGGCTATACAGCTGCAAGTATGTTAGACCTGGCCCTTTTTTCAGAGTCATCCACAAATGTTTGGCCTCCATTTTCCTATTTTTTTCTGACCAGTTTGTGTTAGCTGTAGGACTCTGGGCACTTTACCACTGCTAACCAGTGCTGAAGTGCATATGCTCTCTGTCTAAATTGTATTGCTGATTGGTTTATTACTGATTGGCATAATTTACTAGTAAGTCTCTAGTAAAGTGCACTTGAGGTGCCCAGGACCTGTAAAGCAAATGCTACTAGTGGGCCTGCAGCACTGATTGTGCCACTACATGAGTAGCCCTGTAAACATAGCTCAGACCTGCCACTGCAGTGTCTGTGTTTGCAGTCCTAAACTGCCGATTCGACGTGGCAAGTGTACCCACTTGCCAGGCCCAACCCTTCCCTTTTCGGACATGTAAGGGACCCCTAAGGTAGGCCCTAGGTATCCCCATGGGCAGGGTGCAGTGTATTTTAATGGTAGGACATGTACTGATGTGTTTTACATGTCCTAACAGTGAAATACTGCCAAATTTGGTTTTCACTGTCGCAAGGCCTATCCCTCTCAAAGGTTAACATAGGGACTGCCTTTTAATATCTTTTAAATGCAGTTTCCCATTGGGAGCAGATAGGGGTTTGGGGACTCTGAGCTCACAATTAAAAAATAAATCTTTTGATAAAGTTGTTTTTTTTAGATTGTCAGTTTGAAAACTCCACTTTTAGAAAATGGGCATTTTCTTGCTTAAACCATTATAAGAATCTGCCTGCTTGTGTATTACATGTCTGGGTCAGACTGACAGTTGGGCTGTTTTTGAATCTCTACTAGACAGTGGCACAAAGGGAGCTGGGCTGTAGCCTGTATATTCTGATGGGTCATCTGGGCTAGAGTGGAGGGAGGGGCTGACACTTACACCTGAATGGGCTGTGCCTATCCTCACACAGTGCAGTTTCCAACCCCCTGATGTGTGTCTGGGGCCAGTCCTGGGCAAGACAGGATCTTGTGAAAAACAGAGAGTTTCCTTTAAAGTTTGCCTACTTCAAAGGCGGAACTGGGTAAAAGTAGTGGGCCCAAGCCCCCAGATTTTTGGATTACTTCTATAACCAAGAGGAACCTCTGCCATGTAGAAGAGTTGAAGAGCTGGAGGAGGAGTTCTGTACTGCTGTCTGTGACTGTACTTGGCTTGGTTGGCCTGCAGTTGCAGCTTCTGCCCTGGAAAGGTAAAGCTGGTCAAACCAAGGCAGAAGTCCACGCACAGGAGCCACGCGGGGTAAAATCTGATTCACCCCCTGCAATGCAGATGTAAAAAATGATGCACCAACTGCATTGTGGCTGAGAAATCAATGCACCACCTGCATCGTGGCTGGAGAAACACAACACCTGCTTGCAGCTACTGAAATCAGCGTAAGCTCCACATAGCGTAGTTCTTCATAACCTTGCGGCCGGATTTCGCATGCATTATCGCTGTATCATCAAAATCAACGTGTACCTGCCGGGACACAAGGTGGCCATCCGGAAATCGATGAATCGCTCTCTTGTGGGAGAGAAAAACGACTGACCTATCCGACCGGAGAAGAAACGACGCACGGCCTCACTTGCAAGTAAGGGATCGATGTGTTGCTGAATTTTTCCGATGCACGCTAGCCTGTGCGGCTTTATTTTTATCGCAAACCAGGTACTTTGTGCAACATCAATGCATCCATTGTTTTCTATGGAGTAAGACTCTTTCTTATTTAAAAATTTGTAACTTTACTTGTGTATGTTGGACTTTTGTCGTTTTGGTCTCGTTTGATTTAGATAAATTTGTCTATTTTTCTAACCTGGTGTGGTGTCTATTTCGTAGTGTTTTCACTGTATTACTGTGTGTTTTGGTACAAATACTTTACATATTGCATTTGAAATAAGCGTGACTGCTTGTGTTAAGCTACCAAGGCGGTGAGCAGGGGTTATCCTAAGTGTGTATCTCAATTGCTCTGACTAGAGTGAGGGTCCCTGCTTGGACTGAGTGCAAACTGACTGCCAACCACAGACCCCATTTCTAGCAAAGTACATTGTGATACAATAAATTTCAACACAATGGAATAAAATGCAACACAACACAACTGAGTATTAACTGTAGCAAAACTACTGTCTCCCAGTTTACACACATCAGTACAGCACTGAAATAACTGGATGTAAACGTAGTTTCCTAATAACTATGTATCAAAGAAAGGCCAATTCAGATTCCTCTCATAGACAATACACGTGGGACGATGTAAGAGATGTTTTGAAGTGTATGATAAATTCACTGTAAAAGAGTTTAAATGATTCCCTTGTTGCGGCATGTATACACAAGTGAAATGTTCCCAACACATTTGCCCTACTTCTTATTGCTGTTTCTAAATTCAGCTTGAGCCGCAACTGTTATATTTTAAACCTTCATAAAGGGCACTTGCTCCATGATTTTTATTGTAAATTTTTTACTAAAAAGTACATTTTAAAAAGGCGGCAGTTAACAGCGAAAGACGACAATACAAGTGTGTGAACCTCATATCCAGGTAGTTTATAACTATATGGAAATAAACCAGCTATTATTCTCCTACAGTGTGAGGTATTTTACAAACAGCATTTAATCTAATTATCTCTTCTTTCTTTCTCTGGTTATCAGGGCCAGACTGGAAATTAAAATCAGCTCTAGCACAAATTTTCAAACCAGCCCCACTCCATTCTTCCTTTTTTCTCTTTCCATCCATTCATTCTCTCTTTCCTTTCTCCCTCTCTCTCTGCTCCCTCGCTGATCTACCGCTCTCTATCTCCTCAAGCTCTCGCCATGCCTGGATGTAGCTAAACTCGGTGAGCTGCAGAAAGTGACAGAGGTACTAGCACCGCCCTGGGTATTTAAAAACCGGCCTCAAATGACTTCAGCCTCCGGGAAAATTTCCAGGGCGATAAATGGCCAAGTCGCCCCTGCTGGTTAGAATGATCAAAGAGGCATTGTCTACATTTACCTATGTTTGAATCAAATGTTTTAATTGGTGGAGATGTGAGTTTCTCCAAAAAATAGCTGAACAGAAATACATCCATGATGTAGTAAGTTCTGATAAGAAACCAGCTACAGTTTTTTGTAGTCAAACTACTTTCTTACCTGGCCTTTATTTTGCACTACAACTGACGTACTAATCAGACACAGCACACAATGCACACTTGCAGGAGGTTACAAAAACTCATACCGTTTTGAGACCATTTGCAAATGGATGCGAATGCAGTGATGGAAGTGCATGAAACACAGTAGCTCTCCTTCCCTGCATTCACAGCCCCTACTTGCCAAAGGTTTTTTTTATTTTTTTTAGAGCATCACCTTCCACAGAAAGTCATTGTTCACTGAATGCTATTGGGTGGGTGGCATGCAGTCATACGCTACTGTGTGGTTGCAGACCCTGTAAGCATGCTCGGCAAACGCAAATTAAAGCAGTTAGTGCACTCGGCCCTATATTCTCTAAATAACAGAAAGAAAGAAAAGTTATTGTAGCCAGGTTTTATGTAGCTAGTGGTACCTCGTCTGGTAACAGTAGAGCTCTATCACTCTACGTGGGTGATAAGATGATAAACGGAAATGTAATTAGGCAATCCACAGTTTTAGAGAATTCCCACCCTCTTTGAGGGATTGGTTTGTGTACCCCACAGGGGAAATGTAAATGAGTGATCAATCCTCATGGACAGTCGTTTGTAACGTGTCCACGAAAGAGGGGCCAAAACTGTCAGATAAATATTTTGCTTGAAAAAGCTTACAAACCTGATGGAATCTTTAGGTTACACAGCAACGCAGCGTAGAGGAGTGACATTTGTAATACAATAGGCAATTTAAGAAACAGTCCATGTCTTAAATTCATCAAACAGTGCAACACTGCCCAATGTGCTTTGCTGATCATTTTCCAAAGCTTAAAGATGTTATGTTGGTGCTGTAGCCAACCCACAGGAGCTAAGCACCACCTGCTGCACCACCAGCAGTGTCACTGTCTTTTTGGTAATCAATATGCTTAGCTTGGCTCCTAACTGTGATGACTACTCTTTGCTTTTAATTGGAGATGGGGATGCACATTATGGAGAGAAATATAACGGCTTATACGTATATTTAATATCCATCATTCTGTAGTGAACCTGAACAGTGACCAATAACCAGCGAGAAAAGAATATCTCGGGCAATAAGGATGCAGCATCGAAAGTTACCAAGAGCTGCTGTTGCTTGCCATCACTCACCTGTGCAGTATTACTTTCAAAAGAGAAAGCAAGTGATTACCTGGATTATTAGTTGCAGATTAGTGCTTTCACAAGAGAAAACAAGTAATTGCCTGTACTATTACTTGTGGAGTAGTACTCTCAAAAGAGACATGTATTATAGAATGACACAGCTAAATATATGTACACAGATGAGCAGGCCTCAGAAATCAAATTTAGGAAGAAAACCAAAACAAATGGATGGTTATGGGAAATTGAGTCCATTGTGTATTTTGTGCAATAAGGGCCAGATTTATACTTTTTCACGCAAAACTGCATTAGCGCAGTTTTGTGTGAAAAAGTGTAGTACCGGCTAGTGCCATTCCAAGACACCCGCTAGGCACTATATTTATGGAATGGTGCTAGCCGGCGCTAATGCCCTGTTAGCGTCCTTAGAAAGGATGCTAACATGGTGGGGGAGGCTTAGGGGAAACCGGGGCTTGTGCGCCGAATTATGGCGCTATACTGTTTAGAGGCAGAAAAATGCCTCTAAGCAGTGCAGCGCCATTTTCTGGCACACAACCCCAATGGACATGGCTCCTGTCTTAGTAAAGACAGGAGCCATGCCCACCACCCCAATGCCCATGCCCAGGGGACAAATGTCCCCTTGGCATAGCCATTGGGGCCAGCGCTGTGCAGGGGGCCCCAAATCGGGGCCCACGAGTCAGGGAGAAAAAAATAAATACTTACAGGGACTTACCTGGGATAGGTCCCCCATCCTGTGGAGTCCCTCTGGTGTTGGTAGGGGTGTCCCTAGGGCCAGGGAAGGGCACCTGTGGGCACTTTCTATGGTCTCTGACTATGGAATTATGCCTACAGGTCCCCTTACGCCTGCCCATACCCTGAGCAAGCTTAGCGCCATTATTTAATGCCCCCCATCCTCCCGTGCTGGATTTTAGAACTGGGGATAAATATGGCGCAAAGGCCATATCTTCCTTTTCTGGATGGGAACGCCTACCTTGCATCTCATTGACGCAAGGTAGGTTTTCACGTCCAGAAAATGACGTTAACTACATAATTTTGGCACTAGACGTGTCTAGCGCCAAAGTATAAATATAGAGTTAGGTTTGCACTGAATTAGTGTAAAAACAAAATGGCGCTAATTCAGCACAAACCGAGTATAAATATGAACCTAAATTAATTATGTGATCAACAGGCTAGAAAGAAAACACCCTGAAATGTTAGGTCACAAGGAGTCGACCTGCACAAAGGGAAAGACTGATAGAATTTATTTTTCAGTTATGCAAAGCACTTGATGGTCTTTTAGGACCAGATGTATCAAACTTTTTTGCATTCGCAAATGGGGCGAATAACAAAAATTGGGCGTTTACGAATGCAAAAGTGGTCCCTGCGATGTATGAAAGGCATTCGCAGTGTGAAAATACGGAATTGCAAAATTGTTGGTTTTGCGTATCACAATAAGCGTATCGCAAATAGCGACATGAAATACCAAATCGTTATTTGCAAGATGCAAACTGCGACACAGTTTAGCAAATCGTAGATAGCGAATCAAAAAATCATGGCGCAATTTGAGATACACAGATTGTGACACGCAACACCATGTTGCAATGGGACGCATCAAAAATTCACAAATTGCGAAAATTCGCAGAATGGCCTTTTGCACATACAATTTACCACGAATTGAAATCAGGTGGTAACCAGGTGCAACCTATATAAAGAGGCCCAGAATGTCTCAGCCCCTCTTCCACAATGGCTGCACTCTACGTGATGATGAAGAGGATGAGGATCTTGGCAGGTCTGAGGAGAGGGAGGAGGAGACAGGAGCGCATTTTCAGAGTGCGCATAACCCTTTTTGGCCAGACGGAGGAAATCTATGAGAAGTACAGGTTAGGCTCAGCCATGATACTTGACCTGATAGCTGATCTACAACCCATACTGCAGTGCACCACACACAGGACCAATAGCATACCCACCCATGTGCAGGTATTATGCTCTCTGCACCTATTAGCCTCAGGAGGCTATCAAGGGGCCATAACAGTAGCAGGAGGGGTCTCACAGAGTGCTCTCTCATGACTCTTCAAAGCATTTCTAAATGCCATGTTGAGCAAAATACAAGAGCACAAAAGATTTCCCAACACCCCCCAGGAAACACAACAAACGAAAATCAATTTTTATCAGATTGAACAATTCCCTCTTGTCATAGGTGACATCAATGGGACACATGTAGCTATCTGTCCACCATCGGCCACCGAGTATGTTTATCGGAACCGTAGAAAACCATCCTTCCATGAACATACAGGTGATTAGCAATGCCTCTAACATCATCACCGATCTTGTGGCCAGATACCCAGGTAGCACACAACTCCTACATCTTTCGCCACAGCGGGATTAATACAAGACTGGTGGGTGGGGAGGTTGGCGAAGGATACCTACTGGGTAAAGTAATAGATGACTATGTTGCATTGAAGTAATAGTGATGTCAGATTCCAACAGAACTCATTTTACCCTCTGTTCATTCCAGGAGACAGTGCCTACGCAGTGCGTACCTACATACTGACGCACTACCTGAACCCTGCAACGCCTGCAGAGAGGAGGTACAATGCTGCACACAAAGCAACCCGTAGTATGGTGGAGCGGAGTTTTAGTCTCCTGAAGAGCCGCTTCAGGTGCATGCATTAGAGTGGAGGGGCACTTCAGTACAGCTCAGAGACGACATGTAAAATAGTGGCCTCATGTGCAATGTTGCACAACATAGCAACAAGAAGGGGCATAAAAGTTGAACCAATGGAGCCGAACTCAGATGAAGATGGTGATCCCTTACCACCCCATCACTGAGTAGACAGGACCAGTGCAGCAGAGGGCAGGCAAAGACGTGCTGACATCACGCGCAACCATTTCTAATGTAAGTAATGACAACACCACTGAAATTTAAGGTCTTTCTGCAGTTAGCAACATTATCACCTTGACTTCAGGTAACGAATGTGTCAATAGGACATAGCCATGAACCATAGGCTACCATGTACAAATAACAGTGTCACACTATTAGCATCATAGTATAACTGCACATGTTACGGTAGTCCCCTGTAGGCCTTAACATTAATTTCTACGTCCACACACTCCACTTGAGTGCTCAGTGGCCTCACTGGCACCTCTTGTAGCAGATTCACTGGCAGTACTGTGTCTGGTACTGCGACACCTAGGATCCATCACAGGAGCTGTAAGATTGCTGAGGCTAGAGAACTCCTCACTATCTCCAACACCCAGTTCGCTGTTTGTAGCACTGCATGCATTGCATCCAGGACATTGGTTATTTGCACCAGGCCCTGTGTAACATCCCGACTGCAGTGTGCCATCTTCACCTGTATGCCCACAGCACGTCGTGACATCATGGGAGTTGAGCTAGCAAGCCGATTGACCAATCTGCAGAACCCATCAAACCTTCTCATGAATTGGTGATGGCGCCTACGGTGACTGACACGCTCCTGCTGAATCTCAGTGCAGAGGTCCCTAACGGCATTTGTCAAGTCCTTTGTGTTTTCGGCTGCTGTTTGCTGTCACTCATGCAGTGACTCCAAATGCTTGTTCATTGTGCCCATGTTCTGATTGAATGACTGTGCATTGACCTCATGTGTTTGCATTGCAGGTGCTGCACTTTCAGCATGGAAGCTTTCTGTCTGCCAAAGATTGATGGGCCCTCTCTTTCCTCTGTGCACTGTCCGCCTGCATCGTGACGCCTCCTGAGGGGAGTTGACTGACGCTGCTGGGGCACGGGCTGGTGAGTTCCTGTGGATCTATCCTCTGGGGGTGGTGTGGGGTGTTCATCTGGCATCTCATCTGATTCCAGGTTGTACTCTGGGAGAGGTAACACCCTTGCCCTGCGTCTGGTTGGTGCAATACTGAGAGACTCACTTGTGTAGGAGTCGGACTGTGGCTGTGTTTCAAACTCCCCCACATTTCCACTTTCTGCTGCAACAGGGCCCAGGACATCTGCAATGACAATGTGCAGGATGTCATTAATGTATATATCACAATAAGTAGCACAATAGTAAAGTTTCTACTCTGACATTGTATCACTGTGACGTGTGTGTGTTGATTCTCTATGTGGCTTAACACCAAGTTGTTTTGAATGTGGTTTATTGACCTTCGGATTGTGGCCTATCACTCCCATAAGTCATTGTTGTGTTGTATGTAAGATGTGGCATGGACTACTTATCACGTGGCATCAAGCTATTAGCTATGTCTAGGGGGCATTTGTACAGCAACATATGGGGATACGCATCATTACTGCCCTTACCTTTGCCAGTGCTGGGTGTCTCTGAGGTGTCAATGTCAGTGACACCACTGAGGGCTTCCCGAAGCAGTGTGGACTCCACCATGTCTTCCATTGGTGTGAACGGTGTCTGGATGGGTGGTCCTCCTCCGGTGCTCCTTGCCTCCTTTAGCCTGTTGGCTACCCTTTCTTTGGCATGGGAACGCAGGTCATACCATCTCTTGCGAATTTCCTCCACAGAGCGCTACTCATCACCCACTGCACCGATTTTTGTCTGGATTTCCAACTGGAGTTTCCTTTTCTCACTTTCAGGGATCTGTAGTGAGTTCTTCCAAAAGAGTTTGTCATGGTTCCTGACAACCTCCTCAGTGAGCTCCTCCAATTCCTGCTCACAGAATTTGAGCTTGCTCTTCCTGTCTCCCTTGTCCTTCACCTTCCCATCGTTGGCCATGTTGCAATTTGGTCCTGGCTGGATCACAAGGCTGGGTCACTGGTGCTGGGCTGTGTCTCCCTACATGCTCCTTTGGGTGTGGCTCCTGGAAACAGCATGGGCTGACTCACTTCCTGGTTGTGATGTCATCAGGCTGTTCCAGTTTTCCGTTTTAGCAATTTGCGATTTTCAGATACCGAATCGCAAATGATTTGCGATTCGGTATTTGCTAATCGCAAATTGCGTTTGCGAATTTTAAGAAATTGCAAATACCGACTCGCAATTTTCATACATCCCATTTTGCATTTCTTAAATAGCGATTTCTTAAAATTCGCTATTTAAGAAATGCAAAACGGATCTTTGATACTTCTGGCCCCTAGTCACTAGATTACAGGGATCATGCTCCTCCAGGATCCAATGTCTCTCTTGTAGATGTGGCCTGCCACCAATCCTCATATGCTGCCCTAGGCCAATCCCTGAACGCTCAGAAGCATTCAAACATCTACACCAATCAGCAACACAACAAGCTCTTCCTTCTTTACTTGAACACATACTGCCCCTTTCACACATGGAGTCCCTTTCACCCCCAGTGTGATAAAGGAAACATCCCAACGTAAAAGGATCTGAACTCGACAAAAGTGAATCAGAAAAAGTGAATTAATTTGTAGCTGCTGCTAATTTAGCACGAGCACTAATAATTCATGGTAACATCATGTGCTCTTGATTCTGCAAAACTGAGGCTGGATGGCCAACAACAGAACAGATGACATTACTCCTTAAGGCCTCCTACATACATTAGTGAATAAAGGTTAACATCTCATAAAACAACATTTAATGAACTCAAAGCTTCACAATTTGCAATTCGAAAAAATGAAAAGATCTACACCCCCACTCATAGCCACAATGACATGAGCACAAATTCTAGAATGATCTTGATAATGCACATGACCTACACACAACTGTTAACAATGAAATTACTTTGTCTATCAAATAAATTCACACAGTTACAACTATCAACATAAAAGTAGCTGCCACATGACATTTAGGCCCATATTTATACTTTTTTAGCGCCTCATTTGTGTCATTTTTTGACACAACATTGGTGCAAACTTACAAAATACAATTGTATTTTGAAAGTTTGTGCTGCTTTTGCGTCAAAAAATTACGCAAATGCGGCACTGAAAAAGTATAAATATGGGCCTTAGAATTACTTAATAGGTTTCGTCTACAGGTAGAAGTTGCCTTTCTGATGATGGGAAAGAACCAGCTGCTCAGTACAAACGGACAATATCATTCTTAGACAAAGGCACAAGGGCCATATTTATACTTTTTTAGGTTCGCATTTGTGTCATTTTTTTACGCAAAAGCGGCACAAACTTACAAAATATAATTGTATTTTGTAAGTTTGCACCTCTTTTGCATCAAAAAATGATGCAAATGCGGAGATAAAAAAGTATAAACATGGGCCAGAATGTGCAAGACAAGACTCAGTCCATTGAGCAGACAAAGCATTGTTGCAACATGGAAAGCAAGCAACTCATCATGTATAATTATGTATAATAAATCCATTGTCGCAACTTGCAGACCATAATGTGAAACCAAAACTAAGAATATACACTGCCATAATGCATCTTGTGAAATTACCTGCAGTATTTTCTGTGTGACTGACACATTCCAACATACAATGGGAACAACACACAAAGATAATGACCCTTGTTATGGATAAATTGGAATATGCTTTAACTGCACATCATATCCCCAATGGACTTGCAGGCAGTCACTGTGATGAAAGGAACATTTATGTCATTGCAGGTTTCCCAAACCTGAAAGAGGCGATAGATTGCATGCACGTAATACTGCTCCATTCAAAATATAAAGAAACAGCATTCCTTTTGTTTCTCAACAACACTTTCTGAATTTTATAGCAAGACTGGGGACTGTTCTTAGGCATAAACATCTTTTTCCACTACTCTGTAGCGCGTTAAATAATTTTCAACATTAAAATGTAATGAACACACAAAGAAAAATAGAACACTGTTGCACTATAAAGCATTCCTCCAGGTCCTGCTCTTCCTCTGCAGAGAGATATGTATTCCTGTATTTTGAAATAATATTATAGAAGAATAAGTATATTATTGTTTTAATCAACACGTATCCATGAATGTTTATTGTATTAAATTACAATTATGATATTGATGTTTTAAGAAGATTATTATATGTTTATTTCTAATGATTTGTTGGTTTGTTAGTAGTATTTCAATTAACGAAAAGCTTCTTTATACATTCTGTACTTAAACAATGTGAATTGTTTAGAGGTAGAGAGAAGAATTAGTCAACAAAGAAATATTAATAGTGATTTTAAAAATAGTTACTGCTCGAGCTAGGTCGTGAGCTGTAAATGAACATATGCGACTTTGCACAAGCAGTAAGAGCATAAGTACATCCGCCATGTAATTATATTTGGAATGTTGCACGTGCAGAAGCACAGAGAGGTCTAATTAAATTAGGATACTCCGCACCTCCTGCTCCCCAGAGGTAATCTTGGGAGCAGGTACAGGTATAAGTAGGCTGTAACTGCTTAATAACATCAATTAGGAATAATCATTAATAATGTACCTTATTTCGGTGTCAACAATGAGATTTGATTTTAGTTTAAACATTTTATTTTTCTCATTAGCCCTCAAGATTTATTTATATCAAAATTACAGGACATTGCATGAAGTCACAAGATTTATCCCTATTTCAATATACTAAATCCATAAAAGAATATTTCTTAGCAGTCTAGTCAGAATAGTTATCAGCACTCCTGGAGAATACTGTAACCAAAATAGTCTAGGCAGAAAGAAATTGAATGTATCCAGCTGTGTCTGAGAGACAGAGAGAGAAAGAGTCTTTCTTTGCGTCTCAATCTGTGTCTGAAAAGAAGTGAAGCAGATGTCCTTATACCCTGCACTTTCCTTGGGAGAGTTTTATACATTGCAATGAACATTTAAAAACTTGCAACAATTATCTCAAACATTTTCTCATAGCCAATCAGCTGTTGAGTATGCTTGTCTGTATGTGTCATCTTCAGCTTGAAATAACAGATGAACAATGGCTTCGTAATCTGATTTTACACATTTGTTTCCTCTGTAGTCTATTAATGATACATAATAAAACATTCTCACTCGCTTCACTCTCCAAAATGTTCTTAGTCGCTTGACTCTCTGAAAAACAAGACACGTGTGAATTCCAAGTTCATGATTTCTTTTACCATGCAATTCCGCACTGTAAACTTATTCATAAAAGAGCAAGTTTTGTTCATTTAACATTTCAATAGCAGATTAGTGTGTTAGAAAAGTAGCAAAAGATGCAATTCGTTTTGTTTTAGCAAGAAATAAACATCATGCAGAGGCCATGCTTAGGTTACAATATAAATATTTCTCTTCAGTTGAAGCATGTTGGAATTTGTTATTGTTAGTGGTTCATGCAAGTCAGGTCATACACAGATCATACGAATTTTAGACTGAAATGCACTTTTAAATGTGGCTTCTGGTTAGGCCTAGTTTTCATTCATTTCAAGTTATTAATTAGTAGCATCTGACTTTAAGAAATCACTCTATAACACGTTATTGCATGCAAGATACAGGTTTTTTCTAGGCACTTGTGCTCTTAGACATGGGAAAACTCATGTTTTTTTAAGAGATGGGAAAGTAAAAAAGGACTAGATTTGAGAATGAAGGCTCAATATTGTTTATGGACAAATCACCAAAGTATTATGACCCGTATGTTTGAAAGAGAAAAGGGTAGATGTGTGAGCAGCGGCAGTTGCAAGCAATGATCGGTTTTGAAAAGATCAATTTTCTAAGTGATCCAAGGAGGTATTGAAAACAATAATAATTATTATTAGAAATGATGGAGGTTACTCAGATATATTCTAAATAGACATATTGTATTAGTAAGGATTTCAGAAACACAAAAAGTTTGTCCATCCGAGTAATTGGTCCAAGAGGAAACCATAAACAATTTAGTAATGAAACATGATAAGGAAACAGTACATTAGGCACTTGAAGAGATTATATTAAAGAAAAGAAAAGGGAATAGTGAAGAGATTATATTAAAGAAAAGAAAAGGGAATAGTGAGAATACAGAAGAGTTTTGGTCACTTTCTGACAAGGAATGTGTTCAGAACACAGCACATAAAAGGAAATGTTAAAGGAAACTAAACATATAGACAACATAAACAAGTCAGTAAGGTGTCCGAGGCGGCATAAAAGAGAAGGGTGTCCGAGTGGAATGCAAAGGAAGCAAGGGGGTACCCTTCACAAACTGAGGTCTATTCTCTGATTTACCTTGATGATAATCTAAACAATGATGTCGATGCTTATGTGTTAGACTTAAATACTGACATGGACTCATGGAATGACTTTAAACATGATGATGAGGTTCCTAAGACATTCAACATTTTAAAGTTCCTTTAGACCAAACAGTATTTAATCCAGAAAAAATGCGCCATCCCCGCAGTTCACATTGGTGGCCTCTAACACATATTAACATTACAACAAATTCTGGATTAAGAAAAGAATGAAGAGAAATAACAAAGACTGAATGTTCACCTACAGTAGAAGGAGGAAAGGAATATATGACTCATAAGTTGGATTCGATCTAGCATGTTCTCTGAAACAATAGGAAGACAAAGTTCTGCATATACAAATCACCCCATCTTGGATTCCCCTAGGTGTCTATTTAAAAAAAATGCACAGGTTTGATAGGTTTTCTTAGGTGCCGGCTGAGCTAGAGGCCAAAATCCACACCTAGGCACTTTGCAAAAAACAGCTGTTTTCTTTAGGAAAATGTGACATGTCCACATTGTGTTTTGGGGCATTTCCTGTTGTGTGCACTAGGCCTACCCACACAAGAGAGGTACAATTTTTATCGCGAGACAGTGGGGAACGTTGGGTGGCAGGAAAGTTGTCCCGGTGTGGTGATCCCACACAGAAATGTGAGAACAATTTGTTTTATTTGTTAAATTTGAGGGTTGTTGAGGTTTCTGGGTAAGAAAACACTGGAGGATCCGTGGAAGTCACACCTCCCTGGACTCCCTCGGGTGTCTAGAATTTAGAAATGTTTGGGTTTGGTAGGTTTCCCTATATGGCTGCTGATTCCAGGACCAAAAACGCAGGTGCCCCCGCAAAAACAGATAGTTTTTTATTTTATAATTTTGATGTGTCCAGATAGTGTTTTGGGGCATTTCCTTTTGCGGACACTAGGCCTACCCAAACAAGTGAGTTACCATTTTTATTGGGAGACGTGGGGGAACGCTAGGTGGAAGGAAATTTGTCGCTCTTCTCAGATTCCAGAAAATTCTGTCACCGAAATGTGAGCAAAAAGCATTTTTTGGGGCCAAATTTTAAGGTTTGCAAAGGTTTCTGGATAACAGAACCTCGTGAGAACCCCACAAGTCACCCCTTATGGGATTCCCCTAGGTGTCTAGTTTTTAATAATGTATATGTTTAGTAGGTTTCCCTTGGTGCCGGCTGAACTAGAGGTCAAAATCCACTGCTATGCGCTTTGTAAAAAAGAGCTCTGTTTTCTTTGGGAAAATGTGATGTGTCCACATTGTGTTTTGGGGCATTTCCTGTCGTGGGCACTAGGCCTACCCACACAATTGAGGTACCATTTTTATCAGCAGACTTGGGGAAATGCTGGGTGGAAGAAACTTTGTCGCTCCTCTCAGATTCCAGAACTTTCTGTCACCGAAATGTGAGGAAAAAGCATTTTTTGGCCAAATTTGAGGTTTGCAAAGGATTCTGGGTAACAGAACATGGTGAGAGCCCCACAAATCACCCCATCTTGGATTCCACTAGGTGTCTAGTTTTAAAACAATGCACATGTTTGGTAGGTTTCATTAGGTGCTGGCTGAGCTTAAGGCCACAATCCACAGCTAGGCACTTTTAAAAAAACAGCTCTGTTTTCTTTGGGAAAATGTTATGTGTCCACATTGTGTTTTAGGGCATTTCCTGTTGTGGACACTAGGCCTACCCACACAAGTGAGGTACCATTTTTATCGAGAGACTTGGGGGAATGCTGAATGGAAGGAAATGTGTGGCTCCTTTCAGATTCCAGAACTTTCTGTCACCAAAATGTGAGGAATTTGTTTGGCCAAATTTTGAGGTTTGCAAAGCATTCTGGGTAACAGAGCCTAGTGAGAGCCCCACAATTCACCACATCTTGGATTCCCCTAAGTGTCTAGTTTTAAAAAATGTATAGGTTTGGTAGGTTTCCCTAGGTGCCGACTGAGCTAGAGGTCAAAGTCCACAGCTAGGCACTTTGCAAAAAACTGCTATGTTTTCTTTGGGAAAATGTGATGTGTTCATATTGTGTTTTGGGGCATTCCCTGTTGTGGGCACTAGGCCTACCCACACAAGTGAGGTACCATTTTTATCGGGAGACATTGGGAAATGCTGGGTGGAAGGAAATGTGTGGCTCCTCTCAGATTCCATAACTTTCTGTCACCGAAATGTGAGGGAAAAGCATTTTTTTTGGGCCAAATTTTGAGGTTTGCAAAGAATTCTGCGTAGCAGAACTTGGTGAGACCCTACAAGGCACCCCATCCTGGATTCCCCTGGTTGTCTAGTTTTAAAAAATGTACAGGTTTGGTAGGCTTTCCTAGGTGCCGACAGAGCTATAGATAAAAATCCACAGCTAGTCACTTTCCAAAAAACACGTCAGTTTTCAATGTAAAAATGTGATGTGTCAATGTTGCATTTCCTGTTGCGGGCATTAGGCCTGCCCACGCAAGTGAGGTACCATTTTTATCAGGAGACTTGGGGAAACACAGAATAGCAAAACAAGTGTTACTGCCCCTTGTCTTTCTCTAAATTTTTTCCTTACAAATGGAAGACTGTGTGTAAAAAAGAAGTCTATTTGAGAAATGCCCTGTAATTCACATGCTAGTATGGGCACCCCGGCATTCAGAGATGTGCAAATAACCCCTGCTTCTCAAGACCTTATCTTGTGCCCATTTTGGAAATATGAAGGTTTTCCTTGATACCTATTTTTCACTCTATATTTCAGCAAATGAATTGCTGTATAACCTGTATACAATGAAAACCCATTGCAAGGTGCTGCTCATTTATTGGTTCTGGGAACCTAGGGTTTTTGATGAACCTACAATCCTTATATATCCCCATAACCAGAAGTGTCCAGCAGATGTAAGAGTATATGGCTTTTAAAAATCTGACATTGCAGAAAAAAGTTACAAAGTAGAACGTGGAGAAAAATGGCAGTTTGTTTCACCTCAATTTCAATATATTTTTATTTCAGCTGTTATGTTCAGTAGGAAAACCTTGTAGGATCTACACAAATTACCCCTTGTTAAATTCAAAATTTTGTCTAATTTTCAGAAATGTTTTGCTTTCCAGGCATTGGTTTCATACCCATTTCAGTCACTAACTGGAACGAGGCTAAAAGCACAAAATATAGTAAAAAGGGGAATGTCCCAGTAAAATGCCAAAATTGTGTTGAAAAATGTGTTTTTCTGATTCAAGTCTTCCTGTTCCTAAAACTGGGCAGATGGTGATTTTAGCACCACAAATGCTTTGTTGGTGCCATTTTCAGGGATAAAACCACAAGTCTTCTTCTGCAGCCCTTTTTCCTTTAAAAAAAAAAAAAAAAAACTTTTGCTGTATTTTGGCTAATTTCTTGGTCTCCTTCAGGGGAACCCACAAACTCTGGGTACCTCTAGAATCTTTAGGATGTTGGAAAAAAAGGATGCAAATTTGGCGTAGGCAGCTTACGTGGGCAAAAAGTTATGAGGGCCTAAGCACAAACTGCCCCAAATAGCCAAAAAAGACATGGCACCTGAGGGGGAAAATGCCTGGCAGCAAAGGGGTTAAAGGACTTGACAAGTAAAATAGGTTTGCCATCATCATCAACTCACGCTAGTTTCTCTTCTCCCCTTCATCACAGAGACTTACAAACCCTAAAGACGTATGGTTTAGCAAAGGAATTATGGTATTGAGACAAGATAGAACTAATAAAACAAGCAATAGGAGAAAAGCTATGGTGGCTAGGCAATCTAGAGGCTTGGAATGGGAGAGCGCTATTTAGTGCAAGACCAGATTTCATTATGGCATCCGGCAGTATAAGATGGGTAGCAAGATTTCTTCAACAAGAAATAGGTGGAACATGCTCTCAATAAGAGAGAACAGAGCATGTTTTAGAAATTATTGCTGTTTTTTTGCAATTCAAAGTCTCAAAAAGCGTGTTCAATATTGTTCAAATTGTTGGTGCACATCTGAGATAAAAGAGAACAAGAAGTTAACAGACCCTGCTTATTTCATTTGATGAGCAGGTCCTTCAATCAATACAGATGGTCAGTGGACTTGACGGTGGATATCTGTAGCTGTATAAATGGCTGGTTTCATGCTTGGATTGCTGTAACATCAGTTACATCAGCCAAATATAGTTACATGGGGACAGTGGATCCTCAAGAGGGTCTGCTGTGCCTTGCAAAGACAGATATAGGCGGTCATTATGAACATGGTGGGAAAGACCGCCGACCGCCGTGTCGGCGGTGAACTGAATCCCGCATTTGGCAGCGAATGGAAACCCGCCATATAATGATCGAAAAACCCAACCCTGCCAAAAATTCCCAGACCACCACTCCCCACCAGGACCCGGTCGGCGGGAATCCCAGCACACCCCACCTCGCCACCACCAAGCACACCCACATCCCGCCCTCCAAATTATGATGCACAAATCACCTCGGTGGACAGTGGATGCAGGACGACCATTGGCGGCTGCGACCGCCACAGGCGGCTAGTGGACACAATTGCATCAAGTGCACACATTGGATAGGCGTATCACACACACACACCAGAGACACATCCAGAACCCCATAAAACACCCCCAGACACACCCCACAATCCCTTGCAACGAAACCAGGACCAGAAGACGGAGAGCACCAGGGCCAGACAGCGAACACCAGCATACAGGACACGCATATCGACCCACACAGGAGCACCCATACCCCGTCCCCAGTTCCGACGCCATCCACCACACTCACCATGTCCCCCCAAAAAAAATCCACGCTTCACTGAAAGGGAGCTAAGGACCATGGTGGACGAGATCCTGAAGGTGGAGCCACAAATATTCGGGTCCAAGGTGCAGCACACAACCATCGCGTGGAAATTGGAGCTGTGGCAGACCATTGTGAACAGGGTGAATGCAGTGGGACACCATCCACGCACCAGGAACGACATCTGAAAGAGATGGAACGACCTGCGGGGGAAGGTCAGGGCCATGGCATCTAGGCACCACATCGCAGTGCAGAAGAATGGGGGAGGATCGCCACCAACACCACCTGACTACACCAACTGGGAGGAGAAGGTACTCGCCATCCTGCACCCAGAGGAACTTACTGGACTCACTGGAGGAATGGACTTGGTTAACTCATCTACAATTACCCCATATACAACACATCTGCAATGCATGCACCACCCACCCCACCCACACCCACCTCGACCTACACCCCACCCAGCCATTACCCACCACATCCACCACCAGGCATCACCTACAACCCACTAACAGGCCCACATCACTCCCGCTGGGCACTGCCACTCACCCCTGCATGTACCCACAATGGAATTATACCCCCACCAAAATGCAACCCCACCTCTGCCACTAAAAACAATGTCCACCTCACAAAGGCACCCTGCAAGGCCACTGAAAGTAACACCAGCACAAAATAGCCCAGTTCTGTACACCTCAAACCTTCAGGCATAGGTAACAGACATGTCTATGTCCCCCAACAGGCACCACCACCCATGCAACCCTAATGAAGGGGACAAGGAGTGCCACAGCCCTCCAGGGAGACAGAGGCACATCACAAGACCTTGACCAAAGATCCCTGGACACTGATGAGCAGGCAGGCCCCTCACACAGTCCTGGATTCTCACCATGCAGCAGCCCCACCCAGGAAACCACTGTCAGCCCTAATACCCAGTCAAGACCAGCAGGCCAGGTGAGGCGTACCCACACAAGTGTACCCAGGGCACAGACTGGTGGAACACAGCTACAGAGGCCACAGTCTCCCACTCCCAACATGCAGGAAGGTGAGGGCCCCAGTACAAGTGGCACATCAAGACCTGCCCAGGGGACACAGGCACAGGGGGCTAGGGCAAATTCAAGTGTCCCAGTGGGTCAGGGGCTAGGGCACCGGATGGATGCAGCAGCCCAGGACATTATTGCAGAGGTATTGGGGGCCTACCAACATACCCAAGACAGGCTGGCACAGATTGTGTCCACCCTGGAGCAAAGTCAGAGGATGCAGCTGGAACAACACCAACAGGCCATGGAGCAGTGGAAAGAGCACAATGCCACAATGGCCACCATTGCTGGAGCACTGCTGCAGTTGGTAAACAAACAGTCTGACTCCCACACTGGACAAGAGGCCCCCACAACAGCCCTGGACAATCAGCAACAGATGACCCAAGAAGCAGAAACAGCACAGGAAACACCCTCCCAGGAATCACAAGGGCCAACCATGTCACCCCAAGAAGCTCCACAACAGGTGCCCAAACGTAGTCTTAGGCCAAGATATGGCACTGGAAACCCAAGTAAGAACAAGCCCCCCTCCAACAATTGACACTGCTACTAATGCAAAGCAACCATCCCACCCATTCACCAACAACACTTAGCTGAGGGCAAATTGAAGTACTATTCTACAAAATGGACCAATCTAAGACATCCAACAGGGCTGCCACCAAGTAGGTTTTGAGGACACCCAACCCTTACAACTCCCATCACTTTGTATAGCACAATTCACTCTATTGAACCAATAAAACACATTTCACACCTGTAACACTGTCCCCTGTCTTCAATGTTGAACAAAGTGGAGTTTGGATGCAACTGGCAGAGAACAACTTTGTCAATTTGTGCTTGATGGTGGTACTGTGGCCCATATTTATGCTTTTTGACGCAAAACTGCGCCAACGCAGTTTTGTGTCAAAAAAATTTGCGCCGGCTAACGCCATTCCGAAGCACCATGCCGGCGCCGTATTTATTGAATGACGTTAGCCGGCGTTAGCCGCCGGCGCTGTCTGGTGTGCGTTAAAAAAAACGACGTACACCAGGCAGCGCCAGCGTAGCGGGAAAATGGCGTATGGGCGTCCAGAATTGGTGCAAGTCAGGCTGAGGCAAAAAAATCGCCACAACCCGATTTGCGCCATTTTTTTACGCTGCCCATCCCCCATTGAAATGACTCCTGTCTTAGCAAAGACAGGAGTCATGCCCCCTTGCCCAATGGCCATGCCCAGGGGACTTCTGTCCCCTGGGCATGGTCATTGGGCATAGTGGCATGTAGGGGGGCACAAATCAGGCCCCCCTATGCCACAAAAAAAAAAAAAAAAAAACTTACCTGGACTTACCTCAATGTCCCTGATGTGGGTCCCTCCATCCTTGGGTGTCCTCCTGGGGTGGGCAAGGGTGGCAGGGGGTGTCCCTGGGGGCAGGGGAGGGCACCTCTGGGCTCATTCTGAGCCCACAGGTCCCTTAACGCCTGTCCTGACCCAGGCGCTAAAATCCGGCGCAAATGCGGGTTTTTTAGTCCCGCCCACTCCCGGGCGTCATTTTTGCCCGGGAGTATAAATACGACGGATATGCATCGCAGTCATTTTTTAAGACGGGAACGCCTACCTTGCATATCATTAACGCAAGGAAGGTGTTCACGCAAAAAAATGACGCTAACTCCATGAACTTTGGCGCTAGATGCGTGTAACGCCAAAGTATAAATATGGAGTTAGTTTTGCGTCTAATTTGCGTCGAAAAAAACGACGCAAATTCGGCGCAAACGGAGTATAAATATGCCCCTGGGTGTTTTAAATTAGGCAAGGAGGGAATGCATATATTGTCTGTCAGTACCATGCAGAAGTGGTCCATGTATCGTCTATCATGACCAATCCTCCCTATATGACAGAGCACACTGACAGTATCAGTCACTAACCCCAATGACAGGCTTAAGTCCCACACAGTTATTGGAAGTAGAGTTCTATCAGTTGTTTCCTAGAATTGACATCTTCCCCTTCCTCATCCTCACCATCACTCTCCTCACCTCTCTGAGTTAGCTGATCAGGACCTATAGCACCCTCCACCTCCAAAAGGGGGATAGAATGTCTCACTGCCACATTGTGCAGCATGCAGCAGGCCACCACTATTCTACACACCTTATCAGGCCCATGGGCCAAGGAACCCCCAGAGATATGTAGACACCGGAATCTAGCCTTTAGGAGACCTGTAGTACACTCTATCACCCTCCTAGTACGTCCATGGGCCTCATTGTATTTTCTCTCTGCATCCGTCCTGGAATTCCTCACTGGTGTCAAGAGCCAACGCAGGTTTGGATATCCAGATTCACCTAGAAAATGGTTCAATACAGAGTCGTCAATGTAATGTCCCTTAGTCAGACAGGCTGGTTTTCTGCAATGTGTCAGTTAGTGACAGGCAAACTTACCTGCGATCCACCCTCTGTCCTCTTGTAGTTGTTCCATCTTCTGTGTCAACACAAATGAATCATGGACTGAACCCGGAAACATAGCATTCACATGGGAATTGTACGGGTCTGCAGTACACACCAATTGGATGTTCATGGAGTGAAGGTTCTTCCTGTTTCTGTACACCTGTTCTCTTGGGGGGAGGATGGGTTTGTGTGTGCCTTCGATGGCACCTATGACATGGCAAATGTTTGCAAAGGCATAGAAGTCAGACTTGATGGCAGGGAGGTCAACACTTTGGGAGAATCGCACATAGGATTGCAGATGTTGTACAAATGCATTCAGAAATCTTGTCAGTACCTGGCTGAACATTTACTGTGAGAAACCAGGACCCATGCCCACTGTCACTTGAAAAGAGCATGTGGCCAGGAAATGGAGTGCGGAGAGCACCTGCACCTCAGTTGGAATGGCATGCTGATTATGTGATAATGATCTGATGCTCACCATGGTCCCCATATCCACAAGTGGTCTGTACACCGATGGTGCCGTTCCTCGCCACAAGGGTCAGTACCTACGAGGGATTACAAAAAGGAGTGATGTGCACACATACATAGGCAAAATGTGCAAAATACATGCACTGCATTGTTCATAGTAGTGTCTGTACAATAACTGCTACCTGACAGATGTACATGTACATCACTAATAGGGGACAGAGTAATTCATGTGTGCTACTATACGGAATGGATAGAGGCCTAGGTGCTTCATGTGGCTAGTAGGCCCTGCATTGTGAGTAGTAGGAATTTCAAAATGCGTAGGTGATGGCAAAATGTCTGCCCACTGTAGTTCTGCCCCTTCGTTGTGGAAGTGACCTAATACCGCTAGTGGTTGACGTCACAGCGTATGGCAGTGTTGACCGCTGTTCGCACCCTCATTGGCTAACATGGATGCCAGTGGGGAATCCTGGTGTATCATGATCGCCGCCGGCAGTGACGGTGCGTACTGCTGCAGAACGTACGCGCGTTCGTCATCATTTGATCACTTGACTCCCTGATCTTGAGCGGACAGGTACTCCACTCTGTGTACTGCTGTGGCCTGCCTCTGGCTATGGATGTTCCACGTGGTGCAGGGGAAAGGGCCCAGGCCTTCACTCAGGAACGAACCTGGAGAAGCTAGTGGAAGGGGTCCTGCCCTTGTACGACAGACTCTACGGACAGCCAGAGGTACAGGTGAGTCTGGGTTTGGGGGGCACTGTGTGAGTAATGTATGGTGTGGATTGCACATATCTGTGCTCCTCTAAGCCTGGGTGGGCCATGGTGCATGGAATGCTGTGTGCCACTGTCCTGCATGTCTGAGAGTACTGCCAGTCCTATGTTGGACAATCTGCCAGCTGTTCCTATTGTGCAAGTGCCTGACCTCTGTGTTCCATTTCTGCGTCACCCTTCTAGGTCAGCACCCACCAGAAGAGGGCACATGGGCATGCCATCGCCAAGGAGGTACCGACCCTGGGGGTCTACAACCGGCAGAGCACCCACTGTCCAAAGAGGTGGGAGGACCTGCGGCGCTGGGCGCGAAAGATCACTGAGGCCCAGCTGGGGAAGTTCTCCCAACGTGGAAGGGTTGCCCGTCGGGCACTGACCCCCCTCATGCGACGGATCCTGGCGGTGGCGTACCCAGATCTGGATGGCCCCTTAAAGGCTGCACAGCAGTCACAAGAGTGTGATTACTCACTGACCATACTTCAGTCTGGAAGGATGACTGTGTGTGCGATAGGGCTCATGCTGCTTAGAGCAGGGAATTTGACTGGTGCCCATCTACTGCATGTTCCCCAAAGGGTGTAGTGGTGTCCCTGTCAGGTTTCTCCTACCTCAGCTCCAAAAGTATTTCAGGGGATGGTTGTAGATCAGTATTCTGGTCAGTAGTCAGGGGCATGGCCATGGGCATAGTGCACAGTGCTGCTTGTTGGGTGTGTTTGCTGGGTGGGTGTATGTCTGGCCATTGTGTATCAGCATTCAGCTATTTACAAGTGTCTCTCCTGTTTTGTCTCCCCATCCCTGTTCTCTTGTGTTGGTTTGGTACAGCATCAACATCAGGTGAGGGAGCTGAGGCATCGGCAAGTGGGGAGGCAGCGGCCCACGGATCCTCTGAGGCAGAGACAACTGACGCCCAGGGGACCAGTGGGTGGGAGGGCGAGGGGACTTCCACGGGGGAGGCTACTACCACAGGAGGTAGTGACTCTGAGACCTCCTCCGATGGGGGTCTTCCGGCGGTGGCAGACCCTAGTGCACACACCACTACCGTGAGATCTTCCGGCACCACCCATACCATCACCGTCCTCCCTTCTGCTCCCCACCGAGTTGCCTGTGCCCACCCACCCAGAAAGGCGGGCGTCTCCTTCGCCCCAGGCACCTCCTCCCCTGCCCCAGTAAGCCCTGCTGCCCTCACAAAGGAGGCTATTGACCTCCTGAGAACCATCTCTGTAGGGCAGATAACCATCGTCAATGGCATCCAGGGTCTGGCATCAGAGGTGCAGCAGAGAAATGCCTATCTGGATGGCATTCACGGTGCCGTGTCTGCCCTACAGAGACCTTTTCAGGCTCTGGCCTCCTCTCGGACGGCAGCCAGTTTCCCTGGCCAATCCGTCCCCCCTCCAACCTCCTCTACCCCTTCCAGAACCCCACTCCCTTCACCCCTGCAAAGCACACAATCAGACCCACTTACAAGCACATCAACACACAAGAAGCACACTTCAAAACAGAAGCACCACACCTCCCTCCACAAGCATTCACACAGCCAACAGACACCTGCACACACAACAACGTCCACTTCCCCCAGTGTGCCCACCTCTTCCGCCTCCCTGTCTGTCCCCTCTGTATCCACACCCTCATGCACTGCACCATCACTCACTGTTACTGCTCCGCTTCCTGCACTCACCACAATAGCAGACAGCCATACATGCACCCCATACACCACATCTGCACTCACCACCTCCACTGTAGTTGACACATGCAGTACACTCACCAGACTTGCAGACACCCACCCAACATACATCCACACTAGCTGTCTGTCTTCTCCCACTGTGTCCACCCCCCACCTCCCAAAACACACAAACGCACCAAGACACCCACCCATCACACATCCACCACACCACAGAATACTGAGCAGTCACCTGCACCCACTACACGCACACCTACACCCCATACATCAACTCCCTCTGCCTCTACTCCCACGCCCTCATCCACGCCCACCCCAATTGCTCCCCAAAAACTTTTCCTCTCCCGTGCTGACCTCTTACAACCCACTGGCCAAACCCCGCCTTGTCCCCAAGCGTGCCCACCTCCTTGCCCTTTCCGCTCCTTCCACATCACAGCCCACCCCGGTCCAGCCTTCCCATTCCCATGCACCTTCCCCGGTGAAGAAGAAGGCCCGGTCAGAGCCTAGGCCATCCAGCTCCACCCGAGCCAAACAGCCCCCACCCCCTTCAAAGGAGAAGCCCACCCCTCCTCCAACCTTCACAAGAAAGTCAAAGTTCCACCCCCATCGAAACTCCCCCCCCAGGCCCCCAACCCCCTTCCCTGAGGTGCCTGGATCCCCATATGGTGCCCCGTTCTGTTGAGTACCCAGCACTTGCGGGAGTCAGGTGTGGCCATTTGTGGCCCAGGACAATGTACATTTTATGAAATGCTACTGAATTGGTGGCGGGTTAAAACTTACAAATGCACCTGTCTTGGACTACCATAAATATTAAAACTCTGTGAACTATATTGTCACCCAATATCTATGGCTATACCTGTGCACAAATCACTTCACCTGCCACCACAGGGGCAATCCTGAAAGGATTACATGCAAAAAGATATGGATAGTGCACCACTGCGCAAAGTCAGTAAAGTCCAGTAACACAACGTTGTCTTTTTAAAATCTTCATTTTTTATTATTGCTTTTTCTTGAACAAACAAGCAATCAGCCAACGCGTTTCGTCCTACACAAAAGGACTTCTTCAGGGCTAAAATGCAACACAAATAAATACAAAAAGAATTTAACAACAAAAAGAAAATGTACAAAAACATACAAAAAATATATACAAAAAATCACCTCTAATACGCATACTTATGGTCATAAAGAACTCATAATCATAAGAGACAAGGGACACATGCTACCAGGAATGTTATTCACACATATAGTCGATGAAGACATATATATTAATATATCACATGACACATATTACTAATATTTACAAAGACAAAATACAAAAAACAAAATATAAACACCAGTTTTTTTTAAAAGGATATAATCTACATAGTTCTAAAGATTTTTATAATATCGCCATCATTCTGTAATTTTTAACAATATATTTATTGAAAATAAATAAATAATAATAATACATTTTTTATATATATAGAAATAAATATGATATCAAACACATCATACCTTATATTTGCATGGTCTTTAAATTGATTGTCTTTCCATATTATTGGAATTAAATGTCCAACCTATTACTACTAAAAAGAATGACAACACTATGTAATATCCCACGGATTGAGAAACGAGTAACAACTAAAATTATCGACTACCCACACATAAATTTAATATTTTCAAAATTTTCAAAAGATGGAGAATTTAAAAAGAGGTCATCAAAGCTCAATAAACAAATAGCCCTACATAAATGGGCATAAATGGGCAAAAATGCCACAAAGAAAGACCACCAAAAGAGCCCATAATATGATCTTGAGTTGATAAGTAAGGTCAATCTAAAGTTATTAAAGTCTCTGTACCTCTGTTTCATCCTTTTGAACACAGCACATTCTAACATAGCACATTAGAGTGTTAATGAATGATTTATACAGGGCATCCAAAGAAGCTAATCAACAGGATGCAGAGGTTAGAAACCCAGTATGCAAGATTGTGCTTAAACCTGGGGAGATGTGATCATATAAATCATCCTCCAAACTGCTACATTGGATCCCTGTGGGTGCCAGAATCAAGTTCAAACATTTTTACTCTAAATATATAGGTCTGAGAAACCTAAACAATTATCATCCCATTACTCACCTAAAACGTTTCATCACTTCACTGACAACACTTGATTATACACAAGGCCTTTGGGATTTCAGGACCTCAAATTTAAGTCCAAGTCAGAAAGAATTGCCTAACCATAAACTCTTGAGAAAAAATTGGAAAACAAACTGCTCAGGAAATCATACAACTGATGAGAGCGAATCTTGGGGTTGCATATGCAGACTATTAGGCTGGGTTCTTTGACCACTAATTGGGCTCTAAAACATTTTTCACTCCCTTCTGAAAGTATATACTATGGTACATCCACAGCACTTGACCACAAAGTGATGCACAGAACTTTATAAAACCTCAGTATACATACTGAGTATTCAAATTGTTTTATTTAATAATTGCATAAAAGCATTATGCTTACATACTAGCAAACATATAAAAAAGAGAAACAAGCAGGCTTAACATAGAATATATAAAAACCCTTTCTAGTCACAACACTTCTCAATCACTAATAATTCGCTCTATACACAACCTAAAAATGTTGTTGTTTTAAAAAATCATTTTCACTGAATAAATGGAATATTAAGGCTGGCTTGGTGATATGGACAGCATTCATCTTAAAAGTGTTTTTAAATAAAGGTCTCTGTGAATTCTCATGGCTGGACAGTTACATTTTCGGTGAGTGAACGTTTCATTATCCAAGTTACAAAGTCGATAGGAGTTATGGGGCAAATTCATCAATGTGTTGCATCGCCCTTGCACCATGCAAGTGGGCTCAGGGCAACGCAACACTAAAGTAAGATTTATCAAGCCACACAAGGGCACCTTTTAAAAAGATTTTAAAACAGGATAGGAATAGACTGTCCCAAATTAACCATAAGACTATACAGTTACACTCTCTACTTCTACTATAACACATTTAAGGTTCAATTGCTTAAATTGATTCTTCCAGCACAACCTATAATCAGATGTTATTCCTATATAGTCATTTACACCCAAACACACATGCATACACTGATATACCTAGACATACCCTTATCCAAACACTGACACAAACAAGAACACACTCTTACAGACACTGACACACTGAGGCACCCACTGATGCATACACTGCCAAACCCAGGTATACACTGATGCATACACTAACACACACAGACATACACTCATGCATATACTTACATTCTCAGGCACACACTCATCCATACACTGACACACTGAGGCACACACTGAGGTATACACTGATGCATACATTGAGACACCCAGGCACACATATATGAATACACTGACATACCCAGGCACCCACTCATCCATACACTGACACACCAGGGCACAAACTGATGCATACACTGACACACCCAGACACACACTCTGACATTCACTGACACACCCAGCCACACATTGATGCATACACTAACACACCCGGAACACAATCATGGATACACTCATAAACTGAGGCACATACTCATACATACATTGACACACGCAAGCATACACTAATACAGACACTGACGTACTCATGCTTACACTAAAACACCCAGGCACACACCAATACAGACAAGACACACCCAAGCACACACTGATGCATACACTGGCACACCCAGACACACATTGACATATACACTGACACACCCATGCATACACTGATGCAACCACCAACACATCCAGTCACACACTTATACATACACTCACAAACCCCATGGCACATACTTCTGCATACACTGGCACACCAAGCCCACACTAATACAGATAAAGACATACCCAGGTACACACTTATGCATACACTTACACACCCAGGCACCCACTGATATAGACACTGACAGACCCAGGCACACACTCATCACACACTTACACACCAAGGCACACACTGATGTATACCCTGACATACCCAGGCACACACTAATGCATACACTAACACACACAGGCAGTTGCTCACACATTCACTGACACATCCAGGCACAAAATCATGCATCCACTGACACACCCAGACACACTGATGCATACACCTATACAGTGAGGCACACACTGGTGCATACACTGACACACCCAGGCATACTCTGGTACTTACACTGACACACTGAGGCACACACTCATGTATACACTGACACACCGAAGCACACATTAATTCAGACACTGACATACCCAGACACATACTCATGCATACACTTACATACCCATGCATACACTGACACACCCAGACAGGCACTCTTGCACACACTGACACATATACTAACACACCCAAGCAGACAATCATGCATACACTCACAAACCCAGGCACACACTCCTGCATTTACTGACACACCCAGCCACACACTAATACAGACATTGGCATACCCAGGCACACATTCATGCATGCACTAACACACTTAGGCACACACTGATGCAGACATTGACACACCATGGCACACACATTTTGAGGACAATCATTACTCGTGGGCCTCATGGAGCTAATCTTCCTGACTCGCATCTGAAGAGTGGTGTGGCCACAAAGATGGTGCCGTCGGTCTCGCGGACCACCATGATTGTATGCAATATATTGCTTGTAAATGCATCACTTATCCTTCAAGACCATTTAGCAGATGGGCCAACTTAGTGAGCCTTTTACTCTACATTCCACGACCCTACATGCTGATCGGCCTCTGTGGCCCTCGCTGCATGACAGGGGACTTGCCGCAGGGAGTTGCCACGCAGCCTGTACTCCTCCGTATCTTTGCACTGCTCTTACCATCGCTACCAACATCCCAGTTTAAAAATTCACTGGCTGTCATTAATGTACTTACTGGGACTAGCTCAGATGACACCCTGACAAAGACTTATTCAGCGCTCAGCTCTCACATCACAGGCCTCAAGTAACTTTGTACCCTAGAGTATCTCAGAACTTACAGATATACAAAATTCGCCAGTACATACAAATGCCATATAATTTTCCCCAGTGCTGCCACTATAATTTCTTGTGAAAGACTACCGGGATACCATTTTCAATAGGGCATCCTACATTCTTATCCTGGACCTCAGGGGCTGATTTTATAACTATGGCGACAAGCATTTAAATCTTAAGATCTACAAGTTCAATCCCTATATCTGTACCATCATCTTCCAATCCTGATAGTGAACCGCTGCTTGGAGCGCAGTGTAAGGGGATCTCACAGTCAAACTACGCTCACACAAGACACTCACACAAAACTACTGACCCCAACATGATCCACACATACCATTGCACTATCACTCACCAAGAAGCGGTACCAATACGCCATTACCCTAAGACCCCTTAGGTGATACAGACATGTCACCCCACCTTACCCATCTTAGGCCCTGATTTATACTTTTTGGTGCAAAACTGCACCAACTCAGTTTTGTACCACAAATATTAGCACCGGCTTGCACCATTTCTGTGCACCAGCCGAGCACCATATTTATGGAATGGTGCAAGCTGGTACAAAGGGTAGGCTAGCGGCAAAACAAATGACTTTAGTCGGGTGGGGCTGGCAGTATGGAAGAAGGGTTTTTTGCACAAAAAATGACGTTAGGCAGGCTAGAGTAAAAAAACATGACTCTAACCTGCCTAAAGTCATTTTCTGTCGCAAAACCATCCATACCACATGACTCCTGTCTTACAAAAGGCAGGAGTCAAACCCACCACCCCAATGGCCAGCACAGGGGACCAGGGTCCCCTGGGCTTGGCCATTGCACCCAGTGCCATGTATGGGGGCCCATTTCAGGGCCCCCAATGGCACTCTAAAAAATAAAATAAAATACTTACCCTTACTTACCTGGGATGGGGGTCCTCCATCCTCCGCTGTCCCTTTGGTGTGGGTGGGGGTGTCCCTGGGGTTTGGGGAGGGCACCTGTGGGCTTATTCCATTGTGTTCCACCATGAAAATGGGCCCACAGGTCCCCTAACGCATACCCTGACACAGGCATTAAAAAATGGGGCAAAGCAAGCTTTGCACCATCTTTTGACCCCCCTCCCTCCTGTGCACCATTTTTCACGGGAGCATAAATATTGCGTTAAAGCAATAGAGTCACTTTTTGTACGGGAACACCTACCTTGCATCTCATTAAGGCAAGGTAGCTTTCCACTTCCAAAAAATGACTTTAACTCCATCAATTTGGCATTATATGGGTCTAGCACCAAAGTATAAATATGGAGTTAGTTTTGCACCGAATTAGATTTTAAAAAAGGATGATAATTCGGTGCAAACAGAGTATAAATATGCCCCTTAGTCTCTCTTAAACTCAACACAGTACCTATGGCATATCTAACCACTAGCTACATGATACATGACCTTGCAAGCTATGTAGCCTTAACCGGCCTTAAGCCCATGTCATTAACACATACAGTGAGTCCTTTTACCTCTCATGCCATAAATTCTAATGATCCTGGTCACCTCACAATGCTCCTGCATGTTCCCTCACAACTATGTGCCCATACGTTCTGTTGTCATTTAGCTATTGCTACTGCTGTAGGATTTTGCTATTCCTTCATAAAATCACCTGTGATAAGTTGTGCTAAACTTTATATGTTCCCTTTTCACATTTATTGCCTGTCAGAGCCTTATCATTAATATAAAGGTATTTTGTAATTGTTGTGGCAGGCTTATGCCCTCTTTTTTTGCTCCTATTGTTTATATTGCACAGTTGTATCTCGCAAGTGTCACCCATTGCCCCACACTCTACATCTCATCTCTTAGGATATTTCTTCCACCGGGGGAGCATTTACCCTACCTATGATCTCCAGCTCTCTCCCTATTATTAGCTGTTTCCTTCTACTATCTCCCTATCCTAAGTCATGTGACACTCATGATCCCTCACTGAGCACCCTACAATCTGTGACCATTCACAATGGCAGCCCCCACTCGACCTCATCACATGATAATGGCTAACTCTAACACAATCATGATTAATGTGATTTTCTTCAATGACAAAGGACTTAACTGCCTTGTGAAGCAGAACTTTCTGAATAGTGTCACTGTCTCAAGGGTGATGTGGTTTTCTTGCAGGAGACCAAAATTGGCTATAAAGAATCACACTCTTTCCACACAGGATGGGTATCAGACATTATCTGGTCCCCCGCAATATCTAAAAAAATTGGGTCCCCAAATAAATCTCCCAAAATTCTTGCCTTTAAATGATCTTGTCTGAACGAGATAATGATGGTAGATAGTTACTTACACAGCTGAAAAATCAGTTCATAAAATTGTAGGCAGTGAACATATATGCCCCTACCAAAGACAACCCTCAATTTTGGAATTCCCTCTCTACCAAAACAGCATTCCTCCACTAAGAGGCTCAATTAATTGTTTGTGGTGACTTTAACCTCCCAATGGGTGCCCTCCTGGACAGGCAATTGGCATTCAGATGTAGAAAACCCAGATCTCATAAAGCACTTCGCAACTTATGTTCGGCTGTTTGGAAACTCCACAACCCCACTGGCAGTGATTTTACCTTTTTCTCACACCCACATAACACTTTCTCCAGAATCAACTGCCTCCTAGCTGACTCCACACTCCTTCCATACAACACCTCGACCCCTATTGAACTGATCATCATTTGGGGCCATTCATTCATCTCAATACACCTCCGACTCCTCTCTACCTCCCGGAAGTCAAAGGTCTGGTGAATGAATCTGGAAATCCTAGAAGATATAACTGCAGTCAAGGAACGTCAAAACAAATGAAACCCAATAAATTCAGAATAACTGAAATTCTGTATTCTCTCTGGTTACTCTCTGGGACTCCCTGAAATGCTCCTGTAGAGGTCAAACCATAAGCCGAATGTCCTGCAAAAACAAACTCAACAAGTCATCCCTTGACGAACTAACAATGGAAATAAAAGCTAAAAAAGTAGCCTGTCGACAAAACAATGACCCGACTACTCTGACTTTTCAGAAGCGAATAAAATGTTAATTCAATTCCATAGTCAGTAAACGTGCACATCTTTGGGTCTATGCTCAAAAAGGTAAAAAACTGTTTTACCGTAATAAAGCAGAAAAGTCTGCATACACTGATATATCCTGGCACACATTAATACATACACTGATACACTTAAGCACACACTGATACATACACAGAAATACCAGGACACACACACTGACATATACTCTGACATACCCAGACACACACTGATCCATACACTGGCACATCCAGGCACACACTCATGCGTACACTGGCACACCCAGGAACACACTGATGTATACACTCTCGCACCCAGGCACACACTGACACATGCACTTGCACACACACATGTGCACACTCATACACACACTTACAAACCCAGGCAGACACTCATACATACACTGACACACCCAACAGCACATTGATACGGACACTAACACACCCAGACACACACTAATGCATACACTAACATATCTAGGCACACACTCAAGCATATTCTGACACACCCAGGCACACATTGTTGTATACACTGACACACCAAGCTACACACTGAGGCTTACATTGACACATCCAGGCAGACATTTACACATGCTCTGAAGCATCCAGGCACACACTAATGCATACAATTACACACCTAGACACACACTGTTGCACACACTTACACACCGAGGCACACACTCATGCAAACACTGACACATGCACTGACACACCCAGGCACACACCGATGCATACACTGACACACCCAGAAACAATTCTTGCGCAGACACTCACATACCCAGGCACACACTGATACAGAAACTGACACACCCAGGAACACACTGATACAGACACTAACACACCCAGGCAATCACTGACGAATACACTCAGACCCTCAAACACAAATTCAAATATACAATAACAGGTCCGGGCACACAATCTTGGATACACCTACATAGCCAGGCACACACTCATGCATACCCTGACACACACAAGCACATGCTGATACAGACACTGACACACCCAGAGACGCACTGATGCAAACACTGACACACCCAAGCACACACTAGTGCACACACTGACACATACAGACAGACACTCATGCACACACCTACATACCCAGGCACATACTCATCCATAAACTGACACACCCGGGCACACTCTGATGCATACACAGACACCAAAGCACATACTCATGCATACACCGACACACCCCGGGACACACTGATGTATATACTGACACAACCAGGCCCACACTAATGCATACACTAACACACCCAGGCACACACTCGTGCATACACTCACAAACCCAGGTACACACTTATGCATACACTGACACACCCAAACACACTCTAATGCAGACACTGACATACCCAGACGCACAGGCCCTCATTACAACCCTGGCAGTCAGTGATAAAGCGGCAGTAATGCCACCAACAGGCCGGCGGTAAAACAAATTGAATTATGACCACAGCAGAAACTGCGAACATAGACAGCCACTTTAACACACCGACCGCCATGGCGGTAGCAGCAAGCACCACGCCGGTAACTGCCAACAGCCAGGCGGAAAATAATGTACCACCCACACTAATACAACAGGCCTATCTGCCACCTTTCTTGTGGCGGTACCAGAACCATCAAAAGCACGGTGGAAACAGTACACAGAAGGGAAACGACTCACCTCTGGACAATCAGGGAACAACCACGACACCATAAAGCCTGAACTACAGGTGTTACCCATGCTGGTCTAACTCCTCCTACACCAGGAATGCCAAGGCCGGCGACGATGACCTTAGTGAGTACCGCCCCTAGGGGGAGGAAAAAGAGAGTGACACACACACACGCAACACGCAACACCCCCTCCTCCAACACCATAAAGACACAAACAGATGCAGTAACATTACATATAAACTCTGTACCCCTCAGGAATAATGCAAGGACAAAAGGAAGTGAATTAAGTGATTGTAATAAGATAAAATAACAGTAATACGTCTGCAAAAATAAACACAGTATATGCAGAAATACAAATGGAGGGACACTGCCCAGTCCATAATGTCCGTGGGCCACAGGGCCATATCACATAGGCCAAGGCCCCACTTGACTCCGGCCACAATACGGAGAGAACACTGCTGGGGCATCAGGTCGAAAATACACAGGCACCTCAGGGGGAAGGGAAAGGGGGGCACCTCAGCTGGAAGATGGTGCAATACCCCTACTCCTGGAAGCGGCTACATGCCCTCTGCGATGTCCTGGGGAGTGCAAAGCCACAGTCTCTCAAGTGGGTGGTTTGCCCACTGCTTGGTCTTGGGGAGTGCAAGGCCACAGTCTCTCACGTGGGTGGTTTGTCCACTGCTTGATTTTGGGGAGTGCAAGGCCACAGTCTCTCAAGTGGATGGTTTGCCCACTGCTTGGTCCTGGGGAGTGCAAGGCCACAGGCTCTCAAGTGGGTGGTTTCCCCACTGCTTGGTCCTGGGGAGTGCAAGGCCACAGTCTCTCACCTGGGTGCCTTCTTCCACTGGTTCTGGAGGAAGCTTCGTGCCCAGTGTGCTTCATCCTGGCAAGGAGGGTGTGAGTGGATGCCGTCTTCCACTGGTTCTGGAGGGGGCTTTATGCCCAGTGTGCTTCATCCTGGCAAGGAGAGGGTGAGTGGATGTCTTCTTCCACTGGTTCTGGAGGGGACTTTGTGCCCAGTGGTACAGTACTTGAGGAGTGCAAGGTCACAGTCCCTCATCTGGGGGTCAGACCCACGAGATTTGCAGTGGGAGGATGCATGACACTCAATGGAGGCAGTACTACAGTCCATCCACCGATGGTGACAGCTGCATAGTGGTGGTAGTGCCAGTGATGGTGGCGGTGCTGGCAGTGGTGGGGGGAGGCTCCAGCCCTTTCCCTGCAGCCTCAGATGGCTGAAGTGCCATGGTTGGTGTTGTGTGCTCAGATTCAGCTCCAGCACCAGGCCTCCTATCCATTCTGCCTACAGTGGCCGGATCTTTGTCTTTGGCCTTGGCAGCTGGTGGTCCCTTCTTGCCAGCTAGTGGTGCTTCCTTGCCCTTGGTAGCTGGTGGTGCCTCCTTGCCCTTGGTAGCTGGTGGTCCCTTCTTGCCCTTGGCAGCTGGTGCAGGCACACTGGCAGTGTTGTCAGGTGTTTCCTTGGAGCCTCTCACACCTGCAGTAGCTGCCGAAACTACAGTGGCCGCGGACTGGGTGGCTGAAATGCTGGCCTGGGTTCTGCCAACCCTGGCCCACTGTGAAGGACCGGGGGGAGGGGTAAGGAAGAGATCAACGGTGGAGAGGAAAAGCTTTTTAGGGACACTGTGGCGGGAAGAGGGTGAAGGTTTGGGAGTGGAGGAAGAGGGAGTGGTAGTTGTAGGTGTCTGTCTACTGTGTTTGGGTGCAGGTGCATGGGCTGGATGCTGTTGTGAGGTGAATGGCTGTTGGGTGTCTGAATGCTTGCGTTTGTGTACTTTGGGAGGAGGGGGCACAGACACAGTGGGAGAGGACACAGGAAACATGTGTATGGATGTGGAGGTGGTGACTGCCAGTGAGGGGTGTGTAGTGATACGTGATGGTGATGGAGGTAGTGGATGAGGATGTAGTGCATGCAAGTGTGAGAGGAGATGCAACTGAGAGGGAGGTGGATGAGGAGGAGGAGGAGGGGGGCACAGTGGAGACAGTGGATGTTGGCATGTCTGATTCTGTATGGTGTTTGTGTGAGTGCCTGTCTGATGATGTGTGGTACTTGTGTTTGCCTGAGCCACTCCTGTGTATTGTCTTGGGTGCATGCTGGTCTGATGGTGTGCTTGGGATAGGCTGGGGTTGAGGGGAATGGGAATGGGTAGAGGAAGTTGGAGGGGGAGGCTAGAGACAGGGACAATGGCTGCCATCAGGGAGGAGGCCAGAGCCTGGAATGATCTCTGTTGGGCTGCCACACCAGAGTGAATGCCCTCCAGGAATGCATTTGTTTGTTGCAAATGCCCTGCCAGCCCCTGGATGGCATTCACTATGGTTGAATGCCCAACATAGATGGATCGCAGGAGGTCAATAGATTCCTCACTCACGGCAGCAGGGCTGACTGGGGCAGGGCCTGAGGTGCCTGGGGCGAAGGAGATGTCCACCCTCCTGGGTGTGCAGGCACGGGAACATGCTGAGGGGCTGCTGGGAGGGTGGTGCTGGTATGGAGTGGCAGCTGTACCTGTAGTTAGGGTGGGCACAGAGGTGTCCACCACCAAAAGAGAGCTTCCATCGGAGGAGGTATCACTGTCAGAACCTTCCCATCCAGACTCTGCCGTGGTGCTCCCCTCGCCCTCCATCCCACTGGTGCCCTCACCGTTGGTGGATTCGACCTCATGGGCCCTGTGGGATGCAGCTCCCTCCGTTGCTTCTGCTCCTCCGCCAGATGATGCTAACGAACATAAGGACAGGGTGACAAAACAAAAATGGGGGGGAAGAGACAGAGGATACACTTGGTCAATGCCAGCAACAACACCACCGTTGGCGTTCACAACACACAGGGAACAGCCCTATGCACTAGGTGATGCACTACCAGTCACAATGCTAGTCACCAGGCCATGGAGAATAATGCCTAATGCCAATGGCAGCATACCTGAGACCCACAGAACCCTGCTCAGTAGTAGATGCCCACTAGTATGTATGGGGGTGGAGTGCAACAGACCCTGCCCAACATGGAACCTACCCTGCAATGTTCGACCTGGCCTAGGGGCACCCTCAGGCCCACATCCTCCACCAAGATAGCACCCCACTGTGTGCAATTTGCAGAACTGGAAATAATACTCACCGCCTTGTGGCTGCTGTGACGCCCTCAAGCGCCCATCCAACTCCGTATAGACCACCGCCAGTATGCGGAACACCAGGGGGTCAGGGTTCGACGGGCACCCCTTCCTCATTGGGAGGTCATCCCCAGGTGGGCCTCCGCCGTATTCCTTGCCCAACGTCTCAGGTCCTCCCACTGTTTGTGACAGTGGGTGATCTGCCTGTCGTGGACCCCCAGGTTCCGCACATCCTTGGCGATGGCATGCCATATACCCTTTTTCTGATGGGCGCTGACCTGCAGACAAATAAACATAGAAAAAAGGTATCAGTCATACCGTCCGGCCTGTTACACCCTTGGCCCACCATATCCTTCCCATCCCCTTACGCACATACATTGACCACCATACATGCAGCACTCTGCCCAGGACCCCTCAACCAGCCCCCCTTACACGAGGTCTTCACACAGCACTCCATGCATTCATACCCCATGCATCGTGCACACAGTGTACTCACCTGTTGGTCTGGAGGCCCATAAAGCAATTGATACTGGGGTAGGACCCCATCCACCAGTCTCTCCAACTCCTCCGAAGTGAAGGCTGAGGCCCTTTTCCCAGAGACTCGAGCCATGGTCGATTCCACACACAGGTCACAGCAACACTTGCAGTGTAGGTCCTCTCCTGTTGAAGGTCAGGTAGCAAGTGAGTGAACAGATAGAAAATGGCGGTCACATCCGCGGCGGTGCGTACCACCACAGCCGGCGTACATCATCATTGGCTACTGGAACCCATAGGGCCCAAATGATAACCAATGAGGAGTTGCATGGCGGTTCTCAATCGCCTCCCGCAACGGCGCACAACGTCAGCAGAATTACCTCATTTCCACCTGTCCCTCAACACAGGACAGGCGTCCGCCATTTCAGAGGGGGCAGGCCATGGCACATAATTGCATCACTGCAGACATAAGCACATTTAGGGACTACACGTAAACATACTGTTTCTGTCACAACATACAATGCATTTTACTCTGAGAGTATGGTTGAAAATGACCAGCTGCTCTCCATTTTGCCCTCCAGATTACAACCGCTGAGGATGATTAGGAGATGGAGATATCCCCCCCGTGTACAGGCTCCTGGTGGACTTGACAACAATGGAGGACAGGCATATCACCTACAGACTTGATAGGGCCACAATCCAAGAGCTGTGTGCCCGATTGGAGCCAGACCTGATCTCAGCTATCCGTCATCCCACTGGGATACCCCCTCTTGTGCAAGTCCTATCAGTGCTACATTTCTTGGCAAGTTGCTCCTTCCAAATGACAGTGGCCATTACAGCAGGGATGTCACAGCCAATGTTCTCAATAGTGCTGACCAGAGTGTTGTTTGCCCTGATGAAACTCATGCACAGCTACATCGTTTTCCCCAAGGTGGAGGATTTGGCCACAGTGAAAGCTGACTTCTGTGGAATGGGACATATCCCCAACATCACTGGGGCAATTGATGGTACACATATTGCCTTTGTCCCCCACCGGAGAAATGAACAGGTGTTCAGAAATCGAAAGAGCTTTCACTCTATGAATGTGCAGATAGTGCGCCTTGCGGACCAGTACATCTCCCATGTGAATGCAAAGTATCCTGGGTCTGTGCATGATGCCTTTATCCTGAGGAATAGCAGCATCCCATATGTGATGGCTCAACTCCAGAGGCACCAGGTGTGGCTAATAGGTGAGCCCATGGTCCCCACCCAGTGTCTGTTGGTATGTGGGTGTGGGGTTGGCCCTAAGGGTGAGTGTGTGGCTAACAGGTATCCCTCGATATTTGCAGGTGACTCTGGTTACCCCAACCTCTCATGGCTACTGACCCCAGTGAGGAATGCTAGGACAAGGGCAAAGGAACGTTACAATGAGGCACATGGGCATACAAGAAGAATTATTGAGTGCACCTTTGGCCTCCTGAAGGCCAGGTTCAGGTGCCTCCATCTGACAGGTGGATCCCTGTGCTGCTCACCAAAGAAAGTGTGCCAGATCATCGTGGCATGTTGCATGTTGCACAACCTAGCCTTGAGACGCCAGGTGCCTTTTCTGTAGGAGGATGGGGCTTGAGATGGGTGTGTGGCAGATGTGGAGCCTGTGGACAGTGCGAAGAGGAGGCAGAGGATGAGGATGTGGACAACATAACAACTATCATACGACAGTACTTCCAGTGACACACAGGTAAGACACTGTAACTTGTAGTGATTTTTCTCTGGCAGGCTGCTGTTCCTACTAGTATGACCACTTACTTTACCCTTTATTTTACCCTTTGATATGTCTATTCACAGATCTTTTTGCCCTACTCTGGCTCCTGGTGTATTGACTGCAGCACATTACAGGTCATACCTATTTATACATAACTGTACAGTCTAATTGCAATCTACAGATTGTTAAACGAATACATCCTTAAATCATTTGACAAACCCCATACTTGTATTTTTTAAGAGGGTGTTTATTTCAGTGTTGAGAAGTAAATGGGGATGTGCAATGGGCTGGGGTGATGATGGAGAAAAGTCCAGGATAGAGTTCAGTCTATTTGTATCACAGGTGCATTGTACAAGGGGGCATAGGAAGGAGAGCAATGGAAGTTCAAGGTGGATAGGGTAACAAAGTGGGACACAAGGGTGACAATCAGGAGAGTTGTATTTCCTGGCGGGGGTCTTAGCAATGTTCTCTGGCTTCTGCCTGGATCCCAGGGACCGTTTGAGTGGTGGTTCTCCTTCTGCAGAGGGTGGGGTGCTGGTGGCCTATTGTTCCTGTGGAGGGACCTCCTGTCCACAAGCGCTGGTGGAGGTGGAGGGCTGTTCATCGGTGTGGCTATTGTCAGGGGCCCGTTGGTGTGCCCTCATGGTGTTGGCCATGTCAGCCAGCACCCCTGCAATGGTGACCAGGGTGGTGTGAATGTTCCTCAGGTCCTCCTTGATCCCCAGGTATTGTCCCTCCTGCAGCCCCTGGGTCTCCTGCAACTTGGCCAGTATCTGGCCCATTGTCTCCTTGGAATGGTGGTATGCTCCCAGGATGCTGGTGAGTGCCTTGTGGAGGGTTGGTTCCATGGGCCTGCCCTCCCCCTGTCACACAGTGTTCCTCCCAGCTTCCCTGTTGTCCTGTGCCTCTGTCCCCTGAACCGTGTGCCTACTGTCACTGACCCCAGGTCCCTGATCATCCTGTGTTTGTGGGGTGTCCTGGGGTCCCTGTAGTGGTGGACACACTGTTGATTGACGTGTCCTGGGGACAGTGGCATGGGCCCGCTGGGTGGGTGCTGTGCTGGTGTTTCCTGAGGGGGGAGACTCTGTGGTGGTATGGGACTGTGGCTGGGTAATCAACTGCCTGGAGATCCCTGATGGACCAGGTTGGTCATCCTGATCCTGGCGTGCAGAGCTGCTGTCATCACTGTGGGCCTCTTCTGTGGGGGGACTGGATGTTGCTGGCACCTCCTCTCTGGTGACGTTGTGTGGGGGACCTGTTTGGATGTAAATGCAGTGTTATAGTTTCTGCATGTGTCATCTTGTGCATGGGTATGTTGCCCTCTATGGTTGATAATGCCATGGCAGATTGGCCTTAGTGAGAGTTGTTATTTGGTGGGCTAGGTGATTGTCTCTAATGTGCCTGCAGTGGTGATGGTTGTCCATGCAGGTCTGTGATGGGTGTCCATGCATTGGTGGGGCATGCAGGGCTTGGCATTGGGATGATTGGGTTGTGATGGTGGGATGTATGTGAGGTGGTGGAGTTATGGTGGTTAGGGTAGGGGTGGGGGTTTGTGATGGCATGCAGCTGGGGGGGTGAAAGTGGTAAAAAGTTGACTTACAGAGTTCAGTCCTCCTGCTACTCCTGCCAGGCCCTGAGGATGAAGTATTGTCAAGACTTTCTCCTCCCATGTTGTTAGCTGTGGGGGGAGTGGGGTCCACCACCAGTCCTCTGTACAGCTATCTGGTGTCTTGCAACCACGAAACACACCTTCCCCAGTAGGTCGTTCCACCTCTTCCTGATGTCATCCCTTGTTCTTGGGTGCTGTCCCAAGGCGTTGATCCTGTCCACGATTCTCCGCCATAGCTCCATCTTCCTAGCAATGGATGTCTTCTGTACCTGTGATCCGAAAAGCTGTGGCTCTACCCGGATGATTTCCTCCACCATGACCCTTAGCTCCTCCTCAGAGAACCTGGGGTGTCGTTGTGGTGCCATGGGTGTAGTGTGAGTGGTGTGTGTGAGGGTGTGTGGGGTGATTTTTTTGGGGTGTGTGCTGTGAGGTGCGTGGATGGTGTATGGGTGATAGTACTCTGTGGATCTGGTTCTGTGTGTGCTCTTGGTGTCTCTCTCTCAGTTGTAAACTTTTTTGGAGTCGTAAAGGGTTGTGGGTAGTGTGTGTGTGTGTTTTATATTGGTGTGGGCGTGTGGGTGTCAGGTGTCTGTAGTTTGAATTGTCCAATGTAGTGTTGTTTTGTATGTGTGTGTGTATTTTGAGCGCAGCAGCACGTACTGCCAATGGTTTACCGCGGTTGAATGTCCACAGCGGTGATTCATGGGTCATAATGCTATGGGCGTAGTTCTGTTGGCGTAACGGTATGGGTTTTGGTACCGCCATTTTACCAATGAGCTTTGGGCTGGCGGACTTGTGTGTGTGTCTGTATAGTGGTGAATTTCTATGTGTGGGTCATAATATGGGTAGCGGTATACTGCCGCGGTCGCGCTATGTTGGCGGCAGTCAGCATGGTGGAAAGCAGGACTTACCACCAATGTCATAATGAGGGCCTCACTGTTGAACACATGGGCACACTCTGACACACATTGCCTAATACACTGACATACCAAGGCACACACTGACACTTACACTGACACAGCCAGGCAGAAACTAATGCATCCACCGACACACCCAAGCACACACTGATGCATACACTGACACATGCAGACACTCACTGAGGCATACACTTACACACCCAGGTATACACTCATGCATACAGTAACACACCCAGGCAGACACTCACACATTCACTGATACACCCAGGCACAACATACTGCATACACTGGCACACCCAGACACACTGATGCATACACTCATACAGTGAGGCACACACTGGTGCATACACTGACACACCCAGGCATACACTGATACATACACTGACACACCGAGGCACACACTCATGCATACACTGACGCACCGAAGCACACATTAATTCAGATACCGACATACCCATACACACACTCATGCATAAACCTACATACCCATGTACACACTCATGCATAAACTGACTCACCCAGGCACACACTGATGTATGCACAGACACAAAGGTGCACACTCATGCATACAACGACACACCCAGACACACACTCATGCATATACTGACACAACCAGGCCCACACTGATGCATACACTAACACACCCAGGCACACACTCATGCATACACTCAGAAACCCAGGCACACACTTATGCACACACTGACACACCCGAACACACTCTAACACAGACACTGACATACCCAGACACACACTGTTGAATGCACGGGCACACTCAGACACACATTTCCTAATACACTGACATACCAAGGCACACACTAACACATACACTGACCTACCCAAGCACACACAAAAGCATACACGACACACCCAGGAACATACTGCCACATACATGTACACACCAAGGCACAAATTGGTGCATACACTGACACACTTAGGCACACACTCCTGCATTAACTGACAAAACCAGGCACACACTCCTGCATACACTGACACACCCATGCACACACTGACGCATAGAGTTACGCATCCAGGCACACATTCATGCATACACTAACATACCCAGGCACACATCTATGCATATACAGACACACTCAGGCACACACTGATGCATACACTGACACATACACTAACACACCCAGGCACACTGATGCATACACTAACAAATCCATAGACACACTCCTGCATACACTAACATACCCAGGCACACACTCACACATGCAATGACACACCCACAAACACACTGACGTATACACTGACAAAGCCAGGCAGAAACTCATGTATCCACTGACACACCCAGGCACACACTGATGCATACACTGACACATGCAGACACTCACTGAGGCACACACTTACACACTCAGGAACACACTCATGCAAAAACTGATACACCCAGACACACACTGAAACATACAGTGACACACCCAGCACATATGGATGCATACACTGGCACACCCAGAAACAACACTCATGTAAACACTCACACACCAAGGCACACACTGATACAGATACAGACACACTCAGGCACACACTGATACAGACACTAACACACCCAGGCAACCACTGACGAATATGCTCAGACCCTAAAACCCAAATTCAAATATACACTAACAGGTACAGGCACACAATTGCATACACTGACATACCCAGACACATACTCATGCCTACACTGACCTACCCAAGCACACACAGAAGCATACACGACACACCCAGGCACGTACTGCCACATACATGTAGATACCAAGGCACAAACTGGTACATAAACTGACACACCCAGGCACACACTCCTGTATAAACTGACACACCCAGACACACACTCCTGCATACACTGGCACATCCGGGCACACAATGACGCATAGAGTTATACATCCAGGCACACATTCATTCATACACTAACATACCCAGGCACACATCTATGCATATACTGACACACCTCAGTACACAGTGATTCATACACTGACATACCCTGGCACACACTCATTTATAAACTGACACACTTGGACAGATGCTGATACATACACTGACACACCCAGGTACAAACTGACACATGCACTAACACACACACAGGCACACTCATGCACGTACTCACAAACCCAGGCACACACTCATGAATACACTGATACACCCAACAACACATTAATACAGATACTGACACACCCAGACACATACCCATGCATACACTAATGTACTCAGGCACACACACAAGCTTACTCTGACATACCCAGGCGCACACTGTTGTATACACTGACACACCCAGGCACACAGACACATACACTTACACACCCAGACACACACAAACATATATACTTACACATCCAAGCACACACTGGTGCATACACTTATATACCCAGGCACACACTCATGCAAACACTGATACACCCAGGCACTCACTGGTACATACACTGACACACCCAGGCACACATGGATGCGTATGCTGGCACACCCAGAAACAACACTCATGCAGAGACTCACACACCAAGGCACGCACTGATAGAGATACTGACACACTCAGGCACACACTGGAACAGACGCTAACACACCCAGGCAATCACTGACGAATACGCTCAGACCCTAAAACACAAATTCAAATATACACTAACAGGTCCAGGCACACAAGGGAATACACTTACATACCGAGGCACACAGTCATGCCTACACTAACACACCCAAACACAAACTAATACAGACAATGACATACCCAGATACACACTGATGAATATACTGACACACCCAAGCACATACAAATTCATAAACTGACACACCCAGACACACACACATGCATACATCTACATATCCAGGCAAATTTTGATCCGTAAAATTGACACATCCAAGCACACACTGATGCATACATGAACACCCAGGCACACACTCATGCATACACTGACACACCCAGGGAAACACTCATGCATACACTGACACACCCAGGCCAACACTGACGCACACAGTGACACACCCAGGCACTGACTCATGCATACACTCATAAACCCAGGCACACACTCATGCATACACTGACACACCAAAGCACACACTTATACAGACACTGACATACCCAGAAACACACTGATGAATACATTGACATAGCCAGACACACACTGACACATACACTGACACATCTAGCACACATTGACAGATGACCTGACCTACCCAGGCACACACTGAAGCATACACTACACGCCCAGGCACATACTGCCAAATACACTTACACACCAAAGCACATACTGGCAAATAAGCTGACACACCCAGGCACACACGTCTACGTACACTGACACACCCAGGCACACACTGATGCATAGAGTTACACACAGAGGAACACATTTATGTATACACTAACATACCTAGGCACCCACATATGCATAAACTGAGACACCCAGGCACACAGTGATTCATTCACAGACATACTCAGGCACACACTCATTCATACACTGATACACTCAGTCGAACACTGATGCATACATTGACACACCCAGGAATGCACTGACACATAAACTAACATACCCAGACACACTCATGCATATACTCACAAACCCCGACACACAATCATGCATGCACTAACATACCCAGGCACACACTGACATATACACTGTCACAGCCAGACACTCATGCATACACTGACACATCCAAGCAAACACTAAGGCATACACAGACACATGCAGACACACACTGACACATACACTTACACACCCCGGTACACATTGGTGCTTACACTCTCACACCCAGACACACTCTCATGCATACACTCACACACCCAGGCACATTCTGATACAGACAGTGAAACACCCAGGCACACAACTGATGCAGACACTAACACACCTAGGCAAACACACCCAAACACAAATTCAAATATGCATATAACAGATGCAGGCACACAATCTTGCATACATTAACATACCCACAAACACACTCATGGATACACTGATACACTGAAGCACACACTGATACAGGCATTGACACACCCAGGCACACCCTGATGCATACAATGACACACCCAAGCACACACTGATGCATACACTAACACACCCAGGCACACACTCATAAATACACACAAATACACAGGCACACACTCATGCATACACTGACACACCCAAGCACACACTAATACAAACACTGACACACCCAGGCACGCACTAATATAGAAACTGACATGCCCAGTGTTAGAAATTGGGTCTCTAGTTGACAGAGGAATGCACGCTGTCAAAGTAGGGACCACAATCCTAGTCAGGGGAAGTCAGTTACACTCCCTAAACTAAGCTGTGCTCACCCCCTGGAAGCTTGGCACAGAGCAGTCAGGCTTAACTTAAGAGGCAATGTGAAACATTTTTGTGCTACACTTGATTACACTAATACAATGAAAGACACAGTGAAAAGACTCAACCCTAGATTAGAAAAATAGAGAACATTTATCTGAGTGAAACAAGACCAAAACATAAAAAATCCAATAAGTAGATCAAAAGATATTTCTACTAGTTACATAAGTGCTTTGAAATGCAGGGTTATTCAATTATGTATAGCCGTTTGTCGAGTTCAGAAGCTGGCATGCTTCTCTTAGAGTAATTATGGTATCCTTGTTGGAAGCGTCGTGGAAATCTTCGGGACTCAGGTCTCAATTACATTGGACAGAGTCGGAGTTCACCGCCCCTGGGGACCATCCTGTTCGCCCCCGCAATATTGTGGTTTGTGTGAGAGGCAAACAAAACTGCAGCACTCCCTCCGGCATGATGACTGTATTTTCCTTGTGCAAAGCGTTGGTGAAGAAATGTTGCAGTGCCCCATCATAGGAAGAATGCGTTTCCCGGCACCGGCCCTAGGTGCCCCCGGCCGCGGGCCGCCTGACCGTGTCGTGCAACAGTCCTTGGAAAGGGAGTCCCGGCAGGATCCTGTGATGTATTGGGGTGCCTCACCCAGATCAGGGTGTGTGTGGGGACCCTGTTCGGCCACCCAACACTTGGCTGACATTAGATGCGCCCCGAGGCAACACTGCAAGGCAGGGCAGAAGAGGCATGAATGACCACAGTAGGTGCAGCGTTCCATAGATTTTCAGGCTAGATAGCACTCAGTGGGCCGATGCAGAGGTCGCTGGGCAGTTTGAGCCATCCCAGAGGTCGCGCTACAGCCCTTTGTAGATTTCCAATGTTGTTGGCACCCAGCCCCTTGAAACTGAAGTTCCTGGGTGTTTTGGCCAGTCCCTGCGGTCACGCTCCAGTGCTCTAAAGATTTCCAATGTAGATGGCACCTGGCAGTCCGAGGCAGCGGTTGCTGGGTATTTTGGGGAGTCTCTGAGGTTACTCTATGGCACTTTTGCTGATATTAAATACCTGGCGGTCCTATGGAGATTAATGCAGTAGGCCAACACACAGGGAGCAAGTCACCAGAGCAGTTCCTTCTGGTACACAGTCAGGGTGGAGCAGGACAACACAGCAAAGCAGCAGCTTAGTGGCAGTCCATCCTGGTAGCACAGTAGACCGTGTGTAGCAGGCCAGGCAAGAGATTGGTCCAGTGCCAGTCCCACCTGGCAGTACAGCTCCTCGTAGTAGGAGAGTCTCCTCAGGACCCTAAAGCGAACTTATTTTATGGGGTTCGGGGTCCTGCTTTTATACTTTGGTGCCCAGGTTCTGGGAAGCGTTAAGACCTTCCTTTGAAGTCCCTTGGCCCCCTTCCTTGCCCTAACCGGCTTCAGACACTATGAAGGGGGTATGCAGCCATTAGTGTGAAAAAATGCAGAGCCCTATTCAGAGGCAAGTGTCAGCTCCTCCCTCCCACCTAGTCCAGGAAGACCCATCAGCTTAGTGATGGGCCACCAACATGCTAACGCCACACCCAAGCTCTTGTTGTGTGTGCCTGTCTAGTGGGAGTGCATAGAGCTCAGCTGTCATCTACCCCAGACATGTATTCAGGGACAGGCAGAGGCACAAGATGGTTAAGCTAAGAAAATACCAATGTTTCTAAACGTGGCATTTTCAGACTTACAATTTAAAATCTGACATCACCATAAGTTGTGAATTTAAATTATGAGTCCAGGGACACCAAATTTCATATTTCTATCCCGTCTCATTGGGAAGTTATACTTAAAAGATGTTTTAAGGCAATCCCAATGGTACTCTATGGGAGAGATAGGCCTTGCAATAGTGAGAAACAAATTTAGAGGTTTTTTTGGACATGTTGACCTTAAAAAGCACATGCTCAACATTTTATGTGAACTGCACCCTGCCCTTGGGGTTAACAAGGGCCTACCATAGGGGTGACTTACATGCAATAAAAGGAAGGGACTGGGCCTGGCAAGTGAGCACACTTGCCAGGTCGATGTGTAGTTTAAGACTGAACACACAGGCTCTATGGTGGAAGGCCTGATACATGTTTGGAAGGCTATTGTAGTGGGTGGCACGGTCAGTGCTTCAGGCCCACTAATAGCATTTAATTTGCAGGCCCTGGGCACATACAGCACCTCTTGCTAGGAACGTACATGTAAATTAAATATGGCAATCTTGGAGAACCAATGTTACCCTATTTTAGAGGACAGAGTACCTGCACTTCAGCACTGATCAGCAGTGATAAAGTGCCCAGAACCCTCAAGCCAAGCAAAACTAGGTGAAAAACAAAGGAGTTCAGAGGGCAAAAAGTTAGGGGAGACCACACGAATGTTGCTAGGTCTAAGACCCAAGCACACATTCATGCATACACTGATGCATACAATGAAACACCCAGACACACACTGACATATACAATGAGACACCCGGACACACACTGATGTCTACACTGACACACCCAGGAACACGCTCATGCATACACTGACACACCAAAGAACACACTAATGCACACACTGACACACCTAGACACACACACTAACATACCAAGACACATTCATACATACATTTACATACCCAAGCACATAGTAATGCAGACACTGACACACCCAGACAAACACTCATGTATACACTATCATACCCATGCACACACTCCTGCATATAGTGACACAGCCAGGCACACACTGACTTATACACTGACATACCCAGGCACACATTGACGATTACACTAGGACACTGAGGCAGACACTTATCCATACACTGACACATCAAGGCATACACTAGTGCATACATTGACACACCCAGACACACACTGACACACCCAGCCACACACTCCTACATACACTTAAACTCCAAGGAACACAGTGGTGCATACACTGACACAACCCAGGCATATATTAGTGTATTTGTCAGTGTTTGCCTGGGTGTTTTAGTGTCTGTGTCAGTGTGTGCCTGGGTATGCCAGTATATGGATGCGTGTGTCCCTGGCTGTGTCAGTGTCTGTATCAGTGTGTGCTTGGGTGTGTGAGTGTCTGCATGAGTGTGTGTGTAGGTGTGTCAGTCCTTGCATTAATATAAGCACACACTGATGCATACACTGACACACCCAAGCACACACTCATAAATACACAGACACACCTAGGTACACACTGATGCATAAACTGACACTCCCAGGCACACACTGATGCATATACTAACATACTGAGGCACACATTCATGCATACACTGACACACCAAGGTACACACTCATGCATACACTAACACAGCCAGGCACACACTCATGCATACACTGAAGCACCCAGGAATACGCTCATGCATACTCTGATACACCACCGAACACACTAATGTTTACAGTGACACACCTATGCACACACCGACACAGGCACTAACACACCCAACCGCACTCATACATATACTGACACACCACAGCAATGCAGACACTGACACACCCAGACAAACACTCATGCATACACTATCATACCCAGGCACACACTCATGATTACACTAACACACCCAGGCACACGCTGACACTTACACTGACACACCCAGGCAGACACTTATACATACACTGACACATCTAGGCACACACTAGTGCATACATTGACACACCCAGACACACACTGACACACCCAGGCACACATTCAGGCATACACTGACACTCCCAGACTCACAGTGGTACATACACACCCAGGCACATATTAATGCAAGGACTGCCACATCCAGACACACACTCATGCAGACACTCGCACACCCAAGCACACACTGATGCAGACACTGATCAGCCAGGCATGCACTCATCCATATATATATTGACATACCCAGGCACAAACTGATACAGACACTAAAACACCCAGGCAAACACTGATAAATACACTCACACCTCCAATAATAAATTCAAATACACATTAACAGACCCAGGCAAACACTCCTGCACACACTAACATACCCAGGCACACATTCATGCATACACTGACACACCCAAGTACACACTGATATTGACACTGACACACCCATACACTCACTCACGCTTACACTACCATACACAGGCACATACTCAATCTTACACTGACACTCTCAGGCACACACTGCTGCATACACTGACACACCCATTCACACACTCATGCATACACTGACACACCCAGGTACACACTGATGTATACACTGACACATCCAGTCACAAACTGGCGCATATTCTAGCACAACAAGGCACACAATCATGCATACACTGACACATTCAAGCACACAATAATACAGTCACTGACATACCCAGGCGCACACTTAGCATACTTTGACACACCCATACATACACTGATGCATGCACTGACACACCCAGCCACACTCTGACACATGCACTGTCACCCTCAGGCACATAGTGATGCATACACTTATACACCCAGGCACACACTGATTCATAAACTGACACACCCAGGCACGCAATCCTGCATTCACAGCACACCCAGAAACACTGACACAGACACTAACACACCCAGACACACTCATGCATACACTCAGAAACCCAGATACACACCCATGCATACACTGACACACTCACGCACAAATACAGACACTGACACACAGTCATGCATCCACTGACACACCCAGTCACACACTCATGCATACACTGACGCACCCAGGCACACACTGGTACATACACTGACACACCAAGGCACATATTAATGCATACACTGACACAACCAAACACGTACACCCACACACCCAAGCACACACTGATACAGACATAGACATACCAAGGGACACACTCATCCATACAGTGACACATACCTAGATACACACTGATACAGACACTAAAACAACCAGGCAAACACTGACAAATACACTCACACCCCCAAAAACAAATTCAAAAATACATGAACAGACCCCTGCACACAATCTTGCACATGCTAACATACCCAGGCACACACTCATGCATACACTGACACACCCAAGCACACACTGATACAGACACTGATACACACAAACACACACTCATGCATACACTGACACACCCAGGCACTCACTGATGCGTACACTGACACACAGAAGCACACACTCATACATACACAGACACACCTAGGTAAACACTGATGCATAAACTGACACACGCAGGCACACACTGACACATATACTAACATACTCAGGAGAGAATCTGAGTGGGACTTCCTCTAGAGAAGACCGTAAGGTTTTTCATCCAATCAAATACTTTCTTTCCTGTCACATGGTATTCGTGGTGATGTTGTAACGTCACCACGAATCTGCAAAATGTACTTAAGCAACCTTTTATAACATATTTCTTGACTGCTTATTAAGTTTTTTTTATTGTTTTAGGAAACCCCTAACCTCAAACATTAACTTTAAATAGTCTATGACTGTTTTTAAATGTTGCTAAAAATCATGCCAGCTCCACTGAACATACGTGCCAGTGCGGCTGCGATGTATTTGCAAATTTAAAATAAACAAATAAATAAATATTGTAAATGGACACAAAAACAATATTCAGTTCTTGTCCAGCACTAGACTTTTTGAAACAAGAGATTACCAGGTTCATGGCTAGCACTATTGGGCAAACACTATGACATAGTCACTAGGTAATGACAGTCCTTCTTTTCTGTTGCCATGGCAGGTGTTCACATTTGCACATGTGTCAACATAGCTTGATTTAAATCCCTGGAATTAACACATTAATACAGATACTGACACACCCAGACACATACCCATGCATACACTAATGTACTCAGGCACACACACAAGCTTACTCTGACATACCCAGGCGCACACTGTTGTATACACTGACACACCCAGGCACACAGACACATACACTTACACACCCAGACACACACAAACATATATACTTACACATCCAAGCACACACTGGTGCATACACTTATATACCCAGGCACACACTCATGCAAACACTGATACACCCAGGCACTCACTGGTACATACACTGACACACCCAGGCACACATGGATGCGTATGCTGGCACACCCAGAAACAACACTCATGCAGAGACTCACACACCAAGGCACGCACTGATAGAGATACTGACACACTCAGGCACACACTGGAACAGACGCTAACACACCCAGGCAATCACTGACGAATACGCTCAGACCCTAAAACACAAATTCAAATATACACTAACAGGTCCAGGCACACAAGGGAATACACTTACATACCGAGGCACACAGTCATGCCTACACTAACACACCCAAACACAAACTAATACAGACAATGACATACCCAGATACACACTGATGAATATACTGACACACCCAAGCACATACAAATTCATAAACTGACACACCCAGACACACACACATGCATACATCTACATATCCAGGCAAATTTTGATCCGTAAAATTGACACATCCAAGCACACACTGATGCATACATGAACACCCAGGCACACACTCATGCATACACTGACACACCCAGGGAAACACTCATGCATACACTGACACACCCAGGCCAACACTGACGCACACAGTGACACACCCAGGCACTGACTCATGCATACACTCATAAACCCAGGCACACACTCATGCATACACTGACACACCAAAGCACACACTTATACAGACACTGACATACCAAGAAACACACAGATGAATACATTGACATAGCCAGACACACACTGACACATACACTGACACATCTAGCACACATTGACAGATGACCTGACCTACCCAGGCACACACTGAAGCATACACTACACGCCCAGGCACATACTGCCAAATACACTTACACACCAAAGCACATACTGGCAAATAAGCTGACACACCCAGGCACACACGTCTACGTACACTGACACACCCAGGCACACACTGATGCATAGAGTTACACACAGAGGAACACATTTATGTATACACTTACATACCTAGGCACCCACATATGCATAAACTGAGACACCCAGGCACACAGTGGTTCATTCACAGACATACTCAGGCACACACTCATTCATACACTGATACACTCAGTCGAACACTGATGCATACATTGACACACCCAGGAATGCACTGACACATAAACTAACATACCCAGACACACTCATGCATATACTCACAAACCCCGACACACAATCATGCATGCACTAACATACCCAGGCACACACTGACATATACACTGTCACAGCCAGACACTCATGCATACACTGACACATCCAAGCAAACACTAAGGCATACACAGACACATGCAGACACACACTGACACATACACTTACACACCCCGGTACACATTGGTGCTTACACTCTCACACCCAGACACACTCTCATGCATACACTCACACACCCAGGCACATTCTGATACAGACAGTGAAACACCCAGGCACACAACTGATGCAGACACTAACACACCTAGGCAAACACACCCAAACACAAATTCAAATATGCATATAACAGATGCAGGCACACAATCTTGCATACATTAACATACCCACAAACACACTCATGGATACACTGATACACTGAAGCACACACTGATACAGGCATTGACACACCCAGGCACACCCTGATGCATACAATGACACACCCAAGCACACACTGATGCATACACTAACACACCCAGGCACACACTCATAAATACACACAAATACACAGGCACACACTCATGCATACACTGACACACCCAAGCACACACTAATACAAACACTGACACACCCAGGCACGCACTAATATAGAAACTGACATGCCCAGTGTTAGAAATTGGGTCTCTAGTTGACAGAGGAATGCACGCTGTCAAAGTAGGGACCACAATCCTAGTCAGGGGAAGTCAGTTACACTCCCTAAACTAAGCTGTGCTCACCCCCTGGAAGCTTGGCACAGAGCAGTCAGGCTTAACTTAAGAGGCAATGTGAAACATTTTTGTGCTACACTTGATTACACTAATACAATGAAAGACACAGTGAAAAGACTCAACCCTAGATTAGAAAAATAGAGAACATTTATCTGAGTGAAACAAGACCAAAACATAAAAAATCCAATAAGTAGATCAAAAGATATTTCTACTAGTTACATAAGTGCTTTGAAATGCAGGGTTATTCAATTATGTATAGCCGTTTGTCGAGTTCAGAAGCTGGCATGCTTCTCTTAGAGTAATTATGGTATCCTTGTTGGAAGCGTCGTGGAAATCTTCGGGACTCAGGTCTCAATTACATTGGACAGAGTCGGAGTTCACCGCCCCTGGGGACCATCCTGTTCGCCCCCGCAATATTGTGGTTTGTGTGAGAGGCAAACAAAACTGCAGCACTCCCTCCGGCATGATGACTGTATTTTCCTTGTGCAAAGCGTTGGTGAAGAAATGTTGCAGTGCCCCATCATAGGAAGAATGCGTTTCCCGGCACCGGCCCTAGGTGCCCCCGGCCGCGGGCTGCCTGACCGTGTCGTGCAACAGTCCTTGGAAAGGGAGTCCCGGCAGGATCCTGTGATGTATTGGGGTGCCTCACCCAGATCAGGGTGTGTGTGGGGACCCTGTTCGGCCACCCAACACTTGGCTGACATTAGATGCGCCCCGAGGCAACACTGCAAGGCAGGGCAGAAGAGGCATGAATGACCACAGTAGGTGCAGCGTTCCATAGATTTTCAGGCTAGATAGCACTCAGTGGGCCGATGCAGAGGTCGCTGGGCAGTTTGAGCCATCCCAGAGGTCGCGCTACAGCCCTTTGTAGATTTCCAATGTTGTTGGCACCCAGCCCCTTGAAACTGAAGTTCCTGAGTGTTTTGGCCAGTCCCTGCGGTCACGCTCCAGTGCTCTAAAGATTTCCAATGTAGATGGCACCTGGCAGTCCGAGGCAGCGGTTGCTGGGTATTTTGGGGAGTCTCTGAGGTTACTCTATAGCACTTTTGCTGATATTAAATACCTGGCGGTCCTATGGAGATTAATGCAGTAGGCCAACACACAGGGAGCAAGTCACCAGAGCAGTTCCTTCTGGTACACAGTCAGGGTGGAGCAGGACAACACAGCAAAGCAGCAGCTTAGTGGCAGTCCATCCTGGTAGCACAGTAGACCGTGTGTAGCAGGCCAGGCAAGAGATTGGTCCAGTGCCAGTCCCACCTGGCAGTACAGCTCCTCGTAGTAGGAGAGTCTCCTCAGGACCCTAAAGTGAACTTACTTTATGGGGTTCGGGGTCCTGCTTTTATACTTTGGTGCCCAGGTTCTGGGAAGCGTTAAGACCTTCCTTTGAAGTCCCCTGGCCCCCTTCCTTGCCCTAACCGGCTTCAGACACTATGAAGGGGGTATGCAGCCCTTAGTGTGAAAAAATGCAGAGCCCTATTCAGAGGCAAGTGTCAGCTCCTCCCTCCCACCTAGTCCAGGAAGACCCATCAGCTTAGTGATGGGCCACCAACATGCTAACGCCACACCCAAGCTCTTGTTGTGTGTGCCTGTCTAGTGGGAGTGCATAGAGCTCAGCTGTCATCTACCCCAGACATGTATTCAGGGACAGGCAGAGGCACAAGATGGTTAAGCTAAGAAAATACCAATGTTTCTAAACGTGGCATTTTCAGACTTACAATTTAAAATCTGACATCACCATAAGTTGTGAATTTAAATTATTAGTCCAGGGACACCAAATTTCATATTTCTATCCCGTCTCATTGGGAAGTTATACTTAAAAGATGTTTTAAGGCAATCCCAATGGTACTCTATGGGAGAGATAGGCCTTGCAATAGTGAGAAACAAATTTAGAGGTTTTTTTGGACATGTTGACCTTAAAAAGCACATGCTCAACATTTTATGTGAACTGCACCCTGCCCTTGGGGTTAACAAGGGCCTACCATAGGGGTGACTTACATGCAATAAAAGGAAGGGACTGGGCCTGGCAAGTGAGCACACTTGCCAGGTCGATGTGTAGTTTAAGACTGAACACACAGGCTCTATGGTGGAAGGCCTGATACATGTTTGGAAGGCTATTGTAGTGGGTGGCACGGTCAGTGCTTCAGGCCCACTAATAGCATTTAATTTGCAGGCCCTGGGCACATACAGCACCTCTTGCTAGGAACGTACATGTAAATTAAATATGGCAATCTTGGAGAACCAATGTTACCCTATTTTAGAGGACAGAGTACCTGCACTTCAGCACTGATCAGCAGTGATAAAGTGCCCAGAACCCTCAAGCCAAGCAAAACTAGGTGAAAAACAAAGGAGTTCAGAGGGCAAAAAGTTAGGGGAGACCACACGAATGTTGCTAGGTCTAAGACCCAAGCACACATTCATGCATACACTGATGCATACAATGAAACACCCAGACACACACTGACATATACAATGAGACACCCGGACACACACTGATGTCTACACTGACACACCCAGGAACACGCTCATGCATACACTGACACACCAAAGAACACACTAATGCACACACTGACACACCTAGACACACACACTAACATACCAAGACACATTCATACATACATTTACATACCCAAGCACATAGTAATGCAGACACTGACACACCCAGACAAACACTCATGTATACACTATCATACCCATGCACACACTCCTGCATATAGTGACACAGCCAGGCACACACTGACTTATACACTGACATACCCAGGCACACATTGACGATTACAGTAGGACACTGAGGCAGACACTTATCCATACACTGACACATCAAGGCATACACTAGTGCATACATTGACACACCCAGACACACACTGACACACCCAGCCACACACTCCTACATACACTTAAACTCCAAGGAACACAGTGGTGCATACACTGACACAACCCAGGCATATATTAGTGTATTTGTCAGTGTTTGCCTGGGTGTTTTAGTGTCTGTGTCAGTGTGTGCCTGGGTATGCCAGTATATGGATGCGTGTGTCCCTGGCTGTGTCAGTGTCTGTATCAGTGTGTGCTTGGGTGTGTGAGTGTCTGCATGAGTGTGTGTGTAGGTGTGTCAGTCCTTGCATTAATATAAGCACACACTGATGCATACACTGACACACCCAAGCACACACTCATAAATACACAGACACACCTAGGTACACACTGATGCATAAACTGACACTCCCAGGCACACACTGATGCATATACTAACATACTGAGGCACACATTCATGCATACACTGACACACCAAGGTACACACTCATGCATACACTAACACAGCCAGGCACACACTCATGCATACACTGAAGCACCCAGGAATACGCTCATGCATACTCTGATACACCACCGAACACACTAATGTTTACAGTGACACACCTATGCACACACCGACACAGGCACTAACACACCCAACCGCACTCATACATATACTGACACACCACAGCAATGCAGACACTGACACACCCAGACAAACACTCATGCATACACTATCATACCCAGGCACACACTCATGATTACACTAACACACCCAGGCACACACTGACACTTACACTGACACACCCAGGCAGACACTTATACATACACTGACACATCTAGGCACACACTAGTGCATACATTGACACACCCAGACACACACTGACACACCCAGGCACACATTCAGGCATACACTGACACTCCCAGACTCACAGTGGTACATACACACCCAGGCACATATTAATGCAAGGACTGCCACATCCAGACACACACTCATGCAGACACTCGCACACCCAAGCACACACTGATGCAGACACTGATCAGCCAGGCATGCACTCATCCATATATATATTGACATACCCAGGCACAAACTGATACAGACACTAAAACACCCAGGCAAACACTGATAAATACACTCACACCTCCAATAATAAATTCAAATACACATTAACAGACCCAGGCAAACACTCCTGCACACACTAACATACCCAGGCACACATTCATGCATACACTGACACACCCAAGTACACACTGATATTGACACTGACACACCCATACACTCACTCACGCTTACACTACCATACACAGGCACATACTCAATCTTACACTGACACTCTCAGGCACACACTGCTGCATACACTGACACACCCATTCACACACTCATGCATACACTGACACACCCAGGTACACACTGATGTATACACTGACACATCCAGTCACAAACTGGCGCATATTCTAGCACAACAAGGCACACAATCATGCATACACTGACACATTCAAGCACACAATAATACAGTCACTGACATACCCAGGCGCACACTTAGCATACTTTGACACACCCATACATACACTGATGCATGCACTGACACACCCAGCCACACTCTGACACATGCACTGTCACCCTCAGGCACATAGTGATGCATACACTTATACACCCAGGCACACACTGATTCATAAACTGACACACCCAGGCACGCAATCCTGCATTCACAGCACACCCAGAAACACTGACACAGACACTAACACACCCAGACACACTCATGCATACACTCAGAAACCCAGATACACACCCATGCATACACTGACACACTCACGCACAAATACAGACACTGACACACAGTCATGCATCCACTGACACACCCAGTCACACACTCATGCATACACTGACGCACCCAGGCACACACTGGTACATACACTGACACACCAAGGCACATATTAATGCATACACTGACACAACCAAACACGTACACCCACACACCCAAGCACACACTGATACAGACATAGACATACCAAGGGACACACTCATCCATACAGTGACACATACCTAGATACACACTGATACAGACACTAAAACAACCAGGCAAACACTGACAAATACACTCACACCCCCAAAAACAAATTCAAAAATACATGAACAGACCCCTGCACACAATCTTGCACATGCTAACATACCCAGGCACACACTCATGCATACACTGACACACCCAAGCACACACTGATACAGACACTGATACACACAAACACACACTCATGCATACACTGACACACCCAGGCACTCACTGATGCGTACACTGACACACAGAAGCACACACTCATGCATACACAGACACACCTAGGTAAACACTGATGCATAAACTGACACACGCAGGCACACACTGACACATATACTAACATACTCAGGAGAGAATCTGAGTGGGACTTCCTCTAGAGAAGACCGTAAGGTTTTTCATCCAATCAAATACTTTCTTTCCTGTCACATGGTATTCGTGGTGATGTTGTAACGTCACCACGAATCTGCAAAATGTACTTAAGCAACCTTTTATAACATATTTCTTGACTGCTTATTAAGTTTTTTTTATTGTTTTAGGAAACCCCTAACCTCAAACATTAACTTTAAATAGTCTATGACTGTTTTTAAATGTTGCTAAAAATCATGCCAGCTCCACTGAACATACGTGCCAGTGCGGCTGCGATGTATTTGCAAATTTAAAATAAACAAATAAATAAATATTGTAAATGGACACAAAAACAATATTCAGTTCTTGTCCAGCACTAGACTTTTTGAAACAAGAGATTACCAGGTTCATGGCTAGCACTATTGGGCAAACACTATGACATAGTCACTAGGTAATGACAGTCCTTCTTTTCTGTTGCCATGGCAGGTGTTCACATTTGCACATGTGTCAACATAGCTTGATTTAAATCCCTGGAATTAACACATTAATACAGATACTGACACACCCAGACACATACCCATGCATACACTAATGTACTCAGGCACACACACAAGCTTACTCTGACATACCCAGGCGCACACTGTTGTATACACTGACACACCCAGGCACACAGACACATACACTTACACACCCAGACACACACAAACATATATACTTACACATCCAAGCACACACTGGTGCATACACTTATATACCCAGGCACACACTCATGCAAACACTGATACACCCAGGCACTCACTGGTACATACACTGACACACCCAGGCACACATGGATGCGTATGCTGGCACACCCAGAAACAACACTCATGCAGAGACTCACACACCAAGGCACGCACTGATAGAGATACTGACACACTCAGGCACACACTGGAACAGACGCTAACACACCCAGGCAATCACTGACGAATACGCTCAGACCCTAAAACACAAATTCAAATATACACTAACAGGTCCAGGCACACAAGGGAATACACTTACATACCGAGGCACACAGTCATGCCTACACTAACACACCCAAACACAAACTAATACAGACAATGACATACCCAGATACACACTGATGAATATACTGACACACCCAAGCACATACAAATTCATAAACTGACACACCCAGACACACACACATGCATACATCTACATATCCAGGCAAATTTTGATCCGTAAAATTGACACATCCAAGCACACACTGATGCATACATGAACACCCAGGCACACACTCATGCATACACTGACACACCCAGGGAAACACTCATGCATACACTGACACACCCAGGCCAACACTGACGCACACAGTGACACACCCAGGCACTGACTCATGCATACACTCATAAACCCAGGCACACACTCATGCATACACTGACACACCAAAGCACACACTTATACAGACACTGACATACCAAGAAACACACAGATGAATACATTGACATAGCCAGACACACACTGACACATACACTGACACATCTAGCACACATTGACAGATGACCTGACCTACCCAGGCACACACTGAAGCATACACTACACGCCCAGGCACATACTGCCAAATACACTTACACACCAAAGCACATACTGGCAAATAAGCTGACACACCCAGGCACACACGTCTACGTACACTGACACACCCAGGCACACACTGATGCATAGAGTTACACACAGAGGAACACATTTATGTATACACTTACATACCTAGGCACCCACATATGCATAAACTGAGACACCCAGGCACACAGTGGTTCATTCACAGACATACTCAGGCACACACTCATTCATACACTGATACACTCAGTCGAACACTGATGCATACATTGACACACCCAGGAATGCACTGACACATAAACTAACATACCCAGACACACTCATGCATATACTCACAAACCCCGACACACAATCATGCATGCACTAACATACCCAGGCACACACTGACATATACACTGTCACAGCCAGACACTCATGCATACACTGACACATCCAAGCAAACACTAAGGCATACACAGACACATGCAGACACACACTGACACATACACTTACACACCCCGGTACACATTGGTGCTTACACTCTCACACCCAGACACACTCTCATGCATACACTCACACACCCAGGCACATTCTGATACAGACAGTGAAACACCCAGGCACACAACTGATGCAGACACTAACACACCTAGGCAAACACACCCAAACACAAATTCAAATATGCATATAACAGATGCAGGCACACAATCTTGCATACATTAACATACCCACAAACACACTCATGGATACACTGATACACTGAAGCACACACTGATACAGGCATTGACACACCCAGGCACACCCTGATGCATACAATGACACACCCAAGCACACACTGATGCATACACTAACACACCCAGGCACACACTCATAAATACACACAAATACACAGGCACACACTCATGCATACACTGACACACCCAAGCACACACTAATACAAACACTGACACACCCAGGCACGCACTAATATAGAAACTGACATGCCCAGTGTTAGAAATTGGGTCTCTAGTTGACAGAGGAATGCACGCTGTCAAAGTAGGGACCACAATCCTAGTCAGGGGAAGTCAGTTACACTCCCTAAACTAAGCTGTGCTCACCCCCTGGAAGCTTGGCACAGAGCAGTCAGGCTTAACTTAAGAGGCAATGTGAAACATTTTTGTGCTACACTTGATTACACTAATACAATGAAAGACACAGTGAAAAGACTCAACCCTAGATTAGAAAAATAGAGAACATTTATCTGAGTGAAACAAGACCAAAACATAAAAAATCCAATAAGTAGATCAAAAGATATTTCTACTAGTTACATAAGTGCTTTGAAATGCAGGGTTATTCAATTATGTATAGCCGTTTGTCGAGTTCAGAAGCTGGCATGCTTCTCTTAGAGTAATTATGGTATCCTTGTTGGAAGCGTCGTGGAAATCTTCGGGACTCAGGTCTCAATTACATTGGACAGAGTCGGAGTTCACCGCCCCTGGGGACCATCCTGTTCGCCCCCGCAATATTGTGGTTTGTGTGAGAGGCAAACAAAACTGCAGCACTCCCTCCGGCATGATGACTGTATTTTCCTTGTGCAAAGCGTTGGTGAAGAAATGTTGCAGTGCCCCATCATAGGAAGAATGCGTTTCCCGGCACCGGCCCTAGGTGCCCCCGGCCGCGGGCTGCCTGACCGTGTCGTGCAACAGTCCTTGGAAAGGGAGTCCCGGCAGGATCCTGTGATGTATTGGGGTGCCTCACCCAGATCAGGGTGTGTGTGGGGACCCTGTTCGGCCACCCAACACTTGGCTGACATTAGATGCGCCCCGAGGCAACACTGCAAGGCAGGGCAGAAGAGGCATGAATGACCACAGTAGGTGCAGCGTTCCATAGATTTTCAGGCTAGATAGCACTCAGTGGGCCGATGCAGAGGTCGCTGGGCAGTTTGAGCCATCCCAGAGGTCGCGCTACAGCCCTTTGTAGATTTCCAATGTTGTTGGCACCCAGCCCCTTGAAACTGAAGTTCCTGAGTGTTTTGGCCAGTCCCTGCGGTCACGCTCCAGTGCTCTAAAGATTTCCAATGTAGATGGCACCTGGCAGTCCGAGGCAGCGGTTGCTGGGTATTTTGGGGAGTCTCTGAGGTTACTCTATAGCACTTTTGCTGATATTAAATACCTGGCGGTCCTATGGAGATTAATGCAGTAGGCCAACACACAGGGAGCAAGTCACCAGAGCAGTTCCTTCTGGTACACAGTCAGGGTGGAGCAGGACAACACAGCAAAGCAGCAGCTTAGTGGCAGTCCATCCTGGTAGCACAGTAGACCGTGTGTAGCAGGCCAGGCAAGAGATTGGTCCAGTGCCAGTCCCACCTGGCAGTACAGCTCCTCGTAGTAGGAGAGTCTCCTCAGGACCCTAAAGTGAACTTACTTTATGGGGTTCGGGGTCCTGCTTTTATACTTTGGTGCCCAGGTTCTGGGAAGCGTTAAGACCTTCCTTTGAAGTCCCCTGGCCCCCTTCCTTGCCCTAACCGGCTTCAGACACTATGAAGGGGGTATGCAGCCCTTAGTGTGAAAAAATGCAGAGCCCTATTCAGAGGCAAGTGTCAGCTCCTCCCTCCCACCTAGTCCAGGAAGACCCATCAGCTTAGTGATGGGCCACCAACATGCTAACGCCACACCCAAGCTCTTGTTGTGTGTGCCTGTCTAGTGGGAGTGCATAGAGCTCAGCTGTCATCTACCCCAGACATGTATTCAGGGACAGGCAGAGGCACAAGATGGTTAAGCTAAGAAAATACCAATGTTTCTAAACGTGGCATTTTCAGACTTACAATTTAAAATCTGACATCACCATAAGTTGTGAATTTAAATTATTAGTCCAGGGACACCAAATTTCATATTTCTATCCCGTCTCATTGGGAAGTTATACTTAAAAGATGTTTTAAGGCAATCCCAATGGTACTCTATGGGAGAGATAGGCCTTGCAATAGTGAGAAACAAATTTAGAGGTTTTTTTGGACATGTTGACCTTAAAAAGCACATGCTCAACATTTTATGTGAACTGCACCCTGCCCTTGGGGTTAACAAGGGCCTACCATAGGGGTGACTTACATGCAATAAAAGGAAGGGACTGGGCCTGGCAAGTGAGCACACTTGCCAGGTCGATGTGTAGTTTAAGACTGAACACACAGGCTCTATGGTGGAAGGCCTGATACATGTTTGGAAGGCTATTGTAGTGGGTGGCACGGTCAGTGCTTCAGGCCCACTAATAGCATTTAATTTGCAGGCCCTGGGCACATACAGCACCTCTTGCTAGGAACGTACATGTAAATTAAATATGGCAATCTTGGAGAACCAATGTTACCCTATTTTAGAGGACAGAGTACCTGCACTTCAGCACTGATCAGCAGTGATAAAGTGCCCAGAACCCTCAAGCCAAGCAAAACTAGGTGAAAAACAAAGGAGTTCAGAGGGCAAAAAGTTAGGGGAGACCACACGAATGTTGCTAGGTCTAAGACCCAAGCACACATTCATGCATACACTGATGCATACAATGAAACACCCAGACACACACTGACATATACAATGAGACACCCGGACACACACTGATGTCTACACTGACACACCCAGGAACACGCTCATGCATACACTGACACACCAAAGAACACACTAATGCACACACTGACACACCTAGACACACACACTAACATACCAAGACACATTCATACATACATTTACATACCCAAGCACATAGTAATGCAGACACTGACACACCCAGACAAACACTCATGTATACACTATCATACCCATGCACACACTCCTGCATATAGTGACACAGCCAGGCACACACTGACTTATACACTGACATACCCAGGCACACATTGACGATTACAGTAGGACACTGAGGCAGACACTTATCCATACACTGACACATCAAGGCATACACTAGTGCATACATTGACACACCCAGACACACACTGACACACCCAGCCACACACTCCTACATACACTTAAACTCCAAGGAACACAGTGGTGCATACACTGACACAACCCAGGCATATATTAGTGTATTTGTCAGTGTTTGCCTGGGTGTTTTAGTGTCTGTGTCAGTGTGTGCCTGGGTATGCCAGTATATGGATGCGTGTGTCCCTGGCTGTGTCAGTGTCTGTATCAGTGTGTGCTTGGGTGTGTGAGTGTCTGCATGAGTGTGTGTGTAGGTGTGTCAGTCCTTGCATTAATATAAGCACACACTGATGCATACACTGACACACCCAAGCACACACTCATAAATACACAGACACACCTAGGTACACACTGATGCATAAACTGACACTCCCAGGCACACACTGATGCATATACTAACATACTGAGGCACACATTCATGCATACACTGACACACCAAGGTACACACTCATGCATACACTAACACAGCCAGGCACACACTCATGCATACACTGAAGCACCCAGGAATACGCTCATGCATACTCTGATACACCACCGAACACACTAATGTTTACAGTGACACACCTATGCACACACCGACACAGGCACTAACACACCCAACCGCACTCATACATATACTGACACACCACAGCAATGCAGACACTGACACACCCAGACAAACACTCATGCATACACTATCATACCCAGGCACACACTCATGATTACACTAACACACCCAGGCACACACTGACACTTACACTGACACACCCAGGCAGACACTTATACATACACTGACACATCTAGGCACACACTAGTGCATACATTGACACACCCAGACACACACTGACACACCCAGGCACACATTCAGGCATACACTGACACTCCCAGACTCACAGTGGTACATACACACCCAGGCACATATTAATGCAAGGACTGCCACATCCAGACACACACTCATGCAGACACTCGCACACCCAAGCACACACTGATGCAGACACTGATCAGCCAGGCATGCACTCATCCATATATATATTGACATACCCAGGCACAAACTGATACAGACACTAAAACACCCAGGCAAACACTGATAAATACACTCACACCTCCAATAATAAATTCAAATACACATTAACAGACCCAGGCAAACACTCCTGCACACACTAACATACCCAGGCACACATTCATGCATACACTGACACACCCAAGTACACACTGATATTGACACTGACACACCCATACACTCACTCACGCTTACACTACCATACACAGGCACATACTCAATCTTACACTGACACTCTCAGGCACACACTGCTGCATACACTGACACACCCATTCACACACTCATGCATACACTGACACACCCAGGTACACACTGATGTATACACTGACACATCCAGTCACAAACTGGCGCATATTCTAGCACAACAAGGCACACAATCATGCATACACTGACACATTCAAGCACACAATAATACAGTCACTGACATACCCAGGCGCACACTTAGCATACTTTGACACACCCATACATACACTGATGCATGCACTGACACACCCAGCCACACTCTGACACATGCACTGTCACCCTCAGGCACATAGTGATGCATACACTTATACACCCAGGCACACACTGATTCATAAACTGACACACCCAGGCACGCAATCCTGCATTCACAGCACACCCAGAAACACTGACACAGACACTAACACACCCAGACACACTCATGCATACACTCAGAAACCCAGATACACACCCATGCATACACTGACACACTCACGCACAAATACAGACACTGACACACAGTCATGCATCCACTGACACACCCAGTCACACACTCATGCATACACTGACGCACCCAGGCACACACTGGTACATACACTGACACACCAAGGCACATATTAATGCATACACTGACACAACCAAACACGTACACCCACACACCCAAGCACACACTGATACAGACATAGACATACCAAGGGACACACTCATCCATACAGTGACACATACCTAGATACACACTGATACAGACACTAAAACAACCAGGCAAACACTGACAAATACACTCACACCCCCAAAAACAAATTCAAAAATACATGAACAGACCCCTGCACACAATCTTGCACATGCTAACATACCCAGGCACACACTCATGCATACACTGACACACCCAAGCACACACTGATACAGACACTGATACACACAAACACACACTCATGCATACACTGACACACCCAGGCACTCACTGATGCGTACACTGACACACAGAAGCACACACTCATGCATACACAGACACACCTAGGTAAACACTGATGCATAAACTGACACACGCAGGCACACACTGACACATATACTAACATACTCAGGAGAGAATCTGAGTGGGACTTCCTCTAGAGAAGACCGTAAGGTTTTTCATCCAATCAAATACTTTCTTTCCTGTCACATGGTATTCGTGGTGATGTTGTAACGTCACCACGAATCTGCAAAATGTACTTAAGCAACCTTTTATAACATATTTCTTGACTGCTTATTAAGTTTTTTTTATTGTTTTAGGAAACCCCTAACCTCAAACATTAACTTTAAATAGTCTATGACTGTTTTTAAATGTTGCTAAAAATCATGCCAGCTCCACTGAACATACGTGCCAGTGCGGCTGCGATGTATTTGCAAATTTAAAATAAACAAATAAATAAATATTGTAAATGGACACAAAAACAATATTCAGTTCTTGTCCAGCACTAGACTTTTTGAAACAAGAGATTACCAGGTTCATGGCTAGCACTATTGGGCAAACACTATGACATAGTCACTAGGTAATGACAGTCCTTCTTTTCTGTTGCCATGGCAGGTGTTCACATTTGCACATGTGTCAACATAGCTTGATTTAAATCCCTGGAATTCCATCAATGGATAACTCGGGTACAATTGATGCGTAACCTAGAAATGAATTTATAAATACAGACAGGCAGGAATGCCAGGAAAAGAGGGGCATAAATCTGACACACTGACTGATACATGGGGTCTGAGCAGGTCATATGTGACATATCCCTCTCTAGAATGTGTTGTCATTGAATGGGTATGAGGCTTTAGTATTTTGCTCTTTTCTTGATTATGGGAAACTTATCTGTACTTTACCTGTACCCTCTGAGCCTTTCCCTTTTTTCTGTGCTGTGATTTTTGCCTATCGCATTATAGTATGCTCTTCTTGTTCATTATGCTGTGGTTCATAGATGTCGTCGGCTTGGACACTTTTTCCACCAGGCTCAATCTTGCTGTCAGTGGATTCATTGCCATGCGGAAGGCTAGCTACCGCTGCGTCTTGATATGAGATTCACAGGCAGGTCTCATAGGACACAATCGCAAATAGAGAATTCCTATTGCGATTTCCAAAGCACATGTATCAAGCATTTCCTATGTGAATTGGGCATTTAGGAAATGCAATTACCACAAATTCAAGTTTGGTGGAAAGCATGTGCAAATTTTAAAAATGCATTATAAATGCACTTTTAAAATTGACATGTAGCGCACACATGCCCCTAAGGCATGTGTGTGCTTCACATGTCCGCAAATATTTTTTTGGGGTGCATCAGAGGGGCCCTAGGCTCCCAGCACCCTGGGGTTTGCATTACCTAATTTGTGAATTCCTAACAGGAATTCGCAAATTGGGAAATGCAAAACCATTCTCCCCTATACAGGCCACAGGGTTGAATGGAGTCGTATTCTCTATTTGCGATTTGGTAATAGCTTTTGCGATTTTTGTAAAATTGCTATTACCGAATCGCAAAATTCATACATCGCATTTTGCATTTCTTAAATAGCGATTTCTTAAAATTAGCTATTTAAGAAATGCAAACCAGTGCACCATTTCTTAATAGTGGGAATTTCACTATCTAACTAACTACGTTCTGCAGGCAGCCGGACTACACCACTACAGTTTATCTTTTTCTATGCATTATTTTAATAAAACTATCACTGTTCTTAAACCTTTCAGTCTTGAGGAAGCCCCATCCCAACAGGCATCATAACAGGGCAAAACACGTGTTGGCTGTATCTTCTGTGTATGAATAATTCTGTAATACTATGGAAATGGCTGTACCTACCAAATATGAAAAATCTAAATAAAAAGAAACTGCAAAATAAAAAGATACATGCACTAGTGGATTTCTTCTGGATGAATGTGGGATACACAAGAGTGTTGTTAATGAGAAATATTATGGGTATTCGACACCGAGCTAATCCCAGAAAAAGCAGACACTCACCACATAAACATTAACTCATTAAAAGGCATGGAGGGCCCCTGAAAACCCCAAGGAGTTTCACTAGTTTTTCCAAGCAATAAAAAATAAAATAAATCTAAACAATGGATAAAGTGAAATAAAGGGTGTATGGGAAGCAAGTGAGAGAGTTGGGCACATGACTAGTCACACAAGCACTCCAGAGTTTTGAATGTCTTTTCTGCATCAAATAAAGCAATGTTCACAGGAACCTCTGGTGAGATCCTATTCAGTAACGCTAATACAGTGCGGCGATTAAAGGCTGTGGACCTGTGGGGAATGAACCCCGTTTGGACTGAGGAGATGATCTGATTCATTAACAATACCAATCTGGTAGGTATTACTTTGGCCAGAATTTTATTATTGAAGTTTGTAATAAGAGGAGTTGGTATGAGGTGCAAAGAGCTCTTTTTATCTTTGAAGTTTATAAGAAAAATATATAGGAGGATTGTAATGTTCTAGAAGGACATACTTAGGATAAAAGCTGCTGGATGAATAATGGCTCCACAACAATCACAGAGGCTTTAAATCAAAAGTTGCTTCTGGATGAGGAGCCAATACAAGGTCCACAAATGCTGAGTAATCAAACTATGACTTGGCACATTCAGAAGCAAACGAGCAGCATTTTTTTTACCAGTTTTGAGTTGTTGGCAGAGTAAGCAGAGGGACTCTGATAAAGAATAGTCCAGTTGATCTCCTAACATGGATTGTATTATAGGGTAGTGAATGGATGGGGCGGGCGGTGAGAAAGGAAAGAATTTTAATTATGATCTTCAAATGTAAGAAGCATGAAGATGTAACCTTTTCAATCTGAGTATGGAATGGGAGAGCCTCATCAAGTGCAACCTTGCACACTAACCTGGAATCAGGGTTGGTCTAAGGCATCAGACCATCAATCTGAAGACCAAAGCAAGGGGGAACCTTCCCAGTATCATCACCTCTGTTTTGCAACAAGTTGGATCCAGTTTCCTAATATTTATTGAAGAGATATTAGTTGCAACTAGGCTTGTTTAGACCTAGACACTTGGACACTGGCACTTGGTGCTCCGATTCACAAAATGCAAATGCACACTGGCACTTGGTGGTCCGATTGCAAATGCACCATGTGAAAATTGTCATCTATATGAGAAAAGCAGTCTTTGGTCAATTAGTAAAAATTTGTGTGAACATAATGCAATAGGCTATTTTATGAAGTTTGGAAACAAAATATAACATCTTTTACAATGTCACAAGCCACATGCTGTGAACAAGGAGTCAAGTACGACATAAAAGATCTAAACAGAGAAGGTTTTCCTATATTTTCAAAACATTTTTTTGTATCTTTTCCTGCAACAATATTTTTGCAAAAACATCCTGACAGAGGATCTTTGTGAAAATGAAAAGTTCAAGCTGACCAGTGTCTTTGTTTCGTTGTGACAGAACGGATCCTATCGCCACATCTGAAGCATCAGCTTCCACTATGAAAGGTCAATCCACATCTGGATGAGTCAAAACTGGGGCAGTGGAAAAAACTTCTTTCAAAGTTGAAAAGGCTTGGTCTGCTTCTGGGGACCATACAAATTTCTCTTTCTTTCTTAATAACTTAGTAATTGGAGCCACTGTCTGGGAGAAATGATTGATGAACCTCCGGTAAAAATTTGCAAAGCCCAGGAAACATTGTACATCACGAACAGTCTTTGGGATGGGCCACTCAGATACAGCTTTTACTTTCCTTTCTGCCATCACCATACCTTGAGGGGTAAGGATAACCCCTAAAAACTCAACTGTGGTAATATGAAACTCCCACTTGGTTAACTTGAAATATAAATGGTGTTTACGAAGGGCTGCCAATATGTTCTTGACATGTTGAACATGTTCATTTTCATTGTCTGAGTAGATCAAAATGTCATCAATGTAAACTATGGCAAAGATATCGAGATACTCTCTAAAAACGTCATTTAAGAAAAATTGAAATGCTGCTGGAGCATTGCACAGACCAAAAGGCATGACGGTGTATTAAAAAAGGCCATATCTTGTTTTGAATGCCGTTTTCCATTCGTCACCCTCTCTCATTCTGACCAAATGGTAAGCACCTCGAAGATCAAGCTTTGTGTAGATTTTTGTTTTCTTTACTTGTTCCAGTAAGACCGGAATTAGAGGCAAAGGATATTTGTTCTTGATGGTGATTTTATTCAAGCCCCTATAGTCGATACAAGTTCGAAGCTCTCCGTTCGCTTTTGGAACAAAAAACAAAGGAAAAGCTGTGGGAGACTTAGAGGGGCGGATTAAACCATTCTCTAAGAATTGATCCAAGTATTTTCGTAAATGTTGACTTTCATGTTCTGACAGGGCATACACACAACAGTTGGGAAGTATCGCCCCTGGGACTAGATCAATTTGAGAGTCATAAGATCTATGAGGAGGTAAGTTCTCTGCTTCCTTCTCATCAAATACATTGTCATAAGACAAATACTGTTTGGGCAACTGAACTTCTTTCTCTGCGGCGGTAGCTATGTAAGAATGGCGAACTTCCGATTCTTGAGTCCTTTGGAGACATTGTTCTTTACATAGCACTGATGAGAACACGATCTTTCGTTCTGCCCAATTAATCTCTGGATTGTGATGAGGTAACCATGGCAAGCCAAGGATGATCCCATACTGGGGAGCATGGATTACATCAAGGATGTGTTTCTCTTTATGTTTCTTTCTTTGATTTTTACCTTCACAAATTACTGTCAAGGGGACAGTCTGAAGAGTTACCGGACCTCCAGCCAAGAGTTTTCCATCAACTGCCTGGATGATTGCTGGGGTCTTCTTTTCAATACATGGGATCCCCCATGCACGAACCAATTGGGTGTCAACAAAATTCCCAGTAGCCCCAGAATCGACTAGAGCCTTCTTGAAATAAGTCTTTTTCTTGACCTGAACTCTTATTCCCAATTTAAGATGTCTGGATTGTGAAGGGTCCACGGTGACACCCAAGAGCAACCCTTCTCTGCATCTTGGGTGTTTTAGTTTTCCGACTCGACTGAGGCATTGGCTGCCACCTTCTGAACTGGACCTTGTTTGTTCTTTGGTGTGATTGAACAGTCTTTGACAAAATTACCTTTTCATCCAACATAGAGACATTGTCCATTTTTTCTGCGGAGGTCCTTTTCATCTTTGGTCAAAGGTCTCCTGAGGGTTCCTATCTCCATCGGTTCAGGCGTTCTTTCTTTCAAATTTCTTGAGTCTCTGTTCTCGTGAAAACGCCAAGAATATTTTTCAGTCTTTTTATGTGTTCCTCTTCGTTCAGTTAAACGATGGTCAAGCCTCAAGACAAGGTTTATTAACTCTTGACAGTCTGTGGGTTGCGGGTCGATTTGCACCAAGATATCTTTTAACTCTTCTTTGAGTCCCTTGTAAAACAAGGCCGCTTGTTTTTCCTCTGACCAGGATGTCTCAGTGACCAGTCGATTAAAATTGGCTAAATATGACACTAAGTCCCGATTCCCCTGACGTAAGTCTAATAGTTCACGATCTGCTGACAGTGTTACAGGTCTACGATCAAAAACTCGCTCAAATTCACGAACAAAATTTCTCCAGTTGTACAACAGGGGACTATCTTTGCGCACAAGAGGAATAGCCCAAGTAGCTGCACCTCCAGACAGATATGACAACAAGAAAGCCACTTTGGACTGGGCATCGGGAAAAGTATGTGGTCTGCATGTGAAGTGTAATTCCACTTGAACCAGAAAAGATTGCGCTTTCAAGGGATCACCTGAGAAGCGTTCTGGGGGAGCTAAAGGAATGGCTGAAGGAACATTGAGGGAAATGTTAGTTGGATTACCTCCAGAAGTCTGAGAAGAAGTACCTGGCCAAGACATACCTGTGGGACTTTGTTATTTCTTCTCTACCTTATCCTGTAACTGACTCACCCTCTCAGTCAGACTATTTGTCAAATCCTTTGATGATACCACTTCTGACTGGAGCTGGGTAATAGCTTTGACTAGCTCGTCTAGTGTGGCCATGCTGAGAACATACACGAACCAGGAGGATAATAATTTGTGGGCTCACTATTCTGTCAGAGTCACCAGATCCTCGGGGTCTGTGCACGTTCCCAACACTTCCACCACAAGACAGCTCCAATCCTCTGATTAGATTTATAACAGAGTCTAAGAGAGTCCAAGTGGGGAAAAGGGGATTAGGAAGGGAACAGCTGGGAAGGAGACCTGCAGGAAGCAAGAGGTTAAAACACAACATCAAAATTACATCTCATTAAATTAGTACTGTGCTACAACTCTAAGCTTTGTCATTTCTGAAAACATGAACAATCCTAGAATAGTTCTAAAGATGACTAGACCTTAGATGACCGAATACCTGAGGAGGTAACAAGAAAAGTTAAATAGAACTTTCAAATTCAAGTACTTTTTTTAGCATGACAATCATGAAAACACTCTGTGCAATTTCTAAACATTCATATGACTCTCCTTTTAAGAATAAATATCAGGAACACACAGCATTACATCTAGAACTCTGATCTTGTTGTGTTCTTCTCAAAAACATTGGAAAGTAAATTGCACACATTGCAGGCTTTTATCTGTGTACTAAACACCATAAAGGATTGTGCACCATGAAATCACACAATGTGGATTCAAGGAAATAATCACGCAACTTGTCAACTCAAAATGCTACCAAGGAAATGTCTCAGAATGGTAGCTCACAGTAATTTTCATTATGTATACACAAAGAAAAGAATTGTGTGTCTTGCCGATTCGAACAACACCGTGACACTGCCAAGGAATGATAGTGCGCAATGAATATCATGAATTAACCACAAAGAAAGAATCGCGCATCTTGCCGATTCGAAGGCCACCATGAAAATGGCAAGAAATGGTAGCGCACAATGAATAACATGAAAAGCACTCAAGGAAAGAATCGCGCGTCTTGCCGATTCGAATGCCACCATTAAAATGCCCAAGAAATGGTAGCGTACAATGAATATCAAGAATCACACACTAGGAAGGAATCGCGCGTGTTGCCGATTCGAATGCTACCATGGAACTGCCAAGAAATGGTAGCGCACAATGAATAACATGAAAAGCACTCAAGGAAAGAATCGCGCACCTTGCCGATTCGAATGCCACCATTAAAATGCCTTGGAAATGGTAGCGTACAATGAATACCAAGACTTTCACACAAGGGTAGAATCGCGCATCTTGCCGATTCGGATGTCACCATGAAACTGCCAATAAAATGGTAGCGTACAGTGAATATCAAGAAATACACACTAAGAAAGAATCGCGCGCGTTGCTGATTTGAAAGCTACCACGAGACTGTCAAAGAATGGTAGTGCACAATGAATAACATTAATTAATCTCGAGGATAGAATCACGCGTCTTGCCGATTCGAGTGCGTGCACACAAATGCCATGAAAATTCCAAATGCACAATTATACGCACATGAGCAAAATGTTATTAACATCAGAAATTAGGCCCAAGAATTAGAGCGTCATCAAAATACGGGGTCGGGGGCCCAGCCCAACCTCCGTCTTACCGCCCTGACTACGAATCACCACTGAAGTATAAAGCACAGAGGCCAGGAAGGTCAAGGTAGGCCACTGGAACAGGAGCTCAAGAAGGGGCTGCTGCTCTGCACCGGGACCTCTGAATAGTGAGCACGTGGAGCTGGGCTGACTCCCTTTTATAGAGTTTTGGCCCAGCCCACGACCACACCCAGACATGCTGCAGGGAAGGCTTCTAGAAGGCCCTGGAAAAGGACCACACCCTGACTCACTCTAAATGCCTGCAGCAATACATTGCAAGTGTACAGTATTTATAAGCACCTTCAAAATGAATCTTTTGGTTTGAATTCTGCAATGCAAAAGGTTGAGCAGTAACATATCATCACAATGCATGAATTACATTATCTTGAGAGTGTTGGGTTTTTGTATTCTAGACGCCAGTAGAGCGCGCACTGTCCTGGTGTTGACAATAGCTAGATGTCTCTATAAAATCAAAAATAAAAGATGCACTATTACTGGTGGTGGCTAGATATCCCTATTGAGGCAACTGAATTAGTAATGCCTTGGGATCAATTATCCTTTAGGGTAAAGCGCAGTGCATTACCCTCTTGCAAGCCAAACAGGATTGTCAGAATACTAATATCTACGAAGCTCTTATGATACAAGCTTCTCTCAGCTATAGGAACAAAAGTTTCAGCTATGAGAACATTTAAAGATATACTGAGTGGTAGAAGAGGTTATGATATTTGGGCCCCCTCTCACCTAGAGTGACCCTCAAGATTGCCTGATCAGAAAGAGCACATCATTCCAAGGCCCATATTTATACTCGGTTTGCTCTGAATTAGCGCCATTTTTTTTTACGCTAATTCGGCGCAAACCTAACTCCATATTTATACTTAGGCGCTAAACACGTCTAACAGCAAAGTTAAGGAGTTTATGTCGTTTTCTGGAGGGGAAAACCTACCTTGCGTCAATGAGATGCAAGGTAGCGTTCAGGTCCAGAAAAGGATGGTATGGCCTTTGCACCATATTTATCCCCCGTGCTTCAATCCAGCACGGGGAGATGCGGGCCTTAAATAATGATGCCTAGCTTGCTTAGTGCCATTATTTAATGCCTGGGTCTGGGCAGGCATAAGGGGACCTGTAAGCAGATTTCCATGCTTGGAGACCATGGAAAGTGCCCAGAGGTGCCCTTCCCTGGCCCCATGGACACCCCCACCCACCCACTCACACCAGGAGGACACCTAAGGATGGGGGAACACATCCCAGGTAAGTCCAGGTGAGTATATATATACATTTTTTTCCCAACACTGCTCGGGGGAATCTCCTGGGTCTGGCCATTGGGGTGGTGGGCATGGCTCCTGTCTTTGCTAAGACAGGAGCCATGTCCATGCGGGTTGTGCGCCAGAAAATGGCGCTACACTGCTTAGAGGCAATTTATTTGTGTCTAAACAGTGCAGTGTCATAATTTGGTGCACAAGCCCCAGTTCCCCTGTGCCTCCCCGGCCCTGTTAGCATCCTTTCCAAGAACTCTGACAGGGCCTTAGCGCCATTCCATAAATATGGCACCCGGACAGCTTCTAGAAATGGTGCTAGCCGGTGCTATACTTTTTGAAGCAAACCTGCGTTAGCGCAGTTTTGTGCCAAATAATATAAATATGGGCCTAAATGTTTCAGGGGTGGCTGCATTGCCCTAGGACCACCACAGTCCGAGTTATGGGCACAAATGTGTTGTAAACTGTGGCCCATATTTATACTTTTTGATGCAAAACTGCGCCAACGCAGTTTTGCGTCCAAAAAAATTAGCGCCGGATAACGCCATTCCGAAGCGCCATGCGGGCGCCGTATTTATTGAATGACGTTAGCCGGCGTTAGCCGCCGGCGCTGTCTGGTGTGCGTTAAAAAAAACGACGTACACCAGGCAGCGCCGGCGTAGGGGGAAAATGGCGTATGGGCGTCCAGAAATGGTGCAAATCAGGCTGAGGCAAAAAAATCGCCACAACCCGATTTGCGCCATTTTTTTACGACGCCCATCCCCCATTGAAATGACTCCTGTCTTAGCAAAGACAGGAGTCATGCCCCCTTGCCCAATGGCCATGCCCAGGGGACTTCTGTCCCCTGGGCATGGTCATTGGGCATAGTGGCATGTAGGGGGGCACAAATCAGGCCCCCCTATGCCACAAGAAAAAAATAAAAAAAAACTTGCCTGGACTTACCTCAATGTCCCTGATGTGGGTCCCTCCATCCTTGGGTGTCCTCCTGGGGTGGGCAAGGGTGGCAGTGGGTGTCCCTGGGGGCAGGGGAGGGCACCTCTGGGCTCATTCTGAGCCCACAGGTCCCTTAACGCCTGCCCTGACCCAGGCGCTAAAATCCGGCGCAAATGCGGGTTTTTTAGTCCCGCCCACTCCCGGGCGTCATTTTTGCCCAGGAGTATAAATACGACGCATATGCATTGCAGTCATTTTTTAAGACGGGAACGCCTACCTTGCATATCATTAACGCAAGGAAGGTGTTCACGCAAAAAAATGACGCTAACTCCATGAACTTTGGCGCTAGACGCGTCTAACGCCAAAGTATAAATATGGAGTTAGTTTTGCGTCGAATTTGCATCGAAAAAAACGACGCAAATTCGGCGCAAACGGAGTATAAATATGCCCCTGAATGTCTACAAAGCATTATGGTCTGAGTTTCCGTGAATACATTAAACCTTTCTCAGAAAAAAGGGGCATATTTATACTTGTTTTGCGCTGAATTTGCGTCATTTTTCTTTTACGCAAATTCAGTGCCAAACTAACTCCATATTTATACTTTGTCTCTAGACCCGTCTAGCGGCAAAATGATTGAGTTAAATTAATTTTTTGGACATGGAAACCTACCTTGCGTCAGTGAGATGCAAGGTAAGCGTTTCCCTGTAAAAAATGACTCTATGGCCTCAGCGCCATATCTATCCCCCTGTGCTAAAATCATGCACGGGGGAGGAGGGGTCAAATAATGGTGCAAAGCTTGCTTTGCACCATTATTTAATGCCTGGGTCAGGGCAGGCATTAGGTGACCTGGGGGCTTATTTCCATGGTGGCACACCATGAATGTTGCCACAGGTGCCCTCCCTAGGCCCCAGGGACACCCACACCAGAGGGACAGCAGAGGATGGGGGACCCCATCCAGGGTAAGTACAGGTAAGTATTTTATTTTATTTTTTAAAGTGACATTGGGGGTCCTCAAATGGGCCCCCTACATAGCACTGGGTGCAATGTCCATGCCCAGGGACACTGGTCCCCTGTGCTGGCCATTCGGGTGGTAGGCATGTCTCCTGTGTTCTCTGAGACAGGAGTCATTTCGTATGGATGGTTTTGCGTTAGAAAATTACACTAGGCTGGTTAGAGTAATTTTTTTTTTTACTCTAACCTACCTAACGTCAGTTTTTGGTGCAAAACCACCTTCTTCCATACCACCACCACCACCTGGCTAATGTCATATTTTTAATGCTAGCCCACCCTTTGCGCCGGCTTGCACCATTCCATAAATATGGTGCCCAGCTGGTGCACAACAATGGTGCAAACCAGCGAAAAACTTTTTGATACAAAACTGCGTTAGTGAAGTTTTGCACCAAAAAGTATAAATATGCCCCCAGGTGTGTTCCTTCATTAGCAGAAAGGGCAGTATCACTGGTGGGGGCTAGATGTCCCACTAGCAGAAGGTGCGGTACCCCTGGTAGTGGCTGGATATTCCTGTTGAGCTAATTAAATCAGCGCTTTGGAGTAATTATTTTTTTATATCAGAGTGCTGCACACAAAGCACAGTGCATTACAAATCTACAGGCCAATTATCAGAATACTAAGAAGGCCCTTATATCACAAACCCCTCTCAGCTGTAGAAACAAATGTTTCAGTTATGAGAGAATTTGAAAAGTCATTGAGTGATGGAAGAGGTTATGATATTTGGGCTCCCTTTCACCTAGTGTGACCCACAAGATATCCTGCACAGAAAGAGCACATCAATATAAATGTTTTGGGGGTGATCCCGTTGCCGTAGGACCAACAAAGGCTGAGTTATGGGCACAAACCTGTTGAAAAAACAAACATCTGCAAAACATTATGGGTTTAGTTTCCATGAATATATTAAACCTTTATCAGCAACAAATTGTGTTGGGTTTTAGGCACAAAGTGCAGTACCAGCCATGGTAGCTAGATGTCCTTGTCAAGCCTACTAACACAAATCTTTTTAAACTGTAGAAACAAAAGTTTCAGCTATGATATGTACTGAATGATGGAAGAGGTTATGATATTTGGGTCCCTTCTCTCCTGGGGTGACCCACAAGATTGTTGGAACAGTAAGAGCACGTTATAAATGTATTGGGGGTCGTCCCAATGCCCTAGGACCACCACAGGCTGAGTTATGGGCACAAATGTGTTGTAAAACAAATGCCTGCAAAGCATAATGGGCTAAGTTTTCATGAATACATTAAACCTTTATTAGAAATAAAGGCCCATATTTATACTTTTTTAGCGCTGGTTAAGGTAGGCAGGTATTTGTATTTTGTAAGTTTGTGCCACTTTTGCGTCAAAAAGTGGCACAAATGTGCAACTAAAAAGTATAAATATGGGCCAAATTGTGTCCATTCTTTAGCAGAAGGTGCAGTACTAGCAGAGGTGGCTAGATGTCCCTGTCAAGCCAACTAAGTCAGTACTACTTTGGAACAAATATTCTTTCAAGATCAAGAACACATAGCACACAGTGCATAACAAGGGTGCACACCATGCAAAATTGTTAAGATATTAACAAAGCCCTTATAACACAAACTCCTCTTAGCTGTAAAAACAAAAGTTTTAACTACAAGAACATTTAAATATGCACTGAGTGATGAAAGAGGTTATGATATTTGGGCCCCCTCTCTCCTACCGTGACTCACAAGATTGGTTGAACAGAAATAGCACATCGTTCTAACTGTTTTGTCGGTGGTCCCATTGCCCTAGGACCACAACAGGCACTTTCAAAATCCTCACCTACTAACACAAAGCCCTCAACAACACCAGACCTGCCTACCTTAACCAGTGACTCAACTTCCACGTGCCCCACAGGACCCTACGCTCAGCCCAGCTATCTCTCGCAGAAGTACCCCGCATCAGGAAAACCAGAACAGTAGGATGCTCCTTCTCATACCGTGCCGCCACCACCTGAAACGCCCTACCTATCCACATCAGACAAACCACCTCCCTCCGTGCTTCACGAAGGATCTGAAGAAATGACTTTTTAATCCACCTCCAGTACACGCTACACCCCCCCCCCAGCGCCTTGAGACCCTAACGAGTGAGTAGCTGTGTTTCATAAACTCTTATTCATTGATTGAACACTGCCTTCAACCTATTGGAAGTGGCAGGCAGTGGCAGGTGGGACAAAAATGCCCATATCCCTAACAACAGGTCTTCCAGGCGGCGCATGCGCGCTGTTGAGGCTCGACCTAAAAATGATGAATTAATTTTTCATCCCTTTTTTTTTTGGCCCAACTCTACTTGCAACCTGCTTTCAAAAGTACTAAGAATACACAGTATGTATAAAGAACATGCCCTGGAAAACAGGGAGCACATGCACAGAATTTCCTTATGTCACTACACATTAATACTTGAAAATCATACTCAGCAGAGGCCATTGGCTATCAGCTTCCTTCATATGTAGGTTGATCTTTCAGCTGTATGAATTATAAATAAAGACACTATTAAATTATGTAAATGAAATGTAGAAAACACTTGTTACTCAAAGAATAAAACAGTTTGAAATATAAATGAACCACCGATAATAAAGACTACACATGCGGCAGGCATAATGTATGCAAGGAGGGGGCGTTCCCCTGTTAGGGGGACTGAAAAAAATGGTGCAAAGCCTGATTTGCATCAAATTTTAATGCTTGGTCAGACCAGGTGTTAAAATGAGGCCCACACATCACTACTTAGGGAGAACACACACAAGGAGCATTGTCAACCTCCTGGACAACATTGAAATATTAATGCTCCATCTTGGCACATGCTGTAGACAACAGCAATTACAACAGCTCCCTCTGGCACCACCACAGCAACCCCAAACACCACCACAGCAGCCACAAAGGCAGCGCAGAAGGCGGGAGAGGATATTTCAACAGGATACAATGGTCCTTGGGCTCAGGGAACAAGATGTCATCAGAATATACCATCTGAAGCGGGAGTTCATTGTACGCCTGCTGCACCACAAAGCACCAGACATTACTGAAAGGGTGGAAACTCCAACAAACATTCCACCCATGACCAAACCCCACGCTTGCCTCTGTATGCTGTTATCACGATAATGTCAGATAACGGGCACAAGTGACTGGTATCTCCCAACCATCCTGCTAGGACTTCCTATCAAAGGTTCCGGATGCAGTCATCTGCCTCACACCCTACCACATCTGCTTCCCCAACACCCAGCAACTGCAGCAGGAGACCAATTGCTGGTTTCCCGCTTGTGCTGGATGCAATGGACTGCACCCATTCGAACTTGTGCCACCTGCAGCAACGGAACACCGCTACACGAACCGCAAGCACACCCATTTGATATATGTGCAGGCCATTGTAGACCACTGTGGGCTCTTCAAACGTCCTAGCCAAATATCCCAGCAGCATCCATAATCCCTACATATTGCAGCATTCCACCATCAATGAGCAGTTCCAGGATTGGCAATGTGGCAATTGGCTACTCATAGATAAGCCACCATACCAATAAGTACATAGACAACACACCAACCTTGTAGGACAAACAAGGCATACACCACACTAAACACACATGGGTAGGAGAACACAGATGTACAGACAACAATACATATGCCAAATGCCACACTACACTGCATCTATTGCAAATCACACACCACACCCATATGTACATAATACAGCCACAATCTGACTGGCACACTACATGCAGGACAGGTAGAGCTCTATCCCCTTTGCTTACAGAAGCGGGGCCCAAACCACTACAAGTGTCCACTGGTTGACAACTACATACAGTTCTCACACACATTACACCAAACAATGAATAGCTCAGCTATGTGAATGGCATAGGCCATGTCAATATAAAGAAAGTCACGCATAGGCATAGCCCCACATTTGTCATGGTGTTCAAGCCTCTGGCGGCACCAGTATGAAATGCCATCCAAGTGTTCCTATCACCAACTACATATCACCTACACATACCTGATGTACCTGTAGTGTGCACCTTCACCTGTCTGCTGCATTGTGCCACACACATAGAAATACATCACCACCCATGAAAGACCATGGGGCAGATAAATGAGAAGTGGTGTAGCACCTAGTCTAGTGCCACTTCACATGCACACCTTAGTGCCCCCTAATGCCCTGTAAGCCCACCATGTGTGCACCGTATACAAGAAATGGCCCACCATGGCGCAGAGTAGGTGCAATACTGTAAAGATAATGGATGCCATAGCAGGACTCTGTAGGAGTATTGAGAACATATCTGACCTTTCATGCACCGTACATAAGGGACCCATGCAAAAGTATGGTGTGCTCCCTCTCAACGCCTGCCCTGTGCATGTGTTGAAAGTGTCTGTGATAAATCATGTATAGGGATCTTGGAGATTCCACTGCACCTATTTTGCTACTCCTCCAATTGTGTAAATCACACCCTTGTATACATGATTGCTAGCACAGCCATCATCTGCCAGAAAGGGTCACTAAGGGTTGCACTGCATGTGTAGTGCCACTGGATAACATGTAGGCCTGAGTTTGGCTTTGTAGGGCTAACATGGTGTCAATACAAATGACACCATTGTGGTGCAAGGAGGTGGTAGGTTCCACTACCAGTAGGACACAGCCTCAACTGTGGACAACGCAAAACGTTTGGCATGGTTGAACTGTCAGTTTGGTTTTATTTTGACAATCATCAGGTCCCTGAGCCACAACCCATGATAGTAATGTCCATCAACACAAACCAATGCAACCATACCACAAAACAAAAACACACACAATACCAGAAGGAAGTTGGAGTCACCTCACCACCTAAAACTAACATCTGCCATGGAACATACAAAACCACAAATATGCATTACCAACACATGTTCACTCATTCCTTTGCAGCCGACCACGTTTACGGTATTCAGCCATGTGTGATGACTCCAATTGGCAATCCGACAACAGTGGAAGATGGTGCATACAATGAAGGGCACATAGGGACACGGAATATGGTGGAAAGGATATTTGGGCTCTTGAAGTCAAGGTTCATGTGCCTGGCCCTGACAGAAGGAAGCCTGTTGTATGCACTACCCCTGGTATGCAAGATGATACTTGTATGTGCTATCTTGCATAACACATGTATACAAACCAATTTTCACTGGGATGAACTGGTAGATGTGCCCAGTGAGGAGGAGGATGACAATGGTGCAGCATAGTTGGAGGGGAATTATGAAATACTGCTTCTGGAGTTTGCAGCAGACAATAAATTGTACAGAACGTCTACACCTAGACACTGTACAAAAAATATAACTTTGTAAATATCACCAATAAATCAATTTGCACTAGAATATCCATGGTATACTCATTCACCATTATATGTACCATTGGAATGTTGTTCATACCTCGGAGAGCAGGAAAGAAACACAACAGTTACAAAGATGGATGGAACCTAGGTTGTGATGTAAGAGGGTCTAGCTCCTCCATGCCACACATCTCTGTCACATAACTCACTGCCATGTTACTCTCAAAAGCCTAGATCCACGCACCACAAACAATATGTTGCATTCAGTAGGCATTGTGTAAAATTCCTATCCTTTTCCCCACATCATCCCAACGCCTGGCAAAATGTATGAAAGAGGGACGTAGATACAGTGCTGCTGTTTCCAAATGGTGCTTTAGAAAAATAGGAACTGAACTGTGAAACATCTCAGGCGGATAGCTGCTACGCCATCACTGAGCACATGTGACAAGGAGGCAGACCATTAGTATCAATGAACCTTCATTGACTGTTCAGGGTTAGGAACCAAAGTTTGAGCCTAAGCCTGCATCGTATATCAATGACGTTACATTCTGACTCTGCCATTGGGCCCAACCCTGCCACATGGTGTGCTGTACCTCAAATATAGCACACACATGTTGGCTGTGGAGTGTGCTAAGGGTTGCTAGACTAGTGAAGCAGCAATGGGTACTGATCCACTCTCCATACATATAGCCCATAGCCAGGATTTAACAATAAAATGGGAGAATGCCCCACCAAATTAATGTCTGGGTGGAATGTAGGCAGAGTCTGTCTTACTCCTTATGAGCATTCTAACATACTTGTCAAACAAATCTGCTGTCTTGACACATGCCTATATTACAAACCACAGAGGGTAACCCATGAAAAACCCAAAGGGTCTGAGTAAATGCTTTTTACAAAACGCTTTAGCTGGCAAGTAGAGGCTTCGGAAGGCAGGCGAGTGAGACACCGGCGGTTAAAAGGGAAGTAATAAGATTTTAAAAAATGATGTATGGAATCAAACTGGTGTGAATATGACTGGAGGAGGAATTGGAAATAATAAACCGCATATATTTCAGTTGGTGGAAAGTTGAAGTGATGTTGGAGAAGATTGTTGCTTTATGAGAAGTGGTGAAATGTGGATGTCCCCTATCTACTAGTCCTGAGGAAGACCCGTTGTGGAGCCTGGAATTGGAGGGGGTCAAAATATTGATGATGATGCTTTAGCCTGGATTTGGTTTCTTTCCAAACATTGAGTGAAGGACTAAAGTCAGAATTGAATTACGATAAAAAACAAATATTGATTCAATGCAGAAAAAGGGTTAACCAACAGGCAGATTTTTTAGAGTTTTTTTTTTAATGGATAAGTGGGAGATCGATTATCTCTTCTTCTTTCTAATCATGATCACTTGATCTTTTCACACTTTGTTCTGTCCTTTTGTGGTGATATTAAGTGGATTCTTCTTATAAAATTTTGTATATGAGTAGAGAATATACTTTGTATGTAAAATAAAGGATGTTTCTTAAATGATTATGTATCTATGCTGCATGAAAGTAATAAGGGTTGGTTTTGTTGTCAAGTCTGTCTTTGTCTCCTATGAAGTCTTGACACATGCCTGCAGCTAATCCGCACATACATGGCAAGACTGATGTACAGGTTTATGGCCTAGGTAGGAAAGGATTTGTAATTTCCTACAATGGTTGACGTGTCAGCAAGGTTACCTAGTATAGTCTGTATGATACCATCATACACCACATCTTCAAATTTCACAAGTCATACATTGCATCCCATCCTTGTATGACCGGACAATGTTGAAGTAGAAGATGTGTTCAAAGTGTAAGCAGCCTAAGGAATTCCAGCCATGTAGGACCTAATCTATTATAAACAAGATATGCCATAAAAGATGGAGAAGGTACACACTTAGACCAATACTGACTGTGCAACACAACAATGTCACCATGTGGTCACTCAACATATGTTCAGAGAGGATGCGTAAGTCAGTACGTAACCCATTGCATACTATTCTGACAGAAGGCAGTGACAGATGACATCATCTGTCCTCTGGGTTGTACAAAAATTACAAGTTACACTAGAGATATAGGGCCTAACTAAGCTTAAAATGGAAATTACTAAGAATGTATTATTATGTCTGTCAGGCCATGCCAAATGATGAGACATGTCCTACACGTACAAGTGACCAGTCCTCTGTACATGATTGGGCAAGCCTGACATCAAGTACTCCAAAGGAAAATAAAGATCCTGGGCTATTTGATCATAAAAGTGCATGCGCCAGTCAGCAGGGGACTGCACATTGCTCTGCTGAAGAGCTATCATGCGGAGGCTAGATCTCCACCCAACATCCCCTAACCGCAATGCTGTAGCTACATTGACTCTTGACATAGTCAGGGGCCTGATGCATGTGCACAGTGAACTGAGCAGAGTAGAGCACCGTAAACCTGTGCCAAAACATGCGACCATCGGTCTGTGTGGTCATAAAACGTCACACAGTACTAATGATCACTAGGCTGCCATCATTGTCTCACTGCAAAACTGCTACACAGTTGTATGCCATTGTATTTGACAGCCATAATGGTCGATTGTAAGTACCTAGTTTGTGGGATGAACACATATCTCTGCACACATGTACCACTTAAATGGCACATGCCTGGTATGGTATGTAGGATTCTGGACAAAAGTCAACTTTCCACTAATGAAAATTCATTTGTATTGCATGATAATTGACAAACTTAAATGACCATCAAATGTGTTTCAACATACGGAAACATAAGTGAGAGTGATATGACGACACAGCCATTTAACAAAGTCAAACATGTCTCCATGCAGGAAGATAGATATGTGAGGTTTCATATCCCATGAACAAAGCGCTCTGGTAAATTTTATACATATGACACTACACATGTCTTTACACACACACGGCACATAACAACCTTCATTGACACATGTGAGTACACCATCTCCTGCACCATAGATGCATGGGGAACTATATATTACACGTGAAGCAGGGCATCATGAACCTAACAACACACTTCAGTGTGGACACACGTGCACTCATATTGCCAGGTGTAACGTGAAATCAACCCAGCTGTTGTCCACAGCATCCTCTAAGTATGATTTGTCATTGGTATCACATGCATTACCATGTATTGGACATAGTCTATCAAATCTACTGTGTTGTTGTTACATGTACATTTGGAAATCAGACATAACAATGTGATAGACCCACAAATATATGTTAGATCACATATGTACTCTCCTAGTGCACAAGTGGTAACATGTATGTGTACAAAGTCTAGCACTTATGCAAATGGTATCACTCATTGCATGCATCACACACACATACAAACATAATGGTAACACATATCAATGTTAAAGTTAAGATATGAATGAACATGCACACATAGGTAGCCATACCATACTTACTATATACATGCATAACCACTATGACATGGTATGTGAATCTGGGTACACTGTCAGCCTTTCCAACAAAATCCATGCATTCCCGTTCAGCGTCAAATATTTTGACACAAACGGGAATATTTAATACTTTGCTATGCCAAAAATATGACACCTGGCCCCTGCACATCAATTACAAGTCCACAGGCCTTGTCAGGCTTCATGGGAAGGAATACCACACATGACTGTCGTGTGTCAAATTTTTTGATGCAATGCCAATACTTCTTACTTTGCAAAGCAAAAAAATGACGCCTGGCCCCTGCACATCAGTGTACCCTCTTGCCAGGCCTAAACCTTCTCTTTTTATACATGTAAGGCACCCCTAAGATAGGCCCTAGGTAACCCCATCAGAAGGGTGCAGTGTATGTTAAAGGTGGGACATGTACGTATATGTTTTACATGTCCTGACAGTGAAAGACTGCCAAATTCGTTTTTCACTGTTGCATGGCCTATCTCTCTCATAGGTTAACATGGGGACTGCCTTTAAATATTATTAAAGCACAGATTCCCTTTGGGAGCAGGTAGACATGTCGAGTTTGGGGTTTCTGAACTCACAGTTTAAAAATACATATTTTAATTAAGTTGGTTTTTAGATTGTGTATTTGAAAAAGCCACTTTTAGAAAGTAGGCATTTTCTTGCTTAAACCATTCTGCTTGTTTGTGGATTCCCTGTCTGGGTCATTTTGAAGGTTGGGCTGTTTACACCTCTCCTCTAGACAGTGACACAAAGGGAGCTGGGGTGTAGCCTGCATATCCTGATGGGCCATCTGGGCTGATGGGAGGGGAGGAGTGGTCACTTACACCTGAAAAGGCTATGCTTGCCCTCACACCTTGCAGTGTTTAACCCCCTGGTGTGTGTCTGGGGCCTGGCCTGGGAAAGGCAGGATCTTGTAAACAACAGAGACTTCTCTTTGAAGTAGGCCTACTTCAAAGACAGAAAGGGGTATAAGAAGAGCACCCAAAACCCCTGAAAATGAGATTACTTCTGGAACCAAGAGGAAACTCTGCCAAGGAGAAGAGCTGGAAGCTGGAAGAGGAGTATTTGCCTGTGACTGTGCTTTGCTGGGTTGGCCTGCAGTAGTTGCTTCTGCCTGAGAGAGTACAAAGAATGACTTTTGTGTGACTTCCTACTGGTGAAGAATATCCGAGAGATTGAACTGGGCTTGCCTCCTGTTGTTGAAGTCTCAGGGACATTAAAGACTTCTCTCTGCCAGCACCTGGGCTTTCTGCTGAGAGTCCTGCCTGCCAAGTGGTACCCTAACCTGTTTCTCAGCCCTGGAAAGGTGAAGCTGATGGAAAAGGACAGAAATCCACTCAAAGACTGCAGTTTGGGGAAACGTTTGACGCACCACCCGTCTCGCGGCTGGTAAAAGATGCACCTCCTGCTTAGTGGCTAATATAGACGCTCAACCTGCATCGCGGCTGGGAGATTGATGGAACGCAATTGGAAGAACAACGCACAACACCCGCAGCGTCTGCTGTTAACGACGCAAGCCGCCACGCAGCATGGTTTCTTGAAACCGTGTGACCAGATTTCAATGCAACATTGCTGGGCATGGAAAATCAATGGAAAGCCTGCCCGGACCCGAGGTGCCCATCCGGATCGATGCATCACTCTCTTGCGGGAGAGAAGAAACTACGCACACTGACTCGACCGGAGAAGGAACAGTGCATGGTCTCACTTGCGGGTGAGAAATAGACGCATTGCTTGCATTTTTTGACGCACACTCACCCGTGCAGCTTTATTCTGATGCTACCCAAGTAAATTTGTACGCTAACAATGCTCTCATTATTTTCTGAAGGATTAAAGACTCTTATTCTTTTAAAATTCATACATTGACTTGTGTATGTTCGATTTTTTTTTTTTTTTTCTAGTTTTGTTCAGATAAATAATATCTATTTTTCCAAATCTGTGTTGTGTCATTTTGTAGTGTTTTCACTGGGGTACTGTGTGTTTTGATACAAATACTTTACACATTACTTCTGAAGTTAAGCCTGCCTGCTCGTCCAAGCTACCAAGGGTGTGAGTGGGGGTTCACTGAGGGAGATTCTCCTTTACCCTGACTAGAGTGAGGGTCCGTGCTTCGACAGGTGGTAACCGGACTGCCAACCAAAGACCCAGTTTCTAAAAGATGGTCTGATATGTGCAATGCAATGATGAAATGTACTGTGTGAATGATGAGATGACGCCATCTGAGTTAGGATATGGACATCATGTCAGATGCTATTTTGAGGATGGAGTATGAGTTGATTGTTGCACAAGTGCCAACGTGTGCTGCTATGAAATAGTGGGTGTTAGGAAAAGGAAACCATGCCCACATATACATTGATGTCATTCATGGTATGTGTCTGAGCTGCTGTTTATCTGATTAGCATGCCTGTCGCCAACATATATATCACAGCACTTTTGACAGCGCTGTGTGCAGACATAGCTTTCAGTCACTCAGGAAACAGTACAGATGATGTACATGTTTTGAGGTCTCTAGGGGCCTTATGCAGGAGACACTTGCAGCACCAGTGCCTCACTACTCTTCAGATTTTAAGTGAGGCAGCAGTCATGCAAGGAGCCTTGTTGTGCTGGCCAACAGTCAGTTGAGTACACAATGAGAATACAACTCTGCTCCAGATGGTTGTAGGACATTTCTATGGAATGTAGAAAGCTAGATGTGTGCAGAATTATCAACATGGTCTACCCATCATGATATTTGTGAGTGATCTTGATCACATCATGTGTGCATAGAATGTGAGTACTAAGTTTGTACCTGGTACTTAGGAGATGTCTGACATGCATGTGCATATGTTGTTCAATAAATAGGAATACTGTAGCTCCACCCAGTGCAGTGCCAATCTTACTGTTCCCCCTAGGGCATCCATGCAGCCACCATGTGTGTGCCACATTACACAATTTGCACAACATAGCACAGGGTAGGGAGCAATAGGTACCACATATGTAGACAACATAGAAACACTGTTCATGCTTTGGCCAAACTATATGGGTACTAAGCCTGAACTGCACATGTGGGCCCATTGTGAGAGATGGTGTGACCCTTGTAACATGTGCTCTGAGCAGGTGTTAACCCAATGACACATGAATGATACTTTGCCAAACCTTAGAATTGCCAGTGGGAAGTTTCCTGTCCCCCTATCAGATGACCCCCACCTTGCATCCATGATGTCCGGCCAAGGCTTGATGTAGCACTAGGGGTGTCAAAGTGGTGGATTGCATACATTGTGCCGCGTATTGACAATGGCATAGGAATTCTGGATTTGTAGGGCCACTTGATCCTCACTAGAATAATGACATAAATGTTGAGCAAGGATGAAGTAGTCATAAGAGTTACCTCTGGGCCCTGATGGTCAACAATGGATAGCCGTTACCCCAGTGACAGGTACACAATACTGTAGATGGCTGGTAGGTAGATAGTATAGATTTGGAGTTTGTCAGTGTTGTGGAATGTGTGGTGGACAGCATGTGTAATCTGAGGATGCTGTGTACATTGCATGTCTGTTCTACCTCCACCCAATGCTGTATTTAATGCCATGTTCTCCTCATGTTTCAGCTGCCAATATGACCCCAGTCGAGAAACATGCTTCTAAGAAGAGGGCTGACAGGCACAGGCACATACTGGCAGTACAGGCTGGGTGCCAAAGGATGGAGAAGAAATATAGGAAGTTGAAATCCACTGGGCCTTGGAGTGCATTTTCTAATGGGGGACCACTGTTACAGCCCACCACTGTGCAGGCCACATGGGGGAAGAAATCTGGGTTCAGGGGGGCTTCTCCTGTTCCTACCCCTCCATATCTACTGCACCAATTCACAGCCAGGCACCCAAACAGCCACCTGCTCCAGCCACAACCTCAACCTTAGATGCCGACATGAGACGGACATGGCATCCATGATGGTAAGATTGGATAAGTTGAAAAGAGACAATGCCAGGAATTACAAATTACTTAAGTACTGCAAGAAGAAACTAAATAAGTTGTAAACCATTTGTGCCACAGCCTCCCAGTTCCTTCTCTCTCCCTTTTACTAATGTAAACATTTTAGTGGGTTTTAGGTGGGTAGTGTTAAGTTAGTAATAAAGTGTACTTTAGGTGTAGGTTAGTGTACATATAGTTGGAGGGGTGGCTTTTAGTAATTTTTTTATTGTGGGGGTTTGGGTGGGGGAGTTATGTTGGGGTTTCTATTTTAATAAAAAAAAAAAAATTAAAAATCTAAAAAAGCTTACAAAAATATATATGTTTGTTTAGGAAATAGGTTAAGTTAGTACATGTGTAGCCTTAGTTTATGTTGTCCTACTCGTGGCTCTTAAGGGAGGGTGGGGGGACAATGTTTAGAGTGTGGCATTACATGTGTAAGAAAAGTTTAAAATAGGATAGAGAGGTGTAGATGTAAGTTAGGATAAGTTAGTTTAAGTTAGTTTAGTGTAGTGGTAGTATATAGGTTAGGTTTTGATTTGATGTTATTATTATGTTTTAATAAATCCTGTTATTATTAGACAATTATCTCTCCATGTTGATTGAGCTTTTGAGTGTTCATTGTGTGCACTGGCCAAGTAGGAGGAATGGCTTAGGGCATGCTTTCTGTCTTAATTTCAATGGATGACCGTGTGCATCCCCTATGAACCAGGAGCTGTCAGATTGGCTGCTAAATGACATCAGCTACTCAAAACATTTGGCATCCACAGTTCCAGCCATTCACATTGTGCATGTATATGGAATCTTGGACAGGTAAGTATGGAACTTCAACTGCCATCAATAGGATCTGGTGGAATTATTGGTGGAAAGTGTGGCACATGTGACATCAGCCATTCTATGGTCTATATCCTGCCACACTGACAGCTGTCGGTCACTGATGAAATTCGCCTCTTCTGAACCACACATATTAGGTGTACTGGTGCTCTCATCTGGGTAAATTACCATACACTTGGTTCTGACCCAAACATGCCATATGTCAACTTCCATGGATAGCTGGTCAATACATGCATTTAAGGCTATGTAAGTTGGTTGTAGCCCACAACACCATCATTCTCCTTTTCATGTTAGGATCCTAGTGTGTGGCTTTTTGTCTGAAAGTAATGTTCACATGTAGTTAGGTTCTGTTCTCATTGATATAGCTTTACACAATGCATACATTTAGCTGTGTTGATAGATCATGGTAAACGTTAAAATGATACATGTGAACAAGGTGATTTATTTACAGGTGTAAGTGTATTTTCCAATGTAATACAATGTCCAGTTCACAGACCAACTGAGAGATCCTGAGCCATTTGTTGTACAATCAGAGTCCAGAGGTGAGGGGCATGTCATGAGAGATGGTTAGGAGAAATGTGCATTAGTGAGGAGATGTCCAAATTGCAAATAGGTATGATTTGAAACTATGACAGTACATAGCAGACTAGTCAACAGTGGTTGAGTGAAGAGGGCACGTTGCCAGCTGTCGCAACACTTGCATGATCTTAAGCACAGAACTAAGGAGATACTGCCCATGTTGCACAGACTGGTGCTACTGGATGGTTTTCCTTGTGAATGTTGTTATTTCACATCTTCATCCTCTGATATTTGTGGTTCCTCCTGTGCATTGGGTTGTGCTGTTGTTCAGTTTGAGGGGGCCGCACATACATCAGGGGATAGTGATGTGGAGTCAAAGGTCCCGGCAGCTGCCATTTGTGGGAACACATAAGGCATCACTGCAGCAAGGTGGAACTACTGATTTCTCAACACCACAGCAACATCACAGTGGTAGACAGCCATGTTTTCCTGGAGGGAGGCCTCTTCCTGCTGTATGGACTCCAGAGTATTCTGTATAACCCCCAGCCTGTTGTCTATCATACTGCTGCCACTTTGGGAGGTTAATTGTTGAAGCATCTGCCTCATGACAGCAGTTGTGTCAACCAGGGACTGCTGGAGTCCACGTAGCCGGGAGTGGGTGCCTCTGATTGCAGCTGAGTCGTCCTTATTTGGACTGAAGCACCTCTGCACTCCCTCTAGGCTGCCTGCCATGGTCTCCATCCCCACCCGCACCTGCTTGCCAGCTCTGCTGGACTTTTACCACTGTCCTCTGAAAGGTGATGTCTGGGTCCTCAGAGTCCAGGGCTGTGTACTGACTGGCTGGTGCTCTGTGTTGGGAGCTGGGTGGTTCATGTGGGTACCCCGCAATGCTGTGTGTCCTCCCTGTGACAGGAGGTGGTGTCTGGAGGTAACCTGGGGCATCCTGTAGAGTCTCCTCATTGATGGTCGGTCGCTGGTCATCCATGTCATCTGTAAAATCCAGGACTGGAAGGTCGGCAGGAGGTAAGGCATCATCCTCTGCAATGAGATAGTGATATGTCAATCTTTGACAGTGGTGGCTGTTGACATGGCACATCATTTACTTGCTACTGGAGGTTCAGTGACATGTTACAGACCCCAGGTTGTAGTTGTAAATTATGTGTAGCATTGTGCATCACACATGGGGCAACCTTAGAAGGTATTTTGTGCTTTGATCCCACACCACCAATGTCCCTGCAGGCTCCTTGCCTATGCCACTGACACCATGGTGGCACGTAATTGTCCTTCCTATTCACCATGGTGGACATTCCCACAGTAGTGTAATGTGTGCTATCACTCTTTTAGTGCTATATTGCATTGGCACCATAAATAACGGCACTAGTGCAACAAAGCACAAGTAGGTCCATTGCTTGCAATGCTTGTGTTACATTGTCATCTGCCTCTAGCAGGCCACACACATGTGCTAATTGGAAGAGACAGTCCAACCATTAGGGATTGTCTGCCCCATTAGTTTGTCCCTCCCTATATTGGAGACATTTCCTTGCACACAACATATCTGCCACAAACATATGTTGAGCTAAGGATGTAGAATGTGGATCAATGCATGCATTTTGAGACTTTTTTGATGTGGCACAAGGGGAATGTGCAGCTTGGATCCACATGGGCACCTATTTGTATGATGGTACAGTTGCATTATGGGCTAGTGACATTGTGCCAGTAGTGCAACTTTGATGCCACTTATGCCACTTCTTACGCATGTTGAATGTCCCATTAAGCAGTACACCAACCATTCACACAACACATTCAACCTTGTTACTTGGTAAAATTGCAGCTACTTGCACAGCTGCACAAATTATGGTCACAGACATGCCCCATGTGCTGTATGAGTTCACTTTTGTGCCCATTCCCAAATGACACATGGAGGTGTGTGGAGTTGTTGTTGGCCCACCCTGTGCAGTCTGCGTTCCACAGGTTGCACGCTTCGGGCCTGATTTTTCTCAAATGGCACAGCTCAGTGCAGCAGCAATATATGTTGTACAGTGCTGGGCCAGTTTTGAAATGCAGGGATGCACCATGTTTACTGGAATACGGCACACCCTTGCAATTCCCCTGTGCTGATTTGTTCTCCCTGCACCAAGGCAGGCATTGTTGCACCATGATGAAGGGGTGCCTGCGTTGAGGGGATAGTTTGTTTATATGCATTGTCCCTTCCTGCAAATGTGCAAGCAATTATGGCAAGGTGGCATTTCAATGTGTGATGCAGGATGCAGCATACATGGGAATGGCAATAACACGAAGAGGAAGGAAAGCATTTTGTCTTCTTGCGCCATCCTGACAGCACCCCTGGGGTGGTATTGACTTCAGTCCCAGTCTCTGATTAACATGTTGTGTTGGATTTGGGCCAAGACAATATGTAATGGGTGTTGTTGTGGCACAGCCACACCAGTTGCACGTCCCTTCCAGGGAATGTGCTACATATTTAATGGTGGTGTAAAGCCACGGTAAATGGCTTATGTTCACGGTGTGTATATGTCGGGGTGCATTGCGCACCTAGAGCGTCACTACAAGTGTGGCTTGGGCGGTGATGGAGCATTTTGATTCAGGGTCTATGTGTCCCAATGCAACCCTTTAGCATGCATTGAGTGTGTTGTATGTGCCTCCCCCTTTTGCCATTTGTGAGATTCCTGATAGTCCCTCCCTGCAACTTACCCTGTATTTGTGGTAGTTCTCAGTAGTCTGCACTGTCCTGTCCTGCAATTCCAGTGACCATCTACTCTGGGATGACCGCTGCAAACATCTCCTCCAGCTCATCCAGGTCCTCCTGTGGTGCAGGACTTCCACCTCCAGTCTGCAGTGCTGCCTTTCCGTTCCTGGCCAGTTTCTTCTTAGTTCTGCACTTGCAATTGTGCCAGCGCTACTTGCAATCAATGAGGTCCTCCTCACCTCTGCCACACTGTTGACTTTGTCTACTATTGCCTGCCATATGGCCTCTCTCCTACCTATTAGCAATTTGTAGGTGACAAAGAGCTGGTGTTGGTGCTCCGTCACCTCTCTGACCAAGATGTCATGCTCCTCCTCACTAAAGCAACACTTATGCTTCCTCTTCTCTGTCTCCTGGGATATTGCTGGACCCTCCTGGCTGGTACTTGGCTGATTGGGATCTCCCTAGGGTCTCTCCTGGCCTGCATTCTCCATCTTGTCTTCTCAAACGTTTTTTCTTGCCCAGCCATCTTTTTTTTTACGCTACTGTAGTCAAATATGGTGCTAACCCATTTTGTGTCAAAAAAACATGCTGCAAAATGGTCTAGTGCCACTTTTGCAGCATTAGCGCAATTCTTTCTTACGGCATGTCACAATGGTTAGCATCATTGTTTTGGCTCTAACCATTCCTTAGCCTCACTGTGCATCATTTTTCAAATATGGCGCTCTGATGCCGCTAGGGAATGATGTTAGCTCACGTTATGATTTTTGACTCACATGTGCATCATTTTTAATAAATCTGGGCCAATGTATTTCAACATTACATTCCAGCGTGATTGTTGGGAAATCTGAAGCTCACATCCCCTCAATCTTACTGCCCAAGCTAGACCCCTGCACATAATGTGTAGCACAAATTTTGTAAAGAATGTAGGGATCCATGTTCCAAAGTCATTTGTAATTGAAGAGCATTTGGTAGTAAGAGATACAAGTCATTTTACTTTAATATACCAGCTCTGATGAATTTGTTGTTGTGTTTATCACCTCTGGTTTTACCTGAAACACTACCAGCACATCATCAGAAAAGAACACTGTTATCTCACTTTCACTAATATCCTGTCAGTTTACCCAATATTTCTTTACAATTAGAATCAGGAAACGTTAACAGTATGGCCACGATTGTATGCTCTATATATATATGGTTGCCATTAGGTTCCTCTGAGCCAACTGCTTTATCTGGAGACAGGTTTGATTCAAATTATTATCAGTTTTAAGTGTTCCTAGCTCTATTTTTAAAGCTATGATCCTGACCACACTGGTGAAATATCACCTCACTGTTATGTTGAGCACCTGTCAACAACTAATGAGGATTTACTTCTTCAGATGATGAAACCTGTCCTCCTTCTGTGGAAAACCGAATTTTTCTTTTAAAGAAGTCATATGTTTAATCCTTTTAGAATGAGTACACCCACACTACCTCCCCAATGCTTCTGGCAGCCATTGGATAACACTGGGGAGGCATATAAGGGCACTCTGGTGCAGAACATCAGAGGGATTCCTTTAATATATTTTCAACACTTCAACTTAGGCTCCTCGAGAAGAGCTTCCTAAGTGTAATAGCGATCAGTGTGCAGGGCTTGCTGACATGAGTACACTAAAGTGAAAGTTAAATGAGCCAGTGCACACTGATTGGTGTGGGAGAGGTATCACTGGAAAGGGGAGAATCTCCCCATTCCAATTACATGTATACTCAGTGGATCCCTGCTTGGGGATCACCATAGGAGACTGAGCGCCAAGCAGAGATCCACCCACTAAGACATTAGAGTTTTTTGTGGGAGCGGCCCTTCGGCAAGAGCCACCCACCCTCAAAAAATGTATGAATACAGTATTTCTGCCCTCCCCCCTTTACAGGGCTGATGGGATGATTACCTCAATCTGCCCCCTGGTGGCAGAAAGCAACCTAGACACCTGGGAATGTTTCTTTAAAATAAATAAATGTAGGGGTAAGGGCTGCTTACCATTGGCATGGCCATACCTCTACTCCAGCAAGAAGAGAGACCGTCTTTCTGCCCCCCTCCCAGGGTGGATAGTGATAGTTACCCCAGGTCTGCCTCCCTGAGGGGTAGAAAGCCCACTAGACACAAGGGTCTATTTTCAATATAGGGGTGGGGCTGCCTACTATAGACATGGCTATGCCCCCAGCCCCCAGAAATGTTGTGGCAGTCTTTCAACCCCCTGAAAAGCACATGGGGTGATTAACCCCAATCTGCCCCCCTGGGGACAGAATGCCCCTAGACACCAGGGAATATTTAAAAATATATATATATTGGTGGGGCTTCCCACCATGGCCATGCCCCACATCAACAAGAAGACAGACAGTCTTTAAACCCCCCTTGGGGGATGGATGGGATTAGTTTCCCCCGATATGACATGGGGGGGCAGAAAGCCCACTAGACTCCGGGGTCTATAATCAAAATAAATGTAGGGGTGGGGCTGCCCACTAGGGGCATTCCATGCCCCATCCCGAAAAAATTATGGTGATAGTTTTTCTGCCCCCTCTGGTGGGCAGTCGGGTTGATTACTCCAATCTTACCCCCCAGAGGCCAGAAAGCCTACTAGACACCAGGGATTTTTTTTTTAAATGGAACATAGGTTGGGGGCTGTCCAATATGGGGATGGTCATGCCTCTACCCAACAAGAAGCCAGACAGTCTTTCAGTCTTTCCGCCTCCCTCGGGAACGGATTGAGACAATTATCCCAATTTGTCCCCACCAGGGACAGAAAGCCCACTAGACAGCAGGAACAACATTTCTACAGTATCTTTTGGGGGAAAGCACCCCCTTGGACATGGGCCCATGATCTCCTAGACCATGTGGCCCCATACAATTTCTGGCACACCTGCAGAAGGATAGAGGTATTCACCCCAATCAGCTACCGAGAGGGCAGAAATCCTACTAAACACATGGCATTCCAAGAAGGGGCAAAAAAGAAAGGAGAATGCGGCCTCACCCTGGCATCAACCCATACCACCTCCCCAAAAGGGGCAATAGTGTCTTTCTGCCACCCTGGTGACATGTAGGAGTTTGTCCTAATTTGGGAGATTGCACCAAATAGTCCTGAGGAGGTGGGGTTAGAAAGTCCACCTAACACCAGGAATTTTGCCTTTATGGCAAAAGAAAGTTGTGTGGTTGTTGCACTCTGGCATGGGCCACACCCCACCACCAATAAAAGGAACTAATGAGTCTTGTGACCCCCCTCCCTCCCTGGGAAGACAGGAGGTTTGCCCCAGTTTGCCCCTGGGGGCCGGAAAGCCCTCTATGTGACTATTGGAAATGGCCCTTTTTGCAAGGTAATCCCCAAACCTTTTGCCTTCTTCCTCCTATTTTTTCATGTCTGTTTTTGCTAGATTATTGTCTCTACGCACTTTGCCACTGCTGATCAGTGCTAATGTGCAAGTGCTTCCTATGTAAATTGTATTGGTGATTGGATTATCCATGATTGGCATATCTGATTTACTGGTAAGTCCCTAGTGAAGTGCACTAGAGGTACCCAGGGCCTGTAAATCAAATGCTACTAGTGGGTTTGCAGCACCGTTTGTGCCACCCACATGAGTAGTCCTGTAACCATGGCTCAAACCTGCCACTGCAGTGTCTGTGTGTGCAGTTTTAAACTGCCAATTCGACTTGGCAAGTGTACCCACTTGCCAGGCTTAAGCCCTCCCTTTTTATACATGTAAAGCTCTCCTAAGGTAGGCCCTAGGTAGACCCATGGGCATGGTGCAGTATATGTTAAAGGTAGGACATGTACTTATGTGTTTTACATGTCCTGACAGTGAAATACTGCCAAAATGTTTTCACTGTTGCAAGGCCTATCTCTCTCATAAGTTAACATAGGGGGTGCCTTTAAATGTTATTCAAGTGCAGGTCCCCTTTGGGAGCAGATAGAAATTTGGAGTTTAGGGTCTCTGAGTTCACAATTTAACAATACATCTTTTAGTGAAGCTGGTTTTTAGATTGTGTGTTTGAAAATGCCACTTTTAGAAAGTAGGCATTTTCTTGTTTAAACCATTCTGTGACTCTGCCTGTTTGTGGATTATCTGTCTGGGTCAGTTTGACAGTTGGGCTGTCTACACCTCTCCTCTAGACAGTGACACAAAGGAGGCTGGGGTGTAGCCTGCATATCTTGATGAGCCATCTGAGCTAGAGTGGAGGGAGGAGTTGTCGCTTGCACCTGAAAGGATTGTGCCTGCCCTCACACAATGCAGTCTCCGACCCCCTGGTGTGTGTCTGGGGCCCGGCCTGGACAAGGAAGAATCTTGCAAACACTTGAGACTTTGCTTTGAAGTTTGCCAACTTCAAAGGAAGAAAGGGGTGTAAGAAGAGGACCCAAAACCCCAGACTTTTAGAATCTGTCTGGAATCAAGAGGCCCAGGAGTAGAGCTGAAGAGCTGACGGAGGAGTACTGTCCCTTTGCTGTGTTGCTTTGCTGGACTGGCCTGCAGTTGCTGCTTCTGCCTGAAAAGAGTGCAAAGGGTGAACTTTGCTGTGGGTCCTGCTTGAGAGAGTTCTCCAGAGGCTTGGAGTAGAGCTTGACTCCTGTTGGAAGTCTCAGGGACACCAAAGACTTCAGTTTCTTCAACCTGCAGCACTGGGAACTGTGTGTTTTGTGCTGTTCATGAGGAGAAACCACTGTGACGCCGGAAACGATGCCACTAGCCTGCACCATGACCTGCTGATGCCGCACTGAACCACACTGGCCCGCTTCGCACCGCAACCCTGGGCTCACCGACGCCGTCATCGGACGACTTCACCGAGCTGCTACTTGCACCGCCACCTTTGGGGCTTGCACGCTGGTATCACCTGCTTACACTGTAGCCTGGGCATCCCTGATGATGACACTCCTGCTGACAGCGGTGCCGCTGCCTGCACCATGGCCTGTGGGTACCTCTCTTGAGGTGCATGAAGCACCGTCCTGTCCCGCAGCCCCGGTCCACCAACGCCAGCACCATCGACTCCAGTGTTGTCAGTAGGCATCCCTGCCCGCACAGTGGTCTGTGGACACTGCTCATGAGGGTCCCGAAGCACTGTACCATACCGCTGGCTTGGGCCTACCGACGACAGCACTTCAGCAACGATGAGGACGCTGCCTGCACCGTGACCTGGTGACACTGCACGTTGCACCACCCTGCTTCACACCCCAGCCCTGGTCTCACCGACGCCACTGGACACCGTCACCGAGCCGCTGTCTGCACCGTGACCTGTGGACACCGCACGTCACATCGGCCCTCTTTGCCCCGCAACCCCGACGCCATCCATGGCTGCGCTCCTGACTTCATCAGCCCGGAGTTCGATCTGCAACGCGTGTGATATCAAGGGCCCGATGACTTCCACACCGACTCTGGAACTGACACCGCAACACCAGCAATGCTGCTCTCCATAGCTCCCCGTGAGGATCATAACGCCCTGCAATTCTAAAGGTACTGTTTGCAGGTCTTCCTGACACCGTAGCTGGCCCGCAATGCCACGGCTGGCCTGAACTTTTGGTTTTGTTGATCACAACGCCGTGATAGACCCAGATGGAGCTATGGACTTCAAGGAACAGTATTTTTGAGTAAATCTTGCAGAATTCATATTTGTATTACTGTATGGTGAATTTTTATAGTACTGGGTCTTGTTTTATATAGATAAATATTGGGCATTTTTCTAAAACTGGTGTGGTGTCCTTTTGTAGTGTTTTCATTTATTACTGTGTGTTATGTGCAAATGCTTTACACATTGCTTCTGAGATAAGCCTGACTGCTCAAGCCAAGCTGCCAAAGGGGTGAGCTGGGGTTATCTGAGTGGGTATCTCCCTTATCCTGACTAGAGTGAGGGTCTCTACTGGGACAGGGTGCAAACCGACTGCCAACTAGAGACCCCGTTTCTAACAGTGACAGGAATATTTATTTTAAATTTAATAAAGTGGTGGGTAGGGACAATCAAAACATTAGCCCCAGCCTCACCCTTAAAGGCTTAGCAGTGTTTCTGCTTCTGTGAAGACCTAGAAATCCCATTCCAATGGCAAACAAGAGGACACATGATTCCTTTTGGTTGTTGTTTTTACCTGTGGGCCAGGAGAGTGTTGCTATCTCCAGATATCTTCCACTTGCAATGGTAAATGACTGCACTTGTTGGGCTTGGGTGGGCAGCCACCTGAGAAAACCTGCCAGACCCAGACAGTTCTGAAAACTAGATACCTGGGGGAGTCCAGGGTGGTGTGCTTCCCATGGATCGCACAATATTTCCCACAATGTCCAGCAAATTGCAAACTTGACTAAAAACACACTTTCCTCACATTTCTGTGAGAAAAACTTCTGGGATCAGTGGGGAGCCACACATTTCAGACCACCCAGCATTCCCCAAAGTCTTCTGATAACAATTGTACCTCACTTGTGTGGGTAGGCCAAGAGACCTTGACACAAAAGGCCCTAAAGCAGCAAGTGAATAGATCAGCAATTGGGGTAGTTGTGGGAATTGGGGCCTTGCTTGGATGCCACTTGTGAACCTATGAAACACAGACGTTTTTGAAAACTAGACAACCAGGGGACACTAGAGTGGTGGGCCTTGTGTAGATCCCATGAGGTTTTCCTACCCGCATTCCCCTGCAAACCTTTAACTATGATGGACATCGTACATTTTCCTCATATTTCTGTGATGGAATATTCCAGAATCCATAAAAATCCTACCACCAAGCATCACCTCACTTGTGATGATAAAAAACACTGCACCACTTGTGTGGCTGACACTAGAGCCCACACAGAAACATATCAAACTGAGGTCAATGGGAGCCCCTTGCGAAGTCTCGTGGCCCAGCTGCACAAGTATGGTACCGAGTGGAAATTCCGAGTGGTATCAAATATGCGGCTCTCTGTGGATTCCTGAATCTTCCATCACAGAAATGTGAGGAAAATGTGTGTTTTGAGGTTTGCAAGGGTCTCTGGGTGAAATTACCTTGTGAGGGCCTAAAATCCACAGCTACCCACTAGATCAGTTTTGAGTGGACAAATCTGATTTAGGCATGTTGTGTTTTGGTAATTTTCCTGTTGTGCACTAGGCCTACCCAGACAACTGACAAACCATTTTTATCAGGACATTTGTGAGAATGCTGGGTGAAAGGAAGTTTGTGGTTCCCTACAGATTCAAGAACTTTCCACCACAGAAATGTGAGGAAAAAGTGCTTTTTAGTCAAAGTTTTAGATTTGCAAGGGATTCTGGGGAAAAACAACTGGTGAGAGCCATACAAGTCACCCCACCCTGGATTCCCCTAGGTGTCTAGTTTTCAGAAGTGTGTGGGTTTTCTTGCTTTTCCTAGGTGTCAAATGAGCTAGGGCCTAAAATCCACAGCTACCCACTTTCCCCAAAAAAGTCCAGTTTTCAGTGGAAGAATGTGATACGTTCAAATTGTGTTTTGGCCTGTTTCCTGTTGCTGGCACTAGGCCTACCAACACAACTGAGGTACCATTTCAATCAGCAGACATGTGAGAGCATAGAATAGTGTAACATTGGCTGTCACCAATTGGATTTTGTAGCATTTGTGCCGTTCAAATGTAAGCTAGTGTGTAAGAAAGAAGACATTTTGAAAAACACCCTTGAAATCATACACTAATACGGGTACCCATAAATTCAAACCCATAAATTAATTTTCAGTACAGATACAAAGAGGGAAAATCCTCCATTGATGGTTTTTGTTTGTTTTTGTGCAGTAAGGTGTCCCTTACTGCATAAAAACGATTGAGCCCACAACACAGACACACTTGCACTATGGTGCAGGGGTGCCTTTGTTGGCGCTAGTCACCAAACTGTTAACTTGCATATGCAGAAGAAACTCAAATGTGCTGTATTTCATTAATATGTCACATAAATGTCCTTTCCTTTTGACGCAGGGCAGCGCATCTAAGTGACTCCTTGTGCTGTCCTGTGGCAACAACTCGTAAATGAGGCCCTGTGTGTGTTTCAACATGTTGGAAAGATCCTCACCAATGCAACACTATGTAAAATGCTGTGTCACCACACCGTGTGGAAGAAAGGGCCTCCATTTCTGTTGTCTGTGTATCCACAGGTAACACCCATGGTCCTGAGGTATGTCATAGATTCAAAACTTGTGAAACTGAGAAAGTATCAAATATTTTGCCCTCTCCAAGTCATGAGTACCATGGAAAATACAGTCACATATATACACCTGCCATCCTATGTGCACTCCATTTTGTGCCACACAAACCTACTCCATCAGTCCTCCAAGTGTACCGACTGTGCAGCAAAGTAGACCCTTATGCACAAAGTACATTTTATGGGACAGGGAGCCACCTATTCACTATTTAGATAATGTGGCTGTCTTCCTGCAATGCTGCCCATTGTCTGCTGGCACAGGCTGCAAACCCAGGACTCTGCATCATATTGAAAAATTTGTCCTACACTGTCCTCAATCACTGAGGCAGTGCAGTTCTGAGAGTTTACCAATTGCACTGTGCCACGCATGACTACCACAAATATCTCCACTTGTGTACTGTCAACATAGTGGACACAGTGCACTGCCATGTGTAGGCTATCATGTCTCACAATGACAACTCCTCACTAATCTTTCCATGGCAGTAGCTAATAAACAACAGTGACTACTACTGCCACATCCCAACATGTGTGAGTGAATGAGACAAAATCATCTGCACTGGCTAAATATAGAAAGTTCTTACATGCTTTACTTCCGAAATGCCAACAGTAGTCCCAAATACACACAATAGAGGAGTGCGAGAGAAGTGTCTCCTCAATTGTTCAGTGACTCTCCATACTAAAGAAGATTCACCACCTTCATGGCATTGGCACTCACAAGTATTACAAATAGTAAGTACATCACATAGGCGAGTATACTTGTATTTGTAGTACAGTGTCCGTCCTACCAAAACTTAAAGTGCGTGTATGCCAAATAATGTCAGTGCATGGTCCATGATATGAGTCATTCAAGACACATAAAAGAATGTACATGAAGGTGAGCACATCATACGTCGTGACCATTGACTGATTGTTCCCCTCCTGTCTTTTCAGCTGACCAAGTTTATGGTGTGCAGCCGTGGGTCATGACCGCATATGCACATCCCCAGACGGATGCCCAGTGGAGCTACAACCATGCACATAGCAGGACCTGGTTCATAGTGGAGCAGACTTTTGGAATACTTAAGCAGTGCTTTCACTGTCTTGACATGCCTGGCCGGGGTGGAGGAGATTGTTCTACTCCTCTCATGGTATGTAAGATCATACTTGTGTGCTGCATTTTCCATAACATATGTGAGTAGACCAATATTCCATTGGATGTAGGAAATAAAGACCATGAACACCAGGGTGAGGATGATGAGGAAGATGAGGACCAACACAAAAAATGTACCTTTAATTGTTGAAACACAGCGGAGAAACCAAATTGTGCTGAATTGCTTCGCAGATGCATGAGCCACATGAAGGGATCACCAATGTATGGACTACATGAAAAAAGTGTAAGAAAATGGTGAATGATTTCTGAACATTTCCACTGTGTAAGCAATCTTACTTTCTAATTACTGCAAACATCAAAAGAATTACTTCACACATGCTAGTAACTGGCACACAACAAAGGTATGTATCAATGTGTAACAAACAGTGCTGGACAGCTTCTTGTAAATCCAAAAATGTGTGCATGCCAACAACCTGCGCAAAATGCAAGTCCATTGGGAAGACAGACACCAAACAAAGATAGCAATTTTGCACAGTTTGGACAGGTTATGATAATGTGTCTTATTGCAGTGTACTGACTGTCAGACATCCAACCACAATCAAAATGGTGTTCTAAAGTATATATATGGCCCTCATTACAACATTGGCAGTAAATGCCGCCTACCGCCGTGCTGACGGCCGCCAAGATACCGTGACTGCGGCGGTATACTGCTACGGGTATTATGACCCACACAGAGAAATCTGCCACAGACACCCACACAAGTCCACCAGACCAAAGGTCAGTGATAAACTGGCAGTACCAAAACCCACACTGTTACGCCAACAGAAATACAGCAACAGTATGAGGACCCACGAATCACTGCGGCGCTCTTTCAACCGCGGTAAACTATTGGCGGTACACACCGCCATGCTCAAAATACACACACACTTACAAAACTACACCACATTGGACAATTCAAACTACACATACCTGACACACATACACACTCCACACCCACACACCCACAACACTATAAAACACACACCCACATTACCCACAATCCTTTCAATGAAAAAAAAGATTGCTAACAGAGAGAGAGACAAGCCAGGACCACCCACTCAAGCTGAGCCACAGAACACCATCACCCATACACCATCCACGCACCTCACAGCACACGCCACCCCACACATCCTCACACATACCAGTCACACCACATTCATGGCACCCTAAAGACTCCCCAGGTTTTCAGAGGAGGAGCTAAGGGTCATGGTGGAGGAAATCATCCGGGTAGAGCCACAGCTATTCGGATCATAGGTGCAGCAGACGTCCATTGCTAGGAAGATGGAGCTATGGCGGAGAGTCGTGGACAGGGTCAACGCCATGGGACAGCACCCCAGAACAAGGGATGACATCAGGAAGAGGTGGAACGACCTACGGGGGAAGGTGCGTTCTGTGGTTGCAAGACACCAGGTAGCTGTACAGAGGACTGGCGGTGGACCCTCACCTACTCCCCCACAACTAACAACATGGGAGGAGGAAGTCTTGGCGATCATGCATCCTGAGTGCCTCGCAGGAGTAGCAGGAGGACTGGACTCTGGTAAGTCAAATCTTTACTACTATATCCCCCACCCTACCTGCATGCCATCACAAACTCGTACCCCTACCCTCACCCCATAACTCTACCACCTCACATATACCCCACTATCACAACCGACCCATCCCAATACCAAGCCCTGCATGCAACAACAATGCAAGGATACCCATCACAGACCTGCATGGACACCCATCACTAAAGCATTCCCATTAGAGAGAATCACCTAGCCCACAAAATCACCATGCACAGAAGGCAAAGCTGACAGGGCTATCACAACTATACAGGGAAACACACCCATGCACAAGATGGCACACACAGATACAATAAGACTGCGTTTACATCCCCACAGGACCCCCACTCAACGTCACCGGAGAGGAGGTGCCACCAACATCCAGTCCCCCCACCGAAGAGGCCCACAGTGATGACAGCAGCTCTGCCTGCCTGGATCACGATGACCAACCTGGTCCATCAGGGACCTCTGGACAGTCAGTTACCCTGCCACAGTCCCATACCACCACAGACCCTCCCCCCTCAGGAAACACCAGAACAGCACCCACCTACCGGGCCCATACCACTGTCCCCAGGACACATCAATCAGGAGTGTGTCCACCACTACAGGGACCCCAGGCAACCCCACAAACCCAAGACAATCAGGGACCTGGGGTCAGTGGCAGTGGGAACACGGTTCAGGGGACAGAGGCGCAGGTCAATAGGGAAGCTGGGAGGACTGCTGTACGACAGGGGGAGGACAGGCCCAGGGAACCAACTCTCCACGAGGCACTTGCAGAGATCCTGGGAGCATATCACCATTCCCAGGAGACCTTGGGCCAGATACTAGCCAAGTTGCAGGAGACCCAGCAGCTGCAGGAGGGACAGTACCTGGGGATCAGGGAGGACCTCAAACACATCCACACCATCCTGGTCACCATTGCAGGGGTCCTGGCTGACATGCCAACACCATGAGGGAGGCAGTGGCACACCAACGGGCCCCTGACACTAGCCACACCGAAGAACAGCCCTCCACCTCAGCTGACGCTAGTGGACAGGAGGCCCCACCACTGGAACAACAGGCCACCAGCACCCCACCCCCTGCAGAAGGAGAACCACCCCATAAATGGTCCCTGCGATCCAGGCAGAAGCCAGAGAACATTGCAAAGACCCCCGCCAGGAAATAGGACTCTCCTGAATGCCACCCTTCTGTCTCACTGTGTCACCCTGTCCACCTTGAACTGCCATTACTCCCCTTCCTATGCCCCCTTGGACAATGCACCTGTGATGCAAAGAGACTGGACTCTAACTGGACATTCCTCCACCATCACCCCAGCCCATTGCATATCCCCCTCCACCTCTTAGCACTTAAATAAACACCCTTAGAACAAATACAGGTCTGGAGTCTGTCAATTGATTGAAATATGTATTAGTTCAACAATCTGTAAACATTGCAATTCATATGTACAGTTATATATACATTGGTATGACCTGTAGTGGGCAGCAGTAAACACAGCAGGAGCCAGAGTGGGGCACAGTGATCTGAAAATAGAGATGCCAAACGGTACAGTAAGTGGCCATAGACATAGGTAAATCATGCTGCCATGTCCAATGTCCATCACAAAACTGCAATGTAAAGTGAAGTTACAGTGTCTTACCTGTGTGTCACTGGAAGTACTGCTGAATGAGAGAACGTCTGTTGTCCACACCTTCATTCTCTGCCTCCTCTTCCTCACTGTCCACAAGCTCCACAGCTGCCACAAGACCATCTCCAGGCTCATCCTCCTGCAGAAAAGGCTTCTGGCGTCTCAAGGCCAGGTTGTGAAACATGCAACAATTATCTGGCACACCTTCTTGGGTGAGTAGTACAGGGATCCACCAGTCAGATGGAGGCACATGAACTTGGCTTTCAGGAGGCCGAAGGTTCTCTCAATTATCCTCCTTGTTCGCCCATGTGCCTCATTGTAACATCCCTCTGACCTTGTCCTGGCATTCCTCACTGGGGTGAGTAGCAATGAAAGGTTGGGGTAACCAGAGTCTCCTGCAAATATCGAGGCATATCTGTTAGCCACACACTCCCCAGCCCCATACCCATATACCAACATATACTGGGTGGGGACCTTGGGCTCACCTATTAGCCACACCCGGAGTTGAGCCATCACCCATGGGATGCTGCTATTCCTCAAGATAAAGGCATCATGTACAGAGCCAGAATACTTGGCAGTCACATGGGAGATGTACTGGTCCGCCAAACACACCATCTGCACATTCAGAGAGTGATAGCTTTTTCCTATTCCTGAACACTTGTTCATTTCTCCGGGGGGGGGGACAAATGCTCCATGGGTACCATCAATGGCACTAAGGCTGTTGGGGATATATCACAGGGCATAAAAGTCAGCCTTCACTATGGCCAAATCCTCCACCTGGGGGAATACGATGTAGCTGTGCATGTGTTTCAGCAGGGCCAGTCAACATGTTGGAGAACATTGGCTGAGACATCCCTGATGCCATGGCCACTGTTGTTTGGAAGAAACCACTTGCCAGGAAATGGAGCACTGACAGGACCTGCACTAGAGGGGCGATACCTGTCGGGTGGCGGATAGCTGAAATCAGGTCTGGCTCCAATTGGGCACACAGTTCTTGGATTGTGGCCTGATCAAGTCTGTAGGTAAGCATTGTGTGCCTGTCCTCCAAAGTCACCAGGTCCACAAGGGGTCTGTACACGGGGGATGTCTCCATCTCCTATTCATCCTCAGCAGTAGAACTCTAGGGTGGAAAACGGTGAGCAGAGGGTCATATTCACACATATGTTGAAATAAATATAAATCTCTTCCTTTACAGAAACAGAATGTGAATTCAAAAGTCAGTTGATGTGCCAATGTCTGCAGTGACGGATTTTGTTGCCATGGCCTGTGCCCCCCTGAAATGGTGGCTGCCTGACCTCTGAGGGGAGACAAGTGAAAATGAGGTAATTCCGCTGGCGTTGTGTGCCGTTGCGGTCGGCGGTCGATGACCGCTGAGCAACTTCGCATTGGTTATCATTGGGCCCTATGGGTTCCAGGAGCCAATGGCGATGTACGCCGGCGGTGACGGTATGCACCGCCGCGGACGTGACCGGCATTTTCTATCTGACCTTCAACAGAAGAGGACCTCAATTGCAAGTGCTGTTGTGACCTGTGACTGGAAGCGACAATGGATCGAGTGTCTGGGAATAGGGCCCCCGCCTTCACTTCGGAGGAGTTGGAGAGACTGGTGGATGGGGTCCTACCCCAGTATACTTCACTCCATGGTCCTCCAGACAAACAGGTGAGTACACTGTGAGCATAATGCGTGGACCATTAATGTATGGAGTGCTGTGCGTGTATGCCTCGTGTGGGGGGGCTGAGGGGTCCTGGGTAGAGTGCTGCATGTCTTGTGGTCAATGTCTGTGCGGTATTACTAATCCCTTTTTTCTATGCATATTTCCCTGCAGGTCAGCGCCAATCAGAAAAAGGGTATTTGGCATGCCATAGCCAAGGAACGTGCAGACGCTGGGGGTCTTTGACAGGTGGAGCACCCACTGCCGCAAACGGTGGGAGGACCTGCGCCGCTGGGCAAGGAAGATGGCAGAGGCCCAGCTGGGGCTGGCTTCCCAACAAGAAAGAGGTGCCCATCGTACCCTGACCCCCCTGATGTTCTGCATCCTGGTGGTGGCCTATCTGGAGTTGGATGGGCGCATTAAGGCATCACAGCAGCCACAATGGGGTGAGTACAGATTCAGATTAATTAGTTTGCGCGCATTAAGGTTGTACCTGGGAGGGGGTTGTGAGCTGTGGGTGCCCCTAGGCCAGGACGAACTGGCAGGGGCAGGTCCCATGTTGGTCAGGCTCTGAAGTACTCCAACCCCAATAGTGTTAGTGGGCATCTACTACTGGGCAGGGTCCTGTTGGTTTCAGGTGTGCGGCTGATGGCGTTAGGCAATGTACCCCATGGGCTGGTGACTAGCTTTGTAACTGGTAGTGCATGGCCTAGTGCATAGGGCGGATCTCTGTGTGTTGTCTACGCCAACAGTAGTGTTGTTGCTGGCATTGACCAAGTGTATCCTCTGTCTCTCCCCCCCTTTTTGTTTTGTCACCCTGTCCTTGTGTGCATTAGCATCATCTGGCACAGGAGCAGAGGCACCGGCGACGGAGGGAGCTGCATCCCACATGGGCCTGGAGGCTGAATCCACCAACGGTGGGGGCACCAGTGGGACAGAGGGTGAGTGGAGCACCATGACGGAGACAGGAGGGGACACTACAGACAGCGACTTCTCCTCCGATGGAAGCTCCCTGGCGGTGGCGGACACCTCTGTGGCCACCCCAACAACAGGTACAGCCGCCACCCCTGTATTAGCACCGTCCTCCCAGCTGCCCCTTCAGCTTGTTTCCTGTGCCAGCTCACCCAGGAGGGTGGGCAGCTCCTTCGCCCCTGGCACCTCAGGCCCTGCCCCAGTCAGCCCTGCTGCCCTCAGTGAGAAGGCTATTGACCTCCTGAGATCCCTCACTGTTGGGCAGTCAACCATTCTGAATGCCATCCAGGGTGTCGAGAGGCATTTGCAGCAAACAAATGCATACTTGGAGAGCATTCACTCAGGCGTGGCTGACCAACAGAGAACATTTCAGGCTCTGGCCTCAGCACTGATGGCAGCCATTGTCCCGGTCTCCAGCCTCCCCCCTCCAACTTCCTCTACCCAGTCCCAATCCTCTCAACCCCAACCTATCCCAAGCACACCTTCAGGCCAGCATTCACCCAAATCAACACACAGAAGTGGCTCAGGCAAATACAAGCACCACACATCATCCCACAGGCTCCATCCAGGAGCAGACACACCAACATCCTCTGCCTCCACTGTGTCCCCCTCCTCGCCGTCGTCCACCTCCCTCCCAGTACTGTCTCCACTCACACCTGCATGCACTACATCCTCATCCACTACCTCCATCACTAGCACGCCTATCACTACACACCTTCACTGGCAGTCACCACCCCCACATCCATGCACACGTCCCCTGTGTCCTCTCCCACTGTGTCTGTGACTCCTCCTCCCAAAGTACACAAATGCAAGCACACACCCACCCAACAGCCATCCACCTCACAACAGCATCCAGCTCATGCACCTGCACCTGCACCCGAACACAGCAGACTGACTCCTCCTACAACCACTCCCTCTTCCTCCACTCCCAAACCTTCACCCTCTTCCTGCCCCAGTGTCCCTAAGAAGCTTTTCCTTGCCACCCTTGACCTCTTCCCTACCCCTCCCCCCGTCCTTCATCTCGGGCTAGGGTGGCCCGAACCCAGCCCAGCACCTCAGCCACCAAGACCACATCTGCTGTGGTTTCTGCAGCTCTGAGAGGCTCTAAGGAGGCACCCGTCAGCCAAGCCAGTGTGCCACCAACACCTGCCAAGGACAAGAAGGTTCCACCACCAGGAAAGGGCAAAAAGAGGAGAGTATCCAGCAAGGAGAAGGAGGCACAACCAGCCAGCAAGGCCAAGGCAAAGACTTCAGCTGGCAGAAGCAAGGAAGCACCACCATCTGCCAAGGGCAGGAAGAGGCACAGAACACCAGCCAGGGCACTTCAGCCGCCCGAGGCTGCAGGGGAAGGGCTGGAGCCTCCCCCCTCCACTGGCAGCACCGCCACCTGCACCGTGGGCAGCACCGCCACCTGCCCCGCGGCCGGCACCACCACCTGCCCCGCGGCCAGCACCGTCACCTGCCCCGCAGCCAGCACCGCCACCTGCACCGCAGAAAACAGCACCACAACCAGCTGCAGCAGCCCCAGTGGGCAGCCATCCGATGCTGCAGGGGAAGGGCTGGAGCCTCCCCCCTCCGCTGGCAGCACAGCCACCTGCACTGCGTCCGGCACCGCCATCTGCACGGCGGGCAGCACCGCCACCTGCACCGTCGCAAGCGCCGCCGCAAGCAGCACCGCCACCAGCTGCAGCAGCCGCAGTGGGCAGCCATCCGAGGCTGCAGGGGAAGGGCTGGAGCCTCCCCCATCCACTGGCAGCACCGCCACCTGCACCGCGGCCACCACAGCCAGCTGCACTACGGTCAGCACTGCCACCTGTGCCGTCGCAAGCACCACCGCAAGCAGCATCGCCACCAGCAGCAGCAGCCCCAGTGGGCAGCCGTCCGAGGCTGCAGGGGAAGGGCTGGAGCCTCCCCCCATCACTGGCAGCACCACCACCTACACTGGCATTGCAACCACTTTACAGCCGTCCCCGTCTGCGGATGGACTGTAGTCATGCATCCATGGTGTGTCATGCATCCTGCCCACAGAAAATCGTGTGGATCTGACACCCAGATGAGTGACTGTGACCCTGCACACCCCATGTGCTGCAGCACTGGGCACCAAGCCCCCTCTAGAACCAGTGGACGAAGGCATCCACTCACCCTATCCTTGGCAGGATGAAGCACACTGGGCACCAAGTCCCCTCCAGAACCAGTGGAAGAAGGCATCCACTCACCCTATCCTTGGCAGGATGAAGCACAGAACCAGTGGAAGAAGGCATCCACTCACCCTATCCTTGGTAGGATGAAGCACACTGGGCACCAAGCCCCCTCCAGAATCAGTGGAAAACTGGCACCCACTTGAGAGACTGTGGCTTTGCACTCCACAGGACCAAGCAGTGGGCAAACCACCCACTTGAGAGACTGTTGCCTTGCACTCCCCAGGACCAAGCAGTGGGCAAACTACCCACTTGAGAGACTGTGGCCTTGCACTCCCCAGGACCAAGAAGTGGGCAAACCACCCACTTGAGAGACTGTGGCCCTGCACTCCCCCAGGACCAAGCAGTAGGAAAACCACCACTTGAGAGACTTGAGAGACTGTGGCTTTGCACTCCCCAGGACCAAGAAGTGGGCATGGAGCCCCCTCCAGGAGCAGTGGCGTTGTACCATCTTCCGGCTGAGGTGCCCCCCTTCCCCGTCCCCCCAAGCTGCCTGTGTGTTTTCGACCTGATGCCCCTGCAGTATTCTCTCCATATTGAGGCAGGAGTCAAGTGTGGGCTTGGCCTATGTGTTTTGGCCCAGTGGGCCACACACATTTTGAGTGGACATTGTCCCACCTTTTGTAAATATTTCATATTTTAGAATACTGTTTTTAAATTATTAACGTATTTATAACTATTTCTAATATAACAATCATTTGACTCAATTACTGAGGGTTATGGGGTGTATATGTAATGTTGTTGCATGTGTTTGTGTGTATGGTGTTGTGGATGAGGGTGGAGGTGGGGGTGTTGCGTGTTGCTTGTGTGTGTGTCACTCTCTTTTTCCTCCACCCCTCCCCTATGTGCTAGATGCAGTACTCACCGTGGTCATCGTCGCCGTCGTTGGTACTCTTGGTGTATGTGCAGATACACCAGCATGGGGAGGACCTGCAGCTCGGGCTCCATGGCGTCCTGGTGTTTCCTTGAGTGTCGAGAGGTGAGTGGTTTCCCTTCGGTGTACTGTTTCCCCGTGCTTTTGATGTCATTGGTACTGCCCCGGAAAATCTGGCGGATGGGCGGGTTGTAATGGGGTGGGTGGTACATTGTCTTCCGTCTGGCTGTTGGAGGTTACCGCCACAGTGTTTGTTCCTACCGCCGTGTCAGTCGGAGTGTTAAAGTGGCTGTATCTGTTGGCGGTTTCCTCCATGGTCATGATTCAATTTTTGTTACCGCTGGCCTGTTGGTGGTATTACCGCCGCTTTAACACCGACTGCCAGGGTTGTAATGAGGGCATTAGTGTGCACTGACTGCCTGTGTGTGTTACACATCTAGCCATTTGTACAGCATCATACTTATGGAGGATAGTAGAGTTAACTCAGAGTCTTATCACTGTGAACCAAGGCACATAGTATGTGCATGGAAACACAGTCCAACCCATACAGTCTACATATGCTACATCAATGTCTGCAGGCACATAATAAATCCATTGTACATCTCACATTACAGTTATAAATGAGGAATATGTAACTGTGCCAGTGCAAGATTGGCTACCTAGTACCAGTGCTGCCACACTTGTCCCACTAGGCAAAGATGCAACTGGACCAAGCAGGGATCTATCTCACCATCTTGGTGTGTTGCACTCAGATACAAACAATGGGTTCAGAAGCAATGACTAAATGCAAGGTGATTCAAGCCAAGGTACCATGCACTGATGCATTCCATGTCGTAGTGGCAGAAAGTGTCAATAAATGCCCTGGTGACAATCTTGTGTGAATGCATACACACATCCTAAGTTCAAGTAACCCCTCAATATAGCAACACAATGTGGTATATGGCAATAGCAAACATATAGCTACTTGAAATAGATCAAACTTCTTTTGCCTACCCAAGCTTGCCTCGTAGTCAACCAAAATATAGCAAAAATATTGGGGCAAACACTAATGTGCATTGGCACTGTGCATTTGCCACACATATCCTTCTAGACCCAAGCTCATATAGCAGATCGGTGCATGCCACAACATGTTATGGTGTTTGTTGGTTATCACTCTCTGGTAACTGTTGATATGCACATATCAACATGTGTCATATATGCTTACCCACATCCATTGCAAATCTAGACAGTGAATGAGTCCCCTGGATGCCACATACACTGTAGACTGGCTGATCCAGCAAGTGTATATCACTCCTTTAGTGGGTAATGCATCCAACAGACATCATAGGATAGCTATGTATATAGATATGGGTCTATGTACACACATGCCGGTGCGGCTGGTGTCCCTCTACTTTTGGACCTCAGGTGGTACGAAGCCTTTCCACGATATCCATGATGCCATGCTAAGTCATTCTGTGTAGCGTGCCCTGTATTAATAGCTATGGATTCAACCAAGGTGCCTCAATAGGCTGCCTTGGTTTACTCTATGCCATGGATGTGTTGCAGGGACCTTGTGTGGGGATTTGCAAGGCCACACCCATGGATGTTCAGGATGAATCAAGTAAAGTTATGGATGTAAGCTGAGTACCTTAGAAAAGGCTTATGCCTTCACCCAATCTGATGTCAAGTTACATCATAGTTCTCTCTGCAGCTTCCTACACAAAAGTCATCCATGGAGCGTTTATGCATGCTCTATGTGTGCTGCACAATGCAGCACACATGGAAATGGAAAACCAAAGAAGAAGTTAAAACATTTCTCCTTTTTGTTATGCCTCTTCTGGGGATGTGTAAGATTTTAGGCCTGCACAAGGTTTACATGAGTCTGATAACCTGGGTCAGTGTCAAACTCCATGGGTGTATCATGTGAACACCCACTGCAAGGCCCATGCAACACCTCCTTGATGCACAGTAAAGAAACTCACGGGCAGACGTATCAAACATTTTTGCGATTGAAAACGGCCCAACGGGCCGTTGCGATCGCAAAAATGGGGTTTGGTATGTAACAAGTCCAATTTGCAATTCGGTAACTTGTTACTGAATCGCAAATTGGATTTGCGACTACATACTGATTTGGTTTTAGGAAGGGGCATGTCAAGGGCATCCCTTCCTAATACTGAATCGCAGAGGTATGTGTTATTGTACTGTGACCGTGAATGCGGTCGCAAAACAATCGCAGTTACCACTTACTTCAAGTAGGTGGTAACTCATTCGCAAAGGGGAAGGGATCCTAAGTGACCCCTTCCCCTTTGTGAATGCATGCAAAAACTATTTTTAAGAGCAGCCTACTCTTAAAAAATTAAAAGAAAACTTTTTTGCTTTATTGAAAAGCAATCACAGACATGGTGGTCTGCTGAGCCCAGCAGGCTACCAACCCCGTGATTGTAGCCATTCGCAATGGCTCACAAATTGCGACCTACCTCATGAATATATAATGAGGTATGTTGATGAGCGAGCCCTTGCAAATTGCAGTATGAAATTCCTGGAGTTTCATACATTCCAATAGCGATTACTTAATTGTGATTCGCCAAGAATTAGGTAATCGCTATTGTAAAAAATGATACATCTGGCCCTCAGTGCTTTACGCTGCCTTGCCTTACTCAATAATTATCAGGTCACACCAAGCCATGCAAGGTGGCTTAGCAATGCACTATTAGGATCAGTGAGAGTCCTGCGCATCCCCAACTTGGCAAAAATAACAGTCCTGCAGGGTAGAATCCTTGTATATGAGTCCCCAAATGTAAACCACTCCAGATCACTCATGGCCATATTTCATACCATTTCGCATCATGCGTGCACCACTGTTGTTGCCCATCCGTAACACAAAACGTAAGCGAGAATTAAAAAGCCAGGCAAGGGACAATCTGCACCAACTTGTGTCGGCTAGAAAAACAATATCATGCAAGTCAGCAGCTTGTGCTGCATTGCGATGCAATTCATTCTGGAAGGGGTTCCAATGGGGGGTGGAACATGGGTGCTCCTGTGTATCTACCCATGGATTTCATGCAATCTTGGGATTGCATGAATTTTCCATGCCTCACGGAGGAGAGCTTAACGAAGAGAGAAATATTTTTGGGACCGTGGTATTTCCTCTAGCTACGTGTGCTGCAAAGAAAAGGGAAATGCCTCGAGAGCTTGCTATTGTGCAGGATTGTGTACCTTCTGGAACAGAAACAATTCTTCTTGCAATGCGGCACCCAGGCACCGTGGTGCAAGGCTCCCTGTGTTGGGGCTAGGCTGTCTGAAGTGCATCAGCACAAGGAGAGAGCAGAAATGTTCCATATCTTCATAAAGATGGGGCAGTTCTGCCCTCTCCCTTTCATGCAATGCAGCACATCAACTTGGCTTGCTGCCCTGCATTGCATCAAAGATTAGTCAACAGGCCCCTTAAACTACAGGAAATTTGAAATTGCTAATTTGTGTGCCCTAGTCAGTATTCACACCAGGGGCCATATTATAGAAATGTAGCGGAACTACAACAGGCATTTGCACCCACTTTGTGCACCCCCAAGGCACTTTGGAATCCCAGAAGGGGCTGCATGCATTGGTGCGGACCCTTATGAAATACCAATAGTGCTGAGGCACTTATAGTGCCAGTGCTATCAGGAGAGGGTGTTCCCTCTTTTGTAGGGAGCAATGGTCCCATGCAAATGAGGGAATCCCTTTGCCTTAGCATCTGCACTGTGTTATAGATGTGGGAGCAGAGGCAAAGACAATGTCAGGAGGGCCACTGACTGTGCCCTCGATGGCAGCCCTCAGGAGAGATAGATAGATAGATAGATAGATAGATAGATAGATAGATAGATAGATAGATAGATAGATAGATAGATAGATAGATAGATACTTTGTATGCATAGTTGTCTAAAACCATTGCATAAAACAATTAGCACAGCCATTACGTAAAACAGCACAAATGGACACCTTTTTGTTTAAAATCTTTAAAATTTAAGCAGTCATTGGCTCGTAGTTTTTTCACTGGTTGGTTAACTTAGGCACATGTGACGGCTAAGAGCCCAGTTTGTCACGATAGCAGAGGTCTGATACCTGAAGGTCCATATTAAAGATTGGAGAAAGATGGTGCATAGAGTTGATGGCTTGCTGTGGTAAGTTTTGTTTCTGTGTTACCTGGTATGGAAATTTCACTAGGGCACAGTTCAGGGAAAGGTCCCCAGGTGCAAAGCATGCAAGCGCGGCTTGCCTCCTTGTTCGCAGGCCTCTTTCATTGAACTTGTTTTTTAATAAAGCTTTTCTTTCTGACACAAGATGATCACATGAATAGAGGATGCGTAGGAGATCTTCTGTGCCCTCGCCGCATAAATGACAGGTTGTATTTGTCCCATTTTTAGAGCACATGGTAGAAGCCCTAGTCGATATCTTAAAAATTGCTCTATTGTTTGCCTCGAAAAGCCACACCAAGATATGCTTGTGGGACCAGAGTTGTGTAAGTATTCAGAGTCATCCAAGTATGAGATTGCCATGAAAAGGCCGCTTTGTCCTCCAGCAGGGATTGAAGTCTAATTGATTTCCAAACAGCTTTTTTGGAAGTGCTATTCAAGATTGGGGTCCTCCAGAGTTCAGAGAGCCCAGTCATCCTAAGTGAGTCTTCTAGGTAAGCTCTTGTTGGGGAGGTGTTCTTGCATTCGAGCTCCTGCCTTAAATGGTAGTTAAGAGAGTCTGATGCGTCACCTCAGGCTTTACTTCAGAAGTTTATATATTCACCTTGTCTTGCCAGGGACTGATCTAATAGGCCGAACTCCAGTCTGAGTTGAGCGGGGTAAGTAAATTTAGGAAGATTAAAGATGATCCGATAGGCTTTGCTCACTGTATGATTTAGGATTTCTGAATCTCTGCATCTTTTTACTTCACTTCCATGTGTTATTGTGGGCAAGAGTTTGGCTTTAAGTACCTGTAAGAAGGGGGTAAATGAGGGGCCATTCAAGTCTACTTTTAGTCTTTGGCGATAGTGCTATGGCTAAGCCTTTTCCCATAATGCACCCTCTGTGATGCCCAAAATTCCCTGATTTGTCAATGGTGAGGCCACGGTATTTATACTTTTCTGTTTGCAAAAGCTGTTACGACTCTGTCGTCCCGTTTCTAGGGGGTGCTGTAAGGAGACTGTCAGAAGCCTGGGAATCACCTTGAACACTTATCTAGAGTCCCTTGCTGACTCCCGTTTGTTTCTCTTTTCGCCCTGATATGCTGTTGTGGTATTACATTTGCTTTCTGGGACTGCAAATCTGGTAGTCCTGGTAGTCAGGAAAGCCTGGATTCTGTTTCCCATTGTTTTCTATGGGAGAAGTCCAGTTGCTCCTTTTCACCGGATCCTCTCCTCCAGGACTTGCGAGTGTCTGAAACTACACACACCTGAGACGTCTCCTGTGCAGCCCAGTCATGTGATTCCACCTCGGGTTTTCAGCAGCTTGGAACTGCTTATAAGCAGCCATTTCCTCAAGATCCTTGTCGTGCATTGGAGTTCGATTCCTTTGTGTTACAGACCCTTTATTGGATGGTGTTCCAGTCTTGTTCCTGTTCCTGTTCTGTTCCAGTTTGAACCTGTTTCCTGTTTCTCTACCCTGCTTCTGATTGTTCCAGCCAGAGTCTGCTCCCTATCTCTTAGCCTTGAACCTGTTTGTTTCTTCCAGAGCCTGCTCCCTGTTTCTCTGTCCTGCTCCTGCCTTGTTTCAGCCTGAACCTGCTATCTGTTTCCCAGTCCTGTATAGTGTGTATGCCTACTCCCTGTATTCCAGCCCTGTCCTTACCTGTTCCAGCCAGAGCCTGCTCTCTGTTTCCCAGTCCTGTCTCTGTTTGTTACAGCCAGAAGTTTGCGCCCTGTTTTCCAGTCCTAGTCCTGCCTTTGCTTCAGCCTGAGCCTGTTCCCAGTTCCCGCCTCTGCCACTTAGTTTGTTCCTTCTGTTTCCTCTAGGTATTTGTGTCTGGTAAGTGTTCTATCAGTCTTCACCAGTGTATGAGTGTCCTTCTTTGTACTGGGGTTGGCTCCTGGTTTCCAGGAGGCAATTCCAGCCCCCATCCTTGTCTAGTGTTAAACGTTGTATTTCGTGCCTAACAGTGACAGTGTGCTATTGTTGTTTTACGAGGAATTGCCTCTGTGTTTCCAGCTGGACCCACAAGAGCTTGTCTTGTGTATGTAAGTACTATCCTTGTTTGTGCTCTAGGGTCCAGAGACAGAATCACTTCTGCTGCCTCCTTTCTATGGGGCTGGTGGGGTAACTATCTGTAAGAGCAAACTGCACAGAGGCATTGACTTTCCCTGTCACTGTGGGAGGTTCTGTGCCCTACTCCGTGTACAACCCCAGTGTGTTTGTCCATTGGTAATTTGTTTCCTGTTTGTTCACACAAGGGTTGCTCTGCTTTTACTTTCCTGTTTCCTGTGCCTGTCCATAGCTGTCCTTTCCCATGTATGCCTTCAGCTGCTCTTTTGCCCCAGTACACTACCTCTTTGTGATATTCTGTGACCTCAGGGAGTGTCCCAACCAGAGTCCTGATCAGACCCACCCGAAACCGTGACAAAAGCTGTGTCTTGCCCCAAAACCACACACTGGGGGGGGGGCCTTGGCTCTGATTGACAATGTGCATGGTTTTTCAAAGTTTGCCGTCAGGGTAGTGGCATCCGAGTATTGTTGGGTGGCATTTATTAATCTCTGGAGCTCTATTTTTCGTATGGCGAAACAACACAAGATCATCCACGTACATAAGGCATGGTAGTTCCAGGTCCCCATTTTTGGGGCACGCAGGTTTGTAAGAGTGAGCGAGCCTGCCAGGTCTGCTAAGTATAGATTAAAAAGTGTAGGGAATAGAACACAGCCCTTTTTTAAACCTTTGGTTGTTGGTATCCTCCTCAAAAGATGAGTGCCCATTCCCAGTTTAATCTGGACCCATGTATCCATATGAAGGGATATTATCAGGTGTAGAAGTGGATGTGGAAGTCCCCAGTTTGAGACCTTCTTCAACAGCAGATTCCTCTCCACATGGTCAAATGCGGCCTTAAAGTTGACAAAGCATAAGTGAAGTTGCCGTTTCTGTGTTGTGGTACCAGTTAGTTTAGATAACCCTGTTTGGGACTTGGGACTTATTCCCTTTTCAACAATCCATGCAGACAGATGCTCCAGCTGCTGACCTGCCAAGTACTTTGCTTCATTATCTATTAGGGCTATTAAGCTATAGTTGTTTGGGAGTGATCTGTCCCCATTTTTGAAGATGGTTGAAATTATGGACCCTTCCCAAGACTGTGGGATTATGCCTATGTGGCCTATTTCCAGGTAGAGAGGTTCTAAGATCATTCCCCAGAAGGACCTATTGTGCTTGCAGACTGTGGGGGAAGTCCGTTGGGGCCTGGGGCACCTTCTCTCCTACCCTTGGCTATCAGATCTTTTACCGTGACAGATTCAGTAAATATTGAAAACAAAATCTTCTCTGGAGACTTATGTAGAAGGGGAATGCCTACAATTAATGAGCTTTGTGCAGGCATGCTTAGTGGTGTCTGGATTGAGTACTGGCATTTGAAGTGGACTCCAAGATGTTGTGCCCAGACAGCTTCTGGTATGTGTGATGTAATACCACTGTGTGAGGGGCATGTAAGATTGCATATTGTATGCCAGAAGCACACGTTGTTGTTATTCTTTGCATCTGAGTAAAGCTTGACACATAGGTCTTCACTGCGAGTCCTATTGCAGGGCCTGTGTGTGCAGTTTTCTTCCACATGGACCTGGCATCTAAATTTACCTGCCAGGCCCAGAACTACCTTTTTACTACATGTAACTCACCCCTAAGGTACGCCCTAACTAGCCCTATGGGCAGAGTGCCATGTATGTAAAAGACAGGACATATGCCATGTTGCGTGGCCTGTCCTGGTAGTGACAAACAGCCTAACTCGGTGTCTCACTGCTGTGAGTCCTGCCTTTTCATAGGATTGCATTAGAAATGCACTGCCTTATGTGTAAGGGGTATTGTCTGATTTATGAGGGGTAGCGTAGGCATGTTTGGTATGGTTGTGATGGTGATGAGAATTGCTGTTTCCTGGTGTAGGTGTATTTTCTATTACTATCACTGAAATGCCACTTCTAGAAAGTGCACATTTATCTGTGCTTAGGACCTTGGTGTTTTGCAGCTTGTCTCCAATCCACATCTGGGCAGACTGACAGTTGGGGCTTTGTGCATTCTTTTCAGAAAGCCTGAACACAGGGAGGGTGGAGGAGTCACAGAGGTGCAACTACATATTGTAAAACCTTTCTGGGCTGGGAGAAGGGAGAAGCAGGGCACACCTGCATTTGTAAAAGCTGTGCCCTGGCCTCGCACAATAGGGTCGTTTACCCACAACTGATGTTTGGAGCCTGTGCTGGAGGAGAGAAAGGGCACTCCCAGAACCAGTTGTAACAGGTTGGAACCCCCACTTCTCCCCATTGTAAAACACACTAAAAACTTAGTATAAGTACAGGGGAATTTTCCCCACAACTTAGACATCACTTGGACATCAATTTGGACATTCTGGGAACTCCAGGAACCTTACCTGGAGCTGGACAGGACGCTGTTGAAAGGACTCACCAGGACCACCTTGGACTGCTGCTGCTGTGCTGCCCTGTGACCTGCCTGGTCACAAGGAGGAACTGCCACTGCTTGCACACCCTTGTTGTGCTGACCTGCTGCTGGGTTCTTAAGCCCTGTGCCCCCTTTTCACCTGTTGTCTCCAGAGGCAGAGTGCTGTGGCCCTTGACCGCTGAACACTCTCTTCAGCACGAGGAGTGCTGCCTCAGCTGCATAGCACCTTGGGAGCGCTCTTGTGGTGCCTGTAAGCGCTTTTTCAAAAGCGCACTTTTCTGCCTGAAGAGAATCACCGCCACAGCCTGCAGATTTGAGCCATAGCACTTTGAAAAGCGGTCTCTTAATTGCCCCCAAATTACCGCTGTGACCTGGGCGTCTTATTTACATCCAGGGTGAGGATTGCGCTGTTTCCAGTGCCTCCGGGGCAGAAGAAGAAGTCAAGCGGAGCAAGCGTGCTCCTGCAGCCCCCCCCCCCCGGGGCACGGTCCGCTCTTGGGAGTGCCCCCGGGGCACCAGCCACCTCCAATTCTTCCGGAATCACTGCAGAGGCCCTAGAACAGCTTGGGACAGTCACGCACCACATCGGGTGAGGGTGAGTGCATTCTCGGGTCCCCCAGAGGGGTCTGAGCTTCCAAAAGCCGAATCGCAGGACTCGGGGAAGGCAGAGGGAGTGCCCCCCTTCCCGGGTCTCTGCATTAAGTGCAGGACGCTCCTTTCTCTCTTTTTAAACACAAAACAGGCATTGTTTCCTGCAACACGGAGAAGGGAGACCTCAACGGAGGCCTCTGTCCTGTTGCCCTTCATTGTTGTTGGGCCTCGCCTGGCCTCCACCCCGAGGACAGGGTGTGAGGAGGCTGAGGCAGGCCCCCATCAAAATCGCAGGCCCCCGGAGGGGCCCGTTTTCTACAAGGAGAAGGTGCCAACCGCCCCTCTCCCCCAGGAGCACCGCGTGACCCCCGTTGTGCACACAGTAACACTGGGGGCCCCCCATACTCTTCCTTTAGGCACCAGGAGTGCCTCTTATACAGAAACCATATACGTTTTAGGAAATATGGGCTCCAGGAGCCTAATATAGACCTTGGGGTGTTTATAGATTTCCTACCTGCTTCCCTGCCATAACATATATGTGCTGATGTTCCTTTTATGGGCATGACATGCTGATATGTATTTTTATGACTTGTGATATGTTCTCTAATGTTCCTTTTATGGGTATTTATGAGGTATTCATGACAAGTGCATAGAATTCTTACTGTAATTCCTGACTACTGCTTATGTTGCAGAATCCTGAGTACTTACGTGTTCTAATGTGACAACTGTGTATTCTTGCAGAGAATTAGTAACCTGTGTAACATTCTGACAACTGCTAAGGTAGCAGGGTATTACTTATGTGTAATGTTGGTCTAATTATGTTTTGTGCATTGCAGTTTATTTTTACGTAGCTCAGTGTTGTGTTTACTTTGGGGGGTACATTTTGCTTTACATGTGTTGTGTGTGTTTTGCAAACGCTTTACACATTGCCTCTGGGATAGGCCTGACTGCTCGTGCCAAGCTACCAAGGGGGGTGAGCAGGGGTTATCTTGGATGTGTAACTCCCTTGCCCTAACTAGAGTGGGTGGGTTCTGCCTGGCTGCGGTGCATACCCTAGCCAACCAGAAATCCCATTTCTAACACGTAGGTAGCCAGGCCACCCATCTGGTGACCATACTTTGCTTTTCTGATTGCTTGCGTAAAGAAACATGTGTAGCCCTGTAGGTAAAATGGTTCATCCAGCCATGTTTCCTGCATTAGTATAATGCCAAAGGTGCTAATATATTGGATGAAGTCGTGATTTAAGGTTTTGTTGAGGAGGCCATTCACATTCCAAGAGCAAAGGCGAAGAGCTTCCATTGTTGGTGTGACACCCCTCCTTATGTCTAGCATTTGTCACTGGGACCCATTGAAATTGTTAATCGTTCTTGAGATCTGCCTTAAGTCGTTGTTGGGCTGGAGAAACTCTATTGGAGTAAACAACAGGTAGCTCTGGGACTCGCCCAAAGTGGTAATGGAGGAACTTGAGGATAACCAACCATGGGTGCTCTTAAGTATGGAGTGAGTTTCCTTGGTCAGTCAGTCTGGTTTTATAGCTGGTCCCGTAGTTAATGAAGGGGTCGGGTAACCCACCTCTTGGAGCGTGGTGATATTGATGCCCCAGCATTCAAAGGTTGCTCTTTCAGCAAAGATAGTTTGGGCAATTGGGCTTCTCTTCCAAGTGGCCTCCTAGGGCGGATGATGTAGTGGGGTGGACAAAATCTACTGCCAGGAGGTCAGTTGTACTCAGACCGCTTGTTGATGGAATGTGTGATAGGAGCCAGAGAATGTTTCCCCTGTTAAGGATATCATCCATGCCCTTAGATTTGTAGTGAGGATGAAAAATAAGTATGTTAGTGTTTGTAGACTTTGGTCGAGATTCCAGTTACTGCAGAGGTTGGTTTAATGTTTCTCCTCCTTCCTGACTCTAGCAATTACTAAGCATATTGACAGTGATATTCCCCACTTTGGCATCATGTATAGGGCTGGTTGGCATATAAGTCATTTTCTGGCATTTCCATTGGTCCAGTAGTGGAAGGTCCTTTGATGGTATGATTGCATGGTTCAGTAAAGTCGATCATATTGGTTGACTATGGTTTCCCTGTGTTGAAATCACTACAGTTTGCACTGACTGCAGAGCTTTGAATTCTGCATTGTTGCCCACCCCTGACCTAGAGGCCGGTGGTGGAGGTGCAGATGTTGCACTGGTGTGCCAATGGTTGGTAGAACCTCCCCCATGCCGTGCCTTAGTGGAGTGAGTTTCACATGCCTCCTGAACTGTTGTAGCAGGCGAGGAAGGGTCAGTTGTGGCCGAGCTCCCCGCATGGATGACTGTGTCTGGGCATGGGTGCGCTAGGATCACCTTTTACCCAGGAGACCAGGGAGATGTAACTTCATTGAGAGATCCGTTTGTAAGTGTTCCCAGTTTGGGGTCAATTGCCAGTTTAAATGCCAAGACGCTGGCCTTTCCATTTCCTGCAAGTTCCTTCTTACGACCTATTCTCCATTGGCCATGCCTTTGCTTAGCATTAGGTTTCTTGATGGGATTACCATCCTTGGAACTGCCAGATGGTTGCTTGTTTTCAAGAGTTTGGACAGTAGTTGCTGTTTAGGCCAAGAGGGTTAGAGCTACTGTTGCGTATGTCATCTGGTTGGGCCCCTTTATCTATTCCTGGCTCCTTAATCCTTGGCCCTGCACTGTGCTTTCGGCGAATCTCAGGTGGATTTTTTGTGGGTCATGGGCTGTGGGTTGGCTTTGGAATGGGAGGGCGTGGAGTAGCTGGAAGGTCCCAATTTTAGAGACGCACTCAGAGTGCTAAGCACGGAGGGTAACGTAGATAGTTTGTCTATTATTGCCACACGTGGACACTTAGTCAGAGCCCTTGCGGGATTTGCTTGTGACTGTGTGAGGAGAGATTTCAGGTCGCCTAGTCTCCCCGTCTATTCCTGCTACAAACACTGTCAGTGTGTTAACTAAGGTTAATTGAAAATCCATTTTGTCTGACTGGTAAAGAAGAGCTTCGACTAGGAGCTGCATGGTTTTGAGTAGAGAAGCCCATGCGCCATTCGTTAGTGGATTGCAAGAGTTCGTGCTCGGAGCCGGGTCAGTTGGTGTTGCTGTGCTCGTGTCTATGCTCGCATTGGTCCTTACACCGGCCCTGTGTGACATTTGACTGGGAGCAGGCTCACGGGTACTTCTGGGGTCTGGAGGAGAGGCTTGAGGACATGTGATCAGCCTGTCTTCCCATTCTTGCATGTCTAATAGGATAGTGTTTCTTCATCCGCTGCTATAGTGACACCCTCTGTTTGCAAGCTCACTAGGGGGATTGGCAGGCAGAGGGCCTGATTCGCAACATTCATTGAGGTTCCTTGGGGGGGTGAGCTGGAATCTGGAATTGTGACCTGGATGTCAGTAGATGGCTGGCCCTCCTCTTTGGAGAGTGTGAACTGTGCCACTTCGGTTCTGCAAAGCACTGAGATGTTTTGGCAGGTCGTGCTCTCTTGGGGAGGGGGGGGTGGCCCACCATTGTTCTTCCGGGGCCTGCCGGGATTCCGCATGAACCTCTGCCCTGATAGATTGTGCTTGCTGCCCCGAAGGTGGTGGGGTTGTACTAGTATTGGCAAATTGGCTGGAACATTGAGCTTGGAGTGTTACCCCTTGTGAAGGGAATCGTCCAGAGATGGGCTACTTTCAGCTGTTTTTGTGGAGATTGAAGGTTGTAGTGGTGGCTGTAGGCCTTGTATGTTGCTGCTGCTTGAGAAAAAGGTGGATCCATCATTTTTTAGAAAGGAGAACTTGGTGTAGATTTTTGGTTGACAATCTGTAGGGTGCGTTTTTTTGCTTGTTCAAAGTCATGCCTGACACTAGTTCTTTCTGCTTCCTGTTCCACGTCCAACTCAATCTCAATGAGAGGTGACGCTGTCTGTGGCAGGAGGTGGCTGTCCAGAACTTGGAGTATCCTCTTTCTCTTGACCATCACCGATTTTTTTTTTTTAGAGGAGATTTTCTTGTTTTACCTGACTACATGATCGCCTTTTTCCCTTCTTTTGCCACCTAACAGCTCTTTGTAATTTGTATGGTCAAGCTAGTGGAATTGATGGCCAGCTGTTATATGTGCTTCTATGAGCTCTGCTGGTGCAGGTAGTGGAGAGCGAAGTGGATACTGCTTCTGATGCCGCCTTGGCAAGTGAGGCTCAACACACCCCGCAAGCTGTGCCCAGCCTAGTTAGGCCGCATCTGCGGTTGGCTGGAGCACACCCTTTGCAGTGACTCGCTACAGTCACCGCACTCGCCTGCCCATGCTGCACTGAAGATTGGCTGTGTTGTAACTCTCCAGTTGCTCCAACAGCAATCCTCTGGTAGTCCCTGGATCTGCTGCTGCACCAAGAGGAGGATGGGATACCGTGGATGCCGCGGATGATACTGCCTTGGCAAGTGAGGCTCAACAGACCCCTACAAGCCACACTCACCTTAGTTGGGCCACTTCTGAAGTTGACTGGAGCACACCCTACTCAGTGACTGACTACAGTGCCGTAACTCTCCAGTTGCTTCAATGGCAACCCCCTGGTAGCCCCTGGAGGTGCTGCTGCTCCAAGAGGAGATGGGGTGATGATGCAGGAAGCTTGACTCTTGACCTGGCAATGTTCTGTCACCCGAGTGTCCTAGTGCCTGGTACCTCAAATGGCCCAGGTGGTCCAGGTGACTCAGGTGAGTTGGGCCTGGTGGACTGAGAGTGGGAGCAGAGGGGCAGATGGCAGACGGGGGGCAAGGCAGGTAGAAAGTTAGAGGCCCCAGCTTCCAGCACTCCTACTACCACCCTCGACCCTTCTCACCCCTCCACATCCCTCCCACTAGGCTCCCAGCACCTGGGCCAGCTAGTCAGTGAGGGGAGTGCACCCTGACACCTGTGGCCACCAGGAAATGCCAGGGGTGCAACTGGGGTGTAGAGGAGGCAGTAGCAGGTAGAATGAGGAAATGAGGAAATGAGGACCACCACCCTCAACAAACCCCCCGCAGGAGCTGGAACAAGATCACCGGCGACCAGCTCACCACCTTCCTCAGCCAGAACCCCCCCACCAGCTCAACGGACCCCAACGAAGCCGCCAACAACCTCACACAGTGGATCACCAACTGCGCAGACGCCCTCGCACCACTGAAGAAGAACCCCCCCAGCAGACGCAGCAGCAAGAAAGCCTCCTGGTTCACCGACGAGCTCATCACCTCCAAGAAGAACTGCCGCTCCCTGGAGAACACCTGGCGCACCAACCAGACCACAGACAACATGACGGCCCTCAAACACGCCACCCGCAAACACCACCAACTGATCCGCGCCACAAAGAAGACAGCCTTCAAGGAACGACTGGACAACAACACCCACAACAGCAAGGAACTCTTCAGCATCGTCAAAGAGCTCTCCAACCCCGACGCCGGAAACAATGACATCACTCCCTCGCAAGACCTCTGCGACTCCCTCGCAGCCTTCTTCCACGACAAGATCGCCAACATTCACAACAGCTTCGGCCCACCAACCACAAACCCCACCACCGAACCGATGCCCCCCACCGCCACCCTCCGCACCTGGACCCCAGTCAGCACCGAAGATACAACACGCACAATGAACACCATCCACTCCGGATCCCCTACGGACCCCTGCCCACACCACATCTTCAACACGGCCGACCACATCATCGCACCCCACCTCCGTGACATCGTCAACGCCTCCTTCAACACCGCCACCTTCCCGGAGTGCTGGAAACACGCCGAGATCAGTGCCCTGCTGAAGAAACCAACTGCAGACCCCTCCGACCTCAAGAACTACCGCCCCATCTCGCTCCTCCCGTTTCCTGCCAAAGTCATCGAGAAGACCGTCAACAGACAGCTAGCCGCCTTCCTCGAGACCAACGGATCCCTCGACCACTCGCAATCCGGCTTCCGAGCCAACCACAGCACGGAGACCGCCCTCATCGCAGCCACAGACGACATCAGATCCCTAATGGACAATGGGGAAACTGCGGCCCTCATCCTCCTGGACCTCTCCGCAGCGTTCGACACTGTCTGCCACCGCACCCTGGTACAGCGCCTGAACAACACCGGCATCCAGGAGAAGGCCCTGGAGTGGATCACCTCATTCCTCGCCGGAAGAACCCAGAGAGTCCGCCTCCCCCCGTTCCGGTCAGCGAAGTCATCTGCGGAGTTCCACAAGGGTCATCGCTCAGCCCCACCCTCTTCAACGTCTATATGAGCCCCCTCGCAACCATCGCACGTCAACACAACCTCAAGATCATCACCTACGCCGACGACACCCAGCTGATCCTCTCCCTCACCAGCGACCCGGACGCCGCCAGAGCCAGCCTACACGAAGGGATGAAAGACGTCGCCGAATGGATGAAGAACAGCCGCCTGAAACTGAACTCAGACAAGACGGAGGTCCTCATCCTGGGATCATCACCATCCGCCTGGGACGACTCCTGGTGGCCCCCCGCCCTGGGAGCCACCCCCAAGCCAACGGACCACGCTCGCAACCTAGGCTTCATACTGGTCTCCTCCCTCTCGATGACCAGACAAGTCAACGCCGTCTCATCTTCATGCTTCAACACCCTGCGCATGCTTCGAAAGATCTTCCGGTGGATCCCCACCGAGACCAGGAAGACGGTCACCCAGGCCCTCGTCACCAGTCGGCTGGACTACGGGAACGCCCTCTACGCCGGCACCGCCGCCAAACTCCAGAAGAAACTCCAACGGATCCAGAACGCCTCAGCACGACTCATCCTGGACATCCCCCGACACAGCCACATCTCCGAACACCTGAGAGACCTGCACTGGCTCCCCGTCAACAAAAGAATCACGTTCCGACTCCTCACCCACGCACACAAGGCCCTCCACGACCTGGGCCCCAAGTTCCTCAACAGCCGCCTGACCTTCCACAAGCCCACCGCCAGCTCCGCTCCGCCAGCCTCGCTCTCGCCACCGTCCCCCGCATCCGCAGAGCCACCGCCGGAGGAAGATCCTTCTCCTACCTGGCAGCCAAGACATGGAACTCCCTCCCCATCCACCTCCGGACAACGCAAGACCATCTCGCCTTCAGGAAGCAACTCAAGACCTGGCTGTTCGAGCAGTAGCGTTCCCCCCCCCCCCCAGCGCCTTGAGACCCTCCGGGTGAGCAGTGCGCTATACAAATGCCTTTGATTGATTGATTGAGGAGGAGAGGAGCATGGCTTTGGTGCTACAGCTGCTACGGAGCGAGGGGCAGGGGGGCAAACTGAAGGGGAGTGAGGGGGAGGGGAGGAGATAGGCAGGTAGATGGCCAAGCGGGGGGCAGGCAGGGGGCAGGCAACAACAACACATCGACCTGGCAGTGGCCTTGCGATGCTTGCACCCGCATCCAACACCCCCACTGCATTGCCAAACCCACCACTTAACAATGCCCCCCACACCCCCACATCCTCACCTCACAGACTCGCCTCGCAGCCCCGTGGCCTCTCCGTAGCACTTCACCACACAGCGTGCACCACAGCCTCCTCAGTTGCTGCTGCCACTGGCTCTGATACTAGGGAGCTCAGCGTTACACCGCTTCTGGTTCCAGTCTGCATCTGCACTGCACCGGGTCCCTCTGGAGAGAGAAAGGGGGTCGTATGGCCCCACCTAGATATCACCTTGTACGTGGGTGCAGTCACTCACTACAGCTGCTCGAAAGGGGATCTATAATCCCCCATAAAATTGCTCCATTTTACTTTTGCATGTGCTGCCTCCAGGGCAGCGCAGGTTTGCAGAAGCCCTTTGGGAAGCGCATCCAATGCAATAGGGTGCACTTTCTCAGTTTGCGCACAGTGCACCTCTTGTAATGTGCCATGGCACAAACAGAGAAAGTGTGCGCTATGCGTAATAGGCCCCCAGTAATGAAAGAAGTCACACATTTGTGCACTGTCAACAGAAACATGCAACACATTCAAAGACATCAAACATGTCACCTTAAATATTCACAGGCAATACACTGATCCCTGTAATTGTTTACATGTATTGCACAATGCACTGCACTGTAAAACACACATTTGACCTATTGCGTCATTTTCAACAGACGCATTAGTGTAATGTGTGATGCATTACAACCGTTGCGTCAGTAAGATGTCGCTCATCTAAGCCGATACATCAAAAATACAGCATTGTGCATTGTCAAGCCTGTGTGAAAATCATGCATTGCCTAGGTTTCCTTGGAAACATTAAAAAACGTATTTGGTGAGAACGTGGTGCATCTGCCCAGGAAGTGATGTAATGGCTCTGCCATGCTGTAAACCAGGAAGTGTGAAGTTACATTCACTTCCCTTTACAGTCTTTTTGTCTGTGCTTGCTGGAAATTGTGTCTTGTGGTTACTGGAGAGCGTTTAGCTGTTTTTTAGTCTTGTTGGAGTCTGTGCTGTCCCTGTTGTGTCTCTAAAGTATATTTTGTATATTTTAGTTGTCACTTGTATTGTTTAGTCCAGTGTATTGTCCTATTTCTGTCTTTACAGGGTTCTGTATTGTTAGGGGTAGATGGGGTGTCTTAGGTAGTTTATTGTTAATTGGGGTTATTTTTTGGGGGAGGGACATATCTGGGAGGGGCAGAGCATGCAACATGTTCGAGCAGGAGTTTCAGTGGTTCCTGTGACTAATAACCCACTACCTCCACAACATGATTACTAGTGGGGGTTAAGTAATCCAGGGCTACTCAACCTTGGAGAGGAAGATTTAGTGGGTGAAGGTAGACAGCATGATGTATCAACTCAAGCACTGTTAGACAGATGTGGTCAGCTGGAAGGCTGACTGCCTTGATCACCCTGGAGTTGAAGTAATTGGACCTGTTGGTAAGTACACATATGCTGTGAGAATATAGCTGTGCCTCCTTTGCTAATATATGAATTTTCTTCAATGACTCTGAGGGTCACATATGTTTTAGGGTCAGAATGCCATGCCTATGCCGAACTATGCTGCAGCATGCCACAGAGGCGTTTTAACACTGGGCTGCCATCAGCCGACATGGATCAGGTAGTGCATGCCAGCCCCAGAGGTGCTTCTTGCCTCACCATCATTGTGCAGGTAGTGTTATCCCTGGGCATTCCAGGTCATTACTGATTCTCAAATGTGTGTGTCAAACTCTGTGGGCTTCATTTCCTAATTTTTGGTGCAGGCCAGTTTAGCAAAGCTTCATACTGTGCTGCCCTTCTTGGACAGGAAACAGCAGGACTGGGCCTTATCAATAACATACGGGACATTCATATCCTTTCTCCCTGTGCAGGCGCACAAATTGGTATAATGGACTAATTTGTTCCAGACATGGTGCATCATAATAAAACATATTTCAAAGTTGCATGTGCATTAAATTGTAACTAATGTTAAGGTGAATGTATTGACAGTCTATGCAGGCCCACATGATAGATGGAGTGACAGAGGAACATGAACAAAATGCTGTAGTCTGTTAAAGTATATGGGAGCAGATTTATAGGTGAATATGGCTTGGGATATTTAACCTTCCAAAGGCATTGTAAGATGCACATTGCTACTGTAGTTGTGCACATTGCATTCTATGTACATTTTGTATGTCAAGTCTACACAGGATGTGAGGATTCACATTTCAGTGGAGACAGAATGAGTAAGTGTAGCCAGCCCAAATGTCAGCATTCCACACATGGTAATGCAGTTAAAGGCCTCACCTATGCCGTCTAATACCCCATTTTCAATATTGGAAACATAATTATATATTTGCACTGTAATCTTACCAGAAATGCCAATATGTGTGACCAAAGTCATGTCTGCACAGCTTTGGCATCCGATAGTCCATTATACATTTCACCTTCTGGTGATGTTACCCATAATGACTTGCAAAAAAATGTTACCTAGGCTTATATTTTGGTTAACACTAGCTAGTTACATTGCAAAATATCTGTGCATATGAGATGTACAGCATGCATGCACACACCCATCACATGGATGTGCTGAGTGATGATGTGCAGTAAGGGGACATTAATAGCGGACATGTAGGCACTGACACTAGGCTATGTAGACAGACACATGTCATTACTTTGCCTGCATGTGATAAACCATTGAATGGTGCACCAAGTATTTTAATTAATCAATAGAGGCGTTGTATCCAACATCTCTGTGTGATGTGAGTTAGCCAGCCAACCTACATTCATATTTTAAAAACAAGAGACATAGGCCCTCACTACGACCATGGCGGTCAGTGATAAAGTGTGGTAATACTGCCAACAAGCTGGCACTAACTACCGCCAAATTATGACCGTGGCGGAAAGATCTCCGAAAGACAGCCAGTGTACAACACCGACTGCCAGGGTCGAACCAACAGCCACCACGGCAGTAGCGGCCTACAGCCAGGCGGAAGTCAATGTTCCACCCACTATATTATGACATGCCAAACTGCCACCTTTTCCGGGACGGTGCCAACAACATCAAAAGCCTGGTAAAAACAGAGCTCAGAAGGGAAATGACTCACCATTGGAGACACAGGGAACAACCATGCCGCCATGGAACCTAAACTGCATGTCTTCCCGATGATCTTCTACGTTCTGCTCCACCATGAACACCAATGCCGGTGAAGACGATGATGGTGAGTACAGCCGCCTAGCACACAAGTGCGGGGGAAGAGAGTGACACACACATGCACAACACACACACACAACCAGATGCATTATAAAAACAATTTTACCCCATCACTTGGCTGAATAATGCAAGGACAAAACGATTTTGCAAAAGTGAATGTAATGAGATCAACACAGTATGAACAATAAGTTAGGCAATATAATAGATATATACATATGTACAGAACAAAGGACACAGCCCATTACCACAATATCAGTAGGCCACATGGCCGCAGGCCAAAGTCCAAGGCCACACATGTCACCTTCTTCAAGATGGAGAGAACACTGCAGGGGCATAAGTTTGTAAAAAGGCAGGCACCTCAGGGGGATGGGGGATGGGGGACGGGGGACAGGGGCACCTTAGCCGGGAGATGTTACAAGACCACTAGTTCTGGAGGGGGCAACATGCCCTGTGCTTGATCCTGGGGAATGATGGGCCACAGTCTCTCAGCTGGATGTCATACCCACTGGTTATGGAGGGGCCAACATGCCCTGTGCTTGGTCCTTAGGAGTGCAAGGCCACAGTCTCTCAGGTGGGTGTCATACCCACTGGCTTTGGAGTGGGCAGACTGCACATCAGCCAATGGAGGCAGGATTAAATACCGTCCGCTGGCGGTGATGGCTGCACAGTGGTGGTGCTGCTTGTGGAGGGAGGCTCCTGCCCATCCTCTACAAACTCGGATGGCTGCACAGTGGTGGTGGGGCTGCTGGTGAGGGGAGGCTCCTGCCCATCCCCTGCAACCTCGGATGGCTGCACAACCATGGTTGGTAGTGGGGGCTCCGTCACAGTTCCTAGCCCTTGGTCTTTCTGCCTGCTGGTGCAGGCTCCTTGGTCTTCCTGGCTGCTGGGGAAGGCTCCTTTCCCTTCTTGCCTGCTGGTGCAGGCTCCTTGTCTTCCTGGCTGCTGGGGCAGGCTCCTTTCCCTTCTTGCCTGCTGGTGCAGGCTCCTTTCCCTTGAGGCTGCCTGGTGCAGGCTCCTTCACCTTCAGGACATGTGGCTTGGATCCCTTTCCACCACCTGTGGGTGTGGTGACGACTGGGCCCGTGGACTGTGTGGGTGAGGTTCTTGGCTGGATTATTCTTACCCTGCCCATACATACAGGATGGGGGAGGGGTAGGGAAGAGGTCAATGGTGGATAGGAACAGTTTTTTAGGGACTTTGGGGCAGGAAGAGGGAGAAGGAATGGAGTGGAGGATGAGGGAGTGATTGTTGGAGGTGTCTGTCTGCTGCTTTTGGGTGTAGGTGCATGGGCTGTATGCTGATTTGAGGTGGATGGCTGTTGGGTGTCTGAGTGCTTGCGTTTGTGTACTTTAGGAGGGGGGGACAGACACAGTGCGAGAGGACACAGGGGATGTGTGCATGGCTGTTGTGGAGGTGTCTGCCAGTGAGGTGTGTGTTCCGCTTGGTGTGGTAATGCTGGTAGTGGATGATGATGTAGTGCATGCAGGTGTGAGTGTGGATGGAAATGTATGGGAGGTGGTGGAAGAGGAGGAGGGGAGACAGTGGCAATAGTGGATGTTGTCGTGTCTGCAACTGGATGGTGTTTGTGTGAGTGCTTGTGGGATGAAGTGTGGTGCTTGTGTTTGACTGTGACACTCTTGGGTGTTGTCTTGTATGCATGCTCATCTGCCTGTGTGCTTGGGATGGGTTGGGGTTGAGGAGAATGGGACTCAGCAGTGGAAGTTGGAGGGGGATGGGTAGAAACAGGGACAAGGCTGCCATTAGAGAGGAGGCCAGAGCTTGAATCGATCTCTGTTGGGCCACCAATCTAGTGTGACTGCCCTCCAGAAATGCATTAGATTGTTGCATCTGGGCTGCCATCTCCTGGATGGCATTCACAATGGTTGACTGCCTTACAGAGATGGATCTAAAGAGGTCAATAGCCTCCTCACTCAGGGCAGCAGGGCTAACTGGGGCAGGGCCTGAGGTGCCTGGGGTGAAAGAGAGGCCCACCCTCCTGGGCACAGACAACTCGCTGAGGGGCTGCTGGGAGGGTGATGCTGGTAAGGGGTGGCGGATGTACCTGTAGCTGGGGTGGTCACAAAAGTGCCCGCCACCAACAGGGAGCTTCCATCGGAGGAGGTATCTGTGTCATAACTGTCCCCTCCAGTCTCTGCCATGGTGCTCCCCTCGCCCTCTTTCCCTCTGGTGCCCTCAGCGTCGGTGAACTCTGCCTCCTGGGTCCTGTGGGATCGAGCTCCCTCCATCACAGGTGCCTCTGCTCCTCCGTCAGATGATGCTGATGCACATAAGGACAGGATGACAAAACAAAATGGGTGGGAAGAGGCAAAGGATACGCTTGGTCAATGGCTGCACCAACACCACTGTTGGCGTACACAGCACCTTCACACACAGGGAACAGGTCTACGCAATGTGCCATCGCACTACCAGAGAAATAGTTAGCGGCCAATGCATGGTGAGGGTCACACACTGCCAAATGCAGCACACCTGGGACCCACATAGCCCTAACCAGTAGTGGATGCCTACGAGCTAGTTAGCAAGATTTTCCCTTCTGAGCCCTAGCCACCATGGGACCTACACTGCAATGTCAGGCCTTGCCTAGGGGCACCCACTGACACACATCCCCCAACTGGATACCACCCTACCATGTGTAAGTTGCAATGATGGGCACTGTACTCACCCCCTTGTGGCTGCTGTGATGGCCTCAAGCAGCCATCCAGCTCGGATAGGCCACCGCCAGTATGTGGGACATCAGGGGGTCAGGGTTCGATGGGCACCTCTTCCTCGTTGGGAGGCCATCCCCAGCTGGGCCTCCACTGTCTTCCGTGCCCAGCGTCTCAGGTCCTCACACCGTTTCCGAAAGTGGGTGCTCTGCCTGCCATAGACCCCCAGGGTCCACACCTCCTTGGCGATGGAACACCACATACCCTTCTATTGATGGCCGCTGACCTGCAGAGGTAATACACACAGGAAAATAGATTTAGACAAATAGTCCTGACTGTTCAACATATGGCCCACCATACCTGTTTCCATCACCAGTTACACACACATGGACCAGCACACAACCTGTACACTGCCCAGAGGACATCCACCCACCCCCCTTACACAAGGCCTTCACACATACCACTCCATGCATTCATGCAACATGCATCGTGCCCAGAGTGTACTCACCTGTTGGTCTGGAGGCCCATACAGCAGTCTGTACTGGGGTAGGACCCCATCCACCAGTCTCTCCAATTCCAATGTGAAGGCTGGGGCCCTTTTCCCGGTCACACAGGCCATGGTAGGTTCCAGACACAGGTCACAGCAGCATATGCAGTGTAGGTCCTCTCCTGTGGAAGGTCAGATAGCAAGTGAGGAATCAGATAGAACATGGCGGTCACGTCTGCGGCGGTGCCTACCGTCACTGCCGGCGTTGATCACCATTAGCCACTGTAACCCATACGGCCCAATTATAACAAATGAGGAGTTGCACAGTGATTCCCAACCGCCTTCCGCAATGGCCCACAACGTCAGCGGAATCACCTCACTTCCACCTGTCCCTCCACACAGGACCGGCGGATGCCATTTCGGGGGAGTGGCAGGCCCTGGAAAATTGCTGCGTCACTGTGATTTTAGGACATACTGGACAAATCATACTGACCTATTACAAGTTAACAGGATGCAAAGTTCTGTTGTAACTCCATTGTTCAGTTTGTGACTGGCTCCTCACTCTTTTGTCCCTTAGATTGCTACCGCTGTGGATGAATAGGAGATGGAGACATACCCCAGTGTAGAGACCCCTGGTGGACTTGGCAACACTGGAGGACAGGCATATTATCCTCGCCTATAGACTTGACAGGGCCACAATCACAGAGCTGTGTGCCCATTTGGAGCCTGACCTGATATCTGCTATGCGTCACCCCACTGGGATCCCCCCTCTTGTGCAAGTGCTATCAGTGCTCCATTTCCTGGCAACTGGTTCTTTCCAAGTGACAGTGGGCTTGGCAGCATGGATGTCACAGCCAATGTTCTCAAACGTGCTGACAAGAGTGTTGTCTGCCCTGATTAAACACATGTGCAGCTACATTGTTTTCCCCCAGGTTGAAGATTTGGCCACAGTGAAGGCTGAGTTCTATGCAATGGACATATCCCAACGTAATTGGTGTGATTGATGGAACACATATTGCATTTGTCTCCCCCCGCCAGAATAAACAGGTGTTCAGAAATCGGAAGAGTTTCCACTCTATATATGTACAGATGGTGTGCCTTGCGGACCAGTACATCTCCCCCATCAATGTTAAGTATCCTGGGTCAGTGCATGATGTCTTTGTCCTGAGGAATAGCAGCATCCCAAATGTGATGGCCCAACTATAGAGGCACAGGATGTGGCTGATAGGTGAGCCCTGGTTCCCACCCAGTAGATGTTGGTGAATGGGTATGGTGTGGGCCATATGGGATAGTGTGTGGCTAAATGTTGTCCCTCAATATTTCAGGTGATTCTGGTTACCCCAACCTATCATGGCTGCTGACCCTGTGAGGAATGCCAGGGCAAGGGCAGAAGAATGTTATAATGAGGCCCTATGAGCAAACCAGAAGGATAATTGAAAAGACCTTTGGCCTCCTGAAGGCCATGTTCCTGTGTCTCCATCTGACAGGTGGATCCCTGTGCTAATCACCCAAGAAGGTCTGCCAGATAGTGGTGGCATGCTGCATGTTGCATAACCTGGCCCTCAGACGCCATGTCCTATTCCTGCAGGAGGAGGAGGCTGGAGATGCCCGTGTGCCAGCAGTGGACCCTGTGGACAGTGAGGATCAGGAGGAATAGGATGAGGATGAGGACAACAGAACATCTGTGATCAGACAATACTTCCAATGACACACAGGTAGGACAGTGTTACTTCACATTTCAATGACATTTGTTTGAATTTCTGTGGCACTGGGATGCTGATATTTTCCACTTCTATGCCCACTTACTGTTCCCTTTGCCAATTCATTTTGCAGATATTGGTGACCTCACATATTCTCCTGGTGTGATCACTGCAGCCAGCTACAGGTCATTAATCTATGCTCATTTTTGTACAGTTGAATTGTAATGTTTGTACCTTTTTCAATGAATACATAATTGATATACATGACATACTCCAAACTTCTTTTTTTTTCCAAGGGTGTTTATTAAAGTTTTAAAAATATAGAAGGGCAAGTGGAATGGGATGGGGTGATGATGGAGGAAAATCCAGGGTATAGTTCCAATCTGTTTGTAGCACAGGTGCATTGTCCAAGGGGACATAGGAAGGGGAGCAATGGCAGTTCAAGGTGGACAGGGTGACTGAGTAGGACACAAGGGTGATAATGAGGAGAGTCTCATTTCCTGGCGGGGTCGTGGCAAGTATCTCTGGCTTCTGTCTGGATCGCAGGGAACGTTTGCGGGGTGGTTCACCTTCTGCAGAGGGAGGGGTGCTGGTGGCCTGTGAGTCCTGTGGCGTGGCCTCCTGTCCACTGGCGGTAGCAGAGGTGGAAGGCTGTTCAGATGTCTGGCTAGTGGCAGTGGCCCGTTGTTGTGAGACTGCCTCCCTCATAATATTGGCTATGTCTGCCAGCACCCTTGCAATAGAGATCAGGGTGGTGATGATGGCCTGCAAGTCCTCCCTGATCCTCTAGTATTGTCCCTCCTGCAGCCGCTTGTTCTCCTGCACATTGTCCAGGATCTGACCCATCATGTCCTGGGAATGTTGATAGGCTCCCAGGATCTCTTCAAGTGCCTCCTGGAGAATCGGTTTCCTGGGCCTGTCCCCCCCCTGGGGCAAGCTGTCCTCCCAGTTTCCCTGTTGGCCTGTGCCTCTGTCCCCTGAACCGTGTGCCCACTGCCACTGACCCCAGGTCCCTGATTGTCTTGGGTATGAGGTGTGGCCTGGGGTCCCTGTAGAGGTGGACACACTGCTGATTGACGTGTCCTGGGGACAGAAGTGTGGGTACGCTGGGTTGGTGCTGTGGTGGTGTTTCCTGATGGGGGAGGCTCTGTGGTGGTGTGTTACTGGGCCTGGGTAACCAGCTGTCCAGAGGTCCTTGATGGGACAGGTAGGTCATCCAGATCCTGAAGACCAGAGTTGTTGTCATCACTGTGGGCCTCTTCAGTTGGGGGACTTGATATTGCTGGCACCTCCTCTCCGCTGACATTGGCTGGGGTACCTCTGGGGTGATGTAAACGGTGTATTATGGTTTCTGTGTCTGACATATTGTGCATCCATGGCTTGCCCTCTTTGGTTGTATTTGCCCTGGCAGCTTTCACTTGTGTACGTTGGTGTATGGTGGGATGATTAGTTCTCTATAGTGTGCATGCTTTAGTGATGAGTGCCTATGCAAGGCTGTGAGTGGTGTCCATGCATTGGTAGAGCATGCAGGGCTTGGCATTGGGATGAATGAGATGTGATGGTGCGGTAAGTTGAATGGAGTGGAGTGATGGGCGTGAGGGTGGGGGGATGTGATGGCATGCAGGTGGGGGGTAGTAGTAGTCGGGAGTTGACTTACCAGATTCCAGTCCTCCTCCTACTCTGGCAGGCCCTAGGGATGCAGGATTGCCAAGACTTGCTCCTCCCATGCTGTTAGTTGTAGGGAACGAGGTGGAGGTCCACCGCCAGTCCTCCGTACAGCGAGCTGGTGTCTTGCTGCAATGGAATGTACCTCCCCCCGAAGGTCGTTCCACCTCTTCCTGATGTCATCCCTAGTTCTTGGGTGCTGTCCCACGGCGTTGACCTTGTCCACAATTCTCTGCCATAGCTCCATCTTCCTAGCTATCGATATCTGCTGCACCTGTGCTCGAAATAACTGTGGCTCTACCCTGATAATTTCCTCCACCATGACCCTTAGCTCCTCCTCTGTGAAATGGGGGTGTCTTTGTGGTGCCATGGGTGTTGTGTGAGGTGTGTAGGTGAGGGTGTGTTGGGTAATGTGTTGGGGTGTGTGATGTCGCATGCTCGAGTGGTGTATTGGTGTGATTAGTGTGTGGCTCTAGTTGTGTCAGTGGTCTTTATGTCTCTCTGCTGGCAATGGTTTGACATGGTAAAGGGCTGTGGGGACTGTAGGTGTGTGTTTTATAGTGGTGTGTGTATGGGTGTCAGGTGTGTGTTGTTTGAATTGACCAATATGGTGTTGTTTTGTTTGTGTGTGTTCATTTGGAGCACGGTGGTATGTACTGCCAATGGTTTACTGCCGTTGAATGTCCTCTGTGGTGATTCGTGAGTCATGATGTGATGGGTGTAGTTCCTTTGGCGTAATAGTGTTGGTTTTGATACCGCCAATTTATCACTGACCTTTGAGCTGGCAGATTTGTATATGTGTCTGAATACTGACCGATTGGTGTGTATGTGTCATAATATGGTGAACGGATGTCTGCCGTGGCTGCAGTAAGTTGGTGGCAGTCAGCGTGGCAGTAAGTTGGATTTACCGTCAATGGCATGATGAGGGCCATAGTACGTCTATGTAGCAATGTGTCTGGAGTTGTGTCTTTGCCATATCAGGTACACAATGTTGAAACACAATACACATACTTGCCGGACATTGCTCATTTTACCTAGGTTAATGGCCGTGGACTCAAGTCTATTGCAGGCTGCAGAATGAACACAAATAATCAATTACTAGGGACATGTGTACCATACCATGTGTACACAACAGCATTGTTCTTAAGCATTCTCTGTACTGACATGGTTAGACGTGGATTTGTCAAGATAATGCAATTGCAATAGCCAACATTTGTAACACCTGTGTACTTTGGGCTTGTTAAATTTGGAGAAAGAAATGTATTTTTAGACGGATGGTCACTTTATATTTCCTGATGATTTTGGTGTTTAAGCAATGTCACATGATGTTTGATACTAAATAAAGCATTTTGATGTTTGACCCAGTTCCTACTTATGCTTTGTCTGATAGATCTGCAGTCTGCTCCAACAAACAATGGGGGTCATTACAACCCTGGCGGACGGTGTTAAAGCGGTGGTAAGACCGCCAACAGGCTGGCGGTCTTTTTTTCCGTATTATGACCATGGCGGTTACCGCCAGGGTCATCCGCCGCTTCACCGTTCCGCCCCCCAGGGCGGAGACGACCGCTGGGCTGGAGACCTGGGTCTCCAGCCCGGCGGCCATCACAAAACCGCCGCCGGTATTTCGACCCGGCTTACCGCCGTGGATTTCCAGCGGTAGGAACCGCCATGAAATCCATGGCGGTAAGCCCTATCAGTGCCAGGGAATTCCTTCCCTGGCACTGATAGGGGTCTCCCCCAGCCCCCCACCCCCACCCGACTCCCTCCCCTACACCCCCCACCACCCCTGCCACCCCCCAAAGGTGGCAGGGCCCCCCTCCCCACCCCGACCCCCAACATCACATAACTCACACACACACGACAGGCACGCAGGCACCACCAACACACAAACACGCACACACACCAACATACATGTCTACATCCACACACTCAGTCAGACACGCACACCCATATACAGACATACACGCACTCATTCCCTACACACGCAACACACCCGCAAGCATACACGCACTCACACCCCCCCTCTACATACACAGACGCACACCCCCATGCACCCACACAACACACAACACCCCCCACCCCCTCCCCTAACGGACGATCGACTTACCTTGTCCGTCGATCCTCTGGGAGGGGACGGGAGCCATGGGGTCTGCTCCGCCTACACCACACCGCCAACAGAACACCGCCGCGCCGCCAGTGGGCGGTGTCCTGTTGGCGTGGCGGTGGAGGTGAAGCAACCTCCACTTCCCCGCCGCCCGCCAGTATGGCTGTTGGCGGCTCTCCGTCGTAAAAAGGACGGAGAGCAGCCAACAGTCATAATACGCCGAGCGGCAAACCGCCACTACTGGCGGTCTTCCTCACGGCGGACCCTCAGCGGTCTTGTTAAAAGACCGCCGAGGTTGTAATGACCCCCAATGTGATCTGGAGAAGAAGGAGAAACACCTCATCTGTTTGGAGCGATACAGGTACATTCACCTTGTGGCCAAGGCATACTGGAGGATGGGCAGACAATTTGTAGAGGAGAGGTCAGCCAGCACTTGGTGCATAACACCCCAAGGGGCCAGCCACACATGCTCAGCCAGGCCTAAGCCAGGATGTTGCTGCATACCAGGGATGTGCCTCAGACCCAATGTCAAGCACACCACCAGACAGCCTGCAGAATCACAACAGCCCCAGTCCCAATGACTGGACATGATTCCACCTTTGAACACCTTATGATGAAGGACGTCGGATTTGTAGCTCCGGGTGGCAGCCCTCGAACACAAGGTGGACATGGCAATACATTTATTGCAAATGCTGCAGCAGTCTGTGTACAAAAATAGGGAGCAATTGTAGGCCACAGGGACCGTTTCTGCCCTTCCCCATGTTTTAAGTTGTCGTTTTATTCTACTGTTTTTATAGCATAATCATAGTTAATGTGGGCATAGTCTAGGTATAGTAGTTTTAGTATTTTAGGTGGGGATGTTTCAATATTTGTGTTTAGGTGTAGGTAGGTTATTTAGTGGGCAGAAGGTTGATGTTTAAAATATGTGTTTTAATTTAAAAAAAATGCAAAATAGATATCTTTGTCTAGCTTTATATTTTAAGGTAGTTTGTGTATGGTTGTTTTTGTATGAAGATGTGTAATAAGGGGTTGGGAAGTTGATATTTAACCTGTTGTGTTATATATGTAGAGTACACTGATTTAAGATAAGATATTTTTAGATATTTTAGGATAAGGTAGTGCAGTTTAGGTAGCAAAGTTTAGTTTAGGTGTAGTTTAGGTTAGATAAGTAAGTTAGTGTAGTTTAGGTAGCTTTATGTAGGATAAGGTTTATTAATAAATAAAATCTCAGCCTTTTCTACATTCAAGACTACCTCATGATTTACTTTGGAGGAGTTATCATATCTGCTTAGGTTGTGTTAAGTACACGCAGTTGGCATTGCTAGCAGTGTTTGCAGACATGTGACTAGGTGAGAGCCCTATGGAGAGGAATCTCTCAAGTTTGACATGGAATCACATAAGAGATCTACAAACATAGTTGAGCATTGTAAGTGGCACTCTTAATGTGAATTGATAGAGAGGCCAAAACGGGTATTCTCATACTGTTGCTCTGTGTGTATAAGTCATGTGACATGCATTGGAGGCATGGTGATGCCAAACCATTGTCATTAACCAAGGAGATTTGGGGTCACAAACTCATGTCAGCCCCTTGCACGCTCACCCTTGCATCATTTGCTTGTTATAGCAGTGTTGTTTGCTGGTTAGTATCCATGGATGTGCTCCCTACCAGTGTTGTGACTTCATTCACCATTATCATTGACTGCATGCTACTTGTTGCACTTCATGCTTGTGCACTTGAGTAAATACTTGCTAGGCTAAATATACGTAGGATTCACCAAATATATTTCCCTTGGCCCGTGTTGCTTTGTCCATAGCTCCATTACACACCTGTCCCTTTGGGGAGTAGTTGGTGTCTTTGGCTCACAAAATCCACCATGTTCTACTTAGTCCACACTCCATCAGAAATATAACACACAGGTTAAACTCTGTGCATTTATTTACATGTGAAAATATTTGCAGGATCATGGGCACAATTCTAATGGCAACAACCCCAACAGGTTTTTTGAGCCATTTGATGTCCAGGCAGAGCCCATGTAGGATACACTGAATGAGATATGTGGCGGAAAGGAGTGTTTCAGTGAAGAAGAGAATTAACAAATTGCCAATAGGTAAGACATGGCCAATTAACAGTCCACAAATGGGAGAGATCAGCAGGTGGGACAGTAAATTGAAGGCAGTATCAGTTGGGAAGTCCACTGGCATGGTCATCAGCACTGGGAAAAGGCAGGACTGGCAATCTGGCATAGAGAAATGCTACTGGGCAGTTTTATGTTGGAAAGAGGTGAAGTCTACATCTTCCTCCTCTGCTGTGTGTGGTGATTCCCGTGAGGGGGTGCTGTAGGTGCCGGAGACACACACACATCAGAGGCTGAAGATGTGGAGCAGCATTTTTCTATGCCAACAAGTAAAGAAGCATTGAAATGTACAAGGCATGCTGGTTTGCCAGCAGAGCCCCAAGGTTGCGGTGGTAGGCACCCATTGTAGCGATGCATGTGTCCTGTTTCCATTCCATGGATTCCAGGATGTTGCAGTTTGCCCCAGCTGTTTGACAACCTCGCTGATACCACTTTGGCAGAACAGCTGCTCATGCATCATGACGCCAGCGATGTCATCCAAGTACTGTTTGAATCCACAGAGCGGAGGGTAGGTGCCTCGCACAGCAGACAAGGTGTCCTTATTGGGACTGAGGCACCTAAGGGCTGCCTCTAGTTCCACCTGCCATTTTCTCATCCCCACCCACACCACATCTACTATCTCCCACTGGACTCCTACTGCACAACTTTGGAATTCTACTTGGGGCCCTTGGACTCCAGGGCTGGGGGTGGTCTGGCAGGTGGTGTTTGATGGCTGGATCCTCTGGAGACCCCGCATAGCTGTGGGCCCTTCCTTCCACTGGAGATGGTGTGTCAACAGAGGCCAAGATTTGCTGGTTGGTGTTATTGTCCACAGTTGCAGGTTGTCATCCTCAGCCAGATTGTCATCCCAGACAGCCAGCTGCTCAGGAGGTGTAGATACATCCTTGGCAATGACAGAGAGAAATGTTAATGGTATCCTATGTTAGATGTTGACATGAGCAATCTGATTGCCACTCAGACTTGCTAATATTTGCCTTTTGATTCAACAATGATGCATAGGATGTCTGTTACACAGAAGTGTAGAGTCCAGGTTGCACTATAGTTGCCTTCCATTTGGCAGTATCTCTGCATTCTTCATACAATCACTGTGTGACAAGGCTGACTTTTTGTCTCATGACACATATTGCAACACAGTTACACAGGTCACTTGGCCTAACATTCCTGGATGTATAGGAAGAGGTTAGGTACACATCTGGCAAGGTGATTTGCCGAATTTTTCATGATGCCTATACTGATTTGTTGAACATAGAGACAAAACTACTGTTCAGATCGCACCAAATGCCCAGGGTGCCTGCATTCCCTATGGACAGTATTCAGCCCACTGCTTCTCTGTAGGTGATGTGGGTCTGGTCATGAATCTGTTATGATCCTGACTTCTGGCTTTTACACTGTAAACTATAGTACCCTGCCTTGTTGTGCTGTCTTGCATGCACATGGTGCATTCCTGTGCTCAAGGGTTGATTTTGTAACACATATCCTACACACCTCTACACACCAACACCCTTGCTACACTGCAGGAATGTGTGACGACAGGTACTTACCATGTACTTCCTATTTCTGTCTACTCATTTGATTTGATACACTATTGGCTTCATTATTGTGGACAGTGGACACTGTGTACCAAATCTGAGGGTATGGGCCCTGTCACACTAGGCAGGTTGCTAGCACTGACGTTCACCACAGTTGACAAGTGCCAGAGTTGACTATCTGCATAGTATGACACATCCTTTGACTCATGCCCGCTCACTTGTTCATGTATATGTGTCCTCTGCCACTCCTCATTTTGTGCAACTGGCTCAAATTAATGCCACACAGTGATGTAACACAGGTCATACACTGACTCTCATGTGTCTCCAACAGCAACATCTGTGACCATATCCAATGTTCTGACTTGTCTGGTTGTTATCGAAGGCTATGGGCCATGCTGTACCCCACATGGTCTTAGTGCTGGAGTTGCTGATATGTATCTACCCAGGCTTGCAGAATAACTGGGCACATCCACATCAGTCTGCAAACATTGCTGACTTTGCCCTTTGTCATTGTAGGCTAGAATTTACGATCCCTTTACAGATCCATATTTTAGATCTTCCTACTGAGACATATGTGGCATGGTGTGACAATTTCTCTTCAAACTCCCCCTTGCCACATGCTACACTTTCACCCAGGAGAACATGATATGTATGATGCTGTACCCCAACAGGATCTTCTCTGTCATCCCTTCCCAGTTGCAACACAAGTGTGACACTGTCAGTCACAGCAGTGCATGTGTATCAGTTAGGCTACCTTGCAGCACACATATCCATTCTGACCTCCTTGCTATATAAAGTCCACCCGTCCAGACACAGTGACAGTTCAACCTACTCAGCCTGCACTTACAATACACTGAACAACCATGGACCCACCAGGGCCAAATTTCAACCTTGGTTTCAACACACATGGTCCTCTGATGTGCATCACTTGCATTAACTCTGACCCAGTCAGATTTAGTGCATGTCCCTACCATGGTAACTGACTCCTGTGTGGTCTCACCATGCAAGTCAGGACAGCTGTGTGCTATTTTTTGTCATGTCAGTTAATGTACACATGGCTCTATGTGTTGATACTTCACATGCCCCACACCTGACCCCCTCTCATGTGAGCTGTTTCTCCTCCGACAGGCACATGCCATTTGTTTCCTTTACAGTGCAGATTTGTGTGCATGGACCCATGTAAGACACAGTGGCCTTGTGGTGCATGGCGGCCTGTATTGTCACCATCGAGTTGTATAAGGTTCAGATGTCATGTGTTGTTCCAGTTCATGGGGTATATTTTCATGCATCTTCTGCTGCTGGTGCTTCACTATTTGTGACACACGGGCAGAGTAGGCTGCAGGCCCATATCTACAATGCCACACAAAACCACTTTGCATGGCTTTTAATGGCCCTGTTGATATGAAGTACTGCGTTGCCTTACTCTGCATCAGGTGAACATACCATGGGTGTTGTAGTGGGTTTTCCAAGGCAAAAGCAATGTCTTTGGTTGCATTCCCTGATTTACCAGGATCTGTAATCTGGGCAATGCAACAAAATGTTATATGTCTCCAGGGGATGCGTAACGAGGAGAGCTATCTTATGTCCTCCTTGTTTTTATCTCTTTTGCAGCATATATAGGATGAGGACAAAGCTAGACATGATTGTTTTTGTGCAGGAGGGTGTCCCTTTCCACACAGGGACAATTCTTTCTGCAAGGCAGTCATCCTTGCAACATGGTGCAAGGATGCTTGCATCGGAACTAGGCAGCCCAGTGTGTCCCAGAACAGGGGGAGAGAACAGAAATACACATTATCTTGTAGCTCTGGCCTTTTCCACCCCTTTTCATGTGGCACAGGGCAGCACAGCAAGGTGACTTGCAGCACTGCCCTACGCCACTTATATTGTGATTGAGCCCCCATGTTTTTTTACTTTGTATTGTGGCACCTGTAGTTCTGATGACACATATGCATTCCACTACACTTGCCAGTACAAAAAGGTGGACCTGGACTGGTGCAGCACTTCACACATGTAATGCAGAAACATGACAGAGCATGACTGAGCTGTGCAACATGCAACTGGGCAGTGTGACTGCCATTTCTAAGCCACTTAATGGGACATGCTCAAGATTCCTGCCCTTTGCCCTCACACAACAGAGTGGAGTGCTTGGATATAGCTAGCTGCACTGCACAGCATGAACTTTTCTCCCACATTGTCCCTTGTTAATCTTGACCCTGTGTCTGTGGTTGATTGTCATGTGCTGCACTGTCATGTCCTGTTACTCCAGCCACGAACACATCTGGGATGACAGCTGCCACCCCGTCCTTCAAGGCGTCCAGCTCCTCCTGGGGTGCTGTTCTCCCTCCTCCGGTCTGCATTGCTGCCTTCAGGTTGTCGGCCAGTTTCTCCTTCATCTGTCACTTATAATCATGCCAGCACTTCTTGCAGTAGGTGACGGTCCTCTTCACTTGTGTTAGCGCGTTTGACCTTAATAAGTAAACTTACAAGGGGACGCGAATAGGTCGATGAACCTTTGGACTCGCAATTAAGATGATCCCACCATATCTCCAGTACATGCAGATCAATAATCAATAATAACTCGACAATATCAATTATCAACAATAATCAATGACATGAATAATTAATGGAGTCAGTAATTGTCATGTGCCATCACCTTTCAGTCATGAATAACCACACTTTTAGTAAAAGTTTGAATATTTATTTCCCTATATTAACAATGCTCACGTCATGTAAATTAATCTCAAAATCAAATGATGTGCATACTAAAAATAACACTGGCTGTCCAAACCTGCGAAAGAAGTGCAATCTAATCAAAGGTTGAAATACAACACATTCTAAAGTTACCGTTCAAATTAATAACAAGAACAATTGCACAAACAATATCACATATATTTAGATTCAACAGATAAATTCATCAAACACTATTCCCTATTGGCAGATTTTCATTAGTGAGGATACTTAACTAACACCAGATAAGCATCAGCATGTTGGGCTTCATGCAAAACAATTTAGTAACAAACATTTGGAAAAACATCTAACTATGGCTGTATCAAAACAGTGCGGTTGGTACATAGAAAGAAAAAGAAAGTTGGCATAACAAACACATGGGTACAATAATACCTCTCCTCACTTTGGATCAGCAAGCTAAGATAGTCTTCGTCATCAGGACATCAGTTATGTCAGCAAGGCATCAGGATTCAGCATCAAAGTTCAGAAAACGCAGTCTTTAAGCAATAAAGTTAAGCACGTCTCTTGTCAAGACGGAAAATGGGCAAGAATGGGCTCTCCCCTCTCTGTGCAGTCTTGTTAAGTTATATTCCCTAAAACGACTTCCTAAGTCCCTGTTGGATAAGGGAATGCATGTTCACACTTTGTCCAATAATACTAAAATTTCCAATCTATGAATTCTACCACTATTCCGTTCACATGTTGCTGATTGTTTTTCCTGCAATGTTCTCATCATCTGGCTTGTCAGGTAACAATATTGTTGCAGCTTCTTCTCCATTCTTCTCCTCTTGAGAAAGTCAGTCTTACACACATGACACACATATTATTACATTTAGCACGAACAGCATCTTCTAGCAATCGTTTCTCATGAGAAAAGGCTTTTCAGCTATGAGCACATTTACACAATACAATGGAAAATCAGTTTAACTCTCTAGGACAGCCATTTATTAAACGTTAAGAAATACAGCTTGACATCAAATCAAATTCAAATCATAAACATTTATAAAGCGCGCTACTCACCCGTGCGGGTCTCAAGGCGCTAGGGGGAAGGGGTTACTGCTGCTCGAAGAGCCAGGTGTTGAGTTGCCTCCGGAATGCGGAGTGGTCCTGGGTGGTCCTGAGGTTGGTGGGGAGGGAATTCCATGTTTTGGCCGCCAGGTAGGAGAAGGATTTCCCACCTGCTGTGGTGCGGCGGATGCGAGGGACGGCGGCGAGAGCGAGGTTGGCGGAGCGAAGTTGACGGGTGGGTGTGTAGAAACTGAGGCGACGGTTGAGGTATTCGGGTCCCTTGTTGTGGAGGGCTTTGTGTGCGTGGGTGAGGAGTCGGAAGGTGATCCTTTTGTTGACGGGAAGCCAGTGCAGGTGTCTCAGGTGGGCGGAGATGTGGCTGTTGCGGGGTATGTCGAGGATGAGGCGGGCGGAGGCGTTTTGAATTCGTTGCAGACGTTTCTGGAGTTTAGCAGTGGTTCCTGCATATAGGGTGTTGCCGTAGTCCAGGCGGCTTGTGACGAGGGCGTGGGTCACGGTCTTTCTGGTGTCGGCGGGGATCCAACGGAAGATCTTTCGGAGCATGCGGAGGGTGAGGAAGCAGGAGGATGATACGACGTTGACTTGTTTGGTCATGGTGAGAAGTGGGTCCAGGATGAAACCGAGGTTGCGTGCGTGGTCTGAGGGGGTTGGTGCGGTGCCAAAGGCCGTGGGCCACCAGGAGTCGTCCCAGGTGGTCGGGCAACTAGGCCAAGACCTTCGCTAAGTTAAGGCCTACAATTAATAAAGCTAATACATAATGCATAACCCTTAATGTGACATATTACTACATTAATCAAACATATGCTCAACATTTCATATTAATAAACTGTTAGTAAGTACACTTTGTGAACATTGGCTGCCACTCATCATGATCACATTTTCGAATGCATGCATTATTTTTCTACATTATTATGTTTCCTACAGAAATCCATTACTCATAATACATGAACACCTATTAATAATTTTTAATAAAACACCTGCGCTAGCACTTGTCCCACACTGTTGACCTTCTCCACTATGGAGCCAAATGGTCTCTTTCCTCTATAGTGCCAATTTGGAGGTGAAAAGAGCTGATATTGGAGCTTTGTCATCTCAGAGATCAAGATGTAATTTTCCTCACTGAGGTTGGACCTCCTCTTCCTCCTCTCCAGGGAGTCCGTTTGGACATCGTGGTTGGTGTTATGTTGTTGTCCTCGGTTCTGCTGCCTGCTCCATGGCTACCTTCTGTTAACTGTGCCATTTTCTTCCCAATAAGCACGTTTCGTGTACGTTTTTCTAACACATTCCACATTCCACACTCAAAAGTGATGCAGGGCAGATTAGCGGCACTTTACATGCTGCAAGTTAGCCCTGCTTCACTTTTACAGCAGAAGCGTCACATTTCCCTACGACATGGCGCACACAGATGAGTCTTTTTACATGCAACCAGGATCCTTAAGCCATGGTGTGCTGTATTGTAAATACAACGCAGCCATGGCATAGGATTCTGTTGTACCTGAGAGCAAATTATTGTGAGTCATCACTGACACACTCAGCCATGCATCATTTCTTGTAAATATGGTGCTATTTCTCTGCCAGGTTCGAGCATTATTTTTTTCCAGTTATGAATGTACCGAATGCGAAAAGAACAGTGGTTAGAAGAGAATATGTTTTCTGTTTGATAAAGCAGTAGAATAAATCAGTCAGTTATTTCCCAATAAAAGCATGCACGCTCTTAAATGTGTGCCTTTTGAATTATTCGAAAATCATGTTGGTCTCATATAAATTCTCTTCTTAAGACGCCCACACACAGACTAATAAGATCTGACACAAGAACCACCAAACTAACTGCAGATAGAAATTATACTGCATCAGCTCAGATAAAATATTTAAACCATGCCGGTTTTCAATTTCCACTACACCTTTGTATATGTAATTCAGTGGAAAACCTGTATCTAGTCAAGAGGTGTCCAACATTATTCCACTGTGTCTGAAACCATGACAGTTTTTCAAGAGAGGGGGTGGCCCTGTAACAAATCCCTGTTCAAATTCATTGTACAGGCATTAGTAGGAGTAGCACGCCGATGATGTCATTGGCAGCGCATGCACTACAAAATCCTCTTTCAAGGCTACCCTAAATATTGTGGCATGGCATAAAGGCGATCCATCACTACTATTCATGAGAATTGTATTTGAGACACACACCCCCACCTACAAATTTCAACACAAGAACAAAAGTCCGAGCCTAATGTACTTAAAAGTGGAATTTCATGTCAATTTCATACGTTTGAGTTTAGGAATATCTAGTGATATTCTGCAGATGGTTTCATTTGGTGTTAGGTCTGTAGATCCAGTTCTCACCTATTTAGTGGAAGAAAAACATGGCTGTTTCTTCTGCACCCTGTAATGCCCATATGGGAAAGATAATTTACGGGGATGGAGGTCTGAGATGTAAATCGATTTTGGCCTTGCACAAAAATAGCTTTTAAACGTGAAAGTTGAACGGAACTGCCATTTGCACCACATTGCACCAAGAACCAATGCCCAGCACTCTGTAGACGTTTGCGTTAACTAACACATAGCAAATCAGGATGCAGAGTAACGAATTACAGTAGAGGCATTAGGGCACTGATTTATACTTTTTGACGCAAACCTGCGTTAGCGCAGGTTTGTGTCAAAACGTTTACCTCCGGCTAAGGCCTGATTAGCGTCAGAATAAATGACGCTCACCGGGTGGGGGAGGCGTAGGGGAAAAAGGAGGTTGTGCATCAAAGAATGGCGCTATTCAGGTTAGATTCAGAAAAAAGACTCTAACCTGACTAGCGTCATCTTTTGACGCACAACCCCCAAGCGCATGACTCCTGTCTTAGTAAAGACAGGAGTCATGCCCCCTTGCCCAATGGCCAATGGCTATTGGGCACAGTGCCATGTAGGGGGGCCCAAGTTAGGCCTCCAGGCGTGGATGGTGGTGTCCCTGGGTGCAGAGAAGGGCACCTGTGGGCTGTTTACATGGCCTCTGACCATGGAAAATGGCCCACAGGTCCCCTAATGCCTGCCCTGACACAGGTGTTAAATACTGGCGCTAAACAGGTTTGGCGCCATTATTTAAGGCCCTCCTCCTCCCATGCATGATATTTGCACGGGAAGATAAATAAGGCGCAAAGGCCTTAGAGTCATTTTTTGCCTGAGAACACCTACCTTGCATCCCATTGACGCAAGGTAGTTTTATGCAGGCAAAAAATGACCTTAACTCCAATATTTTGACGCTAAACGGGTCTAGCATAAAAATATAAATAAGGAGTTAAGTTTGCGCTGGCTTTGCATAAAAAACAATTATGAAAATCCGGTGCAAACAAAGTATAAATATGCCCCTAGGTGTGTAGCTATGAGATAAACACCTAAACAAGCTGAAAATAAAACATTTCCCAGGACCTGATCAAATGCGGAGCCTGACACGCAAGCAATCTAAAATCCTTGATTTAGAAATAAATTTGCTTAAAATGTTTGGAAAGGCGCTTTCCCTAAAAGTGATTTTATCAGGATTGTTGATTTAAAGTAGAGAACCCTGACCATCTTATTTCACTCTGCTTCCTCTCATCTGTGCCTGTTACTTTTGCCCATTGCATGGCGATTATCTCTAATCCTCTTTCATTCTATTTATATTTTCTTTCCTATACACCTCCTTTGGTTTTGAAACTTGTTTTCTTTGGTACTGTTTTTGCTGTCAAACAGCTCTCACTTGCAGAAAGTGAAGTTTCCATCTGGTTTCCTGCACATAAATATGTGTGCAGGGAAAGAGATGAAAATGTTTCTCCTGCAAGCAGGGAGCTGCTATTTAAAGCAGCTTCCTGGTTGTGGGAACAATGCAGGCTTCCACAGGATGTGGGGAGCCGGCTAGGACCGTAGGGGCCTTGAGGCTCCCCATGCAGTCCTCTCTCTCTTCCTCTCTCTGTCTTTCTCTCTCTCTCTTCCATCTCATAATGATATGGAAGAGAGTGAGAGATTGTCATTGCAATGGTCTTTCCATAAAATGATTTCAAAGAGTCAGACTAGCAAGATGTTTGGTATGAATTTTATAGTTACTTTTGGATGCAGAGCAGAACAGAGTCACTTTTGGCCTAATGGTCAAGGTTGTGTGCTGTGACATATTAGGTTGAATGTTCAAATCCTAGTTTTGCTTGGCAGTACATCTGTTTATTTTCTAGTGTTTTCACTATTAAACATTCATAGTGTGTCAGAAAGTGGATTATTGATGAGAGCAGGTAAGTACCTACATTTAGCAGTAGGCCACAAATCCTCACTAGGTTCAGTCAAGGTCTCAATAAATTTACCCTGGCTCAACTCTTGGTAACTTGGCAACGAGCAGTTAGGCTTAATTTAGGAGATATACGTGTAAAGCCTTTAATATAAACAAAACTGTAAATAAGTAAAACACAATAAAAATCCCACATCCATTTATAAAAATTTATTATATTTTTATCTTTAACATGACACCAAAATGGCAAAAAAACTATTAAGGGGACCAGAGATACTAGTTTTTAAAGAATAAATGTTTTCTAGCGCTTCAAAATCAAAAGTGCCAATCTGGACTTCTGGTCGCACTTGACCGGGACAGAGCGAAAAGTTGAGGCCGACTTCTGTGGAGACCTGCTCAGCTACACTGAGATGGTATTTTGAAGATTTCTAAACGACCGGGACATTGTCACAACTTGAGGTCGGCGTTGCTGGAGTCCTCTTCGGCTACACATCACAGAAGGCCCTGGTCAAGTGTGTTACATTCGGACTTAGAAACTTTTTCAGTACAAAAATCTTCGTCTGGGACCAAATAGAAAGCTGAAGATGACCTCAATGGAGTCCTTCTCTGATACACTGTGTTGCAATCCTCGGTCAAACTTTTACCTTCGGACTTAGAATCTTTTTTGGAGCTTTTCTTCCCCGACATCGGACGACCCTCCTCAGTAAGTGTCAGGATACTTCAATTCGATTTCCTCAGAAGCAGAAGATAACTCCTCAGTCCCGAACCGAGCTACTCACAACGAATATTAATCCTTCGTGCTGAGTACCCTGTAGGGGGAAATGGGAATGGGATGGTAGAGAGACTGCCACAGAGATGATGAACGCCAGTACTCAGTCTGCCTCTTCACATCTAAGATTGGATACAGCACCTGCAAGAGTCACAGTCGCAATTACTAGGGACATACAACATCAGTTTTTCACTTTCTACTCTCAACACTTAATTCTCTTTAATTCTATTATTTCTTCACTCACCCTGAGTTCTCTGTAGCCTTGCTTCTCTCTATAAATGATAGCTCTTCTTAAAAAAATGCTTATTACTGATTCTGGAAGAACTTCTCAACCTTTGTTAGAGATTCGTTTTATGTTGCTATATATATATATAGTTGGTGATAATGTGTTCTTCAAATCAGCTGATGTTATTTAATTTCTCCTGTCTTATTGTGACTTCTGTCAATACTTGTATTTGTAAATGCTTGTTTATTAAAGTTCGTTTCTCCTTTCTTACTTCAACATTTGTTGATAACTTGTATTTGTAAATGCTTGTTTATTACAGTTAGTTTCTCCTTCCTTACTTCGACATCTGTTGATAACTTGTAGTTGTCAATGCTTGTTTATTTAAGTTCGTTTCTCTTTTAAACTCTATTTTGGTTTATTACCATTGAATTTGTAAATGCTTATTTGTTAACAGTTCGTTTCTCCTTTAAACTTGGCCTTTGTTTATAACCTTGACATTTGTAGATGCTTGCTCTTTTAAAGTTCATTTTTTCTTTGACTTTATTATCTTAAACAAGAACCTTGTAAACATAAGGTTAATTCATACATTAACTCTGTAGCCTTGCCGACTTCCACAGGAACGGTCTACTATCAAACTCTTCGAATAAACCTTGACAATATTTATCCGTTTTCTGTAATATAATTTTCAAATGTAATTTTACCTCACAGGAGTTTCTGTTCTGAAGCGCGCTCTCTCTCCACACAGCTGATTCCTGTCAGACCTCAGTTGAAGTGCAAGGTTTCCAGCTGGAGAGCTCGTAACCTAGCAATCAACCGATTGCAAGACTAGAACTGTAATTAACCTTCAGGACTCACAGCGGCCATCTTGGATCTTCTCTTCTTGATTCTTCCTTTGAAATAAGCGCAAGATTACTCTGCAAACCTTCTTCCAGTTTGGGCTTTGCTGTCTCCACTAAGGATATCTCTTTGCTTTTCTCATGCACTTCTTTGATTTGACTTGGCAAGTTTGTGTGGTCATGACAGTAAGCCACTTTCGATGCAACATCATTGGATCGCCTTTCCACAAGCCCCTGTGAAATCCTGAAAGTCTCTGACTCCAGAGCTTTTCAACAGGACAAACCTGCAAGTCAGGCTGGGTCACGGTCAACGTTGGTCGGCCTGACTCATGATGTCACGTTGGTCCACTCATGGAGCTTTTTTTCAAAGTTGCTCCAAACTTCTCCAAACCTCTGGGTCTTCTTCCAGAAGTAATGTTTAGGTCCTTCAGATGCCCACAACTCACCTCAAGGTCCCAGAATTTCTAAGTTGCTCCTTGAGGGTTAGGACTCCCATTCCCAGAATGCACCTGGTCCAAATCCTTTTATGACCACTGGTCACTGGTCAGCTAGTCTAGTTTTGCAGCACTTGATGCAGGGGACTCTGGTTAGCTCTTTGCTACCTGTAGTTTCCAGGGAGATCCTTCTTTGAGTAGGCGAAGCCAGGCAAAGTCATTTTCTTGGTAAAGCCCAAAGTATGTAGCTGGTGCAGTCCTTCTGAGTGCCGTGTCCATGTACAGGCAAGGGGTCCAGCAGGGCAGTCCTTCTTCTTCTTGTCTTGTTCCAGTAGGGATTTGAAGTGTGGGGCAGCTCTTCCATATTTATCCTTGCTCCTCGGATGGCAATCATGGGGGTGCTCCTGTTCAATCACGTGCAGGTCATTACCCTCTTGACTGACCACTTCCTGGAAAGTGTGGCAAAAATCACCCCAGGGAGCCACATTCTTCCAAAATCCAAGATAGAAAAATTCAATCTTAGAGTTTAGATCTGACTGAGTGCACCCACTGGTGTGGCTAAGTTTCCCTTAACTCACCCCTTTCTAGCCCTCTCATTCTAATCAAGGGGCACCTGGTTTTCTAGGGCTGTGGGAAATGAGGGAGTTCCTAATGCTGTCCCAAATGTCCTTCTCTCCTTTGAAGTCCAGTTTGGCTGCTCTCCCCCATTTTGTTCTACCATCTGCTGAGGCAGATCTTCTCCCACCAGATGATTCCTTTGTTTCAGCCCAGGCCACTTCACACCTCATCAAGGCAGCCTGGCTCAGGCTGCAAGAGGCTTACCAATCAGATGAGGGCACTACATGGCTGATGGTGGTAACTTTTAGAAAGAGTTCTATACCTCTTTCCCTGTTTGAGTTGTACTAAATTCAACAGGGGCAAGTTGTTGGTTTTATTATAACTTTTACTTTGATAAAAAACTTACTATATTTAGTTCTTTACTATGGAAAATAATTATTATTTTAAAACAAGGTCTCTCCATGTTAGCCTAAGGAGCCCATTCACTACAATGGGGAAAACAAATTTGGCTATGCTTCCCTGTTGCAAAATGGGTTATTGGTAAGGGCAGGTAGGTACCTACACTTAGCAATAGGCCACTAACCTCCACTTAGGTCCAGTTAGGCCTCAGTAAATTAAACCCAGCTCAACCCTTGGTAGCTTGGCAACGAGCGACAAGGCTTAACTTCAGAGACAGAGTGTAAAGCATTCAAATATCACAAAACAGTAATTAAATAAAACACAGGAAACAGTTTGAAAATCCAAAACCAATTTATGAAAATAGATTATATTTTTATCTTTAAAATGACACAAAAACGAATAAAATCGGATAAGGGGAACCGGAGATATGAATTTTTAAAGAATTATTGTTTTTTAGCACCTAGAAACAAAAAGCGCCAATCGGGTCATCTGGTTGCACATCGACCGGGGCAAAGTCAAAGTTTAAGGCTGACCGTGATGGAGCCCTGCTCGGCTACAGCTCGCGGGAGGCCTCGGTCAAAAGTTTACCTTCGGACTTCGTCTCTTTTCTGAAGATTTTCTTCAGCAGGACGAACCTGCCAGTCCAATCCGACCTCCTGGAACTCTTCTCCGGATAGGCGTCGCAGGAGCCCTCATTGAGATTTTTACCTTCGGACTTAGTTGTTTTTTCGAGGTGAAAATCCTTCGACCGGGGTAAACCTGGATCTTGATCCGACATCCCTGGAGCCCTCCTCGGATATGCTGGATGGGAGGTCACGGTCAACTTTTTACCTTCTGACTTAGTCTCTTTTTTGGAGATTTTCTTCCCGGCGACGAACCTGCAAATCAGGCCGGGTTGCGGTTGAAGCAAGCCGGCTACAGTTGCTGCGGCGGGTCGGTCCCTCTATGGAGCTTTTTTTAAAAAGTACTCCAAACTTCTCCAAACTTCTGGGGCTTCTCCCAGATGTTCTTTTAAGGTTCTTTTGGGGTCCACAGCTCACCCCAAGGGTCCAGAAGCTCTGAGATGATCCTTGGGGGTGCGGACTACAATTCCCAGAATGCACCTGGCGCAAACTCCTTTTTGGCCACTGGGCAGTGGTGAGCTGGTTGATTTCTTCAGGAGTTGGTGCAGGGGACTCTGGTTAGCAATTTTTCACCTGTAGCAAACAGGGAGTCCCTCCTTGAACCAGTTGAAGCCAGGCAAAGTCCTTCTTGTGGTGAAGCCTAAGTGTGCAGCTGGTGCAGTCCTTCTGAGTGCAGGTTCCAGGTGCAGGCCAGGGGTCCAGCAGGGCAGTTCTTCTTCTTCTGTAGTTCTTCCTGGTAGGGATGTGGTAGGGAACTGAGGTGTGGGTGCAGGTCTGCCAGTTTTATTCTTGCTCCTGGGTGAAAAACAGGGGGGTCCTGGTTCTCCAATCAAGTGCAGGGTCCTTCCCCCTGTGATGACCACTTCCTGGGAAGTGTGGCAAAAATCAATCCCAGGATGCAACAGTCCTCAAAAATCCATCATGGCAGAAAATTATTTTTGGAGGTTACATCTGGCTAAGCCCACCCGCTGGTGTGGCTAAAAATCATAAACACACCCCTCTCCTGCCCTCTCATAATCTAATCAAGGGGGCACCTAGTTGTCTGGGGTTGCAGGATGTGGGGGTGTTGCTGGATTGCTCCAAATGTCCTTCTCTGCCTTTGACGACCAGTTTGGCAGCCCTCCCCTTCCAGCCTCACCATCTGCTCAGGGGAGATTCCCTCCCACAGGCATATCTCTTTGTGTGAAGCCAGGCCACTTCACAACTAATCAAGGCAGCCTGGCCAGGCTGCCAGAGGCTGGCCAATCAGAGCACAGCAGCAAAAACATTGCAGGGCTGAAATTGGCAACTTTTCAGGTAAAGTTTAAAACTCTTTACCTGAACAAGTTATATTGAAAACATATTTTTAAAAAAGTTGCCCTTCGCATGTTAATTTCCATTAGGTTCTTTAGACACGACTGCAGGCTGAACCACTGGACGGATTTACACCAAATTTGAAAGCTAGCTGTCGGTATGCAGATTACGCTTCTGCTAATTTGGAATAAATGCTTTCAGTATTTTTTGAGAAATGTAGGGAAATTCAAATTTGTCTATCTCTGACCGCAAAGTATTTGCGAACAAAGACAAGCTTGTGTAGGGAAATGCACAGCTCAGATTAGCTGCCAACACTTGAAACCAGGAAGTGTTGGCAGCCATTTTCGGAATCGGCTTGAAAGAAAAGTAAAATAAAAGGGGCCAGAGTAGAGACCCCCTTAGCACTTGTTGGGGGGTCCCAGATGGACACCCCCAGATCAAAAAAACAGTGTGAGTTATAGTAACCTTAGGGCGCAATATTTAGTTACTTAAAAGAACTTTAACTATAACTGCTGAATTTCTATTGTTTTGTATGAATAAATTCAGAACCTAACTGTAACGTCCCTGTAACCTTTGTTTTTTTCAGTGAAGAAAAAATATATATATAAAAAAACACCATACATGTAGCAAAACATGATCAAATTTAACAGCTAATATACAGAGGGGTGTGCCTTTTAACAACATTCCGTTAGCAAGATAAAAATACCACTTAAAATGGGGGCTTCAGTTCTTCTAAAGCGTTTTACAAGAACATTCCAAAGAATCTAAAGTGCAAGTAAACTACCTGTTTTTGATCTCTTTTAAAACAAATAATGATTCCTTTTGGACTATTTAAACAGTGGAGATTGATAATGTAAGGTTTCTGCTCTCTTGCCCAAAGTGCCTAAAATAGAAACTGTGATTTGGGGCCCTATTAGTAGCAGACATTTATTACCTGGCTATGGTTTGGTCTGACCAGTTGTGTATTGGCATACATTTGTGTTTACAGAACACCCGTCACATATATCCATGATTGTTAGAAACTCCTTTAAAGGTGATCCTGATCACAGTGGACTGATATTTGTTGTATACCACTGAAACGCACGTTGACTGACATTGTAAGAACATCTCAGCCCGCAACCTAACAATGGTCGAAATTAGAGATCTCTTTTCTCATTGATTTTTTTAGTGTATGTGATGAGATGGCTAGGTTTTAGATGTAAGGTATGAGTGAGATGATGCATGCTTCAGTATAAATGTTGGTGTGAGTGGGATTGATCTTGTTTAAAGTGAGTGGAAGGAGCACACAATGTTTATGTATTTGTTTCAAGAAAACGTGTAAATATCGGGCCCTTTAGTTAATTACTGTATATTCTAGGGCAGGAAAGAATATGTATAGAATATGTTTTTAAGGATAAGTTCTATAGAATTAATAATTGTGTAAAGGAGAAAAGTTTTAAGAAATCAATTATGAGGATCTTATTAAAATTAAAATATGAAACATAAATAAATTATTTATAAAATGTATCTGTAGTGAGAAGTATTACTTCTGGTCAGACCGCTTTAAGCTTAACCCGTATGTGAAGAAATTGAGGTTAGGTGGGATTTTGCTTGTTTCTTTATGTTTTTATCCCCCTTGTCCCAGACCTTTGAGTATAAGTATAGGGGGTACCTAGGCCCGTATTTATACTCCGTTTGCGCCGAATTAGCGTCGTTTTTTTCGACGCAAATTCGGCGCAAAACGAACGCCATATTTATACTTTGGCGTTAGACGCGTCTAGCGCCAAAGTATGGGCAAATAGCGTCATTTTTTGGCGTGAACGCCTTCCTTGCGTTAATGAGATGCAAGGAAGGCGTTCCCGTCTAAAAAAATGACGGCAACGCAAATGCGTCGTATTTATACTCCCGGGCAAAAATCACGCCCGGGAGGTGGCGGGTCAAAAAACCCCGCATTTGCGCCACTATTTAACGCCTGGGTCAGGGTAGGCGTTAAGGGGCCTGTGGGCTCAAAATGAGCCCACAGGTGCCCTCTCCTGCCCCCAGGGACCCCCCTGCCACCCCTGCCCACCCCAGGAGGACACCCAAGGATGGAGGGACCCACCCCAGGGACATTCAGGTAAGTTCAGGTAAGTATAATTTTTAATATTTTTTAATTTTTTTTGGGTGGCATAGGGGGGCCTTATTTGTGCCCCCCTACATGCCACTATGCCCAATGACCATGCCCAGGGGACAGAAGTCCCCTGGGCATGGCCATTGGGCAAGGGGGCATGACTCCTGTCTTTACTAAGACAGGAGTCATGAAATGGTGTCTGGGCGTCGTAAAAAAATGGCGCAAATCGGGTTGAGGCGATTCTTTTGCCTCAACCTGACTTGCCCCATTTTAAGACGCCCTAACGTCATTTTTTCCCAACGCCGGCGCTGCCTGGTCTACGTGGTTTTTTTCCACGCACACCAGGCAGCGCCGGTCTGCTTGCGCCGGCTAACGCCATTCCATAAATACGGCGCCCGCATGGCGCTTCAGAATGGCGTTAGACGGCGCTAAATTTTTTGACGCTAAACTGCGTTAGCGCAGTTTAGCGTCAAAAAGTATAAATATGGGCCCTAATCTTTTGGGAAAAAAATATATCTTAAAATGTTAATTTACTTTAGAAATATATCCTAATAAAAGAAATGCAAACAATCACATTTTTGTACTTCCATAAAGAACAGGCGCCAAACAGCTACAAACATGATAGTGCTGCTTCAAACAACCCTTCTGCAACTACTTGTGTGGTTTCAATGTGAAATTGTAGACCACTAAATGACAAACTGATATTTGAAGAAAGCACATTTTGGCCCTGTTGTGGTAATAAGGAGATATGGATTGTTTAATAAACTGACAAGTGGCAAGGTCCTTGCTGACTGGTTTTACTTTCTTAAATAATCTGGCCACATAATTCCTAAGATAAAACTGTAAGGCCAGATATACCTGGATCTAATGTAAATGAGAGAGTTTGAATTATAAGATACAGAAATGTTTGCTTTTCCTGCAACAGTGCAAGGATGTTTATGATGTTGGTACGAATATAGCTTTTTGCTGGAATGCTCCCTATCAACTCAAGTAAGCAGCATTTTTCAATTGTTTTCTTCTTATTTGCTGCCTCCTTATTGGCACCATCAGGTGGCAAACTTCCTAAGACTTGAACCTGGCATCTTAAACCACCAGTAATTCAAAAAGAATATCCTTGCATTACCAAGGGGTTGATTTAGAGTTTGGTAGACAGGATACTTCATCTGAAATGTGACCTTATTGACCAATCTTTGGTCCACACACCTCATTTAGAGTTGGGCAGACCTTCAGCTTTCTGTCAACAAAGCTTCCATTTGCACTGTTGACAGAAATCTTCCATCAATGGGTCAAAAGAGTACTGGTCATGGAATAAATGGCATATAATTTCCCGCCCAATGTAGAGTGGGTGGCAGAATGGCCTTTTTTGACCACCACTGCCAGATATACCCTTGTGGTGAGGGACAGAAGAAAACAAATAATGACCTCCACACCAAGGTAAAAATATAGAAAGAAAATAAAAAGTTGGGAGAATGATTTCCTAACCCTTTTAATTTGCATTGGCGTTGAATACATTTTTAGAGGAAGAAAGCTAAATCGAATCACTTTTAACTTAAAAATCAAGTAGACTCCCCCATAAATTGATAGTGTTAATGTGTTTTATGAGCTATATAAAATTGAACACAAGGATAGGTAACCAAAATAGGACTACTTAAAATTATGGAAATTAGAAGTAAAGGTGTGTACTGCAAATAAATTGAAATATGTAACTAATATACAAATGCCCTCTCTGTAACCTCACTGAACTATTGCTAAAGTAAATAATAAAATGACATACTATCAAACAAACTTAGCAAATTTTGTATATTAGGAAAATCACAAGCATGCATCAAAGGAGTAGTAGTGGAGCTTTCATTAAGCAGTGCTTTGACATAGTAATTTGACTGGAAATTGAAACAGAAAATATCAAGTCTTCAGCAGAAGCAGCTCAGAGATAAATTTTCAGCAACATTTGCACATTTACAACATATTTCATATCAGCACAGGCACCGACCTGAAGAACAGGATGCTTTATGTTTCCTCTATCTCTTACTACCCGTCTTACTAACCTTATTAATAACCTATGTAACTCAGAAATAAATGACAAACCTAGTGACATCAGAGATGTTGGGCCTGTGGAAAAATAATCTGTCTCCCCTTGTGACAACATTGTTCAGACACCAACATGTTAATTAATACCCTGTCTCCCACCAGAGAGTTTCAAAGGGCTTCAAACTGGATCTCAGTTACCTCACAGACCATCATACCACTTTCAGAGACCCTAAATTGTCTATAATACACCCAGCTGTTACTTCAACATCTCATGGTATTCTGAGACCATTGGCATGTACTTTTACTTACTCCGACCCTCCTAGAAGACCTTCAGAGATCCCTCAGTCATGCCCTAAAGATCTTTTGACTGCATTTACATACGTCTAGAAAACAAACATGGGCATATTTCCCTATCCTCAAAAACTCTGGAGCAGCTCTTTGAGATTTTCAGTATGCTCTCAGAGACCTAATGTTCAGCCAGCCTCAAAACACCCCTATTTGGTCATTAAAGGGCATATGTATACTCTGTTTGCACCAAATTTGAGTAATTTTCTTTACACAAATTCAGCGCAAACATAACTCCATATTTATATTTTGATGTTAGACATGTCTAGAGTCAAAATATTGGAGGTTGCACCTTTTTTGGATGCATGAACCTACCTTGCGCCAATGAAATGCAAGGTAGGCGTTTCCATCCAAAAAATGGTGCTAACCCCATAGGCCCATATTTATCCCCCCATGCGAAAATGACGCACGGGTGAGAGGAGGTGCCAAATATTGGTTTGCACCATTATTTAGCGCCTGGCACAGAACACCATGGAATGGGTCCCCAGGTGCCTTCCCCAAGCCCCAGAAACACCCCCACCCCCACGAGAGGGACACTGGAGGATGGGGGGGCCCCATCCAAGGTAAGTTGGGTAAGTATGGGTAAGTATGTATTTTTTATTTTTTAAAGTGCCATCGGGGGCCCTAACTTGCCCACTGTGCTGGCCATTGGGGTGATGGGCATGACTCCTGTCTTTTCTAAGACAGGAGTCATGTTTTTTGGTGGTTGTCTGCCAGGAAATGCCGCTAGTCTGGTTAGTGGATTTTTTTTGCCTCTAACCAGGCTAGCGTCATTTTTTAATGCAGAACCCCATCCTTCCCTACTGCCACCACCACGTGCACCCCTACCCGGCAAGCATCTTTTTCTGAGACACTAGCCCAAGTTTAGCGCAGGCTTGCACCATTCCTTAAATATGGCGCCCGTCTGGCGCAGTGGATTGGCGCAAGCCAGCATTATACTTCCAGTTTGCCATTAATCACCCTGTGCACATCAACAGAAACGCTCACTCACCCTAGTTACAGTGATTAGTTAAATGCCACTGATCGTCCCTCAGAGACGTTGGTGCACCATTAAAAACCCCAGTATGAACAGAGAGAACACCAGCATGCCATAACAGCCTCTCAGCATGCAGAGACCCCTTATTGATACTCAGATAACCCCTGCTGCCTATCAGCAATCCTCAGCTCACACAAATAGATATCCTTTAGGGGTCTTCAGATAACCACTGCTTGTTCATCCATCGATATACTCAGCCTGCCCTCAAGCAGTCTCAGCAAATTCAAATGATCCTGGGTGACCTCCAGGTAGCTCTCAAATAGTGTCATTTCAAATGCAGTACCCAAAAGCTTTCTATCAGACTTCTCAAGGTGGTTCTTTACCACACCTAGATGGTGCTTTAGGACCCCCCAATGACTTCTGACAAGACCTATAGGCTTTCAGATAAACTCAGCCAGACCTTGGAAATCTTTATTCTGCCTTGAGATAGTTTCAGCCACAGCCCCAGTAATCAGTTATCCTCAGAACACACTTGATTAAGGCTCAGACAGCCTTAACCACCTTTTTTGGTCATTAGTTTCCTTCAAACACTCCCAGCTGGTTATTAGATCCCACCATATGTTCCTCAGAAACCATCAACCTGCCTTCACGCATCTCCACCAGGCCTTCGGAGACCCTCAACAATCCCCTAGAGATAGTCACTCTCAGTCTTTTTTGCATTCATCTCCAAAAAGCCCTTAGTCCCTTCCAGTCTGCTCCTTAGACACCTCCATTTGGACCTTAGACATGCTCAACTGTCTCTCAGTCTGACTCCAAATATCACCATCTAGAATTTAAACAGAAAAGTTGTACTCTCAGAATCCCTTGGTGCCCATAATACATTTCCATCACACACTTTGTGTTAGAAATGGGGGCCTCTAGTTGGCAGTGGTTTGCACTCTGTCCAAGTAGGGACCCTCACTGTAGTCAGGGTAAGGGAACAACACAGTTAAGATAACCCCTGCTCACCCCCCTTTGGAGCTGGGCACGAGCAGTCAGTTTTATCTCAGAGGTAATGTGTAAAGTATTTGTATACACACAGTGACACAATGAAAACACTACAAGGACCCCACACCAGTTTAGAAGAATAACCAATGCTTATCTAAGTAAAACAAGACCAAAATGACAAACATCCAACATACACAAGCAAAGATACAAATTTTCAAAGATTGAGACCCTCATTATGAGTTTGGCGGGTGGTAGAGGCCGCCTGCCAAACATTCCTCCATGAGGCCGCTGGTGCGGTCTGAACACCGCCAGCCCTTTTAGGATTTCACCACAGGGCCGGTGGGAGGAAACAACGTTTCCGCCCACCAGCCCTGTGGTGAACAGGGCCTCAACATTGATGCCAGCTCGTAAACGAGTTGCCGCAAATGTGGTGTTGTGGCAGGTGCAGCAGCACCCGTCGCACTTTCCACTGCCCGTAATTCCGGCAGTGGAAATCGCGATGGGGCTGCCCATGGGGGCCCCTGCACAGTCCATGCCCCCGGCACCCCCTTTCCACCAGAATTTGCATGGCGGGGATACCACCATGCAAAGGTTGGTGGAAAGGGGACTCGTAATCCCCAGGGCAGCACTGCAAGCAGCGTTGCTGTAGTGGATTATAACGCCAAACTGTCACCTGGTGGCAACCTGGCGGTACCGGCGGTCTGACCGTGGCACTTTCGCCACAGCTGTCATGTCGCGGCTGAACTGCCACTTTGGCGGCGGTCTGACCATGACCGTGACCCTGGCGGTCTGGTGAACTCCAGGGTCATAATGAGGCCCTAAATCTCATTAAAGCCCTTAGAAGCACAATAGCTCCATTTGGGGCTATCACAATGGCTTGACGGAGTCGTTCCCAACAGTCTGACACCACTCGCGGGGGTATGGGACTGTAATGGAGTCACACGAACCCCAGGTACAGTAAACTGGAAAACGATGAAACAAAAATGTTGCACTGAGTCGAGGAGGTGAGGCGTTGCTGGAGCCGGTGCGGCTTTGGTTCCTTACCGCTACTGGGGAGGTGAGGAGTTGATTCCTTACTGCTAGGCAGGGAAGGTGAGGCATCGGTTCCTTACAGTAGCAGCGAAGGTGATGTTGTATCAGTGGTGAGGCATTGATTCCTTACAACAAGGTGGGGTTGATGAATCCTGCAGGTCAGGAAGCGGGGAGTCAATCGCAAATGTTGCGATCACATCATAGGGCCACAGGTGCTGCGGTGGACTCAGAGTCTGGTGTCATGGATGTTGGTGACACGAAACTAGGACTCAAGCTGTGGCGGGACTTCAGAGGTGCTGTGGCAGAGTCGGGCCTGTGGTGTTGGTTGCAGTTATTGCACTCAGTGGAGACCATGGCTTCACTGCAGGCAGTGTTGCGGAGTTGGACAGCTGTGCTGGTTCCAAAGTCGCTCTGGGGGCTATGTGCTTGTTTCTTATTGGTTACACCAGAACTCACTGCTAAGGGCCCAGGAATTGGATTTGGCACCACTTGGCAAGTTAGGTCTCTCAGCAAGAGAGCCCAGGTGCTGGTAGTTGAAGCTTGTGTTGTCCCTGAGACTTCTTAACAGGAGGCAAGCTCAGTCCAAGCCCTTTGCAAACCCTTGGAAGCAGGATGTAGAAAGCAAAGTCCAGTCCTATCACTCCCACGACAGAAGCAGCATGCCAGCACAGCAAAGCAACAGGCAGAGTGGCAGTCCCACATACAGTGTCCAGCTCTTTTTCCTGGCAGTATGTCCTCAGTCCAGAATCTAGCTTTGTGGGGTCTGAGGTCCAGTACTTATACCCATTTCTGTCTTTGAAGTAGGGACATTTGAAAAATAAGTATTTGTAGTTCAGAAGACCCTGCCTCTTCTGCCCTGGCTCCAGAAACAGTCAAGGAGGTTGGAGACTCTTTGTGCAAGGACAGGTACAACACTATTCCAGTGCAACTGTTAGCTCTCCCCACCGCTCTAGCTCAGGATGACCTTTCAGGATAGGCAGGGCACACCTCAGCTCCCTTTGTGTGACTGTGTAGAGTGAATTCACAAACAGCCCAACTGTCATCCTGACCCGGACATGTATTCCGGAGACAGGCAGAGGCACAGAATGGTTAAGTAAGAAAATGTCAACTTTCTAAAAGTGGCATTTTCAAACTTAGAATTCAAAGACCAACTTCATCAAAATATGGATTTTTAAATTGTGAGTTCAGAGAACTCAAACTCCATAACTCTATCTGCTCCCAATGGGAACTTACACTTAAAAGATATTTCAAGGCAATCCTCATGTTACCCTATGGGAGAAATAGACCTTGCAATAATGAGAATCAAATTTAATAGTATTTAACTATCAGGACATGTAAATCACACCAGTACGTGTCCTACCATTTAAATACACTACACCCTTCCCATGGAGCTTCCTTGGGCCAACCTTAGTCAATCAATCAATCAATCAATATATTTATAAAGCGCACTACGTACCCGTTAGGGTTTCAAGGCGCTGGGGTGGACGGGGGTGTGCTGCTACTGGTCGAAGAGCCAGGTCTTGAGGAGTCTTCTGAAGGTGAGTAGGTCCTGGGTTAGCCGCAGGTTGGTTGGGAGAGTGTTCCATGTTTTGGCGGCGAGGTAGGAGAAGGATCTGCCTCCGGATGTCTTTCGGTGGATGCAGGGGATGGTGGCGAGTGCGAGGTCTGTGGAGCGGAGCTGTTGGCTGGGGCTGTAGAAGTTGAGCCTGTTGTTGAGGTAAGCAGGTCCGGTGTTGTGGAGTGCTTTGTGTGCGTGGGTGAGGAGCTTGAATGTGATCCTCTTGTCAATGGGGAGCCAATGGAGTTGTCTCAGGTGGGGGGTGATGTGGTTGCGGCGAGGTACTTTGAGGATCAGTCGGGCGGATGCGTTTTGGATGCGTTGGAGACGCCGTAGGTGTTTTGTCAGGATGCCTCTGTATACTGCGTTGCCGTAGTCTAGCCTGCTGCTGACGAGGGCCTGTGTTACTGTTTTTCTTGTGTCTGTTGGGATCCACTTGTAGATCCTGCGGAACATGCAGAGAGTGTTGTAGCAGGAGGAGGAGACTGCGTTGACCTGTTTTGACATGGAGAGGGAGGAGTTGAGGATGAAGCCCAGATTGCGTGCGTGGTCGGTCGGTGTTGGTGGGGTTCCTAGATATGTTGGCCACCAGGAGTCGTCCCAGGCGGAGTGGTTGGGTCCGAGGATGAGGACCTCCGTCTTTTCCGAGTTCAGTTTCAGGCAGCTGTTTCTCATCCATTCGGCAACGGCCTTCATTCCCTCGTGGAGGTTGGACTTGGCGGTGTGCGGGTCCTTGGTGAGGGAGAGGAAGAGCTGTGTGTCGTCGGCGTAGGAGATGATGTTGAGGTTGTATCGGTGGGCTACTTGGGCGAGCGGTGCCATGTAGATGTTAAATAATGTTGGGCTGAGGGATGAGCCCTGGGGTACGCCGCAGATGATTTTGGTGCCTTTGGAGCGGAAGGGGGGGAGGCGGACTCTCTGGGTTCTGTCAGAGAGGAAGGATGTAGTCCACTCGAGGGCTTTCTCTTGTATTCCGGCTTCTAGGAGGCGGGTTCTCAGAGTGTGATGGCATAGCGTGTCGAAGGCGGCTGATAGGTCCAGGAGGATGAGGGCTGATGTTTTGCCATTGTCCATTTGGCGTCTGATGTCGTCTGTGGTGGCGAGGAGCGCGGTCTCGGTGCTGTGATTTTGTCGGAATCCAGATGTGGAGGGGTCAAGGATGTTGTTGTTTTTGAGGTGGCGAGTCAGTTGTGTGTTGACGATTCTCTCGATTACCTTCGCAGGGAACGGGAGTAGGGAGATGGGTCGGAAGTTCTTAAGGTCCTGGAGGTCTGCTTTGGGTTTCTTAAGGAGGGGGTTGAATTCGGCGTGCTCCAGCTTTCAGGGAATGTTGCTGTTTCGAAGGAGATGTTGATGACCTTCCGTAGTTGGGGAGCGATGGCTGCATCTGCTTTGTTGTACACGTGGTGAGGACATGGGTCTGACGGTGATCCGGAGTTGATGGAGTTTATGATTTTGTGTGTCTCGGTGTCGCTGACATTGGTCCAGGCGGTTAGGGGATTGCCGCGGGTGGTGTTAGCGGGGGTGGTGTCTGGCGTGGTGGGGGCTGCTGTGATATTGAAGCTGTTGTGGATGTCGGTAATCTTTTGGTGGAAGAAGGTGGCCAGAGAGTCGCAGAGCTCTTGTGAGGGTGGAATGTCATTGACGTTGGTGCTGTGGTTGGAGAGTTCCTTCATGATGCTAAAGAGCTTTTTGCTGTCGTGTGCGTTGTTATCTAGGCGGTCCTTGAAGGAGGATCTTTTGGCTAGTCTGATTAGTTGGTGGTGTCTGCGGGTGGCATCGTTGTGGGCTGTGAGGCTGTCAGGTGTGTGTTCGGCGAGCCATTTATTCTTAAGTTTCCGGCAGATACGCTTGGAGGTCTGGAGCTCTTCGGTGAACCAGGTGGCTTTCTTGGTGGCTTGGTTGTGGGTGGTCTTCTTGAGTGGTGCGAGGGAGTTGGCGCAGTCGTTGATCCACTGTCTGAGGTTGTGGGCGGCGGTGTCTGGGTCGGTGGGGTCGTTAGGCAGCTTCTGGGCAAGGGCGCTGGTCAGCTGGCCTTGGGTGACTTTGCTCCAGTGGCGGCGGAGTGGCTGTAGGGTACGGTGGTGCTTGACCTGTTTCTGGAAGGTGAAGTGGATGCAGTGGTGGTCAGTCCAGTGGAGTTTGGTGGTGTGGTTGAAGGTGATGTGGGTGCTTGTGGAGAAGATGGGGTCAAGCATGTGGCCGGCTGTGTGGGAGGGTGTGGTGATGAGTTGTCTGAGGCCAAGTTTGGCGAGGTTGTCGATCAGGGTGGTGGAGTTGACGTCGTTGTTGTTCTCGAGGTGGAAGTTAAGGTCCCAGAGGAGGATGTAGTCTGTAGAGGCAAGTGTGTGGGCGCTGGCGAGGTCAGAGATGGAGTCGCTGAAGGGTGCCCGTGGTCCGGGGGGTCTGTAGACGAATGTTCCTCTGAGGGTGGTGTTGGGGTCAGTGTGTATTTGGAAGTGCAGATGTTCGGCGGTCTTGAGGGTGTCGTCCGTGTGGGTGAGGACCTTGCGGGTGGCCTTGTGGGCAATGCCTGTTCCTCCTCCGATTCCGTTTGTGCGATCCCTGCGGGTGATTTTGTAGCCCTCTGGGATGGGTATGGCGATGTCTGGTGCCGAGGAGTCGGTCCACCAGGTTTCGGTAAGGAAGGCCACGTCCGGGGCTGAGGTGTCGAGTAGGTCCCAGAGCTCGATGGCGTGCTTGCGTGCGGAGCGGGTGTTTAGGAGTATACAGTGGAGGTGGTTGGTTCTGGTTGTTGGAGGTTTGGTGGTACTGTCGCAGGTGAATCTGCAGTCGTGGCAGGTGAAGGTACCATGGCTATTTCTTGGTGAGGACTGGAAGCATGCTGTGGGGCGGCTGGGGTTGAGTGCGTTGATGTCGCTGGCAGTGTAGTGGTGTCTGGCGGTGCGAGGGTTTTGAGGACCAGTGGGGGTGACGCTGGGCGCTGTCCAGGCGCGGACGGGCACAGATGGGTTTGCCTCTGGTGCGCCTCCGGCGCTGTCGTGCAGCGACCGCCATTAATAAGGGGAGGAGGGAGGAGAAGCTGGGAGGCGGGAGGTGTGGACGAATGGGGGCTCGAGAGAGGTGGGGTCGCAGGGACGCAGTGGCGGGAATAGGAGACGGCTCGGGGGAGCCGAGGGGCTGTGGGGGGCAGGGGGTCAACACGGGGCGGCGAGAAGAAAAACAAAAGCTAAAACTAGACAAAAACATGGAAAAACACGGAGTGGACTAGGCAAAAACACAAGAAAACACGGAGTAAACAGACAAAACAGACGAGGCAAAACAGAACAGTTGAGACAAGGTAACTCAGGACAGGGTGAACACACACAGCTATAACAAGACGGCACTTACCACTAGGCACCAGGGATGGCCAGAAGGGAGCAGCGAGGGTGGGGGGAGGACACAGGGACAGCTGGGTGTCACTGTTTGTGCGGGGAGCGATCCAGTGGCCACGGAGGTCAAAGGCCACTCTCCGCGTCGCGCAGTGACCGCCATTAAGAAGGGGAGGAGGGAGGGAGGAGCAGCTGGGGGACGGGAGCCGTGGATGAATAGGGGCTCGAGGGGGGCGGGCCCACAGGGACGCCGCGGCGAGAAAAGGAAACGGCTCGGGGGAGCCGAGGCGCTGGGGGGGGCAGGGGGTCAACACTGGCGGCGAGAAGAAAAACAAAAGCTAAAACTAGACAAAAACAGAGAAAAACACAGAGTAAAACAGAGAGCTAAAAACTAGACAAAACCACGGCAAAGCACCGAGTCAAAACAGAGAGCTAAAAACTAGACAAAAACACAGCAAAGCACGGAGTAAAAACAGAGAGCTAAAAACTAGACAAAACACGCCAAAGCACAGAGTAAAAACAGAGAGCTAAATACTAGACAAAAACAAGACAAAGCACGGAGTAAAACAGAGAGCTAAAAACTAGACAAAAACACGGCAAAGCACGGAGTAAAAACAGAGAGCTAAAAACTAGACAAAAACACGGAAAAACACAGAGTGGACTAGGCAAAAACATGAGAAAACATGGAGTAAACAGACGAAACAGACGAGGCAAAACAGAACAGCTGAGACAAGGTAACTCAGGACAGGGTGAACACACACAGCTATAACAAGACAGCACTTACCACTAGGCACCAGGGATGGCCAGCAGCGAGGGCGGGGGGGAGGACACGGGGACAGCTGGGTGTCGCTGTTCATGCGGGGAGTGATCCTGTGACCACGGAGGTCAAAGGTCACTTACATGTTCCTGCTGCATGTAGTAGCAGGAGAGGTTTGGGCCTGGCAAGTGGGCGCACTTGCCAGTTCGAAATGGCAGTTTAAAACTACCTACACAGACGCTGCAATGGCAAGTCTGAGACACATTCACAGGGCTACTCATTTGGGTGGCACAATCAGTGCTGCAGGTGTCATAGTTGGACTCTTGCTCTAGGCAAGTCTGCTGTTTTAGGGATGACAACTAAGCCAATTCTACAACAAGTTGCAACTGTCGACCTAACCTTCCCGGCTCACAAGTAGTACCTCACCAAAACCCAAATAGTAGAAGGTGATTTGTGGCAGCATTTACACATGGACTCAAGAGTGAGACATCTCAGGGGAGTCGTGGTTAAATGGAGATTACCCTTTTCTCACATGAGCAAGAAGTCTCAGTTACACAGAGGCAATGAAGGAGATGGAGTAAAGTTGTCAGCAGGTTTTATGAACAAGATTGCAATCTACTGTAAAATGCATGGGCTGCAATGATTAGGATAATGAACAATGAAAGAAACAGAATTGTAAAACGAGAGTCATGAATATAAGGACCTCCACTATCTTGCAATAACATAAAATGTGAAATAGGCTCTAATACCCTAGCATGGAGAACCTAATCCCTAACCTAAAGAGAGCTGGGTGTGACAAACCTAACCTGCCAGTACCATGTCCGTGAGAAGAGCCCCCCAACCCTCGTTACCTTGGAATGAGGTCTCTAGATCACACTCTTTGGGGACACAAAGGCTGGGTCTGTTCCAAGGTGACGTGTAGCATAGATAGCATTGATGTCATCTAGTAGGAATCCCTCTGATAACCCTGTCTGCGTGAGATGAATTTATACAGATCTTGTAGGCCCCTGACACAGGTATGTTCCTAAACAATAGGTAAGAAGGCATGCTTTGGGCGACAATTATTTAAACAATTTCCTGAAAAGTTACATTATGTTACTGTCTCATGTAAGTGGGAAATTACATAATGTGAATACCCACGTATGTCACTTATCTTTAACGCTGATAGTGACGCCTTCACAGAGTGGCACTGATAACGTGAAATTAACCCCTTCGCTGCCAGGCCTTTTCCCCCTCAGGTGCCAGGCCTTTTTTTGGCTATTTGGGGCAGTTTGCGCAGTCCACATAAGCTACCCGTGCCAAATTTGGGTCCTTTTTTTCCAACATCCTAGAGATTCTAGAGGTACCCAGAGTTTGTGGGTTCCCCTGAAGGAGACCAAGAAATTAGCCAAAAAACAGCGAAAATTTCATTTCATTTTTTTAAAAAAGGGACAAAAAGGGCTGCAGAAGAAGGAATGTGGATTTTTCCCTGAAAATGGCATCAACAAAGGGTTTGCGGTGCTCAAATCACCATCTTCCTAGCTTTCAGGAACAGCCAGACTTGAATCAGAACACCCAATTTTTCAACACAATTTTGACATTTTACTGTGGCATACTCCATTTGTTATGATTTTTTGTGCTTTTAGCCTCCTTCCACCTAGTGACAGAAATGGGTGTGAAACCAATGCTGGATCCCGGAAAGCTAAACATTTCAGAAAAATAGACAAAATTCTGAATTTAGCAAGGGGTAATTTGTGAAGATCCTAAAAGGGTTTCCTACAGAAAATAACAGCTGAAATAAAGAAAATATTGAAATTGAGGTTAGAAAAACAGCCATTTGTCTCCACGTTTTACTCTGTAACTTTTTCCTGTGATGTCAGATTTTTGAAAGCAATATACCATTACGTCTGCTGGACTCTTTTGGTTAAAGAGATATATAGGGCTTGTAGGTTCATCAATAACCCTAGGTACTAAGAGCCAATAAATTAGCAATGGGTTTTCATTCTATATCCTGTATACAGCAATTAATTTGCTGAAATATAAAGAGTGAAATATAAAGAGTGAAAAATGGGTATCAAGAAAACGTTTGTATTTCCAAAATGGGTGCAAGATAGGGTGTTGAGAAACATTGGTTTTTGCACATCTCTGAATTCAGGGGTGCCCATACTAGCATGTGAATTACAGGGCATTTCTCAACTAGAGGTCTTTTTTACTAACTGGCTCACATTTAGAAGGGAAAAGTGTAGAGAAAGACGAGGGGCAATACACTTGTTTTGCTATTGTGTGTTTTCCCAAGTCTCCAGATCAAAATGGTACCTCACTTGCGTGGGTAGGCCTAATGCTTGCGAAAGGAAACGCAACATGGATACATCACTTTTTACATTGAAATCTGACGTGTTTTTTGCAAAGTGCTTAGCTGTAGATTTTGGCCTCTAGCTCAGGCGGCACCTAGGGAAACCTACCAAACCAGTGCATTTTTGAAAACTAGACACCTAGGGGAATCCAAGATAGGTGACTTGTGGGGCTCTCACCAGGTTCTGTTACCCAGAATCCTTTGCAAACCTCAAAATTTGAGCAAAAAAAACCTTTTTCCTCAAATTTTGGTGACATAAAGTTCTGGAATCTGAGAAGAGCCACACATTTCCTTTCCCAAAGCGTTCCCCCAAGTCTCCTGATAAAAATGGTACCTCACTTGTGTGGGTAGGCCTAGCGCCTGCGACAGGAAATGCCTCAAAACACAACATGAACACATCACATTTCCCGAAAGAAAACAGACCTGTTTTTTGCAAAGTGCCTAACTGTGGATTTTGCCCTCTAGGTCAGCCAGCATCTAGGGAAACCCACCAAACCTGTACATTTTTGAAAACTAGACACCTAGGGGAATCCATGATGGGGTGACTTGTGGGGCTCTCACCAGGTTCTGTTACCCAGAATCCTTTGCAAACCTCGAAATTTGGCCCCAAAAATACTTTTTCCTCAGATTTTGGTGACAGAAAGTTCTGGAATCTGAGACGAGCTACAAATTTCCTTCCACGCAGCGTTCCCTCAGGTCTCCCGATAAAAATGGTACCTCACGTCTGTAGGTAGGCCCAGTGCCTGCTAAAGGAAATGCCCCAAACCCTAAGTAGACACATCAAAATTATCAAATACAAAACTAAGGGCCTGATTACGACCTCGGCGGAGAGGATTACTCCGTCCCAAATGTGATGGATATCCCACCCACCAAATTACAAGTTCCATAGGATATAATGGATTCGTAAATCAGCAGGCGGGATAGCCGTCACATTTGGGACGGAGTAATACCCTCCGCCGAAGTCGTAGTCTTGCCCCAACTGTTTTTGGGGGAGCAGGCACCTGCGTTTTTGGTCCTGGGCTCAGTAGCCATATAGGGAAACCTACCAAACCCAAACATTTCTGAAAACTAGACACCTGAGGGAATCCAGGGAGGTGTGACTTGCATTGATCCCCCAGTGTTTTCTTATCCGGAATCCATTGCAAACCTCAAATTTGGCTGAAAAAATACTTTTTCCTCACATTTCAGTGACAGAAAGTTCTGGAACCTGAGAGGAGCCACAAATTTCCTTCCATCCAGCGCTCCCCCAAGTCTCCCGATAAAAATGATACCTCACTTATGTGGGGGCCCAGGTGCCTGCAACAGCAAAAGGCCAAAAACCTGTAGAGGTTGAGGAGATAGCACAGCGAGTTGATAAGCACATATTTTTCTTTTATACATCTTTAGGCTGACTCTACTTTGGGGACCCACACAAGTGAGGTATCATTTTACTTTGGAGACTGAGGGGAATGCTGGGGAGTAGGAAATTTGTGCCGGAGCGGTGATCCTACAAAGAAAAGTGAGGAAAATATGCTTTTTTAAGCAAATTTTGAGGTTTGCATAGAAGTCTGGGTAAGAAAATGTTGGGAGAGCCACGCAAGCCACACCTCCCTGGACTCCTTCGGGTGTCTAGTTTAAAAAAAAATCTGGGTTTGGTAGGTTTCCCTAGATGAAGGCCTCACCCGGGACCAAAAACATTTGTACCCCCTCCCCCCCAAACACAGGTAGTTTTGTAATATATCATTTTGATGTGTCCACATACTTCTGTGATGTTCCAAACACTAAAATTGTGAAAATAAATGCACTTAGGTTATGTTAAAAAGACCCCCCACCCACCAACCAAGTTGGAGGCATGCCTCATTATCGGGGTCCCACCTGAGACACTTAGCGTGTCACAGGTGTGCTGCAACGCCTCATTAAAGCGGAGCAGGTTTTGTCATTTTTACCACACATACTGGTTGGATTAGGCACGAGGGTGAGTGATGGTTCAGTAGATCAAATGTTATTAACAAGACATTTCACAAAAATGAAATGCACTGTTAATAACTGAAAGGCAAACAAATTGAACCAATGACACACAGCTCATGAGCTGTAAAGCCATGTCAAAACCAACCGCTTTACAGTCCATTCACACATCTTTCATACATGACATGCACAAGACCATTCATGCCGTCAGCCACGGGCCCAGCACATTACAACACTCGCATCGACAGACAGCGCCACTCAAGGGCCCATCACTTATATACACCCACATGCCTGATACAGCAATCACACTAGCTGATGGGAGTATGTGGACTGACTTTTGGCTGGCACCACCAGCCAAGCACCACTCCACACACACCGCCTGACAAGCTCCACATCACGCACACCGCTAGCCAAGCGCCACCCCAAGCACACTGCCAGCCAAGCACCACACCGCCAGCCAAGTGCCACCCCACGCACACCATCAGCCAAGTGCCACACTGCCAGCCAAGCATCACACCGCCAACCAAGTGCCACCCCACGCACACCGCTAGCCAAGCACCACCCCACACACACTGCCAGCCAAGCGCCACCCCACGCAGACCACCAAACAAGTGCCACTCCAAACACACACCGCCATCACTTTTTTTGTTCATAAACAACAAAGAAACCACTAGCTAATTATAAAATAAGTACAAAACTACAAACACAAAAGCTCTAACTGAAAACATGACAGAAATGTGAAACTGAACATATGAAAATATAAAACAGGTAGTTTACGCTCACGGTATTTCCCAAAACATTTTTGGGTGTGGTAACTCCTGAGACAGCTGGCCACACACAGCCCAGGCTTTGAAGGGCAATCAGGGCAGTACATCTGACTCTCCCGCCGGATACCTCGTCGGGCACACACTATACATTTCTTAGTGGGCAAATCTTTTTTGGGAGTGGGAGGAATGTGATGTGGAAAGTGGCATTCCAGCCAATCTAGCCACATCCTCCACCACTGCTACTCCAGGAACTCTTGCCTGTTCTACCACAATAAGGCTCTCTATCACTGACTCCTGAAATTTAACACATTTCATCCTTGACTCAGGTGAACAATCCTTGAACACAATAAAAGCATTAAAAATTGCCAAATGAATTGCCAACTTCTTATACCATACATAAGACTCACGAAGAACAGTGTAAGGTTACAATCTCTGATCTCCTCTATCAACACCACCCATGTGCTTATTGTAGTCCAAAATGCATGCAGGATTTGTGCACTTTGGCAATCTGACCCCAAACAGTCACAGGGGAAGTACTCTCATCATGGAAGGTAGATAGCATGTATGCATCCCTCCTGTCTGAAAAGTTCAGAGCTAGCAGCTCGTTATTCCGCACTGCAATGTCCCCTCTCAAGTTTTTTACATACAAGTTCCATTGGATAGCCCGTTCCGGTTTGAACAGATTGTGGCACAAGCAACATTGTCCACTTCAAACAACTCCTTGAACAACTGCACTCCAGTGTAGAAATTATCCATGTAGAAATGGTGACCTTTGTTAAACAGTCGTCTACCAAGTGCCCACACAATTTTCTCGCTAACGCCAAAAGTGGGTGGGCAACCAGGGGGGTCAATACTAGAATCCCTACCAGTGTAGACCCGAAAATAATACATGTATCCTGTACTACTTTCTGACATCATATACAATTTAATTCCATATCGTGCCCTCTTGCTAAGAATTTACTGCTTAAAAACCAAATGCCCCTTGAACAGGACCAAAGACTCGTCCACAATTATCTCTTTGCCTGGAACATACACCTCTGAAATCCGATTTACAAAATGATCAAGGACAGGCCTAATTTTAAAAAGACGGTCACAATCAGGGTGATCTTGGGACAAGCATTGTCAACAAAATGCAGCATCCGAAGAAGAAGCAAATAGCGATTACAAGTCATAGTTGCAGGAAATATAGTCGTTGCCATCAAGGGACTAGTAGACTGATAAGAAGCCAGTGACGGCTTCCTTATCAACCCCATCAAAAAAGTCAAACATAAAAACTTTTTCATCTCTTCCAGATTTGTGGGAACCCACTGGGTAGCTGTAGACTGGGCCTAAGTCTGGCAGCGTTGTCCCTCAAATATTGCTCTGCATACAAATAAGTCTTCTCAACAATCTCTTCCAAAAATACTTCGTCCATAAACAAGTGAAAAAAATTGCCAGGCAAAAACGTTTTCCTTATTGACTCTACACCCTGGGAGACCAGTAAATGCAGGTAACTGTGGCTGCTCCATGTATGGGGCAATCCAGGTGTCAGGTCTTCTAATGGTAACCCCTTCAGCCCCAGGCTGCTGCACTGTTGGCACATCAATGTCCTCCTCTAAAACAGGCCCTTCATCTGCACTGAGAGTGGCTTCCTCATCAGAAGAATCCTCTCAGACAGAAAACTCACTGCCAGAATCTCTCTCTTCCTCCTCAGCCTCGAATGCAGAGTCAGTCTCATAATCATGGTCAGAAGACGACTCAAAAAGCATGCCAACAACCTGCTGAGCCATCACTCTGCAGCTAGCCATGATCCTTTCTAACAACAAATGGATTGCCAACAACAACCAGCACTGTCTAAAATGAGTAATAAACAAAGTGCAGCTTTATCACAAAGAGTTATGTACTACAAAACTATACCACTCACTTGCTGAAAAAGCTAGACTCACCAGCAACTACTCTGTACAGACACAGCAATCACAAATGATATCCCACTAAAAAGAAAAAACAAAAAAACAAATTAGACATAAGACAACACAAATATAATTGTGCACAAATCTAAGTACAATTTCCCACACTATCCTGCATTTAGTACACCACCTACAAACATGTCATTCATGCATGTCAACAATACTCTTTTGGAGTAAATTGCTTTTACTTACCTAAAACATCCAACTATGCAAACCACAGGACAACTACTGCCAAAACCCCAAGGATCCACAGCAAAGGAAGCAAAAGCTTTGAACTAGAACAAAAAGAAGAAAAAAACTGTTCTAATCACAAATACAAATACTTTGCCAGTTGACATACACCACGCCACCAAGAACTTACAAATTTTCCCTGGTGCCTAAGTGGCTTCTGCCCCCCTTTGGGGGTAGATGGGCCTACAAAAATAGGCCGATCTGCCCCCAAGGGGGGCAGAAATGGCCATCAGTAATGTGCCCCCTTTGGGGGGGCGACCCTTGCCGAAGGGGCCTCCCCCCACACAAAACACACACACAAGATCCCTTGTGCCTAAGTGGATTATAGGCTGATCTGCCCCCAAGGGGGCAGAAATGGCCAACAGCTCTGTGCCCCCCCAGTACAAAACAAACAAAGGCAAACAAAACAAATAAAATCCCTGGCATATTTGTGGCTTCTGCCCTTCTTCGGGGCAGATGGGCCTAAAAGAAATAGGCCCATCTGCCCCCCAAATGGCCAACACTAATTTCCCCCCTTTGGGGGGGGTGCGACCCTTGCCCAAGGGGTGCCCCCAAGACACAGTACACACACAACACACAATCCCTGGGGCTTATTTTTTTTACCCTACCGGGAGTGAGATCAGCTAAAACCATGGCCGATCTAGCCCATGGCAGAGGCTGAAACATATAAAAAAATATTGCCCCTGGGGCAGCGACCCGTGCCTGAGGGGTTGCTGTCTGAAAACGTAATAAAAAACGCAATCCCTGGTTCCCAGTGGGTTTCGACTCCCCCCCCCGACCCGGGGGTAGATCGGCTTAAAAAATGTCCGATCTGCCACCGGGGGGCCAAAACATGGATTTTTTATTGCCCTTAGGGGATTGACCCTTGCCCAAGGGGTCACTCCCCAAAATAAACAAACTTGAAATCCCTGGTGCCTGGTGGTGGATTCCTGCTCCACGATCGCGGGCATCACCAGCGATCGTGGAGCAGGAATCCATTGAAAACAGGCACAGGGGGAAAGGAAAAACTCTTTCCTTTCCCCCTGTGCCTGCCCCCTCAGCCCCCCCAAAAGAGAAGGACTTACCTGTAGAGGTCCTCTCTTATTTCTCAACGCGCTGGAAGCAAATGGCTTCCAGTGCGTCCTCTGCAGCATTTGATGACGTCCGGGCGCTGTGAGTGTGCTGACATCATCAGATTGCCAAGGGGGGGGGGGGGGGATGGAAGGGGAAGCGATCCCCCTTCCATCCCCGACTGGGAGGTGTGGGCTGGGTGCAGGACGAGCTGGTCTCGTTCCAGGCACACGGGAATCGGCTTCCAGGACGAGACCAGCTCACCCCAGGCACCCATGGGGTTAAAACATCTTCCTAACTATAAACATAGCAGCCATTTTGGAAGAAATAGTTAAACAAATGCCCTAAAACAGAATAGGCTAAGAAGGTTAAAAGTCACTTGGTGACAGGGGCACAGGCCTGCAAGCCAGAAGAGTAAGCTATCTCCTGATTCCCAATAAAATGAAGTAGGACCCACAACACACGCCCACTAGTAGTATTTGATTTACAGGCCCTGGGCACAGAGGGTGCACAATACTGGGGGCTTACTAGTAAATCAAGTAGGCCAATCATAGATAAGCCAATCACCAATACAACTTAGACAGAGAACATTTGTACTTTAACACTGGTCAGCAGTAGTACAGTGCACGGGGTCCTAAAGCCAGCAAAAACAAATTCAACACAGGAAAAACAGGTCAGAAGCAAAAGGTTTGGGGGATAACCCTGCAAAAAGGGCCATTTCCAACACTTAGAATTATTCTCCATCCTCTCATAGTCCTTTAGACTGTCCTTACCCTCCAATGGCACCTAAACCCTGGCACTCAGCCCTAGGAGATCATTCAGGTGCCCTCAGATACTTTTAGTAAGCCTTTAAGAGACCCTGAAGCTATCTTCAGCCATATAAACCACCTGTCCCAGCAGCAGTCCCTCAAAAGAACATTGTTTCACCCTCAGAGATCTCAGCCAGACCTCAGAGCACATGTCTAGACAGAACTAACCATCATACACATACCTCCATTTGGTCTGTAGTTACCAGTTCATTTGTCCCTCAGACACTCTCAGGGATCTGGTCCTCAAATGACGAAATATGTCCTGGTCTTCAATGACTGAGAAGATAGGTTTCACATCTTGCCCTCCCCTTAAAGCAACTACAGTGTTTTCTTCTTTTTAGTATTTGTATTATAATTTTTTAGCTTACTTCACTTCATACGGACAGGAATGACATACCCTCTCCCTCAAGGTGAGAGTTTACAGTGGAAATAGGCACAGAAGAGTGTGTGATATGTGTTTAGCCTAGAATATTAGGTTCTATTTAGCCTGTATTGATTTATAATTATATTTAATTTTGTTAAAGAAAATGCACTGTCGAGAACCTCAGACAGAAGGTCTGGATCGATCCATTTTTGGAATGCTGAAGTTACTACATATAAATGTCTGTATTGGGAATTAATACATTCTCACAAATAATGGTGTGCAGCAGACCTTGAGAGACCTTGACTCCTGCTCTGTATGTTCATTTAGTTCATAAATGAGATTGGTATTAAATCAGGGGCTGAAACTGTAATCCCGTTCCTATTCACTGAAGGCTCACCGCTACTGATAAGTACAGAGCACCTATGCATAATATGATCTGCCTTTGGTGGACTACCATCCGCTCTAAATAATAACACACTTTCTCAACATTTATGTTCAGCACTGCAATCCAGAACTTGTGTTCAGCAGTACCTCTCAGCTATCAAGTTGGAAATTAAAATCACTGAAAGCAAACATTCGTTTTTTGATTTTTAATTTGCATCAGTTCTTTGATTGTGTCATTTGTGATTTTTCTGAGTTATTGTTGATTCTAATTTTTGCAACTTTTAAAAATCTGAGGGAACATGAAGTTGGATCTTGGTACCCTGGCGACTCTCACAGTGATGGAAATTAAGGCCCTATGCAGGAAAAGAAAACCGAAACTGACCACAATGCCAAGGAAGGTAGATTTTGAAAATGCCCTAATGGCCTGGGAGGAAGCCTACCCACTCTGTGAAACAGGCTAATCCTGTGGATGTAGGAGAACGCGATGATCTTTCCAACATGGATTGTTTGGTGCCCCATCCTGAACTTACAGTGAGGTGGCCTCCGCCAGCACATGTGCTTCTGAATTAGCCATCTGTTATTTGAACTTAGTGACAGGCAATCAGCAAGCAATCTTTAGGCCAAACTGGCACATATAGCCCTAGTTAAAAATAAACTAGCACCAGATGATAAGAAATTGGCCTTGTAATAAAGGGGTGATCCTAAGAAAATGGATTCAGCTCCCCTCTCCATGAAAATTGAGGAGCAACGAGGACAAAAGGAGCTCTCACATCATCATCAGGCCCTAAAGGTCTACTCAAGGGGGGGTCTTGTGCCTTTTTTAAACTCAAGGGGGGTTACAAATGGAAGAAATCTTCTGATCCATTAAGGCTGGGGTGTGTCAGAAGTGTCAGGAACGTCACAAGCCAAGACATAAGAAGAGAGACTCAGGCCCATATTTATACTTTTTTAGCGCCGCATTTGCACCGCTTTTTGACGCAGAAACGGCGCAAGCTGACAAAATACAATAGTATTTTGCAAGTTTGTGCCGTTTTTGCATCAAACTGTGTCACAAATGCGGCGCTGAAAGAGTATAAATATGGTCCTCAGTCTTCCTCACAAAGCCCCCCAAGAGTGGACAAACTTAAGGGATTGCAAGTGTCGGAATTGGGGTGGAAGTTTGCCGAGGGAAAACCAAGGGTTGGACTAAAGCCACCTTAGTCTCTGTGAGTGGGGGGCATGTTGAAGCCCTGACTGCCTTACCTCTGGGAATGGTGAAGAACAGGCTATGACCAATCATGGGTGTTCAAAAAAAGGGAAAGAGTAGGTTGGAAATGTCTTTGTGAGGTCTTCCCTAAAATTAAACCCATATCAAATAATGTGATGGAGGGGCGTGGCTAACCGCCTAAGATGGCGGTCGCATAAACAGGGAGCTCCCGACCGGGCCCGGCGTAAAATTGCAATCCGACACATATCGGGGGCGGGGCGCGACTGGAACCCAAACGGTCATGATTCAGAGGAGCTGTTGAGAGTCAGACGGTACAATCCAGGGCCTCCAAAGAGGTCTGAATACGATCAAAGAGGAGTCCCGAAGCACCTACGGGTGCAGAGAGCGGAGCGGGCTTGGGGGCGAGGCACGTGGACAGACATGACAGAGAAGTGGTGAGTGAGGGGGAGCCAGGATGCGGCCGAGGGCGGAAAACCAACCGAATAACAGACCTGCTTGTCGGTCAGGCCGCCGACGTCCCTCCCCCCGCCCTTGAAAGCCCCGGCAACCGTGCACACCACACCGAAAAACCAGCGGCACTTACAATTTACAACTGCAGAACTAAGAGAAAACGCTATAGTGCTGAGGAGGCGCTTTGGTCTGAGTTGGAACCTGGGCCTTGTTGCGGTTTCATTTGGGGAGCATGGCGACAGCGTCGCACTGGGCGGAGGACCGGGCACGGGGAGACACCCCAGTCGGAGAGTACAGACGACCGCTGAGACGGCCGGAGGTGGTGCGAAGGGAAGGGTAAAGAACTAGATTGCGTGATAACAAGTGTTACTACGGTGCACACGAAAGGAATAACTCACTAAACCATTCTCAAGACCTCCCCCTGCTATACTCCGCAAAGTGGAATTAAGATTCTGACAACCTGATTAAATGCTATAAAAACAATAGGACCCGACCCTGCGGCCAGGGGCCCTTCCCTTCCCGAGGTCACGCTGGGAGCCCAACAGCGGCAAAGGGGAGGACCCGCAGCACCAATGGATGCGGAGAATGGAATAGGCCTGGGGACGAGACACGTGGACTGACACGGCAGAGAAGCGGTGAGTGGGAGAGGCCGAGGGCGGAAAATCAACTGAATTACAGACCTGCTTGTCGATCGGACCGCCGGCGGCCCGACCCCCACGCCCTTGAAAGCCTCGACAGCCATGCACACCACACCGAAAGCCCCGCGGCATTTACAACCGCAGAACTGAGAGAAGACGCTCTGGTGCTGAGGAGACGCTTTGGTCTGAGCTAGAACCTGGGAAAGTACCATCTTGCCTGGCATGTTACCCCCATATTTCACTGTATATATGTTGTTTTGGTGTATGTGTCACTGGGACCCTGCCAGCCAGGGCCCCAGTGCTCATAAGTGTGCCCTGTATGTGTTCCCTGTGTGATGACTAACTGTCTCACTGAGGCTCTGCTAACCAGAACCTCAGTGGTTATGCTCTCTCTGCTTTCCAAATTGTCACTAACAGACTAGTGACCAATTTTACCAATTCACATTGGCATACTGGAACACACTTATGATTCCCTAGTATATGGTACTGAGGTACCCCGGGTATTGGGGTTCCAGGAGATCCCTATGGGCCACAGCATTTCTTTTGCCACCCATAGGGAGATCTGACTATTCTTACACAGGCCTGCCAGGGCAGCCTGAGTGAAATAACGTCCATGTTATTTCACAGCCATTTACCACTGCACTTAAGTAACTTATAAGTCACCTATATGTCTAACCTTCACCTAGTGAAGGTTGGGTGCAAAGTTGCTTAGTGTGTGGGCACCCTGGCACTTGCCAAGGTACCCCCACATTGTTCAGGGCCAATTCCCTGGACTTTGTGAGTGCGGGGACACCATTTCACGCATACACTATACATAGGTCACTACCTATGTATAGCGTCACAATGGTAACTCCGAACATGGCCATGTAACATGTCTAAGATCATGGAATTGTCACCTCAATCCCATTCTGGCATTGGGGAGAAAATTCCATGATCCCCCAGGTCTCTAGCACAGAACCCGGGTACTGCCAAACTGCCTTTCTGGAGATTTCACTGCAGCTGCTGTCAACCCCTCAGACAGGTTTCTGCCCTCCTGGGGTCCAGCCAGGCCTGGCCCAGGAAGGCAGAACAAAGGACTTCCTCAGAGAGAGGGTGTTACACCCTCTCCCTTTGGAAATAGGTGTCAGGGCTGGGGAGGAGTAGCCTCCCCCAGCCTCTGGAAATGCTTTGATGGGCACAGATGGTGCCCATCTCTGCATAAGCCAGTCTACACCGGTTCAGGGATCCTCCAGCCCTGCTCTGGCGTGAAACTGGACAAAGGAAAGGGGAGTGACCACTCCCCTGACCTGCACCTCCCAGGGGAGGTGCCCAGAGCTCCTCCAGCGTGCCCCAGACCTCTGCCATCTTGGATTCAGAGGTGTGCTGGCACACTGGACTGCTCTGAGTGGCCAGGGCCAGCAGGTGACGTCAGAGACTCCTTCTGATAGGCTCTTACCTTTCTTACTAGCCTATCCTCCTTCCTAGGTAGCCAAACCTCATTTTCTTGCTATTTAGGGTCTCTGCTTTGGGGAATTCTTCAGATACCCAATGCAAGAGCTCACCAGAGTTCCTCTGCATCTCCCTCTTCACCTTCTGCCAAAGGATCGACCGCTGACTGCTCAGGACGCCTGCAAAACCGCAACAAAGTAGCAAAGATAACTACTGCAAGCTTGTATCGCTTCATCCTGCCGGCTTTCTCGACTGTTTCCTGGTGGTGCATGCTCTGAGGGTAGCCTTCCTCCTTTCTGCACCAAGAGCTCTGAAGAAATCTCCCGTGGGTCGACGGAATCTTCCCCTGCAACCGCAGGCAACAAAAGACTGCATCACTGGTCCTCTGGGTCCCCTCTTAGCATGACGAGCATGGTCCCTGGAACTCAGCAACTCTGTCCAAGTGACTCTCACAGTCCAGTGACTCTTCAGTCCAAGTTTGGTTTCCTTTGTGCATAGCCAAGCCTGGGTCCCCGACACTCTAACCTGCAGTGCACAACCTTCTGAGTTGTCCTCGAGCGTCGTGGGACTCCCTTTTCTGACTTCGGGTGGACTCCGGTTCACTCCTCTTCTAAGTGCCTGATCCAGTACTTCTGCGGGTGCTGCCTGCTTCTGTGAGGGCTCCCTGACTTGCTGGGTGCCCCCTCTGTCTCCTCATCCGAGTGGCGACATCCTGGTCCCTCCTGGGCCACAGCAGCATTAAAAAAAAAACTAACTGCGACCCTTGCAGCTAGCAAGGCTTGTTTGCGGTCGTTCTGCGTGGGGACACCTCTGCAAGCTTCTTCACGATGTGGGACATCCATCCTCCAAAAGGGGAAGTTCCTAGTCCTCTTCGTTCTTGCAAAACACCAAGCTTCTTCCATCCGGTGGCAGCTTCCTTGCACCCTCAGCTGGCATTTCCTGGGCTCCTGCCCACTCTCAACACTGTCGCAACTCTTGGACTTGGTCCCGTGGCTTACAGGTACTCAGGTCCAGAAATCCACTGTTGTTGCATTGCTGGTGTTGGTTTTCCTTGCAGAATCCCCCTATCAAGACTTCTGTGCTCTCTGGGGGTTGTAGGTGCACTTTACACCTACCTTACAGGGTCTTGGGGTGGGCTATTTTTCTAACCCTCACTGTTTTCTTACAGTCCCAGCGACCCTCTACAAGCTCACATAGGTTTGGGGTCCATTCGTGGTTCGCATTCCACTTTTGGAGTATATGGTTTGTGTTGCCCCTATACCTATGTGCTCCTATTGCAATCTATTGTAACTTTACACTGCTTGCATTGCTTCCTTTTGCTATTACTGCATATTTTTGGTATTGTGTACATATATCTTGTGTATATTTGGCATCCTCATACTGAGGGTACTCACTGAGATACTTTTGGCATATTGTCATAAAAATAAAGTACCTTTATTTTTAGTATATCTGTGTATTGTGTTTTCTTATGATATTGTGCATATGACACCAGTGGTATAGTAGGAGCTTTGCATGTCTCCTAGTTCAGCCTAAGCTGCTCTGCTATAGCTACCTTCTATCAGCCTAAGCTGCTAGAAACACCTCTTCTACACTAATAAGGGATAACTGGACCTGGCACAAGGTGTAAGTACCTCTGGTACCCACTACAAGCCAGGCCAGACTCCTACAGGGCCTTGTTGTGGTTACATTTGGAGGCATGACGACAACGTCCCACTAGGCAGAGGACCAGGCACAGGGAGACGCCACAGTCGGAGAATACAGACGACCGCTGAGTCGGCCAGAGGTGGCGTGAAGGGTGAAAAACTAGATTGCGTAGTAACAAGTGTTACTACAGTACACACAAAAGGAATAACTCACGAAGCCATTCCCAAGACCTCCCCCTCCCCCCTACTATACTCTGCGGGGAGGAAATAAAATTCTGGCAACCTGATCAAACGCTATAAAAACAATAAGACCCGAGAGCCCGCCAGGAATGAACGTATGAAAATCCGACCTGAGGTGTAAGACAAAAGACCATTACAGGGAAGTTCAGTAATGGGCCGCACTAAGGGCAAATCAATGGAGGACGTTGTGGCCCCAACTCCCCAGAGTCAGAACCCAACGCCCCAGGTGAAAGAGAATATGGATAAACTGGACACTATACTAAAAGAAATTAGAAACTCTCGACAAGCCATAGAGAACAGATTAGATATGATCACAACAGACATGAATATAATGAAAGATGACCAAGCAAAACTCTCAGACAGGTTAAAACAAACGGAATCAACAGTGGCAGATATCGTCCCAACACACAATGACAATAAAAATTACATTGCGAAGCTCCAGCAACAGATGGAATTGAAGACGCAGAGGGGTGCCCACGGCGCAATAATATACGCATAATTGGACTCCCTGAAGGCAAAGAAGGAAACGACCCCACACAATACATTAAGACATGGCTGCAATCCATAGCCAAAGACAAGCTGCCGATTCACTTTGTGGTGGAGAGAGCACACCGTATCCCTGGCAGAAAACCCATACCAGGAGCCCCAGCAAGACCTGTAATAGCATGAATATTGAACTATAGAGATAGAGACGTCGCCTTACAGGTTGCGAGAGAATTAGATCCCATTATAATAGACAATGCCAGGATCTCACTGTACCCAGACTATACCCTGGCAGTCCAGAAACGCAGAGCATCCTTCCAAATAATAAAACAAAGGCTACGCAAAATGGAGATGAAATATGCACTACTATTCCCAGCAAAACTCCGCATCACACATAACCAAAAAACGCAATTCTTTGACTCGCCCGACCTGGTGAGTACCTGGCTCGACGAAAACTTCCCATACGCACGAGCGATGGAACAGAACAAAGGCCACCACGCAGGACAACTTCCGCAACATCGTAGAGACAAACGGAATAAAGCCCAAACGTTGCGGAAAAGAACAGGCCCAACACTGCGTCAGGCCCTGGAGGGACAAAACAATGCATTACAAACTGCAGGCTCCTTACGAGAGATGAACCCCTCTCCCTGCAGAACTGCTTCTTCAATAGATAGCATAGCGGCATCAGACTCAGAGGGGAGCATGGCTTTATTCCCAGACATTACTCCACAACTAGCTAGAGACCTTTAGCAGATGTAACCCCATAATAACATTCACAAAATATCTATTATGCTTTCTGGTTGAACCCCCCACCCCCCCTATAATAACCCCCCCCCCATAATAATTGTGGTGGGCCCGGTTGGTAGAGCTCCTTGACATATGTTGAATTTTTTTATCTCACATTATCACGGACAAACCCGCTGGCAGCGGGATATATTTTTGATCCACGCCCCATTGCGCAAGCCCCTTCCAGCACAAATTGGCTGCCTTGTTGAAGCACCTAGGTTATGTATTACGTAATTGTTTGGCAAAGCAAGTTTAGGATTTGCCTGGTATTTCTATTAGAGTATAAGTATGTTTATTTGCTATTAAGACAGACATCTACACCTTCGCCAGATACACTATCCTGCAGAAACTATAGACTAACATGGGGCCATAAGTGACTGCGGATGTACAGAACCAAACTCAAATATGCATACACAACGTGAATATAATATTGTCACTTGGAATGTGAGGGGGATGGGAGCTATCCAAAAAAGACACAGAATCCTTGCACAATTAAATCGCCGCAAAGCACATATTGTTTGTTTACGAGAAACTCATCTTACTGCACATGAAGCGGTAAAACTTCGTAAAAAATGGCGAGGCCAGATCTTCCACACCTCATACTCGCCATTTGCACGAGGAACAGCCATGTGGATAAGAGCTGGTGTGCCCTTAGAAGTGGTTGATACTAAGATTGATGTGGAAGGCAGATTCGTCTTAATCAAGGGTAACTTGGATGGGAAACCAGTGGTGCTGGGCAGCATATACGCACCAAATACTGGCTAGGACACCTTCCTAGAACGCCTATCCAGAGTGCTAACACTATGGGCACATATTCCCTGGGTAATTGGGGGAGACTTTAATGCGGTGTTAGATGTTGTCATGGACCAGAACACCCCTCCAATGTCAGGAACAAATGCACGGAGACAAGCAGATGCACTAAAGAGATGGCTACAGGGATGGTCCCTAGCAGATGTATGGCGGGCAAGAAACACTAACATGAAGGAATATTCCTTCTATTCCCACCCTCACAAAGTACACATGAGATTGGATCGGATTGTCTGCACTGAGGCACTACAGACTCACATGACCAAAACCACTTACCTTGCGAAGACAATATCAGACCATAACCCTTTAGAAGTTACAATGAAATGGGGACGAACATCCGCACCTATCCCAACATGGCGGCTACTCCCCATAATGTTAGAAGACACTGCCCTACGAGAGGAACTAGCGCAGACAATCAAGACCTTTTTTCATAACAATACAGACACAGCTTCCTCCCCACTAATAGAATGGGAAGCATTCAAGGTGGGTATACAAGGGGTTATAATAGGAGCAGTGATGGGAGTACGGAAAACTCTGGTGAGGGAACTGACACAGGCAGAAGAAAGGCTGGGTATCCTTGAGAAAGAATCTGTCATAAACCTCACCAACACTACAGCACTGCAGGGTCTCAGACCTGAACACGCCCGCCTGGTAGAAAAACTCTGAAAATTTGATCATATTAGATGTAAGGAAAGAATGCACAGAGAGGGTGATAGAGCAGGACCAATCCTAGCACGACTAGTAAGAAAAGAACTATCCCCCACTCCCTTCATGCATATCAGGACAATACAACATGGTGATATAACTACCCAATTGGATATTAATACAGCCTTTAAAGATTATTACATGGCTTTATACTCCGCCCGCCCCCAGTAGAAGAGGGAAAAATTGACTCTTTCCTGGCTAGGATGAAATTTTCAACACTTAACGCAGAGGATGGGCAGAATTTGGAGCTCAAATTACGCAAGGGGAGATCAAGGAAACTATCAAAAATATGGCACACAATAAAACGCCAGAAACAGACGGTCTACCAGCGGAATTTTACTCACTATTCAACACAGCTCACCCCACACTTAGAGCGATTATATCAAGCATCCTTAGAGATAGGACGACTACCAGACACAACGGGGCAAGCACTAGTGACGTCCCTACTGAAACCGGGTAAGGATGCAACGGATATGTCATTGTATAGACCACTATCCTTAATAAACATGGAATATAAAATCCTAGCAAAAATCCTAGCACAAAGGCTCCTACCATACATAGCCAATCTTATAACACGGACCAATGCGGTTTTGTACCAACGAGGAACACCTCCTTAAATATGCACAGATTATACCAGATAATGGATGCGGCAAGGGGGAAGCTCCCACATGCAGGATGTCTCTCGTTGGATCTCCACCAGGCCTTTGACTCACTTAGCTGGGAATACATGATAAAGATACTAAAGAAGTTTCAGGTTCCGCCGGACTATATTAAATGGGTCAACCTACTATATGCGGCACCAACAGCCAGAGCAAGTACAGGACTAAATATATCAGACACTTATTCGGTACATAGAGGCACAAGGCAAGGATGCCCTTTATCCCCCTTACTATTTGTCTTAGCCATAGAACCGCAGGCACAGTTATTGAGACAAGAGGGTGGAACATGGGACATTGAAATAGATCATGCACAACACGTAGTTTCACTATACGCAGACGATATTATATTATATATCAAGGATCTGAACCAAAACCCTAACAAAGCGGCGTATATCTTTGAAGAATTCATGCCCCGGTCTGGACTGGCCATAAACTATAACAAATCCATAGCTTTCTTATTCTATGAGCCACATAGAGACAGCAAGTTACCATTTGGAAATCACCAACTACAAGTTGCAACGGACACTTTCCAATATCTTGGGATTCAAATATATCGCACTCAAGAAGACCTCCTGGAGGGGAACCTGAAAAGAGCCCTCTCCTCACTTAAAACACAGATCCAATTCTGGATTACGTTACCAATATCAATTGCGGGAAGGTTGGCACTAGCCAAAATGGTGGCACTACCCTGTCCAATATACTACTTCGCCAACCTACCAGTGAAAGTTTCGGAATCATATTTTAAACTACTCAACTCTATGATGCTGGAACTTATATGGGGGAAAGGACGATGCAGAATAAGCCTGGCTAAATTACAGTTGCCGGTAGAGCAGGGAGGGATGAACGCACCAGACTTTAAGGCTTACTGCATAGCGGGGCAGCTCCAGTGGCTGGTGTGCTGGCTTAGCGGCCGAAACTTACAAGAAATAAACTACAATCAACAGATGCTAGACAGGGGTAATCTACACACCTTGTTATGCCCCGGAACCCTGATTCAGGGACACACTCCTCTCTTGTTGAAAATAGCACTCCAATATTGGCAGCTGGCACTTTGATACACCTCTGGCACAATCACCTATTCTCCTAATATCCCACTGTTGGGATTACTAGTAACCATAGGTAATTTAACCCCTGCACAACTACAAAAATGGGCACAGGAAGGCGTAGAGTTCATAGGTTCTTTGTTTAAAGACCAACGTTTACTAACACACACTGACTACATCCACGAACACAACCTGTCAACCTCACTTTTCCTCCTACATGCTAGTATTACGCATTATGGCACTAAATACTGGGCCCCGAATAACACAGAATCACCTACACACGCACTGGTGCACTCCATATATACTATAGGTCAAGGGACACATATGGTCAAGTGGCTGTATAAAGGACTGAAAACTCACCTATCTAAACCCCTGCCGGAATTAAAAAGCAAATGGGAATCAGACGTAGGAAGAGAGATATCAGAAGAGGAGTGGACTAACATACTAAACTACCCAAGCCGAATATCCCGTAATACAAGATTTAAATTCATTCAATATGCTATACTTCACAGAGCATATCTTACCCCACACAGACTACATATCTTATACCCAGAACTGCCCTCAACATGCCCTAGATGCAGGGAGGAGGAGGCGGGACTCACACACATGCTCTGGAACTGCCATACCATCTCTGAATACTGGGAAAATATAACCAATTCCCTAAATACACTAGCAGGGAAGACTATATACTGTAAAATGGAGACAGGTATACTGGGAATGCTCCCGCGTCCCCAAAAAAAGAAAGTTCTCCCTAGATGGATAAACCTAGCACTCCTATTGGCTAAACGCCTACTGACCAGGAGATGGAAGCCACGACAGCACCCATGGTGAGCCAATGGAGGGCGGAGGTAATAGAATGGGGTAAAGCAGAAGGAGTTGCCCTTAGAAGAGAAGAAAATGCTGGATGTAGGAAATACCCAATAGCCCAGGAATGAGATGAATTAGTAGAAAAGTTCACATCATTGGATAAAGGTGAACAGGGCAAGGATGCATCTCAATGATACCCAAAAGATAATAATCACTAAGTACATAATAAAGTAGACAAAATGACCCACCCCCCCAGAAATTCTGTATTATATACATCAATTATGTATAATAATAATTGATAACAGTCTAGAATGCAGTGATAGAAAATATATCCTCAACATCAAGATGTCTGATTAGTGGTCAATAGTTGGTAGTTAAGAATAATGTTCGATGTAAAGAACACAAAGTGACATACTAACTTGAAAACGCCACCGCGTTAATGGACGTAGTCCACCATATATGACACACTGAACAAGACAGTTTAAGGACAAAAGATATGATATGTAAAGACACACAGAATGTAATTGCATATAAATCAGTGTCAAATGCACATGTAAAACTATATATGCCTTGTGTTCTCTCCATTGTTTCTTATGTTTATGAAAACAATAAAATATGTTTAAAGAAATAAATAAAAATAATGTGATGTTCTGAGTATTTCACACACCAACATTGAGGATAGGGAACGTAATACTGTGGTTTTGTTCCTTATAACAATGGTACCAGGAATCCCTTATTCAGGATGCACAGACCTTCACCCACCTAGTTGTCACGCTTCGTCATTGGGTGTTGCTCCACGCTAGACACAGGTACTGGATCAAATGAATTCCCCAATGTGTGGGACACCCACTGTGGTAATTGCACCAATGTTTTGAAAACTGGCTTTTGGATACCTTGAGTTGAGTGTGCCAGCATACATAGTAGGGCACACAAATTTTGGTCAAAATGTCACTTGACATGGATAGGCAGACAAGCATGAAAAATGTTAACTACTTTGTAGTCTCAAGGAACAACTAAAGTTCCATTGGTCCCTTGATTTTAATCTTCTGTAGGTTACCATATATAGAATAAAAGGGAAGCCACCTTGATTAATTGCAGACAATTTTATTCTTCACAATATCCACTCTCACCTCAATCTCACTATTACTTAAAAAGGGCAGGAAAAATGGGGGAGGGTCCTTGCATCCTTAATAAGGGATTCCAGGTACAATTGGAATTATAAATAAAAACACTTTAAAAAGTTGTCTACCCTCGATGTAGTTGTGGGAACTACTCAGAGGGTCACATTATTTAATATAGGTATATCGCCAATATCAACTGGAGCAAGGAAGAGGCACTAAGGGATGCAGGAGCCAGCATGACCACAGTGGTGGAGCGGCTGATTTCTCTAGAGATGATTATCCTAGATACTTTCCTTAGGGTAGTCAATGCTGAAAATGAGGTGAAGTTCAAACCCATAGCAATGGTCACCTTTGAGTGGGGAGGGGTTAGTGGCCTAAAGCAAATAACTGTGAGCCCTACCATTCAAGTAGAGTGTCTGTTCGGAAACAACATGGAAACCTGTACCTGGGCTGATGTGGGAAGGAATTCTCATGCAGAAATGTTGGGTCTGCCTGATTGGGTGTGGGCCTCAAAGGCCAAGGGAGCCCATTGGGGATGTCAAGGGAGCCTTGAGGCTGGGCAATGGCCCAAGTTTCTACAGCCAATAGAAAGGGCAGGAGGTGTGAGAAACTAGCTCCAAAACTCCCCACAGCCTGGAAGGAATCGACCCCCCCAACGAGAGGACATGGAGCCTACAGGGTTAGAACAGTCTACTCGTGGAGACCTACTAGAGCTCTCTGAGATATGAGGCAGGAGAACCCTCCAAGGAGGAATTCTGTCAAGCAAAAAGAACATGCCAAACCTTTGAAGGCCTGTGGAACAAGGCTGAAGTCCAAGAGGAGGGGGGATACAAGTTGAACCCATGGGATCTAATGGGAGGATGCTGTCCTATACAGTGAGGCTAAGGACCCAAAGTCTGGGGCAATTAGGAAATTGGTGGTCCCCCAACAGTACATGGCCTTCCTTTTAAACTTAGCCCATGATATCCTCTTGGCTTGGCATTTGGGATAGACCCTAACCTGGTGCAGGTCTGCCAACCACTTTTACTGGCCCCATATGTCTAAAAAGGGGAAGAGGTTCTGTTGCTACTGTACCACCTGTCAAGTTACTGGCAAAACAGGTTTGCAGCATAAGGCTTCCTTAATTCTACTACGTATGTTTGGGACTTCTTTCAAGGGGGTGGACATTGACAATATCAGTCCCCTGAATCCTAAAAATGCTTCAGGGAACAGGTTCCCCTTGGTGGTGGTGGATCATGCAACTAGATACGCTGAAGCCATACCTTGGATGACTGTAACTGCGCATGTGTTGGCCAGAGTCTTATTTAATTTCTTTACCAGAGTAAGGTTCCCCAAAGAGATAATTTCATGTAGGGGGAAAAATGTCATGCCACCGACTTGAAGGTTGTGTGGGATGACTGGGGGTGAATTTTAAGTTCACCATCCCCTATCATGCCCAAATCAAAGGTGTTGTGACGAGATTCAACAAAACCTTTAAAGGTATGGTAATGAGGTTGTTGGAGAAACCTTGAAGAAAATGAGATGTCCTAATTCTATGCCTTTTATTTGTCTACAGGGAGGTACAACAAAAGGGAATGGGCTTCAGCCTCTTTGAACTTTTATATGAGCTCTCTGTCAGAGATTCAGAAACTTGTCAAGGAACCAAATAGAACATTGTTGGCTTTGTGCTGGGTCTGCGTTCCCTCATGGCTAAGTACGTCAAGAGGACCAGCAAGAACTTGGATGCCAACCAGGGATTATTAAGCACTGGTATGACCAGAAAGCAACCTTATTGTAATACCAGCCAATTAAAAAAAATGTGTGTTGTAGAACCTGTGCACCCCCCGAGCACTCAAGGACAAATGCAGTGGGCCCCACTCAGTACTGTGAAATATGGCTGAAGTAAACCACCTTGTTGACCTTGGTAACACCAGACACCTCCAAAGCGTGACTTTGACAGGGCAGAAAGGACCATGCTGAAGATCACTGATGGATGAGAGGAAGAGAAGAGTGAGCATGTCCCTGACCTCCTTTTCCACAATGCCAATGATCATTTAGCAGAGGGAGTAGTGTTTTGCCCTACAAATGACAGAGCAGCAGCAGAGACACTGTCACCAATTGTTGGGGCAGTTTGCAAGACTCTTCTCTCAGATTTTTAGGCCCATATTTATATTTTTTTACATTTGCACCGCTTTTTGATGCAAAAACGGCACAAACTTATTTGGAGAAGTGTGGCACAATGGTTAGAGGGGCAGACCCTGATGCAGAAATCTGGGCTAGGACCAGGGTTTAATTCCCACCTCGTCGGGTCTTGGGCTCAATTCCCTTGCATGAGGTAGTTTTCGCCTTGGTGCCTAATAATTTAATCAATGGGTCCCACTCTGTAACTCGGGGCAATAGCTTGCTTAATCTCCACAACACCCCTGCCAGTGCTTGGATGCCTGGGGGTTGCCCAGAAGTGGGTGCCTCACAGGGAAAAGCCTGGAGGGGTTCCACAGCAGTATGCATATATTGCCTTGAGACCCTAACGGGTAAGTAGTATGCTATACAAGTGCAAAGTTTTTGAGTCACAAAATGACACAATGCGGTTCTACAAATGTATTAATATGGGCCTTAGACTGACCAAGTAGTGTGTTCATAACATTGACAGTGGAGACAGCTTACCCATCAAAAGCAAAAAATACAGGTTCACAGACAACGTAAGAGCCAGAATCAAGAAAGAAGTTTGAAAAATGTTGTATATGATAAGATACAATATTATTTTATTTGTTCAATTAATTAAAACCCCTACAAGAAATCTTAAAAATCCCCACTAGCAATATAATTTAAAAGGTAAAAATGATTATACAACAGAGCAATATTATAAAATGTTCTTCACAATTTTTAATTTTTCTGGGAGCAAGTTGTAGAATTACACAGGCAGCCTACTTTTAACTCACCACTGTCAGTGAGTCTGTCAATAAAAATACACATATGGTCTAGTAGTTCAAAACAGATTACTACAAACAAGTGTTAAAAAATACTATGCACAAAAATTCATACTAAAAAAGCTGCTAACGTTTCATTTACAAATAGCAGTGGATTAACCAATCAAGATGAATGTGCAATCGCTATTGGTGTAAAGAGCAAGGGGCCAGATGTATCAACTCATTTAGCATTCACACACAGTGCAAATCACTAAATTTGATTGTTTGGGAATGCAAAAATGCCTTTCTGCATGCATGAAAGGCATTCACAGTCCAATATTTGGGAATCACAAAATGTTCAATTCCCTAAACTTTTGACACCAAATTGCAACTCACAAATTATGAGTTGCAATTAGGTCATCGCAAAATCAATGTATGAACCATTCGTAAATTATGGATGGTTGCAAAATGGATTTTGCATGTGCAATTTACCACCAAATTAAATCAAGTGGTAACCAGGCGCAACCTATATAAACAGGAGCAGACTGTATCAGCATTTTCCACAATAGCTGCTCTCTACGTCATGGTGAGGAGGATGAGGATCCTGGCAGGTTTGTGGAGAAGGAGGAGGAGACATAAGCGCATTTTCAGAATGCACATTACATTGTTTGACCAGACTGAGGAGGATCAATGCTATTCCGACCCATGTGCAGGTTTTATGTTCCCTGAACCTCTTAGCCTCAGGAAGCTACCAGGGGTAATAGCCGCAGGAGGAGAGGTGTTCCAAAGTGTGCTATCACACTTTTTTTCCAAGCATTTCTGGATGAAATGCTGATGAAAATCAATCAAGACATCAGATTCATTAACACACCACAGGGCATGCAGTTCACTAAATTGAAATTTTACCATATAGCACAATTCCCACACATCATTGGCTGCATTGATGGGACGCATGTTGCAATATGTCCTCCCTCTGTAAATAAGTATATCTTCAGAAATAGAAAAGGTAGCCATTCATTAAACATGCAGTAATGTGCAAAGCCTCAATGGTCATAACTGATATAGTGGCCAGATTCCCTGGAGTACACATGATTTCTTTATTTTTTGCATAATGGAATCTACACACAGCTAATTGATTATGAATTTATAGAAGGATATCTACTAGGTAAATCTCTTTTACACTGTGTAGCATATAGTACAGAAGCAGTAACTCATGACAGTGAATCATTATTTGCTCTTGTCATTGTAGGAGACATTGCATATGCTGTGTGCTCATTCATCCTCACCCCATATTTAAATCCATCAACTCCAAGTGAGCACCCTTACAATGCAGCACATCAAAGCACACATAATGTGATAGAGAGGACCTGTGCCCTGCTCAAGAGTCACTTCAGATATCTACACAGGAGTGGCAGTGACTACAGTACAGTCCTGAAATAAACAGCATTATCCTAGCTACATGTACCATGTTGCACAACATTTCCACAACAAGAGGCATACCCCTGACCTATTTGATTTAGATTAAATGATGACAATGAGCCATGCCCACCCTGTCAACCTGCAGATGGATCAAGGGCAGCAGAAGGCAGACAAAGATGTGCTGAAATAACACACAATTATCTTTAAATTGAGTAAGATGAGACAATGCATTTCATGATCTTGCAGCAAATTTTCATATTTATTACCTTAACTTCAAGCTACATATGCCGTCACCAAAAAAGTATTTGTCATAGTGCATAATTTGTGCAAAATCAAATGTCGTCATCACAGACAATACAAATGTTAAGTTATATTCACAAACAACATGCATAGATGCATGCCTTTCTCACTTCCTCCATCCATGCACTCCACTAGGCCCTTCAGTGGGCTCTGTACTATCTCTTTATGAGGCCTCTGAAGCTGCACTATGTCTCAAACTGTGGCATCTATTTTCTATCACAGATGCAGTAGATACTACTGAAGCTGGAGAGCTTCTCACAATCTCCTACACCTAAATCACTGTTTCCTGTAATCCTAGCAGTCTGCATGTTCTCAGTTGCATTAGTGACTTGCATCAAACCTCTTGAAATGTCTCCACTACAATGTGCTATCTCCAGTTGCCTGGTCACAGCGCATCCGGACAGCAATGCACTTGCATTTGTCAGGCGATGGACAGATCTTGTAGACCCATCTAATCTTCCCATTAGTTGGTGAGGACGCCTATGGTGTGTGACATGGTCATGCTGCAATAAGGTGCAAAGATCCTTGATTGCATTTGTTAGCTGTTTGAAATTTTCAGGAGTGCCTTTTTGCCCTTCCTCCACTGTTGTGTTCAGCTGCTTAATACCATCTTTGATGTCACACGTGTTGTTATTATGTGACACCAACATTGTTTGCATTGACCTCATGTACTTGAATTGTAGGTGCTGCGCTTTTAACATTGATACCTCAAGGTCTCCAAAGACACTTGGCCCATCCCCTTCCTCTAATGGACATCTTAGAGCGACTCTATGCCCTGAGGAGAACGTTTTGGTGCTGCATAAGGGACTAATGTCTGTCGGAGGGGCTCTCGTCAGATGGTGGTGCAGGCATGTATGTAGGGCTGTCATCAGCATTTAGTTCAAAATCAGGGAGGGGAGACAAGGCTGTCCTGTGCCTGATTGGTGTAGGTGCCGTGGATGGTGGGGGGTACACTATTTCCATCTTCTGACAATGTCCGGGTCTCCTCAGATTTAACATTTTCAGATCCTGCAGCATGTGCTGCAGATATTTCTGTGACATTAACAGAAATATTTTAGTATAATGTATGTACTCGTGTGTCTCAGTTTACATTAATTTGCAAAAAAAAGCTTTTTACCTAACACAGTGTCTCTACCTTTAATTTGTTATGTCACTTTAGATGAGGCTTCACCGTGCAGCATTATTGGACATGTAATCACTCATGTATTTTAAACTACTGCTCCTGTAATGCATTGATGTGTTACAGAGAAAATATGGACTGCAGTGGATTTTTTAAATTTTTACTGTGATTTCCTAATTAGTAATTGTGCTACAAATGGCTGTTATATGTTGTAATTCATACATCTTACCTTTGCTGGTACTAGGGGTGGCTGAGGGGGCTATGTTTGTGACCCCCAACAATGACTTCTGGCTGCAAAGTTGACTCTACGAATTCCTCCAAAGGCGTAGATGGCGGCTGGGTGAATAGTCCTCTGCCAGTTCCCCCTTGCCTCAGCAAGCCTGCTGACTACCTTCTTTATGGCCCATGTTCGTAGGTCGTACCAGCACCACCTGATCTCCTCAACCAAGCACTGTGTGACACCCACTGCACTGATCTTGGCCTGGATGTCCTACCAGATATGTTTTTCTGACTTTAGGACCTGGAGTGAGCTCTTTCCAAAGAGCTTATCATGGCTCTTCACAACCTCCTGAGTGAGCACCTCCAGCTCCTGCTCACTAAAGCAGAGTTTTCTTTTGCGCCCTCCAGCCTCCTTGCCATTCTTATCTGAGGCCATGATGTGTTTTGTGCACAAAATATAACACTCCAAACTGGCTCCCTAGTTCTCAGTTTCAACAGTCTACCTCCTTCTTTGGCTACGGGTCCTGAAAAGAGGAAGATTGACTCGCTTCCCAATTATGATGCCCTAAAGCTGCTCCAAAATGCAACTTATACAATTTTGTGATTACCTAATTGTGATTACCTATTTAGGTAATCAATATTTGGCAATCACAAATTGCGATTGCAAGTTTTAAGGAATTGCTAAATCATTGCCGATTCCTGTGGTACGTCAGAAATTAAAATGACCAAATAGCAATTCTGTAAAATTCACTATTTGGCAATCTCAGATTCCTATTTTGATACATATGGCCCAAAAATCTGTAAGATTTCCTTAATGTCATTTTACTAAAAACTATTTTTTGTTGGCACAGTTAAAAGAATGCAACCTATTGGTGCTATTGGCTAATGCAATGCTTGCAAGGTCCATGAATTTAACCATCTGACAATCACATTGAGCGGACATGCCTGGGCATAGCTTGGTCAGTAAGATTGGGGGGTGAGCTTCAGATTTTTCAACAATCATGCTGACATATAATGTAAAATATATATTATATGAGGACAGGGTGCATGAGAAGGGCTTAAAAGGCAGTGGAAAGGGAGAGGAATGCAGATCGGTAAGGACACTAAGGGCCTGATTACAACTTTGGAGGAGGTGTTAATCCGTCCCAAAAGTGACGGTAAAGTGACGGATATACCACCAGCCGTATTACGAGTTCCATAGGATATAATGGACTCGTAATACGGCTGGTGGTATATCCGTCACTTTACCGTCACTTTTGGGACGGATTAACACCTCCTCCAAAGTTGTAATCAGGCCCTAAATGAGGGAAAAAAGTGCATTTTTTAAACTTACCAACATTTTTGATGACTTTCAAAACAGAGAAGAGGAGAGTGTGTGTGTGTTTTTGTCTGTGTGTATGTAAACATTTGTGGGGAAATCAGGCAGACGCTTCACCATACCCAACTGAAAGCCCCTTTACCCAAATATTTAAGAGAGAAAAAATGTATTAGGTGTTATAACACACCAAATACCCTCCTCAAGTTACACCCTTGTGGACATGTACTAATGATGTGTTCCAATGACTCAGTATGGAAACCACATCCTCAACATTTGCAATTCTTGCTGCTTAATACACAAGCCACATATTTCAAAGATGCGAGTGGGGCTAGTAAAAACCTGAGCCTCATGAACTAGGATCTGTATGGATGCTTGTAGGAGGCTGGCCAGGTTTTTAGTGTGTACCTAAGGTACTTACACCTTATACCAGGTCCAGTTATCCCTTGCTAGTGAAATGTAGGCAGTTTCTAGCAGCTAAGGCTGCCTAGGGGTAGCTGTAGCAGAGCAGCCAAGGCTGAACTAGGACACATGCAAAGCTCTTGCAATACCACTATAGTCATACATTACTTATACACAATGAAAGACAATACTCAGTGTTACCAAAAATAAAGATACTTTATTTTAGTGACACAAGGCCAAAAATATCTTAGAGTCAATACTCCTACTGGAGGTAAGTATTATACACAAAATATACACTAGTAACCAAAATCAGGTAAGTAAACAGTCATTGAATAGTGCAAACAGGGAAAAACACAATAGATTGCAATGGGCCTCGGGGCAACACAGACCATATACTAAAATAGTGGAATGCGAAAGTCGGATTCCTCCCCAGGCAAGTGTAGTGTGTAGAGGGATGCTGGGAGTGTAAAAAAACGCCAAAGGTAAGTAAAGGACCCCACCCCAGAGCCCAGGAAAACAAGAGTAAAGTACAGCAAGTTTCCTCAGAACACACTAGAAGTTGTGTTGAAGGATTATGCAGAATCAAGCAAGACTGCACGAAACCAATGATGGATTCCTGGACCTGGAGACCTGTGGAGAGAGGAGACCAAGTCCAGAAGTCGATAAAGAGTCCAGGAAGAACAGGAGCCCCTGCCCACCTGGAAGAAGGTGAAAAAGTGCATTCTTCGGTTGGAAGAAAATTACAGAAATGCACCAAAGAAGATAGCAGTTGGTTCCTGCTTGGTGCAGAAGATGTCCCACTTTGAGTCATTGAATGAAGGTGGTTTGAGTCACTGGATTCTGCCAACAAGCCTTGGTTCATGCAAGAATGTGTTTTGCATCAAAGAGGAGCTGCCGGGACCCAGAGAGCCCTCAGAAGACCAGGCAGCACCCACTGGAGTTCCACGACACTGGGCAAAGGAGTTGCAAAAGGCGGTCATCGCAGCACTACACAGAAGGATCCCACGCCACCGGTAGAGCAACTCAGGGAGCTGTGCGTCGCAAGATAGAGTGCTGTGGACCTGAGCTACGCTGTGCTCAAAGAACTTTTGGAAGAAGTGTACTGAGGGAGCTGCAGAGGACATGATGCACAGGACTACTCTCCGGCACGGGGAGGCAAGCCCTTACCTCCACCAAATTTGGACAGCTGGACCTTTGGACAGTCAGGATCACTTTGGTTTACCACCTGTATTCAAGGATCATGCTTGACGACAGGAGAGGAGTCCCAGAGTACCAGTCGTCATTGCAGATAGGTGCCTGCTGAATCAGGGAAGTGACTCCGCCACTCCACAGGAGATTCCTTCAGTTATTCTAGTGCAGGGTGAACAAAGGCAGTGGTCAGAGTGAGCACAACCTGGAAACTATTGCAGTTCCTGGCTGGAGATAAAGTTGCAGTTCACAGTTGCCTTCCTGGATACTTTGTTGCAGTTACAGCGGTTCCTGGAGCAGTCTGCGGTTGATCGGATGGTCAGAAGTTGAAGCAGAGGATGCAGAGGAGTCCTGGTGAAGTCTTGCAAACCGAATCTGAGGAAACACCCAGAGGAGAGACCATAAATAGCCCTGAGATGGGGATTGGCTACCTACCCAGGTATGTACCTACCAGGAGGAGGGGTCTCTGACATCACCTGCTGGCACTGGACACTCAGATGCTCCCACAGGGTCCCCACACTTTGGAATCCAAGATGGCTAAAGCCAGGGATATTCTGAAGGAGCTCTGGGCACCACCCCTGGGGTGGTGATGGACAGGGAGTGGTCACTCCACTTTCCTTTGACAAGTTTCAGGCCAGAGCAGGGACTGGGGGTCCCATGTATTTCCAATATGAAATGGTGTAAAACCCATCTCCTAAAGGAAATGCATTGTTCTGCCTTCCTGGGATTGAGTTGCTCAGTCCCCAGGAGGGCAGAAACCTGTCTGTGAGGTTGCATTAGCTGGGGCTGCAGTGGAAACCCTGCAGAGCTGGTTTGACATTACTGGGGGTTTATGGTGGAGCCTCCAGGGTGCATGGAATTGCCCCCCTGATATCAGATTTGTATTGGGAGTTCAATTTCACATTCTTAGACACCTCACATGGCCATATTCGGAGTTACCATTTTGAAGCTACATATATGTATTGACATATATGTAGTGCAGGCTTATAATGGTGTTCCCGCACTCACAAAGTCCCGGGAATTGGCCCTGGACAATGTGGGGGCACCTTTGCTAGTGTAAAGGTGCCCTTATACACAGTAACTTTGCACCTAGCCTTCAGTTACTGAAGGTTAGACATAGAGGTGACTTACAAGTTACCTGGTGGAGTGAAAATGGCTGTGAAATAGTGTGTGCACTATTTCACTGAGGCTGCAGTTGCAGTCCAGAAGGAGACTTTGTATGAGCTCCTTATGGGTGGCAAAAGAAATGCTGCAGCCTATAAGGATCTCCTGGAACCCCAATGCCTTGGGTATCTAGGTACCGTATACTAGGGACTTATAAGAGTGGGTCCAGTGTGCCAATTAGAATTGGTAGGGAGTCACTAAACTATAGTGACCGATTTGGTAAACACAGAGAGCATAAGCACTGGCATTCTAGTTAGCAGAAGTCTAGTGACAAAGCCAAGCAGATTGGCAACACATATAGGCCACAAACTATGAGCACTGGGGTCCTGGCTAGCAGGATCCCAGTGAGACAGTAAAAACACTCTGACAAATAGGTCTCAAACTATAAGCACTGGGGTCCTGGCTAGCAGGATCCCAGTGAGACAGTAAAAACACACTAACACATGCCAAAAATGGGGGTAACCACGCTAGAAAGAGGCTACTTTCTCACATAACATCCCAAACGAAGAACAATAAGGCTAACCTTGGCCAGTTGAGACTTTATTGTCCAAGTGGTGATAAGTGGATAGTAGATCTGCAATAGAATGGTTACTCCCTTTGTCATCCACTGTATGGTTATTTCCCTGGGGGATGTAAACCACTCAGGTTGGAGATTTTTACCTAGAAAACAGTGCAAGTGTATATTTTCAGATTCACTATTTCTAAGTTCTAAATGGGGCAGTGGGAGTGTTCCACTGAGCCTATGTCAAGACAGGGCTGCTGTCCTAATGTTGAGAATGCTAGGCAGGGATGCTGTCTCAGTAAGGCCATAGCTGGGCAAAACATTTGTCCATATGGCTACAAGGGAGAACAGTGTTGCTGTTTCTCTTGGGTTGGAGCAGGGCAGGGTTGCTGTCCTATACGCTCCACAATAGGATAGGGCTGCTGTCCTATGTGTTGGGAGGTAGTGCAGGGCTGCTGCCCTAAAGTTTGCCTGTGGGGGTTGGAGGGTTGCTCCAAATTTACTAACACAGTACAATGTTGCACATCTGGTTTAGTCGTTCCACAGAGAGGGAGTTTTACCTCGGGGAGTTCAGTTGTGGCAGCTGTGGGCTCCCTTGTTACAGATGCCACCCCAGGAGAGGTTTTTCCCACTGCAAGAATGGTACCCTTAGTGGTAGGGTGGGGAAGGGATACTTTTATACCCTTTTTACCTGTTGGTTGAGAAGTATCCTGAGACTTCAGGCCTCTTTCTTTTCTTTTCTTTTTCATTTCATGTCAAATGAGATTGAGCAATTCCTCAGGGATACCCAGCATGGATGCATGGGTCCTAAACTCTACCTTAGCCCAACCTGATACCTCTAGGTCATTACCTAAGAGACAGTCTACGGGTAAGCTAAGTAATACCACCACCTGCTTTGAGCCAGTAACTCCACCCCAACTCAGTTGCACTACAGCTAAGAGGAGAGACTGAGTTGAGTTATTGACATCAGTAACCTGGTACTTCTGTCCAAGGAGGTGTTCTGCAGGTGACACCATGTTTTCACTCACTAAAGTGATACTGGCACCTGTGTCCCTATAGGGCTGGGCCTCAACACCATTTATTAGAATTGACTGCTTGTACTTGTCCATATTAAGGGGACAAGCAGCCAAGGTGACAAAGCCAGTGCCACCAGCTGTGAGAAAAACTTTCTTGGGGGTTTCTACACCTACCCCAGTTTCTATGATGGACCCAAAAGTGAACCCAACTACACCCTTTGTTTGTGTATTGCCAGTAGTCCCACCACTATTACCACTACTGATAGGGGCATTAGAGTTTGATGCATTAGTGGAGGTAGGATCAGGGGCTATACCTGGGCAGGACTAATCCCCTGGCCTATGGCCTTTACCTATGCACACATAGCACCAGGGCTTTTTATTGTGTGTAGAGTGAGAAGGAGAGGAAGATGATTTATCCCCACCTCCCCAGAGGAGTGTTGTGAACCTGAAGAAGGATCTTTGTGTTTACTTTTATACCCAAGCTTATACTGAGACTTTTCACCATCTTTCTTCTTTTCTTTGTCACCTCCTGTATGAGCTTTTCTGCTCACCCTTGTTCTGATCCATTTGTCTGCCTTTTTTCCCAATTCTTGGGGAGAAGTCAGATCTGAGTCCACAAGATACTGGTGTAACAAGTCAGACACACAAGTATTCAATATATGCTCTCTCAAAATCAGATTATATAGGCCCTGGTAATCAGACACTTTACTGCCATGTAACCAACCCCCTAACGTTTTTAGAGAACAGTCCATAAAGTCAACCCAATGTTGTGAAGATTCTTTCTTGGTTTCCCTGAACTTGATTCTGTATTGCTCAGCGGTGAGGCCAAAACCATCAATGAGTGCATCCTTTAAAATGTTGCTGTTGTCTACATCCTCCTCCCTAACAGTGAGGAGTCTGTCCCTCCCTTTGTCAGAGAAGGACAACCAAAGTATAACAGCCCACTGCTTTTGAGGGATTCTTTGAACCTTACAGGCCCTCTCAAGTGCAGCAAACCACTTTTGAATATCATCCCCCACCTTGTATAGGGAAATAATTTTGTGTACGTTTCTGGAGCTAATGTTGTCCTCCCTGACCTCATAAGTCCTGAAACTTTCAATGCTGCTGCCACCACGGGGAACTAACCCCAACCCCTGTCTTTCTCTTTCTACAGCTAAGGCTTCCCTATCTAGGGCTAGCTGTTACTGTTTCAGCCTCAGTCTAGCCTTCTCCAATCTCAGCTTTCTGAATTCCCTATCTAGGGAGTTATTCTCAGAATTGGATATGTTAGACCCTTCAGAGACTGAGGTGATGTGAGAATGAGCAGAAGTGGATCTTTCCCTAACTTGTGTAACCCTAGTGACCTGGCCTTTAGGTATGAATGGTGCCCTACTTGTGTGAGACAACACACTACACAGAAGGATCCCACACCGCCTGAGAACAATTCAGGGAGCTGTGCAACGCAGGATAGAGTGCTTGAGACATGGGCTACGATGTGCTAGAAGAACGTTTTGAAGAAGTGCACAGAACCCAGGGAGCTGCAGAAGACGTGATGCACAGGGGTACTGTCTGACACTGGGAGGCAAGCCCTTACCTCCACCAAATTTGGACAGCTGGACTTTTGGACAGTCAGGATCACTTTGGTCCACCACCTGTGTTCCAGGGTTCACGATCATCGTCAGGAGAGGAGTCCCAGAGTACCAGTCATTGTTGCAGAGAGGAACCTGCTGAAGCAGAGAAGTGATTCCATCACTCCACTGGAGATGCCTTTGGCTCTTCTGGTGCAGGGTGAAGACAGGCAGTCCTCAGAGTGTGCACAACCATGGAAACTGTTCCAGTTGCTGGCTGGAGCTGAAGTTGCAGGACACAGTAGCCTTCCTGGATACTTTGTTGCAGTTACAACGGTTCCTGGAGCAGTCTGCCTTTGATCTGATGGTCAGAAACTGATGCAGAGAATGCAGAGGAGTCCTGGTGGAGTGCAAACCGAATCTGAGGAAACACCCAGAGAAGAGACCCTAAATATCCATGAGAGAGGGATTGGCTACCTACGCTGGTATGCACCTATCAGGAGGGGTCTCGGATGTCACCTGCTGGCACTGGCCACTCAGATGCTCCCAGAGGGTCCCCACACCTTGGAATCCAAGATGCCTAACGCCAGGGACACTCTAGAGGAGTTCTGGGCACCACCCATGGGGTGGTGATGAACAGGGAAGTGGTCACTCCCCTTTTCATTCTTCAGTTTCGTGCCAGAGCAGGGACTGGGGGTCCCTGAACCGGTGTAGACTGGATTATGCAAGGAGGGCACCATTTGTGCTCTTCAAAGCATTTCCAGAGGCTCTGGGAGGATACCCCTCCCATGCCAGGTTGTAACACCCCTCTCCTAAAGGAAATGTATTGTTCTTTCTTCTGGGATTGAGCTGCTCACCCCCCAGGAGGGCAGACACCTGTCTGTGCGGTGGCAGCAGCTGGAGAGCTGGTTTGGCATTACTGGATTTTCCATGGTGGAGCCCCCAGGGTGCATGGAATTGGCCCACCAATACCAGATTTAGATTGGTGGTTCAATTTCACAATCTTAGAGCTCTCACATGGCCATATTCAGAGTTACCATTGTGAAGCTACATATATGTATTGACATATATGTAGTGCACGCTTATAATGGTGTCACTGCAGTCACGAAGTCTGGGGAATTGACCCTTGACAACATTGCACCTAGCCCTCAGTAACTAAAGGTTAGACACATAGGTGACTTATAAGTTACCTCGTGCAGTGAAAATGGCTGTGAAATAGTGTGTGCACTATTTCACTGAGGCTGCAGTGGCAGTCCTGATGGAGTGTTTGTATGAGCTCCTCATGGGTGGCAAAAGAAATGCTGCAGCCCATAATGATCCCCTGGAACCCCAATGCCCTGGCTATCTAGGTACCATATACTAGGGACTTACAAGGGGGGTCCAGTGTGCCAATTAGAATTGGTATATGGAGTCACTAAACTATAGTGACCAATTTGGTAAACAGAGAGAGCATAAGCACTGGAGTTCCGGTTAGCAGAACTCCAGTAACACAGTCAAGCATACTGACAACACATATAGGCCACAAACTAAGCACCCGGGTCCTGGCCAGCAGGATTCCAGTGAGACAGTAAAAACACACTGACAAATAGGTCTCAAACTATGAGCACTGGGGTCCTGGTTAGCAGGATCCCAATAAGACAGTAAAAACACACGGACATACATGCCAAAAATGGGGTTAATCCTCCTAGGAAGAGGCTACTTTCTCAAAATGCTTCTGCTTAATTCACATGTAAAATTTGGCAGATATGGTGTTGAATGTTATAAAAGTAAACACCCTCGAGTCAGTTTGCTAAATTCCTTAATATTTCTATTGTGTGATAACACTAGGGCTTCTTTTTTGCAATGATCTTTAAATCTTTATATTATCAGTTACTGTCCCATTTTTCTTGTAGCTTCATAAATGTTAGTATTTGATGCAGATTATCAAAGTCATTAAGATGCAGAAAGTTTACATAGTAATTTAGGCCTCCAAATAGGATTCTTTAATCCGATCGTTGCCGAAACACTCTCACTGGTGCAGGCCACGATCATTGACTGACAACGGGGAGGGGTTTTAAACATTCTCTGGTCTTTGCACCGGATGATAGTTTTTAATTTAAAACCCCTCTGGAGACATTGAAGAGCTTTTGTGCTCCCCCCACCGGCCCATCTGCCCATCGCAGAACGCTGAAGTCACATTTTGTTTTCCCCACTGGAGCAGGAAGCAGCAGGTAAGGCCTCTTGCTAATCTGGTGGAGAAAATGGGCCCAAATGGCCACCCCAGCTTTCAGGAATGCCTTGTTTGAAAGGAAGGATTCTTCCTTTTCAAACGAGGCCTCCCTGAAAGGGTTTCCTGGCAGCAGATTGCGGCTGAGCTGCAATCCATTGTCAGGAAAGTGCACTAGATGCCAGGGATTTTCTCTTTGGGGGGGTCAGCCCTTTTGAAAATGGGTAGCCCCCCACAAGCCGCCCCAGGGCATTTATAAAAAAAAGTTTGTTTACCCTGGGGGGTGGGGGTGGGGGGCACGATTGCCCTCCGGGGGTTAACATTTTTTAAAAAAAAGTTTAAAAAAAATGAAATTGACAGGTGTTCACTCATATATATATGTAAAGATAGAGAGAGACTATCTATAAAGGAAGAGAAATAGCTCTCATATATGTGTATATAATATATGTGATCTCTTTACATATACATATGTAGAGAGAGGGACACTCTCTCCATATATATATATATTTTATGTAGCAATAAAAATGTCAAGATAATTCTTGTGATTATGTTATATAATATACGTGATCTCTTTACATATACATATGTAGAGAGAGGGACACTCTCTCCATATATATATATATATATATATATATATATTTTATGTAGCAATAAAAATTTCAAGATAATTCTTGTGATTATGTTCCTGTTAGAGAAAGATCAGACTTTGATCTAGTGGCAGTTTTGACACCATAAAGTAGTGCAGAAGGTTTAGATGCCTGCTGCAAAGAACAGATTGGTATGTTATGTGAATTGCTGAGTGGATTAGTAAAGCCAGCCCTTATCTGTGCTTTAAAACAAATGAAATGTATGTGTGAAGGGGGCTATGGAGAGATGAAGGGCAATTTTGCTGGGTGCTAGTGAGGGACTCCAAGGAAGAGGTCATGGGAGGGAGAGCAGCAGAAAAAGCTTGTCTCACTGGGTGTCACCAGCGCTAAAGGCTGTGATGATGGGCAGGTGACAAGGTGAAGTAATAGTGTGTCTTTTTTGTTTTTTTCAGTGTCTTCAGAGAACGTGCTGATTGAGGGAAGAAGCGAAGATAGGGTGACTTACATTTACTGTTGCACACCTCACACACACCCACTAGCAATTTTGTCACCATATCTGCCTTCTATGTAGGCTAGTGTTTTAAAGGGACAGTTTGACCAGTAGCAGATATGGAGGGTCATTCTGACCTCGGCGGTAAAAGGCGCTTACCGCCAGTCAGAAGACCGCCATAACACCGCCGCGGTCGCGGTAAACCGCCACGGTCATTCTGACCCGCAACTGGCAAACCGCCAAAAACCCGACATCCACAAAAGTCCGCCACACCAACGGGCAGCGCAAAACAGGCGATGACCAAACCTCCACCTTCACGCCAACAGAAATACGCCCATGCCATTCCGACCCACAAATCCCCGCAGCGGTCTTTCAACCGTGGTATTCCATTGGCGGTACACACCGCCGCGCTCAAAATACACACACCTTTACAAAACACTACCACATTGGACAAATCAAAATACACACACCTGAGACACATACACACACCACTCCCACACACCCAATTAAATATAAAACACACACCCACATCACCCACAAACCCTTACGACCACAATTGCGACTGAAGGACAGAGAGAAACAGCACAGCATAGAGTAGACCATCACACAGAGGCAAATCACAACATCACCCACACAATTTCCACGCACAAAACACCATACACCACCACACTCACCAAACACTACGGGGGTCATTCTGACCCTGGCGGTCGGTGATAAAGCGGCGGCCAACCCGCCAACAGGCTGGCGGTCCAAAAAATTGAATTCTGACCCTGGTGGGAACCACCAACAGAGCCCGCCACTTTAACACTCCGACCGCCACGGCGGGACACACAAACAGCGCGGCGGTCACCGCCAACAGGCAGGCGGCAGACAATGTACCGCCCACCCTATCACAACTCACCAATCCGCCACCTTTTCCGGGGCGGGAGCACCGCCGATAAAAACACGGCGGAAACAGACTACGAATTGGAAAACGCTCACCTCTATACACCCCACGAGGACGGAGGACAGCATGGAGCCCGAATTGAACATCCTACCTGCTCTCGTCTACCTGCTCATCTACCACGAGTACGAACTCCGGTGCAGACGACAACGGTGAGTACCGCACCTACGACACAGGGGAGGGGGGGAGGAGGAAGGGTTACGGGCACACACATACGCAATACACCCACCCCCCAACTATCTACACACCAATGCAGAGCACCAAGTCAAAGTGACCCCACCCAAACCCCCCGGAATAATGAAAAGATATAATTAAAGTGAGAAACTAAATTTATGTATAAAATAGATTCATTGAAGTCATGGTAAAATAGGAAAATGAATAAAAAATATTCAAGTTTAAACATTGCGTAACCGAGAAATAGAGGCAATAAGTCCAGCACAGTCACTGAAATTTCAACTGTCCGTGGGCCAAAGTGTATCAACACATGGGCAAAGCCCACACAGGAGACCTGAGTCCGTTGGAGAGAACACTGCAGGTGCATCAGATGATAAAACTACAGGCACCTCAGGGGGAAGGGAAGGGGGGGCACCACAGCCACATGAGTCCACGACGCCAGATCCAAGAAGGGGCCACCATGCCCACTGTCATATCCTGGGGAGTGCAAAGCCACAGTCTCTCAAGTCTCTACAGTGGGTGGCTTGCCCACTGTCCTATCCTGGGGAGTGCCCCACTGTCATATCCTGGGGAGTGCAAAGCCACAGTCTCTCAAGTCTCTACAGTGGGTGGCTTGCCCACTGTCATATCCTGGGGAGTGCAAAGCCACAGTCTATCAAGTGGATAACAGTCTCCACAGGCAAGTGCTTGAGATGAAGGGCCCAGCGGAGCGGTGCTTGAGATGAAGGGCCCAGCGGAGCGGTGCTTGAGATGAAGGGCCCAGCGGAGCGGTGCTTGAGACGGCGGGGCCCAGCGGAGCGGTGCTTGAGATGAAGGGCCCAGCGGAGCGGTGCTTGAGACGGGGGGCCCAGCGGAGCGGTGCTTGAGATGAAGGGCCCAGCGGAGCGGTGCTTGAGACGGCGGGGCCCAGCGGAGCGGTGCTTGAGATGAAGGGCCCAGCGGAGCGGTGCTTGAGATGAAGGGCCCCTGTTCAGCGGTGCTCCTCCCGGCGGGGCCCTGTTCAGCGGTGCCTTTCTGCACGGCGGGGCCCGGTTCAGCGGTGCCTTTCTGCACGGCGGGGCCCTCTTCAGCGGTGCCTTTCTGCAAGGCGGGGCCCTCTTCAGCGGTGCCTTTCTGGACGGCGGGGCCCTCTTCAGCGGTGCCTTTCTGGACGGCGGGGCCCTCTTCAGCGGTGCCTTTCTGGATGGCGGGGCCCTCTTCAGCGGTGCCTTTCTGGACGGTGGGGCCCTCTTCAGCGGTGCCTTTCTGCACGGCGGGGTCCTGTTCAGCAGTGCCTTTCTGCACGGCGGGGCCCTGTTCAGCGGTGCCTTTCTGGACGGCGGGGCCCTGTTCAGCGGTGCCTTTCTGCATGGCGGGGCCCTGTTCAGCGGTGCTTGTTCTGTAAGTCAAGGGAGTCAGAGCTGGCCACGACTCCCTGCTCAGTCGCCCTCCGACCGTGCAGTTGCTGGACCCTTCGGTGACGGTGTCCTGGGCCCTTGTGTGTCCTCCCTCACACCCGGGATGGGGCTTGTGGGGCCCTCCTGGTCAGCGCTCCTGCTGGCTGACTTCTCCGCCCTGCTGCCCTTGCCCTCCTTCGATGTGGCTCTCTGGGCCTTGCCTCCCCTGGATGTTGTGGCAGGTGAAGTGGCAGAACTTTGGTCCTTGGGGGCAGCCGTGTCAGTCTTCTCGTGGCGGCCCCTTACTTTACGGGTCCTCTTCCCAGGGGGGGGGCTGGCTGTCCCCTTGCTGCTGACCGATGTATCACTGCTGGCAAAGGGGGGACTCCAAAATCCATGCACTACGGTGACCCTTGAAGCCGGGCTGGTGGTGGCTGAGGCGCTCTTGGGACTCTTAGCAGATGGAGGGGGGGGGTCAGGTGAGGGAAATAGGTCAAGAGTGGAGAGGTAAACTTTTTTAGGACCAAGGTAAAGGGTAGGTGTAGTGGTTATGGGAGTGGAGGAAGAGGAGGTGGTTGTAGGAGAGTCAGGTGTGCTGTCCTTGGGTGAAGGTGCATGGGCTGGAGGCTGTGGTGAGGTGGTTGGCTGTTGGGTGGGTGGCTGCCTCAGTTTGTGTGTCTTGGAAGAGGGGGTGACAGACACAGTGGGAGAGGACACAGGGGACGTGTAAATGGCAGTGGGGGTGGTGACTGCACATGTGCGGACTGTACTGGAGGGTGTGCTGGTGATGGAAGTACTGGCTGTTGGTGGTGTGCATGCAGGTGTGAGTAGAGACGTCACAGGGAGGGAGGAGGGAGACGAGGAGGTGGGGGACACAGAGGTGGTAGTGGCTGTTGGCATGTCTGCATCTGGGTGTTGCTTGGGTGAATGTTTGTGTGATCTGTGGTGCTTATGTCTGGATGAGCTGCCCTTGGGTGTTGAGGTGTGTGCAGGCTGGTCTGATGGTGTGGGTGGGATAGGCAGGGGAGCAGGAGACAGAGAAAGGCTGGAGGCAGTTAGAAGAGGGAGGCTGGAAACAGGGACAATGGCTGCCGTCAGTGCTGAGGCCAGAGCATTGAACGATCGTTGATAGGCAGCCTGACCTGAATGAATGCCCTCCAGGTATGCATTGCTACGATGCACCTCCCTCTCTACCCCCTGGATGGCATTCAAAAGGGTAGACTGCCCAACAATGATGGTCTGTAGGAGGTCAATGACCTCCCCACTGAGGGCAGCAGGGGTAACAGGGGCAGGGCCTGAGGTGCCTGGGGCGAAGGAGACGCCCGCCTTCTTGGACGAGCGGGCACGGAGCGAAGGCTGAGGGGCTGCTGGGAGGGCGGAGCTGGTGCGCTGGGTGGCGGCTGTACCTGTAGAGGCGGGGGGCACGGATGTTGCCGCCACCGCTAGGGAGCTCCCATCCGAGGACGTGTCGGTGTCGCTGGTGTCACCACGGCTCCCCGTTGTGAAGCTCCCCTCGCCCTCCGTATCACTGGTGGCCTCGGTGTCTGTGCCATGGCCCACCGGGGCCTTGTGAGTTGCAGCTCCCTCGTGCTCCGCTGCCAATTCTCCTTCGCCTGATGATGCTAATGCACACATGCACAAGAAGATAAAGAAAAAGGGTGGGGGGAGAAATAAAAACAGGTTGAGTGCATGCATTGTCAACACCGTTGGCGGAGAGGACAGACACAGGAGCCTCATGCACTAAGCCGCGCAATCGGGGTACACTACTCAGTACTTGTGACCAGGCCAACAGGTCTAGGGACAACAAACGCGCACATGGGTGATGCAGGACCATGGATAGCTGTACTTGTCACCCTACAGAGGTGGGGGGCGGGGGCACAGGGACATGGCTAAAGGAGAGGACTACACTACAGAAAGCGCCCTGGCCTAATGTCACCCACAGCCCTCTTCCCCCACCCAGGCACCTCCACTGCGCGTAAAGATAGCTGAATGTGCTGGTACTCCCCCCTTTTGTCTGCTGTGATGTCCTCACGCACCCATCCAAATCGGGGTAGGCCACCGCCAGGATCCGGGACATAAGGGGGGTCAGCGTACGACTGGCACCCCTCCCAGGTTGGGAGGCCATCCCCAGCAGTGACTCGGCGGTCTTCCTGGTCCCGCAGCGGATGTCCTCCCACCTCTTGCGGCAGTGGGTGCCCCGTCTGTTGTGGACCCCCAGGTTCCGGACTTCCTTGGCGATGGCACGCCAAAAGTCGACTTTCTGATGGGCGCTGACCTATTTGACATGTACAGGGTGGAATTGGAAATATCATAAATTTTCCCCATGATAGATGAGATTGGCCCCCCCTCCCCAACCTTGCCATGTGGCACATGCTCTCATCTGTCGTGCCTTGCACTTGTCATTGTCTCCCCACCCCACCCCACCATCTAATATCCACACCACTCAACACAGGCATAGCCCATTCAACGTGCACACAGTGTACTTACCTGTTGGTCTGGAGGACCGTAGAGTCGCGCATACTGTGGCAGGACCCCATTCACAAGTTTCTCCAACTCTTCTGTAGTGAAGGCAGGGGCCCTTTCCCCAGTCGCAGCAGCCGTTGTCTCTTCCAGACCGAGTTCACAGCAGCACTTGCAGTATAGGTCCTCTCCTGTGGATGATCAGGTCTCGAGTGATTAACCAGATAGAAAATGGCGGTCACGCGGTCGACCGCCGGCGCACCTAGTCATTGGCTCGTGAAACCCATAGGGTTCGATGTTAACCAATGCGGCTTGGCGCCGCGGTCTTCGACCGCCTACCGCCACGGTGTGTCACGCCAGCGCATTGACCTCACATCCCACTGTCACACTTCTCAGGTCAGGCAGCCGCCATTTCAAGGGCCCACATGGCTTAATTTCTACTGCGTCACACAGGCCTAGGCCTTGCATTGCCACTCATACAAGCCATTCAATGCATTGAGAATCGTGTACTGTGCAAGCTGTAGTTACGTACCTGTGGGTTGCTTGACTCTGTACTCCCTGTTGTCCTTCCTAGGCACCGTCCGCTGGGACTTGCGAGGAGAAGGATGAATCCTCTCGTGTACCGACCGCTGGTGGACCTGTCGACAATGGAGGAACGTCATATAATACTTCGATACCGACTTGACCGAGCCACTATACATGAACTGTGTGCCCAGCTGGAGCCAGCACTGATGTCCCCCATCCGCCAACCCACAGGAATTCCCCCTCTGGTGCAGGTTCTGTCAGTCCTCCATTTTTTGGCAAGTGGGTCTTTTCAGACAACAGTGGCCATGTCATCAGGGATGTCTCAGCCTATGTTTTCTAAGCTTTTGTCCAGAGTGTTGTCGGCCCTGACGAAATACATGCGGAGCTACATTATTTTCCCTGAGGAGGGTGATTTGGCCACTGTGAAGGGTGACTTCTATGCCCTTGGACATATCCCCAACATCATTGGTGCCATTGATGGGACCCATGTGGCCTTAGTACCCCCAAAAGACGATGAGCAGGTGTACAGAAACAGGAAAAATTACCATTCAATGAATGTGCAGGTGGTCTGTTTGGCTGACCAGTACATCTCCCATGTATTTCGTCAGGGCAGACAACACTCTGGACAAAATCTTAGAAAACATAGGCTGAGACATCCCTGATGACATGGCCACTGTTGTCTGAAAAGACCCACTTGCCAAAAAATGGAGATCCCTAATGTACTCACCAAAGAAGGTGTGCCAGATCATCGTGGCCTGCTGTATGCTTCACAATCTTGCATTGCGACGCCAGGTGCCTTTCCTGCAGGAGGATGGTCCAGATGGTGGTGTTGTAGCAGCTGTGGAGCCTGTGGAGAGTGAAGAGGAGGAAGATGACGGGGACGACACGGACAACAGGGACACAGTCATACAACAGTATTTTCAGTAGCACACAGGTAAGAATCCCCCACGCCATTTTACATTTACTTCTGGCCTCCTGCATCTCTACTTTCTGTGTTTCCCCCCAGTTCCTTTCAACTGAATTGTGACTTTCCCTTCCCTTTTCAGAGCTGTATGACCCACTGCGTGACTTCTGCTTTGTTCGCCCATGGAGTAAAGCACATTGACATTGGTATGTTGTCATCACAATGTAACTGAACATTGTTGAACCGTTATGTGTAATACATTTGTTAAGAATACAAGCAGACTCCTGAGTGTTTTAAGTGCAATTAGTGATTTATTTAGTGCTTTCACACAGCTGTAGTCCATGGGCAAACAAAGCAGAGGTCACGCAGTGGGGCCCACAGCTCTGAAAACGGAAGGGAAAGTCACAACTCAGTTAACAGGAACTGGGAGGAAACTCAGACAGTAGAGAGGCAGGAGACTTTAAGTAAATGTAAAATGGCGTGGTTGATTCGTACCTGTGTGCTACTGAAAATACTGTTGTATCACAGTGTCCCTGTTGTCTGTGTCGTCCCCGTCGTCTTCCTCCTCTTCACTCTCCACAGGCTCCACAGCTGCTACAACACCACCATCTGGACCATCCTCCTGCAGGAAAGGCACCTGGCATCGCAAAGCCAGGTTGTGAAGCATACAGCAGGCCACGATAATATGGCACACCTTCTTTGGTGAGTACATTAGGGATCCACCTGTCATATGCAGGCACCTAAACCTGGCCTTCAGGAGGCCGAAGGTTCTTTCTATAATCCTCCTAGTTCGCCCATGGGCCTCATTGTAGCGTTTCTCTGCCCTTGTCCTGGGATTCCTCACTGGGGTAAGTAGCCACAACAGGTTGGGGTAACCAGAGTCACCTATTAGCCACACACGGGGTCTCTGTAGCTGTTCCATCACATAAGGGATGCTGCTATTTCGCATGATGTACGCGTCATGCACTGACCCAGGGAACTTGGCATTTACATGGGAGATGTACTGGTCAGCCAAACAGACCACCTGGACATTCAATGAATGATAACTTTTTCTGTTCCTGTACACCTGCTCACTTTCACTGGGGGGAACCAAAGCCACATGAGTCCCATCAATGGCACCAATGATGTTGGGGATATGTCCAAGGGCATAGAAATCACCCTTCACTGTAGCCAAATCGCCCACCTCAGGGAAAACAATGTAGCTCCGCATGTATTTCATCAGGGCAGACAACACTCTGGACAAAACCTTAGAAAACATAGGCTGAGACATCCCTGATGATATGGCCACTGTTGTTTGGAATGATCCACTTGCCAAAAAATGGAGTACTGACAGAACCTGCACCAGAGGGGGAATCCCTGTGGGCTGGCGAATGGGGGACATCAGGTCTGGCTCCAGCTGGGCACACAGTTCCTGTATAGTGGCTCTGTCAAGCCTGTATGTCAGTATGACATGTCTTTCTTCCATTGTCGACAGGTCCACCAGCGGTCTGTACACGGGAGGATTCCTCCATCTCCTCGCAAGTCCCAGCGGACAGTGCCTAGGAAGGACAACATGGAGCACAGAGTCAAGCAACCCACAGGTACGTAACCACAGCTTGCACAGTACACGATTCGCTATACATTGAATGGCTTGTATGATTGGCAATGCAAGGCCTAGGCCTGTGTGACGCTGTAGAAATTAAGCCATGTGGGCCCTTGAAATGGCGGCTGCCTGACCTGTGAAGTGTGACAATGGGATGTGAGGTCAATGCGCTGGCGTGGCACACCGTGGCGGTAGGCGGTCGGAGACCGTGGCGCAAAGCAGCATTGGTTAACATTGAACCCTATGGGTCTCAGGAGCCAATGACGATGTGCGCCGGCGGACGCGGTACGCACCGCCGCGGGCGTGACCGCCATTTTCTATCTGCTTAATCACTCAAGACCTGATCATCCACAGGAGAGGACCTATACTGCAAGTGCTGCTGTGACCTCGGTCTGGAAGAGACAATGGCTGCTGCGACTGGGGAAAGGGCCCCTGCCTTCACATCTGAGGAATTGGAGAAACTTGTTGATGGGGTCCTCCCCCAGTATGCGTTACTCTACGGTCCTCCAGACCAACAGGTAAGTACACAGGGAGCACGTTATATGGGCTATGCCTGTGTTGAGTGGGGTGGATGTAAGATGGTGGGGAGGGGAGCGAATGAGGAATGCAACGCACGACAGATGAGAGCATGTGCCACATGGCAAGGTTGGGGAGGGGGGGCCACTCACATCGACCATGCAGAAAAGTGATGATATTTCTTTTCCCACCCTGTCCATGTCACATAGGTCAGCGCCCATCAGAAGATCGACATTTGGCGTGCCATCGCCAAGGACGTCCGGGCCCTGGGGGTCCACAACAGACGGGGCACCCACTGCCGCAAGAGGTGGGAGGACATCCGCCGCGGGAGCAGAAAGACCGCCGAGGCTCTGCTGGGGATGGCCTCCCAACCTAGGAGGGGTGCCACACGGCAATTGACCCCCCTGATGTCCCGGATCCTGGCGGTGGCCTACCCCGATTTGGATGGGCGCGTGAGGACATCACAGCAGATACAAGGGGGTGAGTCTCAGCACATTCTGCTATATCAGGGCCAGGGCGGTTTCTGTAGGCTAGGCCCCTCTGTTAGGCATGGCCCTGTGCCCCCACCCCCCACCCTGTAGGGTGCTAAGTACAGCTATCCATGGCCCGGGCTCACCTATGTGTGCAGTTGTCCTCCATAGACTTGTAGGCCAAGTCACAATAATTGAGAAGTGTACCCGGAGTGCGTGGCGTAGTGCAGGGGGCTTCTGTGTCTATCCTCTCCGCCAACGGTGCCGCCAATGCATGCACTCAACATGTCTTTCTTTCTTATCCCCCCCTTTTTTGGGGGTTTCCTGTTCATGTGTGCATTAGCATCATCAGGCGGAGGAGAAGTGGCATCGGCGCACGAGGGAGCTGCATCTCACATGGCCCCGGAGGGCTCTGCAACCGACTCCGAGTTCACCAGTGAGACGGAGGGCGAAGGGAGCACCACAACGGGGACCCGTGGAGACGTCAGCGACACCGACACATCCTCGGAAGGGAGCTCCCTTGTGGTGGAGGCAACATCCGTGCCCACCGCAACAACAGGTACAGCCGCCACCCAGCGCACCAGCTCCCCCCTCCCAGCAGCCCCTCAGCATTCGCCCCGTGCCGGCTCGGCCAGGAAGCCGGGCATCTCCTTCGCCCCAGGCACCTCAGGCCCTGCCCCAGTTACCCCTGCTGCCCTCAGTGCGGAGATCATTGACCTCCTCCAGACGCTCATTGTTGGGCAGTCTACCCTTTTGAATGCCATCCAGGGGGTGGAAAGGGAGGTGCATCGGAGCAATGCATACCTGGAGGGCATTCATTCGGGTCAGGCTGCCCATCAGCGATCGTTCAACGCTCTGGCCTCAGCACTGACGGCAGCCATTGTCCCTGTCTCCAGCCTCCCTCCTCCAACTCCCTCCACCCATTCCCACTCCCCTGTTCCTCTGCCTATCCGAGACATACCTACAGACCAGCCTGCACACACATCAACACCCAAGGGCAGCTCATCCAGACATAAGCACCACAGATCACACAAGCATTCACCCAAGCAACATCCACATGTAGACATGCCAACAGCCACTGCCTCCTCTGTGTCCCCCTCCTCCTCGTCTCCCTCCTCCCTCCCTGTGACGTCTCCACTCACACATGCATGCACAACATCATCAGCCACTACGTCCATCACCAGCACACCCACCAGAACACTCCGCACACGTGCAGCCACCACCCCACTGCCATTTACACGTCCCCTGTGTCCTCTCCCAGTGTGTCTGTCACCCCCTCTTCCAAACCACACAAACGCAGGCAGCCACCCACCCAACAGCCATCCACCTCATGACAGCCCCCGTCACAAGCACCTGCACCCATAGACAGCACACTTGACTCTCCTACAACCACATCCTCTTCCTCCACTCCCATACCCACTGCACCTACCCTTCCCATTGCTCCTAAAAAGTTTTTCCTCTCCAAAATTAACCTCTTTGCATCACCTGACCCACCCCCTCCATCTCGTAAGAGTCCAAACAGCACCTCAGCCACCACAAGCCCTGCACCTACTAGGACCATAGTTCAGGGCTATTGGAGTCCACCAGCTCCTAGGGCCGGAACATCGGCCAGCAGCAAGGGGACAGCCAGCCCACCCCCTGGGAAAAGAACCAAAAAAGGGAAGGGCCGGCGCGACAGGCCTGAGACGGCTGTCCCCAAGGACACTACCCTTGCACCGTCACCTGGCACATCCACAAAGGGAGGCAAGGGCCCCAGAGATTCGGCGAAGGAGGGCAAGGGCAGCAGGGTGGACAAGTCCGGCAGCAGGAGAGCTGCCCAGGAGGGCCCCACCAGCCCCATTTCGGGTGTGACGGAGGACACCCACGGGCCCAGGACTCCAGCACAGGAGGGCCCCGCTAGCGAAAGGTCGGATGGCGACTGAGCAGGAATTATTGGCCAGATCCGGTTCCCCAGGAACACAAGACGAGCACCGCTGAACAGGGTCCCGCCGTGACAAGCAATGCTGAACAGGGCCCCGCCGTCTCAAGCACCGCTGAACAGGGCCCCGCCGTGACAAGAACCGCTGAACAGGGCTCCGCCGTGACAAGCACCGCTGAACAGGGCCCTTCCTGTCAGGCACCGCTCTGCTGGGCCCTTCCTGTCAAGCACCGCTCCGCTGGGCCCTTCATCTCAAGCACCGCTCCTCTGGGCACCGCCGCCTCTGAACTGCTCCGCTGGGCCCTTCCTGTCAAGCACCGCTCCGCTGGGCCCTTCCTGTCAAGCACTGCTCCGCTGGGCACCGCCGCCTCTGAACTGCTCCGCTGGGCCCTTCCTGTCAAGCACCGCTCCGCTGGGTCCTTCCTGTCAAGCACCGCTCCGCTGGGCACCGCCGTCTCCGAACTGCTCCGCTGGGCCCTTCCTGTCAAGCACCGCTCCGCTGGGCCCTTCATCTCAAGCACCGCTCAGCTGGGCCCTTCAACTCAAGCACCGCTCTGCTGGGCACCGCCGTCTCTGAACTGCTCCGCTGGGCCCTTCCTGTCAAGCACCGCTCCGCTGGGCCCTTCCTGTCAAGCACCGCTTCGCTGGGCACCGCCGTCTCTGAACTGCTCCGCTGGGCCCTTCCTGTCAAGCACCGCTCCGCCCTTCATCTCAAGCACCGCTGGCCCATTGGCAGGGCCGGATCTGTGTCGGGCATGGCTTCACAAAGCACTCTGGCCAACATGCCTCCTCCACAACCAGTGGAGTCTGTAATCCACCTGATGGACTGTGGCTTTGCACTTCCCAGGATGTGACAGTGGTCAACCCACCCACTGTAGAGACTTGAGAGACTGTGGCTTTGCACTCCCCAGGATGGTACAGTGGGCAATCCACCCACTGTAGAGACTTGAGAGACTGTGGCTTTGCAATACCCAGGATGGTACAGTGGGCATGGAGGCCCCTCGTGGATCTGGCGTCGTGGACTCATGTGGCTGAGGTGCCCCCCCTTCCCTTCCCCCTGAGGTGCCTGTAGTTTTATTATCTGATGCCCCAGCAGTGTTCTCTCCAATGGAATCGGGTCTCGTGTGTGGGCTTTGCCCATGTGTTTATGCACATTGGCCCACGAACAATGGAAGGTAGCCAATATGTGCCGGACTTTTGGGCTATGTATATATTGTTCATGTTGTAATATATTTTATTTAGATATTTCATATTTCACTTAACTTCAAATATGCTATAATATACTTCAATTTTCATGATCAATTTATTTTGTCTTTGCATTCTTCCGGGGGGTTTGGGGGGTGTCACTCTGACTTGTTGCTCTGCATTGGTGTGTAGGGATTTGGGGGGGGGTGGAGGGGTGGGTGTGTTGCGTATGTGTGTGTGCCCGTAACCTTTTCTCCTCCCCCCTCCCCTGTGTCGTAGGTGCAGTACTCACCGTTGTCGTCTGCGCCGGCGTTCGTGCTCCTGGTAGAGGATCAGGTAGACAATAGCTGGTAGGATGTTTAATTCGGGTTCCATGCTGTCCAGATTCCTCGTGGAGTGTATAGAGGTGAGCGTTTTCCCGTTCGTAGTCTGTTTCCGCCGTGTTTTTATCGGCGGGGCTCCCGCACCGGAAAAGGTGGCGGATTGGTGGGTCGTGATAGGGTGGGCGGTACATTATCTGCCGCCTGTCTGTTGGCGGTGACCGCCGCGCTGTTTGTTTGTCCCACCGTGGTGGTCGGAGTGTTAAAGTGGGGTCAGAATTCAATTTTTTTTACCGCCTGCCTGTTGGCGGGTTGGCTGCCGCTTTAACACCGACCGCCAGGGTCGGAATGACCCCCATGGTGTCTCTTTGGATGACTACTGCTGAAGCCATAACTCAGGTTATGGCGAAGAGCTGTGAGGCAGGATCAGAGACTGAAACAGCAGATACTGAGACTGCATCTGAGGGAGAGGACAATCGAGCAGAACCTGAGAGTGATTTTTCAGTCGGCAGAGTCCCATCCGACGACACCTCTTCTAGTGATTCTGAGGGAGACAATGAGGACAGTTGTGCTGTCCCTTCGCAAGCATGGTCTGTGCAGAGGGACAGCAGCGGGTTATCCCAATCTTCAGAGCAGGTGCATGCGAGTGCTCTCTGGCAGCCCCCTATTTAGTTTAGCCCCAAATTCCATCTTTTACTGGTGACTGCTGGATGTAAAAACGATACAGACAACTTTTTGCCAGTCATCTACGTCCATCTCTTTTTGGATGTTGACTTCCTTCAGCAACTTGTGCAGCAGACAAATTTGCAAGCAGAACAAATTCTGAAGGAGCATGGAGGTCCTCTAGGGCCCTTTCTTGGGCACGCCAGTGGACCCACCTTGGAGTCCTGCTGGAGGACTCACACAGTGAGGGTAACCCCCATCTTCGCACAAGTCTGCAACGGGGAGAGCCCAAATTGTATTATCAAAACATCACAATTAACTATCACAAAACAACCTGATTTTGGAAGGCGGGCACCTGCATTTTGGGTTCTTGGCTCAGCGGCCATATGGGAAATTTACCAAACCCAGACATTTGTGAAAACAGAGACACCCAGGGGAGTCCACAGAGGTGTGGCTTGTGTGGCACACTAGTGGGGTAATTTTTTTATCTGGACAAGTTGGGGAATGCAGAGGGTAAGAAGTTTGTGGATCCCTGCATATTCCTGTAGTTCACCTCACAGAAATGCAAGGAAAAATAGTGTTTTTATTAAACATTTTACATGTGCAGGGCATTCTGGGGTCACAAACTTTGGGGAATCCTCACAAGCGATACCTCCCTGGACTCCCCTTGATGTCTACTTTTTAGAAATGTCTGGGTTTGATAGGTTTTCCTAAATGTTTCCCGATCACAGGACTAATTAGTACACTCACCTTAGTTATCATTATTGCCACAATATGTTTTGGGACTTTCCCTTTTGAGGGCACTTGGCCTACCCACATAAGTGACATAACATTTTTATTGAGGAACCTGGGGGAATGCTGGGTGGAAGGAAGTTTGTGGCTCCCCTCAGATTCCAGAACTTTCCATCACTGAATTGTGCAGATAAAGTTTTTTCACGCCAAATTTTGAGGTTTGCAAAGGATTCTGGGTGACAGAACCTGGTGAGAGCCCCACATGTCACCTCATTCTGGATTCCCCTAGGTGTCTAATTTTCAGAAATGTATAGGCTTGCTAGGTTTCCCTATGTGCCAGCTGAGCTAGAGCCCAAAATTCACAGCTAGGCACTTTGTAAAAAAAACACGTCCATTTTCATCGGAAAAATGTGATGTGTCAATGTTGTGTTTTAGGGTGTTTTCTGTCATGGACACTAGGCCTACCGACACAAGTGATCTATTACTTTCATTGGGTGACTTGGGGGAATAATGGGTGGAGGGAAGTTTGAGGCTGCCCTCAGGTTACAGAACTTTGCATTGCTGAAATTTGAAAAAATATGTTTTTTAGTCACATTTTGAGGTTTGCAAAGGATTCTGGGTGACAAAAAGCTGGTGAGAGCCCCAGAGGATTAAACTCCATATCTTGTGCCCATTTTGAAAATACATAGGTTTCCTTGATACCTATATTTCACTATTTATTTTTTACCAAATGAATTGCTGTATACCAGGTATACAATGAAAATCCATTGCAATGTGCACCTTATTTATTGTCTCTGGGTACCTTGGGTTCTTGATGAACCTACAAGCCATGTATATCCCTGCAACCAGAAGGGTCCAGCAGATGTAATGGGTCCTGAGGCAATGCACAGGGTCTGATCCTAAAACAGCAGTGATGCGTAGAAACTTAGCTTCGCAGCAGAGGTGATGCGCTAGTTCCCATCCATGAAACAAGAGTGAGGTGCCAATTCCAATCCCCAGAACAAGAGTGATGCACCGGTTTTGATCCACACAATGGCAGCAATGCATCAGGTTGACAGAGGATGAGTTGGTTCTGCTGGAGCAAACACTTTAGGCCCACTTCCAAGAGTCCAGGACGGTGGTGTTACCACTTGGCAGAGCAGACTCATAGGTGGCAGAGTCCAGGTTCAGAAGTAGGTTGGTTGGAAGTCAAGTCATCTGCCAGACTGAAGGAGGAGGGTGGCTGGCCTCTGGGTTGACAAATGGTTTGCTGCTCAGGGAACTGCCAGTCCAATTACTCTCTTGGGCCTGGAGGTAGCCTCAATAACTTTCTGCACCTGTGAGGGCACTGGCAGTGCTATATAGTGCATTGCACTGACCCGCTGTGTGGGAGACAAAGGGTTAACACATGACTTGTTGCTCCCAGGACCAGCAGTCCCAGTATTATCCTGGCCTGGAGGCAGCCTCAACAACCATCCGCACCTGTGAGGACACTGGCAGTGTTGCATAGTGCAATGGACTGACCTGCCGCATAGGAGCCGCAGGGTTGACACACACCATGCTGCTCATTGGACTACCAGTCCTAGTAATCTCTTGGGCCTGAAGGCGGCCCAAACAACCCTCTGCATCTCTGAGGACACAGTCAGTACTATATAGCGGATTGGACTGACCCGCTGCATGGGAGCCCCAGGGTTGACACATGCCTTGCTGCTCACAGGACTACCAGTTACAGTACTTTTACGCTGCTGTAGGCAGCCCCAACAGCCCTCTGCACCTGTGAGGCCACCGACAGTGCTATATAGGGCAATGGACAGACCCACTGCGCAGGAGCTGTGAGGTTTACACATGCCTTGCTGCTCATGGGACTACCAGTCCCAGTACTCTCTTGGGCCTGGAGGCAGCCCCAACAACCCTGTGGACCTGTAAGGACACTAGCACAGCTATATAGTGCATTGGAATGACCCGCCCAGGCAGCCCAGTCTTGCACCGATCAGCACAAGGAAGAGGCAGGGCCCCGCATTTTTCCATATTGTGACTCTAAGGTCAATGGTTCTTGAGACCTGGTGGTAAGGGCCCCATTTTCTTCTTCTTTTTAACCCATGTTGTGGATATCTGATGGCCTTTAAAATCCCAAGGAATAGTCTCTTCGCTCATTTGTAGATGTTTAAGTGCTGCTGGTAAAAGCAGCTTGTTGATTCCAATTTGAACTTAGCTGCTTGTCTGCAAAGGGATTCTTTAATTTGCTTCCTCTAAACTTCTATGTCTGTTTTGCTCCCAATGTGAGAAAGAGTTTTGATGTGACTGTTTTGTGCTGAGGTCATTTTTATGGGAATTGGTTTATTTGCTGAAATTTAGAAATCATTCAGAACAGATGGGTAAATGCAAGATCAATAGGCATACTCCCCTGGCAAAGTTGGCAGACCCCAAGACTTGGCAGGAGAAATCTAGCATCCTTTCCTTCTTATCCTCAGTGAAAGGATCTCTAGAGAAGGAAATCAGGACTGTCTATGATTAGTTGGCACAACTTTGAGGGGGAGATTCCCCAGACTTTGTTATTGAGGGCCCCTCGTCAAGGGTCATTCTCCCTAATGAAAACCTTCACTCACGCACAGGTACATTTCCAGGTCACACCAACTTGTGCATGATTGCTTACTACTGCAATTGACAGTGGTTCTGAACAGGCAGCAGGCTACCTTCTATCATCACACAAACTGAAGAAAAGTAATGGAATGGCCTCAAAAGGACATCATGGTTCCTCCTCCCAAGAAAAGGATGTAGAGCACTTTATTAATACCAAACTTCAAAATTGTATTGACACACTTTTTACAAAAATTTAGCAACTGAGCAGGGGGTTGTTGCTCCCTTTGGAGAAGCATTGTGAGAACATCAAGCAAGTTATTGTGGGCCTCAAGGAGGACTCTGTGCAGACAGGCCCCTGTTTAGTTTCTGACCCAACTAGTAATAGATCGCTAGTAGGCAACACAATAAATCTCCCGCCGAAGCAGATCCTTGTGTAGTTGTCTTGGCAAATGTCCCTCTTTTAAGGAGGTGTATCCCAGAATCATTATCCCAGTTGAAAAACAAAGTTATTCATTGTATGGGTATAAATCTGAATTTGGGACCAGCCATATACCATGTAATACCATGGTGAGAAGGATGAGTTGGTTGGGAAGGCCTATAAAGACAGTGGGGGAGACTGTGTAGTGATTAATTTCAAATAACCCAATGTGGTAGAGCTGGTACTAGTGATAGCATGTTCCTTTAGGCCTGCAGTGGCTTCCCCCATCCAGGTGCTCCCTTTGGGCTTCTTCTATGAACCTGAAACAGCCTGTCTCATATCATGGACTTTGGTTGGTCCCCAAAGATCTGGTTGTTCTGCCAAACAAATTTCTCCTCCATGAGAACAACCAACAGATTTGCTCCTTGAGCCATTTGGACTCATGTGATTGGCTGGAGTTCTTAGCGACTTCACACATCCCAGCTTCTGTACCCTTTAGTTTAGATAATAGCTGGGTTCATACCCATAGAGACTGAATAACTTCTACATGTGAAGACCTGCAGGTGATAAGCTGGAACATTGCAGGGCTCACCTCTAAATTCTCAGACCTAAATTGAATAAGCTACATTAAGGGTTTCCCGATGACATGTTTACAAGAAACTTAGGAGACCACGGAAACTCTTTTTTTAGAGGGTTACAATACAGTTTTTATTCCAGATATCCATTCAACCTCAGGCAGGGCAAAAGGTGGCATGGTAAACTTTATGATGTTGGAGGTCGCAGGGCGAGTTATAGAATTACATTCAGGAGCCCCACATTACAAGCCCTCAAGATAACATTTTCGGGGTTGTTTTCCTTTTATTTGTTAAACTTCTATAATGAGAAACACTTAGTCACATGTCACACCTGGTATCTATACTATGGGATCATACATCCAACTGCTAGCTAAGCTCTAGAAAGGTCCGGCTGATCTAATCATTGTTGGTGATTTTAATATTTACCTATGTGAAAGGCCCATTGAACCATTGAATAATGCCCAGAGGTGTTTGTTTTCAAAAGGGCTACATTTGGAACACACAAAAGAAGTGACTGATGTAACCACATGGTTAAACGATTTTAACCTTGATTCCATTATCAAGTATATTTTTATTTCAGGCAAGCCATGGTTTATGATTTCGAAATTTCGAATTTCCACACAAGTTTTCAGCGATCACAACCCATTGATTTTAGCATTGGAAGAGTTAGGTATAAATCCTGGGAGATCCATGTCTTGGGCAGGAGCCCCCCTGCCCAGCACCCTCAGAACATGCACTGTCTTCTTTGCAGAGAGTGCACATTCTGAGGGTGCTGTTATGCTAAAGAATTTACCTTGGCTCTTTTGAGGGAGCCAACACCAATACCATAGCATTGTTCCCACTGAGCTGGTCGGTCAGAACATCGTAATTTGATGTGCTCGCCTGTAAGCCCAATGGGAACATTGTAATATGATGGGGGTTGAGGCTACCAGGTTGAGGGCAGTCTCATTGTTGCGAGTTTGGCGGTTGGCTTGTCTGACCGCCAAACTCGTAATGAGGCCCATAGAAGTTATAGTGCCCATTTTTAGAAAGGTAATAAAAACAATCCACAGTGATGTAGGCCTGTATTGCTGATATGCTCAGTCATTAAGGTTTTGGGGTGGGTAATATTTGTTAGACATAGAAGTGGAGCAGATAAAAACAACATCATTTCAAATTCCCAGTATGGTGTTCTGTTAGGTAAATCTACCATTTATCAATGTATGAACCTTTATATGGTATTTAATCAATATACCATCACCCTTTCTGAATCAGTTCTCCTGGTGTTCTTATCTAGCCCTTTAGATCTTTGTATGGTTGTGATGCACATGAGAAGCCTTGAAACTTCAAAATCTTGAAGAACTTTAAAGCCCTTGCAGGACTGCAGGCAACAAGTTGGACTGGGATTTCCTGTAATGGGAGCAGGGGTGAAACAGCCAGAAAGTCAACAACTCAACAACCACAGACTGGCTGATAGTGAACAGCTACCAATCCTGAATGGACTGCAGTAACACTCCCCCCAAAAACAAAACAAAAAAACTCCTGGCCACTTCTGTGCACACACCTGTACACTTGCCCATTTCTCACCTCCGCTCCTAAGCTTGTGCTTCCACTCATCTTCTCTCTGACATGATCCGGCAATGGGACATTTCTTGCAGGCCTGCCAACCCCTAATCCTGTGACTTTGAACTTCACCATGGCTTTCGTTGTTGAAAAAATGACCCAGCACTGACCCCGACAGCCAAAGTTGGGTCAGAAGCCGGGGGGGAGACTCTGCATCCCGGGCTATGTGCTATGCTGCATGCAATATTAGGAGTTCAGACGTATGTCCCTGGGGTTTAATGAGCCTTCTAGTGGTCCCTTGGCCAGTCCAGTTTTGCTGGTGCACAAAGCCAAAGGGGGGATCCCTGGTCTCCGGTTCTGTGTGGACTACAGATTGCTGAATGCTGTCACCAAGACTGGCACACCCTATTGTCAGAGCTGATGTGCTCATCGGTTAGGAGCTGCCAAGTATCTTAGCATATTTTAATTAACTTCTGGGTACTAGCAGATTGCCCTGACCCAGGAAGCAAAGGAGAGATCAACACATGAGTGCCACTTCCAATTCAACGTAATGCCCTTTGGTTTGAGGAATGATTCTTCCACCTTCCCTAAGATGGTGAAGGTGATAATGCCTGGGCTGCAGACGTTTAATGCAGCATGACTTGATCATATTGATGTATTTAGCCCCTCTGACAGGAGCACCTGACAGACCTCAGGGAAGTGTGTAAGGCCCTGCAACAGACAGGATGATCAAGGCCAGAAAATGCCAGATAGGACACGGGTCCATAGAATACCTGGGCTGCCAAGTTGGCAGAGGAGATGGGCAGCCCCTTCCTCTATGATCCAGACAATCATGGCTTGGGAACCTCACAAAACCCAGACTTGGGTCACGGCTTTCCTGGGTCTGACGATATACCACAGAAGGCTTGTCAAGTGGTATGGCATCTTTGTAGATCCCCTGACAGAGCTGACTTCAAGGAAGCAACCAAAGACATCATATGGAGTGAGGAGTGTCAGAAGGACTTTGACACACTGAGGAGTCACGGTAAAATGTAAAATGTAAATTAGCACTTGTATAGCGCACTACTCACCCGTTAGGGTCTCAAGGCGCTGTACTCATACCGCTATGGAACCCCTCCTGGCTTTTCCCTGTGAGGCACCCACTCCTGAGCACCCCCAGGGTGAAGCCAGGCATCCAAGCGCTGTTGGGGCCGTTGTGGAGATTAAGCAAGCTATTGCCCAGAGTTGCAGAGTGGGACCCATGAATTAGACAAGGCACCGAGGCGAGAATTATCTGGTCAAGGGGAATTGAGCCCAAGACCTGCCGAAGTGGGACTTGAACCCTAGTCTTGAACCATCTCTGCTTCAGGGTCTGCCGCTCTAACCATTGAGCCACACTTCTCCTCCAGACCTGTACTTAAGGATCCTAACTCCAGCAAAGAATTTGAGGATTTGTGGTCCAGTCAAATGCTTCAGAACGTGGGATTAGATCTATGTTATCACAGCTAGATGATGATGGTTCGGATGAACCAGTTGCTTTTATCAGCAGGCTACTACTCCCCAGAGAGCAGTGTTGGAGTGCCTTTGTTGTGGTTTGGTCACTGAAGAAGCGGCAATCCTAATTTTTTGGAACTGTCTTCAGGGTTCAACCTGACCACCGGCCTTTCAGATGGCTCATACAGATGAGGAGAAAACCCTAAACTGGTTGAGGTGGTCCAGCTCCGTATAGGGTATGAACCTTACAGTGGAGCCAGATAGCCAGATCTGGGACTAACCATGCCAATGCAAATGGCCTTTCTTGGTTCTTCCACTTAGATGATAGGTGCCAAGGGAACAGCTAAGTTGCTCCACAACTTTCAACTGGAGGAGGGCCATAAATGAAAATGCCTTGTTTGCATGATCACCCCATTTGTTTGGACTGATGTTTTTTGGGCCTTTCTATACAGGGATCTGTTAACCAGGCCCCAGTGCATGCATTCTGATCCCTAAAACATATTGAAATTGTCCATCCTCCTAAATGGCATATTTAATGTACTTGTGAGTCAATAGTATATGGTAGAAAGTATACCCATAGTATATGGTAGAAAGCCTGCAGTGTGTAAGTTAAATGTCACTAGTGAATTACACCACACATTGGGCCACTATTAGAGTGATAGTGCAAAACATGACTGCAGGCCTACAACTGTAGTTTACATGTTCAGTTTTAAAACTGCCAATTTGACCTGTCAAAATAGTCTCTTTTGCCAGGCCTTTATCCTCTTTTTGAATATTAATAAGTCATCAGTAAGTAGGCCTTAAAACCCAATAAAGCAGGATGAATGGTACTTGATATTAGGCCATGAAGAAAAGTTTAATGTAAAACCAGTCCTTACAGAGACAAAGACTCAAAAGCTTTTTTCACTTTAGTGGGGTTAGTTGTTCCACAGGAGAGCATTAGCAGTTGATATTAACATTAATTAATGTTATCTCTGCCTAGGTACCAAAGAAAAAGTTAATTCATGGACATTCTAAAATAGTATTTACAAATCCAATTCATTGATAAAGTCAGATTTGTTCTGGTACTTTTAAAAAGTCACCTTTTGCAACTGTCACCCAGGATATTAATAGCTCCTTGATGAGGTGTGAACTTGCTGTAAGAGCTAAAAGAAAGGCCTTGGGCTTGGGGACAGTTCTGTTTCTCTGAAAGGATGACTATTGGGCAGCTCTCAGGAACTTAGTGCCAGATGTAGGTAGGTTTCATTTTGCGAGTTGCAAATTGCAAGTACTAGCGACTCGCAATTTGCAACTTGCAAAATGAAATGCAGAAAGGTGTCTCAGACACCTTCTGCGACTCGCTATGGGGTCGCAAAGACCCACCTCATGAATATTTATGAGGTGGGTCGCAGTTTGCGACCCCATAGCGAGTCTAGGCACTCACGGGGATGGTGGCCTGCTGGAGACAGCAGACCACCATGTCCGTGACTGCTTTTAAATAAAGTATTCTTTTTTTTTTCTTTTTGCAGCCCGTTTTCCTTAAATGAAAACGAGCTGCAAAAAGAAAAAATACCAAAACCTTTTTGTTTCGGTTTTTTCAGAGTAGGCTGTGGTCCATTGCCTGCTCTGAAAAATACTTTTTTGTGGCATTCACAAAGGGGAAGGGGTCCCATGGGGACCCCTTCCCTTTTGCGAATGACTTACCATCCACTTCAAGTGGATGGTAACTGCGAGTTGGTTTGCGACCGCTTTCGCGGTCACAAAGCAACTCAACATTGCGATGCGGTCGCAAATAGGAAGGGAACACCCCTTCCTATTTGCGAGTCGGAATCACATTTTGCGAGTCGGTACCGACTTGCAAAATGTGACTCTGCATCGCGGAAGGCCTTTTGCGCCTCGCAAACTGCGTTTTTTCTGGTTGGGAGGCGCAAAAGGCTTCCTACATCTGGCCCTTAATTATCTCTAACAAGGCCAACTTTGTCACAAGCAGATCTATCTAGCACCAGGCCTGCCCCGTTTTTTGTACTGTTAACCAGAAAGGTACCAATCCCAGTGGGAGAGAAGCTGCCCTCAGAACTGGTTTTGAAAGGCCACATGGGAGGGTTGATGATGATTTTCATGGCTGCCCCTATAAAGTAGGCACCGGTGCTCAACACAAGGGAAGAACAACTGTCATCCTGGTTTCATGTAACTAGGTGCACTGTGGTAGGGTGCATAGGAACGTCTGCAAAGTGGGCAGGGATACCCATGGGAATGTTTCCCAGTGGATTAGGGAAGGGCCAGGAGTCACCTCCACCAAAAAGCTAGTGTCAGGCATAAATGTGGCAACCCTGGTCATCCTCTCCAGAGCACAAGTAGACCAGTAGAAAACAGATGAAGGAGTGCATCTTGTATTGAGACGTTTCAAGATAACTCTAAGGGACATATATACTCCCACTTGTAATCTAGACAAAGAAGTGGCATGCAAAAATCAGTTGGCTAATTACCTGTTATGCCACAGGGACACAAAGGTTGTATGAAGCATCCTTCCCTGGAAGTGTCCAGCGAACCAGTTTCTACTAGACCTGCCCTGGACACTTCTGTTGGATTGAGTCCTGACCCCCAAGTACTGTTTGTGTGGTTGTTGACCCCTTGGCTGTTGTCAGAGCGCACTAAGCCCTAAAACCTGGGTCTTAGAAACTTTCTATAAACCTCTTACCTGGAGAACCATCAGGAGACTGGGACCAACCTGACCAACTGATCTTATGAGGGTGCATTGCCACTGGGCATGGCTTCGCTGTAGCTCCCTCCACTTTTGTCTCTCAACAGTGGAATCAGTCAACACAGACCCCTCTTCGGTTTCAAAGCACAGCTTTATCTGCACCACTATTGAAGGAGGCCAGACCGACATCAGAGATCTGCGAGGCATGAAAACACTTTTTTCGATGGAGCTTTTTCTGCCCAAAACAAACTGTTTCATCAAGGCTCCATCCCGATGCTGGAATTTGTTGAAGTGGATCCCTGTATCTTGATGCCAGCACCACTACCTGCTTCACTGAAGACTGTTGATGCCGGGAGCCACCTTTTGTCCCAGGACAAACATGATCCCTGTATCTGACCCGCGCTCCATCCCAATCAACCTTAACTTGCACCTAATTACTGGTCAAGTACAACCAGATGATCCTGGTTGACACTCAACATTTTTGGTGCTATTTTTAAAGCTAAACTTTAAAAAATCATATCTCTGGTTCCCTTTACTAGATGTTTGTTGTTTTGGTGCCATTTTGTTCATTCAAACATTGCGTATTCTTTTTAAATAGAGTGAGATTTGTAATGGCTTATCTTTTCCACTGTTTTGATTCTTCCAAATGCTTTACACATTTTCTTAAGTTAGGGCTTTCTGGTTTTTACCACAGCTACAAGGGATTGAGCTTAGGTTTAAGTTACTCAAACCTTTACTGGACCTAACAAGACCAGTAACATTATTACTTGAAGTGGACTTTGATCCACCCCAACTAATAATCAACATTCTCACACTGGTCATTTTAAGTTCTGAATTGAACAGTTGCCAGGGAAATTAATAATTGAGTAAATATGGTTTAGAGAAAGGATCTGAAAGAGACAAACCATGTGAAATTGTTAATTGACAATCACATACAGATGAGTCAAAGTGACTTTGTTTTTTTGCTTGATTTTTCCATGAAGAGGACAGTCAACCATGCCAGCACAACTAAAGACTAACAACATCGCCCAAGTTTTTTAAAACTGGCGTGACTGTTCACCCAATTAAAACAAAGTTATTTTATATACTTTGAGTGATTGTGCACCGTAGCTTGTGACAATGTTTACCATCTATTCCATAACTAAGGCAGGAGAGCAGTAAGAGCCAGCTAGGACTTTCTCAGGTTGTTAACAGGGGTGACAAAATTTCAAGGCCTCATGGCTTGCATAACCACAATTCTTTTCATATAATGGAGAGCAGCACAAATGAGTAGCTAGCCATATGAAAAAAATGTTCTAAGTCTACATTATCAGCCGACCCACTCATGCATTTTCATCAGACACCATAAAAATGGCCCAGCTCATGTCCTGCTCGGTCTACCCACCCATCCATTTTTCGAGCTCAGAAGACCACTCTTTAAAGCCCATCTGCATACTTGCGTTCTAAAATGACTGAACATACAACAAAAACTGAGCCAGACTGTCAAGGCTACCCTTCTACCAACCTCCCTAATCAGGGTGTGAATAAGTGTCATCTTGTAGTCAATTGTGAGTTCTTCCAAGTTTTTCTGGCTCCTTTCTCTGTGGAATAGCTTGTGCCAAGGTCTACCTGTGGGTCTTTGCATGAGCAATGAGAATCCATTTCATCCCCTCCCACTCTAACTGTATCTATGGAATATACAGAACAATACAATCATGGCAGCGGTGAAAAGGGCATTTAATGTTTTTGCATGGGAATGAGAGGGGCCATTACCAGTGAGTACTTTGTAAACAAAAAAAAAACAATTCTGGTCCCCACCTAGTTGTTTTATGAAGACACAGTCAACTTCCACCACTGGTGTGTCCCATTTCCACCTGTGACCATTACCAGTGCATCACAGGCATAGTCCACTGTTTTAATCACAAGAACCAGACCTGGTTGTATTTAGTGAAGGCAGGTAAAGCCTTAATTTGGTGGTCTAAAGATCTGCCTCTAAAAGGATCATGTCAGAGTCCTACTTTTTTATGAGGGTTGGGATGGTGAAATGGCAGCACTTTTACAGGAGTGTTAGCTTGGAGGGGTAATAGGCAACACCGAAAAAGTATGAAATGTTATTGCATTAGATTTAGTGGTTTAGAAAGTGCCTGCTTTTCAAACTGAGGTTAGGAGCACATTGATGACAAAATGCATGCAATGCATGTTTATTTTCTCTTGCAGCTGATCATCAAAAGATTCAGGGCCTAATTTACAAAGGTAAGTTGCACCTTTGAGTAAGTTTACTCTTTTGAGTAGGTTTACTACTTTTCAGTTTTCACAAACTCACAGATCAAATGTAGTATAATTCAAAACCTACATTTGGCCAAACACTACTACTGTAACACCCTTCTACAGAAAATATTGGAAGTAGGGCTTATAATAAAACCCCATAAGAAATAATTTTAAATTAAATTGAACTTGTTAAAATGTTAAAAAATATGCATGATAATTATTGCATTATACAATGTTTTATTAACCTCTTTAAATTGTTAAATAATCTTGCAAGTTAAATAGGACTTTATTTACCCTATACTTTGCCATGCAGTGATTTCTGCCCGACTACATAGTCTCCCTATTTTAAACTATAATAACATTTGAAAAATGTAGTTAACCTGAAAATAAAAATTAAAAGTATCTTTTTGGTTAGTATTAATGTAAATTCATTTTATATATGTATTTTAAATGTAGAACAAAATATAAAAAAGTTCAGCACAATTAAATAAATTTTGAATTAAATCTTTAGTTAATGGAAATACAGAATATGAGGAATACAGTGAGATTTAGTTTACAAAATCCTGTAGCCCATTGAAAGAACTCATCGGATTCCTGGACAAAAGTCCATATCATGGAACTAAACAATGGCAAATCTGCATTCTGAAAACACTTAAGAAATGCCCCAGAAGGCAACCTTATGAAGAAAGCACTGTACCTCGTGTCTCATGTCGCTGAACATACCCTGGACAAAACTCAACACTACTCTAGTATCCATTCCTTCCAGCTTTATCTCCTGCTTTATCTTCCAGCTTGACTCCTTCTCCGAGCTGCTAGACTCTGATTTCTATTAGCTTTTTGTGCTGGGTCACAAAAATGGATCTTTGCTTTACCCTGCTGCGTTTTCAAGGAACCTAAGACTTTTCCTCAACTTTACTGTGTACACAAACACTGTTCAACCCTTCCTTTTAAACACTGTTCAGCTCTTCCTTTCAAAAATAAATTTACCCAGGCGATCTAAATTTGAGGGTTTAAATTATTATTTCTCTTTAGATGAACATTATGGCCATTGGAAATTATTAATGAACACCTCGAGTCAACAGTCCTGTTAATATGGTTAGTTAGTATGAGCGTGTTTGCGCCTTTTAATGTGGTCACGTCTCTGTGTGTGCAGTTGCATCTTGGCATAACATTGTGCCGAGCCAACAAGTGACTAATTATTTTGAAGAACCCAATATGATCTTTTTCGAAAGCTCTGATAAAGTCATTATTTGCATTTATATGACAAAACATGTGGCTGACACTTATTGAAAACAGAGAAACAGATACAAATAAAGAAGATCCACTTTATCCTCTTGAAGTTTGTATATTTCTTCTGACTCCTCACATCACTTGCCACAAATGTTGGGACTCTGTTCCTATTTGTGGAGTGTTTGAGTGTCTGCTCCCCCTTTTTTTCTGGACACTGGATTCTTGGACACAGACACTTCAATCAAATTTAAGAATAACTTTGAAATTAGTGTGCTTGCATACCTCTACCATCCGATCCTTTGCAATTCATCTTCAAACACTCCTTGTACACATCCAAGATATTAGAGCTCAAGTCCCACTAGTAACTACGGACCTTATCTATATTTTCCTCTGCAGCACTCACAGAGATTTTAATGGTTTTGTGGTTCTGATTTAATATAGTGCATTTCCCGGTCTCGTATCGTAGCAATGCTTTTCATGAATGCAAGCTAATGCCATTTCCTTGTGACTCAAGCTCTCCCAAAAAATCAACTCATGTTTTTCTTATGCAAGTTATATGTTATCCCTAAGAAAAGGTTTTTACTACCACCTTCAGGGGCTAAAATTTTAGGCTGTCAGCCTGCTTTGTACCAACTACAGCTGCTATCATCTCAATACACCTGTTTCATGGTGTATAAATTCATCTCTTTGGCTGTTAGACTGAGAGTAATGGTGGAGAAGTAACACCATATCATACACCAGTGTTATATCTGTGTGGAGGGATGTTGATTGATTACTAATCAAACGTGATCAAAGAGTACCTTTTTGTATATTTGTTGTGGAATTTAAACATTTTTACAAGCATTTTTGAATGGATTTTTTTTAAAGTGGTATATTGATTTTCCTTCAGTATTTTAAATATGATACGTGGCTTTGTATGCCTTTGTTTTTATGTGCACATGGTTTTTTTATCAACAGAGTAAAGTTTGTTATGACTGATTGACTGATTGACGAGCTCAAGTCAAAACTTTGAAGTGTATTCACATTTCCTTTCAAATTGCCCTAAGATCATCATAACTCCACTTTTCTCCTCTTCTATTTCTAATCTTTACTCTGTCACACCCAAGCACCCATCATCACTCTAAATGTTTTCAATATTGCCGGGCGTGGCTAAGATGGCCTCCGCGTAGGAGCCTTTCTCCCGAGCTCGGCCACGGACCCCATCGTGAGCCGGCCCAGGGACATCTAAGCCTGTTCCTGGGGGGATCGTGGTGTGTCCCTACGACCTGGGGACCCCCTGGATCCACCGGTGAGGCCGGATCGACCTACTGTGGTTGCTGGGCCGTGCATCTGTGCCGTGGGCAGAGTGTGAGTTACCTTGGCAGCCTGCCCGGGCGTGGCTGACGTCCTGAGCGGGCGGAGTGGGCCCAGCCTGCTGAAATTGGTGATGGCATCCCAGAGGCACAGCAAGAAAGAGTGCTCTCTGAGGGACCTCTTCGCCAAGACCCCCGCCAAGAAGACTCCACCTGGTGAGCCCTCCGTGGAAGAGGATTGGGTCACCGGCGAACAGGGAGAACACATGGAAGGTGAGGTGCCCCTGACCAGGTCCTTCATGGAACAGTTATTCGGGGCCCTGTGCTGGGTCTTGGCCACCTTGAAGCAAGAAATAGCGGCAGAGGTTAAAGAACTGAAACGCGAAGTTGTCGAACTCGGGCAACGAGTGGACACGCTGGAGCAGTCTCGAGATGCACAGGAGGAAGAAGTGGACTGCCATAGGAGGGAGCTCCTCATCTTGCAAGATAGGAATCTAGAACTAAAATAACAGCTTGAGGATCTGGAAAACAGATTGAGGTGTTCCAATATTCAAATTAAGGGTGTCCCATCCCAGGCAGTGACAGGGAAATTGGAGGACTTTGTGGAACGTCTTTTCAGACACGTAGCACCGGACCTTAAGGACCAGACCCTGGTGCTTGATGGAACACATAGGGTGGGTCACCCAGCCTCCTCACCGGGCCAGGCACAGGACATGCTAAAGTTCCTGCACCATTACGAGCAGTGGAAGAGAATCATGCTGGCAGCCCGGGACCATCCGGTCATTGACTTTGAGGGGTTTCGTGTTGGTCTATTCCAAGATCTGTCAATGCAGACGCTGCAGCGCCACAGAGCCTTTAAACTGGTGACGGACTTCCTGGAAGACCATGGTATCAAATACAAATGGGGCCATCCTCTCCATCTCCAATTTGTCTGGCAGAACGAGACTGGCATTGTTCGCACGGTGGAGGAGGCTCAGGTGCTGGAGGGTATGCCGCCCGCCTCAGGGCTGGACTCTCGTCGCCGGGGGCCCGGGTGGGGTTCCCGCGGGCCGGTGAGGATCGACCGAAACACCAGACCAGGCGTTTTAAAAAGGCAAAACCCTCCACAGCTGATGGCCAAAACGAGAGAGCAACATTGCTTCGACATCTTCGCAGCCAGGATACCATCTCTGATGTGGACTTGGACCAGTTAGGCCCCACCCGGGCTCTTTCAGCGCCTCAATGTGGATGCAGACTTGCGATTTGCTGGAGGATCAACAATATTCCTTGCTCCGGTGCATGAGTAGTGATAACTGCATATAGTTGCGGTGTGGCAGGAGCCTGACCCCCCCAACCAGAGTGGTGATCGCCTTACATCGGCATGTGGATCGTATTCCCCATCTACTTGTTCAGCGTTGGTTCCCAGGTGGGGAACGATGCTCCAGTTTGTTTCTTTTCTTCTGTTTGTTTATTCCTCTCCTTTTTCTTACTTTTCTGTCCTGATGTTGGTGGGATGTCCCCTTATCTAATACCCAACAGCGGGACACATAGTGGGGTCCTATTGGAGTGGGCCGTGGGATTTCACCTGATCACTAGCGGGAGCCCTCATTCTTAACATGATGACTATTCTTAGCCTCAATGTAAGGGGTCTTAACGCAGCTGTAAAACATCAGGCATTACTGATCCAGCTTAAAGAGGCACGGGCAGACCTTTGCCTCTTACAAGAAACCCATTTGATACGAGCGGACTGGAGGAGATTGCGGTCACGGTGGTTCGACAGACAATTCCACTCCTCAGGTCCGGGGAGGCGGGCGGGAGTTGCAGTCTTGTTAGCCACCAGTTTTCTGGGGACGGTTCTGGGGGTACAGGCAGAGATCCCTGGGTGACTTCTTTCTCTTCACATAGACCTTGGAGGGCACAGAATGACGGTAGCAAAAATTTACGTCCCGAATGAGCAGCAGGACAGCTTTCTTTGTGACGCTCTGAGCAGGGTCATGGCCATCCCGGATCAAGATATTGTGGTTGGGGGGGACTTTAATTTAGTACCAGACACCCTGCTTGACAGATCAGCCCAGAGATACGGACAGACAGGCGTCTTTATTAAAGACCTTTGGGAGTGGTTGGAGGCAGCAGGACTTTCAGACATTTGGCGCAAACAGCATCCAGCCGTGAGGGCCTACTCCTTCTTTTCCGCGGCACATCAGACCTATGCACGCATTGATCTTTTTCTCACCTCGCTGAGCGTTAACAGTCAGGTGATTGGGACCGCAATGGGTGTGGCATCCCTGTCAGATCATGCCCCGCTCACGCTGTACCTCGCCGCTCCGTTGCATGCCCCGGTTGCCTAGTGTTGGTGCCTTAATGCGAGACTCCCAACCTACGAAGATATCCTGATCGAAACTGAGGGAACGATACAGCACTATCTGGAGGCAAACGATACCCTCGGGAGCAGAGAGACCCTTCTTTGGGTAACCTTAAAAACAGTTGGTAGGGGGAAATTTATATCGAACGCTGCAAGATTTAATAGGGCCGGGCGGATTAAACGCCAACAACTGGAAGATGACATTCGATCTCTGGAGGCCTCACGTGGGTGGTAGGGGTCGTTAATGATGTGGTGATAGATTAATACCCTGAGTAAGCAACTGCGTGCCTTGGATGGCGACAGGGCAGAGTATGCCTGTTGCGGACCAAACAGAGATACTACGCTGGGGGATATTGTGCGGGCAGCTATTGGCTCGTCGGCTCCGGGTGCCAGCGAGGGGATGGCGTGTGGCAGAGCTGCAACTGCTGGATGGCACATGGACTGAACGGGTGGACCGCATTATCGCCCTGTTTGAGCAATTGTACACTGATCTGTATGAGGAGGAGGGGCTTGACAGGAGGGGAGGGCTACCTGGCGTCGGTCCCCCTGCCTCGACACCCCCTGACCAACGGTGAGGTGATGGATGCAGACATCACCATAGCAGAAGTCTTGGCGGCTATACAGTGACTGCCAGCTGGGAAAGCACCTGGGGCTGATGGCTTTAGTGCGGAGTTATACAAATCCTTTGGTTCCGTGTTGGCGCCGGTCCTGGCCCGATTGTATAATGTTTCGGGCCCTGCTGTCCCTCTGCCCCCCTCGATGAAGCTGGGGATTGTTACCGTAATCCCTAAACCGGGGAAGGATCCAACCCTCTGCACTTCGTATCGCCCCATTACGTTGTTGAATGTGGATGCCAAGATCTTTATGGGTATTCTGGGCCACAGATTGAAACCGTATGTGCAGGGCCTGATTGACCCGGACCAAACTGGCTTTATTGCTGAACGCTCGTGTAGTGACAACACCAAAAGGTTATATCATCTGCTCGACAAAGTTCAGGGAGCTCATATTCCGGCGTTTCTTCTCTCTATCAATGCTGAAAAGGCCTTTGATAGGGTCGATTGGCGATACCTACACAGCTTTCACTCCTCTCTGGTGGGGATCATGTCGGAGCTGACGACATTCAGAGTGATTTCAGGCTTTAAGGCAAACCTCGTTAAATCATCAATTCTGAATCTGTCCGTCCCGGAGGCGGAGAGGGGCGCCCTGGAGACTGGCCTCCCGTTCTCTTGGACGGCTCAGGACATTACATACTTTGGCTTGCGAATCCACCCCACACTTGAGCAACAGTAGCAAGTAATTATACAAGGATGCTGAACTACGCTTGCACCGCATTGGCGAGGTGGAGGGCTTTCGGCCTCTCGTGGCTGGGAAGGGTTGCGGCGGTTAAAATGACTCTCTTTCCTAGAATACTCTACCTTATGCAAACTTTGCCATTGCGACTGCCATCTCATCTCTTAGACAAACTGCAGGCCCTTATGTGGGAATTCATCTGGAATGGAAAGAGGGACAGAATGTCCAAGGCCCAGGCCTTTCTAACACTGGCGGAGGGCGGCTTGGGCATTCCACACTTGTTGAGCTATTACTATGCTGCCCAACTGCAGTACATGGTGGAGTGGACCCACCCGCAAACGGAAAAATATTGGTGCTTTATTGACCAAGCCGTCGCGGGTGTGCATATATGGAAAGTGCCATGGCTCCCGAGGGGACACCGCCCACCTGGGGTGCATGTATCTCCGCTCTTGCAGGCCACACTGGAGGCCTGGGAGAGAGTGCAGATGGCAAAAGGGTTGTCCACCCCCATCTCCCCTCAGACGCTGCTCATTTGTGACCCCAACTTCCCCCCTGCGATTGGGGACCTAGCCTGCCTACCGTGGCAGGAGGCACAGTGTAAGAGAATAGGAGATCTCTTTGATGCAAATGGGATCATGACTTTTAATAGGCTACAGGCGGTATATGGTCTGCCGGATAGTGCCTCCTGGCAGTACCAGGCGGTCCAGCACAGGGTATTATCTCATGCAAGTAGACCCCTGACCTCATTTGAGCAATGGCTTCTAACAAGGGACACAGAAAAACACCTTCTGTCTGATATCTACGCATTTGTGATCACACCGCCTAAACTTCTTGATACCCCAGCTAAGTGTAGATGGGAATCCGAATGTAGGTGCGTTTTTACTGAACATGAATGGAGGGATGTCCTTATTAGGGCACGGGTGACGGCTCGCGCTATGAACACCAAAGAAATGTTTCTGAAGAAAGCCCACTACATGTATCACACTCCTGCCAGACTGGCTCAATGGGGAGGGCGGGGAGACGGTAGATGCTGGCATAACTGCGGGGGAGAGGGTACACTCACGCACTTGCTATGGTCCTGTACGAGGATCACTTCCTTTTGGGAGCTGATCCTGCGGGCAATAGACGATATATACAACAGTAGCGTGCCACAGTTTCCTAGCTACATTATGCTGGGCCTCCTTAACCCCCTGATGTACCCGCTCCGCTCTCCCAGGGGCCGGGCTATCGCCTTGGCCTTGGGGACTGCGAAACAGCTCTTGTTGGCCCGGTGGGGTTTGAAGAGTGTCCCTACTCACAAGGACTGGCTACACAAAATGTGGTCTTTGCTGGGTATCGAAAAGTTGACAGCGGCGGCAACTGGTACACTGCCCCTCTTTGATAAAACATGGGCCCCCGGCAATTAGATACTTGTCAGCGGACTTCCAGGAGCTGTCCTGTCCTTCCTATCTCTGCATACTGTGGCTGACTAGAACGGCTGACCTCCAGAACTGAATGGTGGACCCACTGCTGCTTCCCATGTGTAAAGATTACGACTACTCTGGTGAGCCCCTTTGGTCGAAGACATTAACTCATGGTTTAGGGTGTCCTGTCTTCCCCCTCTCTGCCTCCTATACTTCTTCTTTCCTACTGTCTCTTCTCCACCGGCCTGTGGTTGTAGGTGGGTGATATTGTTATGTTTTAAAATCAATAAAAGAAATCTTAAACCATAAATGTTTTTAATATTTATAAATGAAACATACATTGTGTGTCTGTTACATGCATGATAAAACATTTGAGCATCTCCTTGCTGAAAATTAGTTATTTTTGTCATCCAGCCTATTAGCACTCATTTTCATCAACCTCAGAAGAATAAAAGGCTGACTAGACCCATCAGGATTTGAATCAGTGACCATGAGATGAAACACAGGGACCTGGAGTGGATTCATTATTCTGCTGAACCACCAGTCCCTGCCTTAGATCTCTTCCACCTCGGATTAAATCCTTCAGCAGCACCTGAGATATCTATGCTTATGACAGGGATATTCTTCACAAATTCTAACCACAAACATATGCTGAAGGCATAGTGTTAAATACTATCTTGCCACAGTTCACAACTGGATGACAGTAAACTATTTATAGATCTAAACCAGCATACCTGAAAATATGACTTGTGGGTATTTGTTACATGGTAATCTGTCGTGGTGGCCTAATATGCTGAGTTCTCCACTCCCTCTGTAGTCTTCAGGGCAACATCAGTGCCCTGAATTTATTCTGTTGACTGCAACCTTTTAAGAAGATATTTCAGTTCCTTGACTTTACTTGTCTGGTACAAAGACATCTGTTGCTCTGATAACTTCTTGTGCAAATTATCTGTAGCACAGTGCACAAGAATTTGTTTGATGCAGATGAGGATGGATCCAATACATTGCAACAGTCTCCTATTGTCTATATTTTGAGCCACAAAACCACTTCAACCTAATTCTGCACACTCTTGTGTAAACTGCAAACCTGTAGATCTCTCTTATGGGTCCCTACCACAATTATTCATTAACATACATTTCCCCATAAAGCTCTCAAGACATGGCTATTCATCCGATATGATCATCATGGCACAAACGTCTGAAGACGATACCTGTTCCTTACATTTGGTCTTGGCACCTACTTGACTGCCCACTTACTGGGGAGTGTCAGATATGACTCATTCTTCTCCTTAGCTGCACTCAACATTCACTGCACCATAATTACAAAACATCACCAGCCCTCACGCATGACTCCAAATGAACAATTACTCACCGCTCAACATATGCCAGATACTCCCACGCAGTCAGAATTAACACTGCTCTCTTTGCCTCATTGTAAAAAAGTTGCTGAGCACATATCCAGCAATGATAAGGTGCTTCAAGTGCTCGCAGTGTCACTTGAGCTCCACTTGTCACTCAATTAACACCTTTTGCTTGATATATAGGTAAATTCATCCATTACCGTATCTGTAGGAAGATGGGTTTTTACCATCTAATCCACCTGAATTTTTCCATTTTTGATCATCTGGTTTTAGACCCTTTACTGTGGTGGAGCCTTATAACCCGGTACTCACCCACAGTAAACTCATGGCAAATGGACTGTACATGTCTACCTCCAGTGTCCACCTTTTAAGATAAGGCCGCTGTGGTGCAACAAAGTTAAGAGGCACTTGGTGTCACGGTTTCGGGTGGGTCTAGCAGGACTCTGGTTGGGGCACCCCTTGAGGTCACAGGATATCTCCCAAAGAGGTAGTGTACCAAAGCAGAAGAGCACCTAAAGGCATACACGGGGAAAGGACTGCTTTGGTAAAGCACAGAAAACAGAATAGTGAACACAGAGCAACCTTAGTGTGAACAAAGAAGGAACGGATCATGAATGGACAAACACACTGGGGTTACCACTAAGGTTGTACACAGGGTAATGCTCAGAACTTCCAGCAGCAACAGGGAATATCAATGCCTCTAGGCAGATTACTCTTACAGATAGTCACCCTGCAAGCCCCATAGGAATCAGGCAGCAGAAGTGATTCTGTCTCTGGACCCTTAGGGCACAAACAGGGATTGTATTTACATATACAAGACTCGCCCTTGTAGGTCCAGCTGGAAACACAGTGGCAATTCCTGAAAAACAGCAATAGCACAATGTCACTGTTAGGCACTAAAGACTACATACAACAAGGTTGGAGGCTGGAATTGCCTCCTGGAAACCTGGAGCCAACCCCAGTACAACGGAAAACACTTGTACACTGGTGAAGACTGATAGTACACTTACCAGACACAATAACCCAAGAGGAAACAGAAACACAAGGAACAAACTAGGGGGAAAGGGAGGATCAGGGAACAGGCTCAGGCCGGTTCAAAGGCAGGAACAGGACTGGGAAACAGAGAGCAGGCTCTGGCTGGAACAAGCAAGAACAGGACTGGAATACAGGGAGCTGGAACAAGCAGGAACAGGACTAGGAAACAGAGCAGGTTCAGGCTGAAACAAGGCAGGAAAAGGACTGGAAAACAGGGAGCAGGCTCTGGCTGAAACAAGCAGCAGACTCTGGCTCAAACAAGCAGGTACAAGGCAGAGAAACAGAGAGCAGGTTCTGGGTGAAGCAGAACAGGAACACAATCCAACAATGGTCTAATACACAAGGGATCAAACTCCAATGCAGGATGAGGATATTCAGGAAATGGCTGCTTATAAGCAGTTCCAGGCAGCAGCACACCCAGGGTGGAGTGACATGACTGGGCTGCACAAGAGAGGTCTCAGGTGTGTGCAGTCTCAGACTCTCACTGGCCCTGGAGGAGAGAATCCAGTAGAAAGGACCAACAAGACGTTGCCCATAGGAAGCAATGGACACAAGATTACAGGTCTTACCGACTACCAGGCAGTGCATTATGGGACCTGAAGTCCATGGGAGCAAATATAGTTCTTCTATAGCATGCCATCTCAAAAAGGGAAGCAAATAGGAATCAGAAAGGGACTCTGGGTGAGTGTTAATGATGATTCCCAGGCTACAGATAGTCCATTTACAGTGCCCCCTAGAGATGGGAAGACAGAGTCGTAACACTTGGCTAGTTACACGTGAACCTGTGTGCACCCACATTTATGTTCATGTGAGGGCTGTGTATGGGAGACCCCTGTTGTGCACAACCCAGGAACTGTGCACAGGTATCCTGGAAGAGAAGGGATTCGGTATGGACCTAGGATAGGCCTTATAATGTTAGAGTACACATGTAGGGAAAGATTGTGTAGTTTACTGCCTTGGCTGCAGTGACACTCCACAAGGCACCTATGGAGAAGGCGGCCTTAGGATGCAGCTCTGCTTCCCCTTGGTCTACAAACACTACAGTCATACTGATATACAGCGTAACATGTGTGAAAAGAACAATTCTGGAAGGTTGAAAGACATTTGTACAGCATATGGGTCATCCAGGAATGTACTATTTCTCTGGCTCACCTCAAGATCAGATCCCTATTGTCACCGTACTGGGCTGGATTAATTACTTTTCCTACAGCAGCAAGAACAAAGGCCTACCCCACAAAGGGAGCAATTAACAGTGCTTCAGTCAGCTCCTGAGAAGGAAAGGGGTGGGGCAGACTGCTTTGCATCAATCAGTCATCTGTCAGCCTTTACCAGAAATAGGGCCTGCCAAGCCCACTAAACAAGGAGGGAACCCAGACATCAGGAGCCAAATTGAGAGGGGGCTCCTTTGAAGACTTGTTAGGGATGGCCCTGGCAGTGGTGTTAGCAAGGGGTAGAGCAGGTGTGGCAAGTGACCCCTGGGTGCCACCATTTTGAAATATTCCAGAAGGATGTGCTGGGAGGTTGGGACAGGGGCAGAGAGGTGATGTGGCACTTCAGGATAGGCCAGAGGAGCATCCCTTCTGGACATTCCTGCTCCCATTTAAAAAGTCCTGCGCAGGGGAGAGAGCTCTTTGGCGTGTGCTTTTCCCGCTGGACACTGGAACTGGAGGTAGCCCCTATGGACAATTGGAAGGAAGAACTGACTGACTGCCATCTGGACTAAGGACTCTAAATCTAATTGACCCCAGGGCCAGTGGAGCACCCCCCTAAGACCAGGGAAGCTGATTCCCTTAGGCCCCATAAGGACCGATTGGGGGAAAGGCTGGGCCTCTGCGAAAGGAAGGAAAGAAGCTGAGAGGAAAAGTAAAGAGAGAGGCTGGGGCAGTAAACCAGTAAAACCAGCTCCCTGCAAAGCTTGTCACCATTGAAGAAAGTGTTCAAGGTCGCTAGGGCTCACCCGAGAAGCTTATGTGGCAAGGGAGCACAGTTGCACCACTTTGCAATACAGCGAAAGGGCCCAGTCCCCTATACCTTGCCCTGTGAAGCTGGAATAGGGAGGGAGAGCCATCATGCACCCCTGAAAAGGTGGGAGGGGGCCCAGGAACCCATCCCTAGGCCCTAGTTAGGGAAATGAGAAGAGGGAGTGCCACCGCACTCCCCCACACAACCGGTCCACCCCACTCCCTGTGCCAATGTCTGGGGGATCGGGAAGGCAAGCCACCATCCATGTGTTTGCCCGTGGGAGCTGGCAGGCCAGAATGCTGCTGCTGGTTCCTGCAGCAGCATGCCAGAGTGCTGGCCACCCGGGGAACCGGTGAGGACAGCCAGGGGTTGGCTCCCTGCGATGTCCTCCCATGATGGAGTTTGGCCTCAGGGTGGCCCGTAGGACTGGGCACCCCAAGACAAAGAAGCGATGCATGTGACCGCTTGCAAAAAAAACAAGAAAACAAAAGGAAGATGCAGCTCTCCCCAGCAGTGGGAGAACTGCTCCTCGAATAAGCACAAAGCTTCTGAGGAGTGCACCATAATGCCCAATGGGGCCTGGCTATATTTAAACAAGAAACCACTTGTTTTGGGGCTTGTGGTGGCACCAGGACAGGGTCACCACCAAATGAGTACTTAAGTGTGGAGGGAGCTGCAGGAGCAGCGTAGCTTCCCCTGAAATGGATTACCAGGGTCCCTTCCCTAGGCAGGGTGGGACTTTAAGGAGATAACCCCTCAAGGGTTACTATGCATTTTCAAGCACTCCCCAGGCTGGAACATGTGCTCTGCAGCTGGGAGTGTTGCACCCTCAAGGGGAAAGGTCTATGGCTGTAGTATTTGTGGCCTGAAGGTGATCTACATAGGTTTCTACATTGCACAGACACCCTCTAGGGGTGAAAGATTATAATTTCACATGTTGTGTTATTATAAATGTGATGCCCTTTAGTGGCTATGTTTAAAGTGCAGTATGTTTTGCTGAAAGTTGTTAAGAGTGTATGCTGCAAACATCCTCTATGGGTGAAAAGATATAATTCCACATGTTGTGATTATAAACGTGATGCTTTCTAGGGGCTATGTTTAAAGGCCACACTCTCTAAGGGTGAAAGTCTATAATTAAAAAGGGTTGTGATTATCAAGGTAGTGCCCTACCGGGGCTTTGTTTTAATTGCATTACTCATGCTAAAAAATATGCTGAGTACACAAATCACCCAGACATGCATAGACATTTCCTTTTGTGAATCCTTTAATGAAGTAATGATGCTGGCAATGACTCATGTTCAAAACTATACATGCTTTATTTACAGTATTAAGTGTGTTAATTCAAATTCATATTCATGTATTGCATTTGAATACAAGTAAATGTTTTTGACATGTATTTCATGATCTTGATCTCCCTTTGGAAGGGGAAAGAGTGTGATTACGGTCAAGATGTTTTTCCAGAACTACTATATTTCGGGGAACATAGCGGCGGCAGACGTGCTGTGTGCTGAGCGTCCTACCGAGCTCCCCGGAGGACGCCGAGCACAGTGTTCTGCCTTCTGGTGAAGGTGCGGCAGTGGAGGTGCCTTACCTGCAGGCCTATGTGTGAGGGTTCCAGCCCCACGAAGATTAACGGCGGCTCCTCGGCGGGAGCTGCGGGTTGGGTGCGTGCCACCCTGGAGCTCAGGAATAGCCGGCAAGCAGCTACGCGCGTTCCCCTCGGGGGATCGCGGGAAGAGTCAGCACCAGTCGGGTGACTGAGCAGGCGGCATCCTGCAGGGCAGATTTGCTGCAAGAGGATCCTTGCTCTGAAGTAAGCCTGCTTCTCTCTTCCTCCAAGCCAGTAAGAGGTTCTATTTTGGCTAGAGGTAAGAGAGGAGCCCATAAGAAGGAGGGGGCCATTAAAACTAAACCTATTCTAAAAAACTTAAGTTTGTTCTCAGGACAAGGTAGTGGGGAGGAAGTTAGACTTCAGGCCGAAGGTTCTTCCAGGGAGGAGCTTGGGAAGAACTTTACGAGAGCCACTTTTGGACAGAAAAATAAAAAGCATTGGCAAAATTAAAGCGTTTGTGCGCGCATACTTTAGGGCTCTTCTGTTGGCTGGTTCTACTTCTGGTGCCCAGACGGAGAAGATGGACCAGGTGGTTTCCTTCCCACAAGATGGGGGCACAGTGAAGCAGGGCATTATCCCCCCCCCGGACCTGAGGAAGTGTCTCAGATTGGTTCTTGTTGTGTTAGTCAGGGGGGGCTACGTTTATTATGGAAGACTTGGAACTATATACTCATTCCAGCCAGGGGAGCTTTCGGGGGTGACGGGATCTTCCCCCCTCGTGCAACTTGGGGCTGGCGGAGTGACCTGAGCTCGATAAATTAAATAGTATGTTTTTTAAATTGACAGAGAATATATCCAAAGGGTTTGCGGTTTCAGAAGCAAACCAAGGAGAGATCAGGTCAGCCTGTGAGTCCTTGGAGAAGAAATTCAATCTTGTGGCCCTTAGGAGCCAACCCCTTAAGGAGTAAATGGAGACCGTTAAATAAGAATTGAGTAAGAACAAGGAGGAAAGTAAATTACTAAAGAAAAGTGAACATAGTTTACAGGAGAAATTGGAACACCTGGAAAATTCTTCAAGGAGGAATAACTTAAGGATTCTAAAGGTGCCGGAAGGTGTGGAAGGAGAAGACCTAAAAAATATGTTGCTTCTCTTATAAAAAAATCAGTGCCCGTGGAAGAAAGTGAGGCTGAAATTATAAAAGATATTCAGAGAATTCATAGAGATCTGTTTAGGAAGGATCCTAATAGGGAGAAGCTGCAGAAGATTTTGGTTAATTGCCATACTTATCAGTTGAAAGAAAAAAAATATTGGTGAAGGCATTGGGACTGGGTCCTCTGAAAGTTGAGGAGTTCTCATTTGACATTAGGTCGGATTTATCTAGCGTAACGCTAAATAGGCAGTTGGAGCTGGGAAAACGATTGCCAGAATTTAAAAAGATGCATGCAGTACCCCAACTTAAATTCCCAGCAACCCTGCATGTAATGTATAATAATAGAATGTACAATATCAGAAACCCAGCCTTATCAGATGAACTACTAGAAAGTATAAAAAAGGGCAACACTGTGCAGGTTAAGCCGGGGAGCTCAAAGGGGCTCAAATGAGACCCATGGGTCGGTCAATAGGATGGGGGGGTTCCCCCGGGTTGGGAGGGAGGGTAAGGGAGGGGTTGTAAGAGGGGTTAGGGGGATGGGGTTTGCACTGAAGGTGGGTATACATCCTAGGCCACTCACACACAAATGTATAGGGTATTAGAGGGTCAGGGGGAGGGGGCGGGTTTATTGCAAATAGTGTCTTGAAATGTGAATGGTTTAAGGGTGAAGGCTAGGGCAAGAAAAATGTTGTTGTTACTTAGAGAATGTCCAGCACATATAATAGTTTTGCAAGAGACACACTTAACTAAAGAGGAGATGTTTAGTTTGTTTTCTAGTCACAAATGGATTCAACAATATGTTTGTACAGATCACAATTTTAACACAAGGGGTGTAGTGACCTTAGTTGAGAGGCGGGTAAATGTGTCATTGATAGGAACAAAAACGGATAAGACAGGTAGATGGCTTTTGGTCACCCTTCAATGGTGAGAAAGGAAACTCACACTGGTAGGGTTTTAAGGCCCTAACTGTGATGATATAGAACCTCTGCAGAGGATTTTTTCGAATCTCTTGGATTGTATGGATCCGGTTATTCTGGTTGGGGATTTTAATGTGGTCCTGGATAATAAGTTGGATTGATCAGTCAGTTCTAGGTCAGTGGGTACACCAAAATCTCAACAATATCTTAAATCAATGATGAATGAGTTTCAATTATGTGACTTATGGAGATTGAGAGCAGGGGAGCTTCGGGGATTTTCTTTTTATAATAGGAAGCAAGCCATGCGTCACAAATTGATTATTTATTAGTAGATAAATCTGTGTGTGCCTTAGTAAAATATATTACTTATTCTTCTGTACATTTGTCTGATCATGCTGCAGTGGTTTTAAGAATGTATTGTCCACAAGAGACGAGCAGGAGAAGGTGGACTCTCAACAGAACTCTGTTGTTAGAAGAAGAATTTATAGCCTGGCTTCGGAAGGACACTGAGGAGTTCTTTAGTATTAATCATGGTTCAGCTTCTATAGGTGTAGTGTGGGATACTTATAAGGCAGTAATGAGGGGAAGGATTATAAGTGTCACTAGCTATAGAGGAAGGCAGTAGAGGGACCAGTTGGAGGGTATCGAGAGGCAAATCCAGTTGTGTGATTTGGAGTTAGAGAAGGGGGGTGACGAGGAGTTCTTGAATAACAAGAGAAGGGATTTGCTGCAGCAGTTGGAGTCGGTCCTACAAGTTAAAATTAATAAGAGATGGGAGGTAAACAAGGAGGCACAGTTTGAGATTAGAGATAATATGGGGAAGTTATTGGCATGGAAAATTAGGAAAGATCAGGTCCGGGGCAATATAGATGAACTTGTGGATAGTTATTCGGGGGTTAGATTGACATCTCCTGATGAGATAGAAGAGGCCTTCTTAAAGTTTTTTTCCTCTCTATAGAGGGAGGATGGGGGAGTAGAGTTGGAGGCAGCTGAGAATTGGCTAGATATGGACGTTCTCCCCCGGTTTATGCAGGACAAGCAGTTATATTTAAGCGGACCTATCATGGAAGGGGAGATAAGGGCAGTTCTGAAAAAGAGTTGTAAGGGGAAGGCAGCAGGACCAGATGGTATCCTGGTTGAATTCTATCAGATATTGGGTGACTCTATAATCCCTCAGATGGTCCAATTATTTTCGGAGATCTTTGAGGAGGGTGTTCTTCCACTGGCTTCATGGCGGGAAGCTACTATCTCTCTTATTTGAAAACCATGTAAATCTCCAGTGAGCTGTGAATCATAAAGACCAATATCTTTGTTGAACACTGACTATAAGATTTATGCTAAGGTTTTGGCAAACAGGCTGAGTGGCGTAATTGATGAACTAATACACCCAGATCACAAAGGATTTATATGGAACAGATTTATATATGAGCAAATATTTAACCTAATTGGTGCTATTGACTTGGCTACTAGGTATCAAGAACCGTTAGCAGTTATAGCTTTGGATGCTATGAAAGCGTTTGATAGGGTTACTTGAAATTACTTAAATTTAGTTCTTCAATGGTATAATTTGGGTACTAAATTTTGCAGAGCAATTCGGTTGATTTACCAGGCACCATAGGCGAGGGTGTTGGTGAATGGGGGATTTACGGATTCATTTGAGATTACTAGAGGTACTAGACAAGGTTGTCCTCTTTCCCCTTTGTTATTCCATCTGTATATAGAGCCCTTTGCAAGAAGGATTGAGCAAGATTTGAGAATTTCTCCTTTTAGCAGTAAAGGATGGGTGAAGAAAGTTGCCTTAATTGCTGATGACTTCTTAGTTTACACTTCAAATTTATCTGACTCTTTCCCGGCATTATTGAGTCTGGCGGAGGGTTTTGGGAGGATTTCAGGTTACCATAATAATCCAGATAAAACAGAAATTATGGTATGGAACCTGGTGGCCGATAATTGCTGCACGACAACATCTATGAGATACATAGCTTTGGTAATAGACCAGAAGGTGGAGCGAATCGCAGAGGTTAATTTCAGGGCTGTAGTAGCAGAATATAGTAAGTTAATGTTAAGATGGGCACATTTGCCTCTTACATTGATTGGGAGGGTAAATTTGGTTAAAATGATGATCCTGCCTAAATTGAATTTTCCTTTTAACTCTATCCCATTATCAATGGATTGTAAGCTCTTGAGTATGTTTCAACAAAAGGTCAATTTATTTATTTGAGCACAAAAAGGTTCTAGGATCGCATGGAAGAAACTGCGTAGAAGAAAGGAGAAAGAAGGCCTTACACCTCCCGATTTACAATGTTACGCATGGGCATTCCATATGACGAAAGTAAGAATGTTATTTAGTGATCCAGATTATTCGGCAGTTGGAGAAATGCTTAATTGTATGCTAACAACACTAAAAGGCGCAGTTACAAATATTTTGTATAAGTTTGGGGATCCCATGTTTTTTAAGAAAGTGAGACTGAAGATATTGCAGGATGCAACTAAAGTGTGGTATAGGGTACGCCAACTGGCAGGTTTCGAATATTATAGTTTTTGGGCACCGGTCTGGGAGTCCCTGGGGACGCCTGAATGTCTTACTGATGTGTTAGCTTTGCCGCTTAAGAGAGCGGGGATCCAATACTGGGGTAAGCTAGTCGGTAGTGGCTTGTTATTTTCTTGGGAAGATCTTATGGAACAGACTTGTCAAAGTTTATCAAGGTTGAAATACATACAATTGAGGAATTGGTCTCAGAAGATTATAGCTAGGCTGGGGGCCAAAAACCAGTTTCTAGACAATACAATAAATAATCACGCAAGTATAGTGAAGGTCTCTAGTTGGTATTGGGCCCTAGTGTAGGTGCAGGATGTGGACTTCAACTTGCCGTACTCTCTTTGGGGGAAAGTTATGCCCATAGATCAAATACAAAGATGGTGGGGAGACTCAATGCGTATTGTATATAAAGAAGTTAAATTAGCATCACTTTTGAGGAACTTCCTCTTTACCTTGCATAGGGTCTTTTTTACACCAGCGAAGCTCTCAAAGATGAGAGGAGGTGACCCAGTTAACTGTGCAAAATGTGGCTTATTGAGAGCATCAGACATCCATATGTTCTGGGATTGCCCATTGGTACAAAGTTTTTGGGTACAAGTTTGTAAGGTTATCACAAAGGTTGTGTAACAACAGATCTTTCCAAGTCTCCCTTTAGTAATGTTTAGTGTCTGGAACGAAGGTGAAGTTAAGAGCGGGGTGAAGAAGAGAGTAATTTGCTATGCAATAATTTTGGCTAGGCGGGAAATATGTTGTAAGTGGACTTCCTCTTCCCCTCCTTCATATACGGATTGGTTTGGGGGCACTTAAGGGGATTTCTAGGTAGGAGGTAACAACAAAGGATGTAAATAGGGAAGGGAAGGTGGAGGTATGGTCAGAATTATGGGTCAATGCTGTATAGGACAACACTGCTTAATAGGGTATCTTTTAATAATTTAAGTATTGTCTGATGATTAAAGGCGAGGTCAACTGAACTCTTGAATGGTCTGATATCGAGACCAAATGAGAGAGACCCGAGACCCCCTTCTTGGCATCATGTATTTTTATATGTGAGTGCGATCGTTTGTTCATTTGGACAATATGAGGTTGATCCAATCAGGGGTGTATAAGGACAAATAAAAAAAAAAAAAAAGATGTTTTTCCATCTGCGTATGTATATTTGTAAATTGCTGAATAGCATTGAGTAGTGTGTGTGTAAAAAAAAATTTCAAAAGAAAAAAACAAACACTGGCCAATCATTTATTGACTGTTATTACCTTGTATCTGTTAATGGTGATTACTAGCCCACACCACCTCCCTTGAGAAGACCTTGGACTGCTTCGCTTTGCTACCCTGATAGTCAAGCGCTACAATCGGGTGTTTGGGTCCCAGTGGAGGACAAATGTGGATCCATTCTTTGTGCAGACCACACTGTGAATGACCCATTTTCTTCAAATGTCCATAAAGAAACTGATGTTTTTTTCATTTATTGTGAGGAGCAAGTAATATGCTTTCGGGCTACCCCAGTGTCAGGCTACTCCTGTGGCAGCCACACGCCATAAAAAAGGGCACGTACATTTGGCAATTACTAACTTACTTCATTACAACTTTAATTTGTTGTATAACCTGTGACATTAGTGCTAGTCTCATCATTTTGTGTTTTCTTTTTCTTATAAAAATTCTCTCTTCTTGGTATTTGTGTGGACCAAAAAATCATGTATTTTGTTGTTCGGCTGCTTTGTTACACACAGCACTTCACACGTTTTGAGGACAGTCTTGCAGCTGATATTAAGCTATTAAAGGAGAGAAGCAGGCATTCTGATTGAAAGTTATTTACAATTCTGGTTACTGTATTGGGGTGTGTGGTACTCAGTCACAGCACATGTCAAGATTGGACTCCTCTTTTCCCAGCATAGTAGTCACATTTCCTTTATTCACCAAATTTAGTAACCATCCTCCTCACAAACAAAGACATTAGGATTGCTGGCATAGCCTTGATTTGTCTTTTAACTATCTTCATAAGCACGGACTGTAGCAAACGTTCATTCGGATAAAAGGTTATGATTGGAAAGAAAACAACACATAGTCAGGTGGCCAACATTCCAAATGTATGTGCTAAGAAAGTATTTTTGCTGCGCACATTTTAACTTTTGAAAAATATGGTGTGACTTTTACTCTGACAAATTAGGCCCATGTGGTCTTTTCTGTTAGTCGTATTTAATTTGCAAAATGTTGAATTACACAGATTACCTGATGTGGTGAAAATCACACCGGTGCAATATTTAAAAAATGCATTGCTGCACAGGACTGTCTCGATCTGAAAATCTCTTGTAAGTGACAGGTGCGAGCAGAAATTATGTCACGATATATCACAAAGTGCATTCAGCATAATGTACTCTTTATTTTGCACAATTCCCTTACATTTTGCCTAATTTTGAGAAAATAGTATTTGATTTCACACACCCTTTGTCCTAATGAGTGCAGTGATTTTTCGGTCTGGCTACAGGCAGTGTTAGCTGGAAGATGGACATCATGTTAGCAACATAGACAAATAAACATAGGTGACCTTGGGTCAGGCTCTTTCAGACATAGCTTGTTTGAATCGCTCCTCTTCAGCAGTTGCTAATTTTTAGTGCCTTTCACGTCTTGGACAACCCAAAGAAGTGATGTGTCTGTTTATATTTGGAAAGGATTCTGTCCCAGTAGACTAGCTGACCTTTACATATATCTGCCACAGGCTAGCACTTCGATCACTATGTTCTATCACCCCCTATGACTTCTACTCTAAAAAAGTAAAAGAAACAAACACAAATCTCCATCTAGAGAAATAAGACATGGTCTAAGTTTCAGGAACTGTAATATCTACAAATATTAGAGTGCCTTTACCTCCTTTTTCCGTAACGTCGAATAGGTAGAAGAGGTGTACCTCAAAGCTACCATGACTATCACCATGACAACCCAGACCGTAAAATGAAGGCATTAATTATTAGACTAGCAAAAGTAAAAATACACGTTCATGTGTTGAACCTACGCCACCTCCATGATTAGCGTTGCTCAAAAGTACAGTTGAGGTTTTGCAATCGTTCAATCGAGCTTTATACAAAAGGGGAAGTCCATGGAGGTCCTTCTCTTGGTAATAATGTGTTATCCTGAGACTGAGGAGGCAAATATGCTAGTTTTACCCGCACAAAACCTATGGGACCTCCTGTAATAGCTTAAAGGAAGGAAGGATGGGCCATCAAAGATTCGTGTCCTGCAGAAGAGGGATATTTACTAGCGAAAGCATCTTTAACTATTTAGCATATGGTTTGTGTGGCCGGTGTAATTTCTTAAATTCAAAACTTTGTTGCATCAGAAATACACATTGAAATTACAAAACTACACATTAGAAATGTTGCTTGTAGTGACCATTACAATTCAAGTAAGGGAAAAGAGTGCAGAAAATAAACTGATAACTCTTTGCTACATTACCATCGAATGTGAATTTGCATAGTATAATTATTCACGCAATGAAGTGCACGTTGAAGTGCGGAGGCATAATTACAACATTACATATATATACACGGCAATCCAAAATGACATGCAGAAATGAGTTATACGAACAAAAGAAAAATTAATCTGCATTATAACACTTAAAATTTGTTTTAAATCTGATTAATGGGAAATGTGTGCTGTATCTGAACTATGTGTTACTTATACAGTAATTCTGCAACTTAAAAATCACATTCTCAAAAAAATCACATCTGCTGACACAAATGAAACAAAACCTACTGGCAGAAGTAAGACTTGCCCAGCTCATTCATAAACACGCTATTAACCTGAGCTGGACGAAATATTTTAACAGGAGAGAGATTTATTCAACACAAGTTAAAAGTACAGGGGGCTGCCAGCATTGAAACAAACAATGTGTACCTGAAACTTTGTACCTTCTCAACATAGGTTCCTGTTGACAGAATACAATTCTTTGGGACTTTAGTGGAACCTAAGCCCCAAGGCAAACAAATCCCCAATTAAGTTGAAATATCACTTCACTGACGTGTGTGAAAGTGTTACAGCCATACATGTTTATTCGAAATATTGATTGCTCATACCCACTCTTCCTGTGGTTGTGTATTTGTTTGGTGGTACTACTGAGATGTGAATGATTTTGTTGAATTTACCTACGGATATTTGGCTGGTTCTATGACCATTCCACATCTAGCTATTTGATCTTGTTTTGTACTGCATCACATTGGGCTTTAATCGCTCTTTCTTATTTGTTGCACGTTTGTAACAACATGTTAAAAACAAACAGAAAGCAAACGGACATGGTGTCATTTAGAAACACTGCACCAGGCAATAAGGGCCAGTATGTAGCTGTTTTCATGTCTTCTCACAAAAGGCCCAATTCACCGAATTGGGCCGTTTGCAACAAGAAAATATTATGTTAGCATGTACCAATGCTATTTTGCGGTTAAGTAATCTATTTACCAAATCGCAAACTAGGTTTGCGAGTCGCTATTTGGAAAGGGCATGCCAAGGGCATCCCGTCCGAATAGCGAGTCGCAGTGATATGTAAGATTGTTTTGCGACCATGAATGTGATCGCAAAACGATCGCAGTCGCCACCAACTTCAAGTTGGGGGTAATCCCTTTGCTAACTGGAAGGGGTCCCAAGGGAGCCCTTCCCCTTTGTAAATGGTGGCACCAACATTTTTTCAGAGCATGCAGCGGTCTCATGGACCAATGCTCACTCTGGAAAAATGAAAAGGAAACAATTCATTTTTTTGTTTGTAATACATTTCATTTTCCTTTAAGGAAAATGGACTGCAGTTAAAAAAAAAAGAACTGTTTTGTTTAAAAAGCAGTCACAGACATCGTGGTCTGCTGTCCCCAATAGGCCACCATCCCTGTGAGGGCTGGACATTCCAAATGGGGTCGCAAATTGTAACCAACCTCATGAATATTAATTTACGACCCCATTGGGAACCACTAAGGCCCGTATTTATACTCCGTTTGCGCCGAATTTGCGTCGTTTTTTTCGACGCAAATTCGGCGCAAAACTAACGCCATATTTATACTTTGGCGTTAGACGCATCTAGCGCCAAAGTATTGGCAAATAGCGTCATTTTTTTGCGTGAACGCCTTCCTTGCATTAATGAGATGCAAGGAAGGCGTTCCCGTCTAAAAAAATGACGGCGACGCAAATGCGTCGTATTTATACTCCCGGGCAAAAATCACGCCCGGGAGTTGGCGGGTCAAAAAACCCTGCATTTGCGCCACTATTTAACGCCTGGGTCAGGGTAGGCGTTAAGGGGCCTGTGGGCTCAAAATGAGCCCACAGGTGCCCTCCCCTGCCCCCAGGGACCCCCCCTGCCACCCCTGCCCACCCCAGGAGGACACCCAAGGATGGAGGGACCCACCCCAGGGACATTCAGGTAAGTTCAGGTAAGTATTATTTTTTATATTTTTTTACTTTTTTTGGGTGGCATGGGGGGCCTTATTTGTGCCCCCCTACATGCCACTATGCCCAATGACCATGCCCAGGGGACACAAGTCCCCTGGGCATGGCCATTGGGCAAGGGGGCATGACTCCTGTCTTTACTAAGACAGGAGTCATGAAATGGCGTCTGGGCGTCGTAAAAAAATGGCGCAAATCGGGTTGATGCGATTTTTTTGCCTCAACCTGACTTGCCCCATTTTAAGACGCCCTAACGTCATTTTTTCCCAACGCCGGCGCTGCCTGGTCTACGTGGTTTTTTTCCACGCAAACCAGGCAGCGCCGGTCTGCTTGCGCCGGCTAACGCCATTCCATAAATACGGCGCCCGCATGGCGCTTCAGAATGGCGTTAGACGCGCTAAATTTTTTGACGCTAAACTGCGTTAGCGCAGTTTAGCGTCAAAAAGTATAAATATGGGCCTAAATGTGTCTGAGGCAAATTAGTACTTTTCATTTTGTGAGTCCCTAATTGTGAGCCACAAAAAATCACAATTAGAGACTCGCACAATGAAATGGTCCTACATCTGGTCCTAAGTATTTTGGAACAGAATCTGATCCACAGCAGACATTTTATCTGTGTGTTTTTGTGTGGTAAAGATAAATAATTGTTTTTTTTCTTTGGCATCACACAAGACTCAGGAAGACTGCCATGTAAATTGAACCTCATTCTCCCTCACAGTTCTAAACAATGGTATTCCTACCTGCAGGTGTACCATAATAAACCATGTCATAAAGTAAAATGTTCAAGGCCTTGTTGATCCATCACCTATTGCTCTATTTTCAATATCCTATTCATAACTTAAGCAAATATATAATATGAATTAGTAAACAAAATGTGATCTACAGGTCTTGGCCTATCTTTGCCTAAGCGCACATCAGTAGTGTCTTGGATGTATCTGCATAGCAACCATGCACTGTGACCAAAAAAAGTGCTATGACATGGCCTGATTGCTTCATAGCATTTTTTATTTACGCGAAGCCATGTTTCACAGCAGCTCACTGCTGTGCAACATGTAAAAAAAATTTACAAAACTGATAGATTTTGCATAGACAAAACATATTGGCTTTACCAATGCTTGTTTTCCTATTGTGTTTTTTGCAACATCACACTAGTATTGGTGATGTAAGTTCTAGTGTACACTGATAGAAGTATGCTCATTAATGTGAGAACCTGTAGATTAAATGCTACTAGTGGGCCTACAGCACTCATTGTGCCACCCACTTAAGTAGCCCCTTAACGTTGTCTCAGGCCTGCCATTGCAAGGCCTGTGTATGCAGTTTCACTGCCAATTTGACTTGGCATTTAAAAGTACTTGCCAAGCCTAAAACTCCCCTTTTTCTACATATAAGACACCCCTAGCGTGTGTCTTAGGTAATCCATAGGGCAGGGTGCTGTGTAGGTAAAAGGCAGGGCATGTACCTATGTAGTTTACATGTCCTGGTAGTGTAAAACTCCTAAATTCGTTTCTACACTACTGTGAGGCCTGCTCCCTTCTTAGGCTAACATTGGGGCTACCCTCATACATTGTTTTAGTGGTAGCTGCTGATCTGAAAGGAGTATGAAGGTCATATTTAGTATGGCCAAAATGGTGATACAAAATCCTGCTGACTGGTGAAGTTGGATTTAATATTACTATTTTAGAAATGCCACTTTTAGAAATTGAGCATTTCTCTGCACTTAAATCCTTCTGTGCCTTACAATCCACGTCTGGCTGGGCTTAGTAGACAGCTCCCTTGTGCACTCATTCAGACACACACCCCAAACACAGGATATTCAGCCTCACTTGCATACATCTGCATTTTGAATGGGTCTTCCTGGGCTGGGAGGGTGGAGGGCTCAACACTTGCATGTCAAAGGACAGTAGCCTGCCCTCACACAAAGGACTACCACACCCCCTACTGGGCCCCTGACCGACAGGATTGAACTGAAAGGGGACCTTGTGCACTTCTAAGCCACTTTTTGAAGTCTTCTCCACTTCAAAGGCACATTTGGGGATTTAAACAGGGCCTCTGCCCCTACCAACTCAGACACTTCCTGGAGAAGAGAACCTGAACCAGAATCTACATCCTGCCAGTAAGACCTGCCTGGCTGCCGAAAGGACTCACCTGTCTGCTTTCTGTGAAGGACAGCTGCTTTGCTGTTGCCCTGCTGCCTTGCTGCTCTCTGTCTGTGGTGAAGAAGTGCTCTCCAAGGGCTTGGATAGAGCTCGCCTCCTGTTCGCTGAAGTCTCAGGACCACAAAGACTTCATCTCTACAAGAAGGACTCCTTGTGTGGCGAAAGTCGACGCACAGCCTGCCAGAAACGATGCACAGCCTGCACTGCGGTGGAAATTTTACCGCACACCTAACTGGAATGACGCAGCCCAACTGCGTAACAAGAAAATCGACGCAGCTTCAGCATAGCAACCGGAAATTCGACACACACCCTCACCGAATCAACACACAGCTGAGCTGGAATGACGCAGCCCGTTTTCCAGAGAGGAATTGACGCAGCGCTCGCTGTGCGGTAGAAAATTAGGCGCAACTCCTACCGGATCGACGCAGCTCCTGTGACTTCGTCCTAGCAGCGCCAGAATCCCACTCATCGTCCCTGGGGGGTCTGAAAACCCAGCAACCTGAAGAGGATCCACGACAGAGCACCGGAAATCGACACACAGCCATCCCTGCATGAAAACTAAATGACGCATCGCCGTGGGCGGCCTGAGAAATGGACGCACACCCCCTTGTTTCCACACATCTCCTCCCCTGCGGTTCTTTGCAGAGATTTTTCACGCGAACTAGGTACTTTGTGCTTGAAAGAGACTTTCTTTTGCTTTTAAAAGACTTAAGGCACTCTATATCACTTTTCAGTGATCTCTCAACATATAGTTAATGCATTTTAATCATTTTGACCTGCATCTTACAAGATAAATATTATATATTTTTCTAAACAATGTGTGGTGTATTTTTGTGGTGCTATATTGTGTTATTGAATGATTTATTGCACAAATACTTTACATATTGCCTTCTAAGTTAAGCATGACTGCTCAGTGCCAAGCTACCAGAGGGTGGACACAGGATAATTTGGATTGTGTGTGACTTACCCTGACTAGAGTGAGGGTCCTTGCTTGGACAGGGGGTAATCTGAATGCCAATCAAAGACCCCATTTCTAACACTGGTGATCAGCAGTGAGGATAGGAATTGTATTTGTGCAGTGACATACAGTAGCCAAGTATTCACTACCTACTCACGGTTAAAGGTCAACTTGATTTTTTCTCTCTGTCTGCAAATTCGTTTTTACTGACAATTTTTTAACTAAAATCCTCCCTCAACATGTCTGAGGCTGGGTCTCAAGCAGGAGATTTTGACCTAGCCCTGTTGGAGACATATAGTGTCAAACAGCTGAAAGGGTTCTGCAGGGATATGGGGGTACCCACCCAAGGTGCCTCCAGAAAGGAGTAATTTCAAATGGTGCTGAGGGCCTGGGCAGAAGCTCATTCAGAGGAGGATGCTGAGGAGGAGGGTCCAGAGGAGGACCCCTCAGAATTTTTTTTGCCATCAGTGGATAATGTTACCACTACAATTGTGCTCCCTGCCAAACCAGGGAGCAGTGTCTCTGATCAAGGCCTGACCGTAGAGGAAAGGAGAGAGGAGAGAGAGTTTCAATTGCAAACGGCAATGTTAAAAATTGAGGCTGAACTGGAAGAAAGGAGGGCAGAGAGAGCCTTGGCTGAGAAGAAACTTTTGTTGGCTCATGAACTGAGTCTCAAGGAGCTGGATCTTAAGGCAAAGCAGTCTGAGTCCAGCAGTAATGGTGGCAGCATACAGGCAGGTCCTGCTGGAGAAAAGAAGGTTCGTATACCCAAAAATGTGGTGCCCAGTTTTGTGGTGGGAGATGACATTGATAAATGGATAGCTATTTATGAAGTTGCACTAAGAGCTCACGGGGTTCCTGAAAAGCAATGGGGTACAGCTATGTGGGGGTATGTGCCAGCAATTGGGAGGGACATACTCCTCACATTGGACCCAAAGAATCAAAACACATACTCACACATGAAAGCCATTTTACTTGCCAAGTTTGGGCTGACCCCTGAGAAATACTGTCAGAGGTTCAGGGACAACACCAAGCTGTCCACACAAACATGGGTAGATTTCTTTGACATTTACAGTATGGCACTGAAAGGATGGGTGTAGGGCTGCAAAGTAAATGATTACACAGGATTGTATAATTTGATTCTGAGAGAGCATATGCTCAGTACTTGTTTTACAGAGTTGCGCCAGCACCTAGTAGACAGTAAGCTGACTGATCCCAGGAACCTTGCTTAGGAGGCAGACCTCTGGACTAGCACCAGAGTATCCAGAAAGGTATCTGGGGGGGACACCCACAAAGGTGGTCAGGGTTCCCATCAGAAGAAAGAAGCAGGAGAAAAACTTAAAAACAAGGAGTTCCCCAAAGGCCCCCAAAATAGTTCCCAAGGGAATAGTGGTAACCAGTCCCAGTCTGATTCCAAAAGGAAAGGGTTCATTGACCATAAGACAGGGAGATTTGTACCCCAATGCACAGAGTGCAGTAAGTATGGGCACTCTGAGGGCGACTCCAAGTGTCCCAAGAGGGCACAGCCCCCATGGGAGGGCACTCACCTGGGTTGGCTAGTGTAGCACTCAGGGAGGAGGTGGTCCCAGATAGTTTTGGGGAGCAGATAGAGGTAACCCTAGTGTCCCTGGGGGATGCAGAGATGGTTCCAAAAGCCCACATGCCTGCCAATACTTCCAAGTATAGACAGTGGGTCACCATCAATGGGCAAAGGGTGGTGGCTCTGCATGACACAGGAGCCAGCATGACCCCTGCGAGGGGTCAGCTGGTGTCAGCAGAGCAGGTCCTCCCAAATACATTCCACCAAGTCATAGTCGCCGACAATTGTGAGAGCCACCTACCAGTAGCTCTGGTTCCCTTTGAGTGTAGGGAGTCTCTCGTACTCTAAAAGTAGCTGTGAGGCCTGCCGTTCCTGTAGATTGTCTGTTAGGCAACAACATTGATCACACTACCTGGAAGGAGGTATAGCTAAGGTCTCACTTGGAGATGTTAGGATTGCCTGAATGGGTCTACATGACCACACAGTCCAAGGCTTCCCGGGAGGGAAGTCAAGGATGTCTGGAGCCTGGAACAATGACCCAGACACCTGCCAAGAGGAGGGGCAAGGGAAACCGGTCCCAGAAGTTACTGCAGTGGTTGATGGGGTTCCCGAGGAGGAGGCCCACGAGCCAACTGGGGAAGATATTGCTGCCCTAGGTGATCTACCTGAGCTTGCTGGCTGACAAGTTGAGGGTGGGCCCACCAGGGAGGAATTCTGCAAGGCGCATAAAGAATGTCCCATTCTTGAGAGCTTTAGGCAACAGGCCTCAGTCCAGGCAGCAGGTGAAGCCTCTGGCGATCACCATATAAATTGGGAGAATGATCTCCTCTACAGTGAGCCTAAGATTCCGGCCATTGAGGCAGTGTGTGTGCTGGTTGTCCCGAGGTGTTACCGGGCCTTCCTACTGGGTCTGGCTCATGACATTCCCCTGGCAGGACATTTGGGGCAAGACAAGACTGTTGCCAGGCTTGCCACTCACTTCTATTGGCCCCGAATGAGGACAAACTCAGATACGTTCTGTAGGTCCTGTCCTACCTGCCAGGCCAGTGGGAAAACAGGGAAAAAGCTAAAAGACCCTCTGATCCCACTCCCTGTCGTTGGCACACCCTTTGAAAGGGTGGGCATCGACATTGTTGGCTCATTGGAGCCCAAACCTGCCCTAGGCAACAGGTTCATCCTGGTTTTGGTGGACCATGCCACCCGTTACCCAGAGGCAATCCCTCTGAGGCCCGTAACTGCACCGGTGGTGACGAGAAGTCTAATGGGGATATTTACCCATGTGGGATTTCCAAAGGAGATTGTGTCTGACAGAGGCACTAAATTCATGTCTGCATACATAGGGGGTCATTCCAACCTCGGCGGTAAAAGGCGCTTACCGCCGTGCAGAAGACCGCCATAACACCGCCACGGTAAACCGCCACGGTCATTCTGACCCACAACAGGCAAACCGCCAAAATACAGACATCCACAAAAGTCCGCCACACCAAAGGCCAGCGAGAAACTGGCGTAGACCAAACCTCCACCATCACGCCAACAGAAATACGCCCACACTATCACGACACACGAATCCACGCGGCGGTCTTTCAACCGCGGTATTCCATTGGCGGTACACACTGCTGCGCTCAAAATACACACACACTTACAAAACACAGCCACATTGGACAATTCAAAATACACACACATGAGACACATACAAACAATACTCCCACACACCCAACACAATTTAAACACACACCCACATCACCCACAAACCCCCACTCCTAGAGATTCGTGAACACGCACAGAGATAAGAGACCCGAGCACCCAGACGCGCAATTCACTGTCACCCAGCAATATTACCATGCACTTCAAACTACACACCAATACACATCACCACACAATCCACCCCATACATCACCCAAACCACCCCATGGCACCGCAAAGACACCCCAGGTTTTCTGAGGCTGAACTCAGGGTCATGGTGGAGGAAATTGTACAGGTAGAGCCACAGCTATTCGGGACACAGGTGCAGCACACCACCATTGCCAGGAAGATGGAGCTATGGAGCAGAATAGTGGACAGGGTCAACGCTGTGGGACAGCACCCAAGAAATCGGGACGACATCAGGAAGCGGTGGAACGACCTACGGGGAAGGTGCGTTCCATGGTATCCAGGCACAACATTGCGGTGCAACGGACTAGCGGCGGACCCCCACCTCCTCCCCCAGAATTTACAACATGGGAGGAGCAGGTCTTGGCGATCCTGCATCCTGAGGGCCTCGCAGGAGTAGGCGGAGGAATGGACTCTGGTAAGTCAAATCTTAACTACTTCATCCCCCCCACCCCACCAGCATGCCAACTCATACCCCCACCCTCAGCCCCACCCCCATCACACCTACTCTTTGCAAATGTCTCACCCTCACAACCCACCCATCCCAACACCAAGCCCTGCATGCGACCACAAAGCATGGACACCCCTCACCTAAGCATGCCCACTGCACATACCCATCCCCCCCAAACCACCGTCACAAAAGCCCCCACAAAGGAATGCAAGTACAGGGGTACACGGGCACCCACCCATTGCACGCTATGGCACACACAGAAGCAATAATCATACTTTTATACCCCTGCAGGACCCGAACGCCACGTCACCGCGCAGGAGGGTCCACAAATGTCCACTCCACCCCCAGAAGAGGCCCACAGTGATGACAGCTGCTCTGTCTCCCTGGATCTAGATGACCAGCCCGGCCCATCGGGATCCTCTGGACAGTCGGTTCCCCTCAGACAGCCACAGGCCACAGCAGACCTTCCCCCCTCTGGGAACACCAGCACAGCACCCACACAGCGGGCCCATATCTCAGTCCCCAGGACACGTCAATCAGCGGTGTGTCCACCACTACAGGGCACCCAGATTAACCCACCACCCCAACAGCAACAGGGACCTGGGGGCAGTAGTAGTGGGCACACAGTCCAGGGGACAGAGGCACAGGGAAACAGGGGAACTGTGAGGGCTGCTGTGCGACAGGGGGGGGACAGGCCCAGGGAACCCACTCTCCACGAGGCCCTCTCCTCCATCATGGGAGCATACCACCACTCCCAGGAGACGATGGTGACGGTCCTGGCCAGGTTTCAGGAGATCCAGCTTCTGCAGGAGCAACAGTATATGGGGTTCAGGGAAGAACTAAGAAACATCAGTACCGCCATGGGCACCATCGTAGTGGCTCTGAATCAGGTAGTCACCACATTGCGGGACACGGTTGCACCACAAAGGGCCCCTGACACTAGCATGGACCAAGAGCTGCCTACCACCTCCGCCGGTGCTAGTGGACAGGAGGCCCCGACACAAGACCAAGAGGCCACCAGAACCCCACCCCCTGCAGAAGGAGAACCACTCGCAAGCGGGCCCTGAGTCCAGGAAGAAGACAGAGTAAGATGCCAAGACCCCCGCCAGCAAAGGATACCCCCCTGATTGTCATCCCACTGTCCCACATTGACACCCTGTCCAACCTTACACTGCCCCTGCTCCACTTTCCACAGGCATCTGGACAATGCACCTGTGATACTGATAGTCTGTACCCTGCCATGGACAATCCTCCACCATCACACCTCAATGATTTGCAACCACCCACCAATTTAGAGCACTGTAATAAACACACTTATTGCATAAACCAATCTGGAGTCTGGCTGTGATTTTGTACAAATGTATTAGACATTACCGTGCCAAATGGCATATTCACATTGTGATGCCAACATACCAATGTCACACAGCTGTAGTCCATGGGGAAATAAAGCAGATGTCACGCAGTGGGGCCCACATCTCTGAAATCGGAAGGGAAAGTCACAACTCAGTTACCATACACTGGGGGAAAAGGTCAGACAGTATAGAGGTAGTAGGGGTTAAGTATATGTAATATGCCGGTGTGGATTCTTACCTGTGTGTCATTGAAAATACTGCTGTATTACTGTGTTCCTGTTCTCTATGTCGTCCTCTTCGCCTTCCTCCTCTTCACTCTCCACAGGCTCCACAGCTGCTACAACACCACCATCTGGACCATCCTCCTGCAGAAAAGGCACCTGGCGGCACAAAGCCAGGTTGTGAAGCATACAGCAGGCCACAATGATCTGGCACACCTTCTTTGGTGAGTACATTAGGGATCCACCAGTCATATGGAGGCACCTAAACCTGGCCTTCAGGAGGCCGAAGGTCCGTTCGATCACCCTCCTAGTTCTCCCATGGGCTTCATTGTACCGTTCCTCTGCCCTTGTCCTGGGATTCCTCACTGGGGTCAGTAGCCAGGACAGGTTGGGGTAACCAGAGTCTCCTAATAGCCACAAACGGTGCCTCTGGAGTTGACCCATCACGTAAGGGATGCTGCTATTCCGCATGATGTACGCGTCATGCACTGAGCCAGGGAACTTGGCATTAACATGGGAGATGTACTGGTCAGCCAAATACACCATCTGGACATTCATGGAATGATAACTCTTCCTGTTCCTGTACACCTGTTCACTCCTGCTGGGGGGGACCAAAGCAACATGTGTCCCATAAATGGCACCAATGATGTTGGGTATATGTCCAAGGGCATAGAAATCACCCTTCACTGTAGCCAAATCCCCCACATCAGGGAAGGCGATGTAGCTCCGCATGTGTTGGAGCAGGGCAGACAACACTCTGGACAACACCTTGAAAAACATGGGCTGGGACATCCCTGATGATATGGCCACTGTTGTTTGAAATGACCCACTTGCTAGGAAATGGAGTACTGACAGCACCTGCACTAGAGGGGGGATCCCTGTGGGGTGGCGGATTGGTGACATCAGGTCTGGCTCCAGCTGGGCACGCAGTTCCTGTATAGTGGCTCGGTCAAGCCTGTATGTCAGTATGTCTTTCCTCCATTGTCGACAGGTCCACCAGCGGTCTGTACACAGGAAGATTTCTCCATCTCCTTGCATGTCCCAGCGGACGGTGCCTATGAAGGACAACAGCGAACACAGAGTCAATCAACCCACAGGTACGTAACCACAGCTTGCACATAACACGATTCCCAATGCATTGAATGGCTTGTATGAGTGTCGATGCAAGGCCTAGGTATGTGTGACGCAGTAGAAAATAAGGCATGTGGGCCATTGAAATGGCGGCTGCCCGACCTGTGAAGTGTGACAATGGGATGTGAGGTCAATGCGCTGGCATGGCACACCGTGGCGGTAGGCGGTCGAAGACCGCGGCGCAAAGCTGCATTGGATAACATTGAACCCTATGGGTCTCAGGAGCCAATGACGATGTGCGCCGGCGGTTGCGGTACGCACCGCCGCGGTACGCACCGCCGCGGGCGTGACCGCCATTTTCTATCTGCTTAATCACTCGATACCTGATCTTCCACAGTAGAGGACCTACACTGCAAGTGCTGCTGTGACCATGGTCTGGAAGAGACAATGGCTCATGCGACTGGGGAAAGGGCCCCTGCCTTCACTGCTCAGGAGTTGGAGAAACTCGTGGATGGGGTCCTCCCCCAGTATGCGCTACTCTACGGTCCTCCAGACCAACAGGTAAGTACACTGGGACCATGCTTTGTGGCCAATGCCTGTGTTGAGTCGGGTGGATGAAAGATGGTGGTGAGGGGAGCGATTGAGGCATGCATCAAACGACAGATGAGAGCATGTGCCACATGGCAAGGGTGGGGATGGGGGGGCCACTCACATTGAGCATGCAGAAGGTGATGATTGTTCTTCTCTCCCTGTACATGTCACATAGGTCAGCGCCCACCAGAAAATCGGTATTTGGCGTGCCATCGCCAAGGACGTCCGGACCCTGGGGGTCCACCAGAGATGGGGCATCCACTGCAGGAAGAGATGGGAGGCCATCCGACGCTGGAGCAGGAAGACGGCGGAGGCTCAGCTGGGGATGGCCTCCCAACGTGGGAGGGGTGCCAGTCGTACTTTGACCCCCCTGATGTCCCGGATCCTGGCGGTGGCCTACCCCGAGCTGGATGGGCGCGTGAGGACATCACAGCAGACACAAGGGGGTGAGTACACTCAAATCCTGGTGACTTTGCGCGCAGTGGAGGTGTCTGGGTGGGGAAGGAGGGCTGTGGGTATCTCTAGGCCAGGGCGATATCTGTAGGCTAGGCCCCTCCGTAAGCCATGGCCCTGTGCCCCCGCCCCCCACCTCTGTAGGGTGCCAAGTACAGCTATTCATTGCCCTGTGTCATGTATGTGAGCAGAGGTCGCCCATAGGCTTGTAGGCCATGTCCCACGGATTGCGTAGTCGACCCCAAGTGCGCGGCGTAGTGCAGGGGGCTTCTGTGTCTGTCCTGTCTGCCAACGGTGTCGCCAATGCATGCACTCAACATTTCTTTATTTTTCCCCACCCCCCTTTTTTGTTGTCTTCCTGTTCATTTGTGCATTAGCATCATCAGGCGGAGGAGAAGTGGCATCGGAGCACGAGGGAGCTGCATCTCACATGGCCACGGCGGGCCATGCAACTGACTCGGATTTCACCAGTGAGACTGAGGGCGAGGGGAGCTCCACAGCGGGGACTCGTGCGGATGTCAGTGACAGCGACTCGTCCTCTGAAGGGAGCTCCCTTGTGGTGGCGGCAGCATCCGTGCCCCCCGCTACAACAGGTACAGCTGCCACCCAGCGCACCAGCACCGCCCTCCCAGCAGCCCCTCAGCGTTTGCCCCGTGCCCGCTCACCCAGGAAGGTGGGCATCTCCTTCGCCCCAGGCACCTCAGGCCCTGCTCCTGTCACCCCTGCTGCCCTCAGTGAGGAGGTCATTGACCTCCTGAGGACGCTCATTGTTGGGCAGTCTACCCTTTTGAATGCCATCCAGGGTGTAGAAAGGGAGGTGCACCAGAGTAATGCGTACCTGGAGGGCATTCATTCGGGTCAGGCTGCCCATCAGCGATCGTTCAACACTCTGGCCTCAGTACTGATGGCAGCAATTGTCCCAGTCTCTAGCCTCCCCCCTCCAACTTCCTCCACCCATACCCAATCCCCTGTACCTCTGCCTATCCCAGACACACCATCAGACCAGCCTGCACACACCTCAACACCCAAGGGAAGCTCATCCAGACATAAGCACCACACATCACACAGGCATTCACACAAGCAACATCCACATGCAGACATACCAACACCCACTGCCTCCACTGTGTCCCCCTCCTCCTCGTCTCCCTCCTCCCTCCCTCTCACGTCTCCACTCACACCTGCATGCACAACATCTTCAGCCACTATGTCCATCACCAGCACACCCACCAGAACCGCCCGCACACGTGCAGTCACCACCCCCACTACCATTCACACGTCCCCTGTGTCCTGTCCCAGTGTGTCTGTCACCCCCTGTTCCAAGCTACACAAACGCAGGCAGCCACCCACCCAACAGCCATCCACCTCACGACAGCCTCCAGCCCAAGCACCTGCACCCAAAGACACCAGACTTCAAACTCCTACAACCACAACCTCTTCCTCCACTCCCATACCTACTACACCTACCCGTCCCTGTCTTCCTAAACTTATTTTCCTTTCCAAACTTGACCTCTTCCCAACAACTCCCCCACCTCGTCCATCTAAAAAGACTCCAGTCAGCACCTCAGCCACCACAACAGCGGGCCCTGTGAAGACAGTCTGCCATGGACTGTGGAGTCCCCCACGCTCAAGGGCAGCCAGCTTAGTAGGGAGCCAAGGCACGGGCAGCCCACCGCCGCAAAAACATGCGAAGATTGTCAGTGCCCAGCGCGAGAGGCCTAAAACACCTGGGACCTAAATCCCTACCATGGCTCCGGCAGGGAGTGTGGTGCCACCTGGCACACTGCCAAAGGTGCGGAAGGGCCACAGGCGACCAGGGAAGGCTGGGAAGGGCAGCACGCCCGACAAGACCGCCAGCAGCCCAGCTGTGCAGGAGGGCCCCGCATGCCCCATCCCAGGTGGGCAAGAGGACACCAACAGGCCCCGTACTGCAGCCCAGGAGGGCCCCACCAGGCCCATCTCAGTTGGGCAGGAAGGCGCAGCCAGCCACAGGTCAGGTGGCAAATGACCTCCACGCCATGGGCTGATCCGCTGAACTGGGCACTCATCCGAAGCACCGCTGAACTCAAGCACCGCTCCGCTGGGCACCGCCGTCTCAAGCACCGCTGCGCTGGGCCCTTCATCTCAAGCACTGCTCCGCTGGGCCCTTCATCTCAAGCACCGCTCCGCTGGGCACCGCCATCTCAAGCACCGCTGCGCTGGGCCCTTCATCTCAAGCACCGCTCCGCTGGGCCCTTCATCTCAAGCACCGCTCCGCTGGGCACCGCCGTCTCAAGCACTGCTGAACTGGGCCCTTCATCTCAAGCACCGCTCCGCTGGGCCCTTCATCTCAAGCACAGCTCCGCTGGGCACCGCCGTCTCAAGCACTGCTCCGCTGGGCCCTTCATCTCAAGCACCGCTCCGCTGGGCACCGCCGTCTCAAGCACCGCTGAACTGGGCCCTTCATCTCAAGCACCGCTCCGCTGGTCCCTTCATCTCAAGCACCGCTCCGCTGGGCAGCGCCGTCTCAAGCACTGCTCCGCTGGGCCCTTCATCTCAAGCACCGCTCCGCTGGGCACCGCCGTCTCAAGCACTGCTCCGCTGGGCCCTTCATCTCAAGCACCGGTTCGCTGGGCACCGCCGTCTCAAGCACTACTCCGCTGGGCCCTTCATCTCAAGCATCGCTCCGCTGGGCACCGCCGTCTCAAGCACCGGAGAACTGGGCCCTTCATCTCAAGCACCACTCCGCTGGGCACCGCCGTCTCAAGCACTGCTCCGCTGGGCCCTTCATCTCAAGCACCGCTCCGCTGGGCACCGCCGTCTCAAGCACTGCTGAACTGGGCCCTTCATCTCAAGCACCGCTCCGCTGGGCCCTTCATCTCAAGCACCGCTCCGCTGGGCACCGCTGTCTCAAGCACCGCTGAACTGGGCCCTTCATCTCAAGCCCCGCTCCGCTGGGCACCGCCGTCTCAAGCACTGCTCCGCTGGGCCCTCCATCTCAAGCACCACTCCGCTGGGCACCGCCGTCTCAGGCACTGCTGAACTGGGCCCTTCATCTCAAGCACCGCTCCGCTGGGCACCGCCGTCTCAAGCACTGCTACGCTGGGCCCTTCATCTCAAGCACCGCTCCGCTGGGCACCGCCGTCTCAAGCACCGCTGAACTGGGCCCTTCATCTCAAGCACCGCTCCGCTGGGCCCTTCATCTCAAGCACTGCTACGCTGGGCCCTTCATCTCAAGCACCGCTCCGCTGGGCCCTTCATCTCAAGCACCGCTCCGTTGGGCACCGCCGTCTCAAGCACCGCTGAACTGGGCCCTTCATCTCAAGCACCGCTACTCTGGGCACCGCCGTCTCAAGCACTGCTCCGCTGGGCCCTTCATCTCAAGCACCGCTCCGCTGGGCACCCCCGTCTCAAGCACTGTTGCGCTGGGCCCTTCATCTCAAGCACCGCTCCGCTGGGCACCGCCGTCTCAAGCACCGCTGAACTGGGCCCTTCATCTCAAGCACCGCTGGCCCATTGGCGGAAGGGGCAGGCCCGCATCTGTGTCGGGCAGGGCTGCACGAAGCACTCTGGGCACTAGACCCCCTCCAGTACCAGTGGAGACTGATATTGACTTGAGAGACTGTGGCTTTGCACTCCCCAGGATGTAACAGTGGGCAAGCCACCCACTGTATAGACTTGAGAGACTGTGGCTTTGCACTCCCCAGGATGTAACAGTGGGCAAGCCACCCACTGTAGAGACTTGAGAGACTGTGGCTTTGCACTCCCCAGGATTGAAGAGTGGGCAAACCACCCACTGTATAGACTTGAGAGACTGTGGCTTTGCACTCCCCAGGATGGAACAGTGGGCAAGCCACCCACTGTAGAGACTTGAGAGACTGTGGCTTTGCACTCCCCAGGATAGAACAGTGGGCAAGCCACCCACTGTAGAGACTTGAGAGACTGTGGCTTTGCACTCCCCAGGATGGAACAGTGGGCAACCCACCCACTGTGTACACTTGAGAGACTGTGGCTTTGCACTCCCCAGGATGGAACAGTAGCCATGGAGGCCCCTCATGGATCTGGCGTCGTGGACTCATCTGGCTGAGGTGCCCCCCCTTCCCTTCCCCCTGAGGTGCCTGTAGTTTTGCGATCTGATGCCCCTGCAGTGTTCTCTCCGTTGGAGTCAGGTATCCTGTGTGGGCTTTGCCCATGTGATTTGGGCCCAGTGGTCCACGGACAATGCCTGATACACATATCGGACTGGACAATTTATGTATATAAAGTTTTAGATGTGTGATATATTTTAAAGCCAGTCATACAATATATTCCAATGTTTATAATAATTTCCTTTTGTGATGTGTTGCTATGCATTGATGTGTGTGTTGTAGTGGGTGAGGGTGAGGGTGGGTGTGTCGCATATGTGTGTCCCCGTAATTTTTTCCCTCCCCCCTCCCTTGTGTCATAGGTGCAGTACTCACCGTTGTCTTCTGCGCCGGCGTTCGTGCTCCTGGTAGAGGAGCAGGAAGACAATCGCTGGGAGGATGTGGAGTTCGGGTTCCATGCTGTCCAGATTCCTCGTGGGTTGTAAGGAGGTGAGCGTTTTCCATTTGAAATGGCTGTTTCCGCCGTGTTTTTATCGGCGGGGCTACCGCCCCGGAAAAGGTGGCGGATTGGTGGGTTGTGATAGGGTGGGCGGTACATTGTCTCCCGCCTGTCTGTTGGCGGTGACCGCCGCACTGTTTGTTTGTCCCGCCGTGGCGGGCTGTGTGTTGAAGTGGCGGTCTCTGTTGGCGGTTTCCGCCAGGGGCGGAATTGCATTTTTTTTACCGCCAGCCTGTTAGCGGTTTTGCCGCCACTTTAACACCGACCGCCAGGGTTGGAAGGACCCCCATAAAGTCCATGTGGGATGCATGTGGTGTAACCTACAAGTTCACCACACCTTATCACCCCCAATCTAATGTCTTGTGGAGAGATTGAACAAGACCTTGAAGGGCATGATCACAGGCCTCCCTGAGGCCCTGAGGCCCTGAGGCGTATGTGAGATGTCCTCTTACCATGCCTTCTCTTTGCAAACAGAGAAGTACCCCAGAAGGGGGTGGGGTTCAGTCTCTTTGAACTTCTCTATGGGTACCCTGTCAGGGCACACATAAGGATTGTCAAGGAGGGGTGGGAGAAAGCTCCCATGCACCCCCTCAGGATGTGGTCATCTACATGCTGGCCCTCTGCAACTAGATGCTCTGCTTCTGGAAAATGGCTAAAAGTAACCTTGAGGACAGTCAAGAGGTAATGAAATGCTGGTATGACCAGAAGGTCACCCTGGTGGAGTTTCAACCTGGAGCCAAAGTGTGGGTAATGGAGCCAATAGAGCCTAGAGCTCTCCAGGACCACTGATCTGACCCATTTGAAGTAAAGGAGCGTTAAGGGGAGGCCACTTACCTAGTGGACCTTCAATCCCTTAGGAACCCCCTAAGGGTGCTTCATGACAACAGACTGAAGCCTCACTTTGAGAGGAAGGAAGCCAACATGCTTCTGGTGACAGATAAGGGTATGGAGGAAGAGAGTGAACCTCTCCCCAACCTCCTCTCTGCCAAGGGAGGTGATGAGTCAGTGGAGGGTGTCATTCTCTCTGACTCCCTGAGCCTAGACCAGAGAGGGGACTGCTACCAGTTACTGGAACAGTACTCCTCCCTGTTTCCCTCACCCCTGGACTCACACACCTGTGTGCCCATGATATTGACATCGGAGACAGTCCCCCTGTAAAGAACAAAATGTACAGGTTGTCAGATAAGGTGAAGGCCAGCATCAAGGAAGAAGTCTCCAAGATGCTGGCTCTAGGGGTTATTGAAAGATCTAGTAGTCCCTGGGCCAGCCCTGTGGTGCTGGTACCCAAGACTGCTGCACCCGGTGCCAAGCCAGAACTCCGGTTCTGCGTGGGCTACCGGGATCTCAACTCAGTCACACGGACTGGTGCTCACCCCATCCCCCGAGCTGATGAGCTCATAGACAGACAAGGTGCTGCCAAATTCCTCAGTACTTTTGATCTCACATAAGGGTACTGGCAGATCGCCTTGTCTGAGGGGGCTAAAGAGAGAGCTGCATTTTCCACACCTGAGGGCCATTACCAATTCCGGGTGATGCACTTTGGGTTGAAAAATGCCCCCGCTACCTTCCAACGGTTGGTCAACGGGGTCCTAGCTGGCAAGGATGCCTTCTGCGCAGCCTACCTGGCCAAAATTGCTGTCTACGGTGACAGCTGGGAAGAACACCTGATCCACCTCAAGGAGGTGCTTCAGGCCCTGCAACAGGCAGGCCTGACCATCAAGGCCAATAAGTGCCAGATTGGGACAGGGTTCAGTGGTGTACTTAGGATATCTAGTAGGTGGTGGCAAGGTGCAGCCCCTCCAGGCCAAGATTGAAACTATCAAGGACTGGCAACCACCTAGACCACAGACAGAGGTGAGGGCCTTCTTGGGCCTCACTGGTTATTACTGTAGATTTGTCAAGGGCTATGGAACCATGGTGACACCCTTGACAGAACTTACATCCAAGAAGCAACCTATGTTGGTGAATTGGACAGAGGCTTGCCAGAAAGCCTTTGACTCCCTGAAGGTAGCTATGTGCACGGCCCCCATGCTCAAGGCTCCTGGCTACTCCAAGGACTTTATTGTGCAGACAAACACTTCAGAGCCTGGCATAGGGGCGGTCCTAGCACAGCTAAATGAGGAGGGCTTAGACCAACCAGTAGTCTTTATTAGCAGAAGACTATTACCCCGGGAACAGAGGTGGAGCGCTATTGAAAGAGAAGCATTTGCTGTGGTCTGGGCACTGAAGAAGCTGAGACCATACCTGTTTGGGACTCACTTCCGGGTTCAGACAGACCACAGGCCCCTCAGATGGTGCATGCAGATGAGGGGTGAAAATCCTAAACTCTTGAGGTGATCCATTTCCCTACAGAGGATGGAGCATCGCCCGGGGATTGACCACGCAAACGCTGATGGTCTCTCCAGATACTTCTGCCTTAGCAATGAGAGCTCCCAGGAGGTTGGGTAGCTCTCCCCACTTTCAGCTGGGCGGGGACACATGTTAGACCTGACAGTCTTAGGTTGGTCACCCCTAACTTTTTGCCTGCCTCCCTCCACTTTTTAGATACTGTTTTTGCTGGTTTTAGGACTCTGCACGCTTTACCACTGCTAACCAGTTCATATGTTCTCTCCCTTTAAACATGGTAACATTGGATCATACCCAATTGGACTATTTAATTTACTTCTAAGTCCAAAGTAGGATGCACTAAATGAGCCCAGGACTGTAGATTAAATGCTACTAGTGGGCCTGCAGCACTGATTGTGCCACCCACTTAGGTAGTCCTTTAACCTTGTCTCTGGCCTGCCATTGCAAGGCCTGTGTATGCAGTTTCACTGCCAATTCGACTTGGCATTTAAAAGTACTTGTCAAGCCTAAAACTCCTCTTTTTCGACATATAAGACACCCCTAAAGTATGCCCTATGTAACTGTAGGAGGCTGACCTGGCTTGTAGTGGGTACCAAGGGGTACTTACACTCTGTACCAGATCCAGTTATCCCTTATTAGTGTAGAAGAGGTGTTTCGAAGCAGCTTAGGCTGATAGAAGGTAGCTATAGCAGAGCAGCTTAGGCTGAACTAGGAGACATGCAAAGCTCCTACTATACCACTGGTTCCATAAGAAAACACAATACACAGATATACTAAAAATAAAGGTACTTTATTTTTATGACAATATGCCAAAAGTATCTCAGTGAGTACCCTGTATGAGGATGCCAAATATACACAAGATATATGTACACAATACCAAAAATATCCAGTAATAGCAAAAGGAAGTAATGCAAGCAATGTAAAGTTACAGTAGATTGAAATAGGAGCACATAGGTATAGGGGCAACACAAACCATATACTCCAAAAGTGGAATGGGAACAACGAATGGACCCCCAAACCTATGTGAGCTTGTAGAGGGTCGCTGGGACTAAACAGTGAGGGTTAGAAAGACAGCCCACCCCAAGACCCTGAAAAGTAGGTGTAAAGTGCACCTATATTCCCCAGAGAGCACAGAAGTCGTGATAGGGGAATTCTGCAAGGAAGACCAACACCAGCAATGCAACCAAAGTGGATTTCCGGACGAGAGTACCTGTGGAACAAGGGGACCAAGTCCAAGAGTCGCGACAAAGTCGAGATTGGGCAGATGCCCAGGAAATGCCAGCTGAGGGTGCAAAGAAGCTGCCACCGGATGGTAGAAGCTGTGCATTCTGCAAGAACGAAGAGGGCTAGAAACTTCCCATTTGGAGGATGGATATCCCATGTCGTGAAGAAGCTTGCAGAGGTGTTCCCACGCAGAAAGACTGCAAACAAGCCTTGCTAGCTGCAAGGGTCGTGGTTAGGGTTTTTGAATGCTGCTGTGGCCCAGGAGGGACCAGGATGTCACCACTTGGATGAGGAGACAGAGGGGGCGCCCAGCAAGTCAGGAAGCCCTCACAGAAGCAGGCAGCACCCGCAGAAGTACTGGAACAGGCACTTAGAAGAGGAGTGAACAGGAGCTCACCCGAAGACACACAAGGGAGTCCCACGACGCCGGAGGACAACTCAGGAGGTTGTGCACTGCAGGTTAGAGTGTCGGGGACCCAGGCTTGGCTGTGCACGAAGGAAATCCTGGAAGAGTGCACAGGAGCCGGAGCAGCTGCAAATCAGGCGGAACCCAGCAATGCAGTCTAGCGTGGGGAGGCAAGGACTTACCTCCACCAAACTTGGACTGAAGAGTCACCGGACTGTGGGAGTCACTTGGACAGAGTTTCTGAGTTCCAGGGACCACGCTCATCATGCTGAGAGGGGACCCAGAGGACCGGTGATGCAGTCTTTTGTTGCCTGCGGTTGCAGGGGGAGGATTCCGTCGTCCCACGGGAGATTTCTTCAGAGCTCCTGGTGCAAGAAGTAGGCAGGCTACCCCCAGAGCATGCACCACCAGGAAACAGGCGAGAAAGCGGCAGGATCAGCGATACAAGGTTGCAGTAGTCGTCTTTGCTACTTTGTTGTGGTTTTGCAGGCGTCCTGAGCAGTCAGCGGTCGATCCTTTGGAAGAAGGTGAAGAGAGATGCAGAGGAACTCTGATGAGCTCTTGTATTCGTTATCTAAAGAATTCCCCAAAGCAGAGACCCTAAAAAGCCAGAAAAGGAGGTTTGGCTACCTAGGAAGGAGGATAGGCTAGCAACACAGGTAAGAGCCTATCAGAAGGAGTCTCTGACGTCACCTGCTGGCACTGGCCACTCAGAGCAGTCCAGTGTGCCAGCAGCACCTCTGTTTCCAAGATGGCAGAGGTCTGGAGCACACTGGAGGAGCTCTGGACACCTTCCCTGGGAGGTGCAGGTCAGGGGAGTGGTCACTCCCCTTTCCTTTGTCCAGTTTCACGCCAGAGCAGGGCTGGGGGATCCCTGAACCGATGTAGACTGGCGTATGCAGAGATGGGCACCATCTGTGCCCATCAAAGCATTTCCAGAGGCTGGGGGAGGCTACTCCTCCCAGCCCTGACACCTTTTTCCAAAGTGAGAGGGTGTAACACCCTCTCTCTGAGGAAGTCCTTTGTTCTGCCTTCCTGGGCCAAGCCTGGCTGGACCCCAGGAGGGCAGAAACCTGTCTGAGGGGTTGGCAGCAGCAGCAGCTGCAGTGAAACCTCGGGAAAGGTAGTTTGGCAGTACCCGGGTCTCTTGTAGAGACTCGGGGGATCATGGAATTGTCTCCCCAATGCCAGAATGGCATTGGGGTGACAATTCCATTATCTTAGACATGTTACATGGCCATGTTCGGAGTTACCATTGTGACGCTATACATAGGTAGTGACCTATGTATAGTGCACGGGTGAAATGGTGTCCCTGCACTCACAAAGTCCGGGGAATTTGCCCTGAACTATGTGGGGGCACCTTGGCTAGTGCCAGGGTGCCCACACAATAAGTAACTTAGCACCCAACCTTTACCAGGTAAAGGTTAGACATATAGGTGACTTATAAGTTACTTAGGTGCAGTGGTAAATGGATGTGAAATAACGTGGACGTTATTTCACTCAGGCTGCAGTGGCAGGCCTGTGTAAGAATTGTCAGAGCTCCCTATGGGTGGCAAAAGAAATGCTGCAGCCCATAGGGATCTCCTGGAACCCCAATACCCTGGGTATCTCAGTACCATATACTAGGGAATTATAAGGGTGTTCCAGTATGCCAATGTGAATTGGTGAAATTGGTCACTAGCATGTTAGTGACAATTTGTAAAGAGAGAGCATAACTACTGAGGTTCTGGTTAGCAGAGCCTCAGTGAGACAGTTAGGCATCACACAGGGAACACATACATGTAGGTCACAAACTTATGAGCACTGGGGTCCTGGCTAGCAGGGTCCCAGGGACACATAACAAACATACTGAAAACATAGGGTTTTCACTATGAGCACTGGGCCCAGGCTAGTAGGATCCCAGTGAGACAGTGAAAACACCCTGACATATACTCACAAACAGGCCAAAAGTGGGGGTAACAAGGCTAGAAAGATGCTACTTTCTCACAGTAACCCATAGGGCAGGTTGCTGTGTAGGCAAAAGGCAGGACATGTACCTATGTAGTTTACATGTCCTGGTAGTGTTAAACCCCTAAATTCATTTTTACACTACTGTGAGGCCTGCTCCCTTCGTAGGCTAACATTGGGGCTGCCCTCATACATTGTTTGAGTGGTAGCTGCTGTTCTGAAAAGAGTAGGAAGGTTATATTTTGTATGGCTAGAATGGTGATACAAACTCCTGCTGACTGATGAAGTTGGATTTAATATTACTATTTTAGAAATGCCACTTTTAAAAAGTGAGCATTTCTCTGCACTTAAATCCTTCTGTGCCTTACAATCCACGTCTGGCTGGGCTCAGTTGACAGCTCCCTTGTGCATTCACTCAGACACACCCCAAACACAGGATACTCAGCCTCACTTGCATACATCTGCATTTTGAATGGGTCTTCCTGGGCTGGGAGGGTAGAGGGCCGGACACTTGCATGTCAAAGGACAGTAGCCTGCTCTCACGCAAAGGACTGCCACACCCCCTACTGGGACCCTGGCAGACAAGATTGAACTGAAAGGAGACCTTGTGCACTTCTAGGCCACTCTTTGAAGTCTCCCCCACTTCACATTTAGGTATTTAAACAGGGCCTCTGCCCCTACCTACTCAGACACTTCCTGGAGAAGAGAACCTGAACCAGAATCTGCATCCTGCCAAGAAGACCTGCCTGGCTGCTCAAAGGACTCACCTGTCGGCTTTCTGTGAAGGACTGCTGCCTGCTGTTACCCTGCTGCCTTGCTGCTCTCTGGCTGTGGAGAAGAAATGGTCTCCAAGGGCTTGGATAGAGCTTGCCTCCTGTTCCCTGAAGTCTCAGGACCAAAAAGACTTCATCACTACAAGAAGGACTCCTTGTGCTGTGAAATTTGACGCACAGCTTGCCAGAAAAGACGCACAGCCTGCATTGCCATGAAAATTTCACCACACGGCGAACAGGAACAACACAGCCCAACTTTGCAATGAGAAGATCGGTGCAGCACCAGCGCAGCGACTGGAAATTCGATGCACGGCCTCACCCGATCAACGGACATCCAAGCCGGAATGACGCAGCCTGACTTCCAGAGGTGAATCGACGCAGTGCCTGCTGTGCGGTAGAAAATTAGGCGGAACACCTACCGGATCGACGCAGCTCCTGTGACTTCATCCTAGCAGTGTCAGAAATCCACGCATTGTCCCCGTGGTGTCTGAAAAACCCCGCAACCCGAAGAGGATCCACAACCGAGCGCTGGAAGTTGACGCACAGTCGTCCCTGCGTGAAAACTAAGCGACGCATCACCCGTGTGCGGCCCGAGAAATCGACACACACCCCTTTGTTTCCACGCATCTCCTCCTCTTTTTTCACGCAAACCGGTACTTTGTGCTTGAGAGAGCCTTTCTTTTTGCTTTTAAAAGACTTAGGACACTTTATATAACTTTTCAGTGACATTTCAACATATAGTTATTGCATTTTAATCATTTTGACCTGCATCTTACCAGATAAATATTATATAGTGTTCTAAACACGGTGTGGTGTATTTTTGTGGTGCTATATTGTGTTATTGTATGATTTATTGCACAAATACTATACACATTGCCTTCTAAGTTAAGCGTGACTGCTCAGTGCCAAGCTACCAGAGGGTGGGCTCAGGATAATTTGGATTGTGTGTGACTTACCCTGACTAGAGTGAGGGTCCTTGCTTGGACAGGGGTAACCTGACTGCCAATAAAAGACCACAATTCTAACAGTACGCTAGTGCTGTAAACTGCCTGAGGGGGCATTGTTGACTGAGGCACAAGATTGTGTTGGTTATATGACATAGCATAGAATCCTCCAATACTAAAGTATGCCCTATTGTGAGAGTACTCCAGACTCCATACACCTCAGGACCACAAGCTGGTACTTAAAGTTTATATAAACAAAGCATCAACAAAGGAACAAGCTTGTGTGTGTTTTATTGACATCTATTAAGCATAACATGAACCATTCTCCACATGTATTTTTCATTCAATCTCTAAACTCGAGAAATCAGGTTAAATTATTTTTTTCCGGGTCATGGCTGTATGTTTTTGGTCTCCAACTGGTGGTGACCTCCCACTGCCATCCTTAAAGAGCTTTCTTTGTGTATACGGTCAGGGTATGTGGGGCTGGGGTTTGGTAGCCATTACAGTCTATGCTAAAGTTGTGGTGATGTAGGCTACACCCTTTTCACACTCATGTGCTGCATCAGTTGTGGATATAGGAAGTTTTGAAAACTGTATTTCCCATAGCCACTCAGAGAAAGCCAATATGTCTGCAAGTCTGCTAGCTATTTCTGTATATAAATTAATGAAGAGTAGAAGCTAATTCTACCTCAAATGCTCTGATCTTTACCAGCAGCCATTTCGAAACACTCTTAGTTTTGAATTTTATTGTCAGTATTTCTTTTCATCATTATTTATGCATCATTTTATAACCTGTGATAAATGGTACTCCTATACACTCCTGTGTTGTTGCCGGAGAACAGCACTTGGAGACTGAGCTTGCTAACCTTGCCAACACAGTCTATAATTGTCTTTCCGGGTTGCAAAATATCTTGACACCCAAGTAACTACAGTCGAATGAGCAACATTTTGTTTTCTGTTTTTGGTCAGCTGTCCGTGTTCCTAAATTTAAGCTGAAATTCTGGGTCATGTGAGGAGGAGGAGGTGGTGGCTTCAAAGAAGAGGGGGTTGGTTAACAACAAGCAAGGCAGAAAGAGTGGTAATGGATTAAAAGAGGGAGAGGATAGGTTGAAATGCATGTTTGGCAGACAAGAGGGCCAGATGGGGTGTGGGGTGGTTTACAGTGGACAGGGGAGTAGGGTGGGACAGGGAAGCAACAGGTGGTGGGTCGGGAAGGGAGGTTTGGGCAAACACAGGGGTGGAAGGAGGAATTCAGGAAAAGCAAAGACAGTAAGCTTGGGCAGGCTGGCTGCAGATACAAGCATTCCTGGAGAGTGCATTCATAAAAGTAAAAAAAATTACATTTGAGAGAATGTGTTCAGTGGAAGGATACTGGCTACATGAAGCAGTATTTAGTCCAGTTGTCACAGCATGGCCAAAGACACCAAGCCCAGAAGGAGGAAGCCAGAGTCTAGGAGATGCACTGATCAATAGGAAGCAAGGAAACGAGACCCACGTGGGAGCCACTCAATGGTAAGTAAAGTGACATGGGATCCATGTGGGAAAAGCTCAATGGATGGGCTCTAAGCCCCTTTTAGGATTTTAAAAAAATAATATAGATTTTGCAAGCACAGCGCAAGCGATGTTCAAGCGCTATTCAGGCAAAACCTAAAAATGGAAGATCTTTTTTACCTCTTGTTTTGGTCACAAAAACTAGACTTAACTACTGGAGAAATCAGTGAGGCAAAGATATCTATGTTTTAAGAATTATATCCACATGTTTCACCTTTGGTAAAGGTATAGGATTCATTAATGTAGGCCAATCTCAAATGACCAATTCCAGGTTGAACGTCCAACAAACATAATTTCAAACATCATGTGATTCAGTATAAAGAAACTACACACACTTGTCTGTATCCAATATGCAGGAGAAGTTGGTCATTTTCACTCAACAGGGTGATGAATTTGAAATATAATTTGTGTTTGATCTTCATAGTTGTTAACTATAATCCTGAAGTAACACAGCAGGCGTATAAGTAAATGCTGTCACACATTAAAATAGATAGAAAACATGGTTAATTCATACAGGATGCATCAAGGAACTGGATGCCGAGAACACTGCAATAGAGGAAAACTTGATCAGAGACCAACCAGAGGCATGTCCTCTGATTCTTAGATTGTAGAGTCCGGTAAGGTAGATACAGCCATCAAAGCAATTCAGAGGTACGGTCCGTTGCAGTAGGATCAGTGCCTTGGCTTGTCATCTGATCCTCTCTCTAAGCGATCCCTCTTGAAAACTCAGGGTGGAGATTCACTAAACATGTTTGTATCTGTTAACTGTAAACTTCAATAGCATAATTATGAAGTAAACTCTCCAAAGATAAAATATTTAATAGCACAGAAAGAGTTGAAGGCTTACACTGAGTGAGGTGTTGTAAAGTGCACAAATTACCATCTCAAATAGAAAAAAAGAAATTGAACAAATTGAAGACCCAAACAAAGTTATAAACTAATAGTTTTATTATTGCCACAAGAAAACCAAATAAAAATGAAGGGGAAAAGTTATATGGCAGAAGGTCAGACGAACAGGAAGAGTTTATGATTTACAATGAGGCAGATGTTTTGGAGTGCACTGATTAGCAAATCAAATAATGTGCTTCAAAGCATACAGAATGTAAGGTCCACACAAATTCCCTAAAAGGTAAACAATATTTCAAGAATTGTCCAAAAAAATGAATAAACATAAATAAGAAAAAATCAAGTGAAAAAGGTCAGAAGCCAAACAATTACTAAGGGCCTCATTTAGAGGAGGACAATAGTAGGTCATCTGCAAAACTAATGTGTTATCCATCATCCGATTTGGAGAGCATGAGAACGTGGAGGAAATAATGGTGGATGGATCATCTGTGGGCTCTGTCACCATGTTCACTATCAATAAGTCATTACAACAATTTCCAACCTACTGAACCCCAACAAGTTCATAGAACGGAGGATATAGGACAGCTTCAAGTGTGCACTAAACTCCCCCTTCTCCATGCACTGGTTACACCCTTTCATATTACAGAATTTGAACCATCTGTAATCATAGCATTCATAAGAACACTTATGACATTGCAAATCACATTATTTGTGAGAACAGAGTGCATGGTAAGTGGAGATTTATCGTTAATGGAGTGTGGCTACCAAATTCAATACAATGTGTATGAAGGTGTGAGAGTTATAATAATTTAACAGTAGTACCTAAATTATACCTTTAAGGTATTATATATATTAGTATAATTTTACAATTTCTAACATGTGTATTAATTCTTTGGTCTGTATAGAAAGAGTAAATAAAGTTAGAGTAATGTAAAGGTGGTGCAAATGTAAGATATAACAATAACTTCAGAATTTCTAATATTTGTGTAGTTTAAATTTGGGTTGTATAGAAAGGATAAATAAAGGTAAATAAAGTTTCCTAACTTTAACTAAGGTTTAAACTTTTCTTTCTGATTAAAAAATACATATACATATCTGTGTGTGGATATTACCTGGTGGCTGTTGCCACTAAGTAGTTATAGTTAGGGCCTAGTTTCTATATTTTTTGCTTGCCTGTATCCATATTGATGAATCTTCACAAAAATTTCCAAAATAATTTGACAGTCATGTGAGCTGCTGTCTGGAAAGTTTTGGCGTAATCCATGAAGTGGGGCCTTTGATAAAGGATGGGTGAAATTGAAAGGGTTTCCAAAGTTAATTCCTATAGGAAAAAATGAACAGCGATGGTGCCAAACCACTGGAAGGAATTACACCAAATTTGGCAGAAAAGTAGCTCTTGGTCCAGAAAGAGCCTTTTATGTTATTTGGTGTAAATCTGTTCCATTGTTTTTTGAGAAATTAACAGAAATCTAAATTTGTATATATAGGGACGCAAAGGATTTGTGACCCCTTTCAATCTGATGCTGAGATCTGATTGGCTAGCAACACTTCAACAAGGAAGTGTTGGCAGCCAAAATGTAAAAAAAAGAAGAAAAGGGGTCAGGGTACACACACCCTGACCCCTGAGCTCTGGTGGTGGGGTTCCATACAGACTCACACCCTCATCCTCATGGATCCGCGGATCTGGCATAATTTTTTTTTTTTTAAATGAAGAGTGGGCTCCCGCACTTCATGTGTTTTAAGCCAATGGGTGGTCCACGTCCTGGAGGCATTCTTAATATGAGTGCAGGGAGCTGCCTGCCCCCCCCCCCCACAGCCCCGGGGACCACCACCTCCCCCGGGCAAATGTAATAGTTTCCAAGGGTGCACAAGCCCCCCCACACCCCATCCACGGGGAAACGTAATTATTGGTGAGTGAGAAGCCCATTGGCCTTCCCCACAGGCCCAGGGACCACCACCTCCCTGCAGCTTTCATTAATGTAGATGCGGGGAGGTCACCTGCCCCCCTGGGAACACCGCCTTCCTGGGGCTTTATGCATTAAATTGGGGGCTCCTGCCCCCTCCCAGCCCTGGGGACTGCCTCTGTAGGAGGCTGGCCTGGTTTGTATGGGATACCTAAGGTAATTACACCTTATACCAGGTGCAGTTATCCCTTATTAGTGAAATGTAGGCAGTGTTCTAGCAGCTTAGGCTGTCTAGAGGTAGCTGTAGCAGAGCAGCTAAGGCGGAACTAGGAGACATGCAAAGCTCCTACAATACCACTATAGTTACACAGTACTTATACACAATAAAAGACAATGCTCAGTGTTCTAAAAAATAAAGGTACTTCATTTTAGTGACACAAAGCCAAAAATATCTCAGAGACAATACTCCTTCTGGAGGCAAGTATTATACACAATATATACACTAGAGACCACAATCAGGTACGTAAATAGTCATAGAATAGTGCAAACAGTAGAAAATATAATAGAATGCAATAGGCCTAGGGGCAACACAAACCATATACTAAGAAAGTGGAATGCGAATCACAAATTCCCCCTAGGCAAGTGTAGTGTGAAGAGGGGCACTGGGAGTGTAAGAGAACACCAAAGGTGAGTAAAATAACCCACCCTAGAGCCCAGGAAAGTAGGAGCAAAGTACTGCAAGTTTCCTCAGGACACATTACAAGTCGTGATAAGAGTTATTGCAAGAATCAAGCAAGACTGCAAGCAACAAGTGGTGGATTCCTGAACCCGAAGACCTGTGAAGAGAGGAGACCAAGTCCAGAAGTCGCAAAGGATTCCAGGAAGGACAGGAACCCCTGCCAACCTAGAAGATGGTGCAACAGAGGATTCTCCGAATAGAAGAGGTCTGCTGAAGAGCCCCAAAGAAGATGGCTGCGGGTTCCTGCAGGGTGCAGGAGATGTCACACGTCGAGAAGCTGGATGCAGGCTGTTTGCATCGCTGGATTCATCCAACAAGCCTTGGTTCAAGCAAGGTTGCGCTTTGCATCAAAATGGCCCTGCCTGGACCCAGGAGGAACCTTGGGGCCTCAACGCAGACTGAGGAGGCAGAGGGGGCTCCCAACACTGGAGAGAGCCCACAGAAGACCTGGCAGCAACCACAGGAGTTCCAGGACACAGGGACAAAGAAGATGCAAATTGCGGTTGGTGCAGCACAACAAAAGAAGGTCCCATGCCACTGGAGAACAACTCAGGATGTTGTGCGTCGCAGGATGGAGTACTGGGGACCTGGGCTACACTGTGCATGAAGGATTCTTGAAAGAAGTGCACTGAAGCCCAAGGACTTAAGGACAGTCTGGGTCAGATGGGTCCACCACCTGTGTTCGAGGGAGCACCCTCGTCATCAGGAGAGGAGTCTCAGAGAACCGTTCGTCATCTTGGAAGGTGCCTGCAGGAGCAGGGAAGTGACTCCGTCACTCCACAGGAGATTCCTTTGGTTCTTCTGGTGCAGGGTGAAGGCAGGTAGTCCTCAGAGCATGTACACCTTGAAAACTGTTGCAAATGCTGGCTGTAGCTGAAGTTGCAGGTCACAGGAGTCGTCCTAGATACTTTGTTGCAATTACAGCAGTTTGTGAGCAGTCTGCAGTTGATTGGATGGTCAGAAGCTGAAGCAGAGGATGCAGAGGATTCCTGGAGGACTCTTGCAAGCTGAATCTGAGGAGGAACCCACAGGAGAGACCCTAAATAGCCCTGAGAGGGGGATTGGCTACCTGCCCAGGTATGCACCTATCAGGAGGGGTCTCTTACATCACCTCCTGGCAATGGCCACTTGGAGATCTCCAGAGTGTCCCCACACCTTGGGAAACAAGATAACTAATGCCAGGGACACACTGGAGGAGCTCTGGATACCACCCCTGGGGTGGTGATGGACAGGGGAGTGGTCACTCCCCTTTCCTTTGTCCAGTATCATGCAAGAGCAGGGACTGGGGGTTCCTGAACTGGTGTAGACTGGCTTATACTAGAAGGGCACCATCTGTGCCCTTCAAAGCATTTCCAGAGGCTCTGGGAGGCTACCCCTCCCAAGCCTGTAAGACCTATTTCAAAAGGGAGAAGGTGTAACACCGTCCTCCCAAAGGAAATGCTTTGTTCTGACTTCCTTGGACTGAGCTGCTCAGACCCCAGGAGGGCAGAACCCTTTCTGTGAGGTGGCAGCAGCTGTAGCTGCAGTGCAAGCCTGAGAGAGCTGGTTTGGTAGTTCTGTGGGTCCATGGTGGAGCCCCCGGGATGAATGGGATTGGCCACCTAATACCAGATTTGGAATGGGGGCACAATTCCATGATCTTAGACACCTTACAAGGCCATATTCGGAGTTACCATTGTGAAGCTACATATAGGTATTGACCTATATGTAGTGCACGTGTGTAATGGTATCCCAGCACTCAGGAAGTCTGGGAAATTGGCCCTGGAAAGCATGGGGGCACCTTTGCTAGTGCAAGGGTGCCCTCACACTTAGTAACTTTGCACCTAGCCTTCAGTAAATGAAGGTTAGACATATAGGTGACTTATAAGTTACTTAAGTGCAGTGAAAATGACTGTGAAATAGTGTGTACACCATTTTATGCAGGCTGCAGTGGCAGCCCTGAAGAAAAGTTTGTCTGAGCTCCTTATGGGTGTCAAAAGAAATGCTGCAGCCCATAAGGATCTCATGGAACCCCAATGCCCTGGGTACCTAGGTACCATGTAATAGAGAATTATAAGTGGGGTCGAGTGTGCCAATTGGAATTGGAATATGAAGTCACTAGCCTATAGTAAATAATTTGGAAGTATAGAGAGTATAAGCATTGGAGTTCTGGTTAGCAGGCCTTCAGTGGCACAGTTAAGCACTACTGACAACACACACATTAGGCCACAAGCTATGAGCACCGGGGTCGTGACCAGCAGGATCTCAGTGAAACAGGCAATACTGACAAATGGGCATAAATTGGGGGTAACATAACAAGAAAGATGGTACTTTTCTACAGCCATCTTCCCGGGGCCATAACTACAGTAATAAGTATAAGGGGGAGCATGTGTCCCCTAGCTGCCCTGGGGACAACCACCTGCCCAAGGCAAATAGTAAAAAAAATAAAGGGTCTCTGTTTTAGACAACCATAGCTCCGGGAATCACCACCTTCCCGGGGCTTCTAACATGTTAGAGGAGGGGCCCCCCTCAAGCAGCCTCTGATGGCCCTGGGGACTGCCACCCCAGAGGGACGTTCCTGCTATGTCCCTGGGTGCCCACTCCCGGGATGTACCTGTTTGCTGTGTCTTGGCTGCAGCTTTGAGGCAGACAGTGGGACCTGTCAGAGACATCCCGCTGTCTGAAACAAGAGTTTTCATCTCTGTTCCCTGCACGCATGAAGTGAACAGAGATGGAATGCATGGAACAGAGATTAAATGCTTTAGGAAGCAGGAGCAGCTGTTAAAAGCAGTTCCTTGCAGCCAGACCCATTTTCCTCTTTTTTTTAAAGTACAAATTATTTTAATGTTTAAAAATGATGGATTCCTTTTTTATTTTAAATTGTACAAAAATATCTCTCCCTCTCACTTTCTTTCTCTCTCTGTCACTCTTTCAATCAAGTTCTCCCACTCAGACACTCACTTGAACACCCACTCAGACGCTCACAGACCCACTCAGACCCTCATGCACTCATTCACAGCCCCGGTCAGACACTCACACACCCACTCACAAACCCACTCAGACAGTTACGCACCCACTCACAGACCCACTGACACCCTCATGCACCCACTCACAGACCCACGTACACATTGACGCACCCACTAAAACACTGATGTACTCACTCTCACACCCACACAGACACTCTGACAGCCACTCTCACCCCCGGATACACCCTCTGACACCTATTCTCACACCCAGGGAGGCCGCTGCCAACCCCCGCCATGCAGGGGAAAAGGGCAGTGCACAGCATGAGGCTGGGTGGTTGAGGGGGGTTGGCCATGGGGTCTGGCTGCAGGCCAGGTCTTGCGGGCAACCTCTGCTGTGCATGTGTAAAGGATGTGCATGGTGAAAAGTTGGGTGCTTACAGAGGGTTGGCCTCAGGGCCAGGCCCTGTGGGCAACTGACGTGCACAGCCGTGCACAGCAGTGGATGGACTAACGTATAGTAATGAAAATGACTGTACATCAAAAAAACACATGGAAATTCACTGAAGAAACAAAGTTTACAGTGCCGTTATAGTTAGGAAATCGAATTTTATAAAAAGATAGAAATTCACTTTAAAAAACAAAGGTTACAGGGATGGTATAGTTATACTCTCCTTTTAAATATACAAAACCATGGAAATTCACCAGTTATAGTTAGAGTTACCTCAAGTAACTGTAACTCGTACCCTAAGGTAACTATAATTTGCATCCTTGCCATGCACTGCTAATTGCCCCACAAATTGTGTTACCCATGACATCTTTGATAACATCATTGATAATATCAACATAATATTCGCAGTAAAAATGTTGACGCAAAAACTACATAGCAGAGGTGCGAGTTATAGTTACCTTGGGGTACGAGTTACAGTTACTTGAGTTGAATCTATGGAAAATAGTTCCTAACTATAACTATCTACTGGTGACTACCAGTAGGATAACATATACATTTTTAGATTTTTATATATAAATTGCCTACAGGCAGGTGCTAGGAGGTAATCATAACTAGGACCTAATTTCCATAGGAAAAAGCATGTGTTTGCTAATAACTTTGGCGCCTTTTGATGAATCTTTACAAAAAAATTTAAACTAGTGTACTGGTCAATTCAGCTGCTGTCTGCAAAGTTTTGTGGTGATTCATCATGCAGGGGCCAAGGAAAAGGGTGTGTCCCAAAACATATTTTCCCATTCAATTTCCCAAAGGGATGTTAGACAAAACACTGGATGAAATTACACCAAATGTGGCACACAACAACATCTTGGTACTAAAAGATATCTTTTTTTTATTTGGTATGAATTTGTTCAGTAGTTTTGGATTTATTAAAGGAAAGAGATTTATATATATCTAGAGATGCAAATCTACTGCAGATCCAAGTGCCAACAGCAAGCAATGCCATGGTTAGCTGGCCGCAAACTTAGAGGAAAGTTGCTGCCACGATTTTGTCAAATGGGACATGGCTCCAGAGGGAGAGGAAAATAAAAATTAAATGGGATATATGGGGTCTGGGTAGAGTTACCCTGAGCCCATAGGTCTGATGGCAGGTTCTCTGAGGGACCCCTCATAGTCAAAAAAATGTTCCAAACTGTTTTTTTGGGGGAACATGAGTATCGGTGGATCCTCTGTGGAGCACACTGGGGTCCACCAAGTGAATCCATGTCGGATCCGCGGATCCAGACCACAACAAAAAGAAAGCACTCACTCACAGACCCATTCACACAGTGATTCACACACTCAACACCCACTCACAGACCCACACAGCCACTCACATACCCACTCACACACCCACGTACTCACCCACACAACCACTCAAAGACTCATTCACACACCCATGGAGACACACAAACCCATCACAGACCCACAAAACCACACACACACCAACTCACAGACCCACACAGCCACTCATACAGGCATTCACTCACCCACTCATACACTCACAGACCCACTTACCCACACAACCACACACACCGGTGACACATCTATACAGCCACTCACACACCCATTCATAGACTCTAAGGCCCATATTTATACTTTTTTAGCGCCGCATTTGCGTCATTTTTTGATGCAAAAGCGGCGCAAACTTACAAAATACAATTGTATTTTGTAAGTTTGCGCCACTTTTGCATTAAAAAGTGCTGCAAATGCGGCGCTAAAAAAGTATAAATATAGGCCTAAGTATGGGGTTGGATGCATGTGGGAAATTGGGTGAAGACCATGCCCTGCGGCGAACACCTCACTGTGCACGACTAAAGGAAGTGCACACCATGGGGTTAGCTGCATGCAAGAGGATGGGTGCATGCAGGGGGTTGGCAAGCCATGCACAGCGGCAGTTGGATTAACATACGATAATTAAAAATCACTTTACCTTAAAACTCTAGAAGTTCACTGAAAAAAACAAAGGTTACAGAGACGTTATTGTTAGGTAATAAGATGTAAAAAACCTTACAAATTCAGTAAAAAAACACAGGTTACAGGAACGTTATAGTTAGGTTTAGATTTTACACACACAGAACCATAGAAATTCTGCAGTAATAGTTATACTTATGTCAATAATCTATAGCTCATGCCCTTGGGAAGCTACAACTTGTGCCCTCACCATGCACTGCTAATTAATCCACATATGACATTAATCATGACATCTTCTATGACATCATTGATAATATAACTGCAACATTTGCAACAGAATTATTGATGAGAAAACTATGCATGATGGTGAGAGTTACAGTTGCATTAGAGCGCGGATTATAGTTTCTTAACATGTTGGTATAGGTTCTGAGGTCGTTGTGGGCAGGGTTTGTCTATTTATGCTCTTTTTGTCCAACACAGATATGGAGGATGAATCTCCATGTTTCCATCAAATAGAGCAAATAGAGTAGTGTATATGCATTGCTCCCGCTGTAGTTTAGGGTATAACACTATTGTTGAAGGAATTAAAACACAGTGATTGATGGCTAATGGACTTTTGTCCATCAATCTGCCATACTCTAAATCTGACTACAGGATCTCCATGGCAACAGACAGGTAAACAGGGTGTTTTCAGCGGCCAACCGACATCCACAAAACTCTAAATCAGGCCCATAGACAGCCATCCTGGGAGTAAAGGGATTCAAACTCTGAAGTGCTCTTCCCTCAGACTTCAACACAAAAAGCAAACATTTAAAATTTAGGAAACCTGAAAACAGGGCTGTTCAATTGGTAGCCTCCTGAAAGAAGACAGCTAGTGGAAAATACTAAATGAAAGTTCAGTCTTTGCATCCCAATGGCCTCTAACTAGTTCTGTTATTATCAATAATCCTGCTGTTCCCCAGTGCTCCTAAGTGCCCTCAAGTTAGCGCTGTGAGTGTGTATACAAACACCCAAACCAGTAAATGAATGAAAGGATCAGGTTGGCATATTTTTGTTGCTGACGCATAGGAAATTTTCTATCAGAATGGGCTTTCTTTTTAATGCTAAATGCGTTTAAAATATGTAATAATTAGTGGGATTTTTACTTTTAGACCCATCCCTTATATTAAACATCTTGTAATGCAATAACTGGTAATTGGAAATAGCCCTCAAAAGACGGTTGAAGGAAATAAAAACACAGAGGCTATTTGTATGCATCCACTGACGCTTCTTAGAAAGGGCTGAGGGACTCACGCCGTAGGAAAGTTACAGATTGTTAACAAGAACACAACTCGTCTTCCTCCTAAGAAACAGAAGTAATTGACTGCTAGGGCTGCTTGTGTTGCGCGTATTGATCTGTGACAGTGAGAAACGTTCCTCACAATCGCTTGTCCTGCGAGGCCTAATTAACAGCGACTTGCTTGCTGAATTAGATAAAACTCGGTGTCCAGTTAAATGAATTCATTGCTGCCTGAGCATCCTTCAACTAATAGGGGGAGAATCAAGTTTAAGTGGAAGAAAAGAGGAGATTCGTGTTCGGTGCTCTATCGAGCCTCGCGCGAAGTCAGGCGGATTAAGCAAGAGAGCGGGACTATTTTGAGTCAGAAGTACATTATTTCAATACATTTGAGACGTAGATGTTTCTTATTTATGTAATTAATATTTAGTCTTGTGTGATAACAAATGTGCACTACATTGGTTAATAAGTCTAAGCTCTGGGCAGTATCAAATGTAAAAGTTCTTTTTACGATTTCGAGGCCAGGAGGACAGGTGAAAGAGAAATTGAATGTATCTGCCAGTTTGATCTGACAAATAACATTAATTGAGTTAATATGGTAAGATACTATATATTGTGCCTAGAATTCAAACATATATGTTTAATTTGCTATTCAATTCCATTGTTGAGTGTGGGGAGTGGAAATAGCCCCATCCCTCCGTCAACAATGGTAATAACTGGCATTTTATTATCTGCTCATCTGCACATATGGATTATGACAGGGAAGTTTTTCAGGTATACTTGCATTTAACAAAAGGTATTTAATTAAAACCACGCAGCATGGGGTAAATGTGTGCAGTATGGTAAAAAACACTGAAGAGATCTCTGATATTTGTTTGTTTCCCTGTGTTACATGCAATCTGTAGGACATTAAAACCTTTTTCTATATCAATTGTACTATACTACTGTAATAAACATGAGTTGTATCTTTGCACTCTAGTAATCAATGTATGAAAGTGAGTTTATTAGTACACATTTTCTAAATGACACATTATTGGGAGATATTCATGTTCACTATCATGGCATTAATATGTTTATGCCATGGCAGTGAAAATAAATGTGTTACAATAACACATTATTTAAAGCAACTATCCTAATTAGTTCGTAATGCAGTCACTTAATACTGGAGTGCAAAGGTCAAATTCAAGTTTATAACCTCAATACAGAAAACTTGACAAGAGAAAAAGACTACTTCATATTGCATGTTACGACCCTTACATGATCCTTGATGGTTTTGGATAAATACCTTTCTCTTCAAAACAAATACACATGAAAAATGCCATGACATAAACCTTATATACAATTTATGCCATGCAAGTGAAAATGAATGGGGATCAAAATGCACATGTATTTTAGAGCATCCATAGTAATAAACTCCATTCAGACATTTATTGCTACAGTTGAAAGGTAAAATTGTATGCCATTGACACTGGACATACGAAAACACTGTTCACTGTCTGACAGATAGCATGTAACATTGACTTCAAATAGGGACACATCTCTGCTTGGTGGCAGTGCCAAGGCAACTTAAGTATGATTTACCTTACTGCACAACTGTAACCCCTTTTGTAGTTGTTTTAGTTAAAACATTAAAACATATATATATCTGAGAAGGCCAAGGTATTAACATTACATGCAGATGTGCAGGGAATAATATGTAATTTATTGCCATTATTGAATGAAGAAAGAGTCATCATGACCCACTTGAGGATTCACCTGTCATGAGTTGAAGACCCTCCCATCACTCAACAATGATAATAAATACCATATTGTATACACACATACGTTTTACGTTATTGCCACTGTACGGTGTGGTATGGACCTGAGAAAATATTTTTATCTCATAGACTGCAGGTCACAGTGACTTTACACAGGGACACAGTTCTGCTAACATTCACAAGGCATCTTCAATCTGATTTTACTTCACTCTACAAATATAACCTCTTGCTAGCTTTGATCATTCTTCGGGGAGAATTGGGGCTTTGTGACCCACTCATAAAATAATGAATGAATAGCATGAATACCATGTTACACTATGCTTATCTGAAAATATCAAATAAATATATATATATATATATATATATATATATATATATATATATATATATATATTAGATAGACATATAGCTTGATAATTATAGACATTTTAATACATTTCTCTTTAGTCACGTACATCAGACTGACTGAAGATAATTCTATAGTGTATTTGCTGAAAGTAATGCACGTAAAATAATCAAAAGAAAATACATTTTTAGTAGGTTGGAACATAAGGCCTAGAGTTGTGTACATAAATGCACAATTCTACTCTGTCTCCCTACATTACGGTATACGTAGTAAATAATATTAAATATGTATTAGAGGAACCAGGGACAACATAAATACAGTATGTGCTAATGGACTCTTTAAAGTTGAAATATTAATTTATTCTTTCAACATCAGCTGCAAAGCCTCCTTGATGCACACACAGTTATTTTCCGCATGCTGATGTGCTTAAATTGCCACCCGCTATCAAATATTTTTTCTGCCAACATTTTAAGCTACTGCTACATTTGGATTAAAGCAACCGCCACGAGTTGTTACTTGTCGAAATGTGCACGTATTTCAGAAAAAAAAAAAATTGCAAAGAGAAAGCCACAGTTATTTACCAACAGTACACACTACGTGGAATCCTCTTTACCTTACCCCAAGTGTATGACATCGGATACAGTCTGTGAAAATGCTCATAGGAAAAGCATAATAAGAGATTCAGAAACTTCCTGGTCACTGGAGTTATGCTTCAAGGAAGAACCAAATTGTGCAACACGGTTGTTTGAATTATGAGCAACGAAGGCACATTTGCGGTGTATTGTGGCATATTTTGAAGCGGTACTAATTGACTAGTTGACATTTTTACATAAGTTAACACTCTGTGGTAAAGATTTCACCTCATTAGTATCAGTTTAACACCTAAACACAGCAATTGGTATTTGAAAGACGACCTGTCACTTCACGAAAAAAGGCGTATCAGATCAAGTTAGTAACTTTCGATCCGTTAGAGCTGGAAACGTTTCTTTTTGTGACTATCAGAAAATTATGCAGACGAAGATGTACTAGGTGGCAAATTTGTTAGATCCATATTGATGCGGAAAACGCCACTTCACAGAATCACATCATTCGAGTGGTCACACATAAATTCAACTAAGTGCATGTAAGTTAAGTACTGAACCTTATTTAGTGCATGGAGTAATGGAGAGTTGAACACAATAAAGAGGTAGGTAACAATTTAACATCTTGTACAAAATTGTTTGTGGAATTATAGTGAGATATGAGTACTGCTATTCAGGATCTAGACAAAACCTGTGGGCATTTGTGATAATATTTGACGCAATGCAGCAAGACAACTTGTTGCGCTGCACCAAATGGAGAGGGCAGGAATGTGCCATGTCTACTAAGACATGGCACATTATTCCCAGATCCTACCATCCTCGTCACCTTCATTACGTTATGGAGAGAAATCTCTCCATGACAGAAAAATAACACGAGGAATGCTGCGTCATACCCTGCCCCCACCGAGGAGTACATAGTCAAGTCAAGTCAATGAAGTCTTTATTCGATATTTCATCATAAAAGACATGCTACACGTCATAATACTTATAAAATTAACAGTGCTAACGATTAAAACAATAAATACAATATTTCATAAAAGCTACTAATGCTTCATTTGTTAAATATTTTAACATATTATAAAAGGAAGTACATTACTTTAAAAACTCAGTTCTAATGTTCAAGATATTTTACTTATCTAAAACATGTAACTGTTTTAGTAGTTCAGAACAAATTATCCATGCCCACCCCAGGAATTTGGCCACCCCTATTGCTATAGTAGGTGAAAGATCAGTTTTAAGGATCCTACAAGCAGTCTCGGCCGATTGTGTGCCGAGACTTTTGCATAGGGGTACCAACCACTTCTTCCTTGGGGCAGCATATAATGGACAGACAAAGAACAAATGGCTCACATTTTCCCGCATTTCAGTACACAATGGGCATTTATCTGGGCCTCCAATGCCCCAGGTTGAGGTTAAACACCTTAATGGTATTGAGCCCACTCTAACTTGGTGATATAATTTGCGGTCCATAGGTTTTGTAATAACATCCCAATACATTTCAATTGCAGAGACATCTTTCACGTGTACAAATGTTGTTGTAAGGGAACTACCTATAAGGGATGAGTGTCTTATGCCTACCACCCATTCCCAATATAGTTGTTTCAGCTCTTTTTTTGAAGGAAAAGTAGCTGAGTCTGGGTTGTGCCAAAGGACACCTAGACCCATGGCACAAAGGGTGGTTCTAACACCCTTAAACCAACCAATCTTATCGGATCCTAGGGTGTCCCTTACCTCGTGACATGCTTTCGCATATAATAACAGCTCTGGGGTAGACCACAACCTCCGCCAGAAGGCCAAGGGCCGAAATCTGGCTTGATCTTCCACCGGTTGGAGCCCAAGGTCATAAAGGAGCGGGATGCGTGGGGATGACCTCGGAAGACCAACCGCCCCTCTTGTAAATTTGTTTTGGGCCAGCATCAGTCGGTCCAGATTGCTATAACCCCAAAGCTCTGCCCCATACAAAACTGAGGGAAGAATTTTTGACCCATAGATTTCCATAAGTGGGGACATCGGGCGGGTAAATGATCTTTTATATTCCTTAAGAAGGGCACCGCCCAATTGAACATGTTTAAGTGCTTGAATATCAATCTGGGGTTTCCAACTAAAATTATCACTAAAATGCACACCCAGATATGTAAATACATTAGTTTGCTCAAGAATAGCACCACCCATTTTAACCCTTGCCACAGTTTGTGTTCGACCTCTTAGTACCATGAATTTTGTTTTAGAAACATTTACTTCTAGCTCATGCTCGTCACAAAATAACTCAAATCTGAGTAGGGCCTGCTGAAGCCCTTGCCTTGTCTTAGATAATAACAAGGTATCATCCGCGAACATGAGTAATGGTACTTTCATTCCCGCTATCTGGGGAGCATCCGTGGGATGTGTTGCAAAATATTTGGTAACCCCGTTAATAAACAGGGAAAACAAAGTGGGAGCCAGGACACATCCTTGTCTAACACCTTTCAAAACATGGGACCTGTCCGTTACCTCGCCAGGCTTACCCCAGCGGACTTGGGCATAAGTGTATGCATGAAGATTCATTAAGAGTCGCACTAGAGCCCTGGGCATTCCCTGTTCCAGTATGCAATCCCATAATTTAGTCCTAGGAACCAAGTCAAATGCAGATCTTAGATCCACAAAAACTGCATACAACTTGCCCTTACCCAAAAAAACTGTTTTCCAATATAAAAGGGCAAAACGAAAGGCTTGATCAAGGGTGCTTACATGAGGTCTAAAACCCGCCTGCAACGGAGTCAAAATATCTGAGTCTGTTATCCATTCCTGTATCCTCCCTAAAATGAGGCGCGCTATGATTTTTTGGATCGCATCAATAAGGCTGATAGGCCGGTAATTTGAGGGTACTGAGCGATCGCCTTTCTTGTATATAGGAAGGATTTCTGCCCCATACCATGAGTCAGGAATTTTAGCGCCTGCTGCAACTGTATTCACCAGGTGGAGTACATAAGGTACCCACAGGTCCTGGTCTTCCAAAAAAATGTCAGCTGGAATACCATCTGGGCCAGGGGCCCTCCCTTTGGGAATGTTTTGCAGGCAATTAATGACTTCAGTAACTGAGAAAATTAACGACTCGACGGGCTCAAGACAGTAGGGTATAGTCACTTCTACTGTATGACACTTAAACTGATCCTCAAATTTTTTTACCCACTGATGATTAGAGACAGATGCTGGACTATAGTGGGCGTCCTGCGAGATACCCCATTTTATGAGGTACCAAAACTGTTGCATATTGCGTTTACCACAGGCTTCTGACAGCATAAGCCAGCGTTCCTCGTCCCACTTTTGTTTTGCTTTGCGTTTTGCCTCATTATAGAGTTTTCTACAAGATCTAATCTGGCTATGATTTTTGTTTTTAAGAGCCTCAAAGAGAACTCTTTTTGTCTTGCTACACTCTTTATCAAACCAGGTAGTGGATGAGTATTTCTTGGTCCTAGGTTGTTTAGGAATAAATTTGATGAACAACTTTTTAAGTTCCTGAAACAAGTCAGAATGGGTACGTATAAGTTCGCTGTTAATCTCGTCCTGTGAGCCACAATTGTTTAAAAGCTCCACAGAACTAGACACTAAGGTTCTTATCACCCTGCGGGCCCCAGCGTCCACAGCTATTTTGGGCCAGCGTACCCTGCGCGTATCATTGCTCACAATGACCTCTTTTTCTATTATATTAGGACCACTGCCCTCAGACCTCTGAAAGCTGGAATCCCTTAAGGTCAAAACCAGCGGGTCATGATCGCTCTCTGGGCGTTCCGTAACTAACATATCAACAACTGCAAACCACTGCCTCACATCGACCAAAATATAGTCGATACGACTACTGTGTCTGCCGTTGTTGAACGTATGCCTGCCCTTCCTATCTGACTTGACCCTTCCGTTAACAGCTCTTAGACCTATATCCAGGCATAGCCCCTTGATATAGGTGGCTGAGCTCGACCACTTAGCAATCGGAGGTATCTCGAGTTGGGGAATACCCCAGGATAGATCCTCATCCTCGGTGAGCGGGCCGTCCTCAATACCCAAAGGCTCAAAACAAGTATTAAAATCCCCCATCACAATCTTGTGGCCATCGGTCGTTGTTCCTGATAGAATGTCATCCAACAGGAGGAGGGTCGGAGAAACCCTTCCTCCCTGGAGGCCCCTGACATAAATATTAATCAACAGGATGTTTGTACCTTGGTTGGATTTTATCTTTAAGGCAATTATGTCTGGACTATCAATTGTCACTTCTTCAACTCTTACACCCGCACTTTGGCGGACCCAAATTGTAAGACCTCCAACAGGACGCCCTTTCTGGCCTCTAATTGCTGGCTTGCTAAAGTTCAGATACCCCACCCGAAATATCGGTGTGATAGCCCAAGTTTCCTGGAATGCAATTATATCGCCCTGATCTATGAAGTCCCTCCAATCAGGAATACACTGGCTGGACTCCAGACCGGCTATATTACAGGATATATACCTTGATAGCATATCAACAGGCTCAGCTAAAGCAGAGGGAGAGTCCGTACTAAAATTGGGTAATGCAGACAATGTACCAACAGGGGTAGTGTCAGGATTATTACTTTGATCTGTGGCAATAGCCTTCAAGCTTATATCTTCTATGTGGGGAGATTTCAATAAAGTTAAATTAACTAATTCTTCTCTACCGATGAGTCAATCATTCTCATCTAGGCAGGATAACGGCCCATATCTCCCGGCAGTAATCAAGGGTTCAATGCTTTCTGGTGCGAACCAACCCCTGGGAGGGTTAATGACATTTTTGTTAATCTGGGAAGGCACCTTCACCTCGGGATACACCGTAGGATAAAAATCTAGTAGTTCCCACGTGACTATTGGTCCATCTGCAAGTTGCGGGCACCAGCCTCTCAAAAATGGGACCACATTAATACTCCTGAAATTAACTATTACCAGATCACCTGGGATATCTTTAATCATGTGGCCAAGCCAACCCACCCTTCTCACATTTAAGATTTTACCATCAAAGGTAGGGGGGAGGGGTCTATTCTTAGTAAGCCAGAAGGCTACTTTGTTTTTTAAATCATTGTAACCTTCTTTTTTACCTGAACTAAGTTCTGGGACTCCTGACAATATACATACAAATGGAGCGGCCTCCGGTGGGAGATCAATCCTAACATTATAATTATTGTTGTGCTCTCTTGCTTCCTTATGGACTCGAGTTGGTTGAGGCCTACCCTCTAGGGACCCTCAAATCACTTCGCGTTCCCTAGGTATAGTGGGCTCCGCCTCCAAACTTGTTTCGTTACATGGGGCTTTATGTCTTAAACTGCTGCCCGCGAGTATTGCCTGCTCAACACAATTTCCAGATGGTAAATCTAGAGGTACCGTTAGTACATCTGCTGGTGTCAATGTTACTTGTACCCTCAGACTATGAACCTCTTGGGTAAGTACTTCAATTTTCAGCAATAATGTGCTAAAAATTTCAGCCATTTTTGTCGCTAACTTATCCTCTACTGTTGCCAGTATATTTTCTATATACTGCCTGTTATGACAGCAACCCACTGGCTTATCAGATCCCCCGTCTAATCCTTTTGTTTTAATAGTATGGGTTTTTGCTTCGAGGGGCTTTCGAGAATTGCTGACCTTCCCCACTCCTCTTTTGCCCAACGACTTTCTGCAAGCCCTAACTGCTCTTGCTGGTTGGGGGGGAGTCACTGCCATAACCACGGGGCTAAATGGGCTCCCGCCAATTATATCCGTTGAGTCTAAGGGATTAGAATGTATCTGTGCCTTAGTTAGTATCATAGCCTTGTCAGTGTTGACGTCCAGATCCTCAAAAGTAGACACTATATGTGGGGAGGAACTAGGGTGTGTCTGAACGGGGGAACCTCCTTTCCCTAGGGAGACTCTGCGATCGCTATTAATCTTTTTAACCACCTTAACCAGGTAGTTATCAAGCATAGTAGCCCCTAGATTTTTGGCGGAGTTATTACAGTTAGCCATCATAGGTTGGTTGCGGTAAGTACCACTAGCTATAATTCAGCAATACAAAACACAAAACCGCGTAATCAAGATGTAATACAGCTAATTTACAGTTTAGGCAGAGTCCCGTGCCCAGTCCAGTCCAGTCCAGTCTCTTCAGGCCTCAGAGGGCCACAGAGGGCCCGCCCTTCGCCCGGCGCCGCCCGCGCGTGCCCCGCGGTGCGTGGTACCTTGTTGCAATTTAAGGGCCCGGGGGGCGTAACAGCACTTTCGCGCCACTTGGCGCACAGGAAACCCAGAGGATTCTGGGTATTGTAGTCCTCCCAGCGTGTTTTAGCAGGCAGCCTACAACGGCGGCGGCGGTCCGAACCGGCAGCCCTGTGTCCTGCAGGGGTGCGCGGCTGGTTGTCTCCGGTGCCCGGGGTCTGCCTCTTGTGCCCGGGGTATGGTGCCCGGGGTCAGTCTCTGATGTGGGTCCTGTCTCGGGTGCTCGGGGTCAGTCTCTGGTACCCGATCTCTCTCTCTGGTGCCGGGGGTCAGTCTCTGTGGTCTCTCTCTGGTACCCGAGGTCAGATTGTGGTGCCTGGAGGTCAGTCTCTGGTGGCCGGGGTCAGTCTCTGATGCCCTGATGCCCTGTGGCCAGGGTCAGTCTCTGGCGCCCTGGGTCAGTCTGTGGTGAGGGGTCAGTCTCCGGGACCTCTCTCTGGTCGGGTCGCTGGCTCCTCGGGTCCCTCTAGGTGATGGAGTGTGTGATGGGGTCTAATATGGCGCCCTTGGGGTCCGTGGAAGTCCCGGTGGAGGGCGCAGGTCACCTGCTGCCCCTGCACACAGCGGGTCTTTGGGTCAGCGGTCTCTCCGGAGGCGCTCTCGGCTCTCCTCCAAGGGTCTCAGTCCGCCCGGGAGACGACAGGGCGTCAGAGGGGCCTACCGGGGGTTGGGTCGCCTCCCCGAGGAGTCCGGGGGCCCCCCGAGGTTTCTGCGTCGTCCCTCAGTCTGACTCTGGGTCCTGAGGGGCCTCTGCCTCTCCCGGGCTCGCCCCTCGGCCGCTCTCAGTGCCCTCAATGCCCCCGGGGTCGCCCCCCCCGCCGGTCTCTGTGTCCCCCAGGGTCGTCCCTCAGCCTGTTTCAGGGCCCCCGCGGTCACCCCTCAGCTGTCTCCGGGCTGTCTCCGGGCCCCTGGGCTTAGTCAATTCAAAGCGCCACAGCCGCTATTAGTTTCCAATTAAAACTGAGTCCACACCAAACAAGAGATCAATGCATCCAAAAACGACTACCCATAGTCATGTACTTACCCAGCATTCCTCCTGTTCTTTTTTCTGTCCGATGACAGGGATTACGAGGACGGTGCTGCTCCTCCAGATGTCTGTTGTCCTTGCTTCCTCCAGCTGGGTGGTGGAGAAGCTATGATCTGCTGGGCTTCTGCATGAGTACTTGGCCTCGTTGCAGTTTCGTGTTTCTCTCTCGTGCCGATGGGCCGTTGGGTGGGTCCTTTGATCGGCTCTTTGCGGCTGGGGTGGCTGGGGCGGCTAAGTCTGCAGGAAGAGTGTCCTCTGCTTCTGGGTCCTGCTTCCATCTGTTTGACGTTGCGGTAGCGATGAGGAAGTCACCGCACTTCTCCCGATGGATGTCAGACACTTTGTTCTCTTTTGTTTTCCAGGTTATGCTTTGATTTTGTCACACGACATTTTCTGTGCTGAATTTATGGATTTTCTGGCGGTGCAATTTCCTCTGGGACTCAGGTTAGGGCTTCTGCTGCAGGTCGTTTTTCCCCCTCTTTTTTTGGGGGGAATAGGGAGGGTTCTTTTTTTAAGACTCCTTCCTTCTGGTTCCTGGTCAGTAGCTGGGTCCGGTTTTGGAGGTGCTACGTGTGTTGATATGGGGAAACACACAGCTAAAAGGAAGTATGTGGAGGTTTCTTCCTCCTCCTCTTCTTCATCCTCCTCCTCTTCCCAAGGGCATGCTCGGAGGAGCAGGAAGAGAGATGATGCCCACCTGCGCAAACTTATTAGAGAGACATTATTGGAATTTCAAGTGGCTCCTTCTGTGGTAGTTCCATCTGCGGTAGCTGTGTCTCCCTCCCCCACTTTTGAGTTAGAGCAGAGGTCTCCAAACTTTTTAATGCCGCGCCCCCCAGTTGAAAAATAAAAATCATTGGGCCCCCACCTCAGAATTTTTCACAATTATTTTATAAACATGGCAATGTTTAAATATCTCTAAACCTATTTAAAAATTGCAGTTAAGTACTGTTACCTTTTTAAAACTGCAGTAACATGCTTCTGCTTAAAACAAAGGCCTGTTATCTGTATAATATTTATTTTGGCCAGAATCTGGGGCCTCCCCTGGGATCACTTGAGGCCCCCCTAGGGGGGCCCGCCCCCCAGTTTGAAGACCTCTGAGTTAGAGGGTCCTTCTCCAGAGGAACAGAAGGGCAAATATGTTTCCAAAGAGTTGTTGCCCCCTTTGATGAAGCATGTGAAGTTGAACTTTGACTTTCCTGAGGTTGATGTTCCTGAGACTTCGTCTGGCTCTCTTTTGTGCCAATATTAGAGGACTGTACCAGTGGATGTCCCTATCCATCTTTGTATTCAGGAGGTGATTTAGAGGGAGTGGAAAGATCCTGACAAAATTATTCTTCCCCGGTTTATCGCCAAGTTGTACCCTTTACAGGATATGGCCCAGGTGTTGCCAGACTCTGTTCCTATTGACTCTTTTGTCACACGTTTGGTTGGCCGTACGTCCTTGGCTGAGGATGCTGTGATTAGGGATTCAGTAGATAAGAAGGTGGATGTGTCCCTGAAGAAAACTTATGCTGGGATGCACCTGGCATTGTGGGCTGACATTTATGGGACTTATGTTGTTCAATCCCTCTTGTGTGATATCAAAGTCCTGAATAATGCACTGGATGGGTCCTCGGACTGCTCTGAGCTCATGTCCCTTATTGAACGTCAGGTGGAATTCCTGTCGGATATTTCCTTTTATGTGGTGCGGGCATCAGCCTTGGTGGAAGGGGCTTGTGTATCTGCTTGCCGAAATCTTGTCCTGAGGGATTGGAAGATGGATGCTGCACAGTGTGCCTCTGCTTTGAGGCTTCCTTTCCAAGGCAATGTATTGTTTGGGGCTGAACTGGAGGAGAAATTGCATGAACTTTTTAAGGAGAAGAAGCATTCTTCTTCGTTACAGTCCTCCTTGGGTGATTGATGTTTGTTTCGTAGGAGGTCTCCAGTTCTGGCTCCCTCCAGGTGTCAGTTTGTGAGGTCACAAGGAAGCTTTCCTATGGGTAGGGGTAGGGACAAGAAGCACAAATCCCCCTCCTCCCCCTAAGTCTTGTTCCTGACTATCTCACTGTTCCAGATCCTGAGGTCAGGGGCCATTTGCGACATTTTCTCCCAGCATGGGATCTCACCTCCTCAGATCTATGGGTTCTGGACATTGTTCGCCAGGGTTATCGGATCGAGTTTCTGACTGTTACACTTCTGTCAGGGGTGCGTTCTACTGCTTGACCTTCCGTACCAAGCAAGTGGGAGGCTCTTCGGCTGGGCATTTGTTTCTTGCTACAGAAGAAGGCAGTGGTGCCAGTCACGCAGGCAGAGCAGGGTCTCGGCTTTTATTCCATTTTTTTCCTGGTTCCAAAACATACAGGGGGGTTCAGACTGGTTTTGGATTTGAAGGCTCTGAACCGGTTTGTCTGACATGTCCCCTTCAAGATTGAGACTTTATAGAGGATCATTGCATTGGTCCTTTGGGGTCTTTTTCTGTGCAACCTGGATCTTCAGGATGTTTACTACCATGTTCCCATTCATCCATCATCTCAACAATATCTCTGATTCTGTCTTTAGGGATGTCATTATCAGTTCATGATCCTTCCATTTGGCTTCTGGTCTGCTCCCCGTGTGTTCACGAAGGTCGTGGCTCCCCTAGTGGCCTCCTTGCATCTCCAAGGTATCCATTTGTACCTGTATCTCGACGATTGGTTGATTCATGCTCCTTCTCCTGCCAGGCTGATACAGGACTGTTAGTTGGTGTGTGCCACTCTACAGAGTCATGAGTTTCTCCCCAACTGGGCCAAATGCCAACTGCTTACCTCTCGAGATCTGACATTTATTGGGGCTCGCTTCTGCACAGATCTCAACCGAGTGTTTCTTCCTGTCTCTCGGATACATGTCCTGCAATCTCTTGCTCTTGAGTTCTTGTCACAAGAGGCTGCCCCAGTTTGGTTGTTGGGCCTCATGGCTGCTGCAGTTTTTACTGTTCCTTGGGCTCGATTTCTTCTCCGTCCTTTGTGGATTCATCTGCTTTCCTGTTGGGATCCTAAAGTGCAACTGTACAACCTGGAAGTGCCTGTTTCCTTCGGGGTTCACCCAGGCCTGCATTGATGGGCTGTGGGCTCCCATCTGGCGAAGGAGTTCCATTACAACCCTTTCCTCCGGTGGTGTTGACTACGGATGCCAGCTCTTTGGGGTGGGGGCAACCTTGGGTAACAGGTCCCTGCAGGCCAGCTGGTCTCCTCGAGAGGGGAAACGTTCATCCAATTGGAAGGAACTCATAGCTGTCTTCAGGGCTTGTATGGGGTTTCAGGCTGGTCTTCTGGGTCATCACTTGGTGATTCGTTCTGACAACATGGCGATATTAGCCTACATCAACAACCAGGGTGGGCTTTGGTCCCAGACTCTCAATCAGGTGGGGCAGTGTTTGTTTCATTGGGGTGAAAGTTCCCCTCAGTCCATGGTTGCTGTGCATGTGAGGGGGGTGGACAATGGTGTGGCAGACTCTCTCAGCATATGTTTTCCCCCCTTTCCCCCCTTAGCAGACATTTGTCTTTCCCCGGATCCATTTCTCAGGGTGTGCGAGAGGTTTGGTGTACCTTACCTCGACCTCTTTGCTTCCCGGCTTTTCTGCTCCCGGATTCCTCAGTCAGGTGCGTGGGGAGTGGATGCCTTGATGGTTCCTTGGCTGGACAGGCTGTTGTATGCATTCCCGCCTTTTTCCCTCATTCCCCAGTTTCTGGCCAGTCTGTTGCGAGAAGACAGGTGTGTGATTTTGGTTGTTCCGTTTTGGCCTCAGAGGTCCTGGTTTCCGGTGATCCGGTTGCTGGCTGTTCAGGGCCCTTGGTTTCTTCTTCTGTTACACTTCCCTCTACGGTCTGTTCCCACTCTTCCTCTCTGGAAGCTTCGGCTTTCGGTCTGGAAGTTGAAAGGCAAGGGTTTCATCACAGGGGCATTCCTAGGCATTTAGCGGTGGCCATTCAACAGTCCTGTAGGCCCTCTACTTTGAAGTCCTATGCTCGGTATTGAGGTAATTTTAAGAAATGGTGTTCTCCTTTTGGGTTGTCTCCAATGGAGTGTTCCTTGCCTACGGTTCTTCAGTTTTTGTGGGAAGGTTTTGAAAAGCGCCTTGCCATCTCTACATTGCTCACTGAGTGGGCTGCTATTAAAGCTTTTCGGGCTCCGTGGGGTAATCTGGCAGATTTGGATGATTTGGTTTCTCAACTGTTGAAAAGTTTTTCTCTTTCCCATCCTTTGGTGAAACCTCTCTTTCTGTAATGGGATTTGCCTCTTGTGCTTCACTCATTGGTGTCCTCCCCTTTTGAGCCTCTGGAAACCACTGATATTAAATTTGTAACTTTCAAACTGGCGTTTTTTGTTGCTATCACTTCAGCTAGGCGTGTTGGGGAGTTGGGTGCTTTGATGGCTTGGGAACCCTTTTTGTCTTTTTTCGAGGATGGCGTGGTCTTGTGCCTGGATTCTACATTTGTTCCCAAGGTGGCTTCTCAATTCCATCGTTCCCAAGAGATTGTTCTCCCTTCCCTTCTCTTCTGATTTATCTTGACAGGACTCACCCTTTTCGTAAGTCTGATTCTCTTTTCCTTTCCTTTGGTTCCTCTTCTTTGGGAGAACAAGCGTCCTCTCTTTCAATCGGTAGATGGCTGAATCAGGTTATTAAGTTGGCCTATTCTTTGGCTGGGATGCCACCTCCCAGTGTTGTGCAGGGCCGATCAACCAGAGAAGTGGCCGCCTCTTGGGCAGAAATTAAAGTGGTCTCCATCTCTGAGATTTGTCGAGCAGCAACTTGGGCTGTGGCTAATATTTTTGTTTCCCACTATTGTCTTCAGAATGTGCTGGGGGATGACCTTAATTTTGGATTAGGGGTTCCTCAGGCAGTTTGCTCTTAATTTGGTATTTTGTTCATTAAATCACTTTTTGGCATGTACCTGTGGTTTGCCTTTGTGGTTCTTTGATTGTCAGTCTCTCCGGCCGTTGTTTTCGGCTTGAGTATTCTCCATAACGAAATGAAGGGGACGAGGACGGTAGGACCTGGAGGTAATGTTAAGTTACTTACCTGTAATCTTCATTATTCCTGGTCCGGTAACCTCGTCCCATTCATTATGCCCGCCCTCCCTCCCGAACAGCCAGTCTTCGAGTCAGGGGCTTGGTAGTTCAGGAGGAATGCTGGGTAAGTACATGATTATGTACTCCTTGGTCGGGGCGGGGCATGATGCAGCATTCCTTGTGTTCTTTTTCTGTCATGGAGAGATTTCTCTTCATAACGTAATGAATGGGACGAGGACTACCGGACCAGGAGTAATGAAGAATACCGGTAAGTAAATTAACATTCCTGCTCTCCCTCTGTACTGGCACACTTGCACCTTTCTGTGTTAAAGCAATCCTCTACCGCACATGTAGACAAAAAAATAAACATATTTCTCCTAGTTACGCCTTTCTTAGTAAGGCATACTATTTTGACATATTCCCAAGTTTACTAGTTTTGAGTGACAAAAGGGCAATGCAATTCTTTGATAAATCAGGCCCTGAATGTTCTTTTGTTAGTGGTGGTGAGGTGCTACATGGAGATACTAATTTTGATGGATGTTGTTTCAGATTCTGTGTAGCCAGAAATGGTTAGTCTATGTTTTCTTTCCTTTGTGCACATCATAATTTCAAATCTGAAATAGACCTGTTTGTAATTTTCATTAAGCAGGCGTAATATTTCAAACATCCTAATTAATGTCTGTTTTTACCCTACAAAATTTCCTATTATCCTTACACCTATGCCGACCACATAGCGTTCTCTTGAATTAAATTTGATTATAAGAGAAATATTTTGCAGGGACAGTGAAGCCAGATTTGTGGTCTATGAGCTCCACTGGCTATGCCCACGGCGCAATTTGCAGAAACAGAATGGGCATACGTAGGTACGGCAGTCTTTCAGGCTTTTTCTAACCAAGTGCATACGTAAAGTACATTTGAGTCGTGACTGACTGCTCAGTAAACATTTGCAAAAAGAAAGCCATGTGATGTAATTTATAGTCAAACAAAGACGGTTACAATGAAGATCTTGTGATAAAAAAGTAATGCAGAAGTCTTGGTTTTCATAACGTTGTCCATCCTCACATAAAACGTATAAAACCAGTTACCCACGTGAAACTTACATGTGCTGCGCACGGAAAAGCTATACTGCATTGAATTCCTGACATGGAAAGTTTTTTTGTCTGCCCAGTAGGGGAGTGTGTTAGTTGGGACTGGCTTATAAGTTGACACAGCAGGTCATGAGGATGATGCATGTGTACTACTAGAGTCAGTGTGGGTATGTCCGTTTTTGAGTTGCTGTTCATAGTTCTGCTTTCCCTCAATTAGTCCCAGGGCATATGATTCGATTCGTTGGAGCTAGTGGCGAAATCAGGAAAGTCATCAGTAGTTGGCTTCAAAAGCTTTTGAAAGGACGAGTGTTTTGATGGTGATACTAATGTTCAGTTCAATAAGACAAATGTATTTTCTGCTACATAAAACTTGTCAAAGTAAAACTGATACATACATGCCTCATTGATCACTCCATTCAAATAGATAAGCAGAATATAAAAATGTTCAGATGTGCACACTATAGAATTGTTCACAGTATAAAGACCGTTGATTTGAAATCAGAAAACATAAGTATTTCCTATGCTTTGCTCACTTAGCCAAATGGCCATATCATGTGCTTACTTTCCATCCTGTCATAATAGGGCCTCAGGCCCATATTTATACTTTTTGACGCTAAACTGCGCTAACGCAGTTTAGCGTCAAAAAGTTTTGCGCCGTCTAACGCCATTCTGAAGCGCCATGCGGGCGCCGTATTTATGGAATGGCATTAGACGGCGCAATCAGACCGGCGCTGCCTGGTTTGCGTGGGAAAAAACCACGTAGACCAGACAGCGCCGGCGTAGGGGGAAAATGGCGCATGGGCGTCTTAAAATGGGGCAAGTCAGGTTACGTCGAAAAAATCGTCTTAACCCGACTTGCGCCATTTTTTAACGACGCCCATCCCCCATCAACATGACTCCTATCATTGTAAAGATAGGAGTCATGCCCCCTTGCCCAATGGCCATGCCCAGGGGACTTCTGTCCCCTGGGCATGGTCATTGGGCATAGTGGCATGTAGGGGGGCACAAATCAGGCCCCCCTATGCCACAAAATATTATTAAAAAAAAAAAAAAAAAAAACTTACCTGAACTTACCTGAATGTCCCTGGGGTGGGTCCCTCCAGCCTTGGGTGTCCTCCTGGGGTGGGCAAGGGTGGCAGGGGGGGTCCCTGGGGGCAGGGGAGGGCACTCTGGGCTCATTTTGAGCCCACTTGTCCCTTAACGCCATGCCTGACCCAGGCGTTAAAAAGCGGCGCAAATGCGCCGTTTTTAGCCACGCCCACTCCCGGGCGTCACTTTTGCCCGGGAGTATAAATACCACGTAAAGGCCTGGGAGTCATTTTTTAGACGGGAACGCCTCCCTTGCATATCATTAACGCAAGGAAGGGGTTCACGCTAAAAAATGACGCACATTCCGGGAACTTTGGCGCTATTCGCCTCTAACGCCATAGTATAAATATGGCGTTAGTTGGCGTTAGTTTTGCGTCGAAATTGCGTCAAAAAAAACGACGCAATTTCGGCGCAAACGGAGTATAAATATGCCCCTCATTTACTACAAATTGGCGCATCGCTCACGATGCACAAGTTTGCTTGTGCCGCCATTCGCCCTCCTCATGATACCATGGTAGCGCTATATTTACAATATAGCACGCCATGGCACCCGTTAGCACAGCTGTATCAGAATTTCTGACGCAGTTGTGGTGCTTCCATGGACTAGCGACTAGCGTCCATAGAACAAAGTTCAGCATCACTTTAATGCCTGAGCAGGCATTAAAACATTATGCTAGAATGACACAGTGAAATCTTGTAGATTTCACTGTGCCTTTCCTATGGGCCTCCTTGTGGGGAAATGCCTCCCTTGTACACATTTTACCTGGCACAGTATAATGTGGCACATGGATTTACAAACTGGTGCAACGGTACCATTGCGCCAGTTTGTAAACGCTGCGCGGGTTGGGGGACTGCTCTGTGTCGCTGTAGCATCAGAAAAAAGTATGCTTTGGCAGCACAAGGGGCTTGTAAATGAGCTCTATAGTTTCTATACCATTCTTGAGCAGCAATGCGAAAGAAAGTTCCAATGTGCTTTGATGCATCTCACCGAGAAAGGGATCTGAATTGGAAGACGTTAATACTTAATAACTTGTCACTTTCCTCATTCACCAGCAATCCTTTTCAACACAGTATAAAGATTTAAGAAAAATATAAGTTACCAAACAATATTCATACCTACTACAGACAGTACCAATAATTAATTTTCAAAATCCAAATTTTGCGTCATGGTTTGCATCGCAGGTGTGCAACCTATGGTTTACATATTTAACCATAATGTGTGAGTGTTAGGAGGTTTTCTGTTTTATTTCGTAACCACAACTGCACCTTGTGATAAATATTAAACATATATTAAGGTATTATGACCGAAACTAAACACACCTTTTTTAAGATGTAAATGTAAATGTGTTTTATTGATGGTTGTGTCACGTTTGGAGGTGAATTATAAAATCTCTGTACCATAGCACATGCTTGTGCTATTGGTGTTGAATGCAGAGTCTGGCACCAGTAGAAAGCTCTGTACCATCTGTCATATGGGTACCCTCCACAGCACATAGCTTTTGATTATATGCAACGGTGTTCTCCTGCAGGCATCCAACCCATTTCAGTATTGTAACTGTTGTGCAAACCCATCAAATCGTGCCAAACGTCTTAGCAAATGACCTCAACATTAACTTTTACCCATATCGTCAGACCAGCATAAAGCCTAGGATCCTTACACTGGGCTTCATATCACATAGCAGAAAACTATAAATTCCTGTTGAGAGGTGCATGGCTTTGTCAAAGGGTGCTGCCATAGGTATTAGCAAATGAACAGTTATTTTCTCCTTCTTTAACCATTTCCTTCCCTTGAAGGATCTGCAAGACATTCAGCATATCATAAGTGAGTTAAACATGCCCGGTGTGTGCCATATTATGTGACTGTCAATGAAATGGTATCAAAGTTGTTAGACAATGAAAAGATATTTTACCCTCTCCTCTTTAACGCTGCCTAGTCTTATGAGACTTCATTGAAATCCTGCATATCTTGATAACAGGCTTCAAAATCACATACAGGTTCTTTAAACACCACTAAAGTTGTCTATCAACAAATGAACACATTCCCCTTAAGTAACCGTACCCTTTTCAACAAGAATTTGCATAAAACTCAAATTATCATGAGTAAATTAAACATGCTAAATGTCACCCAAGAGCCATGTAGATCTGTGAAGCTGCTCCACAGATTTTTGCACCCCTTTATTATATCCCTATAAAACCTGGGATTCCTACATTGGCTGAACTTGCTAATAGCCTATCAAATTACATCAACATTCATTAAACAGGATCATGTTGTTAACACTTGAAAATGCTTTTATCTCTGTTAACTTTGCCCGTTTTGAAGTATTTATGTGAAACTTGTCATGCCCACAGAATGCTAAACCTGTGATGTGTTTGCCAAATTTCTTGTGGATTAACCAAAGGATGCTAGCTATTAGCACATTAGTCCTTTATAGACCCCATCCTTTCCACTGGTCCCCCTTCACAGATATGCACACATTTAAAGAATAGTAACTGTAAACTAAACAGGGTAAATATATTTCACATTTCCTGTAAATTAATTTAATGGCCCTGAAGTCATAGGTAAATCAGAAAAAGTTTTTTCTACTTTCAAGGTTTCTTTAATATTTAGTCCTTTTAAGCCCATCAACACAATTTTGTAGTGCTACCTTCTTGAAAAATGCTCAACAGATTTACACTAAACTAACTAAATGCACTTCTTTAAGTACAGTTCTCTTTTCATACCAAGTTCGGTTTAATTCTGTCTAGCATTTTTTGTCTGCCACAACAACAAATACTCCTATTGGAATTACAATTGGAAACACATTGAAATAGGTGACTCATGTGGAAGCACATGTCCTAGGGATGACTGCCTACTTAAAAAAACATGTTAGTTAAACATTTCATATTTTTTTAACACACCCCATTTTCCTTTAAGAACAATGGTCAGCATTAACAAAATACTCTATTTGAAAGCAATCACAGACATGGTGGTCTGCTGACCTTAGTAGGCCACCATCCCTGGGGTGGGTGTGATTCATAGTGGGTTACAAATTGTGACTTGCCTCATTAATATTCATCATGTAGGTAGAATTGATACCCACTACAAATCAGGTTTTTTGCGAATGACCTATCAGTACATAGGTTCATTTGCAAAAGACGCATGGATTCCATAAAAGTCAGTGTGCAATCTGTTACCAATTTTACTGAATCAATTCTTAGTACATCTGGCTCTATATTTCACTACCACTTTAGAACAAGGAGAAAAGGAAAAAGGAAAAGGGTGAAAATATAGGAAGTGTAAGAGTAATTAGCGAGAGAAGAAAATAGAAAGACTCCAGTTTAGGACTCTGGGCCCAGAAATGTGTTATATAATAAAATAATTATCTGAGATCATCTCCCAGACTGTGACATCATCTGGGTTCAGACAGAAGTAAAGCCCACAAGTTCCTCACGTAATGCACACAACTGAATTTCAAACATTCAACGGTGAACAATGGGAGGCTAGAGGATTACCTTGATGTTCCCGACTGACATCAGAAACAGCTCGATCTTCGCTCTGGTTGTATCTTTGGTGTCACTCAGAACCCCTCAGTGAAAAACGTCCCCAATATTTAAAGTTACGCATGAACAATTCGATGTATTATTAAAGATATGTATTTGAGTAAGACTTGTCCAGAAATAATGGTGTGCTTTACAATTAATAATCAAGTTTTTAAAACTCTTGATGTTTTCTCTATTGTTGGATTATACAAATATGCCGTGGCAATATGTTGTGTGATATGGAAGTAGTCTTTTTCAACTTTCTTAAAAAAGACAATCTTTGCAAAATCTATCAATCTGAAGAAAAAATTCCTGTTTGATGTGTATTGAGGATGTCAAATTGTCCAGAAAATTTTGTTTTATTAGTTCATAGTACCTCAAATTTTGAAGTCAGATTTTAAAATATGTTGCTAGCGTACTAGCACCTGAGTACAAGTTTATTGCACATTTTGGCATTAGTTCTATTGGAATTCTATAAATTAACGAAATTCTTGAATTAAGATGCTACTCCTTATCCTGGCCGGTATTTTTATTTTTTCACAGTTACTGCATAGCTATTCCAGATGAGACCAGATAGATACCAGCCAATGTCAACAGTTTCAAGAGATTGTTGCAGGTCAATAATACAACAGGAGCCTAACTCAATCTCCATCATGTAATACTAACATCTGCTTAATTGACAAAACTACATTAGTGAAAATTAATTAAAGTGAGATTGACGTTATGGTTTATTCAGACATCAAAACTAGTGATTGTCTGATAGTTTCTCCATAGAAGATGATAAAAAAAATGTATTGTTGCAGTACTATTATAATAATCTTGGTGAGAATGCTACAAGTAAAAATGCTAAGGGTATTTAAAGATATGGGGCAGAGGTACTCAATTTTACTGCAATGCTGTACAGCAACCAAATTTGGTGCAATGCTCAGTAGGCAAAATACATTGCAGAGGCATATCTGTTGAGTTTGGGCTGCTGCTGCTGTCTTTCCTTGCAATTGAGCTTAAAAGGCTGCCTTGTAAAATGTATAGCATTGCAGAGGTGAGTGAGATGTAGCATAGGATTTGTACTTGAAGTGTACCTTTCTAGTACAATAGAAGGATCTTTGTCACTGGATATGTGGTGTGAAACTCAAAATACTTGTAATACATAGGATTTTTGGCCTGCATCAAGAAAGAATTGGTTTTTCATGATTAGCTTATTCTGGTATCTTAGTAGATGGGGGCTATCACAAACCAAGGATGTTTGTATTGTAACTCTCCAGGAATGCACTTTTGACTTAAATCAGCACAAATCGTTTTTTGAGCTGCAAAAGGGCCCTTTTCCACGGAATTGAATTATGGGAGGTACAGAGTTCACTGCACCTGGTAAATACTAGGTGCGATAATATCTGCACTTGTGCAATATTTTTTAAGTACAGGTGAAAATATTTGTAGGACATATTTATCCCATCCTTAAAGCTCCAAACCATGGGTACCAAATTTTGCAGTGTGTGATAAATGTTGTATTCCCCACACGGGCACTCGTAATAACGAAATATGTAGATTGCAGAAGTTAACTGCCACAAAACACTAAGGACCCAACTTTGAATTTGGCACAGAAAGTAGTTAGTTGCAATGGTGATGGAATACCCTCTCATCACCAAACAATAGGTTTCATTTTGGGTCAGATGGAACTTCATCATGTACATGGGCGAGACTGCTTAGTCGTCACCACCCACCTACACCACCAATGGCCCTTACTCTATTAAGCTATTTGTCTGCCTGCCCTATTTACAGTCGCCGGACAGATGGTAACTTTTCACTGTCCATCACTTACAGGTGAGTCATTGTTTTTTTTTTATTTTCAAAAACAAAATCCTTCTGTGGGAGTTTGTTTCTGAAAATACAAATAATGTAGAAAGTTTGGATTACTGCTCTGTCATATTGGTGGATTCATCAAACTTTCAATTCATTTACAGGAAGTGCAGTGATGGTGGTTTATATAAATGCAAGTGATGTCCGCTGGGCCAGTGGACATTTCTAATTTGAGGGGGTGGAGTATGATTGAAAAAAACATCCGTCTGACAAACTCTAAAACAGCCCCTAAGGTTTTAAAGGATTACCATGGTTCTGATAATTTTGTTTCCAGTGCAAACTCCTCTTTGTGCTGAAAACAAGATTATAATCCAGACCTAAATTGTGGCCAACTGGTGTGTTTGTTCTATTTGCGGCAGATACAATCTTTTACAAATCAGAGAGGGCAAACAGTGCACAATTCCAATTTGTTCACCTCAAAGATGGATAAACGCTCTCATTTATTCACTGTCTATCTTTTTGAGTTCTGCAACGTGGAATTGAGTGCAGTCTGCACACATTCTAATTACTGCTCCATGCACTAATGGTAAATGGGTGGAGCACCTGTGATTGCACAAAAGGTGTCAACAGGTGTATTGTCAAAACTTAGTAGTAATCTTAATATTTGTTAGTGACAATTGGGACAGCACCGACCAAAACAAACAGTGTATTCGGTGATTCTCAAATGTAGCTCTGGACATACCCTGACCCAGGTGATATCTGAGAACCCAACAATTCAAAGCTGGATATAGGCATCTCCCAAGAAATCATTAAAAGATATTAAAAGTTGGTAGCTCGTGAAGGTCAAGCAGTAAATGGAAAACTTTATAAGATAATTTGATTGCGTTATTCTCTTTGAAGGGTGTGGGTGAGACTGAGACTAGAATGAGAATGGAAATGGATTGACCAAAACGCCTTGCTTAGTAGAAATGATATCACACACCCTTTGAAAAAAGATGTCATAATTGAGTTGAACAGCCGTGGGTAAAATTGTAAATTGTAATTGTTTTTTTTAAATACACATCATTTGAATGTACATTTTGCAAAATACACTAATTGAACAAATTATATTTATCCAGTGTTGGAGCTGGCCCATTTCGCCTTCCTCCTCCTATTTTTCTGACCTTCTCCTTGTTGGCTTTAGGACTCTGAGCACTTTACCACTGCTAACCAGTGCTAACGTGCTCTCTCACATAAACAAGGTATAATTGATTTACACCTTTTTGGCATATTTGATTTACTAGTAAGTCACTTGTAAAGTGGTATACCATATAGCCAGGGCCTGTAAATTAAATGCTACTAGTGAGATTACAGTACTCATATTGCCTCCCACAGAAGTAGCCTTTCAAGCCTGTCTCAGTTCTGCCACTGCAGTGCCTGTGTGTGCAGTTTACTGTCACTTCAACTTGGCACTTAAAATTATTTGCCAAGCCCTAAACATCTATTTTATTATACATTCTTCACCCCTATGTTACGCCATTGGTAGCCATAGATGCAGGGTGCTGTATAAGCAAAAGGTAGGACATTTACTTTTATGTTTTGCATGTCCTAGGTTTTCAGTACTGTGAAGTCTGTTTCTCTCATAAGTTAGCATAGGAATACCCATATAAGTGGTAATTCCCAATCAAAATGGAGTAGCATGGTCATATTTGATATGTTTGAAATGGAAATTATAAAACCTACTTACTGGTGTAGTTGAATTTTATATTACTATATTAGAAATGTCACTATTACAAAGCGGTTACTTCTCTGTGCTTATAACTCTGTGTGCTTTGTAGTCTGACTCCAATCCATATCTGGCTTGGCTGACAGCTTCATGTTGCGCATACTCTCTAGACAACCATAACCCAGAAAGGGCTTGGTGTGACAGGGTATACATCTGCATTCATCTGCATACTGATAGTCTTCCTTCGCTGGAAGCGGGAGTGGTGGTTTACACTTGTCAATAGGTTGCGTCCCTATGGTCACACAAAGGGATGATTTACCCCCTACTAATCATCTGGAACTAGGGCTGGAATGAAAAGGATTGTTGTTCACTTCTAAAAGTTCCTTTGAAGTCACCCCCTAGATCAAAGGCATTTATTAGAATAAGTACAGGGGGTCCAAGCCCAAGTGTGGAGAAACACTTTTGGATCTGGAACTGAACCTCTGTCAGATGGACTGCTGTGCTGCGTAAAGGACTCAACTGGAATGATTTGCTGCTTGTTGCCCCACTGCATGCTAACTGCTGTGCTGCTTAAAGGACTTACTGGACTTCTGTTCTGCTTGTTTCCCTTCTGCCTGCTAATCTCCAACTCTGGTCCAATCAGACTCATTGGGGGACTCGTATCCAGAAGCTGCTGGCTCTACAAACTGCACATTGCCAGAGGATTGTTGTGCTGCCAGGAGGAACCACCATTTGGACTACTTATTTTGTTGTACTAGGCCTGCTGCCTGCTGGACAGCTGGAGAAACTGCCACCATGCAACTGTCACCATGCAACTTACCTTATATGCTGGCCTGCCTACCTGCTTTCGTGCCCAACCTGTGCACTCCACGGGCTTGTTAGGTTCCCCCTGTTCTCTCAAGGTCTCAGTGATGCTAAACACTTTGTCACCGGCTCTTTATGACATTTCTGTAGAGAGGTGTTCGGTAGAGCCAGTGCTCTGCTCTGTGGGGCTGGGAGCATAAAGATAGTGGATGGAACTATGCAAACATTGTTCCCTGTGCAGGATTGTTATTGTCATGCCTAGGAGTTCTCTCACTGATTCCCCAAGACGGATCATTGTAATTGCATGGGCAAGTGTCCATAATGACCATAGAGGATGTGAAGGTGCCCTCAGGAGTAGTATTTATAAGACACATTTCCTGTATCCACATATTGCTTGGACAAGTGCCCATAATGGGCCAGAAGGAAGCAAAAGTGCTTCCAGGATTGATGGTTGTCTGATACATTTCCTGTGCCCCACGTTTTCCTTTATATTCAGTCATTTGTTTTGTTAACTGTAACATATGAGAATTTTCCTGATACTGCATTACATACAACAGTACTTATGTAATTCCTATTGTTTTGATTGCAATGTGGTTATAATACTATAATATGGCATTTTATGTAATTCTGTGTGGAGTCTCTTTTGTGGTGTATTCATTGTGTTCTGGTGTGTCTTGCACAAACATATTACACATTACCACTAATGATAAGCCTTCCTGCTCTGCACCAAGCTATCAGAGGGTGAGCACAGGTTATCTTTGGTGTATAACCGACTCGCCCTGACTAGAGTTGTGGTTTCTGTTTGGCTTTGGTGCATTCCCTTGCCAATCTGAAACCCCATTTCCAGCATCCACTAATTATCATGAAAACTGAATGCCAGGACATAATTTGCCTACAAACGTCACACAAGATGCTAGCAGAAAACTTGTTTAAGCATAAAATGTCCCTTGGCCATGGCTGTAAAGCACCCACAAGTCATTTTCCATTCAAAATGTTCTCATGTGGGAAAACGTATATAAGAAAGAACCAATGTCTAATGGCATCAATTTTCAGGAAAAAAAATAAGTGAACATCACAACATACCACCCACATAACACACTTTTTGCCTGGGCTTTGACCTCTTTGTCTCAAATTTCCTCCTTTATTGCCTCTTATTTTCTTCTGAGGAACAACGGGATGAGCAAAGACAAAAAGCCTCAGAAAGTAAGCAGGCTTCTACAGCCCTGTTAACTTTATGTTCCTGCTTTTGACTTGGTCTCTTATGAGACCTGAGACTAGGGGTAGAATAGAAATGCTACTCCTGGCTTCTCCTGGCTACCCCTATTTGACATGCTTGCTTATGATGATTTACTTTGGGAACTGAGGAAACATCAGCAAGCAATCTACAGCTAATGTGTAGCAGATCTCAGTCAGTGCACACACCCATATTTTTTGAGGAAGAGTGAAGTCAAAAGGCATATAGGTATTTTTTTTGTTTGCTGGGATATATATTGCATCTATAAAGCATAACTCAAGGTACAAGGCAATATTAAGGGCTAACTTTATAAGGGAATTTAAATCCTAACTTTTTACTTTTAGTTTAAAGTGAGATTTGTTGTAATATGGTTTGTATCTGTAATAATTGTTATTTTTAACATTTCTTTTAGACTTATACAACCCTGGCGGTCGGTGTTAAAGCGGCAGTAATACCGCCAACAGGCCGGCGAAAAAAAAATGGAATCATGACCATGGCAGAAACCACCAACAGAGACAGCCACTTTAACACTCAGACCGCCATGGTGGTAGAAACAAACACCACAGCGGTAACCTCCAACAGACAGGCGGATGACAAAGTACCGCCCACCCTATCACAACAGGCCTACCCGCCACCTTTTCCGGGGCAGAACCAATGCGATCAAAAGCACGGCGGAAACAGTACACAGAAGGGAAAACACTGACCTCTCGACACCCAACGAGGAACCAGGATGCCATGGAGCCCGAACTACAGGTCCTGCCTTTGCTGCTCTTCCTCCTGCTCTATCAGGAGCAGGACAGACGCGGTCGACGACCACGGTGAGTACTGCACCTACAACACAGGGGAGGAGAGGAGGGAAAAGAGAGTGACACACACACGCAACACGCAACACGCAATACCCCCACCCCCACCCTCACCCACAACAACATACACATACAAATACATGCAGCAACATTACATATACACCTCCCTCACCCCCCGGAAGAACGTAAGGACAAAATTAAATGATTGTAACGATTGTAATCATGAAAAATCTGATCGTCAAAGTTCAAAATTCAGTATATGCAAATATGTACACCAACTACACAAGTCCGGCTAGTGTACCAATCATTGTCCATGGACCACTGGTCCCAAAATGTATGGGCGAAGCCCACACAAGATACCTGACTGGAAATGGAGAGAACACTGCTAGGGCCTCAGATCAAAAATAAACAGGCACCTCAGGAGGAGGGGTAGGGGGGCACCTCAGCCAGATGAACGCACAATGCCACTGCTGCACGAGGGGGCTCCATGCCCATTGCGGTATCCTGGGGAGTACAAAGCCACAGTCTCTCAAGTCTCTCCAGTGGTGTGGTTTGCCCACTGCTTTATCCTGGGGAGTGCAAAGCCACAGTCTCTCAAGTCTCTCCAGTGGGTGGTTTGCCCACTGCTTGGTCCTGGGGAGTGCAAAGCCACAGTCTCTCAAGTCTCTCCAGTGGGTGGTTTGCCCACTGCTTTAGCCTGGGGAGTGCAAAGCCACAGTCTCTCAAGTCTCTCCAGTGGGTGGTTGGCCCACTGCTTGGTCCTGGGGAGTGCAAAGCCACAGTCCCTTAAGTGGATAACAGTCTCCACTGGTTCTGGAGGGGGCCTGGTGCCCAGAGTGCTTCATCCTGCCAAGGACTGAGGTAGTGGATGTCATTCTCCACTGGTTCTGGAGGGGGCCTGGTGCCCAGAGTGCTTCATCCTGCCAAGGACTGAGGTAGTGGATGCCATTTTCCACTGGTTCTGGAGGGGGCATGGTGCCTAGAGTGCTCCATGTGCAGTGTGGCCGGTACCATTCCCTCACCTTGGCGTGTGTGCCACGAGATTGCCGAGGAACAGGTAGCATGATACTCCATGGAGGCAGCGACATACCCCACACTGCTGTGGCTTCGCCTTTCACCTGCAGGTGCAAACAGTGATGGAAGTCATGCCTCATGGAAGCTTGCCAGGGTCCAGCCTCGGGTGAGTGACCACTGGGGATGGTAGCCATGTCAGCGGTGGTGCCACTGTCCGAGCACGTCGCGGGGCTGGTGGCAGTGCTTGCGGCGGTGTCTGTGGCGGCGGTGCTGGCGGTGCTGGCGGTGGTGCATGGGTCAGCACCTGCTTAGGAACACAGCAGGACGTCTCCTGCAGCCTCGTATGGCTGCCCAATGGGGAAGATGCTGGGGATTGTCGCTGAGGCAACAGACGTGCTGGTGGCTTTGCAGGTGGTGGTGCAGGTGGCGGTGCTGGTGGCAGTGCATCTAGCGGTGTTCGCCGTCGTACAGGTTGGTGTTGTCGTGGACATAAGGGGTGACACTGGTCCCTCAGTCGGTGCCACTGTGCCCTGTCCTGACCTGCTCTTTTGCTTTTGTCCTTTCCCCACCTTTGATGGTGCTGCAGGTGTCTTGCAACTATCCCCTTTTGTTTTTGCGGAGCCCTTGGTGGCTGGTACATGCGGCTTTTCCCTCCGGTATGTGGGCACCTTCTTCACCTTGGTAGGTGGCAGAATGTCCTTGCCCTCGCTAAGTGGCACACTGGCAGCCCTGATGGGTGGCGCACTCGATGACACCGCAGTTGCAGGCACCACTGTGCCCGGGGATTTGGTGGCTGAGGTGCTGGGCTGGGACCTGGAAAGCCTGGCCCTAGGGGAAGGACGGGGAGGAGGGAGGTGAAGGGAAGAGGTCAAGGTTTGCCAGGAAAAGTTTTTTAGACACTCTGGGACGGGAAGATGGAGTGGGTTTGGAAGTGGAGGAAGAGCTAGTGGTTGAAGGAGGTGTTCGTTTGCTGAATTTGCGTGAAGGTGCATGGGCCGGAGGCTGTTGTGAGGTGGATGGCTGTTGGGTGTGTGTGTGTCTGCGTTTGTGTACTTTGGGAGGAAGGCTCACAGACACACTGAGAGAGGACACTGGGGATGTGTGCATGGTAGTGGGGGTGGTGATTGCACGTGAGCGGTGTGTGGTGATGGGCGTGCTGGTAATGGAGGCACTGGATGAAGATGTAGTGCATGCAGGTGTGAGTGGAGACGAGACAGGGAGGGAGGAGGAGGACGTGGAGGAGGGGGACACAGTGGAGGCAGTGGATGTTGCTGTGTCTGCATGGGGATGGTGCTTGTGTGAGTGCTTGTGGGATGTGTGGTGCTTATGTTTGCCATGTCCACTCTTGTGTGTTGATGAGTGTGAATGCTGGTCTGATGGTGTGCTTGGGATAGGCTGAGGTACAGGGGATTGGGTCTGGGTAGTGGAAGTTGGAGGGGGTAGGCTGGACACAGGGACAATGGCTGCCATCAGTGCTGAGGCCAGAGCCTGAAATGCTCTCTGTTGGGCCGTCTGCCCAGAATGAATGCCCTCCAGGTATGCATTTGTTTGTTGCAAATGCCTCTCAACACCCTAGATGGCATTCAAAATGGTAAATTGCCCAACAGACAGGGATCTCAGGAGGTAAATAGCCTCCTCACTGAGGGCAGCAGGGCTGACTGGGGCAGGGGCTGAGGTGCCTGGGGCGAAGGAGATGCCCACCCTCTTGGGTGAGCGGGCACAGGATACATGCTGGGAGGGCGGAGCTGGTGGGGGGGTGGCAGATGTACCTGTTGATGCGGTAGAGGTGCCCGCCACCGCAAGGCAGCTCCCATCAGAGGAGGAGTCGCTGACACTGGTGAATGCTACTGTCCCCGTCGTGGAGCTCCCCTCGTCCTCCGTCCCACTGGTGGCTTCAGACTCCTTTGCTTCACCCTCCAGGCCAAGTGGGTTGCAGCTCCTTCCTGCTCCAGTGCCACTGCTCCTCCGCCTCATGATGCTATTGCACACAAGAACAGGAAGACAACAAAAAGGGTGGGGGGGCAAGAGAAAAACATGTTCAGTGCATGCAACACCACTACCGTTGGCGGACACAACACACAGGGAGCAGCCCTCAGCACTACGCCATGCACTAACAGTTCCTAGCAAATTCACATACCCATGGGGTACGAGGCCTAAGCCCAATTGCTGCACACCTGAAAGTCACAGGGGCCTGACTAGGTGTAGATGGCTCTTACCACTAGTGGGGTTGGGGTGCCACAGAGCCTGCCTCACAAGGGACCTTGCCTACCAAGTTCGCCCTGGCCAAGGGGAACCCACTGCCCACCTCCCCCACCCAGACATCTCGCAAAGTCAGCTGAATGAGAGTGTACTCACCCCCTTGTTTCTGCTGTGATGCGCTCAAGTGCCCATCCAACTCCGGATAGGCCAGCTCCAGGATCCGGTACATCAGGGGGGTCATGGTGCAACGGGCACCCCCTCCACGTTGGGAGGCGATCCCCAGCTGGGCCTCCGCTGTCTTCTTGCTCCAGCGGCGCAGGTCCTCCCAGCTTTTATGGCAGTGGGTGCTCTGTCTGTGGTAGACACCCAGGGTCCGGACATCCTTGGCGATGGCACGCCAAATACCCTTCTTCTGGTGGGCTCTGACCTAGAGGAATGGTACAGGGGGAAAGTAAATTACTCACTCGTCCGGACTGTCATAGTCATTGCCCACCAGTTCCTACCCATGCCTTGATGCACATACACTCACCATCCGCACATGCAGGCCTCAGCTCCCCCATGTAGCTTCCATCCACACCACTCAAAACAGGCATTGCCCACACAGCATGCTGTTTGTCTGGAGGACCCTACAATTGCATGTACTGGGGGAGGACCCCATCCACTAGTTTCTCCAACTCCTCCAATGTGAAGGCAGGGGCCCTTTCCCCAGACACTCTAGCCATCGTCGCTTCCAGACACAGGTCACAGCAGCACTTGCAGTGTAGGTCATCTCCTGTTGAAGGTCAGGTATCAAGTGAGTGAACAGACAGAAAATGGCGGTCACATCCACGCCAGTGGGTGCCGTCACCGCCGGCGTACATCGTCATTGGCTCCTGGGACCCATAGGGCCCAATGTTAACCAATGAGGAATTGCGCTGCGGTCTTCGACCGCCTACCGCGATGGTGTTCAACGCCAGCGCAGTTACCTCATTTCCCCTTGTCCCACCTTACAGGTCAGGCAACCGCCATTTCAGGGGGCCACATGGCATGGATCAAAACAGTGTCACACCTATCTAGGCCGGGAATACAGAAGGATACTGCCCCATTGCGAATTACATACGTTTCTGCAAATAACACATTGTGATACCTCAGTGTTGGCTGGCTCTCTGCTCGCTGTTCTCCTCCATAGGGCACGTCTGCTGGGGCAGATGAAGAGATGGCAGCATCCTCCGGTGTACAGACCCCTTGTGGACCTGTCGACAATGGAAGAGAGACACATCATAATCACATACAGACTTGATCGTTCAACAATCCTGGAACTGTGTGCTCAGTTGGAGCCAGACCTGATTTCAGCTATCCGCCATCCCACAGGAATCCCCCGTCTAGTGCAGGTCCTGTCTGTACTCCATTTCCTGGCCAGTGGGTCTTTTCAAACAACAGTGGCCATGGCATCAGGGATGTCCCAGCCAATGTCCTCTAACGTGTTGTCTAGAGTGTTATCTGCCCTGCTGAAACACATGCGCAGCTACATCATTTTCCCTCAGGTGGAGAATTTGCCCACTGTGAAAGGTGCCTTCTATGCCCTGGGACATATCCACAACATCATTGGTGCCATTGATGGAACACATGTGGCATTTGTACCCCCCCGTAGGAATGAACAGGTGTACAGAAACCGGAAAAGCTACCATACGATGAATGTGCAGATGGTGTGTTTAGCAACCAGTACATCTCCCATGTCACTGCTAAGTATCCTGGATCAGTCCATGACGCTTACATTTTCAGGAATAACAGCATCCCTTATGTGATGGGGCAACTCCAGAGGCACAGTGTGTGGCTAATAGGTGAGGCCAAGGTCCCAATACAGTTGACATAGGTGTCTAGGTATGGGGTTGTCCCTAACGGTTAGTGTGTGTCTAACAGTTGTTCCTCGACATGTGCAGGTGACTCTGTTTACCCCAACCTGTCATGGCTACTGACCCCAGTGAGGAATCCCAGGACAAGGGCAGAGGAACGCTACAAAGAGGCACATGGGCGAACTAGGAGGATTATCGAACGCACCTTTGGCCTCTTGAAGGCCAGATTCCGGTGCCTCCATCTGACAGGTGGATCCCTATACTACTCACTGAAGAAGGTGTGCCAGATCATCGTGGCCTGCTGTGTGCTGCACAACCTGGCTTTACAATGGCAGGTGTCTTTTCTGCAGGAGGATGGGCCGGATGGTGGTCTTGTGACAGCTGTAGAGCCTGTGGACAGTGAAGAAGAGGAGGCAGAAAAAGAAGATTTCGACAACCGAAACAACATCATCATGCAATCCTTCCAGTGAGACACAGGTAAGAAGATGTAACTGCTTCCCACATCTCATACTATTGTTGGAGCTAGCATAAGTCTGTCATTTTCACTCAGTGTATGGACACTGACTTGTCACTTTGACTTTCCATTTCACAGATCTGGGTCCCACTTTATGTCCACTGTTATGCTTACTGCTGGCTTATGTCGGGCACCTCCTGTCCGGTGACGTTGGGTAGGGGTCCTGCTGGGGTGTAAATGCACAGTTATAGTATTTGTGTGTGCCATCTTGTGCAATGGGTGAGTGACCCTCTACTCCTGTGCTTGCATTATTGCTGTGGCCCTTGTGTGATTGGTGATTTTGGGGCATGAGTGAGTCTCTCTACTGGACATGCTTTGGTGATGGGTGTCCATGCAGTCGTGTTACATGCAGGGCTTGGTTTTGGGGTGTGTGGGTTGTGTTAGTGGGGTATCTGTGGGCTGTTGAGGTGATGGGTGTGAGGGTAAGGTTGGCAGTATGTGATGGCATGCAGGTGGGGTGGGGGGATTAAATAGTTAAGATATGACTTACCAGAGTCCAGTCCTCCTGCTACTCCTGCGAGGCCCTCAGGATGCATGATCACCAAGACTTGCTCCTCCCATGTTGTTAGTTGTTGGGGAGGAGGTGGGTGTCCACCGCCAGTCCTCTGTACAGCAATCTGGTGTCTGGATACCACGGAACGTACCTTCCCCCGTAGGTCATTCCACCTCTTCCTGATGTCATCCCGTGTTCTTGGATGCTGTCCCACTGCGTTAACCCTGTTGACAATTCTGTGCCATAGCTCCATCATCCTTGCAATGGGTGTCTGCTGCACCTGTGATCCAAATAGCTGTGGCTCTACACGGACGATTTCCTCCACCATGACCCTGAGCTCCTCCTCAGAGAACCTGGGGTGTCGTGGAGGTGCCATAATGTGGTGTGGGTGATGTGGTGTCGGTTGTGATGTGTGAGGGGATGTGTTGGTGTGTGTTGTTTGAGGTGCGTGGATGTTGTGTAATGATGGTGTTGTTTGTCTGTGGATGCTGGAGTTGTTTTAGGTAGTCTCTCTCTCTGGCCTTCTTTCAAAGTTTTGGTTGTAAGGGTTTGTGGGTGATGTGGGTGTGTGCTTTATATTGGATTGGGTATGTGGGTGTGGTGTGTGTATGTGTATCAGGTGTGTGTATTTCGAATTGTCCAATGTGGTTGTGTTTTGTAAATGTGTGTGTATTTTGAGTGCGGCGGTGTATACCACCAATGGTTTACCTCGGTTGAATGACCACCCCATTGATTCGTGGGTCGTGATAGTGTGGGCGTATTCCTGTTGGCGTGACGGTGGAGGTTTTGGTTTAGCCCGTTTATCACTGACCTTTGGTGTGGCGGACTTGTGTGGGTGTCTGTATTGTGGCGGATTCCGAGACGTGGGTCGTTATACCTATAGCAGAATTCCGCAGCCGCAGCGGTATGTTGGCGGTCTTCTGCATGGCGGAAAGGGGGATTTATCACCAGGGTTGTAATGAGGGCCATAATCTTTTGTTTTAGTGCATTTGTGGGTGCATCTATCCCAGCAAAAAACCTTGTGACTTGCAGCTCACTGCAAAGATTTACCTCAGCAGGCCATCCTTTCAGCTTACATAAAGATGGCTTATCCTGGGACAGGAGAGTCATCTAGGATCCCATTGGGCAGGGCATATCCACATTTGGAAAGAAGATAAGATAAGGGGAGAGGAGTCAAAAGTCAGTAAGCCACAATGTTTGCGTTTTATATTATCACATTTTAATGAAGGTCTGATACATTTGTCAGTTTTTACTTGTGTAGACTTACTTTAATTCACAATTCATTCATTTTATCTCATAGTATTGTGGTTTTATTATGTTGAATCATTTAGGTTTGCCTTTTGGTTTTATTTCAAATAAAGTAGAAGGCACAGGAAATGTCTGGTGGTCAGTGATATGCTATTTAATACTCTGTTCTTCTTGACATAGGATGGACAGGGGTTAATCATGAATATACTCCTGCTTGGAGGCAGACTGCTGGTGATGGTGTTGCATGAGGAACAAAAGGGTAATACCCGCAACACATCCTGCTTAAAGCAAGGTCGACGTGGGAGCAGTGGCTGTTGAAGAAGGGGTACTGACAATGTGGCAAGAAGATTTAAGAAATCAAAGATGAGTGACCACCCGAGGAAATGTCTATTTAAAATTGGTGTTTTATAGCACTTTGTGGCACACATCTGTTGTTTTTAAGTGCTGTAGATTTAGAGCTACTATTCCTAACAATTCAGTTGTAATGAACAAGACTTTGAAGTATAGGAGGCCGAGATGTTTTTGCTGGGATTTGATCATATTCAACATCATGAGTAAACATTTAACTGTGTGTTTATGTGACTACCTTTTTCATTAAATGAAATGGGTGTTTCTAATATTTCCTTCAGGTTTTCTTCACTAAATTAAAATGTTAATAAATAACCCACGCAAAAAGAGTGATTTACAAGTCTTTATTGCATCCATCAATACACAGCACAGCCTCCTCTAGACAAGTTACAAATCAACTGATACTTGGTTGCCCAGGACACCCTAACGTTACGAATAATGTAATAAGAAATAAAAGAGCCAGTGTACGACCAGTACAGGACATGATGCAACACATCTTGTACACCAACAATTTAATAAATAGGATAACCAAAGCAAGAAACTAAACAGTCTAATGGAACAAAAATACAGTGAACACATGAAAGAACATTCAATGCCTAAATTTTAGAGAACAATTACATTAAGCTAAAATTTACAAAAATGTACTCTATTACAATGCTGTAGTGAGGAGCAATGTATCACAAGTCAAAGTGTAATCCAGAAACTGATCTCACCATAATCGTAAATTGAATTTTCCCTGAATCAAAGAATGGGTTTCAAAAAGTTAAAGCATAGTCATTGAGGTAATATGGTACCCTTCTAAGTTATGAAGTTTCTGATTAACTACTTGCACTACTAGGCTCCTGGCTACTTGCACTTCTAGGCTCCTGCCACCTTTCTCCTCAAGTTGTATCATTTTTGGGATTATACTTTGATAATCTTGGCATACTCCAAACTTCCCCACTACTCAAAACCACAATTGTTTTTTACTTCAATTAACTGTTTAGCTCCCATTATTTTGTCCCTCCTATTGGAGTCCAACCTGGTCTTTTCAGATAGACCGTCTCACCCACTTCCCATTTATTTTGTTGTGCAAAATGTTTTTCATCAAACTGCCTATTGTATTTTTACTGATACTTCCTCATCTTACATGAAGAAATGCTTCCCATTCCTCTGCTCCTACTTAACCATAAAGGATTAAACTTAGACTCTGCAATCCTCCTTTTGAGTATCTAGAAGAGAGAAATGCCTGTCACACTATTAGGTGTATTACGATGTGCCTGACGATTTTCAAGCAAAACCTCTTTAAGTTGCACTCTGTTCTCTACCACAGTTTGAATGCAGGCCCTTACCAGGTGGTTCATACTTTCTACTAAACCATTTGCTTGTCACACATAATGAGCAATGCAATAATGAATTATTGACAGATCACCAAGGAATTCCTTCATTTTAAACAAATTGAATGCTATTGTCTGTCGCAGCAGTTTTGGGAATACTGTTACACACAAAGACATCCCTCGGGAATTCTACAATGCTCTTTGAGGTGATCGAACTCACACAACAAGCTGATACTCATTTGGATGCATAGTCCACTAACACTAAAACAAACCTCTCAATGAGCGAGAATAATTCAAATGGGCCCACAATTGCCAGAGCTGTTTTGCACCATTGTTCATCTGGAACCTCAACAGGGCACAAGGGAGATGCCCTAATGGACCTTTATTTGTCATTACCAGCACATTGGGGTCTATGATCCATTTCACAACAAATGGCAGAACCCCATAAAACTGCATTTGAACTGATTCACAGCCCACATGCAGGCTAAAGCTTCACACTCAATCACAGAGTAACGTTCCTCAGCCCCTCTCAGTGATCGTGAGGCAAAGAAAACAACGCTTTCTGTGCCCTTTTACCATCTATAAAAGAATTGCTTTCAACACTTTCAGGCTGGCGTCAGTAGTAAAGTCTTTCTCAAAACAAGAGCTACCCACAAACACAGGGAGCCGGAGATAAATTCACAACTATTCACTTGCACACTTAAGAATAATTTGAAAACATCAATAAAAATATAAGAGGTTAAATAACCCACAGTGCTTAATGCAATATATGACCACCTTGAGCTTGAATCAATTGTTTATCAAATTTATTCCATAAACATTTACAAAATTCTTCATCTTCATATCATCACATAACATTGAGTGCAGTTTCCCCAATGAATTTCAATTTGAAGAACCACAATAGCCATACATAAAACACATACAGGTGCATTTCTTCTTAACAAACAACAATAGTAGAGAAAACATATTTTGGTCTCCTTTGTGCCAAACATATGTAGTATTTGTTTCTTTATACGTCTACACTGTTTAGAGCTGGGGCAAGGGCTAGCTGGCTCTGATCAGTACAAAGAGCACTAAAGGGAGCATCCTAACACAGAGGATGTAGCGCTCTGTCAGAAAACACTCACTCCTATGCAATTATGTTGCTCTCCGCTGTGGATAGTTTAACCTCTTATATTTTTATTGCTGTTCATAAATGATACCTAACTATGCCAGGGTACCAGTAGTAATCAAAGTTTTTCTCAACACATTGAAGTGTCTTGGCTATCCCATGTTTTTCCTTCTCAAAATGTTCCTCTCACTCTTGGGACCACACAAATGACACCCCTTTCTTGAATAGCAACGTCAAGAGTTGCATCACATTTGCAAAATTCAGAATTAACTTTGAAGAATATTCTGATAGCCCTAGAAATGATCGGATTTGGTTGGTCCTTGTCACAGGGTGTAGGTACTAGGGAGATAGAGTTTGCCAATTCAAATTTAGGACTAATGCCATCACCAGGAATAGTGTACCAAGAGATCATCTTGGTAAAACATGACTGAGTTAATTCCCAACAAGACCTCCTTTATCAGCCTCTGTAAACAGGTAGCAGCTGAGGCCAGCCCAAATGGCATTCTCACAACTCTAAAAGCTCCCAGAGGTGTTACAAAAGAAGTAATAGCCATGGAGCCTTCATGTAGTAACACCTGATGATAGGCGGCTGAAAGATCCATGGCACTAAGTATACATTTTTTCACTTGCCGCTTCGGTGTGAGGAATTTGACGTGCTCCTCTACAGACTAAAAACAGTACAGGCTGGCCTATTCTTGATTTACATCGGATTACATCTATCTCGATATTTATTAGAGATGACAAGCTTGAACATCTTATATATAGGAGCCCTGAAGAAGTCCTATGTTTAGGACAAAACACGTTGGCTGTTGCTTTTATGAACTATTCCTTGAGTGAAGTTGAATAAAATGAAGACAACCAAACGAACAAAAGTGACACTGCATGATGTCTGGACTTTTTTGATGTATTAATATTGTTGGTGCACTATCAAAATATTTGCCATGGCACTAAATATATTTGCCTCTCCCAATACAGCTAACTGTTCATTTTTGTTGGGACAATCCACACAAATACACAGGTTGAGATCCTTGAGATCATCATGCATTCTCAACTTGGTCCCATTGTCATTGTGAGCCAAAACTATGGGAGCCAAACACTCTGAGCACTCTATCTCCTCAATACTAACCATGCACAAAAATGTATCCAAATCTTCTTGTAGTGGCTTTAGCATCAGATTAGGCACCCTCCTTACCTTATGCACCATAGGCTTGGTGTTAGACCTGGCATCCTTGGCATGGTTTCCCCTGTCTTTTTGCCTCTGCTTCCTTTACCTTTGACTGCATGCTGGACTTCGTTTTTACTGGTTTTTGGTACTCTGGGCACTTTACCACTGCTGACCAGTGCTAAAGTGCAAGTGCTCCCTGTATAAATTGGGATTATGATTAGTAATCCTTGTTTGGCATATTGGATGTACTAGTAAGTCCCTAGTAAAGTGTGCTAGAGGTGGCCAGGGCCTGAATATGAAATGCTACTAGTGGGCCTGCAGCACTGACTGTGCCACCCACATGAGTAGCCCTGTAACATGTCTCAAACCAACCACTTCAGTGTCTGTGTGTGTAGTTTTGCACTGCCAATTTGACCTGGCAAGAGTACCCAGTTGCCGGGCCCAAACCTTCCCTTTTACTACATGCCATTCACCCCTAAATAGGACCTAGGTAGCCCCATGGGGAGGGTTCAGTCTATTGAAAAGTTAGGACATGTACTGGTGTACTTTGCATGTCCTTATAGTGAAATAGTGCCAAGTTTGGTTTTCACTATTGCAAGGCCTATCCCTCCGATAGGTTAACAAGGGGACTGCCTTCAAATATCTCTTAAGTGCAGTTTCCCATTGGGAGCAGACAGAGAAAAGGAGTTTGGGGCCTCTGAACTCACAATTGAAAAATACATCTTTTGGTAGAGTTGGTTTTTAGGTTGTCTGTTTTAAAATGCCACTTTTAGAAAGCGGGCATTTTCTAGCTTAACCTTTCTGTGCCTCTGCCCACGTCTGAATCCACGTCTAGGTGAGACGGACATTTGGTCTGTTTGTGAATTCCCTCTAGAGAGTGACAAAAAGTGAGCTGAGGAGTGTCCTGCTGATCCCGGTGAGTCTTCCTGGGCTAGAATGGGGAGAGAGGAGCTGATACCTGCACCTGAAAGGGCTGTGCCTGTCCTCACACAGTACAGTCTCCAGCCCCCTGGAGTGTGTCTGAAGCCAGGCCTGGGCAAGGCAGGATCTTGTGAACAACAGGGATTTTCCTTTGAAGTTTGCCTACTTCAAAGGCAGCAATGAGTGTCAGTAGCAGACCCAAAACCTCAGATATTTAGAACACTTTATAATCAAGAGGAACCTCACCAAGGAGAGGAGCTGGAGGAGGAGTACAGCCCCTTTGCTGTGTGTGCTTTGTTGGGTTGGCTTGCAGTTGCTGATTCTGCCTTAAAGAGCACAAAGACTGGACTTTGCCGTGTATCCTACTTGTGAAGATTCTCCAAAGGCTTGGACTGAGGTTGCCTCCTGTTAAGAAGTCTCAGGGACATCAAAGACTTCATCTGGGAGCACCTGGGCTCTCCTGCAGAGACCCCCTGACTTACCAAGTGATGCCCCATCAAATCCCTGGGCACGTGGAAAGAGGAGATGGCAGAACCAGAAAGAAAAATCACGTACCAGAGCCAAGCAGAAGAAAAATTGACACAGTGTCTGCACTGGTCTTGTTTGATTTATATAAATATTGACTTTTTTATCTGAACTGGTGTGGAGTCCTTTTGTGGTGTTTTCACTGTGTTACTGTGTGTGTGTTGGTGTCAATATTGTACAAATTGCCTCTGAGATAAGCCTGACCGCTTGTGCCAAGCTACCAATGGGGTGAGCAAGGGTCATCTGAGCTGTGTATTTCCCTTACCCTGACTAGAGTGAAGGTCCCTACTTGGACAGGGTGTAAACTGACTGCCAACTAGAGACCCTATTTCTAACACTTGGCATTCACTTTCAAAATAATTTTGTGCTTGGACCCTTTTAGTAAACCCACATCTTCTTTAAATACTTCCTGAAACTATTAAATAATGTCTGTATCATTACTGACATGCTACACCAAAAGAAATTGAACTGGTGAATTGAATTGGGATTCAAGGTAATACCAAGGTCTCTTTTGTGGTGCCACCTGAGAAAATTTTCCCCACATTTTCCCTTGTAAACCTTACCAATAGTCTCTCTTCATTTGAAATTGATGGTCATGATAGTAGGTCCAAATAGGTCAGTCTTTTGCTCCCCCATAGCCTTCAGGATTAATGTCAAGTGCTAGTAAAGTAATAGTCTCATTCTCAAAAATGTGTCCCCATTTTTACCACCTATCAGAGTGAAAAGGGCCACAGAAACAGTCAAGTCGCGTTAAAAATGCTTTATCCAGTGTTATACATGAAGAACCATAAAAGCACAACAATCATAAAAAACATATATTAAAAGCATTATTTACATCACATTAAAAAAAATGTGTGTTTCATAAACAAATAGTATATGAGACAATCAAGGGCTTCCTGTACTTCACCACTGCTCACAATAACCTTGACAAAATGTAACAAATAAATTAGTCGGTGAAATATATACAACCTGAAAAGGGTTAAGGCAAATCTGTATTGAACAATATCTTATTATTTTGGATACGGCTGCAGATCGTATGTAACCAACGTCAATTGGTGTCTATGTACGCAAGAGTTTATTAGTTCTGTAGACAGCCTAAGTTCTTCACACAAAATCAGGCAATCTGTTTAAAGAGCTTTCTACTAATTCACATTAAGGTTTCCGGTTGGTAAAAAAAAATCAGGATGCCCTAAATCATTCATACATTTTTAGTATACTTCAGCCACCGTACTTGAGAGGCCAATTCAGACGTTAGACAGTCCCTGATAATCTCACAGTTAAGGGCAGTTTGCTCGATGACCAGATCTTGTGCCAAAGTAGAATAGGTTGGATCTGAACCATATCTGTTAAAAAGGAAAGACCCAGTTGAGCATGGCAGACATAAGTAGAACAGCTATTGGGAACCAAAAGTAAATATCTTAAAAAGGCATTTGCAACCATTTGCAGTGAGTTACACTCAATTTCTCCCCAGACACCACCCCCAAATGTCACAGTAGATAAACACTTGCACTTATAGATGGTTACCAACTCCTTCATTGGTTTCCTTCCAAGTTACCTTGAGAAATTACAAAGGGTTGTAGTAGTTTTAACAAACTGGAGCTTCCTGGTGATGATGACCTGTCTCTAAAATGCCCATGTATGAAAAGGTTTTGGGAACCTGATCCTGGTGTCATCAATTATCATATTCTGGCACTTCACACACCTATTCCCACACTTCATGACAAAGGTTTTTCCTTTATTGACAGAGACTTCCAAACTTTGTACATAATTCACAAAGGTCATCAATTCACAGGCGTTGCAGTCCTATGTGAGTACAGGCCATTAGCACAACATCATCAGCATAGAAGAGGGCTGGAGTTGGGAGGTGCCCAACTTGGGGGAGATCACACAGCTGTTACTATGCAACATGAATAAGAAAAGGTGCTAACATACAGCCCTACTGGACTCCTCTCTCCATGCTGAACAAACTAGTGCATTCTGCCTTAACCCCATACCGTACCCTAGCCTTACTTCCAGTGTATAATTGCCTGAGGAATTCAGGTATTGATGGATCTAATCTAATATCATTCATACAGCCCACAATTTATCATGTTCCACACAGTCAAAGGATTATATTAAATCAACAATGCTAAAAAACAAACTTCCACATTTGACCAGGGTGTACTTCCCTATTAAACATGCAAAATTAAGTCCTTGCTCAGTCGCCTATAAACCAGTGTGAAAGCCATATTGAAGGTCTAATAGAATTCCACTAGATTCAACCCATTTTTCTAGTATGTTCAAAACAACAGGCCCTGCTACCTTAACCAATGAATGAAATAATGAAATTGGATGGTAGCATGCAAGGTTAAGTGGTCTCCCTTGAAACTATCAATTACTCAGACCAGGTAGGTAGAAAACCTACACTGCAACAGGCATGCAGAACTAATGTCAATAGGTGGACCCATAATGGGATGTTAGATTTTTAAAGATACACAGGAATATGATCAGGACCAGGGGCCTTCCCCCCTTTACTCGCCTTTAGATAATGAGTAACCTTCTCCACTGTAAAGAAAAGATTAGTAGGGCTAAAAGTTGATATATCAGAATAGGGTTCATCGGGACCAGAGTTACTCTGTTAGTCAAAACCTGCGCTGTTGTTCCTCTGATCCCAATATCACATTTGGGCATGACCACACTATCCCCATCAACAATATCACCTACTTGCAAAGCTTTACATTCTGAAGTAGTCACTTGTAAAATGGCATGTTAACTCAGTTTAAAAAATCGCAGCAACACTATTTACCCTGGTATTTTTACAACATGGGAAAAATTATCCTTTTTACAATGGGTTCTACAATTGGCATTACAAGCATAGCAATTTGGGTTGTTAAATAGGTGTTAGGACTGCCACACTTGGAACATTTAAATTTTGAGTCCTTCACCTCCTCAGAAATCAGTTTAGGTTTCTCTGCTATAACTTGGTGTATTGCCTTTGGAGTCATATCCTGGTCTTTCAGTCATCATCCATCCTAGTTACCTTGGAAACAACAGGAGTAGAAATGTCATGCATTACCTTAACCCAGATTGATGTGTGCTCCATACCTTCCACAGTGTCAATGGCCTCTTTCAGATAAGGATACATGGCCAACAATTACTGCTGCACTCTGGGATCATTGATACATCATACCAATTAGTCTCTGAGGAGGGAATCCTTCAAGTAGGAAAATTCATTAGTTGGGCAAGGGCTTTTAAAGATGCTAATTAATTTGCTACCCTTTCTCCCTTGGCTTTCATTATAACAAAAAAATGTGCCTCTACATTACTACATTGATGCATGGTCCAATGTGTTTTTCTAACATGAGTACTGACATTTCACAAAGATCTCTGGGCTCACCTTCACTATTGCCAACAATAAGGGGTTCAAACCTTTTATATATATAGTCCTTGTTTTCTGACTGGAGAAAATGTCCCCCTCCTACAGCTATCAAATGAGAGCCACATAAATGTTTCCTCTTTTTCCAAGGCAGTAAAGGCACCACTCTGCACTCTGACAAGAACTGCGGTAGTTGAGATAAGGTGGCAGTAGTCATGTCCAAGCAGTACCTGAAACTAAAGCTAAATGAATGAAATTACAAAAAAAACTAATAAAACAGATCAACATAAGGCAACATAACAAGATAAAACAACAACCTTCTGCTACAACTGAGCTCATTTTAAAATCCTTGTTTGACATATCTCCTTAATGGTCCACACAAATATAAAGTCATTTCCATTGGCTGTGCTATGCTGGTATAGGCAAATATACCACAAAGTCAAAAATGTTAGAAATGGGGTCTTTGTTTGGCAGTCAGGTTACCCCCTGTCCAAGCAAGGACTCTCACTCTAGTCAGGGTAAGTCACACACAATCCAAATTATCCTGTGCCCACCCTCTGGTAGCTTGACACTGAGCAGGCAGGCTTAACTTAGAACGCAATGTGTAAAGTATTTGTGCAATAAATCATGCAATAACACAGTATAGCACCACAAAAATACACCACACAGTATTTAGAAAAATATATAATATTCATCTGATAAGATGCAGGTCAAAACGATTAAAATACAATAAGTATATGTTGAGATGTCACTGTAAAAGTGATAAAAAGTGTCTTTAAAAAGCAATAAATGTCTCTTTCAAGCACAAAGTACCTGGTTCGCGTTTAAAATCTCAGCGAAGAACCGCAGAGGAGGAGATGCATGGAAAAAAAGATTTCTCGGGCCGCACACATTGATGAGTCATTTCGTTTTCACACAGGGATGGCTGTCTGCATCGATTTCCAGCGCTCGGTCGTGGATCCTCTTTGGGTTACTGGGTTTTCGGACGCCCCGGTGATGATGCATGGATTGCCGGTGCTGACAGGACGAAGTCACAGGGGCTGCGTCGATCCGGTTGGTGTTGCATGGAAATGACTACTGTACGGCAGGCGCTGCATCGATTCATCTCTGAAGTCTGGCTGTGCCGTTCCGGCTTGGCTGTATGTCGATCCAGTGGGCCGTGCGTTGAATTTCAGGTTGCTACGTTGGCACTGCGTCAATCTTCTCCTTGCGAAGTCGGGCTGCATCATTTCGGTTCGGTGTGCTGTGAATTTTTCACCATGGTGCAGGCTGTGCGTCATTTCTGGCAGGCCGCGCATCGATTTCCACCGCACAAGGAGGCTTTCTTGTAGAGATGAAGTCCTTTTGGGCCTGAGACTTCAGGGAACAGGAGGCAAGCTCTATCCAAGCCCTTGGAGAGCACTTCTCACCACAGCCAGAGAGCAGCTAGGCAGCAGGGCAACAGCAAGGCAGCAGTCCTTCCAGAAAGCAGACAGGTGAGTTTGGGCAGCCAGGCAGTTCTTCTTAGCAGTATGCAAGTTCTGGTTTAGGTTCTCTTCTCCAGGAGGTGTCTGAGTTGGTAGGGGCAGAGGCCCTGTTCAAATACCCAAATGTGCCTTTGAAGTGAGGGAGACTTCAAAGAGTGGCTTAGAAGTGCACAAGGTCACCTTTCAGTTCAATCCTGTCTGCTAGGGTCAAGTGGGGGGGTGGCAGTCCTTTGTGTGAGGGCAGGCTACAGCCCTTTGACATGTAAGTGTCAGGCCCTCCACCCTCCCAGCCAAGGAAGACCAATTCAAAATGCAGATGTATGCAAGTGAGGCTGAGTATCCTGTGTTTGGGGTGTGTCCGAGTGAATGCGCAAGGGAGCTGTCAACCAAACCCAGTCAGATGTGGTTTGTAAGGCACAGAAGGATTTAAGTGCAGAGAAATGCTCACTTTCTAAAAGTGCCATTTCTAAAATAGCAATATTAAATCCAACTTCACCTTTCAGCAGGAGTTTGTATTTTACATTCTGGACATATTAAATATGACCTTCCTACTCCTTTCAGATCAGCAGCTACCACTTAAACAATATATGAGGGCAGCCCCAATGTTAGCCTATGAAGGGAACACGGCACAGAGCAGTGTAAAAACAAATATAGGAGTTTTAAACTACCAGGACATGTAAACTACAGAGGTACATGTCCTGCCTTTTGCCTACACAGCACCCTGCCCTAGGGGTTACCTAGGGCACACCTTAGGGATGACTTTTACGTAGAAAAAGGGGAGGTTTAGGCTTGGAAAGTACTTTTAAATGCCAAGTCGAATTGGCAGTGAAACTGCACACACATGCCTTGCAATGGCAGGCCTGAGACAAGGTTAAGGAGCTACTTAAGTGGGTGGCACAATCAGTGCTGCAGGCCCACTAGTAGCATTTAATCTACAGGCCCTGAGCACACATAGTGCACTCTACTAGGGACTTATAGTAAATTAAATAGTCCAGTGGGTGTGATCCAATGTTACCTTGCCTAAAAGGAAGAGACCATATGCACTTTAGCACTGGTTAGCAGTGGTAAAGTGCGCAGAGTCTTAAAATCAGCAAAAACAGTGTCTAAAAAATGGAGGGAGACAGGCAAAAAGTTAGGGGTGACCACCCTAAGGCTGCCAAGTCTAACATACACCCTACCCCAGGAAATTAAATTACATGTGCATAACAGGTAAACAATGCTGGCACACAGAAGACAGAACTCTGAGAGCACAGGGTGCCGTTGAGCGTGACCATTGACTGCGAGCATGGCATGTGATTATGTGGTTACACCATCACGTCAATCCACTCATATTCTGAAAATTCACCAAATTCCAAACTTGCACCCTTCATTCACAAAATATTGGTGGATGAGGCAAATCATTATCAAGGTTAAAAAATAACCCACACAAAAAGGGTTATTTCTACGTCTTTATTGTATCCACCAATTACAGATCAACTGTTTCTTGACTGTCCAGGACACCCTAACATTCTAAATTATGTAATAAAGGTTAATGGGTCCAGTCGAAGGCCAGTATAGGACAGGTTACAACATAAATACATAAAGAGCTTAATTTACAAGCAACTTGAGTGGCTTTTCTTGGTCTTGTAGATATGGAGTAAGGTAAACGCAGCACAAGTCGCTGCTTTGCTTTGCATCAAAGAGATGTTCCATGGATGTTGTGGTGGGTGTTCCCATGCGACACCCATGGATTTTGACACATTCACAGATTTACAAGATTTTGTAAACTTGGGAATATGTCAAAAGCCAACACTTTCCCAGGGGAGGCAGAAGGGAAGCGCAATGAGGATAAATACTTTTATTTCTCCTTGTTTTTCTTTTTATATGTGTGCCCATTCTGCAGCACACTTATAAAGAGGAATGCGCCTCTCGTGATTGTTTTTGTGCAGTAAGGTGTACCTTCCTGCGCAAAAACAATTATCCCTGCAATGCAGACACCCTTGCACCATGATGCAAGGGTAACTGCGTTGGCGCATGGCAGTCAATTGTGCACCAGCGCAGGGGAAAAGGGCAGGAATGCGCTGTATCTTATGAAAACAGTGACTTTCTGACCTTTTCTTTTGATGCAGGGCAGTACATCAAGAAGGCTTGCGATGCTGCTCTGCACCAAAAGATTGTAAATGAGGCCGTAAGCCTTTAGGGCAAATACTGATTCCAATTAAATTAATTAATTGTTACAAATTTCCCACAGAACAGGTGTCTCTTAAGAAAACTATTGTTTGCATCTCTTGAACACTATTTAGTAGCTATTACCTTTAAACTATTTCCTAGACCCAATGTAATACATGCAGTGTATTCTTTGAATCACACTGGTTGTCCAGAAGGACCTGGGGACATTTGACCAAGCAATGAGGCTTTAGCTTGTGTGCATGAAAACACTTTCATCAAGACTTTCCACTTGTACATGGTCTTGGTAGACCTTAAGTCAGCATTCTACTCAGTTGATTAGTTATGTTATGTTACGTTGCGTTATGTGTTTTTATAGAGTGCATGGCTACCCTGCCACTGCAAAGCCTGTGGTGCAGTTTTACTGCCACATTAACTTGGCATTCGAAACTTCTTTCCAAGCCTTCAATTCTCCTTTTATTACCTATAAACCACCCCTAATGTAGGCCCTATGTAACCCTGGGGCAGGGTGCTGTGTAAGTAAAAGGCAGGACATGTACTTTCAAGTTTTATATGTCCTGGTGGTGAACAACTCTCAAAGTCATTTTTCACTACTGTGAGGCCTACTCCTCTGATAGGTCAGTATTGGGAATTCCTTAATATACTTTTAGGCTATAATTCCTTGTCAGAAAGTAATGGTTATATCATGTTTCATATAATTGGAATAGTAATCATAAATCCCCTTTCCTAGTGTAGTCCGATTAAACATTACTAGAAATGCACTTTTTAGAAAGAGGATATTTCTCAGCTCTTTTTTTAAGAACCACATTTTTATTGTTTTCAAAAAGTGAAAAGCAGTGCACTTACAATAGGCTCCAACATCACAATAAAATCAGTACAATACAAAGGACACGGTCTGTAGCTGGACACCCAGCACTTAGTGGTACATTATAACGGAACACCATGATAGGCCCACCATTTCCCCCATATTTTGTCATGTTTTTCTGGACACCCTCGGGCCTCATAAATAAGCTTTTCTTGATGCGCGCACCAATGCACCCCCCCTCCACCTGCCAACGAAGGAGCCCCTGGAAGCTTCCCCCCACAAGCAATATCCTTCTTGGCGACCAGACATGTAACCCCTATAAATATCCGATCCGCTCGTGGGCCAGCCCCAGCAGCGCAACCCTGAGACCCAATTCAACAGGAAAAACCAGGACATCTACCAGTTCCTCACTAATCCCCTCCAAAAATGGTCGTATTCAGGGACAGTTCCAGGGTTCAGGAAAAAATCTCCCCCAGGGAGACCACACTTACCACAAGCTGCCCCGCCCCGCCCTCTTCAACATTATTTCTGGGGACAGTTAGGAAGCATGAAGATAGTTCAACTGCACCATTCGCAGCTAGCCGATGTGGATAACTCTCAGGGGGCCAGCAATGCCTCCCGCCAGTCATCCTCGTACAGTTCCCCTACCCAGTCGCTGGTGCAGATGGTCTAACCCATCTAGGGCATTTGTGATCAGTGATTTATACATTTGGGACACTGCTTTCTTCCCCAGACTCCCATCTAACAACTTGGCCTCGAGCGGGTTGCAATCGGGGAGCTGGGTGTGCACTGCAGCATGGGCCGCCAAGGCATGGTGCAACTGCAGGTATGGGAAGAACTGCACCCGGTGCAACCTGTATTGACTTCTCATATCCTGAAATGACATAAGGTCATCTACGGTATAGACATATTTCTCAGCTCTTACTACTCTAAGTGCCTTGAAGCTTGTCTCTCAGTACACGTCTTGGGTGGGTGACAGCTACACTTTGTGCATTCTCTCTAGACAGCCACAAACACAGCAAAGTTAGGTTTGTCTAAGCACTCATTTGCATTCATCTGTTTTCTGATTGAATTCCTGGGCAGGAAAGGTGGAAAGTAGCTGATGCTTACACTTGAATAGGAAGTGCCTGTCACCACAGAAAAAGGCTGATTACCACCTACTGATAGTCTGGAGCCAGGGCTATGAAGAAAGGACCTCTGTTTACTTCACATATGGGTATAAGAACTGTCAGAGACCTTATCAAATCAGTACATTACTGGACCTGTGAAGAACTCTGCTAGGAGTAAGGGCTGCTGTGCCACAAGGAGTGCCACGCTGCGAGAATGCTTTCCAAGATGGACTGTTGTCTGACTTGATGAGCTACCCTGCTGACTACTGATCTTTGCTTTGTTGAGGAAGGACTGAGCCCCTCTCATCTAACCCAGGGTGTCTCCATGGCCTTGTTGGCTTGTCCACTGTTCTCCTGCAGTCTCATGGACATCAAACATCTGCTGCTGTTGTTGAACTCTGCCACCTGTGAGTCCTACCCACACCTCAGGTGCCAATTCAGTTTTGGTCCTCAGAAGTGGGGTTTTCAACTGTTACTGTGCAAGAATTGACACATTCGGGTTATTGTGCTGCTCAGAACATAAGCAGTGCCTTTCAATGGAGAAGCAATGGCAAATGGACAACAATGAGGGACCCAACATTGAGGTTCAACGACAATGCATTGCTGGTCCGAGGACACCAGTGCGCAGCTCGATGATGATGCATTGCCTGCATCGAGAAGGATTGATGCTAATGCAGGATCCGACTACAAGGCTTGACTCCAGCGCATTTACCTGACTGCGTGGATGAGAACCAATGCATCGAGTCTTTACCGCCTTCTCCATTCACGGTACACAGTCAGCAGTCTCTGCGTAAGTACTGTAGCTGGCCTGCCCTCCAATTTGGTCAGCCTGAACTTTTGATTTACTGTGGTCTAGCACAACATCATGTGACCTTTCAGTGCAATTGATTTCTAAGCACTGTTTTTGGTTTATTCTTCAAAAATTCATATCTCGACTTCCATTGATTGGATGTTCGTCATTTTGGTCTTGTTTGACTCAAATAAATATTTTATATTTTTTTAAACCTGTGCGGAGTCTTCTTGTGGTGTTTTCAAAGTTTTCCTGTGAGTGTGTTGCACAAATACTTTACACATTGCCTCTTTAGATAAGCCTGTGTGCTCTGTGCCAAGCAACCAAAAGGTGAGCGTAGCTTATCTATATGTGTGTATCTAGCTTGCCCTGACTAGAAGTGATTTAGTACCAGATCAATGGTTGGTTTCTGGAACTGCAGCCATCAATCATTGATATATACCTTTCTGAATCACAGATTTGAGGGAGATACCTCTTGCACACCCCTTCCATTTCTTACTTGAATTGGATTGAAAAAGCCCTTTCATGAATTGAAAAGTCCTTTTCGACTAGTAAAATGACTTTAGGAAATAGGAGCTGGAATCTTAAGTTGTAAACCCTTTGATTTTGCTATTTGTAGGCTTTGCAAATGCAAATATGTTTGAAAATCAGGCTCTAGCTTTTAAATGTAAGTTGCATATATTATCTGTAGTAGCATTGTGCTATCTTAGAGGAGCACAGTTACATTTATGTTGGATAATAAATGGCACCAAACACAATAAGTATGTTTGAAATAATTTATTTAAATAGATGCACCGAACCCATGAGATGAAACCTATCAATATCACTATCCATAGCTTCCTTATCCTATCTCCCATCATAACCTCAACTAGCCGAGAAAACTTAACAATGTACTAAATAAGTAACTCACCTTCAAGTTTAACCCTAAACCAAACTAACCTCATGACCTGAAAAAATATCAAACCACACATCTGAAAATCAAAGAAATTAAGTCTACTATTGTGCTACACTATCCCCTCAAAAAAACCCTACTTACTATACTTAATCCAATTAACCCTGTTGCTTAGAAGAAACATCCTATCCCCACCCAAATCCCGAAAGAAACCCAATTAATGAATCCTACCAATGCAATATATTATGGCCGGAAAAAATCCATCCTTTAATTGCACTCTATCCACAACTTATTCTATACCCTGCAAGAAGTATCCTAAACACACCCTAAAATTCAAGAAAATAAACTTACTACTGCAGTAAATAATTCTCCAAAGTAGTGCATGCCTGAATGCCACCAAAACCCCAAACCAAATATGAATCGGAAGGTTCTTTACATTGGTCTTGCCATTTCCAGAAATCTGGGCAGTATGGGCAGATACCTTGCAAGGCCTGATGGGAATACTGGTTGGAAGAGAAGGATTTGGAAGGGGAGGCAGTGCTGCTGCTCCATTCCTTTTTGTCTGGTGACAGATAAGGAACAGGAAACTGTTTCAAACCACTTAAATATACATGTTTGTTACGAGAAAACCAGTTGGACCACCAGCTGTGTTCTGCCAAGTTGACTAATAAGGTTCTGGAAGCCAACATGCCCTTGGGTTATGGGTTGCGATGAATTGTGAAAAGCAGCTGTGATGTTTAACATTATGGCGGTCATTCTGACCGCGGCGGAAGGCGGTCGCCGCCCGCCATGCGGTCACCGCCAAATGGCCGCTCCGCGGTCAAGGGACTGCAGATGCCATTCTGGCTTTCCTGCTGGACCGGCGGACGACCGCCAAAAGGCCTCCCGCCGGCCCAGCGGGAAAGCCCCTGCAACATAGAAGCCGGCTCCGAATGGAGCCGGCGGTGTTGCAGGGTTGCGACGGGTGCAGTAGCACCCGTCGTGATTTTCACTGTCTGCAAAGCAGACAGTGAAAATCTTCATGGGGCCCTGTTAGGGGGCCCCTGCACTGCCCATCCAAGTGGCATGGGCAGTGCAGGGGCCCCCAGGGGCCCCACGACACCCGTTCCCGCCATCCTGGTTCTGGCGGTGTAAACGGCCAGAAACAGGCTGGCGGGAAGGGGGTCGGAATCATGGAGCCATGGAGGATTCCCTGGGCCAGGGGAAAACCGGCGGGAAACCGTTGGTTCCCCTTTTCTGACCGCGGCTTTACCGCCGCGGTCAGAATGGCCCTGGAAGCACCGCCAGCCTGTTGGCGGTGCTTCCGTTGCCCTCCACCGCCAGGGTTGGAATGAGGGCCTATGTGCCTATTTGTCCTGTTTTTCTAAAACCTCCTGGACTTTCTGGCACTTGACGGATATTATACCTCTAGTGAATCTGCAGCTAGAGTGGAAACCTGTCCTCTACTGCATCAAAGCAGGCCACATAGGTTGCCCTGAATCTGGGAAAAAGCAACATGGAAATCATTATTAGCAGTTTGCATTGTCAAGCAATGGCTTGAATCGTCTTTGTAGGATCTCCAATCAGTTCACAATTCTCTCTGTCTTAGTGCACAAAATCCCTGAACAAAATGAACAGTTGGGCTGCACTCTCTACATGGTCTGTGTCACGGTCTAGGCCCAATGCCTTGTATCTTAATGTGGCAAGAGGGTGACTTGTGGAGTTGTCCCAGTCACCCTGCCTGCATTTCTGCTGTACCTGCTCTGCTCTTCTTTGCCCACTGCGGTCACTCACAAGAACTGAATGGTAGTTCCACACAGAGTGACCAATGATGGTGTACCTCTTGCCACAGGCGGGATAGACCCCATGGCAAGTGTGGCCCATGTGGTTGGATGAGGGCTGCCATTATCACCAACACGAGGTGCTGTGCTGCTGAGTCATACACTTCAGGTGAATGAGGCGTGGTGGCTGTGGGCTTGACAGCCTGGGTCAAGTTTAATGTCATTGAGGAAGCCTGGGGCCCTGGAAGAATTTTCTCTCCGATCCGGATTCAATGACCATCAGCTTGCAGATGAGACACCATCACAAATCTCACCTATGGAGGTCGACTGAATCTTAGGACTTGGCAGAGAGTGCGGTAGTCAGAATCATTCAATCACAAATCAATTGCATTAATCCATAAACAATATTAGACACCATGAACAATGTAACACTAGATCAAACTCCAAACTGAATAAAGTTTCAAAGCTTTACTACAATCACAAAATCAAAGTCACATAAATGGTGGGCAAATCTATTATAAACATACATGAAAACCATAGGATTTTCAAAACATCTAAAATGATTTGGCCTATTAAACATCAATACTGTTAAACACTTCAAAAGAATATTATTGATTAGCAACAACACAATATGCACATTATTGTTAGATTTCAAAGCAGTTGATGGTGACATCAGTAAATCATCAAAATATAATTTAACATTCAATTTCAGATTTCAGAGCTGGGCCATTCCTATCACTAACATGAATTTGGACTTGCATGTGTTGAAAAATATCTAACTAGGGCAATTTACTATAAAAAATAAGCTGGTGTAAGTATCTAACTGAAAAAGAAACAAGAAACCACAGTTATACCTCTCATCATGGGACAGCATACAGTGATGATTTATCAAGCAGGACGGTCACCTTCTTTCAGCATCTGTTGACAGCACCATCAAAACAGTGCAGAACAAGGGCTGCACATAAGACAGATCAGTAGTTCAGAATTAATTGGCCTTATTACTAATGAACCACATAACAGAATAGATCAACTAGGACTTAAATGAGAAAACTCATCAGGGGATTTAAAGAATAAGAGGGTCACAGCAGACTTAGACTCTGACAGAGTTCTGCACAGCATCAAGGCAGGAGTGGAACTAAGTGAAGACTCCATCAAGACAGACTGACTCCAGTTGCAAAGTTCTTCACTATTTAGAAGTATGCACGATCCATTAATTGGTTCTTCAGGTGGGCGCACTTTGGACGTCAGATTCAGCATGGAATGGCTACAAATGGCACCATTGAATTTGCAACTACTATGAATCTTCTCAGCAAAAATGCATTGTCATCTATATGAATTCACACATTCCTAACAAAATATTACATATATTACATTCAGTTATTTGTTTCTTCAGATCCTTTCTCACAGCACACAATAAACTTAAACTAATACATTTCACATACAAAATACAAATGTTCTCTCTTGTTCAACAGCTAGAAAAAATAGAGCAACATTGTTAGCAATAAACATGTTCTTCTGCCTTCAATACAATAGGACATTCAACATTCACATTAATAGCATAGGGAAAGAATTCAGGTATGAGGGGACAGAATAATCACGTAACTTTCAATTACTGCTGCACAATGAGTCTTTCAGGCCTACTTAAGCTAAGAAGCCGTAATACATTAATACATTAATAAACTTGTTGTGAAACTTACAATTCATATACGCAAAACAAATTATTTTAATTGCAAAAATTATTTATGACATGTTAGAGCTAATTTTAAACTTGCATTTATTTTTCTGCACACATGTAACTTGCATTAATAAAATGAATCTAGTCAATATAAGTATGTTTAATTCATTCATTTAATATTTTCAATAAGACTTTTAATATTTATTCACATTAGTACCTCATTTAATATAAATGCAAACTCTCATGTTAAAACACAGTGTTTAATATGAATTGTGGCCACATGGTTCACCATATTTCAAATGTGCACATTTTACAACTCATGTTATTTTCCCTGTTAGGCCTTTAAATGTAGGTTAATTAATCATCATATGCTAACTTTTATGTCACTAATATATTAATAACATTTGATCTCTCTCATCACCACAGGAGCATCAGTTGAGAACATCCTTTTCGCTTTATGTGATGGCTTTTTTAATAGCAATGTGGGTGCAGGTGCATGGCTCAAGGCTCCTCTACCACCCCACCCTTCTGCACTGTCACCTGCACGTAGAGATGTTAAGTTACTTACACATTCCTGTTAAACAAGCACAGCATTAAGGAGTACATCATGTGGTAATGTTCAATGTGGACCACAGTAAACTGCATATAATGGGGCCACAATCCCACCACACTATTTACAGACATGGGTACTCGTCTCTGCATACTGACACTCATTGTAAGAAGCAACTGGCCATGGTCCTGATATTGAACAAACCCAAATTACCAGCATCTGGAGAAGGAATTGTGGAGGAAATGGCCCAGCTGATAATGAAGTTAGACTGTGCGTTAGCAGGTTCTAACATAACAAAAACCACATTTCTTTTTTATTTTTGGACCTCTAGTCAGTGCCAAAATACGAGTCACTGCCGCCCACCTAGTTTAAGAGAGTCTGGGCTTGTTGCACATGAACATATGTAGATAATGTGTGCTCACTTGTTCAGTTTGATAGAGGAAGTTTGCTGTCTGACTTAGCCTTGTATTCGCACATAAGCTGCCCTTTTACAAATGGGACCCATAATACATTGTTTATGTCCTGCTAAGCCTTTACAGTTCAATTGGGAATCCAAGAAAAACTGCAACCTTTCTTCTTGCTTGAAATGTCATATCTGTTGTGCTTAAGTATATTTACAATTTGGGTAAAACATTCTTAAATGTAATTTTGGATTAATGTAGAAAATCCATTAATATGAGTTTCCCCATGCTTTCCTGTCTCTGGATCGCATATTCATGAATGCTTTTGTCATATATGGTTATGTATTTGACTTTTGGAATGTGTCCTTGAGTCAGCCTTAAAGAGAATACTGTTTTTAAACTATCTTGCTGGAAATAAAATCACGTTTTTGCTGGTCAATGGGTAGTTCAAAGCCTCCACTGAACAACAAGGGGTTATCTTTCTCCCTAGGAATGGGGTATGGGAGAAGGACAGTGGTTCCTCTTGGACTTCTGTCCCCTGGTTCTGGCTGGAGATGCCCTAGTACAAGGTATCCAAGGATACTGCTGTTCACACAGCCATCCTGCAAGTGGCCAGGTGGCCCCAGTGCCTGGGGAGTGTAGTCAGGAAGAGTAGTCTGCCTTGTGGGTTGTGGTATACTGCATCAAGAAGAACCCATGCCAGGAAAATACTAGGAGCTAGGACAGGTGGGCAAATCCCACAGCCTTTTACAGCTCACCACTGCTGAAAGAAGAATGCAGCAGTATCGAGGGCCTGAGAAAAAGTGTCTGAAAACAACCAGAAAAACAATCACATTTTAGAGGCACCAGGGCCTTAACAGCTCATGCAGTGTATGGAAAATGCCAACGGAAGGAAGGAATGAAAACCTCCATATGATTTGACCCATTAAGGTCCAATATATTTCAGAATGAGTGAGCCACTTGTGAGAAGCATTTTCTAAAGCTGCAATGGGTGCCATGTGTAGATATGGTTCTAATCCTGGTGGAGCCCATGCAACTGTGGGCTCCTGTGTACCATGCCATAGCAATTTACTCCATTTTCCCACTAGAGATCGGGGTATACAGAAAAGAAGAGAGGGCATTAGTGTTGCGTGCAGGTGTCATAGGCTCTGTGAAGGAGAAGGGGCCCATGCCAAAGAATGTGCATGGCAATCCTCCCCACATGCCCCGTGGCCAAAGGAGAACAGAGGGGAAGAGAGGAACCAACTGATTCCACCTCCTGGCAATCATGATTCTGTGTTAGGCAGCAAGAAGGTGCCAGTGTTATCACATACGACCTGGGCTTACTGCATAGTCAAAGTAATATGTGAGTAGGAGCCCCACAAAGATGCAGTGACACTAATAATGAAAAGAAGACGGTACCCACTGGCTTCTTCCTACAAAAAAGGTCCATTGCAAAAAAAACTGCCCACCATAAACCTCCAGGGACTTAAAAAAATAGTATATTGAACTTGTAGTGCCCATGAAGGGCAAGACAAGGCCAGAGTGATATCTCCTGCTTTTGGGCCACCCAGGAGGAACTGTGTTTATCTACCACATAAGCCCCTTGCAAAAAGGTAGGAAACTGCCGAACTGGGTTTCTCAAATCTTGAATCCATGAAACCTGAAACATTTCCCTCCCCAATTTTCAAGCACAGCCAGGGCTGGACTTTTAGCTGAAAGATTACCACAGTCATCATAAAAGAAGCTACTAGTTCCACCAATTATACCTCTTTCCTCTCTTGATTTTCACCATGGGGCACTTATTCAACAGACCATATTTGTTGAGCTGTATTTACTTGGGAGCGCTATACTTAATGGCATGCCTGCTGACTTGTTGTGTATGCTTCAGAGCTGTCATATAACATTCACATAACACTTGTGTGTGTGTGTTCTTAGCGAACAGCAGGTGGTGAGCTCCACAGTCCAAACTTGAGTTCACATGGCCATTGAAGGGGAGACTGTGTCAGACTCCTGATTGTAATTTGAATGATGAACATCAAAAGTGGTAGTTGAGGCTCAACGGGTATAGTGCACAGATACATACATGTGTACACACACAAGGTTCTAATGAGTTTCATGAAATCTCTGATGTGACTGATAAGAGGATTTACCAGCGCCCACGCCCAACACCACAGATCCATGGTATTTCTCTTGGAGATTTCAGCTGCAGTAGGCAGGCATAGTTTATGGATGAGATATTGATGCAAAACAATCAAGGACAATTCCCACATGTTATTCCGAAAAAATATCTGAATTCCTGCTATTTCCTCTTCCGGAATAACTGGGACCAGTATTGGAGTGAAGGTCGAGCTCCCACTCCAGTCTTAATGATGCCTATAATGCCTATGAGTTTAACTTGAAATCCTGGAGTAAGTGGGACCTTGGGATCATTAACTTTGTTTGTGCAGTATTACCACCCCAACATCAGAGACACTCAGGCCCATACGTATACTCTGCTTGCACCAGATTTGCATCATTTTTTTTAACGCAAATCTGGCACAAACTGTCCTGAGACAGGAGCCATGAAAATGGGGCTTGTGCGCCAGAAAATGGCACTACACTGCTTAGAGGCAATTTTTTGCCTCTGAACAGTGTAGCGCCATAGTTTGGCGCACATGCCACGGTTCCCCCTATGCCTCCCTGGCCCTGTTTACGTCCTCTCCAAGGACACTAACAGGGCCTTAGCGCCTGCTAGTCCCATTCCATAAATAAGGCACCCGGCCGGCGTCGTGGAATGGGGCTAGCCAGCTCTAACGCAGGTTTGCAGCTAAAAGTATAAATCTGCCCCTCAGATATCCAATTTCGTTCTGAACCATTTTCACACTGTGTTCGCATCATGTTGATGTGTAGTGCATTTACCTTGATTAGAGTCACGCTCGGCTTCTTCTCTCCCTGTCTATACTTCTACACGGCCAGGGTTATTCATATTTCAGACCCTGTCTTTAAATTGTTAGGAGCAGAATGACCACATGTGGCAAATTACTGGTAGCAAGGGTTTATCAAGGAACAAGCCAATCCACAATGAATGTGCAAATAATTAAAGAAAATAATGCGCACAAAGACTATTTGCCATACAGAATGAAAGTATAGAAAATCCATAATCATGATTATCAATTTTGTTTTTTATATCATTTAAGAGTTGGTTATCGAGCTAGGTGCTAACAAGTGGTACACACTGCAGCCGAATCATGCAGGTGTATACATAACACATAGTAGTTTTCAGTACAACTTGAAAAGAAAACATTAGAGCAAATTAATGTATAACGTTTCCATATATTTGCAGACTCCTCATCAGGACTGAGTAATCATGAAAACATTAGAGAAGCTAATCATAGATTCTGAGAAACGTGAATATGAAGAGAGAAAAGAGAGATGCACATTGAGAGACCTGTACCTTAAGGCAGCTCACACACGTGCTTGGAAGTGAAAGTAAAAAAAACACTCATTGCACATACTTACATGAAGCCTCTAAAACTTCTAGTTAAAAAAATAATGAGGAGGTTAAAAGTGGGTAGAGTTGGAGTCCAGTACTATATGGCACAGGGAATGTAATTAGAAAGATAAACTGAGAGGTTTTCACCTTGTTAATATGGTGACTTCTGAGTTTAAAAAATAAATAAATAAAATTAAGGGGCGAGGGGAGGCTCACTTAAGGTAGGCATTTGGCCCTGGGCCAAACTAACCATATTTTGTAGCGTTTGTAACTCTTTAGCCAGGTGTAATTTTTATATAATTTATTTCCATCAGTTGACGTATTGCAATTTATGATTTGGAATACGTGCAATATGCATTTTGTAGACTAATGTAGTTACTGCTGGAAGCCCATCAGCATTAAGAGACAAGGGGGGTCATTTTGACCCCTGGCGGGGACCGCCAGAATACCGCTGCGCGGTCAAAAGACCGCCGCGGCTATTCTGGGTTTCCAGCTGGGCTGGCGGGCGACCGCCAGAAGGCCGCCCGCCAGCCCAGCGGGAAACACACTTCCATGAGGATGCCGGCTCCGAATGGAGCCGGCGGAGTGGAAGGGGTGCAACGGGTGCAGTGGCACCCGTCGCGATTTTCAGTGTCTGCATGTCAGACACTGAAAATCTTTGTGGGGCCTTGTTACGGGGGCCCCTGCAGTGCCCATGCCATTGGCATGGGCACTGCAGGGGCCCCCAGGGGCCCCACGACACCCCATACCGCCATTCTGTTCCCGGCGGCCAAAACCGCCAGGAACAGGACGGCGGTATGGGGGTCGGAATCCCCATGGCGGCGCAGCAAGCTGCGCCGCCATGGAGGATTCCCCAGAGCAGCGGGAAACCGGCGATACACCGCCCGTTTTCCGTTTCTGACCGCGGCTGTACCGCCGCGGTCAGAATGCCCATGGGAGCACCGCCAGCCTGTTGGCGGTGCTCCCGCGGTCGTTGGCCCTGGCGGATTTTACCGCCAGGGTCAGAATGACCCCCAAAGTAAATTGTCTTCTTTTATATATGAGTCAGACCTGGAAATGGGCTTGCCCCTCTCATAATATTTATAAAAGCAAGACTGTGTCAAAAAGATTGTATAGTTATACTCGTACCACTCAGATCGCTTCCTCCTTGCCAAACGTAAGCATGCCTGGATGATAATCAATTCATTTAAGCCAGGCATCCCATCTAGTTATTTTTCATGCTCCTACGGGTTTTGTCTGAAAGAGGCTTTTATGGCCTTAGGGATGGGTGCTTGGGGTTTTTTGAAACATTTACCCATATGGCGGTTAACTCCCCGAGAGGGCGTGATGTTGGGGATTGTGGCAACGGGGAAGAAACAATTGAACATGTGGTTTGTTTGTATCCAGCTCTATTTAAATCTCTGCTTTGGAGTAAGTGGAAGGAACTGGGGATTCGCTCCTGTCGACAGGCCATTATTAAGTCCTTGGATCCTGCAAATTCAATGTTGAATGTTTTACTGACCAAATTTATTAAAATCATTAAAATTGCTCCAACCAAATTTAGGGGCACTTCGAGCAGTGGATAATTATGTTGAAATTCTCTCCAGCTCTTGCCTCTTTTGGGTTTGTATTATTTTAGTCAGGTTGTTGAGCTTCAATGTTGCACCTTGGGTTGTGATCCTTATTGGTATCTAACTTAATGATTATTTAATGCACTAAAGCACTTCAGGGCTTTGAGCACTGTGGCCCCTCCTGTTTATTATGCATCATGTGGGGTTCTGGTCTGTGGCAATACGGTCTTATTTTAATTGAAGGTTTTATATTAATATTGTGGGAATGCTTCATGTTGTGGTATGAGTATTTAAATTATGGAGTGATTTTAGCACGTATTTAACATCCAATTGCAAATGTATTACTGACTGTTTTATTTTTTTGTTTTAATTGTATGGGATTTTATTATCTGTACAAGAAACTATTCATTCATTCATTCATATAAAAGCAAGACAGGCTAAGAACATTAACCGTGTGAACATTCAACTATAGATTACCTCATTGATTTTAAATATTAGCAACTTTAGATATGACAATGAATATCCCTTGCAAATTTTGGCGCTCAGATATGAACTTGGAATTTGTCCCGTCCATATGAACCTATTCATGAGATAAAAGAAAGTTCCATATTCTTCCACCTTGTATCCACACTTACATAAATAATCATTTTTGGCTTTGGTGTATAAATACACTTTCTATTCTGTATGGCAAACATATGACTTACTTTCAGACTGATGATACTGCATCAAATTATATATTTCTAGAATATACATATGGGAAATGCAAATAACTGCAAAATATCTGTATTAGGATGCATAATTTTATTAGAATTTTATTATTTTCCTGTAGTGCAACAATACCTGATAACAACTGACATTCAAGGCACAGGCTGCACAGCACATAAATCCACATCAAAGCGATGTGGCAGATGATAATTTTTAGCAGATTGTCCAAATGTATGATATGAACACTCTTAAATAAACTACCAATATTTAAATATTTTCAAATGAGAGTTAATTGTAATTTCCTTTATTCATTATAAGGACTAACGTAATTAGGAGACCACATTCAAACTAAGTAATAATAAAGGTAGATGTATGGAAAACAGATAACATGGGATCTAGTTTTACACATTCTCTTCGAATGAACCTTTTGGTTGCCCCTCATGGGCCACCTCTCGATTCTTGATTATTAGCTAGATCCTTTTCAAGTGACATAAATTAATTTTGTGGCAGATATTCTGACTAGAATAAGTTATCTATTTCTTTACAATCTGAAATGTTATATTGGAAATTACCACCTTTTATGTGGTAATCCCCATATTTTTGCTTTCTTTTGCTGAACCCGTTTTTACTCGCCATAAGTCTCTGCGTACTTTACTCCTGCAAACCAGTGGCAAAGTGCTTGTACTCTCTTCTCTTAAAATGTTAGAATTATTATGCTCCCAATTCGAACATTTAATTTGCTTGCAAGTCCATATTATATGGTACTGCCTGTAGTGAAGGCCTGCAAATTAAATACTATTAGTGGGCTGCAGCACTCATTGTGCCACCCACTAAAGTGGCACTGTAAACAACGTTTCCAGGCCTGCCACTCCAGCGTGGATTGGCTGTTTGAAACAATCAGTTCAAACTGGCCAGGCAATTTTGTCAGACATAATCCTTTCTTTTTAATACGTATTAGTCATCTTTAAGGTAGGCCCTAAGACACATATTAATATTTTTGCCACAAAAATGGGCCAACGCAGTTTTGGGGCAAAAGGTTTAGTGCCGGCTTGCATCATTTAACAACGCCTTCTGGGCGCCATATTTATTGAATGGCGCAAGCCAGTGCTAAACTTGGGCTTGCGTCTTAGAAGAAAAAGCTAGCCAGGTTGGGTTGGGGGTAGGGAAGGAGGAGGTTGTGCATCAGAAAATGACGCTAGCCTAGTTAGAGGCAAAAAAATGCCTAGGAAAAACAGGAGTCATGCCCACCAACCCAATGGCCAACACAGGGGACAAGTGTCCCCTGGGCATGGCCATTGCACCCTGTGCCATGCAGAGGACCCCAAGTTAGGGCCCCCGATGGCACTTCCAAGAAACAAAAAAACATACTTACCAATACTTACCCTACTTACCTGGGATGGGCCTTTCTAGCAGTGCCCAGTGTTACAAGACTGGTGATAGCACCAGTATGGTGAGATGTGGAGTGGATCTAGACATTGAAAAAAGGGCTTGGTTGTGATGACTTTGGGGCTGTGTTTTTCTTTCTTCAGCAGAATGGTCTGGATGCTGTGTCACACCCCTTCCTGAGCTTCAAAGAGTTCCCACCCTGTCACTGGTAAATGAAGCACACATAGGTCTACTCCCCTTTTGTCTCCCTACACAATGTGTCCCAAACCGGTGGGGAGAGCTTCACATAAGTGATTTGGAGTGACCACAAGGGAAAGTTTGCCCGTAATCATAGCCAAATATCTGTGTGGGCTGAGGGAGCTCTGACCAAGGGAAGAAAGCTTACTCTGTAATGGATTTAGGGAAAGAGGGGCACTGTGGGCCAGTTTACAGTAAAACACACAGGAAGAGCTGCAAAATTTGGTAGGGTCACCATTGGCATTTGCCCCATTGTATAGGGAGTGGCCAGGAGCTTCCCCCATTCACAGAATGGCAGTAGATACAAATGTGACATTCCGAGTACCCTCCTCAGAACACTCCTGGACCTGTGAAGAATCAAAAGAAGGGCGGGCTGCCTTGCTGTCTGAAGAACCTGAAGGAAGGCTTGGTCTGCATGCCTTCAACCCTGGACCCTAGAAGTGACACCAAGGGTGAGTTGACTGACCTGCTGTTTGAGTTAGAAGGACACACCAAGCTTCCAGATGTCTTGCTCCTTGCAACAGCCCAAACGACTATTTACAAATGGACCTGTACTGGACCCTGCTGTTGACCTCTTTTAAATTGAGTTGTAAACTCCAAAGGGTGCCTCCCAGGTCCTGGACTCAAGAATAGTGTTAGAGTGTACTCCTACTGGCACTCAACCAACAAGAAGTGGGAAACGTTTTGCCAACTTTCTGCCTAGGGACCCGACTGAGACTAGATCGGCATTAAAGTGGCAACCAGCAAAGTTGTGGAACCAACACTAAGGAGCATGCGATCAACGTTGAGGTCTTCTAAGGACCAGATTTTGGACTTCACCTTCCCAGATTTTTCCCCGACTTCGTCGATAACTGCACTGGGACCATGCCCTTCAGCGGTCTGCTCTTGTCAAGTCCTGCTTCAGATCCAACTTACAGCCTGCCCTACAGATGACTTGTTGACAACCAATTTTTCTCAATAAAAGTTTTTAAGTCCAAAGTTTAGCTGCCCTAGAAACTGACCACTAGGATGAACATAGAAGGCAGACAGGTCAGCACCTTCCTCAACCAAGTGGTGACCAGTTCTTCTCTGCCTGACAAAACTGCCTTACATCAACTTTGTTATCTAGCACAGTCACCTGAGCAAAATCCTAAGAGAGCAAAGTGTCATGTTCAGGACAACTCTTTTGTTTGTACCCATTAGGGCCTACAAGTGGGACATGAGCAATAACTTCTATATCCACAAAAGGTCCACATGTTTACCTGCTCAGTGGCAGAAAGCATGTTGTTGTGTGTGAACATATTTTCTATCTGTTGGATAATGTTAGCTTGAATTCTAGGTCTTGATGCATGAAAACATGGCCTACGTTTGTATATTGGATACAATTAGCATTAGTGTGCTACACCTGAATTTTAGGACCCAGTTAACATGAGTTTTCCTGCTTCTGCTAACAGAGATAATGTGCAAAAATTTCACATATTTTGATTCATGTTGCTTCTTCTCTAACAACACTGTTCTATTCTCTGCTAAATGTTCACATAGCTGCAAAAGCTACTATAGCCTTAGAGCACGCCGTAGTAGGCTATGCCGCCCTTTGAAGGCCCGCTCCAGCGTTTAACAAGGGAGCAGGACATTAATTGCCGGCATAGCCCAGCTACGAAGGGCTACAAGACTAGAGGGAAGAATGTTCTAATAAATAAAACCAAATACTCACAGAGCCCGAGTGGTTTGAAATCCCCTTCGGCTCTGTGAGGCCTTTGCTCACAGCTGTTGCTTTGAACAAAGAACATTGGAATGTTGAGGCTCGGGGCTTTTATCAGCCAGTAAAAGTTATAAACACTCCTTTGTCTCCAATGCAGATCGCAACATTCCAATGTTTTAATTTAACATTGTACAATTTTCTGCCAGTGGAATTGAACATTCAAAAGAGTTGATAATTTTGCACACCCTAAGGCCCATATTTATACTTTTTTAGCACCGCATCTGCACCACTTTTGCGTCAAAGAATTACACAAATGAGGTGCTAAAAAAGTATAAATATGGGCCTAAGTGTCCTAATAGAAGCATTGCATTCAGTCCTTTATTGCACGTGCAGGTTTTAGAGCTTTAACCCCCTACCTGTTCCATAAGCCTTTGGCAATTGGGAATTTGTAAAGAGAAATATCGGTTAGAGGGAGAGATTCAATCATAAGGGCTTCTGATTTGAGACCTGATGATTTACAGGTGTACAAAGGTAATATTTTGGGGGGTGTGAAATGTTTTTGTGAAATTCCAAAACAAATTTGTTAAAAGATGTCAGTAAGCGAAATGTGTTTTTTGTATCTGGCATGACTTTTTCATACAAGGTTGCCCCTCATGAAAAAAGTGATACCAGCAATATACTGGTTTGAGCAGAAAGCATCTTTCAGCAAGACATTTTCTGTGTCAATGAGCGTCTCACAACCAAACAATTATGTGAAACTGCTCTATATATATATATATATATATATATATATATATATATATATATATATATATATATATATATATATATTTATATATATATATATATATATATATATATATATATATATATATATATATTTTTTTTTTTTTATTGCAAATTTCACATAATACAAAATTCAGAACTTGTATAGTCTTCCGAAGCCAAATAAAACTTTTGCCCACACTTAGTAATAATATGATTCTACGAAACAACTTTTAGATTAATAGGCTAGGGATGAGTGATGAACAATGCTTGGGGCGTACCATGTATAACCCCTGTTTTATCCTTAATTGCTATGGAATTCTTTATTAAGAATCGTTGGATGAGATCCTTTTTACAGGGTCACCCCCTAACATTTTGTCTTCACCCCTCCTGTTTTCTGACCCCATTTATGTTGTCTTTTAGGACTCTGCATGTTACTGCTGCTAATCACTGTTAAATTGCTTGTGCTCTCTCCTTTAAACATTGTAAAATTGCCCTACACCCTTTTGGCACACATAATTTGTCTATCCCATGGCTCAAGTACGTTGAAACACTCCTGACTGAGATTGGCCTTGTCGAATGCGACGGCATGCTTAGACACTGGCTAAAAAGCATTATGTAGCATTCTCAAGGACTATTAGATTGCGAAGTATTTTAACATTTAAAACAATGGAGTTGTACATTCCAATTGTAACAACAAACTATGTACAGCTTTATCTGCCTTGGTTTACAATTTCATATCACTGTAGTTTGTTAACACATTTCAGGTAAAACCTGATGCATTTTAAAGGTGCCTTTACCATTCAGGGTGGCTGGGTGCATGAGGTCCCTCCATGTTACTGCAATCATTTTACAAAACAAACCACAAGCCAGTTTATTTTGTTCTGTCCTCTATGTGAATTTCCAAGAAACCCTTTTTTAATCCAGTGTCTGCGAGTGGCTTGTCTCAGAAATTATCCTTAAGCCATGGATTCTTTTTGCAGAATCTTGCTTCCCTTGAAATATGTTGTAGTCTTGAATTTTATTAGATTAGATTTCTTCATAAGGAAACTGTATGAGATGTTGATTCTGTAATGATTGTCTAATTTACATTATTGTAATGCCTGCTTTATCTTTTAGTTGTTGTTTTAGCTGTTACCTTCTATTTATGATGTGTTGTTTCATTTGTGCTCCTATGGCAATGTTTTTGACGAATAAAGATTGTGCTGAACAGCAGAGCGAACTCCATAGGCGGTATTGAAGCGCTGGTCACATTGTTCACATTGTTACCTAATCAGAGGCATTTCTTTTGGCTCTCCCCTTCACTCTCCATAGCTTTCACAAAAAAAAGTGTATTTGTATGTAATATTATGGCTGGAGCTTTTGTTTCATATCTAGGAGTAGTTTGTGTTGTGTTTGGCCTTGTTTAAAAAAAACTTATTCCAGTATACCTACTAGTTCTTTAGTTGTATACAGGGTTCCTGTGGTAGAAAAATCCAATATATGAGGCAGGGCTGATCAATTAGTGTGGCAAAAGAAGTCCAATTATAAATTTACAATGCCAATAGCTAGAACTCAAGTAAATGCGAGAACTATTTCATTGCAAATGCCTGTTAATACTTGTAAGTCACTCCTAGAGTAGGTCTTAAATAACCCAGAGGGCAGCACGCGTTGTATTAAAAATGCTGGACATGTACAATGTTTTACATGTCCTGGTAGTGAAAAACTCACAAATTAGTTTACAGAACAATAAGGCCTACTTTGAGGTCTACCTCTTCCATTGGATAATATTAGGTTAATTTTTTACGTTTAATCAGTGCTAACTTTTGTTTGGAAATAAGTCCAAATGCCTTGGGAACTGTAGTATAAACCCATATTTCATTGTAAGGTAGCATTTTAAGTCACAATTCAGAAAAGGTCACTTTTAGAAAGTCGGTAATTTCTTATCCTAACCATTTGATGCCTGCAGCTGGTTTCTTGGGTCACATGACTAGGTGTAGTTGCCCGTTGTGTATTTCTCCCAGACAGCCACACAGCAGAGCGTCTGGGTGTTGGCAGGATGGTCCATCCTGACTTGAGGAGAGATGCATAGCTTTCAACTGTCACACACATTTCAAAACCTCTGCTTCATCTCACACACAAAGAACTTTACACTAGCCTATTGTGCCTGTAGACTGAGTAGGACCAGAGCAGGGAGGCAGGAATTTCACTGATACTTATGTTGGGGGAAGGTCCCAGAGGTTTTCTTTATTTCAAAGTGGGTACCAGGTACAAAAAGGGGACCCTCAGACTCACTCTTCAGTACACTCTTGGACCTGTTGAAACTACTGAAGAAGGACTGCCATGCTGCCAAAGGACTGCCCTGCTGCCTTAGGCCTGCTCTTTTGTCTGAGACAGAACACTGGAGCTGCACTCTTCATCTCATGCTACCAAATTGACTCCAATAGTTACTTTGCTGGCCTCCTGTACTGAGCTACAGGAACACAACAAGCTCCATCACCCTTCTAAGCAACTGCCCAGCTGACCTGCTGCACTGAACCCGCCTAGACCTAGCCCTGGATCTTCCTGAGTCCGGCTGGCTTCTGCTGGAGTGAGTTGTTGATATCCAAGAAGGAGCACGCAGGTCCTCAGCCCTTGTTAAGACATCAATTGAGCTCCTCCTAGAAGAAAAGGAGAAATCCTGAAGTTCTGGTCTTTTAGTGACCGTGAACAGGACCGTTCAAGCCAAGTTATAGCAGTTTGCGCTAACCACCATTGCGAAGCTCTGGTGAACCTGCCTCTTCTCACTACAGCAACTGCCATCAAAAGCCAGCAACATATGATGTACAATTCATGATACAGCATCAACAACTGGTGGTGGCCGCCAATGTGAAGCTGTAGCAATGACCATCTGTGATGCCAGACAGTATCTTCACACTACAGGGATGACTGTCCGCAATTCCTGGCTTGCTCTTTGAGCTACAACGATGACCACCTGCAATGTTCACCCTGCTCCTTAAGGCCTCCTCCTCTATGAACTGGACTCCTCATGCCTCACTTTGGAAGGTAACTTTTTCAACCAGGCTAACCTGATCCCTGTATCCAGCCCATGCACCTTCATAGTTGGCCTGAGCATCTGACCATCTCACACAATCAGATAACTGCAGGTGGTGCTTGTGCCTTTAGGTGCTATACTTACTTTAAATCTTTTAAATTGAATATCTCTGATTCCACTGATGGGAATTTTGACATTTTGATGTCAAATATTGTATTATATTTTTCTCTATTTTGGGTTTTCCTTCTCTTGTGTTATCACTTTACTGTTGTTTAAGTGCTGCATTAATACTTTGCACATTGCCTCTAAGTTAAACCTAACTGCTTCTGTGCCAAGCTACCAGAGGCTTAGGTACAGGTTTATTTTGCATCTTTTTGTGCTTCACTCAGATGAGGATTGTGGCTCTTAGTTGAGACGTGCTCGTAACCCCCTCAACCAACAACCCAGTTTTTCACATGGATGATAATTCTTACTCACATGATTTGAAGAAGCATTGAATACATTTTAATCATTAGAAAATACCAACATTTGTTTGTGCACTGGTGTTGTGGCTTTATGATGTGCCTACCTCAGCTTCCACCTGTAAGAGCACAAGATTTTCTTAGGGGTTTTCTAGATTCCAATCAGCCCAACTTTCATGAGAATTACTCCGACAAAGGGATGAGAAATATCTGTTGATTTGCCTTTTCACTACAAATGTCACAGTATTCTTAGAGGCATAAAAAAGCTACCTGGTTGTGATTCTCAAGACTGTTGAGGTTCCTACAACACAGTATCCCCATTCACATTTCAATTATCAGTGCCCCGTGTATCATAAATAACTATCTACCCTCATCTGTAGGAAGCACTTCTGTTACCTATTCCCATTCCACCGTTGAGTCATTACCTGCATTTGTGTAAGCTGAGAAACTTTTGACATGGCAGACTTTGCCATACTTTTCGTCATCAAGGTCCCCTTCTATTTAAGTGATTGATTCTCTTTTCTATTTCAGTAAACTGTGCCCCTACATCCTCATGATCTGTGTACTGCATTTTTGTGAACAACACCTTTCACTTGATTGAACGTTTCTCCATGAAGCATGATGAATTGCCTCTTGTACCTGAGAAATGAATGACACTTGTCCCCTGGTGAACTGCACCCCACAATTATTGCGAACTTTACCTTATTCACCTTGAGATCTTGTGTCCTGCCTATTTGTGAACTACCTCCGGCACTGGAGCACTGCCCACTCCAGCCCACTTCTCCCAAGGACAGCATCACCCCTATCTGTCCCACCAAACATCCCATTCATTTCTTCTTCAATTGGAAGTGCAAGTTTCAGGTTACTGCATCCCTTTTCTGTAATAGTTGAAGCTATAGTAATGGCAATTACTCATGTGTGTGAAAGTCAGCAGCAGAAACAGGCAATGGAAGCCTAACACCTGACATACTGCAGGCAAAGGAAACCTAACTCCAGACATATTGGTTGGTTATGACTGATGTTTTCTAAAACATTCTATTTTTGCAATTCTTTCCAAACCTGTTCATCTTTTGACACCTGTAAACCATTTAACTACCATCTCCTTGCATATCCTTTCAATGAAAGCACAGTGTGTCTTATTGCATTGTGTTACTCCTAGATCATACCTACTAAAATTCAAAAAAGTCACACGATGAAGAGACAAAATAAGAAAGCTGACAATGATGTTATAATAATGAAAGTTTTGTTTGGTGGTCAAAATATGTGCAATAAATACCAAAGTCCTGTCGGACCATCTGTTGGATTGTACAAATGGTGACAGGGACTCACTTTGCAAGTCTGAAAGGCTTCAATACATATCTAAAAGTCATACTGCTATAGCCAACCATGGGATGGTGTTTATGGCTGAGTGAGCAATTGCAAAATAGCATTGTGAATCTGGACCATAGTACGATAGGTACATTTCAAAGCAATTGAGGGGCATATTTACAAGCCCCTTGCACCACCTTGCGTCACATTAGTGTCATTTTTTTACGCTGATGTGGTGTTAAGGCAGCCTTTTCTTCAGCCCATATTTACTTTGTAACCTCTTGCGCCACATTATGCCTATGCCAGGCATAATATATGCAAGCGGGGTGTTCCCCCATTAGGAGGCCCCTAACAATGGCGCAGTGAAATTAACAAGCTCATTTTTGGCGTAATTTTTAACTCCTGCCTAAGACGGGCGTTAAAATGATGCTCACATTGTTTTCAATAAGCCAACCTTTACTTTGCAGGATTAGCACCATCATTTTTGGTGCTAATCCTGCAAAGCGCCACAATAGCGTCAACATTTTTTATGCCATTGTCTTAACAACCTCTATGGTGCACCATAATATAAATACGGTGCAATGATGGAGTCATAAGGTGCTGGTAGGGGCACGCATGAAAAGGGGGTGCATAGGGACTGATGCATCACTTTCTTGGAAATATGCCCTCTAGCCTCCAGAATGGAGGAACCTTGCAGTATTGAAGGGTGAATGATGGCCAGGAACTGCTACTACACTGGAGTGAGTCAAAGTTGTTCACCGAATCCACAAACCAAACAATTCATCTTACAGCAGTAATCTGTTGAAATGAAATTAAGGGGCATATTTAAGAGCCCCCAGGCCCTGATTTATACTTTTTGACACAAAACTGCGCCAACGCAGTTTTGTGTCAAAATGTTTAGCACTGACTAGAGCCATTATTTAACTCCACCAGGGCATCATATTTAAACTATGGTGCTGGGCGGCACTAAAAATTGTTTAGAGTCATTTTTCTGGACGTTAACCATTTGGCCTTGTCGTAAGGCAAAATTACATTTGTGCCGTAAGAATTACTCTAACACATTTTACGGCACGTAAACATGTCACAAGATGGGAATGCATCATTTTTGCCGCAATGGCGTTAAATACAGATGCTAACGGAAAAAACTGCAAAGGAGAGGCAGCATGGACCCAGAAAGCCAGACAGTCCCCAGGAAGACCCCAATCAACCAGGAACCAGCCAGGTGGAAGCAGACAAGCCCTAGGGGAGGGAGAAGAAAAAGAGAAAGTGTTGTTTCAGTGTAGAGGAGTATGAAATACTGGTGAGAGAGGTGTAGGAGCATCAACATCAACTTTTTGTCACCTCAAAATTGCCAATTGGAAGGAGAGAGGGAATTTGGCAGCAGATAGTATACAAGATTAACAGTGTGGCAGAGGTCAGGAGAACCATAACAGAGTGCAAGAAACTCTGGCAGACTGCACATGAAGGACAAAGGAAAAAAATGGCAAGGAACAGGAAGGCAGCACCTCAAACTGGAGGTGGGAGTCCAGCACCACAAGAGGACTTTGACAAGATGGAGGAGATGGCTGCAGCGGTCTTCCCAGAGAAACTTGTCACAGGAATTGCAAGACAGTATAGCACAGACTACCAGAAAACACCACAAATGCAGGGTAAGTTGCATGGGGGAAATTAATGCTAAAATGTCAAGTGCAAGAAGGGGGAGACACATAGGACTCACACAATGCATGTCAAAGGAGTGCTGAGGGACACATTGCACAGTAAACAAGTTGCACCGTGTTGACGTGAGCTACACATGTACCTATGCCTCGGTAGCGCCATGCACCATAACACATACACAACCTGGACATATGTTGATCAGCAGGCCTAAATACCTACATGCGCATATGCAGCACATGGAATGGATGGCATGTATAATCACTGTGCCTCTGGTTGTGTCATCACAACACCCATTTTATATAGTCATATCAACCCTACCAACCCTACCAACATGACCAAGACTTCAGAGACTAGGTACTCAGTCAATACCATTCCTGGGGTAACATCATAGTGGTATCCCTTGCAGCAACACCTTGCAACTGCCTTGCCTCATTGCCCAAACACGTGTGCTGCATCTGGCAGCACCCAAGTCATTGCAACTGTCTCAAAGGTACACAGACATGTGCCGGCAGGGAACAATGAACTGAACAGGTGCTGGGGGAATAGCAGGCTGGTCCTGTATCATTGGTATAATGGCACTGCCAAGACCAACTAAAGTGGTGCAGTGTTGAACCACACATCTTGATGCTGAACAGAAATGTGCCACTACAGAAAATATGTACCATAGATAGCAAACAGTAGGTCACAACAGTCACAGGCTGAGCCCAAAACTACTCTGACACAACTATGGGGACATATATGAATAGGGAAATAAACACACACATGGGGTATGACTGTGATTATAATGGCGTATAATTCCACATTGATGGGTGGGGGATGGTGCATGGGCAAGTTCGGTGTTAGTAAGACTGCCAGTGCAGTGTACCCTTTGCAGTTGGCAGTATGAGTCACACATTGGGATGGCGGCTGGAAATCTGTCTGCTCATGGTAGCTCTGTGGGGCACTTATTACAACATTGTTGATGGATCAAATAGAATCAGTGCCAGTTTTGGAGTCCATTGGGTGTGACAGGACATGCTACACTTAGCCCTGCAAATCAGGCAGTGGAAAGGGCAAAGGGTCAGGGCATGGGATCCCCTGCACTGCCCATGCCAGTTGCATAGACTGTGCAGGGGCTCCCAGGGGCACACTACACCACATCACCACCAACCTGGTGGAAATGTGGAAACAGAACCTAAGGGTAGTGTCAGAGTCACCAGATCCTCGGGGTCTGCGCACGTTCCCAGCACGTCCACCATTGAACAGCTCCAAGACTCTGATAGATAAATCACAGAGGCTAAGAGAGTTCAAGAGGGGAAGAGGGGATTAGGAAGGGAAACAGCTGGGAAGGAGACCTGTAGTAAGAAAAAGGTTAGAACACACAATATGAAAATTATATCTCCTGAAATCAATACTAGACTATGATTCTAAGCATAGTTATTCTGAAAACATGAACAATCTAAGATTTAAGTTTAAAATGACTAAGTTTCAAGATGGCCTGATACCTGTAAGGGAATCAAGATGGATTAAATGAAAACTTTCTTATTCAAGTACTTTCCTTTACATGAGAATCAGAAAAACATTCTGACTAAATTTTAAACCAGTCATATAAATCCTTTTTTGAGAATGCATACTAGGACCATACAATATTGCTTCTAGAAACTCTGAGCTTCTGTGTAGTCTTAAAATGTTTCAACACAAATTGTGCATATTGTAGATTTATATATATATATATATATATATATAGTAAACACCATAAAAGGATTGTGCACCATGAATAACACAATATGGATTCAGAAAAATAAATCACATAACTTGTCAACTCGAATATTACATGATAATTATCTTAGAATAGTGGCATACAATAAACAACATGAATTAAACTCGAGGAGAGAATCGTGCGTCTTGCTGATTCGAGTTCAGCATCAAGATTCGAGTGTCACCATGTAAAATGCCAAGAAATGGTAGTAAACAATGAATATCAAAGTCAAATCATCATTAAACGAATCGCGCGTCTTGCCGATTTGTAAACCACAATGTAAATGCCAAGAAATAACAGCTCACAATGAATAACAAGATCAAAGTACAATGAAACGAATTGCGCGTCTTTTGCCGATTCTTAAGCCACCATGTAAATGTCAAGAAATGGTAGCGCGCAATGAACAACAAAGTTAAAACATCATAAAATGAATTGTGCGTCTTACCGATTCTTAAGCCACCATGCAAATGTCAAGAAATGGTAGCGTGCAATGAATAACAAGATTAAATTATCATGAAACGAATCGCGCGTCTTGCCGATTCGCAAGTCACCCTGCAAATGTCACAAACACTCGAGCGCATATTTCACACGTGCAAAGTACTCTGTCAAATCATAAAAGAATTAGGCCCAAGAACATGAGAGTTCTCGATAACGGCGTTGGGAGGCCAGCCCAACCACTGTCTTACCGCCCAGAACAAGGATCTCCAAATGAAGAATGAAAGTCAGATGTCTGGAAGATCAAATAGGCCACCGGGACAGGAGCTCAGGAAGTAGCTGCTGCTCTGCACCAGGACCTCTGAATAGTGAGCACTTGGAGCTGGGCTGGCTCCTGTTTATAGAGTCTTGGCCCAGCCCACAACCACACCCAGGCATGTTGCAGGGAAGGTCTCTAGAAGGCCCTGGAAAGGGACCACACCCTAATACACTCTGAAAGCCTGCAGCAATACATTGCAAATGAACAGCATTTGTAAGCACATTAAAAACAAGTCTTCAGGATTGAACTCTGCAATGCAAAAGGTTAAACAACAACATAACAGCACAATGCATAAATTACGTTGTTTTGAGAGTGCTGGGTTTTTGCATTCTAGTCGCCAATAGAGTGCATACTGCCCTGGTGTTGACAGGGTGTCAAAGGACAGCTGGCATTGCCAGTCTGTAAGCGGCTGGAAACCTGCCAGGCCATTGGCCCACGGGGCATCCCCCATTGACAACAGTTGCACTACCACCTGTGCTGTTGGGGTGGTCAAATAGACAATGGCAGTCAGGTGCCCATAGTATTGATGCACTTGAAATGAGGGAAGAGTATGACTACCTGCAGAATGACCATCAAACTAGCTTCAGACCCTGACCTAAGTTCAACTTCAGTTAACTGTCTATGTCCATAAACTCATTTACCATCAGGAACTGTCACATACATAATGATGTACACAGCAGCAATTTCACACTCATACTGGCCGTCCCTGGGTCTACCCCTGTGTCAAATTAGCTGCACTGCCACCATGCTGCACTCATGTATCATAGTGCAAGGAGGGCTGCATTGAGGGGGAGTACATAGGTGTGTAGTGTGGCTAATCCACCTGCACAGACAGAAGATGAAATTGAACTCTGCTAGGTCCATGAGTGCTATGCCATGTAGCACACATAGATAAACATCAACATGAGGAGCCAACAATGGTAACAAGCATAGTGTCCTGGCAATGCCATCCCTGGGGTGGTGCAAGGTCTCAGCACCGCATGGGTGTATGTGAAACATGTAAGACTGGGACAGGGGAAAATTGCCATGTGTGGTGCTGTGGCATGAGCACAGCAACACCCATTGCAAGGCGTCACCATGCAAATGGATGTATAGGGAGGGTTGGCAATGACAAGATGGTGTCAGGCCACAAAAAGGATAGAAATAACACCTAGAAGATATGACGCAGCCAATTGTGCCAACTGGGCTTCCCTTCATGTGACACGCAGGTGGGGCAGAGGGCTGATAGACTGCAACCATGATGTACAGGAACAATGTTTGGGAACTAAAATGGCAATGACCCTCCAATAGCAAGTCAGTGATAGGCTGATTTTACACCATCTCATTGCAGAGGATGATGGCTCTCCAGCGGATCTGCCTGTCCTGGAGTACCCCGATGACCTGGATGACCAGCTGACAACCTTCAGCCAAGAGACTCTCCAAGAAGTCCTCGTATCCCTCCAGACACCACCTCCAGGCGTGAGGAGTATTAATGTAGCAGCCATCCTAGAGGCCCCACCTAACACCCCAATAGTATGACCTGCCGTCACCAACACCGCTGAGGACTCCAAGGACCAGCTTTGAGAGAACAGTGGCAGGAGTCCAGCGGGAGCTGGCTAAGGAGGTGCAGTATGGCAGCCAGCCTAGATGGTATGCGCACATGCATCGTTACGGCCACTGAACAGACTTCAGCCAACCGAGACTCCCCAATGCATAGAGGCCAGCAGTGTCTGAGGGACATAGCTGCTGCCATAAGGGAGAGGCCACAACAACTGCCCATCCAAACTGGCATCAGTGTGCTTGAGAACAAGATGGACTCCAGGCACTGGGAACTGGCCTCCCTCAGGGCAGACATGGCTGCCTACCACAGGGATGTTGCTGCTATTCTAAAAAATCAGCAGTTCCTCCTTGCTGCAGTGATGCCATATGTTGTTCCAGAGATGGCAGCTATCAGGAATTGGGAGTCCACATCTCCAACCACTGAAGTGTGTACGGCCCTCTCTACCTCCCCACCACCACCATCAAGGGCAGAGGAGACACCACACACATCGGAGGATGAAGATGTGGAACAGATCTTCTTCACCCGCAGGAGTTTCTGGTAGCACCAGCCCATGCCACATGGTCATTGTTTTCCTTTGTTCTGTGCTTGACATCATACCAGTACACAGTTGGAGATATGCACTCTTCACTGACACACTGTTGAACTTTCAGCTATGGGCTGCAATTGTCCCTCCCTTTTTAATTGGCAATACATGTTCTGCTGCACTGAAAGACACTTTACCCAAGCATGTCCCATGACATGTCACTCAACCCTGGACTTGTGTTGTGTCACAATTGTATGGATTCACTAATGGGGTCACAGACTGGACATTGTAAATATTGCACTATGACACTTGTAAATAAACACCACCTACACAGCCATCATATCTTTGTGTATCATGACACATCTGCAACACTTAGGAATTGTGATGTGTGTAACAAATCTTTAGTTACAGAGTGTCAGTACAAGAGTGCAGGAATATGGTGGCACATATCTACACACAAGGTTTCTACATGATGAACGACAATGCTGTTCTCATCCCCTACTCTCAATTCATTGAGTATGTCAAAAATGTTGAACACAAGTATGCTTCACCCAATACATACAGCAGGAATGGCTGTGGAATAGTTCTCGGGCAATATCGTCAGCTGGGAGGACTAGTAGAACACATGTGTGTGAGACAGAGGTACTTAACCTCATCTGTAATTGACACTGGTCAGTTTAGAATGATAGATATACAATGTAGGCTATTGTCAGATGTCCCACAGTGCCCAACATTCCTACACAGGACCCAAACAATTACAGCTGAATTACCACACCTACCTGTCCAACACAAAGTTAACATAGTCACTTTGAGTGGTGGGTACACTGGATGGCAGATGCATTGACAAGTAGATGCGTTGTAGCTGCCAATGTGACAACTCAATGTAAACAGCCGATGAACATGTCAAGAGAAGGATTTGGAGGCAGGGCAGAATCCCTAAACCAACACACAATTTTCATTGTTCACTTCTGGGAAGACCCTGAGACCCAAGCATATGACACATGAAGTAAGGGAGTACCCAAAGATTTTTTTAAAGAATGAAACTAAACTAATAAGAATGAAAAAAAACTATCCTAACCTAACCTATCCTAACTATACTTAACCAACAACTGACCCTAACTACCCTATGCTAAACGTACATAACACATTTAACAACACACTCTAAACATTGGCCCGACCCTCCTTATATTACGAGACACATGCAGGACAACATATACTAAACTACACATATACCAGCCATATCTGAACAAATATATATATATATTTATTGGTATTTTTTTTAAACATTTTTTCCTACACATATATGGCCCAACATTACCCCCCACCTACCTGCCCACAAAGTAACATGTAAAAAGTAGAAAACCCACCCCACAAACCGACTTATCCTAACTAAATTACTAACCTAATCCAACCTGACACTAACCCCCTAAAACCCACTATAAAACATCAAAACAAATGAGGAGGGAGGGGACAGAACTGAGGGTGACCCTTACAAAGCCAATTATTGCTTTGCCCTCTTGTGTTTTTTTAATGAACTTAAGTCTTTTACGCCCACAATTGTACTTTTTTTGGCGCCGCAGTTGTGTCATTTTTTTACGCAAAAGCAGCGCAAACTTGCAAAATACAATTGTGTTTTTTAAGTTTGCGCCATTTTTGCGTCAAAAAGCTGCACAAATGCGGCACTAAAAAAGTGTAAATATGGGACTTGGGCCAGATGTAGCAAGCCGTTTTCATGTCGCAATCTGCGAAAATCGCAGTTTGCGCCATGCAAATGGCCTCCCGCTATGCACATTCACAAATTGCGAGTCGGTACCGACTAGCAATTTGTGAATGCGACTCGCAAATAGGAAGGGGAGTTCCTTTCCTATTTGCGACTCGCATCGCAATTCAGAATTGCTTTGTGACCGCGAATGCGGTCGCAAAGCAACTCGCAGTTACCACCAGTGTCACACTGGTGGTAACTCATTCGCAAAAGTGAAGGGGTCCCCATGGGACCCCTTCCCCTTTGTGAATGTCGTCAAAAATATTTTTTCAGAGCAGGCAGTGGTCCTATGGACCAGTGCCTACTCTGAAAAAAACAAAAACAAATGGTTTCGGTATTTTTTTTCATTTTGCAACTCGTTTTCCTTTAAGGAAAACGGACTGCAAAATGAAAAAAACAAAACTGCTTTATTTAAAAAGCAGTCACAGACATGGAGGTCTGCTGACTTCAGCAGGCCACCATCCCTGTGAGTGCAGGGACTCGCTATGGGGTCGCAAAATGCGACCCACCTCATGAATATTGATGAGGTTTGATGAGGTGGATCTTTGCGACCCCATAGCGAGTCGCAGAAGGTCTCTGAGACACCAGTCTGCATATGCTTTTGCGATTCTGAAATTGCGAGTCGCACCGACTCGCAATTTCAGAATCGCAAAAGCATATCTTGCTACATCTGGCTCTTAGTGTTTGCTGCCACCTCCTTCTCTGAACTGTCCAACCTTTTCAGGACCAGTGTCACATCCCTCTGTAGATCCTGGATCAGTTTCTGGTCAAAGCCAACAGATGGTGTGGGCTGTGGTACAGACGTGGACGATGTTGTAGCTGGGGCTGTGGTGGTGGTGGTGGCAGCTGTGCCCCTCTGCACATCTGTGGATCTTGGTCTTCTCAGTGTGGCCGCGGCCAGTGTGGGACCCCCTTGGGTGAATGTCCGCCATTCCCCGGTGGATCTCTCTTTGCGATAGCGGCTTGCCATTCTCCGGAACCCAGATTCCACTGCCAGGATATGTCTATAGTGGACTGCCCTCTTCTGGAATATCCGCAGTTCCTCATTGTTCATGTCGACAGCTGTTAAATTTTGACCGGCAACCATCACTGTCAGTATTGTGTGGAGTATGTACAGATCATTAGCTTACACTCTACATCTAATTGCACATGCACTCCAACTCACATTCCGGAAGAGACAATGGCCCTGATATATGTAACGACAACGCTTCCTTAGCATCATTTCATTGACACCAAAGTGACTCACAACAAGATTAGGAAACAAACTAAAATAGATGTGCAGTGATTTTATGCTATGTGTAATAATGCAAAGGCAGCGTCAACTTCACATAGATCAGGCCCAAAATTCCTAATCATATGTGTCAATTTTCAACCATACACCACAAGTAACTTGAATGTGTTATTGGGAGTATGGGATGCAGTTGGTAACCCTAAGGGGACTGTGTTTTTTTATATTTTCTTTTTTGGGGTTTCCTCATTTGCCTTGTATTCTTCCATTCTGAGCTCCAAGATCTTTACTCTGTTTGAGTACCCCCGGAAAGATCCAAGTACTCAAAGCGGAAAGTCCAATAAGTAAGAAGCCATGCTTAGCGGTATACCCACCCTCTGCTGTGTCTTGATCCCTTATGGCTTTAATCATCGGATGGTTACAGGCAGGATGTTTTATCGTTGTGACATCCCCCACTTCAACCACCTTATCCAGGGACTCCACAACTTTGCCACATCCTTCGCACATGACCGATTTGAGTCCACCTTACATATGTTAACCACAGTGCTCAGCCATTCAGATTTGGAGGGAGCTTTTGGGGATGTCCATTGTCTGCAAATCTCCCTTTTACCCAACAAGATTAAAAAAGCAGGCTTCTTTTGTGACAATACAAGTGTCCTATCTTGGGTGACCAGCCAAAGAGGATCAATTCCGGAGTCATATCAAACTATAGATGTAATACCTCATTTAACACCCCCGAACATCTGCTGAGAAGTTCTGAATGTGAAAACAGGAAACAAACATATGTAGGTCATCTGCCATAGGAGAGCCGCATGTCCTGCAACCCATTTTCCTACAGGTCTGAATTTGGCTCTTTCCTGAGGGATGTAATACGACCTGTGGAGGACAAAAGAGTGATTTCTACTTAATTACGCTGGTTTTACCACTTGATAAAGAAGGCGCCATGTGACGAACCATAAACTGGTGACATCTTCATTTGGGCGAAGTTCACCCCATAAGGCGGCAGAGAGATCCTGATCTTGATCTAGACTTTCCAAAAATATCCTGTAGTAGGCAGGCCCTTCTTTCTTGCAAATTGGTCCTTTGGGGTCAGTGTTGATAGGTACACATGCAAGCCTGATCAATATGACTGGTACCTATACTGTGAACATGACATCTACCTACAAATTTGTTGTTCCTCTCACCCTGTGCCTGAGGGGGGATGGTCATGCAATCCATCATTTCAATTGTCCTTGTCATTCACCAAGGCATTCTCACTTATACATGGAGTCAGGTAGTGGACCATATGTTAGGAGGGCTGCCAACTAGGAAGCTGGTATCCATAAGTCTATCTCATCTACATCCATGTGTGCAGATGTAGACACCCATCAATACCTGATATGCCAACACAATTCCTTACACACCCATATCCATGCCAGCAAATGTCTGGCCTTGACCCGCATACACACCTATTACAATCCACATACGTGTCACGTAAATGGAGTACAAAATATGGAGTGCCATGCTGGGTGACAATTGCCCACCCAGTCCTACATATACAATACAATACAGGGATGCACCAAATTGGGTTCAAAATGGTGCATCACTGTGTTGTGAGAATGACGGAGTGTCCCAGTGCCAATATTATCACAGCGTTGCACTTCTTAGTCACATATGGCCCTACATGTGGCTTGTCATCACCTTGTTTACAGGATGCTGCCCATTGAGCACCACAAGCCTTACAAGATATGACTCTCTGTGCATGGGGAACCTTTAAATGGGACACAATATCACCATCCAGCCTACTTTGATATCTGATCATTTGACAGCTTATCACATCTAACATTGTGTGCAGATTGTGTGGACTACTTCACAGGACACACATTATCACACTTAACGGATACTTCTGGGTCTTCAAATTTTGCCACTTCTCCGATGTTGTAGGGGGCAGGTCCACCTGTAAGATAAGGATGGAAAACCATTCTTAGGGGCATATTTATACTCCGTTTGTGCCGGAATTGCCTCGTTTTTTTTTACGCAATTCCGACGCAAAGCTAACTCCATATTTATACTCGGGCGTTAGACGCGTCTAGCGCCAAAGTCCATGGAGTTTGCGTCATTTTTTAGCGTGGACACCTACTTTGCGTTAATGATATGCAAGGTAGACGTTCACGTCTAAAAAATTGACTCCGAGGCATGTGCGCCGTATTTACACTCGGGTCAAAAAAAATGACGTACGGCCGCTTTTGCGCCGTTTTTTAGCGCCTGCAAAAGGCAGGCGTTAAGGGACCTGTGGGCTCTGAAGGAGCCCAGAGGTGCCCTCCCATGCCCCCAGGGACACCCCCTGTCACCCTTGCCCACCCCAGGAGGACACCCAAGGCTGGAGGGACCCATCCCAGGGACATTAAGGTAAGTTCAGGTAAGTAATTTTTATTTTATTTTTGTGGCATAGGGGGGCCTGATTTGTGCCCCCTACATGCCACTATGCCCAATGACCATGCCCAGGGGACAGAAGTCCCCTGGGCATGGCCATTGGGAAAGGGGGCATGACTCCTGTCTTTGCTAAGACAGGAGTCATTTCTATGGGGGTTGGGAGTCGGAAAAAATGCGCAAATCGGGTTGAGGCGAAAAATTTGCCTCAACCTGACTTGCCCCATTTTTTGACGCCCAAGCCCCATATCCCCCTACGCCGGCGCTGCCTGGTGTACGTCGTTTTTTTCCACACACACCAGGCAGCGCCGCCGGCTAACGTCATTGATTAAATACGGCGCCCGCATGGCGCTTCAGAATGGCGTTAGCCGTCGCTAATTTTTTTGACGCAAAACTGCGTTAGCGCAGTTTTGCGTCAAAAAGTATAAAAAGTATAAATATGGCCCTTAGTGTCATATCACTGTCACTACTAGTGGACAACATATTACAGTGTGTACTATTTAAGAGGAGTGAGCAAGTTATCCTGGAGTAAAACAGTGCAACCAACACACAACTTTAAACTCACGATGACACTGACACTGACACTCATGGATCTGCACACTTACACTGGTCCTGAGACTCATGTAGTGCTACACCCTGCAACAACCATATGTGGCCATTCTATAGAAGATAGAGCTTCATGGGATGAGGGGGAGTTGGGTGACAAATACATGACACTACCCTGGTGCTTTGCAAGGCAATTGACCTAGGTATTCATGCTTGTCCTACAAGGCACCCAGAGGCACTTTTTGATGGATATGCAGCTCAATTATTAGTCTGCAATGATCATGCATTGAGTAATCCATGACTGATGTGGCAAAGTTGTCTGATGGTATCAAATGCCCCTTATTCATTGCCCCCTAAGGCAGGTAAACCCCTTTTGCTAAAATGATGGCAGGGATAATGTATGTGAAAATATGACAATGTAGCGCTATACATGGATTGCCCTACTTTGTTGACACAATCCAGTTAAATATGGTAGGCTGGCGGTGTCTTGGCATATCACACATGACACTATGCCGGGGCACAGGTGTCACCATGGCCCATGAAATGTGTGACTTAGTGATGGTTGTGCATGACTCACCAGACATCTGACCTGCATTGGTATAATGGTATGACATGTGAACTCCATGTCTAGACTGGTGCAGTTACACTTCATTCTCGTTGCATGCAACTTGTCCACAAGAATTGCATGCAGCACTCCAACACATCTGCTACTGTCATTCAAGAGCAGTGAACAGTAAATAGTATGCCAATCGGAGACTCACCAACAGGACCACCGATCACCACACCAAGATGATCAAGCTGATCCTGCTACCTGGCTACCAGATCTGACCAGCGATGCTTCTGTTGGTGCTCATTCATGGTGATCTAAAATACCCTCTCAGATGGTGAAGCACCTTGCCCCACTGCAGCCGCCTCGCCTCGGTCCGTTAACCTTGACTTACCTGGCCCCCCATATGCAACATTAACGGCAGGCAGTGGGCTACCAGCCACACAGAGCCACCCAACTCCTCTTCTCCCATCCTAGTCAACCTCCCCCTACCAGACATATTAACCAAGTACAGGTTGACCAAAAGTATTAAAGTAAAACAATAAAAAGAATGTAAAGGAAACTTAAAGCCCAATAACTAAACCCAACTAACCCAACTTAACAACTATCCCAGACAGACACCCCACAGTACAAGTACAATTATACACAGAAAACACACAAATATACAAACACTGGGACAAAGTAAAGCCAAAAATTGAAAAAACACAACAAGAGGGACATCACAAGATACAAAACGCAGGAAAATCCACCACCAACTCCAGAATGCAGCCACACAGTCAAATGAGGTACAGACTGTAATGGGAAAGTGAAATACACCCACTGTACCATGCTTGTAAACAGGATTTCCTATTACATGACTTCCTGTCCCCGTACGTCACGTTTTCTGTTATGCATGTACTTATTCGACAGGTGATATTTGCGTGAGTATTTTGGACGCATTCACTAAGTGCGTCGATTTTATTGACAAATTACCTTTAGGCATTAAATTCACCGAAAATCAGCATTGAGAAGATGTGGAATTCACGCTAAGGGCCCATGTGACATATATTTTGCGTTTGCAGATGTTTTAGACACATTTGCACCCATTTTTTTGACTCAATTTGTGATTTTGTGAGTTTGTTCCATTGTCTATGGATGCATCCTGTATTAACATACAAATGACATGGACTATGCTGCAGTGTGGCATATTATGTATTGCACATGTGGTAGTCCATGCAACAATGTGATGAGGGTGTCATTGGTCTGTGACACCGATGTGTGTGTTACAGAGTCAGCAGCATGCAAATTGTTGCATTTCTTGCATATGTATGCATGTGTGACAACAGTGTATCCACATATGTATTTCAGTCAGTACAATGCAATAGTTGTGGTTTTTGATTGGGAATTGTGTTTACTTATGTGATGTGCATAGTTGTCTTACAGAGCATTACATTTAAGACATCATACACAGCTAAGGCATTGTTGATGATGGCTGATCAATGCTACCTAGGAAATGTTACCCGACAACTGTCTTTGTATGCAGATTTTGAGTTTATGATGACTTGTGTGTGGTCTACACATATGTGTGACATGTGTACATCTTTGGTACATACTGTGATTGACATACCCTGCCTACATTCCACCCAGATTATGTTTTGTCCACAAATGTTTGATTAAACTCATTACGTTTATCAATGATTCTTGTTTTTGTGTGGTGGACCTGCAGCCCTAGCTGCATATGTTCACATCCATTCTGATGTGCATTCCACAGATGTGTACGTGCAAAGTGTGAGGCCATGTTTACCCTGTGTAAGGATTGGGCCCCAAGGCAGTGGTAGGACTGATTACTATGGATGTTCTGCACAGGCCCTAATTCTTCCATTGAATTACCAGTGATGTCCCCCCCTTGTCACACATACTCCATGTAGCCATTCCAATTCTCACACTGAGTTGTGACAGTGTTCTGTTCCAACATTAATGTATTTCAAAAATTTTACATGTTTACCTCCTATTTGGACATGTTGTTGTGTGTGATGAGCTATTGATGAACAAGTTGTCAACGTGGATGTAATTCATATGTTGTGGTCATAGATTGTGTCCTTCAGTTGTCACACTCATGTGATGAGGCTATTTGTGATGTGTGTGATGGAAGCAGTACAATCTTACGCATCACATGTGATGTTGCAACAGTACTTTTCAGATTAGTATTTGTAACATGCTCCCTGAGGTTAGACTAACAATCCTAAGGTATATGTTGTGGAGATTGAAGAGTCCAAAGCAGGATTGCTTGAATAAGTGAGGTGTTTATTGACAAAATGTACAAGGTGAGTTAAGTGATTTTTAAGTGAAGAAGTTATCAACTATGTGCAGTCTATGACATATCCCAGCAGTTGTGTTGTGCTGTTCCCCCTCATTTTCTTCACCACCATCCTCAGGCAGGCCATCAACCTGCTCATACAAGGGGACGTTCATTCGCACACATATGTTGTACAGAATAGCACATGTCATGATCTTGCAGACGATGCATGGGGCATATAGGAGTCTGCCTCCTTTGATGTCCAGGCACCTGAATCTTGACTTCAGGATGCCAAATGTCCTCTTCAGAATATTCTGTGTCTTCCGATGTCCCTCATGATATGCACGCTCTGCTGCTGTGCTTGGGTTGGGAAATGGGGTCATTATCCATGGCTGTATGCCATAACCCTTATCCGCTGCAAAAGATTAAAGGTGTGAGTTGTTGTTAAGGCCTGCAACAGGTTTGTCATGTAGCATGGCAGTTGATATTTTGAGTTGGTTGTGACTCATATGTGTTTGTGGTATGGTGTGAGTTCCTGACCTTGTGTAAGGTCTTCACAGCACTGGGTTGTTGGACATGACAGTTTTGAGTTTGGCTCAAGGACCTGGGACATAACATTTAGATTCCTAACTGATGTTCAGTATGTATGTACCATGTGTTGTGTAGTGCACCTTTGTATCAGTGTGCTATCACTAGAGGGGACATGACACATCGTCACAACACAATGAGGTCAACATGGTAGCGCTACATAGCCTAGACATCCCATCCATTTTGACATGTGTCTTTGCAGATGATGTACAACACTTAGGCCCATTGGAATGGGTAAGTGACAATGCAAACACATCTCCAACATTGGCAGCACTGACCTGCAACATTTTGACTATGCAAGAAAGCCCCATGTGTGACATGTCACTAGGAAACCCTTTGTTGTCCTCTGCTCCAGTAGCTCATATGCTGCTGTGCACCTACACTACCAACCTTGCACCAGGGTACTTGGCTAGCTGCCCTGCAGAGGTGGATGTATCTATGCAGGAAGGGACACCGCCCTATACATATGCTGTGTTTATGGACAATTGGCACTTTCTGTGTGTGCAGCAGTATGCAGCATGAATTTGTGGCACATTCATATGAGTTCAAAGCACAGTCTACTTCCTTATTGCAACCGGCAAACAGCACCCCTGGGGTGCTAAATGATGTTGGCTCTGCATTAGGTTTTAGGTGACACCTCCATCTAAGTCAGCATCATCATGCTATGTATGCTGTGGTGACAGACCTCCAGCAACACACATTGCATGCCCCTTCCACGCTACATACTGCATGGGAGGGTGGCCGATTTACAATGTGGCTTCAATTCAATATAAAATGGTCATCTGCCAATTTTTACCTATAGTGCAGGCCATGACAATGGCATTGTGGGCTTTTACATAGATCTCTTGGTGATCCAGAGTGGCAGCTAATGTTTGTGGCAGCCATGGGGTGTCCAAGGGTGTGTATCCCATTGTTACAGGATGATAAACATAACTGTGAGTGTCTCTCCTATCTTCCAACACATTATTCAGCATTTATACTGTCAACACATGCACAGTGCAGGCTATGGGATGGAGCTCAGCTACTCAGCAAAAGTGTCCCTTGGAACAGTGCATGTGAGGTCACTGATGTCCTGTATTCTCCTACAGGGTCCCCCTACGGCATCCATGATCTGCACTGTTAGACAGTGGCTCTGCCACATGGTGGACCATCTATTGTATCTGGTACAGACATGATGGTGTTGTGGTTCATTAAGTGGTGCATGTGAGATGGCAAAACAGTAGGTGTGGTACCATTTATCACTCATCTGGCACATGGTACGGGATGGGTATTGATCTTGTATTCCTATGTGTGAGTCAGGCAGATGTCTCTGCACACTACAGGTAAGTCAGGTAAGTGTTGATGAGATGAAGTTGGTATAGGCAGCAGTTGTCTGGCATTTGATGTTGTTCTGGCAGTGACTTTCATGGCTTGATTTGAGGGATCTGTGCCTATGTGGAACTTACATAACATGAGCATGGTGTATGCCATTGACATGGCTGTGCTATTCTTTGTTTGGTGTACTGTGTGTGAAGTGTACATAGTAGGCAACCTGTGGGCACTTGTAATGGTCTGTGTAGTTCTTCTGTTAGCAAAGGGTACATGTCTGCACCTGTCCTTCACGTGGTCTGCCTGTCAAGTAGTGGGTGTATTATGTACATGTGGGTGTATGTGTTTGTGGTGTGCACTGATCGTGCTGTACTCCAGAATGGTGCATATGTGTTGTTACATGCACATCTGTGTTACCCTGGCCATGTGTTAATGTAGTGGTGTATGTCTTGTGTGCCCTGACAGGGTTGGTGTGTTGTGTGTATATTGCTAGGTTTGTTGAATTACCCACAAGTAGGCCTTTTCCATATTGTCCTTCTGGAATTGTTGTGTCATTGATCCTGCTGTGCAGGAATATGAAGGCGTCATGGACGCTCCCAGGATACTTGGCCAAAATGTTTATGAATAGTCCCCGGTGTTCCACTATGCCCTGCACATTAATGAAATGCGCGTGCTTGCGATTCTGCTATAAGTGCCCGGTTGCTGCAGGTGGTACGAGCCGGACATGGGTTCAGTCGATTGCACCGAGCACATGCGAGAAGCCATAGATTTGGTAGGCCCCCTGTTTTGTCTGGGTGTTGGGGAAGCTGATGTGGCGGGGTGTCAGGGAGATTATAGCATCGAACACCTTTGGCAGGAACGCATAGAATGATGGCTGTGAGACACCAGCAACCAGGGCACCTGTTGTTTGGAATGAGCCACTTGCAGCATGTGCAGGACAGCTAGCAGCTTTGTCACAGGTGGTATGTTGTGCAGGGTCTGCAGGCTGGCTTTGATTTGTGGCTCAATGTGGTACAGCAGGTGTAGTATGGCTTGCCGGTTCAGTCTGTAGGTCCTTATGATTTCCTGGTCCCTGAGGCCAAGGAGGGTTGTCCTGATTCTGAAGACCCTCTTCTGCCTTTTGCGTTGCCTTTCTGGACCACTTTGTGGGGGTGGTAATTGCTGTAGTTGTTGCTGTCCTCTGCGTCATCTCGCAAGCTGGATCAGTATCACCTGCATCTTCTCCTGTGGGTTGGTTATGTTGCTTCTGTGTGTGTTCCTTAAGTAGTGATGAGTTTGCTTCATTTTAATGCCTGCCCTGACCCCGGCGTTGAGTTTTGACGCAAATCGGAGTTAACGTCATTTTTTGGGTCCGCCTCCCACCCGTGCGTCTTTTTTGCCCAGGTGGATAAATATGGCGCTAGAGGGTTAGGGGGTTAGAGTCATTTGTTGGACAGGAACGCCTACCTTGCATCTCATTGACGTAAGGAGGTTTCATACATCCACAAAATGACGTTAGCACCAATATTTTGATGCTAGACAGGTCTAGCATCAAAATAAAAATATGGCATTGAGTTTGTGCCGCATTAGCATTAAAAGAAATGACGCTACTTTAGCGCAGAGTTGAGATATGCCCCTTAGTGACACCTTGTACCACCCTAGCGTAATTTTTGTTATGCTAAGGTAGCGCTAGAGTAGCTTTTCTGCCACGCCATATGTACAAAGTTACTTTGTACACCTTTGCGCCACAATATGCTTGCTCCAGAAGGCCCGCAAAAATGGTGCAGTGAAATTAAAAAATCTGAGCAGGTGTTAAAAATTATGCTAAAAATGGCACAGGGAAATCTTGCCATTTTTGCAGGCCTCCTAATGTCAGAACACCCTCCCTTGCATACATTATGCCTGACGTAGGCATAATGTTGTGCAAGGGGTCACAAAATGGTGCAGTGCATGCGTTGCACCACTTTGAAAATATGGTGCTGTGAAAAATGCCTCCTTGAGTCACAATATCGTAACAAGATGATCCAGTGTGGCACAAGGAGGTGCTAGGGCCTTGTAAATCTGGCCCTTTATTGCCTGGTTCATAAAAACCACTGCAATTTCTCCTAATCATAACAGTAGGATTAAAATAATTTTATCAGGTGATTAAATAATGTTAATAATAGATAAAATAATTTTTACCAAAAAGTTCAAACACAACATTGCGCGCAGGCTTGACATACAGAATCTAAAAAATGTTAGTCATGGACGCCTTCTGAAAGTTGTCGAAAATGTTGTTGGCCAAACTGAGATTGCGCACAGGCCCTAAATTACAGAAACTAAAAACCTGTCAGTAAATCACAATTTTTTTTAAAGTACTCATATAAAATAAAGTTGAATAATTGCTTCAACGAACCACTATGTAAGTAGTGCAATGGATCTGGCGCCTATCACATTTATAATGTTAAACTGTAATGTGCAATTATCTCACTTTGCACCATTTGTTTTATTAACACATTTATGAATATCTGCGCTCATAAAGTTTACCAAACCGCTTGCTAGCCGACCATCACGGCTGTTAAAGCAGAGACTAATGGCATATTACATGTTCTAATCCTAAGCCTTAATAATTGTTTTAGAAATGTTTTATTAATGTACCCGCAGAATTTTTCCATGAGAACTGAACTACACCAAGTTGGAAAGGCCTAAAAGGAACCGGGCCTATTCTCTTGATTTTCAACGGCATTGCTTCCAATCATAGGTTATATCACAATACTCACACACTTGTTTTCTATAATGATGAGCAAGCCTTGAAATCCTTTTGAAATAATTTGTGACATAACTTGTTTCTAAGTGCAAACTACCCAAACTGTGTACACGTTTAGCGTAACTAAGGCATTATCAAAGCCAGAGTAAATCAAGCTCTTTTGGTTTACAGATCGATCCATATAACTATTTTCAGTGTGGCTTTCCACCTCCCCCTTTTTGTATTGATGTTAACATATGAGAAACATTCATTCTAGGTGAATCTGTGCTGGGTGGTTGAACATGGCAGATGAAACAGCGAGTGGGTTTAATTTTGCTTTAGGTTTCAGTGAAGCTAGAGAGACTAAACAGCCGTATTTGTAGGATAATTGCTAACAGTGACTTTGCCATTCATATAAGATTTACCTTTCTCAGTGATGTTTCTGCCAAATACCAGCATGTTAGAATTCACCACCAAAAACTGTCTCAATACTTTTCTTGGCCCCTTACCAGTGGCGGCCGGTAGCTATAGGAGGAAGGGGGTGGGCGGGAAGCACACACACACTCATTCTTTCACGCACGCACGCACACACGCACATCCATTAACAACACTCACAATATTCAAACATGAATGCACACACCAAACATTCATTTTAAAAGATCACGCGCACACACACACACACACACACACACTCATTCTTTCACACACACACGCACGCACATCCATTAACAACACTCAGAACATTCAAACATGCACGCACGCACGAAACATTCATTTTACAAGATCACACACACTCATTCTTTCACACACACACATGCACGCATGCACATCCATTAACAACACTCATAACATTCAAACATGCATGCATGCACCAAACATTCATTTGAAAAGATCACACACACTTACCTTCAGCCTCGGAGGTCCCAGGAGGGTTGGGACTGCTGCCTTTCCTCATTGGCTGACCTTAGGTCAGAAAATGCGGGAAGGCAGCAGTCCCAGCCTCGTCACAGAGTGGGATGGGGTCAGTGAGACTGCTGGCCCCACCCCACTCTGTGACAAAGTGTCACTGATTGACACTCGCCCCTGGGCGCTTCAGGGCTTAAACCTGAAGCGCCCAGGTTAAAGTCAATGAGTGATGCTTTCCTTGTCACCCAGGGGAGGGCCTCGAGGCACCTTAGGAGCTGTGACCTCCTCAGCCCAGCAAAGTTCAGCTCAGGCAGCCAGGAGTCTGCGCACATTGCGCACATCTGGCTCCTGGCTGCCTGACCTGAACATGAAGAGTGTGTCAGGCTGACCTTTGTTCAGCCTGAGACACAGTCTTCATGAGGGGCAAAAGGTGGGGGGGGGGGCGGGCGTGGCCCCTCTGTTCTAAAAGACAGGCCGCGCCTGCCCTTTAGTGTTTGTAATAAGACTCAATACCAGGGATCTCCAGCCTTTTCTGTAATTAGAGCTACTTATTTTCAAATAAACTCATCAAGAGCTGCTAACAATATTAAGGGCATATTTACAACCCCCTAGCGTCACCAGAGCGTCATTTTTTGTGACACTCCAGTGGCGCTGTGCACTGCAACATATTTACAAGGCAGTGTTTACCCTCTTTTTGTGTCTTAATACCACCTTGTAAATATGGCCCGTACACGCAGCACTTTGCATGGAAAGTCCGTACAATTGATGTTGCTGTGGGTGTTCCACTGCAACACCCATTGCATTTTGACGCTGCCCCAGATTTACAAGAAATAATAAATGTGAGGCAGCACCCCAGGGCATGGCGCAACAAGGAGAAATGCTTTAATGTCTCATCATTGTTTGCTCTTTCTATGTGTGATCATTCTGCAGCACACATAGAAAGAGCAAATCACCATTGAAGATTGTTTTTATGCAGAAAGGTGTCCCTTCTTGCGCAAAAACAATTTATCCCGCAATGCAGCCATCCCTGCACCATGCCCCAAGGTTGCCAGCATTGGCGCTTGGCAGCAAATTTAGTGCCAGTGCACAAGGAAACACATTCTTGTTAATTCGGAGAATCCCTGTATTTCTGAAGAGACGCAGCACAGCACTGCCAATTTTCATGCAGTGCAGCGCCGCATTGTGCCACTTTGTTGTAAATATGCACCTAAGTTTTGTAATAGTGACCAGATCTGACAAGACTACACTAGAGACAAGATATACAAGATTAGTAGAAAGAATTCTTTTGGAAACCTGAGTCAGGGGGGCTGCGACTCTGCTTGGCACCTTTTACCCTCCGTGCACGAGCTAATTATCTATTTAGCTATTTATTGTCTGTCATTGGGGTCATGTTGTGGAGCCCATAATATATCTCATTGACCTGATGCAGAGAGAGATGTTCACCCCGACCGTGCAAGAGATCCCTTCCCCAGTGGATTCAGAACCTACGCCGATGAGAACATCTGCCACACTCCTCCACGCAACCCTTGCATGGCCCAAGATTCCCAAATATTGACTGTGCATGTGTTGTCAATCCATACTGTTAGCTCACCCCAGATGAAAAAGAAGATAGAAGCTGGCTGCTACAAATGACCCCAGCCCTAGTCACTCAATAACTAAGCCCATTTATTGTGGAAATAAAGGATCACACAGTAATAAGTGTGCAGGACAAAAGTCTATAAAAAAAGCCTCCATGGGTGAAACTTACTTCAAAATTTTTGCCATGGACAGCGCAGAGAGGCTTGGCCACCTAAAGAGTCATTTCAATGATTTAACACAGTTTTGCTCCTCAGCTGTATCTGAGATACACACTCTGGAAAAATAGCTAGACAATTTTCGCCTAGTTCATGAGAAACTAATGGATAAAATAGCCCCCGCGGGTAGTATGACTGCACAGTGGCCCCAAGTGCAGGACAAAATTCCTCCTATGTTAGTCTCTCGGAACAAGTGAGAGAGAGACTTGTGAATTCGGGTGAAGCCCCTAGGGGCATATTTATACTCTGTTTGCGCCGAATGTGCGTCAAAAAGTTTGACGCACATGCGGCGCAAACCATGCATCATATTTAAACTTTGATGCCCAAGCCCGTGGACGTCAAAATTCCTCTGTGTGAGTAATTTTTGGGATGCGGGAAACTGCCATGCGTTAATGACATGCAAGGTAGGTGTTCCAGCCCAAAAAATGACTTTAAGGCCTGTGCACCTTTTTTATACTCCTGCGTCATTTTGACGCACAGGAGAGGGCGGGCCTTAAAAAATGGCGCACAGCCTGATGTGCGCCGTTTTTTAACGCCTGGGTCAGGGCAGGCGGTAAGGGACCTTTGGGCTCACTTCCATGGTCTCTGACCATGGAAGGAGTCCAGAGGTGCCCTTCCCCTGCCCCCAGGGACACCCCCGCCACCCTCGCCCACCACTGGAGGACACCCATGGATGGGGGGACCCATCCCAGGTAAATACAGGTAAGTTGAGGTAAGTATGATTATTTATTTTTTTTAAGTGGCATAGGGGGTCCTAATTTGGGCTCCCTTACATGCCACTGTGCCCAATGGACATGCCCAGGGGACAGGAGTCTCCTGGGCATGACCATTGGACAAGGGGGCATGACTCCTGTCTTTGCTAAGACAGGAGTCATTTCAATGGGGGTTATGCGTCAAAAAATGGCGCAAGTCCGGTTTGAGGCATGATTTTTGCCTCAAACCTGACTTGCACCATTTTTTGATGCACAACCCCCATTTTCCCCTACGCCAGCCCTGCCTGGTTTGAGTCATTTTTTTCTACTTAGACCAGTCCGCAGAGCCGTCTAATGTCATTCCTTAAATAAGGCGCCCGCAAGGCGCGTAGGAATGGCGATGTCCGGCGGTAAACTTTTTGACGCAAACCAGCGCCAGCGCTGGTTTGGGTCAAAAATTATAAATATGGGCCCTAGTGTTATCCCATTAACGCCAGGCCCACAAAATAAAAGCAAAACTGTGACATCTGAAACGAGAGATAAAGATAAGAAGGATGGACAACATGTTCATGACAAGGGCTTTAATTGCATGCCTCACTTTTGAACACATTTTTTTCCTGGCGGAATAAACACTGTGGCTGGCTGACTGATTTGTTAAATAAGATTGCTACCACAAGGAGGGTTACTTGGATTGGCCCACCTCTTAAATCAACGCAAGGAGACTGTGTAATAATACTTTAAGGAAACCTTACATAGTGTGAGCCCTGTTATATCATCTTTTACAGCCAATAGATGAACTGGGGGGTCCATAGTGTACAGCCTCTAGGCTCCTTCTATGGTGAGAGTACCCCCTATTTGTACTTTGTCACTAACAGGGCCTTCCAACAGAATTACGCAGTCTGATGTTGCAGTCCGGAAAGTTGCCATCTTGTCAATTACCACATACTTTTAATTAAACTGCAAAAATCATTTGGTTAATTATTGCCATAATATGTTTGATCCAGCTGTAACTAGGGTGGTTGATGGCTTAGAAGAATCCTTGCACAAGGTCCGGAATGAGCATAAGTAGGAGCTCTTAATTATTTTGGTGGGGGATTTTAACATTCAATTATGTGATTTCAAAATAGTGAAGTCCTATGGAATCAATGATGAGCTACAACACCCTCTCACACATTTCAGATGCACTCATAATGGGGATGCATTAAACAGAGTTGTAGTTGCTAACTCTCCTATTTGCACAAGATTCTATTAGCATGGAATACAGGCAAAACCAACTTATATCGGAGCTGGTGCAGGCTCTGTGATTGATTATGATGTAATTTCAAAGGATCTCCAATTATTTGCCCAAGAATATAATGTATTGACATCCTGCATAAGTGGCTACAACCCCTTAATATTGGGTCTTAAATTGGACCTGAGAGAGAACTCTAATGGTGATGTCTTGCAGTATAAAATAGGATTTAGTAAAAACAAGGGCCTGAATATCAAATGGAGGAATATTCATAAGGATAATTTCCTTAGAGAAGTTCTGGTACATAATCAAACACAAATAAATACCACTGACTCTACAGCATGAAGCGAACCCACCAGATGTTATACAGGTCTATTCCTCCTTAACTGGTTATATCTATAGCTCAAAGGCTAACAAAAGATTCTATAAGACCTAGTAATAGCCCCCGTTGTTTTTATAAGAAGGGTGGGCAGGCCCATAGATCTCTTAAACTGTCCTTTAAGGCCCAGACTCCATATCAGGCAGGAATAAGGATGTCCAAGAGGGCCTACAAGGAAGTGATTGCTGTTAGAAAGGGCAAAATAAGAGAAAAACCCTGGGAAAACCTTAAAACTGCAAGTGCCATGAAAGATTCGAGAGCCTTCTAACAGGTGGTTAATTCCTCGAACTCGCTAGGAGATTACATCCCAAAAGTAAAGACTGTCATATCAGCCAAAGACTGGGTGGATTATTTACCTAAAATCTTTGGCACTGGTGATCAGATCTCCAAGGAGGCATGGGGAGATGGAATCCTCTCTAGTCAGGATCTGAATTCTGCTGTAGGCCTCAGCAGGTTGATTGAGGGCTCGGATATAATCCTGTCTATACAAAGTAGTCCATCTGATAAAGCTCCGGGCCCAGAGAAATTTCCATCTGATCTATATAAATCTCTTCTGCAATTTTGGGGGTCACCAATTACTAATGTTATAAGATCTGCAATAGTTGGACCCCTAGGTAAGACATTGCAGGAGGTAATTATTGTCCCTTTTTTTTAAAAGGGAGACAAGTGACAATCTCATTGCTTCGCCCAATTTCTTTGCTAGACAATTCGGTGAAGCTCTTAGGCAGAGTCACTTTACCAAAATTAGTAAATTGGGTAGCAGACACATTAGGCTTTAGGATGTTCAGTCATCCTGGCCTAGGAACAGTAGAGCAGACCCTGAATTTTTCACTCATTGTTCAAAAATATACGAAGGCCAAAAAAGGGAGCATCATCCATCTTGTTTTTATGGACTTAACATGTGCCCTCATCACAGTTAACAAGTGAAAATGATGGGCTGTTACGGCATGACAAGTGATTGACAACACAGTCATGATGCTGCTTTCTAGGCTCCACGCACATACTTTAGCAAAAGTTCGATACAATAAGTAAGGTGATCAGACAGAAGAGTTCCCATTTGTAATAGGGGTATGGTGAGGCTGTGTTTTAGCCCCTTTTCTATTTCTTTTAGATATTAATGACCTTGAGGACTATCTGTGTAGTACAGGGAAGGACTTATCAACAATTAGATTGCCTCAAGTCCCTGTCCTACTTTACACAGATGATGCAGTCCTCATAGAAAGTTTAGCCAGTGGCCTTCAATCTTTGTTGGATGCTTTTAACAGCTTCATGACTAACCTGTGCCATAGGACAAATAGAAAAAAATAATGTATAACAAAATGTTGCCTGAAATTTGTTAAAACTAGGAAATTTGTGCTTTGCAATTCAGAGATCACAAAAGTCCCCCATTTTACAAATCTAGGTGTGTCTGTTGATGGAGATTTGAATTGGTAATTTTTACTGCTGGGGCATAAACCTGTGAAATAATTCCTCTGCATTTTTAGGAGCAAGTGTTTCTCTATTGCCTCTTTTGGTGTTGGTGTGTGGAGCTATGCCAACAGTAACCTTCTCCAAATTGTAGACAACAAATTTCCTGGCAAGAATGCTTGCAGTTCAAAGTCGTCTCCCACATCGATTTCCAATAAAGAGGTCAGTCTGGGGCTCATAGAAGACCATATTAGACTACACCGTCTGCTACTCTGCCTTAGAGTTTGGCAGAACCCAGAAGCCTATTTTTGTAGAATGGTGTTGGTCCACTGTTTAGCCCTGTATAAGGCCTTAGATATACCATGGCTTAAGTTCATTAGAGATACCTTTACAACTTCAGGCATCCCAGAATATTTTTCCACCACGGATGCCCTCACTGCCAGAGCAGCATCCAGAGTAAAAGAGCTCTTTCACAAACACACTCATGTTACTCGTGTGATGAAAAGGGGAGTTGGGGTGGTAGAGGACTTGCAAGAACCCTCATCTGCCAAGTTATATTCTGCATTGTACCTACAAATAATTTAACATGAACATCAGAAATTCATGCTGACTAGATTCTGACTAAACACAATACATTTTCGGGCAGCATTCCCCATGGTTTCCAACACTGCCTCTGTTTTCCTGTGATGGTCTTTCACCACAAAGCACTTTATTCTATTTTGTATCTTAATTGCTGCGCAGAGGAGGCAGTTTCTCCACCCAGCATTAATATTGCTGGAAGTAAGATCAAATGAGCTAGCCTTTTCTTATTTGCACAGCCAGAGAAGTAGAGAGGCTATCCATGCAGTGTTGAATTTCATTCTGAGTGCTATTTGGGCTTGCAGCAAATATTGAGAACAGAGGTTTTTCCTTTTTAACAACTGCTTTTAAGTATTTTTAATGTTATTCTGAGTAATCATGAAATGTTTTGTATTGTATTTTACTAGGTGTTAACGTTTATGGATCGTATGAGCCAAATAAAGCATTTATGACTGACTGAGTACTAGCAAGGATAACTTCAGTGCACCACTTCAGTGCATCAGGCATAGTTGCTAGCCGTATTGTAAAAAGGTTTTGTCATTATGGAATACCCTTACATAGGTAATACATAGCCACAGTTGCAATGCCTCTGACATAGAGGTAATGAGATTTGTAAAATATCTCCCCAATGCCACATGGTTTGTTGCTCAAATATCAGCCTTAAATATATGTATTAGTAATTCAGCCATTTTTCTCCAAATGTGAGCCGATGAGCTCTGAAAATGAAAATATTTTTGCCTTGAATATACAATCGCAATAATTAATAAATATATTATTCGACAAAGCAAAAGCTTTTATTTCACTAGGCTGGGCCGCATGCAGGAGAGCTACTTATAGAGAGTCAAAAAGGTATCAGTAGCTCCTGATCTATGTCTTGGAGAAGCCAGATCTACAATTTCTATCTAGAATCATCATATTGGGGTATTGGGGTGGGTTTCCCCCTATTTTTTTTAAAGCACGCCCTGTTATTTACCAATGCACTGTCAATATCTGCTACATATATATTAAAGAGAGGGGGTGTGAGGCAGCATCTCTGTTTTAAACCTCTTTTTATACACTTTATTCTATTGGGATTAATTGTTCCTAAGCTTCACCTCGACTCAAATGTCACTGTACAGGGCTTCATAGAGCTTGACAGTTGCATGCCCTGGGACTCTAGTTTATTCCAGAGATTATGGTGGTGTTTATGACCCTGGCGGTATTATAACCGCAGGGCCAAAACGACAGGAGCACCGCCAACAGGCTGGCGATGCCTCCTGGCGTATTTTGACCGCGGCGGTAGCGCCGCGGTCGTACCGCCGGGGCCGCCGGGGCCGGCGGTTTACCGCCACAATGGCCCCGGCGGATAGAATCCGCCAGGGCAGCGCTGCTTGCAGCGCTGCCCAGGGGATTACGAGTCCCTGACCGCCAGCCTTTTTCTGGCGGTCTGAATCGCCAGGAAAAGGCTGGCGGTACGGGGAATTGTGGGGCCCCTGGGGGCCCCTGTACTGCCCATACCACTGGCATGGGCAGTGCAGGGGCCCCCTAACAGGGCCCCGGCCAGCTTTTCACTGTCTGCATAGCAGACAGTGAAAAGCGCGACGGGTGCAACTGCACCCGTCGCACGGCCGCAACACCGCTGGCTCCTATGTTGCGGCCTCATTCCCGCCGGCCCAGCGGAAATGTCGTAATGGGGGTGGCGGGAGTTTGGCCGCATTGGTGGCCGCATGGCGGTTACCGCTTGGCGGGCGGCGGTTGCCGCCCGCCAATATCTTAATGACCCCCTATTTCTGTTGATAACACATCTGGACCATTTTCTAGTTTCTCTGGTGCCGATGAATCTTTTTAGGAGTTCTGAGATGTAAGTAGATACAAACCAACACCTTTCAATCAATTTACAGTGTAACCCATTTGGTCACACATTAAATCTCAGAGGCAGAAATTCAAGTTCAAAAGTTTTATTACAAATTTAAGGCTAAACTTATGTCAATGAGTCTCAGCAGCATACTATATAAGTACAAAGTCACCAAAGGTGAATTTAAGTGTCTAATCAGATTAAATGGTACAAGCATAAGGCATACAAATATTTCAGCCGCAGCAACCCAAAGATAAGAAACAACTCTTGACGTTCAGAAACCAAATAGTGATATTCCTTTCTTACCATTTGAAGACTAATTAAATCTAATTATTCTAAGTAAGCTAAGGGAAAACTGTAGGAGGCTGGCCTGGTTTGTAGTGAGTACCAAGGGATACTTACACTCTGCACCAGGTCCAGGTATCCCTTATTAGTGTAGAAGTGGTGTCTAGCAGCTTAGGCTGATAGAAAAGGGTAGCTTAGCAGAGCAGCTTAAGCTGAACTAGGAGACATGCAAAGCTCCCACTATACCACTGGTGTCATATGCACAATATCATAAGAAAACACAATACACAGATATACTAAAAATAAAGGTACTTTATTTTTATGACAATATGCCAAAAGTATCTCAGTGAGTAACCTCAGTATGAGGATAGCAAATATACACAAGATATATGTACACAATACCAAAAATATGCAGTAATAGCAATAGAAAGCAATGCAAGCAATTTACAGTCACAATAGATTGCAATGAGAGCACATAGGTATAGGGGCAACACAAACCATATACTCCAAAAGTGGAATGCGAACCACGAATGGGCCCCAAACCTATGTGAGCTTGTAGAGGGTCGCTGGGACTGTAAGAAAACAGTGAGGGTTAGAAAAATAGCCCACCCCAAGACCCTGAAAAGTAGGTGGAAAATGCACCTAAGTTCCCCAGAGAGCACAGAAGTCGTGATAGGGGAATTCTGCAAGGAAGACCAACACCAGCAATGCAACAACAATGGATTTCCGGATGAGAGTACCTGTAGAACAAGGGGACCAAGTCCAAGAGTCGCGACAAAGTTGAGATTGGGCAGATGCCCAGGAAATGCCAGCTGAGGCTGCAAAAAAGCTGCCACTGGATGGTAGAAGCTGTGGATTCTGCAAGAACGAAGAGGACTAGGAACTTCCCCTTTGGAGGATGGATGTCACACGTCGTGAAGAAGCTTGCAGAGGTGTTCCCACGCAGAAAGACTGCAAACAAGCCTTGCTAGCTGCAAGGGTTGCGGTTAGGGCTTTTGGATGCTGCTGTGGCCCAGGAGGGACCAGGATGTCGCCAATTGTGTGAGGAGACAGAGGGGGTGCCCAACAAGACAAGGAGCCCTCACAGAAGCAGGCAGCACCCGCAGAAGTGCCAGAACAGGCACTACAAAGAGGGGTGAACCGGAGCTCACCCGAAGTCACAAAAGAAGGTCCCACGACGCCGGACGACAACTCAGGAGGTTGTGCACTGCAGGGTAGAGTGTCGGGGACCCAGGCTTGGCTGTGCACAAAGGAAATCCTGGAAGAGGGCACAGGAGCCGGAGAAGCTGCAAATCACGTGGTACCGAGCAATGCAGTCTAGCGTGGAGAGGCAAGGACTTACCTCCACCAAACTTGGACTGAAGAGTCACTGGACTGTGGGAGTCACTTGGACAGAGTTGCTGAGTTCCAGGGACCACGCTCGTCGTGCTGAGAGGGGACCCAGAGGACTGGTGATGCAGTCTTTTGTTGCCTGCGGTTGCAGGGGGAAGATTCCGTCGACCCACGAGAGATTTCTTCGGAGCTTCTAGTGCAGAGAGGAGGCAGACTACCCCCACAGCATGCACCACCAGGAAACAGTCGAGAAGGCGGCCGGATCAGCGATACAAGGTTGCAGTAGTCGTCTTTGCTACTTTGTTGCGGTTTTGCAGGCGTCCAGAGCAGTCAGCGGTCGATTCCTTGGCAGAAGGTGAAGAGAGAGATGCAGAGGAACTCTGATGAGCTCTTGCATTCGTTATCTAAAGAATTCCCCAAAGCAGAGACCCTAAATAGCCAGAAAAGGAGGTTTGGCTACCTAGGAAGGAGGATAGGCTAGCAACACAGGTAAGAGCCTATCAGAAGGAGTCTCTGACATCACCTGCTGGCACTGGCCACTCAGAGCAGTCCAGTGTACCAGCAGCACCTCTGTTTCCAAGATGGCAGAGGTCTGGAGAACACTGGAGGAGCTCTGGGCACCTCCCAGGGGAGGTGCAGGTCAGGGGAGTCGTCACTCCCCTTTCCTTTGTCCAGTTTCGTGCCAGAGCAGGGCTGGGGGATCCCTGAACTGGTGTAGACTGGCTTATGCAGAGATGGGCACTATCTGTGCCCATCAAAGCATTTCCAGAGGTTGGGGGAGGCTACTCCTCCCCAGCCCTGACACCTTTTTCCAAAGGGAGAGGGTGTAACACCCTCTCTCTGAGGAAGTCCGTTGTTCTGCCTTCCTGGGCCAAGCCTGGCTGGACCCCAGGAGGGCAGAAACCTGTCTGAAGGGTTGGCAGCAGCAGCAGCTGCAGAGAAACCCCGGGAAAGGTAGTTTGGCAGTACCCGGGTCTGTGCTAGAGACTCGGGGATCATGGAATTGTCTCCCCAATGCCAGAATGGCATTGCGGTGACAATTCCATGATCTTAGACATGTTACATGGCCATGTTCGGAGTTACCATTGTGACGCTATACATAGGTAGTGACCTATGTATAGTGCACGTGTGTAATGGTGTCCCCGCACTCACAAAGTCTGGGGAATTTGCCCTGAACGATGTGGGGGCACCTTGGCTAGTGCCAGGGTGCCCACACACTAAGTAACTTAGCACCCAACTTTTACCAGGTAAAGGTTAAACATATAGGTGACTTATAAGTTACTTAGGTGCAGTGGTAAATGGCTGTGAAATAACGTGGACGTTATTTCACTCAGGCTGCAGTGGCAGGCCAGTGTAAGAATTGTCAGAGCTCCCTATGGGTGGCAAAAGAAATGCTGCAGCCCTTAGGGATCTCCTGGAACCCCAATACCCTGGGTACCTCAGTACCATATACTATGGAATTATAAGGGTGTTCCAGTATGCCAATGTGAATTGGTGAAATTGGTCACTAGCCTGTTAGTGACAATTTGGAAAGCAAAGAGAGAGCATAACCACTGAGGTTCTGGTTAGCAGAGCCTCAGTGAGACAGTTAGTCATCACACAGGGAACACATCTAGGGCACACTTATGAGCACTGGGGCCCTGGCTGGCAGGGTCCCAGTGGCACATACAACTAAAACAACATATATACAGTGAAATATGGGGGTAACATGCCAGGCAAGATGGTACTTTCCTACAAAAACCTAAAGATTTATCTGGAAATGTAGGAAATAGGAAAAGTGACAGCATAACGGAAGCCTCAGTAGAATTATGTAAGAGATATGTGCATAGCATGAAGCCACATCAGCCAAAGTAAAGTAGAGAGATCTATGGGCCAGATGTAGCAAAGGTTTTTCCCCATTCTGTGTCTATGGGAAAAAGTGTTCGTACATATGGCCCTATACCCCTTTAAGTCTTTGAGATCTGCTCTAGTCAAAGGGTAGAAAGGGTCTGCTTACCCTCACTAACTGAACACCACTTTTGATCTTGCAGATCTTTTGAGAGTCCATGTCATCATTGCCACTCATTTTCCACTTCTCATGTTAGGAATTTGATATTCTCATTAGACCTTCATCTCATGAACCGAACAACACCACAATCTTGGGTACCTCCAGTGTACAGGAGAACGGAGGGGAGTTCTTCTCTCTCATCTTTTAGCAGTGCTCCTCGTCCTTGCCAACATACCCTCTCATACCCCTTTATCTCAAACTCACATCAGGCCTTTCAATAACTGTAGACTTGTGTAGAAGCATGTGCAAAGATAGAAAAGGCAATGTGAGCAAAACCCCAGTTTGAAAGTTAAGCATAGAAAAACATTTTAGGCCTTAACTCAAGTGGAATTAACTCAAAATTCAATGAACATTTGAATACTTGGCTAAACATGCATTTTTCCCCATAAGTACAATGAATTGTGGTTAACTGTAATAATAAGACATTTAACTGTAATGTCGTAATCCCAACACATTGACGATAAGGCCCATATTTATACTCTGTTTGCGCCTGATTTGCGTCTTTTTTTTTTTACACTAATTCGGCGCAAACTTAACTCCATATTTATACTTTGGGGCTAGACCCATCTAGTGCCAAAGTTATGGAGTTTGAGTCATTTTTTGTACATGAAAACCTACCTTGCGCTAATGACATGCAAGATAGGTGCTCCCATGCAAAAAATGATTCTAAGGCATGTGCGCCTTATTTATCCTCTGGTTTCAAAATGACGCACAGAAGGAGGTGGGCCTTAAAACATGGCGCCCAGCCAGATTAGCGCTGTTTTTTAACGCCTGGGTCAGGGCAGGGGCTAAGGGACCTGTGGGCTCATTTCCATGGTGGGAGACCATGGAAGCAGTCCACATGTGCCCTTTCCTGCACCCAGCGACACCCCCTGCCACCCTCGCACACCCCTGGAGGATACCCATTGATGAGAGGACCCATCCATGGTGAGTGCAGGTAAGTGCAGGTAAGTATATATATATATTTTTTGTTTAAGGTGCATGGGGGGCCTAACGTGGGCCCCCTTAAATGCCACTGTGCCCAATGGCCATGCCCAGGGGACAGAAGTCCACTGGGCATGGCCCTTGGGCAGGGGAGCATGACTTCTGTCTTTGCTAAGGCAGGAGTCATTTCCATGGGGGTTGTGCATCAAAAAATGGTGCAAGTCAGGTTAGAGCCAATATTTTTGACTCTAACCTGACTTGCACCATTCTTTGGTGCACAACCCCCAGTCTTCCCTTTGCCTCCGCTTCCCGGTTGCCGTAATTTATTTTGACGCTAACCAGGCCGCAGCGGCGGCTAACGTCATTCCATAAAGAAGGCGCCCCGGCTGGCGCTTTGAAATGGAGTTAGCCGGCGGTAAACTTTTTGATGCAAATCTGCCCAAGCGCTGATTTGTGACAAAAAGTATAAATATGGGCCTAAATGCGTACATTAATTATTTTTCGGTCAATTAATGTCATTACAGAAACATGCAATTAATATCATACACGTTATATATGTAGTTAACTACATGTTAATGGCATCTTTATAGTGCATGATGGCTCAGCCAACTTATGCTGTTTCACTGTCAATGCCTTCAAATGCACTCTTAAAATCAATGATGCAGAGATACAGTTCTGAACTATATATACACCAAGAGCATAGTATTCTAGATAAACTTTAATCAGATTTCATTCTATTATGAATATTTTAATGCAGAATATTTTTAGTGGACTTTTCAACATTTGGGAGACATGGAATAAATCTCTTATTATTAAGACTCTGCACTGTCCCTTATTTTTAGGTCCCACGTATCATCATTAAATTCGCTTCTAGCCTAGTGGTGTCATAATATTCGACCACGTAGCAGTAAGTTAAAATACTGGGAGAAGGTGTGTTAATCTTTGTTTATTGATATCTTCCTATTCCAAGATTTAAAACTGAAGACCTAAGGTGGGTCATTGAGAATATGTGCAGTCTATGCTAAGAACAAAACATGTTTTTGCCTCTAATTTATACCCCAAACTTCTATTGAACATTCAACAGAACAAGGTAGACCACTCTACATGTTTAAAACTGCAGTCCAAAATCTTGAATATGCATCACAAAAAAATAATCAAAATAGGATATAATCACATTAAAGTTTATTGAGAACATGGTAATCCTTAAGAAAGTACATATATAAACTTTCCTCTCATTCCCTCTGGGTGTATACACAGTTACGGATGGCAGATTAGTAGTGGAGTTTATCATAATAAACAGATTGGAGAATCCACAATAAAAAACAAACTGAGGCCCAGATTTATGTGGGCCTAGTGCCATTCCATTGCCACATTAACATAATTTTTTTCACTCTTATGTGACATTGGAAGGCAAAAAACACTGCACCATATTTACAAAGTGGCGCAATGCTTGCATTGCGCCACTTTGTAACCTCTTGCACCACATTATGCCTGCACCAGGCATAATGTACCCAAGCGGGGCATTCTGGCACTAGGGGGGCTGAAACAATGGCGCAAAGAAATCTAAGAGATTTCTTTGCATCATTTTTATTGTCATTTTTTAACACCTGCTAAGAGCAGGCAGTAAACAGAGGCTCCCATTGTTTTCAATGGGCCTCTGGGTGCTTTGCATGATTAGGGTCACAATTTGCTAATTCTGCTTAGTGCCGGCATAAAAAATTGTGACTTTAGCCCCCCTGACTACCACAATAGTGGTCCATATTTTAAATATGGCGCTCACATGGTGGCGTTAGGGGGCGCTAAAGTGCACAAGAAAAGAGGCGCTGCACTAGGTGCCGCACCACTTTTCATAGAGCTGCCCCTTACTGTTTAGTAGCTGAAGGTTCCTTGAAGCAGGAATCAAATTTCACATGTAGAATTCCTAAGTTAAAAAATACTAAAAAGTGCAAAAATTTGTACCAGCTTAACAAATATCAATTACAAATATCTGCATTAAATTCTATGAATCCCTCAGAAACCTGAAAATTAGACTTATGAAATGTAAGGCTCTAGGAAAACAGGAAAATATCAGAAAATGATAATGACATTTTGGGTATCACTATTCCACATTGTATTTGAAAAGTAAAAAAAAATGTGTCTTCACTCAAATGCATCATTCTTACCAATAGCACGACATTACCTGTTACCAAAAAATATACATTCCTACTAACAAAACAAACAATCCTAAAGTGAGAAACACTACATGCATACACATCCTACATAACAAAATCAGATTAATTTAACTATAGTACAATAACTCGAATAGTCATTCAACCACACACTTGGGTCTGTCAGTCTTAAGGTGGTGTTAGACCTGCCTCCCTCCACTTTTCTGACACTGTTCTTGCTGGTATTAAAACTCTCCGCGTTTTACCACTGCTGACCAGTGCCAAAGTGCATACGCTCTCTCCCTTAAACATGGTAACATTGATTCATCCCCAATTGGCATATTTGATTTCCTTGTTAGTCCCTAATAAATTGCACTACATGTGCCCAGGGCCTGTAAATTGAATGCTACTAGTGGCAAGTAGCACTGGCTGTGCCACCCACCTAAGTGGTCCCTTCACCATCTCTCAGACCAGCCATTGCAAGGCCTGTTTGTGTAGTTTCACTGCCGCTTCGACTTGGCATTTAAAAGCACTTGCCAAGCCCTAAACTCCCCTTTTTCTACAGATAAGACACCCCCAAGGTAGGCCCTATGTAGCCCATAGTGCAGGATGCTATGTAGGTAAAAGGTAGGACATGTACATGTGTTTGTATATCTCTTGGTAGTGGAAAACTCCTAAATTCATTTTTCCACTACTGTGAGGCCTGCTCCTGTCAAAGGATAGCATTAGTGCTACCCTCATATACTGTTTGAGTGGTAGATTCTGATCAGAAAGGGTTTACCAGGTCATGTTTAGTATGGCCAGAATGGCAATTGAAAATCTTGCCTATTAGTAAGGTTGGATTTTATATTACTATTTCAGAAATGCCACTTTTAGAAAATTAGCATTTCTCTGCACTTAAAATCCTTATGTGCCTTACAACCTGTCTCCAATCAACATCAGGGCTGGGTTGGTTGACAGCTTCCTTGTGCAGTTCACCCAGACAACCACAAACACAGGATGTCTAGTCACACCTGCACTCATCTGCATACTGAATGTGTCTTCCTGGGCTGGGAGGGTAGAGTGCCTGACACTCACATCTCAATGGCTAGTGGCCTGACATCACACAATGGACTGCCAAACCCCCTACTGGGACCCTGGCAGACCGACCTGTACTGAAGGGGGACCTTGTGCACTTCAAAACCTCTCTTTGAAGTCTCCCCAACTTCAAATGCATTTTTGGTACATAAACTGAGTTCCTAACCCCAACAAGCCAGACACTTCTGGACCTGAACCTGCAACCTTTCAAGAGGAGCTACCTGGCTTCCCAAAGGAATCATCAGGACTGCTTTACTGAGAAAGATTCCTGTCCTGATGTTCCCCTGCTGCCCTGCTCCCTCTGACTTTGCCGAGAAGTGCTCTCCAAGGGCTTGGATTGAGCTTGCCTCCTGTTTTCTGATGTCTCAGGGCCAAAAAGACTTAGGTGGTCATTCCGAGTTTGGTGGTCATTACCGAAGACCCCCGTGCAAATGGACGCCAAAACACTGCCAGCGATGGTGAAGTGAAGAACGTCGCATTACTAGTACAACCAGTTACAACACTGCCAAAAATGCACCCAAAGAACGACACCGTCGGCCCAAATGACAGTGTGAAGGAGGCAGCTGCACCACCGCCACACACAGAATATACTGCCCACCAGATTATGAGTCACAAATCAGCATCGCGGATCCCAACACGGCAGCAATCCATTGGTGGCCCAAACCGCTGTGGCAAAAAAAAATGCACCACCACATTAACACTGCACCAGAGTGGATAACACCAATACCCAACACCTGAGACATATACACACACCTGTCCACAACACTCCAAAACACACCCCCACACATACCCTAAACCCATTGCAACTAGAAACTGTGACAGAGCGAAAGAAGAGCACACTGAAAGGAGGCACTACACCTAGATACCACAGGCAACATCCAACTGAGCACATTTCACACAACACACCACCGCACACAAGCACCACAGAGCACATCCACATACCACCACACAAATTCACAACTACAAACAGAACACCCAGAATCCCTGCACACCATACACCCACAACACAACCACCATGGCACCACAAAAAAAACCAAAATCACAGAAGAGGCGCTCTGGGTAATGGTGGAAGAAATCGTCAAATTGGAGCTGTGACTGAAGCACAGGTCCAGCAGACATCCATAGCCCAAAGAACGACTTATGGCAGAGGATAGTCGACAGGGTGAATGCAGTGGGGAACCATCCACACAGAAGGGAGAACATAAGGAACAGGTGGAATGACCTTAGGGGGAAGATGCGGGCCATGGCTTCCAGACATCAAGTAGCCATCGTGAGGACTGGTGAAGGACCCCCACCAACTCCCCCAGAAATGTCACTATGGGAGACAATGGTCCTGGTCATACTACACCCAGAAAGGCTGACGGGAATAGCTACTGGTCTGGACACTGGTACGTCTACTGTAGTCACCGGCGAACATGTCCCCGTGCACAGCATGTACCCCCACCACCCTAATATGCACCAAACCACCATGGATTTCATACCCACCCCGCATGCCACAATTCCTGACTGACACCATTCCCTCATAGCCCCACCTAGGGCATGTGTGCATCACACAGCAGCAAGTACCATAACCACCATAATGCAACACTCCCTACCCTTGCCTGACTGCTACATCCAGATCACTTCTCTGCAATTGCCCATCAAACCATGTCACTTTCCATTACTAAGAAGTAGTAGGAATGCACATCAGTACATGGCAATGACAGTAGCAAGAAAAATAAGAAATGTACTCCAAAATAGGCCTATTGCAACTTTCCACTGTTGGGAACACAAGCAGCGAACTGGTAACTGTCAATGTCATTACTGATCTGCAAATACAGTTAATGACGACATACAAAAATGTATGTCACTGTAACAATACCATCATCTGACACAATACCTCTCATTACACAGGTCTCCCAAGTACTGATACACAGCAGAGGAGCCCTGTGACAGAAATCCCAGGCCTGGAAACAGGTCCAACAGGTCCAATAGGTCCAAGGAAATCTGGATTAGGACGACGAATCTGGCCCATCAGGCAAAAGTGGTCAGTCCACCACCACAAGTCTCACCCTGCCCACAACTCAAACCACCTCCCCTGTGGAAGCCAGTGCACAGCAGAGCCCACCTACCCATACCTGTGTCCCAGGGTCACATCAGTCATCAATATGCCCCACAGGACATGGGCAGTAGTCAAAGGTGCAAACACAAGACAATTACGGTCCTGGTGTCAGTCGGAGGGGGCACACTGCACCAGGGGCACAGGCACAGGGGGCAAGAGCTAGTGGGAGGGCAATTGTGGGCCAATGGACAAGTCAGATACAGAACACGACTTGCCATGAGGCGGTCTCCAGAGTCCTGGGAACCCACAACAAGCTAGGCCAGATAATCACAACCTTGCAGGACACCCAAAGGCTGCAGGGAGAATACCACCTGGAGGCCAGGCAGCAGTGGCAGGCAATCAATGCCACCATGGTCTCCACATTAGGGGAGTTCAAAAAACTCAAACACATCCTGCGGACATTCTTCACCCAACAGCAGGGCCCATCCAATAGTCAGTCAACACCACTGCCCTCAACATCAGCACCTGCAACTGGAATGGAGGCTCAGCAGGAGGACTCACAGGCCACCAGCACCCCTACCACTGCAGCTGAGGAACCCCCTCCCGCAAAAGAGGTCACCCAGCCAGACATCCTGCAGGACCTCAGCGAAAGACCAATCCCACCACCAGGAAATGATACCCCTTCTGAATTGTCACCCTTGTATGCCCCTGTTAAACCCTGTTTGCTGTCCAATACCAAAGTCACATCTTTCTGAGGCAAATGGATAAAGGAATTGTGAACCAAACAGCTGTACCACCCACTCTGATTATCACATAGAGCATTACCCCACTCCTCAGGACTGTGATAGTTAACACTTAATAAACACCAATTATCAGAAGTCATGGTGCAGGTCTCTTCATTGTTTGTATTGTCAATTTTGTCACAGGACAGCAAAAGAATACACATGTCTAAACAACAATAATGTCAAAGTCACTGATGTAGTGGAATACTCCAGCAGGTGTGTAAGTACATCCATATTGTTGTAACAACCACTGTCAACTATGCCAACTGGCAACTCAGCAAGCAGATTACAAACAGAGATGTCACCTGAAGAGAGGAAAATAAATGGAATGAGGTACAATGTTGTAAGGCATATACTCCACAGTCAGACATCAATAGCAGTTGCACACAGTCAAAGGATGAGTGTCCCATCAGCTATAATACACAATATGCAAGGGTCTGCATAGGCATTCACACATGCGTGCATGGGACAGGAAAGATGTAACATAGGTAACATCCTTTATTGTACGGCTCCCTGAGTAGTCAGGAACATGTACTTGGCTCACAGCAGCTTACAATGCAGCATGAGATGCCTACGCAGCAGGAAAAGACTAATAAGTCCCCCTAACATATCCCCTCACAGGCAGACTGAGGACCCTAAACCTTTAGTACAACTATAAGGCTGTACCTCAATGGCACCAGCATTACACATATGTACTTAGCAGCTGTGCATTTCCACTACCTCTCATGGTAAGCCACCTAACCTTCAAGGTTGTTAAACACAATATGTAAAACTCTAGTCCCCACACATACCTGATGCATGCAAATACTGGCTACAGATCGGCTTCAGCAATACATCTCCCATGTGCAGATGATATGCAATGCAGCCATACCTGCACATCAATCAAAGTAGTGATGAATCATGTCAGTCCTGTTGTCATGTGCATCATACTTGTCAGCCTCCCACTCAGTCACCGGCAACAAACACTGCTCCAACATCTATGTCCCCCTCCTCCAACAGTGGGATGTGCCTTCTGAGGGCCAGATTATAGAGCATGCAGCATGCAACAATGATCTTGCAGACTTTCCCTGGTCGGTACTGTAGGGTACCACCAGACACGTGGAGACAACAAAATCTAGCTTTCAAGAGACCAAAGGTCCACTCAATCATACGCCTCTTCCGGCCATGTGTCTCATTGTACCTGTTCTCCTCTAATGTAGTTGGATGTCTCACAGGTGTCAGGAGCCAGGGCAGCTTGGGGTATCCGGAGTCACCTGTGTGGAAAAGGGAACATGACCACAAGTAACAATGTTAGACAGAGAGCTGACTGTGTTGTGAGGGGCAAAAACGTCTGACATGGAGAGCAGTACACATATCTATGAGCCAGGCCGTTTCTCCCTGTAGCTGTGACATCATTGCAGGCACACTCCTGTTCCTCAGCATGTAGGAATCATTTACTGATCCAGGGAATTTAGCGTTCACATGTGTAATGTATTCGTCTGCAAGACACACCATGTGTACATTGAGCGAATACGTACTCTTCTGGTTTCTGTAGACCTGTTCATTAATCCTCTGAGGTACCAAGGCAATGTGAGTCCCATCAATGGCCCCACTTACATGTGGGACATTTGATATGTTGTAGAAGGCTACTTTTATGGTGGGAAGTTCTGGTGGTAGTGGGAGCCTAATGTACCTGTGCATATGCTTGACGAGGGTATCCAGGACATCACGCAACACCTTATGAAACTGGGGTGGTGAAATCCTTGCAGCCAGTCCCACTGTGACCTGAAAAGAGCCACTCTCCAGGAAATGCAGGACGGAAAACACCTGGACAGTTGGAGGGATGGCATGGGGATTCCTCAAACTGGACAGGAGGTCTGGATTCAACTTGGCGACCAGTTCCTTGATGCACAAACGGTTAAGTCAATAGATCATGATAATGTGGCGCTCTTCATGGTTTCAAGATCTATGAGTGGCTAGGTAAATTGGTGCATTCCACATCTGTGCGGGGACACAAACAACACTCTGTGAACCTCCCACAATGTAGGCTACCAAGTATGACACACAACAGTCATGAGGTTTTAGTCATGCAAGTTGCCTGCCATGTTGTGTGAATACACATTAATCCACCCATCATTCCTAACCAGACAATGTCACATGATTCCTGTGGGAATGGACGTATACCGGAGATGTACACATACACCTTCCATGTGTTCATATATGCTGACAAATGTTGTGGCAAGTGTGTTAATGTCAACAGACATGCATTACATGTGTTAAGATCCACAATGTGTGACCTAAAGTATGCGTTTGTGAGGACATGAAGGTAGTTACGCTGTGTGAAGTCAGGACAGTAATGTCACAGACTAATATGGCATCCGCGTGTCCGGCATGCATTGGACAGCTGGAAGTGACTTTGTTCCACTGGCGGAAGTCATCATGGCGGAGGGCAGTCTGAACCGCCGTGCAACTCCTCATTGGCTAACATTGATGTCTATGGAAGACTGGGACCAATGACAATCACCGCAAGCGGTGACGATCATAACCGCTGCAGTCGTAACCGCCATTTTGTGTGGGCCTGCTCACTTGACTCCTGGCATTCGGGCAGAACAGACCTCCACTTTGTGTGCTGCTGTGCCCAGTCTATTGGAGCAGCGATGGCACACACTTTTAGGGAAAGGGCCCCAGACTTCTTAAAGGAGGAACTAGAGAAGCTTGTGGAAGGGGTTCTACCCCAGTATGGGCGGTTGTACGATGCTCCAGGGCAACAGGTCTTTACAACGTCCTTTGTTAGACATGTTGGGTGGTGTATAACGATGTATGTGTGTGCCCATTGACATGTCATGACTGATCAGGCATGTAGCATGCACATTATATGTGTGCGATATTGGCAGTGTGCATGGTCCGTGTTTGTTGTGTGTCGCCAAAGCTTACTGCTGTAGTGGTATTATTTACATTATGTCCCCCCTTGTTTCACTGTTTCCCATTCAGGTCAGCGACCACCAGAAGAAAAGGTTATGGCAAGCCATTGCCAAGGATGTGCGGACCCTGGGGGTCCATTGCAGGTGGAGAACCCACTGCAGGAATCAGTGAGAGGACCTGCCATGTTGGGCCCGAAAGACCGCGGGAGCCCAGCTGGGGACAGCCTCCCAACGTGGGACGCTGACCCCCCTAATGACCCGCATACTGGCAGTGGCGTAACCTGAGGTAGATGGGTGCTTGAAGGCAGCACAGCAGCCACAAGGGGGTAAATGTTGCCTTTCAGGTGACTACTGCATGGTTGCGCACTGTCACCCTCCTTGGACTTGAAAATAAAGCAGTCAGATGTGATTTAGGGAATGTACAGTCCTGGTTTTCACACCCATCAAGTAGGAGTGTGTGATGGTCGCTATGTTGAGCCATGTAGGATAAGAAGTGGTGGTACTGTGACAAACCTTCACCTGTAGGTATGGGTCTCTCAAGTATGTTATCATGTCACTGGCTGCATCCTCCATCTCTGTGTGCACTGTAGTAGTACTAGGTGATCATATTGGCACTGTATATGGGTAATGACAGGCATGTTACGTGAACATTAAAACTGCTTTACTTCTCACAGCAATGGACCTCTGTACCACATGTCCTCCACACATTCCTGTCAGTTAGTTAGTGTCCTCAGTCCCTCTCTGCTAAGATTTATATCATCCTGTGATGGATGACTTGTGTTTGAGTATGTTCCTGGGCCAGATTTTCAGGATTAGTAATTTTGGCAGTTGATTGGCATGTAGGTGTCTTCATTCGGATGTTCAGGCTGCAGGGTTGAGATGATTTTGAACATTGCTTGCATGACTTTATTTTAAAATGAATGCTAAACGGTCTATTGTTTCACAAGCAGGGGCTGTTATCTGCATTGTTTGTATGTGAAGTGGATGTGTAGGTTCTCATCATTTCCTCCCTTTCTGTTTCTCCCACCCTCCTTTTCTCTCTCCTCCTCTGTCCATGTGTGCATAAGCATCATCTGGCAAAGGAGGAAGGGCACCGGTGAGTGGGAGTGTAGCCCACGGGACCCAGGAAGCTGGCACCAGCGAAGCTGAGGGGACCAATGGGACGGAGGGCTAGGGGAGCACCACAGGGGAGACTGGAGCTACTAACACATCTTATTCAGATTCCTCCTCTGATGGCGGCTCCCTGGCAGTGGTGGACCCTTCTGGGACCACACCAACACCATTGTTGTCCACCACCGCGCTTACCAGCACCGAACTCCCTGTAGCACACCACCCAGTTGCCCATGCTCGCTCACCAAAGGGGGTGGGCATCTCCTTCGCTGCAGGCACCTCTACCCCTGCCTCAGTCAGCCCTGCTGCCCTCAATGAGGAGGCTATTGACCTCTTGTGGTCCATCTCTGTGGGGCAGACAACGATTGTGAATGCCATCCAGGACTGGCATCCCAGAGGCAGCAGACAAATGCGTTCCTGGAAGGCATTCAGGGTGCCTTGTCTGGCCTCCAGAGATCGTTTCAGGCTCTGGCCTCCTCGTTGACGGCAGCCAGTGTTCCTTCTTCTTCTGTCCCCCCTCCAGCTACCTCTTCCCAATCCACAACCTGTCTCCCTACAACCGTCCAAAGAACACCTACAGACCTGCATACACCCACTACAACACACAAGGTGCGCAAAGACAGTCATAGGCATCACAAACGTTCACACATGCATGCACATATCTGCAGACACAACAACAGACACTTCCCACTTTACCTCCTCCCTTGCAGTCACATCTCCACTCACACCCGCCAGCACTGCATCATCACACACCGCTCCTACTACCATTCCTGTCATACCCTCAACCACCACGACAGTTGTGGACATGGGGCTTACCAATGGCACATTTTGTAAATAGTTTCTTTCTTTTGTATATTAATACATCTGCCCATATTGCTGTGGTTAGCAAGATTAGATGCTTGTCCTGGTTTCCTTCTACATAGTGGTGTCACATCTGTGTACATAGGTTGTGGGCTCTGTGTGTGGATTGTGTCTGTGTTGTTTCAAGTGCTGGATGGATGGTTTGGGCCATTGGGATGTTGTGATGTGTGTGACTGCTTGCTTGTGTGATTGTATGAGGTGTTGTGTGTATCCGTGTGCATAGTGCTGCATGTGTGGATTTCCTTGTATGTTGGTTGTACGTGATGTGTTATCTGTATGATTGTTTGAATGTGTGTTCACAGCTATTGATTGTGTGTCAATGCTACATAGAGTTCATGGTGTGGGTGCGTGTGTGGTGTCGCACAACGTGCCTGTCTATGCCAACTTTGAGGTGATTGTGGTCTAGTTGTCATTGTGTGGTTATGGGGTGTGTTGGTAGTGGTGGTGTGCGTTGGGCTGTATATTTGGCACGTATCTGCTTGGCTTTGAGTGTGTATTGGTTACTTGGCATTGATGTATGTTGTGTGTGCCTGTGTGTGGCCTTCGCTGTCTGTGTGAGGTATGTATGTTCTGTGTGGGAGTGTATCACTGCCATTTCCTCCCCTCTGTGCTAGGTATACTTACGGTTGTTGTCTTCGTCGTTGTCGGTGGCCATGAAGGTTTATGGTGAGATACAATGATGGGAAGACTAGCAGTTCATTTGCCATGGCAGCCACGGAAGTGTCTCTGTGTCTGGAGGAAGGTGTTTCCTTTTATACTTTCTGTTTCCACCAGGTTTTTCATGGCGGCAATGTCGCACAGAATATCCTGGTGGGGAGGTTACTCGGAATATGGAGGGCGGGACATTGGCTTCTGCCTGCATGGAGTCGGCTTCCGCCGCCAGATGCTGGTCGTCAGGCTGTGGCGGTGCTGGTGGTGGGTTGTCTGTGTTGCGTTGGGTTCTCTGCTTTACTCGTTATATGGTTCAGTTACTGCCAGACTCGGAATGACCACCTTAATCTCCTCAGGAAAATCCTTGTGCACCAAAAATCGATGCACAGCCTGCCGGAAACGATGCACAGCCATTTTGCGACTGAGCAATCGCCGCACACATGAGCCTCAATGACACAGCTCAACTTCCCAAGTGAAGAATCGACGCAGCGCCCGCCTTACAGCCAGAAATTCAACACACAGCCTACCGGATCGACACACAGCTGAACCGGAACAATGCTGCCCGACTTCCTAAGAGAAGAATTGACGCAGCGCATATCGTACGATGGAAAAATTGACGCATCGCCTACTGGATCAATGCAAAGCCTGTGACTTCTTCCCGCACACTCATGTTTTCTCCATATCATCCCTGGCCGTCAAAAAGACCCCCACATCTCAGTGATGAAGCAAGACTGCGTGCCGGAAATCGACCCAAAGCCCCTTGTAGCATGGAAAGAAATGACGCATCGCCTGTGCTGCATCAGAAAATCCAATGCACATCCTTTTTTTCCACGCATCTCCTCCTCTGCGGTCTCCGTGCGTGGTATTTTTGACACAAACCAGGTACTTTGTGTACTCAAGAGACAACTGTTTATTTCTACGTTTTAAGACTCTTTTTAATTTTGCAAAAGTGAAATCTCAACTTGTGCTTATTGAATCTTAATTGTTTTGACCTCACTTTAACCAGATAAATATCATATATTTTTCTAAACCTCTGTTTTTTGTGGCGTTTTCACTGTTTTAGTGTATGATTTATTGCACAAATACCTTGCCTTCTAAGTGAAGCCTGACTTCTCAGTGCCAATCTACCAGAGGGTGGGCACAGGATAATAAAGTGGTATACCATATAACCAGGGATGGTATATTAAATGCTACTAGAGTGCCTGCAACGTTTGTTGTGCCTTCCACTTACGTAGCCCTTTTAAACCAACCTCAGGCCTGCCATTTCAGCCTATGTGTGCAATTTTAAGCTGCCATTTTGATCAGGCAAAATTAACCTCTCGCCAGGCATAAACCTTTTTTTGGAGTACACGTGTCACCCATAGGTAGGCCCTTAACAGCTCATAGAGTAGGATGTGATGAATTTAAAAAGTTGGACATGTACTTTTAAGTTTTTCACGTCCTGGTACTGAAAAACTCCCAGGTTTGTTTTTCACTATTGCAAGGCATACCTCTCCCATAGAATAACATTGGGTTATTTTATTAGATTTAATATGTTGTAACTTTTGTTTGAAAGCTGGTAGGATTATCATGTTTGGTGTCACATAAGCTGTGATTTAAAACCCGCTTTAATGGTAAAGTTGCACAAATTGTATTTTTTTGTTGGAGATGACATACGGATGCCCTAGGGTCGCATGGTGACTGGATTGAGGGGACTCTTGCTGATAGGATTTTCAAAGGGAATTTTCTTTGCATTGAGGAACCTGGTTAGAGGTAGGAAGAGATTTTCCTTTTGATTGATATTATTCGGTAATGTGGTGAACATGACAATGACATATGAATCATTGATTACTTTGCTTTGACCATAACTTTGGCCCTGAAGAAGTCCTGTTGTGATGGGTCAAAATGGGTTAGCTCTGTCCTTCTGAATTTTGTATAGAGGCATAAAGAATTACCAACTGAATTGGATTCACCATTTGTACCACTATACAGGCACTTTATAGGATGTTATGTAACTCTGACAACAATCCTATGAGGAGTCAATAGTAGCACCCATCCTAGTATTTATAATTTGGCTCGGGCTACTACTGAGAGTGATATTCCCTAATTTGTGTAAATTGTAAATTGTTACCAGTGAAGATCATCTCTTAGTGCTACAGCATCAACATTCCATGGTGACCGTGAATGCAAATTTCTAGCAACTGCCACCCATGACATCTGACACTATTTTAGTACTACAATGATGATGTCCGTGATGCCCAACCTGCTGTTCATGCTACAGAGATGACGGTCCACAAACCTCTTCCTGTTTCTCAAGGCCTCCTCCACCACAAAACTCCTCATACTGGACTTGAGAAGGTAATTTTTACAGTGAGACCAACCTGGTCCCTGAATCCAGCCCATGCTTCATTGCGGTCAACCTGAACTTATGAATTTCACCTGGCTTTGCATGACCAGATAACCACAAGTAGAGCTTGTGCTTTTAGGTTGCATACTTACCATGAAACCTTTGAAATTATACATCTCCGGTTCTACAGATTAGTTAGGTTAAGCCTGTCTGCTTTGCGGAAAGCTACTAGCGGGTTAAGCACAGGTTAATTTAGTGACTGTTTGTGGGTCATCCTTACAAGGATTGTAGCTGTTGCTTGGGAAAACTTCACACCCCCCTCACCAAACAACCCAATTTTTCACAGCTGGATATCATATGAAGTTGGATTTTATCTCTGTGTTCAGTTGTGACCTTATTTTAATTTTGACAAAGTACCTGAAAGTTGTAATATATTTTATTTAGATCAGCAGTCATAAATGTTTCTAGGAGAACCACTTTAATATTAATTTTGTAGTAGAAATGTGACTACCTGAAGATCCTTCTCTCATTCTATTGGCTCACTCTCACCCTAGGTCAAACATTTGCTTACAAACTGTGATTTTAAGAGAAGAAGCTGGTCAATCACCATTTCTTAAGAACTCCCACTGACTCAAAATATAAAATCTGAACTAGTACTGATTCAGCACAGGGACTCTTCTGCTCCTGCAGAACATTTTCTTTTATCGTATGGAATTTCTTCATGAATATGTCTTTTTGTTTTCAATTTTATGATATATTTACTACACTCTGTAAGGCCCATGAAGGTGAGTGTATTTTTATAGCTCAGATGTAGCTACAAAGCAGCAGTGTTGTATATAATACCACTATATCGCATGTATTACAGTGCATAATAATAATATTGACCAACCAATTACATCACAAAGTATGTATTGGTGGAGAAAAAATAGTAAATACTTGCCTTGCAATGTAGCTGTAGGTGATGTAGTGGATATACTAATGTTGTAGGGTAATATTATGAACCTTCATACAATGTCATACAACCAGCAGAGTGCAATACAGTAAGAGTGATACTGTTTATTTTTCTTATTTTATTAAGAGAGTTTTACAAAGTGCAAACATGACTCAAAGGTATTAGAGCACTAAACAGAGTAATGGTTGTTGCAACATAAGCAAAATATAATCTAATGCCATCATTGTGGTACTGTGAAAATTGCTGCTAGCCATAACATCAATGAAATATATTAAAAAAATAACTCCCCATAACCACTCAGGATCTATCAATTGAGAACTATTAGTCATGTAAAAAATAGGAATGCATAAGTTCTATCAAATAAGATGTCATTTGTAACATTTCTATGCCTGCTTAGTTTCTCAAAAGTCAGCGATGCCACCCCTAGCTATGGTTTCAGGAGAAGGTGCCAAGTGATTTTATGTGTTTTTGTTGTAGACCCAGGGCCTTACCAGCCCAGAAGGAATTTGTCAAATAAGATCATTTTAACCTCCTTTTTCAAATCAATAGTTGATGGGTTCAGCCATCCCTCTGGAGGGTGAAAGTTCCATTTTCTAGGGGCTGAGCCAAAAAAAAGTGTGGGTCTGGGTCATTTTCTTTTTGAATCTCACTGGTGCTAATACGTGGGAGCTCACACTTCTTAGAGAGCCACTCCCACCTGAGATAGTGGACTAGGTACTCATGTTTGCCATAGTGCAGTGATTTGTACTTCTTCGAGATTTCTGTTGTGTTTTCTCCAGTGATTTTGTTGATTTATTAACTATGGGTTTGTGGTTGGGAACATCCAGGTGATTTAGCCATTCCTGTGCAGGAAGGCAGATGTTGGGATGAGCAGGATTGCAGTTTTCAGAGAGTTCATAGTGAGGTAGTTTCTTGACAACCAGATCTGGGTTTGCTCTAAAGTATCAGTGAGACAGATAATATCTCAAGGGAGGATATCTTTAGATATAGCTGGGTGTTGTCTGCATATATGTGGTATGCTTGTATGAGGATCTCCATCAGCAGTTCTACTTAGAGGCTGAATAGTGTTGGAGAAATTGTGGATCCTTGAGAGACTCACAGTCAAACCAAAGATTGGTTGGAAAGTGAGCTACCCAATTTGATATGCTGTGTTTGGTTTTGTAGATTAGAGATGAACCATTTTAGTATGGTTTCTGGCAGCCCTATCCTTTATTGAAGTACATTTACAATACTACTCTGGATAAAGTTGAACGCCAAGGTAATATCAAGGAGGATAAGTAAGCATGATTGGTTCTGGTCCAGGATTCCGAGTGTGTCATCTATGATATGTAGAATGGTTGTCTCTAGGCTGTGTTGTGGTCTAAAACCAGACTGGAGCTTGTCTATCAAGTTAAAGTTACTATATGCTGACAGAATTTGTTGTGTGCACAATTCCCCAGTCGGTTCACCAGTGTAAGAAAATGGCCTATTGTTTTAGAGCATCGAAAGTCCTACTCAAGAAACAACCACAATCCTTGTCAGGGTGAACCACAAAAGTCACTAAATTGCTCTGTGCTCTGTGTTTAACCCTCAGGTAGCTTGACACAAAATCAATCAGGCTTAACTTACAGGCAATGTGTAAAGTATTTCTGCAGAACACAAACAGTAAAAAAGTAAAAACACAACACAACAAAAATCCCACATCAATGTAGAGACATAGAGGGTCATTCTGACCCGGGCGGGCGGCAGATGCCGCCCGCCTGGCGGGAACCGCCAAATGGCCGCTCCGCGGTCAGAAGACCGCGGAGGCCATTCATACTTTCCCGCTGGGCCGGCGGGCGCCCGCCAAGAGAGCTGGAAAGGCCCTGCAACACAGAGGCCGGCTCCGAATGGAGCCGGCGGTGTTGCAGGGGTGCGACGGGGGCAGTTGCACCCGTCGCGATTTTCACTGTCTGCAACTCAGACAGTGAAAATCTCCCTGGGGCCCTGTTAGGGGGCCCCTGCACTACCCATGCCAGTGGCATGGGCAGTGCAGGGGCCCCCAGGGGCCCCACTACACCCGTTCCTGCCATCCTGTTCCTGGCGGTAACAACCGCCAGGAACAGGATGGCGGGAAGGGGGTCGGAATCTCCATGACGGCGCTGCTTGCAGCGCCGCCATGGAGGTTCTGCCCAAGCAGGGGAAATACGGCGGGAAACCGCCGGATTCCCTTTTCTGACCGCGGCGTTAGAAAGGGCAATGAAGCACCGCCAGCCTGTTGGCGGTGCTTCCGTTGCCCCCGGCCCTGGCGGTCTTGTACCGCCAGGGTCGGAATGAGGCCCATAGAGTAACTTTTAAAATTTGAAATGACACCTACACAAATTAGTCCTACTAGGAGAGACAGACTTTTTAATTTTTAAAGTTCTTGGGGAACAATAGTGTCAAAAAGAACAAAGCACAAATTTGTGTGACTGGCAAAAAGGGACTGTAGGTTTGGGAAAATAAATACCAACTTTCTAAAAGTGGCATTTCTCAAATTCTGAATTAAAATCCAAATTGTTCATGAAGGAGGGTTTTAAATTACAAATCAAAAGAGTCAAGAAATATTTTCCTACTTGCTCTCTATCTCAAGTTTACATTCTATCATATGTAATAAGGTAACTTAGCACTGGTCCATGGGAGAGGTAGCATGGCAACAGTGAAAAGCAACATGTAAAACCTAGACTCACAGGCCCTACTTTTAAATACCATGCACCCTGCCATAGGAGCTGTTAGGGCCTTCTTATGTGTAACTTATACATTTTAAAAAGTCAGGCTTAGGTCTAGCAAAAGATGTATTTTGCCAAATTGGAATGGCAGTTTAAACTTCACTATAGGCTACAGTAGCAGGTCTGAGACATGTTTTAAAGTACTACTATAGTGGGTAACACAATGAATGCTGCACGTCCAGTAGTAGCATTTAATTTACAGGCCCTGGGTACATATAGGGGGTTATTACAAATTTGGAGGAGGTGTTAATCCGTCCCAAAAGTGACGATAAAGTGACGGATATACCACCAGCCGTATTACGAGTCCATTATATCCTATGGAACTCGTAATAACCCCCATAGTACCATTTACAAGAGATTACCAATAACTTAAATGTGCCAGCTAGATGTAGGCCAATTTCTCAATGTTTAAGGAGAGGGCACCCACATTTTAGCACTGGTTAGCAGTGGTAAAGTGAACAGGGTCCTAAAGCCAAAAAAAAAAAAAATTAGCAACATAGGAGGGATGAAGGCAAAAGGTTTAGGTGACTCCCATCAAAGGATATCAGGTCTACCAGACGGGAAAGGGATTTTTGAAATTGGTCAAAAAATATTCAAATCTGTCAAGTCTGCACCTTTTTTTTTTTTTTGTAGGAGTATCACTTGTCTGATCTTTAAACAATCTGAGATTGTGTCTTGGGTTAGTGATAAGTTTAGGGTCATCATTCAGAGGGGGTGAAAAGATGACTGAGATAATTTGTGATTGTTGATGATACTGGGTCGTTGAAATGAGAGGTTGGTTTCAGCGCATCTATAAACTTTAAGACCTCATATTCGCTGAAGGCTTTGAATTCACACCAGATGGCCTCAATTTTGGTCATTTTGGGATGAGTAGAAATTTGAGCCCTGTTGTTATTGTCAGTTCTCATTGGGGAACATGCAAGTCTGAGCCACTATTCTGAATCATCGTTGTGTCAACACTGAGCGAATTTTCAATTTCCCTTATTTGTTGTTTGAAAAGGGTTGAGAAAGCTTTACACTTCTCCTTAGAGGAGTTACTAATCATTGTAGTGTTATGGGGGACATTTGTTGTGTGATGATTTCAGTGTTTATGTGGTTGGTTTCTTGAGTTGTCCAATTTCGTTCTGAAGTATGTAACTATTTCTTCTCTGACTCAGCTGTCCGTATACATTGCTGAAGGTTTTTGCCGTCGTAGGGGCATATTTATTCAAAATGACGCACAACTGCATTAGCGCACTTGTGCGTCATTTTTGTTTTACGAGAGCTAGCGACAGTCCTTAACGCTATTCTTATGCCATATTTATGAAATGACGTAGCATGGCACTAATGAATGGTTAGCGTGAAAAAAGGCGCTAAGAGCTGTGACAAGCAGTAAGGAAAAATGATGCTAAAACTGCAAAAGTGGCGCTACACCGTTTTGCAGCACGTAAACATGTCACAAAAGGGTTAGCGCCATTTTTACACCACATTAGAGTCAAAACAAAACACACAAGTAGGAAAGCATGCAATTGCAAGAGAAGATGGAATCATCAGGGCAGGAGAGACCCCCAAGTAAAGCCAGGAGGGTCCAGAAAAGTCACAGGAGAATGAGAAAAGAAAGCCCAGCTTTTTGTCACCTCCAAAATGCAAGTTGGTAGGAGAGACGCAAAATGACAGACAATAGTGGACAAAATCAACAGAGTTGCTGAGGTGAAGAGGACTGTCACTGAGGTCAAGAAGTGCTGGCATGATTGAAAACGCAGGACTACTGAGAAACTTACCAGGAACCGTAAGGCAGCACTGCAGACTGGAGGTGGAAGTTCCACACCACAGGAGGACCTGGATGACCTGGAGGAAATGGTTGCAGTGGTCATAACGGAGGAGCTGGTCAATAGAATCGCAGGACAAGACAGTGCAGACTACCAGGAACCACCACAAATGCAGGGTAAGTTGCAGGGGGATATATGGAACTCCACTAATGGCAGAAGGAGGAGGCACATAGGAGACACTTAATGCATGCTAAAGGGTTGCTTTGGGACACATAGGGCCTGAATCAAGATGCACCATCCTCACTCAAGCTACACATGTACTGACACTTTGGTTGTGCAATGTACTCCAACATATACACAACATCAACATAGTCCACACATTATGGCTATACTACACCATGTAAATAAGCACTACATCGCCTGGTAGGCATGTGCAAATAGTGTGGCTGTGCCATTACAACACCCACTGCACATAGTCAAACCCCTGTACCAACACAACATAGACATGAGAGACCAGGACAGAAGTCAATTCCACCCCAAGGGTGACGTCAGGGTAGTGTCTCTGTCCAAAGTGCTTCCCTTCCCCAATGTTGCATTGCCTGCACTTGTGTGCTGCATCTTGCAGCACACATCGAAATGCCATCTCAGCAAAAACAGCTTGTACATGTGCAGGAAGGGACACCTCCCTGCACATGAACAAATCATCACTTCAAGGCGGGCACCCCCTCATCATGCTGCAACAATGCCTGTGTCGGTGCAGGTAGCACAAATCTGTGCAGCTGCAGGGGGGATTGCAGGGATGTACTGTATTCAAGTAAATATGGTCCATCACTGCATATCCAAGCTGCTGCAGTGTACTGCAACACATCTTGCAGCTGCCCTGAGCCATGCTAAATGAGAATAAATCTGCCCTAAAGCTTGCTACCTGTGGAACACAACCCATACAGGGTGAATCCACAACAACGCACACACAACCATATGTGTCATATCGGAATGGCCACAAAATAAAATGCATACAACACATTGTGCATATGTGAACATCATGTGTGCAGCTGTACAAGTGTTTGCAATCTCATCATTAGACAAGATAGAGGGCTGGATCAATAGAGAATGATGGTATGTGCTGCTGTGCAAAATTAGGCAGCATCACACACCTTCATTTTCAAAACGCAGGGATGAGTCATATACATAAGAATACACCATACCCATGTGTACCCCCCTGTGCAAGTGGAAATCTGATGTTTTGTGCCAATGCAGCCACCCTTGCACCATAGTGGAAGGTTGGCTGTGTTGAGAGGGAGAATATTTATGTGCTGGAAGGAACAACGTCCTGCACTGCAGCAAACTTAAAGTATGGTTTGCTCTTACTCTGTGATGCCTGCATAGGTGCTAAGCAGCTCAATTTAGCGCCAGCACAGGGGACAACACAGGGGTGCCAGGTATGCAAATAAATACTGTGCGTCTCTGCATTGTGAAAATGATGCAGTGTGGCGCTGCCACTTTTAGCGCAGTGTTGCGCTCTGTCATTTTCTGTTACTATTGAGCTTGAGCCATGTGTGATGCACAATGCTACACATAGGTACAACAATAACCTTGGGTCAGAGACATGTCACTGAAGCTCCAGTGGCAAATACATGATGTCCCATGTCAACGGCCAATGCAATAAAATATTGATTTTACACTATTTCATTGCAGAGCATGATGGCTTACCTCCTGCCCACCTGTCTGTCCTGGATTTTTCTGATGACATGGATGACCAGCTGCCAACTATCAATCAACAGACTCTCCAGGATGTCCTAGGATCACTCCATTTACCACCTCCAGTTGCAAGGAGGACACACAGTGTTGCAGGGTCTCCACATGAACCTCCCAGCCAGTACTCACACAGCCCTGGACTCCGAGGACCCAAAGATTAGCTTTCAGAAGACAGTGGTAGGAGTCCAGTGGGAGCTGGCCAAGCAGGTTCGGGTGGGGATGAAGACCATGGCAGACAGCCTATAGGGAGTGCAGATGTGCCTCAGTCCAAATAAGAACAACTCAGCTGCCATCAGCGGCACCCACTTTCCACTACGGAGACTCCAGCAGTCACTGCTGGACAGAGCTGCTGTCATGAAGCAGAGGCTACAACAAATGCCCTCCCTAACTGCCAGCAGCATGTTGAATACCCTGGAGTCCATACAGCAGGAGGAGGCCTCACTCGGGGAAAACATGGATGCCTACCACCGTGGTGTTGCTGCAGAGTTGAAAAATCTGCAGTTCCTCCTTGCTGCAGTTATGCCCAATGTGTTGCCACAAGTGGCATCTGCCAAGACCTTTGATTCCACATATCTATCCCCTGAAGTGTGTGTGGCCCCCTCTACCTCTACAACAGCATCAGCCATGGCACAGGAGGCACCACACACATCAGAGGATGAAGATGTGGAAGGAATAACATTCACAAGGAAAAGCACCCCGTAGCACCAGTCTGTGCCACATGGATAGTTTCTCCTTAGTTCTGGGCTTAAGATCATGCCAGTGTTGTGACAGTAGGAAATGTGCCCTCTTTACCTACTCACTGTTGAATTGTCTGCTATGTGCTGTCATTGTCTCTTCCATACCAATTATCAATTGTTTAACTCCTCACTAATGCACACTATTCCCAACCATGTCTCATGACATGTCCCTCAATCCTGGACTCCGATTGTGCTACATATGGCTAACGTTCACTCATGGGGTCCGTGAAATGGATATTGTATATAAATCACAATTACAAGTGCACCTCTAAATAAAGCACCTTGTACACATGTAGCATTTCTATGTTTGCTGTGATCCATCTACTCAGCTAAAAGATAGCATTGTGTCAATCCATGTCAATGTGTACAGAATATCAGTACATGAGTGCATGACTGTCAGACACTAAGCCACCCACTAGAATCCTAACATGAGAAAGCTGAATGATGGTATTGTCAGCTACAGCCAACTTATTGTGTATGCCAAATCAATGGTGATTTACCAGTGCAACTTATTTGTGTGGAACAGGAAAAGCTAACCTTATCAGTGACGGCCACCTGTCAGTGTTGCGGGATACAGTTCCAAATTTGCCTGTTGTTAGATGTACCACACTTGCCAAAAATGAAATTGCAGGACCCCACCAATGACAGGTGAAGTACCATATTTACCTGTCCAAGATAAACAATACAAACACATTGTGAATGACTGGAACAGTGGATGACAAATGTATGCCATAGAAGACAGTATGTAGCAGCGATTCTGACAGCTTCTTAGTCATAAGGGATGCAGATAGGGAACCTGGGAAATCAAGACATTAAGAATATCCTAGGCTATTCTTCCAACTTGGCCAGTGGACTCATGAGAACCCGTAGACACTCAATCAAATTAAACAATTATTAGACTAAGATGAACAGGATTTAATTTAAAACCATATACCAAAAGAATATCTGAAACCTACCCTATGCTAAACTAACCTATACTAACTATACTTAATTAACAACTACACCTATCTAACCTATTCTAAACTTATCTTACACATGTAACACCACACACTTTAAACATTGGCCCTCCACCCCCCTTAAGAGACAAGAAACAAGTAGGATAACATAAACAATGACTACACATGTACTATCCTAACGTATGGCCTACACAAATATATATTTTCTACACACATACCCCAACATGACCCCCCACCCAACCCCCTCAACAATAAAAAAATGTAGAACCCCCCCACTATACTTAACCTAACCCATGCCTACCCTACACTAACCTAAATCTATCCATCCAAAACCCAGTATAAAACTATGTAAAACAGCAGAAGGGAGGGGAAGGAACTAGGAGGTTGTGCGTCACAAAAAGTTCATTTCCTGCTTTTCTTCATCTTCATCTTGATTTATCGCAACATCCTCTAGTTCTCTGCTGAATCCTCCTCCAATTTGTTAAGTCAGTCTAAAATCTTGCCCATGTCCCTTCTCATGTCGTGTTCAAACTGGCTTGAAACTACTGCAGCAGGTGGCTGAACTAGTAGCTGGCTTATGACTGGTGCGGCTGACATGGAGGGTCTTTGTCCAGCTCTGGCCCCCTGCACGCCTGATGACTTTGCTCCAGTGTCCTTTTGTGGCTGACGTGGATATCCACCATGTGCAAATGCAAGTCATTCGCCTGATGCTTTCTCACTTCAGCACCTCCTTCCCATTCAGCAGTATCCGGTCTCAACCTCCATTATGTGGCTGCAGCGCTCAGTTCTCTTGTGGAAAGCTTGCCTCTGGTCCTGTGTCATGTTGGCAGCTGAAATATCAGGAGAAGCAAGCATCAGTATCAGCATTGGGTGGAGGTTATAGAGACATATTATGTACACTGCAGCTGCAGATAACACAGTCCAACAGACATTCCTCAACATTCACTTACTCCTCATCTATGACTATTTCCTACCAGCCATCAACAGTATCATGTACATGTCACTGGGATGATGGTTATCCATTGTTGATCAACAGGGCCCAGAGCTGATTGGACAAAATTGTCCATGATCAACATTTGTGTTATCAAACTTGTGAGGATCATGTGCCCCAGCAAGTTTGGATTTCCTGTGTCCCTGTGCATAAGGGGGGCTGTGCATGCAATCCATCACCTTGACACCCCTAGTGAAACATCAAGGCTTGTTGTGAAATCTGCTGAGATATGGTGTGGGAAGAAACATAGGGGGTCATTACAACATTGGCGGTATAAGGCACCTACCGCCGTGCAGAAGACCGCCAATACACCGCCGCGGCTGCGGTAGACCGCCACAGTTATTATGACACACATCTTGGAATCCGCCGAAATTCAGACACCCACACAACACCGCCACACCAAAGGTCAGCGATAAACATGCGGAAACAAATCCTCCACCTCCACGCCAACAGAAACACGCCCATGCTATTACGACCCACGAATCCACGCGGCGGTCTTTCAACCGTGGTATTCCATTGGCGGTACACACCGCTGCGCTCAAAATACACACACTTCTACAAAACACCGCCACATAGGACAATTGCAAATACACACACCTGACACACATACACACCACTCCCACACATCCAATACAATATAAAATACACACCCACATCACCCACAAACCCCACGACCAAAAATTCGAAGAAAGAGAAGGCGAGAGATAGAGCACAGCTATTGACAACTCCATCACACAGAGGCACACAACACCATCACCCACACAAAATCCACGCACAAAACACCACATACCACTACACTCACCACACTCATCAACACATACACCACCCCACACATCACACAAACCACCCCATGGCACGCCAAAGACACCCCGCTTCTCCGAGGAGGAGCTCAGGGTCATGGTGGAGGAAATCGTACGGGTAGAGCCACAGCTATTTGGCTCACAGGTACAGCACACATCAATAGCCAGGAAGATGGAGCTATGGCGAAGAATAGTGGACAGGGTGAACGCCGTGGGCCAGCACCCAAGAAATGGGGAGGACATCAGGAAGAGGTGGAACTACCTACGGAGGAAGGTGCGTTCCACGGTATCCAGGCACAACATCGCGGTGCAGCGGACTGGTGGCGGACCCCCACCTCCTCCCCCGCAACTAACAACATGGGAGGAGCAAGTCTTGACCATCATGCATCCTGAGGGCCTCGGAGGAGTCGGTGGAGGATGGGACACTGGTAAGTCAAATCTTAACTATCACACCCCCCACCCTACCTGCATGCCATCACACCCCCCACCCTCACACCCTCCCCTATCACCCCAAATCCTAACTAATGTACTAATAACCCAAACTACACATCCCAACACCAAGCCCTGCATGACACAACTAAGCATGCTCACCCCTAACCAAAGCATGCTCACTGCACATACCCAGAACACCCCCCCAACCATCATCACACAAGCCCCCACACAGGAATGCCTGCACTGGGGTTCACGCACACCCACCCATTGCACACCATCAAACACACACATGAAATAATCATGTTCTTATACCCCTGCAGGAACCCGAAGGAAAGTCACCACACCAGAGGGTCCAGACAACACCACTCCACCCCCAGAAGAGGCCCACAGTGACAACAGCAGCTCTGCCCCACTGGATCTTGATGACCAGCCCGGACCATTGTGGGCCTCAGGACAGTCGGTTCCCCTTGCCCAGCCACAGCCCAATACCGACCTTCCACCCTCTGGTAACACCAGCACAGCACCCACCCAGCGGGCCCAAACCTCCCTACCCTGGACAGGTCAATCAGCGGTGTGTCGACCACTACAGGGCACCCAGGATAACCCACCACCCCAACAACAACAGGGACCTGGGGGCAGTGGTAGTGGGCACACGGTCCAGTGAACGGAGGCACGCGAACACCGGGGAACTGGGAGGGCTGCTGTGCAACAGAGGGAGGACAGGCCAAGGGAACCCACTCTCCACGAGGCCCTATCCTCCATCATGCGAGCATACCACCACTCCCAGGAGACGATGGCGACGGTCCTGGACAAGTTGTAGGAGACCCTGCGTCTGCAGGAGGAACAGTATTTGGGGTTCAGGGAGGAGCTCAGGACCATCGGCTCCGCCCTGGGCACCATCATAGGGGTGCTGACGGACATTCAAAAGACCTTGAGGGACACTGTGGCACTCCAAGGGGCCCCTGACACTAGCCAGGACGATGAAATGCCCACCACCTCCGCCAGTGCTAGTAGACAGGACGCCCCACCACAGGACCACCACACCAGCACCCCATCCCCTGCAGACGGACAACCACCATGCAAGCGGTCCCTGAGTTCCAGGAACAGGACAGAGCAAGATGGCAAGACCCCCGCCAGGAAATGAGACCACCCTGATTGTCCTCCCACTGTCCCACTTTGTCACCCTGTCCATACTTGAACTGCCCCAGCTCCACTTCCTATGCCCAGATGGCCAGTGCACCTGTGAGACTAATAGACTGGACTCTGCCATGGACATTCCTCCACCATCCCCCATCACCAGTTTACAACCCCCCTTAATTTTTTGAGCACTTAAATAAACACCCTTGAAACACAAAAAAATATGGAGTCAGTCTATGATTTGGAACTTTGTATTATCAATTACAGTGTCATAATGGGTTACCCATTGTAAGGCCAACATACCAATGTCACACATCACAAGCCCTTCAAGGATGCAAGCAGTTGACACGTAGGTTACAAAACTTGTGAAACTGAAATGGAAGGGTACAACTCAATTAACAAAGAGTGAGTGAAATGGAGGTACAGGATAGAGGTAGACGTGTGAAAGTTAATGTAATGTTAAACCAGAAAATGTTCTCACCTGTGTGTCACTGGAAATATTGCTGTATGACTGAATCCCTGTTGTCGTTTTCTTCTTCCTCAGCTTCATCCTCATAACTGTCCACAGGCTCCACAGCTGCCACAACACCGTCATCTGGATCATCCTCCTGCAAAAAAGGCACCTGGCGTCGCAATGCCAAATTATGGAGCATGGAGCAGGCGACGATGATGTCGCACACCTTCTTCGGTGAGTAGAATAGGGATCCACCTGTCATATGGAGGCACCTGTCATATGGAGGCACCTGAACCTGGCCTTAAGAAGGCCGAAGGTGCGTTTGATTACCCTCCTAGTCCGCCCATGGGTATCATTGTAGCGTTCCTCTGCCCTGGTCCTGGGATTCCTCACTGGGGTCAATAACCCACGGTGCCTCTGGAGTTGACCCATCATATCAGGGATGCTGCTATTCCGCAGGATGTAGGCGTCATGCACAGAGCCTGGGAACATTGCATTAACCTGCGAGATGTTCTGGTCTGCCAAACAGACCATCTGGACATTCATCGAATGATAACTCTTCCTGTTCCTGTACACCTGTTCACTCCTGTGGGGGGGGACCAGAGCTACATGGCCCCCATCAATGGCACCTATGACGTTGGGATATGTCCAAGGGCATAGAAGTCACCTTTCACTGTAGGCAAATCCTCCACCTCAGGGAAAATGATGTATCTCCTTAAGTGTTTCAGCAGGGCAGACAACACTCTGGACAACACGTTGGAAAACATAGGCTGGGACATCCCTGATGCCATGGCCACTGTTGTCTGAAAAGACCCACTTGCAAGGAAATGGAGCACTGACAGCACCTGCACGTCAGGGGGGATTCCAGTCGGATGGCGGATTGGTGACATCAGGTCTGGCTCCAACTGGGTACATAGTTCCTGGATTGTGGCACGGTCAAACCGGTAGGTGACGATTAAGGGGGTCATTCCGCCCCTGGCGGTCCAAGACCGCCAGGGCCGGGGACCACGGAAGCACCGCCAACAGGCTGGCGGTGTTTTCCAGCCCATTCTGACCGCAGCGGTAAAGCAGCGGTCAGAAAAGGGGATCCGGCGGTTTCCCGCTGGATTTCCCCTGCATGGGTTGAATCTCCATGGCGGCGCTGCAAGCAGCGCCGCCATGGAGATTCCGACCCCCTTCCCCCCATCCTGTTTCTGGCGTTTTTTACCGCCAGGAACAGGATGGCGGGAACGGGTGTCGTGGGGCCCCTGGGGGCCCCTGCACTGCCCATGCTACTGGCATGGGCAGTGCAGGGGCCCCCTAACAGGGCCCCATAAAGATTTTCACTGTCTGCTTAGCAGACAGTGAAAATCGCGACGGGTGCAACTGCACCCGTCGCACCCCTGCAACTCCGCCGGCTCCATTCGGAGCCGGCTTCCTTGTTGCAGGGCATTTCCCGCTGGGCCGGCGGGCGCTCTTTTGGCGGGCGCCCGCTGGCCCAGCGGGAAAGCCAGAATGGCATCCGCGGTCTTCTGACCGCGGAGCGGCCATTTGGCGGTTCCCGCCAGGTGGGCAGCTTCCGCCGCCCGCCAGGGTCAGAATGACCCTCTAAATGTCTTTCTTCCATTGTCAACAGGTCCACCAGCGGTCGGTACACTGGAGGATTCGCCATCTTCTCATATGTCCTAGACGGTGCCTAATAAGGACAACAGCGAAGAACCACTCACTATTCCTCCAGGTATGTACCCACAGTTACACACAAGACTACACCATACAATAAACCCCTCCTGTATGTGTGTTGAGTATAGGCCTAGCTATGTGTGACGCAGTAGTAACTGAAGCCATGTGGGCCCCTGAAATGGCGGCTGCCTGACCTCTAAACTGGGACAATGAGATTGTGGGGTAACTGCACTGGTATTGCACACCGTCGTGGAAGGCGGTCGTAGACCGCGGCGCACTGCTGCATTGGTTAACATTGGACCCTATGGGTCCCAGGAGCGAATGAACAGGTGCGCTGGCGGTGATGATGCGCCCCGCCGCGGACGTCACCGCCGCGGACGTCACTGCCATTTTCTATCTCTTCAATCACTAGATACCTGACCTTCGACAGGAGAGGACCTACACTGCTAGTGCTGCTGTGACCTCGGTCTGGAAGCGACGATGGCTGCTGCGTCTGGGGAAAGGGCCCCTGCCTTCACTGCACAGGAGATGGAGAAACTTGTGGATGGGGTCCTCCCCCAGTACACGCTACTCTACGTTCCTCCAGACCAACAGGTTAGTACACAGGGAGCACGTTGTATGGGCTAGGCCTGGGTGGAGAGGGGTGGGTGGAAGACGGAAGGGGCCAGAGTTCATAGTACATTAATGCATGGGAATGATTAGGCCACATGGCCAGAGTACGGAGGGGGCCACTCACATTGATGGTGCAGTTGGTAATGACTGTACCTCTTCCCTTGTGCATGTCATGTAGGTCAGCGCCCACCAGAAGAGGGACATTTGGCGTGCCATCGCCAAGGAGGTCCGGACCCTGGGGGCCCACCAGAGACGGGGCACCCACTGCCGGAAGAGATGGGAGGACATTCGCCGCTGCAGCAAGAAGACGGCGGAGGCTCAGCTGGGGATGGCCTCCCAACGTGGGAGGGGTGCCCGTCGCACCATGACCCCCCTGATGTTCCGGAACCTGGCTGTGGCCTACCCGGAGTTGGATGGCACTTGAGGACATCACAGCAGACACAAGGGAGTGAGTACTACCTCATTCTGTGGACTTTGCGTGCAGTGGAGGTGTCTGGGTGGGGGAGGTGGGCTGTGGGTGTCCCTAGGCCAGGACGAGTTAGGTAGGCAAGGCCCCTCCATCATGTAGGCCATGTGGCACTCAACCCCACCTCAGCAGAGTGCCAGGTTGAGGTATAGTTGCCCCTGTGGCATCCATGTGCGCAGATTTCCACCATTGCCATGTAGGCCATATCCCAGAAATTGCATGTGCAGAGGGCAGGAGCACGGCGTAATGCATGGGGCTGCTGCGTCTGTCATGTCCGCCAACGGTAGCGGTATGCCATGCACTAAAACTCTCTATCTTCTGTCTCCCCCCCTTTTTCTGCTCTCCCTGTCCTTTTGTACATCAGCATCAACAGGCGGAGGTACAGTGGCACCGGAGCACGAAGGAGTTGCATCCCACATGGCCATGGAGGACCACACCACGGACTCTGAATGCACCAGTGGGACGGAGGGCGAGGGGAGCTTCACGTCAGCCACCGGATCACCAACCAGTGACACTGACTCGTCCGCCAATGGGAGCTCCCCTGTGGTGGTGGCACAATCTGTGCACCCTACTTCTACAGGTACAGCCGCCACCTCCCCTACCAGCACCGCCCTCCCAGCAGCCCCTCAGCGTTCGCCCCGTGCCCTCTCACCCAGGAGGGTGGGCATCACCTTCGCCCCGGCACCTCAGGCCCTGCCCCAGTCACCCCTGCTGCCCTCAGTGAGGAGGCCATTGACCTCCTCAGTTCACTCACTGTTGGGTAGTCTACCATTGTGAATGCCATCAAGGGAGTAGAACGAGAGTTGCAACACGGTAATGCATTCCTGGAGGGCATTCATTCTGGTCAGGCTGCCCTTCATCGAACCCTGCAATCTCTGGCCTCAGCACTGATGGCAGCCATTGTCCCTGTGTCCAGCCTCCCCCTTACAACTACCTCCACCCAGACCCAATCCCCTGTACCCCAGCCCATCCCAAGCACACCTACAGACCAGCATGCACACAAGTCAACACACACAAGTAGCTCAAGCAAACATAGGCACCACACATCCCACAGGCACTCACACAAGCATCACCCACATACAGACACAGCAACATCCACTGTCTCCACTGTGTCCCCCTCCTCCTCTTCTCCCTCCTCCCTCCCAGTCTCGTCTACACACACACACTTGCATGCACCACATCTACAGGCACTAGGACTCGCACCAGGACACCCAGCACCACAACCTGCTCACCTGCACTCACCACCTCCACTGCCATTTACACGTCCCCTGTGTCCTCTCCCAGTGTGTCTGTGACGCCCCCTCCCAAAGTACACAAACGCCGGCAATCACTTACCCAACATCCATCCACCTCACGACAGCCTACAGTACCTGCACCTGCACCCAAAACACCTAAAGTGACACCTCCTACAACCACCTCCTCTTCCTCCACTCCCAGACCCCCTCCAGCTACCCATCCCAGTGTCCGTCAGAAACTGTCCCTATGTCAAATTTACCTTTTTGCCCCCACCAAATTCATCAGTCCCGTCGTAGTGCCTCAGCCAAAAAGCCTACAGTACCAGTGGTGCGTGTTCCAGGTTTTTGGAGTGCACCGTCCACCAGGGCAGGCAGTAGGACCCGGAGCCAAGGCACTGGTAGCCCACCCCCTGTAAAGGGTCTAAAATTGGAGAGTGGACGACGGGACCGTGTTAAGACTCCTGGTGGCACAACAAGTACCATGGGATCGAAGGCGATTGGTGAGTCAGCTGTAACTCCAAAAAAGGTGGTGAAGGTCCAGAGGAAGTCTGCCCAGCCTGTTGTGAGTGTCACGGCGGAGAAGTGCGCCATCATTTCCGGCGGTCCAGACACAACCGCCAGCACCGTTGTCACTGGTCCAGAGACCACCGCCAGAGTCACAGCCCAGGAGGGCACAAGTATCGTCACTGGTCCAGAGACCACCGCCGGAGTCACAGCCCAGGAGGGCACAAGTATCGTCACTGGTCAGGAGACCACCGCCGGAGTCACAGCCCAGGAGGGCAAAAGTATTGTCACTGGTCAGGAGACCACCGCCGGAGTCACAGCCCAGGAGGGCACAAGTATCGTCTCTGGTCAGGAGACCACCGCCGGAGTCACAGCCCAGGAGGGCACAAGTATCGTCACTGGTCAGGAGACCACCGCCGGAGTCACAGCCCAGGAGGGCACAAGTATCGTCACTGGTCCAGAGACCACCGCCGGAGTCACAGCCCAGGAGGGCCCAAGTATCGTCACTGGTCCAGAGACCACCGCCGGAGTCACAGCCCAGGAGGGCCCAAGTATCGTCACTGGTCAGGAGACCACCGCCGGAGTCACAGCCCAGGAGGGCCCAAGTATCGTCACTGGTCAGGATACCACCGCCAGAGTCACAGCCCAGGAAGGCACAAGTATCGTCACTGGTCAGGAGACCACCGCCGGAGTCACAGCCCAGGAGGGGCCAGGATGCCACAGCCCCGCTCAGCAATGATGGAACGTCATGCCACACACCAATGCCCATTGTAGGGATCGTCATGCCACACACCAATGCCCATTGCAGGGATTGTCATGCCACACACCAATGTCCAGTGTGGAGATCGTCATGCCACACACCAATGTCCGTATCAGAACCGCCATGTCAAAGCACCGCTGAACAGTCCAGAACCGCCATGGCAAAGCACCGCTGAACAGTCCAGAACCGCCATGGCAAAGCACCGCTGAACAGGGCAAAGACCGCCATGTCAAAGCACCGCTGAACAGGGCAAAGACCGCCATGGCAAAGCACAGCTGAACAGGGCAAAGACCGCCATGTCAAAGCACCGCTGAATAGGGCAAAGGCCGCCATGGCAAAGCACCGCTGAACAGTCCAGAACCGCCATGGCAAAGCACCGCTGAACAGGGCAAAGGCCGCCATGGCAAAGCACCGCTGAACAGGGCAATCACCGTATAGGAATGAATAGGCCGCCACATCAGGCATCCTTATCCCACATGCAGGTGGGAGTGACAGGACATGAACTTTCACGGGGAGACTCATCCAGTCTGGGCACCAGTCCCACCCAGTGCCAGTAGAGAACTGCATCTACTTTAGAGACTGTGGCTTTGCACTCCTCAGGATGGTACAGTGGGCAACCCACCCACTGTAGAGTCTTGAGAGACTGTGGCTTTGCACTCCCCAGGATACATCAATGGGCATGGAGCCCCGTCGTTGATCTGGCTTCACATTCATGTGGCTGAGGTGCCCCCCCTTCCCTTCCCCCTGAGGTGCCTGTAGTGTTTCTATCTGATGCCCCGGCAGTGTTCTCTCCGATTTTGGTCAGGTATCTATTGTGGGCCTCGCCCATGCATTTTTGGACTGTTGGTGCACGGACATTGTTGTGTACATATCTGCACTACTTCTCGGGTTGTATTTGTAAATAAGAGTGATTTAGAGATATATATCTGTATATTTTTGTATAACATGTATATTGGCACATTACAATGTTTGCCCGAAATTCGCATTGTCTTTGCAGTCTTCCGGGGGGATTGTGGGTTGTTAATGTGATATTTGTGACTGCATTGGTGTGTATGTTGTATAATGCGAGGGTGGGGGTGGGGGTGTTTGGTGGGTGTTCCCCTGACTTTTGCCCCCCCCCTCCCCGTGTCATAGATGCAGTACTCACCGGTATCTTCTGCGCCTACGTAGCTGTTGGTCGTAAAGGAGCAGAAAGACAAGGGCAGGTAGGATTTGTAATTCCGGCTCCAATGTGTCCTCCTTCCTCGTGGGATGTGCTAAGGTGAGCGTTTTCCCATTGCAGAAACTGTTTCCGCCGTGTTTTTATCCACGGGGAATCCGCCCCGGAAAAGGTGGCGGATTGGCGGGTTTTAATAGTGTGGGCGGTACATTGTCTTCCGCCTGTCTGTTGGCGGTAACCGCCGCGCTGCTTGTCTGTACCGCCGTGGCGGGTGATGTGTTAATGTGGCTGTCTTTGTTGGCGGTTTCCGCCAGGGTCGTAATTCAATTTTTTTGTCCGCCGGCCTGTTTGCGGTATTACCGCACCTTTAACACCTTCCGCCAGGGTTGTAATGACCCCCATAGACTTTTCCCACAACCATCTGGAGCTAAGCTATCAACTAATTGTGTACACTATTGACTGTTGTGCAGCACAATATGGCTCCTTGCAGTACTACAGACTCATTATATTGGAAGGGTACTGATGCACCTGTGGTGTATATGACTCCTACATAAGCCCCCTAGAGACCTCTGCAGATATAACCCACATCTGTGCCGTCTTGTCAGTAAGTGTAAGCAGTGTGTGCCACACAGTGCTGACAATGGTGCTGTGACAAAGTGGTTGTCAACAGGGATGCTACGTACATAAACTGCTGTCCTGAGACCTATCATGGTAGACATCAATGAATAAGTGACCAGCCATTACTATTCCTTTTTCACACAATTCTATGCCAGCACATGTTGCCCCTTGAACTACAAGCAAGCAATTTCCATTGCAAAACATTCCAACGTACATTATGTCACCATCCATTCTCCAATGATATCCATATCATTGGTCAGGTAAAACCATCTTTTATAGCATTTCACACTTCAGACTGACTCACACCAAACCCTGGATTAGCACACATGACACACAAGATGAAACTTGTTGGATGCATCGGGTCTTCAAATCGGGCAACCTTTCCTACGGTGCAGGGCACAGGTCCACCTGTAAAACATGAATGGAAAACATTGTTTAGTGTAATTTGTACATATCAGTTATTGGACAACATTGTTCAATGTTAACTTGCTAGGCTGAGTGAGCAAGTCATCCTTGTGGTAGATCAGCGCAACTGACAAACATCTATGATTACTCAATCACACATAGTTTCAGATGATGTAGATCTACGCACCTACAAACCATCACTGTCCCTGACACTCCTGTGGTGCTTCTCACTGCAACATTTATACATGGCATTGCCATGCAAGTGTCTGTCAGCTCTACACCTCCATGACCATATGGGACTGCTTGACACTGTATGTTGCATCTGAGGGGCAAGCGATGGTTGATGCAGTGGGTGGCCCATTGTGACACCCGTACCATTTGAGCCTGCCTCAGATGTTGTAGACATCTACCTCATTGTCGCAGCAAACTGACAAACTACTGCACAGGGGTTGTGTGGGTATTCCAAGGTGTTGAGGAATGCTGTGCTATATCCTTCAATGAAGTAAGTAATATGTGTGTGCCATCACAAGGCACACACACAATTAATAATGTTATGGGAGTTTACTCATGTGAAGATAGTTGTGCCTACCTGCATATTGACTTATTGAAATCATGGATGTATTGCCAATAGTGTGTGACCAGCCATTGCTGGCACGGTATACCATTATTTGTCCAAGGATGGATAAGAACATTGGCATAGAAATATGCCTCAACGCAGACACACTTGCTCTGTGTTCTAAGGATGGATTTGTTGGTGCATGTTACTGAGTGATGTGCCAGTGATGGAGCAGATGCAGGGCAGACTCATAATGTCAGTGAGAAGCATCAGGCCTGAGGAACTGACTCTGCACATGTGTGTGGTAATAGACATAGCATAGGATATATGTGATACACAATGAACTGGAACATGGAAGTGCTAGTATCCTGGACCCAGCGCATGGTCAAGCTCACTTACATGGCCTTGGCCAATGACACATAGGAGCCGATAGAACACCAGTGGAGCAGCACCAATTGCATCTATACAGTCCTTGTGGCCCTCAGTCCACCCCTTACACCTGCCAGGTGTGTGCCTAATGAGAATTAAGGCACATCATGATGCAGGTAGGGTCCAACTGCTTCTATTTATGTGCAGGTAAATGATGTGCTCAGCAGGAGTTTTAACAGATCATCATGACTTCTGCTGAATACATGGGGGCCCATCTCATACATTCATATGCCCCCATATCACACCTGCTCTCAGCAGCCATTCAGAGTGCATGGAAAATTTAATTAAGGGATTTCTCATTTTACTCAGTGGTTTATAAATTTGCCTCCCAAAAAGGTTTTGGGACCCCCTTCCATACATGATGCATGGTGCAGGCCTCATTTGGTGCTGTTCATTACCCAGTTTCCCTTTGCATGCATCACAACACTTTGTAATGATTGTGCACGGAAAATGGTACATCTGCCCTGCATCCGCTTCATTATTGTATAATTGAATTGCAGGCTTAAGGTGGAGCTGGGACTCTTCATACAAGTAGCATACAACATGACCAGATCCACAACCATTACATGCAGCACTCAACCGTATCTGCAACTGTCATGCACATGCAAAAGAAAGGACTTTGTATGGAAATGGGACACTTACCAACTGCTCCACCAATCTCCTTGCCCAGATGATCCAGCGGACCATGCTCCTTTGTAACTTAGGGGGGTCATTACAACATTGGCGGTAAAAGCCTCTTACCGCCGTGCAGAAGACCGCCAATACACCGCTGCGGCCGCGGAATTCCGCCACAGTTATTATGACACACATCTTGGAATCCGCCGAAATTCAGACACCCACACAAGACCACCACACCAAAGGTCAGTGATAAACTGGCGGAAACAAATCCTCCACCTCCACGCCAACAGAAACACGCCCATGCTATTACGACCCACGAATCCACGCGGCGGTCTTTCAACCGCGGTATTCCATTGGCGGTACACACCGCCGCGCTCAAAATACACACTCTTCTCCAAAACAACGCCACATTGGACAATTCCAAATACACACACCTGATACACACACAAACACCACTTCCACACACCCAATACAATATAAAACACACCCACATCACCCACAAACCCCTACTTCCAAAAATTAGAGACGAAGGCGACAGAGAGAGAGCACAGAATAGACACCCCACCACACAGAGGCACACAACATCATCACCCACACAACATCCATGCACAAAACACCACACACCACTACACTCACCACAACCATCACCACATACACCACCCCACACATCACCCACACCACCCCATGGCACGGCAAAGACACCCGCTTCTCCGAGGAGGAGCTCAGGGTCATGGTGTCGGAAATCTTACGGGTAGAGCCACAGCTATTTGTCTCACAGGTACAGCACACATCAGTAGCCAGGAAGATGGAGTTAAGCGCAGAATAGTGGACAGGGTCAACGCCGTGGGACAGCAACCAAGAAATTGGGAGGACATCAGGAAGAGGTGGAACGACCTACGGGGGAAGGTGCGTTCAACGGTCTCCAGGCACAACATCGCGGTACAGCGGACTGGCGGCGGACACCCACCTCCTCCCCCACAACTAACAACATGGGAGGAGCAAGTCTTGACCATCTTGCATCCTGAGGGCCTCGCAGGAGTCGGTGGAGGATGGGACACTGGTAAGTCAATTCTTAACTATCATATCCCCCACCCTACCTGCATGCTATCACACACCCCCTCCCTCACCCCCTCCCCTATCACTACAACTCCTCACTAATGTACCCATGACACCAACCACCCATCCCAACACCAAGCCCTGCATGACACAACTAAGCATGGATACCCATCACTAAAGCATGCTCACTGCACATACCCAGTACACCCCCCCAACCATCACCACACAAACCCACACACAGGAATGCTTGCACTGGGGTACACAAACACCCACCCATTGCACACCATTACACACACACATGCAATAATCATGCACTTATGCCCCTGCAGGAACCCAAAGGAGCGTCACCACACCAGAGGGTCCAGACAACACCACTCCACCCCCAGAAGAGGCCCACAGTGACGAGAGCAGCTCTGCCCTACTGGATCCTGATGACCAGCCCGGACCATTGTGGGCCTCGGGACAGTCGGTTCCCCTTGCACAGGCACAGCCCAACACCGACCTTCCACCCTCTGGTAACACCAGCACAGCACCCACCCAGCGGGCCCAAACCTCCCTACCCAGGACAGGTCAATCAGCGGTGTGTCCACCACTACAGGGCACCCAGGTTAACCCACCATCCCAACAACAACAGAGACCTGGGGGCAGTGGCAGTGGGCACACGGTCCAGGGGACGGAGGCACAGGAACACAGAGGAACTGGGAGGGCTGCTGTGCGACAGGGCGCGGACAGGTCAAGGGAACCCACTCTCCACGAGGCCCTCTCCTCCATCATGGGAGCATACCACCACTCCCAGGAGACGATGGCGACAGTCCTGGACAAGTTGCAGGAGACCCTGTGCCTGCAGGACAAACTGTATTTGGGGTTCAGGGAGGAGCTAAGGACCATCAGCTCCGCCCTGGGCACCATCGTAGGGGTGCTGAAGGACATACAGCAGACCTTGAGGGACACCGTGGCACTCCAAGGGGCCCCTGACACTAGCATGGACGATGAACTGCCCATCACCTCCGCCGGCGCTAGTGGACAGGACGCACTTCAATAAAAACCCTTGAAACACAAAACAATCTGGAGTCAGTCTGTGATTAACTAAATATGTATTATCAATGACAGTGTCATAATGGGTGTAACATTTTAAAGCTAACATACCAATGTCACACATCACAAGCCCTTGAAGGATGCAAGCAGTTGCCACGTAGGTAACCACACCTGTGAAACCGTAATGTGAGGGTAGAACTCAGTTACCAAATAGTGATTTAAATCGAAAAACAGGATAGAGGTAGACGTTTGAAAGTAAATGTAATGCTAAAAATGAAAATGTTCTCACCTGTGTCTCACTGGAAATATTGCTGTATGACTGACTCCCTGTTGTCGTTGTCTTCTTCATCAGCTTCATCCTCATCACTGTTCACAGGCTCCACAGCTGCTACAACACCGTCATCGGGATCATCTTCCTGCAAAAAAGGCACCTGGCGTTGCAAAGCCAAATTATGGAGCATGGAGCAGGCGATGATGATGTCGCACACCTTCTTCGGTGAGTAGAATAGGGATCCACCTGTCATATGGAGACACCTGAACCTGGCCTTCAGGAGGCCGAAGGTGCGTTCGATCACCCACCTAGTCCGCCCATGGGCCTCATTGTACCGTTCCTCTGCCCTGGGATTCCTCACTGGGGTCAATAGCCATGACAGGTTGGGGTAACCAGAGTCCCCAAATAGCCATACACTGTGCCTCTGGAGTTGACCCATCATATCAGGGATGCTGCTTTTCCGCAGGATGTAGGCGTCATGCACTGAGCCAGGGAACATAGCATTTACCTGTGAGATGTACTGGTCTGCCAAACAGACCATCTGGACATTCATCGAATGATAACTCTTCCGGTTCCTGTACACCTGTTCACTCCTGTGGGGGGGGACCAGAGCTACATGGGTCCCATCAATAGCACCTATGACGTTGGGGATATGTCCAAGGGCATAGAAGTCACCTTTCACTGTAGGCAAATCCTCCACCTCAGGGAAAATGATGTATCTCCTTACGTGTTTCAGCAGGGCAGCCAACACTCTGGACAACACGTTGGAAAACATAGGCTGGGACATCCCTGATGCCATGGCCACAGTTGTCTGAAAAGACCCACTTGCAAGGAAATGGAGCACTGACAACACCTGCACGTCAGGGGGGATTCCAGTCGGATGGCGGATTGGTGACATCAGTTCTGGCTCCAACTGGGTACATAGTTCCTGGATTGTGGCATGGTCAAACTGGTAGGTTACGATGACATGTCGCTCTTCCATTTTCAACAGGTCCACCAGCGGTCGGTACACCGGAGGATTCTGCCATCTTCTCATATGTCCCAGCAAACGGTGCCTACGAAGGACAACAGCGAAGAACCAGTCATTATTCCTCCAGGTATGTACCCACAGTCACACACAAGACTACACCACTCACAAAACCCTTCCTTTATGTGTGTTGAGTGTAGGCCTAGCTATGTGTGATGCAGTAGTAAATGAAGCCATGTGGGCACCTGAAATGGCAGCTGCCTGACCTCTAAACTGGGACAATGGGATTGTGGGGTAACTGCGCTGGCGTTGCACACCGTCGAAGTAGGCGGTCGTAGACCGCGGCGCAATGTTGCATTGGTTAACATTGGACCCTATGGGTCCCAGGAGCCAATGAACAGGTGCGCTGGCGGTGATGATGCGCACCGACGCGGACGTCACCACCGCGGACGTCACTGCCATTTTCTATCTCTTCAATCACTAGATACCTGACCTTCGACAGGAGAGGACCTACACTGCAAGTGCTGCTGTGACCTCGGTCTGGAAGCGACAATGGCTGCTGCGTCTGGGGAAAGGGCCCCTGCCTTCACTGCACAGGAGTTGGAGAAACTGGTAGACGGGGTCCTCCCCCAGTACACGCTACTCTACGGTCCTCCAGACCAACAGGTTAGTACACAGGGAGCACTTTGCATGGGCTAGGCCTGGGTGGAGAGGTCTGGTTGGAAGAGGGAAGGGTGCAGAGTTCATAGAACATTAATGCATGGGAATGAATGGGCCACATGGCCAGAGTAGGGAGGGGGCCACTCACAACAACGGTGCAGTTGGTAATGACTGTTCCTCTTTCCTTGTGCATGTCATGTAGGTCAGCGCCCACCAGAAGAGGGACATTTGGCGTGCCATCGCCAAGGAGGTCCGGACCCTGGGGGCCCACCAGAGACGGGGCATCCACTGCCGTAAGAGATGGGAAGACATTTCGCCACTGCAGCAAGAAGACGGCGGAGGCTCAGCTGGGGATGGCCTCCCAACGTGGGAGGGGTGCCCGTCGCACCATGACCCCCCCTGATGTTCCGGATCCTGGCGGTGGCCTTGAGGGCATCACAGCAGACACAAGGGGGTGAGTACAACCTCATTCTGCTGACTTTGCGTGCAGTGGAGGTGTCTGGGTGGGGGAGGTGGGCTGTAGGTGTCCCTAGGCCAGGGCGTGTTCGGTATGCAAGGCCCCTCCGTAATGTAGGCCATGTGGCAGAGTGCCAAGTCAAGGTATAGTTGCCCCTGTGGCATCCATGTGCGCAGATGTCCACCATTGCCATGTAGGCCATATCCCAGAAATTGTATGTGCAGAGGGCAGGAGCACGGCGTAATGCAGGGGGCAGCTGCGTTTGTCTTGTCCGCCAACAGTAGCGGTATGCCATGCACTAAAACCCTCTTTCTTCTGTCTCCCCCCCTTTTTCTGCTCTCCCTGTCCTTTTGTACATCAGCATCAACAGGCGGAGGTACAGTGGCACCGGAGCACGAGGGAGCTGCATCCCACATGGCCATGGAGGGCCACACCACGGACTCTGAATGCACCAGTGGGACGGAGGGCGAGGGGAGCTTCACGTCGGCCACCGGATCACCAAGCAGCGACACGGACTCGTTCGACGATGTGGGCTCCCTTGTGGTGGCGGCACCATCTGTGCCCCCCACCTCTACAGGTACAGCTGCCACCTCCCCTACCAGCACCGCCCTCCCAGCAGCCCCTCAGCGTTCGCCCCGTTCCCGCTCACCCATGAGGGTGGGCAACACCTTTGCCCCAGGCACCTCAGGCCCTGCCCCAGTCACCCCTGCTGCCCTCAGTGAGGAGGCCATTGACCTCCTCAGGTCACTCACTGTTGGGCAGTCTACCATTGTGAATGCCAGCCAGGGTGTAGAACGAGAGTTGCAACACAGTAATTCATTCCTGGAGGGCATTCATTCTGGTCAGGCTGTCCTTCAGCGAACCCTGCAATCTTTGGCCTCAGCACTGATGGCAGCCATTGTCCCTGTGTCTAGCCTCCCCCCTCCAACTTCCTCCACCCAGACCCAATCTCCTGTACCCCAGCCCATCCCAAGCACACCTACAGACCAGCATGCACACAAGTCAACACACCCAAGTAGCTCAAGCAAACATAGGCACCACACACACCACAGGCACTCACGCAAGCCTCAGCCACATACAGACACAACAACATCCACTGCCTCCACTGTGTCCCCCTCCTCCTCTTCTCCCTCTTCCCTCCCAGTCTCGTCTACACACACACCTGCATGCACCACATCTACAGTCACCATGAATCGCACCAGGACACCCAGCACCACAAGCCGCTCACCTGCACTCACCACCTCCACTGCCATTTACACGTCCCCTGTGTCCTCTCCCAGTGTGTCTGTGACGCCCCCTCCCAAAGTACACAAACGCCGGCAATCACTCACCCAACATCCATCCACCTCACGACAGCCTCCAGTACCTGCACCTGCACCCAAAACAGCTAAAGTGACACCTCCTACAACCACCTCCTTTTCCTCCACTTCCAGACCCCCTCCAGCTACCCATCCCAGTGTTCATCAGAAACTGTCCCTCTGTAAAGTTGACCTTTTTGCCCCCACCCCCCCTCCAATTCATCAGTCCAGTCGTAGCGCCTCAGCCAAAAAGCCTCCAATACCAATGGTGCCTGTTCAAGGTTTTTTGAGTGCACTGGCCACCAGGGCAGGCAGTAGGACCCGGAGTCAAGGCACTGGCAGCCCACCCCCTATAAAGGCTCTAAAATTGGAGAGTGGACGACGGGACTGTGTTAAGACTCCTTGTGGGAAAACAACTGACATGGGTTCCAAGGGGATTGGAGAGTCAGCTGTGACTCCACCAAAGGTGGGGAAGGGCCAGAGGAAGTCTCCCCAGCCTGTTGTGAGTGTCAAGGCAGAGAAGTGCTCCATCATTTCCGGCGGTCGAGACACAACCGCCAGCACCTTCGTTACTGGTCCAGAGACCACCGCCAGAGTCACAGCCCAGGAGGGCCCAAGTATCGTTACTGGTCCAGAGACCACCGCCGGAGTCACAGCCCAGGAGGGCCCAAGTATCGTCACTGGTCAGGAGTCCACCGCTGGAGTCACAGCCCAGGAGGGCCCAAGTATCGTCACTGGTCAGGAGACCACCGCCGGAGTCATTGCCCAGGAGGGCCCAAGTATCGTCACTGGTCAGGAGACCACCGCCAGAGTCACAGCCCAGGAGGGCCCAAGTATCGTCACTGGTCAGGAGACCACCGCCGGAGTCATTGCCCAGGAGGGCCCAAGTATCGTCACTGGTCAGGAGACCACCGCCGGAGTCATTGCCCAGGAGGGCCCAAGTATCGTCACTGGTCAGGAGACCACCGCCGGAGTCACAGCCCAGGAGGGCCCAAGTATCGTCACTGGTCAGGAGACCACCGCCGGAGTCATTGCCCAGGAGGGCCCAAGTATCGTCACTGGTCAGGAGACCACTGCCAGAGTCACAGCCCAGGAGGGCTCAAGTATCATCACTGGTCAGGAGACCACCGCCAGAGTCATTGCCCAGGAGGGCCCAAGTATCGTCACTGGTCAGGAGACCACTGCCACCGCCGGAGTCAGTGCCCTGGAGGGCCCTGGCTGCCACAGCCCCGCTGTGCAGTGATGAAACGTCATGCCACACACCAATGTCCAGTGTAGAAGACGTCATGCCACACACCAATGTCCAGTGTAGAGAACGTCATGCCACACACCAATGTCCTTATCCGAACCGCCATGGCAAAGCACCGCTGAACAGGGCAAAGACCGCCATGGCAAAGCACCACTGAACAGGGCAAAGACCGCCATGTCAATGCACCGCTGAACAGGGCAAAGACCGCCATGGCAAAGCACCGCTGAACGGGGCAAAGACCGCCATGGCAAAGCACCGCTGAACAGGGCAAAGACTGCCATGGCAAAGCACCACTGAACAGGGCAATGCACCGGGTAGGAATGAATGGACCGCCACATCAGGCATCCTTATCCCATGTGCAGCTGGGACAGTGACAGGACACGACCTTTCACGGGGAGACTCATCCAGTCTGGGCACCAGTCCCCCCCAGTACCAGTAGAGAGCTGCATCAACTTGAGAGACTGTGGCTTTGCACTCCCCAGGATTTAACATTAGGCAAGCCACCCACTGTATAGACTTGAGAGACTGTGGCTTTGCACTCCCCAGGATGGCACAGTGGGCAACCCACCCACTGTAGAGACTTGAGAGACTGTGGCTTTGCACTCCCCAGGATGGCACAGTGGGCAAACCACCCACTGTATGGACTTGAGAGACTGTGGCTTTGCACTCCCCAGGATGGCACAGTGGGCAAACCACCCACTGTATGGACTTGAGAGACTGTGGCTTTGCACTCCCCAGGATGGCACAGTGGGCAAACCAACCACTGTATGTACTTGAGAGACTGTGGCTTTGCACTCCCCAGGATGGCATAAATGGGCATGGAGCCCCGTCGTGGATCTGGCTTTGCAGTCATCCGGCTGAGGTGCCCCCCCTTCCCTTCCCCCTGAGGTGCCTGTAGTATTTCTATCTGATGCCCCGGCAGTGTTCTCTCCAATTGTGGTCAGGTATCGTTTGTGGGCCTCGCCCATGCATTTTTGGACTGTTGGTGCACGGACGTTGTTATGTACATATCTGCACTACTTCTCGTATTGTATATAATAATGACTGATTTTCATATATATATCTGTATATTTTTGTGTGACATGTATATTGGCACATTACATTGTTTGACCGATTTTTGCTTTGTGTATTCATTCTTCCGGGGGAATTGTGGGTTGTTATTGTGATTTTTTGTGAATGCATTGGTGTGAATGTTGTAATATGCGAGGGTGGGGATGGGGGTGTTTGGTGGGTGTCCCCCTAACTTTTGCCTCCCCCATGTCGTAGGTGCAGTACTCACCGTTGTCTGCGGCGCCTACGTAGCTGTTGGTCGTAGAGGAGCAGAAACACAAGGGCAGGGAGTATTTGGAGTTCCGGCTCCATGGATTCCTTGTTCCTCGTGGGATATGTTCAGGTGAGCGTTTTCCAATAGCAAAAGCTGTTTCCGCCGTGTTTTTATCCACGGTGAATCCACCCCTGAAAAGGTGGCGGATTGGCGGGTTATAATACTGTGGGCAGTACATTGTCTTCCGCCTGTCTGTTGGCGGTGACCGCCGCGCTGCTTGTCTGTACCGCCGTGGCGGGCGAAGTGTTAAAGTGGCTGTCTTTGTTGGCGGTTTCCGCCAGGGTCATAATTCCCTTTTTTTGTCCGCCGGCATGTTTGCGGTATTTTCGCTGCTTTAACACCGTCCGCCAGGGTTGTAATGACCACCTTAAGTCTGCCCAGCGATGCTGGAGTTAGTGGTCGTTCCTTCCTGTCCCAAAGATCCTTGTTAGGTGGTGGAACACTTTGCCCCACCGCAGCCGCCTTGCCTCTGTGGCGTAGCCAAGAATGACACAGCCACCCAGTTGCAGCATCACAGGGAGGTAGTTCTGAACCAGCCATAATAAAACCCCCAAGCTCTTTGGCCAAGATCCGCGCCTTCGTCTCTTTCCCGGACATGCTGGACTGCAAATGCAGTTCACCCAAAACAAAAAATAAATATACCTAACACCTAACCCAACTACCCCAACTACACCAACAACAATACTACCCCAGAAAAACAGCCCACAACACAGAGACAAAAACAGTACACTTACAATATAAAGGACAAGTTTAAAGACAAATAAAACACAACACCTACGGGACACAGCACAATAAACACTACAACCATTCCCAACACTCCAAAACTCCTACAGCACCAGCTCCACACACCCTCTCACAGTCACAAACAATATGACTGTGAAGTGAAAATGGAAGTGAACTCACTGTACCATGTATGCATGAAGGATGTCCTGTTTCATCACTTCCTGAGTGTGTGCGTCACGTTTCCAGTCATGCATTGTTTTTTTTTTTACGATGACTGTCATGTGTCGATTTTTCACCATGGTGTGTTAAAAGGCATGTGAACGTGAAATTGCCGCTCAGGGCCCAGGCGTCATTTTACTTACGTTGCAGTGTGGCATTGATGCGTTTGCATCATTTATTTTATGCATGATGGAATTGCATGGATTTTTGCTTTGTAGGCCCTGAGTGCACCCTGATTCACTTAACATTTCACATGGGCTGTGCTACAATGTTCTATATGTGGTATAGCTACATGTGCGTGACTATCCAGTAATGTCATTACGGTGACATTGGTATGTCAAATCCATAGGTTTGTCTATGAGTCTGTTGCATGCGATAACTCATGCCTAGTGCATATGTGAATGTGTAGCTACACTATGTCCACATACACGTGTTCTATGTGTGTACATATGTGTATGAATACTAATTTGTGGGGGGACTACATTGTTATGTCTGAGATACAAATGTGCGCATACCTACAACACAATATACATGATAGCCTATGTCTAACACATGGTAAGGCATGTGACAACCATGACAATTTGTACTCAGTGTATTCAGTGGACTTGGATTGCATTGACATCATGTTACCCCCGCCAATTTGCCTGTGCATATGTGTCCATTCTTTGACATGTTGTTGGATTTTTCTTCATGTTGCTCTGCTACACCTGTGCCATTTGGTTCCCCATGCATCTTAGTTACAGGAGATGTTATGTACACATGTGTTAGTGAACGATGGAAAATGCAGTGTGTGTGTGTAAAGATGTTTTGGATAATTTCTGTAACATATGACAACAGTGGTGTATTCATGGGATATGAAACCTCATAACTATCTTCCTGCACAAACACATGTTGGCATTTTACAAATGCATGTGTAGTCGCATCAGTGGAACATGTGATTCCGTATGGTGGGAACACATGTGAAGGTAATTTCTTTCAGTCACTGATCTTGCGATACCTATGCCCTTATTTGTGTGCTAGGTTGCCTTTTGTTCTATACACATTACCATGCCTGAGTCATTACATTGGTACATGTGTGTTGAGATATGTGGTATATATGTGCATGCCTCCAACAGGGCACTCACATTTGTCGACATCATGTTTGGTATGACTGTCACATACAATGCCATACCACTGTGTAGCAGTGTTGCAGTCTGGCATGGATGCCAGCCTACACATCATCACCACTGTGTGAGTTTGTATGGCAACACAAACCCATGGTTGCATGTGGAGGGGCAGGTTAATGGTGCTCCAGTTTACTCAGCCCCCTTTGCACATGCATCAGGCCCCTGACAATGTCATATGTTAATTTAGCCAGAGCAGTGGTGTGTGGGTTTATTGAGCAGGGATCTAGACTCAACATGATTGCTACTCAGCAGAACTATGCACACTCCCCAGCAGACAAAAACATGCAGAATTGAGATCATACAGACCAGGATATCACATTTTCCTCTGCGGGACTTGATGTCAGCCTTCCACTCTCATGTACAAAACTCGGGTGCTTGCACATTTAGGACATGTCTCATTATTTGATGTCCTTAGTTATTTCCATGGGAAGCATGTTTAGGGCTTAATATCTATTGTGAATTCAATATTGGAAATGTGCCAGGGTACAGATGGTGTTGTTTGCCTCCAGTCATGGTGGCATACAATAGGCAAATACCATGGTATGCTAGGGGGCAACATGACTGGGTTATGTACTTACCTGGTCACCCTCTCTGTACATATGTTGAATGTTGATATGTAGACATTGATGTGTTCCACAGTCAGTATTGGTCTATGTGTGTCCCTTCTCTATGTTTTCCTGCATTAGTGGTAAGGTATGTATTGGATCCTGCATTGCTCCCATTCTTTAAGCTGCTTGCACTTCATACACATCTTCTACAGCAAAATGTTCTGGTCATACATGGACATGATACAACATGTGACTTGTGTAATTTGTAGATGTACACATCCCCACTCTACTGGCTACTTGATAATTACAGTTCCATTGACAGTTTTTGGGAGATGTAATGAGTGCCACACACACATGACATTACACCTGCCACAGCACTTGTGTTGTCTCCAAGTGACCTCCCGTTTTACATTTGCAAGTATCTGTCAGTGTCTTGAAGCTGTCCAGCCACATCCTCCATTCAACATGGGTATGCATTTCTTCCACAATGCCACAACCTAGGTAACTCTTAGCATGACAGAATGATGTTGGGGTGTGAAATCATCTCAGTGCTGTACTGTTCATTAGTCAAATGCAACATATATGGCTAGGTCTACTCCCACTCAGTTTGATGTTGTGTCTCAGACAATGTTTAACAATGCTGGACATAGAAGCACATCCCACACCTGATTTCAATGTTGGAGCCCAAAACATATATGGGACAAATTGTTATTGTTGTTACCATGCTCTTGATCTGTCATGTGAGTGACAATAAGTGGTGTGTATTGTTATGTGCTGTGTGATGTTGTTATACAGAACATACTAGGTAAACATGCTGACACATGTCAAGCATTGTTGATACTGGCAAACCCATTGCTACCTAAGACATACACCAGTACATCTATCTTCACATGTTTATCTGGATTTGGTTTAGGCATGTGTCAAGACAGCAGATTTGTGTGACAAGTGTGTACCAAATGTAGATAATGAGTGTAAAACACTCTGCCTACATTCGACCCAGAAAAATATTTGGTGGTGCATTGTCCCAATAAATCCTTAGATCCTGACAATGGGTCATGTGTTTGGATAGTGATTCTTCACCTATAGCTTCTTATTTTGTCTGGCAGCCCATTGCATACTCCACAGCCATTGTGTGTGTGACATACCTGAGGTACAGTCCACCACATGTCAGGGTTGTGCCCAATGGGAGTGCCTGGACATTATCCCATGGATTCACTGTGCCAGCTCATCATCAGATATTGGTTACAATCCCTTACAAAATTACTAAGGGTCCATAGTTACCAATAATGTCCCACCCTTGTCATACATGTACCATGCAGGCAAAGCTGCAATCACCATGAGTTGTGACAGTGTTCTGTTCCTACATTACTTAATATCCATTTGATGACAGCCTCTACCTTATGTGTGCCCCCGCATACATCCTGTTAGGCATGGTGTGGTGGTGAATGGGCTAGGTATTAGTACCTTGACCACTTGACAGCACAATATATGTAGTGGTGTATGGATCTAGGCCTTCAGGAGTCACATGCCTGTGACTTGTGTGTCACTGATATGTGAGATGGAGGCAGTAGACCCTCTTACATCACAAATGATGTTGCTACCATACTTGTTACCTTTGTGTTTCTTACCTGCTCACTGAGGTTTGTGTCACATTCCAATGGTATATGTAGTGGAGAATGAGTAGACCAAGGAGAATCAGGTGCAAAGTATTTTATTTCTGTTTTCTACAATGTGAAGTTTTTTAGTATAGTGTCTATATGTAAAAGTTCTCAACAAGTTGGAGTCTCCTGCGAACTCCTGCAGCAGTGTTCTGTTGTTCCCCCTCCAAATTATCTGCTCCATCATCATCATCATCATTATCCTCGTTGGGGACATAAGCCTGGTCATCCTAAGGGATATTTGTTCTGACACAGATATTGTGGAGGATTGCACATGCCAGAATTATTTTGCAAACAAGTGGTGGAGCATGCAAGAGGCTTGGTGCTGTCAGGGCCAGGCACCTGAACCTTGATTTACAGAGCCCAAATGTCCTCTCCACCACATGGCATGTTTTCCTGGGCCCCTCGTTGTAGGCCTACTCTTCCACCATGGTGGGATTGGCAAATGGAGTCATCACCCTTAGCTGCATTCTGTACCCTTAATCAGCTGCAAAGGAAAGAGGGAAGATGTGTTGGTAAAGCTTGATAATGGTTTGGAACATAGCATTGCAGTTCTTGGTTTTAGTTTGAGTGGTGACACAGACTTGCTTGTGGTATAGTGTATGTTCCTGTCCCTGTGAAATGGTTTCATTTTACTGTGTTGATGGACATGACAATCTTGTGTTGTGGCTCAGTTCCTGGGAATTTTAATGTTGATCCCAAAATGATGGTTGTAATTTAGGAAAATGTGTTGTGTAGTACATATTTGAAGCAGTGTTCTATTGTTAGATCGAACCTACTACCTCCTTGCACCACAATGGTGTCAGATGTTGAGACACCATAGTGGCCCTACAAAGCCAGATTGTGCTGTCCATGTTACGATGTGGCACTACGCATGCAGTGTGACACTTTGTGACCCTTTGTGCCAGATTATGCTTGAGGCAGCCATCAAGTGTACGAGGGTGTGTATCACACATTAGTAGGATGATGTAATTTGGTGCAGTAGTTTCTCCTAGCTTCCAGTACATGATTTCTCAAAGGCACTTTCTACACATTCACAGTGCAGGCTTTGGGAGGGGGCACAGCTATTTTTCACATGGGTCCCTTAGTACGGTGCATGTTAGGTGAGGTATGTCCCCTATACTCCGACTGAGTCCTACAATGGAATCTATGATTGTTACCGTTTTTTCACAAACTCTGTACCATGGTGGACAATCTCTGATATACAGAACACACATGGTAGTCTTAGAGGGCACTAGGGGCACATGTGAGGTGGCACTGCAATAGGTGCTGCCTCATTTCTCGTGATTCTGCCCAAAAGTCTTTAATGGCAGATAATTTTGTATTTGTATGTATGCAACACATTGCAGCGGACAGGTGTATATGCACACTACAGGTATGTCAGGAATGTGTAGATGATATGTAGTTGGTTATGGCACAACTTGGGTGGCATTTGATTTAGGTTCTGCCTGAAGCTTGCACACCATGTTTTACGTGGGACTGTACCTATGGGTGACTTTCTCAAACTGACCTTGGCCTATGCCATTGACATGCCTGAGCACTTCTTTGTTTGGTGTAATGTGTGTGTGTAATCTGTATTTAGTTGTCAACCTGTGGACACTTGTAGTGGTTTGTGAGCAGCTTCTGTATGCAAAGGGGACTTGGCTCCACCTGCCCACCGATTGTATGCCGGTCAGGATGTGGCTGTGTTATGTACATAAGGGTGTATGTGTTTATGAAGTGCAATGTATGCAGTGTGGTGTGGCATGTTGCATATGTGTTGTTTCCTGTACATCTATGTAGCCCTGCCCATGTGTATTTAGTGTGGTGTTTGTCTTGCTTGTCCTAGATGGTTCTTGTGTTGTGTATGTTATGATTAGTATGGTGACTTACCTATGAGTAGACCATTGCCATATTGGCCATCCTGGAACAGTTCGTTGATGGTGCAATGGAAAAATATGTATGCATCATGGACGCTGCCTGGATATTTAGCAAGGACGTTGGTGAAGAGCCCACATTAGTCCACGATGGCCTGCACATTGATTGAATGTGTGTGCTTGCGGTTGCTATATAGGTGTTCTGTTGCTGAAGGTGGCAACAATTGCACAAGGGTGCAGTACATTGCACCCAGCACATGTGGGAACCCAGCAATTTGATAGAAACCTTGTTTGGTGTCCTGCTGCAGATGTTGGGTGTTTCGGAAGCAGATGTGGTGAGGTGTAAGGCATATGATAGCATCTAGGACCTTAGGTAGAAGGACCGAGAAGTATGGCTGGGAGATACCAGACACATGTGCACCCGTTATCTGAACTTATCCAGACGTCAGCATATGGTGGACAGCATGGAGTTTTGTCATGGGTGGAATGTTAGTGGGAGTTTGCACCCTTGCTGTGATGTGTGGTGCAATATGGTGCAGCAGGCGTACAATGGACTCCCAGTTCAGTCTGTACATCCCAATCCCATCTTGTTCCCTCAGTCCAAGGATGGTTGTGCGCTGTCTGAAGAGCCTTTCCTGTCTTCTGCGCTGCCTTTGTGGCTGCTGTGGTGGTGTTTGGGCTTGCTGTGGTGGTGGTGGAGGGACCTGCTGTCTTCGCTGACGTCTGCCAAGCTGGAGCAGTACCACTTCCATGTTGTCCCGGAGGTTTCCAAAGCTCCTTGTGTGTGTTTTCCTTCAGTGGGGGTATGTGGGCCTCTTTTTAATGTCTGGTATGACCAGGCATTAAAATTTTACTCTAATCGGACTTAGCGCCACTTTTGTAAGTCTGCTTCCTTAGTTTGAGTCGGTAGGTAAATATGGTGCTAGAGGGCTAGCGTCATTTTTTGGAAGGGAACGCCTACCTTGCATCTCATTGTCGCAATGTGAAGCGAGGTGGTTTGGTGGTCCTTTAAAATGGAGCGAACTCCAAAATTTTGATGCTAGACAGGTCTAGCGTCAAAATTTAAATATGGAGTATTGTTTGAGCAGCTTTCGCATTAAACAAATGACACTAAGGTGGCACAAACATTTCAGAAATATGGGCCATAGTCTCTCCGCTAGTCTGCGTCTCCTCCTCTCGTCATTTGTGTTTTGGTTGTACCAGGAGTTGGTCAATTTATTTTTGTGTCTTTTTAGGCTGAGTCGGGCTACTACCTCCATTATGTCTGCCATTAAACAGTTGTAGTAATCATTTATTTCATGTGCATCCCGCACTTCACTTGAGGGAGTGAGGTTCCTCTAGCACAGCAGGGAAAGATCATTTGTGTTAATGTTTCTAGGGCCATATTTATACTTTTCGACGCACAACTGCGCCAACGCAGTTGTGCGTCAAAAAATCTAACTCCGGCTAACGCCATTCTGAAGCGCCATGCGGGCGCCGTATTTATTCAATGACGTTAGCCGGCATTAGCCGGCGGAGCTGCCTGGTGTGCGTGAAAAAAAATGACGTACACCAGGCAGCGCCGGCGTAGGGGAATATGGAGCTTGGGCGCCAAAAAATGGGGCAAGTCAGGCTGAGGCAAAATTTTCGCCTCAACCCGATTTGCGCCATTTTTTTTAACTCCCAACCCCCATTGAAATGACTCCTGTCTTAGCAAAGACAGGAGTCATGCCCCCTTGCCCAATGGCCATGCCCAGGGGACTCCTGTCCCCTGGGCATGGTCATTGGGCATAGTGGCATGTAGGGGGGCACAAATCAGGCCCCCCTATGCCACAAAAAAAATAAATAATAATTACTTACCTGAACTTACCTTATGTTCCCTGGGATGGGTCCCTCCATCCTTAGGCGTCCTCCTGGGGTGGGCAAGGGTGACAGGGGGGGTCCCTGGGGGCATGGGAGGGCACCTCTGGGCTCCTTCCGAGCCCACAGGTCCCTTAACGCCTGCCCTGACCATGCGCTAAAAAACGGCGCTAAAGCGGCTCGACGTCATTTTTTTTTACCCGCCCACTCCCGGGCGTGATTTTTGCCCGGGAGTGTAAATACGGCGCACATGCCTCGGAGTCAATTTTTTTGACGGGAACGCCTACCTTGCATATCATTAACGCAAAGTAGGTGTCCACGCTAAAAAGTGACGGAAACTCCATGGACTTTGGCGCTAGACGCGTCTAACACCAGAGTATAAATATGGAGTTAGTTTTGCGGCGAATTTGCGTAAAAAAAAACGACGCAAATCCGGTGCAAACGGAGTATAAATATGCCCCCTAGTGTCTCTTACCCAGTGTTTGAGTTTGACTCCTTGACCTTTCACTTTTCTTGTTGGTGTTGTGAGGTTGAATATGATCTGGTGGTGATCATTTAGAGAGATGATGGATTTAAGGTTTCCTGCCCCTTCATTGTATATTATGAAATCTAGTATGGCTCCTTTGGTGTGTGTTGGTTCAGTGAATGACTGCACTAGGTTATGATCAGTAAGGAAGTTTTTTGAGGTTGAATATTGTACGTCATCCTATTGTTATAGTGCAGGGTGAACTCCCCTGAAAAGATGATGTTGGGTGTAGCATCAAATGTACTGTCATTTTATTCTACTATTTATTCAAGGAAAACTTGGATATCCCCTGGGGTGGTGTATATAAGGTGTATTTTTGCTGGTGACCTCTTTGAGGTCAGAAGTTCAACTACCATACTTTCACTGGAAGACCTGTTATGTACAGGGAAGCGATGAATATGGAGGGGATGAATTACAGTAATCCTACAATGTGTCTTAACAATCAATCCAGCCATTTTACGATTACATTTGGGGGCATTAGGATATCGATGATGGAGGTGGAGAGTCATTTAATCATGATTTTGTCACAACTCATATGCTTAGCTCTTGCTATATAATTGCTTCTGCTATATCCATTGCATGCTTGGCTGTGGATCTGCAATTACGTAGCAGGCATTTTAGGGCTGTTACTGGGGCAGGGGATGAATTCACAAGATCAGGGGTGAGCGGGAGTGCAGTCAGGTTCTTCGGTTTCACACCCTGCACCATCAGTTATGGTCTTTGTATGATGTGATTAGTAATGGTCTGTTTATTGTTCGCCAGCAGTGTATGGGTCTATGCAGTTCCATTGTAAAATTCAAGCAGGGCTTCAGTTTCAGTCACTTATAGCTGATTGCAAGTTATCTTGGGTCGACAACTGTTGATTGTTACAAGGGTTGATGCTATGGTTGAATGGGAGAGTGTTTATTTGTTGTGGGTGGTATCATACAAAGCAGATGTGACAGTATCTCTTTTATTGCTACTAAGGCCATGTCAGGTTAGTCAAGATGGTTGTAGACTCTCTGCTCTATTTGTCGACTTTGTACAATACAGAGGTGGTTTATTTCTATACATAGCAATTTTCAGTCTCTTTGTTTATCATATAAATCTTTCACATTTTTAAATATTGGTAAGTATGTACCATATGGGCACCTTTAAGAGTACGTAGTATGTCAGACACCCAAGTTCTCATTATTAGAGTCATGCAAACCCCAGCAGGGCCCCTAACAATAGGACCAATATCCATGTTACGATCATTATCCATCTTCTCCCATCTTTGGTCGCCATATTTTATGAGAATGACAATATAGACGTCTCGCTAATTTTGATAGAATATTATCTCTCTATCACACACCCCAGTTATGGAATCAACCCTATGCCAATTCCCCCCTTACCCTCTTACCAAGTGAATTGCAAAGTTCCTCAGATCTCTGCATTCTCAATGATGTTTTAAAATTCGTACCTGAACCCAGTCATGTCTATGATCCAGTGATTTAAAATCCAAATCTACAATGCCAAAAAACATTGAAACATCTATTTAAATTGATCATGTTACGGGATAGATAATTTCTCTCTTCTCTTGCAACTTGGTCTCTTCTGGTCATGGTAGTGCAGAAGTCTATGCAGCCAGCCCAGAATCTCCTACTTATAGCCGGAGCTGCCGTATCTCATAAGAAATGTCTACAATTTCTCAACAGAAGCTCGAGAGAAAGGTAAAGTGAAAAATGTTAAATAGTTATTTTACAGGTTAAGAACCGAAAAGCCTTAAAGGATAAAAAGGCAACATTTGAGACAAAATTTACATTAATTACAGTTAACAGCTAAAAAGGTTCAAGTGAAATAAAGGTGGGTTAGAAGTATAAGGAGAGGAGCATGTTAACAGCTGGGAAAAGACTCTTAGCCTCATATTAAAATATTAGTTTGAAAAGAAAAGTAAAGGACGGCAGTTTCAAAGTTAATATGCAAGTTAAGAAAGTTGGCTAGTTCGCTGTTAAACGCATTATTTCAAAATTAAAAAGAGCAATGGTCCCTGGTCTCTTTAAACCATGCCCCATGTGTGTGTTTTCCTGCTGATTCTTAGCTGAAAATTGGAAGAAGAAAACGTGAATTTCACAAATGCTGGCTTAAAATTTAAATTTTGATAGAAGGTTAACAGAAATTATGAATGACAAAATCTCCATGAAACATGGAGGCATATGGGGACCTGGGTCAGGAAGACAAAGACAAAAAAGCCATAAAGTCAGTCAAAGAGAATGAAAACATAAATACAGAGATATAAAGACACATTTACGGATAGGAGAAAATAGTAACAGGCATTTACAATGCCATGGGTCTCGTGTTTGCTCGAGTTAGAGCTGTTACTGCTGTTAATTCCTAACTGAACTCTTCATTCCACTTAAATTGAAAATGAAAAGTAAAACAGTTGACATAAGCGAGCCGATTCAAAGCGCAATGGCTGCCATGAGCATGAGCGTGAAGGAGAGACACAAAAGGAAAAAGACGTTCGTTTGCAATCAAATGTATCGGCAATCAAGCAATTATCCATGTAACAGGGTCGATGTCCAAGGAGGTAACCAAACCGCCCTAGGGAGGAATCAAGGTAAAGCATTTACGAATTATAACAATGGATTTTTGAAAGGCAAGCTCACAAACGAGTGATGAACCCCAGTGGGCGTGATTAAAAGCCCACAGATAGATTACAAGTCATGCGGGCTCTAACTGAGAGAGGAAGCCAGAAGACATTGAGAAGTGAACATAAGGGGTAGTGATATACAGACAAGTGGCAATACCACACTGATACTGAGACACAGACATTGCAGCTTATCTATGGGTAGCGTGGTTTCATATCCTCCTCCTGAGGTAATAAAAAACATAGGCCCGTATTTAAGAAAAGTGGTGCTGCAACCAATGCAGCACCACTTTTCTTGTGCCCCTTAGCGCCCCTATGCTGCCACCATATGTTGGCCGGATTTAACATATGGCGCACCATGGCGCAGGATATGGGCAATAACGCCAACATTTTTGATACTATTGATGTACTGTGCAGGATTAGCGCCAAAAGTTTTGTGCTAATCCTGCAGAGTACATAGGGGCCCATTGAAAACAATGATATGCCCCCTTTTAATGCCTGCTCTGTGCAGGTGTTAAAAATAGCCGCTAAAAATGGCACAGTGGAATCTCCTGGATTCCATTCGGCCATTTTTGCAGTCCCTACTGGGGGAACGCCTCCCCTTGCATTCATTATGCCTTGCATAGGTATAATGTGTCACAAGGGGTTGCAAAGTGGTGCAAATGCATGCATTGCGCTACTTTGTAAATACAGCGCAGCGATTTTGGCCTCTTTGGGCCACAGTTGTGTCATACAAAATTATGCTAAAGTGGCGCAATGAAGTGCAAGGCACTCTTACATCTGGACCATGGTACCCTATGTTTGCAAAGTCAGCATGTACCTATGAGCGGAGAATCAATATGCCGCAGACATTTATTCATGAGGTGATGTTTCCCCTTGTCATCCCTTCCAGATGGACTTACTTGAGACTCCATACAAAGGACTTCACCTATTTTCTCTATGTATAGCAGCACCTCTTTGCACTGACAAAAATCTATTCCATATTCTGCCACTTCTTGATTATCACAACAATTTCTCTGAAAATAACTCTGCAGCAATGCAGCCTGACATGAATGGACATTAAACAAATATGTCATGAAGGAGATACCTCTCTGTAGCATGGTCATGTCCACAGAGGTTCACACCCTTCTTCAACGATCAAAACGTATTACTTCATTTAATCCTTGTCAATGTGATGAAAAGCCATTAAACCGACTTTCTGTATTTAGAAATAAGAAAGGGTTATTAATATAATCAATCCAGGGCAACCTATTTCCCCCTGCAGAACTGTGTATTTCATCAATTCATTTATAAATGAAATGAGGTTCCTAGTTAGTCTAAATTTTACCTAAGATGCTAATGATGTATATTCTTTGAAATTGCTCTGATAATCTAGTAGTAGTTCCAGAATCACTGAAAGAACATTGGAAACAAAAATATTGTGTGGACAGAATATTGCGTCAAAAATGTAGAGGACCATAATATCAAGAAGGTAAGTATAGATTTATTATTCTTAACTCCACATCTATGTACCTGGAAGGCATATGTATCATCAAGGTACACTTATTTGGAGTTCCATACAGTAAACCTACCTTTCCTATAGAAAATGTTTATTTTGTCCCAGATATTCTTGATATGATACTTTGTCCCGCAATATGTTTCTTTCTGATATTCTATCTAAAGACCTTAGTTTCATGTAAACAATTCCATTGCCTACAGATTGAGGTACTCCAGGAACCCTTTTGACAAATACATTTTCAGTACATGTTAAAAATTGGGTTATTGGTAGTCTGGGGTCTGAATCCAGATCAAGCAGCAGCCACAATCCTAATCAGGGTAAGGCACAAGGGAGGCCAAATTAACCTGTGCCTAGCCCCCTGGTAGCAGCCCCCTGGTAGCTTGGCACATAGCAGTCAGGATTAACTTGAAGGTAATGTGTAGAGCATTTGTGCTACACTTCAAACAGCGAAACAGTGAAAACATCACACAAAAAAGGATCCCAAACCAGGTTAGAACAATAGAGTAGAATGTAATAAATAAAACAAGACCGAAACAACAAAACTCCAATAAGTAGAGCTTGAGTTATGAATTTCTAAAGAATAAGCTGTAAAATAGGGCTTAGAAGCAGGAAGCGCCAACCGGGGATATCCGGTTGCACTAGCCCGAGACAAAGTCAAATGCTCAGGCTGACCATGATGGAGTGCAGGCTACCTACAGGGTTTGTGTTGGGGCTGCTGAACCAAAGTGCCTTAAATTCTGGTTGCAGAGAGTTGCATGGGTCTGAAACACTTGGGATCCTGCTTGCGATGCAAAGACCGGTGGCGAGAATGCGCGGCACAGTTGAGGTGATGCATTGGTTCCGATCTTGCAGTGGTGGCGGTGCAGCGGTCTGGTGTTGCTGTTGAGACTGCCATCAAAAAGGATGCGAGGACCTTCTGCTAGGGAAAACATCACACAGTGGTAGTTCTGGAGGTGATACATCTGTGCCAGGTTTCAGGGTGCAGCAGTGATGCGAGTCTTGTTGTGTCGGTTCCCATCCACACAGTAGCAATGATGCACCAGTTCTGTTTCAGGCAACAGCAGTGATGCTTCAGTTCTACTCCCTCAGCTGGGGATGCATTGGTTCCATTGGAGCAAATATCGCAGGCCCACTTCCAAGTGTCCAGCACTGGAGTGGCACCACTTGGTAGGGCAGGCTCACAGTGACCAGAGTCCAGGTGCAGGAGCAGGGTGGTTGGAAGTCTTTTCTGTACTTGAGACTTCAGGTCAAGAGGCTAGCCCTTGGAGTCACCCTGGGTTGGAGGGATGCGGGTCCAGTCCTTCTCAGTCCCCGGCAAGAGGGCAGCAGGCAGAAGGGCAGCACAGCAAAGGGCACTCTAGCTGAGTGGCAAGCCTGCCTCGGCAGTCCTACTCCCTAGCTGAGTATCCACAGGCCCAGAGGTGTACTGAAGTGTTTGTGATTGTCCAGTATTTATACTTTGGTGCCGTGGCTCTGGAAGGTGGGAGAAGCTTCTAATCAATGGGTTTGAAGTGCAAGGAATTCCCTTCCTTCCCTGCCCTGGCTCCAGACTGGCTAGAGTGAAAATACAGGGTTGTTAAGATCTTTCTGTGTGAACAGGACACAGCCTATTCAGGTATAAGTGAGGGTGAATCCACCTCTCCATCTATTCCTGCCCAGGATAACCTATAAAGTCACACCTAAGCTCCCACTGTGTGTGGCTGTCTAGGAGGATTGCACAAAGCCCAGCTGCCAACTACCCCTAGTCATCTGACCAGAGACAGGCTGCAGGCACAAAATGGGTAAGGCAAGAAAATGCCAACTTTACAAAAAGGACATTTTCGGAAATGAAACTTACGATCTGACTTCATCATAAGTTAGGATTTTAAATTGTGATTCCAGAGACACCAAACATAAAAGAGTCATCTCTTCCCATTTGGAAACTATGCTTCTAAGATAAGGTAATTCCTAATTTATCCTATGGGAAATATAGGCCTTTGCAGTAGTGAAAAACACATTTAAGATTTTTCACTATCAGGACATGTAAAACCTCGCAGTACATATCCTACCTTATAAATACAATGCACCCTGCCTTTTGTGCTATCCTGGGCCTACCCTCGGGGTCACTTATTTGCATAAAAAGGAAGGTCTGGAATTGGCAACAGGTTTAGTTTTGCCTATGTAGTATAAAATGCACACACAGGCTCTGCAGCAACAGGTCTGAGGCATGTTTAATGTGCAACTTTAGTGATTGGGCTCTAGAAAAAAACACAAAGGAACCTAAGGATAAGTAGGGTCCAAGGGAAAATATATATTTTTAAAGGACCAGAGGTCCCCACATGACAATGAAATAGAAAATACACTGGGAACAAAAAATAATGCCCAAGTGATCTTGCAATATCAAATTCAAAATAAATGTTCAGGGGAAACCCCCTGTACAGCCAACAAAACATGTATCAAAACAAGGCAAAAATTGTGTGACGCAATAAACAATTCCAAGTCACAGATTAACATACACTGCTACACCCTTTGTCAAATTACAATCAAAGTTTGGGATCAGAGTGCTTCTAGTCAACAACCTTTCGATCCTATGTACATAGAAGGATCATCATCAAGACAACCAATGGCTTACCTGTGATGAAGGTGCATAACTCAACCAAAGCATATGAATTTACAAAAGAAGAAAAAAAAGGGGAAGGGAAAAAAAGAGAAAAAAGAAGGGGGGGAGGAAGAATAAATTATAATCAATAAAGAGGCGAACGAGAAACAATGAGAAAAAATAGGAAGAAAATAATAAGAAGTAATAAGGGCCTTCAATTCGTGAAGCATGGAGGGAGACCTCCATGATGGGGCCTCAGTGTCAAGGCCAAACCATGCTCACTCCTAAACTACAGTGCGTGGACACACAAAAAATTATGAGCTAGATACGTCATAAGCAACCAATGTTATTCACTTACATGTGAAATAATGTTAGACTTGCCAGCCTTCGGGTGGTCACCCCTAACTTTTTGGTGATATTAAATCCTGCTGACTGGTGAAGTTGGATTTAATATTACTATTTTAGAAATGCCACTTTCAAAAAATGAGCATTTCTCTGCACTTAAATCTTTCTGTGCCTTACAATCCACGTCTGGCTGGGTTTAGTTGACAGCTCCATGTGCATTCACTCAGACACAACCCAAACACAGGATACTCAGCCTCACTTGCATACATCTGCATTTTGAATGGGTCTTCCAGGGCTGGGAGGGTGAAGGGCCTTCTCTCACACAAAGGACTGCCACACCCCCTACTGGGACCATGGCAGACAGGATTGAACTGAAAGGGGACCTGGTGCACTTCTAAGCCACTCTTTGAAGTCTCCCCCACTTCAAAGGCACATGTGGGTATATAAACAGGGCCTCTGCCCCTACCAACTCAGACACTTCCTGTAGAAGAAACTTGTAACCAGAACCTGCATCCTGCCAAGAAGAACTGCCTGGCTGTCCAAAAGACTCACCTGACTGCTTTCTGTGAAGCACTGCTGCCCTGCTGTTGCCCTGCTGTTGCCCTGCTGCCTTGCTGCTCTCTGGCTGAGGTGAAGAAGTGCTCTACAAGGGCTTGGATAGAGCTTGCCTCCTGTTCCCAGAAGTCATAGGACCAAAAAGACTTCATCTCTTCAAGAAGGACTCCTTGTGCAGCGAAATTCGACGCACAGCCTACCAGAAACGACACACAGCCTGCACCGCTGTGAAAATTTCACTGCACACTGATCTGGAACAACGCAGCTCAACTTTGCAATGAGAAGATCGATGCAGCGCCAGCGTAACAACCGGAAATTATATGCACAGCCCACCGGAACGATGCACAGCTGAACAAGAACGACGCAGCCCGACTTCCAGAGAGGAATCAACACAGCACCTGCTGTGCAGTAGAAAATTCAACGCAACACCCACCGAATCGACGCAGCTCCTGTGACTTCATCCTGCCACTGCAGGAAATCCACGCATCGTCCCTGGGGCGTCTGAAAACTCCGCAACCAGAAGAGGATCCACGACTGAGTGCCAGAAATCGATGCACAGCCGTCTCTGCGTGGAAACTAAACGACGCATGTGCGGCCTGAGAAATCGATACACACCCCTTTGTTCCCACGCTTCTCCTCCTCTGCGGCCCTTTGCAGAGATTGTTCAGGCAAACCAGGTACTTTGTACTTGAAAGAGACTTTGGGGGTCATTCTGACCCTGGCGGCCGGTGACCGCCAGGGTCACCGACCACGGGAGCACCGCCAACAGGCTGGCGGTGCTCCCGAGGGCATTCTGACCGCGGCGGTTCAGCCGCGGTCAGAAAGGGTAAACCGGCGGTCTCCCGCCGGTTTACCACTGCCCTACAGAATCCTCCATGGCTGCGGAGCCATGGGGATTCTGACACCCCCTACCGCCATCCTGTTCCTGGTGGGTCTCCCGCCAGGAACAGGATGGCGGTAGGGGGTGCCGCGGGGCCCCTGGGGGCCCCTGCAGTGCCCATGCCCATGGCATGGGCACTGCAGGGGCCCCCGTAAGAGGGCCCCGCAAAGTATTTCAGTGTCTGCTAATCAGACACTGAAATACGCGACGGGTGCAACTGCACCCGTCGCACCCCTGCAACTACGCCGGCTCAATTCTGAGCCGGCGTCCTCGTTGCAGGGGCATTTCCTCTGGGCCGGCGGGCGCTCTTTTGGAGAGCGCCCGCCGGCCCAGAGGAAATGTCTGAATGGCCGCCGCGGTCTTTTGACCGCGGTGCGGTCATTCAGCGGCGGTACCTTGGCGGACGGCCTCCGCCGTCCGCCAAGGTCAAAATGACCCCCTTTGTTTGCTTCTAAAATACTTAAGACACTTTATACAACTTTTCAGTGATATCTCTACATTTACTTATTGCATCATCGATCGTTTTGACCTGCATTTAACCATATAAATATTATATATTTTTCTAAACACTCTGTGGTGTATTTTTGTGGTGCTATATGGTGTTATTGTTTGATTTATTGCACAAATACTTTACACATTGCCTTCTAAGTTAAGCTTGACAATCCAAATTATCCTGTGCCAAGCTACCCGAGGGTGGGCACAGGATAATTTGGATTGTGTGTGACTTACCCTGACTAGAGTGAGGGCCCTTGCCTGGACGGGGGGTAACCTAACTGCCAACCAAAGACCCCATTTCTAACAAATAACATATAGCAAATGCCCCATCGGTGGTGAGAGCAATGAATAGGAGAATAAATGAAGGTTATATGGGTGCCATGAGAGAACTGTAGGTGAAAACAAAGATACGTAAATAAGGTGGCGATTGACAAGTATGCTCAATTAAGTGACACAAATTAGAGTGAAAACCATACCTAATTGATATTCAACATAAGTGCACAAAAGTACCAGCACTACTGCTATCAATAATAATTAGCATCAAAGGTGCCTGGTTACTTCATGGAAACTGCTAGAAATCTATGAAGGAAATAAAATGAAGAAACATGACCCCCAGATAGAATAATTATGAGTAATAACACTAACAAGCTGGCCCTGAATTTACAAAAAACAATCATGGGTTGAAACTTGACTGCACCCAACAGCATGTGCAGGAAGAAAGCAATGAAAGACAGACGCGTGCCTTAAATAGTAGAGAAAAATGGCGGCTATATTGGAATGACCAAAAGAAAAGGTACCACCAATGGAAAGAAGAATGTGTTAGAAAGCGGAGTATAGTTAGTGTAGGAAAGTAGCATCTTGCCTGGCATGTTACCCACATTTTTACTTGTATTTCAGTTTGTTTTTGCCTGTCTCACTGGGATCCTGAAAGCCAGGACCCCAGTGCTCATAGTTAGTGGCCTGAAAGGGTGTCCCTGATTAGTGACTAACTGTGTCACTGAGGCTCTGCGAATCAGAACCTCAGTGCTTATGCTCTCTCTGCCGTTAAAATTTTCACTATAGGCTAGTGACCATTTTCACCAATTCTAATTGTCACGCTAGAACACCCTTATAATTCCCTAGTGTATGGTACCTAGGTACCCTGAGTATTGGGGTTCCAGGAGATCCCTATGGGCTGCAGAATTTCTTTTGCCACCCATAGGGAGCTCAGACAAATCTTACACAGGACTGCCACTGCAGCCTGAGTGAAATAAAATCCTCGTTATTTCACAGCCATTTTACACTGTACGTAAGTAACTTATAAGTCACCTATACGTCTAACCTTCACTTGGTGAAGGTTAGGTGCAAAGTTACTAAGTGTGAGGGCACCCTGGCACTAGCCAAGGTGCCCCCACATAGTTCAGGGCAATTTCCCCAGCCTTTGTGAGGGCGGGGACACCATTACACGTGTGCACTATATATAGGTCAATACCTATATGTAGCTTCACAATGGTAACTCCGAATATGGCCATGTAACATGTCTAAGATCATGTAATTGTCCCCCCCATGCTACATCTGGTATTGGGGTGCCAATCCCGTGCATCCCCGGGCTCCTTCATGGACCACAGGTACTGCCAAACCAGCTCTCTGGGGTTTTCACTGCAGCTACCGCTGCTGCCAACCCACAGACAGGCTTCTGCCCTCCTGGGCAGCCCAGTCCAAGGAAGGCAGAACAAAGGATTTCCTCTGAGAGAGGGTGTTACACCCTCTCCCTTTAGAAATAGGTGTTAAGGGCCGGAGAGGAGTGGCCACTCCAGGCCTCTGGAAATGCTTTGAAGGGCACAGATGGTGCCCTCCTTGCATAAGCCAGTCCACACCAGTTCAGGGAACCCTTGTCCCCTGCTCTGGTGCGAAACTGGACAAAGGAAAGGGGAGTGACTACTAACCTGTCCATACCCACCCCAGGGGTGGTGCCCAGAGCTCCTCCAGTGTGTCCCAGACCTCTGCCATCTTGAATCCAGAGGTGTGAGGGCACAATGGAGGCCTCTGAGTGGTCAATGCCAGCAGGTGACGTCAGAGACCATTCCTGATAGGTGCTTACCTCTCTAGGTGGCCAATCCTCCTCTGAGGGCTATTTAGGGTCTCTCCTGTGGGCTTTTCCTCAGATAACGAATGCAAGAATTCACCAGAGTTCCTCTGCATCTCCCTATTTGACTTTTGCCAAGGATCGACCGCTGACTGCTCCAGGACGCCTGCAAAACTGCAACAAAGCAGCAAGAAGACTACCAGCAACATTGTAGCACCTAATCCTGACAGCTTTCTCAACTGTTTCCAGGTGGTGCATGCTCTGGGGGCTGTCTGCCTTCACCCTGCACTGGAAGCCAAGAAGAAATCTACTATGGGTTGACAGAGTCTTCCCCCTGCTAACGCAAGCACCAAACTTCAGCTTCACTGGTCCTCTGGGTCCCCTCTCATCGTGACGAGCGTGGTCCCTGGAACACAGGTGGTAGATTTAAGTGACCGCGACAGTCCAGTGGTGCATCTGTCCAAATTTGGTAAAGGTAAGTCCTTGCCTCCCCTCGCCAGACAGTAATCCTGTGTACTGCGTGAACTGCATATGCTAGGGCTTCTGTGCACTTTTGCAAGGAATCCTTTGTACACAGCACAGCCCAGGTCCCCAGCACTCCATCCTGCATTGTTCATCTTGCTGAGTTGATCACCGGCTTTGTGGGACACTCTTTTGTAGTGTTGAGATGACCACCATGCTCAGTTTTCCTGAACCCATGTTCAAGAACTTCAGCGAGTGCTGCCTTCTTGTGCATGGGCTCTCTGTGTTGCTGAGGGCCCACTCTGTCACCTTTTTTAAGTGGCGACCTCCTGGTCCCGCCTGGGCCTGGGCATCACCCCTTTTTCTTCAACCGCGACCTTTACAGCTAGCAAGGCTTGTTTACAGTCTTTCTCCAAAGAAACAACTCTGCATCCTCCAGCTCTTCGTGGGACATCTTCTGTGCAAAGGAGAAGTTCCGGGCATCTTCTGTTGTTGCAGAATCTTCAGGTCCTTCCACCCAGAGGCAGCCATTTTGCACCTTCATGTGGGGTTTAAGGGCTCCTGACCCCCCTCGACTCTTTTGCGACTCTTGGACTTGGTCCCCTTCCTTTTCAGGTCCTCAGGTCCAGGAATCCGTCTTCAGTGCTTTGCAGTGAGTTGTGGTCTCTGCAGAATCTCCTATCACGTCTTTAGTATGTTTCTGGGAAATTAGGGTTACTTTACTCCTACTTTTCAGGGTCTTGGGGTGGGGTATCTTGGACACTCTTAGTGCTTTCTTACACTCCAAGTGACCCTCTACACACTACACTAGGCCTGGAGTACCAAAGTGGTTCGCATTCCACTTTCGTAGTATATGGTGTGTGTTGCCCCTAGGCCTATTGCATCATATTGTATTCTATAGTGTTTGCACTACTTTTCTAACTGTTTCCTTACCTGATTTTGGTTTGTGTGTATATTTTGTGTATTTTACTTACCCCCTAAGGGAGGATATCCTCTGAGATATTTTTGGCACATTGTCACTAAAATAAAGTACCTTTATTTTTAGTTACACTGAGTATTCTGATTCTTATGCTATAGCGCTACATGATATAAGTGGTATAGTAGGAGATTTGCATGTCTCCTAGTTCAGCCTAAGCTGCTCTGCTATAGCTACCTCTATCAGCCTAAGCTGCTAGAACACTACTAATCTAATAATAAGGGATAACTGGACCTGGCACAAGGTGTACGTACCATCAGGTACCCATTATAAGCCAGGCCAGCCTCATACATTGGTGGTGCAGCGGTGGGATAAGTACTTGCAACTGCCTTAGCACATTGTCATTGGTGCTTTTCATAAGAAAAACGTATTCCAAATACTTAAAAATATACACAGTTAACATAAACAGTTTAACTTTCTTTAAAAAAAAATTCTACAAAGTTTCTAAAAAGTTTTCAAAAGTTTTGAAAAGTTTGAAAAGTATTCCACTTTTCTTTAAAAGTTCTAAAAACTTTTTTCTCTCTATCTTAAACTCTTTCTTACAACTATGTCTGCAGTAGAGCTCACTTCCACAGTTGTTCAGGCAACCTATGGTAGTTTATACTTTAAAAGTTTGAGGGGTCTCTGCATAGAAAGAGGTTTAAGCATTGGTAAGAACCCTACCAAAGATCTTCTCCTTAGCCTTCTCCTAGAAAGTGACCAGAGCCAGTCTGGCCAATCCCAGGACCAGGAGGTACAGGAGGAGGGTACCCAGCAAGATTCAGGGGAGGGCCCTGAAGAATCTGGGGAGGGTTCCTCCAAAGACCTGTCAGCTGACAAACCACCTAGTGACACTGGTAGTGGGAGGGGGTCACACACTAGTAGGGCACCTTTCACTCCAAAAGGCCAGGTAACTAGGGTTCAGGTAGTTAGAGACAGGTCCACTTCTACACATTCCCATATTTCCTCTGTGTCTCAGAATTCCCAAGCCTCCCACCCTGAGGATAACACCCTAGACAGGGTACTCAGAAAGCTGAGATTGGAAGAGGCCAGACTGAAGCTAAGACAGCAGCAGTTGGCCTTAGATAGGGAGTCTCTAGATGTAGAGAGGGAAAGACAGAGGTTGGGGTTAGTTCTCCATGCTGGCAGCAGCAGTGTTCTTGATAATAATCTTGTAAGAGAACAAGATTCTAGAAACCTGCATCAGATAGTCCCCCTTACAAGGAGGGGGATGACATCAACAAGTGGTTTGCTGCACTTGAGAGGGCCTGTTTGGTACAGTTGGTCCCTCAAAGGCAGTGGGCTGCTATCTTGTGGTTATCATTCACTGGAAAGGGTAGGGATAGGCTCCTTACTGTCAAAGAAAGTGATGCCAATAACTACAAAGTTTTGAAAGATGCACTCTTAGATGGATTTGGCTTAACCACTGAACAATACAGGGTAAAGTTCAGAGATACCAGAAAAGAGTCCTCTTAAGACTGGACAGACTTTGTAGACTGTTCAGTGAAGACCTTGGAGGGATGGTTACATGGCAGTAAGGTGACTGACTATGAAAGCCTATATAATCTAATCCTGAGAGAGCATATTTTGAATAATTGTGTGTCTGACTTGTTGCATCAGTACTCGGTAGACTCAGTTCTGACCTCTCCCCAAGAATTGGGAAAGAAGGCAGACAAATGGGTCAGAACAAGAGTGAACAGAAAAGTTCATACAGGTGGTGACAAGGATGGCAAGAAGAAGGATGGTAAGTCTTCTGACAAGGGTGGGGAAAAAGATAAAAAGCATTCTGAGTCTTCATCAGGCCCACAAAAATCCTCTTCTAACAACCAAAGGAAGCCATGGTGTTATTTGTGTAAGAGTAAAGGCCATTAGGCAAGTGATTCCACTTGTCCAAAGAAAAACACCAAGGCTCCCACTACCACAACCCCACCTGCGTCCTCTAGTGTCCCTAGTAATATCAGTGGAGGTGGGAAGTCTACTACAAATAGCCAATCAAAGGGTGTAGCTGGGCTCACCACAGGTAATGTAGTTGGGGTTGGTCTTGTAAGGGAGACCACAGAGACTACTTTAGTCTCTGATGGTGGTATTGACTTTCCCACCTTGGTTGCTTGTCCCCTTAATATGGGTAAGTACAAGCAACTTCCCCTAATAAATGGTGTTGAGGTTGAGGCCTACAGGGATATAGGAGCCAGTGTCACTAGTGATTGAGAAACTGGTTCACCCTGATCAACACCTACTTGGTCAGCATTACCAAGTGACTGATGCTCATAACAACACTCTTAGCCACCGCATGGCTGTTGTGAATCTCAACTGGGGGGGTTACTGGTCCAAAGAAAGTTGTGGTAGCCGCTGATTTACATGTAGACTGATTACTAGGCAATGATTTGGAGACATCAGCTTGGGCTGAAGTGGAGTTGGAGGCTCATGCAGCAATGCTGGGCATTCCAGGGCATATCTTTGCTCTCACAAGGGCTCAGGCCCAGAAGCAAAGAGGACAGGGAAGCTTGGATCCTGGAACAATGGACCAACTGTTCCAAAAAGCTAGGGGTAGAAAGGGTAGATCCTTGCCCACTATCCCTTCCTCTCCAGATTCCCCTTTTGAGGAAGAGGAATCCTCTCTCTGTGCAGAACCCACACCAGATGAGCTTGATGATGATAATGGGGATATCACTGATAGCCATAGGTCTATTGGGAAGATAACCTCCTCTACACTGAGTCAAGGGACGCTAAACCTGAAGCTGTCTGGAGATTGGTCATCCCCTTGCAGTATAGGGAGTTTCTTCTAACCTTGGCACATGATATTCCTTTGGCTGAGCATTTGGGCCATAGTAAAACATGGGACAGACTTTTTCCATTGTTTCACTGGCCTCACATGGTCAGAGGACACTAAGGAGTTTTGTCGCTCCTGTGTGACCTGCCAAGCCAGTGGCAAGACTGGTGGCACACCTAACGCCCCCTTAATTCCACTCCCAGTGGTTGGGGTGCCCTTTGAAAGGGTAGGGGTTGAAGTAGTTGGCCCCATTGAACCTCCAACACCTTCAGGCAATAGGTTTATCCTTGTGCTATTGGACCAATGCACCAGGTAACCTGAAGCAATCCACTTAAGGACCACTACAGCTCCTGCAGTGGCAAAAGCCTTCCTGGGAATCTTTTCCAGATTGGGTTTCCCTAAGGTTGTGGTGTCAGACAGAGGTAGTAACTTCATGTCTGCATACCTCAAAGCTACTTGGAAGGAGTGTGGTGTAACTTATACGTTCACTACTCCTTATCATCCACAGACAAATGGTCTGGTTGAGAGTTTTAACAAAACTCTCAAAGGTATGATTATGGGACTCCCTGAAAAACTCAGAAGGAGATGGGATGTCCTGTTGCCATGCCTCCTTTTTGCTCACAGGGAGGTACCCCAAAAAGGAGTGGGCTTTAGCCCCTTTGAACTCCTCTTTGGGCACCCTGTGAGAGGTCCCCTTGCTCTTGTGAGGAGGGTTGGGAACAACCTTTAAAAGCTCCCAAACATTGTGGACTATGTACTTGACCTAAGATTAGAATGGCTGAGTACATGAAAAAGGCAAGTAAAAACCTTCAGGCCAGCCAAGAGCTCCAAAAGCACTGGCATGACCAGAAGGCTGTCCTGACCCAGTACCACCCAGGACAGAAGGTATGGGTATTGGAGACTGTGGCGCCAAGAGCACGCCAGGACAAATGGAAAGGACCCCATCTAATTGTTGAAAAGAAAGGTGAGGTCACCTACTTCGTAGACCTGGCCACTGCCAAGAGTCCCCTTAAGGTGCGCCATGTCAATCGCCTGAAACCTTACTATGACAGGGTTGACTTAACCTTGCTCATGGCAACTGATGAGGGGCAGGAGGAAGAGAGTGACCCTCTCCCTGACCTCCTCTCCACCACTGAAGCTGATGGCTTAGTTGAAGGAGTGGTGCTTGCAGATTGCCTTACTGGTGTGCAGAAGGACAACTATATAAATCTCCTAGGCCCATCCTCTGACCTATTCTCGCTGATCCCAGGTACAACTACCTGGTGTGAGCACACAATCAACACTGGAGACAGTTTACCTGTCAAAAGTAAGATTTATAGACAGCCTGACCATGTCAGAGATTGCATTAAACAAGACGTACAGAAAATGCTGGACCTAGGAGTGATTGAGCCTTTTGAGAGCCCATGGACTAGCCCAGTGGTGCTTGTCCCAAACCCTCACACTAAAGATGGTAAAAAGGAAATGAGGTTTTGTGTTGACTATAGGTGTCTCAATCAAGTAACCAAAACTGATGCTCACCCTATACCCAGGGCAGATGAGCTAATAGATACACTGTTTTCTGCCAAGTATCTACGTACTTTTGACTTAATTGCAGGGTATTGGCAGATTCTAAAGAAGATGCTAAACCTAAAACAGCATTTTCCCCCGTTGGAGGGCACTATCAGTTCATTGTTATGTCCTTTGGTTTGAAAAATGCACCTGCCACTTTTCAGAGGTTGGTAAACACAGTCCTGCAGGGTTTGGAAGCTTTTAGTGCAGCATATCTAGGTGATATAGCTGTCTTTAGCTCCACCTGGGATGAGCACCTGGTCCACCTGTGGAAAGTTTTGGAGGCCCTGCAAAAGACAGGTCTCACTATCAAGGCTTCAAAGTGGCAGATAGGGCAGGGGAAAGTAGTTTATCTGGGTCACCTGGTAGGTAGGGAACAGATTGCACCACTGCAGGGGAAGATCCAGACCATTATGGAATGGGCTCTCCCTACAACTCAAACCCAGGTGAGAGCCTTCTTAGGCCTCACAGGGTACTATAGGAGGTTCATTAAGAACTATGGCTCCGTTGCAGCCCCTCTAATTGACCTCACAAGCAAGAAGATGACTAAAAAGGTATTGCGGACAGCTAGCTGTTAAGAGGCTATTGATGAGCTAAAACAGGCTGTGTGCTCTGCACCTGTCCTAAAAAGCCCTTGTTACTCCAAGAAATTCATAGTACAGACTGATGCTTCTGAATTAGGGGTAGGGGCAGTTCTATCACAGCTTAACACTGAGGGCCAGGATCAATATGTTGCTTTTATCAGCAGGAGGTTGACCCCTAGAGAAAAGCATTGGTCTGCCAAAGAGAGGGAGGCCTTTGCTGTGGTCTGGGCACTGAAAAAGTTGAGACCATACCTGTTTGGTACTCACTTTATTGTTCAGACAGACCACAAACCTCTATTATGGCTTAAACAAATGAAAGGTGAAAACCCTAAATTGTTGAGTTGGTCCCTCTCCTTGCAAATAATGGACTATACAGTGGAACATAGACCTGGGAGTATCCACTTCAATGCAGATGGACTCTCCAGATATTTCCACTTAGACCATGAAGGCTCATCTGGGCAAGGTTAGCCTTATTGTCCCTCGTTTGGGGGTGCGGGGTTGTGTAGGAAAGTACCATCTTGCCGTACATGTTACCCCCCATTTTTACTTGTATGTCAGTTTGTTTTTGCGTGTCTCACTGGGATCCTGCTAGCCAGGACCCCAGTGCTCATAGTTTGTGGCCTTAATGTGTGTCCCTGTGTAGTGACTAACTGTGTCACTGAGGCTCTGCTAATCAGAACCTCAGTGCTTATGCTCGCTCTGCCTTTAAAATTGTCACTATAGGCAAGTGACCATTTTCACCAATTCTAATTGGCACACTGGAACACCCTTATAATTCCCTAGTATATGGTACCTAGGTACCCAGGGTATTGGGGTTCCAGGAGATCCCTATGGGCTGCAGAATTTCTTTTACCACCAATAGGGAGGTCAGACAATTCTTACACAGGACTGCCACTGCAGCCTGAGTGAAATAACGTCCACGTTATTTCACAGCCATCTTACACTGCACTTAGGTAACTTATAAGTCACCTATATGTCTAACCTTCACTTGGTGAAGGTTAGGTGCAAAGTTACTAAGTGAGAGGGCATCCTGGCACTAGCCAAGGTGCCTCCACATAGGTCAGGGCAATTTCCCTTGACTTTGTGCGTGCGGGACACCATTACACGCGTGCGCTACTCATGGGTCACTTCCTACATGTAGCTTCACAATGGTAACTCCGAATATGGCCATGTAACATGTCTAAGATCATGTAATTGTCCCCCCATGCCAAATCTGGTATTGGGGTGCCAATCCCATGCATCCCCGGGGCTCCAGCATGGACCTCGGGTACTGCCAAACCAGCTCTCTGGGGTTTTCACTGCAGCTCCTTCTGCTGCCAACCCACAGACAGGCTTCCGCCCTCCTGGGGTCTGGGCAGCCCAGTCCCAGGAAGGCAGAACAAAGGATTTCCAAAGAAAGAGGGTGTTACACCCTCTCCCTTTGGAAATAGGTGTTAAGGGCCTGAGAGGAGTAGCCTCTCGAGGCCTCTGGAAATCGTTTGAAGGGCACAGATGGTGCCCTCCTTGCATAGGCCAGTCTACACTGGTTCAAGGAACCCCCAGCCCCTGCTCTGGCATGAAACTGGACAAAGGAAAGGGGAGTGACCACTCCCCTGTCCATCACCACCCAGGGGTGGTACCCAGAGCTCCTCCAGTCTGTCCCAGACCTCTGCCATCTTGAATCCAGAGGTGTGAGGGCGCAATGGAGGCCTCTGAGTGGCCAGTGCCAGCAGGTGACGTCAGAGACCACTCCTGATAGGTGCTTACCTCTCTAGGTGGCCAATCCTCCTCTGAGGGCTATTTAGGGTCTCTCCTGTGGGCTTTTCCTCAGATAGCAAATGAAAGAATACACCAGAGTTCCTCTGCATCTCCCTCTTCGACTTCTGCCAAGGATCGACTACTGACTGCTTCAGGATGCCTGCAAAACTGCAACAAACTAGCAAGAAGACTACCAGCAACATTGTAGTGCCTAATCCTGCCGGCTTTCTCAACTGTTTCCTGGTGGTGCATGCTCTGGGGGCTGTCTGCCTTCACCCTGCACTGGAAGCCAAGAAGAAATCTCCTGTGCGTTGACAAATTCTTCCCCCTGCTAACGTAGGCACCAAACTTCAGCTTCACCGGTCCTCTTGGTCGCCTCTCATCATGACGAGCGTGGTCCCTGGAACACAGGTGGTAGATCCAAGTGACCCCGATAGTCCAGTGGATAATCTGTCCAAACTTGGCAGAGGTAAGTCCTTGCCCCCCCTCACCAGACAGTAATCCTGTGTACTGCATGAACTCTAGCTGCTGGGGCTTCTGTGCACTTTTGCAAGGAATCCTTTGTACACAGCACAGCTCCGGTCCCCAGCACTCCGCTGAGTTAACCACCGGCTTCGTGGGACCCTCTTTTGTAGTGTTGAGATGACTGCCGTGCTCAGTTTTCTTGAACTCGTGTTCAAGTACTTCTGCGAGTGCTGCCTTCTTGTGCGCGGGCTCCCTGTGTTGCTAAGGGCCCCCTCTGTCTCCTCTTCCAAGTGACGACCTCCTGGTCCTTCCTGGGCCAGGGCAGCACCCTTTTTCTTCATTCGTGGCCTTTGCAGCTAGCAAGGCTTGTTTGTAGTCTTTCTCCAAAGAAGCAACTCTGCATCCTCCAGCACTCCATGGGACATCCTATGTGCAAAGGAGAAGTTCCTGGCACCTTCCGTTGTTGCAGAATCTTCAGCTTCTTCCACCCGGAGGCAGCCATTTTGCACCTTCATCCAGGGTTTAGTGGGATCCTGCCCCCTCGGACACTTTTGTGACTCTTGTACTTTGTCCCCTTCCTTTACAGGTCCTCAGGTCCAGGAATCCATCTTCAGTGCTTTGCAGTCAGTTGTGGTCTCTGTAGAATCTCCTATCACGACTTTAGTGGGTTTCTGGTGAAGTAGGGTCACTTTACTCCTACTTTTCAGGGTCTTGGGATGGGGTATCTTGGACACCCTTAGTGTTTTCTTACACTCCTAACGACCCTCTACCCACTACACTAGCCTAGGGGTCCATTCGTGGTTCGCATTCCACTTTCTTAGTACATGGTTTTTGTTGCCCTTAGGCCTATGGCATCCTATTGTATTCAACAGTGTTTGCACTACTTTTGTAACTGTTTACTTACCTGATTTTGGTTTGTGTGTATATTGTGTGTATTTTACTTTTCCTAAGGGAGTATATCCTCTGAGATATTTTTGGCACACTGTCACTAAAATAAAGTACCTTTATTTTTAGTAACACTGAGTATTGTGATTCTTATGACATAGTGCTATATGATATGTGGTATAGTAGGAGCTCTGCATGTCTCCTTGGTCAGCCTAAGCTGCTCTGCTATAGCTACCTCTATCAGCCTAATCTGCTAGAACACTACTAATCTACTAATAAGGGATAACTGGACGTGGCACAAGGTGTAAGTACCATCAGGTACCCACTATAAGCCAGGCCAGCCTCATACATAAGTGGGAAAAGATAATCAACATACTGCAATGAGAGGCCACGAAAGAAAAATACAATAGAGGATTGACACATGCCTCAGAAAATAGGAATAGATGGTGGCCATATTAAAAAGAACGGCCTAGAAGGAAAGATAGCAATAAAGCAGTAAATAAAATAAGAAACAAATTTAGAAAAAATGTCAGACAATCTGCAGTGACAGTGAAAAAATCATATTAGAGAGAGGATAAAAATTTGTAACCATAGTGGGATCGTCAAAAACACAGTAATATTGGGTTAATTATAAATCAAAAAAATGTGGCAGAAAAATTAAACAACGGAACATATGACATTGAAAACTAGGTAGCCTTAGTGAGAAAGTCAAGAGGGTGCTAATAATTATAAACTATAAATCAAAAAATTGTGGCAGAAAAATGCTGAAAACAGAACATATGAAATTGAAAACTGTGTAACCCTGGTGGGAGGGTCGATGGGATGCTATAATGGGGTGATAATAGTTGCAAAATATAGTAAGAGGACCATTGACCACAGAATACGAAGCATAGATGGATATATTGGTCTTCACATAAAGAATAATTAATAAACAGTGCATACTCTCATCCATACCCTGTATGAAAGGCATCATCACTATAGTAATCAATACATAAAACAGTGCTTGCAGGCCACACCAAGCAGACCAGGGAGGAAAATTGAAGGAATACAAAGGGACTACCATATCATATTATAAGAAGCAATAATAAGCCATAAATTCCATTAACAAAGAACTTCCTATAGTGTAAAAAACTCAGAACCAGAGCAACACAGAAAAATAACAGAAAAAGTAAAACACACAAGATCCAAGAATAAACTTATATTGCAGAAATGTGTCATGCTGGAAGCACACTTCTGGAGCTCAGATTAATGACATCCAGCCCTCTACTTGGTCTAGTCCACTGTGAAGGCTGTCAGTTTTAATGGTCCACATTAACCCTTCTTTATTCAGAATTTCAGTGATATCTCTGTTGTGTTCAGGTATTTTAACCACTTCAATCACCTGCCGCTATAGGTCATTTACAGTATGCTTGAACTGTCCAAAATGTTACACTAGGGGTGCGTTGTCAACTTTACATTGGAGCCGACTCCTGTGTTGGCAAATACGTATTCTCCCTTTCTGTGTGGTCTGGCCTATATAGACAAGTCCACAAAGGACAAGGCATTGCACAGATAACATTGGCAGTATTGCAATTAGAAAAATTATTGAATGCATTTTTTATTATACAAATTCCTTGATCTTTATAGTTAAAGTCACAAACACTGCAAATTCTGCATTTTCTGTGGCCACTCAGAGGGGTTAGTCCCCACATGTCAAACTATGTCTGACTATAACTTCCAGGAGGTAAACTTGCTTGCTCCAAATAGTCTTTAATACTCTTACTCTTCTGAAAGGCAACAATGGGGCAATCTCAAGCTAATTTGCCTGCATTTAAGATGTGCCAATGGTGTAGAATCATTTTATTATAGGGATGTAAATGTGGTAAACCTTTATCAGTCTCCTTGTAGTTTCCTTTTTTCTTAGGGGTCAGAAGCGCCTCCCTAGGGTAGTACCATGCTCTTTTTTTATAGATCTAGTCACTAGTTTGTGGAAATATCATCTGGCTTACAATTTAATGTTAAGTGTTTTAGCTTCCCTGCATACATCTTCCTTCAGGAAACAATTCCTTCTAACTCTCCAAAGTTGCGAATCCCTCAGGGCCCTAGGATGGTGGCTAGAGTAGGCTAACAAAGTATTCTCTGTGGGTTTGCAGTATCGTGATGAGTATAATTTCCCTTTAGAGTTATTTTGCTATGAAGGGGATTACTATCTGTAAGGATGGTGGTGGTCCCCAATATGTCCATAAACAGTATGGCAGTATGGCAAAACTGGGTGCATAAACTGCACCCATAAATGTACCTTTGACCTACTGATAAAATGTATCATCAAACTGAAAGAAATCCCTTGTGAGTGTATGATGTAGCAAATCCCTTATAAATTCCGTGGATACTTGATGAGGGTGTATCCTTGTATCAAGAATATGCTGAATAACCCTAATTCCATCAGCATGTGAGATATTAGTATATAAAGATTCTATGTCCATATTGCATAAAAGGAAGTCAGTATTATCAAAAGTCATATCCTCAATTTGATTTATCATGCCCACTTGTAACATTTAACTTACAGCCCGGACGGCACATGTAATGCACTTTACTAGATATTCAAAAGTAAATTAAATATGTCAGTTATGGAATAAGCCAATATTACCATGTTTTAAATCGTGAGCAAATGCACTTTAGAATGATTAGCAGAGGTACTGTGCTCAGAGTCCTAGGGCCAATAAAATACGTCCAGTAAAAATGCAGGACGAGAAGCAAAAGGTTCAGGGGAAGACCACCCTGGGCCTGACAGGTCTGACAGAACATTTGATATACCTTCAGATCTCTATCTCATAAATTGCTGTGACCACTGATTTTATTCTGTAAGCGTTCATCACAGCTTCTAGCAATAAAATGATTCCCAAGATATTGATTGCATTTTAAAATGTCGCCATTATAAACATCAGTACAATAGGATTCTCACTATTGTGATCCTTTCATGATAAAGTGCATGGAAATCTAATTCCTAAGAATAAACTGAACTTACTTCTTCTCGTCTGATAATTATATCCCTCAAGACTATCGAATATTCCTTTTAAGTTTTTATGTGGTCAATAATTCTCAAATTCAGTTGAAAGTATTTGAAGGGAATTTTCAGTCTTAGCTATTATAACCACGCTACCCTAGTTTCACCTATTTTCAGGATTTCTGGCTCTCTATCCATCAGGGCCCAGTATGATGATTTTATGTTTCACATAAACAGAAGGAGTGACCAATGCACACCTCTGACTAACTTGAAACCCTTTGATGTTTTCATTCGATAGCCTACTCTTACATGGCCTCATTAAAAATGAGCCTGATTTGGGAGCAGGAACACCGCCTGGCCAGAATTACTGTTCCCATCTGCTGTCCCTAAGCCTAAATCTGGCTATTCCGGGTTATTGCTCCTGGAATGTGGAATATCAAGGGAGCTGGGAATACTAAGTACAAACCTGCGTGTGCTCGCCATTTAAAATCAAACACAGGGCCCAGATCAACAACCATTTACTACCTGCTTGAAGCGGGCCCTGCCAATAGGCTTGTGGGGTGGTGGCAGCAGGCAAGGCATTGAAATGTGCAAGGCATTGCAGGGATCATCTGGAGGGAGCGTTATCTGCTCTCCTGTCTTCTTCCCCCTGCGCTAGTGGGACCTGTATGCCCCTGGAATCTGTGCTAGGCACGCAGTTGCTTTTACTCTCCATGTGAGAGAGAGACATTTATCAGTGCCAGATACTGCCAATGCCTAATGATTTTTGCAGCGGAGGACCAGCTGGGACTGAACTCTGCTCATGTCCATAACACCCGCCACCACCACTCCGTTGCTTTCAACGGGTGCCTAATTGCACCTGGTGAAACTGGGTCCAGTTTCTCTGTGCACAAAATTACCAGCTCTGAAGTTGCACTCCAATAATTTCGGGCCTGGAGGCATTGGACACATACAGTCAATTGTAGTATCTTATGCAGTCTGCAGGGTATGTTTGAACAGATGCTTAAACCATGGCTCAAGAAGAATACGGGGGGTGGAAAACTACAGTTGGGAGCCTCCATGTACCCTACCATAGTTGAGCATAGGTAGGGAGCCACCAATGCCTTGTGGAACTAGCAGGCACTTAAGCTCAGTACTGGTCAAATCAAGTCAAACAACTCTTCTTTTGACATTGTCCGAGCTCCCTGTCCAGGATAATGAGGGACTGTTAAAGCTGATCACGCATATTTCACAGATAACTACAATCAGCAGTTAATCAGTTATTCAGGCATTGTTATATCTCACAAGCTGAGGCCTGTAGTTGTGGCGATGACAGTAAGTATTGCTAATAGGGTCTGAATGGTCCTCATCAACTTTCACCAGATTATCCACATTCCTTAACCATCGGATGTTGACTTCATGTTTAAATAATCCTAAAATAGAGCCCCATCACACATTTATTTCATTACATTGTAGTGTGATCTGATGTTCCATTACACCAGACATTGTACCTCGAATTTGAATACGCTGCAATAAGCATTTCTGAGTCAAAGTAAATGGTGACTGGTAAATATATTGGCCTGAGTTTGTTCAGATATATTGCAGTCTTTAGTTTTTGAAGCTGTATTTATGAAGAAGTTTGTGCATTTAAGTGTTTGTGAAAAGGTGTGCATGCAAGTATTGATCCAAACATATGTATGTGTATGCCTGTTGAAATATGTTTTCAAAAGGAACAGATAGAGAAGCCAATGGAAAGAGAGAGGTAATTGAAAAGTGAAAAGAAAGATGCTTAGAAACCAAAAGGGAAGAAAGATATTTAGGAAAAATGCAAGAAAGGAATAGTGAAAAGAAGAAAATTAAATAATTGTGGGAAATGTGGAATGAAGGGTAAAAGGAAAGAAGAGTGAAAACAAATTTGAAGGAGAAGAATGAAAGGAAAGAAGGGAAATAAGAGAAATTGAAGGATGATGAATGGAAGCAGGAAGAGCGGATAGGAGAAAAAATAAACCGACGGGTGTGAAGGGTAAAAATGTGGAAAAAAGGATGGACAAAGGGTAAAATGGTGAATTTGTGAAAGGATGGGTGGAAAGTTGAAAGTATGGAGGGATAGATGTATGTAAGGAGGAATGTAAAAAGGAATGAACCTTTTAAGGGAATCTCAAACATACTTACTTGCTTCGATACCAACAGAGCTATGTCTCAAAGTGGGGAGTATGTATATTTTCTGGCTGCTCTACCGATGTGACAAGTCCGGTGATAGACACAAAGAAATTGCCTCACTGGTAGATTTTCCCCCATGGTATTTAAAGAGCAGAACTCTTGTTCACTGTCCTAGGACAGCTGTTTCTGTGCAAAAACAATCATGAAGTGGGTGATTGTCTATTGCACCTTTCTCACAGTAGCAGAGGCCGGGATTTTCTACCTCAGCTGGCCATCTCTCAATGAAGGCTGAACGCGAAAAAAATCGAGCCTTAATTTCGAATACATAGATTGAAGTATTTCAGGTTTGATCATGTTAAAGAATATCTCTTTGCTAAGGTGTGAACTTACTTTTAGGAAGCCTTTCAATAATGTAACTCCCGTGTCGCAGTTGGCTGAGTGTTTCATCTTTGTCTCCAAGTACTTGGTCGCAAATATCTGTTGCATACAGTTTGCTGGCATTTTCAAAAACTTCTGCAAAACCGATGGCTTTTCAAGTTTTTTCCATATGTGTTGCCCATAGACTTTTCATAAATCCAATCGTTCTTTGTGCATCAAGATAAGGTTTTGTGTACAAAGTTGCATGCTGGACGCAGTTGCATAACATCTGTAGGAGGCACCCCTAGTCGAAGACCTAGTTGTTGTAATGGGGTACCCTGGCCCAGTAGCAAATTATTCCTCAGGAATTTTTTATCTGTTTTCTGCAGCTCATGTATTTTATAGTAGTCTTAATGCCTGTACCATATGTTGTATCAGTGACCATTTTTGTATTTTATATATCTCAAAGATCACGTTGATTGAGTCCCCAATGATGTTGCATTTGTAATAGAAAACTGTTCCCACATTCTGCGCCACTGTCCTAGGTTTTTTACCTTTTTGCTGAACCCAAATGTGCTTCCTTTTGAGCCTAATGCCTAGGTATTTGAGCACTTACACTTTGTCAAAAAGTATGCCACAGGAAGAGAATTTTACTGATTAGTAGGGTCTTCTGTTTCATAACCATCAACGTGGTTTAAGTCTGATTGGTCATCAGTTTCTTTTTATTTGACGGCATGTTTCAAAACCTTTTAGCATATGATAGTCAGCACCATCATTTATATAGCAGCTGAAAAGAAGTAAGACCCACATCTGCCAGTGTCTTAAGATTAGGCCACCAGAGAGCTGATTTCAGAGTTGCTTTTTTGCATTTAGGTGGTCAGTGGTTTCAAACGGAAAGGAATTGCCGTGGTGCACTGGTTTGAATTTAGTGAGCAGCAGAAGATCCTTGCACTTTGCACTTACAGATCAGGCCATAAAAAATAGTTATCTGGGTACATTGAATGCAACACAGGGTTTGAGAATGACTTGATCCAGCCTAATGAATGTTGTGAGAGCGAGTGGAGAAGGGCACAAGGTACCCAGTAGATTGCTTGGGACTACTTACTCAAGGATTGGTGTTTAGGGGTACGATACAGCAGACGTATGTTTTCTATCTTTGGCTGGCTCAGTAGTGTGAAATAATCATCACTGGAATACCTTGAAAAAGTTTCTTACCAGAGCTTGCTCTTCCAGAATTTGAGTCAATACTCTCTCTGTGATCTGCATTTGGATGTTTAAACGACTTATGTCTTAGGTCTCAATAAATTAATAATAAAGTTAAAGGAAACAATATGATTTATTTATAGGGATTTATTCTCAGCTTTTTATAGCGCGAGTATGGTCCACGGGATCAGAGCGTTTCACAAGAAAACAGGCTTAGCTATCCTCAAGTTCAAACAAAATAAGTCAAACAAGTAAAAACACATAAAATCTACAAGCTGCAACAGAGTAGGATCCAGATTTAAGAGGGCCTAGCACCTCCTTGTGCCACATTAACATAATTTTTTTTAATGTCAATGTGAAAATCACTGCACCAGATTTACAAAGTGGTGCAATGCATGCTTTGTGCACTTTGTAACCCTTTGTGCCACATTATGCATGTGCCATGCATATTGTATGCAAAGGGTGTGTTTTGCCACAAGTAGGCCTGCAAAAATGGCACAATGAAATCTACAAGATCCATTGAAATCATTGGGCCTCCTACACTTTGCTCCACTAGCGTCCCAATTTTTGCTGCTAGTGTTGCAAAAAACCACAATAGCATAAAAAATGTTGACGCTATTGTTCTTAATACCACCATGGTGTGCTGTATCATAAATACGGCGCACACATGGTGGCATTAGGGGGGTGCAAGAGGGCAGAAGAAAAGTGGTACTGCATTGGATGCAGTACCACTTTTCTTGAATCTGGCCTTAGGTTTGAATAGTGCTTAAAAGCAAACGTCATAGCAAAATAATGCGAAAGCATAAAATTGACATAGTTGCGTCTAAGGAGATAAGTTTAAGGGAAGGCATACTTGTTGCTAAGATGCCTTTTAGGAAGAAGGATTTTGGGTTTCTTTGGTTAAGTGAGTAAGTTCTGACATTTGCGATGGACTTAAGGTGTTCACTTGTAGTCAGAACGTTATAATCAAAATGCAATGTTAATAATTTGTGTAATGCTTGCACATGATTCCACCTCTTAACATTAGCTGACGGTAAATTGCTATGACTATTTTATACACTTTTTGGTGGGAAACTGAAGGCCACATTTACAAGGCCCATGGTGCAGGAAATGTCTGCTCTCTCTCCCCATGCTGGCGCACAAATTGCTGTCATGCCCCAAGTCAGGTATCCATGCACCATGGTGCAAGGATGCCTGTGTTGTGAGGATCATTGTTTTGTGAAGAAAGGGACACACTCATGCACAAAACCAATCAAAGAAGGCGATTTCCTCCTTCTATGTGTGCTGCAGAATACAGTACACATAGAAAGAGGAAAAAACAGGGAGAAATATTGTTATTTCTCCCTTTTGAACCACCCTTATGCTACCCCTGGGGAGGCATAGGTTTTTGACACATGCCCAGGTTTAAGAAACCTTGTAAATCTGGGAATGCATCAAAATTCATGGGGAAACACCTCCCTGGTGCAAGGTAAAGCAACATAAAAGGCAATGCAGTGACTTGCACTGCGTTGCCTTACTTGATATCTATAAGGCCATGTTAAGCCACGAAAAGTGGCTTGGCATGGCCTTGTAGATATGGGTGTGTAGCTTGCATCTCTGGTGCGTCACAAAAATTGATGAACCAGCGGCTCAGGATGCTTGTAAATATGGGCCTCCATTTCGATCCAAAATGGTTTCACAAGTCCCTTGTTATTACCACTGGTGATAGGACAGTATTGGTTTTCTGGGGCAAAGCCTCCAGTTCAAATTTTGAGAACTTTTTCACAAGAAAATGGACCAGAATCTTGGCGACACATATCGAGCAAGCACAGTAGCACCAATATCTATAAAGAAATACATCTACAATCCTCCATAGTACTGCAACCTGGTATTACTGATGTCTCTGGTATTAGTGATATTAGGTGCAGGATTATCACAGGACTTCTGTCACACACAAAGAAGACCCAAAGGTTTGTGCTGAGTACATATATAGCTGAGCATTGTTGGTTCTTTTTGTTAGAAGAACTTATGTAAAAGCTATAGGATTTAGCCAAAAACTGCAGATGAGCATTTGGTGTTAAATCTTAAGATTGGGTATCTGATATGTTGAATATGGCACTTCCCTAGTGATTATTTACTAAGGTGTTTGGATGATGGTGCCAGGCTGCAACCAGAGCTTGATAGCGACCACGGGCCTTGAAAATCTGCAACTATTTAAGTGCAAAGTTAGAAAGAGCAGCCTTACCTTGCTAACCATCTTAAAACAGGTAAGAAGTTAACTACAATTTCATGGACAGTCAATACATCTGGTTTGTGCCGGAAGAAATCCCAGGGGACTTTATAATGAGTTTGGAATAAACATCTGCAGAGATTCTAGGTTACTGAAATTGCTGTTTTTCAAACAGCACCCCTGCACATGTTTATTTCTATTGCAAGTTAAACCCCATGGAATGACAAATAACTGCAGACCTGGACTTTCTGGGCATAAACTGCAAGTAATTACTGACTCAGTGGGGTTCTATTTGCTACCTACTGAATCTAGCTGGTAAATGGATGCAGGGGATCCTGTGCATGTCAGTGGTAGAAGGAGAGGGTTTTTAAGAGTAGGGGAGTGAAGGTGGAAGAATTATTTGGCAGAGGAGTTCATTGAATCGTCCCCCTTTCTCAAAGAAAAAGTCAGGTTGGAGCAGGGGACAAGACTTGGCTCCTCTAAAACTGGGTGCAGGAACACGAGGCCAGTTGTGGTCCGACAGAGACATATACCTACCCAGGGACTTGGAATCTCACTCATACTGTTGTGCAGGTGGTGAAGAATTAACTGTACCTCTACCAAGGACGACCAGCGCTCCCCACCAAGTATTCTTTCACCTTCTGGATTCAAAGTGCTATGGAAAGGTGTAAGTACTGGTCATGTGTAATCCTCTCAATTTAGGCCCCTTCATCTCAAGTACACATCCTGACAAAATGTTATTTCCCAAACTAACTAGGTTGGACATAAGCATGAAGGGCCCTATAAACCATAACACACTTGACTAGTAGCTGAACTGCTGGATTATGGGAGAAGCTAGTGACTGCCCTTTTGGTCATGGAGAATGAATTCTTCACAGAACCTCTAAAAAACTTGAGGTTGAACTTAAGTTCTACACAACAGCACAGTCAGACTCGACGCACAGTATTATTAGGTTGGAGTATTGCCAAGCAGAGCATGGACTCATGGAAAAAAAGCATAGAGAACAGGGTATACCTTCCCATTATGGTACAACTGGGACAGGTTGTGGTTCCCTCAAAATGGCAACCTCATTAATGGGGTATAAAATACCTACAAAAGGGCAGTCTAAGTACCCAGGTGTGCAGCCACAAAATGCTACCAACTACTAGGACAGATCAAATTCTGGAATTGCTGTGGATCAGGGGAGAGGAGGACAAGAACCAGAATGGGTGAGAAATCCATGTGGTAGGACATGATATGGGGCCATGACCATTGTTCTGTGTGAGGTGCTCGCACGTGCGCACCCATGCTACCCCGAGCATGCAGTGTCTCATGTGAAGCTCGCACACACTTCACCGAACATCACATTACATACCGTAAGAGACCATTTTGTGCCCCTGCTTTTAAAACATGAGACATGTTAAAACTAGTCTGTTGTGGGAGAGAAGTGACAGCTATCCCAGGAGAGCACAGCCTATCCAACACTACTTGCAATGGCATTAGTCAAACTTAGAAATGGACATCACAACAGTGTCAACATCAACAGACAGAAGATGGTCAGATTGGTCATGAAGACCCTTCTGGGTTAGAGGGCCACTTCTGTTAGGATGCCGCACTGCATAGTGACAGGGCTCCTACAAGCTCCTCGGGTACGAACAGGGGCCTAATTACCCCAAATGGCATTTGGCCTCAAACAGGAGGATTGCAATTTGTAGCACCAACATGCGCTTCCTGCACTCTCTGGTTGGACGCAAAGGCAAGAACAGGCTTTGCAAGACCCTCTGAGAACAGCTGTGTGGGGATTCCCTGCCTGAGGCTGCAAAATGTCTATCTTTTGGTACCCTTAGGGATTTTCCTTCCCTTTCAGCATAGTATGATAAGACTGTTTTTTTAAATTTAGGTTTGCGGTTTTAAATAGGCCGAACCCGACCAGCAGTCAATAGGGAAGTTTATATGAGCACTATGAGCACCAGGATGCATTACATATTTCTTTTTGGGTCTGGAAGACTAAGGGCCTGATTACAACTTTGGAGGAGGTGTTAATCCGTCCCAAAAGTGACGGTAAAGTGACGGATATACCACCAGCCGTATTACGAGTTCCATAGGATATAACACCTCCTCCAAAGTTGTAATCAGGCCCTAAGTGACTTGCCCAGAATCACAGCATGTTGAGCTGAGGCAGGGATTAGAGACCAGTTCCCCAGTACCAGAGTCAGCAGGTGTAGTCAAAATGATGTTATGGTGAACCCATCATGCATTTCAGCAGATGCTGAATTAGGGTCAAGATTTGTAACACCAACCTCTATGTAATTTCTCCCTGTGACCCACAGACCACTTCGCACTAGCGGGAGAGCCTCCAGAATTGACTAATTTCAATAAGATGCAACACTCAACACCATATCCCAATTTTATGAAATTAATTACCAAAGATTTGCAATAGCAGTAAACAAACACTGCAGCAGTTTTAAAAGCACCCGCTGCAGAGTTTCATGTATTTTCAGTAGTTTTCAGGCAACAATAAGAGTGTCAACATAATTCATGTAATAAATGTACCTGCTGAAATGACGTTGGAGTTTTGTCTAATGGCAGTTTTGACTCATCTAACGTAAAGTATAGGGTTAATATGCCTGCTGCAAAGGATGTGTACCATGCAGATTACAGAATTTGTATAGTTTAGTGGATTACTGCTTTTGTCACAAAGAACCTTTTGTTAGTGTTCAGTTCATAGGTTTCAGTCATAATCCAGATACAGTGAGCTATCAAGTATCATCAAAGGGCTGCATGCAAACTACATGGTACAGCGTAGAAAGTTATTTTATTTGGGGCTTTCCTTATCCTGATGTTGCTAAAAAGCATTTTGTTTAGATAGAAATACATTTTGATTAGTAAAGTCAACCCTAACCCCTGTGCTACAGTCTGAATCCTGAGTTTGTTCTTCTCCAGACCAAGTCCTCTTAGAATGACATGAATCCTACACCTTGTCCCCTTTGTCTAATGTAACATCTGCTATATACTGATTTACACACATATGATTCATTGTCTCTGTATTTGTGTGTGAAATAAATGATACACTACACTGGTATGAGAGGTGCTATAAAACAAATGAAATGCATGTGAGACCGAGGCCATGGAGATGAGGAGCACTGTTGGAGAGTAAGAGTAAGGGAATCACTGAGGAGCCCCAACACAGATTGTTGAATCCTGGTGCACTCTGGGGTCATCATTTACTATGCTTTAAAAGCTAATACAATTGAACATATAATGAAAAATGTGTTGTTGAATGTACCATTTTGCCCATGTTTTCTTGGGGGGAGGACCCTTCTCAAACACTCCTGGTAGTGCTCAGGCTCACTCACTGCACTCACAATGCACTGTACAGGGGCTGGGAGGCTTTGGGTTCCCAGTCCGGCCCTTTGTAGGATGGGTCTTATAATGGTTCAACCACTGGAGTTCTGTGCTTGTTTTAAACCTTGAATGCACTTGCCTTTGTAACCAATTGATGTCTTGGCGTGTACATCTAAATTGCAAACAGGTCTTAAGACCCCTCACACGGTGCTGGAGGTGAAGAAATGCACCTTCTTTTCACTTTCTTTAAGCAAAAAATTTGGAGTGGTATTTGCAGTGATATCTGTTGCTGCATTTGCACACGTGTTCGGGTTCTTGGCGCACATGGCCTTGGCTGCAGAGCACAGAGAACTTACACTGCCACTCACAGGAACAAGATTAGAGGGAACATTGACCATGACCACTTTTCACTTTACTTGTGTTCTAATTTAGCAGACACTGCCTTCAGTCTCTTAGCTGTTACTCCTCCCCAATAAAGGAAAAGAAGGAAGGCAGGAAAGTTCCATTTTTTCTGTTCTTTGTACATTTTAGGCGCGTTATGTTTTTTGCAAAAAAGCGAGCAGCAATGCTGCACAAAGAGGCAGCTATTAAACCTGTGCACAGGGAAATTGTTTTTTTCCCAAACTTCATGGGCTGGCGTTACCCTGAAAGACTCATTAGTTCCCCTGCCACGTAGCAATGCTACTTGACGAGAAATGTCAAACCTGCTTAATTGGACCCTCTTTTCACATGGCAACAAATCAGCAGGCCTATGATGACTCCCACACATGTCAAAGAACATTCAATCTGGTGACTTTGAGGTGACAAATTAAGAGAAAATAAATGGTAACACGCTAAATGAAACATGTTAAAACATGTTTTTCCATTTTACATGAAGCTATTTCATTGCAAAACAGATGAATGTCAAATGCAAAATTGTAACTATGCTGCCTTCTTATGTGAGACAACAGGTTTACTGCTATGGTTTTTACTCCGATATCTTTTTCCACCTACTTTCTCCTGAGACTGTATATAGTCACAGAAAGAGGCGGTTGTGCAGAGAAAGCATATGCTCTACCAGGACTCTGACCTCACCTTGCCATTCTGTCCTCCACGCTGCTTTGTATTTCATCATTCACAGCGTGGGTCAAAAAGGCGATCACCTTTTCAAAAGCAATGTCTTCACAAAAGCAACACTATTCATCTCTATGCAGTTATAAAGTACAAAAACAACAGAACAGGCATTTTATTCTGTTTTAAGAGTTCTATCGTATCTATTAAAAAATATGGATTCAGCTGAGTCAAACTTTATGGGGCTATAGTGTTCTACATATGTGGAATAATGTTTGGAAAGTCAGGACCTTTTCTTTGTGAAGCCTATACATGCGTAAAGATTACGGGATTGATGTAAAGTTGTAGCGCGGGTGTGGGGTCACTGTCCTTCAGGATGGTAGAGGACATTACATATGCCACTCTAATTAAGTACTGCCTGCCACATTTAGAGATTATTGCTGGCCCAGATGTGATGTCTGGACCTTTAGAGGAGCCTTAATACATTGTCGGTCAAACTCTAAATTGGGTCGAAAGCCGAAAAAAACATGTTCTTGAATTGTCAACTTTAAATGTCATGTATATTGTGAACAAAGCAATTATAAACATCGTATCTACATGAGGCATACTTTAGAGGCACTAAAAGGTTTCATAATGTCAAAGCAGCAATGACAGAAAACAGTGAATTATAAAAAAGCTATTGGACACAAATATTTGTAAAGGTGGAGGGACGAATTGACCCAGTTTGCCGAAGAATTAGAAGACATGTAACAACACAGTACTTGGTCCATCAACTGACAGGTTTGATAAACACTGAGCACCATTAGTGCGATTATCAGTGGACTATGTGAATTAAGTTTTGAGGGACTCAGGGGCATATTTAGACTTGTTTTGCCTCGAATCTGCGTTATTTTTTTTAATTCAAATTCGGTGGAAAACTAACTCCATATTTATTCTCTGGCGCCAAAGTTTTGGAGTTAAAGTAATTTTTTGGACATGGAAACCTACCTTGCGTCAATGAGATGCAAGGTAGGCGTTCCTGTGCAAAAAAATGACTTAACCTTAGCGCCATATTTATACCCCTGTGCTAAAATCACACACAGGGGGGAGGAGGGGGTCAAATAATGGTTCAAAGCTTGCTTTGCACCATTATTTAACGTCTGGGTCAGGGCAGGGGTTAGGGGACCTCTGGACATGTTTCCATGGTCAGAGACCATGGAACGAGCCCACAGGAGCCCTTCCCTGGCCCCAGGAACACCTCCACCCATACTAGAGAGACACCACAGGATGGGGGACCCATCCCAGGGACATCCTGGTAAGTATTTTATTATTTTTTGTTTCCCTCTTGGGCCCTAACTTGGGCCCCTGCATGGCACTGTGCTCAATGGCCATGCCCAGGGGACTTAAGTCCCCTGGGCATAGCCATTAGGCTGGGGGCATGACTCCTGTCTTTACTTAGACAGGAGTCATGTCCACGGGGGTTGTGCGTCTAACAATGGCGCTAGTCAGGTTAGAGTCATTATTTTAACTCTAACCTGATTAGCGCCATTCTTTCACGCACAGCTTCCAGTTTTCCCTACGCCTCCCCCACCCGGTTAGCATCATGTATTTTGACGCTAACCAGGCCTTAGCATCGGCTTGCGCCGTTCCATAAATATGGCACCCGTGGGTGCTCTGGAATGGCGCTAGTGGGCGCTATACTTTTAATGCAAACCTGTGCTATCGCAGGTTTGCGTCAAAAAGTATAAATCAGGGCCTCAATGTGTTTGCCAGAGAGGGTGGTCCCTCTGATGCCGTGGTTGTGAGGCCCCTTGTGTAAACTCTCTGGCCTCTTATAGGTCATTAATCTGACCCTTGAAATGACGGTGTGCTTATTGAATGAATTGTTATCATGACCGTGCCTGTCCCTAGCATAATGCCAGCATGCTGTCATCATGGAGATAGTTCCCTGCATATGTTGGGGATGACTTGTCATGAAAGTGAATTTGTGAATATTAGCTTGCTCCAATATGTGATGAGTGGAAAAACAGATTCAATTACATTTTACTCTGTTGATGGCAAACTCCACCGAGAAGCAATGGGAGCATTTCCAACAACTCCCTTTATTCATCGATCCATGCACTCAATCCTCATTATATTTCTCATTTATTCATTCACTCACTCATCCATCTATTAATTTAAACATTGATTTATTTCAATATTTATCCAACATCCTTTTAAAGAAACAAAGACACGGTCACTAATCACAGATGAAGTACAGTGGTAGATCTTTTGGTTTTCTCATGCCTTGTTTCCGTGATACTTTAGCTATAACACGATAATAATGCCAACACACTTTATCAAAGTTCTGGCGTTTGGGCCATATCTGATGCTTTGTGATAACTACCGTTATAGGCTTTAACATAAAACTGGGCCTGACTCTCTTTAAAGTTTAATGGATCAAATTCGTAAATACTATCTCTCGATGGAGATCCTCGCGGAACTCTTATTAAGAATACTAGATTTCCCTTTATGTAATTCTTTTTTTTTATTTTGATTGAACCTTACCTTTGCTAAACCTATATTTTCAATTATTTTATATTATTCTGAATAAAAGAAAAAACGTTAGGCAAATGGATTATCGAGGATCTCATTCTTTTTATGATTTGCATTGTATTAATTAAGGCAAATTATCAAATGTATTTTAATGTAATTATTTTTAATGAGCATTAACCCCAGTTTAATTAAGTTTCTTACTTTTGTCAATGTAGCAGTCAGTGATGTGGTTCCCATGTTCATTTAATCGAGCTGATATCTTTGTTGGTAGATGTAGTGGAAAGTATTTGCTGGAAGATGTAAGGTGCAACTTGATGGACCTGTCTAGTTTCAGGCCTCGGTCTCGGGGAGCAAGGTGTTTTAAGTACCACATATCTAGACTTCCCTAGATTTGCATTCTAAGAACTCAAAGGTATATTGAGACATACATGGAATTCCTCAGACATTGTGGACATGGATAACAAAGGACATTTTAGGACCTAATACTGACGTTGGTCTGGAACGAGAAGTTTCTTATGCTTGTTTACGTTACACAGTTTTTACAAAAGTTCAAGACGTGATGTAAGTCAGTGAAAAGATAGTAGGTAACTTAGTCATGTGCAGTAACGTTTAAGTTTTCTGCTAACTTTCAATTGTGCGCATCCCTGGGAATCTCCCAAAAGAGTGGAGAAACCCTATATAGATAAGATACACGTTCAACCCGGTTGTTGATTTTTGGTGTTTTAAAAACATTTTTAAATGCAGTTCAACTGCAAACTTAAGAAAATATGGGAAAGAGTATTGACAACCACGATTTTTGGAGGAGGAAAATGTGTTCGTGAAAAAGTTTAAATATAGTAATATGATAAAGACAAACATGGGTATCTAAAGCTAATTCAAATGTGTTATATTTCCTAAACCTAAATTGTAGTATTTATTTTACTTAGTCCACGAACAAGGAAACCGTGGAGCTTGAAAAATTGCAGCAGAGCCGTTTTTTTCAGTAAAACACAGTTGAAAAAAGTAAGGGCCATAGCTACAAGAAAGTAACGCACCAGTCCCAAATCACGCCACTTTTCTTGCGCCGTCCCTGCCCCACCTAACGGCACCATGGTTGCACCATATTTACAATACGGCGCACCATGGCACTCGTTTCCACAGTGGCAACATCATTTATAATGCTATTGTGGCGCTTTGCTGAATTAGTGCTTGCAGCAAAGCACTAGGCGAGGCCCATAGGTTACTATGGCCTGTCACTTCAATGCCTATCGCGAGCAGGCATTAAAAATGACAGAAACAATTTGCATTGAAATGTTGTAGATTTCACTGAGCAATATTTTGCAGCCTGCCTGCGAGGGAAGGCCCCACTTGCATGCATTATACCTGGTGCAGATATAATGTGGTGCAAGGGGTTACAAAGTGGCGCAATGCAAACTATGTGCCACTTTGTAAATATGGCACAGGAAATAGCCTCCTTAACGCACAAGTGGTGCAAGGAAGTGCAAGGGCCTTGTAAATCTAGCTCTAAGACTTTTCTGCATGCCAGGTCTAAGTTACACATGTCTGGGTAGTGGGGGTTCTTAAATACAAATACCTAAAGAAGCTAACTTAAGAACAAATGCATTATGAATACTTTAGTAGAATGTCAAAGAACATTGCAGAGCAAAAAAACTTTGCCAAGACTTTGCACCAGTTTGCATGACTTTGCATCATCACAAACCCTCGATAAAGCTGCTGCTGATATTTGGTGAGGAAATAGTAACCATAATCTAAATGACTAACCTCAGACTGGCTGTTAGGTTATATATCTGTATGATATTGGACGTGAGAACAGGAGAGCTTCCATCCGGTACCTATGGGACAATGCATTGTATGCTAAAGTCGGGCTGCTTTTTTCCAGTAGCTAGAATAGAGCCTTCAACGGCGAGCTGTATGGCCAGTTTAATTGTATACATTCCTAGGATACGGCAAGATGTCCTTATAAAGGTGACCTTATAATGCAGCCCTTGAAGTCCTATAACCTTTCTCTTAAAGGTGCACCCAAATTATTACATATCTTTGTGTAATAGACAGGAACAATTTAAACAATCATATTTACATGTTTACTTGAAATAATAAAAGTTAATGTCACAGAAAACTTAGATTATGTTAATATTGTGGATCCATGTACCAAATATTAAATAACTGTGAGACCGGAGTAACGCATATGTGGACGCGTCAGTATTTAAAACCTTCCTCTGGATTTGCACCATGAAAGGCAACTCTTTATTTAACTCTGCTGTACTCTATTGAAAATAAATAAATAAATAAATAAGGTAAGCAAAAAAAGGAACTTTGGCGTATACTTCTTGTCTGTTGTGGGCTGGTGCTCTTGTGATGAAAATGCAATGGCGAAAATTGACTAGAAACCGATGGTCTGTTCTTAGAACTAAAATGAACAGTACTTCCGCCATCACACTATTCTTCCTCTGACTAGCCCCGTGAACATTGACTGCTGAAGCAACGTCTGATGAAGAAATGAAGGTATTCTGTTTTGATGATGAAGGTTTGATGATTTCTCTATAACAGCTTCTTCTGTTGCTATTCCCCGCCCTGTAGCGCAAGTGTACCTTTGTCTTGCGCCCTTCCCTGTCATACAAATTCTTCCACTCGCCCCTCGCCACTGCCTGATATCACACCGTGGAGGTAACAAGCTAGGGCAAATTTAAGGGGTTAGCAATTATGATAGGTGAGCTGTTTTAAAGTATTCAACCAGTTAAATACATAATTCTCGCCATCACCAGACAAATATACTAACAGTAATCCATTCCCTTTACATTGGTTTTCTTATGGAGCGGTCACATAGTTTGTCTCTGAACTGAAAATCACAGCTCCATTCAGGTAAGACTAGATATGTCCGAAATATATTGTTAGAAAAGTGGAAATATACCAGAGAGTCTCAACCGAAGGACTTATAAACATAACAAGTGCATTTTGCAAGTGTGGTGGTATAATTACGTATAGTATCAATTGCTGGCGGAAATTCTGATGTGCTAATGTTTAGCATACGAAAACCAAAACAACTGTTAATTGGAAATCAGTTTTCACTGCTAACAAATGAATTGTGGAATTAGCACCTGATAAACAGCAAGAGTATATACACTGTCCTACAGACCTATCAGAGCAGCTACTGGAGTTGTCTAGATAATACAGCACATCCTGGGAAAACCGAACCAGCTGCTCAAGCAGATCACAGCAGGTATCACAGTAGGAACGAATCACAAAAGAGCCATCAAAGAACTCGCTTTCCTGCAAATTAGTGATTAGTTAAGCTTACAAGCCGAGATTTACTGAGAGTTCATGCAAACCAGTGCAGCATCCACATTTACTGTGCTGCATTGCGTGAAGCGAAAAAACACAGTATAAGGGTATGTCTTCAAATATTGGCCTGATGCAGGTGGCATCCTCTGCACTGCCCCAGAAGAGAATGTGCATTGTCTTTCATTCATTAGCTTTATTTCGGTAAATATAAATACCATAAAAGCGCATCACACAAAAAAGGAACGGCAAGCTACATGATAAACAATTTAAGTCATAAAAGATTGAAAAGGAGAAAAAAAAGAAAAGAGAAATATTTACACATAAGCAGTTCCCTCATGGAAAATCGCACCTTATAGTTATGTAAAAACGCATTATAGGTAAAAGAATAAAATACAAGCCTGGCAAACCATATCAGATAAAAGGGACATTTCGATTTAAAAAATATCTAAGAAAAATAAAAACAGCAGGTAGGGAATGCATCTGGAGCAATAAAAGTGATATGTGCATGCAATGATAAATCCATCAGTTGTTGTTTACCACATTCATTGTTAAATTTCCCTCTGCTTTTTTAAGCGTGTTCAATCTGATACGCCAGATTGAGTCTAAATATTTTGACAAACAACAAACCACTAAAACCGATGAATCAGATTTAAAAATTCTCAAAGCTAGCAAGCAGTTTTTAAAACCCTTACTTCTGCACAGAGGAATGATCCAACGGGCTCTTTGTTTGGAGTATGCGGGGCATTGGAAGAGAATATGAGTTACTGATTCTTCTCTAGCACAGCCCATCGGACACATCTTAGAAGAACAACTAAAGTTAGGCCATTTATAAGTGAGGGAACGCAAAGGAAGAGAGCCCACCCTGAATCTAATGTATAATGAACGAGCAAACGGGGAAGATACTATATCCATATATTGTGCAAATTCATAATGACATTTAAAATATAAAAAGTTTCCCGTCATGGATGATGACGAGACAGCGGACAGTTGGGAAAGTTGAACATGGAGCCAGAAAGCATCCTTTAGAGTCTGGGTTGCGTTCTTAGGGATAGATAATGGTTCCTTCCAATAGGACCCCAAACCAAGAAGCGAGAGGGTCCTTTCTACATATGCACACCACTTGATTTTGGAGCTAGTGTTGTTGGCCATCAAGTTAGCTAGCGCACATCTATAATGGACAAGAGAATCTGATGACCATAGGCGAATCCAGTACAACAGGGGCTTGAGTGCAACAATCTGGCTGATAGAGGGGAGATTTAGGTCCATGCGTATTGGGAGCATTGGGGTACTGGAAGGAACTCTTAGCAATGACCTTAAAAAAGAGTTCTCCACTTTTATCAAATCATCCAGGCAACAGTGGCCCCACAGTTCAGCTCCATAGATTGCTCCCCCTCTTGCTTGTAGTTTGTAAATTTCTACTGCGGGCGTCATGGCAAAGCTAGGAGATCTAGCTGCAAATCTTGCAATGCCACTCGCTCGCTGTTGCAATCGTAAAGTTGCCTTCTGGATATGGCGCTGCCACTTGTGCGAGTCTTCTAGTTTGAGGCCTAAATAATCAAAATCGCTGACTCTTTCCAGCGCGACACCCTCTAAATAGATAGGTCGTCTCATTCTGCCTTTCCTATCGCCAAACACCATGCACTTGGTTTTTAATCGGTTGATTTCGAGCCCATAATCATTGCAATAGTCAATGAATCTTGAAAGCAGGGTTGATAGGCCCGTGGCTGTTTGAGAAACCAGCAGGGTGTCATCGGCAAAAAGAAGGCAGGGGATCTTCTGCCCTCCTATTTTAGGCGAGTCGTTAGAGCACTCCATAAGATAAGGGATGCATGCGTTTATGAAGAGAAGGAATAAGGTAGGGGCAAGAACACAACCTTGTCTTACACCTCGGGCAGTAAGGAATTTTTCTGTTAATTCACCTTGTGGGCCCCATCTAATTCTGCCATAGTTGCCAGTGTAAAGATCCCTGATAATATTTAAAATAGAACACGGGACTCCTATCTTAGACAGAACTTCCCACAGTTTGTGGCGGGGTACTAGATCAAAGGCCGATTTTAGATCTACAAATGCTACATATAGATGGCCTAAGTCAACATCGACAACTTTCCATTTAATAGAAGTAAAACGAAATATCTGATCTAATGTGCTAGTTTTTTCTCTGAAGCCCGCTTGTAGATGATTTAAGATTTGATTTTCAACTAGCCACTTGTTCAGCCTGCTCAACAACTGATAACAGAAAATTTTTTGAAGGTTGTCGAGGAGGCTGATGGGTCTATAATTACCCGGGTTGTTCCTCTCTCCTTTCTTATGGATGGGCACTATAATCGCCTCTTTCCATGAGTCAGGATAAATTCTGCTAGTCAAGATGGCATTAGAAAGTCTGTTAATATATGGGCCCCAGGTGTTCTGGTCCACTTTAAACATATCAGAGGGGATCCCGTCCATCCCAGGGGCTTTTGCTGCTTTCTGGGCTGCAATGGCCGACACAGTTTCGTTCAGTGTAAAAGGGGGCAAGAAAGCCAAAGGCTCGTCAAAAGTTGTTGGCTCCTCCGAAATTATGTCAGAAGTATGACTTGCCGACAATGGTCCATACAATTCCTTAAAGTAGGAGAGCCAGATGTCAGGAGAAATATAAGACTCCAGGTGAGATGCGCGGTTCTGATCACCACAAGAAACTAGGAGCCAGAACCGTTTTGAATCATGGACGGTAGCTGCCTCGAGTAAATTGCTCCATAGCCCCTCTTCGTACTCGATTTTACTTTTGTTGCAAATGGAAGCATAATGACGTCTAGCAGTGATGATGCCTGATCTGTCTTTGGTCTTTAACGCGATGGCCAAAGCATTTTTGGCCTCCCTACACCTCTTGTTAAACCATTTAGTATGTGGTCGAATACAGGAAATAGTCAGTGGCCTTGGACGTTTAGTAAACAGCTCTTTCAGAGTAGAAAAAAGGTCCAAATGAAGAGGCAATATTTCTAATGGAGCCAGAATAAGGTTGGTATCAAATAACTGGTGAGAAGAGGTTAGGGCACGCAATTTTCCTTGAAGCTTATTTGATTGCACAAAGGAATCCCACCTTACTGTACGCTTATTACTGGACAGCTCCATAGCAGTAGAGGAGACAGGGGGAAGTGCGACCCCTACTAGGAGAGAACTCTTGTATGTGATCTGGAGGGGAGCATGATCACTAGTATGGGGAAGACCCACCTCTAAGTCTAGAATATGGTGCCATAGTCTTAAATCAAAAAGGATATAATCCAATTTGTTGCTATATGAGCCCCTGAAGAAGGTTGATCTGGCCGGAGTGTCCGCTGGAAAGCGGCCATTACCCAAACGAAGGCCATGGGATATCATGAGGTCCACTATCTGTGAGGCCCTAGCGCTTGGTTTATATGAATTTTGCTGGGTAGAATGAAAAGTCACAGGAGGAGGGATATTCCATACACTATCTTCAGACTGCATGACCTCTATGTGATCTGCATTAAGTTCAAGTAGAACGTTAAAGTCACCAGCTATTATGATATGATATTTGAGGCGAAGGTCTGGGATTAAGATATTCAGTAGCTCGACAATGGGAGATCGGTGATTTGAGGGTCCCGGTCTGCTATAAATATTTAGACAAAGGACAGGAGTGCCTGAGGCTGGGTAGATAGCAACGGCCAAAATATCATGAGAATCCACATATATCTCCTTTGTACCACTCCCCTCTATAGATTTTACCCATGTGATTAAACCCCCTGCCGCCCTGCCAGCTAAAGATGGCTTAGCAGGCTTGAAAAAGGAGCTATACCCTTGTTTGTATGTACAATGCGTTGCCCATGTTTCCTGGAACATGCAGACGTTAAAATTTCCAACGAGTGCTCCCCACTCAGTGTCAACAAGTTTGCTGTTAATGCCAGCCACATTCCAGGATAAAAGTTTTGCTGTGTGCTGGACACAAGAAATGTTTGAGTTCGTAGTAGTATCAACTTGGACATAACTGGCAACGGGATTCGCCTTGAATAAACTTGTGGTGTTATTAATGTTTCCAGGTTGTGAGTCCGATAAAAGAAGAGAGGCTGGGCAGGGTGAATTAGATGGAAAGTTCATGGCTGCTGTGGCTGTGCAAAGATTGGTGAGACATAGTCAGTCAATATCCGAGGTAGCCCCAGGATCGTGGGTTTGTTGGGCCCTTGAAGCAGGGCCAAAACAGAACTTAGGGGCCAAATCAGGGAGTGGATCTCTCTGGACCTGATGGCCTGTTGGTCTTATGTCTTGAGTAGTTGTAAAATGGTTCGGGGCCAAATTGGCTGATCTAGTGGAAGGATTCGCACGCATATAGCTAGCAATAGGACAGCTAGCTGAAAGAGTAATTGCTGAGGACTTCCTGCGTATAGACCGTGCTTCCATTTCCATAAGGCCTACTGCCAAATGTGGGCTTTTAAGACTAAGTGTTATAAAGTCACTAGGACCAGAGAGACCAGGGGAACCATTAGATCGCTTGACAGAAACAATGTCATCATGGATGATTGAGCCACAACCCCTGGTGTGTCTCACCCAGTGCAAGACCTTGTTTGTTAGTGAGGCTTTGTCTTCTCTCACGTTTGGGGGCAAAGGTGGAACATTGCACATGTATATGTAGTTGTTGCTAATTAATTTATGATTGTGGTATAAAGCTTTGGTAGTATCCCATTTGAAGGGAACATTAGGAAGGAGCGGGGTAGTTCTTCCAAAAGAGGACGTAAGCTGTTTTGCACGACACTGATCGTCTATGGGACCTGCAGCACAAGCTAGTGGCAGAAGAGGCCCGTTTGGAAAAACGCCTTTTGCAGGTGGATGCTTAGTAGGCAAAAGGTTTGAGTTAGGCTCACTAGTGGGGGAAGGATATTTGCTTTTAAGAAGGGTGATGGTCTCAAGCAATAATGCTCTCAACTCGCTAACTTCAGTCTTAAGGCTACACACCAATGTGAACAAATCATTTTGTAGAGGAGGACTCGCTATACATGGCAGAGCTAAGACAGCTGGTTGCTGATTGTCCGAGTCAATGGATGCCAGCGGAGAAAAACGATTAGAGCATAAAATTGAAGGGTGAGGTGTGCAAGCTCTAAGAGCATCTACATCGGAATAGGGTGTAGGGAGGGCAATAGGGTCTTGGCAAGGCAACAACTGTTGGAGTGGTTGGTGAGATGAGGCGACAGAATGAGAGTTAACAGCAGTATGTGAACTAGATGTTAGAAATGGAATAAGCGTGCCAGATTTTGAGCCCTTTCGACTAGGCTTCTCCTTGTTGTTTAGAATCTGTTCTACCTCTTCTATTAAATCATCTATTTCCTTGGCGACATGGCTAGTGTGGGGTAACATGGTCTTATTGATTTTAAGTATTTTGGATTTGCCAGAGCCTAAAGTCGGGCTGTCTTTGGCCTTACGCTTCCCCATTGGCGAATGGTACTATGTCACAAAGTAGAGGAGAGATTGGAGTACTTCCCTATGCAGGAGGGACAATTGCCGTGCCTTAGGACCAAGAGAGGTGGCCCAGCCCGGCCTCCTTCGGCCTCAGACGGGCACGGACGGGCCCGCCCTTGGCCCGGGCTTCGCCCGGGCACGCCCGCGCGCGTCCCGCGAGGCGGGAGCGCTTTGAAGTTTTTAAAGGGCTCCTGCCCGATTGCAGCTTCCTGCGGCACCACCAGCAGCACAGCGCGTCCCGCGAAGCGGGAGCGCTTTGGAGTTTTTAAAGGGCTCCTGCCCGATTGCAGCTTCCTGCGGCACCACCAGCAGCACAGCGCGTCCCGCGAAGCGGGAGCGCTTTGGAGTTTTTAAAGGGCTCCTGCCCGATTGCAGCTTCCTGCGGCACCACCAGCAGCACAGCATTGTCTTAAATAGGCTTTGTGTGAGAAAGTGAAAGCATGGATAGTGGTCAACCACAAGTAATAATGTCACTCATTTATTAGGTCCAGTCGAAGGATTCAGTAATATAAATCTGAGCTCATCCTCTAGTCACTATGACACAGAACAGACAGGTTTAACTTAGAGAAAAAGTGTGAAACATTTAGAATTACCAAAACAGTTGCAAAGCCAAAAACAAAGCAAAATAAAGCCCCACTTCAAGTTATGAGACATAGGCGGTCATTCTGACCGCGGCGGTCGGCGCCCGCCAAGCGGTTCCTGGCGAAAGACCGCGGCGGCCATTCCGGCTTTTCCCGCTGGGCCGGCGGCCGACCGCCAGAAGATCGCCGGCCGTCCCAGCGGGAAAGCCCCTTCAACAATGAAGCTGGCTCAGAATGGAGCCGGCGGAGTTGCAGGGGTGCGACGGGTGCAGTGGCACCCGTCGCGATTTTCACGGTCTGCAAAGCAGACAGTGAAACTCTTTGTGGGGCCCTGTTAGGGGGCCCCTGCACTGCCCATGCCAGTGGCATGGGCAGTGCAGGGGCCCCCAGGGGCCCCACGGCACCCGTTCCCACCATCCTGGTTCTGGCGGTGGACACCGCCAGAAACAGGCTGGCGGGAAGGCGGTCAGAATCCCCATGGTGGTGCTGCAAGCAGCGCCGCCATGGCGGATTCCCTGGGCCTGCGGGAAACCGGCGGGAAACCGCCGGCTCCCCTTTTCTGACCGCGGCTTTACCCCCGCGGTCAGAATCGCCCAGGAAGCACCGCCAGCCTGTTGGCGGTGCTTCCGCCGCCCTCCGCCATGGCGGTCATGGACCGCCAGGGTCAGAATGACCCCCATAGAGTAACATTTACTGATCAAATGTCAACAAAACAACTAAAATCTAATAAAAGAAACTGGAGATATAATTTTTTTATATGCCTAAGAGAATATAGATGGTCATTACAACCCTGGCGGACGGTGTTAAAGCTGCGGTAATACCGCAAACAGGCCGGCGGACTTAAAAAGGGAATTATGACCGTGGCAGAAACTGCCAACATAGACAGCCACTTTAACAACCCGACCACCATGGCGGTACAGACATGCAGCACGGCGGTCACCGCCAACAGACAGGCGGAAGACAATGTACCGCCCACAGTATCACAACCCGCCAATCTGCCACCTTTTCCGGGGCGGATTCACCGTGGATAAAAACACGGCGGAAACAGCCATTTCAATGGGAAAACGCTCACCTTAACACACACCACGAGGAAGGAGGCCACCATGGAGCCCGAACTCCAAATACTCCCTGCAATTGTGTTCCTGCTCCTCTACGATCACCAGCAACGTAGGCCGCCGAAGACAACGGTGAGTACTGCACCTACGACATAGGGGAGGGGGAGGCAAAAGTCAGGGACACACACATGCAACACCCCCACCCCCAACCAGACCCTCACCCACTACAACACACACACCAATGCATTTCCAAACAGCACAGTAACAACCCACAACCCCCCAGGAAGAATGCAAAGGCAAAAGGAAATCAGTTCTAAGATTGTAATGTATCAAAATACATGCCCATTGATGTATCCTGGGGAGTGGAAAGCCACAGTCTCTCAAGTCTCTCCAGTGGGTTGTTTGCCCACTGCTTTATCCTGGGAAGTGCAAAGCCACGGTCTCTCAAGTCTCTCCAGTGGGTGGGTTGCCCACTGCTTTATCCTGGGGAGTGCAAAGCCACAGTCTCTCAAGTCTCTACAGTGGGTGGTTTGCCCACTGCTTTATCCTGGGGAGTGCAAAGCCACAGTCTCTCAAGTCTCTACAGTGGGTGGTTTGCCCACTGCTTTATCCTGGGGAGTGCAAAGCCACAGCCTCTCAAGTGGATGCAGGTCTCCACTGGTTCTGGAGGGGCACTGGTGCCCAGAGTGCTTCATCCCGTGAAGGACAGACAGAGTGGATGCAGGTCTCCACTGGTTCTGGAGGGGGACTGGTGCCCAGAGTGCTTATCCTGTGCAGGACAGACGGAGTGGATGCATGTCTCCACTGGTTCTGGAGGGGGACTGGTGCCCAGAGTGCTTCATCCTGTGCAGGACAGACAGAATGGATGCATGTCTCCACTGGTTCTGGAGGGGGACTGGTGCCCAGAGTGCAGCACTCACCCCATGACGGTCCCTGTTGCGTCACTGACCCTGCCGCTAATGGGCTAGCGGTGTTTTCCAGGGCGGTCTTTGCCCTGTTCAGCAGTGTTTGAGTTGGCAGTTTCTGACCTGTTCAGCGGTGCTTGCCCTGTTCAGTGGTGCTTTCCATGGCGGTCTTTGCCCTGTTCAGCGGTGCTTTGCCATGGCGGTCTTTGCCCTGTTCAGCGGTCTTCACCATGGCGGTCTTTGACCTGTTCAGCGGTGCTTTGCCCTGTTCAGCGGTCTTCACCATGGCGGCCTTTGCTCTGTTCAGCGGTGCTTGCCTTTGCTGTCTCAGATCTGTTCAGCGGTGCTTTGCCATGGCGGTCTTTGCCCTGTTCAGCGGTGCTTGCCGTTGCTGTCTCTGACCTGTTCAGCGTTGCTTTGTCATGGCGGTCTTTGCCCTTTTCAGCGGTCTTCACCATGGCGGTCTTTGGCCTGTTCAGCGGTGCTTTGCCCTGTTCAGCGGTGCTTGCCGTTGCTGTCTCTGACCTGTGCAGCGGTGTGTGGCATTACGGTCCCTCAGTGCCCAGCGGGGCTGTGGCTGCCAGGGCCCTCCAGGGCACTGACGCTGGCAGTGGACTCCGGACCAGTGACGATACTGCTGCCCTCCAGGGCACTGACTCTGGCGGTGGTCTACTGACCAGTGACGATACTGCTGCCCTCCAGGGCACTGACTCTGGCGGTGGTGTCCGGACCAGTGACGATACTGCTGCCCTCCAGGGCACTGACTCTGGCGGTGGTGTCCGGACCAGTGACGATACTGCTGCCCTCCAGGGCACTGACTCTGGCGGTGGTCTCCGGACCAGTGACGATACTGCTGCCCTCCAGGTCACTGACTATGGCGGTGGTCTCCGGACCAGTGACGATACTGCTGCCCTCCAGGGCACTGACTCTGGCGGTGGTCTCCGGACCAGTGACGACAGTGCTGGTGGTGGCGTCCCGTCCGGCGGGAGGATGGCGCCCTTCTCCGCCGTGCTGCTCTTACCAGACTTTGGAGACTTCTTCTGCCCCTTCATCACCTTGGGAGGAGTCACAGCTGACTCAGCACTCCCCCCAGGAACCTTGTGAGCTGTTTTGCCAGTAGGAGTCTTCACCCTCTCCCGTCGGCCACTTTCCAACTTAAGGTGCTTTACAGGGGGTGGACTGGCAGTGCTTTGGCTCCGTGTCACACTGGCTGCCCTGGTGGCCGGTGCACTCCACACACCTTTAACACGCACCACTGGTACCAGACTTTTTTTGGCTGAGTTGCTACTACGGGACCTATGAATTGGAGGGGTGGGGGTGATAGGAAAGAGGTCAACGTTGCTGAGGAAGAGTTTCTGACGAACACAAGGATGGGTAGCTGGAAGTGGTCTGGGAGTGGAGGAAGAAGAGGTGGTTGTAGGAGGTGTAACTTTAGGTGATTTGGGTGCAGGTGCAGGTACTGGAGGCTGTCGTGAGGTGGATGGATGTTGGGTGTGTGGGTGCCCACGTTTATGTACTGTGGGAGGGGGCGTCACAGACACACTGGGAGTGGACACAGGGGACGTGTAAATGGTAGTGGGGGTGGTGAGTGCAGGTGAGCGGGGTGTGGTGCTGGGTGTTCTGGTGCGAGTCCTAGTGCCTGTAGATGTAGTGCATGCAGGTGAGAGTGTAGACAACACTGGAAGGGAGGATGGAGACGACGAGGAGGGGGACACAGTGGAGGCAGTGGATGTTGCTGTGTCTGTATGTGGGTGATGCTTGTGTGAGTGCCTGTGGGTTGTGTGGTGCTTATGTTTGCCTGAGCTACTTTTATGTTTTGAGGTGTGTGCATGCTTGTCTGATGGTGTGCTTGGGATAGGCTGGGGTACAGGGGACTGGGTCTGGGTGGAGGAAGTTGGGGGGGAGGCTAGACACAGGAACAATGGCTGCCATCAGTGCTGAGGCCAGAGATTGCAGGGTTCGATGAAGGGCAGCCTGACCAGAATGAATGCCCTCCAGGAATGCATTACCGTTTTGCAACTCCCTTTCTACACCCTGGATGGCATTCACAATGGTAGACTGCCCAACAGTGAGGGACCTGAGGAGGTCAATGGCCTCCTCACTGAGGGCAGCAGCAGTGACTGGGGCAGGGGCTGAGGTGCCTGGGGCAAAGGTGATGCCCACCCTCCTGGGTGACCGGGCACGGACCGAAGGCTGAGGGGCTGCTGGGAGGGCAGTGCTGGTAGGGGGGGGGGGGTGGCGGCTGTACCTGTAGAAGTGGGGGTCACAGATGGTGCCACCACCACAAGGGAGCTCCCATCGGAGGACGAGACCGTTTCGCTGTCTGCTGATCCGGTGACCGACGTGAAGCTCCCCTCGCCCTCCGTCCCACTGGTGTATTCAGAGTCTGTGGTGTGGCCCTCCATGGCCATGTGGGATGCAGCTCCCTCATTCTCCGGTGCCACTGTACCTCCACCTGATGATGCTGATGCGCAAAAGAACAGGGAGAGCACAAAAAGGGGGGGGGGGGGAACGACAGAAGAAAGACAGGTTGAGTGCATGGCTTACCGCTACCGTTGACGGACAATACAGACACAGCAGCCCGCCTGCACTACGCCGCTCTCTTGGCCTCTACAGATGCAATTCCTGGGATCTGGCCTACATGGCTATGAGCGTCATCTGTCCACATAGATGACACAGGGGCATGTATACCTGTACTTGGCACTCTACAGAGGTGGGGTGGAGGGCCACAGGGCCATGCCTTGTGAAGGGGCCTAGCCTGCGTAACTCGCCCTGGCCTACGGAAGCCCACAGCCCTCCTCCCCCACCCAAATCCCATTGTCCCACTTTAGAGGTCAGGCAGCCGCCATTTCAGGGGCCCACATGGCTTCATTTACTACTGCGTCACACATACCTAGGCCTACACTCAACACACATACAGGAAGAGTTTTGTATTTGGTGTCGTGTTCTGAGTAGCTGTGGGTACATACCTGAGAATTTGTTGACACTGTGGTCGCTGTTGTCCTTAGGCACCGTCAGCTGGGACATTTGAGGAGATAGCAGAATCCTCGGGTGTACCGACCGCTGGAGGACCTGTTAACAATGGAGGAGCGACATTTGATCATCACCTACAGGTTTGACCGTGCCACAATCCAGGAACTGTGTACCCAGTTGGAGCCAGACCTGATCTCACCAATCCGCCATCCCACAGGAATCCTCCCTGAAGTGCAGGTGCTATCAGTGCTCCATTTCCTTGCAAGTGGATCAATTCAAACAACAGTGGCCATGGCATCAGGGATGTCCCAGCCTATGTTTTCCAACGTGTTGTCCAGAGTGGTGTCTGCCCTGCTGAAACACGTAAGGAGCTACATCGTTTTCCCTCAGGTGGAGGATTTGGCTACAGTGAAAGGTGACTTCTGTGCCCTGGGACATATCCCCAACATCATAGGTGCTATTGATGGCACCCATGTAGCTCTGGTCCCCCCACGCAGGAGTGAACAGGTGTACAGGAACCGGAAGAGTTATCATTCGATGAATGTACAGATGGTATGTTTGGCAGACCAGTACATCTCCCAGGTAAATGCTATGTTCCCTGGCTCAGTGCATGATGCCTACATCCTGCGGAATAGCAGCATCCCGTGTGTGATGGGTCAACTCCAGAGGCACCAGGTGTGTCTATTAGGGGACTCTGGTTACCCCAATCTGTCGTGGCTATTGACCCCAGTGAGGAATCCCAGGACCAGGGCAGAGGGACGCTACAATGAGGCCCATGGGCGGACTAGGAGAGTGATAGAACCTACCTTCGGCCTCCTGAAGGCCAGGTTCAGGTGCCTCCATATGACAGGTGGTTCCCTATTCTACTCACCAAGGAAGGTGTGCCAGATCATCATCGTCTGCTCCATGCTTCACAATCTTGCTTTGCGACGCCAGGTGCCTTTTCTGCAGGAGGATGGTCCAGATGACGGTGTTGTGGCAGCTGTGGAGCCTGTGGACAGTGATGAGGAGGAAGCTGAGGAAGAAGACATAGACAACAGGGAGTCAGTCATCCAGCAATATTTCCAGTGACACACAGGTGAGAACAATTTTTTTACTATTACATTCACTTTCTCACTTCTACCTCTATCCTGTCTGTCAATTAGAAGCAGTATTTGGTAACTGAGTTGTACTTTTCAATTACGGTTTCACAGGTGTGGTTACCAACGTGTGTCATCTGCTTGCATCCTTCATGGAATTGTGATGTGTGACATAGGTATGTTGGCATTACATTTGAAAATGCATTTTGTCACTGTCATATCTAATACACATTTTCAAAATCACAGACTGACTCCAGATTGTTTTGTGGTTCAAGGGTGTTTATTGAAGTGCTAATCATTGGATGGGGTGGTAAAATGGTGATGGGTGATGGTGGAGGAATGTCCATGGCAGAGTCCAGTCTATTAGTCACACAGGTGCACTGCCCATATGGGCATAGGAAGTGGAGCTGGGGCAGTTCCAATCTGGACAGGGTAACAAACTGAGACAGTGGGAGGACAATCAGGGTGGTCTCATTTCCTGGCGGGGTTCTTGCCATCTTGCTCTGTCCTGTTCCTAGATCTCAGGGACCCCTTGCGGGGTGGTTGTCCATCTGCAGGCGGTGGGGTGCTGGTGTGGTGGTCCTGTGGCGGGGCGTCCTGTCCACTAGCGCTGGCGGAGGTGGTGGGCAGTTCATCGACCATGCTAGTGTCAGGGGCCCCTTGGAGTGCCACGGGGTCCCTCATGGTCTTTTGTTTGTCCTTCAGCACCACTGCGATGGTGCTCAGGGCGGAGCTGATGGTTCTGAGCTCCTCCCTGAAGCCCAAATACTGTTTGTCCTGCATGCGCTGGGTCTCCTGAAACTTGTCCAGGACCGTAGCCATCGTCTCCTGGGAGTGGTGGTATGCTCCCATGATGGAGGAGAGGGCCTCGTGGAGAGTGGGTTCCCTTGGCCTGTCCGCCCCCTGTTACACAGCAGCCCTCCCAGTTCCCCTGTGTTCCTGTGCCTCCGTCCCCTGAACCATGTGCCCACTACCACTGCCCCCAGGTCCCTGTTGTTGTTGGGGTGGTGGGTTACCCTGGGTTCCCTGTAGTGGTGGACACACCGCTGATTGACGTGTCCGGCTGTGCCTGTGCAAGGGGAACCGGCAGTCCCGAGGCCCACGATGGTCCGGGCTGGTCATCTGGATCCAGTTGTCCAGAGCTGCTGTCGTCACTGTGGGCCTCTTTTGTGGGTGGAGTGGAGATGTCTGGACCCTCCTGTGGGGTGCTGATACGTAGTGGTCCTGCAGGGGTATAAAAGCATGATTATTGCATGTGTGTGTGTTATGGTGTGCAATGGGTGGGTGTGCGTGTACCCCAGTGCAAGCATTCCTGTGTTGGGGCTTGTATGATGATGGTTGGGGGGTTGTTATGGGTATGTGCAGTGAGCATGCTTTAGTGCTGGGTGTCCATGCTTTGTTGTGTCATGCAGGGCTTGGTGTTGGGATGGGTGGTTTGTGTTATTAGTACATTAGTGAGGAGTTGGAGTGATAGGGGAGGGGGTGAGGGTGGGGGTGTGTAATAGCATGCAGGTAGGGTGGGGGATATGATAGTTAAGATTTGACTTACCAGTGTCCATTCCTCCACCGACTCCTCCGAGGCCCTCTGGATGCATGATGGTCAAGACCTGCTCCTCCCATGTTGTTAGTTGTGGAGGAGGAGGTGGGGGTCCGCTGCCAGTCCGCTGAATCGCGATGTTGTGCCTGGAGACCACTGAATGCACCTTCCCCCGTAGGTCGTTCCACCTCTTCCTGATGCCCTCCCGATTTCTTCGATGCTGTCCCACAGCGTTGACCCTGTCGACGATTCTTCACCATAGCTCCATCTTCCTGGCTATGGAGGTGTGCTGCACCTGTGCTCCAAATAGCTGTGGCTCTACCCGTAGGATTTCCTCCACCATGACCCTGAGCTCTTCCTCAGAAAACCTGGGGTGTCTTTGGCGTGACATGGGGTGGTGTAGGTGATGTGTGGCGTGGTGTATGTGTTGAGTGTGGTGATGTGTGGTGGTGTGGGGTGTTTTGAGCGTGGATGTTGTATGGGTGATGGTGTTGTTTGCCTCTGTGTGGTGGGGTTGTCTATTGCTGTAGTCTCTGTCTGTAGCCTTCGTCTTCAGTTTTTGGTTGTAGGGGTTTGTGGGTGATGTGGGTGTGTGTTTTATATTGTGTTGTGTGTGTGGGAGTGTTGTTCGCATGTGTCTCAGGTGTGTGTAAATCGAATTGTCCAATGTGGCGGTGTTTTGGAGATGTGTGTGTATTTTGAGCGCGGCGGTGTGTACCGCCAATGGAATACTGCGGTTGAAAGACCGCCGCGTGGATTCGTGGGTCGTGATAGCATGGGCATGTTTCTGTTGGTGTGACGATGGAGGTTTTGTTTTCGCCAGTTTATCACTGACCTTTGGTGTGTCGGACTTGTGTGAGTGTCTGAATTTCAGCGGATTCCGTGCTGTGGGTCGCAATAGCTATGGCGGAATTCCGCGGTGGCGGCGGTGTATTGGTGGTCTTCTGCACACCAGTAAGCGCCTTTTACCACCAATGTTGTAATTTCCCCCACAGTGTCAAGAAACGCAAAGTGTCAATTGTGGTCAATGGTCACAGAAGACTGGGCCCTAGGTGCAATTTGAGGCTAACTGCGAGAAGACCCTAGTCCGGTATAACAAGGAGATTGGCCCCACTTAGACCTGGAAGCCTGGAAGGTTATATAGGGGGTCATTACAACATTGGTGGTAAAAGGCGCTTACCGCCGTGCAGAAGACCGCCAATACACCGCAGCGGCCGCGGAATTCCGCCACAGCTATTATGACCCACAGCACGGAATCCGCCGAAATTCAGACACCCACACAAGTCCCCCACACCAAAGGTCAGTGATAAACTGGCGAAAACAAAACCTCCACCGTCACGCCAAGAGAAACACGCCCATGCTATCATGACCCACGAATCCACGCAGCGGTCTTTCAACCGTGGTATTCCATTGGCGGTACACACCGCCGCGCTCAAAATACACACACATCTCCAAAACACCGCCACATTGGACACTTCGATTTACACACACCTGAGACACATACAAACAACACTCCCACACACCCAACACAATATAAAACACACACCCACATCACCCACAATCCCCTACGACCAAAAACTGAAGACGAAGGCGACAGACAGAGACTACAGCAATAGACAACCCCACTACACAGAGGCACACAACAACATCACCCATACAACATCCACGCTCAAAACACCCCACACCACCACACATCACCACACTCATCAACACATGCACCACGCCACACATCACCTACACCACCCCATGTCACGCCAAAGACACCCCAGGTTTTCCGAGGAGGAGCTCAGGGTCATGGTGGAAGAAATCCTACGGGTAGAGCCACAGCTGTTTGGAGCACAGGTGCAGCACACCTCCATAGCCAGGAAGATGGAGCTATGGCGAAGAATCGTCGACAGGGTCAACAATGTGGGACAGCATCGAAGAAATCGGGAGGACATCAGGAAGAGGTGGAACGACCTACGGGGGAAGGTGCGTTCAGTGGTCTCCAGGCACAACATCGCGATTCAGCGGACTGGCAGCGGACCCCTACCTCCTCCTCCACAACTAACAACTTGGGAGGAGCAGGTCTTGACCATCATGCATCCAGAGGGCCTCGGAGCAGTCGGTGGAGGAATGGACACTGGTAAGTCTAATCTTATCTATCATATCCCCCACCCTACCTGCATGCTATCACACACCTCTACCCTCACCCCCTCCCCTATCACTCCAACTCCTCACTAATGTACTAATAACACAAACCACCCATCCCAACACCAAGCCCTGCATGACACAACTAAGCATGGACACCCAGCACTAAAGCATGCTCACTGCACATACCCATAACAACCCCCCAACCATCATCATACAAGCCCCCACACAGGAATGTTTGCACTGGGGTACACGCACACCCACCCATTGCACACCATGACACACACACATGCAATAATCATGCATTTATACCCCTGCAGGACCACTACGTAACGTCACCACACAGGAGGGTCCAGACATCTCCACTCCACCCACAGAAGAGGCCCACAGTGACGACAGCAGCTCTGGCCAACTGGATCCAGATGACCAGCCCAGACCATTGTGGGCCTCTGGACAGTCGGTTCCCCTTGCACAGGAACAGCCCAACACTGACCTTCCACCCTCTGGTAACACCAGCACAGCACCCACCCAGCGGGCCCATACCTCCGTACCCAGGACACATCAATCAGCGGTGTGTCCACCACTACAGGGAACCCAGGGTAACCCACCACCCCAACAACAACAGGGACCTGGGGGCAGTGGTAGTGGGCACACAGTCCAGGGGACGGAGGCACAGGAACACCTGGGAACTGGGAGGGCTGCTGTGTGACAGGGGGCGGACAGGCCAAGGGAACCCACTCTCCACGAGGCCCTCCCCTCCATCATGGGAGCATACCACCACTCCCAGGAGACGGTGGCTACGGTCCTGGCCAAGTTTCAGGAGACCCAGCGCATGCAGGATGAACAGTATTTGGGCTTCAGGGAGGAGCTCAGAACCATCAGCTCCGCCCTGGGCACCATCGCAGGGGTGCTGAAGGACATACAAAAGACCATGAGGGACACCGTGGCACTCCAAGGGGCCCCTGACACTAGCATGGACGATGAACTGCCCACCACCTCCGCCGGCGCTAGTGGACAGGACGCCCCGCCACAGGACCACCACACCAGCACCCCACCCCCTGCAGACGGACAACAACCCCGCAAGGGGTCCCTGAGATCTAGGAACAGGACAGAGCAAGATGGCAATACCCCCGCCAGGAAATGAGACCACCCTGATTGTCCTCCCACTGTCTCACTTTGTTACCCTGTCCAGATTGGAACTGCCCCAGCTCCACTTCCTATGCCCATATGGGCAGTGCACCTGTGTGACTAATAGACTGGACTCTGCCATGGACATTCCTCCACCATCACCCATCACCATTTTACCACCCCCTCCAATGATTAGCACTTCAATAAACACCCTTGAACCACAAAACAATCTGGAGTCAGTCTGTGATTTTGAAAATGTGTATTAGATATGACAGTGACAAAATGCGTTTTCAAATGTAATGCCAACATACCTATGTCACACATCACAAGTCCATGAAGGATGCAAGCAGATGACACACGTTGGTAACCACACCTGTGAAACCGTAATTGAAAAGTACAACTCAGTTACCAAATACTGCTTCTAATTGACAGACAGGATAGAGGTAGAAGTGTGAAAGTGAATGTAATAGTAAAAAAATTGTTCTCACCTGTGTGTCACTGGAAATATTGCTGGATGACTGACTCCCTGTTGTCTATGTCTTCTTCCTCAGCTTCCTCCTCATCACTGTCCACAGGCTCCACAGCTGCCACAACACCGTCATCTGGACCATCCTCCTGCAGAAAAGGCACCTGACATCGCAAAGCAAGATTGTGAAGCATGGAGCAGGCGATGATGATCTGGCACACCTTCCTTGGTGAGTAGAATAGGGAACCACCTGTCATATGGAGGCACATGAACCTGGCCTTCAGGAGGCAGAAGGTCCATTCTATCACTCTCCTAGTCCGCCCATGGGCCTCATTGTAGCGTTCCTCTGCCCTGGTCCTGGGATTCTTCACTGGGGTCAATAGCCATGACAGGTTGGGGTAACCAGAGTCCCCTAATAGCCACACCCAGTGCCTCTGGAGTTGACCCATCACATACAGGATGCTGCTATTAAGCAGGATGTAGGCGTCATGCACCGAGCCAGGGAACATAGCATTTACCTGGGAGATGTACTGGTCTGCCAAACATACCATCTGTACATTCATCGAATGATAACTCTTCCGGTTCCTGTACACCTGTTCACTCCTGCGTGGGGGGACCAGAGCTACATGGGTGCCATCAATAGCACCTATGATGTTGGGGATATGTCCCAGGGCATAGAAGTCACCTTTCACTGTAGTCAAATCCTCCACCTGAGGGAAAACAATGTAGCTCCTTACGTGTTTCAGCAGGGCAGACAGCACTCTTGACAACACGTTGGAAAACATAGGCTGGGACATCCCTGATGCCATGGCCACTGTTGTTTGAAATGATCCACTTGCAAGGAAATGGAGCACTGATAGCACATGCACTTCAGGGGGGATTCCTGTGGGAGGGCGGATTGTTGAGATCAGGTCTGGCTCCAACTGGGTACACAGTTCCTGGATTGTGGCACGGTCAAACCTGCAGGTGACAATCAAATGTCGCTCCTCCATTGTTAACAGGTCCACCAGCGGTCGGTACACCCGAGGATTCTGCCATCTCCTCAAACGTCCCAGCTGACGGTGCCTAAGAAGGACAACAGCGACCACAGAGTCAACAAATTCTCAGGTATGTACCCACAGCTACACAGAACACGACACCAAATACAAAACTCTTCCTGTATGTGTGTTGAGTGTAGGCCTAGGTATGTGTGACGCAGTAGTAAATGAAGCCATGTGGGCCCCTGAAATGGCGGCTGCCTGACCTCTAAAGTGGGACAATGGGATGTGAGGTAACTGCGCTGGCGTTGTACACCGTCGCGGTTGGCGGTCGTAGACCGCGGCGCAATGCTGCTTTGGTTAACATTGGACCCTATGGGTCCCAGGAGCCAATGATGAAGTGCGCCGGCGGTGATGATACGCACCGCCACGGACGTCACCGCCGCGGATGTGACCGACATTTTCTATCTGTTCAATCACTCGATACCTGATCTTCGACAGGAGAGGACCTACACTGCAAGTGCTTCTGTGACCTCGGTCTGGAAGAGACAATGGCTGCTGCATCTGGGGAAAGGGCCCCTGCCTTCACTGCTCAGGAGTTGGAGAAGCTAGTCGACGGGGTCCTCCACCCGTTCACGCTACTCTACGGTCCTCCAGACCAACAGGTAAGTACATAGGGAGCACGTTGTATGGGCTATGGTGGGTGGAGAGGGCTGGATGTCAGTAGGAAGGGGGCAGAGTTCAGCGACCATGAAGGAGTGTGAATGCATGTGGCACATGGCAAGGGTAGGGATGGGGTCTACTCACTTCGACGGTGCAGTTGGTAATGACTTCTCTTCTTCCCCTGTACATGTCATGTAGGTCAGCGCCCACCAGAAGAAGGACATTTGGCGTGCCATCGCCAAGGACGTCCGGACCCTGGGGGTCCACCAGAGACGGGGCACCCACTGCTGTAAAAGATGGGAGGACATTCGCCGCTGGAGCAAGAAGATGGTGGAGGCTCAGCTGGGGATGGCCTCCCAACGTGGGAGGGGTGCCCGTCGCACCATGAGCCCCCTGATGTTCCGGATCCTGGTGGTGGCCTACCCGGAGTTGGATGGGCGCTTGAGGGCATCACAGCAGACACAAGGGGGTGAGTACACTCTCATTCAGCGGACTTTGCGCGCAGTGGAGGGGTCTGGGTGGGGGAGGAGGGCTGTGGGTTTCAGTAGGCCAGGGCGAGTTACGTAGGCTAGGCCCCTTCATAAGGCATGGCCCTGTGGCCCTCCACCTCACCTCTGTAGAGTGCTAAGTACAGGTATACATGCCCCTGTGTCATCTATGTGAACAGATGACACTCATAGCCATGTAGGCCAGATCCCAGAAATTGCATCTGTAGAGGCCAAGAGAGCGGCGTAGTGCAGGGGGCTGCTGTGTCTGTATTGTCCACCAACGGTAGCGGTAAGCCATGCACTCAACCTGTCTTTCTTCTGTCGTCCCCCCCCTTTTTTGTGCTCTCCCTGTTGTTTTGTGCATCAGCATCATCAGGCGGAGGTACAGTGGCACCGGAGCATGAGGGAGCTGCATCCCACATGGCCATGGAGGGCCACACCACGGACTCTGAATACACCAGTGGGACGGAGGGCGAGGGGAGCTTCACGTCGGTCACCGGATCAGCAGACAGCGAAACGGACTCGTCCTCCGATGGGAGCTCCCTTGTGGTGGCGGCACCATCTGTGCCCCCGACTTCTACAGGTACAGCCGCCACCCCCCCTACCAGCACCGCCCTCTCAGCAGCCCCTCAGCCTTCGCTCCGTGCCCGCTCACCCAGGAGGGTGGGCATCACCTTCGCCCCAGGCACCTCAGCCCCTGCCCCAGTCACCCCTGCTGCCCTCAGTGAGGAGGCCATTGACCTCCTCAGGTCCCTTACTGTTGGGCAGTCTACCAGTGTGAATGCCATCCAGGGTGTAGAAAGAGAGTTGCAACACGGTAATGCATTCCTGGAGGGCATTCATTCTGGTCAGGCTGCCCTTCATCGAACCCTGCAATCTCTGGCCTCAGCACTGATGGCAGCCATTGTTCCTGTTTCTAGCCTCCCCCCTCCAACTTCCTCCACCCAGACCCAGTCCCCTGTACCCCAGCCTATCCCAAGCACACCATCAGACAAGCATGCACACACCTCAAAACACAAAAGTAGCTCAGGCAAACATAAGCACCACACAACCCACAGGCACTCACACAAGCATCACCCACATACAGACACAGCAACATCCACTACCTGCACTGTGTCCCCCTCGTCGTCGTCTCCCTCCTCCCTCCCAGTGTCGTCTACACTCTCACCTGCATGCACTACATCTACAGGCACTAGGATTCGCACCAGAACACCCAGCACCACACCCCGCTCACCTGCACTCACCACCACCATTATCATATACAGTGCCGAGTCAGCTGTGACTCATCCCAAGGTGATTAAGGGGCAGAAGAAGTCTCCAAAGAGCAGCACAGCGGAGAAGGGCGCCATCCTCCCCGCCGGACGGGACGCCACCGCCAGCACTGTCGTCACTGGTCCGGAGACCACCGCCAGAGTCAGTGCCCTGGAGGGCAGCAGTATCGTCACTGGTCCGGAGACCACCGCCAGAGTCAGTGCCCTGGAGGGCAGCAGTATCGTCACTGGTCCGGAGACCACCGCCAGAGTCAGTGCCCTCACAGCAGTATCGTCACTGGTCAGGAGACCACCGCCAGAGTCAGTGCCCTGGAGGGCAGCAGTATCGTCACTGGTCAGGAGACCACCGCCAGAGTCAGTGCCCTGGAGGGCAGCAGTATCGTCAATGGTCCGGAGACCACCGCCAGCGTCAGTGCCCTGGAGGGCCCCGGCAGCCACAGCCCTGCTGGGCACTGAGGGACCGTAATGCCTCACACCGCTGCACAGGTCAGAGACAGCAAAGGCAAGCACCGCTGAACAGGGCAAAGACCGCCATTGCAAAGGAACATGTCAGAGACAGCAAAGGCAAGCACCGCTGAACAGGGCAAAGACCACCATGGCAAAGCATCGCTGAACAGGTCAGAGACAGCAAAGGCAAGCACCGCTGAACAGGGCAAAGACCACCATGGTGAAGACCGCTGAACAGGGCAAGGCACCACTGAACAGGGCAAAGACCGCCATGGTGAAGACCGCTGAACAGGGCAAAGACCGCCATGGCAAAGCACCGCTGAACAGGGCAAAGACCGCCATGGCAAAGCACCGCTGAACAGGTCAGAGACAGCAAAGGCAAACATCGCTGAACAGGGCAGAGACCGCCATGGTGAAGACCGCTGAACAGGGCAAAGTACCGCTGAACAGGGCAAAGACCGCCATGGTGAAGACCGCTGAACAGGGCAAAGACCACCATGGCAAAGCACCGCTGAACAGGGCAAAAACCGCAATGGAAAGCACCGCTGAACAGTGCAAGCACCGCTGAACAGGTCAGAAACTGCCAACTCAAACACCGCCGAACAGGGCAAAGACCGCCATGGAAAACACCGCTAGCCCATTAGCGGCAGGAGCAGTGACGCAACAGGGACCGTCATGGGGTGAGTGCTGCACTCTGTGCACCAGTCCCCCCCCAGAACCAGTGGAGACATGCATCCACTCCGCCTGTCCTACACAGGATGAAGCACTCTGAGCACCAGTCCCCCTCCAGAACCAGTGGAGACCTGCATCCACTTGAGAGACTGTGGCTTTGCACTCCCCAGGATAAAGCAGTGGGCAAACCACCCACTGTAGAGACTTGAGAGACTGTGGCTTTGCACTCCCCAGGATAAAGCAGTGGGCAAACCACCCACTGTAGAGACTTGAGAGACTGTGGCTTTGCACTCCCCAGGATAAAGCAGTGGTCAAACCAACCACTGGAGAGACTTGAGAGACTGTGGCTTTGCACTCCCCAGGATAAAGCAGTGGGCAACCCTCCCACCGTAGAGACTTGAGAGACTGTGGCTTTGCACTCCCCAGGATAAAGCAGTGGGCAAACCACCCACTGGAGAGACTTAAGAGACTCTGGCTTTGCACTCCCCAGGATACAACAATGGGCATGGAGCCCCGTCGTGGATCTGGCGTGGTGCTGTAATCCGGCTGAGGTGCCCCCCCTTCCCTTCCCCCTGAGGTGCCTGTTGTATTTCTATCTGATGCCCCTGCAGTGTTCTCTCCGTTTGTGGACAGGTATCTAGCGTGGGCCTCGCCCATGCATTTTGGGCCCAGTGGTCCACGGACATTGATATGTGCATACCTGCAGTACTACTCGTGATGTATGATTTTCGACTGTTTATATATATCTGTATATATTTGGTTACTGTATTTTGATACATTACAATCTTAGAACTGATTTCCTTTTGTCTTTGCATTCTTCCTGGGGGGTTGTGGGTTTTTACTGTGCTGTTTGGAAATGCATTGGTGTGTGTGTTGTTGTGGGTGAGGGTCGGGTTGGGGGTGGGGGTGTTGCGTGTGTCCCCCCCTGACTTTTGCCTCCCCTATGTCGTAGGTGCAGTACTCACCGTTGTCTTCGGCGCCTACGTTGCTGGTGATCGTAGAGGAGCAGGAACACAATCGCAGGGAGTATTTGGAGTTCGGGCTCCATGGTGGCCTCCTTCCTTGTGGAGTGTGTTAAGGTGAGCGTTTTCCCATTGAAATGGCTGTTTCCACTGTGTTTTTATCCACGGTGAATCCGCCCCGGAAAAGGTGGCGGATTGGCGGGTTGTGATACTGTGGGCGGTAAATTGTCTTCCGCCTGTCTGTTGGAGGTGACCGCTGCGCTGCTTGTCTGTACCGCGGTGGCGGTCAGAGTGTTAAAGTGGCTGTCTATGTTGGCGGTTTCCGCCACGGTCATAATTCCCTTTTTTTGTCCACCGGCCTGTTTGCGGTATACCGCAGCTTTAACACCGTCCGCCAGGGTTGTTATGACCACCTTATTGTTTTTCTGTGGATTTTTTTTTTCGCCATGTGGGACAAACCTAAAATTCAATCCAGCACTGTAGAATTGCCAGTCAGATATGTTTTGCGGTCTGTACCCTTAAAGCTCTGGAGCAAAAAGTTCTGAAAAAATTCCCAAACTTCTTCTGGTGCCCAGACAACTACAGTAGTTCATTTCCATAGCCCCTATGACCTCAGTGGGAGCACTTAGAGGCATTTCAGGCAGAGGGCGACAGCAAAGTCAAGTGCAGGTACTTTTGCCACTGTTCAGCTGGGATTCTTCGCAGGGATGCCTTGCTCAGCTTTTTTATGTTCCTGAACCAACCTAGAGGATCAGTCTTATGGTCCTTGGAATTTTTTCTGTCCTTGGATTGCAGGAGGAAGTGAGTTCAACCTCATCTGGTCCTTTTCAGATATCATAAATGTCATGTGCAGCAGGTTCAGTACACATGGCATCCATTTGCAAGTCACGCAGCATCCTTAGGAAGCCTGAGAAAGGGTCCTGATTTTTAAGGTTCACTAGCCTGTGGATGGGGATACCCTAAGATGTTCCTGGTTCCTTTCTGACCATGGAGGCAAGGGTTTGGAAGTAATGGGCCACCTATTTTTGTAAAAGTTCCTATTTGCTTCACTGCAATCAGTCCTAAAATTCAATGTGTTGGGTCAAATTCAAGATGGTGGAAGGGCTTTGGCAACATCAAACTTGGCCTTTGAGGCTGGGGGTGTAGCTGAGGGGGGTACTATGGTAACCCTAGTGTCCTCCCACATCTAACATTAAACGTCAATTTCAAGCAGTCAAAGAACCCTCAATAAACCCCAAGACAGACAGAAAGAAGAGACCTTCAGCAATCTAGCAACACCACAAGATAAAATAATAAACAAAGGGGCTCATTCTGACTCCCGCCGGCGGCGGATGCCACCGGCCTGGCGGGAACCTCCAGAAGACCGCACCGCGGTCAAAAGACCGCGGCGGTCATTCTGAGTTTCCCGCTGGGCTGGCGGGCGACCGCCAGAAGGCCGCCCGCTCGCCCAGCGGGAAACCCCCTTCCACGAGGATGCCGGGTCCGAATGGAGCCGGCGGAGTGGAAGGGGTGCGACGGGTGCAGTTGCACCCGTCGCGATTTTCAGTGTCTGCCACGCAGACACTGAAAATCTATGTGGGGCCCTGTTAGGGGGCCCCTGCAGTGCCCATGCCAATGCCATGGGCACTGCAGGGGCCCCCAGGGGCCCCACAACACCCGTTCCCGCCAGCCAGGTTCTGGCGGTGAAAACCGCCACAACCAGGCTGGCGGGAAGGGGGGTCGGAATCCCCATGGCGGTGCTGCTTGCAGCGCCGCCGTGGAGGATTCCCAGGGGCAGCGGGAAACCAGCGGGACACCACCGGTTTCCCGTTTCTGACCGCGGCTGTACCGCCGCGGTCAGAATGCCCATGGAAGCACCGCCAGCCTGTTGGCGGTGCTTCCTCGGTCATTGGCCCTGGCGGTCCATGACCGCCAGGGTCAGAATGACCCCCAAAGTGTTGAAATGTTTCAAACACACACCTCAAGTCACATATCTGGGTTTAATCCATTGTTATTTTGGTCTCCACGTCACCCCAGTTTGGGTTCAGCAATGTGCAAATCAGTATTGACCCTGCTTCCCCTGGGAACAGTCTTGCCCGAACTGCCAAGCCAGGCCCTCCCCGGACTTGAAACATGCTTCCTGGGACTGGTTTCTGGATATGACCCTTTATCAGCAAGGCTAGCTTGAATCCAGTGGTGCAGCAAACAAGGGACCCATGTCGGGGCACACCTTTGCCACTTAACAACACTGTTGTGTAGCCATTTTAGTTATAGCTCCATGCATGTTAGTTTAACACACTAGGCCGCTGTGCACTTTGATCTAGATATATTTTATTCGGCTTTGCATTGTTATTTTTACAATAACCAGTTTTACGGTCCTGTTTTATTTTCATTTATCTAACTGTTTTTGCTTAGCCCAGCAGTGTCTTATCAATCAAGACTTTCTTGATCACTTTGTGCTTCAGTCAAGGCTACAGTTTGGTACATTGCCGGTGAACGTGGTAGAAGTTTAGTCTCCAACATTTGTAGAAAATACACATCCTTATGCAGGGACATTTTCTTAGAACATCAGCTGTGTTATTATAATAACACTTCCTAGTCCCATTACACATTAAGAGTGAGTTTCCAACCAGGGAACCACAACTGTATGCTTATTGCTGAATGCTTTGCTGCAGATGCTAACGCAGACTACAGGCCTTTGCTCAGGTATGAGGGTTGATGTCCTCCCGGGGGAACCTGAAAGGCAGAACTAGAGCTAAACATGCCATGTTCAGATTATGATTTAGCTAGGAAATAGTCCATAAATCCTAGTGGCAATATGATAGTATTATTCTTATGCTTCACTCTCCTCGTCACCATTTTAATATTGTCATGTTGTGTCGTCCTGGTTATTGCAGCTCATGCCTTGCTATTTAAAATGCAGTCATTTTATTAAACCAGTTATTAAAACTTATACTGCTTCTTATTGTCATTTATATATGAGACCGAAGTGTGAATGAGAGAACTGGATGCGACCTGAGTGACCACGACTTCCCTGAGAAACCTAATATGTCAGGTGCTCGGCTGCCCAATCATTCCTATCTTCTGGTGGAGATGAGGCACTACTAGTTAGCCGGGGCAAAATCCGGATTTAGGGTGACAGGTGTCACCCACAGTGGGTCAGACTCAGGCTCCCACACCGTGGACGATCTTGCTGCTCAAAATCCAGTAGTCTCATTAGAATAATGAGAGCCTACGCGACATGGCGCCACCAACGTTTGGTCAGGCTCTAATTTTCTGGTCCTCCTGAGTATCTCTGTCTCATTATACATAATGACACCTCAATACCGTATGCGGAGACGTCCGTGGTGCTGAGGATTTCCACCACAGCTGTGTAGGTAATCCTACTACAACTGGCGGTTGTTCAAGCTTGAACTTTAAAAGGAAACCCCATTTTGGTGTGCCTTCTCTGAACTCATAGTGTTACTATCATGGCGAATCCCCAACAGGTACAAATAGCTGTTAATATGAGACAACCTCTAACAGCACACTTACAAGCAAATGGCCTAACAGCCCAGGGAGGTCCAGTCACATTCGTGGTGGACGCCCAGGCAGCTTATAGAACAGAACTTTTTTACTCTTGGGTCACATTTCCAGCAGCTGATGGGAACACAAATACATTTCACCAGTATTCACCTGCGAATGCACCTGGACAATACAGAGCATACGCATATTTAGAGATACCTCTATCTTATCAAGCACATAATAATTGGCTTGATGGCGCCCTATCCCACACAATATTACCAATAAGGTTAGGTCCACTAAGTAATGATGGTCCTACCTGGCCTTTATTGGCCACCTATACACCACATCCTGTAGTTGCAAATTTAGCAGTAGCTGAGGTTCGTCGTTTATATATAGAATTAATAGCAATATATAGACGATTAGTACAATTTGTGATGCAAACACTGAATACAAACCCAGCATATGCTGCTCCAGCACATCCACATGCAGTAATGCCAGGCATAAATCATGCGACTGTACATTCGATTATGGGTAAAGTACCCGCCAAACGAGAGGAATCTCCGTTTTGGTTGACACAGAAAATGAATACGCTGGAGGCAGTGTTTCCCCATATGGGACCTCAGAATAAACATAGAATATTAACGATGTGCTTGCCCTTTGGGATGGTCCCTACAGTAGAAAACTGTAATACTTGGGGCACGGTATTTGCCGCGCTCTACACAACCGCACATGGTACACCGACACTTGCCAATTTACCTTAAGTGTTGACACAAATTCAAGATGAATATGGGGCTTCCCCGGCCCTAGACTTGGGGTTGCAATTGATGGGCAATTTTGCCACAGCATCCTCAATCATTTTAAGTAACCTTAAAGGGGAAGCAGTCGCACTTGCAGTGCGCACGCAGCTTTGTGACGTTCCACAGCAGGATCAAGAACGAGAGCTGCCTAAAATAATAGCAGAGACCTATTCAAGTATTGGTCGAGATAGCTTAGGGGCCAGACCACAAACACCTCAATTTCAGGGTAAATCAAACAAAGATACCCCAAGCAAGCACCAGAGGGTAATAAGAAACGCTGGGATGAAAAGCAACAAACTCCTAAGAAAGAGAGGGGAGAATCTATGCGTATGGAGACCCCACAAAATAGGTATAATCTCACAAACAGAGATAATATAAAAATGCCTGATAGATATCAATATACTGATACATGCCAATCTCGTTCTTTTCAGGACTCAGCGGAAAAAAGAAATGAGAGAGGTGGGTGATCAGAGCGAAGAACAGCGTACGTGAAACCGAGACAGGAATCACAATGCTCTTCGGAGGTTTCTGTTAAATAATAGAAGAGAAACCCGCCCAACGAAAACAACAATTTAAAAAGAAAAAAGTGGCAGCAGTCGCAGTCCGACATGCACACAGGAAGAGGGTCCTCTTGAAGAACAAGAATTGGGCTCTAGCCTTGCTAGACAGAGCGGCAGAGGTCACAATAGTTCGACGGAATCTTCTAGTGCATCTGGAGGTGAAAGCAACTGATGACTTTATACAAGTAGAAACTGCGGACATGCGTGTCTCCACGCCTGATAGGGTGTACAAAGTAACGCTACAATTAGAAGGAGACATTGAATACACAGTATACGCAATCTTTTGGGATCGCAAAGTAAAAGTATGTGATGTCTTGTTGGCCGAACACGATTGGCCGTCTGACTTTGTCCGTACCTGCCCATATGGAGAAGATGTCATTAAGCCTTCTTTCTCGACCCTTGTTCCAGAGGAACTCGCTGAATCCTATTCCATTGAATGGGCTTTGGCACAAGCACCTGCATTATACAGAAATCACGTGGGATGCGATAAAGAATCCTCCTACCATGTAATCCCAATTAAAAACGAACCTCAGCCACAACCGCAGTATCCTATAAAACATGAAACAAAAGCACCAGTGAGAGAAATACTAACGCAATTAGAGTACCAGGGTGTGATTGAACCCTATGCCTCACCATTGAATAACCCATTATTCCCCATAGCTAAACCAGACAATTCATACAGAATAGTCTTAGACTACAGACATTTAAACAGTCATACACGTACCTATGCTATCCAAAATACGCATAGCACATCACTAATGAGCAACATAGTGCGTAAAAAATACAAAACAACACTAGACATTTCCAATAGGTTCTTCTGCCAGAATATAGGGCATGAGAGTAGAGACTTAACAAGTTTCAGCGCACTAGGCTCCCAGAAAAAAATCTGTCATTTACCTCAGGGGTATAAGAACAGCCCAGATCTGTTTGCAACACGTGTCACTGCTATATTGCTCGAGATTGAACCTGAAGCATTGTCCTATGTAGATGACATATATCTCATGGATGATGAACTACTACAACATTTAAGATGGGCAGCCCGGACGTGGCTACGGACGTCAAGATGGAGGTCGCACTCTAAGAGTGCTCTGGACCCCTCCGTCATCCGTCCAAAACCTGCCACTGTACAGAACTCCTTTAAATCCCATCCGTAAGGGAGGGTTGCCTTGGTGCCTCCTGGAACCGGCTGGCGCGAACCTGGAGATCCGAGGTGCCTTTGGAGAGCTTGAAAGGGGCCGTCCCTTGGGCCGGGCCGTGCCTCCGAGGGGAACCGCCCGATACTCCGGACCGGGACACGGGATCCCGAACAGACGTTGCCGCATGGGGACTGCCGGAGCAGCGGGCGCGCGGCGGGGGAGGCCCCCCCCCTCTGGATCCTCGGTGGGGGAGACGCGGCAGATCTGGGCCAAGCGGAAAACGAGTGGGATCGGAGAGGCTCCACGGCCGTTCGGCCCTGGGGGTGTCAGGGTCCTCGATACCTGGAGGGCCGGATGCTGTTTGCGAGGACGCCACCCGGGAGGGGAGACGGAGGTGGCCGCGCCCTTGGGGCCGGCACGGCCCATGAAGACGGCAGCCGGAGAGGGGGAGGTGGGGGGAGCTGCGCCCTCGGAGCCGCGGCCCCCGGGGTCCTGGAGGAGGCTGATGAGGTGATGCGGCCGGGCCGGCCAAGCGTGGACCTCGGACGAGGGTCTCCCTGACTGGGAGCACCGCCAGTCTGCTGCCTGAATAGCGAGGCATCTGGGACGCACCTGCCTCCCCATGGTGACTAGGCGCGAGAAACCGGGGATCCGCGATGGTAAAGAAACAGCGAGGAGCGGTGAAGTGGAACTGTTGACTGCAAAAGGGATACCGCTTCAGTGAGTGACCCAACAACTAGAATAAACTCCGACTCACCCGGGGACGATCCCCAACCCCCGGGGATCATCTGGGGAGACATTGGGAGCATCCGGGGACTCCGCGCCCCCGCTGAATGACTGAAGCAAAAGAGACCTGAGCGCAGGAGTGGGTCGTCGACGGACTTGTGTCCAGGTGAGATACCAGCTTCCTGAGATCCGCCGCGTAGCTCGTCTAGAGTACAGCAACAACATTGGGGAGGCCTGGAGAGAGGCCGTGGTGCCTTAGAAACCTGCTGCCCCCCCTTTGCTCTTGGTCTGGAGGGAGAGGGACCCCGTTGATCAATCTAACCCCAAGGTCACAGTGAACTGACGCAATTGACTCAATCCTCTCCAGGAACTATCTGGAGGCCCTGAGGCCCCCCCCCGGTGGAGGCTGCCTGCTCCTTGACCCCCTAGTGGACCAAACTTGGCTCGGAGCTGACACATCCGGACCTCAACCTCACGGGGGCGTAAACACTCCCACCTTGCGCCTCGATCACCATGGGCAAAGACAGAGCTTCCAAGCAGACACAACCGTCCCAACAGAGAATAGATCAATTTACCACGCCGGCGGCTTCCCGATCCGGGGGCGACGCTCCACCCACAGATCAAAACGCAGAAGGAGTCAACACTATCCTACTTGCAATCCAAACCTCACAACAAGCAGTGGAATCAAAAATTGGAGAGGTGAGAGAAGAGATGGGGCTCGTGAGGCAAGACCTTAGAAATGCAGTGGGACGAATTACGGAAGTGGGGCCCGAGTCTCACAGACGGAAGATGACCTGACTGAACTGAGATCCAAGGTGGCCCAACTGCAAACACGAACTGGTGAACTCCACTGCAGAGCTGAAGATGCTGAGAACCGCTCCAGACGCAACAACCTGCGCTTCGTTGGCGTACCAGAGGGAGCTGAGGATGGTAAAGCTGCCAAATATCTGGAAAACTGGATTAAATCCTGGATGCCGGAGAACTCTCTCTCATCATGGTTTGTGATAGAGCGAGCACACAGGGCCCTGACTCCCCGGCCTCCGCCGGGGGGCCCCCGACGGCCCATGATTGCACGTTTCTTCAACTTCAAAGACCGTGATGCCGTCCTCGGGGAGGCTAGACGCTCCCCTGGCCTCCACTGGGACAATCAGAAGATCCTGATTTTCCCAGATTATACCCGTGAAGTCCAAGCTAAATGCCGATCATACGAGCAAGTGAAACAGAAGTTGAGAGCGATGCAGCTCTCCTATATGCTCCTCTTCCCGGTTCGCCTTAAGGTAATCCTGGCCGACAAGGCACACTTCTTTGAAACACCCGAAGAGGCGTGGGACTGGCTGACGGAGGACAGCCTGCGAAACCGCCGGGGCCCAACCGGTCCACCTGAGAACTCCCATGGACCAAGAACAGTTGTACGAGTGGATGCACGCGGGAGCCGAAAACGCACCAGATCGAGGCGAGGTGGGCTCAGAGGCTCCGGCACCCGGCCGGAAGGGGGCCCCACTCTGCACGAGATCCTCCATCAAGAGGAGATCCGGCGGTCTGCCCGGGGGACCAAGTCACAGAAGAGACAAAGATTGACGATCACCTGAGCCAGTCCCCTGACCTTGGCTGAAGGGGACTCCACCTATCCCGGGTTCCGGATCGCTGGGACTGGCCGATGGGGCCAGGCGCCGCCCCCACACAACTGAAGCAAGGTCAAGTTGATGTTGATTCTCTGTTAAACTCTTTGGTGTCTTCACCAAGGGGGGGGGTTCTCATTAACGTATTGCAATTGATCCGATATACAGGAGGGGTCCACCACTCCACTCAACGACAGTCTATATGGCTGTATTGCCCCGGTTGGGCCTTAGGGCGACAGATGCTTCGAGGGTGGAAGTATGGGGTGGGGGGAGGTTGGGGTGTTTAAAGCACACGTTAGGGCTTAGTGTAGTGTTTATGATAAGTTACTGTAGTATTACCAGCATATATCGTACAGATCCTCTCCAGGCAATGCATCCACTGACGGGTCCTGAGTCGAAGCCCAATTTCCCACCACACAGACATGGTACAAATTAGCCCCTCACTGACACAGATTCTGTCACAGAACGTTAATGGCCTCTTAGATAAAATAAAAAGATCCGCAGTGTTTAGTACATTGCGCAGATACTCCCCCTCAGTGGTTCTCCTCCAGGAGACACACTTACTTGGAACCAAGTGCCCCATTCTGGCGCGGGGGGGTTTGACAGGGTGTTTCACGCAGGCTTCACAAGAGGTTCTAGGGGGGTGGCCATTCTATTCCATCGTTCTCTGCCCATAGTAGTTACCTCCACTAAATCGGACCCACAGGGTAAATTCGTAACGGTGACCAGTACATTACACGGCTCAACGGTTAACTATATATGTGCATACGCCCCCCCAGCCGGCTTCGATACCTTCTTACTAAACCTCCGCCAAACTCTCATTGCCCTCCCACAGGGACTTACACTTGTAGGAGGAGATTTTAACGCTGTCTTAGACCCCAAACTAGATGTATCCGGACCCATCTCCTCCGTCCGAACCGGGAGAGCATCCAACTTAATTGGATGGACGGCAGAATTGGGATTATGTGAGGTGTGGAGGACATGGCATCCCAGGGCACGGCAATATACACACACATCGGCAGCTCACCACTCTCAGGCAAGAATTGACCTGGTGTTCATGCCTGCGCTAGATATCTCCAGGGTTACCGGTGCTGAGATACTCCCCCGGGGAGTCTCGGACCACTCCCCAGTACGGATCCGATTGGGAAGCGCGTCCCCCAATCAGCGCCCCACGTGGCGCATGAATGCATGGTACTTACAAAACAAAGACTATACCCTTGAAATAAGAGACCACCTCACCCAATATTTCAATCACAACATGGGGTCCGTACGGTCCCCAGACATGGTCTGGGCAGTATGTAAAGCCACACTTAGAGGCTACTCCAAACACCGAATACGCACCCGTGAGAGAGCCCGGGACCAACAAGTGACAGACCTGGAGGCTAAAGCCCTGGCATTGGAACGGTCCACGACCACTGCCATATCTGCCTCAGCCCTAAGACGTCTAACGGCGATTAGAAAGGAGATAAAGCAACTGGTGCTTGAAGCCGCAAAGCATGCCTGGAGAGCATCAGCAGCTCGTGTGTATGGCTGGGGGGATAAAAACGGTAAACTCCTCCACTGGTTGGCCACGCGCACACTAGCCAACAGAGTTATCCCTGAGATCGCGAGCGAGACGGGCTCGATAGGGAGAACCGGCAGTGAAATTGCAGGGAGCTTCGACTCCTACTACTCACAATTATACGCGGTGTGTCACCGTCCGACAGCTGAAATGGAGTCTCCCCTCCTGGACGACATTACTCTCCCCAGTATTCCGCAGGCGACCAGGGTGAAACTGGATGAAGCCATAACCCTGGCCGAAATCGCAACAGCCATAGCCGGCCTGGCGACAAATAGGACGCCCGGACCAGACGGATTTCCGGCTGAGCTCTACAATAGATGCGGAGACATATTAAGCCCTCACCTACTCAGCATGCTTACTGAAGCAGAAGAAAACGGCCACTTCCCTACTGGAATAGACCAAGCCACAATAGTGGTGATCCCAAAGACCCAACCCCCCTCGCGTGACCTCTCGGCCTATAGACCAATCTCCCTGCTCAATGCCGAGATTAAGATATTATCAACCCTACTCGCTACAAGATTGAAAGCGGTGCTCCCCACACTGATACATCCGGATCAATGTGGCTTTATGCCCACTCGCAGCACCAGACACTGTATTAGGAGGCTACAAGTCACACTGGCTCAGCGCGGCACCCTGACAGGGTCCCCCCTCGCCCTCCTCCTAGTAGATTTCGAGAAGGCCTTTGACACGGTGGACTGGTCATATCTGGAACAAGTTCTGAGAAAGAACGGATTTGGACCCAAGTTCCGAGGTCTAGTAAAGCTACTTTACTCTAACCCAACTGCCCGTGTCCTGGTAAATTGAGTGATCTCAGACCCCTTGCCTATCCGTCGCGGAACCCGTCAGGGGTGTCCGTTGTCGCCGTTGCTCTTCGCCCTTGCGATTGAGCCGCTGGCCACAATGTTGAGAGAAGACCCATTGGTAACGGGATGGGCGTGGCCCACGAGCCCGGAAGACCGGATAGCATTGTACGCGGATGACGTCCTTATTTACCTTTCCAACCAGCGGCAAGTGGCCCACGTGTCCTAGAACTCCTGGACCTCTTCTCGCAGGCCTCTGGCCTAACACTAAATCCCAATAAATCCATACTGATACCCTTACACCCCTCCAGAGAATGCATAAGCTGGCAAGAAAACATACCAATCCGCCGAAACAGCTTTAAATATCTAGGGGTACATATAACCCTGCTCCCAGAGCTAACATGGGAACTCAACATCACGCCACTCATTAAAAAGTCCAAAAAAGATCTTCAACGCTGGCGGAATTTACCACTCAACACGCTGGGCAGAGTCGCACTGTACAAGATGATGATACTCCCCAGCTTCCTATACCAGTTGCAGAACTTCCCACACCCAATACCTCGGAAATGGTTCAACGAGATTGAGACAACTGCACGCCAATTTCTGTGGCACGGTTCTCGACCTAAACTATCCCTTGCCACATGTCAAAGAGACATCTGTGAAGGGGGATTCGGAATGTCTAATATATATTTTTATTACTTGGCCATGCGTCTATTGGTGGTTAACGATTGGATGTCGGGAGGCTGGACCGACCCGGCATATAGACTAGAACTCCAGGCGATTGGGTACAACGGAGTCTTCACAGCTCTATACGGGGGAGCGATTTCACAGACCATCCCCGAGATTACCAGAATGGTGCTGACAGGGTGGCTAGCGGCACAGAAGGTCACGGGGTGGTGGCCCCGGCTAACGCAACAGACCCCTCTTTGGCAGGGGAGATGGCTGAGGGAAGTCTCCGCACTAGAGGGATTCCGTAAGTGGGACGCCATAGGAATATCTACACTGGGTGACATTTGGGGTGACTCACAAATCTGATCCTTTGGGGAACTTCAGAAAGCATACTCTCTAAATAATACACAATTCCACAAGTACCTACAGCTTAGATCATGCTCTATTAGTACATTTAAAACCAGGGGACAGCGTACCAGAATACAGTCCACTCGAGGCGAAGGTCATGATGGGACACCTAAACAAGGGAGGGATCTCCCAGATCTACCGTACAATCCTGGCAAACACGTCCCCCCCCCTTGAGAAGCTACGCCAGAAATGGGAGGGTTGGGTGGGAGTTATAGAAGATGTAGACTGGAGAAAAGCTCTAGCAGCCCCCCGAACACTGGCTATATCTACACGTTTCCAGTTGCTACAAACCCTTTACCTACACTCAGCCTATCTCACCCCCAAACGACTTCACCAGGCTAATCTCCACCCCACAGACGAGTGTCCCCGATGCTCTCAACCCGGTGCCGACTTCTTTCACATGACTTGGGCTTGTCCAAATATAGAGTCATATTGGGGGTCAATTCTGGAGGAGATCTCTGAGGTTTTGCAAACTACGATAGAGCTATCCCCGATACCACTTTTGTTGGGGGCCATGGGCGAGATGGGCCTGAGTAGAGCGAATCAAATCTTCCTGGGTGTGGCTTGCATGGTTGCAAAAAGAGACATCATGTCAGAATGGAAAGCCGTAAAGGCGCCGACCCTCGCCAAGTGGAGACGAGGAATGGATTGGTGTGAAAAACTAGTGTACGAGGTGAGGGGGTGCCCAGACAAGTACAATAGAGTATGGGGGAACTGGGAGAGTTCGCTCAACGCTTGATATAATAGAAATCTCCACTAACACATGAGGATACTGCCTATTGAGAGGGAGGTAACCTAGTCAAATAACTATGATCCCTGGTTATCAAAGATAGGAGGGTCAAACCAACAACCCACGAGGTGATGAAGACGGTGCTGAATTCATTCAGCCAGCATAACAATAGTGACCACAGACCGTGTGCTGTGGTGGTGGGTTCAAACTCAGACTCTAACTTTCATTTCACATTTCATGGAACTCGCAGGGGTCCCTTGACCAAAAGGATAAACAATTCGAATGTGACACATGATATAGCCCACTATGGGCGCCAGTATGTCGGTGTTTGTATTAGTATCGGTACGAGTAATTGTTGGTGCATTGTGTATGTGCTTCTTCTTTTCTTTTCGTTTCTTCCCTTTGTTTTTACTTATTGTGTTTTATTATTGTTTTATCTATTCAAAATAAATAAAAATCTTTATATAAAAAAAAAAAAAAAGATGGCCAGCCCACATTGTTGTATGGTTTGCAAAATTAGGCTACAAATTTAACTTTAAAAAAACTAAAATAGCCTTCCTCAGTGTCCTGTTCCTAGGATATGAACTGTCAAGTGAAGGGAAGAGCCTAGCTCCACAATTCTTATAGAAGTGCACACAGTTGCAACCACCAAATATGATTAAAAAACTCCAATCATTATTGGGTTTCTTAAATTTTGGCAGAACCTACATTCCAGATTATGCTACATGCATAAAACCTTTATATGACTTAATACGTCCCGATTTTTCAAGTAAATTCTGGACAATTGAACATACAGGCATGCTTTCAGAGTTGCAGACAGACATGCTTGCAGCACAACATTTACACACAAGGGACAACAAAACACATTTGGTCATCAGAGTAATAGCTGGGGCCATCGGTTTCACCTATGTGACGTTTAATGAAGGTGAGACAGTCCTGATTGCAGACAAATCGCATTTGTACTCAGCAGCAGAACAACGCTTTGCTCCCACAGAGAATATTCTCACTGCTGTACAGATGGCTGTCATTAAAGAAAGACCTCTTGCCCAAGGAAAACGCATTATTGTTGTTTCTCCAATCCCAGCCCTAGAGGCTCTCACAAAAGCTAGCATTCCAAACACAAAAGCATTACATCCACGTTGGATACAATGGGCTTCGTCTCTGACAGCCACTGATGTAGACTACATTTTTGACACAAAGCTACAAACTCAGGAATTTCTACAATATGAAATAGAATATCCAGTTCCAGCAAATACTTTGCCTATTGATCAGTATCATAGAGTCATGTACACCGATGGCTCTGCACAACCTGCAATTGGAACTAAACATCAATATTCTGCTGCTTGTGCAGACGTAAGTGGCTATATGGAGGGTGACAAATTGTGTCCTTTACATACCTTTACACAGACCCTAGGGGATTGTACAGCACAATTGGCTGAGCTAAAAGCTCTGCTGATGGCACTGGAACACACGGATCCTGCACAGCCTATGCTGATTGTTTGTGATTCATATTACTGTGTCCAGTCCTCTAATGAATACCTGCATTATTGGCGCCAGAATGCGTTCAGAGATTCCAAAAGCAACACCATTAAACACAGACTACTGTGGGGGAAAGTAGCTGACCTGAAAGAGACGCTACCGAATGTCCATGTTGTACACACACTTGGACACCAGAGTGGAAATACACTGGCTGATGAAGCCGTAAAGTCAGCAGTGGCTGTGGCCGCTGTAGCCGCAGTGACTCGTTTGAGTTCAAAACTGGACCCAGACATCTGGGCTGCTGTGACAGCTACGGCTGATGGTACGCCCTATCCTAAAGGATTTCCTAACAAATATCACTATCGTATGGGAGGGACGCTGAACGCAGAGGTTAAGATACCAGGCGTAGGTGTACAAGACATCCCCAACAAAGACATAAGATCACAATTGATTAAAGCATGAGGGGGTGGCATCTGCCCATGCTGGTGTGGCGGCTACAATTTTGATCGTGCAGGTCTGCTATTGGTGGCCAGGTCTCTACAAAGAGACTAAGCAGTATGTCCTTTGTTGTGTCATCTGTCAACAAATCAAAGTTTCCACTGCCAAGCGCCAGCCGCAGACACCCCTCTTAATTTCAAACAAACCAGTACAATGTGTGTATTTGGACCACTGTGGTTCTTTAACACCTGATAGTGCATACAAATATATTTTAGTCGCTGTTGATTCATGCTTCAGATTTGTATGGGTGTGACCACAACGCTTGACTGACGCTCGGACTGTTATTAAATATTTGCGTATCTTTATCGGTACATATGCAGTTGTGGCTTTCCATTCGGACCAGGGCCCTGCTTTCGCCTCAAGGGCATTCAGGGGCGCCATGGCTTTGTTGGGGGTCCAACTCCAGTACTCGTCTCCATTTCATCCTGAGGGAAATAGTGTTGTGGAGCGATTAAACCGTGATTTAAAGCAATCCTTAACAGCCAGAGTCTTAGGTACGGGTCGTAGTTGGCTCAATCACCTGTATGGAGTCCAGAGAGCACTAAACAACCTGCCTAGAAGGTCCCTGGGGGTCGTACTTCATATGAGTGCCTGTACGGAACGCAAATATATGTTCCGGATCTTGAAGGTCATGGCGTGGAGGCAGCAGAAACACCTTTTGACATAAATGAATGCCTCACTGTCTTACAGGAATTGCAACAGTTCCGTGATGATAATTCTTCCAAAAGTGCCGCCTCCACAGGAATTAAGGATGTGCCTGTAACATCTAGTGGCTGGATTCCCAGAGTTGGGGATCTTGTACATGAAAAAGTCGCAAGTTAAAAAGGAATTTGGCCCTTTTTATCGAGCACCAGTCCCTGCACTAGGGATACACGGTACCAGAACCGTTATTCTACCACCGTTGGCAGGTGCCAAAGAAAATCGTTTTGTCTCTATTGACAATATCAAACTACACCATGTGCCCGATCCTGCACAGCCGACCAAGAGGAACATCCAGTAGTTCCAGAATCCCTCGAACTACTGGCGAAGAAGTTCCTCTACAAGTTGTTTACACCAACACCGACACCTCTCCGAGCACGGGGAGGGTGGAAGATGATCTTGCATTAGTTCCATTAAAGTCAACTAATTTAGAAACATTTGACCAAGTCAATTCGACTTCAAGCCAAAACGAATGGTGCTATCTATAGTGTGCCACCGAAGGAAACACCAACTCCACCACTGATAATGGCTCCGCCATTTGCACGATCTGCCTCTGGATATTTTGCCGATTTCAATGATGATTTCTCAGACTCATTCACCTCTTCGACAGCTGATTTGTCAAGTACACGTTGTAGTGAATCCTAGTTTGTTTAATGGGATAACAGGAGTTAGCTTAGCCTCTGGCTTGTAGACTTGTGCCCCCGTCACCTAGTGAATTTTAACCTACTTAGCTTGCTCTGTCTTAGCCCATTTAATTATTTATTTCTTCTAAGATCGCTGCCTTGTTTATAGATAGGCCACTTGGTATTGGTAACATTATCAGTGTCACCGCACTAAGTCGTCAAGATCAAGCATCAAAGACAAACAAACAGTAGGTGTTCACACTTAGGGATTTTCCTTCGCTATACTTTCGAGGGATTGTTGATATTAATTGCCGTCCCAAGCATGTCTGTTATCTATTGTTTAGGAACACACCTACGTCAGGGGACCTTGTAGATCTGTATAAATACATCACACTTTAGACAGATAATCAGAGGGATTCCGACCAGAGGCCATCGCCACCATCGCTGATACCGATGTTGCAGTCGTCTTGATGCTGACCCAGTCTTCGTGTCCCTTCGGAGCCTGAGATAGAGACCTCCTTCCAAGGTAACGAGGGTTGGGGGCTCCTCTCATGGACATCGCATTGGCAGATTAGGTTTAACAAACCCAACTCTCCTTTAGGTAGGAGGTTAGGCCTTTTCACATTAGGGTATTAGGGCATATTACATCTCATATATCTTTTCTATGTATTGCAAGATGGTGGGGGTCTTTGTAATAATGACTCTCATCTTCACAATACTGTTTCTTGCTTTATTCATTATCCTAATCATTGCAGCCCATGCAACTTATCGCAAATTGCAGTTATGTTAAATAAAAACTATTGTAACTTTACTGCATCTGTGTCATTGCCTGTGTTTGTATGATACATAATATATCTGTGAGAAAAGGGTAATCTCCGTTTAACCACGACACTCCCTGAGATATCTTATTTTCGAGTCCATGCGTAAACGGCTGCCATAAATCACCTTTTACTATTGTGTTTCTGGTGAGGTGCTGCTAGTGAGCCGGTAAGGTTGGGACAACAGTTGCGACTTGCTGTAGGAAAGACGCAGTCGCCTACAAACAAAAGTACTGTCATCCTTAAAGAGTCCAAACTACGACATGGCACCACCAACAATGGTGTTTAGGCACTAATTTACGGATACCCTGACTATCATTGTCTCACAAACAACAGGTACCCTAAGTACCATTATACAGAGACGTCCGTGGTCTTTGGGAGAATCCTCCTCAGCTGCAAAGGTAACACCTAATTAAGCTGTAGGTTGTTTGAGCTCGAACTAATAAATGGAATATACTTCCCATTTCTGGTGTTCCATTTCTCTAACACAAATATGGCTGATGCCATAGACATTCCTGAAAATGCTAGACATGCACTAACGCAACATTTATTATGGCATGGCCTAACAGATGAGGGCGGGGATGTTACTCTGATAATAGAAGCTACTGAAGCATACCAAACAGAAGCATTTTACTGTTGGGTCACCTTTCCTGAGGTTGACCAAAGAACAAACACATTCCACACATATGAAGTTGCAAACGTACCTTTACGGTACCAAGCATGCCAGTATCATGAAATATCGCTCACCAACCAGGAGCATCAGAACTGGTTCGGAGGCGCCCTACCACATGTACTACGGAGAGTAAGGTTAGGTCCCTTAAGTAATGATGGACCTACGTGGCCTATGTTCGCCACATACACACCTCATCCAGGCATACAGAATATGCCGATAGCAGATTTACGAGTTTTATATAATGAATTAGTGGCATTGTATAGACGATTAGTACAGTTCGTAATGCGAACATTGAACATAACACCAGCGCGTCCAGCAACGCCAGTAGCTGGTGGTTATCAATTGACTACTGGGATTAATCCACAAACAGTGCATACTATTATGGTTAAAGTACCCACGGAACGGGAAAAAATACCGTTCTGGATTGCCCAGAAAACGAATCAGCTGGATGCTGTGTTTCCCCATACGGGACCACAGGAAAAACATAGGTTGCTCACTATGTGCTTGCCTTTTCGGATGGTTCCCTCGGTGGATGACTGTGCCACAAGGGGTACAGTCTTCGCTGCCATATATACTACCACACATGGTACCCCGACACTTGCCAATTTACCGGAAGTGTTAAAACAAATACAAAATGAGCATGGGGCTGCACCAGCCCTGGATTTGGGGAAGAAATTAATGCGTAACTTTGACGCCGTGTCCTCAATTATACTAAGTAATATTAAAGGGGAAGCAGTAGCACTGGCAATTCGCCAGCGACTCTGGGAAACTCCAAACCAGGAGCAAGAGAGACAGCTACCGAGAATAATTTCCGATATCTATACTAGTATAGGACGGGATAGTTTGGGAGCCAAACCTAAAAAATTGGAGTTACAAGGTACCGCCCATACGGAGGGTACGAAGCAGGCACAAGAGGGCTCTAAGAAGCGCTGGGACAAACAAAAAGATTTCAAAAAAAGAAGAAAGAAGAGAGCTGATTCTCCACACCCGGAGAACTCTGAAAGGAGATATAATCTCAGAAATAGAGAGAACATTAAAACTCCAGACAGACATACTGATTCACGTCCCTCTCGTTCCTTTCAGGACGCACCGAATAGACGTAGCAAGAGAGGGGGCCATCAAGATCAACGTCCGGAATACATGAAAGAAAATAAAGACTCACAACAGTCTACCATTAAAAAAGAAGAAAAGACTCCTTAGCAAAAGCCACAGTTTAAAAAGAAGAAGGTGGCAGCACTGACAGTTAAAAATGGCAGTAAAATTGAGAAAGCTGTTGAGGAACAAGAGGTGGGCAGTGACTCTGTTAGACAGCGCGGCAGAGGTCACGATATGTCGACAGAGTCTGAAAGATCATCAGGATGCGACAACAACCATTGATTAAATAGCGCACTATTAGTGTGATATTTTGGGATGAACTTACTAGTGATATCCTATTGGCCGAAAGAGACTGGCCGCCTGAACACGTCCACAAGCTCCCGCATGGGGAAGATGTAATTTTGCCTTCTTTCTCCGATCTTGTTCCAGAAGCAGCAAAAGAAGCCTATGCTGCTGAATGGGCTTTAGCGCAGGCACCTGCACTGTACCGCAATCATGTAGGTTGGGACAAGGAGTCTCCTTGTCATATTATTCCCGATAGGTCTACACCCCAACCACAGTCACAATACCCTGTTAAACATGATGCGAAAGCTCTGGTAAAGGAGATCCTATCACAACTTGAGTACCAGGGAGTAATTGAGCCCTGTACATCTGCAATGAATAATCTGTTATTCCCCGTTGCAAAGCCAGATCATTTATATAGAATAGTAGTTGAGTATAGACACTTAAATAGTCATACACGCACGTATGCTATACTAAATTCACACAGCAAGGCACTGATAAACAATATAGTGAGTAAAAAATATAAAACAACATTAGACATATCTAATGGGTTCTTCTGCCAGAATTTAGCACATGAAAGTAGGGACCTGAGTGCATTCTCATTTGGCTCTCAAAAAAGCTTTTGTCATTTACCTCAAGGCTATAAAAATAGCCCAGGACAGTTTTCAGCCCGTGTAACATCAATATTGCATGTTATTGATTCCGGGGCATTGTCCTATGTGTATGACATTTATCTCACAGATGACGTCCTCGACATTCATCTTGCGAGGGTTGATCGGATCGTTTTGGGGTTTGCAGATCTCGGTTATAAATTAAATTTTAAGAAAAGCAAGATAGCCTTTCTTAGTGTGTTATTCCTGGGATATGAGCTATCAAGCGAAGGGAAGAGCCTGGCCCCGCACTTTCTAGAGAAATGTGCTCAACTACAGCCTCCGAACACACTTAAGAAATTGCAGTCATTACTGGGTTTCTTCAATTTTGGCAGAACATACATTCCAGATTATGCTGAACGCATCAAGCCACTGTATGACTTAGTTCAGCCCAAAATTTCTAGCAGACACTGGACAATTGAACACACGCACATCCTTAGGGACATGCAACAGGACATGCTAGAAGCTAAACACTTACACACATGTGACTATAAAAAGAATTTGGTCATCAGAGTAATTGCTAATGCCGCAGGATTTACTTATGTCACCTTTAATGAGGATGACACGATACCGATAGCATATAAATCACATTTATACTCAAATCCTGAACAACGTTTTGCACCTACAGAAAAGATGCTGACGGCAGTTCAGATGGCCGTCATAAAAGAGAGGCCACTTGCCCAGGGGAAACGTATTATTGTTGTCTCCCCGGTGCCGGCCTTAGAGGCTGTCACTAAAGCGAGCGTTCCTAACGCTAAGGCATTACATCCGCTTTGGATTCAATGGGCAACGTCTCTGACCGCCACTGATGTCGATTATATATTCGATCCAAGACTTCAAACACAAGAATTTCTCCCGTATGAAAAAGAGTACCCCGCTTCTCTAAATATCTTGCCACTATACAGCTACCATACTATCATATACACTGACGGTTCAGCACAACCGGCTGTAGGTACTAAACTTCAATACTCCGCAGCTTACGCAGCCGTGAGCCGAGTGATGGAAGATGGAGTTTTCCACCCTCACAATATCTAAACGCAGACCTTAGGGGATTGCACGGCACAGTTGGTTGAGCTTAAAGCTCTTATTCTAGCGCTCGAACATACTGAGACAGGAAGCCAGACTTTGATAGTCTGTGACTCATATTACTGCGTCCAGTCGTACTATGAATATCTCAATCATTGGAAACTGAACAGGTTTAGAGATTCTAAAGGGAACACCATTAAACACAAAACATTGTGGGGGAGGGTGGCTGATCTTAAGGATAAGCTACCTTGTGTCCATGTAGTCCATACATTAGGACACCAACGTGTAGAAGTACACGTTGCCGGTAATACATTGGCTGATGAAGCAGCAAAAGCATCAGTAGCTACGGCTTCTGTGGCTGCAGTGACTCGTTCTCAGAGGAGATTGGATAAAGAAATATTGATTGCCGTCAAAGCTTCGGCTGCAGGCAAGCCCCTTCCGAAAGGATACCCTACAAACTATACTTACCATATCAGTGCACAGAGTTTTGCTTATACAACGATAACTGGGGTTGGAGATCGAGTGATCCCCAATGAAGACCAGAGATTAGATCTGATTACAGCAGCGCATGAGGGTGTCACTTCTGCACATGCTGGCACACAGGCCACGATAACAATTCTACAGCAACGCTACTGGTGGCCTGGTCTATGCAGAAGAACATAGCAGTATGTCCTTTGCTGTGACATTTGCCAGCAGATTAAGGGCTCTAATATCAAATGTCCACCGCAGACATCCCTCTTAGTGTCCGACAAGCCACTTCAGTGTGTGTACCTGGACCATTGTGGTCCCTTACAGCCTGATGGTGCATACAAATACATTTTATTGGCTTTGGATTCCTGTTCCAGATTCCTGTGGGTATGGCCACAGCGGTCGGCTGACACCAGGACTGTTATAAAAGATTTGCTGATCTTAATCGGTACATATGCGGTTGCACCATTCCATTCGGACCCGGGCCCTGCATTTATCTCTAAGGCATTCAGGGACACCATGGGGACGATGGGTGTTGAACTCCATTACTCCTTACCCTACCATCCCAAGGGAAATTCGGTCGTGGAGAGGCGGAATCGTGATCTAAAGCAGTCTTTAACAGCTTGAGTATTAGGTTCAGGCCGCAGTTGGTTACACCACCTATATGGGGTCCAGAGAGCACTGAATAATCTGCCAAGACGGTCCTTGGGGGGACGTTCTCCATATGAGGTTCTCTTTGGGATACCTATGTATGTCCCAGATCTTGATGCCCCTGGTATGGTGGCAGCAGAAACACCATTTGACATAAAAGAACGTCTCACTGTTTTACAGGACTTTTAACAATTTCGTGATGATAAATCATCTGCAAGTGCTGCCACTTTAGGAATAAGGCAATTGGCGAAAACTTCAACTGGCTGGATTCCTAAAGTTGGGGATCTGGTTCGTGAGAAGATCGCTGTGAAGAAAGAGTTCGGTTCATCATACAGAGCACCGGTACCGGTCTTGGGAATAAAAGGCACCAGGACTGTCATCTTACCACCACTGTCTGGTTCTAAGATGAACAGATTGATCTCCATTGATGACATCAAATTACACCATGTGGCCGATCCTTCACAGTAGACCAGGAGGTCCCTTGGGTGGTTCCCGATCCCCTCTCACTACCGAAAAGGACATCCATCTACATAGTAGGATGAACATCACTACTACAGACTATGCAACAATGTCAACTGCTGTTCCGGACACTTCCTCGACCATGGGGAGGGCAGAAAATGAACTCTTGTTGGTTCCAGTCACATCTTCAGTGACAACCCCGGTTCAAGATTTAGCTGTATTTTACACAAACACTTCAACAACAGATGACGTTTTCTACCAAGAGCCTCCATGTGCAGTGGATCAGAATACACCGGCTCCCGTGTTTGCAGAGACTACCTCTGGCTATTTCATTGACATTGATGATTTTTCTTCGGATTCATCCTCTACTGTGATTGATGTTATTTCAAAAAGTAGTAAGCTGCATCAATGGCTTAAAAAGAACTATTTGATATACCCATGGAACTACTTGTGGTTCTGTTTGACATTTATTGCATTATTTTTATGGATTGGTTTTGTGACTGTTTTCTTTTTGCTCCTAAATGGTCACTATATTCCTGATCGATGAAGTTTTAACACCACATCATTCTTCACATAAGGTCCGAAGGGATTTGTCCCCTGTAAATATTATGGCAATACCGATTACTGATGGGATTGTGTGGGACAAAGTTCCATTCGATATATACGGGCCTACAGAAATTATTCAAATACCATACGTGTTCAAAATTTCAATGACTGATGTAATTACACCTGATGTTGTCTCTGATGATTGGGATGTCCAAACAGTTGATTCCATGCTAATTGAAATGAAGGACTATTACGCTTTTGAAAGTGATGATGTATATGATTATACAATGAATTATGGGGAAATGTTCTGCTATAACAATTGGGGACATCACTACCTACACCGTGCCACTAGATACAGGCCTCTCTTGAACTACACACAGTGGGAACACTCTTCTACACCACTGCAAGCTAACAAACTGGTTTAAAGAAACTTATTTTATTTTCCCATGGAATTATCTGTGGCTCTCTTTGGCTGGCCTGGCCTTTCTACTTTGGATTGGTTTTATCATTACCTTTTTCTTGTTAATACATGGTCATTTTTTTACCTGAAAGATTGACAGTTGAACTGGTGGGAGAGGATTTGAAACCACATTTCTCTTCACATAAAGTCCGAAAAGACTTATCCTTTGTGAACATCTCCACAGTGCCAATTCCTGATGGGATTGTTTCAGACAAAGTAATGTTTGATATATATGGTCCCATGGAAGTTATTCAAATACCGTATGTGTTCAAATTATCAATGAATGATATAGTGATACCAGGCATTGTTTCTGATGATTGGGATGTGAAAACAGTTGATTCTATGATGACTGAATTGCAATATTATACTGTCTTTGAAAACCAAGATGTTTACCAATTTAAAGAAAATTATGGTGATATGTTTTGCTATAATTACTATGGGCACCATTTCATACATAGAGCGAGCAGTCCCAAAACTGTATTTAATTACACGCAATGGGAACATTGCCCAACTCTACTGCAATGGAGTTCCAAAACATATTCTGAAAAGTTTGCATATTTTTCTGGGCACAATCAAAAGAATGCTGAGTCATATTCTTTTAAGGTACCACCTACTGAGGATATACACATGTTATTGACAAATACGAAATTTATATATTCGGAATCCTTTGTTTCCTGGTTATCGATAGAAGGCTATGAATATTGGTCCAAATCAATTGATCAGAAAAGTGTCTGGGGAACAAAAAATTGGAAAATTAAGGGAAAATAATCATTGTTTAGAGCATGCCTCGTTCCTTTGTAAATGATCTTTTGAAATGAAACAGTGCAACAAACGAGTTGTTTAGGCTTAGCAACAATCAGGGAATTAAACATGCCCAGTATACCTTCCCCGCAAAATGTTATAAATGGCAAAAATATACGATTGCAACTGAAGATGAGCTCGATGAGTGGGTCCAGAATGGTATGTTTAATGCTTCACTGACATGTCCTGTGGCCAATAGATACCAATGGGTGTCATCAACGTTTTATTAACTCCTTGGGGGTTTTAGGACGAGTAGGCCAGATGCGCTCTACATATCACCATAGCATGCAGACATAATTACAACAGATAGTGTGGGAAAATGATGCCAACAGTGGCTAAAATCATCCTCACTAAACGAGGTTAGAGAACACCTCAATCTCCTGTCTAACTCATTGACTAACAAGATTTCTTGTCAGGCCCTAGAACACCACGTAAGAAGCGTTTTTTATATTCAGTGTGCAATGAGATTTGGAAACTTTCCCAACAAGATGCTGCCGCCTGGTTAAGGCAAATAGATCAGGAAAATTTAAAAAAGGCATTAGCTGTTGTGGATAATGGGATTAACACTTTGTCCGACCGGATATATGCCATTAATAATATTGTCTCTTCTGCTATAGACACTATACAATCTGACAACAACAACTAATGGCTACGAAGGAAGTGACTTATGACTTGCTTAATATCGAGAAATTAGAAAAGTTGCCTTTTACTGTGTCCGAAATACCATCGGCTGAGTGGTTAATACATTGGGTTATTAATCTGCCTATTTCCACAGTACAATTCACCTCCTGTTTAAAAAACATTCCGGTAGGCAGATATGAAAAGCTGGGAGACAGTTACATCTATGAGGTGTGGGAGCTTCCCTTCTCATACAAATGCTTCAATGGCATGAAAGAGGTCTTTCTTAGTGGCAGTGAATGTGAGACTTCAGTCAGCCATTTGATGATTTGTAAACAGCTGTCCTTGCATTGGGTATGTAACGCCTCGGCTGGAAACTTGGCTTGTTATCTTAAGGGAGTCCCAGTCCCTTTGATTAGATCCACATTCCAGGTGCTTTCAAATGGCAGCTACATCCTTCTCAATAGTGAAGGCTGTTGTGGCATGCGGGCTGGAATAGTTTACGTTGTTTCGGTTTCTAAGGTCGTTACATGCTGCGGGAACGTACTGTTTTCCCCCACTAAATTTAAGGTGGTAGATGATATTTGGCCTTACATTGCTACTTCAAACGTGAATTTTGACAAATTTAGTAGACTCAAGGCTTTACTGTTTCAAAAGCATGTGGCCCTTACATTTGCGCGCGAGACCTACGCACTTCAAGTGGTAAGGTCATCAGCAGAAATACAGTCCCTGCTAAATACGAACTTTCCGAGACACATTGGTGAACTCGTGGGACGAATATTTAATGCGGCCAGCACGACTTGAATTGCACATTTTTTCAAAGCTGTTGGTTCTGGTTTCGTTCACACTTTCTGCTCCATATTCAGTTTGATACCTTCAGCTATCCACTCAATTTTCGGTAATATATTTTGGGCATTTCCGATAACTTTGGCTTTATTAGCTGGCATCCTGCTGTTGCTGTTGTTTATGCGCAATGGCTATCCTGCTGCAACGAGGAGAAATGATGGCGCTCCCATCAGCGCAGCCGTGTTATGAGCGTTTGATGCAGCATTTTGGAGCAACACTCCTGGAGCATTTGGAGTGTGACTGGTCTTTGTCATTCAGACCGGTTCTGTATTGTGTGCAGCCCGAGTTTCGGGGCCTCTGGTGCTCTTTCAAACATGCACTGGAAGTTTGTCTTTCACAGCAGCGCCCCCCAGCAATAGATGCTGATCTGTTGATGTTCTTGCTGAGGGTTCATTACCAGACATGCGCACTGAGGTTGCGTTTGCTACGTGAAGCTAATTATGAGTTACCCTTCCTGGAGGAAGTTGCCGACAACTCTTCAATGGGCACTCCATGGGATGACGCCTTGGTTAACACTGGGGCTATGGAACACACTTGCTCCTTGATCATTTTTGGCGCAGACTTTCCGGTTCTGACACCTGCCGAAGTGGAAGATTTCCTGTTCTCCATGGCTCATACTTAGTTTGGAACTTTTCTAAATTGACATGTCTTTTGAATTCGGTTACAAGTCACATGCCAATATTTTAAATTACCATGTAGTATGCTTGTGTATCCTTTTAACTTGTCAAAATTGACCTGGTTGTTATATATATCTTAGGTTGAGCTTTTTAGCAATGAAATTTTAGTTTTGGCTTTGAACCACTTTCAGCCGACAAGGAGAGGGTGTTGTGTAGCCATTTTAGTTATAGCTCCAAGCACGTTGGTTTAACACACTAGGCGGCTGTGCACTTTGATCTAGATATATTTTATTTGGCTTTGCATTGTTATTTTTACAATAACCATTTTTACGGTCCTGTTTTATTTTCATGTACCTAACTGTTTTTGCTTAGCCCAGCACTGTGTTCTCAAACAAGACATTCTTGATCACTTTGTGCTTCAGTCAAGGCTACAGTTTGGTACATTGCCAGTGAACGTGGTAGAAGTTTAGTCTCCAACATTCGTAGAAAATACACATCCTGACGTAGGGACATTTTCCTACAACATCAGCTGTGTTATTATAAAAACACTTCCTAGTCCCATTACACGTTAAGAGGGAGATTCCGGCCAGGGAACCACAACTGTATGCTGATTGCTGAATGCTTCGCTGCAGATGCTAATGCAGACTACAGGCCTTTGCTCAGGTATGAGGGTTGATGTCCTCCCGGGGGAACCTGAAAGGCAGAATTAGAGCTTAACATGCTGTGCTCAGATTATGACTTAGATAGGAAATAGTCAATAAATCCTAGTGGCAATATGATAGCATTATTCTTATGCTTCCCTCTCCTCGTCACAATTTTAATATTGTCATGTTGTGTCATCCTGGTTATTGCAGCTCCCGCCTTGCTATCTAAAATGCAGTTGTTTTATTAAACCAGTTATTAAAACTTATACTGCTTCTTATTGTCATTTATATTTGAGACCGAAGTGTGAATGAGAGAACCGGATGCGACCTGAGTGACCACGACTTCCCTGAGAAGCCTAATATGTCATGCGCTCGGCTGCCCAATCATCCCTATCTTCTGGTAGAGATGAGGCACTGCTAGTTAGCTGGAGCAAAATCCGGATTTAGGGTGACAGGTGTCACCCACAGTGGGTCAGACTCAGGATCCCACATCTTGCTGCTCAAAATCCAGTAGTCTCATTAGAATAATGAGAGCCTACACGACAACACCACAAAATAAAATGATAGAAAGAGTGTTGAAACCTTTCAAACACTCACCCCATTCATACATCTGGGTTTAATCCATTGTTATTTTGCTTTCCATGTCACCCCACTTTGGACCCAGCCAGATGCAAATCAGTCTTGCCCTACACCCCATGGGAAGAGCCCAGCCCTAGCTGCCAAGCCAGGTCCTCCCTAGACCAGAAACAAGCATCCTGAGACCTGTTTTGGTGTATCACCCTTCATCAGCCAGGCTAGGTCGAGTCCAGAGGTACAGCGAGAAAGGGACCCAGTGTCTGGGCATATTCTTGCCATATAGGATGCACAAACTGTGGTGACGTGATGAGCAATAATGATGGATTAAATCCAGATCTTTTCTTTATAAAATTAATGACTCTGTAAGCGAGATCCTTACACTGTATACCGACACCCCATTCACAATTCCAGCCTACACATTTTTCAGTTTACAATCATATTGGTCTCAGGTGAACCAGTACATGCCATTAAGGGTCCCATAGAAGTAAAGCCATTACACATTATGCCTCTGTAGGAGTTCCAAGATCCCCAAATCTTTCACCATTTTTGGGGGCACCCTCAACCCTCATACACCACCCTTTCAGAGAACATGAACCAATCATATCCTTTTTGCAGCCTCCTAACCAGGACAGCTGCTCTGCCCCCCACATTCTTGCATGTTTGGCCACTATAAGACTTGGGGGGTCATTACAACATTGGCAGTAAAAGGCACTTACCGCCGTGCAGGAGACCGCCAATACACCACTGCGGCTGCGGAATTCCGCCACAGCTATTATGACACACAACTCGGAATCCGCCGAAATTCAGACACCAACAGAACTACGCCACACCAAAGGTCAGTGATAAACTGGCGAAAACAAAACCTCCACCTCCACGCTAACAGAAACACGCCCATGCTATTACGACCCACGAATCCACGAGGCGGTCATTCAAACGCGGTATTCCATTGGCGGTACACACCGCCGCGCTCAAAATACACACACATCTCCAAAACAGCACCACATTGGACAATTCCAAATACACACACCTGATACACATACACACACCACTCCCACACACCCATTACAATATAAAACACACACCCACATCACACACAAACTCTTACGACCAGAACTTTAGATGAAGGCCAGAGAGACAGCACATCAAAGACAACCCCACCTTACAGAGGCACACAACACCATCACCCACACAACATCCACGCACAAAACACCACACACCACTACACATCACCACACTCATCAACACTCACACCGCCCCACACATCACACATACCACCCCATGGCACTCCAAAGACACCCCCGCGTTTCCGAGGAGGAGCTCAGGGTCATGGTGGAGGAAATTGTCCGGGTAGAGGCACAGCTATTTGGCTCACAGGTGCAGCACACATCCATAGCAAGGAAGATGGAGCTATGGTGCAGAATAGTCGACAGGGTCAACGCTGTGGGACAGCATCCAAGAAATCGGGAGGACATCAGGAAGAGGTGGAACGACCAACGGGGGAAGGTGCGTTCAACGGTCTCCAGGCACAACATCGCAGTGCAGCAGACTGGCGGCGGACCCCCACCTCCTCCCCCACAACTAACAACATGGGAGGAGCAAGTCTTGACCATCATGCATCCTGAGGGCCTCGGAGGAGTCGGTGGAGGATGGGACACTGGTAAGTCAAATCTTAACTATCATATCCCACACCATACCTGCATGCTGTCACACACCCCCACCCTCACACCCTCCCCTATCACCCAAACTCCTGACTAATGTACTAATAACACAAACTACACATCCCAACAACAAGCCCTGCATGACACAACTAGGCATGGACACCCATCACCTAAGTATGCCCACTGCACATACCCAGAACAACCCCCTAACCATCATCACACAAGCCCCCACACAGGAATGCTTGCACTGGGGTACATAAACACCCACCCATTGCACACCATCACACACATACATGCAATATTCATGCTCTTATGCCCCTGCAGGATCACGAAGGACCGTCACCACACCAGAGGGTCCCGACAACACCACTCCACCCACAGAAGAGGCCCACAGTGACGATAGCAGCTCTGCCCTACTGGAGCCTGATGACCAGCCCGGACCATCGTGGGCCTCGGGACAGTCGGTTCCCCTTGCACAGGCACAGCCCAACACTGACCTTCCAACCTCTGGTAACACCAGCACAGCACCCACCCAGCGGGCCCAAACCTCCATACCCAGGACAGGTCAATCAGCGGTGTGTCCACCACTACATTGAACCCAGGGTAACCCACCACCCAAACAACAACAGGGACCTGAGGGCAGTGGTAGTGGGCACACGGTCCAGGGGACGGAGGCACAGGAACACAGGGGAACTGGGAGGGCTGCTGTGCGACAGGGGGCGGACAGGCCAAGGGAACCCACTCTTCAAGAGGCCCTATCCTCCATCATGGGAGCATACCACCACTCCCAGGAGACGATGGCGACGGTCCTGGTCAAGTTTCAGGAGACCCAGCGCCTGCAGGAGGACCAGTATTTGGGGTTCAGGGAGGAGCTCAGGACCATCAGCTCCACCTTTGGCACCATCGTAGGGGTGCTGAAGGACATACAGCAGACCCTGAGGTACACCGTGGCATTCCAAGGGGCCCCTGACACTAGCCAGGACGATGAACTGCCCACCACCTCTGCCGGTGCTAGTGGACAGGACGCCCCGCCACAGGACCACCACACCAGCACCCCACCCCCTGCAGACGGACAACCACCACGCAAGCGGTCCCTGAGATCCAGGAACAGGACAGAGCAAGATGGCAAGACCCCTGCCAGGAAATGAGACCACCCTGATTGTCCCCCCACTGTCCCACTTTGTTACCCTGTCCATACTTGAACTGCCCCAGCTCCACTTCCTAAGCCCATATGGGCAGTGCACCTGTGAGACTAATAGACTGGACTCTGCCATGGACATTCCTCCGCCATCACCCATCACCATTTTACCACCCCCTCCCATTTTTGAGCACTTCAATAAACACCCTTGAAACACAAAACAATCTGGAGTCAGTCTATGATTTGGTAAAATGTAATATCTATGACAGTGTCAAAATGCGTTGTGAGATGTAAAGGCAACATACCAATGTCACACATCACAAGTACTTGAAGGATGCAAGTAGATGACACACGTTGGTAACCACACCTGTGAAACCGTAATGGAAAGAAACAACTCAATTACTAAATAATCCCATGAAATAACACACAGGATAGAGGAGGACGTGTGACAGTGAATGTAATGGTAAAAATCAAAATGTTCTCACCTGTGTGTCACTGGAAATATTGCTGTATGACTGACTCCCTGTTGTCGTTGTCTTCTTCCTCAGCTTTCTCCTCATCACTGTCCACAGGCTCCACAGCTGCCACAACACTGTCATCTGGACCATCCTACTGCAGAAAAGGCACCTGGCGTTGCAAAGCAAGATTGTGAAGCATCGAGCAGGCGATGATGATCTGACACACCTTCTTAGGTGAGTAGTAGAGGGAACCACCTGTCATATGGAGGCACCTGAACCTGGCCTTCAGGAGGCCGAAGGTGCGTTCGATCATCCTCCTAGTCCTCCCATGTGCCTCATTGTAGCGTTCCTCTGCCCTGGTCCTGGGATTCCTCACTGGGGTCAATAGCCAGGACAGGTTGGGGTAACCAGAGTCCCCTAATAGCCACACCTGGTGCCTCTGGAGTTGACCCATCATATCAGGGATGCTGCTATTCCGCAGGATGTAGGCGTCATGCACTGAGCCAGGGAACATAGCATTAACCTGGGAGATGTACTGGTCTGCCAAACAGACCATCTGTACATTCATGGAATGATAACTCTTCCTGTTCCTGTACACCTGTTCACTCCTGTGGGGGGGGACCAGAGCTACATGGGTCCCATCAATGGCACCTATGACGTTGGGGATATGTCCAAGTGCATAGAAGTCAGCTTTAACTGTAGCCAAATCTTCCACCTCAGGGAAAATTATGTATCTCCTTATGTGTTTCAGCAGGGCAGACAACACTCTGGACAAGACGTTGGAAAACATAGGATGTGACATCCCTGATGCCATGGCCACTGTTTGAAACTACCCACTTGCAAGGAAATGGAGCACTGACAGCACCTGCACGTCAGGGGGGATTCCAGTGGGATGGCGGATTGGTGACATCAGGTCTGGCTCCAACTGGGTACATAGTTCCTGGATTGTGGCACGGTCAAACCTGTAGGTGACGATTACATGTCGCTCTTCCATTGTCAACAGGTCCACCAGCGGTCGGTACACCGGAGGATTCCGCCATCTTCTCAAATGTCCCAAATGACGGCGCCTACGAAGGACAACAGCGACGATAAAGTCAAATTTTTTCCAGGTATGTACCCACAGTTACACAGAAGACTACACCAAACACAAAACCCTTCCTATATGTGTGTTGAGTGTAGGCCTAGCTATGTGTGACCCAGAAGTAAATGAAGCCATGTGGGCCCCTGAAGTGGCGGCTGCCTGACCTCTAAACTGGGACAATGGGATTATGGGGTAACTGCGCTAGCGTTGCACACCGTCGCGGTAGGCGGTCGTAGACCGCGGCGCAATGCTGCATTGGTTAACATAGGACCCTATGGGTCCCAGGAGCCAATGAACAGGTGCGCCGGCGGTGATGATACGCACCGCTGCGGACATCACCGCCGCGGACGTCACCGCCATTTTCTATCTGTTCAATCATTAGATACCTGATCTTCGACAGGAGAGGACCTACACTGCAAGTGCTGCTGTGACCTCGGTCTGGAAGAGACAATGGCTGCTGCGTCTGGGGAAAGAGCCCCTGCCTTCACTGCTCAGGAGTTGGAGAAACTGGTAGATGGGGTCCTCCCCCAGTACACGCTACTCTACGGTTCTCCAGACCAACAGGTTAGTACACAGGGAGCACGTTTTATGGGCTAAGCCTGGGTGGAGAGGGCTGGTTGTAAGAGGGAAGGGGCCAGAGTTCAGGGAACATTAATGCATGTGAATGAATGGGCCACATGGTTAGAGTAGGGAGGGGGGCCACTCACTTCGACAGTGCAGTTGGTAATGACTTTTCGTCTTCCCTTGTGCATGTCATGTAGGTCAGCGCCCACCAGAAGAGGGACATTTGTCGTGCCATCGCCAAGGACGTCCGGACCCTGGGGGCCCACCAGAGACGGGGCACCCACTGTCGTGAAAGATGGGAGGACATTCGCCGCTGCAGCAAGAAGATGGCGGAGGCTCAGCTGGGGATGGCCTCCCAACGTGGGAGGGGTGCCCGTCGCACCATGACCCCCCTGATGTTCCGGATCCTGGCGGTGGCCTACCCTGAGTTGGATGGGCGCTTGAGGGCATCACAGCAGACACAAGGGGGTGAGTACACTCTCATTCAGCTGACTTTGCGTGCAGTGGAGGGGTCTGGGTGGGGGAGGAGGCCTGTGGGTGTACCTAGGCCAGGCAGAAATACATAGACTAGGCCCCTCTGTAATGCAGCCCATGTGGCACTGTACACCACCGCAGTAGAGTGCAAAGTACAGCTATAGATGCCCCTGTGGCATCCATGTGTGCAGATGTCCACCATAGCCATGTAGGCCAGATCCCAGGAATTGCATCTGCAGAGGCCAGGAGCACGGCGTAGTGCAGGGGGCTGCTGTGTCTGTCTTGTCCGCCAACGGTAGCGGTATGCCATGCACTCAACCTGTTCTTCTTCTGTCTTCCCCCCTTTTTGTGCTTTCGCTGGTCTCTTGTCCATCAGCATCATCAGGCGGAGGTACAGTGGCACCGGAGCACGAGGGAGCTGCATCCCACATGGCCATGGAGGGCCGCACCATGGACTCAGAATACACCAGTGGGACGGAGGGGAGCTTCACGTCGGCCACCTGATCACCAAGCAGCGACACAGACTCGTCCGCCAATGTGAGCTCCCTTGTGGTGGCGGCACCATCTGTGCACCCCACTTCTACAGGTACAGCCCCCACCTCCCCTACCAGCACTGCCCTCCCAGCAGCCCCTAAGCGTTCGCCCCGTGCCCGCTCACCCAGGAGGGTGGGCATCACCTTCGCCCCAGGCACCTCGGGCCCTGCCCCAGTCACCCCTGCGGCCATTGACCTCCTCAGGTCACTCACTGTTGGGCAGTCTACCATTGTGAATGCCATACAGGGTGTAGAAAGAGAGTTGCAACACGGTAATGCTTTCCTGGAGGGCATTCAATCTGGTCAGGCTTCCCTTCAGCGAACCCTGCAAACTCTGGCCTCAGCACTGATGGCAGCCATTGTCCCCGTGTCTAGCCTCCCCCCTCCAACCTCCTCCACCCAGACCCAATCCCCTGTACCCCAGCCCATCCCAAGCACACCTACAGACCAGCATGCACAGAAGTCAACACACAAGGGAAGCTCAAGCAAACATAGGCACCACACAACCCACAGGCACTCACGCAAGCATCACCCACATGCAGACACAGCAACATCCACTGCCTCCACTGTGTCCCCCTCCTCCTCTTCTCCCTCCTCCCTTCCAGTCTCGTCTACACTCTCACCTGCATGCACTACATCTACATCTACAGGCACCAGGACTCGCACCAGAACACCCAGCACCACTTCCCGCTCACCGGCACTCACCACCTCCACTCCCATTTACACGTCCCCTGTGTCCTCTCCCAGTGTGTCTGTGACGCCCCCTCCCAAAGTACACAAACGCGAGCACCCACACACCCAACATCCATCCACCTCACGACAGCCTCCAGTACCTGCACCGGCACCCAAAACACCTAAAGTGACACCTCCTACAACCATCTCCTCTTCCTCCACTCCCAGGCCCCCTCCAACTACCCATCCCAGTGTTCGTCAGAAACTGTCCCTCTGTAAAGTTGACCTTTTTGCCCCCACCCCCCCTCCAATTCATCAGTCCCATCGTAGCGCCTCAGCCAAAAAGCCTCCAATACCAGTGGTGCCTGTTTAAGGTGTGTGGAGTGCACCGGCCACCAGGGCAGGCAGTATGACCCGGAGCCAAGGCACTGGCAGCCCACCCCCTGTAAAGGCTCTGAAATTGGAAAGTGGCAGACGGGACCCTGTGAAGACTCCTGGAGGGAAAACAACTCACAGGGGTCCCCATGGGATTGCAGAGTCAGCTGTGACTCCTCCAAAGGTGGGGAAGGGCCAGAGGAAGTCTGCACAGCCTGTTGTGAGTATCACGGCGGAGAAGGGCGGCATCCTTCCCGGCGGTCGAGACGCCACTGCCAGCACCGTCGTCACTGGTCCGGAGACCACCGCCAGAGTCATTGCCCAGGAGGGCCCAAGTATCGTCACTGGTCAGGAAACCACCGCCGGAGTCAGTGCCCAGGAGGGCCCAAGTATCGTCACTGGTCAGGAGGCCACCGCCGGAGTCAGTGCCCAGGATGGCCCAAGTATCATCACTAGTCAGGAGACCACCGCCAGAGTCATTGCCCAGGAGGGCCGAAGTATCGTCAGTGGTCAGGAGACCACCGCCAGAGTCATTGCCCAGGAGGGTCCAAGTATCGTCACTGGTCAGGAGACCACCGCCGGAGTCAGTGCCCAGGAGGGCCCAAGTGTCGTCACTGGTCAGGAGACCACCGCCAGAGTCATTGCCCAGGAGGGCCCAAGTATCGTCACTGGTCAGGAGACCACCGCCACCGCCGGAGTCAGTGCCCAGGAGGGCCACGGCTGCCACAGCCCCGCTGGGCTATGAGGGAACGTCATGCCACACACCAATGCCCAGTCCAGGGAACGTCATGCCACACACCAATGCCCGTTCCAGAGACCGCCATGACAAAGCACCGCTGAACAGTCCAGAGACCGCCATGGCAAAGCACCGCTGAACAGTCCAGAGACCGCCATGGCAAAGCACTGCTGAACAGGGCATGCACCGCTGAACAGTCCAGAGACCGCCATGGCAAAGCACCGCTGAACAGGGCATGCACCGCTGAACAGTCAGAGACCGCCATGGCAAAGCACCGCTGAACAGTCCAGAGACCGCCATGGCAAAGCACCGCTGAACAGTCCAGAGACCGCCATGGCACAGCACCGCTGAACAGGGCATGCACCGGGGAAGAAGGAAAAGACCGCCACATCAAGCATCGTTATCCCATGTGCAGCTGGGACAGTGACGGGACAGGAACTTTCAAGGGGAGACTAATCCAGTCTGGGCACCAGTCCCCCTCCAGAGCCAGTGGAGGCTGTCATCTACTTGCAAATTTGTGGCATTGCATTCCCCAGGATGCAGCAGTGGGCAACCCACCCACTGTAGAGACTTGAGAGACTGTGGCTTTGCACTCCCCAGGATGTAACAGTGGGCAACCCACCCAGTGTAGAGACTTGAGAGACTGTGGATTTGCACTCCCCAGGATGGTACAGTGGGCAACCCACCCAGTGTAGAGACTTGAGAGACTGTGGCTTTGCACTCCCCAGGATACAGCAGTGGGCATGGAGCCCCGTCATGGATCTGGCTTTGCAATCATCCGGCTGAGGTGCCCACCCTTCCCTTCCCCCTGAGGTGCCTGTAGTATTTCTATCTGATGCCCCGGCAGTGTTCTCTCCGATTGTGGACAGGTATCTACTGTGGGCCTCGCCCATGCATTTTTGGACTAGTGGTGCACGGACATTGAGATGTGCATATCTGCACTACTTCTCATAATGTATATACTTTTGAATGTGTTTATATATATCTGTATATATTTGAAACATGTATTTTGATACATTACAATGTTTGAACTGATTTCGTTTTGTCTTTGCATTCTTCCGGGGGGATTGTGGGTTGTTACTGTGGTTTTTGGACATGCATTGGTGTGTGTGTTGTAATATGCAAGGGTGGGGGTGTTTCGTGTGTGTCCCCCTAACTTTTGCCTCCCCTATGTCGTAGGTGCAGTACTCACCGTTGTCTTCGGCCACGCCGGTGTTGGTCTTCGTAGATGAGTAGGAATACAAGGGCCGGTAGAATGTGTAATTCGGGCTCCATGGAGTCCTCGTTCCTCGTGGGATGTGTTCAGGTGAGCGTTTTCCCATTGCAGTAACTGTTTCCGCCGTGTTTTTATCCACGGTGAATCCGCCCCGGAAAAGGTGGCGGATTGGTAGGTTGTAATAGTGTGGGTGGTACATTGTCTTCCGCCTGTCTGTTGGCGGTGTCCGCCGCGCTGCTTGTCTGTACCGCCGTGGCGGGCGGTGTGTTAAAGTGGCTGTCTTTGTTGGCGGTTTCCGCCACGGTCATAATTCCCTTTTTTTGTCCGCCGGCCTGTTTGCGGTATTGCCTCACCTTTAACACTGTACGCCAGGGTTGTAATGACCCCCCTAGTGTCCACCATATCTGCATCATGCGAGTCACCTCAACCTCTCCCCAGACATTCAAGAGACGCCACCTCCCCGAGCTCCCTGTTACTTCACCCATACACTCCACGATCTTTGTCCAAAAGGTTTGGATTATGGAGCAGGCCCACATAGTGTGGTGGAATGTTCCAGAGTGCTCACATCCATTCCAGCAACCCTTTGTCTTTGCTCAACCCATTTTTAGCAGTAAGTATTGGGCATAATATGTTCTGTGCAGTATTTGTAACTGTACCAGCCCGAACCCCACACATATGGTCACCTCCCGTGGGTAATGCCAGGGCCTCCACCCAATTGTCCTCTTCCATTTCCCCTAGGTCGTGTACCCACTTCTCCCTCTGTTGTTTTAAGGTGTCAGATATCTCCTTGAGTAGTTTCTTGTGAATTAGGAAGGTCACCTCCGAGGCATATACTCATCTAGTAAATAGCCTTCCATGCCATCTTGCAGTGAGCGTGTGGTGTACCTAGAGATAGCAATAAACCTCAGAAAGTGCTATTTGGTAATCTCGTCTAAGATCTGACCATGGGACAACATCCCCATTTTCCTAGACGTCCCCCACTTTCAAGATACCAAAAAGGTCCCATTTGTCAAATCCTGGCTGAGTGTCCAATATTGCGTTGTCCCATAAGGGTATTGCTTCTGTTACCTTGTTCTTCAATCCCAATACATTCAGGGCAGTGTGAAAATGGTGACTACTGTAGCCATAGGGCTGGATGTACAAGAGCTTTTTGGGGGGCTAAATAGGGGCCCTAAGGTAACCCGATGATTGCATAATGAATCCATGCAAAACACTGGTTTGTGTGAAACAAGGTGAGCCCCATAGTTGATAGTGGTGAGCTGAGCTGCCCAGTAATATTTTTGGTGGGCCAGAAGGGATATTCCTCCATTGTACCATCCCCTGCTAAGTTTGTGTAGCACAATTCTGGCTGGGCCCCCGATCCAGAGCAATGTTTTGAGTTCTGTGCCGGTTGCCTTAAAATAGGAGTCATGTACTAGATAAGGTGTGTTATAGAGAACATATAAAAAGAGTGGCAGAGATATCAGTTTAACAAGTGCTACTTTGCTCAAGAGAGATAAGGGCAGAGACCTCAAGTGTTCCACATCACTCTTCAAACTGATGGAGGCTTTTAGTGTAGAACAGATTGGGTCTATGGTGATATATAGGGTCTGTAACATAGAGAAGGATGTCATCTGGATATTACGATATTCTATCTTCCCAATCATCTTGCCAGTTAAGACTTCTTACCAGAGGATCTTGCCTGACCCAAAACATCAGGGGCTCCAACGTAATGGCAAAGGTTACTCTGACTTGAGCCAGTGGTTGTGTATAAAGTAGTCTAACTCAGCTGGTAAAGCAGGGACCAAAACCCAGACTGAACAGGACCTCAAACATGTAAGGCCAGTCTATGGTGTCAAATGGCATTTTGACTTCAAGGGAGAGCATCAAAGCATCTTCCTGACAGTTGTGTGGTTGACACAGTACCCTGTGGAGGTTGTGCAGGTTAAGAGTAGTTCTTCAGATGGGCATAAAGCCTAGTTGGTCATAGTGGACCAAGGTAGGGACTACCTTGAGTAAGCAGAACCCTAGGACCTTTGCAAGGATCTTGGCTTCAATACTGAGGAGGGAAATAGGCAGGTACGAGCTGCAGTCACCTGGGGACCGTCCCTCCTTGAGTATAACCACAGTGGTGATCAGGCATTGGTCTCTAGGCAGAGAGCCAAATTGTCTACAGTCTTGGAACATACATAATAAGTGGGGGGCAAGTTTTGCAGTCATTAGTTTATAAAGTTCTACTGACACACCATTCGGGCCAATGGCTTTGTCGGGAGTACGGTTTCACACTGCCTCTATAATTTTGTCCTCTGTTAACTCCTCCACCAGGAGAGACCTGTCAGTTGAGGTAATGGTCTGGAGGTGTATGTCTGTCAGGAGCTCCCTGGCCTCTTCCTCTGTGGTAGTATCTGACGGAGAGTATTGTGAATAATAATGAACGGCAAAGGGCTCTGCCACTTCCCATGGGTCGTCTTTGAGTGTGCCGGTGCTTGATTGCATTGTTGAAAGCCATCGATTTGCCTGTTACCCCTTACCTAACCAGTCCAGTAGTTTTCCTGCCTTATCACCAACTTCATAGAGAAGGTGTTACAATGGTCATGACTGCTTTGACGGCCTCCAGGGCTACGTTTCTGTATTTTATTTGCTGTGTGTGTTTGGTGGTAGCAAAGTCTTTGGATAAAAGATCTCACTCAATGTCTTGCAATTCTTCTTCGAGGGCCTTTTGTTTGGTTCATCTGTCTTTTTTGTGCCCCACAACAAGGAGAGGCCTTGTCCTTTGATAACTGTCTTCTATGCCTCCCGAGAGTTTGTGGCAAGGGGACTGAGGTTTCATTTTCAGCAAAGAAGTTGTCTGTTGCATTTATTGAGCCTTCTCTGATGAGTGGGATTTTAAGGTGTCAGAGGTTGTTCAGGATTTTTTGTCTATCGGGGTTTTCCTACCAGGTTTCAAAATCGTCCAGATTGATGAATGATCATAGATACCATTAACTAAGTGCTGGATCTCTGAGAAGTGGTGGGGGTTGTACTTGAGGGAGAGGAAATGATCAATCTCAGATAGACTGCCATGTGTCAGGGAGTGGAATGTGAAATGTTGTGAAGTGGGATTGTGGGTGCACCAAAGGTCTAACAGGCATAAAGCCATAAGAAAGTCCAGGAGTGGACGGCATGAGGTTGACATTTTCCTTGGAGGTGAGAGTGTCTCACTCTTCTCGAAGCACCAAGTTAAGGTAATCCCCCAGTAATAATATACCATTCAGCATTTGAAGTAAGAGTGCTCCCAGAACGACAACAATAGGTCATGTAGACAGGGAGGAATATAGACAGAGCATACATTGATCCTTGTCCCCCCTCAAGTACCAGAGAAAGCCACATAGCATCCCTGGATGTGTCACCATGTGTGGTGGATACTGAGTAGGAGTGATTTGCTTACCGGAATCTCCACCCCCTCAAACAAGCCACATATCCCACGTGCACTGCTATTCTGTAACCCCATTAAGTGCACAAGAGGTGTTGCCCTACATATGGTTTTCCTAAAGAAGTACAATGTCAGCCGCATAACGCTTAATGTATTGCAGCATGACTTTACATTTAATTTTATCTCCCAGGCCGTTTACGTTCCAGAAAAGGAATTTTTTCTTGGACGTGGGTAATAGATCCTCCATGTGTACATGGTGTTGTACAGCTAGGCCCTTTAGTGGCTTGCATATCTATATTAGTAATCAAGTGTTCACATAGCACCACGCACAGATTCCAACTGTCACAGCAAATGCCCCACCGGAGTCTCTGACTGTCAAAAGGAAAACCAAACAAAACATAAACAAAATCCCATAAACAATACCTCCCACCCTGCCTCCCTCAGCAGCGGGCATGAAACTACCCACCCCCCAAACATTGCAGAGTGCCTATCGCCCCAAACTGGTATTAAGAACAAAGTGAGGGCATCAATGGCAATCACAAGCAACCCCTTCCCACCTGCCCACTCCCACCCAGCATACATATTGTTACCATATGTCCCATGTTCACCAGAGTAGGTTAGTCATCCAGTCCTTCATTTTATTTTGTGGTGTTCCTCCAGCAACCTGACAGAGCATACACAAGAATTGTGGAGGCATCCTGTTTGCTTCTTTCAAAGGGCACAGAACATTTATATGTTCTTCAGATAGAACTATGAAGAAGTATTCAACACTGTGATGTCAACGGGGGATGGGGTCACAGTTCCCAGTCTGCATATTCTATTGAGCTCAGTCATCTCTGCCCATACAAGTCAGCCTAGTTTGCGCTCTTGTAAGTAATATCACACCTCCTCCTGAGCTGAGCACAGGCTAGGATTTGGCAAAAGCTAATGCAAATGACTCTTCTGAAAGGTCAGGCAGGTAAAGCGCAACTATCTAAATGTTACTTTTCCTTAATATTTATTAAAAACCCTACTTCACAGTCAAATTGATTTTTAAAGAATTATTAAGAATAGCGGTTTAGTTATTTTCAGAGCTGGTCCCTCTCCTGAGATAAGTGTTAATATTTTAATCTGCACTCCTGTGTTCTACAAAGGGCAACTAGACTTACCACAGTGAAAATAGCTTTTCGGACCTTGTCACTGCATGGAAGTGGTAACATTACACTTCTAAATGTCACACTTTCAAATCCTATGCACCGTACCTCGTGGGCTTGGAGGCTTACATAGGGGTGACTTCCTTACTGTCTCATTATGACTTTGGTAGTCTGTAGACCGCCCTGGTTGAGGTGGCGGTCCGAAACCTCAGGTTGTCGGTCAGCCTTCCATATTACAAGTCATTGGGGCATATGGATCAAAAACTGCTGTGGTGCCGCCGGCATAGCCAGGCAGCAGAGACCATCACAGTCACAAGGCTGCACCAGCAGCCTGGAGGAGCCTGTGTTTCCACCAGACCAATTACGTGACAGTGGCAGGCCAACCACCATGTCTCAGAAGGAGGAAACGAACAGTATAATGGTAGACATTCACCTGCAGGCCTTCTCACTCTTCCGATGCCACCATGGAGCCCATCACACATGTCCTGCCACTGCTGATGGTCCTCGAAGGTGCACAAAACCAATGGCGCCATAGATGCCACCAAATGTAAGTACACACACCTAACCATATCAGAATGCTTAATAACAGATGGTATCACTGTTGTACACATCATAGGGGGCCTGCCACGGGCACCAAGTACACGTCACATCCCGCACACAATCTGAAACATACAAGAAGAAGGACACATTCACAGTCACAATATGCCCCCTTTTGGCAGCTCAATCACACTGCACTGCAACACTACACAAAAGCACACAGGCACACATCTCTGCACCAGGGAAAACAGTCCACACAGCATTCACCCACACATCACCAACTACACACAATAACAACCCACACACTCCCATTCCACAGAGGCCAGGGACTGTCATCACATACAACACACAAATGTATCAATGTGTCATGGAACACAAAAACCACCATCATGAAACAGCCCCACAATGGACACAGACATCACACACATCACAGCACAATGGAAGCACAATGGCATGCACAACATACAGAGAGAAAAATGAGCGAAGAGCACCATGCACACATTACTTGCACAATTGGGATGGGGGCACCAGGAACACTCAGGTAAGGAGGCTGCTTGGGACACATATCACCTTGCAACTGCATATAAAACAACATTTGCACAGGACATGGTCTTACAAGTATCTCAAGGGCAAACAGTACTAGACACAAATGACATGCCCATCTGCACAATGTGGCAGTGCAAGCCAACAAACACAAACTACTCCAACTGCATGGGATATACCCCTACAGGAACTAGCTGCAAGGGGACATGACTCCTTTTTTTTTACTCTAGCCTACCCTTTGCACCGGCTTGCATCATTCCATAAATATGGTGCCCGGCTGGTGCACAGAAATGGTGCAAGCCGGTGCTAAACGTTTTGGTGCAAAACTGAGTTTCTGCAGCTTCTCAGCAAAAAGTATAAATAAGGGCCAATATTTTGTACGTTTGCACCACTTTTGCATCAAAAAATTACGTTAATGCGGCGCACAAAAAGTATAAATCAGGGCCTTGGAGCTAGACAGGTCTAGCACCAAAGTATAAATATGGAGTTAGTTTTGCACCGAATTAGAGTAAAGAAAATGACACTAATTCGGTGCAAACAAAGTATAAATATGCCACAGAGTATAAATATGCCCCTAAATATGGCGTTAAGGCCATAGTCATTTTTTTGCACAGGAACGCCTACCTTGCATCTCATTAAGGCAAGGTAGCTCTCCACTTCCAGAAAATGACTTTAACTCCATAAATTTGGAGCTAGACGGGTCTAGCACCAAAGTATAAATATGAAGTTAGTTTTGCACCGAATTAGAGTAAAAAAAAAATTACGCTAATTCGGTGCAGAGTATAAATATGCCCCAGAATGTTTTTACCATCTCCTTGAGTGGACATTTGCAATACATAATGCAGACTCATGACACTTCAGGTGTGGGGTTCTGTGGTATCTACTTGTACCACAGAACATGCTTTCGGACAGTTGTGTCTATCCTAAAGAGATGGCATCAGAGAAACAAACACGTGTTGACCAGTTTCTGCTATTTGACCAAGCTACAGAGTCACACATTATAATCTTCCAGGAATCAACACTCTGGGGGTCATTACGACCCTGGCGGACGGCGGAGAAGCGGCGGTAAGACCGCCAACAGGCTGGCGGTCAAACAGTCATAATACGCCGAGTGGCCACTGGCGGTCCTCAGCACGGTGGTCCCTCGGCGGTCTTTACAAAAGACCGCCGAGGTCAAAATGACCCCCTCTGTGTGCACTGTGGGACTGTCATTTATGCAATAAGCCTGCACAGGACAAATACGACCTGTGTGAAGGCGACAACAAGGCTGTGGGAGTAAGGGGCCTGTTAGGAGTCAGAGACACATAGGCCCTCATTATGACATTGGCGGTAAGTGCCGCTTACCGTCATGATGACTGCCGCCAACATACCGCGACCACGGCTGTATACCGCTAGGCGTATTATGACCCACACATAGAAATCCACCCCTATACGGACACACACACAAGTCCGCCAGCCCATAGGTCAGTGATAAAATGGTGGTACCAAAACCCACACCATTACACCAACAGAAATATGCCCACAGCATTATGACCCACGAATCACCGCGGCGGATATGCAACTGCGGTAAACCATTGGCGGTACAGACCGCTGTGCTAAAAATACACACACACATACAAAACAACACCATATTGGACAATTCAAAATACACACCCCTGACACACATGCACCCACACACCCATACCAATATAAAACACACACACACGCTACCCACAATCCTTTATGAAAAAAAATTGACAACTGAGAGAGAGAGACAAGCCAGGAGCACCCACTGAATCAGAGCCACAAAACACCATCAGCTATACACCATCCACGCACCTCACAGCACACACCCTAACACATCACCCCACAAACCCTTACACACACACCACTCACTCTACACCCATGGCACCACAAAGACACCCCAGGTTCTCAGAGGAGGAGCTAAGGGTGACGGTGGAAGAAATCATCCGGGTAGAGCCACAGCTATTTGGATCACATGTGCAGCAGACGTCCATTGCTAGGAAGATGGAGCTATGGCGGAGAGTCGTGGACAGGGTCAACACTGTGGGACAGCACCCAAGAACAAGGAATGACATCAGGAAGAGGTGGAACGACCAACGGGGAAGGTGCGTTCCATGGTAGCAAGACACCAGATAGCTGTACAAAGGATTGGCGGTGGACCCCCACCTCCTCCCCCACAACCAACAACATGGGAGGAGCAAGTCTTGGCAATCATGTATCCTGAGGGCCTTGCAGAAGTAGTAGGAGGACTGGACTCTGGTAAGTCAAATCTTTACTACTTTATTCCCCCCCCACCACCTGCATGCCATCAAAACATCCTATCCTCACCCCCTTCACACCACCACCTCACATATACCCAACATCACAACCCACCCATCCCAATACCAAGCCCTGCATGCAACACCAATGCATGGACCCCTATCACAGACCTGCATGGACACCCATCACCACAGCATGCACACTAGTGACAACCACTTACCCAACCAAATCACAACTCACACAAGCCAAAGCTGCCTTGGTAATACCAACCATAGAGGGAAACATACCCATGCACAAGATGTCACACAGAAACAATAACACTGCATTTACATCACCACAGAACCCCCACACAAAGTCACCGGAGAGGAGGGGCCAGCAACATACACTCCCCCCCCCAGAAGAGGCTCACAGTGATGACAGCAGCTCTGCACGCCTGGATCAGGATGACCAACCTGGCCCAGCAGGGACCTCTGGACAGTCGGTGACCCAGCCACATTCCCAAACCACCACAGTGCTTCCCCCCCCTCAGGAAACACCACCACAGCACCCAGCCAGCGGGCCCATCCCTCTGTCCCGAGGACACATCAATCAGCAGTGTGTCCACCACTACAGGGGCCCCAGTCAATCCCACAAACACAGGACAATCAGGGGCCTGAGGTCAGTGGCAGTGGGCACACGGTTCAGGGGACAGAGGCACAGGACAACAGGGAAGCTGGGAGGACTGCTGTGCGATGGGGAGGACAGGCCCAGTAAACCGACTCTCCATGAGGCACTCACCAACATCCTGGGAGCATACCACCATTCCCAGGAGACCTTGGGCCAGATAATGGCCAAGCTTTAGGAGACCCAGCAACTGTAGGAGGGACAGTACCTGGGGATCAGGGAGGACCTGAGAGACATCCACACCACCCTTGTCACCATTGCAGGGGTACTTGCAGACATGGCCAACACCATGAGGGAGACAGTGGCACACCAACGGGCCCCTGACACTAGCCACACCGATGAACAGTCCTCCACCTCCGCTGATGCTAGTAGACAGGAGGCCCGCCACTGGAACAACAGGCCACCAGCAAGGAGAACCACCACACAAAAGGTCCCTGCGATCCAGGCAGAGAACATTGCCATTGCCAAGACCCCGCCAGAAAATAGGACTCCCTGAATGTCACCCTTGTGTCCCACTCTGTCACCCTGTCCACCTTGAACTGCCATTGCTCCACTTCCTATGCCCCCTTGGACAATGCACCTGTGATACAAATACACTGTACTCTATCCTGGACATTTCTCTAGCATCAACCCAGCCCATTGCAATACCCCCTACACTTATTATCACAGAAATAAACACCCTTGGAACTAATACAAGTATGGAGTATGTCAATTGATTGAAATAAGTATTACTTTAACAAGCTGCAATCATTGCAATTCAAATGTACAGTTACATATACATAGGTATGACCTGTAGTGGGCAGCACTAAACACACCAGGAGCCAAAGTGGGGCACAGATATCTGAAAATAGAGATGCCAAAGGATACAGTAAGTGGCCATAGATATCAGAAAATCAGGCTGCCATGTACAATGTCCAACACAAAACTGCAATGGAAGGTGAAGTTACAGGCCCTCATTCCAACCCTGGCGGTCTCTGACCGCCAGGGCGGAGGGCAGCGGAAGCACTGCCAACAGGCTGGCGGTGCTTCCAGGGCTATTCTGACCGCGGCGGTAAAGCCGCGGTCAGAAAAGGGGAACCGGCGGTTTCCCGCCGGTTTTCCCCTGGCCCAGGGAATCCTCCATGGCGGCGGTGCTTGCAGCGCCGCCATGGGGATTCCGACCCCCTTCCCGCCAGCCTGTTTCTGGCGGTTTTCACCGCCAGAACCAGGATGGCGGGAACGGGTGTCGTGGGGCCCCCTAACAGGGCCCCATGAAGATTTTCACTGTCTGCTTTGCAGACAGTGAAAATCGCGACGGGTGCCACTGCACCCATCGCACCCCTGCAACTCGGCCGGCTCCATTTGGAGCTGGCTTCCTTGTTGCAGGGTCTTTCCCGCTGGGCCGACGGGCGGCCTTTTGGCGGTCGCCCGCCGGCCCAGCCGGAAAGCCAGAATGGCATCCGCGGTCTCCTGACCGCAGAGCGGCCATTTGGCGGTGACCGCATGGCGGGCGGCGACCGCCGCCCGCCGCGGTCAGAATGACCGCCACAGTGTCTTACCTGTGTGTCACTGGAAGTACTATTAAATTATAGTAGTTCTGTTGTCCACATCCTCTTCCTCTGCATCCTGTTCGTCACTGTCCACAGGCTCCACCGCTGCCACACGACCATCTCCAGCCTCAACCTCCTGCAGAAAACGCACATGGTGTCTCAAGGCCAGGTTGTGCAACATGCAACATGCAACAATGATCTGACACACCTCCTTGGGTGAGTAGTATAGGGATCCACCTGTCAGATGGAGGCACCGGAATCTGGCCTTCAGGAAGCCAAAGGTGCGCTCAATGATCCTCCTTGTTCGCCCATGTGCCTCATTGTAACGTTCCTCTGCCCTTGTCCTGGCATTCCTCACTGGGGTCAGTAGCCATGAAAGGTTGGGGTAACCAGAGTCACCTGCAAATATCGAGGGATACCTGTTAGCCAGACACTCACCCTTAGAGCCAACACCATACCCATATACCTACATCAACTGTGTGGGGACCATGGGCTCATCTATTAGCCACACCCTGTGCCTCTGGAGTTGATACATCACACATGGGATGCTGCTATTCTCAAGATAAAGATATCATGCACAGAGCCAGTTTACTTTGCATTGACATGGGAGATGTACTGGTCCGCCAAACACACCATCTGCACATTCAGAGAGTGAAAGCTCTTTCGATTTCTGAACACCTGTTCATTTCTCCGGGGGGACAAAGGCAATGAGTGTACCATCAATAGCACCAATGATGTTGGGGATATGTCCCATTGCATGGAAGTCAGCCTTCACTGTGGCCAAATCCTCCACCTGGGGGAATACGATGTAGCTGCGCATGTGTTTCATCAGGGCAACACTCTGGTCAGCACGTTTGAGAGCATAGGCTGTGACATCCCTGATGCCATGGTCACTGTCGCTTGGGAGGAACCACTTGCCAAGAAATGGAGCACTGACAGGACCTGTACTAGAGGGGGGGATACCTATGGGGTGGAGGATAGCTGAAATCAGGTCTGGCTCCAATTGGGCACACAGCTCTTGGATTGTGGCCCTATCAAGTCTGTAGGTTAGGATAATGTGCCTGTACTCCATTGTCGCCAGGTCCACCAGGGGTCTGTACATGGGGTTATGTCGCCGTCTCCTATTCATCCTCCGCGGTTGAACGCTAGGGTGAAAAACGGTGAGCAGATGGTCATAGTCAAACATATACTCAGATTAATATGCTTTTTGTTTTTTACAGAAACAGTATGTAAATGTGTTGGTCCATTGATGTGCCTATGTCTGCTGTGACGCAGTTAGGTGCCATGGCATGTGCCCCCCTGAAATGGCGGCCGCCTGACCTGTGATGAAGGACAAGTGGAAATGTAATTCCACTGGCGTTGTGCGCAGTTGCGGGAGGCGGTCGATGACCGCCGTGCAACACCGCATTGGTTATCATTGGGGCCTACGGGTTCCAGGAGCCAATGGCGATGTACGCCGGCGGTGACGGTACTCACTGCCGTGGACGTGACCGCCATTTTCTATCTGTTCACTCACTTGGTACCTGACCTTCAACAGGAGAGGACCTACAGTGCCAGTGCTGCTGTGACCTGTGTCTGGAAGCAACCATGGCTCGAGTGTCTGGGGACAGGGCCCCTGCCTTCACTCTGGAGGAGTTGAAGAGACTGGTGGATGGGGTCCTACCCCAGTACCATTTACTTTATGGTCCTCCAGACCAACAGTTGAGTACACTGTGAGTACGATGTGTGGGGCATGAATGTATGGAGTGCTATGTGTGTAAGTCTTGTGTAGTGGGGGGGGCGGAGGGGTCCTGGGCAGAGTGCTGCGTTTATTGTGGTCAATGTATATGCGTAAGGGGATGGGAGGGATATGTTGGGCCATGAGTATAACAGTCCGGACGGTATGAATAATACCTTTTCTGCTGTATCTTTTTCTGCAGGGCAGTGCCCATCAGAAAAAGGGTATTTGACGTGCCATCACCAAGGAGGTGAGGACCCTGGGGGTCTTTGACAGGCGGGGCCCCCACTGCCACTAATGGTGGGAGGACCTGCGCCGCTGGGCAAGGAAGATGGCGGAGGCCCAGCTGGGGCTGGCCTCCCAACTAGGAAGGGGTGCCCGTCGTACCCTGACCCCCCTGATGTTCCGCATCCTGGCGGTGGCCTATCCGGAGTTGGATGGGCGCTTGAAGACATCACAGCAGCCACAAGGGGGTGAGTACAGATTCAGAATCATGACTTTGCACGCGTTAAGGTGTTACCTGGGTGGCGGATGTGGGCTGTGGGTGCCCCTAAGCCAGGGTGAACATGGCAGGGTACGTTCCATGATGGGCAAGCTCAGATGCACTCCAACCCCAATAATGTTAGTGGACATCTACTACTGGGCAGGGTCCTGTGGGTTTCAGGTGTGCAGCTAATGGTTCTTAGACATTGTACCCCATGGCCTGGTGACAAGCATTGTAACTGGTAGTGCATGGCCTAGTGCATAGGGCTGTTCCCTGTGAGTTGTGTATGCCAACGGTGGTGTTGTTGCTGGGATTGATCAAGTGTATCCTCTCTCTCTCCCCCCTTTTTGTTTTGTCACCTTGTCCTTGTGTGCATCAGCATCATCTGGCGGAGGAGCAGAGGCACCGGCAACAAAGGGAGCTGCATCCCACATGGCCTGAACGCCGAATCCACCAATGGTGTGGGCACCAGTGGGATGCAGGGCGAGGGGAGCACCACGACGGAGACGGGAGGGAACAGTACCGACAGCCACACCTCCTCCGATGGAAGCTCCCTGGCAGTGGCGGACACCTCTGTGCCCGCCAAACTACAGGTATAGCTGCCCTCCCCCGTCCCAGCACCGCCCTCCCAGCAGCCCCTCAGCGAGTTTCACGTGCCTGCTCGCCCAGGAGGGTAGACACCTCCTTTGTCCCAGGCACCAGAGGCCCTGCCCCAGTCAGCCCTGCTGCCCTCAGTGAGGAGGCTATTGACCTCCTGAGATCCTCTCTGTTGGGCAGTCAACCATACTGAATGCTTTCCAGGGTCTAGCAGGGCATTAGCAACAAACAAATGATTACCTGGAGGGCATTCACTCTGGCATGGCGGCCCTACAGAGAGCATTCCAGGCTCTGGCCAACTCACTGATGACAGCCATTGTCCCTGTCTCCAGCCTCCTCCCCTCCAACTTCTTCCACCCAGTCTCAATCCCCTTAAACTCAGCCTATCCCAAGCACACCGTCGGACCTGCATGCACCCAAATCAACACACAGAAGTGGCTCAGGCAAACACAAGCACCACACGTCATCCCACAGGCACTCACACAAGCACCATCCAGATGCAGACACACCAACATCCACTGCCTCCACTGTGTCCCCCTCCTCCTCCTCGTCCACCTCCCTCCCAGTAGGTTATCTACTCACACCTGCATGCACTACATCCTCATCCACTACCTCCATCACCAGCACACCTATCAAAACACACCCCTCACTGGCAGTCACCACCCCCACATCCATGCACACGTCCCCTGTGTCCTCTCCCACTGTGTCTGTGCCCCCTCCTCCCAAAGTACACAAACACCCAGACACCCAACAGCCATCCACCTCAAAACAGCATCCAGCCCATGCACCTGCACCCAAACACGGCAGACAGACACCTCCTACAACCACTCCCTCTATCTCCACTCCCAAACCTTCACCCTCTTCCCACCCCAGTGTCCCTAAGAAGCTTTTCTTCACCACCCTTGACCTATTCCCTGCCCCTCCCCCCATCCTTCTCTTGGGCCAGGGTGGCCAGAACCCAGCCCAGCACCCCAGCCACCCAGTCCATGACCACTGTAGTTTCTGCAGCTACTGCAGGTGCGAGAGGCTCCAAGGAGGCACCCGTCAGCACAGCCAGTGTGCCTGCACCACCTGCCAAGGGCAAGAAGGGGCCGCCCGGAGGCACCACCAGCCAGCAAGGGGAAGGAGGCACCACCAGCCAGCCAGGGGACGGAGGCACCACCAGCCAGCAAGGGGAAGGAGGCACCACAATCCAGCAAGGGGAGCAAGGGAACAGCAGCTGGCAGAAGCGAGGAGGCACCACCATCTGCCAAGGGCAGGAAGGGGACAACAGCTGCTAAGGCCAATGTGAAAGGAACTGACGCCACAGGCAGGATAGATCTGGTGCCTGGGGCTAGAGCGGCATCTGGGCAAACAGCACCAGCCATGGCACTTCAGCCATCTGAGGCTGCAGGGGAAGGGCTGTAGCCTCCCCCCACCACTGACAGCACTGCCACCTGCACCACCACCAGCACCTCCACCTGCTCTGCCAGCAGCACCACTGCCAGCAGCAGCCCCAGTGGGGAGCCGCCCGAGGCTGCAGGGGAAGGGTTGGAGCCTCCCCCACCACTCACAGCAGCGCCACCTGCACCGCCACCAGCACTGCCACCTGCAATCCCAGCAGCACCACTGCCAGCAGCAGCAGCCCCAGTGGGCAGCCGCCCGATGCTGCCAGCCCCGTAACTGTCATCCACTGAGCAACCGTCACCGCCGGCGAGCAGTGTGTAGTCGTGACTACAGGGGCTGTAGTGTGTCCTGGCCCCTGCAACACCTGTAGGTGTGACACCCAGGTGAGAGACTGTGACTTTGCACCATCCAGGATGAAGCACACTGGGCACAAGGCCCACTCCAGAACCAGACCAGTGGAAGAAGGCATCCACTCACCCCCTCCTTGCCATGATGAAGCACACTGGGCACAAGGCCCCCTCCGGAACTAGCGACCAAACCATCCACTAAAGAGACAGTGGCTTTGCACTCCCCAGGACAAAGCAGTGGGCAAACCACCCACTTGAGAGACTGTGGCCTTGCACTCCCCAGGACATCACAGAGGGCACTGTAGCCCCCTCCAGGACCAGTGGCGTAGTACCATCCTCTGGCTGAGGTGCCCCCCATTTCCCGTACCCCTGAGGTGACTGTGTGTTGTCGACCTGATGCCCCTGCAGTGTTCTCTCCGTATTGAGGCAGGAGTCAAGTGTGGCCTTGGCCTATGTGTTATGCCTCGTGGGCCATGGACATTTTGGAGTGGGCATTGTTCCTCCATTTGTATATATTGTACATACTGTTTATTGCTTTGAGGATGCATTTATCTAAATCTGTAATATTACACTCAAAATAATCAATTGCTTTTGTCCTTGTGTTATTTCTGAGGGGTACCGGTGTATATGTGATGTTCTTGCATCTGTTTTGTGTATGGTGTTGGGGGTGGGCGTGTTGCATATTGCGTGTGTGTGTCACTCTTTTTCCTCCCCCCTCCCTTGTGTGCTAGGTCCGGTACTCACTGTGGTCGTCTTCGCCGGCGTTTGTGTTCCTGGTGTAGGAGGGGTATACCATTGTGGGGAAGATCTGCAGTTCGGGCTCCATGGCATTGTTGTTCTTCCTTGAGTGTCGAGAGGTGAGTCGTTTCCCTTCTGTGTACTGTTTCCGCCGTGCTTTGATGGCGTTTGTACCGCCCGCAGAAAAGCTGGCAGACTGGCTTGTGGTAGTACTGTGGGCTGTACATTGTCTTCAGCCTGGCTGTTGGCGGTTACCGCCGCTGTGTTTGGTGCTACCGCCGTTGAAGTCAGAGTGTTAAAGTGGCTGTTTGTGTTGGCGGTTTCCGCCGTGGTCATAATTCCTTTTATTCTTACCCCCAGCTTGTTGGCGGTATTACTGCCACTTTATCACTGACCGCCAGGGTTGTAATGAGGGCCATAATGACAGTGATACCAAATGCACTTTTGAACTAGATCAGTAAATTACCTCTGGACCCATTCCTAGTCTGAGCAAGAAATGAGGCATTCCTGGCAGCAGTTTACCACTGAGCGTCCAATATGTCACATTACAGGATCTGCTAGTGCATAGCCACGGAGTCCCCAGCCTAGACTATGACCCATGCTGGGAGATACATGTGACATGCCCTGGTCTCTGCAGTCTGAGCAGTTAGAACGTAGATGACATCCAGTTTCAATCACCGCCATGCACAACAGTACATCATGTAGCCACCAGCAAATTGGCATTTGGTGTGTATGGCAACCTGGGGGGCAGAGACAGTGATGACATGCCTTACAAACAACAGTCTACCAAGGGCAGATGTGCTAAGAAAAATCTTTGGAAACATACACATATCTCAGATTACTCAGAACTGACATAAGGTGGATACTCAGCTCAAGCTCATGCGCATACATGTAGTCTCACATATGCAACATTATTGGGAAAAGAGATGTCAGTGGATCACTGTAATGTCACCTCACCTAGTTATGTGCATCCAACACAAGGCGGATCATGGAACATAATGAACACACACACCACAATGTGACTGAAGTCAACATGGGGCACTGGCCACCAATACATGCATGTTAAGGGCCAGATTTACAAGGCTCTTGAGCGCCTTAGCGCCACATTTATGGCAACATTTTTGCCCCAAATGTGGTGCTAATGGGCCACTATCATAGTGCTATATTTACGAGGTGGTGCAAACTAGGATTACGCCACCTTGTAAACCTTTTGCGCCACATCAGACATAAATTATGCATGATGTATGCAAAGGGGGCATTCTCTCATTAGAGGGTCGTTAAAAATGGCACAATGGAATCTACAAGATTCCATTGCGCCATTTATAGTGTCATTTGTAATGCCTGCTTCAAGCAGGTGTTAAAATGAGGCTCCCATTGATTTAAATGGGCCTCTTAAAACTATACTGGATTAGCGTATTTTTTTTTACGCTAATCCAGTACGACGTAACAATAGGGTCAAAAAAATAATGCTACTGCCCCTAACATGCGCCATGGTGTGTGTATTGTAAATACAGCGCTAACATGGTGCCGTGAGGAGATGCAAAGGGGCTACAGGAAAAGCGGTGCATCACTAGTGATGATCCACTTTCTTGTAAACATGGCCCTAAGTCTCCCATTGATGGCACACAGACCACTCCTACAAGCACGTAAGTACTCGATCTGCCACACATAGGCACATTCTTGCCTGTGAAGAGGGAAAGGATAGTTAAGTACAGAGAAAACTGTGCACATGTGACACAAAGCTGCTCTTCTGGTGCACCATTGAGCTGCTCATACAGGTGTAGAACCTCAGTCACCAGCTTCTCCAACTCCTCTGCTGAGAAGGCAGGGACCCCGTCACCTACTGGATGTGTCATGTTTGCTCCCAGAGGCAGTACACAGCAACTCAGTAGTGGAGGTCTTGCTGGCAGCATTTTCAGGAGTCAGGTGAGGGATTTAGCAGAATGTGACGGCCTTGTCTGCCACATACGCGGTTGTCACCACCGGCAGAAACAGCCATTGGCCCACAAATGCCACTGGCAACAATGTTAACCTATGGCTGTGTCTGCCGCAGTTTCAACCGCCTACTACTATGATGACTTCCACTGGCAGACACGGTTGGTTCCTAATGTCCAGTGGAGCAGGAAAGGCATCTGCCATTTTGGCAGCCTTAAATGTGGGATTAGGTTATTAACACTGCATCAGAAATTCTCTTTATTTTTGCACAAATACGTACTCATCTTGTCTTGTCATGTAGGTCCTACTATTCAAAGACAATTGTATATTGCAGAGCACAAATGGTAATTCACAGTGGGGCACAGTCTACCCCCCTTTATGGTCATTTTTTGTGCTAGGTATATTCAGTCATATTTCAAGGGACATTTGAGATGCACAATTTGGATTCAGGTCCAGTAACATGTGGTCTGTACATGTGTGGCAAACCAAGGGGCTAACATGTCAACTTTGTGCCATTGACAGCTGTGATGTGTACTGTTTGCCATGTCCATCTCTAATAATATGTCTTGTCACATGTTAACCTAGATATGCATCATGTATGTTGCTATGTTGCTATGGACAACATCAGAACTCATTTCCTGTCATATTTAGGTACCAAGGGAGAGGGAGGATACGATAACCATTAGTCTACTGTCACCTGCCAGACCTACAGGCCAAGGAAGAAAGACATAGTATAAACTCCTATATCATCTGAATTTGCAAACAATAGTGGATCTATGTCATCAATTGGAGCCAGATCTGATGCCAGCTATTAGTCATCCAAACAGCATACCACCTTTTAGAAATGGGGTCTTTGGTTGGGAGTCAGGTTACCCCCTGTCCAAGCAAGGACCCTCACTCTAGTCAGGGTAAAGGAGAATCACCTTCAGTTAACCCCTGCTCACCCCTTTGGTAGCTTGGCACAAGCAGGAAGACTTAACTTCAGAAGCAAGGTCTAAAGTATTTGTGCCAACACACACAGTAACCCAGTGAAAACACTACAAAATGACAAAGCACAGGTTTAGAAAAATTGGTAATGTTTATCTAAACAAAACAGGACCAAAACGACAAAAATCCAATATACACAAGTCAAGTTATGAATTTAGTCAATTATATCCTATGGAACTCGTAATACGGTAGGTGGTATATCTGTCACATTTGGGACGGATTAACACTGTCCTCCAAAGTTGTAATCAGGCCCAAAGAGTCTTAAATCCTTTAGAACACAGTGATAACATTGTTAGCGTATAAAAGTACCTGGGTAGTGTCAAAATAAAGCCGCACAGGTGAATGTGTGTTGGAAAAGGGCAGCGATGTGTCGATTTCTCAATCGCAAGTGGGATGGCGTGCGTTGTTTCTTCTCTCCTGCAAGAGAGCGATGCGTCGATCCAGATGGGCACCTCAGGTCCGGCCAGGCATTGCGTTGATTTTCTGCGCCCAGCAATGTTGGGCCGAAATCCTGTCGCAGGGGGGCCAGAAACCACGCTGCATGGGGGCTTGTGTCATTAGCAGCTGATGCAGGTGTTGCAAGTCGTTTCTCTAGACGCGTTGCATTGATCTTCCAGCTGTGATGCAGGTGGTGTGTCGATGTGAGCCGCGAGACTGGTGGCTCGTCGTTTTTCAGGCACGAGGCTGGTGGTACGTTGAAAATTTCCCCGCACAGTTGTCTTTGCGTGGATTTCTGTCCTTTTCCACCAGCTGCACCTTTCAAGGGCATAAAGACAGGTTATGGCACCACTTGGCAGGCAGGACTCTCAGCAGAAAGCCCAAGTGCTGGCAGAGAGAAGTCTCTGATGTCCCTGAGACTTCAACAACAGAAGGCAAGCTCAGTTCAAGCCCTTGGAGATTCTTTATCAGTGGGAAGTCACACAAAAGTCAGTCTTTGTCCTCTCTCAAGCAGAAGCAGCTACTGCAGGCCAACCCAGCAAAGCACAGTCACAGGCAAAGGGGTAGTCATCCTCCTCCAGATTCCAGCTCTTCTCCTTGACAGAGGTTCCTCTTGGTTCCAGAAGTAATCTGATTTTCAGGGATTTTGGGTGCTCTTCTTATACCCCTTTCTGGCTTTGAAGTACGCAACTTCAAAGAGAAGTCTCTGTTGTTTTCAAGATCCTGCCTTGCCCAAGCCAGGCCCAAGCCACACACCAGGGTGTTTGAGACTGCATTGTGTGAGAGCAGGCACAGCCCTTTCATGTGCAAGTGACCACTACTCCCCTCAGCCCAGATGACCCATCAGGATATGCAGGGTATACCCAGCTTTCTTTGTGTCACTGTCTAGAGGAGAGGTGCAAACAGCCCAGCTGTCAAACTGACCCAGACAGGGAATCCACAAACAAGCACAGTCACAGAATGGTTTAAGAAAGAAAATGCCTACTCTCTGAAAGTGGCATTTTCAAACACACAATCTAAAAACCAACTTCATTAAAAGATGTATTGTTAAATTGTGAGTTCAGAGACCCGAAACTCCACATGTCTATCTGCTCCCAAAGGGTATCTGTGCTTTAGTAATATTTAAAGGCAGCCCCCATGTTAACCTATGAGAGGGATAGGCCTTGCAAGTGAAAACCGAATTTGGCAGTATTGTACTATCAGGATATGTAAAACACATAAGTACATGTCCCACCTTTAACATACACTGCACTCGGCCCATGGTGTTACCTACCGCCTACCTTAGGGGTGCCTTGAATGTATAAAAAGGGAAAGTTTAGGCCTGGAAAGTGGGTACACTTGCAAAGTCGAATTGACAGTTTAAAACTGTATTCACAGACACTGCAGTGGCAGATCTGAGCCATGTTTGCAGGGCTACTAATGTGGAGAGCACAACCAGTGCTGCTGGCCCACTAGCAGCGTTTGATTTACAGGACCTGGGCATCTCTAGTGCACTTTACTAGGGACTTACTAGTAAATCAAATATGCCAATCATGGATAAGCCAATGTACACATAGCATTTATACAGGGAACACTTAGACTTTAGCACTGGTCAGCAATGGTAAAGTGTCCAGAGCAAACAAAAACAGCAAAAACAGAGTCCAGCACACAAAAGCAACCTGGGAAGTAAAGGCAAAAAGTTAGGGGAGACCATGCCAATGATGCCGAGTCTAACACCACCCATTGTACAAGTCATGTCAATGTTGTACTTCCAACATACAGTGCCCCAAACTGGTGGTATGTCTCAATCTATGTTAAGTCTGGTGTTGAGGGATATCCTCTCAGCAAAATTGAAACACCTGGAGAGCTGAATCCAGTTTCCCTGACATGAGGATTTACCCACTGTGAAGGCTGACTTTTATTGTTTTTAATGCATCTCACATGTGGTGGGGGCTATTGATGGCGCACATGTTGGCTTGGTTGCACCACATGCCAATGAACCAGTATACCTCAACCGAAAGAATTTCCATTCCATCAACGTCAAGATTGTATGTTTGGCGAACCTCTACATCTCACATCTGTGCCTCTATCCTAAGTTCAGTCCATGATGCCTTCATTACGTGAAACAGCACTATCAACCAACTGATGTCGCCAGGGAGGGCTTGGCTGGTTGGTAAGTAACATTTGCACTATTTGTGTGTCTGCAATGTCTGGTGAGGATTTACTGATAAGATGGACTCATTGTTGCACATACGTCCCATTCCTTAAGAGGAGACTCAGTATATCCAAACAGTCCTTGGTTGCTGATGCCACTGAGGAACCCACTATACAAATGTTATGCTCACAGGTGAGTACACTTCAATCGGGAGTTGACTAACAGGTGTCTTTGGGACAGAGGTCACTGGGCTGGCTGAGTGGAGCAATAGTGATAGAGCCTCCTGGCCTAAGCAGTCCTTTCAGTCCCTGTACTACACCCACTATACAAATGTTATCCTCTCAGGTGAGTAGACTTCAACAGAGAGTTGTGACACAGTGGTGTTTATTGCAGGGGACACTGGGCTGGGTGAGTGGAGTAACAGCGACAGAGTCTCCTGGCCTTAGTACTCCTGTCAGTCTCTGTAAAAATGTTATCCTCCCAGGTGAAACCCTTCAACAGAGAGTTGAGACATAGGAGTCTTTCAACAAGAGAACTCTGTGTTGGTGTTTGGTTTTCTAGGAACAGTGAGAGTTGTAGTCATGTCAGTCTGTGTCCTACACCCAGTCTAGTGATGTTATCCTCCCAGGTGAGTGCACTTCAATTTGGAGTTGAGAAACATGGGTCTTTGTTGCATAGGACGCTGGGGTGGTGAGTGGAATAGCAGTGAAGGTGGCACAAGGTGGTGGGCAGTGAGCACGCATGACATTATATTTTGATGCCATTTTTCTGGTGACTTACCAGACTTTACCCCCCCAGGTATTCCTGTCAAGCCCTCAGGATGCAGGATGGCCAAGGCCTTCTCCTCCCAGTGAAAGATTTGTAACGGGGCGCTGAAAGGGCGACAACCATTGGTCTTGGCCTACAGATAGTACTTGGAGACCAGGGAATGGACCTTGCCCCTGAGGTCATTCCACCTCTTCATGATGCCCTCCTTTGTGCACAGGGTGCTGACTACGGAATTCACTTTGTTGACTATCCTGTCCCACATTTCCATTTTCCTACTGACAGCAGTGTGCTGGACTTGTGCTGCAAATAGTTGTGGCTCCGCTCTTATGATTTTATCCACATTAATTCTTAACTCTTCATCTGTGAAAAAGGGATTTTTGGAATGTGGCATGGTGGGAAAAAAATATAGAGGAGTGACAGTGGCTTACTAAGGGGGGGTAGTTCAAAAGGGTGTGACTGAACAAAAAGTGTGTTCAGGGTGTTCAATGGATTGGTGATAAAAAGGGGTGCCTAATCTATGTAGTCTACAGAAAGGAGTCACTCTGGCTTCTGTGTGTGGCATTATAAATGCAAAGTGTTGTGGTGTGTGAAAGGGTGTGTTGTATAGTGCCCTATGCAGGTGTGTCGAGTACTGTGTGTCAGCTGAGTTGTTTTCAAATCCGTCCAATGGACTGTTGTGTATTACTTTGGTGACGGCGGACCACTGTGGTTCTGACCGCCATTAGCTGACCACCTTGGGTGCCAACCAATGCGACTTTGGACTTGTAATACAGTCAGCAGTTGGTCGCGGGACTTTTGGTGCGGTATGTCGGGCAGCCTACATATGAGCCTTCGCGCTGCTGCCGGTCTGGCTTTTTTGGTTGGCGATCGATAGTCCTGCCTGTTTAACTCATAATGGGGTGGTATGGGAGACCACCAACATGGCAGTCTTGTCTGGACCACCAACATGGTAGTCCGGTGGCCCAACTGCCAAACTCGTAATGAGGCCCTAAGATTTAAAGAGAGATTTTTGCCTATTAAAAAGGGTTATTTTAACAAATCACACTGAATGTTTAACCTGCAGCAGTTAGGCTACACCGATAGGCCAGAAGCCCTAGTTTACATGTTATAGTAAGTGCTGTAATTCATAGGTGACATTTAACTTTCCATGCCATGGGTGCAGTTTCTACACCTTATACTATGGATTTACAGGGGAGTTGAATATGCCAATCAGGTTTAGTCAAGTAATACATATACTGAACAGAGGTGCCCAGAATGCAGAGTCTGAAAGCTAGAAATAAAACTCTACAAAACAATGGAGGTGACCAAGTAAAAGGGGTATATTCTCACAATTTTGAACTAGTGTATGCTTTTCCGTTACACATTTCAATGCAGAGACAATCATAGAAGTGTCAGACACATTGGATATATGTTGTGCACTGTAGTGCAGATGCAGTTAGTTTGTCTCTGGGGGATATCAGTACATTCTTACATCTGTTTCCACTAGCCTTAATTTTAGAAACATAGGCCCTCAATACAACCTTGGTGGTAAATCCCGCTTTCTGCCGTGCAGAAGTCCTCCAACATACCACTGCGGCTGAGGAATTCCGCTACAGGTATTACGACCCACAGCTAGGAATCATCCAAAATACAGACACCCACACAAGCCCACCACACCAAAGGTCAGTGATAAACTGGTGATACCAAAATCAACACTGTCACGCCAACAGGAATACGCCCACAGTATCACGACCCACAAATCAACGGGGCGGTCTTTCAACCGTGGTATTCCATTGGCGGTACACACCGCCGCGCTCAAAATACACACACATTTACAAAACACAACCACATTGGACAATTCGAAATACACACACCTGATACACATACACACACCACTCCTACACAACCAATCAAATGTAAAGCACACATCCACATCACCCACAAATCCTTACTTACAAAATTTTGAAAGAAGGCCAGAGAGAGAGACTACCTAAAACAACACCAGCATCCACGAACACACAACACCATCACTTACACAATATCCACACACCTCAAACAACACACACCAACACATCCCCTCACACATCACAACAGACAGCTCCTCACACATCACCCACACCACATCATGGCACCTCAAAGACACCCCAGGTTCACTGAGGAGGAGCTCAGGGTCATGGTGGAGGAAATCGTCTGGGTAGAGCCACAGCTATTCGGATCACAGGTGCAGCAGACATCCATTGCAAGGAAGATGGAGCTATGGCGCAGAATTGTCGACAGGGTCAACGCAGAACACGGGTTGACATCAGGAAAAGGTGGAACGACCAACGGGGGAAGGTACGTTCCGTGGTATCCAGACACCAGATTGCTGTACAGAGGACTAGCGGTGGACCCCCACCACCTCCCCCACAACTAACAACATGGGAGGAGCAAGTCTTGGCAATTATGCATCCTGAGGGCCTCGCAGGAGTAGGAGGAGGACTGGACTCTGGTGAGACATATCTTTACTACTTAATCCCCGACACACCACCTGCATGCCATCACATCCTGCCTCCTTACTCTCACACCCATCACCCCAACAACCCACAGATACCCCACTAACACAACCCACACATCCCAAAATCAAGCCCTGCATGTAACACCAATGCATGGACACCCATCACCAAAGCATGTCCAGTACAGAGACTCACTCATGCCCCAAAATCACCAATCACACAAGAACCAAGCCAATAATGCAAGCACAGGAGTAGAGGGTAACTCACCCGTTGCACAAGATGGCACACACAGATACAATAACTATGCATTTACACCCCAACAGGACCCATACCCAACATCACCGGACAGGAGGTGCCAGTCATATCCAGTCCCCCGACAGAAGAGACCCACAGTGATGCCAGCAGCTCTGCACGCCTGGTTTAAGATGACCAGCCCGGCCCATCAGGGACCTCGGGACAGTCGGTTCCCCTGACACAGTCACAAACCACCACAGAGCCTCCCCCCTCAGGAAACACCAGCACAGCACCCACCCAGTGGGCCCATCCCTCTGTCCCCAGGACACGTCAATCAGCAGTGTGTCCACCACTGCAGGGTACCCAGGTAACCCCACTAACACATGACGATCAGGGACTTGGGGGCAGTGGCAGTGGGAACACGGTTCAGGGGACAGAGGCACAGGATAACATGGAAGCTAGGAGGACTGCTGTGCAACAGGGGAAGAACAGGCCCAGGGAACCCACTCTCCATGAGGCACTCTCCAACATCATGGGAGAATGCCACCATTCCCAGGAGACCATGGGCACGGTACTGGCCAAGTTTCAGGAGACCCAGCGGCTGCAGGAGCAACATTACCTGGGGGTCAGGGAGGACTTGAAGTCCCTCAACACCACCCTGGTCACCATTGCAGGGATGCTGGCAGACCTTCTCAACACCAGGAGGGACACAGTAGCACACCAACGGGCCCCTGACACTAGCCTGGAAGATGAACAGCCCTCCACCTCCGCCGGCGCAAGTGGACAGGAGGCACCGCCACAGGAACAATAAGACACCAGCACCCCACCCCCTGTAGATGGAGAACCACCCCGCAAATGGTCCCTGAGATCCAGGAACAAGACAGAGAACATTGCCAAGACTCCCGCCAGGAAATAAGAACCCCCTGAATGTAACCCTTCTGTTCCACTATGTCACCCTGTCCATCCTTAAACTGCCATTGCTCCACTTCCTATGCCCCTTTGGACAATTCACCTGTGAAAAAAATAGACTGGACTCTGCCATGGACATACCTCCACCATCACCCCAGCCCATTTTACAACCCCTCCACTCATTTGCACAGGAATAAACACACTTCAATCACAAAACAATCTGGAGTCAGTCTGTGCTTTCACAAATGTGTAATTGCAATATCTATGGAATATAGCAATGTCAATTTACTTGTTCACATACCAATGTAACACAGCTGTAGGCCAGGACTAAACATAGCAGAGGGCACAACGTGGGACCCAGTCTGTGAAATGGAAAGTCAAAGTGTCAAGTCAGTGTCCATACACTGAGTGAAAATGACAGACTTATGCTAGTTCCAACAATAGTATGAGATGTGGGAAGCAGTTACATCTTCTTACCTGTGTCTCACTGGAAGTATTGCATGATGATGTTGTTTCGGTTGTCGATATCCTCTTCTTCTGCCTCCTCTTCTTCACTGTCCACTGGCTCCACAGCTGTGACAAGACCACCATCTGGCCCATCCTCCTGCAGAAAAGGCACCTGGCATCGCAAAGCCAGGTGGTGCAGCATACAGCAGGCCACGATTATCTGGCACACCTTCTTCGGTGAGTAGTATAGGGAACCACTTGTCAGATGGATGCACCGGAATCTGGCCTTCAGGAGGCCGAAGGTGCGCTCGATTATCCTCCTAGTTCGCCCATGTGCCTCATTGTAGCGTTCCTCTGCCCTTGTCCTGGGATTTCTCACTGGGGTCAGTAGCCATGACAGGTTGGGGGTAACAGAGTCACCTGCAAATGTCGAGGGACAACTGTTAGACACACACTAACCCTTAGGGACAACCCCATACCCAGACACCTATGTCAACTGTATTGGGACCTTGGCCTCATCTATTAGCCACACACGGGGCCTCAGGAGTTGCCCCATCACATAGGGGATGCTGCTATTTCTCAAAATGTAAGCGTCATGCACAGAGCCAGGATACTTGGCATTGACAGGGGGGAGATGTACTGGTCTGCCAAACACAACATCTGCACATTCATCAAATGGTAGCTCTTCCGGTTTTTGTACACCTGTTCATTCCTGCAGAGGGTGGGGACAAATGCCACATGTGTAGCATCAATGGCACCAATGATGTTGGGGATATGTCCCAGGGCATAGAAGTCACCTTTCACTGTGGGCAAATCCTCCACCTGAGGGAAAACGATGTAGCTGCGCATGTGTTTCAGCAGGGCAGACAACACTCTAGACAACACGTTAGAGAACATTGGCTGGGACATCCCTGATGCCATGGCCACTGTTGTTTGAAAAGACCCACTGCCCACGAAATGGAGTACAGACAGGACCTGCACTAGAGGGGTTATCCCTGTGGGATGGCGGATAGCTGACATCAGGTCTGACTCCAACTGGGCACACAGTTCCAGAATTGTGGCACGATCAAGTCTGTATGTGATTATGATGTGTCTCTCTTCCATTGTCGACAGGTCCACCAGGGGTCTGTACACCGGAGAATGCCACCATCTCATCACCTGCCCCAGCAGATGTGCCCTATGGAGGAGAACAGCGAGCAAAGAGTCATCCAACACTGAGGTATCACAATGTGTTATTTGCAGAACCGTTATCAATCCGCTATGTGCCGGTATCTGTCTGTATTCCCGGCCTAGATAGGTGTGACACCGTTTTTATCCATCCCATGTGGCCCCCTGAAATGGCGGCTGCCTGACCTATAAGGTGGGACAAGGGGATATGAGGTAACTGCGCTGGCGTTCTACACCGTCGCGGTGGGCGGTCAAAGACCGCGGTGCAATTCTGCATTGGTTAATATTGGGCCCTATAGGTCCCAGGAACCAATGACGATGTACGCCGGCGGTGACGGTACGCACCGCCGCAGACGTGACTGCCATTTTCTGTCTGTTTACTCACTTGCTACCTGACCTTCAACAGGAGAGGACCTACACTGCAAGTGCTGCTGTGACCTGTGTCTGGAAGCGATGATGGCTACAGTGTCTGGGGAAAGGGCCCCTGCCTTCACTTCGGAAGAGTTGGAGAAACTAGTGGATGGGGTCCTCCCCTAGTACACGCAACTGTACTGTCCTCCAGACAAACAGGTGAGTACACTGTGAGCATGCTGCATGGGCAATGCCTGCTTTGAGTGGTGTGGATGGAAGATACATGGGGGGGCTGAGGCCTGCATATGCGGATGGTGAGTGTATGCGCATCAGGGCATTGGTGGGAACTGTTGGGCAATGACTATGACGGTCCGGACGGGTGAGTAATTCCTTTCCCCCTGTACCATTCTTCTAGGTCAGCACCCACCAGAAAAAGGGTATTTGGTGTGCCATCGCCAAGGATGACCGGACCTCGGGGTCTACCACAGATGGAGCACCCACTGCCGTAAAAGATGGGAGGACCTGCGCCGCTGGAGCAAGAAGACGGCGGAGGCCCAGCTGGGGATGGCCTCCCAACGTGGAAGGGGTTCCCTTTGCACCATGACCCCCCCTTTTGTCCTGAATCCTGACAGTGTCGTATCCGGAGTTGGATGAGCGCTTGAGGGCATCACAGCAGCCACAAGGGGGTGAATACACTCTCATTCAGCTGACTCTGCGTGCATAACGAGGTGTCTGGGTGGGGGAGGTGGGCAATGGGTTCCCCTAGGCCAGGGCGAACTTGGAGGCAGGCTATGTGGCACCCCAACCCCACTAGAGGTAAGAGCCATCTACACCTAGTCAGGCTCCTGTGACGTCCAGGTGTGCAGCAACTGGGCTTAGGCCTCGTACCCCATGGTCAGGTGAAATTTCTAGGAACTGTTAGTGCATGGCGTAGTGCAGAAGGCTGCTCCCTGTGTGTTGTGTCCGTCAACGGTAGTGGTGTTGCATGCACTGAACATGTTTTTCTTCTGTCCTTCCCCCCCTTTTTGTGGTCTCCCTGTTCTTGTGTGCAATAGCATCATCAGGCAGAGGAGCACTGGCACCGGAGCAGGAGGGAGCTGCAACCCACTTGGCCCAGGAGGGTGAAGCAACGGAGTCTGAAGCCACTAGTTGGACGGAGGGCGATGGGAGCTCCATGGAGGGGACAGGAACAGACACCAGTGACAGCGACTCCTCCTCTGATGGGAGCTCCCCTGGGGTGGCGGGCACCTCTGTGCCCACCGCATCTACAGGTACAGCTGCTACCCCCCCTATCAAACCGCCCTCCCAGCAGCCCCTCAGCGTGTGTCCCGTGCCCCCTCACCCAGGAGGGTGGGCATCTCCTTCACCCCAGGCACCTCAGGCCCTGCCCCAGTCAGCCCTGCTGCCCTCAGTGAGGAGGCTATTGACCTCCTGAGATCCCTCACTGTTGGGCAATCTACCATTTTGAATGCCATCCAGGGTGTTGACAGGCATTTGCAAAAAACAAATGCATACCTGGAGGCCATTTATTCTGGGCAGGCGGCCCAACAGAGAGCATTTCAGGCTCTGGCCTCAGCACTGATGGCAGCCATTGTCCCTGTGTCCATCCTCCCCCTCCAACTTCCTCCACCCAGACCCAATCCCCTGTACCTCAGCCTATCCAAAGCACACCATCAGACCAGCATGCACACTCATCAACACACAAGAGTGGCTCAGGCAAACATAAGCACCACACATCCCACAGGCACTCACACAAGCACCATCCCCATGCAGACACACCAACATCCACTGTCTCCACTGTGTCCCCCTTCCACATCCTCCTCCTCCCTTCCTGTCTCGTCTCCACTCACACCTGCATGCACTACATCCTCAGCCACTACCTCCATCACCAGCACGCCCATCACCACACACGGCTCACGTGCAATCACCACCCCCACGACCATTCACACATTCCCTGTGTCCTCTCCCAGTGTGTCAGTGAGCCCTCCTCCCAAACTACACAAACGCAGGCACACACCCACCCAGCAGCCATCCACCTCACAACAGCCTCCGGCCCATGCACCTTCACCCAAATTCAGCAGGCGTACACCTCCTACAACCACTGCCTCTTCCTCCACTCCCAAAGCCCCTCCATCTGGCTAATATTGACCTCTTCCCTACGCCTTCCCCACCCACGTCCTTCCCCTAGGGCCAGGCTTTCCAGGTCCCAGCCCAGCACCTCAGCCACCAAATCCCCAGGCACAGTGATGCCAGCAACTGCCGGGTCATCGAGTGCGCCACCCCTCAGTGCTGCCAGTGTGCCACATAGTGAAGGCAAGGACATTCCGCCACCTGTCAAGGTGAAAAAGGTGCCCACATCCTGGAGGCAGAAGCTGAAACTACCAGCCACCAAAGGCTCAGCAAAAATAAAAGGGGATATTGGCAAGACAACTGAGGCACCATCAAATGTGGGGAAGGGCCAAAAGCAGAAGGAGATGGCATGGTGGCACCGACTGAGGGACCAGTGTCACAACTTCTGTCCACGGCCACACCAACCTGTACGGCGGCGAACACTGCTAGCTGCCCCACCACCACAACTGCCACCTGCACCGCCACCTGCACAGCCACCGGCACGTCGACAGCCTCAGCAACAGTCGCCAGCCTCTTCCCCAGTGGGCAGCCGTCCGAGGCTGCAGGAGACATCCTGCTGTGTCCCTCAGCAGGTGCTGACCCATGCACCGCCACCACAGACACCGCCGCTAGCACTGCCGCCACAGATACCGCCACAAGCACCGCCACTGGCCCCGCGATGTATTCAGACAGTGGCACCACCGCTGACATGTCTACCATCCCCGGTGGTCAGTCGTCCGAGGCTGGAGGAGAGTTCCTGGACCCTGGGCAGCTTCCATGAGGCATGACTTCCATCACTGTTTGCAACTGCAGGTGAAAGTCAAATCCACAGCAGTGTGGGGTATGTCTCTGCTTCCATGGCGTATCATGCTACCTGTACCTCGTCAACCTCGTGGCACTCACACCCAGGTGAGGGAATTGTACCGGCCACACTGCACGTGGAGCACTTTGGGCACCAGGCCCCCTCCAGAACCAGTTGAGAGATACATTCACTACCTTAGTCCTTAGCAGGATGAAGCACTCTGGGCATAATGCCCCCTCCAGAACCAGTGGAGAGATACATCCACTACCTCAGTCCTTGGCAGGATGAAGCACTCTGGGCACAATGCCCCCTCCAGAACCAGTGGAGAGATGCATCCACTACCTCAGTCCATGGCAGGATGAAGCACTCTGGGCACCAGGCCCCCTCCAGAACCAGTGGAGACTGTTATCCGCTTAAAAGACTGTGGCTTTGCACTCCCCAGGATAAAGCAGTAAGCAAACCACCCACTGGAAAGACTTGAGAGACTGTGGCTTTGCACTCCCCAGGATAAAGCAATGGGTAAACCACCCACTGGAAAGACTTGAGAGACTGTGGCTTTGCACTCCCCAGGATAAAGCAGTGGGCAAACCACCCACTTGAGAGACTTGAGAGACTGTGGCTTTGCACTCCCCAGGATAAGGCAGTGGGCAAACCACCCACTGGAACGACTTGAGAGACTGTGGCTTTGCACTCCCCAGGATAAAGCAGTGGGAAAACCACCCACTTGAGAGACTTGAGAGATTGTGGCTTTGCACTCCCCAGGATAAAGCAGTGGGCAAACCACCCACTGGAGAGACTTGTGAGACTGTGGCTTTGCACTCCCCAAGATACAGCAATGGGCATGGAGCCTCCTCATTTAGCAGTGGCGTTGTGATTTCATCTGGCTGAGGTGCCCCCCTCCCCTCCCCTGAGGTGCCTGGATATATTTGGTCTGATGACCCAGCAGTGTTCTCTCCGTTTCCAGTCAGGTATCTAGAGTGGGCTTTGCCCATGCATTTTGGGCCCCATGTCCACGGGCAATGATTGGCACACTATCCGGACTTGTGTAGTTGGTGTACATTTTGTATGTACTGCATTTTTAATTTTGATTATCTGATTTTTCATGATTACATTTGTTACAATCATTTCCTTTTGTCCTTGCGTTCTTCCAGGGGGTGGGAGGTGTATATGTGATGTTACTGCATGTATTTTTGTGTATGTTGTTGTGGGTGAGGGTATGGGTGGGGGTATTGTGTGTTGTGTGTGTGTCACTCTCACCCCCCCTGTGTTGTAGGTGCAGTACTCACCGTGGTCATCGCCGCCGCCGTTCGTACTCCTGGTAGATGAGAAGATACACCAACATTGGTAACACCTGTAGTTCGAGCTCCATGGCGTCCTGGTTCCTCGTTGGGTGTTGAGAGGTGAGTGTTTTCCCATCTGTGTACTGTTTCTGCCGCGCTTTTGATCGCGTTGGTTCCGCCCCGGAAATGTTGGCGGATAGGCATCTTGAAATACAGTGGGCGGTACTTTGTCTTCCGCCTGTCTTTTGGCGGTTTCGGCCATGGTCGTGATTACATTTTTTTTTTCTGCCGGCCTATTGGCGGTATTACCACCGCTTGAACACTGCCCCTCGGGTTGGAATGAGGGCCATAATCATGTTAGGCTACTCTTGTAGATTGGTACTTGGCCTAAAATATATGAGCGTTTATGTTGGTTTTGCCCACCCACTGTAACGCCTCTTTGAAATAAAGTGAGAAGTTGAATTTGGAGTTGTGAGAAGATCAGTTTTTCAGTGCAAAACATCCTTTGTGCTAGTAAGTAAATCACTGCTTCCACTTTACACACTAGAGCTGGTGCTGGTGAGAGAATTTTGGTTTCTCACAGATCATGTACGGCCTGTGGAACTTAGGCACTTACAGTCTGTCCGTACAAGCTTCTCCCAAAAGGATTTCTTTTTTGCTCCATCTTGTGGTAAATGATATGTGTGCAAACCGGTCAGTACATTGATTACAGCAACACAGATTTTTGCAGTTGGTTACTGGATAATCAATATCTTCATTTTACATGGAAGCTTGGAACTGTAGATTTCCAAGCAAATTCTTTAATTGTTATTTAAATCTTCAAATTTAGAATGGCCTTAACCAAGTCACTTGTAAATGACTCTTGAGGTAATAATATGTTATCTAAACTCAAAAAGAATAGAGTGTGATACTTTAACAGTCTCATCTTGGCCGATGATTTGATATTTCCAGTCCTCCAAATAAATACCACCTTGGAAAGGGATGACTATGAGGTTAACCTGAGATTCATTAGACACACTTCTAGTAACTTATGCAATCCTTCATGTTTGCTTAGATTCCTTTTTGCTAGATAAAATTCCTTAATATAAACATACTCACCATGCACCATCTTTACTATAAAGACTACCACCACCACCACATCAGGAACAAAAACAGTATCTACACTATCTAGACATATGCCCAGGATGGCTTGCATAAATCGTAATAGCATGTTTAATTTCCATGGATATATTTTGTTGCTGACTGTTTGAAGCAGTTGTTCAAAACTTGATTTAAGTCACCAGAAGATGTCATTACCAGGAAAAGACTCACATATATTGACACACCAGAGGCACAATCTTGTGAATCTCTAATGTTTTGAGTGAGCAAACTCTCATTGCGATCTAAGCTTAATGTCAATGGTGATACAGATGGTGCGTCTACAGCATTTTCAGTGAATACAGTGCTTTCTATTTGTTGATCTTTGCTTGGACCTTGTTACTCCTCTTTTGGAGGAACATTTTGAGACTTTTTTGTTTGCACGCTTTTTAGGAGTTTTGGAGGCAGCACAGGTTGGCTGTACTAGATAGTATCATGACGCGGTTTCAGTGAATCAATGGACTTTATTTAATCTTTCTCTTTCTGGATAATGATGAGAAGATCATCATCCTTGTTCCTCTTATTGCTAGCAGCAGCACAGGCTCCTGATATGTAGTTCTGAACTTTTCCTTCTGTCCAATTTCCTCTGCCATACGTTCTTTGACATTCAGTACCTAGTTAATATTAGCAGATGATGACAGGGATGTGGTTGCCTCACTTAGGCTCTGTTGGATGAACTGCAGATCGTGTCACAGATGGAGATTTTCTTGCTCTACAGCAAGTGTAGAGTGTAAAAACAGCGCAAGGCCTAACTGGACCCGAGAGTGCTGACCAGATCTATGCATCGCTCTCCTTGGGAGAGAAGAAACGGTGCGCCCTGACCCAATGAAAGGTGAAACGATGCAAGGTCCGCTCATGAGGGGAATCGACGCAACGCAAGCCCTTTTTAACGCACACTCGCCTGAGCAGGGTTATTTTTGACGCACCCAAGCTACATTTTCACGATAACAGTGTTAGTGTGGGTTTAAAATTACATGAAGACTCTTTGTTTAGATAAATATTTCCTATTATTCTAAACCTGTGTTGTGTCATTTTGTAGTGATTTCATTAAGTTACTGTGTGTGTTGGTCAAATACTTTACACCTAGCACTCTGAAGTTAATCCTACTGCTCGTGCCAAGCTACCAAGGGAGTAAGCAGGGGTTAGCTGAGGGTGATTCTCTTTTACCCTGACTAGAGTGGGGTCCTTGCATGGACAGGGGGGTAACCTGACTGCTAACCAAAGACCCACTCCATTTCTAACAGTGTTCATCTAATTCATCATCTGTGATGTATGTCGTTGACATAATACATCAGACCCATTTCATCTTCTATCAGTTAGATTATCCAGTCTTAAAAAAAACCCTGAGGTAATCTTGTAATGCAATCCTGGAGCCCTGAAGAAAAAAAAGATCAATTAATGTCAAGGAATATTACTCTGGCAAAGCTCTGAGTGAAAATAAATGTGTTATGTTTCTTGTGCTATTGCATTTATTTGTGTCTGAGCTGCATCATTAATTTTGTACAGCATCAGTTTTAAAAGTCTGGTTTAAGTTGTGATTATTCAGTACTGATTTCAAAGATTTATATGCGATCAATACCTGGAAAATTGAGGCATTATTGGTTGATGGGCAGGGCATGATAATTGCCTGATGTTGCAATTCAACCAAAATTTGTTTGAAGTCCTATTTGGGATGTGATTTCATTGGATATTGCTTTTAAACTTGTGGTACATCCCTATGGTGTTTTATGTAAAACTGTATTTTTGTCTGAGGTCACATGGATTCTGTTTAATGCTAGAGCCATTTGTAACAACAAATTTGTGGGTTACTATTCCTTGAATGGCTTGAGCTCTAAAGAAGAAAAAGCTCCATCCTCCCCAACAGGATCATCAATTATAATTTGTGGAGGCCATTCTTCTTCCACTATTATTATATCATAAGAAAAAGTCAGTTGAGTGTAGAAACTCCTTGAGATAGTCCTCTCAGTGTCTCGTGGAATTTGAATCTGTACTTTAACAACTAAGGGCCTAATGTAGATCTTGGCAGTATTACCATTGGCGGTATTGCCAATCCATGGTGGCAAACCCAAAAAACACCATTAAGTCGACGGTGTTCTGTCTGCTGTATTTAGATATATTGCGTCTTAGCTGCAGACCGCCGCAATGGAGTGTTCTTCCTAGCCATCAGGCTGGTGGGTTCCCGCCGACCATATTTAGATGTTGCAGTCCTGCAGGCAGTGTACTGTTGCAGTTTGCTTATGGAAAGGGACGGTCACTAGACTCAAGGACATCGTACAATGGAAGTATGTTAGACCTGACATGCCGAGGTAGTGATTCCCCAAACTTTTTTGCTTTTTCTGTGAGGCTTTGCTGATTCTCTTTGTCTGGCCCTGAGGCTCTGGGCACTTTCCCACTGTGAGTACAGTGTGAAAGTGCTTGCACCCTTCCCACTTCTGCTAAGAAGTGGCACTTGCCAGTATGTGCACACTTGCACATTAGGGTTTTTACAAATGTACTGAGCCTGACACAGCAGGTCTGTATGGGCGCACTTAGACCCTTGGGGTGTTCTCAAAGCTTATGACCAGCCTGCCCCTGCAGGCTTGTGCATCTGCAAGGGCACAGGTGTCCATGGAGTGAAAAATGCCTTGTGTGTTTTCACTGACATAGGTTAATATGGGGTAAAGTCTATAATTAGTCCTCGCTGCAATAGTGGATTGCTGGGGAGCCACCTCATAATGTTTATTATCTTTAGATTCACAATGACTTACTCTTTCCAATGGTAAAAGTAGTTTTGTCAGTAATACCTGCATTTCCATGTTCTAAAATCCCTTTTTGTGTGCTTTTTTAATTCAAGTGTCATTTCACCGGGGGCCTGGGGAAGACACATCTGTGCATTCCCCAGCGACAGCTATAGAACTTGGATAACCAAAGCAACAGACCTCTGCCATCTGAGGGCCTGGCTGGATAGATTGGAGGAAGAGGTTTTGACACTTGGACTCTTGGAGCGGATCATGGCCCCACTAAAGATAAGGATCTGCATTCTAGGGTCCATGGAAGACAGGACTGACATTTACTGGAGACAGCTGTAGTTCAAAGGGGCACTATTTGAAACATCTCCAGTTTCAAAGGCCCACTTCACTATAAGTAGGGGGACCACAGTTCAACAATTTAGAGATACACTTGCAGGAGCACAAGACAGAGGAATCCATTGATCCATTGCGCACAGGAGTATTTACTGTCCTGTGAAGTGATCGCACATCCTTCCTACATCGTGGCTGGCCTGGGCACACTGCTTGCTGCAGTGTGACACTCTAAAGTGTGCTCTCTAAGGGCTTGTTGGTCAGCTCCCGCATGGCCCACTGTTGTGTGCGCCGAATTTCTCACATACAACCACAGACTGCATAGTCATTGTGTGAGGTCGCCGTGCCATTTGTTGCGACCCTCGGAGGTGGGGGCGTAACCGAAGCAGTGCCACATTCTATCTCGTGTGGTACCACAGAACTGGTACCTTTGTGTGTGTGAACCAGATTTGTCTGGTGTGGCTCAAGTCATTGCACACCAGACATTGTGGTTTATTACAGAGAGGTGTGGAACAGGAACTGATCGTGTTTTCAGAAGTGCATGGTGGAACTCAAGTCATCGTGCATGATTTCTCATTTCAGGGAGGTGCTGCAGTGATAACTTTTCATGTGCAGTGGGATTGTCTGGTGCGACTCAAGTTATCATGCACCAGATTTTGTGCCTCATTCCAGGGAGGCACACAGTGGTAACTTTTCATGTGCAGTGGGACTGTCTGGTGCTACCCAAGTCATCACACAGCAGATGGTGGGCCTGATTAACAAAGGTAAACTTAGACTTTTGGTCTAACTTTAAACCAAAAGTCTAAGTTTATGGGTTTTTGGCATTCACAAAGGTAAGTTATGAGTAGTATCTTTATGTCCGCACTCAGGGCAAATTATCCACACTTGGGGCAGATTCTCTGCACATAGGGCGGATTATTCATACTCAGGCCAGATGATCCGCACTCGGGACAGAATATCTGCACTTGGGCCGATTATCCGCACTCAGGTGAATTATTCGGCCTTGGGCCAGATTTAATTACACACCCATGCACACTATCAATAGCACCTGTAATCGTGCACCAAAAAACAGATATAAGCAGCACACTTTCAAGGCTCTGGTTTCTACACAACAACACTGTGCCTGCCTGCTGTCAATGCTCTGAAGACATGCTACCTCTCAGGAGAAAATAGAACTACACAGAAGAGGAAACCACTGTGATCCTCACATTCATAGTGAGGAGCTGCAAAAGACTGCATTTTCCCCCACCACATCAGCAGTTCCTCACCGAAAGCATCTCCATGGCAGCAGATGACCATGGCTGTCACTGCATTGTGGGAGGATATACGGACTGTCACTGATATTAAAAGAAGTGGCAGGATGAGAAGAGGAGGGTGACGGAGAAATTCAGCAGGATAGAGATGGCCAGAGGTCCTACAGCTGTACCACCAGACCTCGCCTCCAACTTACCCCACTTGAGTTGGGCGTCCTCTCCACCATAGACACCACCTGCTCTATGGGCTGCCTGTGAGTGTTGACCTCATTGTGGTGCCAGGTAATATGTGATGATACTAACAATGACACTAAATGATCAATGTCTGTGATACCCTACCTATGTGACGATGAATGTTGTCCCAAGTATGTGCAATTTGCATGGTGAGCTAAGTCCTAATGTGTCTCATTTAGTCAATAGCACTCATGTCCCAGAATCCTATGTGATGGCAATTGCAACTTCCAATTCTTCAGTCCCAAACAGTAGCTCATCACTGTTGCCTCATTCACTTAACACTGGTAAATGGCAATAAATAATGTCCCTCATTTACTTACCTCTGCTGTTGGCATGTAGATGCAATTGTGTACATAGGTGACAGGTTGCGCACATTCAAATAACTTGGTTGAGTCTAATGACCTTTCCCTTTTGTTGCCATATACAGCCAGAGTACAGTCACACACTAGAGCAGAGGTCCCTGCACCATCAAGGAGGCAATGTTATGATGCAAACCAACCCATACCTTCAGCACAAGCAGGTATGAAAATATGGCCAGGAGAGGGCCCTAACTCTTACACTGTTATCAGTGAACACATAGATACATTACATGCAATCCATTAACTGAGCCAAACCTGTGAAATGAACTAGGAAATTCAATATTAACTAAAAACACACATATCATTGTAGGCCCTGTGATGTTGTCCAGAAACACACAGCTTGCAGTGATCTCTGCTACATTTATTGATGTGACATCTGGTCAGGCACCACCCACTGGGCGCATATCGCACACTGGTAAGTATACCTAAAAATAACTTTACCAAATGCATATGCTCAAAAGCTCTAGATTAAGGGGGTCATTCTGACCCCCGCGGGTGGCGGAAGCCGCCCGCCTGGCGGGAACCGCCAGAAGACCGTACCGCGGTCAAATGACCGCGCAGTCATTTTGACTTTCCCGCTGGGCAGGCGGGCGACCGCCAAAAGGCCGCCCGCCCGCCCAGCGGGAAAGCCCCAGCAACGATGAAGCCGGCTCCGAATGGAGCCGGCGGAGTTGCTGGTGTGCGACGGGTGCAGTGGCACCCGTTGCAATTTTCAGTGTCTGCTAGGCAGACACTGAAAATCACTATGGGGCCCTGTTTGGGGACCCCTGCACTGCCCATGCCTGTGGCCCCACGACACCCGTTCCCGCCATCCTGTTCCTGGCCGTTTTTACCGCCAGGACCAGGATGGCGGGAAGGGGGTCAGAATCCCCATGGCGGTGCTGCGAGCAGCGCCGCCATGGAGGATTCTTTGGGGCAGGGGTAAACCGGCGGGAAATAGAAGTGCAGGAGCTCCTGAATTGGGTTAAGATTGTCTCCGTTTACCGTATTCCTCCAACAGGAGCACAGAACCTCCTGTGCTCGGCAATTTAGATCTGCAGTTACTGCATACCTTGTGTAGGAAGCACAGATGTGCTGCCATCTCTGTGTAGAAGGTGCATTTATGACAATATCTTGGTATTTCTGACGTGCATTTTTTGGTGCATGACGGGTGCCAGATTTGAACGCTTCATTTTATATGCACGCATGTTAGGGATATTGTTTCATGACTTATGCCATGTGAAAAGGTCTCTCTCCTATGTGTACTAATGATTTGTGCTACCATGTTTATTCTGCCAGGTGCATTCTTACTGATAATGACAACACCGGTGTTACAGGATGCAAGTAATCTATGGCCCATATTTATGGAAGGTTAGCGTCGCCTTAATGCCATTTATTTTGGCGCAAAAGCAGCGCTCACTTATCTCCATATTTATATTTTGATGCTAGACCCATATAACATCAAAATATTGGACTGAGCTCCATTTATAGGAAGCGCCAACCCACCTTGCGTTAATGAGATGCAAGGTAGGTGATCTTTTCCTAAAAATTATGCTAGCCCCCCAGCGCCATATCTAACTCACAACACAGAAACGACGTGCAACAAGAAAGCGGGCCTAAATAATGGCGCTAAGCCCGTTTAGCGCCATTAATTAACATCTGGTCAGACCAGGTGTTAAAGTGCAGGTAGTCCCATTTCCCAGGTAGAACGCAATGGAATGGGCACAAAGATGTCCACCCTAACCCCCAGCATTGCCACCATTCACACCTCAGGGACACGACAGGAGGAGGGAGCCCATCCCAGGTAAGTTGCAGGGAAGTGTATGTGTATCTGTGTGGTGTGCCACTGGAGACACCTTAAATTGGGGTCCCTGCCTGGCACTGGGTATGTAGGGCTTGCCCAGGGGACAATGGTCCCCTGTGGTGGGCATTGGGCCAGGGGTGATGATTTCTGTCTGTACTTGGACAGGAGTCATATTTTGCTGCTTGTGTGTCAAAAAATGACGCTAGACTGACTAGCAGCAGATATTTTGCAGCTAACCTGCCTAATGTAATTTCTGACCCACTAGCTTCATTTCACCTAATACCATCCCTCATCGGCTAGCGTCTTTTTTTTGAGACACTAGCCATTCCTAAGCGCCATTGTGTGTCATTTTATAAATAAGGAGCAATGATCTTGTTAGGGAATGGAGTTACAAAAAATGATGTACAACTGCATTAGCACAGTTGTATGCCATTTTACATAAATATGGGCCTATATGTTCACCTGACTACTGCTTATTTTCGCAGAGTACTAGTGACCTGTGACAACTGCTTGGGTGGCAGGGGTTTACTTATACACGTGGCTTTTGGTCTAATAATGTTTTATGCAATACAGTTTATTTTTATATAGCTGGGAGTTGTGTTTCCTTTGTGGTGTATTTATTGCATAACGTGTTGTGTGTCTTGTGCAATTGTTTTATACATTGCCTCTGGGATAAGCCTGACTGCTCGTGTCAAGCTACCAAGGGGGTGAGGAGGGGTTATCTTGGGTGTGTAACACCCTCACCCTGACTAGAGTGGGTTGGTTCTGCCTTCCTTAGGTTCATACCCTTGCCAACCAAAAAACCCATTTGTAGCAATGGCAATCAGCGGTGAGGATAGGACTTGCACTTGCATAATACCATTGTGACTCATTATTGTTCTACAAACTGCACTTAGACCATTACATGTTTTTGTTTTTTCTTTCCTTTTTCTCTCATTTCATCATTTATTTTCCTCTGCCAGCTCTTGCACTTGGGACTCTTGCTGTTTCACAATTGTGTTTTACCTTGCTAAAATAGAATCTACCTTTCACCCCTACAGCCTGTTGTTCTGCAATGAAGGGGAGTTAGGGGGGAGGGATTCTGTAGGGAGAGGAGCATACCTGTAAAAGAGGAAGCCGATCTAGGGGACCTTCCAAAAACCTTGTTTAATTTTGAAGAGGGTCACTTAGTAACCACTGTAAAGGAGGGCCGGGGAAACAAATAACAGAAGATGTGTGCATTTGGTTCCCTTTGGAAATGCTTTTACCATTTTGTGTGAGCCAAGTATCCCAAAGTCAGCCTTTACTCCAAGACACATGTAATAATGTTTCTAACTAATAAAATACACATAAAAAGCATGCACAAGACAGCATCAAACACCCAAAGGTTTCTTGTCCCCCCACTGGGCATTGTCTGGCCCATTTCTTTGCCATTGCAGACAGCAGTGATAAGGCCCTTGCTTCGACAGTCAGTGTGTTGGCTTTGAATTTATATATTCAAATGCAAGTGTGAGACTAATTTCCCCAGTAGTTTCCAGAACACTGCAAGTCCCAGGGTGCACTCTAGTTAGTGCACCCAGTGTGCTCCAATGAGGCATTGGCCTTATGACTACTGCATCACTTGCAATGTGAAAGGAGACATGAAACACATGATGGTGCAGCTCTGTCACTACTCACATCATATTACCAGACACATAATGCAGCCTATGCACTTACCAGGTCTCTGCTACGCAAACTCTTCCAGCTGGGCATGGCGGGTCAGCCAGGCTTCTCTCAGGACCCTCCTGTACAGTGGTATAAGGTGGGGCCTGTGCAAGTAGAGCTGGGAAGACTGGCCCAATAGTTCGTGGGCCTTTAGATGGGCCCAGCATTTCAGTTCCTCCAAGCGCTTGCAGTGTGTCCTGGCCTGCCAGCGGTGCATGCCCACTGCAGTGCAGCGCTGTGCGATGTTGTCCCAGAGTTGGGCGAGTACTGCATTGCTTAGCTGGGCCTCAGGCCCGTGAGGTTAATTGTTAAGCACCCCCGGGTAAAATGTCCAATTCAGCCTCACTGAAGGGGAGTGCCCTCTCATCAAGTCCCTCAGCCATGTAGGGGGCAGTTAGGAAAAGCAGAACAGCAAGATGGCAGAGGATCTAATGTGTAGGTGGGTATGACTCAGAATGACAATTAAAAGGCTGCCTGCGACTTCCTGTCATGAACTTCCTTACTTGAATTTCCTCTGTATCACTTCCGGGATAAATACATTGGGCTCCAGCCAGTTTTCAGAATCTCCATCCGGAGTGTGGATTATCGGCACTGGAGGTGTACTCTATGCACCCGAGGTATAGACTCCACACTCGGGCAGAGATTCTGCACTCAGGATGGAAAACAAGTTCTAACAAGTGTCAAACATGAAGACATGTTTAATAAGGGTAGTAAGTCCACTTCAGGAAGGCAGACGTTTCTAGGTATACACTACAATATATCCTAGCACAGTTGTGCCCTTTCAATTATGGTAGATGCTGTCATCATTTGGCACTTACATCACAGTAGACTGTAGTGTTTGATCAAAGTAGGGGCATGTAGTGATGTTCATCCCTGTACACATATGGGCTGATTCACAAATGGGCAGAGCAGGACTGGGACCCATAGCAGCAGTGGAAATGTTGTCAAACCAGCCCCCATACAGAGTCAGGAAATGCAAGTGGGTGGAATATACAGAATTGCTGCTTTTGTTACTGGGGGCCCATCTTGCAGCACCAGTTCAGAACCAACACCCAGTAACAAAACTGGCCCCTAACCCTCTAGTCAGCCAGGGAAATGCCTGATACCCCTTATGGGCAGTCTGGCGCTGTAAATGACTGCCACACTAGTGACGGAGGCCCCTCAGCCATTGCACTTGGGGCAGGTTCTCCACAATTAAATTTCCAAGTGCAGGGGCCCATTGTGAATCAGGCTGATATATATGTGTTTTGGGATTTCGCCCATCATCAGTAAGAAGCAGCACTCCAAAACCCCCTTCAATACATGGAGGGTCAGACCTCCATTTTTTGGTCATTCAGCATAGGCCTCACCTCCAAGCAAGACTCTCTGCCATCTTGCTGCACTGTTGAACCCACTTCACCCAACATGGCTGACGGAACTGAGGACAATGCACACACACATTCAGTGATACTGATATGAACATACTCACTGAGGGGGTGCTTGATGTGTGGGCTTAGTATTATGTGGGCCCAGAGAAACAGATGTATGCTGCTGTTCACATTGATAACTGGGGCTTTATTGCACATAACACACAGTTTCTCTGTTTGCACCACAGCAGAGCTTAAAAAAGTTGCAGACATACAAAGTGTGCCCTATTACTTTGAATAAACTGCCCCAAGAAGAAGTGCACACTTGCACTGCCCTGGGGGCAGTGCAGTCAAGTTAAAAAAGAAGTTGTCCTAAAGCAGATGATCCATGTAGGACTGTACAGATTTAAAACCGCATGCACATTTGAGGGGGTTTAGAGATGTACTTGTAAGAAGGTGCAGTGAATGACTACAGCCACCTTCACAGGTATTGCTGTGGAGTACATAGGACATCTTTTCTCCCCTACAGAGGACTGCCATCAGGACATGCACTGACAGTGCACCACCTTTTATGTGGCACACTGTCAGTGCACATCCTGAGAGCTTCTTTGCCTCTGCACCTGCATCTAATATGTGGCGTGATGTAGTGGCAAAGGGATTCCATAATTTGCATGGGTCTATGCCCCCATGCTAATGAGTGGACTCCCGCTGGTTGTAGTGCTGGCACTCTATGTACAACAGTGCTATCCATATTACAGAAAGGGCAGCACAAGCCTTTGTTGCCCTTTCTATACTACAGAAGTGCCTTGGGGGTGCATGGAGTGGGTGCACATTCACGTTGCGTGCCTAAGACACTTTGTAGAATATGGCCAATGCAGTTTATTTACTGCATGCTACAGGGCATAAGGCGTAGATGTACCATTAGAGCAGGGCGTGTGCATTAGTACAACACTACTTGCTCAGACAGTGGCAGACACTTTATGTAACATAACATGCAAGATGCCTGTGGAGTTAACAAGAGCAATGACGTAATCAGAGGGGTACATGAGATGTGCATGTGTGATACATTCTCCATTACACACAATACAAAATGGCTAGCTATTTTGAATGTGACCAACAGGTGTTAGTCTGATTCATGAGGAAGAACCTTTCTAATCACACAGCCCTGCCAAGTTTCCCAGGTCCATTCATGATGTGCTGAGTCAGGCCAGATGATCATGGTGAATTCTGGTGTTTGTAGGCTTTGCCATTCCAAGTCCCAGTTTTTACTATAGTTAACCAAAGGCCTGGAGTGGCACATCACATGAGCAGCTGCCAAATATGCAGCTATGAGGATGGGCTATCCATTTCTCTACACTGGTCTACTTGTCCAATGGTGTATATATGACAGACATATGGCCACACTGCCACATGATTTGCAGCACATACACATACAAGGGGCCTGGTTCACAAAGAGCCTCTGACTTCATGGCAGAGGACTCAGAGTTGTGGAGGAGTCTCAGCACTTGTGGCAGAATCTCTAAACTGCGAAATCTCATAGCAGCATTTCTCCTTGTGTACAGACACTCACCGTCTTTAATGGCTAACCTGCCCCGAGGGCAGAGATCCTTTGTGAATCAGACCCCTCATGCAAACCTGTCCAGGGAGGTCTCAAAAGTGCAGACATTCAATCCCTAATCAATGTACCCCTTAGAGACATTGTCCACAATAATCCCTGACATGTACACATGACGTATTGTATGGCCAATCTTTTGACTCTTGTCAATGGCTGTTGTTTACAGACATCTTGTTTGGCTTACAAAGTAGTCTCCGGAGGGAATTTGCAGACAGAGAACCAAACTGGAAAACACATGAAGGCTATCTGCGTGCCCTATTGTACCTCCACTGAGTGGTTGCACATCTGTATGATGTGGGAGGATGAGGGGAGAGTGCATATGCAGCATCACCTGAGGAGGGAAATGAAGTAATTTTTGTACATGTCCCTCTTGCATCTGTATAGTACATGATGTATGAAATGTTACATAATGTGTCTGTTGGGGCATTTAGGTCGCATGAGGATTAGTGTTGTTTGATCATTGTGCATATTTAAAAACAGGTATACATATCATACTTGTGTGGTGCTTGGCCCTTATTCGGGAGCCAAATATTGCCAAATCCTCCCATTGCCATCTGCCATGCAGGAGGTGACCTATGGAATACAATGCTGTCATGGGTACTGCCTGGGAACACTGTATGCCCATCAATAAAGCTACAACTGGCATCACAGACACGCTGCACATTGATGGAGTGCCAGCTGTGTCTGTTGCAGAAGATGTGTGCATTGTAGTGAGGTAGCTGAAGAGTCACATTAGTGTAATCAATTACCCCCAGCACACTTGGGAAGTGGGACATGAGATACACATCCCAAGCTACCCTTTGCCTTCTAGCCAGTGTATGGGGCATTCATATGTAGAGATGGGATCTACTACTGATGCAGCTCAGTACTTGATGCAAGCATCTGGACTGAGTTGCCTGAGAGATGCCCACAATGTCACAAGAAACCCTCTGGAATTACCTCATATCAAAAGAATGGAGGACTGTTAGGATCTTGATATGGACTGGGACGGCATGGGAGCGGCAGGTCACAGAGTCAAGAACCTGCTCAACTCACAAACCATCTCCAGGATGATATTGGTGGAAAATGGGATCTGGCCATGACATCCTGGCTGGGCATCACAAAGAAGTGTATCCTTTGTCGGAAAACCATCTCTACTCTCCTCCTCCCCCTTCTCCTCAAATCCCCCAGACACACATAGCAAGGCACAAACCAACAAACACATTCAGCAATGTGTTGAAAGTTCTGAAAGGGTTTCTTTGTGACAGTACTGCTTTTATTTGTGCAACAAGGCTGGGAGTGGCTATTGATCTAAGATGTTTCAGTTGGAGCTGGGTGGGGGGATGGTAGGCGCTGACACACCTGTATCAGTATGTACGATTGCCTCTCCAGCCGAGGTCGGATAATCTGCCATCAGTACGGATGACCCACCTCAAGTAAGGATGATACTCCCTGAGTGCGGATGATCCATCCCGAGTGCAGATAATCTGCCCTGAGTGCAGATACTATTCATAACTTACCTTTGTGAATACTGAAAAATCATAAACTTAGACTTTTGATCTAAACTTAGACCAAAATTGTAAGTTTACCTTTGTGAATCAGGGCCAGTGTGTCTCATTCCACGGAGGCATGGCAGTGGTAACTTTTTGTGGGCAGTAGGATTATCTGGTGCGACTCAGATCCTTGTGCACCAGACATTGTACCTCATTTCTAGGAGGCCCTACCTGGGCAACTTATCATGAATAAACAGAATTGTCTAGTGCGGCTTAAGTCATCGTGCACCAGACGTTGGACCTCATCTGAGGGAGGCCCTGCATTGAGCACCTTGCATTTGTCTTCAGAAGTGTCTGGTGTAACTCAGATAAACGCCCACCACAACTTGTTCCCATACAAGGAGGGCACGGAAGTTGGTAAACTCTTAGGCCCGTATTTATACTTTTTTTAGCACCGCATTTCCGCCGCTTTTTGACGCAAAACGGCGCAAACCTACAAAATACAATGGTATTTTGCAAGTTTGCGCCATTTTTGCGTCAAAAAACGACGCAAATGCGGCGCAAAAAAAGTATAAATACGGGCCTTAGTGTACGACCAGGGTGCCTGGGGAGGCCCAAGTCATTGCGCTCTAGATGTGGTGCCTCCTGTCCTGGGAGGTGCCGAATTGGGAACTGTTAGTAAAGGGGTCTTTGGTTGGAAGTCAGGTCACCCCCCTATTCAAGCAAGGACCCTCACTCTAGTCAGGGCAATGGAGGTACACACTTAGATAACCCCTGCTCGCCCCCTTGGTAGCTTGGCACAAGCAGTCAGGCTTATCTCAGAAGCAATATGTAATTTATTTGTACCAACACACACAGTAATACAGTGAAAATACTACAAAATGGACACCACACCAGTTTAGAAAAATAGTCTATAGTTGTCTAAATCAAACAAGACAAGTCAAGATATGAATATTCAAAAGAATAAGAGTCTTACTCCATAGAAAAAAATGGAAACATTGTTTTTACACAAAGTACCTGGTTTGCGTCAAAAATAAAGCTGCACGGGCGGGCGGGCGTCAGAAAAGTCAGCAATGTGTCGATTCCTTTCTCGCAAGTGAGACTGTGCATCTTTTTCTTCTCTGGTCAGGTCGACAATGTATCGTTTTTCTCACTCACAAGAGAACGATGGTTCAATTTCCAGACGGGGCACCTCAGATCCACACAGGTTCATGATGACTTTGATGCCCAACGACGATGTGTGAGAAATCTGGTCACATGGTGCTAGAAAACCTCGCTAAATGGGGCTTGAGTCGTTATCAGCCGCAGCAAGCCGGTGTTGTGCTGTTTTTCCTGCCGTGATGCATCGATCTCCCAGCCGCGATGCAGTTGGAGTTTCGATTTCAGCTGCGAAGCGGGTGGCGCATTATTTATCAGCCGCATTGCAGATGGTGTGTAGAAAATGTCCTGCACATTGTTCTGTGAGTGGATTTCAGTCCTTATTCTGACAGCTTCACCTCTCAAGGGCCCAGAGACTGGACAGGGCACCTCTTGGCAGGGCAGGAGTCTCAGTAGAGAGTCCATGTGCTGGCAGAGGAAGTCTTTGATGACCCTGAGACTTCAAAACAGGAGGCAAGCTCAGTTCAAGCCCTTGGGCATTCATCTGAAGCAGGAATGCACAACAAAGTCCAGTCTTTGTTCTCTTTCAGACAGAAGCAACAACTGCAGTCCAACCCAGAAAAGCACAGTCACAGGCAAAGGGGCAGTACTCCTTCAGTTCTCCTCGACAGAAATTCCTCTTGATTCCAGAAGAAATCTAAAAATCTGGGGGGGTGGGTCCACTACTTATACCCCTTTCTAAAAGTGGCATTTTCAAACATACAATTTAAAAACTAACTTTACCAAAAGATGTATTTTTAAATTGTGAGTTCAGAGACGCCAAACTAGAAATCTCTGTCTGCTCTCAAAGGGAAACTGCACTTAAAAATTATTTAAAGGCAGCCCCCATGTTAACCTACGAGAGAGATAGGCCTTGCAACAATGAAAACCGAGGTTGGCAGTATTTCACTGTTAGGACATGTAAAACACGTCAGTATAAGCCCCACCTTTAACATACACTGCTCTCTGCTCATGGGGCTACCTAGTGCCTACCTTAGGGGTGCATTACATGTATAAAAAGGGAAAGTTTGGGCCTGGCAAGTGGGTTCATTGCCAGGTCGAATTGGCAGTGCAAGACTGCACACATAGACTCTGCAGTGGCAGGTCTGAGACATGTTTACTCATGTGGATGGCACAACCAGTGCTGCAGACCCACTAGTAGCATTTGACTTACAGGCCATGCACTTTCTTAGGGACTAGTAAATCAAATATGCCAATCATGGATAAACCTGTTGTGTAGGCTCTCATTATCCTAATGAGACTACTGGATTTTGAGCGGCAAGATCGTTCACAGTGTGGGGGACTAAGTCTGACCCACGGTAAAGGACCCTTGTCACTCTAAATCCAGGTGGTTTTGCTCCGGCTAGCTAGCAGTGCCTTATCTCTCCCAAAGGGAAGAGACAATTGGGCAGCCGAGCGCATGACATCTTAATACTTCCCTGGGAAGTCGTGGTCACTCAGGTCACAACCGGTTCTCCCATACACAGTGCGGTCTCATATATAAATGACAAAGGCAGTTTAGGTTTTAAAGATTGGTTTAATAAAATAACTGCATTTTAGATAGCAAAGCGTGAGCTGCGATAACCAGAACTATACAACACAGTAGGATGAAAATAGTAACGAGGAGAGTGAAGCACAAGAATAAGGCTATCATAGTGCAACTAGATTAGGTTCTCTCTAAGTTATAGTCTGAGCACAGCACGTAAAGCTCTAAGCCTGCCTTTCAGGTTCCCCCGGGAGGACATCAACCCTCATACCTGAGCAAAGGCCTGTATTCTGCATCAGCATCTGCAACGAGGCAGTCAGCATCTAGTTGTAGGTTCCTTGTCGGAATCTCCCTCTGACCTCTACTAGGACTACAAAGTGTTTTCATAATTAACACGCAGATGTTCTAAGAAAATGTCCCTGCGTAAGGATGTGTATTTTTCTACGAACACTAGAGACTAAACTTCTACCACGTTTACCGGCAAGGTACCAGACTGTAACCTTGACTGAAGCACAGAGTGAGCAAGAATGCATTGTTTGAGAACACAGTGCTGAACTAAGCTAAACAGTGTGATAGAATGAAATAAAAACAAGACCGTAAAACTGGTTGTTCTAAAATAACAGTGCGAGGTTGACTAAAATGTATCTAGGGCAAAGTGCACAGAAGCCTAATACGTTAAGCTAACGTGCATGAAGCTATATTAAAAATGGCTATACTACAAACCAATCAACAATAACATTTACACATAGAGCGTATACATTTTAGCACTGGTTGCCAGAGGTAAAATGCCCAGAGTCCTAAAGCCAACAAAAACAGGTCAGAAAAAATATGAGGAAGGAGGCAATCAGCTTGGGGATGACTTTGCAAAGAAGGCCAGGTCCAACAGGTACTATCTGTGAAGTGGAGTGCCTTGCTTTGCTAGGTGCCACTGTGAACAGTGTGTCCCAAGGCAACCCTCTCCCCTGCATTGCAGATCTTGGCCTGCAACGGAAGGCTGGTGTCGAGTCCCCTGAGTGAACTTGCAGAGGGGGGACCAAATCTCCAATTGTCAGCTGTTACCCGATTAGCCATTCTCTCCTTCTGCACCTGTAACTTTGCCCTGGGATCTTGACTAAGTGTAAGCACTGGCCACCAGTGTCCTAGTCTCTGGGGAAGGTTTGCTTAATTTTTAACTCTGAGGGGGTAGAAACTGGTTGGAGGGTGGAGGAAGGTTTGGGTCCATGAGGGGTCTGCAAGCTCATTTACACCTCACCTGCCAGTTGTCAGACCACCACATTAGGGTGCTGGAAACAGATGTGTGCAGGGGCATGTAGGCGAGTGTGGAGGACATCTGTGGCACCAGGTAGCGGTGCAGATGAGTATGTGGGAGTAAGTGTCTGGCCTTGATTTCATCACAGAGCAGTATTGCTGTGCACATTGTTTGCTTTCATGGTTGGAATTGACATCTACGGATGCAGCCTAAGACATGGAGCTATTTTAAAGATGCTATTGTCTCTGTATGTATGTATTGTTGTTATTGTTGGGAACTTTTACCCAAATGGGATTCCCCAAGGAAGTGGTGTCTTACAGGGGCAGAAGCTTCATGTTGGCCTACATGCAAGCTTTGTGGAAAGGGTGTGGAATGGAATATATGTTTTCTACCACTTAACAACCTCAAACCAATGGTCTTGTGGAAAGGTTCAGTACGACCCAAAGGGCATGATTAGAGGCCTGCCAGAGGCCCTGAGGAAAAAGTGGGGCGTCCTCTTACCATTCCTGCAAGCTGTCCACAAATTAGAAGTCAGCCAGAATGTCATGAAAGAGTGGTACGATAAGAATACCACTCCAGCAGAGTTGACACCACCTGGATAGACAGTGTGGGTGATGGAGGCTGTGGAGCCAGGGGTCCTCCAGGACCGATGGTCTGGGCCCTATGAGGTGATTGAAAGGAAAGGAGAGGCCACCTACCTAATGAACCTCAAGACCCCAAGGCAGCCCCTCAGGGAACTACACATCAGTCGCCTTAAACCCCACTTCGAGATGTCTGATGTCATTATGTTAATGATGATGGATGAGGAAGGGTAGAGGGAACCACTCCACAATCTCCTGACCTCAGAAGAGAGGGATGGGTTATTGGAAGGAGTGAGCCTGTCCCTCACCCTAACTTTTGACTAGCAGAGGGACTGCCAACAGGTGTTGCAGCAGTTTCCCTCTCTTTTCTCCCTTATTCGGGTGGGGCTACCTGTTAGAAAGAAGGTAGTCTTAAAATCCTTAGGTAACCTCCTTTATTTAAAGACATATAAGTTGCAATGATAATGGCCCATCCACACGGCAGTGTCCTCACTGGTCCAGCTCTCTCCTCAACTGCCAGAATTCTCTCCTTCTCAAGAATTCTAAATTTTCCATTCCAGAATGAGAGAATGAATACAACACACCTCACCCTTTACAATAAAAAACAACAACAATGAAAAATGATATACATGTACATAAAACAAAAGAAAATTTATAGACAACCTGCGAAAAAGAAAGAGTGGAATCAAGAACCAAAACCCAAAAGAGAGAGAAAGGTTATCATAATCCTGATGGTAGGCTGGGCTCTGTGTCTTCCTGGTGGATTTCCTCTATGACATTTTGCTCAAATCCTCTTTGTGCTTGTAGTTGTCTCCATCTTTAGCCAAGTTTCTAGTCACCACATTGTCTCTAACATTGTCAGAGGACTTTTCATTGTCATATTGATGTTCATGTAAAGCACTCCCTTTGAATAGGACTACTCTGTTGAGGTTCCACACCCGATGATCAAAGGTTTTGACAGCATTGGTGAAAATCTTGATAACTCTTAACGGTTTAGACAGCTTACCACCAGCGAAGGACAAACCTGGGTGTTTTATCATGACCAAATCTCAAACCTTAACTTTAGTCACCTTAACGGCATGATTGCGATCAAACTGAATCTTGCTCTTCCTTACCTTGGACAGCTCTCTCCCTTTTACATAAGCATCCTTTACACCACTCACTGTATTTTCCAGGAATTGGTTTACCCAGCCAGGATCTAGTATAGAGTTGGGACATCTCCCACGAAATAAAGCAAACGGAGATACCCCAATGGTTGTGTGTGGTGTCAATCTATATACACCCACTCTTTTAACCACTTCCTCCTTCCTTGTCATTCTTGGCCAACGCTATGGTTTCCTTCAATGTTCTATTGAACCTTTCAACCGTACCATTGGCCTCTGGATGGTATAAGGTGCATTTGTTGTGTTTAATACCACATAACTGGAGAAAGTCTTCCATCTCTCTAGAAACTAATTGAACGCCATTGTCTGTAAGAAGTGTTTCAGGTAAACCCTCCCTTAAAAATAAATCTTTGAGAAAGCATATTACAGATGCAGTTTCAACACCTTTAGAGACATAAATTTCCGGCCATCGTGAGAACATATCAATAACAACCATGATAAACCATTGATGACCACTGCCATGTATGGGACTAAGCATGTCCATCGCAATGTCTTTCCACGGCTTCTCTGGTCGATTCCTCACTAACATGGGCTGGATTCTTGGTTTATTACACTTCTCACTAACGGAACACTGCACACACTCTCTCACTACATGTTCAACTTGGATGTCTAAGCCAGGCCACCAGTAATTAGACCTCAACCTTTCCTTGGTCTTAGAAATCCCAGAGTGTTATTCAGGCGCTATCTCCAACAGCTCTTTTCTCAATTTGGTTGGGGGTACCAGTCTGGTACCTCGTAATAACAGCCCATTCCTGGTTGCTAACTGATCTTTTATCAGCCAATAATCCTTGCATACATCACCGCCTTGCTGTTGAAATTTCCACCCAACTCTGATGAGGTCAATTACCTTTTGCAGAGTGGAATCTTCTGCAAATTTTTGGCGCCATCTCTTTTCTGAGATTGTTGCCTAATTAATCTCACACACCAAATCTAGGGTCTCCTCGTCCTCCTTAAATGAATCTGAAGAGTCTTCTGTAACCAACCTGGATAGTGTGACTGCTATAACATTTTCAACTCTAGGGATATATCTCACCTCGAAATTGAATTCTTGAAGGTCAATCACCCACCTAGATATTCTGGAAGAAATGGCATCAACCCTTTTCTTATTGAAAACTTCGCATAAAGGTTTATGGTCTGTTCTTACCACGAATGAGGATCCCCACAATAAATTCCTCAACTTCTTTATGGCCCAGTGGACTGCTAGCGCCTCCCTCTCTATCACGGAATACTTGCTTTCAGCCCCTTTTAGACACCTCGAAAGAAACATGATGGTGTCCTGGTGACAACATCCTCCCTGTTGTAATACAGAACCCAATCCCTTTAAACTAGCATCAGTTGTGAAGATGGAACTTTTGTTGGGATCAAAGTTCTTAAGACAAGGAGCCAATGTCAACTTTTCTTTGATCATATTGAATTCTCTTTCACGTGTCTCATTTCATACAAAGTCAACTCCCTTTCTGAGGAGGCCTCTCATATTATAGGTGATATCAGCAAAATGATTGATAAATTTATGGTAGTACTCAACAATTCCTAAAAACCTCAAAAGTTCTTCTTTCGTGGAAGGCGAAACCATTGTCTGAATTGTACTAACTAGATCGGCCTTTGGAGAAACCCCTTCACCTGTTATGGTGTGCCCTAGATACTCGATTGTTTTGGTGCCAAATTTAAATTTTTCTAACTTGACTATCAAATTATGATCATCTAGCCTCTTTAGTACCTGTCTGACTCTGTAGCTATGTTCTGCATGATCTTTCCCATAGACCAGCACATCATTTTGATACACACAGACCCCTTCTAGACCTCTCAGATTCTTTTCTATGAGCCTCTGGAACACGGATGCTGCCGAGATCAGACCAAAGGGCAGTCTGGTGTTTCGGAAAGTGCCATAGTGTATTAGGAAGGCAGTGAGATCCATGGATGCTTCAGTGAGTCAGATTTGATGGTTGGCTGAAGCCAGATCAATAGTGCTAAAGACTTTTGCATCTCCTATCATCTTTAACAATTGACTAATATTTGGTAACGGATACCTGTCCACACTGCCACATTTATTCAGCTGTCTGAGGTCCACACAAAGCCTGATAGATCCATTACGGTTCCTAACCATGACTACTGGAGCCAACCAAGGGATGCCTTCTATTTCTTCAATGATGCCTTGTGACTTTAATTTAATTAATTCATTCAGCATGTCCTCTCTGGCATTGACTGGAACGTCCCTGACTTTGCTGCAGAAGGGGACAGAACCTGGAGCAATTTTGAGGTCATGGCAATAATCTTTTAAACAACCCACCTCACTTCTGAACACCCTCGGGAATTCTTGAAACAGTGTCTGATGAAGGCCTGCATCAGAGTACTGTGATGACACTGACTCAACTTGGGATATGTCTTTTAATATGATGGGGTCCATACTATTGGGGTCCAACATGACTCCAAGGTCTTTCTGGTGCCACCAACTAATTATGCTATCACCTTTTTTTGAGACGTAAATTTTTCCTGACGTAAAATGGCCTCTAAATTCAATTAAACCAATGAAGTAGCCAAGTAGAGGTATTACTTCACCCCCATAAGCACATGGTTTAATATCAGGTTTACAAAGAGCACCTTTCTCTCTCAAGCAGCGAGAAAAGAAATCACGGGAGACAATGGTGATTTTTGCCCCAGAATCAAATAGGACTTGTGTCTGCATGCCTTCTACTGTAATCAACTCAAATGGACCTCTATTCTTCCCTACCTGAAGGACAATTTGTCCACAATCAAAGTCAGAAGAACCAAGGTCTTCATCACCATCATTTACATTTGATTTGGCCTTGCGTACCCTACAAACAGAAAATAAATGTCCCCGCTTTTTACAATAAGAACAAATTGATTTGAGAGCCGGACATTTTTTATCGTTAGCAAGATGACCCAGTTTGTCACATTGAAAAACACAGTTTCTCTCTCACTGAAGAGGAAGCTTCCAACATTTTTTTATGTGTATTGCCATTTTTCCTACTATTCTCAGCTATGGTACACACCACCCCCGAAGGATCACCAGTAGAAGCAACTTTCTTAATTACATCTACACACTTTAAAGAGTGTTCAATCCGCTTTGCAATCATCAACACATCATCCAAAGAGGGTTCATCCTTAAGCCACAGTTCCTCTTGAATCTTTTCAATATTACAACCCAACATGAATTGGTCTCTTATTCTCACATCGGTGAGCAAGCCAAATTTACGTGAGGAAGAGAGGTGTCTAAGATCCGTTATGTAGTTCTCTACAGATTCACCCTCCATTTGTAGTTTTACCAAAATAATAATGTTCTAATATAGTGCTGACCTTGGGAAGGTAATTCATGTTCAATTTCCGTATACAAATTTCGAATTCATTCAAGTTTATTGCTTCGCTGTCTGGAATATCTGGAAGGTGATCAAATACTTCTTGGCCTTCAGAACCCAAACACTGAAGCAATAAGGCAGTGTGTCGTTCAGCAGTTAGTGACGCACCACAGACTTTGGCGTACCTCTCAAATACCCTTTTCCATTTTGACCACTTAATGGGGGGTTCTCCCGGAGAGGAGAGGAAAATCAGAGGTGCAGTTACGTTTTGCATTATAAAAGTTAAGTATTTAAAAATTGAGGTTGAACCCTGAGCTTGGGTATTAATACGTGAAAGAAGACTATCCAGATGGTACCAAGTCTGGGGAAGTAGAGCTGTGTGTATCAGCGTAACATAAATTTGAATTTAAATTTTATACACAATCCATGAGATACTTTAAATGGTGCACCTCCCAAATTGTCGATGGATAAGAGGATTTATTCTTTAGGTGTGCATGTTGTTAAAGTCGAGTGGCGTCTCACAGAAAGAAAGAGATGAAATCCGGGAAAGGAAAAAAAAAAACACAGCAGGCGGGGCGCTCTCTGCCCGAAAGAAAAAAACTCTGACTGTTTTCTTATAAACACAGTAGAGAAGTCTATATTGAAGTTGTCTTGGTTGAAACAGAGTTCTGTGGGTGAAGCGCACTCTGCCGTACAGACAGGACGCTGGGTGTTGCTTGGTAACCAAGAAACACAGCAAAAGTGTGTCCCGATCTGTGTGAGCATGGCAGGGCGCCGGCTGTTGCCTGGAAACCAGCCAGCGAGGCACAGCGCTGTGCCTGTTGCTTTGGAAACCAGCCAGTGAGGCACAGCGCATGCCAATGCAAGCGTGAGTGACACTCGCTCTCGCGCACCCTTTCAAGTTTATAACGGGGTGCGCGAGAAATCAGAGCACACACAAAATGAAAAACAAGGTAAATTTGGGTTCAAAATGTCTGCCTGCTTGGGGTCTCCAAAGTCCCAGTCAGCGGACGTGGCTCCATCCAATCGATGCGGAAGCAGTACAGCCGTTGATAGCAGGTACAGAGGAAGAACATGTTGGGCCAAGGAGTTGTTTGATCCCGTCGTCGTCATCAGCGTTAGAAAGAAGGTAGTCTTGAAATCCTTAGGTAAACTCCTTTAATCAAAGATGTATAAGTTTCAATTATAATGACCCATCCACACGGCAGTGTCCTCACCGGTCCAGCTCTCTCCTCAACTGCCACAATTCTCTCCTTCTCAAGAATTCGAAATTCTCCATTCCAGAATGAGAGAATGAATACAACACTATCCATCTGTGTATCCATGAGGTGGACACAGGTGACAACCTCCCTGTTGGATAAGGGGAGGTCTAGAATCCAGGTGGAGGTGTCTAAAATGCTAGAGATGAGGGTCATTGAGTCCTCTAGCAGATCATGGTCCAGTCTGGTTTTTCCGATACCAAAACCTGTCACTTCCAGTTATTAGCACGTTATCCTCACTGAGGGTGCCAAGGACAAAATTGCCTTCTCCACTCTGGATGGTCACTACCAATTTAAGGTTATGTCCTTCAAACTCAAGAATTCCCCTGCCACCTTTCACAGGATGGTGAGCCAGGTCCTTGCCAGTATGGAGGCCTTCTCAACTGCTTATCTAGATGACACTGCGGTCTTTAGTAACAGCTGGGAGGAATCTCTTTCACTTCCAGGAGGAACTCCAGGCCCTGCATCAGGCAGGCCTTACTGTCAAGACCAGTAAGTAACAAATGGGGCAAAGATCAGTAGTCCACTTGGGGCCTTGGGAGACCCAGTGTAAGGCGCAACCCCTCAAGGCTATCTTATACTGGCAGCCCCCCCCCCCCCAAGACCCAGGCAGATGTTAGAGCCCTCCTGGAACTCATGGTTTACTACTGGAGGTTCATCAAGGGATATGGATGGCACTATTGTTGCCCACTTGATGGAGCTGACCTCAAAGAAGTGGCCCTGGAGTGTATATCGAACCAAGGCCTGCAAGGCCGCACTTGACTCCCTAAAAAAGACCCTGTGTACAGCCCCGGTGCTCTGGGCCCCTGATATTCCTGAAAGTTCATTGCTCAGACGGACACCTCTGAACATGGTATCTGGGTGGTGTCTCAGCTGAATGAGGAGTGCCTAGACCAGCCGGTCTCCGTCATCACCACTGTGAGTACAGTGTGAAAATGATTGCGCCCTTCCTCTGCTAAGAAGTGGCTCTTGCCAGTATGTACACACTTGCACAATGGTGTTTTCATATGTGTATTGAGCCAGGCACAACTTGCAAGTATGTGCACATTATAATTTTTATATACGTACTGAGCCTGACACAGCAGGCTTGTATGGGTGCACTTGCATGTTTAGGGTGTTCTCAAAACTTGTGCCCAGCATGGCACTGCAGGCTTGTGCATAGGCAAGGGCACATGTGCCCATGGATTGAAGAATGCCCATGTGCATTTTTGCTGCCATTGAGAGTTGCTCTGCCAATAGGTTAATATTGGGGAAAGTTTATAATTAATCCTAGCTGAAGTAGTGGATTAGAGGTAAACAGCCTCATCATGTTTACTATCATTAGATTCCTAATGACAAACTCTTTCAATGGTAAGGTATTTTTGTAAGTAATTCTGGGGAAATCCCACTTCTAGAAAGTTGTTTTTTTCTTGTTCTAAAATCAATTATTGTTTGCCTTTTCAATTCAAGCTTAATTTCAGTGGGGGCTGGGGAAAGACACATCTGTGTATTCCCCAGCCACAGCTATTAAAATTGGACAACCGAAAAGACATACCTCTGTCATCTGAGGGCCTTGTTGGATAGATTGGAGGGAGAGGTTTTGACACTTCTCCTCGCAGAGCCAGATCATGGCACCACTAAAGATAAGGATCAACATTTTAGGGCCCCATCGTAGACAGGACTGAAATTTAGTGTATACAGATGTGATTCAAAGGGGAACCCTTTGAACCACCCCCAACTTCAAAGGCCCACTTCACTACAATTATGGGGACCACACTTCAGCTGTTTAAAGATACACTTGCAAGAGCACCAATTGGAGTTTCCGTAATGCATGCTGCACACTGCCAGAGGAATCTGTTGTGCATAGGAGTATTTACTGGCCTGGGGAGTGATCACACACCCTTCCTGCATCTTGGCTGGCCTGGGCACACTGCTTGCTATAGTGTAACACTCTGAAGTATGCTCTCCAATGGCTTCTTGGATTGCCCTCTGTTCTGCATGGAGGGCTCAGGGACATGAAAGACCTCCTGCGAGGGAACGGCACCATCTACTGTGTCATTGGGAGAGTGGTGCCCTCCTACACATCTGCGTCATGTGCTGGATTCCACCTGGTAGCATCGGTGTGAGCGCTGAACTGAGTATTGGACCTGGATACTGGATTTGTTTTGTGTGGGACCTGCCAAGTACAGCCCACATTCAAGGAGTGTGGCTCTTCATCATGGGGCCACGTCACGCGTAAGCATTTGGTTGGTAGTGAATGGATTACTTGTTGCAGGTCCCCCAGGGTCCGCTGTTGAGTGAGCTGCATTTCTCTAGTGTGACCACCTACTGCATTCTCATTGCCTGTGGTTTACATGTCACTGGTTGTGACCCTATGGAGTGGGGGCGTATCTGGAGCAGTGTTGCATTCTATCTTGTGCAGTACCACTGAACTGGTTCCTCTGTGTGTGTGAACCGGATTTGTCTGGTGCAGCCCAAGTCATTGTACACCAGACGCTGTGCCTCCTTCCAGGGAGGTGTAGAACAGAAACCGATTGTGTGTTCAGAAGTGCCTGGTGTGACTCAAGTCATCGCGCACTAGACATGGTTTCTCAAATCAGGAAGGTGCTGCAGTCATACCTTTTCCTGTGCAGGTAGATTGTCTGGTGCAACCCAAGTCATTGTGCCTCATTCCAGGAAGACCCAGCAGTGGTAACTTTTTTTATGAAGCAGGATTGTCTGGTGCGACTCAAGTCATTGCACACCAGACGTTGTTCCTCATTCCCGGGAGGCACAGCAGTGGTACATTTTCATGTTCAGCAGTATTAACTAGTGTGACTCACGTAATTGCAAACAAGACGTTGTTCCTCATTCCATGGAGGCGCAGCAGTGGTAGCTTTTTGTGTGCAGAGGGGTTGTCTAGTCTGACTCAAGTCATCACACACCAGACATTGTGCTTCATTTCTAGGAGGCACTACCTGGGTAACTTGTTGTGTATAAACGGAATAGTCTGGTGCAACTCAAGCCATCAAGTGCCAGACGTTGGGCCTCATCAGAGGGAGGTCCTGCATTGAGCAATTTGCATCTGTGTTTGGAAGTGTCTGGTGTGACTCAGGTCATAACGCACCAGATCTTGAACCCATACAAGGAGGGCACCGAACTTGATATTTTCTTTGTGTGCTACGAGGATGCCTGGGGTGGCCCAAGTCATTAAACCCTAGATGTGGTGCCTCCTGTCCTGGGAGATGCCGAATTGGTAACTATCTGTGAAGTGGAGTGACTGGCTTTGCTGGCCACTGGTATGAACAGCGTGTCCCAAGGCTACCCTTCCCTTGTGCATTGCAGATCGGGGCCTCAGGCAAAAGGCTGGTGTAGTGACCCCTGAGTGAACTTCCAGTGTATGGACCAAATCTCCATTTGTCGACTGTTGCCTGAACAACCATTCTCTTCTTCTTCCCCCATACCTTTGCCCAGGGCTCTTGATTAAGTATGACCACCAGACACAAGCAACCTAGTCTCTGGGGAAGGGTTGCTTCATTTCTTAATCTGAGGGATGCAGGAATTGGTTGGAGGGTGAAGCAAGATTTGGGCCAAGAGGGGTCTGTAAGCTCATTTAGACCTCACCTGCCGATTGTCAGAGCATCGCATTAGGGTGCTCGACAAGAGTGTGTACTAGTGCATGTAGGCGAGCATAGCTGACATCCATGGCACCACTTAGCTGTTCAGGGTGAGTGTGTGGGAGTGAGTGCATGACCTTGGTTTCAAAGTGCAGCAGCATTGCCGTGCATGTTGTTTACTACCATTGTTGACATTGATGTTTCCTGTTGTGGCCTAGGCTGTGGAGTTATCTCATATGTACTACAGTCTCTGTGTGTAGTAGTAGTAAATACTTTATTTCGGCTATGAAGCCATAAAAGTGCATATCATAATAAATAAATAAAATACATTAAAATCTCATTCATGCTAAGATCAATTAAATTTGTACAGTTTGCCATGTCAAATATTTGCAACAGTCAACCCACAATAAGTTCAACAATCACTTGGGATACTGTACCAAAGTTGTACATAGATTGTGTCTATTTGGGCCTGCGTAATTCCTGGGTCTTTTGAGTAATATTTCACAGTCTCAATTTCCAATACCAGTGCAAATAATGAGAAACTGCAGATCATGTACAAACTAAAATCATTTAAAATTCATACACTTTACCATATCGAATATTTACGTCAGGCGACCCACAAAAAGTTCAACAATCACATAAAATGCTATACCAGAATCATAATTAGATTGTATCTTTTTGGGTCCACATGGTTTCTGGGTCCTTTAAGTAGTAATTCTCAGTCTCAGTCTCCAAGCTCAGTGCAAATAGCGAGAAACTGTAAACACGATTGTTTCTTGGGTTTCACTTTTTAGGATTCATAACCTTATCTTGTATTGTCTCACACCCATCAATTTGCATGATTCATAACATTATCTTGTATTGTCTCACACCCATCAATTTGCATAGTGCAATTATCCATGTTTTCCGCGACTGGGTGTATTGTGGACAAAAAAAGAAAAAATGAGCCTCCGATTCATTGAGCACTAAGCAGTGTGGGCAGGAAGATTGGTCGCTGAATTTTTTTCCCCAACTTGCAGTGAAGGACTTTAGGGGAAGACCCCACATCTTAAAAAAATATATAGGGTGTCATTATGACCCCGGTGGACGGCGGTAAAATGGAGAAAAGTACTGCCAACAGGCTGGCTGTACTTTTCCCCATATTAAGACATTGGCGGTTTGGCTCAAGCCAAACCACCAATGTACCACACCGTCCGCCATGGCGGTAACAACTGCCGGGCTGAAGACTTCAGTCTCCAGCCAGGCGGCCGTCACTAGCCCGCCCGTGGGATTATGACCCCCCCCCCTACTGCCATGGTTTCACACACACATCCACACACACTGACATACATACATGCACACATGCATGCACACAACACAACATACACGCACTCACACATCCATACATGCGCACACATAGAAGGTGCATCACACACCCGCATACACGCGCGCACAGACATACACACACACCCCCACACACACACACTATACCCCCCACCCCACTCCCTGTCGGAGCACCCAACTTACCTGATGTCAGGGGGTCTTCCGGCAGGAGACAGGATGGGGCGCTGCTGCCAGCAGCAGCGTCCGCCAGCAGTACACCACCAGGCCATATCATAGGTCATGATACGGTCTACGGTGGTCTACTGGCGAAGCGCTACTGCTGGCTGAAATCTGGCTGATAGCCGCAGTGACGGTCTTTTGGCGGCTGTTGCCGCGGTGGTAGGCGGTATATACCGTCAATGTTATAATGAGGGGCATAGTCATTTTTCTTGGAGGGGATTTTTACTGCTCCGTGGTGTAGTTAACAAGCATGTCAGAAAGTTGGTCAACCGTGATAGAAAAACCGCTTGATGAAACAGATCTTACATATATGTTCATTATGCACACATACTTAAAGCCTTGCTTGGTGGATATACATATGTCTATGCCTCAGAGATCACTACTCTCCAAGCGAACAACCTTTACTGAGGGGAAAAGGTCCAGCCGTAACCAGATCAAGAGGCCCCCTGAGGCCCTTCCTGCGGGCAAGGGGATGGCATTCTTGGTAAATTTCATAAAGCCAGGCCTGTGGACTTGATCTGTAGTCCATGTCTCCTGTAGGAGTATTATATAATGTGAATCTATAAAGTTTTCCCATTCAGGATCTGCAAGCTTACCCTTTATCCCAGCAACATTCCAGGATAGTAGTCTTATGCAATCAGCTTCTACTATGGGCATTCCCTTATTGCCAACAGCTTTATCTTTGATCTGGTTATCCAAGTATAATTTACTAGGCCGATCTGTTTGAAGAATTGAGATAACCTCTGGGGGAATTTTGCCTTGGCTTATGGTCTTCAAGCTTACTGTACTTCCCCGCTCTCTTCCCAAGATTTCCCTGTGTGCAGGCCTTTTATTACTAGTAATTACCTCATGTCAATCAACTTCCTGTTGTCCTTCAATCCAGCCTTGTGCAAGATTGGTGATATCTAGGGGCCTGATTCCATTTGAGTCACTAAGGCTCAAATTTACACTTGGTTTGCGCTGAATTAGCGTAATTTGTTTTACGCTAATTCAGCGCAAACCTAACTCCACGGGGGTATGGGAGCCTTAAATAATGGCGCTAAGCTTGCTTTGCGCCATTATTTAACACTGGGGTATGGATAGGCATAAGGGGACCTGTAGCCATATTTTCATGGTCGGAAACCATGGAAGTTGCCCACAGGTGCCCTTCCCTGGCCCCAGGGACACCCCGACCCACACCCACCCACAGCAGGAGGACACTGAAGGGTGGGAGACCCATTCCAGAGAAGTCTGGCTGAGCATTTTTATTTTGTTTACACAACATCGCTCAGGGGCCCTGACCTGGGGCCCCCTGCATGGTGCTGGCCCCAATGGCCATTGTCCAGTGGGCATGGCAATTGGGGTGGTGGGATAAGCTCCTCTCTTTACGAAGGCAGGAGCCATGTCCTTCTGGGTTGTACGCCGGAAAATGGAGCTACACTGCTTAGAATATTTTTTTTTGCCTCTAAACAGTGTAGCACCATAATTTGGCGCACTAGTTCCGGTTCCCCCTACGCCTCCCCAGCTCTGTTAGCGTCCTTTCCAAGGACACTAATAGGGTATTAGTGCCATTCCATAAATATGGCGCCCGGCCGGCGTCTTGGAGTGGCGCTAGCCTGCCCTATACGTTTTGACAAAAACCTGCGCTAACGCAGGTTTGCGTCAAAAAGTATAAATATGGGCTAAGTTGGAGTCTTTTTTGTGACATTTTTGGTGGCAGGAATCTCAGTTTGAGCACTATTGGTCCCTTCACCAAATACTGGGACTTTAGTTTTATCCCGATTTTGTCATAGGAACTATTTGTAATATTAAAGCGCCTTGCATACAGAATGTCTTTTCTGATAAAAGACATGCAGCCTCTAGAATGTCTTATCCAGTGGATCACCTTGTTGGTAAGGGATTTTTGTGATTCCCTCCTTTCCGGTGGCAATTTGAGAACATTAATCATATGGATATCATATTAAGTCCATTATTCTTCCCCAATCCTCTGTTGACTATGTGGATAATTCCCAAGTAAGTTTTCCTCTGGTCATGCTTTGGGTTGCTTTTTGTCAATTCCCTATGTGAATTGACTTGACCCATAGATATATTGCCCCTTATATTCCTAGTTTCAATCAAATCTTCTTTGTCTGTGCTACTGTGGTCAACATGAGGAGCCAAGTTCTCATGTTGGTAGGATCTAGTGTGTGGGGGTTGTTTTACAAATATTGGTCCCATCCAATCGCACAGATCTTCCATTGGCTTTTTCGTTTCCCTGACCAGTGTTGTTAATTTATCCGATTTGGTATTTAAATTGTCAGCCAATCGACGTATGCAATCCTGTAACTGCGTGATTTCATTCTTTAGGGATTGAAACTGATCAATGAGATGGATACTATCTATACTGGGGGATGCCTAAACACCGTAGTTTCTACCTCAATGGGCTCCATGGTATCACATACCGCATCTCCGTTGGAGCATTCCACTGTGTTAATTTTAGATGATAGAGTTGTCATTTGCTCAGACACACAGACGGAGGCTATCATTTCAGGGGATTTCGAGATGGGTAGACGGGGAGCGATATTCATACTTGATGTACCCTTACTGTTAGGGTTGGGGGATAAGACCTTTTTAGCTTGTTGGAGAAAGGGCTTAATTCCCTTGTGGAGTAACCCCTTGGATTTACCCTTAGGAGCAGACCCATTACCTAACTTGACATGGACTTTTTTTATTAACAAGTAACCCCTCCACCTCCTCAATTAACTCATCAATATCTGCCAAAGTGCAAATCTCTGCCACGTGTCTAGGGATTTTCTTCACCTTCCCTCATCCCGAGGGTCCATCCATCGCTTTCCGTTTTACCATGATAATACCTTTCTCTTTTGCCCCAGCACTTTAGTAATTGAATGGCATCTGAACTTGAATACCGATAAAGGCCATCATTACAACCCTGGCGGTCGGTGTTAAAGTCGCTGTAATACCGCCAACAGGCCGGCGGTAAAAAAAAATGGGATCACGACCATGGCAGAAACCGGCAAACACAGACAGGCACTTTAACACTCCGTCCGCCACAGCGGTAGCAACAAACACCGCGGCGCAGACACTCGGAAGACAATGTACTGCCCACACTATTACAAGGCACCAATCCGCCAGCTTTTACGGGGCGGTACCAATGCCATCAAAAGCACCTTTCGACACCCAAGGAAGAACTATGACACCATGGAGCCCGAATTGGAGATCCTACCCATGTTGCTGTTTCTATTAATACACCACGAAGTGTAAAGAAGGCAGCAGCGGCGACAACGACGGTGAGTACTGCACCTAGCACACAAAGGAGGGGGGGGGAAAGAGAGTGGCACACACACGCGACATGCAACACCCCCCCCCCACAACAACATACACACACACATATCCAATAATATCACAGATACACCCCATCACCCCCTGGAAGAACACAAGGACAAAACAAAATGAGTTTAACTAGTGTTATATTGGAATAATCAGATAGATCAAGAGATCAGCAAATAATCAGTATACACAAATATTTACATCAAGTACATAAGTCCGTACATTGTCCCATGAAATGTCACTGGACCAGTGGTCCCAAAAGCATGGGCGAAACCCACACATGACACCTGCCTCAAAACGGAGAGAACACTGCAGGGGCATCAGGTCGAGAAAAAAAACAGGCACCTCAGTGGGAAGGGGAGGGGGGCAACTCAGTTGGATGATGGTTCGACGCCACTGCTCCTCGTGGGGGCTCCATGCCCACTGCTTGGTCCTGGGGAGTGCAAAGCCACAGTCTCTCAAGTCTCTCAAGTGGGTGCACTGCCCACTGCTTGGTCCTGGGGAGTACAAAGCCACAGTCTCTCACGTGGGTGGTTTGCCCACAAGCTCTGGTTGGGGCTTTGTACCCAGAGTGCTTCATCCTGCCAAGGACTGGATGAATGGATGCATTTCTCCACTGGTTCTGGAGGGGTCTTTGTGCCCAGAGTGCTTCATCCTGCCAAGGACTAGTGAAGTAGATGCATTTCTCCACTGGTTCTGGAGGGGGCTTTGTGTCCAGAGTGCTTCATCCTGCCAAGGACTGGGGGAGTGGATGCATTTCTCCACTGGTTCTGGAGGGGGCTTTGTGCCCAGTGATGCTGGGTGTGGCAGTTGACATCCTCTCACCTGGGTGTCTTAGACATGTGATGTACCTGGAACAGGTAGCATGATACTCCAGGGAGGCAAAGCCACACTCCATGCTGCAGTGACTTAGGCTGCCAATTTCTGGTTCGTGTCAGTGCTGGAGGTGGTGTCTCAAGTGGCATGTCCAGGGTCCAGGACGTTACCTGCAAACTCTGATGGATGCCCACTGGGGATGGGACTGACGTCCGACAGAGTGGCATCGGCTGTGCACGTGGCGGTACTGATGGTGGTGCAGGTGGCGGTGGCTGCAGCGGAGATGCTGTCAGTGCTGGCCGTGGTGCAAGTGACTGTTATGGTGGATGGAGGCACCATACCGTCTACGGCAGCCTCGGATGGCTGATCCTTGGGAGGATTCTGCATCCTGACCACGCGGCGGTGCAGGTGGCGGTGCAGGTGATGGTCGGAGCAGTGGTGGTGACTGTAGTGCATGTGGCTGCCATCACTGATGATATGGTGGTCACCAGCCCCTCACCAGGAGACATTGTGCCCTGAAGTAACGTGCCCTTTGGCTTGTGGCCCTTCCCCATCTTGGCTGTCGCTGCAGGGACCTTGGCACTGTCCACTCGGCGTTTGGGCGAGGCCTTGCTAGGTGGGTGGTGTGACTGTCCCCTGCTGGAAGCCGGCCCTTTTTTGACCTTTGCAGGTGGTGGAATAGGGTGGTCCTTCTTTTCTGTCGGTGGCACACTGGCAGCTCTGACGGGTGCCCCCTTAGATCGTACTGGGCTAGCAGGGACCACAGCAGATGAAGATTTGGTGGCTGAGGTGCTGGGCTGGGATCTAGACATCCTGGCTCTAGGGGAAGGACTGGGGGGAGGTGTAGTGAAAGAGGTTAATGTTAGCTAGGAAAAGTTTTTAGACACACTGGGATGGGAAGATGGAGGGGGTGTGGGAGTGGAGATAGAGGTAGTGGTTGTAGGAGGTGTACGTCTGCTGAGTTTGGGTGAAGGTGCATGGGCTGGAGGCTGTTGTGAGGTGGATGGTTGTTGAGTGGGTGTGTGCCTGCATTTGTGTACTTTGGGAGGAGGGCTCACAGACACACTGGGAGAGGACAGAGGGGACGTGTGAATGGTAGTGGGGGTGGTGATTGCACGTGAGCGGTGTGTTGTGATGGGCGTGCTGGTGATAGAGGCAGTGGCTGATGATGTAGTGCATGCAGGTGTGAGTGGAGATGAGACAGGGAGGGAGGAGGAGGATGTGGAGGGGGACATAGTGGAGACAGTGGATGTTGGTGTGTGTCCATGGGTATGGTGCTTGTGTGAGTGCCTGTGGGACGTGTAGTGCTTATGTTTTCCTGAGCCACATTTGTGTGTTGATGTGTGTGCATGCTGGTCTGATGGTGTGCTTGGGATAGGCTGAGGTACAGGGGATTGGGTCTGGGTAGTGGAAGTTGGAGGGGGGAGGATGGACACAGGGACAATGGCTGTCATCTGTGCTTAGGCCAGAGCCTGAAATGCTCTCTGTTGTGCCGCCACGCCAGAATGAATGCCCTCCAGGTATGCATTTGTTTGTTGCAAATGCCTCTCGACACCCTGGATGGCATTCAGAATGGTTGACTGCCCAACAGTGAGGGATCTCAGGAGGTCAATAGCCTCCTAACTGAGGGCAGAAGGGCTGACTGGAGCAGGGCCTGAGGTGCCTGGTGTGAAGGAGATGCCCAGCCCCTTGGGTGAGTGGGCACAGGAAACACGCTGAGGGGCTGCTGGGAGAGCGGTGCTGGTAGGGGGGGGTGGTGGCTGTACCTGTAGTTGGGGTGGGCACAGAGGTGTCCGCCACCGCCAGGGAGCTTCCATCAGAGGAGGAGTCGCTGTCGCTGGTATCCCCTCCTGTCCCCGTCATGGAGCTCCCCTTGCCCTCCGTCCCACTGGTGCCTTCACCATCCATGGTTTCACCTTCCTGGGCCATGTGGGATTCTGCTCCCTCCGTCGCCGGTTCCTCTGCTCCTCCGCCAGATGATGCTAATGCACACAAGGACAGGGTGACAAGAAGGGAGGGAAAGACAGAGAACACACATGATCAATGCCAGCAACACCACTACCGTTGGCAGACACAACACACTGGGAGCAGACCTGTGCACTAGGCCATGCACTACCAGTTAGTAGGAAAGTCACCAGGCCATGTGGTACAATGCCTAATGTCATTTGCTGCACACCTGGAACCCACAGGAGCCTGCCCAGTAGTAGATGCCCACTAAAAATATTGGGGTTGGAGTGCCTCAGAGCCTGCCCAACAAGAGAACTACCCTGCCATGTTCACCCTGGCCTGGGGGAACTCACAGTCTACATCCCCCACCCAGACACTCCGTAAAGCACGCAGAGTCAGCTTTATGACACTGTACTCACCCCCTTGTGGCTGCTGTGATGGCCTCAAGCGCCCATCCAACCCTGAATAGGCCACCGCCAGGATGCGGAACATCAGAGGGGTCATGGTGCGACAGAAACCCCTTCCACGTTGGGAGGCCAGCCCCAGCTGGGCCCATGCCGTCTTCTTGTTCCAGCGGTGCAGGTCTTCTCAGCTCTTGCAGCAATGGGTGCTCCGTCTATGATAGACCCCCAGGATCCACACTTCCTTGGGGATGGCACGCCAAATACCCTTCTTCTGGTGGGCGCTGACCTAGATTAAAGGTACAGGAGGAAAGGATATTACTCACCCGTCCGTACCGTCAGACTAATTGCCCACCAGTTCCCAACCATGCCCTGATGCACATACACTGGCCATCCTCACATGCAGCCCTCAGCCCTCCCCACATGTATCTTCCATCCACACCACTCCAAACAGGCATTGGCCACGCATCATGCTCACAGTGTTCTACCCTGTTTGTCTGGAGGACCGTAGAGTAGCGTGTACTGGGGGAGGACCTCATCCCAGTTGTCCCAACTCCTCCGCGGTGAAGGCAGGTGCCCTTTCCCCAGACACTCGAGTCATTGTCGCTTCCAGACTGAGGTCACAGCAGCACTTGCAGTGTAGGTCCTCTCCTGTTGAAGGTCAGGTATCAAGTGAGTGAACAGATAGAAAATGGCGATCACGTCCGTGGCGGTGCGTACCGTCACCGCCAGCGTACATCGTCATTGGCTCCTGGAACCCATAGGGCCCAATGATAACCAATGCTGAGTTATGCGGCGGTTTTTGACCGCCTACCGCGATGCAGCACAATGCCAGGGCAGTTACCTCATTTCCCCTTGTCTCTCCTCATAAGTCAGGCAGACGACATTTCAGGGGGGCAGATGGTATGGCATCTTACTGCGTCACAGCACATTTTGGCACATAAATGGACTAACTACGCCACACACAGATTTACTCACATTACTGCAGACACACTTGTACAACCTATGTGGTACATGACCCTCTGCTCACCGTTCTTCTCCATAGGCCACAACCGCTGGGGCAGATGATGAGATGGTGGCATCCTCCGGTGTACAGACCCCTGGTTGACCTGTCAACAATGGAAGACAGACACATCATAATCACCTACAGACTTGATTGTGCCACAATCCATGAACTGTGTGCCCAATTTTTAGCCAGACCTAATGTCATCTATCCTCCACCCCACAGGAATCCCCCCTCTAGTGCAGGTCCTTTCAATGCTCCATCTCCTGGCAAGTGGCTCCTTTCAAACAACAGTGGCCATGGCATCAGGGATGTCTCAGCCAATGTTTTCTAATGTGTTGACCAGAATGTTGTCTGCACAGCTACATTGTGTTCCCCCAGGTGGAGGATTTGGCCACAGTGACTTTTATGCCCTTGGGACATATACCCAACATCATTGGTGCCATTGATGGTACACATGTGGCATTTGTCCCCCCCGCAGAAATGAACATGTGTACAGAAAAAAAAAAGCTACCATTCTATAAATGTGCAGATGGTGTGTTTGGCGGACCAGTACATCTCCCATGTGAATGCCAAGTATCCTGGCTCTGTGCATAACACCTACATTTTGAGGAATAGCAGTATCTGTTATGTGATGGGCCAACTCCAGAGGAACTGGGTGTAGCTAATAGGTGAGCCCAAGGTCCTCACACAGTATGAGTAGGTGTCTGGGTATGGGGTAGTCCCTAAGCGATAGTGTGTGTCTAACAGTTATCCCTCGACATTTGCAGGTGACTCTGGTTACCCCAACATTTCATGGCTACTGACCCCAGTGAGGAATGCCAGGACAAGGGCAGAGGACCGCTACAATGAGGCACATGGTGAACTATGCGTATTATTGAGAGGACGTTCTGCCTCCTGAAGGCCAGATTCCTGTGCCTCCATCTAACAGGTGGCTCCATATACTACTCACCGAAGAAGGTGTGCCAGATAATCGTGGCATGCTGCATGTTGCACAACCTGGCATTGCGATGCCAGGTGCCTTTTCTGCAGGAGGATGAGCATGGTGATGGTCCTGTGGCAGCGGTGGAGCCTGTGGACAGTGAGTAAGAGGAGGCAGAGGAAGAAGATATTGACAACCGAACGAACATCATCATGCAGTACTTCCAGTGACACACAGGTAAGAGACTTTTAACTCCTTGTCACATTTCTGAATACTGTGGGACATTGTACAAGTAAGCCTCTTAACCTCTGTCTATGGACACCGACAGCTCACTTTGGATTTCAATTTTTCAGATCTGGGTACCTCATTCTGCCTTCTGGTATATGTACTGCTGTACAACAACTGTCATACATTGGTATGAGCAAATGAACATTTACATTGCTATTTTTGCTGATGTTGTAATAATACATTTGTGAAAGATCAGACTGACTCCAGATTGGTTTGTGATTAAAGGGTGTTTATTTAGGGGCTAATGAGTATAGGGGTATGTGCAAGGGGCTGGGGTGATGGTGGAGGAAGGTCCATGGTAGAGTCCAGTCTCTTGGTATCACAGGTGCATTGTCCAATGGGGCAATGGAAGGGGAGTAATGGCAGTTCAGGGTGGACAGGGTAACTGAGTGGGACAGAAGGGTGACAATCAGGAGGGTCCTATTTCCTGGAGGGGGTCTTGGCAATGTTCTCTGTCCTCTGCCTGGATCTCAGGGACCATTTGCAGGGTGGTTCTAATTCTGCAAGGGGTGGGGTGCTGGTGGCCTGTTGGTCCTGTGGAGGGGTCTCCTGTCCACTAGGTGAAGGGCTGTTCCTCGATTTAGCTAGTGTCAAGGGCCCTTTGTACCACTGCCTCCCTCATGGTCTTGCCTATGTCAGCCAGCACCCCTGCAATGGTGACCAGGATGGTGTATATGTTGGTGGGGTCCTCCCTGATCCACATGTTTTGTCCCACCTGCAGCCACTGGGTCTCCTGAAACTTGGCCAGTACCGTGCTCATGGTCTCCTGGGAATGGTGGTATGCTCCCATGTTGTTTGATAGTGCCTCGTTGAGGGTCAGTTCCCTGTGCCTGTCCTCCCCCTGTCGCACAGCAGTCCCCCCAGCTTCCCTGTTGTCCTGTGCCTCTGTCCCCTGAACTGAGTGCCCACTGCCACTGACAGGTCCCTGATCATCCTGGGTTAGTGGGTTTGCCTGGGGTCCCTGTAGTGGTGGACAACCTGCTGATTGACGTGTCCTGGTGACAGTGCCATGGGCACGCTGGGTTGGTGCTGTGGTGGTGTTTCCTGAGGGTGGAGGTTCTGTGGTGGCTTGGTACTGTGGCAGGGGAACCAACTTTCCAGAGGTCCCAGATGGGCCAGGCAGGTCATCTTGATCCAGGCGTGCAGAAAGAAATGCTGTCATCACTGTGGGCCTCTTCTGTGGGGTTACTGGATATGGCTGGCACCTCCTGTCCTGTGACATTGGGTAGGGGTCCTATTGGGATGTAAATGCATTGTTATTGTATCTGTGTGTGCCATCTTGTGCAATGGGTGTGTTTCCCTCTGTTACTGAGCTTGCACTATCGCCTTGGGCCTTGTGTGAGTAGTGATTGTGTGCCCTGGGTGAGTCTCTCTATTGGACATGCTTTGGTGATGGGTGTACATGCATGTCTGTGATGGGTGTCCATGCATTGTTGTTGCATGCGGGGATTGGTTGTGGGAGTGGTGGGTCGTGATGGTGGTGTGTGTGGGAAAGGGTGGAGTCATGGGAGTGAGGGTGAGGGTGATGGTGGGAGTATGTGATGGCATGCAGGTAGGGTGGGGAGATATAGTACTAAAGATTTGCCTTACCAGAGTCCAGTCCTCCTGCTACTCCTGCGAGGCCCTCAGGGTGCATGATCACCAAGACTTGCTCCTCCCATGTTGTTAGTTGTGGGGGAGGAGGTGGAGGTCCACCACCAGTCCTCTGTACTGCTACCTGGTGTCTTGAAACCACGGAGCGTACCTTCCCCATAGGTCGTTCCACCTCTTCCTGATGTCATCCCTTGTTCTTGGATGCTGTCCCACGGCGTTGACCCGCCATAGCTCCATCTTCCTTGCAATGGAGGTCTGCTGCACCTGTGATCTGAATAGCTGTGGCTCTACCCAGATGATTTCCTCCACCATGACCCTGAGCTCCTTAGCTCCATCTTCCTTGCAATGGAGGTCTGCTGCACCTGTGATCTGAATAGCTATGGCTCTACCCAGATGATTTCCTCCACCATGACCCTGAGCTCCTTAGCTCCATCTTCCTTGCAATGGAGGTCTGCTGCACCTGTGATCTGAATAGCTGTGGCTCTACCCAGATGATTTCCTCCACCATGACCCTGAGCTCCTCCTCAGAAAACCTGGGGTGTCTTTGAGGTGCCATGATGTGATGTGAGTGATGTGTGAGGTGATGGTTGATGTGATGTGTGGGGTGATATGGTTGGGGTGTGTGGTTTGAGGTGCATGGATGGTGTATGAGTAATGGTGTTGTGTGTCTCTGGATGCTGGTGTGGCCTCTGCTTTTCTTTCTCTCTGATTCTTCCAAATATTTTGCTGTAAGGGGTTGTTGGTAATGTGGGTGTGTGTTTTATAGTGTTGTGAGTGTGTGGGTGTGGTGTGTGTATATGTGTCAGTTGTGTGTATTTTGAATTGTCCAATGTGGTATAGTTTTGTAAGTGTGTGTGTATTTTGAGCGTGGTGGTGTATACCGCCAATGGTTTACTGCGGTTGTAAGACCACCGCGTTGATTTATGGGTCATGATACCGCCAGGGTTGTAATGAGGGCCAAAGTCTTGATTTGACTATATGAATTTGTGCAATAGAGTTCTAGGTACCGGTACAAGATCTAAAGAGCACACCGAGCCATTGCAGTACCTTGTTTCAATTGCACTAGACACTCCAGACCAGTGGTAAGAACTTTAAATTATATGTCGGGCTGGGCATGTAATTGGAGCGTGATGAGGACAGAGAGACTGGCCAGCATGAAAAATAGGCACCTGGGGACGTGCAGCCCCCAAAACTCAGGTAGGGCATCCTGGGGGACCACCCAACCAAGGAAGGTGGCCCTGCCCTGGCTTTCCCTGGCACTGACAGGGGCAGGACGGGCCTGCCCTTGGCCCGGGCACATCCCGTGCTGCAGGAGTAAAGAGCTTGCTATAAAGCACCAGTAACCCAGCACAGGTGAGGTGTAGCTTTGGGCCACCTCCAGGACCCGAAGAAGAATGCTGGGACCTGTAGTCCCCCTGCCTCCCGATGTCTCACTGTCTCGCTGTCCCACGCTGCAGGAGTTAAGAGCTTGCTATAAAGCACCAGTAACCCAGCAGAGGTGAGGTGGAGTCTTGGGCCGCCTCCAGGGATCCAAGAAGAATGCTGGGAACTGTAGTCCTCCTGCCTCCCGATGTCACGCAGTCTCTTTATGCACACATTGCTGTTATTTTTGGTAACCGGGATGCAACCTACAACTGTTTTACATTGAATTGGGAACATGTGCTGCAATGTAGTACTATCTCATGTGGGTGCGGTTGGAAAAGTATTGTTTTTTCTACAGATTCATACTGCAGATTTCATATTAACACTGTTAGGCCTCGTACTATTAGTAATGTTTCTGAATGTTATTTATGCCCAGATTTACATGACGTTTATGTGGTTTTAACTTGTGTGTGTGTTGAATATAAACTTTATTTGCGTATATCTCAGGTGAAGTTTCATTTGTGGCGTTCAGTGTACTTAAGGTGTGGTCATGCTAGGCCACTGCGTTTCACATTGCCTCTGTCATAAACTTGACTCTTCTGTGCTAAGCTACCCAAGGGTGAGCGAAGGTTATAAAGTGAGTGTAATCACCAATCCCTGATGGGAGTGGTAGGTTCTACCTGTCCGGGCCCTCACCTCAGCCAACCAGCATGTGCCACCTCCACTAAAGTGGCAATGGAATAGAGGTGTGTCACGCACACACACACACACACACACACACTGTACCTTAGCCATATGTGTCCCCCAGCACAACACCCTACAAAACACAAACATACATACAATAATCCATTGCCATTCCAACACCACACACCATGTACATCCGGAAAACACACATTGACGTACATCCATGATACAACACAAATTGCATCCACACACGACCCAACCACAACCACAAATACTGAGATAACCCCACACTCAGCTACACAAACACACTCACACAAAGCCACAACTACACACATCACAACAATGACCACTGCACAGGAACACTTACCTAAATGTTGCACAGCATCACAATACACACTCAAACATACACAACAGCATCAAACCCACATGCACTGTACCAGTGTGTCCCCATCAATCACTGACACAAATGTGTCCCCTACATATACATGTCAGAGGTTTTTAAACAAAATATCTGTGGCATGTATATTCCTCCAGAGGTTCCAAGCTCATGTGCAGTACCCACACAACATACACAGTACCTGCAGCATCCCTACCTTCGAGTCCAGTGATGGTGGGGTCATGTTTTTGCCATGGTTCAGTGGCAGAAGTGATGGTAGGTGATGTCCAGTTGGATCAAGTCTGAAATGGAAGCTTAAATGTCGAAAAAGGAAGGTTTTGTGCCTCTTCCCCCTTTCATCAGTCAAGTCAGGTATGGAGGTTGGACCGCCACAGTTGGCTTGGTGGTAAGGCACATACAAATCTGCTCACCATCAGCCCCTACTCCCAATGCTGCTGTCGTGGTGACAGGGGACTCCAGTTGGAGTCGGTGGGACTTGGATGGTGTTTCGCCTATGGTCCCGCCAACATCTGAATTGGGCAGGTGGATGGTAAAGGCAGCAGATGGGTTTTCCAAAGCAAAACCAGCAGTGATCTTGTTACAGCCAAGATCTGAATCCGGCCCTAAGAGTACCGTCTAAAGTTTGGCAGAAAGTCACTCTGTCACAAACATCACATAAACCGTCTCTGTCTTATCACAAGATCCATATCATATAGTGCACTTGTAATAAGGGGGACAGGATACCCACCACTGTTGTGACAAGGTAACCCTTCCACGAAACTCAGGCCCTAAAAGTAATGTATTACAATGCCCATCTGGTGCTTCTACATGAACAAAGGCGTTGGTCCCTCCTAGCTTCTGATGGGTCGTTTTAACCATATTGTCTATGCCAGCCACTGCTCACTCCTCAGCAGAACTCTCTTTGAGTGAGGAATTCTGTCTTCTGATTGTGACTACCTTTTTCTTTTGAAAGTGCTGCTTAGCTGGTCCTGATCCCTGGGTGTACCCTCTACCCTCCTGACAGGTCTGTCCTTTTTAGGTCTGTGGGAAATGTGGACCAGTCTACTTGGCTCTGGTTCCTTACGATTGTAACTCTGTGAAGAAGGACAGTAATGATCATTAGAGCATTGATATCTTTCTATAGCCCTAGTAATATCCCTCCTAGCTCACAAGTAATACCTTTCTTATTCTTTATCTCTTTGGAAATGTTTAGATTTTCTTTCCTAAATCCTCACCAGATATTTGCATTTTCCTGTCAGGATCGTTATGTCTCCTTTTTGTTTACTAATCTGCATTTTACTTGGGGTGTCTGACATTTTGTGCTGAGGGTGTCTCTTCTCATAGGAACATAGAATTGAGAGGTAATCTTTGGTAATACCACTTCTTTTTTATTGTGATGTGCAGTCTGAGCATATCTTTGGTAGAAAACCAATAGAGCTGCATTTCTCTTTATATTCCTGATAACGTGTCCCTTTATGTTAATTAATACACATTAGGACTCGTTTTAGGCCGATGAATCTTTGGACCCAGTGGTGAGACACCGTAAGACGAGATAACTGATTAATATATCAAGTAATACTTTGATAACATTGTCAACATATAGCACCACAATATATTTTACTTTAAACATTAGTTAAATCTTTCCGGCGCAACCATGACCTTTCAGTCATGAATAACCACACCTATTTGAAGTTTTGTGAATTTTATTCCCTATTAATTACAATCTAATAGCAAATGTATTAATCAAGGAACAAAGGCATAATCATAATGCGATAATAATGCAAAGATCTCAAACATAGGATAGTAACATGAAGATTAACAAATCTAACACGTAAAACCTCGTAGGATTTTACTTCAGCATAGCATCACATCAGTCTCGTCAGTTTTGTCAGTCAAAATGAATGCCTCATCTACCCACTAATTAGCATCGGCATGTTGGGCTTCATGCAAAACAATTTAGAACACCAATTTGGAAAACATCTAGCTAAGGTCTCTAATCAAAAATACACAGCAGTTGGTACCTAGAAAGAAAAGGCAAATAAGTGAATTACTATAGCAACATTATAATTACCCTCCTCAGGATAGGTCAGCATACAGGATCAGTCTTCGTCTTCAGGACATCGGTTAGATCGCCGTCAGTCTATCTAATCTAAGGGCAAGGACATTTCCCTCATAAGGAGGAAAATGTAATGGGGCAGTCTATGGGCGAGGATGGTTTTGTCTAAGTCTCAAATCACCAAATAGAGTGACAGAGTTTCTGGATGCAATCGATATCATTCCCTACCTAATGCTCTCGAGTCTCCTGTGTCATGAGTTTTTATCCCTTTTCCGAAATACATTCCCCCAAAATTCTATTGGACAGTCACTACACCCCACTATCTGTGGCCTATGAAATTATACATTAAGTAATGCATTTGTCATTCTTTGATAATTTTCCACACTTTGATTGGCCTTCGTAATTGACGTTTTTCGTAGGTGGCACATCCGGGGTTACTTCATTTTCTGGCACCTTCTTCGGGTCAAGAGTTCTCTTCTCCGCGATTTAGTGTCCTTGGAAGTGTCCATGTTTGTTGCAAAGCCTACATTTTTATATACTAAAGCTGCTAGTATGCGGATGAGAAAATCTAGCAATGTTACATACAATGGAGAAAAGAAAAATTGCTGGTTCATGGCCTTTTGCGAGTCAGCACACTGAAGAAACAGAAAAATACGCTTTAATGAGAGAGCTGCATAGCTAGTTTTCGGACTCACGCTAACTTAAGATGTATGAATTCTAATGCAATCTTTATCTGTGTTAATGTTAATAATTTTCAGTTAGTCATAATACAAACAATTAATTTCTACAGTCAACATTAGTCTATGCATACGATAAATTCTCCACGTTAATATATGTTTCAATGAATAATATTATTAATGCAGCATTGTTAAATATAGGCATTTCAAATCTAAAATAGGTAATGTTTAAACTACGCTCTCTCAGTCCCTCCTCTGATGACGCTCGTCATCACACAATTTTTCTCTAGTTTTAATTTTTCACCTTGCGCATGATACGCATTTCAACATCTTGCCCGTTATGTGAGCTTTCTCTTATTTCATTGAACATTTTCTCTCTTTCACTTTCTTCGTTTCTTCTAGTTCTTTTAGTCCAATTTCTTTTTATTTTGTCATTAATTTTACATGCCCCCCATGATCCTAATAAACAAACCAAAACAATTAATAGACCCATCATAATTTTTGCAAGTACCCCATTCCAAATGTTGGTAAACCAACTTCCCACTTGGGCAATTCCTTTCCCAAATTTCTCCCAAACACCAGGTTCTTTCAGATCCTTCAAGTCTGTACTATCTCTAGTAAGGTTAGTAAGCATGTTTCTAATTTTCTTACTGTTATCTGGAATAAATGAGCAACAATGACGCTCATTAAGCATTTTGCAAACACCTCCACTCTTTGCTAAAAGAATGTCTAAATCAAGCCGATTTTGAAGAGTCATAACTCTTTCTGCAGCAAGTTCAGTATCCATCAGGAGTATTGCTCCTGTAAAGTTTGTCAGCATGTTATCCACAATAGTGGACAGCTTTTGAATTTTTATAGAATTCAAGATAACCCCTACTGATGGGATTATGGCTCCAAATATATCACCAATGACAGCCGCCACTGATTCCTGATTCCCAAATAACATGTCCCATACCATCCCTTAGGGAGACGGTAATATGCATTCAGTCCACAAATGTAATAGATTCCAGGAATTGCTGGATCTTGTCCATTTAACATAAAGGTCCATTTAGTTTGAAACAAAAACACATGCCTACATTCACTCGTACCCACGAACAAATTGTCTTGATCAGATTTTGGACTATATATACAGAGCCTACCTACGTGTAATGCGTCTATAGCTAGTTTGCCTTGTGTTTTGATTGCAGTGTAAGCATAATCATTTGCATAAGTATGTTTTTCTAGGCCTTTTTCTAACCTTTCTTTCAGTGCTTTGCGTCTATCATCTGTGTGATCTAAAAATCTTTTCTCCACAGGAGATAATAAGCAAGTTAAATTATTGCGATGTGCATAAGCAGTTCCAAATGTAAGTGTTGGCTCAAAGGATCCTCTAACTATTTTAATATCATGCTCTTTAGCTAATTTATTTAGGAATTCAATCACAGGCACAAAAGAAAACACAACATCCAAATTTTAATAAAAGTATTGCACATGCTCTTGATTATAGAATCTTGTTAATAGCAGGCTACAACTAATTCCATAAGTAAGAGGGAGGCTATGATAAGTAACTCCCTCCTGCACAGATGAAGGAATTTTAGTACATACATAACAATCTTTCGCATCCATAGTTTCTAAATACTCATTTAGTAAGCGATAGAAGACATTAGTAGAAAGTTCCCCTTTTGCATTAGTTCTCTCATGCATATGTCTTGCGTCTTGCTCAAATCCTTCCCACGGTGATAGTTTAGTAGTGGTAGTTTCAGGTTTCGAAGTTGCATTAATAGTTTCTCGCTCTCTCCATGGCATTCCCACAATCACTCCCACAATCATTACTGCACATACAACACCTATTATAAGACCTAACCAACCACACACCTTACTTCCTTTGCTACTATAAGCCATGTTTGTATAGAATCAGAATAGCAGATCAACAATCAACTTGAGAAGAAAAAAACTCTTTTTGCGTATATTACAGCGTCTTCACTCACTCCAGGACCCTTTTCGTCAATTCAGGTTAGCAGCTTGTCGTAATCAGGTTTTCCTTAAAGTCAAATCCAGGTTTAGTGTCACTTTCCAGTAGTTTATAAAGTCTCTTTCTCCTTTTTAGTTCTCACAAATTCAGTTTTAGCCGAGTTATTCCTTTGAAATATCTTCAGGTACCGTAGTATTGGCCTGGTACTTCTCGATCAAAACAGAATGCTAAGAATTCTTGCTGCCATTCAGAGGTTGTAGCATATGCCCATTCAGGACCTGTATATCTTCTGTTTGCTATTCTTTTTCTTTTTAGTCTTCGTTCACCTTGTTGTTCTCCTTCACTCAGATCATCGGCTTGTGAAGTATCACTTTCTTCTATTATCGTCTCATTTGATACCTCTCATATTTCAGGATGTGACTTGTCTGGCCAATTATCGCCTCTATGTGTCTTGGTTCGGTGTTTTCCTTCAGGACGTTGGATAACACCCTCCTCTTGTGTTATGGTGTTTTCTCTTGACGGACCTGCAACTGGTTCAGGGGACTCTGACACGTTTTGATTTGCATCTACAATTTCTCCTTCTTTTTCGTCTTCTAGTTCTATGCTGAGTTCGGGCTCTAGTCCGTATTTGTCTACTTCTGGGAGAACCTCTCATTGACTTAATTCTCCTGCTGCCTCAACTGAGATAGGCACTCTGTCGCCTCTCTCGAACTCATTGACAGTTTGAGGGACAAGGCTGTTCTCAGTGGGCTCTCCAGTAGTCTCAGTTCCTTCTTGACTGATCTCTGACTCTGAGATTTCTCTTCCTGAAGTTGCTGTACCAGAAACTTCAAGTTCCTCTTCAACAGGACACGTTACCCTTTTTGTGTGACTGGCATGTATCCAGTTGGGAACCCCGGCACACTTCACAGCAGTGGTGATCATCAATATTACTTGATACGGCCCCTTCCAAAGTGGCTCAAGACACAATTTTCTCACGTGCTTCTTGACAACCACCCAATCTCCAGCTTGCAGAGAGTGACCTGGTTCGCCAATTGGTGGCAACGCGTTAGCTTCCACCTGGTGAGAGAAAGAGCGAATCACGTCAGCCAAACCTTTGTAGTAATCCAACACCATATCATCTGTAATATTCACTAGGGCATTGGCAGGTACCGCTGGTAATCTCATGAGGATTTCATGGGGGGACAATCCTGTTTTCTTATCTGGGGTGTTTCTCATAGACATAAGTACTAGAGGTAAAGCATCTGGCCACTTCATGTTTGTTGCAGCACACATTTTCGCTATTCTTGATTTTAAGGTACCATTCATCTGTTCAACTAGTCCTGATGCTTCAGGGCGATAGCTACAATGCAAATTTTGTTCAATGTTAAGGGCGGAACACAGAAGTTTAATCACCTCATTGTCGAAGTGTCTTCCCCTATCTGATTCTATAGAAACCGGAAACCCGGATCTTGGTATCAGTTCTCTGAGTAGTAGTTTTGCAACTGTAAGACTGTCATTCCTACATGTGGGATATGCCTCAATCCAATGACTGAACACACACACAATCACTAACACGTATTTCAATCCTCCACACACAGGCATTTCGATAAAATCCATTTGCATTTTGTTGAATGGACCTCCAGCTCTCCCAATGTGGCTCAAAGTTACCACAGTCCCTTTTCCCGCATTCATCTGTTGACAGATGATGCACCTGTGACAAGTGATCTCTGCGGCATGTCTGATCATGGCGTCTCTTCCTAGATGGGCCTGCCCATGGTATAACCGTGCAAACTGCGACAAAAGACTATTTGGCAGAACCAGTTTTCCCTCTTCTGAAACCCATACATCATCTGCCCTTTGTACACACTGCATTCTCTGCCAGGAACGTTTTTCTTCTTTGCTAGCACGACTTTGTAGTGTCTTTAGTTTATCTAAGGTATCAACCACTCGTAATGCTAAGCTTAAACTCATGTCATCTTCCGGTTGTGGTAACAATTCCCACTGCTCCTTAAATGATATACAATTTAATGCACAAAATCTTGCAACCTGATCTGCATAACTGTTTCCCATTGACACGAAGTCTTGTGATCTGGTATGGGCACTGCACTTCACCACAGCAATTTCGAGAGGTAACTGAATCGCATGTACCAAATCTCTTATTTGTTCACCATTTTTCACAGGAGAACCAGAGGAGGTCATGAAACCCCTCTGTGACCAAAGTTGGCCAAAATCATGCACAATTCCAAATCCATATCTGCTGTCAGTATAGATGGTAACTTTCGAATTTACAGCCGCGTGGCATGCTTTTGTAAGAGCTATCAATTCTGCCACTTGTGCGGAAAACACTTTCTCGAGCCAAGAGGCTTCGACAATGCCAGTTATGGTGCATACTGCGTAACCGGCTCTCAATGTTCCTGCTGAATCTCTTAGACAGGACCCATCAACAAACATAATGTAATCGTTTTCTTTTAACTGAGTATCCTGTATGTCTGGGCGAGGTTTGGTACAGAGCTCAGTCACCTCAAGACAACCATGCTCAAATTCTTCCCCATCTTTGATCTCTGTATTTTCATTGGGAAGTAAAGTTGCCGGGTTCAGCACAGTGCATCTCTTTAGTGTGACATTTGGTGACCCCAGTATAATCGTCTCATATCTAGTAAGTCGTGCATTTGTCATATGTTGTGTCTTAGTTCGTGTCAACAGAATTTCAACTGAATGTGGAACCATTACTGTCAGGGGGTATCCCATGACTATGCCTTCACATTGTGACAGGCTTTGACCAACTGCTGCAACTGCTCGCAAACAACCCAGCAAGGCTGCTGCTACAGGGTCCAAAGTAGCTGAAAAATATGCTACAGGGCGATTTGCATCTCCGTGGACCTGTGTTAAAACAGACAAAGAACAAGCATCACGTTCATGACAGAACAACAGAAAAGGTTTTTCATAATCAGGCATTCCTAATGCTGGTGCCCTGCACATGCATTCCTTCAATTCTAGAAATGATTCAAGCTCCTCTTTTGTCAAAGTTATGGTGTATGGTTCGTCCTTGACTTCTTTTCCTGTCAATTTTATTAAAGGTTTTGAGATAATCGAGAAGTTGGGTATCCACTGACGACAGTAGCCCACCATTCCCAAAAACATCCTGACGTCTCTTTTTGTTGTTGGGGGATTCATTTGTAAAACAGCTGTTATTCTCTCCTTTGATATTCTACGGGACCCTTTTTCAATCAGATGTCCCAAGTATTTCACTTCTTTTTGGCAATATTGCAACTTTCTGGGTGACACTTTGTGCCCATTCTTTCCCAGATGATTCAATAATGCAATGGTATCGTATTTACAGCTGTCTCTAGTCTTTGATGCAATTAGCAAATCATCAATATACTGTACAAGTGTTGAATTAAAAGGCAGCATAAGTGGTTCCAAATCCTTTTTCAATATCTGATTGAAGATGGATGGTGACTCAGAAAAACCCTGAGGAATTCTGTACCAACTTTACACCTTATCCAGGAATTTGAAACTGAACAAAAATTGACTGTCTTCATGAAGTGGTACCGAAAAGAATGCTTGTGATAGGTCTATCACAGTAAACCATTCAGCATCACAAGGGACTTGGAACATTATTATTGCTGGGTTAGGTAACACAGGGCAGCATTTGATCACAATTTCGTTTATTTTTCTCAAATCCTGCACAATTCGAACTTTCCCACAGGGCTTCTTCAAACCCATAATGGGAGAGTTACACGGGCTGCTCAAAACTTCCTTCAGGACTCCCTGTCTGAAGAAATCTGCAATTATTTGTGTTACCTCAATGAGGACATCCTGGGTCATGTGGTATTGTGGTACTTGTGGGAACACTGCATTCGGCTTTATTTGTACCTTGACTGTTTCTACTCCCTTTATCAACCCTACTTCTTTCCCGGTCAAATCCCACACCTTTTCTGTTACAGTCCCTTGTAGATCGGCAGGCAAGTCAATCAAGATGTGCATTGGAAATAAAGTAATCAAAGGGTAGTCTTCATTTGTCTCTCCCCCTTCCTCTATGCATTGACTTTCATCCCCCTCATGGTCACTGTTTGTCTGTACTTCTATTCCATCACTGGAACAGGTAATCGAGCATTTTGTCTTACACAGTAAGTCCCTTCCTAGTAAGGATACTGGACTTGAGTCGCATACAACAAACCTATGCAGGCCTTGGAAATTACCAATTTTAACCTGCACCTGATCAGTAATCGGATTAGTCAGGTACTGGTTTGCCACACCAACCACTCGTATAGTACGCCCTGAGAGAGGTAATCTCTGGACTTCTGCACTTCGAACTGTAGAGCGTGTAGCTCCTGTGTCGACTAAAAATGAAACCCTATAGCCCATTACTTTTCCCTCTACATATGGGCCTCTCTAATCCACCTCTAAAGATGCTGCAAGCCTGCACTCTTCACTGTCTGAGCTGTCATCTGACCAATCTCCATTCATGCCATTTTCACCTCGTAATGGGAATTGTTGCACAGTGTTGTTTTGATTGGTTACCTGACCTGTGACCTGCTGAGGAAGCATCACCTGTTGCTGTCCCATCGGAGCCATGGGTAATTGCATTTGCTGTCTAGGCACCATTGGAATCTGCTGCTGCACTGGTTGCATTGACACTGACTGGAAACGCGGCATTTGCATCTGTTGCATGGGCTGTGCCCCTTGCATTTGTACTGAATTATTCTGAAAATTCGGGTTCTGATGTCTCACTTTTGGACCTCGTGTATTTTGTAATGAACTGACATTAATGCTCTGCTGAACTGCACCATCCTGCACCATATTCGGACAATCCCGTTTCCAATGTCCCATGCCCCCGCACGCATGACATGGTGACATCTTTTTCATTCCCTGACCGTCGTTTTGAATAATAACATTATTCATGTCCGAACCACGGTTCACAAACCCTCGACCTCTACCTCTCGGCTGTGCCTGAAACACACCATTCATTTGCGGTTGTTGCTGTATCATTTGCTGAACTCCATTCCCCTGGATTCCAGCTTGTGCAGCTCTTATCTGCATCATCATCACTTTCTCCTTCAACTTTTTCTACTTTAACTCAATCTCGTCACTACAGTATTTCGCATACTGCAACACCTCATCAATCGGTTTAGCTTGCCAACAAATCAAATGGTTCTTAATCATCTGTCCGACCTCTGGCCTCAGCCCTTCGACGAACCTAAACACAAGGTGGTTCATGTCCTTCGGTTCAATAGTCTCAGTACCACTGTAGTGTTTGAACGCTTTTAATAATCTCTTGTAATATGCGTGTATTGACTCCTTAACCTCTTGAGAAGTCCGGTCAATTTTCTGCCAATCGGTCACCTTTGGCGACACCTTTTGTTTCAAAAACTCAATTACTTTGTGATAATATTTCATCACTTCTTCTGAAGGTGCTCCAGTCACCTTATCTCTCGCCGGCTCCTTCGTGGGCCAATCTACCCCTCTCTTGCACTCGAGCCACAAATCTGGCGGAACAATAATCTCAAACAAGGTATTCAAGTCTTCCCAGAGACACTTTGCAAGTTTCACGAACCTATCCGTCTGTTGATACCACTCTATCGGCTTTTCTCTTAGCCTAGGATAATCATTTGTAAAGGATAAAATGTCTCCTCTAGTCCAAGGCACATGTACCAAAACACCACCAGCTGTTTCTCTCATAGGTAAGATTTTTACTGAATCTAGATTAGGTGTAGCCCCACCTTTATTAGATCCTGGACTATCTCCCTTTCCCTTATCTCTTTTCTTTGCCCATCGGCCTTCCCATTTTTCTAATGCGCCCCAAACTTGAGCATTCTGCAACAATTCTCTTAAGTGTGCTTTCATGCCTGCAGACCTCATGTGTTCAAAACCTTTTGAGTCAAAATCTAATCTGTAACTCCTTTTCAAATGCTTAGTGTTTCCGATATCGATGTTATATTTGTCTGCCAAGTTTGCTAATCTCTGATGTATTTTGCCCACCTCTTTGGTGATCTTGGGACATAAGTATCTCAATTCTGCCTCAGTGTATGATTCCAACCTATTTACTCCCATAGTTCCTTCCACTAACTCGGCAGCTTCTGCCCCCAATCGTACAAAATTCAAGTATTCATCTTGTTTTTCTTTTTCAGGTTCATCTGTGGTTACTGCAGTCTTTTGTGAGGTGTATGTTTTTTCTAACCATCCATTTAACTGTTGTACGGTAATACCCTGCAGTGAAATGTTCCCTGCATGTATTATTGGAGTGTGTGAAGTGTTTGTACTCGTGGTTTGGGGAGTCAAAACTACCAACCCTGCTTGACGCATTGCCTCAAGAGGTGCCCCCACTGGACTAAGGTCCATTAACGATCTCGGTGGCTCATTTGCTTGCTCTCCAGGGGCCATTATCTGTGGAGTCCCCATAGGCCCTCCTCTTATCGCTTCCTGTGTCGTCACTCCCTGTTCACACACCCCTGTTTTACCTTGTGCATATAACGGTACTGGGGGACCAACAGTAATAGGTAGCGATATAGCAGCAGGTGTCAGACCTGGACCCAGATTCCTTGGAGCAGCAACACCATAGGTCTGCTCCAGTGTACCCGGAACAGGTACTAACGGTGGTCCCGCTACACGGTTATACCCAGGTATCAGCTGTGGTGGTTGAGACACCAGTTTCGGAGTCGATTCAATCTGTATTAACTTTGGCTTTGTGTATATCGGGTCTGGCGGCACTATCAAGTTTGTAGTAGTCTCAAGTACTGGGACATCAGGGTAAATTCTTTTTATCTGTGGTGGAGGCTGCAACTGTATCGGCAAGTCTGGTGCAGTGGGTACACTGACACCATTCTGTATCAAAGCTGTATCGCTAGTCTGTGCCATATCAGAAACTCCCTTCTCTTGCATCTGGTTCCCAGGGTCCAAGCTAGTACTTGGAGCACTATCACTCACCGCATATGGTGGCGGTCGATCATATAACAATCTATCCATAAATTCTTCATCATCTGAATCATCTTCCTCTTCCCAGGACCTTTTGTTCTCTTTAGTTTTGCCTGAATCTTTGTCAGTTTTACAAGAAGCTTTCTTTCCCTGTGTCTCTTCTCCTTGTGTAATTGCTGGGAATAACTTTAACCCATTTACAATCCCCCGTCTCCACATCTTGCTCTAATTGTCCCATCTAGCTTTGGCATATGATTTTTCTGCCCTTTTCAGCCTTCTCTGAAACCTTTCTTGTCTATGTTTAAGAGCCATCAAGTCCCAGATCACCAAAGCCTCGTATTGTGCCGGTCTCTGAGGTGGTTTCTGTGTACTTAACATCCACCTCAAATTTTCTAGCACCTTTGGATTAAATGTCCCATTTTTTGGGAATGCTAGACACCCCTCTTTCTCTGTTAGTTTGCGCCATTGTTTCATCCATAAACAAGGTGCAACACCCTTTTCTTCCATAACCGTGTAAGCCGGAGTACCCTCAGGTGGTGTAGGTTCCCCATCGGTTGCGACAATATATACATCTCCCTTTAAAGCGCTTTTGAATGCCTTGACAAAATTCATTTTTGCAATTCCTTATTTCGTATTTTTAATTAGAAATGGCTTAGTTCCCAGGACACTCTTCACCTGTCCTTTCTCAACCTATTGCCTCTCACGGACGGCAGCCAATCCGTGCGCGACCCCTCTCGGCATCTGACCTATCTCAGCGCGGCACCACTGATGTCACACTCACACACACTGCAGCTGACAAAGTCTTGCGGCTCGTCCGCTCTTCACTAACCCCTTACAACTCATACAAACTAACGCGAATTATTGCGAGCAGCTTAAAATGACAACACAAATCTGTCGGTTTACTACAGGAAGGGTAACACATTCGCTTCAGAACTTTACAGAGATTTCACTTGAAGCCTCGGCCGCTACTCTCTCCTTCTCAGTTCCCTCATACGCAAGTAGAATTCGACCTGCAAATCCTACTCTCGACTTGTCAATGACTCCTTCTAGTGCACTTTAGAATTTGTCATATCTCCATCGAAGGTTTCACACATAAATCATAACTCAAACTCGACTTGTCAACCACACCCGATTGACCTATTAAACCTCACAGATTACAACATAAACCACATATATCATCATACTCCGGAGTCTTAGACCTCAACAGGTCCCTACACGATAGTCAACCATGTGGATAATTTTAAGTAACAAGCGCTACATTCACATGAAGTATGCCAACTTCCCTACTCTCATACTTGTGGAGTACGCCCACTCCTACTAAACAACATTTAATTTGGCCTAAATACACACAAATTTTCACTATCTCCTGCAAGATGCATAGGCTTTAGGCAAGCGCAAAGACCCTAACCCCACATACTATGGCGCCGAGAACATTCCCAACTCATTTAGGCAGGCTCTGAGATCCCGGGGAAAGCCATGGCGAATCTAGCAACCCATCATCTCTCCGAATTGCATTATCACAGAAAAACAAATTAAACAATGAAACTCCGTCTTAGGGCCCCCAAGGACCAAACCGTCGCTCTGCTACCAGAACTGATAACACGTCCCTTTATGTTAATTAATATACATTAGGACTCGTTTTAGGCCGATGAATCTTTGGACCCAGTGGTGAGACACTGTAAGACGAGATAACTGATTAATATATCAAGTAATACTTTGATAACATTGTCAACATATATCACCACAATATATTTTACTTTAAACCTTAGTTAAATCTTTCCGGCGCAACCATGACCTTTCAGTCATGAATAACCACACCTATTTGAAGTTTTGTGAATTTTCTTCCCTATTAATTACAATCTAATAGCAAACGTATTAATCAAGGAACAAAGGCATAATCATAATGCGATAATAATGCAAAGATATCAAACATAGGATAGTAACATGAAGATTAACAAATCTAACAAGTAAAACCTTGTAGGATTTTAGTTCAGCATAGCATCACGTCAGTCTCGTCAGTTTTGTCAGTCAAAATGAATGCCTCATCTACCCACTAATTAGCATCGGCATGCTGGGCTTCATGCAAAACAATTTAGAACACCAATTTGGAAAACATCTAGCTAAGGTCTCTAATCAAAAATACACAGCAGTTGGTAACTAGAAAGAAAAGGCAAATAAGTGAATTACTATAGCAACATTATAATTACCATCCTCAGGATAGGTCAGCATACAGGATCAGTCTTCGTCTTCAGGACATCGGTTAGATCGCCGTCAGTCTATCTAATCTAAGGGCAAGGACATTTCCCTCATAAGGAGGAAAATGTAATGGGGCAGTCTATGGGCGAGGATGGTTTTGTCTAAGTCTCAAATCACCAAATAGAGTGACAGAGTTTCTGGATGCAATCAATATCATTCCCTACCTAATGCTCTCGAGTCTCCTGTGTCATGAGTTTTTATCCCTTTTCCGAAATACATTCCCCCAAAATTCTATTGGACAGTCACTACACCCCACTATCTGTGGCCTATGAAATTATACATTAAGTAATGCATTTGTCATTCTTTGATAATTTTCCACACTTTGATTGGCCTTCGTAATTGACGTTTTTCGTAGGTGGCACATCTGGGGTTACTTCATTTTCTGGCACCTTCTTCGGGTCAAGAGTTCTCTTCTCTGCGATTTAGTGTCCTTGGAAGTGTCCATGTTTGTTGCAAAGCCTACATTTTTATATACTAAAGCTGCTAGTATGCGGATGAGAAAATCTAGCAATGTTACATACAATGGAGAAAAGAACAATTGCTGGTTCATGGCCTTTTGTGAGTCAGCACACTGAAGAAACAGAAAAATACGTTTTAATGAGAGAGCTGCATAGCTAGTTTTCCGACTCACGCTAACTTAAGATGTATGAATTCTAATGCAATCTTTATCTGTGTTAATAATTTTCAGTTAGTCATAATACAATTAATTTCTACAGTCAACATTAGTCTATGCATACGATAAATTCTCCACGTTAATATATGTTTCAATGAATAATATTATTAATGCAGCATTGTTAAATATAGGCATTTCACATCTAAAATAGGTAATGTTTAAACTACGCTCTCTCATTCCCAATCACAATTTTAGAAACAGTATCAAGGTTATCTAGTAATGTCAGACCCAGTTACACAGCAGGTGAAGCACCATGCTCTTCCTGTATTTACTTCAAGGCCTCAGGTAATATAGTTATCAAAAGCATGACGTGTGTGATTGTCTATAAGGCTGCAAAAATGCTTCTTTACAATTGGCATTGCTGTTGAATGAGTACCACTCCCATTGGAAAGCATATTTTCATCATCCTGTGTATCTCCTACAGGGTGTAGTAAGGATACACCACTTCTCATTGATATGTTCTTTTTGGCTACCCAAAATGGGATTTCTTTTCATTTCGTTGGGCAACAACCCTTTATGACATTTATTATAATGTGTGGATTGATGGCAGTTGCTTGTGCGTATGGTGTCTGGATGGTGTCTGTGACCTCATGGCCTCATTGTTGCAGTAACTACTTTCTTAGCTGTCTGTAGATATTGAGTAATTTCTGCCAATAGGTTTCTAGGGTCTGCTATGGGAGGTCAATCTCTATCTAAATGTGTTGTATCTGTGGATAAAGCAAGCCACATTTGCCGAGGCTGAAACAAAGGACCAAAACTTACATTTTGCATCACATTCAGTTGTCTCCCTTGAAATAAGATCATATTCTTTAGATAAGTTAAAGTTACATCAACAAAAACATATGACCATAGTGGTTTTGAGGATCTTCTCTTGCATATTTTGTGAATTGTCCCACTGCTTCAGCAAATGCTATTTCAATCAATTAATAGAATATTGCACAAAGTGTTCTCCGACAATCAATGTGATTTTTCTCCTGCTTAATAGGAATCACCTTGCTATCAAATGGACGATGCGGACAGGGTTCATGTTTTCTATTATATCTACAGTCTTCTACTCTACCACCTCTTTTTCTCCTAGCACTGCTCTCAAAGGCACAGAAATTGGTACTACTGATCAGGCCAATACTTAGCAATAGCTATGCACTGAACACACCTCACACAGGGAAGAGGGGTGCTGTTCTCTTATTGAGGAGAATCGTCAAATACCTCTAGCCATTTGGGGTAGGTTTCAGGGGCGGCTCCTCCTTTAGGGTGGAGGAGCGTCGCTTCCTGCCAGCAGCAGTAGCTGCAAACCTTTGAAAGAAAAAGATAATAAACTTTGTTTATTATCTTTTTCTTTTAAAGGGGCGGGCCACAGGGGTGACGTGCACTGAGGGGGCGCATGTATGTTTGTCCGACCGTCTCAGGCCTGCCAAATATACATGCGCGGAAGGCTGTCTGCAGCCCGGCAATCGCAGGCTCCCAGTCCGCCTGGGAACGCCCCGGCTGGGCACTCCCAGCCAATCTTGATGCTGCTTTGAGCAGTGTCAGGATTGGCCGCGGGGCAGGCTGGGAGCCTCTGCCTGCAGCAGCAAGACGAGAGAGGAGCAATGCGGGCGAGGCGAGGAATGAGGCAAGTGTTTTCTTGTTTTTTTATTTATCACATTGTTTATTTCTCGCGTGTCTCCATCCCCCTCCATGTGCGACGGCCCGCCCCCTCCAAGCACCATGAGCCACTCCTAGTAGGTTTGCATGCACAACTTATTATTGGGGCCCCTAAGCCTTCGAGGGATAATGTGCTCCTCCCAATATTATTGAGGGAACAACAGGTAGAAAATCTTAGCTCCCCAAAAAGCACTCTCTTTAAGAAATGAACTGGCAGGTGTCTCTCCCTTTTCCTCTAGTGAGTTATTCTCTATTAGAAAGCGTTCTGAGTCAGACAAACCGTCTTATCAGACAATCTCTTATCTGCAGATGATGATAAAATTAAGCCAAGCACTTTTACCGCAGATGAGTATGAACACACAATGATTTGTATTTTACATTTATTTGGTTCTTTATTTTGCAGCATTTGTCTGCCAGTCATGTGCATCAGATTGAACAACTCACCAGATCAGAGGTTCTTCACCATTTGACTTTTGTAGATTTAAAACAGAATCTCCACGCAAAGCTGGGGATCCTAGGCTAAGTAATTTTACCTATTTGAACTTCAAAACAATACACAGAAATGCAGAAACAAGTATATATCAATGAAATACAGAAACTATCAAATTTAATTTAATTCACAAAACAAAATACAAAAATGTTAATTTTAATGGTAGGTTGAAGTGTTCCAAATTTTGGTTTTAAAAAATAAGCAAAATGCTAGATTGTAACATACCACTTTGTCTTTTTTCTACTCATGGCTGCTTTTCTAAGCACATAACAGTTATTTAATATAGGTCATCAATTTTCCATTCTAGTTTCTTTTTGCTGTCCTTGCACTGGTCAGAAAATTCATGCTAAGGATAGTGCTTAATCTGCAACCTCCAAATTTCGCATTTGCTGAATGCTTCAAAACTTTCAATTTATGATTTTACTTTTTGTGTCTACATACCTGAACTGCTAACATTGAGGGGCATATTTATGAGTCCCTAGTGCCATCGGAGCATCACTTTTCATGACGCTCCGGTGGCGCTATGCTCTGCGCTGTATTTACAAGGTGGCGTTTAGCCACTTTTTGTGACTTATCGCCACCTTGCAAATATGGCCCTTCACATGCAGCTCTTTGTGTGGAAGGGGTGTGCAATGGGTGTTGCCATGGGCATGCCACAGCAACACCCATTGCATTTTGCGCTGCCTCCGATTCACAAGTTTTTGTATACATGAGGCAGCGCCAAAATCTAATGCCACCCCAGAGGTGGTATTAGCAAGGCGCAACTAAGAGGAATACTTATATTCCTCCTCGTTGTTTGCTTTTTCTATGTGTGCTGCATTCTGCAGAATGCATAGAAAGAGCAAAATGCCAGACATGATTGCTTATGTGCGGGAAGGTGTCCCTTCCTGCACATAAACAATCACACCCCTCAATGCAGACATCCTTGCACGATGATGCAAGGATGCCTGCGCTGGAGCTGGCATCTAAATTTAGCGCCTGCACAAGGGACAACACAGGAGTGCGCCGTATTCAAATAAATACAATGTATCCATGCATTGTGAAAATGACAGAGCGCAGCACTGCCAGTTTTGGCGCAGCATCGCGCTCCGTCTTTTTTCTATCCTTATGGGCCTTAATTTTCTAAATAGACTTGGATGCCCTATGTAGACTCTTCTTTCTCCCAGGCGACCATGGACCCCAGATGAAGCACCACTGCAGTTGATAATAGGCAAATTAGGGAAAAGTTTATCACATCACCCTAAATTATTAGTCTATTTCACATACAAAGTGTTTAGATATTGTCAGCCATTCACCTGATATAGCTCTATTACTTAACCAGCTTATCATATGCCAAGTCATGTATAGTTTCCCCCACATACCTTATGCTGCCATCAGGTCAGTGATCAGAAGTCATTCAATCAGTTTCTCCCTTCAGGAACCAGGCCATGTGCCTAACCACACCCTTCGTACAGTACTTTACTTACCTTTATTGGCAATGATGTGTTATGGAACCAGGCATGGTGATTCACACTGAGCAATGGTCATTTTCAGAAGCATACAGAATCAATGGAAGCAAAAGCTACTTTTTCCTTCTACCTTCATTGATAAGCTTTACAAGGTCATCTTCACTCGCAGCGTGAATATAGCATGTGCACCAGACAAATGTAAAAGTTTCCTTTCCTATCCTGTTAGTTTGTCGGTATCCAAAAAATAGCAATCGACTTCACATTTGTTAGCACTACCATTTAAACATTAGTACCCACATCTTCTACATCTTCTACACACATTCTCTATGATTAAATGTATTCATGTTCACAACAATAAGGACTGTTTTGTATGCAATATCATCAAAAAACATTAAAAAAATCTTTATATATCTTCACTAAAAAACAAAGATCCCCGGGATGTTATAGTTAGGAAATAGAATTTAAAAAGCCTTAGAAAACCACTAGCAACCAAAGGTTAGATGGACATTATAGTGAGGTTTAGATTTTCCATGCACAAAACCATAGAAATTCAACAGTTATACTTATCTCAAGACAATATGGGCCTCATTACAACATTGGCGGGCGGCTACCGCCGCCCGCCAAGCTGTAACCGCCGTGCGGCCGCCAATGCGGCCGCACTCCCGCGGTGCCCATTTGGACATCCCCGCTGGGGCGTCGGACGGAAACCAAGTTTCCACCAGCCGGCCCAGCGGGGATGTGGGCCACAACATGGGAGCTGGCTCCAAATGGAGCCGGCGGTGTTGCGGCCGTGCAACGGGTGCAGTTGCACCCGCAGCATGGGGCCCTGTCAGGGGGCCCCTGCACTGCCCATGCCAGTGGCATGGGCACTGCAGGGGCCCCCAGGGGCCCCACGACTCCCCGTACCGCCAGCCTTTTCCTGGCGGTTCAGACTGCCAGAAAAAGGCTGGCGGTCGGGGAGTCGTAATCCCCTGGGCAGCGCTGCAAGCAGCGCTGCCCTGGCATATTGCATCCGCCGGGGCTATTGTGGCGGTAAACCACCGGCCCCGGTGGCGCGACCGTGGCGCTACCGCTGCGGTCATAATACACCAGGAGGCACCGCCAGCCTGTTGGCGGTGCTCCCGTCGTTTTGGCCCTGCGGTTGTAATACCGCCAGGGTCATAATGACCACCTATAACTGGTACTCTAAGGTAATTAGAACTAGCGCCCGGCAATAGACAGTTTTCTCATCAGTTATTTTAGTGAAAATGTTACAGTTATATTATGAATGATGTCAAAGAAGATATTTTGATCATTATTGAGATCATAATAGATGTAATATGCGGGATAAGTAGTAGTAATTCTTTTCTTTTTTTAATTCTATTTCCTAACTATAAAGTCTCTGTAACCTTTGTTTTTTCAGTGAATATCTAGGGTTTTTACAACGCTAAGTTGTATTAAACTTTTTTATGTTAATCCAACTATTGTCATGCTAGGTCTTTGGCTGTGCATAGCAGGTGTTGCCCACAGGGTCTGGCTTGTGGCCAGGACCCTGCGGCCAACACCCCCGTAGGCACCCAACCCTGCACCTAGCATGGCCTTTGGCCATGCACCACAAGGGTTGGCAGCAGTTTTGTGAAGATTTGTGAAAAGAATCCAAAGTTATTAGAAAAAACTAATGTAAAAAAGGAGACCTAACTATAACTACCTAGTGGAAACTGCCAAAATTGGCCTGGGGAGGTGGGCCACATGGCTCCCTCCTCTATTAAGTGTGTTTATTTAGAGATTCCATATTGAAAAACAATCTGAAATCCTTTGTGGAGGGGAATGCATTTCTGTACAATTAGAGCACATTCTGTATGTGACTGTGATGAGTGGGTTCCTTCTTGTCCTCTCCTGGTATGAGCAGAGTCCATGGGCTTCCTTTTCAATTGCTACAAACATGCAAATGTGCAAATCACCTAGAAGCTATGCCTACTTGGCCCTGCACTGTCCACATTAGTCTTCCTGTCCTAACTCCAGGATGATGGACAGCTTACCAAATCCCCCCAATGCGTTTCTCACTGATTTTGGTGGTGCATTCTTGATGCTACAGAATATTCTAGTCTCATTGGCAACTCTATAGGAGGATTCATGTTACCACAGAACTCTAGAGAAAGAAGCAACAGGAACAATCATGTTGGTAAAAGCACACATGCTCACTGGTGACATTTCCTTATGCTCCAATGCACAGCTGAAGTGTAGAATACATACTGGACATTTACCAAAGGAGGCAGGAGGAACTCCACTTGGGTAGATATTTTCTGCAGAGCTGTGGACTCTTGTTGTATATAAATGGCAGGTGAGATTCATTTGTGTCTCACTCGCGCAGCTACTGACACACCTACACAGACCCTTACACACCCACTTACAGACATACTCAGACATTCACTCAGACACTCATGCATCCACTCACAGACCCACGCAGGGATTCATGTACTCACAGACCTGCTCAGACACGCATGCACCCACTCACAGACTCAATTACTCATGTACCCATTCACAGACCCACTCAGACATTCATGCACCCACTCATAGACCCTCTCAGACATTCAGGAACACACTCACAGACCCACTCAGGCTTATGCGCCCCTGACAGCCCCACTCAGAGACTCATGCAATCTCTCACAGACCCACCCAGAAATTCATGCACTCAGTCACAGATGCACTGAGAAACTCTTGTACCCACTCACAGAAACACTTGCACCCATTCACAGATCAACTCAAACACTCATGCACTGTAATGATATTTTTGTTTTGACCAGTGACTCCACGTTGCACTTAGCCTAGCAGCACCCCGTCACATTAGTGACCACCAGCTTCATTTTGCCTATTGACTTTATTTTAGCATTAGCCACTGTCACGTTAAAAGCTGAAAGTATTTTTCCTTGCCCATGTTATACAAAGAGCTTTTTGCTCATGCCTTTATTCCTCATGTCTGCTTGTTCCTATTCACCAAGGGCTTAGAAAGATAAGAATGTGCTAGGGTGATGTTTATGGTATGGCACGTAACCGTTTTGTTTCGAGACAGCGCACCTTGTGATCTTGGCCAATTCCATCGTGTTCCTTTCAATACTGACCTTAAGTAGCCTGCATTTTAGAATATAAATTTGCGAAGCAATGTTTTTTTTTTCTAGAAATCCATATTTTTATAATACAAATAGTGAATAACATTATTCTCTATTTGTCTCATAAAAACTGAAGTGCATTTAGCTGGAAAATGACCCAATCTGTCAGCTAGGTTAAGTAAAAAATGCTTTGATATGCATGTTGTACGAGTGCTTGCAGGTGGGAAAGTGTTTATGTGAGACAAGGTGTGTGAATGTGTGTGTGTGTGTGTGTAAGCATGTGCGTGTCAGTCAAAGTAAAGGTCAAATAGGGTGACATGTCACTTCCACTACCCCTGGCATTTTAATTAATTGACACCCATATTTAACTCACCACCCGAAACTCCTACAAACTTAGCAACCAGCACCTAAAGTAAAACTAAAATATAAAAGTGTTACACAATTTTCAAAATTTGAAATCTATTAAATATTTAATTCTAAATGAATAATTATTGTTACTTAATTATAACTTAATCAACTTCCAACCCTTTAGCCCTAAAATCATAGCAAACAACACCTAAAATGTAACTAAAATCATTCAGTATTTCATAATTTACACGATGAGTATCAAGTACATGAGAAATTCTTTTTTTAGTTAAGTGAAAGCAAATTACTACTTAATTTACTTCCCTCCTGATCCTCCTATAAACCAAACAACCCATTGCAAAACTATAAATTAATAATAACAATTACATTAAACTGAATCACTTTAATACCAACAATAGCAGCACATAAATTAATAATTGAACGACAACATTAGAAAATAATTTAAGAAACGATATTATTTATAACTATATTACTGCAAACGATATTAAAAACAATGATATTCTTAAAAAAAATATTTCTTGCCTAATAAACTGATATTCTTGACACACAGTATTTTTGCATCACAGTATTTTTGCAGCACAATATTTTATTTCTGATATTTCTGTCTTCCATATATATAACTGGGTATTTTGTTAACACCCTGAAAAACATTACATTATGTTGAAATTAACACAGAATTATTTCTCAGACATCCTGCTAAATAGAAAGTGAATGCAAAGCTATTGTTTGCTTTAACACTTGCAATTATGCACGTGCCCTTAGTACATTCCACGAACATATTTTACTGGCTCAACTGCGTGAAGCACAATTCTTGTTTTAGTTGTGCCCTGTTCTACCAGATTATGTGCTGTGTACGACATGATTATCTACTCAGAGCTTACTGGGGGAATTATACTTGTCTCCATAATGTATGCTCTCTGTTTTACATCAGCATTACATTTTAATACCTAATACCACTTTTCATTTTTGTCATTCGCTGATTTAACTGAAAAAATTGTATTAGAGTTTTCAAGCTAATTGTACACTGGAATTCTTTAATAATGCATGTGTCCTGATAATTGGAGTTAATTAAACAAGTCTCTTTATCGCAGCGCACAGTGTGGCAATGCAACAAAGCAAAATAAAGAGCATCTCGACGCCATTACGTGTTTTTTGAAAGATGCTGCGATTCCATAATGTGCCATTTGTTTGAACTCCTGAAGGGTTCTCTATAATAATCTCCCCACAATGCAGTGTTACACTGATAGCTCTTTTAAAACCCGGCATGCCTCAGCTATGTCGGAGAATTTCTAAAGCTCGTTTAAATGCTCATTAAGCAACGTGCAAAAATCGGGAGATAATCGGAGCAAAGTTACCTGCAATAGCTTAAATATTTTAGGAGTGTTCGGTGGCGCAGTGTGTATGATATTTATAAGCAAGTGCACAGAGATGTGCCTCTCTCCTCTGTTTTGTGCTGACCCTGAGCCATTCCTGTAATGGAGAAGGGCAAGGAGAATGACAAACATCACACTTCTCTGCTCTTTGGGTATCTTTCACTAGTTGCACTAACAATACTTGTACCTTCAGTGCATTTGAAACTGAATAATCAGGAACCGGAAAATGAAAGTCATATTCCTGAAAGCTGGGCCCAGATTACAGCACAGAAAGTAAAGTTGTTGTGCGGCGTTGCATTAAGAGGAAACAGTAGAACAGCACCATATCCACAAAGATAATGGGGGTCATTACAGCAGAAGACCGCCAACACACCGCCGCGGCCGTGGAATTCCGCCACAGCTATTACGACCCACATCCCGAAATCCGACAAAATTCAGACACCCACACAAGTCCGCCACACCAAAGGTCAGTGATAAACTGGCGAAAACAAAACCTCCACCGCCACGCCAACAGAAATACACCCATGCTATCACGACACACGAATCCACGCGGCGGGTCTTTCAACCGCGGTATTCCATTGGCGGTGCACACCGCCGCACTCAAAATACACACACTCTTACAAAACACAGCCACATTGAACAATTCGAAATACACACACCTGATACATATACACACACCACTCCCACACACCCAATACAATATAAAACACACACCCACATCACCCACAAACCCCTAGGACCAAAAATTCTGAAAGAAGGCCAGAGAGAGACACCACCATCCACAAAATAGCAGCCACAGGCACTCAGCACCATCACCCACACTACTTCCACGCACAAAACACCACACACCACTACATATCACCACACTTATCACCACATACACCACCCCACACATCACCTACACCACCCCATGGCACGGCAAAGACACCCTAGGTTCTCGGAGGAGGAGCTCGGGGTCATGGTGGAGGAAATCGTCCGGATAGAGCCACAGCTATTTGGATCACAGGTGCAGCACACCTCCATAGCTTGGAAGATGGAGCTATGGCGAAGAATAGTCGACAGGGTCAACGCAGTGGGACAGCATCCTAGAAATCGGGACGACATCAGGAAGAGGTGGAACGACCTACGGGGGAAGGTGCGTTCCGTGGTCTCAAGACACAAGATCGCGGTACAGCGTACTGGTGGCGGACCCCCACCTCCTCCCCGACAACTAACAACATGGGAGGAGCGGGTTTTGACTATTCTGCATCCTGATGGCCTCGCAGGAGTCAGTGGAGGAATAGACTCTTCCCTATCACTCCAACTCCTCACAAATGTACTAATAACACAAACCACCCATCCCAACACCAAGCCCTGCATGACACAACAAAGCATGGACACCCATCACTAAAGCATACCCACTGCACATACCCATAACACCCCCCTCAACCATCATCACACAAGCCCCCACACAGGAATGCTAGCACTGGGGTACACGGTCACCAACCCATTGCCCACCATGACACACACAGATGCAATAATCATGCTTTTACACCCCTGCAGGACCACCGCCCAACATCACCAGACAGGAGGGTCCAGACATCTCCACCCCACCCACAGAAGAGGCCCACAGTGATGACAGCAGCTCTGTCCAACTGGATCCAGATGACCAGCCCGGACCATCGTGGGCCTCGGGACAGTCGGTTCCCCACACCCAGTCACAGGCCACCACAGACCTTCCACCCTCTGGTAACACCAGCACAGCACCCACCCAGCGGGCCCATACCTCCGTCCCCAGGACACGTCAATCAGCTGTGTGTCCACCACTACAGGGAACCCAGGATAACCCACCACCCCAACAACAACAGGGACCTGGGGGCAGTGGTAGTGGGCACACGGTCCAGGGGACGGAGATCCAAGAACACAGGGGAACTGGGAGGGCTGCTGTGCGACAGGGGGCGGACAGGCCTAGGGAACCCACTCTCCATGAGGCCCTCTCCTCCATCATGGGAGCATACCACCACTCCCAGGAGACGATGGCAACGGTCCTGGCCAAGTTTCAGGAGACCCAGCGGCTGCAGGAGGAACAGTATTTGGGGTTCAGTGAGGAACTCAGAACCATCAGCTCCGCCCTGGGCACCATTGTAGGGGTGCTGAAGGAAATACTCAACACCAAGAGGGACACTGTGGCACTCCAAGGGGCCCCTGACACTAGCATGGACGAAGAACTGCCCACCACCTCCTCCGGCGCTAGTGGACAGGACGCCCCGCCACAGGACCACCACACCAGCACCCCACCCCCTGCAGATGGAGAACCACCCCGCAAATGGTCCCTGAGATCCAGGAACAAGACAGAGCACGATGCCAAGACCCCCGCCAAGAAATGAGACCACCCTGATTGTCATCCTAGTGTCCCACTTTGTAACCCAGTCCATATTGGAACTGCCCCAGATCAACTTCCTATGCCCATATGGGCAATGCACCTGTGAAACTAATAGACTGGACTCTGCCATGGACATTCCTCCACCATCACCCCTCACCATTTTACAACCCCCCTCCAATATTGAGCACTTCAATAAACACCCTTGAAGCACAAAACAATCTGGAGTCAGTCTGTGATTTCAAAAATGTGTATTAGCAATGACAGTGACAAAATGCATTTTCAAATGTAATGTCAACATACCTATGTCACACATCTCAAGTCCATGAGGAATCTAAGCAGATGGCACACGTTGGAAACCACACCTGTGAAACCGTAATGGAAATGTACAACTCAGTTACCATATACTGGTTGAAACGACAGACAGGATAGAGGTAGAAGTGTGAAAGTACTTGTAGTAGGCAGGAATGTGTTCTCACCTGTGTGTCACTGGAAATATTGCTGGAAAACTGAGTCCCTGTTGTCAATGTCATCTTCCTCTGCTTCCTCCTTATCACTGTCCACAGGCTCCACAGCTGCCACAACACCGTCATCTGGACTATCCTCCTGCAAAAAAGGCACCTGTCGTCGCAAAGCCAAGTTGTGAAGCATACAGCAGGCCACGATGATCTGGCACACCTTCCTTGGTGAGTAGAATAGGGAACCACCTGTCATATGGAGGCACCTGAACCTGGCCTTCAGGAGGCCGAAGGTGCGTTCGATCACCCTCCTAGTCCACCCATGGGCCTCATTGTTGCGTTCCTCTGCCCTGGTCCTGGGATTCCTCACTGGGGTCAGTAGCCATGACAGGTTGGGTTAACCAGAGTCCCCTAATAGCCACACCCGGTGCCTCTGGAGTTGACCCATCACATAAGGGATGCTGCTATTCCGCAGGATGTAGGTTTCATGCACAGAGCCAGGGAACATAGCATTTACCTGGGAGATGTACTGGCTGCCAAACACACCATCTGTACATTCATCGAATGATGACTCTTCCGGTTCCTGTACACCTATTCACTCCTGTGGGGGGGGGGCAGAGCTACATGGGTCCCATCAATGGCACCTATGATGTTGGGGATATGTCCAAGGGCATAGAAGTCACCTTTAACTTTAGGCAAATCCTCCACCTGAGGGAAAACGATGTAGCTCCGCATGTGTTTCAGCAAGGCAGACAACACTCTGGACAACACGTTGAAAAACATAGGCTGGGACATACCTGATGCCATGGCCACTGTTGTTTGAAATGACCCACTTGCAAGGAAATGGAGCACTGATAGCACCTGCACTTCAGGGGGGATCCTTGTGGGATGGCGGATTGCTGACATCAGGTCAGGCTCCAACTGGGCACACAGTTCCTGGATTGGGGCACGGTCAAACCTGTAGGTGATGATCAAATGTTTTTCCCCCATTGTCGACAGGTCCACCAGCGGTCGGTACACCAGAGGATTCCGCCATCTCCTCACATGTCCCAGCGGACGGTGCCTAGGAATGACAACAGCGACCACAGAGTCAAACAACTCAGATGGTATGTAGCCACAGTCTACACAGAACACCATTCATACACAGAATCTGGCCTGTATTTGTGTTGTGTGACAAGGCCTAGGTCTGTGTGACGCAGTTGGTAATTAGCCATGTGGGCCCCTGAAATGGCGGCTGCCTGACCTCTTAAGTGGGACAATGGGATGTGAGGTAACTGCGCTGGCGTTGTACACCGTCGCGGTAGGCGGTCGAAGACCGCGGCGCAATGCTGAATTAGTTAACATTGGACCCTATGGGTCCCAGGAGCCAATGACGATGTACGCCGGCGGTGATGGTACGCACCACCGCGGACGTGACCGCCATTTTCTATCTGTTCAATCACTCGATACCTGATCTTCGACAGGAGAGGACCTACACCGCAAGTGCTACTGTGACCTCGGTCTGGAAGAGACAATGGCTCGTGCGTCTGGGGAAAGGGCCCTTGACTTCACTGCAGAGGAGTTGGAGAAGCTTGTGGATGGGGTCCTCCCCCAGTACACGCTACTCTACGGTCCTCCAAACCAACAGCTAAGTACACAGGGAGCACGTTGTATGGGCTATGCCTGTGTGGAGAGGGCTGGTTGTAAGAAGGAAGGGGGCACAGTTCTGCATGCATGAAGGACTGTGAATGCATGTGCCACATGGCAAGGGTAGGGATGTGGGCCACTCACTTAGACTGTGCAGTTGTTAATGACTTCTCTTCTTCCCCTGTACATGTCATGTAGGTCAGCGCCCACCAGAAGAAGGATATTTGGCGTGCCATCGCCAAGGACGTCTGGACCCTGGGGGTCCACCACAGACGGAGCACCCACTGCCAGAAAAGATGGGAGGACATTCGCCGATGAAGCAAGAAGCCGGCGGAGGCTCAGCTGGGGATGGCCTCCCAACGTGGGAGGGGTGCCCGTCGAACCATGACCCCCCTGATGATCCGGATCCTGGTGGTGGCCTACCCTGAGTTGGATGGGTGCTTGAGGGCATCACAGCAGACAAAAGGGGGTGAGTACAACATCATTCAGCTGACTTTGCACGCAGTGAAGGTGTCTGGGTGGGGGAGGAGGGCTGTGGGTTTCCCAAGGGCAGGGCGAGTTCCGTAGGCTAGGCCCCTCCGTAATGCAGGCCATGCGGCACCCCACTGCCACCTCTGTAGAGTGCCAAGTACAGGTATACATGCCCCTGTGTCATCTATGTGTGCAGATGTCAACCATAGCCATGTAGGACATATCCCAGGAATTGCATCTGTAGAGCCCAACAGCGCGACATAGTGCAGGGGGCTACTGTGTCTGTATTGTCCGCCAACGGTAGCGGTAAGCCATGCACTCAACCTGTCTTTCTTCTGTCTTCCCCCCCTTTTTTTGTGGTCTCCCTGTTCTTGTGTGCATCAGCATCATCAGGCGGAGGTACAGTGGCACCGGAGCACGAGGGGGCTGCATCCCACATGGCCATGGATGGCCACACCACGGACTCGGAATACACCAGTGGGACGGAGTGCGAGGGGAGCACCACGGCGGTCACAGGATCTGCAACCAGCGACACGGACTCGTCCTCCGATGGGAGCTTCCTTGTGGTGGCGGCAAAATCTGTGCCCCCACTTCTACAGGTACAGCCGCCACCCTCCCTACCAGCACCACCCTCCCAGCAGCCCCTCAGCCTTCGCCCCGTGCCCGCTCACCCAGGAGGGTGGGCATCACCTTCGCCCCAGGCACCTCAACCCCTGCCCCTGTCACCTCTGCTGCCCTCAGTGAGGAGGCCATTGACCTCCTCAGGTCCCTCACTGTTGGGCAGTCTACCATTTTGAATGCCATCCAGGGTGTAGAAAGGGAATTGCAACACACAAATGCATTCCAGGAGGGCATTCATTCTGGTCAAGCTGCCCTTCATCGAACCATGCAAACTCTGGCCTCAGCACTGATGGCAGCCATTGTCCCTGTCTCTAGCCTCTCCCCTCCAACTTCCTCCTCCCAGACCCAATCCCCTGTACCTCAGCCTATCCCAAGCACACCATCAGACCAGCCTGCACACACCTCACCACACAAGGGAAGCTCAGGCAAACATAAGCACCACACATCCCACAGGCACTCACGCAAGCATCACACACATACAGACACACCAACATCCACTGCCTCCACTGTGTCCCCCTCCGCGCCGTCTCCCTCCTCCCTCCCAGTCTCGTCTACACTCTCACCTGCATGCACTACCACTACAGCCACTACGTCTCGCACCAGCACACCCACCACCACACCCCGCTCACGTACAGTCACCACCCCCACTCCCATTTACACGTCCCCTGTGTCCTCTCCCAGTGTGTCTGTGACGGCCCCTCCGAAGATACACAAATGCAGGCACACACCCACCCAACAGCCATCCACCTCACGACATCCTCCAGCCCATGCACCTTCACCCAAAGTCACCAAACGTACACCTCCTACAACCACTACCTCTTCCTCCACTCCCAAACCCCCTCCAGCTACCCGTCCCAGTGTTACTAAGAAACTTTTCCTGGCCAAGCTTGACCTCTTTCCCACCACCCCCCCTTCCAGCTCATAGGTCCCGTAATAGCACCTCAGTCAAAAAATCTCCGGGATCAGTGGTGCCTGTTACAGGTATGTGGAGTGAACCAGCCACCAGGCCAGCCAGTGTGGCACGGAGCCACAGCACAGCCAGTCCCCCCCCCCTGTGAAGCACCAAATGTTGGACAGTGCCCGGCGGGAGATGGAGAAGACTCCAGCCAGCAAAGCCGCTCACAAGGGTCCCGGGGGGAGTGTTGACTCAGCTGTGACTCCTCCCAAGGTGGGGAAGGGGCAGAAGAAATCTCCAAAGTCTGGGAGGAGCAGCACGGCGGAGAAGACCGCCATCATCCCCGCTGCCCAGGAGGCCACCGCCAGCTCAATGGCCAGAGTCACTGCCCAGGAGGCCAGCCCAATCGTCACTGGCCAGGAGGCCACCGCCAGAGTCACTGCCCAGGAGGCCAGCCCAATCGTCACTGGCCAGGAGGCCACCACTAGAGTCACTGCCCAGGAGGCCAGCCCCAACATCACTGGCCAGGAGGCCACCGCCAGCCCCAGAGTCACTGGCCAGGAGGGCCCCGCAAGCCACAGCCCAGCTGACCCATGAAGGTCCGCCCGCCACAGGCCTGCTGGGCAATGAAGGACCGCCTTGGAAAGCACTGCTGAAGAGGCCAGGGACCGCTGAACAAGGGAAAGACCACCATGGCAAGCACCGCTGAACAGGGCAAGCACCGCTGAACAGGTCAGAAACTGCCAACTCAAGCACCGCTGAACAGGGAAAAGACTGCCATGGCAAGCACCGCTGAACAGGGCAAGCACCGCTGAACAGGTCAGAAACTGCCAACTCAAGCACCGCTGAACAGGGCAAGCACTGGTGAACAGGTCAGAAACTGCCAACTCAAGCACCGCTGAACAGGGCAAAAACCGCCAAGGCGAGGACCGCTAGCCCATTAGCGGCAGGGGCAGTGACGCAACTGGGACCATCACGGGGTGAGTGCTGCACTCTGGGCACCAGTCCCCCTCCAGAACCAGTGGAGACATTCATCCACTTCGTCTGTCCTGCACAGGATGAAGCACTCTGGGCACCAGTCCCCATCCAGAACCAGTGGAGACATGCATCCACTTGAGAGACTGTGGCTTTGCACTCCCCAGGATGGTACAGTGGGCAACCCACCCACTGTAGAGACTTGAGAGACTGTGGCTTTGCACTCCCCAGGATTGAACAGGGGGCAAGCCACCCACTGTAGAGACTTGAGTGACTGTGGCTTTGCACTCCCCAGGATGGTACAGTGGGCAACCCACCCACTGTAGTGAGTTGAGAGACTGTGGCTTTGCACTCCCCAGGACGGTACGGTGGGCAAACCACCCACTGTAGAGGCTTGAGAGACTGTGGCTTTGCACTCCCCAGGATGGTACAGTGGGCAAACCACCCACTGTAGAGACTTGAGAGACTGTGGCTTTGCACCTGAGGTGCCTGTTGTATTTCTATCTGATGCCCCTGCAGTGTTCTCTCCGTTTTGATCAGGTATCTAGTATGGGCCTCGCCCATGCATTTTGGGCCCAGTGGTCCACGGACAATGAATGGTGCTTTACCTGCACTACTAATCGTGGTGTATATTTTGTTTATTGTGTACATATATATGTATATATTTGGTTACTGTATTTTGATATATTGCAATGGTTCAACTCATTTCCTTTTGTCTTTGCATTCTTCCGGGGGGGTTGGGGGTTGTTACTGTAATGTTTGGATATGCATTGGTGTGTGTTGTAGTGGGTGAGGGTCAGGGTGGGGGTTGGTATGTTGGTTGTGTGTGTCCCTGTGTTTTTCCCTCCCCCTCCCCTATGTCGTAGGTGCAGTACTCACCGTGGTCTTCGCCGCCGGCATTGATGATCCTCGTATAGGAGCAGGAAGACTATCGCTGGCAGAATATGGAGTTCCGGCTCCATGGTGTCATCGTTCCTCGTGGAGTGTGTAGAGGTGAGCATTTTCCCTTTGAAATGGCTGTTTCCGCCGTGTTTTTATCCGCTGTGAATCCGTCCCGGAAAAGGTGACGGATTGGTAGGTTGTGATACTGTGGGCGGTACATTGTCCTCCGCCTGTCTGTTGGCGGTGACCGCCGCGCTGTTTGTCTGTACCGCGGTGGCGGTTGGAGTGTTAAAGTGGCTCTCTTTGTTGGCGGTTTCCGCCACGGTCATAATTCCAATTTTTTTACCGCCGGCCTGTTGGCGGCTTTAACACTGACCGCCAGGGTTGTAATGAGGGCCAATGTTCTGCTTTCATTTTGCGATTGCAAGCTTTTGGCTGCAATGTGTAAAAATGGACACCATTGTGGTGTAGAACAAGGGTGTCTGTTTTGTAGTTGTCGCATAGGTTCTCATTATCCTAATGAGGCTACTGGATTCAGGCGGCAGAATCACCTGTACTGCGGGGACTGAGTCTAATCCCGCACCATGTGACACCTGTCGGCCTCATCCGGGTTTGCTCCGGCTAACTAGCAGTGCCTCATCTCCACCCACGAGTAGGGATGACTAGGGCAAACGGGTGCATGACATACATGACTCCTCAGGGGAATCATGGTCACTTAGATCTCATCTGTTTCTCTCAGTTATATTAGTTCCACATATGCAAGGACAATCAGAGGCAGAGTATAGTTCAATAAGGTTTTATTGAAGTAATTGCATCTTAGATATTAATAAGGCGTGTATTGCAATAACTAGGATGATGATGCCCAACAAGATTAAAATCGTGACAAGGAAAGTAAAACACAAAAATAACGCTACCATATTGTCACTAAAGTTTATAAGGATACTTCCTATCTAAGCTTTGTTAGAGCACAGCATGGTAAGCTTCAATTCTGCCCTTCAGGTTCCCCCTGGGAAGACATCATCTCTCATACCTGAGCAAGAGGCCTGTAGTCTGCATAAGCAGCTGTAGTGAAGCAATCAGCAATCAGCACACAGTCGTGGTCATCTGGCTGGAATCTCCCTCTAACGTACAAGGGTCAAAGTAGTGTTTTTATAACAAAATAGCTGATGTTCCAAGAAAGGATCCCCATGTAAGAGTGTGTATGTTTCTGTGAACATTGGGCACAAAGTGTACCACTTTTGCAGCAACCCATCTTACTGCAGCCTTGAGAAAAGCACAGAGTGAAAGAAATGTCCTGTTTAAGAAGGTAGTGCTGACCTAGGCGAAGAACCGCTAGATAAAGAAAATAAAAAAAGACTGCAAATGTGGCTAATGTTAAACTAATAAAAACCAGGCTGAAGAAAATATATCTATGTTGAAGTGCATAGTGGCAGGCCTAGTATGCTAAAATAACATGTATAAAATTGTAGCTAAAATGGCTACACAACATAGTGAGCATAGTTTTTGTATAGGAAGGAGTTCCTTCCAATGCAAAAACTATGCTTTAAGGCGTTTCCCACTTTGGATCTGTGCTGTACAATGCAACACACATGCAAAGAGACAGAAAACAAGGAGAAACAAAAAAATGTCACCTCATTACGCCTTGCACTACCCATGGATACCCGTTTGAAGCAAAGTCAAGCAAGCCAGTGCATTGCACAGTTTTGAGTTACTTTTGGTTGGAATCCAACACAAATTGTGATTTGCATTTGATTCTAAAGCCAACCACTACACTTTGCATCAGGTTTGCATTTAAAGTTATACAAAGCTAACACAAAGATTTTGTAAACCTGCACCCTAATGTCCTACACATATGCTGATAAATGGATATCCCAATGTGTTTTCTGAATTTATAGGGACATATGATGTTGTACGTGAAACCCAGCTTGAATGTCGAATGACTATGAAACACAGATTAGCATTTGGAGGAGGTGGGAAACAAGTTGAAATGCTTTTAATGTAATAATAAAAATTGGTTCATTCATCTTTGCCCTTATCAGTAATTGTCCGAACCAAAAAGCTAATTCCTTTCTGCCACTGACTGGAGCATAGGTAACAAGCTGAATACGCCACTGGTAGAAGAAGCAATTAGGTGTGGATTTTAAATTAGTGCAATCTTTTCAACTTGAAACTACTTTTTACAATGTTTTGGGTAAGTAGAAGCATAAAACATGATGGCAGATAAGGACAGGTCCTTATAATTGCATGCCCACCTCTCAGTCCCTGATTTCAATTCATATGTTTGTGTACTCCTCTATTCCGCTATGATCATGGAATCTATATACTATTCAAAATAAGTTACAGAGAGACTAGTTGCAAATTTTTGAACAGTACATTTAACAATCCTTTGGTATTTGCACTGCCCTTTGGTGTTTGCATTCTTCTGAGAGGGACCCTGCCCTCCCTTGGCGTGGTCTCCCCCATGCCTCTTTTGGACCCTGGTGCACTCCCAATGGTCTGCTCCCTACTCAAGCTTCCTGGGGTCAGTCAGCTTGTTGTCAATCAGGTGCTGATGCAGCTCTGGAAAACAAAGACTGTACAAGTGCTACCAAGCAAATAAGTTGTAGAGCCCCTCGTAAGTTGTTACCTTACTGCCCTTCACCCAACCATCTAGTGACCTGCAGAAAGAGTCAACACATTCTAACCATGTTTGGTATTCCTTCTTCTTGTAGGACCTAAACTTGTCTTTATACTGCTCAGGGATGAGACCATACCTTTTGAGTAGGGCTACCGTCATTATGGTGTAGGTGAGTCCCTGAGGATCCCCTAAGGATGTCAAGGTGTCCCTCCCTTCTACCTCAAAGTGCTTCCACAGACCCACCCCCTCCCAATGTGCTTCAGGGACCATGATCATGTGGACAGCAGACATATACCCCTTAAACCACTAGTAGATATAATTGTCCCTCTTATAATCCTTCACTAGGTCTTTGGGAATCTGTACCCTTCTCTCAGGCAGCGCTATGGTACTGCTGCCACCATCTTTAATAGACTAGCACCTCTCATCTAGTTCGCTCAAACTAAGCTTGTGAGCAAAGAGTATATTTTTCTCTTCACTGGCCATCCTCCTCTCTTCCATCTCCCTCTATATCTTAAGCTTATCTGATTCAAACAGGCACGCTTTCTCTGCCAGCCTGTACTGCAACTCTTGAGGAGTCAGGGTCTTAGAGGACAAACTGCTACCCGTCCTGGAGACCCTCCTTCCAGGCAGTGCAGGTACCTCTAAAACGCCATCATGACTGTCTTGCACCTCCTCCCACCCTCACTCTTCTCCTCTGTATTCCCCACCAACCTCCTTGACTGTCACCCAGGCCCTTACTGAACTGTTTCAGTTTAGCAACTGTATAACTCTGCTTCTCCAACTCAAAAACAGCTCCAGCTGGTGCATCTCCATATTGAGACATGATGGCAAGTCAAGAGTGCGAAGTTCCAAGGCAGAACACAGAGTTCTCAATGAGAAGTTCAAAAGTCAAAAAATGGAAGCAGATGAAGTCCAAAAAGATAAAAAGCTAAATCACAGAAACAAGTGATATGTGGTCATGTAATGGTCTGCACTGAAAATAATAGTGCACACTTAATCACTGTATGACAAGTAAAAACACAAGTTCAATCCTCACCGCTGATCACCAATGTTAGAAATGGGTTCTTTGGTTGGCAGTCAGGTTACCCCCTGTTCAAGCAAGGACCCTCACTCTAGTCAGGCAAAGGAGAAACACACCCAGTTAACCCCCGCTCACCCCCTTTATAGCTTGGCACAAGCAAAAAGACTTAACTCAGAGACAAAGTGTAAAGTATTTGTACCAACACACACAGTAATGCAGTGAAACACTACAAAATGGACACCAAACAGGTTTAGAAAACTAGCCAATATTTATCTAAATAAAACAAAACCAAATACGATACAAATCCACAATATACAATCAAAAATATGACTTTAGCAATTAAAAACACAAAAATAGTGCCTAGGAGCACCAATGCTGCAATTTGTTTTTAAGCGGCGTAGTGACGGAGTCATTTCCCACCATGTGACAGCACTGCCACTGTTCACAGAGTCACACAGACCTCCAGGTACAGTACTTTATCAAAATGTGGAAACAAGCCGGCGCAAGGAGTCGCGGATCAAGGCATTGCTTGATCTGAGGCAACGTAGGTTCCAGTGCTGTGGAGCAAAGGAGCGTAGGTGTCACGAAGAGGTGCCGGGCCCTTGCTGCAGAGCTGTGGAGGTGAGGCAGCGTTGGTGCAAAGCATTGGATCTGGGCACTTCCGACGGGGTCAATACCTGGCGATCACACCTTGTTGCGGTGACTTCCATGGAGTCGCAGACTCGAGCGAGGCTGTAGCGGCATCGGGCCTGTAGGGTCATCACACATCAGCAAGGACCACTGTTTCAGTTACAGATGGCATCATGGGATTCGTCAGCGGCGTCAGTCCGGTATCATACAAATTCCGTTACTTGGTTTTTCTTGGTTTTTCTACCAGCTTCTCCTTTCAGGGGCCCAGGGACTGAATTAAGCACCACTTGGCATGGGAGGTGTCTCAGCAGAGAGTCCAGGTACTGGCAGAGAACGTCTTTGATGGCCCTGAGACTTCAGAACAGGGGGCAAGCTCAGTCCCAGCCCATGGAGATTCTTCTCAAGCAGGAATTTACCACAAAGTCCAGTCTTTGTTCTCTTTCACAGGCGGAAGCAGCAACTGCAGGATAGCCCAACAAAGCACAGTCACAGGCAAGAGCAGAAATTCTGCTCAGCTCTTCAGCTCCTTTCCTTGATGGAGGGTCCTGTTGGTTTCAGAAGCAAATCTTGAAGAAATCTAAAGTCTGGGGTTTTGGGTCCACTACTTATATCCCTTTCTGCCTTTGAAGTTGCCCAACTTCAAAGAAAAGTGTTTGTTGTGTCCGTTGTTTACAGGATCCTGCTTTGCCCAGGCCAGACCCCAGAAACACACCAGGGGTTGGAGATTGCTTTGTGTGAGGGCAGGCACATTCCATTCAGGTGTAAGTGACCACTCCTCCCTCCACTCCAGCCCAGATAGTTATCCACACATTTTGCTAAGGTACTCTACTTGGGGGTCCATGTGACTCAGTAAACAGCACCAGCAGCATTGCATTGTGGGGAAAGACTCCGTCACAATGCAGCTTAACATCAAATTGCAGCATTGGTGTTTCCAGGCACTATTTATGTGTTATTTAAGTGTTTTTAATTGCTAAAGTCATATTTAGAATTGTGTTTTGTGGATGTTTATCATATTTGGTCTTGTTCTACTTAGATAAATATTTACTATTTTTCTTAACCTGAGTAGTGTCCATTTCGTTGTGTTTCACTGTATTACTGTGTGTGTTGGTACAAATAATTTAAAAAATTTCTCTGGGTTAAGCCGTTCTGCTTGTGCAAACCTACCAAGTGGGTGAGCAAGGGTTAACCAGGGGTGTTTGGCCTTTTCCCTGACTAGAGTGAGGGTCCTTTTCTTGGACATGGGGTACCCTGACTTCCAACCAAATACCCCATTTCCAACAATATGTAAATACCACAAGGGCACTTTTTTCAATTAGTCAATTTGGACTGCACCTTATATTTTATGCCATTATAATTGTTTTTCTTGATATTTAATAAAACTGTATACTTTTTACTAAAATTTCCTTGTTCTACAATATATATACAACAAAGTGGCCGTCGAAAGTCAAGCGCAACACTTCCCCCTTAGGGACCATTTGTTTTTTGATACTGTGTATACACGGGTACCTTTGGTTATGGGTATTCATTAGTGAAGCAAGAGCAGTGGCACTAGGGCCCAAAGCGTGATGGGGCCCACTGCATCACAGTAATGGCTGTCTGTCTTTACAAAAGGGGCTTTGGGACTCCCATTCTTTGCTAGTTTTAGTGCTGAGGGCACCCTTGCTACAAAGAGAGAACAACACATGGCAGATCATTTTCTTCTGAATTTGACAGGGAGTCTGGTTCAAGAGTGGAATGATGGCCATGCATGATGGAGAAAGGGAGAGGAGACAGCCTGCTACTCAGGGCTGTGGTTATATTAGTTAATTAGACATAGTTGCAATGGGGCCTCGGAAGCTTGAGGGGCTCAATACACCCTAACAATGGGGAGTGGTGTTTTATAGTCAATTTCTGTTTTGCTTGATAAAGTTGCTCTTTTATCAGACTTGCATTTAGTGTGTAATATGGGGTGCAGAATAAGTTCCCCTGAAAACATCTCAGAAATCCACTCCTTATGTTTAATTCTGGCCCTCCATTTCACCAATTGTTGCTATAAATGTTTGAAGGAGGTGTGACAGGTCTGACTTAAAGCATTTTGCTTAGGCAAACTCAGTGCAAAAATGTTTGAAGACTTTTCTATTATGGTATGTGTAACAGACAAGAATTAAATTCAAACCTAAAAACGTGAGCTGCACCACACTTAGAGTAAAACATTGAAGCACAAATGAGCCAAAAGTGTGTGGATGCAAATCAAAAAAAGAGAAGGTGGGAGCAACTCAGTGTCCATAATTGAGCTAGGGGAAAGAACATATGAGGCATTGAATATAGGAGGAGGTCGGAAGTGACCAGCCAGGTTATAAAATCAGAATGTACATTACAAGAGTTAATACATACATAAATAACAAAGAGAAGGTAGGAAGGAGAAAAACTATACATTACTTAAAATAAATGGACAAGATATGAAACAGATATCACAATTGAATGCCTAGAGTATGCAAACACATACAGACTGGAGAGGAAGAAAGGAGCTACATCACAGAAATGAGAAGATGAGAAGTCCATAAAGGAGAAAGGTAGGATGATGAGCAGAATTTTGATAGCATAAATTATCAGTAAATAACAGTTGTTCTGACCATTCTATACTTGATGTCAATAGCAGAAAGTGGCAGAGAAGATGATATTGGAAAATTGTGGTGAAGAATAAAAACCTTAAACGTGGTCTGTGGGTGGTGAGGGTGAGTGGAAGAGAACATGTTAGAAACAGAAAAGAGTTAGAAGGAAGACATACAAAAGTTGCAGTCACAGGAAAATAGATTTGTGGTTTAGATTAATTGAGTTGTCAAGAATGGTGGGCTGGACCACAGATGAGCAAATAGATGTAAAGTTGTGAAGATTAGACTCACAAATATTGATGTGTAGCTTTTCCGCATAGCCATAATAAAGGCAATGATTTAAGAGGTGTCATATAGATGGAAATATTGAGAAGACAAAGAGGAGAACCCTAAGGGACACCCAATTAAGAGGAAAGAGGTTACATTTTGGATGACTGAAGAATACTGAAGATAATATTGTGTGAATAGAGGAAAGAAAACCAGGAGAAATTAGAACCAAGCATGCAAAAAGTGGAGTGAAAAGACTGGAGTGAACAGCCATGCCAAAAGTCACAGAAGGTTCATAGAACAATGAGGAGAGAATAGACTATATAATGATTAATGAAACGTAAAGAATGGGTTATAGAGCTGTTTCAAATTAGTGACAGGACTACAAACCAGAACGAACTTCAAAGAAAACAGATTTGTAATTCATGTCAGAAGAGAGTTGGTTGTACATTCTAATACCCTAAAGAGGTAGAGAAGAAGATGCATCATTTGAAATTTGGAAGGATAATAGAGTTCGAGTTAATGTTTTGAATACGTTCACTGCAGCACACACACTCAACATTTTCACTGCTTGAAAAGATTAACACATATCCCCTTATTTGTGTCTTCTACTAGTAGATAGTAGTTTTTGAAGCAAAGCCAGACTGGCCATCTTAGTAGGTGGGGCTTTATGTCAAAACCTACAGGTGCGTGCACTGATCTGCCACAGTAACTCCCCTTTGGTGCCTTCTTGATGCAAAGTGATCCAAAGACACATCAGCGCATAGCTGTATTTGCATTAGGAAATATGCACCTTTTCAGTGCAAAACTCCTTTTGCGTTGGAAAGTAAATAGCATGTACGACTTTGTGATGTTTTGCATCACTTCGCCTCATTTTGTGCCAGCAGAAAGCCTTAGTAAATCTAAGCCTGACGTGCTTATATTTTTGAGGTGATCACAGCTAGTGCCGGTAATCAGCTGGTTGTATTGCTCTATATGATCAACACTATTAAAAAAAATAGTCACACTGAAAAAATCTGAAGACCATAACCTTTTATACTTTAGAGTGGTTGTTCAGCATGCAGATAAAGAAGTGTCAGTAAAGTTGTGGACAGATAGACTGTCATGGAATATTAGAACTCACTTTTGTTTGGTTACTAATTTCTTTATGCATCTCACGCATACTGCATCATGCTTGTCCTGGCCACATCCACTTGTGGCACATTCCATAGTAGCTCTATCTTAATTATACACAAGGCAGATGTTCAACTAGAAGGTGAGTTAATATATCAATGCATTGAGACCCTTTTTACTTGCCATAGTCTAAGGTTCAGCTGTGGCTGGGATGTGCGAGCATGATGCGCAGGGACCCACTATTAATGACAGTAGAGGCGAGGAGGAAGTTTGGAGCACACGAGCAGCTCAGCTAAAGACTGGCTGCTCCATAATAAAATGCACACTATAGTTTATAGTGAGATGTAACTGTCCATGCATGAGGGTGTGCTTCCGTTGCCCATGATAAATATGCCAAGGCAGCTACTTTGGTGAGGGCACGGTCCATTATACCATGTTCTTGCTTTTGCCTGCCTCTGGGCACTGACTATATGGCCCACAGTCCATTGTGACATAATTAGCAAGTGCATGAGCGATCATAGAGAATAGAGGGCTAGCAGATTCAGGATGAGAGGGGTGACATTCATAGGCTGCATATAGGTGTTGTGGCCTCCCTTAAATCTGTGCATTTCCCTTATTGCAGTTGCCAGGGTCTCGGGAGGATTTACTGCTCCTCTGAACTTCTGAAATTTCTACAGTGTGCAATACTCTACACCTCAAGCTCTCTTCCCTCTTATGACTGCTGCCCAGAGTGCAATGTCAGATATGGCACTGCTATGTGATTCTCAGTGATTAACACAGCAGTTTCAGCCCCCAGGGTTAGCTGCCTTAAAACACTATAACAAGTGGCCTGCGTTGAAGTGTGTGACTGGTGCTGATGTGTTTGACTGTGTAAGTGTGTGTATGAGAGTATGTGTGCCTACTGTCTTTTAAATTTGATTTTTTTTTAAACGTGAATATAGAAATGTTCCTGTGTCCCCATGTTAGACCTGTCAGCTTTAAGGCGGTCTTCCCCCAAACTGTTTGCCTGTCTACCTCTCATTTTTACTGTATGTTTTTGTTAGCCTTAGGACTCTTAGCACTTTACCACTGCTGACCAATGCTAAAGTGCATGTGCTTCTCCTCTAAACATGGTAACATTGGTGTATCCACAACTGGCATATTTAATTTAGTTGCAAGTCCCTTGTAAAGTGGCATACCATGTACCCAGGCCCTGTAAATGAAACACTACTATTTGGCATGCATCCCTGAATGTGCCATTCACACAAGTAGCCTTTCAGTTCTGGCTCAGGCCCGCCAATGCAGATCCTGTGTGTGCAGTTTCAATGCCACCTTGGCTTGGTATTTAAAACCACTTGCCAAGCCTTAAACTCCCATTTTATGACATATTTCACCCTTAGGGTATGCCCTAGTTAGCCCATAGGTCAGGGTGCTATGTAAGTAAAGGACAGGGCATGTACCTTTAAGTTTTACATATCTTGGTAGTGAAACAATCACAATGTCATTTTTCACTATTGTGAGGCCTACTCCTCTCATAGGCCAGCTTGGGGAATTCCTTAATATACTTTTCAATTGTAATTCTTGATCCGAAAAGAGTAGCTACATCATATATCATATCATTGGAATGGTAATGGTAAATCCTCTTTACTGGTGAAGTCGAATTTAACATCACTAGTTTAGAAATGCCACTTTTAAATAGTGGACATTTCTCTGCTCTGTGGGCCTTGTGGCCTGTCTCCACTACACATCTAGGGTGAGTCACAGCTACACTTTGTGAATTTCCTCTAGATAACCACAAACTCAGAAGACTAGGGGGGTGATTCTGATATTGGCGGGCGGCGGGAGCCGCCCGCCAAGCGGGAACCGCCAGAAGACCGTACCGCGGTCGAAAGACAGCGGCGGTCATTCTGGGTTTCCCACTGGGCTGGCGGGCGACCGCCAAAAGGCCGCCCGCCAGCCCAGTGGGAAACAGCCTTCCCACGAGGACGCCGGCTCAGAATTGAGCCGGCGGAGTGGGAAGGTGCGACGGGTGCAGTGGCACCCGTCGCGTATTTCAGTGTCTGCATAGCAGACACTGAAATACTTTGTGGGGCCCTCTTACGGGGGCCCCTGCAGTGCCCATGCCATTGGCATGGGCACTGCAGGGGCCCCCAGGGGCCCCGCGGCACCCCCTACCGCCATCCTGTTCCTGGCGGGAGACCCGCCAGGAACAGGATGGCGGTAGGGGGTGTCAGAATCCCCATGGTGGCGGAGCGCGCTCCGCCGCCATGGAGGATTCTCAAGGGCAGCGGAAAGTCGGCGGTACACCGCCGACTTTCCGTTTCTGGCCGCGGCTGAACCGCCACGGTCAGAATGCCCAGCGGTGCACCGCCAGCCTGTTGGCGGTGCTACTGCCAACCTCCGCCATGGCGGTAATTACCGCCAGTGTCAGAATGACCCCCTAGGTGTGTCTTAACACTCATCTGCATTTGTCTGCATTCTGAAAGTCCTTCCTGGGCAGGAAGGGTGGAGTGGAGCTGACACACTTGAATAGGGAAGTGCCTGTCCCCGCACAAAGGGCTGATTACCTCCTGCTGTAGTCTAGAGCTAATGCTAGGAAGAAAGGCCCTTTGTACATGTCAAAGACCCTTCTTTGAAGTCAACCGCACTTCAATGGCACATTTGTGTGTAAGAACTGGGTCTCTGATCCCTACCAGATCAGTACACCACTGGACCTGGGAAGAACTCTGCCTGTAGTAAGGACTGCTTTGCTACAAGGAGCTGGGCTGCTTTCCAAGAAGGACTGCTCTCTGCCTTGATGAGCAACTCTACTGCCTCATGACCTTTGACCAGCTGAGGAAAGACTGAGCCCTCTCACCTGACCCAGAATGACTCCAAGGGCCTGTTGGCTTGCCCCCAGTTCTCCTGCAATCATAGGAACATCAATGACAGTCTGCAACTCAGCTTTTACTGCTGGACTCTGCCATCTGTGAGGCCTACCCTTGCCTCTAGTCCTTGGAAGTGGCTTTGCAAATGCCTTTTCTGCAAGAACCGATGCATCCGAGCCTTTGCGCCACTTAGAACTGATGCAGTGCCCTCCGATGCATTGCAGATTTGATGACACAGGACCCCACAAATAGGTTCGAAGAATATACTTTGCATTCATCTCAACGGGGTCCGACTCAGGACCCAACTAAGAAGCTCGACACATCAACCCAACTACGTGGATCAGAATGAACACATCACCTCCGCATCGCTTCTTGAGGTTGACACTTGCGCTGTGCAAGGTGCCTCTTCAATAGGCTCTGTGTGAGTCCTGTTGATGGGCTGCCCTCCTTCGAGGTCACCCTGAATTTTTGATTTACCTCGGCCTAGCACAACCTCAAGGAACCTTTAATCACTATTGACTTCTAAGCACTATTTTTGGTTTATTCTTTAAAACATTCATATCTCAACTTCTACTGATTGGATTTTTCTAATTTTGGTCTCATTTTACGAAGGTAAATATTCTATTCTCTATTTTTCTAACCCTGTGTGGAGTCTTTTTGTGGCGTTTTCATCGTGTTACTGTGTATGTGTGTGTTCCACAAACACTACACATTGCCTCTTTAGTTAAGCCTGCCTTCTCTGTGCCAAGCTACCAGAGGATGAGAACAATTATCTCTAAGTGTATATCTATCTTAACCGTGCTAGAATTGATGGGTCCTTCTTGCAAAGAGGTCATATTCAGACAACGAGAAACAACAGTTCTACCACCCCATCTTAATGATAATGCTATTAGTCAGTTGTCATGTACACCATATATGTGTCCTAGTTTCTTATGATACATGAAGCAACATTATTTTCCATGAAATCAAACATAAGATGTATTTATACATAGCATATCCTGCATTTGTGTATTTTAAGATGCACTAAGATGTGATAGTGACGAAAAGGGAGGCTTCATTAAATAAAATATTTGTCTAGAATCACACAGTTTCGTCAAGTGGAAAAGCTGGAATTGGTCCAAGGATTTCTGCTTTTACATTGTGCAATTTCGACCTTGGGACCATGTGACTGCCTCGCTTGGGGAACTGCTTTTATTTTTATTGAAAAATGAAACATTACAGTTCTAATGCCAATGGCCATCAACTGGTCGTGTTGCTATTAACGGTTATTAATAGATAATACCGATTTGCTTTGTAGCAGCAAAGTGTTGCCACAAAAGAGCCACTTCCATAGTTCCTTCGTTTGAAAAAGTAACTTCAGAAACATGTTTTTACCTTGGAAGGTGTTAAAAAGAAGGATTTTGAGCACCAACAGCGAAGGAACAGTGAAGCCACGTGTTCTTATATCAGCCAGGAACCAACTCCAAAGAATAGGACCAGACAGGCCTTGTATTGCACTGTCATTTCTCCTGTGGGCTGGAGCCCTTTGATGAAGGATTTGAAAGCCCACGTCTGCTCTTGGAGCCTCCGTAACTTTCCCCAGCTCCTGCAGGTTAACTGCAGCAGCCACAGGGAGACTTCTAGAAAGAAAGAGAGGGTTGGAGGGGGACGGTAGAATAAAAAATGATCAGATAAGGGAGAAGAGAGTTAAGACAGAAGGAGAAAGAGTGAGAGATCATGCATGGATAGAAAGACAGCGACAGGGCAAGAAGTTCAAAGAATTGGGGGCTGGTGGACACACAATTTGACCATCATTTATTGGCTTCTAATGAAATCTTAATCTGTAACACATATAACCATTACATATATGTGTGCACACATTATTTTACACTTAGATTTAGTGAAACAAGTAATTGATATATCAGTTTTCTACTAACTGTAGTTAGAATATGTGCAACTTAAAATTGACATGCGTGGACATAGGCCCTAGACACTCATCTCCATATTGACAATAAAGGTTGCATTTTTGTTTACTGTGCATAACTCTTTCTTTTTACAGAGTCACCATTTTTGTAAGTAAATGTATTATTTCTTTGTTAGCTTACTGTGTGACTGTCATGTTGTTGCAATTAATTGGTTGGATGATGATTCTAGGCACCTGCATGGGATGGAAGTCAGAAGAGGTGAACACTCTATTGTGAGATATTGCGAAGGTTGCTATGATGGAAGAATGTGGCATTGTATTATCGGTTAAAAAGGAGGGTGAGACCAAGTATAACTGTCACACTAATTTGAGATTGGTTCTTACTCAGTGTGAACCTGCACAATATCTTGGATGAACTTCCACGTTTTAATTGTGTAAGCTGATTTTAGTTAGGATTTTGCCCTGTCCACCTTCACATATGGGTGTCTCTGTTCTCCTTTCTCTTGAGACCAAATGCTCCTAATCTGTCTGCTCACAGTGTTACTCTGGAAAGAAAGCACACTCCTTGCTATTCTAATCAGAACTTTCATTTGATTCTACTCGCGATTTTATATTTGCTGACACATCTTACTTCTAAATTTCCCCCATTCACCCAAAACCTTAGCTTAGCATTACTGAGTTTCCTCTCATGGAAACAGTGCTTTATCTCACTTTGCATATGCTGTCTTCAATAATGTACAGTTGCATTTAATGAATTTAATTGCATGGATTAGATTCATACATGCTGAATTCAAGTGACTATTAATTTATGTTTTACTGATTCGATTTGAAATTGCATCCTTACTAAGTTGTTAATAACCCTTTATGGTTTGCAAAATTACATTTATTTGTCATTCCTGTAGGGCAAATTCTTCTTCACTGACATTGTTATATTATTGAAATTTGTGATTTTAGCTTTAGTTTGAGAAAAAGATCCATCCATGTGGGCATATTTGAGATTTGAGTTTGCGCCAAATTTGTGCAGTGAAAACACCATCCATTGCTCTCCCGCTATCAGATGGTAGCAGATTATGGTTCTTACAGACCCATATCTGTAAAATCAACCCCTGTCCAGTCTACACCCCCAAAGTTCCTATGGTCCAGTTTGGAGAAATAGTACTGTTCCGGCAGTCTTGCAGTGGTTGCAGGTCCCCGGGGATGTGAGTATAGAAGGCTTAGGCTTGAATTTGTTGTCAAGACTTGCAGTGTTTGTGGATTTTTATAAGTCAGTGTGCTGCACTGTGTGATGTTCATTTTGAGCCCAGGAGGGCTCTGTGCTTTTGTGTGATATGTGATGCTGACTTACCTATATTTCTAGTGCTTATGAAGAGAAATACTATTTTTGCAAGAGCTGAATTTTGGTTATTAGACTCCTCAAATTCTAAGATCCTAGGATAAACATTGATTATATTCAATTGTAACTTGCCTGTAAAGGTTTGAGATGCTGGACCGTGAAGTGCTATGAACCGCACTTTTAGAAAGTGACTTATTAACTTTTATGGCGAGGATTGCTTGGTGTTGGGATAGTCCTTTTTGTGCAGAGAAGAAAACCACAGTAGTCAGGGGGATTTTCCACTGGCTGGGATCTCCTTTCATGGGTGCAATAACAGACTCCTAGAGTTATTCACCCATTCCCTTAGAAAGATTGTGTATTTTGAACTTTCTTTAAGTAGAACAGATAGGAGTTTGTTTTGTTTTTCTATAATTTTCTAATGTGAAGCCGATCAATGTTGAGTGAGAGCTGCTGTCGATTGTGTCATAGGGCGCCGCACTGGTTTGGTCATTATGTCAGAGAGTGCTGCGCATGAATGGAGTGCTTTGCAGTGTTGGCTGAGATTGGGTGCTAGTGTTGTTACTTTTTGCTTTGCGATTTGTTAAGTACTGATGGTTATTTTAATTCAAGTTCATTGAATTGCACTGCTACTTGCAGAGTGAAAATGACAATTTATTTAGAAATGATGTGAGATTACCTGCCCATAAGGGTGAGAAGGGTCTTCCTGAGGGTACCCCTTTTGATTACATCACAACCAGTGTCAGGTTACGCATGCATATTTGGCTTAAGCAGTGAAATAAGATCACTGTCAACGAAGAGTCCTGCTGTTTCCTCTCCATCGTACTGTCAACCACAAAATAATTGAGGATTGTTGTTATATGAAATGAAGTTCCCACCTAGACCAGCTCAATATGAAGCCTTGAATGCATGGGAGCATGCAACACAGGAGAAAGAGAAGGACAAATATCATAATGAGGTCAAAAGGACTGCTAAGAGTTGGATGAAAGTGAAGTGGGATGGAGAACAGCAAGCATGGAGAAAACGGATAGTGAGGGGATTAGGATGTATCCTGTCCTAACTAGTGTAAAAACAGGAAGAAAAAGGCATGAGAGAGGGGTGAGGCTGAAGTAAAGAATGATGAAGGGAGCAAGAGTGACTCCAGTGATGGCTTTTTAGATGATTTACTGACTTCTTGACCACCCCCATACAAAGTCTTTCAACAAGCTGGGGTATGTCAGCCATCTATGGGACTCCAGCCACCCGCAGATACAGGTGCTAGTGCATCTGTAGATCAGAGCCTCCTCAGTGAGGCACTGCCTGGTACCCTTCCATCTTTACGGTTAACACCTGTTTTACTCCCAAATCCACAATTAGGGTCTATTTCACTCCCCGCCCCACAGATAATGCAACCGATTCCATAATCAGCTCCCCCAACAGTGACCCAGATAATACTACTGTAGTTGCAACACAGGTCACACTTACAATTACCACAAACACTGTTTTGCCTGGGATTTATACCTTTCCAGAGATGGGACCAAGACCCCAAACAGGAGAAGCTCCTGTTATGAGCATCCTGATTGTGGAGACTGATAGCCCAGAGTTACGGTCAAAGGCTGCTTTACCTCTAAGAATGCTAGATGTGTAAATGGTGAAGGTAGAGTTAGAGAAAATCATTAAAGGAAGTCTTGATTTAGGTTTTATAGATGGGTACAACAAAGAATACCTTTTGTTGGTGTGCAAGGAAGCCACTGAAAGTGCTTGTGTGACATGTGGCGCTCTTGAGGGTGTAGCCACAGATTTTGGGTTCAACCTTTCTAAAAGTGTGACCTTAAGAAAAAATGTTTTAGGAGGTTAATGACTGAAGATACATTTAAGAACATGCAAACCCCTGGATTAAAACTGCAACTAAGTCAGTATCATTGACTTGTGGAGCAACACACAGACATTTAGAGATATATGGGTTCTTAATAAGAAAAAGAAAGATGATGAAAAAGGGGCAGAGGGGACTTAGAGTAAGAGCATTTCCAAGATCAAAGGTGCATGAGGGTGCATATGTACAAGGGCCTTTTAGTCATGATAATCTTTTCACATTTACAAAGGTACTTTGAGAGGATTTGAAGAGATTATTTCACGTGTTGGTCCTCATATTTTATGGGCTGACTGTAAAGTAGCTATTCAGTGGCCAACTGCAGAGCCAGCAAGGGATGCCCAAACTCATGCTCTGTCTGCTGTGATCATGGGAAAGTATAACCAGTTATTTCTTTGTTTGAAAAGTAAGGTTTCCAGAAAGGGATTGATTAGATGAAGATCTCAAGGACTACTCCAGAGTCCAAAGAGTCAGTGCATGCTTATAATGGGCAGTTTATGCAGGTTTTCCATCAGCATATCTCCTTCAAAATTCCAGAGCAGGGAAATGTAAGAATGTTTGTGTCATAGCGTGTTCTTGTGTTGCATTCTGAGATTAGTTCACACAACCAGCAGAACGTGATTTGTTGTCAGACGAGGCCTTTAGGTGAAATCCCGCAATACAGAAAGCATTGCAGCAATGATTTGGAAGCCAGAGGAAAAGAGAATTTAAGAGGCATTCATGCTGTCTCAGACGTAGTCTGTGTTCAGCAAAGTCTGGCTATAGTTCTAGGGGTGGTAATGGAATATAGGGAGTTGGATATCAGGACGGTGGTCAGATGATGTAGGGTAGTAATGGTGTCCCACTTGGTAGAGGATGTGGATTGCCTGTTGATCCGAATTTCAGAATGGATATAGGTATTTTGAAGAAAAATACACTGTGTCATTATTGTAAGAACTTGAGCAATGGAAATGTGAATGCTGATCAAATCCAAATCGAATGAAGTTTAATGGTCAAGGACCTAAAATGAATGTTAAGCCTGCTCTAAATTTGCAAATACAAATGCCTAACATGCTCCAAACCCACTTGATGCAGCATGACCTGAGATTTAATGTGAATGTGAGTGCCTGAACTCCACAGAACCCCTTACTGATTTCAGAAACCTACAAACGGTTCCCAGTCTTCAACACTTGTGGAGTTCCATGATCTGACCCATCACAAAATGACGGTGCCTTAGATGGGAGGCAGATTGTGTGCTTGGTGCAATCTTGGAAGTACACCAGAGTGGCCCATATGTAGAAGCAGAAGTGAATGGCCACCCGTATCATTTGTAATTGACACTGGTGCTACCCATTCTACTGTTAGGACAGTGGAAGCCCCAAATCTACCCCTCTCTGGAAAACAAGTCCGGGTTGTAGGCATTACTACCAGACACTGAATCCTGTTTCTTGCAAGGGCCCTGTAAAAATAAGTCCCCTTGAAGAGGACCACAAGTTCATGATATGTGACTCTAGCCCAGTTAATCTGTTAGAAAGAGATCTTGTATTCAAGCTCCTCTGTCTGATCTACTGTACACCGGGTGGTGCCAAGCTTCAAACACATGATGAAGATGTTAATTTTATAGTGAGCACTAAGAAGCCCATTGTTGAGATTTTCCCTGTTTTGATGAAAGTGTAGTTGCCACCCAACTTTAAGCACTCTGTGAAGGAATACATCTGGGATTATTCTGGCAAGGACATTGGCCTGAGTAAAAGTGTTGGACTTATAAAGACCACAACTAGGCCAGATGCCTAATAACCCTGAACCCCTTAATATAACCTCTCACCTGAGGCCGTGGCTGGAATTCCAGCCCCTCTAATTCTTTGATCTTGGGGAAACAAATACCTTCAAATATCTTGAAAAAGGATCTGGAGACTATGAAGTTGCCATGTAACTCAGTCCTGATTCAATATATTGAAGGTATTTGGTGGGGTCGACAACACAAGAGGTGTGCAGATAAGATTCCATAGCTCAGTAGAATCACTTAGCTGAGAATAGACAGAAGATGTCCCCAACCAAGTTGCAATACCGTATGAAAGAAATCCTGTTTCTTGGACACCACATTGAGAATGGAGCAAGGAAAGTGTCTCAAGAGAGAATAGCTGCCGTGTTGCAGATGAAAACTCCCACATTGGAGAGAGAAATCAGGATGTTCTTGGGAATGATGAGCTACTACCGTCAGTGGATTTTCACTTCCCCTAGTGGCCAAGTCACTACAGAGGCGCATATCCATTACCATGGGACAGAAATTGTGATAAGGCATTCCTCAAGATGAGAGCAACCCTCTGCTGTGTCACAGCACTAGGAATGTCAGACTATGAGCAGCCTTTTATTGTGTATTGCTCTGAGAGGGAAGGGAGCTCCTTATTAGTGCTAACTCAACACCAAGGAAACTCTAGACACCCTATTGCTTACTTTTGACCCAGTAGCAGTAGCAATACCTGGTCCGCTATAGGCAGTGGCCGCAGCTGGTGTCAGCAGTCAAAAATATGAGGGGATGTTTAAGGGCAGGGACAGTGGAATCATGTAGCAGGAAAGCAACAAATTATCCAACAGGGTTGACTAAATTATGCGGCAAGAAAATGCAGATTATGCGGCATAATGTGGGACATTCTTTTATACCATTTGATAATTATTTTTTCATTTCTAAATGTGGTAATATTGTTTGGGGAAACGTTTCACCTCATTTCAATGTGCGTGATCCAACTTCGCATCGTTTTTTGTAACTTTTAATCCATTTGAGCTAGAAACACTTTTTCTTGTCAAAGTCTGCATATTGTGAGCAGTTGGGGGCAGAAGGTTGCAACATATCCATAATTATGCCAATAAGCAGCATAATTGCATAGTTCCAGTGTGGAGATCTTACTGACCTGCACTCAAACCCAACGCATGACCAAAAGTCAACTTACAAAGTATGAGCAGGTTATCTTTGCTGTAGAGAGCATTACTTTGCAGAGGTGCTCCTGTGTCATTCCTGCCACAGTGTTGCATTTTCCTCTTGTTGATGAAGATGATTATGGGTTTGACCATGACTGCCTTAATGTACTGAATTGTACACCAATCCAAGACTCGATATTCAAAATGTCCCTTTAGAAGAGCCTGATTATATGTTGTTTGTGGTTGGCTCTTGTTCAAGAGATGACAGGTGGCTAAACTGGACAATCTTATTAGAGCCTGCTCCCTCTCTAACAATTTAACACTCACCTTTTACACTGATAGTCACTAAGGGCTTGGTTCACAATTTATGGCAGCTATGGTCCCAGTGGAGTTTCATGACCTTGCCTGCCTCCCCCATTAGAAATGGACTCTTTGTTATGGGACTTCTTGAGTCATTGCAGATGACGTCTGAAGTGGCCGTTGTAATGCAATGTCTATGAGCCGTTTGCTGGCCATTCTTGATATGTGCAAAGAGGTGAAGAAATTGCAGGAGGAAGCACCAGCGTGTCAACAGAACAGGTGGGTCAAAGCAGGATGTTCTAAGAATGAGGATGAGGTTTGGGTTTCTGTTGAGGGTCATTTTGTGTTGCCTGACTCTAAGTTGCTTTCTTGGAACATAATTTCCATGGTGCTACCCACATAGGCCAAGACACAATGGTTTGTCTGTTTTTCAGATATTGGTAATGCCAGGTTCTTTGTAGTTGCAGCAGAATTATGTCACAGGTGTATTACTTGCCAATAGCTGACCGCATGTTGTTAAACACTAGTCTTCGATAGTCATATAGGGAGATCAGATGGTCCCTTTAATTACATGCAGGTCGACTTTGTTGAGATGCCTGCTTGCAATAAGCTCCATTGCATATTGGTGGTGGTTTGTCTCTTTTCCCGATGGGTGGAGGTACACACTACTACTAGGAGAAATAACAGTCCTACTGTAGCCACAATATTGCTAACTGAGTTGACCCTTCATTTTGGGATCCAGGTTTCTCAAGAGTCTGGTCTTGGAAGCCACTTAAAGAATGAGGTGATGAAACTTTTGTGTCACATATAAAGAAGGTACCCCCTAAGGTACGCATATATAGAATTGCACATTTACAGTGTCATAACCCTGGGACTACCTGATTCTGTGTGGGGTTGGCTTGCAAATAGTTTCAAACAAAGAAACTCCACTAAGCTTGAGCAATGCCTCCAATAGTGGAAAAAGATTTAGTAAATATGTAACTTCAGGTTGATGTTTTGTGACTTTATTGTATTGTTTTGCAGATTTCCCCGTATTCAACTACCTCATTTATATGATTTGAAATTGTGTGGTCCTGAAGAAGGTGGATTGCAATTCTGTTTTACCCACCGAAACACATGTTAATTATTTTTCAAGAGATCCTGGTCAACAACACCACGGCAGCAGATATTTGAGATCTTTTTTCCGTTGTAATTTTGGAGGGTATGTTGCGTAGGGCTGGGATGGGACTGAGTGAGAGATGTGAGAGGATGTGTGTGTTGTATGTTGGATGAGATAGTGGAGAGCAGTATCTATGTGGTGGAAAAAATAGTGATTTATGTTAATACAACTGATATCTTTATGGTAAACTGTTTTTATGTGATATTTATATGTAATTTATCAAAATATTTTTCCTTTGCTTTTGTAGCAATGTAACTTTGATGACCTAAGAAATTGAAATATATGTGAAAAATAAGTGTGAATAATGTTTTGGGGAAGCGCGTATCGTCAGAGCAACCGGAGGGGCAGGAGCCCAGTGTCCAATTAGAAGGGCAGGAGCCCTTTAAATTTTCCTCGCGCTCCCGCCGTCGCGGGAAGCGCGTATTGTCAGAGCAACCGGAGGGGCAGGAGCCCAGTGTCCAATTAGAAGGGCAGAAGCCCTTTAAATTTTCCTCGCGCTCCCGCCGTCGCGGGAAGCGCGTATCGTCAGAGCAACCGGAGGGGCAGGAGCCCAGTGTCCAATTAGAAGGGCAGGAGCCCTTTAAATTTTCCTCGCGCTCCCGCCGCCAAGGGCGGGCCCGTCCTTGCCCGTCATTGCCAGGAAGAGCCAGGGCAGGGCCACCCCCCTGACATTTTGTAATAGGTAAAGGCTGCCTGAAGGAAGCACCATATGGTGCTGTGGGTGGAGTGAGGCACCCAGAAAGATCTCCAACAGTTCGGAACTCCAACGCCCTAAACAGGTTCCACAGATGCAGGACTTGGGCAGTGGCTGACAACTATCTACCTACCCGGACACCTTCTCAAACATAGGTGAACAGCCCTTCATGCCTCTTAGACATCTCAGCACTCCCTAACACAAACCTCAGCAGAGCTAAACAGGGTAAGGAAAAGAGAGGGAGAGTGCTCACAGGAAATAGATTGTTAAACTTTTGCACAGGATCTGAGTGTCCTACCAAAACAAGATGGGTAGACGGAAGGGAGGGATACCTTTGGAAGAAGCAGGCAACAACAAGACCTTAGACGGCTTCCTCCAAAAAGCGGTAGGGGCACTAGAAAAAGAAATTGAACTGGTCGAGCGCCGTCTAACTGCTCCCCCATCTTTCTTTTCACCAGCTTCCCAGTCCCCCTCTGCAGATCCACCAGCACCAACCACCCTCACAATTCAAACACTCAACGCAGAGCCCTTGGACAGAACTATACATTCTTCGGGATCTACCCAGCCTATGCCAAACAGGCCTACACCCTCCCCAAATCATGGCACAAAGGGCAAAAGGAAACGGGGGGAGACGAATCTAAAGAACAAACGGGCCCGTGTCCTGGACCCCTCTGTCCATGCCGTGCCTACCAGATCTAAGGATCATATACCTGCCCAAACTACCAACTATGGCAATCTGGATATTACTTCTATCACAGACCTTATTAAAGATGAGTTTCTAAAACAACTACATCCTATAACAATCCGTCTATCAGCCATCGAGGAGAAACTCGATGCCCTCATTAAACCCAGCCAGCCAATCCCCCCTTCCCCATCGGGTTTGCACTGCTTGCGACAACACCCTATCCTTGGCCCCCCTGTCAATGATGCCAGTAGTCCCCTTCTCCCACCACCTATGGTTCACAAGCCAAAACCACCTTGCTCTGACTCACTACATCAACCAGCGAAGCTCTCTACAACTAGTCTGGCTAATCTCCCTAAAATGTGGTACCCAAAGAGCGATTCCTTTTACCTAAGGCGGACTGGTGAAATTGCCCCTTCCACAAACACGGGTGCCAAACTCCATAGAACCCACCCAAATATCCCAGTAGATCGGATGCGCAGGGACCCAGGAACTAACATGGGAACTTTACATCTACCACCAGAAGCCTGCCCCTACGTGCTTGTTATTACGAATGTCCCTAAGCTCAAGTCCATCATCCCAGAATCATTCACAGAACTGAAAAATAAGGTTATTCATTGGTTGCATAAACATGCTAGATTCGCATTCCATATGATACCCTCAATATTAATGGTGAGGAGGGTGGGTTGGGTGGGTCCACTCAAAAACCCTGGTACTGGGGACTGTATTGTTATTAACTTTAATGCGCCTTCCCTTGTCGAACAGCTTTCCCTAAATGCATGTCATCCCAACCCCCTAGGGGGGGCCACTTCACTTTGCAGGCTTCAGGCCTTTTACCCCCATAAAGCTGCACCAGGCTTCAAGGGGGTGACAATGACATCCAGAGATTTTCCTAGGGCTCAGATGCCAACTGATTTCCAGCCAAGTTGCAATGCTGCCTCGCCCACACTCTCCGAAAACGATTGACTATTACACATGACTTTTCCTAATTCCCGAGGTTCAAGCAACTGGAACAAAAACTATCCTATAGCTGGGAAAAATGAAACTTATAAAACAGGGCAAAACAACTGTGGGGCCGAATATACTCCCATTAGCAACACTAGTGAGTCTACTCTAACTCCCGCTCTCGCCCAGTCAGACTATCTTAAATGTTCTGAAATCCATATCGGGGGAACAGATAAGGAGCGCAGGGTGATTGAGATTAACTTAGCTACAGACCCACTAGATCACAGCAAACCCGCAGACCCACCTCTACTCCAGGTATTTGAATGGCTTAGGCCACCCCCCGACCTAGATGGGGCTGGAAGCACCCTAGACACGACTGAGAAGGGCACAATGCTTCCCCACGGTACCCTAGCCCCAAGAGAGAATCCTGTGGCTGAAGCTCCCCATAACAAACCAGATGGCTTAGATACCATCCTCAGTTGGAACATTGCCGGGTTGGAGAGTAAAATGAACAACCCTGAATGGGGAAAATTTATAGACAAACATAAAATATGTCTCTTCCAAGAAACATTGGCGCTGGAGCCTAAATATAGAATCGGTTACAAAAGCTACTGGGTTCCAGCAAATAAGGCGAATTCAGGGAGACCCTCAGGTGGCCTGCTAATATGGCTCAGCTGTTCTCTCAAATGTCAAATTGAACCAATTGACTTGGGCTGCCCTGATCTAATGGGTCTATCAATACCATCCCTTAGAGAGAAACCACTTTTAATAATTAACATCTATAATAGGAGCCTGGGCAATAAATATGAGTCCAACGCACTGACTATTTTAGACAATTTTCTCACCGATAAATCACCCTCTCATTTTATTCTCATTGCCGGAGATTTTAACACCACTTTTGAACCCTACTCGCTGGCCCAGGAACTATATAAAGATGAAGATTCTCACTGGGGCATCCCCCAGCTGGTGTCAAGCAAAAGACCTAAAATCAACAGACTATCACACCAGCTCATGGACATTACATTGGCACACGGCCTCCGGGCTTGCAATGGCCGTTCCCGCTCGGATCTTAACCTTCACCCCACATTTAGGCGTGGGTTGCAGAAGAGCCAGATTGATTACATCTTGCTCGATATCCGCCTTTGGGGCCACATGGTCGATATGAACATCACAGAACATGAGGAAAGCGACCATGAACCATTGATTTTATCTCTCAGGAACCTACTACCCCTACTTGAAGCCTCCTGCCCCAAGTCCTATGGACAGCAGCTCGCACTGACCAACAACAGGCGAAATGTTAGATGGAAATCCCTGAACACTGACATAACCACTTTGGCAAAAGTGTACAGGCAGCTGGCGGATCATATGGAATATATACTTCAACCCACGAAAGATAGTGGTGGGCTTATAGCAGCCCACACACTGTTTTTTAACTCTCTAAAAACCCTACTTACTAAAGAGTCGGCAACAGAGCCTAAACAGAACTCTAACGCAAGATGGTTCAACACTACATGCAGAGAAGCACAGCATAAGTTGCTGAGAGCCCTAAGAGGTGGCCAGATGGATTATATAAGGGAAGCTAGAAAAGACTACAAAAAGGAACAAGGTAGAGCCCGTAGGAAATGGGATGAATCAAGATAGGTCCTCCTCCTGGAATCTGCTAAAACAAACGACACCACGAAATTTTGGAAATTGGTAGCTGATGCCAGCAATGAACCACACCGTTCGCCTGGTGCCTCAATACTCCCTGCAGAATGGTCCGACCATTTTTCCCAATTATACCTGGGGACCACCGATGCTGCTTCCCGGGATCTGATCCATATCATGACCACCGAGACCCCCAAAATTGAATTCACTTTGGCAGATACCAAGGCTGCGATTGCCTCAATGAAATGGGGAAAGGCCCCCGGCCTTGATAAAATACCAGGAGACCTTTACAAGACGAATCCAGATGTATGGGCCCCATACTTAAACCTCATTTCCAATGAGATAGCTGCTGGAGCACCTGTTCCGAGCTCCTGGTTGGGAGCAGAGATAGTCCCCATTTTTAAGAAAGGCGACCCCTCTAACCCTGCCAACTATCGCCCAATCTCCTTACTCGACAACTTCCAAAAAATCTTTGCAAAGCAAATTTTGTCCTGTCTAGAAGACTGGATTTTAGAAACAAATGCCATCTCTGATCTACAAGCAGGGTTCAGACCAGCAGTCAGTACTATAGATCAGGTGCTAAGATTTTTAACAATAAAATGGAAAACTGTAGAAATAGGAAGGGGTAACCTTTACGTAGTTTTTATCGATCTCAGAGCCGCGTTCGACCTGGTCCCCAGAAACCAGTTATGGCTGACGCTAGCCAATATGGGTGTTCCACATGGCCTTCTGAAACTTATTACCCGCCTACATGAAAATACCTATGCCCAAGTCAGGAACGGCAAGAAGGGTGATCTCACAGAACCAGTGGCTATTGAGAGGGGAGTTAGACAGGGGTGCGTCCTGGCCCCAACTCTCTTTCTATTATACATAAACAACTGTATCAAGTACTTAGTAAACTGCACAAATGATTCTCCCAAGCAGGCTGGAACCAAAGTCCCCTGCCTACTCTACGCAGATGACACTATTCTTTTGTCTAAATCACCCATGGGAATTCAAAACTTGGTAAACCAGTTTGGTGTATACTGCAGAAACTATGGATTAGACATAAACCATAAGAAAACAAAATTCATGATATACAGCGCCCCGAACAAGAAGCTCAGCGCAAACATAAAGATGGATTTAACTCCCCTGGAGAGAGTAATGGAATATGACTACTTGGGCATTAGACTATCTGACAAGGGCAGCTGGGAGCCAGCCATAAGGAAAGGGGCACTAACAATTAGCCAAAGATGTGGAGTAATAGGACGCAAAGCTAGCACTGCCACAAGCCCCCCTCTGATCCTTATCTCTGAAATATATAAAGCACAAATCCGTGCTGCGGCCCTATATGGAGCAGAACTTTGGGGATTACACAGACAGATGGATACTCTCCAAATCAAAGAAAATAACTTTCTTAGATACATATCTAGACTGGGGAGGGGCACGCCAATGCTCCCCCTCAGACTGGACCTGGGCTTAAATAGTATCAAAGACATAGCATATCTAAGACCACTCCTGTATTGGGTCAGACTATGGAAAACAGATGAACTTGAACCCTACAGGGCAGCAGTCAAAGAACTATTACCACCTCATCACGGATGGGAAAAAGTACGGTGGCTTAGGGAGATGAAAGCGGCATGGGCCAAATTGAGTCTATCCCAGTACTGGGAGAACCCCGAGATGATTCCTGGCAGTGCTAAACGCCTGATCAAAGAACATTATTGGGCAAAAATCAACGAGGAATCTCTCGGTCCAAATGGGTCAGGTCGGCTGACAGCAGAATTCCTGCTGGTCAAACACGTTCCCTTCCCTGAAAGCTCCCTGGATCTACCCATACCAGCCCGTGCTCGCTCTCTATTACTCCAGCTCAGGTACGGGACATTGGCGGTCAATAGCTACACGGCTGGTTGGTCGACTAACAGTTCCCCAACGGACAAATGCATAAATTGCCACTTATGCAAGGAAACTGCTGAACACGTCCTATTTTTTTGCCCTCTGTACAAAGGTCCCCGAGGGAAGTGGATTATTCCCTTGTGCAGAACACTCCAACCACTATCCCGCAACAGTCTATTCAGAATATGTAAATACGACACTTCCATACTGATAATCAGCGCTGTTTCTAAATATCTGGCAGTAGCATGGAAAATTCGTAATAGGACTATTTTAGATTTTAACTCACTGTTTGAAGAGCTGTCTAGAAAATAGTAAATCAGCATCCTGTTATATTAGCCTTGGGCTCTTATTGTAAACCGCGACTTATTGAGCCCAAAAGACCGTATCTCTGAATAAGTGCTACATTGAGTTATTTTAACTAAAGTGTTTTATAAATTTAAAATTATACTCAATTTTATAATTGTCAAGATGCAATTTATTGGATTAATTAACCCAAAAGAACTAATTAACCTAGAGCATCATCTACCACTGTCTGACTTCTTAAATTTTTAATCGGTTTTATTGTCTGGAGTTTCAATGCCTGATTTTATATAGAGATGTGCTACACAACAGTTTTTACGTTATTGTTATTTTACTGTTCAGGGTTATGTACAGGGTAAGATCCAGAGACTATTCCGAGCACCTCCTTCACCCCACCTATTTATGAAATCTTTCTCAGGCAGCTACTGGACCCCTACTTTTTTTTTTATTATTGTTCCTTTTACTGTGTTTTGGTTTATGGTTTTTATCTTTCTGTATGTATGTATATATTTTTAAACCTTTTAAATGGCCCAAATTTGGACCGAATAAACTATTGATTGATTGAATGTTTTGAGTATAATATTGGAAATCAGTGTAGGTTTTACCCAACATATTGAAAAAATAAAACATTTTAACTCATAGGTATACTGTAAAATGTTTTATGTGCTTTGTATATGCAATGTACCAAACGTTTTTTCCTTTGTTTTTGTAACAATGCAACTTTGACAAACTAAGAAAATGAAATATGTGTAGAAAATAAGTGCGAAGAATATTTTGAATATAGTATTGGACATCTGTGTAAAGTTTACCCACTATGTTGAAAAAATAAAAAAAGTTGAAGAAATAAAAAAGAAATACAAATGTACATGTTTTGATTATTGTTTCTTAGTAAAGCCCTGAACACTTAGTAAAGAACACATACAGATCATGTGGGATTTTGTACATGGTTTGTGGATGAAACTTTTGTGTGCAGCTTTGCAGGAAGATTAGAGGTTCCACTGTAGTTACCGCCCTGAGGCTACAGGTGCAGTGGAGCAGATTGATTGGACACTGACTTCCCATCTTGATAAAAGTGTATGGGACAGAGTTAAGAAACGTGGTGTTACATTACATGTAGTGCCACTTTCTTGCGGCCCCCTGCCCCAACCATGTGGGCACCATATTTTAAATACGGAGCACCATGGCGCAGGGTAGGGGGCAATAGCATCAGAATATGTGATGATGTTGATGTACTGTTGGGGTTAGTGCCAAACTTTTGGCGCTAACTCTGACCAGTAGACAGGGGCCCGTTGAAAACAATGGCATGCCCCCTGAGCAGGCGTCAAAAATTACAAAAAAATGACGCAAAGTAATCTCTTGATTTCTTTGCACCATTTTTGTGGCACCCCATAACGGGGGGCACCCCCCTTGCATACATTATGCCTGGCACAGGCATAATATAGCACCAGGAATTACAAAGTGGTGCAATGCATGCATTGTGCCACTTTATAAATATGGTGCTGCGTTTTTGGCCATCTAACACACATTAGTGACAAAAAAAGGACACTAATGTGTCGTTAGAAGGCACTAAGCCCTGTTAAAGTCTGGGTCTATGTACCAATATCTCTTAAATGCCCTGATTCCTTCAGCATTGGTACTCATGAGTCTGAGCAGCATTTCAGATTGGAGGACAGGCTTGTCTCCACATTAAATTCTCATTGGCAGAACCACAAGACTTCCTGTGGTGCCTGCAAATGTGCTTGTGAATATTATAGATGATATGGTGATTCTTAACTACTGCAAAGGCTTGGCTGAGGTTGTGCTTTTTGTGTCTCACCAGGCTGAATTGGCAAATCCCCTCCCAAGCCAAGAGCATTGCTATGACCTCAATCCTGGTGACTAGGTCTTGTAAAAGAAGCATGTGAGAAAGTAGCACCTGCATTCCAGATGCTATGGCCTCTAGGAAGTATTTCTGGTCATGAACACTGCTATTAAATATGGAGGCCTTCCAAGCTGGATTCATGTGTGACACACTCAGAGAGTGAGAGAAGCTGGAGATGAGGTGCCAGCCACTACTGAGTTACATAGGGGAAATGTAGTATGACCAGAGAGCTCAGAGGGAGAAGAAGAAGTGTTCACACAAGTGTCTCAAATTCAAATCGAGGCAAGTGTACGGCCTGTGGTGAACAAGAGAAGAGTAGGCCCAGTGACACAAACTGTTGAAGTTGTAAGTGCAGACTCTGAGCCTGTAGAATGGATAAGTAGAGTGACAAGAGTTGGGGGCGGGGGGATCAAGAAACAAAACATGGCCAAGGAGTGAGGTAAGATGCATAGTTTCTGTGTCTGAAGAACGCATTCCAGATGTCATCAACAAGAAGACAAAGACCTATGAGCAAAGCAATATTGACAGTGTTAGAAATGGGGTCTTTGGTTGGCAGTCAGGTTACACCCTGTTCAAGCAAGGACCCTCACTCTAGTCAGGGTAAAAGGGAATCACCCTCAGCTAACCCCGCTCACCCCCTTGGTATCTTGGCATGAGCAGGCAGGCTTAACTTCAGAGTGCTAGGTGCAAAGTATTTGTACCAACACACACAGTAACTTAATGAAAACACTACAAAATGACACAACACAGGTTTACAAAAATAGAGAATATTTATCTAAACAAAACAAGACCAAAATGACAAAAATTCAACATACACATGTGAAGTTATTAATTGAAATGCAAAAAGAGTCTTCATGTTCTTTTAAACACAATGCTAACACTGTTAGTGTGAAAATGTACCCGGGTCGCGTCAAAATAAAACGCAAGGGCGACTGTGCATCAAAAAAGGTAAGTGGTGTGTTGATTTCTCACCCACAAGTGAGGGCGTGCATAATTTTTCCTTCTCCAGTCCGATAGGTGTGCGTCGTTTCTTTCACCACAGGAGAGAGATGCGTCAATCCGGACAAAACACCTCAGGTCCGGGCAGGCTTGTGTTGTTTTTCCACACCCAACGATGTTGTGTCATTGCAGCCTCCATCAGCGATGCTGCGTGTCATTTCTCCAGCTGCGTGTGTTGATTTTCCAGCCGTGCTGCAGGTGGAGCGTGGAGTTCAGCCACAAAGCCGGCAGCGTGTCGTTTTTCACCCGCGCTCAGAAAGTTTCCCCGCATGGCGGTCTGTGCGTGGATTTCCAACCTTGGTCTGCCAGCTTCACCTTCCCAGGCCCTAGGAGCTGGATAGGTCACCACTTGGCATGGCAGGAGTCTCAGCAGAGGCTCCAGGTGCTGGCAGAGAGACCTTTGCTGTCCCTGAGGCTTCAACAACAGGAGGCAAGCTCAATTTCAAGCCCTTGGAGAGTTCTTCTTAAGCAGGAAAGCACACAATGTCCAGTCTTTGTCCTCTTGCAGAGGCAGAAGCAGCAACTACAGGATAGTTCCACAAAGCACATTCACAGGCAGGGCAGCTCTTCTTCCTCAGCCCTTCAGCTCTTCTCCAGGCAGAGGTTCCTCTTGGTTTCCAGAAGTGATCGTAAGTCTGTCGTTTTGGGTGCCCTTCTTATACCCATTTTGCCCTTTGAAGTAGGCTTACTTCAAAGAAAAGTCTCTCTTGTTTGTGAAAGCCTGCCTTGCCCTGGCAAGGCCCCAGACACACACCAGGGGGTTAGAGACTGCATTGTGTGAGGGCAGGCACAGCCCTTTCATGTGTGAGTGACCACTCCCCTCCCTCCTAACACAGATGGCTCATCAGGATATGCAGGCTACACCCTAGCTCGCTTTGTGTCACTGTCCTGCAAGAGTTGCAACTAGCCCAATGGTCAAACTGACCCAGACAGGGAATCCACAAACAGGCAGAGTCACAGAATGGTTTAAGCAAGAAAATGTTCACTTTCTAAATATCAACTTTTACTAAAAGATGTATTTTTTAATTTTGAGCTCAGGGACCCCAAACTCCACATATCTATCCGCTCCCAAAGGGAATCTGAACTTTAATCATTTATAAAGGCAGCCCCCATGGTAAACTATGAGAGGGATAGGCCTTGCAACAGTGAAAAACGAATTTAGCAGGACACATTAGTATATGTCCTTCCTTAAACATACAATGCACCCTGCCCATGGGGCTACCTAGGGCCTAACTGAGGGGTGCCTGACATGTAAGAAAAGGGAAGATTTAGGTCTGACAAGTGGGTACACTTCCCAATTATAATTGGCAGTTTAAAACTGCACACACAGATGCTGCAGTGGCAGGTCTGAGACATGATTACAGGGCTACTAATGTGGATGGCACAACCAGTGCTGCAGGTCCACTAGTAGCATTTGAGTTACAGGCCCTGGGCATCTCTAGTGCACTTTACTAAGGACTTACTAGTAAATCAAATATGCCAATCATGGATAAACCAGTCAACAATACAATTTACACAGAGAGCATATGCCCTTTAGCACTGGTTAGCAGTGGTAAAGTGCTCAGAGTTCAAAAGGCAACAGCAACAGAAATAATAGGAGGCAGGAGGCAAAAAGATTGGGGATGACCCTGCAAAGAGGGTCGTTTCCAACAGACATTGAACAGCTATTAGTCAGAAGGTCGACGAGAACACACATGCCTACTTTAATGTGCTTGGCTCCTGAATGAATATACTTTGCTGAAAGTGAAGCTGACTTGAGAATACAGGAGACTGACAACAGACAGACTGTTTTTGAGAAAACCTCCATGATTGAAAATGCCATATTTTGATTTTGACTGAAGTTTGATTTTGACCGAACTAAAGTCAACTGACACTTCCACCAGAACCTTATATTGAACTTTGTGAAAACCTTTCGAGCCCAGTCTCCAGTAGAAGAAGTGGGATGTCATTTTAGAAGAAGATTGACATAGCAGTAGGGATTGACTTTGAAGCAGCTGAACTTGATATTCAGTGTGGAGAAGTAGCAATGTGCATAATTACATAAGTGGAAGCAACAATTAGAGATATTCATTTTGTGCTATAGTTGAGTTTGCCTTTTCCTTTCTGATTCATGAGAAAAATCATGGTAAACCTTTCATGAAACTAGTATAGACCAACTGTGGTCATAGTATCAATAGTTTATATTATCTTAATGATATGCTTTAAATAAGCTTGAGTTCACCTGCAGAGCCAGTTATTCTTGAAACTAAATCTATGCCTACCACCGTAGATGATGTAGAAGAGCAGCATATGTTTAGTTTAGAGTTTTATGCACAAAAAAGGCTCCAAGCTAATTCTTCAATTAATATGTTCTTCAGGCTGTTGCATGGTTATTCACAACTAATAGATACTGAAGCGTGTTCTGTGTGTACTTATTTGCCAGCATATGCTTCTGGTGATATAAACTTTCAGCATTTTCCACTAATTTATTCTCTGATTTGTAGCATCATCATTGGTTTGTTTTATTGGCAAGGTAGTTTAAGTTATCAGTTTTCAAAGTTTGACAAACCCATCCATGAAGTACCTACATTTAGTGGGCTTAATCTGAATTCTGCAGTTAGAGTTTAAAGGAGATGATATATTATTTGGTGGGTGGTAGACCGCTGTCTTATAGCAAAGGGAATCTTACCTGTAAGATGAATAGGTATGAAAAGGATTTTATGGAAGAATTGGAGGCAAGAAGGGAACAGATTTCAAAGGACTTCCTGGGTAGTAAGGTTACTAGTTGGGAAAAGGAATAACATGAATTGAGAGATACAGGAATGCTTCCTAGATAAAATCTTTATATGGAAATGGAAGGGAAGTTGTATTCTAGAAGATCAAAATGATGGGTTAAGAGAACATTATACGTAGGAGGGAGTATGTGTGTATGTGTACAAGCAGTAGAGGTTAACAATGCATATATTTCTGGCTGAAAGAGAACCTGTGATCCCTGAAGTGTATCATATTTGTGGGACCAATGCTTATTCCCAGTTGACTTCTAATTGGGTGGGTAGTTGTGATGTGGGCTTAGTGTTTTCAAAAGTATACTATGTAAATAAATTAGAAGACAAGGTAAAGCCACTCATGGGATATCTGTCCATAGTACATCACAATTAGTAGGAGATACTTTTGGTGCTTTTATTGGTGCTTTTATTACTTCTATGTGTGATTTTGCATGATGTGAACATTAGAAGGTTATCTGCTTTGGGTGCAAGTCTGGAAGCTGATACTGCTAGTGCGTTAGGTACCATTAAATCAGAATTGATAGCAATGAGAGGCAAGGGTCTTGAAAATAGATTAGCTTTGGCTATTTTGCGGGCAAAAGAGAGTGGAGTTTGTAAAGTGCTACATGCCCAACAGTGCTGCCCGTATGTGCCAGATAAGAGCAAGGAGATCAACAAGTATATGAAGAATACAAGTCCATCTAAAGACTTGAAGGAGTTGGAAGAGATTGATGCTTGGGAAGCAAGTGGAAATGGAATTTCTTCTATAGGCAAACGGCTTAGGACATTTAGGTGCTATAGTGAAACCTATTTTAATTCTTGGGGTTTGTGTCCATTTTTGATGGTAAAGGGATTCAGAATGATGAAAGGGGAAAGGAATATAGAACAGGAAGGTGATGACAAATCTATTAATTGTAAATGACTGAGTGAAAGAGGGAATACATAGACTTGGGTGAGAAACAGTGTTTTCTATATGATAAGGTGAAAGACTTAGAGGAATCTAGACATAAACAATGGTGGTCAGCAAATAGATTCTGAATTGTCATGAAGAAAAATGGTGGATGTTTTGTGTGATGGCTCTATGACTCATCAGAGGAGGAAAATTGGTGACAAAGTGTCATCGTCATTTATTTGTGCTTAAAGAAATATTAAAATGTAACATGCATATCTATTACTTAGTTAGAATATGTGCATATTAAAATTGACATAAGGCTACATTGACCTTTGGCACTTGACTCCATATAGAAAATATTACATTGCATTTCTGTTTGCTGTGCATAACTCTCTTTCTGTTTCGGGCACGATAGGCATCGTGATTTATTAAATGTATTATTTCTTTGTTAACTTACTGTGTGAAGGTAATGTTGTGCACTTAATTAGTTGGACAATGATTCTAAGCACCTGCACGGGATCGGTATCATAGTAAGAGGCATAGTAGGTGAATACTCCGTAGGCCACGATGATCGAAGAATCAGGCACTGTATTTTCTATGACAATAAGGTCGACAACAAGGACAGTGGGAACACTGATTTCTTATTGGTTCTTACTTGGTGGGAACCTGTGCAATGTATCATTTGATGAAATGTCATGTTTTTGTTATGTAAGATGATTTTAGTTAGTTGGGATTTTGCCCCTATCACCTTCACTGGCAGACATCCCGGTTCTCACCTTCTCTTGAGAATCAATTTTCCTAATAGTTCTGCTAATAGAGATACTCTTGAGAGCGAGCACATTCCATTTTATTCTAATTGGAACCTTCATTTGATTCTACTTGCAATTTTATATTTCCTGTCACCTTCCACTTCTAAAATCCTCACAACCTTAGGTTAGCATTAGAGAGTTTCTCGCTACGGAATTGCTGTTTTACCTCACTTTGCATTTGTTGTCTTTAATAACATGTACATGCATTTGTCAAACTGAATTACCTGAATTATTATTTAAACATGCTATTTTCCAGTGACTATTGATTAATGTTCAAATGAATTGATTTAAGATTGTAAACTCAATACGTAGTTGATGAACCTATATGTTTTTCAAAATGACCCTTCTCTGTTGTTCTTGTGGTTCACATTCTGCTTCACTGATTTGATATATTGCTTTAGCCTCAGTTACAGATAAAGGTCCATCATAGTGGACTTAGCATAGATTGACTTTTGCACCAAGGTTGTACAATGCAAACACCAACCTTATCCCTCCCACTAGCACTAATTTGAGTATTTTTTCTCAGGCTGCCTTTGGTCCTCTAGTCCAGCCCTGCCAAATAATGTAATCAAACCCAGCAATTGTGGCATTAGGGAGATTGAAGTAAAGGTCTATCCTCCCCCGTCTTTAGAGATTATGGATTGGTGGTATCATAGTAGACATTCAAAACCTCAATTGTTTGGTTGTGGGTGGCTTAATGTGAAGTATATTCCCAAGTGGACCTTTTATGCTGTCCATGGTGTTTTCTCTTTTGTGTTGCACATAAAGATTTGAATTGAGCTGTACTATTTCAACAACATTCTGAATGAGATTCAGGGGCCCAAGCAGCACTCAATATTTCTAAAAATCTTTAATTGAAGAAGATACACCCTTAACATCACAAAGCTAGTCCCTTCATTCGCTATCAACAAAGTAAGTGTAAACTCCAACTTCTCGCCCTTTCAGTAAATTTGAGTGCAAAAGTAGGAAAGCAAGTGGCATGTTTTTTCATACGGCACATGGGTGAACTATACATCTTGTCTGTAAATATACCCGGCATGGCAGGACATTGATAGACACTGCTTTGTAAGCATTTCTTAGTTCTAAGTACATCTGTTTGGGCAAGGGGTCTGGTGAAAGAAAGAAATAAATAAGAAGGTGGACGTTCCATTGTTTTGCTTATGTTTAAGTAACTCTCAGGTTTCATGGTATAATCTAGGTTTCTGGTTCTCCAAAAAATCGCACTTCTCATTCACAGTCTAATGGTGCAGGCTGGTTAAACACCCTAGGCACAAATGTCTGTGGCAGAGAAAAATAAAATGATGCTGCTTCAGTCCACTAACTCTTGTGAGGACCTTAGGGAATGTTGTCCCATTCCTCTGGTATTCTGACTTTGCAAACTAGGTTACTGGTTGCCTGGGGTGTGAGACCTGGTCAAGCAGCAACCGCAATCCCAGTCAGGGTTAGTCACAAACACACTCTAAATTAAACTGTGCTCATCCTCTGTCAGCTTGGCACATAGCAATCAGGCTAAATTTAAGAGGCAACGTGCAAAGTATTTGTGCAACACTTCAAACAGTAAGACTGTGAAAACAACACACAAAAAACATTAAACCTGGCTATAAAAATAGAACGTAGTTTAATAAATAAAGCAAGACCAACATGACAAACATCCAATAAATAGAACCTAGGATAAGAATTTTTTAAGAATAAATGGTAAAATAGGGCTTAGAAACAAGAAGCTCCAAACAGGGCTATCTGGTTGCACTGGAGCGGGACAAACTCAAAGGTTCAGGGCAACCACAATGGAGCATAGACTGGCTACAGGGACCCCGTTGGGCTCTAAACCTAAGTACATTAGTCCTGTTTGCATAGATGGTGAAGATGTAGGGAGCAGGCTGAAGTGATGCGGCAGTGGCAGTGATGTGTCAGTCTTTCCCATGCAATAGTGAAGATGCGTTGATTTTCCTAGATGCAGTGGTTCAGAAGGTGATGTCCATAGGTCAATCCATGCTGGAGAGGTGATGCATCGACTTCGATCCATGAGGGGGGCCGATACTCTGGGTCAGATCCATGCAACAGGGTGATGCTCCAGTTCCGATCCGCACAACTTTGCAATGCATCATTTCAGTTGCAGTAAAGTCCTTAGGCCTACTTTCAAGGGTCCAGTACTTAGGTGGCACCACTTGGCAGGGCAGACTCACAAATGGCAGAGTCTAGGTGTAAATGGAGGTGGGTTGGAAGTCTTTTGTTTTCAATCATGAGACCAGTCAGCTGGCCCTTGGAGTCGCTCTGGGTTCTGTGTTGGAGAGATTCAGGTCCAGTACTTCTCACTCCCAGGCAAGAGGACAGAGGTCAGCAGGTCAGCACAGCAAAGCGGGAGTCCATCAGAGTAGCAGTCCAGCAAAGTGGCAACACAGCAGTCCTCTTCCTGGCAGAGTATCCACAGATCCAGAAGTGTACTTTCTTGATGGTGTCAGAGGTCCAATACTAATACCCTGTATGGCCTTTGAAGTGGGGGAGAGTTCAAAGAGAGATCCTGACCTTCCTGTCCTGGCTCCAGACTCACTACAGGAGGTTATTTAGCCCTTTGTGTGGGAACAGGACACAGTCTATTCAGGTGTAAATGTGAATCTGTGCCTAGTTCCTACCTCCCATCTGCCCAGGATGGCACATCAGGATGTGGATGGCCTATCATCACACCCAAGCTCCCATTGTGTGGTGCTGTTTAAGGAGAATCTGCAACGCCCAGCTGATACCTATCCCCAACAAGTGATCAGAGACAGGCAGCAGGCACCAAATGGCTAAAGTAAGAAAATGCTAACTTTTTAAAAGTCACTGAACACAAGGGGAGTTTTGCCCATTTAAGTATTAGCAAGGCTGATCCCCAGAATATCACAAAACAAAATAGGCGCCAATGCTGACTAGACTTTTACAAAAATGTTAATTTATGTTCAAACCCACATGACTAAAGCAGTGTGATCTCCATTTACTTTACAGCATACTTTACACTACATTTGTTTGCTGTGTTGTTGTAGACAGAAAAGACCAAAATCAACATCACTTTGACATGAATTATTGTTGATAGGCTACAGCAAATCAAACACACATAAACATATTGACATAAATCATCATGATACAGAAGTTAGGAGTTAAACCTTGTTCTGGAATTCCATTCCCAGTGGAGTTTTTCTTATTGAATTGAAAGCCCCTTGCATATGGGTTACCACCAGAGGGTGCAACACCAAAAAGAGTTACAAAATGAGCAGTAGCCAGGGATAATGCCTATGTTATGCCTCTGTCCAATATTCTCTGCCTGCCCATGTAGGGCCTGATTTTAAAAAAGTGGGGCTGCTCCCTTTGAGCGCCACTTTCCTTGTGCTCCTTAGCGCACCCCTCCAGCTACCATGTGTGTGCCATATCTAAAATACCTCGCACCATGGTGCTGGGTAGAGAGCAATATCATCAGAATTCCTGACACTATTGTTGTACACTGCAGGAGTAGGGCCAAAATGTTGGTGCTCCTCCTGCAGAGTACATTGAGGGCCATTATATTCAATGGCATGCCTTATTTTAATGCCTGCTCTGAGCAGGCGTTAAAAGTACCGAACAAATGGCACAAGGAAATCTCTTAGATTTACTTAAGTCATTTTTTTGCCCCCCCATGGAAGAATGCCCCCTTTGCATACATTGTCACCTGAATAATGTAACGCATAGGGTTACAAAGTGGAGCAATGCATGCATTGTGCCGCTTTGTTAATATGGAACAGCGTTTTTGGCCATCTAACGCCACATTAGCATCCCAACAATTATGCTAATGTGTCATTAGGATGGCGCTAGGGGCTCTTAAATCAGCCCCGTAGTCTTTCATCAGCACTCTCTGGTATCAAAAACTGTAGCCGCATTTCGAACCCTACAGAAATTCAAAGGATCTCCTCAAGACACAGAAACATCTGTTTGTTATAAAACTCGGAATTTCTGCATCATGATGATTTATGTCAATATGTTTATTTTGAATAAGCTCTGTGAATTTTAGGACTACAAACCAAATGCTCAACAATTTGCCTATGTTAAAAAGTCTACTGCGAGCATCTATAAGCGGTATTAGCGATAGAGGATTTTTCGATTTGTTTTGGTTTATATATCTGGAATTTAGTCTACAACAGTCTATTCTTTTAAAAAGTGGGAGATAAAGTGTAAAAATTGACTTTTTTTCAGAAAACAATGCAGCCATAGAAAACTTTCAAATGTAGACTTTATCCCACTTACAAATTACTTTACGTTGTTATAGTCAATCAGTACGTATTACCTGATATTTTGTGAGTATTTGCACACTCTACTTATGAGGCATATACTTAATGTAAGGAACTGTTGCAGGCATACCACTCTTCATGGTGCCTCCAGGTAGGAGAGTTGTTGAATATTACAATTTCCTAGACTTCTCGCCACTTGAGAAAAACTCAGGGTGAATGCTTGCATCGCCTTAGGAAGGGTCCTACATAAGTGTCTACCCTTGTCCCAGAGCTAATCCTAGCATTGACCCTGCTTTGGCAATGCACAGTAATGTTGACACCTTGCAGTAAAGTTCTCTGAATGATTCTCATCCCTAAGTAAGGAGCAGTTACAAGTTCTACTTTATGTTTCCAATATTTAGACCGGGAGATTATAATATTTAACAGTTCTGTACAGTATTTGCTTTCATACTCGATGTGTTGAATTACATATCGGAGATGCCTGCGATAATACCACCAGCAGATGTATGGAGGACACACATGAATCTGGTTGGCATCCACAATGAGTAGGTAATTTGTATTTTAAGCCAACTCTACATGAGACAAAGAGCCATACTCGGAATTCATGATTTCTCCTGAGCAAAGGAAAATATATGCTTGTTTTTTGTTAGGATATCTAGAGACAGCTGTACTACATCACCATCATGGGGCTGTACATGCCATTCCTCCTTGTTGGAAATGGCCCTTCTGCAGGGTCACCCCCAAACGTTTTGCCTTCCTCCTTCTTTTTTTCTGACCTCATTTTTGCTTGTTTTAGGACTCTGCGCACTTTACCACTGCTAATTAATGCTAAAGTGCGTTTGCCCCTCCTTAAAACATGGTTACATTGGCTCATACCCAATTGGCTTATTTAATTTACTTGTAAGTCCCTAGTCAAGTACACTACATGTGTCCAGGGCCTGTAGAATAAATGCTACTAGTGGGCTGCAGCACTGGTTGTGCCACCCACATAAGTAGCCCCCTAACCATGTCTCAGGCCTGCCTCTACAGTGCCTGCGTGTGCAGTTTCACTGACACTTCGACTTGGCATTTAAAAGTACTTGCCAAGTCTTAAATTCCCCTTTTTCTACATATAAGTCACCCCTAAGGTAGGCCCTAGGTAGCCCATAGGGCAGGGGGCTATGTAGGTAAAAGGCAGGACATGAACATGTGTGTTCTACACATCTTGGTAGTGTAAAACTCCTAAATTCGATTTACACTGCTGTGGGGCCTTCTCCTTCCATAGGGTAGCATTAGGGCTACACTCATATACTGTTTGAGTAGTAGATCCTGAACTGAAAGGAGTAGCCAGGTCATATTTAGCATGGCCAGAATGATGATACAAAATCCTGCTTAATGGTGAAGTTGGATTTTATATTACTATTTTAGAAATGCTACTTTTAGAAAGTGAGCATTTCTCTACACTTAAATCCTTCTGTACCTTCCAGTCCACGTATGGCTAGGTTTAGTTGACAGCTCTCCTGTGCATTCACTCAGACAACCCCAAACACAGAATGCTCAGTCACACTTGCATACATCTGTATATTGAATGGGTCTTCCTGGGCTGGGAGGGTGGAGGGCCTGATACTTAGATAGGACAGAAGCCTTCCCTCACACAAAGGACTGCCACACACCCTACTGGGACCCTGGCAGACAGGATGGAACTGAAAGGGTGACTTGTGCACTTCTAAGCCACTCTTTGACGCCTCCCCCATTTCAAAGGCACATTTGGGTATTTAAGCAGGGTCTCTGACCCTACCAACTGAGACACTTCTGAGGTAGGCATTCAGCTTCATCAAGAAACTTCCTGGAGAAGAAACCCTGAACCAGGACTTGCAACCTGCCAAGAAGAACTGCCTGGCTGCCCAAAGGACTCACCTGACTGTTTTCTGAGAAAGGCTGCTGCCTTGCTGTTGCCCTGTTGTCTTGCTGCTCTCTGGCTGTGCTGAGAAGTGCTCTCCAAGGGCTTGGATAGAGCTTGCCTCCCGTTCCCTGAAGTCTCAGGACCAAAAAGACTTCATTCTTGCAAGAAGAAATCCCTGTGCAGCGCAAATCGATGCACAGCCTGCCAAAAACAACGCACAGCCTGCCTTGCGGTAAAAGATTAACCGCATGCCAAACGGGAATGACGCAGCCCGACTTTGCAAGGAGACGATCGACGCAGTGCCAGCTTAGCGACCGGAAATTTGACACATTGCCCACTGGATCAACGCAAAGCAGAGCCGGAACGACGCAGCCCGACTTCCTAAGAGAAATCGAACCGAATGGCCTGCCGTGCGGTAGAATGTTCCACGCAATGGCCACCAGAACGACGTAGCCCCTGTGACTTTGTCCTGCCAGCGCTGGATTTCAACGCATCATCCCCGGGGTGTCCAAAAACCTTGCAACCCGAAGAGGATCCAAGAACGAGTGCCGGAAATCAACGCAAAGCCTTCCCTGCGTGGAAAATAAAATGACACATCGATGTGTGCAACCCGAGAAATCGATGCACATCTCCCTCTTTTCCACACATCTCCTCCTCTGCGGTTCCTTGCGGATATTTTGCACGAAAACCAGGTACCAGTTGTGCTTGCAAGAGACATTTGTTACTTTTAAAAGACTAAAGACACTTTATATTATTTTTACAGTGATATTTCCACATATACTTATTGCATCTTAATCATTTTGAACTGCATTTATCCAGAAAAATATTATATATTTTTCTAAACACTGTGTGGTGCATTTTTGTGGTGGTCTACTGTGTTATTGCATGATTTATTGCACAAATACTTTACACATTGCCTTCTAAGTTAGGCCTGACTGCTCAGTGCCAAGCTACCAGAGGGAGGGCACAGGATAATTTACATTGTGTGTGACTCACCCTGACTAGAGTGAGGGTCCTTGCTTGGACAGGGGGTAACCTGACTGCCAATCAAAGACCCCATTTCTAATACTCTTCATACTGTAAATCTTATTATTTGTTTCTAAAGCCTGTTATTTGGCAGAAATTTACAGACAGATTTCACTGGATCATGTCAGTCTTGAACAGAATAGGCACCATCGTATTTAAGGGTGTCTATGTAAATTAAAAATTGTAAATTCTATTTATATAGCACTGTTTGAAATGGTCCTCTCTGCAGGCTCATCCCTAAACATTTTGACTTCACCCCTTCTGTTTTGCTGATTTTGTTTTGTTCATTTTAGGACTTTATATACTTTACCACCTAACCAGTGCTAAAGTGCTGGTGCTCTCTCATTTGAACATTGCGAAATTGGCTTACACCAAATTGACATTTAATTTCCCTAAAAGTCCCCAGGAAAGCGGCACTACTGGGATCTAGGGCCTGTAATTGAAATCCTACTAGTAGGCCTGCAGACCTTTTTGCTTTTGTGCCACTCACTTAAGTAGCCTTTTTATACATGCCTCATGTCTGCCATATCTGTTTTTCTGCCATTTCAAAATGCAGCACAAACCTTTTGCCAGGCCTAAACTTTTTTTGTTTAACACATATAGGTAACCTCTACAGTAGGCCTTAAACCACCCTTGGGTCAGGTGCAGTGTGCTTAAAAATGTGGCCATCTACTTTTGAGTTTTACATGTCCTGGTGGTGAAAAATGTATACAATTCATTTTTTCACTACTGTGAGACCTACCTCTCCCACAGATAATATTGGTTTACATTGGATTACATTATTATATTTATTAAGTAATAACATTTGCTTGGGAGCAGGTAGAAACTTTATGTTTAGTGTCTAAGGAATTTTAATTTAAAATCTTTAATGGCAAAGTCTGCTTTTAAGTACCTACTTTGAACATGCCACTTTTGGAAAGCTGACGTTTTCTTGTCTTAACTATTGGGTGCCTGCAACCTGTTCCTAGCTCATATTTCTAGGTATAGTGGAGATTTGTGTATTCTTCCCAGACAGACACCTAATAGAGGGTCTGGGTGGTGGAAAGATGGGCCATCATTACTTGATGGGAGGGGTGGATCTATCACCTGTCACACTTGCACTTTAAAGACCCTGCCTCAGCCCTTACAAAAGAACTTCCCACTGGCCATTTTGTGACCCTAGACCTAGACCAGGGAGCCAGGAAATGTTAGGACCCGATGTGAGGGGAGTCTGGAAGTTTCTCCAACTTCAAAGCTAGCCCCAGCTATAAATATTGGATCCTCAGACCAACTCTTCAGATTACTTCTGCACCAGTCAAAGACTCAGAAGACATACTGCTCTGCTGCCGGTCACATGCATTGCGGCTTTCCAGCAAGAAGGACTGCCCTGATGCTCTGCTGCAAGAGGAAGAAAGACTGGACCCACTCCTTGAACCCAGAACTATCAGACTGACTCCAAGGGCTAGCTGATTGGTCTTCTGTTCTGAGTTACAGTGGCATAACAAGTTACAGAGACCTGCCCTGGTATCTACCCAGCTGCCCAGATTCAACTAGACCTGCCTGAACCCTGCTGCTGACCTCTGCTGGAATGAGTCCTGATCCCCAAGGGGTGCCCCCTAGCTTTTGGACCCTTGGGAGCAATCAAAGTGTACTCCTCCTGGCCCCAATGTGGGTTTCCTCAGATCTGGTGCAGCATGACACAACTCAAAACAGTGTGATGCAGGACCTGACATCACAGCACCTTTCAGCCCCTGATTGGTGACCTAATCGCAACCGACACAGTAAGACACAACTTGATGCAATACCTTGCAGCAAAGTCTTTGCAGCTTCTCATTGGAACCAACACAGTGGGGTGTAACTTGATGCAGGACTTCATAGCGCAGCCCTACAGCCCCTCCTCGGAACTGCCACATCATGACACAACTTGACACGGGACCTTTCATAACAGTACTTGCAGCTCATCATCAGAACTAGTTTTAGCATGATGCAATCCATTTTAGGACCTTGCATTGAGGCCCTCGCAGCTCCTCGTTGTAACGGACGCAGCTTGATGCTATGATGCTCATCATGGACATAAGGTACAATTCTCAGTGGCACTAACCTGGTGCCTGTATCTGACCTACACTCCATTACAGCCATCCTGAACTTTTGACTTTGTCTTCGTCCAACGTGACCAGATACCCACAGTTGAAACTTTGTGCTTTCAGGCACTATACTTCCTATAAAATTCTGAATTGCATAAATCTGGTTCTACTAATTGGATTTTTGTTGTTTTAGTGTCAAGTAATTTATAATATTTTACTCCATGTGTCTAAATTGGTGTGGAAATTTTCTTGTGTTTTGTTTTTATTTTATTACTGTTTAAGTCCTGTATAAATACTTTACACTTTGTCTCAAAAAGAAAAGCTCCTTTATATGGAGTTCTCTACAACACCACAGACCCTCTAAAATTTCTCACCTCAAATGCTTACTTTTCTATCAGAATTTCTTAAGCACAGGATTAGCCAGTGTCATCCACACTGAACTGAAAATTACAAAAGCCTGTTACCATTCTAGTCAGAGTATTAGAACTTTGGATTTGTAAAATGCCATCTAATCCAACTTGGAAAGAATGAAAGCATCTCCTGAAACGTGCTTTGCTCTCATTAGAGCTCATCAGAGAGACATAGGGGGTCATTCCGACCCTGGCAGTCCATGACCGCCAGGGCCGGGGACCACGGAAGCACCACCAACAGGCTGGCGGTGCTTCCAGGGCCATTCTGACCGCGTCGGTAAAGCCGCGGTCAGAAAAGGGGAACCAGCGGTTTCCCGCCAGTTTTCCCCTGGCCCAGGGAATCCTCCATGGCGGCGCTGCTTGCAGCGCCGCCATGGGGATTCCGACCCCCTTCCCGCCACCCTGTTTTGCAGACAGTGAAAATCGCGCCACTGCACCCGTCGCACCCCTGCAATTCCGCCGGCTCCATTCGGAGCCGGCTTCCTTGTTGCAGGGTCTTTCCCGCTGGGCCGGCGGGCGCCCTTTTGGCGGTCGCCCGCCGGCCCAGCAGGAAAGTCGGAATGACCCTTGCGGTCTTCCGACGGGGTTACTTTGGCGGGCGGCGGAGTTGGAATGACCCCCATAGTGTTATCCAGACATAGGAGTGCAACCCTTATAAGTCAAAACAATACCCTTTAAGGCATAGATTGCCACACAAATAATGCAAAAAAGAAAGCTGGGAACCCTGGGTAGTTCCCCAGTTTTAGGCTGAGAGCAGTTCTTTTGTGTGGAGCACTTTACAACACAACTGATGGGAAACAAAACTGCTGGTGGGGAAAATCCTCTTCCACCAATCAGATCGCTCTATTATTTGAAGTTACATTTGTGTGTGCTCTCTTGGGATTATCATAAATGCAAGATATTTCCAAACTTTTTATCTCTATTTCTTAAAATCTAGTAATAGTAATAATAAAGTTCTACCAAATCACAATCTGGGTAAACATCTAGATTTCTGCTAAATTTTATATGATTTCATTCAGCGGTCTTGACTGTAGTGCTGTTCAAAAATCCCTGAGGAAACTGCATGTGGAAATTGCGTTTTGGGGCTTCATTTTTTTCCCAGCTTACACATGACGGATCACCCTGAAGGAAGGAGCTGAGAGGAATGAAACTTCGAGAAGGTTCCTCGAAGGCCATGGAAGTATGTACATGCATAAAGTCACATATACACATGATAGTCACCTCTATACATAATATCTATATATATGCCCTCCAACTGACAGTGTTGATTACCTAACATCTGTGCTGTCCTTTTGCCTATTATATAAGCACGTCATCATGGAAACAAACAAAATACCACCATCTTGCACTTTGATTCAAAGCCTTGCTGTATTGTCCTGTTAATCCAACTCTGATCATTACTCAGTGTATAAATATGATATAATGCATTAAAAAACAATAATAATTACATTTAAAGTTTTGTTACGATCACATGAATAACAATTCATTTTCATGTGATGTGCATATTGAGGGCATTCACCATCCCTCATCATTGCACATTTACTAATCTTTGTACTGTGCCTGACATACCACATGCATGTATTTAGAGCTTGAAGCATTCTCTGTTGTACAATTAATATATGAATGCCTCATTTTTAGTTGGCACCCACGTACATTTCCACTAAGCCTGAAGTAGGCAAATTAATTTTGTCTGTGTCGTAGATTTATGCAACTTTAAATGCTCACCACTGCACAATTCATCAGTGCTAGGCTATAAGCTCAACATTTTGGCCAATAGTTAAGCCCAACCAATACTATTCAATAGCCTCAATGGGCTGACTAAAGTAATCACCTGGCTGTTTTTGCATTCATTACTAGGCATTGCAAACAAAAAGCAGCAGCATCCACATTGCAGTTAATTTGCTCTATCCAGAGGACAGTGTGCATTAGGATTTCCTGAACCCTGACACCAAATAAAATAAAATTAAAAAAATAAAAAAAAATACTTGTGCGAACTCTATGCACCAATGTAAATGACCTTGCATTCCAGAAAAGTGTGTAAGTCATCTTCGCTGTTGAGTCCATTCAGGGACTTAAAGTCCAAATTTAAAATGTATATGGTTTGAAGCTGCCTCAATGCTCTTACTAAGTCCCTTCCTTGTCTACTGTGTAGGAACATATCAATCACAATGTATTTCCGTGTACAACACTGCTATAGTGGACTTCGGCACAGTGTCCTGTAAATAGATATGTCTGATCTACATTAGTGATTGCACGCATATGCTGTAGTATGTGTTTATTGACTGGTAACACTGTGCTGCCTACATATGTTAAATTGCAGTTACATGTGATCACATAAACCCCAAAATCACTTTTGCTGTTGTAGCTTTCCCACATTTTCTGAGGTTTGTCATTAAAGAAGTTGTTAGATATTCAATTGCATTGGACCCAATCGTACATGCTCTGCATTTGGCACATTTGAAAAATCCCTTTATCCCTGTGAGCCAATGTCTTGATTTCTGCACTTCAGGACTGTTCTTTACCAAAGCATCCCACATTGAGAAAGCTCTCTGATATATAATCTGAGGGTTCTTAGGCACTATTGATCTTATAACTGGATCAGACCGAATAATGAGCCAATTCTTTCCCACTAGAGGTCTTAACTTATTGCTTTGGGTGCCCTATGGTGTAATTTGTCTGAAAGCTCATTTGCCTTGTTGCCTTGCTTTTCGGTTAAAAAGGATTTGCTCAGTATACTTGTTTTTGGCTGCCTCATATGTTCCTTGGAGCAATTGCATGTTATACCCCTTTTGTGAAATCTAGTGATCATTTTATGATGACACTCAATCACACACCCACTCTAGCTGAAATTACGCTTGGCTCTGAGCATTTCACCATAGGGAACACTCGCTACAAGGTATCTTGGATGGAAGCTAGATATATGTAATAGTGTATTACCTGAGGTCTTCTTTCTAAACAATTTAGTCTCAATTTCACAATTTCTTATGAATACCTCTATGTCCAGAAAATTCACTTTTTTTAGGCTGATCTCACTTGTAACTTTAAGTACAAATCATTGACTCTGGTTAGCTTAACAATATTTCTAGAAATTTCTTCAGTGCCCCTCCATACTATAAGTAAGTTGTCAATAAAATGCAGACATACAGCCACATGCTCTTCCCATACGCTCCTGTGATCACAGTGGAACACCTGTTCCTCCAACCAGCCCATGTGCAAACATGCATAGCTGGGGACGAAACAGGTGCACATCGTTGTACTGTGTAACTGATGAAACAGTTGGTTGTCAAACAAAAAATAGTTGTTCTCCAGTCATCTTTTTATCATTGCAAGTAGCATTTGAGTATGCCTAGGTAGTGTAAGTGGACGTCCCTTAAGGAAACATTCCACCACCTGTAGCCCATCAGAGTGACAAATACTTGTATAAAGAGATGCTACGTTAAGAGACATCAGCAAGTAATTATGATCCCACGTAATATCATAAATGATCTTTACAAAATCTCCTGTATGCTTTATGAATGATGGTAAACTTTGGGCATGTGCCTGGAATAAGTAATCAATATACTTAGAGATGTTCTTATAAAGACTTCCAATAGCCAATATAATTGGCCTTCCAGGGGGCATCTTATGATCTTTATGTACTTTAGTTTTTAAGTATAGTATTAGAATCCTAGGGTAATCATGGCGTAAAAACATATATTCCTCCTGACTAAGTAACCCTAAGTAACCCATTATTTCTCTTTTCAGTTAAAATCTGATTTCAGTTGCTTTTAGACCTGTGGCAGTTCACTCCAATTACACCAAGTGTAGCATTCAAGATTGTCCAACTGTGTGTAGGCTTCTTTCCTATACGCCTTTATTGGCCAGAGAACGATGTTGCCACCCTTGTCCGAATTTCTTATTAGTACATCATCATGCATTTGTAGTTTCTTAATTAAAGACTGATACCTTCTTTGTTGCATATTCCAAGGGATTTTTTTTCATATTGCCTACTCTGCACAATTTTTTTACATGTTCAACTAAAATGTTGTTGAAACATTTACTGGATTGTGTAGTGTGCCCGGCAAGAATGTAGATGCTTCACCCTAAGGTAACTATAACTTGCACCCTTGCCATGCTCTGCCTATAACTCCAGATATTACATCACTCATGACATCTTCTATGACATCATTGATAATATCACTATAACATTTGCTGTAAAATTATAGATTAGAAAACTGTGCATGGCAAGGGTGCGAGTTATAGTTACCTTAGTGCACAAGTTATAGTTACTTGAAATAACTATAACTATAACAGCTGAATTTCTATATTTTTGTACATTTGAAATGTGAGCCTAATTATAATGTCCATGTAACCTTTGTTTTTTTTGTGAATTCCTATGTTATTTTTTATTACTGTACGTGAATCCAACCACTGCATGTGGCCAGCCTCCTACAACTACCCAAGCCACACGCTGCCACGTGGCCCTCCTCCCAAGCTGATTTTAGCCCTGGAGAACTCATAACCCAGTGCCCGGTCACATGTACTTGGGTGCCCAGGACACCCAGTATAGAGTTATGGGGCCTTGAGGGGAGCCTAAATGTCCCTATGGTCCCATCAGCTCCTGTCTCCTGTGGGAGCTGGCATTACTCCTGCATGCAGGGAGCTGCTGCGAATAGCAGCTCCCTGCATGTGAGAGCAATGTTTTCATCTCATTCCTTGCCCACATGTTAGGGGGCAGGGAAAGAGATTAAAACTCTGGTTCAGCATTTTTAAAGCTCCCCCTTGATGAAAGCGGAGTGTTTTCTTTTGCTTGGCAGGAGCTGATAGATCCCGCCAACAAAAAGCACACAGTTACTTCTAGAGAGTGGGCGCCTCCGGAAGTTGCAGGAGCTGGCCCCGGGGGTGTGGCGATCCCCGGGACCATGCATGGCTCCAAGAGGAGGCTGTGCGACTCTCCTCCTTCTATTCTATTTGCCCCTGGAGCTAGTGTTGATTGGGGCTGATGGTTCTGCGATTGACCCCCTCCTAAAATCAGGGGCCAGGAGGGTCTGCCTGCTTTCTGTCTCTGATCACATGTCTGGGGTCCGGTGACAGATAGGCTTTGTGTATTCTCCCCAGACAGCCACACACAATGGGAGCTTAGGTGTGTCTCTATGGGCCTTGAGGAGTACTTCTGGGTAGGATGGAAGCTATGAGCTGGACACAGTCTCACTTACACCTGAATAGTCTATGTCCTGTCCACACACAAAAGAATGCATTACTCTAGTGAGTCTGGCGGAAGGGCAGGAAGGGCAGGGAATCTGTGTACTTCAAAGGCATGTGTTTGAAGTTTTCCCCACTTCTAAGACCCAAATCGATATAACTAGTGGACCTTTGAATTCACTACTTCAGTTCACTTATGTACCTGCCAGGAAGAAGGTCCACTGTGCTGCTATAGGTCTGCCATTCTGCTGGACTGCTATTTGCTGGATTCCTGCTTTGACGTGCTGACCTGGGCTGCTGCTCTCTTGCCTGGGAGTGAGAAGGACTGGACCTGAATCTCTCTAACCCAGAAGGAATAGTGACTCCAAGGGCTAATTGGCTGGCCTCCTGATCTGAAGTCCAGAATTCCAACCCAGCATCTGCATCTGGACTCTACCATATGTGAGTCTCTCCTGCTGACTGCTGCCACTCCAGTCCTGGGCCCTGGAAGTGCAACCGATACATCCTCTGCTGCATGGGCAGAACCGACACATCGCTGCTGTTGCATGGGCAAATTGAATGCTTCCCCTTTGGAACCAACACTATGGCCCTTTCTCTGGAGCAAGGTCCCCCCATCCCCATCAACAGCCTTGATGACAACACCAACACTCCTCATTGCTTCCTCTGAGCCAATTAGAATCAAAATATCCCTTTGATGTCGACACAGCTGAAACCTGCACCCAAACTCCACTATATCTTGGAACCAGCACACCACCATTGCTGCGTGGGGAACTTTGACACATCTCAGTTGCTTGAGGAAAATCAGTGCATCTCCTTGACAGCATGGTTCACAACCAACACAACACCCCACAACAGGATTTTAGAGTACTTTAGTTCAGTGGGCATAACAGGGTCCTTGTAGCCAACTTTTGACTTTTTCCCGGTCCAGTGCAACCAGATATCTATGATTGGTGCTTTCGGCTTCCAAATGCCGCTTTACAGTTTATTCTTCAAAATTTCAGAACTCAATTTCTAATTATTGGATTTTTGTCATTTTAGTCTTGTTTTATTTTTTAAATTAATTTATATTTTTCTAACCTGAGGTGGCATTTTCACTGTTTGAAGTATTGCATAAATACTTTACACTTTCCTTTTAAGTCAAGCATGACTGCTCCGTGTCACGTTACCAGAGGGTCAGCACAGATTAATTTGTGGTTATTTGTGCCTTACCCTGACAAGAGTTGTGGTTGCAGCTTGACAGACACTCACCCCAAGTCAACCACCAACTCAATTTCTCACATCCAAGCAGCCTCACAATGCTTTGCAGAACACCCCTCCCAACACCTATACAGATGCTGTTTGTCATAACCTTTCATTTAATGGGAGTCAGCACAGACAGCAGCTACATACAAGCACAGGGGCACATGCATTTGCACAGATGCCATTCTTAACAAATACACTGATATCTGCAGTAGAAGAGAAGCAATCACAGGACAGTGAGGTTAGCCCTCTGGAAAATAGAAATGTTTGGGTAAATCGCACTAGCAAGTCAATGGACATCTGACACAGAAAGAAGTACAAATTCAAAAAGAAACAGCAAGAAAAAAAACGACACTGGAGGAACCGATGTACTGAACTGTTAATGAACCATATGGTTGGAAGGCTTTTTTAGTATTGGCTTCAAAAAAGGAAAAAGGCACAGTAACAATGCTTATGACAGACTGTAACTCTTTAAGGCCACACTTTAGAGAATTCATTATTTTTGTACTTCTAAGCTTTTATATGCACATACACATATATTTGCTGTTAAACAGCACCTGACAAGTATTAGAGTGCATTTTCATACTGATAATGGCCATATTTCAAGGAGGCAGTTGATATACAGGCTGACTGTATTGCTTTTAGTAGAGGAAACCTTTTTTCCACCTTTTTTATCTTACCAAATAGCACTAGTCAGTCACAGCAGAAAACAATGCGTGTCATGATTTGCCATGAAAGCACTCTCTAATGATGGACCTAATGGCCATGACAATGAGACAGAAATACCCTTCTTGGCTGATCCATGATGGGATTGACTCTGACTCAAAGCAGTGGCTGAAGTGGGCTGGCCAAAAATGCACAAATGAAAGAAGAGGACCGACCAACACCCAATTTTTGTGTATTTTTTACAGGACGTCAAGCAGACAGCCAAACCTATTTGAATAACATAAAAAAGAGCAAAACATCTGCATATTAATTTTTTTTCTGTTGGGAGAATGGTATTTTGCCAAACCACCTCGAAACCTTTTGCTGTGACAGTAAAAAGGAATGTAGATTATTTTCTACAAATGGGCAGCTGCACCCTCTAAAGAAAATGGCACCCTCAAGCACCCTGAAGAGTACCTTAACATTGAAATTCATGCAACTATCAAAAGTATACATATTCTTCTTATCTGGTGGTTGACACTGATGTGTGATTCTGGGGCCTGATGAATCTTTTCTGAGTTCCGAGCGGTGAAGAGACAAAAATCTAATTATTCAAGTTTAATTACAATGCACCATATTTTGCTACACATTCAATCCCAGAAACCAACTTAAGTTTAAAAGGGCTTTATTACAGACTCAGATTCAAATTTACATAAATGAGTCTCAAAAACATGCGATAAATGTAAAGACTGACCAAAGGATAATTAAAGTGATGCACAATACTAAATTTGATCAATGTATAAAAGAGCAATATTTCAATAACGACAAAAAAGAAATGAAGGAAAAGTGTATGAAGTTTTTAACTCAGGATCAAACTCTCCTGCCTAACCATTTCATCTAAGTTCCTTACTACACTATTGCCTATAAAAATTTTCAGAGAAAAATGTCAGCACTGCAGAAACCTCTGTAGAAATGTCTGCCAAGAGAGATGTAAGTGGCATAAAGTCAATTAGGGCCCAATTTAGATCTTGGCACCATGTCGGCGTGGGCCAGAAAAGAGTGACACATCAGCGGTCTTCTGTTCACCATATTTAGATGTATTCTGGGTAAGACAGCCACTACGGAGTGTACTCCATCACGCCAGCTGAATCCCGCAGCCGACGTTCCAGACTCCAATGCTGACGACTATACCCACCGTTTGTGCCTTCACAGAGGCATCCCACCAAGTCTATTTGGATTACACTGTTGTGCTGGCAGTGTCAGCAGCAGGACCATGACAGTGGGGGTGGGAGTACGTTGCAGGACCTCTGGAGTATAGTACTATGGCTGTGGCCATTGGATGTATGCTAGCAGCCCACACCTGTTGTAATTTGGACAATTATGCACACCTGAAAAACATACTATAAACCACACTCAATTTCAGACCATGACCCTTTGCCATCACACTGCAGCAGACCAGGCAGCCAGCAGAATTCACAACACAGCCACAGACAGGGAGGCCTCCCACATGAGATGCAGAACCTAATTTCCTCTTGTGTGTGTGTCTACCATTCACTTTGTAGACTATTTCATGGACACATTTACCTTTTTTGAGGATATTTGTATTTTGGGCATTGCTTTTTGGCTCTATTTCTTTCTTTACATTCACCATGATAGACTTTTTTGCTTATTTTATCTTGTTTCTTGATTCACCTTACTATTTATTTGTGGCATTATAAGAAATGCTGTGGGCACAGACTACAAGACTCTTGTTGGATTATTTGTGGCCTTTTGTGAGAAACTGGGGCTGATTGCAGAGGCCCCATAACTTTTTGCCCCCATTTTCCACTTTATGCTGGTGTTTTCCTGACTCTGATGGTGCCCTGGGTACTGCTAACCAGTCCCAGGGCCTGTGCTCTGTGTAAAATGGATATGCAAATTAGGCTAATTATAATTGGCTAAGTTAACCTACCTATAAGTCCCTAGTATATGGTAGGGCATGTAGGTTTAGGGACCACAGCATAGGTGGTGCACACCTAGGTGCACTGCTGAGGTGCCCAGTGTCATTTTAAAAGCAAGCCTGCCTTGCTGGCTGCTTTTAAATTAAAGTTATATGCAAATTCGACTTTGGAATTAAAGGTACTTCCAAAGTCTTAAACTACCTTATTTTTACATATAAGTCACCCCTAAGGTGTGCCCTATGTGCCCCTAGGGCTGGGTGCCATGTAACTATAAGCAGGGACTTTATAAAAATAGATTTATAAGCCCTGGTGAGGTAAAAACAGCCAAATTCGTTTTTCCCTCATTGAAGTAAATGGCCTTCATAGGCTAGAATGGGCAGACTTTATTTTTCATTTTAAAGTCTCCTTAAATGTTACATACCAAGAATTTGGTATCAAATTGATTGTTATAATAAATCCCACAACTTCCAGTTGTTGGATTTAATATAACTAGTTCAGGTAAAAAGTTTAGACTTTACCTAAAAAGTTGCCAATTTCAGCTCTGCATTGTTTTTGCTGCTGTGCTCTGATTGGCCAGCCTGCAGCAGCTTCTGCCAGGCTACCTTGATGAGGTGTGAAGTGGCCTGACTTCACACAAAGGAATGTGCTTGGGGGAGAGAATCTCCCCTCAGCAGATGGTGAGGCAGGAAGGGGGAGGGCTGCCAAACTGGTCTTCAAAGGCAGAGAAGGACATTTGCAGCACCCAGCAACACCCCCACATCCTGCAACCCCAGACAATTAGGTGCCCCCTTGATTAGATTAGGAGAGGGCAGGAGAGGGGTGTGTTTATGATTTTTAGCCACACCAGTGGGTGGGCTCAGCCAGATGTAACCTCCAAAAATCAGATTCATCCATGTTGGACTTTTAGAGACTGTTGCCTTCTGGGATGGATTTTTGCCACACTTCCCAGGAAGTGGTCATCACAGGGGGACGACCCTGTCCCTGATTGGAGAACCAGGGCCCCCCTGCTTTTCACCCAGGAGCAAGGATAAAACTGGCAGACCTGCACCCACGCCTCAGATCCCCACCAAATTTCAAGAAGAAGGAACTACAAGGAGAAGAAGGACTGCCCTGCTGGACCCCTGGCCTGCACCTGGACCCTGCACTCAGAAAGACTGCACCAGCTGCACACTTGGGCTTCACCACAAGAAGGACTTTGCCTGGCTTCAACTGGTTCAAGGAGGGACTCCCTGTTTGCTACAGGTGAAAAATTGCTAACCAGAGTCCCCTGCACCAACTCCTGAAAGAAGCGACCAGCTGACCACTGCCTAGTGGCCAAAAAGGAGTTTGCGCCAGGTGCATTCTGGGAGTTGAAGTCCGCACCCCCAAGGACCATCACAGAACTTCTGGACCCTTGGGGTGAGCTGTGGACCCCAAAAGAACCTTGAAAGAACATCTGGGTGAAGCCCCAGAAGTTTGGAAAAGATTGGCGAATTTTTGAAAAAAAGCTCCATAAAGTGACCGACCCGACGCAGAAATTCTAGCCGGCTTGCCTCAACCGCGACCCGGCCTGACTTCGTGGTTCGTCCTGGTAAAGAAAAACATCCAAAAAAGAGACTAAGGGGGTGATTCTAACCCTGGCGGTCGGTGTTAAAGCGGCGGCCAACCCGCCAACAGGCTGGCGGTAAAAAAAATGGGATTCTGAGCCTGGCGGGAACCGCCAACACAGACAGCCACCTTAACACTCCGACCGCAACGGCGGTACAAACAAACAGCGCGGCGGTTACCGCCAACAGACAGGCGGGAGACAATGTACCGCCCACACTATTCCAACTCACCAATACGCCACCTTTTCCGGGGCGGGAGCACCGCCGATAAAAACACGGCGGAAATAGACTACGGATGGGAAAACGCTCACCACTACGCACTCCAGGAGGAAGGAGGACAGCATGGAACCCGAATTAAACATCCTACCTGCTCTCGTCTACCTTCTCATCTACCACGAGTACGAAGTCCGGCGCAGACGACAACGGTGAGTACTGCACCTACGACACACGGGAGGGGGAGGACGAAAGGTCACGGGCACACACATATGCGACCCCCCCCCCCAACTATGTACTCACCAATGCAGAGCACCAAGTCACAGTGACACCACCCAAACACCCCTGAAAAATGCCAGGACGTAATCAGATTTGGAATAAATATTTATGTACCAAAAAGCTCCAGAAAATTAGAGTACAACCATGAAAGATATCCACAACAAAACTAATGACATACACATCAGTGTATAACTGAAGTAACAAGTCCTGCACATCCTACGAATTCAGCATGTCCGTGGGCCAAAGTCTTGAGAAACAAGGGCAAAGCCCACACAGGAGACCTGAGTCCTTTGGAGAGAACACTGCAGGGGCATCAGATGTAAAAACTACAGGCACCTCAGGGGGGAGGGAAGGGGGGGGCACCACAGCCACATGAGTCCACGACGCCAGATCCACGAGGAGCCACCATGCCCACTGGACCATCCTGGGGAGTGCAAAGCCACAGTCTCTCAATGTCTCTACAGTGGGTGGGCTGCCCACTGGACCATCCTGGGGAGTGCAAAGCCACAGTCTCTCAATGTCTCTACAGTGGGTGGGCTGCCCACTGGACCATCCTGGGGAGTGCAAAGCCACAGTCTCTCAATGTCTCTACAGTGGGCAGTCCATCAGGTGGATGACAGTCTCCACTGGTCAAGGAGGAGGCATGGTGGGCACAGTGAACCATAAACGGTGCTTGAGACGGCGGTGCCCAGCGGAGCGGTGCTTGAGACGGCGGTGCCCAGCGGAGCGGTGCTTGAGAGGAAGGGCCCAGCGGAGCGGTGCTTGAGAGGAAGGGCCCAGCGGAGCGGTGCTTGAGAGGAAGGGCCCAGCGGAGCGGTGCTTGAGACGGCGGGGCCCAGCGGAGCGGTGCTTGAGACGGCGGGGCCCAGCGGAGCGGTGCTTGAGAGGAAGGGCCCAGTGGAGCGGTGCTTGAGAGGAAGGGCCCAGCAGAGCGGTGCCTCAGAGGAAGGGCCCAGCGGAGCGGTGCTTGAGAGGAAGGGCCCAGCGTAGCGGTGCTTGAGAGGAAGGGCCCAGCGGAGCGGTGCTTGAGAGGAAGGGCCCAGCGGAGCGGTGCTTGAGACGGCGGGGCCCAGCGGAGCGGTGCTTGAGAGGAAGGGCCCAGCGGAGCGGTGCTTGAGAGGAAGGGCCCAGCGGAGCGGTGCTTGAGAGGAAGGACCCAGCGGAGCGGTGCCTCAGAGGAAGGGCCCAGCGGAGCGGTGCTTGAGACGGCGGGCCCTGTTCAGCGGTGCTCTTCTCCACGGCGGGGCCCGGTTCAGCGGTGCCTATCTCCACGGCGGGGCCCTGTTCAGCGGTGCTCTTCTGCACCGCGGGCCCTGTTCAGCGGTGCTCTTCTCCACGGCGGGGCCCTGTTCAGCGGTGCTCTTCTGCACCGCGGGCCCTGTTCAGCGGTGCTCTTCTCCACGGCGGGGCCCTCTACAGCGGTGCTCTTCTGCACCGCGGGCCCTGTTCAGCGGTGCCTATCTCCACGGCGGGGCCCTGTTCAGCGGTGCTCTTCTGCACCGCGGGCCCTGTTCAGCGGTGCTCTTCTCCACGGCGGGGCCCTGTTCAGCGGTGCTCTTCTGCACCACGGGCCCTGTTCAGCGGTGCTCTTCTCCACGGCGGGGCCCTGTTCAGCGGTGCTCTTCTGCACCGCGGGCCCTGTTCAGCGGTGCCTATCTCCACGGCGGGGCCCTGTTCAGCGGTGCTCTTCTGCACCGCGGGCCCTGTTCAGCGGTGCTCTTCTCCACGGCGGGGCCCTGTTCAGCGGTGCTCATCCAGCAGGTCAAGGGAGCCAGACCTGGCCTCGACTCCCTGCTCAGTCGCCCTCGGACCGTGACGTTTCTGGACCCTTCGGGGACGGACTCCTGGCCTCCTTAGTGTCCTCCTTCCCAGCTGGGATGTGGCATGTGGGGTCCACCTTCTCCGCGCTCCTGCTGGCCTTCCGCTCCTTTGATGGGGCTCTTGGGCCCTTGCCTCCCCTAGATGGTGTCGGGGGTGAAGTGGCCGCACATTGCTCCTTGGGGCAGCCCTGCCGGTCCTCGCACGGCGGTCCTTGGTTTTGCGGGTCCTCTTGCCGGGGGGGGGGCTGGACGTGTCCTTGCTGCTGATCGATGTGTCACTGCTGGCAAAGGGTGGGCTCCAGAACCCAGGCACAACAGTGACACCCGAAGCTGGGCTGGTGGTGGCTGCGGTGCTCTTGGGACTCTTTGAAGATGGATGGGGGAGGTCATCGGGGGGAAAGAGGTTAAGGTTAGCCAGGAAAAGTTTTTTAGGGCCAAGGTAAAGGGTAGGAGAAGTGGAGATGGAAGTGGAGGTAGAGGAGGTGGTTGTAGGAGAGTCAGGTGTGCTGTCATTGGGTGAAGGTGCTGGTGCTGTAGGCTGTCGTGAGGTGGATGGCTGTTGAGTGGGTGGCTGCCTGCGTTTGTGTGTCTTGGAAGAGGGGGTGACAGACACAGTGGGAGAGGACACAGGGGACGTGTACATGGCAGTGGGGGTGGTGACTGCACGAGTGTGGACTGTACTGGAGGGTGAGGTGGTGATGGAAGCACTGGCTGATGTTGGGGTGCATGCAGGTGTGAGTGTAGACGTCACAGGGAGGGAGGAGGGAGACGAGGAGGAGGGGGACACAGGGGTGGCAGTGGCTGTTGGCATGTCTGCATCTGGGTGTTGCTCGGGTGAGTGTTTGCGGGATCTGTGGTGCTTGTGTTTGGATGAGCTGCTCTTGGGTGTTGAGGTGTGTGCAGGCTGGTCTGATGGTGTGGATGGGATAGGCTGAGGAACAGGAGACAGAGACAGGCTGGAGGCAGTCAGAAGAGGGAGGCTGGAAACAGGGACAATGGCTGCCGTCAGTGCTGAGGCCAGAGCAGTGAACGCTCGTTGATGGGCAGCCTGACCCGAATGAATGCCCTCCAGGTACGCATTACTTTGTTGCACCTCCCTTTGCACACCCTGGATGGCATTCAAAAGGGTCGTCTGCCCAACAATGAGCGTCCTTACCAGGTCAATGAGCTCCGCACTGAGGGCAGCAGGGGCAACAGGGGCAGGGGCTGAGGTGCCTGGGGCGAAGGAGACGCGCGCCTTCCTGGGCGAACCGGCACGGAGCGAAGACTGAGGGGCTGCTGGGAGGGCGGGGCTGGTGCGCTGGGTGGCAGCTGTACCTGTAGAGGCGGGGGGCACGGATGTTGCCGCCACCCCTAGGGAGCTCCCATCCGAGGACGTGTCGCTTTCGCTGCTCTCACCAGCGGTCCCCGTCGTGGTGCTCCCCTCGCCCTCCGGATCACTGGTGCCCTCGGTGTCTGTTCCTGGGCCCACCGGGGCCTTGTGTCCTGCAGCTCCCTCGTGCTCCGATGCCATATCTCCTCCGCCTGATGATGCTAATGCACACATGCACAAGAAGATGAAGAGAAAGGGTGGGGGGAGAAAAAAGAAGACCAGGTTGAGTGCATGCAATGTCAACACCGTTGGCGGAGAGGACAGACACAGGTGCCTAATGCACTAAGCCGCGCATTCGGGGTACACTACTCAGTACTACTGACTAAGACAACAGGCCAAGAGACGTCAAACGCGCACATGGGAGATGCTGGACCTTCAATGGCTGTACTTGTCACCCTACCGAGGTGGGGGCCGGGGGCACAGGGCCATGTCTAAGGGAGAGGACTACACTACAGAAAGCGCCCTGGCCTAATGTCACCCACAGCCCTCCTCCCCCACCCAGACGCCTCCACTGCGCAGAAAGATAGGAGAATGTGCTGATACTCACCCCCTTGTGTCTGCTGTGATGTCTTAAAGCGCCCATCCAATTCAGGGTAGGCCACCGCCAGGATCCGGGACATCAGGGGGGTCATGGTGCGACTGGCACCCCTCCTAGGTTGGGAGGCCATCCCCAGCAGTGTTTCTGCGGTCTTCCTTGTTCCGCGGCGGATGTCCTCCCACCTCTTGCGGCAGTGGGTGCCCCGTCTGTTGTGGACCCCCAAGGTCCGGACTTCCTTGGCGATGGCACGCCAAATCTCGATCTTCTGATGGGCGCTGACCTATTAGACATGTACAGGGTGGAAAGGAGGAAATCATCAATGACCTGCATGTTAGATGTAATTGGCCCCCACCCACCCACTTTGCCATATGGCACATGCTCTCATCTGTCGGGCGTTGCACTCCTCATTCGCCCCCCACCCCACCAACTTACATCCACCCCAATCCACACAGGCATAGCCCATTCCATTAGCACCCGGTGTACTCACTTGTTGGTCTGGAGGACCGTAGAGTAGCGTATACTGGGGGAGGACCCCATCCACGAGCTTCTCCAACTCTTCAGACGTGAAGGCAGGGGCCCTTTCCCCAGGCGCAGCAGCCATTGTATCTTCCAGACCAAGGTCACAGCAGCACTTGCAGTATAGGTCCTCTCCTGTGGATGATCAGGTCTCGAGTGATTAAGCAGATAGAAAATGGCGGTCACGCCCGCGGCGGTGCGTACCGCGGCGGTGCGTACCGTGACCGCCGGCGCACTTCGTCATTGGCTCCTGAAACCCATAGGCTTCAATGTTAACCAATGCGGCTTTGCGCCGCGGTCTGCGACCGCCTACCGCCACGGTGTGCCCCGCCAGCGCATTGACCTCACATCCCATTGTCCCACTTCACAGGTCAGGCAGCCGCCATTTCAAGGGCCCACATGGCTTAATTTTGACTGCGACACACAGGCCTAGGCCTTGCATTGCCACACATACACGCCTTTCAACCCATTGCCATTCTTTAACTGTGCAAGCTGTCTGTACGTACCTGTGGTTTGCCTGACTCTGTGCTCCATGTTGTCCTTCCTAGGCACCGTCCGCTGGGACTTGCGATGAGAAGGAGGAATCCTCGCGTGTACCGACCGCTGGTGGACCTGTCGACAATGGAAGAACGCCATATAATACTTCGATACAGACTTGACCGTGCCACTATCCATGAACTGTGCGCCCAGCTGGAGCCAGCCCTGATGTCCCCCATCCGCCAACCCACAGGGATTCCCCCTCTGGTGCAGGTTTTGTCAGTCCTCCATTTTTTGGCCAGTGGGTCATTCCAGACCACAGTGGCCATGTCATCTGGAATGTCTCAGCCTATGTTTTCTAAGATTTTGAGCAGAGTGTTGTCTGCCCTGATGAAACTCATGCGGAGCTACATCATTTTCCCCGAGGAGGGTGACTTGCCTACAGTGAAGGGTGATTTCTATGCCCTTGGACATATCCCCAACATCATTGGTGCCATTGATGGGACCCATGTGGCTTTGGTACCCCCAAAAGACGATGAGCAGGTATACCGAAACAGAAAAAATGATCATTCGATGAATGTCCAGGTGGTCTGTTTGGCTGACCAGTACATCTCCCATGTAAATGCCAAGTTCCCAGGGTCAGTGCATGACGCGTATGTGATGTGAAATAGCAGCATCCCCTATGTGGTGGAGCAGCTACAGAGACAACGTGTGTGGCTAATAGGTGACTCTGGTTACCCCAACCTGCCGTGGCTACTGACCCCAGTAAGGAATCCCCGGACAAGGGCAGAGGAACGCTACAATGAGGCCCATGGGCGTACTAGGAGGGTGATTGAGCGAACCTTTGGCCTCCTGAAGGCCAGGTTTAGGTGCCTGTATATGACAGGTGGATCCCTAATGTACTCACCAAAGAAGGTGTGCCATATCATCGTGGCGTGCTGTATGCTTCACAACCTGGCTTTGCGACGCCAGGTGCCTTTCCTGCAGGAGGATGGTCCAGATGGTGGTGTTGTAGAAGCCGTGGAGCCTGTGGAGAGTGAAGAGGAGGAAGACTCAGAGGACGACACAGACAATAGGGACAGAGTGATACAACAGTATTTCCAGTAACACCCAGGTAAGAATCACCCACGCCATTTCACAATTGCTTATAGCCTCCTGCATCTGTACTTTCTGTAGTTCCCCACAGATGTTTGTCATTGATTTTTGCCTTTCCCTTCCCTTCTCAGTGCTGTCTGACTCAGTACCTGACTTCTGCTTGGTTCGCCCATGAAATACAGCGTATTGACATTGGTATGTTGTCATGACTAATTGACAGAACAGAAATCGAACAGTAATATGTAATACATTTGTCAATAATACAGCATGACTCAAAACAGATTTGTGTGCAAAATGTGATTTATTTACAGTGCTAGATATCGGTACATGTGATTCTTAGGGTGATGGGTGGGGGTGGAGGAATATCCATGGCAGAGTCCAGTTCTCAGTCTCACAGGTGCATTGTCCTTTTGCCTGTGGAAGGATGGAGCATAGGCAGTTCATGGTTGGACAGGGTGGCAATGTGGGACAGTGGGAAGACTTGAGGGGGTATGTCCTGCAGGCGGGGGTCTTGACATCCTACTCTGTCTTTTTCTTTGGTCTCAGGCTCCTCTTACGGGGTGGTTGTTCTTCAGCAGGAGGTGGGGTTCTGGGGGGCTGTCGAGGTGTTGGGACCTCCTGTCCACTAGCGCCGGCGGAGGTGGTAGGCTGTTCCTGGTCCGGGCTAGTGACAGGGGCCCTGTGTGGTGCACCATGGTCCCGCAACGCGTCCTCTATCCTGTGGAGGGCCAGGACGATGGTCCCCATTGCGGTCCCGATGATTCTCAGCTCCTCCCTGAAACCCATGTAGCGTTCCTCCTGCTGTGCCTGGATCTCAGTGAACCTGGCCAGTACCGTCGCCATCGTTTCTTGGGAGTGGTGGTATGCCCCCATGATGGTGGTGAGGGCCTCTTGGAGAGTGGGTTCCCTGGGCCTCTCCTCCCCCCCCGTCGCACAGCAGCCCTCCGAGCTGCCCGGTTTCCCCCGGCCTCTGTCCCCTGGACGGTGTGCCCGCCACCACTGCCCCCAGGTCCCTGTTGTTGTTGGGGTGTTGGGTTAGCCTGGGTGCCCTGTAGTGGCAGACACACCGCAGATTGAGCTGTCCTAGAGACAGAGGCATGGGCCCGCTGGGTGGGAGCTGTGCTGGTGTCGGCAGAGGGGGTCGGGTCTGGTGTGGCCTGTGGCTGCCTGAGGGGAACCGACTGCCCAGAGGTCCCCGATGGTCCGGGCTGGTCATCAGGTTCACTGTCGACAGAGCTGCTATCCTCAGTGTGGGCCTGTTCCGGTGGTGGGATGGACACTTCTGGACCCTCCTGGCTGGTGTGTTGTCGTTCGGGTCCTGCATGGGGTAAGAGAGTTTGGTTATTATTTCTGTGTGTGCAATAGCATGCGTGTTGTGGGTGGCCTTGTCCCCCAGTGCAGGCATTCCCTGGAGGGAGGTGTTGTGAGGGTATTTAGTGGGGGGGAGGGGTTAGTGCAGTGGTCATGCTTAGGTGATGGGTGCCCATGATTTGTGTTGGCATGCAGGAGTTGGTGTTGGGATGGGTGGGTTGTGCTGGTGAGACATTGTCAGGGAGGATGTGTGCTGGGGGGTTGGGGGTGAGGGTGGGGGTGTGGGTTGGCATGCTGGTGGGGTGGGGGGATTATAGTAGTTGAGATTGGACTTACCAGAGTCCATTCCTCCGGCTACTCCTGCGAGGCCCTGAGGATGCAGGATGGTCAAGACCTCTTGCTCCCACGATGTAAATTCGGGAGGGGTGGGTGGGGGTCCGCCGCCAGTCTTCTGGACCGCGATGTTGTGCCTGGAGACCATCGATCGGACCTTCCCCCGTAGGTCGTTCCATCTTTTGCGGATGTCCTCCCTATTCCTGGGATGCTGTCCCACCGCGTTGACCCTGTCCACGATCCGCTGCCATAGCTCCGCCTTCCTGGCTATACTGGTGTGCTGCACCTGCGAGCCGAAGAGCTGGGGTTCCACTCTTAGGATTTCCTCCACCATGACCCGGAGTTCTTGGTCCGAAAAGCGTGGGTGCCTTTGGGGTGCCATGGGGTGGTGTGGGTGAGGTGTGGGGTGGTGTATGTGATGAGGAGTGTGTTGGTGAGTGGTGCTTTGTGCTACTATGTGGTGTGTGTGATGGTGTAGTGTGCCTCAGTGTGTCTTGCTATGGATTGTCTGCTGTGTCTCTCTCTCCTTCTCTCAGTAATTAGGGTCGCAGGGGTTTGTGGGTGATGTGGGTGTGTGTTTTATAGTTGGTTGATTGTGTGGGAGTGGTGTGTGTATGTGTATCAGGTGTGTGTATTTCAAATTGTCCAATGTGGCTGTGTTTTGGTGATGTGTGTGTATTCTGACCGCGGCGGTGTGTACCGCCAATGAAATACCGCGTTTGAATGACCGCCGTGTGGATTCGTGGGTCGTAATGGCATGGGCGTATTTCTGTTGGCGTGACGGTGGAGGTTTGGTCATCTCCAGTTTATCGCTGCCCGCCGATGTGGCGGGCTGCAGTGGAGGACGGATTTTTGGAGGTTTGGCCGTTGTGGGTCAGAATGACCGTGGCGGTTGACCGCGGCCGCGGTGGTGTTATGGCGGTCTTATGACCGGCGGTAAGGGCATTTTACCGCCGAGGTCAGAATGACCCCCTAAGTCCGAACGTAAAAAGTTGACCGGGACCTCCCAGCCATCGTATCCGAGAAGGGCTCCATGGATGTCGGATCAAGATCCAGGTTTACCCCGGTCGAAGGATTTTCATCTCGAAAAAACGACTAAGTCCGAAGGTAAAAATCACCACCGAGGAAACCGACTTCGCGTATCCGGACAAGGGCTCCAGGAGGTCGGATCCAACTGGCAGGTTCGTCCCGGGGAAGAAAAACATCAAAAAAGAGACTAAGGGGGTTATTCTAACTTTGGAGGAGTGTTAATCCGTCCCAAAAGTGACGGTAAAGTGACGGATATACCACCAGCCGTATTACGAGTTCCATAGGATATAATGGACTCGTAATACGGCTGGTGGTAAATCCGTCACTTTTCCGTCACTTTTGGGACGGATTAACACCTCCTCCAAAGTTAGAATAACCCCCTAAGTCAGAAGGTAACTTTTTAACCAAGGCCTCCCGCGACTTGTAGCCGAGCAGGGCTCCATCGCGGTCGGCCTGAAAGTTTGACTTTGCCCGGTGCAACCAGATGACCCGATTGGCGCTTTTTGTTTCTACGCGCTAGAAAATAATAATACTTTAAAAATTCATATCTCCGGTTCCCCTGAACCGATTTTAATCGTTTTTGTGTCATTTTAAAGATAAAAATATAAGCTATTTTTATAAATTGGTTTTGGATTTTTAAACTGTTTCCTGTGTTTTATTTAATTACTGTTTTGTGATATTTGAATGCTTTACACACTGTCTCCTAAGTTAAGCCTTGACGCTCGATGCCAAGCTACCAAGGGTAGAGCTGGGATTAATTTACTGAGACCTAACTGTACCTATGTGGAGGTTTGTGGCTTGTTGCTAGGTGTAGGTACCTACCTGCCCTACCAATAACCCATTTTCCAACACCTTTCATTTGTCATGTCTATCTTCTACCATACTGTTGAACATTCATTTGCCAAAAAATGTTGAAATTACAAAGAGGTAAAGTGCTAACCAATTTATTCAAAGAAAACAAACTCAACTCATAATGTATTTGGAACATACATATGTTGGCAACAAGTCCTTGTAGTCTTGAAATCTGGGTTTCAATAACCAGGCCTAAACCCAATTCAGGGCTACATTCTCCATGACCTTAACACCATGGAGGAAAGGGTATATGCAATAGTATCAAGTAAAATAGGCAAACTATCACTGATACAGGTCCTCAGCTGGAGCCATACATCCTGTCCTCACCCTAGGATTCCTAGATCAATAGCACCAATAGTCTACATCATGGCAGTAACAACATTTAAGGCTACATGACCATTACAGGACACTGTGGCAGTATCTGGTGCAATGGCACATTCACCAATCAGTGGTGTGGTGTGCTAGCACTAATTTCAATCACCTATGAGGAAATACATCAACAGCTACTTCCACAGTCAACAATGTGAAGATTTAGCCAATGTGAAGGAAGAAACAACATGTTAGGGCTTTAGGTACACAAGTGGTTTGAGCACGTCAAGTGGCACATATTGCCTTGATAGCACCATTACACAGAAAACATGTCTGATACAATGTTCTGAACTTCCATACTACAAGAATGTGTGTTGTCTCTGGAAAAGATTTTTCAATCCCAAATAGGTGCCTGTCCCAGGATCAACACATGTTGACTTTGTACTTCCAAACAAGAACACATTAGAGCAAATGTCTCAACTTTGAAATGTCTAAATGAAGACAGGGTGAAGGACCCTGAAACAGAATAACAAGAGACAATTATTATTACCACATATTAAATTGAACTCAATTGACAAGTTAAGAAGACACACATACAGTTAATCTATGCCAATGACCACAGTATTCAATGTAGGGAAACTCTGATCCATTTGCATTCTTGCCTTGAACTTTCCTGCACTGACAATTCCTAACATATTACCACAGCAGACAGATGTGTTCCCTATGTCACAAGTTGTCTGACATTGGAGGTTACGATTTGTAAAGGTAAACTCAGGTGAAAAAGTGGTCAATCACATTTTGAAGTAAGTCCACTGTCATCATCATTGGGCATTTCAAAATACTCACCGGGGGGCCATCACGGTCTCCCTCATCTGCAATTACAGGGATGTTCATCCGCAGAGTGAGGTTACAGAGAATGCATCAGGCAACCGTTATTTGGCACACCTTTTTTGAGTACAGGAAGCCTCCACTTGTCTTCTTCAGGTACCTAAACCTGTTCTTCAAGAGCCCGAAAACCCGCCTCACTGGCCTCTGTGTTCTTCTATGGGCCTCCTTGAAGCAGACTACCCCTGGCATTGTTGGATCACTCACGGTGCAGAAACCACAGTCGATAGGATATGCTGTGTCTCAAACACAGAAACAACACATCAACAGATTCCTCACATCCAACCATTGTCCCTTCCTAAACTAGGATTCAGGCAAAATATCATCAAGTCATATTGTACATACCAACAAGCCAGGCCCTCTCTGGTCCAAGTTGTGACACCTACATGGGTATGTTGCTGTTCAACAGTATGAATGAATCATGTGTTGACCCAGGAAAGTAGGGACACACACTTGAGATGTACACATCTTGTAAGCAGACAACTTGCACATTGATAGAATGAAAGTTTTTCTGATTGTGGTAGACCTGTTCACTTGCATGTGGTGGCACCAAGGCAATATGTGTGCCTTAAATTTCTCCAACCACATGTGGAATTCCACTCAAAGCATAGCCAAATCCTGTGGACAAAGGAATTGGATATCTCTGTTGATGTGTTTCATTAAGGAATCAAGGACGTCCTGAAGAACAGCACTGAACGTTGGTTGGGACATGCTCCAAGATACTGTCACAGTGTATTAAAAGGTGCTAGTGGCAACAAAATGCAGTACTGCCAAGAGTTTCACTACTGGTGTTACAGCTGTTGGATTCATATTGTGAAGCAGGAGATCAGACTCCAACTGCTGACACAAATCCAGGTTTGTTTGCCTATTTAGACAATATTACTTGATGACGTCCCTTTACTCCATGGTGACAACATCTGGAAAGGGCCGGAACACCTGACGCTGTTGCCTCCTACTCGTGGCTAGGTTCAGATGTCTGTCTGTATGAAAATGAAAATATCAGATGATCTAGTCTTACCATAGTTTCAATGTCAACACACATGTGACTTCTTGGTAATAGTAGAAATGTCTTTGGGTTATACATGTACACATATTAACATCACATATTCGTACATTTGAACTGTGTTATTTGCACGTAATAGTTTTTAGCATTTTTTTTCTCCGTCATCGGAGGTAGTACTTCCCCGAGGCACTATCAGTGTCAAACACAGCCGCGGTTCACCTTTCTCTGTGTCATATCTTGCCAAGAAAAGTGTTGTTCATGTCTAACATTTGTATATAAACTAGCCTCCATTTTGAGTACTGGTGAGGTACTACACCTGAAAAATGTGCAGCTTTACAAGCTAAAATGGCAGCTGCCTGACCTTACCGTCAGAAATTGGATACCCGATGAGCATTGGTGGAAGTTAGCTGTGTAGTAGGCGGTACCCTCCATGATGTTTCCTGCCATAGGCTAACATGTGTGATGGTTGCACACAAAAGCCAATGGCTGTGTCCGTCCCTGTCATGGATTGCGTCCGCAGTGTACTTGACACTGCATTGGGAAAAACACTCAGTTGCCTCCTAACACTGCGGCCATCGAGACCGCCTCACTTATTTGCTGTTATTACCAACCTCCGAGAGTCAGGGTGACGGGCAGAGCAGGTGACAGAGCCCCTGCCTTCAGCATGGAGGAGCTGGAGCTCCTTGCCAGGGAGGTTTTGTCCTTGTACAGCCAACTCAATGGGATCCCAGAGGAACGGGTACATGTATGATTCGGGAATGCCTGACTGCGTAACCACTTCCTTTCTGATACGCAGGCTATTTTGTTCATTTTTGTTAATGGGGGTAGTGTAGTGATTGGAGTTGTCAGAATGACGTAGCTGGGACAGATAGATTTTAGCTACTGTCTGAAATGTCTGTGCATGACAATGTTATATCACCTGAAAGCAGAAGCTATAATGTGTGTCCATGTAACACACAAATGCTATTTCATCACACAAACAGTAGGCCACTGACTACCAGTGACTAGTAGACAGTATACAAGTAGTATGACTGACAACATGAGTCAATGTTTGAATGATGTTGATATTGAGATTAACATTTCTGGAGTTGTCTGATGCTTTACTGTCACGTGGGATTCCTGCACATTATGTGTATTAGGTTGCTCTCTATGGTTTACACATGTCATGGAGCCACATTTAAGTAAAGTTAGTTGATTTACAGCAGGTTCAGATGACACTGGCTCACAATCGTCCATCCCAGTCTGTCCCATTCCAAACCCACATTTGTTCATACAACCCACAAATCTCTCTCTGACACTTAGCAGCTCTTCTATCTTGCCCTTAGTCACTGTATGTGATGCAGACCCTGGGTTCCGACACTTAAGAGTTTAGGCATGAGCGTAATGTAGCTAAAAGCGTGATCATGTGCAAGGATAGTACAAGGGGTATGACCTTTAGGGGCTCACAATGATTATGAGGAATCAGGGGTGGCTCTCACAACAGGATAGCTTGCATTGCTCTTGCCAAAAGGATGTTGTAGGCCTCATTAGGTAACCTGAGAAGCTAACAAGTATTGATGGTGCACATGTCATTGTTTCAAATCAGTATTTCAGATTTACCTGTAACATTTTGCTGGTAAAAAAAATCTAGTAACTGTATGGTGAATGTATGTATGTATATCCAAAATGTGATATCACAGCAGTACTTCCAAACGGAAACACAGAACTTTCTTTTCCTGTTCTTTTATGTCATCTATATATGTCAACGCCCATCAGAAGTGGGAGATCTGGAAGGCCACCTCAAAGAAGGTGCACAACCTGATGGCCCACAAGCAGCATGGCCTGCACTGTCAGAAGAGGTGGGAGGACCTGTGTTAGACCTGGCTTCCTTGGCATGGTATCCCATCTTTTTTATCTCTGCTTCCCATGTTTTGACTGTGTGCTTGACTCTATTTGCAGTTTACCACTGCTGACCAGTACTAAAGTGCAAGTGCCCCCTTTGTAAATTGCATGTGTTATTTTCTTTTCTATGATTGGCAAATTTGAGTTACTATTAAGTCCCTAGTAAAGTGCACTAGAGGTGCCTAGGGCCTGTAAATGAAATGCTACTAGTGGGCCTGCAGCACTGATTGTGCCAACTACATGAATAGCTCTGTAAACTTGGCTCAGACCTGCCACTGAATTGTCTGTGTGTTCAGTTTTAAACTGCCAATTCAACCTGGCAAGTGTACTCCTCACTTGCCAGGACCAAACCATCCCTGTTTATACATGTAAGGCACCCCCTACGGTAGGCCCTCTGTAGCCCTATGGGCATGGTGCAGTGTATGTTAAAGGTGGGACATGTACTGATGTGTTTTACATGTCCTAACAGTGATATACTGCCAAAATCGATTTTCACTGTTGCAAGGCCCATCTCTCTCATAGTTTAACACGGGGGCTGCCTTTAAATAACTTTTGCGTACACTTTCCCTTTGAGAGCGGATAGAGATTTGAAGTTTGAGGTCTATGACCTCACAATTTCAAATACATCTTTTGGGAAACTTATTTTTTAGATTGCCAGTTTAAAAATGCCACTTTTGGAAAGTGGGCATTTTCATGTTTAAACCACTCTGTGAATCTACCTGCTTGTTTATTCCCTGTCTGGGTCAAACTGACAGTGGAGCTGTTTGTGAATCCCCTATATACAGTTTAGTTTAGTTTAAAGGATTTATAGAGCGCATGGCTACCCGAAGGCCTCCCAGCACTGAGGAGGATCACTAGGTAAGAGGAACAGACCTAAACAGGGAACAATACAGTTTTAAATTTTCTACGAAAAGAAGATTCTGACATGTCATGACGAAATTCCAAGGCGAGGGAGTTCCGGGTCTTAGCCGCTCTCCAGGCAAAGGATCTACCCCCCCATCTAACTTTCTAAGCACAAAAGGAGTTAATTTAAAAAGCTGAAGAAGATCTGAGTATTCTCCAGGGGGTATAGGGAGTGATCATTCGTCTGAGGAAGACTGGACCCTTGTTTTGAAGGGCTCGGTGAATAAAACACATAGCTTTAAAAATAATGCATTGTTCAATCGGAAGCCAATGGAAGGAAGCCAAGGCTGGAGTGGCAGATTAATGTCTGGGGGTGTCTGTGAGTAGGAGAGCAACAGCATTCTGCACCACCTGACTTCTCTTTAGAACGTGAGAAGGAGAGCTCAGGAGAAGTACGTTCCCATAATCGAGACGTGAAAGTATCAGAGTCTGAGTAAGAAGTCTTTGGGCTGAAAATGGAAGTAATTTCAAGATTTTCCTAAGGGTTCTTAGAAAACCAAAACAGGTAGCTGCCAGTTTCTTAGAATGGCATTCCGTTGTAAGGTGCAGGTCTAACCAAAAGCCCAAGCTCTTTATGGAATCTTTAGATGGAGGTAGATTCTTAGGCAAGTTCACTGCTAAGGATGGGGACCTAAGTAAGGAAGGATTACCGACGACCATAACTTCTGTTTTCCCATTGTTGAGCTTAAGCTTGCTCTCTATCATCCATCTGGCGATATCTGAGGGACAGGAAGATAAGGTAGCCTGTTCTTGGGTATTCTTAGCAGAGAAGGAGTAGACCAACTGAGTATCATTCGCATAAGATACTAGAGATAGTCCATCTGGCTCAATAATTCTTGCCAGGGGGGATATATAAATGTTAAAAAGAGTTTTTACTTTCCGCATGATAGTCTCTAATTGCTGCCCTGTATTCACGTTTAGAATCATCGTCATAGATTTTTCTCCATTTCCTTTCTAACTGTTTACATATGTTTTTATGTTGCCATATCTTAGGAGAAAACCAAGAGGACTTCTTGGTACATGTAATGTTATGGACAGTCTTCCGGAAGTATATTGTCCAGGGCAGGGCCGGCTTTAGGACTGGTGGCGCCCTGTGCAACAGTTTATTGTTGTGCCCCCCCCAGCCCATGACCTCCTCCTTGGTTTCACTCACTACCACCTGGCAACAGTGCCCCTCATCTCTTCATTGCTCCTCTTTCACATACATTCATGTGTTTTAAAGCATGTGTAAAGGCGGGCTATACTAATCCACTCAACTAGCCACATAAAATATAAGGGCATATTTAAGAGCCCCTAGTGCCATTCTAATGCCACATTAGTGTAATTTGTTTGCGCTAAAGTGTGTTAGAAGGCCAAAAATGCTGTGTCAGATTTATTTGCGTCATTTTTTACTGGCACTTTTAACGCCTGCTCAGAGTAGGCGTTAAAAGAAGGCTTCTGATGGTTACAATGGGCCGCAGGGTGCTTTGCAGGATTACCACCAACATTTTTAATAGTAATCTTGCAAAGCGCCGGACTAGCATAAACAATTCTGACATTAGTCCCCTAACTACCGCCATGTTGCACCATATTTTAAATACAGCGCACACATGGTGGCGTTAGTGGAGTGCTAAGGGGTGCAAGAAAAGTGGTGCAGCACTGTGTGCAGCACCACTTTTTTTAAATATACCCCATCGTGGCATATTTAAGAGCCCCTAGTATGATTCTCACACCACATTAGTGTAATCTGTTTTCAGCTAATGTGGCATTAGAAGGCCATATTTACAAAGTAGCGCAATGCCTGCACCAGGCATAATGTATGCAAAGGGGGCATCCCCCCTGTAGGGGGGACAAAAAAATTGCGCAAAGATTTTTACATATGACGCACACATGGTGGCGCTAGGGGGCGCGCTAAGAGGTGCAAAAAAAGTGCCACTGCACTGTGCAGTGCCACTTTTCCTAAATATGCCCCATAGTTCTGTTTTTTACAGAGGGCATATTAACCCTCTATGCTACTTTATGTTGAATCAAAGCTGCCACCAGGCAAAACTGCCATCTCTCTCCCTAGCAGGGACATTAATCACAAGAGGTATCTTGACATCTTAATTGTTTCTTGAAGGCTAAACGCACAAGGAACTTTTCAGCAGGTGCTTGTAAATTGCAAGTTTCTGAAGTTATTGCTAAACACAGTGCCCCCCTGAGATCAGTGCCCGGTGCGGTTGCACTTCTCGCACCGCTCAAAAGCCGGTCCTGGTCCAGGGAGTTGGAAATCCATTCATTAAATGTTGATGCCAAGCAAGTCTCATTAGTAGTGGAGAACGGACAATGACGTTCTAAACTACCTATCCAGTTTTTGTGACTTAACTTAGACCAGGGGCAATGGTCGGTAGTTCTAGATAAGGACTGTGGGGGTGCAGGGGTAGGAGGGAGTGAAAGAGAAATTAGATAGTGATCAGTCCAAACTAGAGGGAGTAGAGGCAAAACCAAAAGGCTTGACAAATTACTAAACACCAAGTCAATGGTGTGTCCTTTAATATAAGTGGGTCCTTGGATCAACTGTGGCAGATCTAAAGCTGCTAGATCTGTCAACAGTGTTTGCCAGATTGTTATATTCATCATCAACATGAATATTAAAATCATCCAAAATGGTGACGTTAGAGACAAAGGCCCTCATTCTGACCTTGGCGGGCGGCGGAGGCCGCCCGCCAAAGTCCCGCCGTCAGATTACCGTTCCGCGGTGGAAAGACCGCGGCGGTCATTTTGACTTTCCCGCTGGGCTGGCGGGCGGTCGCCTTCAGACCGCCCGCCAGCCCAGCGGGAAAGAGGCTTCCACGATGAAGCCGGCTCGGAATCGAGCCAGCGGAGTGGAAGCTGTGCGACGGGTGCAGTTGCACCCGTCGCGTATTTCACTGTCTGCGCAGCAGACAGTGAAATACATGTAGGGGCCCTCTTACGGGGGCCCCTGCAATGCCCATGCCAGTGGCATGGGCACTGCAGGGGCCCCCAGGGGCCCCGCGACCCCCCCTACCGCCATCCGGATCCCGGCGGTCCGACCGCCGGGATCTGGATGGCGGTAGGGGGGGTCGGAATCCCCGCGGCGGTGCAGCAAGCTGCGCCGCCGTGGAGGATTCAATGGGGCGGCGGTACACTGGCGGGAGCCCGCCAGTGGTGCCGGTCCGACCGCGGCTTTACCGCCGCGGTCGGAATCCCCATTGGAGCACCGCCGGCCTGTCGGCGGTGCTCCCGCGGTCCTCCGCCCTGGCGGTCAAAGACCGCCAGGGTCAGAATGACCACCAAAGTCTGATATTAGTTCTGGTAAAGCCTGAAGAAATTTCCTCTCCGGACCAGAAGGACGATAAATTAATGTTCCGGAGAGAGTAAAGGTAAGATTGATTGTTAACGAGAAAAATAAACTTTCACAGTCTGGAATAGACAAATTTTGGGTAGTACAATTTATAATACAATGATTGCAATTCCACCACAGAGTGAGGTCTGTCTAATCGGTGTATATGATAATCATGGGGTAGAGCCATAGCTATATCGGGACCAGAGTCCTCGGATAGCCGGGTTTCTGTTAGACATTACGCCTCCGGAGCATGATCAATTAATAGTGAGAAAATATGGAGTTTATGCGCAGGCTGGGAACAACAGTTCAGTAGAAGGATTTGGCAACCTCCACCAAAGCTGTTCCGCTGCTGGAATGGGAAATTAAACAAGGGAGACCAATGACACACATTGCAATGTATAATAGGGGAGTCAGGATTTAAAGAGTGTTTAAAGAGGAGAGAAGTGTCCTTCCTGATAGCTAACAGTTGAGAAGGTGAATAGACTAAGCTTTCCGGTGAGCCCTCGGTAGCATTCCTGGTCCCTGGTCTCGATCGGGCACAGATGGGCGAAGACGGGCTTGCCTTAGGCGCACCCGCTGCGCGCGTCCACTGCACGCGTCCGCTGCACGCTTGCTTCATCAAGCCCTTTATAGTGGGCCGGAGCTGCAGGCAAGAAAGACTGCCTCCCAAAATGGCAGGTCTAGTTGGAACAAGCAGGAGGGTGGAAAATGGTCATTTTTGTGAGGAGAGGAGTGTCAAAATGCCACTGAACACGGGCATGGAAAAACAGGTTGGAATATCAGTAAAACAATCTCAGTAGTAAATGGTAAGTAAGCAACACGAGGATTATGCAAAAATGTATTAGGGAAGGTCAAAATACCTTTAGCATAGTGATCCCCTGTGCGCTCGCTTCATCAAGCCCTTTATAGTGGGCCAGAGCTGCAGGCAAGAAAGACTAGACTGCCTCCTAAAATGGCAGCTCTAGTTGGAACAAGCAGGAGGGTGGAAAATGGTCGTTTAAGTGAGGAGAGGAGTGTCCAAATGCCACTGAACATGGGCATGTAAAAACAGGTTAAAATATCAGTAAGACAATCTCAGTAGTAAAAGGAAAGTAAGCAACATGAGGATTATGCAAAATTAGTTAGGGAAGGTCAAAACACCTTTAGCCTAGTGATAAAAATGGAGCTGGTGTGTAGCCTGAAAATCTTGATGAGGCATCTGGGCTAGAGTGGAGGGTGGAGTGGTCACTTACACCTAAATGGGCTGTGTCTGCACTCACAAAATGCAGTCTCCAACTCCCTGGTATAAGTCTGGAGCCAAGCCTGGGCAAGGCAGGATCTTGTGAACATCATAGACTTTCCTTTGAAGTTTTTCTACTTCAAAGGTGGAAAGGAGTATAAGTAGAGGATCCAAAACCCCAGATGTTTAGATTTGTTTCTGGAACTAAGAGTAACCTCTGCCAAGGAGAAGAGCTAAAGAGTTGAGGAGAAGTGTTGCCCCTGTTGGGCTATCCTGCAGTTGCTGCTTCTGCCTGAGCTGAGGAAGGGGACAAAGACTGGACTTTGTGGTATATTCCTGCTTGTGAAGAATCTCCAATGTCTCAGACTGAGTTTGGATCCTGTTTTGAAGTATCAGGGCCATCAAAGACTTTCTCTGCCAGCACTTGGACTCTCTGCTGAGACTCCTCCCCTGCTAAGTGGTGCCCTATCCAGTCCCTGGACCCTTGAAAAGTGAAGCTGGTAGAACAAGGATGGAAATCCACTCACAGGGAACCGTGCAGGGAAAATTTCGATGCAATACCTGCAAAGTGGCTGAAAAATGAATTGCCACCCACCTCATAACTGATTTTAACGCCTCACCTGCATCAAGGTTGGAGAAATGATGCAACACCCGCTTGCAGTTGCTGAAAACGATGCAAACCACATGCAGAGTGGTTTTCCATCACCGTGCGATCAGATTTCTCACGCATCGCTGCAGGGCGTCAAAGTCATCCCGGACGTGCAAGGATCCGAGGAGCCCTGTCCAGAAATCAACGCATCGCTCTTTTTGCAGGAGAGAAAAATGACGCATAGCCTACCCGACCGGAAAAGAAATGACACATGGCCTCACTTGCGAGTAAGGAATCGACACATCGCTGACTTTTTCGACACACAGCCATACGTGTAAGAATCTTTTTACTTTATAAAATTCATATCTTGACTTGTGTAAGCTGGATTTTTGTCATTTTGGTCTTGTTTGGTTTAGATACATATAGCCTATTTTTCTAAACTGGTTTGGTGTCCATTTTGTAGTGTTTTCACTGTGTTACTGTGTGTGTTGGTACAAATACTTTACACATTGCCTTTGAGATAAGCCTGACTTCTTGTGCCAAGCTACCGAGGGGTGAGCAGGGGTTATCTTAAGTGAATATCTCCCTTGCCCTGACTAGAGTGAGGGATCCTGCCTGGACAGAGTGCAAACTGACTGCCACCCACAGACCCCATTTCTAGCAACCTTCATCGGGTAACACGCAAGTCAGCCGTGAGCCTAGTGAGGCAGTCCTCTCAGCGATCCAGGTGGGTGCACCACACCCTGACCCCCCTAATAGGCCGCATCCTTGCGGTGGCTTTACCAGAGCTTGATGGGCAGTGGAGGGCCCAACAGTAGCAACAAGGCTGTAAGTCATTGTCTGTAGATATTGCTGTGTTTTGACCTCTTTACTTTCCAGCTATGTTTTATGCCATCAACATTGAGGTTGACACATATCCACAGCCCATGAGGATTTCTGAAGATGTGAATTGATCAGGCAGTGTCTGATGCTGTATGTGGTGTATTGCTTTGTGCTGAAGGATGCCACTTTATTCCTCATCTCAAGGCAATTACTATTGTGGGCAGACACCAGGCTGCATGCAAGCAAAGGTGTTGCTAGCATTTTCACAATTATATGAGGGACAGTTTCAGAAAACATGCCCCTTGGGTCATGTGGGTTAGTATATCACCAATGTTAGTAGTGAATGTAGGCTCCATTAATGGTAACTGTGACAAACCGTGCAATTAAAATGCAGCTGAGATATCAGTGTTGACATTGGTAAGTTGATGCTATGAGAATATGAGAATGTGCATCTGCACCAAAATTATTGGTATTCTGTATATTGTGGCATCATTTCTTACCTGACACATGTTTGAAAGCAGTTTGTCCTGCAAATGTGTAGACAGTAGCAAGTGGACCTGAGTCCTTAGTCCTTCACAAATGTGCGTGTGCGCCAGAATGTGATTACCAACATAAATGTAGCTGTATTGATTGCAACAGACAGGAATGTGTGTCCACAAAGGTGAGAGTTACACATCCCACAGACAACAATTTTGTGTCCGAATTCTGCCAACAGGAGAAATTGATGATGGAGAGCAGTGTGATAATGAAAGGGACATTTGCATGTGGAAAGATACATCACATATATGTTGTGGTGTCACATCTTGAGCAGACAACATCAATTCCAAAAACTTAACCTCCGGGAGAAGTGAATCAATTTTAGCTCTGTAGTACAGTTGTTCAGAGCTGTTTCTAAGCCTCTGTGTTTACTCATGCTGTATGAACCCTTTGTCATAGAATGAACGGCAAGTGTATAAGTGACAAAGTCATACTTGATATGGGAGCTGAGATGGAGGATTACTGTACTGGTTGCAAATGTTGTGTGATGTACGTTGATGTCCAATTGTATTCTCACAGATACCCTAAAACTGTTGCATTTGTTTTTTCAGCATCAACTGGGCAAGGCAAAGGTAACAGGGGCCACAACAGTGATTATGAAGCTGGTGACAGGGAATCAAGTGTGGACACCTCTAAGACTGAGGGACCCAGTGGAGCAGAGGGTGAGGGGACTGGTCAGGATGGAATGAGTGATTCTACACCAGTCACCAGTGGGGGCAGACCATGGAGAGACTGTGACCCTTGCATCTATGTATGACCTGCCATTACACTCTCCCCCCTCCCTCATATTCCCCCCAAATGGTGGTAGCCACCCCCCGAAAAGGGGCAGTGCCAACTTAGCTGCAGGCACCTCTGCCTCTGCTCTGGTGTCCCAGTCTGCACTCACTCAGGAGGCTGTTGACTTATTACGGGCGATCGCTGTTGTGGTTCAAAAAATTCTGGACCCATGTAATTTACTTTGCCACAGCAGTACGATTTTAGTATCAAAAGACCGATAATGACTAATACACTAAGCATGAGCATTTTCGCTCAATTCCAGCAGCGTTTTCACCTCGAAATCGCCATTTTCGTCCTGCACTCGTGGCTCCCATTTTATACACAGCAGCCATTTTTAAAAGTTGCCCTCACATAGGCTTATAATACAGTCAGATTTGATTCCAAGGACACGTACACCTTGATTGACTTCTCTCTGGCCTGGGCAAGCTGGAACCATTGCCTCAGGCCAAACCTGTTTGGTCAGTCCCTCTCCCAGTGGCCGAATCAGATAGCATCAAGGCACACCATGCCATAAAACCCTTATTATCGCTCACACACCCTGCCTAATCTTGCTCACACCTGCACCTGCTCTTTTCTTCTTCTTACTTTACGAGGGGGAGGTGCCCGTTTTTATTGGGGGTCCACACTTATCTGATGTAAAATACTAGGCCTTGCCGGGTAATTTATTATGGGTTGGATGACATGAAATATAAGGTTTCATCATGACACTGTTTTTTCCTTTGTAGTAAAAACATGTGAATGACCAACCAAAATGTCAAGAATGTTTGCCTGAAGCTTAAAAAACTGTATATAAGGAAACCTGACTTTGCATTGAAACACAGTCTCCTGAGAACATACAAATCGTGCTGTTGTACTTCTAGGACACTTGTCAATTGGTTGCAGCCAATAAATTCGATCTTTGACTTCACCTAGAAGACTCTGAGTGTCTGTAGTCTGAATCAGGAAAGTACCCGAGGTCTTTGGGTGTACCCTGGCACCGCTGGGTTACCGGATCAGTACCGGTTCTGAAAAACCCAGTACCTCAGTGTAGGTCAGACTACACTTCTGAATGCTGATTTGCCTGGCCAGAACACTCAGATTCTGGCTTATCTGGATAGCATTCTCAGCACCCTGTCTGGCCTACAGTGGTCATTCCAGGGTCTGGCCTCCTTATTGTCACAGCTTCCCATCTACCCAAAGCTAATGCCTACACTCCCAACCCTTCACCATCACAAATCCCTCAACCCAGCCCTATCTAAAGCACACACAAACATATGCATGCATCAACAACAACACTCAAAATCAACACTGACACAGCATAAAACACAGCACACATAAGCAGACACAACACACACCACCACTACTAAAAGCATACCCACAGGTATCACACCTACCATGACACAACCACCCCACCACCACCAGCACATCCACAGACACAACACTTATAACAACACCCACACATACCCCAATCATGCCCCCCGTAAGTGCACCCACCACCACACATGCATGCACCAGCAAACCCACAGATGCCACACCAACACATGCCACATCTCTTCACCCACATCCATGTACGCACATACTATACACAAACACCCACACTTACCCACTCAACAGACAATTGGTCAGAGACACAAATCTAAAGATACAGCACATATACCAGACCCTCAAGCACCCACACATTCAACACACACATGCACAACAGACACACACACTCCCTTTACCTCCCAACTTCAACTCCCTGAAGACCACCCTACCCTTTTTCCAGTGGAGGACGTACTTTTTCCCAATCCCTTATGCCTTCCAAAATCAAAACCACCCCCCAAATATCTTTCCAGCTCTTTCCACCTCCCAAACTACCCCTTCCAAATGTAAATCCACTGCTTCCAAATCCTAAATCACCCTTACCAAACCCACCCCCTACATACACCTCTCCCAAACCCACCTCTCTCAAATCCAAACCCATCCTGCCCAAGTTGAAACCCACCCCTCCCAAACCCAAAGACCCACACCCCCAATAAGATAATTGAGGTGCCTGCTCTCTGCCCCATAGATGCCCCTTCCAGAGGAGGCTTGCTCTGCCAGTAAATTTATGAAGCAAGTGATCAGCCTGGAAGCCAGTGTGGCCCACAAAGGCTAATGCCTTTGTGTATTTATTCTGATGGACTTTTTAGAATTATCATTGAGAGATATCTCATCCATATATAAAGCAGTTTATTTTGAGAATACCTTTGTCCTAGCCTTATTTTTTCATTCTTACTAAATGTTTGCTGATTATGTTATTTCCGTGTATGCGTGAGTCATGCACTTTCTCTAATTTGTGACACTTACAAACAAAGGTTGCATATTTTAGATATTTTTTTTAATGCATACATTTGTGTTGTACATTAGTGAGGGACATATTAATTTTGGTGCAATCATTAATCTTGATACTGGACACTTACACCAAAATCATATGTGTTTCTGTTATTGTGACTGAAGAATTCATCTGTGTTTCTTATGACATGGTGTGTCAATAATATGCATTACACAGGGAACCTGGCACTTTACAGTTAATTGGGATCATATCATTGTGAGATATTGCACACACCGATGTGACATATGACCTTCATGCATCTCTGCAATGTTTGCAGTTCACCAGTACAATTTGTAGAACATTCTGGGCTCAACCCCTGTAGCATGTTGTTGTGTAACTACTAAATTATAATTGGATTGTTTGGTTTAGATTGTGTATACTGTTTCAGTTGATACTTTTGATATTTTGAGTACATTACTGCACACACCTGTGCGGGCACATTTTTATTTGTGATTGTTCAGACTTTTGGTGTAGGTGTCCATTGCCATGAAGGCAGTCCTTCCCAGATTGGTAGATGCTACTTAATCTTGAGGTCTGTTCTGATACAGTTTCTGAGTACAACATTACACACTTAAGCATTGTGCACCATTATGGTGGTGTTTGCACACATTATTGAGCCATGAACTAGTCCAATATTACTGTGTACCTACAACCACGAGGGTAACAGGAATGCCCGTGACATACCTTCTGTTCCAGCAACTATGGGGTAGATTTCCATTTTTTGACCTGGCCCAGGAGCAATAAGAGGACTTGCAGTGAATTCATGGTGGCAGGATACGTGGAAAGTGTTAAAAAGGTGAGTTTTGTGTTTATACAGCTCTCAATCCATCAACTCAGGTGTGGAGGTTGAGCCTCCACAATTGTATCGGCAGGACTGCACATTGTGATTGGCTTGGCTAAAAGGGGCTGTCGTCCCCTGCCAGCCTCTTTTGCCTATGGTGCAGTGGATGCAGATGAAGACTCTTGGCAGTTACGGTGGGCCATCAGCAGTCTTTCTCCTTTGCCCCCACTGACATCTAGATATGGTGGGTGGACCATCACAGGGGCAGGCAGGTTTCCAATTGAAAAGTTGAAGGTGGGGCCATTACCGAAAGCATCTAAATCTAGACTTTAGTCTAGTAAAATAGGAGAGGGCTGCACCTCTCGAAGGTCTGTTCTGATCAAGGGGCAAAAGGAATCTAAATCTGTAACTAACTAAACAAAACTTAAGTGTTGATTCTTCCAGAAGCTAATGCCTCAGCCAAAACTTTCCAATGAAACAACAGTGTTATAAATAACACATCTAAATGACATGTTAATTCTTCCAAGTTTTATCTGTATGTTCGAGGATCACTCCTGTGCTCAGGAATGTACAGCTACCACCTCCATGTTACTCCTTCTGACTTTTGTAACATGTCTTCTCAGGCCCTCTTATCTCACACCAGCACAGGCTTTTTCATTGGTACCATTGTGTCTGTTACTTAAGAAAATATGCAATAAAACAAGTTTCACATTGAAGGTTAAATCACAGAAACAAACTTGGGGCTTCCTGTGGCCAAATTAGCATAGACATAAAAACACATTTGATTTAAATGAGTCTCCGCATACTTCTCATAAACACAACAAATATAACATTTTGGTGCACCATGTTTATATGAAAAGTCATTTAAACACATGAGATAGGAAGCTGCTTACTTCTTTATTTCGCTTTTCAGTTAGCATAATGGCATAGCCAAGTTATGCTCTCTCAACTCCCCCTCATGATAAATTAAATCATCACAAACCCTCTTCATCCTTTAATGAGACTTTCTAAAAACTTGTCATCTTCATCAGATTTTGTCCGGACCCTTCCAGATATTTCATATCATTCTAATATTTACATTGATTGTCTTCTACCTCAATACGTGCTCTCTTCCTCTTTCTTCCGTTCTGTCTTTTCATCCCCTAGAAAACCTTATATCCAACCAACAAAACTATTGCCACTATCGCAATAACCAACACTTCCCAAGTCCCCAAATCATCTTCTTATAACAGAAAATCTATCTCCAAAATCTTCTCAGGCAACTGTCGCTTCCAATTCCTTCAAATCCATAATGAAACCTGAAATATTCTGGATAAACTTCTACAGATCCTTACTCTTCTCCAGAATGTAAATATAACATTGCTGAACCTTCAGCATTCAGCAGCCTCCGCCCTCTTTTTCAAGCAACAAATATAGCACAAGTCGATATTGTAAAACCATTGACCTTATCGCTCCCATCTCTGTGTTTAACAACAACAGTGAATTGGCTGTGCTGGTATCTAACTTATACACTATTGTCGACAACTTCCTAATCTTTAGGTCATTCAGAATCACTCCTACAGAGGTGGAATCAACGCACCAAAATTATCTCCCACTTTTTCTGCAGCACTAGCTCCTTGCTTGGTTTCTAGATTTCATCTTCCACACAGGATCTTCAAGATATTCTACATGATAGATCTTTGGAAACACTATTGCTAGACAACACATACCATGCCATCCTTTGGGTAACTTAAAACATGCACACTGTCCACAGATAAAATACAGTCCTGGAATCACAGGATCCTTTCCATCCAAAAAGAATTCACTCTTTCCTCTAAAATCAAAAACATGTTCACAATCATCTTCCATATGGAAAATGGGTCTATGTAGTTCTGATCAATGTTTATGAATAGTTTCCCCATGTGTTGCCAATCTAAAGTTAAAGCTAGTAAATTCCCTTGCACCTGATGTCCTATTCCTCCATTGGTCTATCTGTGTTATGCTCTGAGATCTTTATCTGTTTTAGATCTGGATTCCAATTCCCTCCTTAGATCTTCTACTAAATTCAAACATTTCTTTTTTATCTCAGTCATGGAATAGGTTAAATTATGTCTATGTGCATATGCAGAGTGGTGGAAAATATTCCTCTGAAATTTATGTGCCTTTAAAGTAAGGATTCTTGTTCAAATGCTTAAATAAAGGGACTTCTGGCAGCACTAGATCATAATTTGAGAAATAGTATTAAAAACTTCTCTCGTTGTAAAACATGCTCAATAAAAGACTACAAGAATACCATAAGTCAAAGGAATGTGATGATCTGTCACCTTCTAGCACAGAAGCAGGTAACTGCATGCAAACATAGCAGTCCCTAGCATGCATAAGGGCATATTTATGAAAAGTTGCACTGCACCACTTTTCTTGCATCCCTTAGCACCCCCTAATGCCACCATGTGTGCCCCATATTTGAGATAAGGCGCACCATGGTGGTAGTTAGGCAACTAGCTTCAACATTTTTGATGCTAGTTCAACGCTTTGCAGGATTAGCATAAAAAATGTTGATGCTAATCCTGCAAAGCACCCAGAGGCCCATTGAAAATAATGGGAGACTCCTTTTAACGCCTGCTTTTAGCAAAAAATTTGATAAAAATGACGCAAATAAATCTCTTGGATTTCTTTGCACCAGTTTTTCACCCCCATAATGGTGAACGCCTCCTTTGCATACATTATGCCTGGAATAGGCATAATGTAGCACAAAGGGTTACAAAGTGGTGCAATGCATGCATTGTGCCACTTTGTAAATATGGCGCTGTGATTTTGGCCTTGTTGAGACTCTTTAGCATCAAACTAAATGATGCTAATGTGGCTTAAGGAGCCGCTAGAGGCTCTTAAATCTACCCCATTGCATGTAATATATTTGAACAGCAGCTTAAATTATGCATTAGCTGAATAATCTACATTAGGAGATAACTTCTCTTCTACAGTAGGCATGGGAGAAACTGCTCCTATTAGCAACGCTACCAATATCACAAGGGAATTAAGCAATGAAGCAACCATTATGTATTTAAATCTATTTCTCTGATTTAGCTCCATTATGTGTTCAGAATCAGATCTATTATCAAGTGAGTGCAGCAGCAACAGCAAAATATTTATTTGTTAATTTTACCAATGTGAACAGCAAAGAAAGTTCAAAAGTTCAAAGTCCATTCAGCAATAATGTACAAATCTTCATGAGAATTCCTGTGCCACAATCCATGTTCTTCTAAATGACAACTCTTTCTCTTCTTCTACTGGGGCATAGGTATTCTTCTCAATTCCCTATCTCGAACAATGTAAATGTTTACACAGACCAAGTTCATCAATGGCAATGAAAATTCAAAATACTGCTCAACCATAATGTTCATTTCACAGAAGTTCCCAGTCTCTTCAGCAATCATTTGTGGCACACTTTATTTAGGCAAACTCACATCCTCTCTCTCCTTCTTTCTGGGCCATCAGTCTCCAGCTTCTACTTGTTTTATTCCAGTGCTAGATCCTTCATCAGCGTCTGATTCTGAGTTTGACTGGTTCACCACAGGACAAGACTTGGTTGTTTCTGCTGCAGCTTCAATCCTAGCTTGCTTAAGCCTCCCTTCAGACTGATCAAGTGTTATTTCAGGATCAGTGTGGTCCCTGACAGCTTGACTAATCTGCTCCTGTCACCTTTCTCTCACTACAGGTTCTTCTGGAGCAGATGCTGTTGCATCATGGGGACATTCAACCCTGTGAGTTTGTGAAGTGTGAATTCAGTTGGGGAAACCTCCACATTTCACAGCAGTCGCTGTAACCAGGATTACCTGGTAAGGCCCATGTCAAGGGGGTTTAAGACACATTTTCCTGATGTGTTTCTTCATCAAGACCCAGTCGCCAGGACTGAGGTCATGGCACTGTTCCTGATGTGGAGGGGCTTTTACTGCTCCGAGCTGATGAGACACAGAATGCACAATGTTAGCTAGTCCTTTGCAATAATCTAAGACCATGTCATCTGTAATATTCACAAGTGCATTTGCAGGAATTACTGGCAGTCCCATCACCCTCCCCATAATGGTTTTATGGGAGACAGTGCAGTCTTTCAATCAGGTACACTCCAAAGACTCATCAACAAAAGAGGCAAAGCATCCGGCCATTTTAAGGATATCGAAGCACACACTTTTGCTTATCTGGATTTCAGTGAACCATTCACCTGTTCCACAAAACCCAATGCCTCAGGTCCATAACTGCAAAGTAATCTCTTTTCCATTTGTAGTGCTGCACAGAATAATCTCAGGACTTCATTGTTGTAATGAGTTCCTTGATCTGATTCTAAAGAAGTTGGGCAGCCAAATCATGGAATGAGTTCCCTCAACAGCAATTTAGCTACAGTGAGACTATAATTTTGTCTAGTTGGATGTGCCTCAACCTAACAGGAAAAGATGCACACCACGGCCAAAACATACCTCAACTCATTGCACACAGGGATTTTAATAAACCGCAGCTGCATCCTGTTAAATGGATCTCCTGACCTCCCTATGTGGCTCAATGTACCTGCATTTCTCTTCCCAACATTGTTCTGTTGACAGACAATGCACAACCTGTGACAGAACCCTTTAGCCATCAATCTGAATTCAGGATTGAACCAAGTCTATCTGAACAACCTCACCATAGCATCCCTGCCAACATGAGCTGGACCATGAAAAGATCTAGCCATAGGAGGTAACTGCCTATTTGGTAACACTGGTCTTCCATCCATCAATACCCAAATGTCATCATCTCTTTTGACACAACCTGCTCTGACCCAACACTGTTGTTCCTCCTCAGACACTTCCTCTTGAAGCCTTTTGACTTCATCTCAAGTATCAGCTGTTGTCAAAAGGTTAAAGTTAGTCTCATCCGTTCCCCCATTCGTAAATTCACCATTAAATGTACAAACATTATGAACATAATATTCTGTTCCTCAGCAGCATATCTATTGCCCAATGTCACACGATCATCTCCAGAGTGATGTGCAGAGCACTTGACCACTGCAACTTGCTCAGGCAATTATAGTGTGTCAAGGTTTTTCACTTGTTCTCCATTCTGGATCAGAGATATTGAGGACATCATAAAACCGCCTTAGGGCCACAGCTGTCCAAAGCCATGAACAACACTAAACCCATACTGACTATTGATAAAGATTGTCACTTTCAGTTGATCAGAGACACAGCATGCTCTAGTAAGAGCAATCAATTCAGTCACTTGTGTGGAAAATATTCCTTGAAGCCAGGAAGCTTCAACAACTCCAGAAAGAGTATAAGCAGCATAGGCTGTTCTCAGACATTCTCCACTGTGTCTCAAACTAGAACCATCAATTTAAAGGACAAAATCAGATTGAGGTAATGCTTCATCTCATATAATTGGTCTCGGCTTGGTGCACAGTTCAATAACATCGAGACAATCATGGTCCCCTTTACAATCATCATTACTTCCTTGACCCAATATTGACAATAAACCACAAGGATTGATAGTCACATTGTCTGCAGCGAAGATAACCTGCTCATACTTTGTTAGCTGGCTGCTTAAAGATGTTGTCCTAGTTCTAGTCAATGACATTCAACTGATTGGGGAACATACACAGTCAATGGGTGATCCATAGCAATATTTTCACATCTCTCAATACTAGTGCTGACCACTGCCACTGCTTTCAAGCATCTAGGCAGCACTGAAGCTACAGGATCTAACGTAGTTGCAAAATAAGCCACATGTCTCTTAGCATTTCCATATGTTTGTTTTAGTACTGAGACACCACAACCCTTCCCTCTCACTGCAAAAAGTGCAAAAGATTTGTCATAATCAGGCATCTCTAGAGCTGGGACACAAAAGAGACATTCTCTCGGCTCTAAGAATTTGATGAGGCAATTGTTATCCCATGGTACTGTATCGGACACATCCTTGTGTGTCAGCCTCTGCAAAGGCAGGGCCACCAGGAAAAAGTTCGGTATCCAATGCCTACAGTAGCCCTCCATTCCCAAAACACATCCTGACTTCTCTCTGTGTGGATGACAGACTCATTTTCAGTATAGCAGACATTCACACTTGACACTTTTCTCACTTCTTTCTTAACATAATATCCAAGATATTGGAGCTCTTTTTGACAATATTGTAACTTTCCTGGGGATACTTTACATCCATTCTCAGTTGAGTGGTGCAGTAAAGCAAGAAGGTCCTGTCGGCAGGCTTACTGAGTACTTAAAGCCACCAGTAGGTTTTCAAAATACTGGATCAGGACTGACTTACAAGGCATAACTAAAGATTCTAGATCTCTCAGTATATCTTTGTGGGACCCGGCACCATGCCAAAACTCTGTTTCCAAACTGAAATGCAAAGAGGACCTGACTGTCCTTATGCAGCTGTATCAAAAAGAAGGCTTGACACATCTCAATGACCACTCAGCCTCATATGGAACCTGAAACAATATCACAGCTGGATTTGGTACCACAGGCCAAAAAGGAACAACAATGTTATAGATCTTGTACAATCCTGTATTTACCACTCGGTTTCTGAAGACCCATAATGGGAGAGTTACAAGGACTGCCCATTACTTCCCTCAAGATTGTTTGCTGTTTCATCAAATACAAGAGTTATTCAAACAATTGTTTCAGGAGTCAGATTGTATTATGGTGTTCTCAGGAATTCAGCATTTGGTTAGACAGTAATTCGGACAGGTTCAACACCTTTTATCAGTCTGATATCCTTCCTTGAAAACCCTACACTTCATGTTTGACTGCCTCTTTCAGATCTGGAGGTAAATCATCAACTGTTAGCAAAGTCAGTAAAACACAGTGTGATTCATTTCTGGATAACTTAAAGAAAACATGCTCATCTTGGGCTTGTATTTCAATTCCTGCTAGCATATAAAAGATAGCACAGTTAATCTTGGACAGCAAATCTCTCCCCAAAAGATTCACTGGACACTGAACCTATGTTTATCCTCAAGGGGCCCTATTTTCACTGTGACAGGGACAATTTCCTAAGCTGTCATCTTTTTATTCTCTACACCAACAACTGTTTGTCCAGTTTGGGACTTCTACTGAGTAGAACAGGTAGTACCAGTGTTGACCAAGAATGACACAGGACTCCCATTCACTTCACTATCTATGAATTGTGTGCTCTGGTTTACATCCAAGGATGTTCCAAGTACAGTGTCTTCCTTCCCTCTCAGGCACTGTCATGCTTACTGATAGGAGCCATTTCTCTCATTCAATTTAAACAAAGGAAACTGTTGGAAAGGGATATTATATTGTGCCAAATTTGCATTCATCCTCACACCCTGTTTCTAAAGCTACCCAACAACATTTTGGTGTGGCATCAGAGGTTATGGACTTGTGTCATCGGAGCTTGGGGCACACTGAAATTTTGACTCCTGGGCCTTTGTACAGCCAGCATCTGATTAGTATTAATATTCTGAGAGGGCACAAATCCTGCATTTTAGATCTGTTTAGCTGGATTTAAATGACATTCCCGCTTCCAATGTCCTAGCTTATTGCAGATGTGACAAGGAGTTGAGCTATTTAGACTTTTTACTTGCATTCCTGTTTTTGGATTAATGGAGCTAACTTGACCTCTACCCTGCCTTCTAATTGGTGTTTGCTGATATACACCCTGCATTGTACCTACATTGCTTATGGCTGGGGGCATCTGGCTAGTTGTTCAAGCTGTTTTCATGTGACTAACCATCAGCTTTTAATTTTCCTTTTTCTGTTTCATCTCAATCTCACCATGGCAGTACTTAATGTACTGCAAAATCTTGTCAATTGACTTATTCTGCCAACAAATCAAAAGTTGTTGAATCATCATGCTGATTTCTGGACTCAATCCTGTCACAAATTGTGATATAAAATGTCCTATATCCTTAGCCTCCAATGTCTCTATACCACTGTACTGTTTGAATGCCTGTAACAACCTTTCATAGTGAGCATGGATTGACTCCTTTGATTATTAAGTCATTCAGTCAATTTTGACCCGATCAACATCTTGAGGAGGTACCTTCCCTTTTGGGAACTTCATGACCTGCTGATACTTTTTAATCACTACTGGGGAAGGATCCTTTGTGTTTGGATATCTATTTGGTTCTGCCTCAGACAGCTATCTTACACCGCGTCCAAAAATCACTCAGCACTACTATGTCAAACAACTCATTCAAATCAATCCACAACACCTGTGAAATTTGTACAAATCTTTCAACCTGTCAGTATCATTCCACTGGCATCTCTCTCTTAACTTGAGGAAATCATTAGTAAATGATGCAAGATCAGTCCTTCTCCATGGCACATATATATCACCTCCACCAGGCACTTCTCTCAAGGGAAAGGTTGTAACACCCCCCCTGCCACTCCCAGAGGTGGGTCACCCAAATATTGATTTACCTCTTTCTTTTCACCCATTTAGTTTCTCACTTGTGTAATTCATTTAGGGACAGATGTATCAAGAAAGCCATCTGCGAATCACAAATAGCGATTTTTAAGAAATCGCTATTTCCGAGTCGCAATATGCTATGTAACATATTTGCAAATCGGAATTAGCGATTTCTTAAAAATTGCTATTTGTGTTTTGCGAGGCCCAAATACCGAATCGCAATTTGCGAGAACGCAATTTGCGATTCGGTAATTGAAAATCACAAATTGCGAGAACGCACACCTGGCAGAGCCTGATGACATCACAAGCAGGAAGTGAGTTATCCCAGGCAGTTTTCAGGTACCACACCCAAAGGAGCACTGAGAGAGACACAACCCAGCCACAGTGAGCAAGTCTGTGAACAAGGCAGGACTGCACATCACCATGGACACCTCTGCACAGGAAAAGGAGAAGGGAGAGAGGAAAAGGAAACTCAAGCTTAGTGACCAGGAACTGGAGGTGCTCACTGAGGAGGTGGTGAGGAGCCATGACCATCTGTTTGGAAAGAGCTCACTCCAGGTCCCTGAGAGTGAAAAGCGCAGACTCTGGGCAGACATTCAAACAAAAATCTGCACTGTGGGACTTGCGCAGCGCTCTGTGGAGTACATCAAGAAGAGGTGGTACGACCTGCGTTCCTGTGCCAAGGAGAGGGTGGCAAGGGGACTACAGGAGGCAAGGAGCACAGGAGGCGGACCATCCACCGAGACACCCTCCACCCAGATGGAAGAACTGGTGGAGTCGACACTCCTCCCAGAAGCTGTCAGTGGGGTCACTGACATCGACACATCCGGCACACAGTCTTCGGTGGCCTGGAATCTGCTATGTTGAAACAGCAGCGCCTGCAAAAAAGGAAATTATCAGCTTTACAAAGGCAGATGCAGGCACACAATGCCAACATGGGGGGGCTGCATCGGCAGTTGGAGTGCCTCAATTCCAACCTCACAAAACTGCATGAGGGACAGATCCAAGCTTCTGAGAACACCAGGGAGCTGACAATTGCAGTGATGGAACTGTGCACAGAGCTGCGGCACGACAGAGTCAGCCACCGCAGGCAGGAGAGGCATTTTATGGGCATGTTTGGTGGTTTTTGTCGCGTGGTCAATCGCTTCGCTACTTCAACAGCCCTCATATCGCGGCGTGCTGTGGCTGCACAGGTGGAGGCAGCGCACAGCGGTAGGGATGTGGCACAGGGACTGGTTCAGATCACTACTGTGCTGGAAAATATGCTGGTTAACCCCTCCGCTACACCCAGTGAACTGGGACTAGGGGACACATAGGACACATCTAGCCTCAGCAGCTTAGCAGTGCCCACCACTGATGCTAGGCGTCGCAGTGCCAGGCACAGCACTGCCACTGAGGCCAACAACAGAGGTGCCAGTGAGGCCACTGCGCACTCGAGTGGCTTGCGTGGCCGTAGAAAGTGACTGTAATGGCCACAGGGGACTGTTTTCTTATTGTGTGATACAGTAAACTATGATTCAATAGTGAGATACTGTTATCTGCTTTTTTTAAGACACATAGGCCCTCATTCTGACCTTGGCGGTCTTTTCGCAAGACCGCTGAGTTACCGCCGCGGTGAAGACCGCCGACCGCGGCGGTGTGCCGCTGTGCGCATTCTGACCGCTGGGAGCGTTCCGCCGGAAAACCGCCAGCAGCCACACTGGCGGTCGGCGGGAAAGTGGAGACTGGTCAACCTCCACCGCCACGCCAGCAGAACACCGCCCACAGAATTACGACCCACATTTCTGTGTGGCGGTCTTCTGTTGGCGGTCTTCTGTTGGCGGTCACGTCCCTATGGCTCCCGTCGCCTCCCGGAGGACCAACGCACAAGGTAAGTTGATCGTCCGTGAGGGGAGGGGGTGGGGGGGTGTTGTGTGATGTGGGCGTGCATGGGGGTGTGCGTGTGAGTGTGTAGAGGGGGTGTGTGAGTGCGTGTATGCGGGCGGGGGGTGCTGCTGTGTCTATGGGTAATGTGTGCTGTTCGGCAGGTGCGCATGTCGGCATGTATGTGTGCGGGTATGTGTCCCCGTTGTGTATGTGTGTGTAGGGGGTGTGTATATGTGCATGTTGGGGGTGTGTGCATGTCGGGGTACATGTATGTGCATGTCGGGGTGGGGGTGGGGAGGGGGTTCGTACCACCTCTGGGGGGTGGCAGGGGGGTGGAGGGTGTGGGGGGAGGACTCGGGTGGGTAGTGGGGGGTGGGGGAGACCCCTATCAGTGCCAGGGAAGGAATTCCCTGGCCCCGATAGTGCTTACCGCCATGGTTCGCACGGCGGTTCCCGCCCGCAAGAAACCGCGGCGGTAGGCAGGGTCATAATACCCTTGGCGGTCTTGGGACGACCGCCGGGCCGGAGTGCGCAAACTCCAGCCCCGCGGTCATGACCGCCGCGGCGGTCGGAGTGGAGAAGTAGCGGTCGGTCGCGGCGGGGACCGCCGCGGTCAGAATGCCATTTTTAATACCGCCGGTCTGTTCGCGGTCCGACCGCCGTCTCTCCGCCGACCGCCAGGGTCAGAATGAGGGCCATAGGGCCTTATTTATACTTTTTGGTGCAAAACTGCACTAAGGCAGTTTTGCCCCAAAAAGTTTTGCACCGGCTTGCACCCTTTTTTAGCACCAGCTGGGCACCATATTTATGGAATGGTGCAAGCCGGTGCAAAGGGTAGGCTAGCTTTTAAAAAAATGACGTTAGGCAGTTTTGAGTCAAAATAAATGATTCTGACCAGATTAGCATCATTTTTTGACGCTAAGGGGCATATTTATACTCTGTTTGCACTGAATTAGCATCATTTTGTTTTTTACTCTAATTCAGTGCAAAACTAACTCCATATTTATACTTTGGTGCTAGACCGGTCTAGCACCAAATTTATGGAGTTAAAGTCATTTTTTGGAAGTGGAAACCTACCTTGCCTTAATGAGATGCAAGGTAGGCGTTCCCGTGCAAAAAAATGACTCTATGGCTTTAACACCATATTTATACTCCCATGTAAAAATGGTGCAAGGGAGGGAGGAGGGGTCAAAAAATGGGGCAAAGCTTGCTTTGCCCCATTTTTTAAGACATGGGTCAGGGCAGGTGTTAGGGGACCTGTGGCCCTATTTCCATGGTGGAACATTATGGAATAAGCCCAGAGGTGCCCTCCCTAGGCCCTAGGGGCACCCCCACCCACACTAGAGGGACTGCGAGGATGGGGGACCCCATCCCAGGTAAGTACAGGTAAGTGCATTTTATTTTTGAAAGTGCCATAGGGGGCCCTGAAATGAACCCCCATACATGGCACCGGGTGCAATGACCATGCCGAGGGGACCCCTGTCATCTGTGCTGGCCACTGGGGTGGTGGGCATGACTCCTGCCTTTTCTAAGGCAGGAGTCATGTGGCATGGTAGGTTTAGCACCATAAAATTACGCTAATCTGGTTAGAGTCATTTTTTTTTACTCTAACCTGCCTAAAGCCATTTTTTGGTGCTAAACCCTCTTCTTCTATACTGCCAGCTCCACCCGACTAAAGTCATTTTTTAAAACTCTAGCCTACCCTTTGCACCGGCTTGCACCATTCCATAAATATGGTGCCCGGCTGGTGCACAGAAATGGTGCAAGCCGGTGCTAAACCTTTTGGTGCAAAACTGAGTTAGTGCAGTTTTGCAGCAAAAAGTATAAATGAGGGCCAATATTTTGTAAGTTTGCGCCACTTTTGTGTCATAAAATGACGTTAATGCGGCGCAAAAAAAGTTTAAATCAGGGCCTTGGTGCTAGATGGGTCTAGCACCAAAGTATAAATATGGAGTTAGATTTGCACCGAATTAGAGTAAAAAAAAATGACACTAATTCGGTGCAAACAGAGTATAAATATGCCGCAGAGTATAAATATGCCCCTAAATATGGCGTTAAGGCCATAGAGTCATTTTTTGCACAGGAACGCCTACCTTGCATCTCATTAAGGCAAAGTAGGTCTCCACTTTCAAAAAATGACTTTAACTCCATAAATTTGGTGCTAGAGGGGTCTAGCACCAAAGTATAAATATGGAGTTAGTTTTGCACCGAATTAGAGTAAAAAAAAATGACACTAATTCGGTGCAAACAGAGTATAAATATGCCCCATATTATTTTATTATTTCTGCTAGTGAAACATGTGTTACCTGATGTTAAGGTAATAAATATTCTAACTACCAGTACACATGTCAGTGAAGTTGTGTTGTCATTACTTACATCTGAAATGGTTGTGCGTGATGTCAGCACGCCTTTGCCTGCCCTCTGCTGCACTGGTCCTGTCTGCTGGCTGTAGAGGGGGTATGGGATCATCATCCTCATCAGAGTCTGTATCAGATATTTCTACAGGTATGCCCCTGGTGGTAGCTATATTGTGCAAGATTGCACGTTGACACTATTCTACATGTCGTCTCCGGGCTGTACTGTAGTGCACCTCCACTTTTGTGGATGCACCTGAAGCGACTCTTCAGCAGGCCAAAGGTGCGCTCCACCACATTGGGGGTTGCCCTGTGTGCTGCATTGTATCTCCGTTCTGCTGGTGTTGTAGGATTTAGGTAGGGCGTCATAATGTAGGTGCGCACTGCGTAGGCACTGTCTCCTGGAAGGAACAGAGGGTATAATGAGTAACTGAGCCATCTGATGTCACAACGGCATCAATGCACCAGTGTACAGAGGGACAATACTTAGTAGATATCCTTCACCAAACTCCCCAGCTAGCAGTCTTGTGTGAATGCCGCTGTGGCAAAAGATGTATGAATCATGTGTGCTCCCTGGGTACCTGGCCACGAGATCAGTTATGATGTAGGCGGCATTGCATATCACCTGTATATTCATTGAATGTTGGTATTTACGGTTGCGGTACACATACTCTGTGGCCGATTGTGGACAGATTGCAACACGTGTCCCATCTATGGCACCTAGGACGTAGTGGAACTGTGCTATCTGGTAGAAATCGATTTTAGTCTGCTGTATTTCCTGTGGGGTGTGGGGGAATCTGATGTACTGGTGTATCCTACTCAGCATGGCGTTGATAAATGCATTGAAAAATCTAGAGAGGGCATTCTGTGATACTCCTCCAGCTGCTGCTATGACCCCTTGATAGCTCCCTGAGGCGAGTAGGCGCAGGGAGCATAATACCTTCACATGGGTGGGTATGCGATGAGTCGTATGTGTTGTGCAATGCAGTATGGGTTGTAGCTCAGCTATCAGGTCAAGTATCATGGCTGAGTTCAACCTGTACTTCTCATATATTTCCTCCTCAGTCTGGTCAAAAAGGGTAATGCGCACTCTGAAAATGCACTCCTGTCTCCTCCTCCCTCTCCTCAAACCTGCCAGGATCCTCATTCTCCTCGCCATGACGTAGAGTGCAGCCATTGTCGAAAAGAGTCTGAGGCATTCTGGGCCTCTTTATATAGGTTGCACCTGGTTACCACCTGGTTTCACTTAGTGGTATTTTGCATGTGCAAAAGGCCATTCTGCGAAAAATGGCAATTGGCGATTTTTTGATGCATCGAATTGCGACTTGGTTTTGCGAGTCGCCTTTTGCGTCTCGCAATTTCCTACTTGAAATACCGAATCGCTAATTGCGATTTGGTATTCCATGTCACAAATTGCGAGACACAAAATGCGACACGCAAAACCAGGTCGCAACGCAAAAAAACTACATTTTTGCGATTCCTTATGTTTGGTCTGTGAATGCCTTTCATGCATCGCAGACCACGTTTTTGCATTCGCAAACAGCCAAATTTAGCGATTCGCACCGTTTGCGAATGCAATTTCTTTTGATACATCTGGCCCTTAATTTCCTGATATTGTGAATTAGTTCCTTAATATGAGTTTTCATTCCTGGGAGTCTCATGTCATTAATATTTCTTTCACCAAAACACACTATGGCCCTCATTATTGGCACCAAATGCCACCTACCGCCATGGTGACGGATGCCAACATATTGTCGCCGTGGCTACTAGCCGCCAACTGCATTATGACTGTAGATGGAATACTGCCAGAAGGCTGGTGGAGTTCCGTCGATGGTCATGACGGCGGTAAGGTGGTGCTGCTGCCAGCAGCAGCGCCATGCCAGTAAGACACACCTACTGTATCATGTCCCATGATGCAGCCTGGCGGTGTGTTGCTGGCGTCCCGTCTCCTGCCGGAGGACCCCCTGCAAGCAGGTAAGTCGGGTTCTCCGACAGGAGAGGGGGTGGGGGTGTTGTGTGCATGTGTGGTGGTGTTTTGTGGGGGTGTGTGTGTCTGTTGTTGTATGCGTGCATGCGGGTGTGAGTCGCGTGGAATGTGTGCGTGAATGACTGAATGTGAGTGTACGTGTATGTTGTGTGAATGCGTGTGTGCAACAATGTATGTTAGTGTGTGTTGCGGTGTGTGGGTATGTATGTGTGCATGTGTGGGTGGATGTGGGTATGCTTTTGTGTATGAGAGTGTATGTGTGTGCGTGTGGGTGTGATGATGTCGGGGGTTCAGGAAGGGGAGGTTGGGGGAGGACGCTGGTAGGGGGGCAGGGGCGACCACTATCAGTGCCAGGGAAAGAATTCCCTGGCACTGATAACGCTTACTGCTATGGTTTTAGTGGCAGTAGGTTTGCCACGAAAACCATGGCGGTAGGCGGGGTCATAATCCAGAGAGTGGGATTACCTGTTAGCTGTTACCACCCTGGCGGACGGAGTGGTACATTGGTGGTTTAGCTTGAGCCATACCGCCAATGTCATAATTTGGTGAAAGGTACCGCCAGCCTGTTGGCAGTACCTTTCCCCAAATTACTGCCGTCGGCCAGGTTCATAATGACCCCATATATGGCTTCTCTGTTAAGCTTTAGTTTTATTTAAATCTACTTTATATTTTTGAGACAGTTCTGCTAATTTATTGTAAACTTTTCCTGCTCCTTTGGTGATATCGCTACACAAAACTGTGAATTAATATTTCTGCTTGGTCTCTAATTGTTACAATCCAAGATTTCCAACAATTATTTAATCCAATTCTATTTTAAGCTTCATGACATCCACAGTTCTTTCTTTCGGAGACAATTGTATTGTTCCTTGACTCACATCCATACTCACAATTTCCCTAGAATGGGTACTTCCATTAAAAACTCTCACCCAATCATCTATTACCTTTGCTCTAAGGGGTCCAATTACCACAGGAACTTTGGGTATACTGTCATTTCCTTGGGCACTATTCGCATAATTTAAAGGTGGTTGCCATGCAGGATTTTCAGGCATAGGCACTTTCTGAAAAGTACCTATTGATGTGCATTCGGACATACTAGAGTCATATCTGCACTTGCTCCGCATGTGTTGGAATCAAAGGGACCAACTCCCTTGCACCAGGACTATTTGGAACTCCACTCTGTCCTTCAACATTATTATGGACAGTCGCACTGTAAGTATTTTTCCCAGAACCTTTGATTTATACATAGAAACTACTGGGCCAATAGTAACTGGGACCATTAGACCATCAACAGTGCTCACAATAGGGTCAACTGGGACACACTCTCCCAACCCTCACTTCTGAAATCATTAGGTACTCTGGCTGGAATGGCTCCCACAGAACTAGGAGTCATCTCAGTTAGGACAGTGGAAAAGATAATTGGGCCATTGCCAGTAGCACCATTGTTTCCACTCTCATTACTGCCTTCATTATATGGTGGTGGATATTCTGATAACAATCCATCCATCTAGGAAACTATCCCCTGACTCACTACCAGTAGCCTCACCTGTAAAAAAATGCTTTTCATCTGTTCAATTTAGAATTTCTAGTTTTCCTCTGGTCCTCTTCTCCCTCAGCCTTTTCAATGGTTATGGTTGGTTACAGCTTGGTTGTATAGCTATTTTAGCCATGTTTTAGACACGTTGTTTAAAGCTAACTACCCTGCCGATGTGCACTTTAACCCTGTTACATTTTATTCAGCATTGCTTTATTTTTCTAGCAATAGCAACATTTGCGGTGCTGTTTTATTTTCGTTATCTCATTGTACTTTCGCCAAGGAAAGCATTACGTTCTTAGTAGGACATTTATTTCACTTTGTGTTTTCTCCAAGGCTACAGTCAGATAGCGTTGCCGACAAACATGGTATGCTGTGTCTCCAACAGTCGCAGAAAACACACACTCATACGATGGGACTATTTCTTAGAATGTCACATGTTTTATTATAAAAACACCCCTTTGTCTCAGATACTTTACAGGGAGATTCCAGCCAGATGTCCATGGCTGCATGCTGATTGCTGACTGCTTCACTACAGCTACTTGCTCAGACGGCTAGCCCCATGATCCACATGGGGATGGTGTCTGTCTAGACTACAGGCTTCTTACTTCAGGTATGAGGGATGATGTACCCCCCAGAGGAAAAACCTGAAGGGCAGATTAGGCGTATGATGCTGTGCTCAGACATAGTCTAGGTAGGAGGAATATATACATCACTCTTAGTGACAGTATGGCAGGACTATTCTTTTGTTTTACTCTGTTAGTCACCTGCTTGCTTTTATTGTGTTTTATCATCCTAGTTATTGCAATATATGCCTCTTTCTCTAAGATGCAGTTACGTCAATAAATACTTATTGAACTATATTCTGCCTCTGTTGTCTTTGCCTGTTTGAGAATTTTGATAACTAAGAGAAAGGGATGAGATCTGATCGACCACAAATCCCTTGAGTTGTCTTCTTGTCATGCGCCCGGTTGCCACTATCATCTCGGCCAGAGATGAGGCGCTGCTAGTTAGCCAGAGAACCCGGATTAGGCCAACAGGCAGCCTGTGGTGGGGAATTCTACTGAGTAGCCACAATCCAGGTGATCCTGTCTCCCAAATCCAGTAGCCTTATTACAATAATGAGAACCTACGCGACAGCTTAGTTCCCTTTATCATATCCATTGTTCATCATTTCTGCTGAGACTCCCACCTAGCGTCCACATAGGTACATATAGCTTTCGTTGCACTACCTTGGTATTTCTCTTTTCTCTGGCATGAGCAGCACGTTCCCAAGCATTAAGTGCTTTATATTGTGGGGGTCTAGGAGGTGCCTTAATTTCATACAGTACCCTCCTCAAATTCTCAATAATCCACACATTGATATTGCCATATCATGGGAATCTCAATGGACTTTCCTTTTCTGTGATCTTGTGCCATTGACCAAGTCAGACACATGTGTGGAGCCCTACGTTTATCACCATATAATGACCTGGGGTATCTTCAGGAGGCACTACTTCGTCCTCCCTGCTGAGAATATGAACATCACCTCTAAACAAATCTTGTATAACGTTAAAGCATTTAATTGCCCCTAATCAATGACAACAATGATCATAATATTTTGTTTCTGTTCAAAACAATGCGGTATCCACAATCCCTTTTTCCTAAACAACCATCATCGCAGCGCGACTCCCTATAACATTTCCAACCAATAACAGTGCAGCACTATACCATTTGACCTATGCCAGTGCGGGACACCATGATATTGATCTCACTCCTTGCAGCAGTTCACCCTCCTTTACAATCTGCAGGCACAGTATCTCTGCTGTATCACATCTAAAAAACACATTGAAATACCCCTTGTCGATTCCACTAAAGAATTAATAGTTTTCAAACACACAGGAAAGTTTCCAAGCACTTCTAAAGAAACTTCAACCTGCGGAGCATCAACCAGATCAGTACAGCTTCACTCTGACAATCACCTCATATTCACACAAAGAAAGTCCCCATCTTAACATCTGTTGATGACGTCTTACAATGAACACAACCACTTGGTAGACATTTTATTATGGTGTCTTCTGCACCTTTTAATACTATCCTGGTTTCTTAGGCCACGTCAGACTTGATAACCACAAGCCCAACGTTGTTCAACATTTACATGGCCCCCCTCGCACAAGTGGCCCGCCATCACAACCTCAACATCATCACCTACGCCGATGACACCCAGCTCATCCTCTCCCTCACCAATGACCCCGCCACCGCCAAAGCCAACTTCCACGAAGGAATGAAAGCAGTCGCCGACTGGATGAGAAATAGCCACCTGAAACTCAACACCGACAAGACAGAAATCCTCATCCTAGGGACATCTCCCTCCGCCTGGGACGACTCGTGGTGGCCCACCACCCTTGGAACGGCTCCGACGCCCACCGACCCGCCAGCAACTTAGGATTCATCCTCGACTCCGCACTCTCCATGGACAGACAAGTCAGCGCCGTCACCTCCTCCTGCTACAACACCCTCCGCACCCTCCTCAGGATCTACAAGGGGATCCCGACCGACACCAGGAAGACAGTGACCCACGCCCTCGTCAGCAGCAGATGGGACTACGGCAACGCACTCTATGCAGGCATCCCAGCAAAACACCTCCAACGACTCCAACGCATCCAAAACACCTCAGCCCGACTCATCACCAACGCACCCCGCCACAGCCACATCACCCCTCACCTCAAAGAGCTCCACTGGCTTCCCGTCGACAAAAGGGTCACCTTCAAGCTCCTCACCCACGCACACAAAGCACTCCACAACGCCGGCCCCACCTACCTCAACGACAGACTTAATTTCTACACACCGACCAGCCAACTGCGATCCGCGAGCCTCGCCCTCGCCCTCGCCACTGTCCCCCGCATCCAACGAACCACCTCCGGCGGCAGATCCTTCTCCTACCTCGCCGCCAAGACCTGGAACGCGCTCCCTACCTACCTCCGACAGACTCAAGACCTACTCGCCTTCAGAAGACTCCTCAAGACCTGGCTCTTCGAGCAGTAGCAGTCTCCCCCCCCCCCCAGCGCCTTGGAACCCTAATGCGTAAGTAGCGCGCTCTATAAATGTCTGTGATTGATTGATTGATAAATCACCACACTCACAACATGCAAGACATCTGCTCAAGACACCAGCCAATCTCACAATCAACACAAACTAAATGCAAACTGCTGCAATCCACAGCCCTATTAATACTCACACATTCACTGCCAGCACGACTCTCCTCCAGTTCTCCGCTATTTCTCTGATCCTCCAAATCTGGACATTAAGGATTACACTCTGGGGACTAACTACTCTAGATTATAGTTCCAGTTCTTCTCACTTCGGAAAGAGATCCATCCTTGCCACTACCATTTGATCCGGCTGTTGACACTAATCTTTTATTCTGGGGCCCAATGAATCTTTTCCGAGTTCCAAAGAGTGAGAAGACATATATACAATTATTAAACTTTCATTACAGTGAGATCTATTTGGCCACACATTCAATCTCAGAAACAAACTTAAAGTTTAAAAGGACTTTATTACAGACTCAAAGTAAAAATTACATAAATGAGCCCCAAAAACATGCCTTAACTATAAAGAACAACCAAAGGAAAATTAAAGCGATGCACAGTATTAAATTTTATCAACATATAAAAGACCAATATTTCCTTGGGTACAGTACAGAAAATAATGAAAAAATTAAGATGCTTTGAATTCAGGCTCAAACTCTCCTGCTAACAATCTAATCAAAGATCCTAACCATTCTATTGCCTATAAACATTTCCAGACACAAATCTCAGCACTGTAGAAAACTCTGTAGTTTATGTCAAGAGATATGTGAGTGGTATAAAGCTACATAGTCCAGTGAAAGAAGAAAGCTGTGTACCTCTTGGACGTTTGCTCTGATCAAGGGGCAAAAGGAATCTGATTCTGTAACTGACTGAACAACACTTAAGTCTGAATTTTTACAGAAGCTAATGTCACAGCCAAAACTTTCCACTAAAACAAGTGTTATCCACACATCTAATTGACATTTTAATCAATTCAAGTTGTATAGGTCTGTCCTTGGATCACTGCCTTGCTAAGAAATGTGGAGTGGAGTTCAGCTACCATCTCCATGTTTCTCCTTCTGACCTTGGTAACAGATCTTCTCAGGCCCTCTTATCTCACACCATCAATAGACTTCTTCATTGGTAACATCGTATTTGCTGTCTAAGAAAATATGCAATAGAACAAGCTTCATATTGAAGGTTAAGCACAGAAAGAAACTCGGGCCTTCACTCTGGCCAAATTAACATAGACATAAATGCACTTTTGATTTAAATGACTTTCTGCACATTTCATCATAAATACAACAAATCTAAAATGGCTGTGAAAATAACATTTGTAAAAGATTATAACATAAACATACTTGCAAAATGATGATCAAATGCGATTTACATGAAACATTCACAAGACTTTACTCATACATGTTACTGGTATGCCTTTCGGTGGACCACATTTATATGAAAAGCCATTTATACACATTATATAAGAAGCTGATTAGTTCTGTATTTCATGTTTCAGTAACCATAATGGCACAAGCAAGTTATGCTCTCTCACTTCCTAGCTTGCAGATGTCTATATATTTACCCAGTGACAACACCACATTCCAACATGAACATAGAAACAGGTAACATTTGGGAATTGATGTCGAACCAAACTCGTTCCGAGTTCAGCATTAAGTTAATGGATGGTGATTTCACTTTCTGCAACTGAAGATTATCTGACTTCTTTAAATCAAAATTATGCTGTTGAAAAGATATGTGATATATGTTGTTACCAGTTATATTGCGTTTTATTACTTGTGAAACATCCCCAAAATGCATATATCGTAAAGCTATTTTATTATTTAATACTGTTTTAATATGCTATGTCATGTTATTGATACTTGGTATAGGTCATGACTAACTCCCAAAAGAGTATCCCAGCAATTTGCTGTTCAGAAACTAGTGCACTTTGGAACATCCATATTTAACAACTTCCTCAATTTCCTGAAACTAGAACAGTTATGGATATAAAAAGGACGTTTGTTCCAATGAAATGAGGCCAAATGTAAGAAGGATCTGCCACCAGATCTGGACATGCATCTTACATTTGCCACCAGACACTCCCTGCCCCTTTATCTCGTTCTTTCAGGTTCTTGTTCACTGTAAGGAAATGCCTCCTTGGCATGGTTACCCCCTGACTTTTTGCCTTTGCTGATGCCAAGTTATGATTTGAAAGTGTGCTGAGGCCTGCTGACCTGGCCCCAGCACCAGTGTTCTTTCCCTAAAACTGTACCTTTGTTTCCACAATTGGCACACCCTGGCATCCAGGTAAGTCCCTTGTAACTGGTACCCCTGGTACCAAGGGCCCTGGTGCCAGGGAAGGTCTCTAAGGGCTGCAGCATGTCTTATGCCACCCTGGGGACCCCTCACTCAGCACAGACACACTGCTTGCCAGATTGTGTGTGCTGGTGGGTAGAAAATGACTAAATCGACATGGTACTCCCCTCAGGGTGCCATGCCAACCTCACACTGCCTATGGCATAGATAAGTCACCCCTCTAGCAGGCCTTACAGCCCTAACGCAGGGTGCACTATACCATAGGTGAGGGCATAGGTGCATGAGCACTATGCCCCTACAGTGTCTAAGCAAAACCTTAGACATTGTAAGTGCAGGGAAGCCATAAGAGTATATGGTCTGGGAGTCTGTCAGACACGAACTCCACAGCATCATAATGGCTACACTGAAAATTGGGAAGTTTGGTATCAAACTTCTCAGCACAATAAATGCACACTGATGCCAGTGTGCATTTTATTGTGAAATACACCCCAGAGGGCATCTTAGAGATGCCCCCTGAAAACATACCTGACTTCCAGTGTGGGCTGACTAGTTTTGCCAGCCTGCCACACACCAGACATGTTGCTGGCCACATGGGGAGAGTGCCTTTGTCACTCTGTGGCTAGTAACAAAGCCTGTACTGGGTGGAGGTGCTTCTCACCTCCCCCCTGCAGGAACTGTAACACCTGGCGGTGAGCCTCAAAGGCTCATCCCCTATGATACAGTGCCCCAGGGCACTCCAGCTAGTGGAGATGCCCGCCCCCTCCGGTCACGGCCCCACTTTTGGCGGCAAGGCCAGAGGAGATAATGAGAAAAACAAGGAGGAGTCAATTGCCAGTCAGGACAGCCCATAAGGTGTCCTGAGCTGAGGTGACTCTGACTTTTAGAAATCCTCCATCTTGCAAATGGAGGATTCCCCCAATAGGATTAGGGATGTGCCCCCCTCCCCTCAGGGAGGAGGCACAAAGAGGGTGTAGCCACCCTCAGGGCTAGTAGCCATTGGCTACTAACCCCCAGACCTAAACACACCCCTAAATTGAGTATTTAGGGGCTCCTAGAACCTAGCAAGATAGATTCCTGCAACCTGAAGATGAAGAAGGACTGCTGACCTGAAGCCCTGCAGAGAAGACGGAGACACCAACTGCTTTGGCCCCAGCCCTACCGGCCTGTCTCCCCACTTCAAGAAAAACTGCAACAGCGACGCTTTCCACAGGGTCCAGCGACCTCTGAAGCCTCAGAAGACTACCCTGCATCTAAAAGGACCAAGAACTCCTGAGGACAGCGGCTCTGCTCCAAGGAAGAAACATCTTTGCAACAAAGAAGCAACTTTTAAAGACAACACGTTTCCCGCCGGAGCGTGAGACTTTGCACTCTGCACCCGATGCCCCCGGCTCGACCTGCAGAGAAACAACACTACAGGGAGGACTCCCCGGCGACTACGACCCTGTGAGTAGCCAGAGTTGACCCCCCTGGCCCCCCCCAGCGACACCTGCAGAGGGAATCCAGAGGCTCCCCCTGACCGCGACTGCCTGCTTCCAAGAACCCGACGCCTGGTAAAGACACTGCATCCGCAGTCCCCAGGACCTGAAGGATCCGACCTCCAGTGCAGTAGCGACCCCCAGGTGGCCCTCTCCCTTGCTCAGGTGGTGGCTACGCCGAGGAGCCCCCCCCTTGCCTGCCTGCTTCGCTGAAGAGACCCATGGGTCTCCCATTGAACTCTGTTGCAAACCCGACGCCTGTTTGCACTCTGCACCCGTGCCGCCCGTGCCGCTGAGCGTGTACTTTTTGTGCTAACTTGTGTCCCCCCGGTGCCCTACAAAACCCCCCTGGTCTGCCCTCCGAAGACGCGGGTACTTACCTGCTGGCAGACTGGAACCGGGGCACCCCCTTCTCCATTGAAGTCTATGTGTTTTGGGCACCACTTTGACCTCTGCGCCTGACCGGCCCTGAGCTGCTGGTGTGGTAACTTTGGGGTTGCCCTGAACCCCCAATGGTGGGCTACCTTGGACCCAACTTTGAACCCTGTAGGTTGTTTACTTACCTGCAAAACTAACAAACACTTACCTCCCCCAGGAACTGTTGAAGATTGCACTGTCTAGTTTTAAAATAGCTTATTGCCATTTTTGTGAACACTGTACATGCTATTTTGCTGATTAAAAGTTCCTAAGTTACCCAAGTGAAATACCTTTCATTTGAAGTATTACTTGTAAATCTTGAACCTGTGGTTCTTAAAATAAACTAAGAAAATATATTTTTCTATACAAAAACCTATTGGCCTGGAATTGTCTTTGAGTGTGTGTTCCTCATTTATTGCCTGTGTGTGTACAACAAATGCTTAACACTACCCTCTGATAAGCCTACTGCTTGACCACACTACCACAAAATAGAGCATTAGAATTATCTCTTTTTGCCACTATCTTACCTCTAAGGGGAACCCTTGGACTCTGCACATGCTATTTCTTACTTTGAAATAGTACATACAGAGCCAACTTCCTACATTGGTGGATCAGCGGTGGGGTACAAGACTTTGCATTTGCTGGACTACTCAACCAATACCTGATCACATGACTAAATTCCAAAAATTGTCATTAGAAACTGATTTTTGAAATTTGAGCTATTTTTCTAAAATTTTCAAAGTCCTGCTAGGGCCTTGTGTTAGTCACTGTTGGCATTTCTTTTAGAGTTTAAAAGTTTTGTAAAAGTTTGAATTAAGTTCGAGAGATAGTTTTAGATTCTTAAAAAGTATTCCAACTTTTAGAAACATAGGGCCTGATTCTAACTTTGGAGGACGGTGTTAAACCGTCCCAAAAGTGGCGGATATACCACCGACCGTATTACGAGTCCATTATATCCTATGGAACTCGTAATACGGTAGGTGGTATATCCGCCACTTTTGGGACGGTTTAACACCGTCCTCCAAAGTTAGAATCAGGCCCATAATGTCTGCTGCAGAAGAGATAGTGATGGAACTCAACCTCACCCCTTACCTGCATCTTAGGATGTCAAAGTTAAGGTCTCTTTGCAAAATCAAAAAGATAAAGACTGGTTCAAACCCTACCAAAGTACAGCTCCAGGAGCTCTTGGCAGAGTTTGCTAAAAATAACCCCTCTGATGATACCTTCCCAGAGGGGGAAGCTAGTGATGTGGAGGATTTCCCACCTCCAGTCCTAGATAGGGAGCCCAGGGTTTCTCAAACCCTGTCTCCACAAGTGATAGTCAGAGATGTTGCTTCTCTTACAGGAGAGTCCAACAGCTCTGCAAGCATTGAGGGCAGCTTCAATGGAGATGACCTCCTGTTAGCCAGGTTGGCCAAAAGATTGGCTTTGGAAAGACAGATCCTAGCCATAGAAAGGGAAAGACAAGAGATGGGCTTAGGTCCCATCAATGGTGGCAGCAACATAAATAGGGTCAGAGATTCTCCTGACATGTTGAAAATCCCTAAAGGGATTGTAACTAAATATGAAGATGGTGATGATATCACCAAATGGTTCACAGCTTTTGAGAGGGCTTCTGCAACCAGAAAAGTAAACAGATCTCACTGGGGTGCTCTCCTTTGGGAAATGTTCACTGGAAAGTGTAGGGATAGACTCCTCACACTCTCTGGAAAAGATGCAGAATCCTATGACCTCATGAAGGCTACCCTGATTGAGGGCTTTGGATTATCAACTGAGGAGTACAGGATTAGGTTTAGGGGGGCTCAAAAATCCTCGAGCCAGACCTGGGTTGATTTTGTTGACTACTCAGTTAAAACACTGGATGGTTGGATTCATGGCAGTGGTGTAAATGATTATGATGGGCTGTACAATTTATTTGTGAAAGAACACCTGTTAAGTAATTGTTTCAATGATAAACTGCATCAGCATCTGGTAGACCTAGGACCAATTTCTCCCCAAGAATTGGGAAAGAAGGCGGACCATTGGGTCAAGACTAGGGTGACCAAGACTCCCACAGGGGGTGACCAAAAGAAAGGGGTCACAAATACTCCCCAGGGGAAGAGTGTTGAGACATCCAAGGGAACAAGTAAAGAGTCTTCTACAGGGCCCCGAAAACCTGCTCAGGAGGGACGGTCCAAAGCCTCTTCACAATCCAATTTTGGGTACAAGGGTAAAAACGTTGATCCCAAAAAGTCCTGGTGTCGTAGCTGTAACCAGCAGGGACACCAAACTGGAGACAAGGCCTGTCCCAAGAAAGGTTCCACTTCAAACTCTACTCCAGCTAACACTGGAATAGCCAGTCTCCAAGTGGGATCAATAGTGTGCACAGAGCAAATCAGGGTTCACACTGAAGCTACATTAGTCTCTGAGGGTGGGGTGGACTTAGCCACACTGGCTGCCTGGCCCCCTAATATCCAAAAATACAGGCAGCAACTCTTAATTAATGGGACAAGTGTAGAAGGCCTGAGGGATACAGGTGCCAGTGTCACCATGGTGACAGAGAAAATGGTTTCCCCTAGTCAATACCTGGCTGGACAAACTTATCCAGTCACCAACGCTGACAATCAGACTAAAGTACATCCCATGACTATGGTAGCTTTAGAGTGGGGAGGGGTCAATGGCCTGAAACAGGTGGTGGTCTCCTCAAATATCCCTGTAGACTGTTTGCTTGGATATGACCTGGAGTCCTCAGCATGGGCTGAGGTAGAACTCAAAACCCATGCAGCCATGCTGGGTATCCCTGAACTGGTGTGTGTCAAGACAAGGGCACAGTGCAAGGCTCAGGGTGAAAAAGTGGTGTTGGAGCCTGGAAAAAGGGCCCAACCCTCCAAGAGAAAAGGAAAGAAGACTGGGGAACCAGCTTCCACACAACAAGAGAAAGAGAACCTCTCTTCCCAGGAAGAAGTTCTGCCCTCTGAGGGAACTGCGCCCATGGAGTTGGAACCTTATCAGGTTGAACTCTTAGGCCCAGGGGGACCCACAAGGGAGCAGTTGTGTAAGGGGCAAGAAACATGTCCCTCTCTTGAAGGCCTTAGGCAGCAAGCTGCTGAAGAGTCCAAGGGAAAAATCATTGGAACACATAGAGTCTATTGGGAAGATGGACTCCTCTACACTGAGGCAAGAGATCCCAAACCTGGTGCCACTAGGAGAGTGGTAGTGCCTCAGGAGTTTTGGGAGTTCATTCTAAGCTTAGCTCATGATATTCCACTTGCTGGGCATTTGGGACAAACCAAGACTTGGGAAAGGTTAGTTAACCATTTCTATTGGCCCAACATGTCCCAGAAAGTAAAGGATTTTGTGTCTCCTATGCCACCTGTCAAGCCAGTGGTAAGACAGATGGACACCCAAAGACCCCCTCATTCCACTTCCAGTGGTGGGGGTCCCCTTTGAAAGAGTGGGTGTGGACATAGTGGGTCCACTTTAACCTCCCACAGCCTCAGGGAACCAGTACATCCTAGTGGTAGTAGATCATGCCACTAGGTACCCTGAAGCAATTCCCCTTAGGTTCACTACTGCCACTGCAGTAGCTAAAGCACTCATTGGTATCTTTACCAGAGTGGGATTTCCTAAGGAGGTGGTGTCTGACAGGGGTACCAACTTCATGTCAGCATACCTGAAGCATATGTGGAATGAGTGTGGGGTGACTTACAAATTCACCACACCATACCATCCACAAACCAATGGCCTTGTAGAAAGGTTTAACAAGACATTGAAAGGCATGATCATGGGGCTCCCTGAAAAGCTCAAAAGGAAATGGGATGTCCTCTTGCCATGTCTGCTTTTCCCCTACAGAGAGGTGCCTCAGAAGGGAGTAGGGTTTTCCCCCTTTGAACTTCTGTTTGGCCATCCTGTAAGGGGACCACTAGCTCTTGTAAAAGAAGGCTGGGAGAGACCTCTTCATGAGCCTAAACAAGATATAGTGGGCTATGTACTAGGCCTAGGTTCCAGGATGGCAGAGTACATGGAAAAGGCAAGCAAAAACTTTGAGGCCAGCCAACAACGCCAGAAGATGTGGTATGACCAAAAGGCTGCTATGGTTGAATTTCAGCCAGGGCAGAAAGTCTGAGTTCTGGAGCCTGTGGCTCCCAGGGCACTTCAGGACAGATGGAGTGGCCCTTACCCACTCCTAGAAAGAAAGAGTCAGGTCACCTACCTGGTAGACCTAAGCACTAGCAGGACCCCCAAAAGGGTGATCCATGTGAACCGCCTAAAACTCTTTCATGACAGGGCAGATGTGAATCTGTTGATGGTAACAGATGAGGACCAGGAAGCTGAGAGTGAGCCTCTCCCTGATCTCCTCTCCACAGACCCTAAAGATGGCTCAGTAGATGGAGTGATCTATTCAGACACCCTCTCTGGCCAACAGCAATCTGACTGTAGGAAGGTCTTACAACAGTTTGCTGAGCTCTTTTCCCTAACCCCTGGTCAGACACACCTGTGTACCCATGATGTGGACACAGGAGACAGCATGCCTGTCAAAAACAACATTTTCAGACAGTCTGACCAAGTTAAGGAAAGCATCAAAGTGGAAGTCCACAAGATGCTGGAATTGGGAGTCATTGAGCACTCTGACAGCCCCTGGGCTAGCCCAGTGGTCTTAGTCCCCAAACCTCACACCAAAGATGGAACGAGAGAGATGAGGTTTTGTGTGGACTATAGAGGACTTAATTCTGTCACCAAGACAGATGCCCATCCCATTCCAAGGGCAATTGAATTGATTGACAAACTAGGTGCTGCCAGATACTTAAGTACCTTTGACTTGACAGTAGGGTACTGGCAAATCAAAATGGCACCAGGAGCAAAAGAAAAGACAGCATTCTCCACACCTGATGAGCACTATCAGTATACTGTTATGTCGTTTGGTTTAAAGAATGCCTCTGCCACCTTCCAAAGGTTGGTGAATCAAGTCCTTGCTGGCTTGGAGTCCTTTAGTGCAGTTTATCTTGACGATATTGCTGTCTTTAGCCCCAGCTGGCAGGATCACCTGGTCCACCTGAAGAAGGTTTTGAAGGTCCTGCAAGCAGCAGGCCTCTCTATCAAGGTATCCAAATGTCAGATAGGGCAGGGAACTGTGGTTTACTTGGGACACCTTGTAGGTGGAGGCCAAGTTCTGCCAATCCAGCCCATGATCCAGACTACTCTAGACTGGGCAGCTCCAAAAACCCAGACTCAAGTCAGGGCATTCTTTGGCTTGACTGGGTACTACAGGAGGTTTGTGAAGGGATATGGATCCATAGTGACACCCCTCACAGAACTTACCTCCAAGAAAATGCCCAAGAAGGTAAACTGGACTGTAGAATGCAAACAGGCCTTTGACACCCTGAAACAAGCTATGTGCACAGCACTAGTTCTAAAAGCTCCGGGTTACTCCAAGCAGTTCATTGTGCAGACTGATGCCTCTGAAAATGGGATAGGGGCAGTTTTGTCCCAAACAAATTATGATGGCCTTGACCAGCCTGTTGCTTTTATTAGCAGGAGGTTACTCCCCAGGGAGCAGCGTTGGAGTGCCATTGAGAGGGAGGCCTTTGCTGTGGTTTGGTCCCTGAAGAAGCTGAGACCATACGTCTTTGGTACTCACTTTGTAGTTCAAACTGACTACAGACCTCTCAGATGGCTAATACAAATGAAAGATGAAAATCCAAAACTGTTGAGGTGGTCCATCTCCCTACAGGGAATGGACTTTATAGTGGAACAGAGACCTGGGACTGCCCATGCCAATGCAGATGGCCTTTCTATGTTCTTCCACTTAGAAAATGAAGACTCTCTTGGGAAAGGTTAGTCTCATCCTCTTTCGTTTGGGGGGGGGGGTTGTGTAAGGAAATGCCTCCTTGGCATGGTTACCCCCTGACTTTTTGCCTTTGCTGATGCCAAGTTATGATTTGAAAGTGTGCTGAGGCCTGCTAACCAGGCCCCAGCACCAGTGTTCTTTCCCTAAAACTGTATCTTTGTTTCCACAATTGGCACACCCCGGCATCCAGGTAAGTCCCTTGTAACTGGTACCCCTGGTACCAAGGGCCCTAATGCCAGGGAAGGTCTCTAAGGGCTGCAGCATGTCTTATGCCACCCTGGGGACCCCTCACTCAGCACAGACACACTGCTTGCCAGCTTGTGCGTGCTGGTGGGTAGAAAATGACTAAGTCGACATGGTACTCCCCTCAGGGTGCCATGCCAACCTCACACTGCCTATGGCATAGATAAGTCACCCCTCTAGCAGGCCTTACAGCCCTAAGGCAGGGTGCACTATACCATAGGTGAGGGCATAAGTGCATGAGCACTATGCCCCTACAGTGTCTAAGCAAAACCTTAGACATTGTAAGTGCAGGGTAGCCATAAGAGTATATGGTCTGGGAGTCTGTCAGACACGAACTCGACAGCATCATAATGGCTACACTAAAAACTGGGAAGTTTAGTATCAAACGTTTCAACACAATAAATGCACACTGATGCCAGTGTACATTTTATTGTGAAATACACCCCAGAGGGCATCTTAGAGATGCCCCCTGAAAACATACCCGACTTCCAGTGTGGGCTGACTAGTTTTGCCAGAATGCCACACACCAGACACGTTACTGGCCACATGGGGAGAGTGCCTTTGTCACTCTGTGGCTAGTAACAAAGCCTGTACTGGGTGGAGGTGCTTCTCACCTCCCCCCTGCAGGAACTGTAACACCTGGCGGTGAGCCTCAAAGGCTCACCCCCTTTGTTACAGCGCCCCAGGGCACTCCATCTAGTGGAGATCCCCGCCCCCTCCGGCCACGGCCTTACTTTTGTCTGTAAGGCCGGAGGAGATAATGAGAAAAACAAGGAGTCACTGGCCAGTCAGGACAGCCCCTAAGGTGTCCTGAGCTGAGGTGACTCTGACTTTTAGAAATCCTCCATCTTGCAGATGGAGGATTACCCCAATAGGATTAGGGATGTGCCCCCCTCCCCTCAGGGAGGAGGCACAAAGAGGGTGTAGCCACCCTCAGGGCTAGTAGCCATTGGCTACTAACTCCCCAGACCTAAACACACCCCTAAATTGAGTATTTAGGGGCTCTCAGAACCTAGCAAGATAGATTCCTGCAACCTGAAGATGAAGAAGGACTGCTGACCTGAAGCCCTGCAGAGAAGATGGAGACACCAACTGCTTTGGCCCCAGCTCTGCCGGCCTGTCTCCCCACTTCAAGAAAAACTGCAACAGCGACGCGTTCCACAGGGTCCAGCGACCTCTGAAGCCTCAGAGAACTACCCTGCATCTAAAAGGACCAAGAACTCCAGAGGACAGCGGCTCTGCTCCAAAGAAAAAACATCTTTGCAACAAAGAAGCAACTTTTAAAGACAACACGTTTCCCGCCGGAAGCGTGAGACTCTGCACTCTGCACCCGACGCCCCCGGCTCGACCTGCGGAGAAACAACACTACAGGGAGGTCTCCCCTGCGACTGCGACCCTGTGAGTAGCCAGAGTTGAGCCCCCTGAGCCCCCCCAGCGAAGCCTGCAGAGGGAATCCAGAGGCTCTCCCTGACCGCGACTGCCTGCTTCCAAGAACCCGACGCCTGGTAAAGACACTGCACCAGCAACCCCCAGGACCTGAAGGATCCGACCTCCAGTGCAGGAGCGACCCCCAGGTGGCCCTCTCCCTTGCCCAGGTGGTGGCTACCCCGAGGAGCCCCCCCCCCCTTGCCTGCCTGCTTCGCTGAAGAGACCCCTGGGTCTCCCATTGAACTCCATTACAAACCTGACGAATGTTTGCACTCTGCACCCGGCCGCCCCCGTGCCGCTGAGGGTGTACTTTTTGTGCTAACTTGTGTCCCCCCCCGGTTCCCTACAAAACCCCCCTGGTCTGCCCTCCGAAGACGCGGGTACTTACCTGCTGGCAGACTGGAACCGGGGCACCCCCTTCTCCATTGAAGTCTATGTGTTTTGGGCACCACTTTGACCTCTGCACCTGACCGGCCCTGAGCTGCTGGTGTGGTAACTTTGGGGTTGCCCTGAACCCCCAACGGTGGGCTACCTTGGACCCAACTTTGAACCATGTAGGTGGTTTACTTACCTGCAAAACTAACAAACACTTACCTCCCCCAGGAACTGTTGAAAATTGCACTGTCTAGTTTTAAAATAGCTTGTTCCTTCTATACACAAATGGACTGTCAGATTTTCTGATGGAACACTGCAGGGATGTCCCGAAGGTGAAGGGTATTGCTATCCCTGTGCTGACGTATGCGGATGACGCGGTCCTTATGGCCCGCACGATGAATGGTCTCCGAGCATTAGTTAGAGCTTGTGTTGTCTTTATGTCAGCTTTGGGACTGGAGGTCAATTTTAAGAAGTCGCATTTTATGGTTTGTGGTAAACCTATGAGTAGGGTGGGGGAGCTAAGGGTGGAGGATCAAGTTATTAGCAGAGTCCATGAGTTCCCATACTTAGGGGTCATTTTTGATGAGAAAGGATCTTGGAAACCCTGTATTGCTAGAAGGATTGTGCTTTTTCATGCAACAGTTGGTGCAACCTTTGACTTTGCGGCTAGGGTAGGTAGCAAACCTATCAAACCCCTGCTTGAAATCTTTAGGCGGAAATGCCTACCTGTCCTTCTGTATGGTTCAGCACTGTGGGGTTTTAGGGATACCCGAGCCCTTATGGTGGAAGAAAATCGTTTCTGTAGAAGGCTTCTGGGTGTTGGACAAAATATTCCTGGATTTTGCCTTCACCTGGAACTGGACCTTGAGTATGTACAGGACACTACCCAGCTGGCTCCCCTTTTGTTATGGATTTCAGTTTGGAGTAACGAACATGCCTCTCTTAACAGGGATATCCTAAGGGAATGTTTGGCCTGCGACAATGTAAAGCATATTCCCTGGCTGTCGCACATAAGGAAGATGGCACATGACCTGGGGCGGCCTGAATTGTTTGATTATCCTGAGGACCTGACTAGCTATGATAAGAAATGGGTTAAGGATAACTTTCAGAGAATCCAGGAGAACAAGAGGGAGGGGGAGGCTCTAAGGAAAAAATCGGTCAGGGAATTTACTATGCTGAAGATGTGGGTGGGTCCTGAGCGATATCTTTCAGAAATCAAGGATGTGAGGGAAAGGTCTCTCATAACTTGATTTCGCTTGGGGATCATTAGAAGTAATTTGTGCTTCCCCCTAGGTCAGTATGGGGAGAAAGGTATTAGACCCTGCCCCTGTGATGGGGTGTCCCATCAGACCTTGATCCATTTTACACTGTTTTGTGCCTTTTATGCACCATTTAGAACCCGATTTCTACTACCGCTCCTTAGGCCCAAGGGTTTTGTGCAATACCGTCCTGCTTTCATGTGGCTGCAAATGGCCTCAGATGTACTGGTATGGAAGGGCCTGGGATCATTCCTGAAGGGAGCTACTACTTGGCGCAAAAATGTAGAATTTTTAGAATGATTTTATTTATTTGTTTTCAGTTTTTATGAATGAGGTTTTTATCTTTGTCTGCTTTTTATATTTATATATATATGTCTATATATATATATATTTATATGTACATGTTTTTATGATGGGTGCTTTTATTATACATGGTTTTTATTGGTATTTTTATAATGTTTTGGTGATTATGTGTTGTAATGGATGAATTTTTTCATACCGAATAAAGCTTCTTCTTCTATAACCACAAAACAATACACAAAAAATACAGAAACAAGCATTCATCAAACAAACACACAAACATACTGTAATTAATTTGAAACAAACAAATATAAATAAAAAATTACTTTCAATAGGAAGGTTGGAGCTTTTCTAATTTACATTGAAGCCATACATCATCCATACTATATTTTGTTTGATGATCCTGCACCGCTCCCACAAATCAATTTGAGGATACAAATTTTCACATTCCTTGACATTTACAGTTAATTTGAAAATTTTCATTTGTGCATTTAGCCAATTGATTTAAATACACTTTATTACTCTGTTAATATTAATTTTCTAAGCACTTGCAGACTCCCTGAGGAGATTTGGCTGACCATCAGGAGTCCCAGGACCACAGGTTGGGAACCAATGCTATTGAACAATTCATCAAGGATCACTCATTTTCATAGGCCACCCCAAGAATGGATAAGAAAGAGAGGAAGCTTGCCTTCAGCAGCATTTAAAATCATGCAAGGCCATATTATTAGCTTTCAAACAAAAGTTATAAACAGCCATATGAGGAGTTAATATGCTGTAACTTTCTTTTATTAGTTTCAAGTTAATATCACTGTAAATCAAGTTGCATTCATATGTTATCATATATATATATATATATATATATATATATATATATATATATATAGATATATACACGACAATAAAAGAATGACCCTGCACAGGTATCTATTAGTATCAAGAGAGTTATTATCCCATATCTTCACAGATCACATTGTTCAAGAATTAAGGGGGTCATTATGACCTCGGCGGTCTTGCAAAAAGACCGCTGAGGCCGCGGGAGACAGAATACCGCCATTGCTGGCGGTATTCCTGGCTCCCTATTATGACATTTACGCTGGCCCAGCGGACGGTAACAGTGTTACCGTCCGCTGGCCCAGCGGAAATGTCACATCAACATTGCTGTCGGCTCGTAATAGAGCCGGCGGCAATGCTGATGTGCAGCGGGTGCAGTAGCACCCGTCGCGCATTTCACTGCAATTCGGGCAGTGAAATGCGCAACGGGGCTATGCCTGGGGGCCAAGTGCATGGGCAGTGCAGGGGCCCCCAGTGGCACCCCAAGTCCCCTTACCACCAGCCTTTCAATGGCGGTGCTTGCACCGCTGCCCTGGGGATTATGACCGCCAGGCGGAATCCTGGTGGGATATTGGAGGGGCCGGCGGTATGCCCGTGGCAATTCCGCCACGGTCATAATTGCTGGCGGAACACCGCCAGCCTGTTGGCGGTATTACCGCCACCTTACCGCCGGCCGCCAGGGTCGTAATGACCCCCTAAGTCTTGTAAAATTACTATTCTTTATTCATACAAAATGAAAATAAATAATCCATAGCCATAGCCAAAGCATTTGTTCCAAACGGACTTCTTCAGGGCTATAAAAGTATAAACACATAAAATCATAAATCGACATAACATTTTATCTACATCCCCAATCACTTTACATTTAAAATGCCGTGAAAAGTATTAGAATCACATATTGCCATCATCATGATTACTTCCTAATGTTCAATTGGATAGTATTTTATTATCCTATGTGTTTCTCAGTTTTATTTTTACAAAACCAATAATTAATAATAATCAAACAAAATTAATAAATTATGCTGTGCTCCTACAAAATCAATATATATATACATTGAAATTCTATTATTTTTTTCAATCAACAGTATCTAGAATGACATTAAAATAACGAATATGTAAACTAGAGACACACAAACTGAAAAAAAAGGTGATAAATAAATTGGGAGTACCAACTTGTATTATAACAAAATCTCATAACCATCTTAATTGCAAATCAAACTGACAATATCAAAGATTTTATCTAAATCCTGTTGACATTTGCTACAGAAAAATTGATTGGAATAGGATCCATCATTATCATTTTTTCTATCAAAACCACCACAGCCATATTATTCCAAAGGTTTTTAAGAAAACATCCAATATTGAAAAAAAATTCAATTTCATGTGCACATCAATTGCATTGTGACTTCCTGCAACTGAAGAACTCTATCTATCATCAAGAAAGATTTAAGTGCAAAGAAATGCTCACTTTCTAAAAGTGGCATTTCTAGAATAGTAATACTAAATCCGACATCATCAGTCAGCAGGATTTTGTATTACCATTCTGGCCATACTAAATATGACCTTCCTGCTCCTTTCAGATCAGCAGCTTCCACGTCAACAATGTATGAGGGCAGCCCCAATGTTAGCCTATGAAGGGAGCAGGCCTCACCGTAGTGTAAAAATGAATTTAGGAGTTTTACACTACCAGGACATATAAACTACACAGGAACATGTCCTGCCTTTTACCCACACAGCACCCTGCTCTAGGGGTTACCTAGGGCACACAATAGGGGTGACTTATATGTAGAAAAAGGGGAGTTTTAGGCTTGGCAAGTACATTTAAATGCCAAGTCGAAGTGACAGTGAAACTGCACACACAGGCCTTGCAATGGCAGGCCTGAGACAAGGTGAAGTGGCTACTCAAGTGGGTGGCACAACCAGTGCTGCAGGCCCACTAGTAGCATTTAATCTACAGGGCCTAGGCACATATAGTGCACTCTACTAGGGTCTTACAAGTAAATCAAATAGCCAATCATGGATAAACCAATCAACAGTACAATTTACACAGAGAGCATATGCACTTTAGCACTGGTTAGCAGTGGTAAAGTGCCCAGAGTTCAAAAGCCAACAACAACAGGTCAGAAAAATAGGAGGAAGGAGGCAAAAAGTTTGGGGATGACCCTGTCAAAAAGCCAGGTCCAACAGCATTCTTATTTCTCTCTTCTTGTCTATCGCTGTCTCCCGTTCTATAGTCCTCTTTCTACTTCCAGGATTTTACTGTTCTATGTTATTGCATTCCCCAGTGTGCCTGTTGGGAGGCCGCAGAATATCGGTATGCTATGCTGCATATGGTGGAAGCCAGCTCCAATTTATTGTTATATTGTATGTTGATGCACGCATTTGCCCTTGCCTACACTTCAATCAGTGCGTAAGATGTAAGTTTTGGCCTCCCAGCTGTGATGCAATGGTTGTGTTTATTATAAATGCTCAATAAACAAATAAATAAAAAAATAAAACCCTTGTTACCTTGGAATGAGGTCTCTAGCTCAGACTCCGTCAGGACACGAAGATTGGGTTAGCACCAAGGTGACGTGCAGCATCGCTAGCAGCTATGGCATCTGGTTGGAATCCCTCTGACTATCTGTTTAAGTGAGGAGTATTTATACAGATCTGCTTGGACCCCTAACGTAGGTCTGTTCCCAAACAATAGATAACAAAAGCGTGAAGAGGGAAAGTACCTTAAGTGAACACCTACAGTTTGTTTATCTTTGTCGCTTAATATTGACGCCTTAGCCTCGGGACACTGATAATGCAAACTAAAACATGGGCCTAACTAAAAACAAGGGAGCCATCTTAAAAGATTTACTTAAATAAATGCGCTAAAATAGAGGAAGAAAAGTAGGGTAAAAGTCACTGGGTGACGGGGGCACGTGTCTGCAAGACAAGGCCATGCTAACTCCTGTATCCCATTAAAACAAACTAGGATTCACTACAGAGCAAATGTGAGATTTATCTAGCTTTCAAAAAGTGTCTAGTTGCAGCAAAACCTAACTTCTGTCTGATGGAAGTGTATAGGTTGCATACATCTAAAGTCATAAGTAAATAGTCATCCTCCCAGTGTATATTTTCAATCAATGTGAGGAAGTGTGTGGTATAGTGTACATATGTGGGTAATGTTGTCTCAAATGTTCTCAAATAGAGCTCTACATACTTTGAAGTGTCTCCAAGAGTGACCCTATAGCAGAGGCAATAGGTCTGCCCAGCGGTCTCCAGGCAGGCTTGTGGAGTTTTGGCAGTAAGCATAGGACTGGGATCCTAGGGTGATCACATCTAAGGAATATGAATTCCTTCACTCTAGGAGCCCTCGATCTCTCCAGTCCTCCAACATCTCCCAGCATTTGTTGTTGGAATCAGGTATCTCAGAATTGCTAGAGATGGCACAGCAGACAGGGTCATTTAGCTGTCTATACGTTTCCCAGAGGTATTCATCTTTAAATAGGATCATCACGTTACTCCCTTTGTCAGACTGACGTATGACAATAGAGGTCTCCTGTTTGAGGTTCTGTAATGCCTTGCACTTAACCTTAGAAAGATTTTTTCTTCAAGTGCCATCTATTCTACAGCTCAGCTTTTTTAGTTCGATGATTATGTTTTTTTCAAACGCATCCACTGCCTGACAATGAATTAAAGGCATAAATGTCGAATTAGATTTGAAGTTACTCAGACAAGGGTGAGCAACATCAATATTCAGGTCATCATGATGGTCTCTTTCAGTGTCAAGCTTGGCCAGAATGTGAAAAAGTTCTATATCCTCAATATTGAGGTTACTCAGAGTGCAGCTATGAAGTTTCTTGAGAGTAGAAACAACAGTCTAGGAAACCGAGTGCAGGTGATAACATTCTCCATACTACAAGTTGTCATCCTAAGACACTTGTTAACTGTTTTTTTATGGTGAGTTACTGGGAGCAAAATAGATTTGCAGTACAGCTGAAAACTATGAAGAAGCCAATAATGGTACAGTGCAAATATTGAGACGGAGCGGTTATATGGAGGAAGTGTTGAATGAGGCATGTAGGAAGGTGGATACAAGATCTAGCGAGAACATACTTTTTGAAAGGAGGGAAAATATATCTAGCCAAGCACCCCAATGTTGCTTTATAACTATACAATAGTGGACATAAAAGAGCAAGGGTAGCCCTACAAAAACATTGGCAACTATTGAGGAGTGAACCGGTAATAGAAGAAAACATAAGTAGACATCCACAGACAACGTTTTGTAGAGGGACATCTATGAGGGACAAGCTGGTGAGGAGTGATGTAAGACAAAGAAAGAATAAACAAGTGTGGTTGGAAAAAGAGATGGATTTATGAAGTGCATTGAGTGTAAAATGTGTAGAAATTGTGAGAACATCAAGCAGGTAGAGATTGAAGGGAGAGTAGTACATAGGAGAACGGGACAATACAACAGCAAAAAGTGACTTTACATGTTACAATGTTGCTGCCCTAAAATATATATATAGGGAGTATGATACTGCAAGACCACAAAAGGATCCGACAATATCTGAGAGCAGTTCAGAATAATGAACTTTGTTACCCAGTAGCGCATCATGTTAGAGAGGCACATTCAGGGAGGTTTGAGAATCTGAGATATAGTGTAATCATGGTGATCCTGAGGATGTGCAAGTGTGCAAAAGAGGAAGGAAATTGAGGATCCTGAAATCTAAGTACATTCCAGTATTTGATACAAGGGAACCTAATGGATTAAACAGCAGTGAAGCATTGCATGTACATGTGTTGTAAGATAGTGATAGTGCATCTCTGCTTTTTCAAGAAAGGTGTATAGAAAACTGTTTTAATGGAGTTTATTTATTTTCACAGGCTGGATAAATGAAGAATTTGCTTTCACAAAGGAGCTGTTGATTACTGCTGGAAGGAAATTGACAATACCCACTGGGACAGAACTGTGTGAAACGTTTGGAACAGTGATTTAGGGCCAGATGTATCATCACGGCCCATTGCGATTCGGTAATAGCGATTTTTAAGAAATCGCTATTACCGACTTGCAAAGGGCCATGAATCACATTTTTCGAATCGGTAATAGCGATTTCTTAAAAATCGCAAATGCTATTACCAAATCGCAAATTGCAATACCGGCCCCATTCGCAGCTAAGGGCCTGTTGGCCCACAGCTGTGAATTTTTTGCATTTCCAAAATTGCGATTTCTGAACCAGAAATCGCAATTTTGGAAATGCAAAAGGCAAGGGTGCTGGGGGCCTAAGGCCCCCTCTCCTGCACCCCAAAATCATTTTTTTAAACATGTAAGGTACACACATGCCAAAAGGGCATGTGTGCTTTACATGTTCAATTTAAAAATGAAGTTTTACTGCATTTTTAAATTTTGCACCAGGTTACCACCTGGTTGCATATCATGGTATTTTGCAAGTGCAAAATGCAATTTTTGGAAAAATCGCAATTTGCTATTTTTTCCAACATAGCCTTGTTACCTGGAATTTGCGAATCGCAAATTGCCACTCGCAATTTCCAGGTCGCAACGCAAGAAATCGCAATTTTAGTGATTTCTTATTTGTGGTCTGCGAATGCATTTCATGCATCGCAGACCACTGTTTTGCACTCGCAAACAACTGAATTTACCAATTCGCACCGTTTGCGAGTGCAAAACTTTTTCATACATCTGGCCCTTAGTTTTGTACACTTGACTAGATCTGAGAGGACTGAGGGCCAGATGTAGCAAGAAAAAAATGTGTGACTTGCAAATTGCGAGTCATACCGACTCGCAAATTGCAACTCGCAAACTGGTATGCAGAAAGGTGTCTCAGACACCTTCTGCGACTCGCTATGGGGTCGAAAAGACCCACCTCATGAATATTCATGAGGTGGGTCGCAAATTGCGACCCCATAGCGAGTCCCTGCACTCACAGGGATGGTGGCCTGCTGGAGACAGCAGACCTCCATGTCTGTGACTGCTTTTTTAATAAAGCTGTTTTTTTTCTTCTTTTTGCAGCCCGTTTTCCTTAAAGGAAAACGAGTTGCAAAAAAAAAAACGTCCAAAACCATTTGGTTTCGTTTTTTTCAGAGTAGGCAGAGGTCCATAGGACCACTGCCTGCTCTGAAAAAACGTTTTTGTCGGCATTCACAAAGGGGAAGGGGTCCCATGGGGACCCCTTCCCTTTTGCGAATGAGTTACCACCCACTTCACGTGGGTGGTAACTGCGAGTTGGTTTGCGACTGCATTCGCGGCCACAAACCAACTCAGCATGGCGATGCGGTCGCAAATAGGAAGGGAACACCCCTTCCTATTTGCGAGTCGCATCCCCAAATTACGAGTCGGTACCGACTCGCAATTTGGGGATGTGCATCGCGTTAGGCTGTTTGCATGCCGCAAACTGCGTTTTTTGCAGTTTGCGACATGCAAACAGCTACCTACTTCTGGCCCTGAATTCTTATATTTTGAGAAAGTGAGCTGTCAATTATGATGATCAACAATTTTCATGCAAAAGAAAGAAAATTGACAGTGCCCACTTGGGTGGAATTGTGTGAACAATGGGTCAGTGAATTATTTTCTGTATATTCGACTAGATCTGGTAGGATTGATTTATTATATTTTTAAAAGGTTATTTGTCAATTGTGATAATGATTGATATTTTTTTGGTGCTATAAACAATATCGTGGGGCGGCAATTGAGTAACAATTGACTGCATTATGTATTTTTCTGGGCTGTAAAACAGATCAGATTTGCCGGCAAGTATAGTAATCCAGGAGATGGATGTTAAATTTGCAGCATGTGGAAAATATGTGAACGAGTGGTTTTAATATGCATTTTGTATGAGAAATGTACTATCACGTGAGGGGTTAAATGTTATTAGGAAATTATGATGAACAGACTGACAAAGGCAGCAAGTGCCGAAACACATTCCTGTTCCCGGTGTTGGTAGTGCACAATAAATGATTATTTTTGTTCCAGCTCCATGGAGTGCCCATCTTCTATACATAGATAGGAGTGTAGTATATATATATATATACATATATATATATGCACACATATCAAAGGTTAAAGTAATGTTAAACTTACCAGAAGACTAGGATATCATCTATAAGCCAACTGAGGCTAGGCAGCTACTTCATGCAGGCGGGTATCGCAGACAGGATGGATGTAGCTTGACCAGGTACCATAGCACTCCCAGAGTGATATGAGATATAAAGTGGCTGACACTGGTCACTCTGCATTCCTTCTGGAAATACTTCTACACGGATTTCTGTGGTCACCGGCACATCTACTGTGGCTTTCCATTTCAGTTCCTGGTTTCATTTGATTCTCAGAGTGTCCTGTGATTGAATAGATTCATAGATGAAAGAAGCCTTATTGTTACATTCCTGTAAGTGAATTTGAAACCATGGCAGCTCTGCTTATTCCTTGCACAGGCTACTGCAGGAATGACAATAGAGGGTACCCTATCTTTCACAAGGACCGCTGTGAGAGCTGACTAATTCCTATCACTCGGAAAAAGTAAATTTTCTAGTGAATCATCAAGGCTCCCCTATTTCTCACTTTTTGCCCTCCATGACAGAAGGCAAGTTTTTTTTCCAGCCTATACAGATGTGAATTGACTTCTAATACCTGTGCCAGCTGAAACAGAGGTCTGGCCTTCAAACCGGAGACACAACAGCCTGCAGAGTGATGGAGAGGGCAGGCACAGGTCTGCAGGGGGCCAGGTCTGAGGTCTACTGGGCGAATTCCCACAGAAAATAAATTGACCAGGTTGTTTTGGAAGGGTCACATCGATGGAGGTCACATAGTCCAGCTATCCCTGCACCAGGAGAGGTACTACCACTGTTTTGACTCCCCTGTCTCCTACTTAATGCTTAAAAGCACCTCAGTGCACCTGCGGCAAAGGTGACCGAAAGAGGTTGGACTGGGCTACTGCCCCTTGGTCCTGGCTTGTGGTGCATCTAAGCTGCCTAGGAGATCTAGGGAGCTGAACTCAATGGGCTGAAGAAAGATTGGAAACAGTTCGGACGTGGCGGGTGATATGGTTGCCACCCTTGACTCGTTGTTGGGTCGGGTGACTGGCATCCTCAGTATGGAAATCAAGGCAACAGAAATCAGAATCTCCATGAAAGAGGTATGGGGGTTTCACCCCTCACCGTCTCAGGAGGATATCACGCATGGCCCCAATAACATTGCAGAGATTCAAGGTTCACCCATATACCCGGAGGGCATGAAGTCTACTAACATTGGTGATGATGTCCATGTTGATAGCCCTTTACCATTTGAATCCCCTGGCAAGAAGAAGAACGGAGGGGCAGTGAGGAAAAAGGCTTGTCTCCGTGATAAACAGGTTAATGTTGATTCAACTGTGTTCCAAGACATTTATTTCTGATGAAATTCGAAGTAGGGTTGAAACTATGTTAAAAATCCTTCCAAACCCACCGTATGATTGTCTTGATGCAACACAGGCTAGCCTGTCCAATCTCTCCAAAAGCAGCAAGGTTCAAGTGTCTGTGGCAGCACACCCTTCCTTGCACCCATGCCCTGTTAATACTGAGGGGGGAGAAACAGGGATATTGCTAGGTCCCCATGTACAGAATACTCAGAATTACAAGAGGAGACATGAGGGCCTAGGTCTGCCCAACAGGATGCCGCAAGTGGGTCATTACAACCCCAGCAGGGGTGGGGGCACACTGGTCATAACCGCAATGTCATAGAACAGTCTGGCACTAACCCAAGTAAACCAGAGGGGCCAATACCAAAGCACACAGAAGGGGCAGACTGTACCCAGCCTTCCCTTGCATCGGCTCAGTGCCTACCTGCAACATTAACAGTTACTGTCCCCCTTTGTGAAAGACAGAATAATGCAAACAATAAGGCTAACAATAAGGTGGATGGATCAGCTACTGGACAACTGAATAGAAAACTCCTTTTTAATGGGACAGGTGTTTTAACAGGTTTAATGGATCATCGAATCAAACAAACTTATTCACATTGGCAGCACCTTCATTTACCATGTAAATCAACACCTTACATGATTATCCTGGACAATGCTCCGATCTTAGCAGTGAGGAAGGAAGAAATGGAGGTGGACTTGAAATATAAGACTATGCACTGGTTAAGGTCAAATGCATGTTGGTTGAATGATATTTCTCAGGAAATACGAATAGTGAGAAGGGTGGAAGGATTAGGCCTTGATCCAAAAACTTTGACTGGGGAATGTGTAGTTATACATTTGAGATCTCCTTGGTTGGTGAGGAATTTACTTTAAACAACAAACCACTTAGCAAATTCTCCCTCTCGAATCAGAGCCCTTCCTTTAGGTTATTATTATAGACCTTCACAGGGCTTGTATAGGAGACATTTGGCAAATCATGATAACTATGCTAATATGATGGCTCGGTCACAGCCCCCCCTAGTAAATCTTACCAACCATTTCTTGATGTGATCCAGTTTGGAAGATGATGATTGATGCCCACAGGTGGGTAGCCAGTCAGATTCTATATCACAAAAGGTAGATATTGCTCCATAAATGATTGGGGTAGGAGTATCAGATAATTCAAAGGTGTAAAGCCATAATGTGATTATCTCCACTGGTAAAGCTGTGTTAGTTCATGCTTTCTCTCAGTTGTTGTTGTGGAATATAGCGGGATCCCCTCAAAATTAACAAATTAACAGTAGCCAGGCTTCCTCACTAAGTTTAAGTTAATTTGCTTAGAAGAGACTTGGGCTTTGGAGAACTTTTTTATAAATGGTTTCCTCTGGTACTGTAATCTTGCCATTTCCGATGCCTCAGGAAGGACAATGGGTGGACTGACTGTTTTAATCTCAGTCAAATGTAACAAGATAAAGGTGAAACTATTAGGTTTCAATTGCTATTGCTGTCAGGTGTAGGGAATATTGGTATGTTGATCATACATTTGTATCACAATCTTTTTGACAATCAAAACACCATTGTTATTATGTTAAATGAGGTGATGATGAAGGCCAGTAACATTAGTCAACCATTTTGTACTCTTGGGGTAGGGGATAGGTGATTTTAATTGTCAAACATGTCAGTTCAATGACTCGAGGGTGTGTAGCATTGAAAATGAGGACCAAGCTGTATCACATTTTTATCATACTCCTTATGGGGATGCACTTAATAACATCTTGATTACAAATGATGTCATTAAGTTAACTGGTTATATGAAGGTCACCCCTAACTAGCTCCCTACTTTTACAGGTGGAACTAACTCTAGTACAATAGATTTTATGTTACTAGCTAGTGATTATAGTTGTCTGGCAGCAGAAAGTAATTCCTCATTCTGCCAGTGATCATAATCCATTAGCAGACTTGTTAAAGTCAGATTGCTGCTCCAGAGCTGATTCTGAGCTTATATCTGCTTCCATTACATTTAACACATAAAGAAGGTGTAGAATACAATGGGACCAGGTAGACCCAAAGAACTTTGAAGGAAAGATTGTGGCTCAAAACTATGAGCTTGTAAAGAGGTGCCTTTCAGATGAGATCTCGCCAAGGTGTTTAGTTCAGGATTTTGAGAAGGTATGCTGAGTTATCTTCCATGCTTTAACAACTCCGTAGCCAGGTCACCACTCCCAGGTGGTTTAATAGCGCCTGCTCGAAAGTACACAGGCAACTAAACTCGGCTCTAAAGGCATCTCTAAAAAACAGAGAAGGGATCGTCGGCACAACTATAGTTTATAAGGATATAATTAAAGTTAGAAAGGCTGAGCTGAGAAATGAAGCTTGGGAGGATTTGCTAGTTGCGGGTAGTTCAAGAGATGTGAGAAACTTCTAGGAGGTTATAAACCGGCCAATGTTTTCAGAGGGTCCACTATCCAGTTCTGAAATATCATAATCAGCACATTTATCTCACATTTTTAAGCCCTTAATAAAAACTTTTTATCACACGAGGAGGGACTGACTATGGGAAATGGAAGACAGTCTGCTTTCTAGTTAAGTCAGTCCATCTCAGTCAAGGAAGTCCAGGTTGCTATTAGGCAAGGCAAATGCAGGAATGCTCCAGGGCATGATTCATGGACCCCATCGCTTGCCAACATCTTTAGCGCTGCAATTATTGGCCCACTTTCTTCAGCTTGGAAAGAAGCTACTGTGGTGCTGACCCGGCATGCCTTAGGCCGATTTCTCTAACAGACCCCACAGCTACGATTTTGGGAAGGGTCCTTATAGCATGCCTAGACTGGTGGGCCACCACAAACAATATTCTTTTGGAGGCCCCATATGGCTTTAGACAGGTTATGGGCACAGCTGAGCAGTGTCTAAATTTGTCACTCATTATTGGGAAATATACCAAGTCCAAGAAGGGCTCTTTACATCTAGCATTTATGGACCTGTCGAGTGCTTTCAACACTGTGCCAAACTTTGGGACATGAAGAGCAACATGGGGGTGGAAGAATCTCCTGTCACTCTCCTCCAGAGACTGCACTGGAAGACCACGGTTAAGATTCATTCTGAGGGTGAGTTTATGCCATCTATAGTTTCGACCGAGGGTATTTGCCAGGGATGTATCTTGCTCCCTTTTTTATTTCTTATTTACATAAATGCCCTAGATGCCAATCTACTGCAAAAAAAGTTGGATTTCACAAGATTGGACACCGCTATACTCGACTGCTTTTTTATGCAGATGATGCTGTCATTCTAGCGAGGGCAGTTAATAGTCTGCAAATCTACTGCAAAAGAAGTAGGTTTTCATGAGAGTGGACACCGCTATACTACACTGTTTCTTTATGCAGATGATGCTGTCATTCTAGGGAGGGCAATTAATAGTCTGCAAATCCATTGTTGAGTTCATGTCTTCCCTGGGTTTGAAAATAAACTATCGTAATTCTTTTATAATGTTATGTGGGTGAACAAGAACTAAAACTGAGGCCTTCCATAGCCAGGGGAAGGTGGTGGAGAAAGTATCTAATTATTGTTACCTGGGTCTCCTTTTTAACGGACAATTTAGTTGGGACCCATTGGTGGTTTTAAAGGCTCAAAAAAACTAATGGAGCTGTCGAAGCAATTTGTTGATTTACAGTAAAATTGGGACACAGACCTGTGAAAGAATTGATAGCTCTTTTTAAATTAATGCTAAATGCCTGTCGATTGCGATTTATAGGGCTGGAGTCTGGGGGTATTATGGTTGTTTCAAACTCCAAACTTAAGAAAATGGTTTCCTCTGCAGACTATTGATGGTACCACAGTCAGCTTTAAACTTTTTTTGTCATTTGGAGGTGAGTTTAACATTCTTTGGAGGATTGTGTCTGACCGGCTCCTCTGCTCTTGCGGATAAACACTTATCTAACACCAGAACTAGAATTTTCCAAACTCATTACTCGGGATTGTTTGGCTCTAGAAAATGCTGATTGCATTCTTTGGCTTGGCTATGTATGCTGTAGTTTCAGGGAGCTGGAATTCAGTCGCTTCTTTGAAGAACCAGCTCAAATTCACGCACAGCTAAAATCCTAATTAGGTCTGTTTACTATAAACAGGCATAGTTTAAGTGTGTGTGTAAATCTTCCTAATCTGTCTCCTTGGTAAATCTTGAAGTAGGGACTTTTAATACAGAGAATACTTTGTATCTCTCTTGTAATGAAAACGTCCGATACAGATTTTATTTGACTAGGGCAAGATTGAGTACCGTACACTTTTGGTGGGATTTCCAGTTAAAGGTAATTCGTGTGACAACCTTCCCTCATGTCTGTGTGACGATACCTCCAGACAAGGTTCTTTCCACCTTCTTTTCTGTGAGCTCTACAAATCTCCAAGAATAAAGTTCTTAGAGCCTGTATTGCGTACCCGCTCTCCTAACTAATACCATGAAGGCTTTATTTTAGATTTTTAATTAATCTTGAAACTCCTGAAGTCTGTTATAAGTTTTATTATTAGAGAATCACGTTATATCAGGAAGCGGTATGGTCAACTGTTTTTTTCTGTATGTTGGAGGGCATGGTTTTACTGATTTTATGATGAAGTCTGTTATTAATTTACGAATTTGACAAATGACTTCCGATTATCAATAAAATAAATACACTTCGCATTCCTAAAGTTTCTTTATTGTTATGAATTCCAATTCAAGGGTTTCATAATGATCTCTATTTGGTTTGTATGCCAAATTAAGTTACCATGTCATCTTTCCCATATTTTTGTGAGTTCAAGAATGTTTGGTTCCGGTTACATTGTCTCTAACTTCCCTAGTTTTACTGTTACTACTACTATCATTCCATTCACAAAATGTGGCCACGTTGTGCACCATAATTTTGCGAATGGGATAGTATTTTGCAAAGGTACCTATGCCCTAGTACCGAACCACAAAGGCTCACAGAATGGCCTGCCTGTCTAATTAATACTAATTAAGCAGGCCGCAATTGCGACCCATCTATCACTGGTTAGTGACCTCACAGGAAGTCAGATCACCATCACTATGACCACATTCCAAACCAGAAAACGTGTTTGATGCAGCCTGTGTTCCACAAAGAAACCGGTGCAGCTTTTTAAAAAATATTTTCCAATTTGTATAACTTCAGGGAGTGCCAGCAATGATCCCTGGACGAGTGCCTTCACCATCCATGGCTGGCCCACTGAAGGATGTCGGGCTCACTTATACAATTTGCGCATTTATCACTATCGGGGGTGGTGTGCAGTACGTTTCAGAACTGATATTGTTTTCAGCTTTGGCCTGCTGCATACATAGCCAGTCAATGATATTAGTTGTTGGCCACTATCTGATTACAGATTGGAGTCACAGGTGAGGGGTATTAAAGGGGGAAGGGATAGAGCCTAAAATTATTACCTGAAAATTAGGTCAGTCGGTTCTCCTAGAATCTCGCTCCCAGGCCTATCTCAAAAGTTTGTCAGGAGAACTGCAGAGGAGGGCTTGTATCAGTAGCTGCAGATTGCTTTCCGTGTAAACCGATTGACTTTTTCTCTCTCCACATGTCAATGAATAAGCTTCAAATTAATCACTAAGGGGCTATCTAGCGTTTGAGGGAGCAGGAGGAATGGCATAAAATGGCGTTATTTTCGCTCCTACAAACACACCACTGTTTCTCTGCGCTTCTTAGAGTCAAGGAAACCAGTCTGGGCAATCAGCAGCAGAGCTCCCGTTGGCTCCATCCGTGGAAACTCTTGATCCAGCCGGCCTGTCACAGAGACACTCGCCATACTCTATTATTTTGGAATGGAAATCCTAGTGAAATCCTCATACAGAGTAACGTTGGGTCAAAGCTCCAGCTATACCGTAGCCTGCGGCACGCACAACAGGTATACATGTAAATAAAACAAACACACTTTTCGATTTTTATTAAAGGTAAATCTGAAGCAGGTGTAATGAACACTGTACATAGACGCGGTGGGTGACATTGATTAACTAGGTACCGTACTGAACTCGGTCTCGCGCTCCTGATGTCAACAGAAGCCTCTATAGATTTACAGCACGGTGCAGTGAGTCCCATAGTTACAGTACCTGCAATGACAGAATTTTCATGACTATATATTATGTTCAAGAACCGTATAACAGAATATTGAGCCAAATACAATTCACTACAAGATCATTAATATAATAAACAGGTCTGCATAACAAAGTGTAAAGACGAATATGTTGACGTCCACAGTATGTTTTAATAATATTCTTTCAAAAGTGTGTACTAGAACGATTCCTGACATCTTGCTTAAAAATTGCCCTTCCTTCCTGAAAATACTGGTTCAAGCCATGTTTTTCTTATCTGTTTATAATTCAATTAATAAAAATACGTTGCAGAGTGCGGACACGGGTATTCAAGCTTTTATAGCTCAAATTAATATACATATTTAATATATTGTAATTTCCCATATATAGAACTGAAAATCGATGTTTATATTGAACAATTAAAAGAAGACAGCAAGTATAACAAATTAACAGATATCATTGTTAACTTATGACATTTGATTACCCAAGATAAATAAAGTTGGCATGTTGACTTAAAAATCTTACATTAAGCATTTGCATGGGTTATATCTGTCATATCTCTCCAACAGTCAGCACCTATAGGGCCTCGTTATGAGTGACCACTTAATTCCGAGGAGGTCTGTGATATGGGTTACAGGCCCAATAATCCTCATGAATCCCGAAGGAACGCTGCTGGTCTTTTGCATTTCACCCAAGGACTCCATCTGCTGCAAAAGCTTTGAAAAATGAGGAGTAACCAAGGAGATTTGGACTGGAACTCAATTTCTATGGTGACCGTTCAAGCCTCATTTACAAGGCCCTTGCGCCACCTCTGTGTCATATATGTTTTGACACAGCGGCAGCACTAAAACAACTCCAAATTTACAGATTGATGCTAGAGGCTTCTATTGTCCCTTCTCAACCCTGGGCATCATTTTTTCTTAACGTCAGATCTAGCTGCGTCAAATACCGACAATGATATGCAAGGTAGGTGTTCCATCTCAAAAAGTCACGCAGAACTAAGCCGTATTTGCAAGCTTTTCAGAAAATTATGCACCCTTTGCAAAAGTTGCACTGAATCTTCATAACATCAAAAAAATAACGCCTGGTCAGACCAGGTGTAAAAATGGCACACTGGCACAGGTACATAAGGAGAACACATGCAAATCGCCCTGGCAAGCTTTAGGACACCACGGGCTTACTCCTGCTACAGCTTGGAGCACTAAGAATACCAGGCCAGCCACCACCATCACAATCAAGTCCCCCATCACTACCACATCATCCACAGATGTAGCGCATGAGAAGGGAGCAAATATATTGGCTGCGGACATCACTCATTGGCCTCAGGGAGGAAAAGGTGATACCATATTGCCGTTTGAGGAGGGAGTCCATTGTATATTGCTCAATTTCATTGTGCCAGGACTACAAGGAAAAATGACAACAGGAACACCAACATCCCTCCACAGATCAAGCTCCTGGTTGTGCTACACATGCTGGCCTCTGGGTCCTTCCAGACAATTGCATCACCAGTGGCTCAAATCTCACAGCCATCATTCTCAGCATCTTGCCCTCTGTCATGGATGCCGTCATCCGGCTCATTCCCCGCCACATGCTCTTCCCCAACATCCAGCAACTGCAGCAGGAGATAAAACAGGAATTCTATGCCATCGCTGGGTTCCCACATTTAATGGGTGCCATGTACTGCACACATGTGCAACTCGTCCCTCCTGCTGTAACATTCCACTCCATCAATGTCCAGGACATTGTTGACCATTGGGGGTTGATCAAAAATGTGCTGGCTAAATACCCTGGCAGTGTGCATGGCACCTTCACATTCCGGCACTCCATCATGAACCAACGGTTCCAGGATGGACAATATGGCAATGGTAACTAACAGACACAATAACAAATAGCTATAGGGGAAACAATACACATCTCACTGTCAGCCTACACAGATGGGACTCCAGTATGAGGGTTGTTCCACATAAATGCAACATGCATCAGTCCTCACATCCAAATAATATCACCGTGACATACATGTGACTGCATCTCAAGCCAGATTTGCAGATGTTGCATGATTTAAAAGAACATAGTCATGCACGGTGGACAGGAAATGTGGCCAACATCACAGTGTGCAAGGGAGGTGTACCATGTTCCCTGTGGGGGTGTTCACATGCAGCACAATGGGCCATTACCTGTGCCATGGCTCCCACACCACAAACCAGATGCAAGCTGATGAACCATGGCTCATGAGCAGGTGACATGTAACTGTACAGATGTATAATAATCACCAACATCACTCACATGTGTGATATGTAATGCTACACACATTCATCAATCACCATGCCTCTGAGGCAGCAGCCTAGACTGGAAGGTGCACCTGCACTCACAAATACAATCCAGCAAGCAGAGAACACCTACAACCTCTAATGTAAGTGGGAATGTTTACCTGCTAGGCAACTTGTGTGCAAGTCTAGTTGAAAGGAACCACAAAGGCGGGAGGTCCCAAACATTGTTTACCAATTCCTCTTAACAGAGATGTTGGACAATGCAGAACGTTGTGTAGATGAACTGTTGATGACTACTCACAAATCTACATGATCCATGTGTTGTATGCACAATTTGGGCACAATCGTGTCATAGGTACACAATGTTTGCCCACTGTGACATGCAACCATGAATGGGGAAATGGCAGTTGTGACACCATGTCACTCATTTGGTATGTGGAAGTATATACTGTGTGGATGGCATCATGTCAACTGTCCTGGACAATACTGGTCAATCAAATGCCTAGACCAATGTAATGTAGCCCAACACCAAAATCTGGGGGTTACCATGGAACCATGCATGTGTCTGTGTCCACCATGTCCCGTATGTTAACACCTACAAAGTCAGGACCTACAAAAGTGATTCACATGCACATTCTGTCTCTTCACACATGTAGTGTGCACATATAACATTGAGGGGACTGAGGCAATGGAATATGGCCTCCACCAAAATATGCTTATGAAAAATGGCAGTCTGGATATGGGTTGTATGATGTATCTGCTCATGAACTGCATTTGAGATCACATTGATTGAGTAGGCTTCTGTAATTTTCATGACACATGCATGATTCGCACATCATGTGATCATAAATGAGAGAAGTGCATGACAATACCACAGCATATAACTCACATGGAATGTAGATTAGCAAATACCGATTGCATGAAGTCTGACACTGTCTCTTTCTTCCATTTCAGCTGACCAAGGATATGGGATTCAGCCATGACTGATGACCCCATATGCAAACCATAGACTGAGCCAGAGAAGGCCTACAAACAGGCACACATTCGCACACGTAATGATGTGGAATCGACTTTTGGCCTTCTAAAGGCCCGGTTTCACTGCCTGGATGCCCCAACAGTGGCAGCAATATGGCTGAAGCTCCATATACTTGTGAATCTGTGTCCCACCTGCATGAATGAATTTCACAATGTCGCACGTTTAATGCAAAAATCATCAATGTACCCATGTAAACCAACACATATAAGCACACCCATTTTGTAGCCAACTTACCTGCCCAGTCACAGTGTGAGAAAGTCCTCCTGTTAGCATTGCCATCCCATTACATATGACTGATCCACGTGGTAACTGACATTGACTGTACCCTGGGTCTGCTAAGCCGGCCCAGTACCAGTACGCTGAATGAAATGTAAATGGGAATGTGGTACAATTACCATTCCCAATGACAGACTCCTGTAAGTCTCAAGTAGATAATAGGGCAAGGGGGATTCAAACAACCTCTAACAACCTCTAAGCCCCTAGTATATAATAGGGCAGGGAAGTCTAGAGGCACAGTAGAATTACTGCACTAGACTGTGCACTGCTGTGTTGCCTGCCGTCCCTCTCTGAAGGCAGCTCTGCCTTGCAGACTGTCTTAAAAAAATAAAATCTGTGCCAAATCTACTTTGTAAGGTAGGAAAGTGTACCTCCAAAGTGTTAGGCCAACATGTTTTACATAACATTCAGCTCTAAGGTCGCCCTGCCTGTAACTATGAGCAGGGACAAATAAAAAAATGTTTGATAGGCTCTGGTGAGGGGAAGACTGCACCTCAAAATATTTTCTGAGTGTCAAAACATAACTCCATAGGCTAACCTGGGAATCATTGATATAAGCAAAAATATTGCTATGAAGGAGCTCAATGAGTCTTGTATGTGCTGACCTTCATGAGCAAGCTGTGGTGTAGGGAGACTCGCATTGGCTTTGGCATCAACAGAGGGTGCACCTTCTTGTGCAGAGATGTGTGGGCATCTGCCAATAAGAACCCCACTCCGATTTGGACTGCACGCTGTAAGAAAGATGTGGGGCCAGGAGCTAAGTCATTGTCCGAAGGTGCACTGGCAGTGTGTCCACTGATGGTAGCTCCCTGGAGGGAGGAACTTGTGCATATGGCACCATCCCTACATCATTTCATGTGTGTGTCCAGGCTATCACAGCACTTGCCTGCACTGGATACTGTACCCTCCCACCTCAAGCTGACAGTCTGCTGTCTGCACCTTGGGACCCAGCACAGATTTGTAGAAGTCTGCACTGACCTAGATGTGGGTGTTCAGTGCCATTCAAGGGCAGTCTAGGGAATCCCTGGGGATACTCTAAACAATGAAATCAGGTGCCAATCTATAGTTGGCACATGGGGCAACCATTACAAGGAGTGCTATTACACAAACATAGGGATTGATCCATAAGCATGGTCTGATCCTAGTTATCCATGCACTGTCACATATGTACACTCCCAAAACACACATTGGACACATAGGAAGACAAGAACCAAGTAAACACAACTATTCATAGGCAATTCAACAATCTCTATTACTTCTTACAAGCACTCCACATCACACTATAGATAAATTCACATGTTTTCCTCATCGCATCAAAAAAATGACATATGAGGCAAATGTGTGGTTTTTCAGGCATCATGTCAGGCAGAAATGATGCTTTATACCCAATGCATCTGAATTTCACCATTGTACTTTGAGCTGCCTTCTGTAAAATCAACAGTTTTGCCTGACACATCTAAAAAAACAATACAGTGTCAGAAAACGTGCAGTATCTACACAGGAAGTAATGCAATGGAGGAGCCATGCTGCAAACCAGGAACTGTTAAGTTACTTTCACTTTATCTTCAACTCACAGACCTTGTGTGTTTGCTTGGGAGTGGTTGTGTTGTGGTGTTGGTGGAGAGAGTTCTGCTGATTGAGGAGTCTGTTGTGCTGTATGCTGTCCCTATTCTGTCCTTCTCGTCACAATTGTCCTTTGTAATATTTTTTTGTATTGTATTGTACTGTGTATTGTTGGGTGTTTGTCTTTGGAGTTTTATAGTTCTTAGAAGTAGTTGGGGGTAGTTTTTATTTTTGTGTTGTTAATAGTGTGTTTGGGTTGGGACATGTCGGGAAGAGAAGGGTGATAGGCAGGAGTGCCCAGGAGCTGGGAGTGTTCCTTTGGCTGGCAACACACTACCTGTCGAACATGGTGGCAATGGGAAGATGTGATCCAGGGATACAGGATGGAGGCACGCAAACTGCGATTAAAGAAGGTCCACAACCACATGTAGTGAATCTTCCAGATTGAGCTGACAACACACCAGATCAAACACCACTGGGTGAATGTCATCAGCATGGAACAGGACCTACTCAACTACATTGGGATTGAAGTTGGTTGAAACAGTTGGTCAGTACTCATACCCAGTGAATGCTTCTTTGCATTTGGATGTCTGGTGGTCACCAGGCATCATTAACTTTTTTGGACTCAGGGCTGGGCAGTAAGTTGTGTTGCTGTGATGCCCTACAACCACAAGTGCAGCAATGGGCTGTATCTATGACATATGGAGCATTGCTGTCCTTGTCCTCTGCCCTGCCACACAATTTGCTGCTGAGAACCAACCTAGGCACCCTTACAGGGATGATTGTTCATGTTCATGAAGAAACACCTTCCTGCACATACCCAATCATTGATGTTGTTTGCCTTTGTGTATGTGTACAGTAGAATGAAGCACACATATTAAGAGGATAAATATGGAGAATTAATGAACTTACTTTCCATTGTGCCACTGGGATGCCACCCATGAGCTGGCTTAGGTTCTGATGCATTCCCCACATTGTGAATACAGGCTGGCATTATGTGTCATTGAAACTTCAATAAAATGATGCTCCGGTGTTGCAGGTTGTGGTTTGGCCTTTTATATGAGACCCATGGTGGTAGTGGTCCATATATGTCAGTGCATAAATGCAATCACACCACAAGACAGATTTGTCATTGTCAAAGCATGACAAAGATGTTTGAGATAACTGGCCTGTCAGGCGCCCACGTTGAGCAGAGGGCCTAGCATACACGAGGGGCTGTTTCTTTGTTAACATCACAGAGCACATGTTAACAGATGTGCTGTGGGCAACCTGAGGAAGTGTCTCCCTAACTAGTACTGCGCTGGGGTATGTGCTTTTGCAGGAGCTGTCCTAATCAGTGACATTTCAGTTTGTCATATCTCATGTACATTAGTCATAATGTGTGTGACTCTACATAATTCAACATGCGGCATGTCATACATCTTAATATATCTCACACATATATATCTGGAACCAATATATTGAGGTCTGGAGATGGCAAATTAATGTATGTTTGGTGTCTAGAACTATGAAGCAATGACAGATACCAATGTCTGTTAAATTAGGGTACAGGGATGTCTGACTAGTGAGGTATGTAGCACAGTAATGTACATGTGATGAAAAAAGTAACGCAGGGTCATGGCTAGTCCTTGTTTAGTGTGCTCTGTGAGTCATTTAGGTACAAAATGCCATTACACATAGGTAGCATTGCAAAATCTTGGGGAATTGAATACAAAAAAATAGTTCAACAATGTGCCCCAGAGATGTATGTTACATTTCATCATATGTGTGTACATCAGCCTGCCCTACCAAAGTAAATTTTTGAGCCATGTCAAATGAGCCACTTCAGTTGTTACAACAAGAAGGGTTCAATGTTCAATTGTAAGTCATGTGTAACATTCACTATTTGATCACCATGTTTTGTGGTTCCACATTCACAGTGCTTTGTTGCATGTTATGTTTTGCAGGTGGACCCTGCGCGTTACACCATTGGAGAGGTTGTGAGCTTTGGCGACCCCAAAGCTACTGGTGAGTGTCATCCTGATGTCTAATATGTAGTGCAAGGACTGTGTGTGATGTTGGATGCTTTGTACAATGAAATGGCCAATGTGCATTTAAAAAAAATCAAAGTCCAAATGTGACATATGTATCTGGTAAGGAAGGTAGAGGTTGTGTTCTGGATGTGTATTTGACTCTGACTGATATCAATGAGATTGCTATCACTGAGGAGCCACGTGGTCGCTAGTATGATCAAAATGCAATGGCCACAGTGCACGGGTCTATGAACATATGTGGTGGTGGATAGATAAGTGAACATGGCAGGGCATGTAGAACTTAGCAAATGCATTTCAGATGCACAGATGTGCTGTTGCTAATCTATGTCCTATGTGTATTGCTAGCCCAAACAGGGGGATGAGTCGCAACACAGTAATGACAGTTAGGACATTTGCCAGTATTATAGGGTCACAACAAGTCATGCAGGGTGGGATAATGTAGTTTCTAAATCATGTTCCTGCTGTGGGTACCATTGGTGCCTCACAGAAAATGATGTTCTTCTGGGACTGATGGACTTATGGATAAGTTCCTAATTGGCACTGAAGTAGAAAAACTCACATGTGATGTGACGCCCCATACTCTATGTTGGATCAACATTGCTATCCACTCCCTTCATCCTCACAGACATGGCAATGTGTGTTGGAGCAGATAAATGTCTGCACAGTATTGTCATGCAACTCACCAATAACAAATCCATTCTCATATAGTGTTAGACACACTAGCCTGCAAAATGTACCGCAAGCAGTATCATCTTGGCAACACAATTAACCATTACCATCCTAAGATCCCTGTGCAGATGAGATTTTGGGCATCCATGTACACACATCAATTGGTTGTGCAGAATGCTGGTGCTCAGCAAGGTTACATGCATATATAACACATATGTACAGGCAATGATCTGAGTAGTGTGACACATGCAGTTACCTGGGTGCTTCTCTTAGTAATGTGAGTTTGCTATACCCCCCATCACTGTCATATATGATAATTGGCACATGTAGATTCCATGTAGCAATTTGTCCAGATATGTCTTCTTGACATATCAGGAACCCAATGTCGTGACACTGTACATGTGACTTGCAGTTCTAGGTTAGCTTACTTTGGCTGATGCCAATGTTATCAAGGGTATTGCAGGATACAGAAAGGACACTGATGGTCAAAACAGCATGACGATTGTGACTCCCATGGTCACTAAACAGCATTGTTTCTAAGCATCTGCAATGCTGACATGGTCATGCTTAGATGTTATGAGATGATGAATTGCTATTATGCAACATTAGTTTAGCCTGGGTCCTTTGACCATGGTAAATTGTGTGGTGATGGATATTGTGCAGATAAATGAGCACTTTGACCTTCAAGATGCCTTTGTGATATATAAAGTGCAACATTTGAAGTCTGAAGGGAGTATTTGCATGGCATGGTTGATGTTCAATTACCATGTTGATCTTTGTATGGCATGTTTTCTTTATGTTTACACAGTGAACATGACCCCAGCACAGATGAAACACCACCAGAAGAGGATGGATCTGCACAAGCAAATACACAAGGTGCAGAGGGCCTACAAAAAGAAGAGGGAGAACTACAACTGAGAGAAGGCATCGGGGTCCTGGAAGGCATTTCCCCAAGGTGTTTTGACACTGGAACAAGCTACCACCAGCAATGTTTGGGGCTGCAGGAGCAGGAGCTTCCACATCCACCACCAGTCACACCACACCAACAGTCTCCCATCCTCCACCACCAGCACTTCCATATGACTTTGAGCAGGATGTGCGTCCTGCTCCGTTAAATAAAGCAGGCAGTGCAGAGACACTGAAAGGCATGATGAGTCCAACAAACCATGCCTTCCCTTCCCCTTTTAAATAGTTGTTTGTATTGTAGGCTTCAATAGCTAGTTTGGTGCAGATAAGTTAGTGTCATGTAGGTTTTGTAGTTCATGTAAGTGACAAGTACATTTTTAGGCATTTTAAATTTTTCTTTTTAGTTTTTAGGGGGTGGAGGGTTGAGGTAAAAGGTATGTGTTTTTGATTAAACCCCCCACCCCTCCCAAAAAAAATTACTTTAGACATTGGCCCTCAGTACAACCCTGGCGGTAAATCCCGCTTACCGCCGTGCTGATGGGTGTCAAGATACCCTGCTCACAACGGTAATCCGCACGGGTATTATGACCCACACAGGAAATACCGCCACAATACAGACACCCACACAAGTCCGCCACACCAAAGGTCAGTGATAAACTGGTGATAGCAAAACCCACATGGTCACGCCAACAGGAACATACCCACAGTATCATGAACCACGAATCAATGCGGCAGTCTTTCAACCGTGGTAAACCATTGGCGGTGCACACTGCCTTGCTCAAAATACACACACACTTACAAAACTACACCACATTGGACAATTCAAACTACACACACCTGACACACATACACACACCACACCCTCACACTCAAACCACTATAAAACACACACCCACACTACCCACAACCCCTTACAACAACAAAAAAGAGACCAAGCACAGAGATACAACCAAAGAGCACACACTCAATCAGAGGCACAGAACACCATCAATCATACACCATCCACGCACATCACAGTATACATCCCAACACATCACCCCACACATCACCCCACACATCCTCACACATATCATTCACACCACATCCATGGCACCCCAAAGACACCCCAGGTTTTCTGAGGGGGAGCTAAGGGTCATGGTGGAGGAAATCAACTGGGTAGAGCCACAGCTATTCGGATCACAGGTGCAGCAGACATCCATTGCAAGGAAGATGGAGCTATGGCGGAGAATCGTTGACAGGTTCAACGCAGTGGGACAGCATCCAAGAACCAGGGGTGACATCAGGAAGAGGTGGAACGACCTACTGGGAAGGTGCGTTCCGTCCTTTCAAGGCACCAGATTGCTGTACAGAGGACTGGTGGTGGACCCCCACCTCCTCCCCCACAACTAACAACATGGGAGGAGCAAGTCTTGGCGATCATGGATCCTGAGGGCCTCACAGGAGTAGCCTGAGGACTGGACTCTGGTAAGTCACATCTTTACTTACTTTATGCCCCCCACCCCACCTGCATGCCAACACATACCCCCACCCATACCCTCACTCCCATCACTCCATTACCTCACATATACCCCACCATCACAACCCAAACATCCCAATACCAAGCCCTGCATGCAACAACAATGCATGGGTACCCATCACAGCTCTGCATGGACACCCATGCAGGACTCACCCAGTCCACACAATCAGCAATCAAACAAGGCCAAGGTGACAGGGAAAGCACAATTATACAGGGAAACACACCAATTGCACAAGATGACACACACAGATACAATAACAATGCATTTGCATCCCAACAGGACCCCTACCCAACGTCACCGGAGAGGAGTTGCCACTAACATCCAGTCCCCCCACAGAAGAGGCCCACAGTGACGACAGCAGCTCTGCAGGCCTGGATAACAATGACCAACCTGGCCCATCAGGGACCTCTGGACAGTCGATTCCCCTGCCACAGTCCCAACCCACCACAGAGCCTCCTCCCTCAGGAAACACCAGCACAACACCCACCCAGCGGGCCCACACCTCTGTCCCAGGTCACATCAATCAGTGGTGTGTCCACCACTACAGGGACCCCAGGCAACCCCACTAACACAGGACGATGAGGGACCTGGGGTCAGTGGTAGTGGGCACACGATTCAGGGGACAGAGGCACAGGACAAAAGGGAAGCTGGGAGGACTGCTGTGCGACCGGGGGAGGACAGGCCCAGGGAACCGACCCTCCACGAGGCACTCTCCAACATCATGGGAGCATAACACCTTTCCCAGGAGACCATGGGCACGGTACTGGCAAGTTACAGGAGACCCAGCGACTGCAGGAGGGACAGTACCTGAGGATCAGGGAGGACCTCACAAAAATCTACACCATCCTGGTCACCATAGCAGGGGTGCTGGCTGACATTGGCACAACAATGAGGGAGGCAGTGGCACAACAAAGGGACCCTGACACTAGCCAAACTGAGGAACGGCCTTCCACCTCCACCAGCACTAGTGGGCAGTAGGCCCAGCCACTGGACCAACAGGCCATCAGCACCCCACCCCCTGCAGAAGGAGAACCACCCCACAAACGGTCCCTGCGATCCAGGTAGAAACCAGAGAACATTTCCAAGCCCCCTCTAGGAAATAGGACTCTGCTGATTGTCACCCTTCTGTCCAACTCTGTCACCCTGTCCACCTTAAACCTCCATTACTCCCCTTCCTATGCCCCATTGGACAATGCACCAGTGATACCAAGAGACTGGACTCCACTTATGGACCTTCCTCCACCATCACCCCAGCCCCTTGCACGTACCCCCATACTATTTAGCGCTAAATAATAAACACCATTGAAATATAAACCATACTGGTGTCAGTGTAATGTTTGGAAAGATGTATTCTTTCAACATTCTCAAAGCATTGCAACGTCTATGTTCGTTGAATTATACCAATGTATGACAGTTGGTGGGCAGCAGTACACATAGCAGGAGCCAGAATGGGGTACACAGATCTGAAAAAAGGGAATCCAAAGGGAACAGTCAGTGACCATGGACAGAGGGTAAGAGGCTGCCATGTACAATGTCCAAAAGTATACTGAAATGTTAAGAGGAGTTACAGTCTCTTACCTGTGTTTTACTGGAAGTACTGCTGTATAATGTTTGTTCTGTTGTCCACATCTTCTTCATCTGCCTCCTCTTCCTCACTGTCCACAGGCTCCACCGCTACCCCAAGACCATTACCAGGCTCATCCTCCAGCAGAAAAGGCACTTGGCGTCTCAAGGCCAGGTTGTGCAACATACATCATTCCACGATGATCTGGCACACCTTCTTGGGTGAGTAGTACAGGAATCCACCTGTCAGATGGAGGCACCAGAACCTGGCCTTCAGGAGCCCGGAGGTCCTCTCAATAATCCTCCTTGTTCACCCATGTGCCTCATTGTAACGTTCCTCTGCCTTTTTCCTGGGATTCTTCACTAGCGTCAGTATCCATGAGAGATTGGGGTAACCAGACTCACCTGCAAATATCGAGGGATACCTGTTAGCCACACACTAACCCTTAGGTACAACCTCATACCCAGACACCTACTTATACTGTGTGGGGAACTTGGGCTCACCTGTTAGCCACACCTGGTGCCTCTGGAGTTGGCCCATCACATAAGGGATGCTGCTATGCCTCAAGATATAGGCGTCATGCACTGAACAAGGATATTTGGCATTCACATAGGAGATGTACTTGTCTGCCAAACACACCATTTGCACATTCATCAAATAATAGCTTTTTCTATTCCTGTACACCTGTTCATTTCTCCGGGGGTGACAAATGCCACATGTGTACCATCAATGGCACCAATGATGTTGGGGATATGTCCCAGGACATAGAAGTCAGCTTTCACTGTGGCCAAATCCTCCACCTGGGGGAAGACGATGTAGCTGCGCATGTGTTTCAGCAGGGCAGACAACACTCTGGTCAACACGTTGAAGAACATTGGCTGAGACATCCCTGATGCCATGGCCACTGTTGTTTGAAAGGAGCCACTTGCCAGGAAATGGAGCACTGACAGGACCTGCACTAGAGGGGGTATTCCTGTGGGCTGGTGGATAGCTGACATCAGGTCTGGCTCCAAATGGGCAAACAGTTCTTGGATTGTGGCATGATCAAGTCTATATGTGATGATAATGTGTCTGTCCTCCATTGTCAACAGGTCCACCAGGGGTCTGTACACCGGAGGATGCCGCCATCTCATCATCTGCCTCAGCGGTTGTAGCCTATGGAGGAGAACAGTGAGCAGAAGGTCATTTACCACATAGATAGCACAACTGTTTTTGAATTAATGTCACAGAAGCAGTGTGTGAAATTGAGAGTCAGAATATGTGCCAATATGTGCTGTGACACAGTTAGGTGCCATGCCATGTGTCCCCCTGAAATGGCGGCTGCCTGACCTGTGAGGAGGGACAAAGGGAAATGAGGTAACTCCACATTGGTTATCATTGGGCCCTATGGGTCCCAGGAGCCAATGGAGATGTACGCTGGTGGTGACGGTACGCACCGCCGCGGACATCACCGCCATTTTCTACCTATTTCCTCACTTGCTACCTGACCATCAACAGGAGAGGACTTACACTGCAAATGCTGCTGTGACATGAGTCTGGAAGTGACAATGGCTAGAGTGTCTGGGGAAAGGGCTCCTGCCTTCAGTGCGGAGGAGTTTGAGAAACTGGTGGATGGGGTCCTCCCCAATACACGTTACTCTACGGTCCTCCAGACAAACATGTGAGTACACTGTGAGCATGATGCGTGGGCAATGCCTGTTTGGAGTGGTGTGGATGTAAGCCACATGTTGGGGGGTGCTAAGGCATCCTGGCCTGAATGCTGCATGAGAGGTGGTCACTGTATGTGCGTCAGGGCATGGGTGGTGTTGGACCTGGCTTTTTGACAGGGTCATCCCCAAACTTTTTGCCTCCTTCTTCCTATTTTTTCTGACCTGTTCTTGTTGGCTTTTGAACTCTGGACACTTTACCACTGCTAACCAGTGCTAAAGTGCATAAGCTCTCTGTATAAATTGTACTGTTGATTGGTTTATCCATGATTGGCTATTTGATTTACTTTTAAGACCCTAGTAGAGCGCACTATATGTGCCTAGGGCCTGTGGATTAAATGCTACTAGTGGGCCTGCAGCACTGGTTGTGCCACCCACTTAAGTAGCCCTTCACCTTGTCTCAGACCTGCCATTGCAAGGCCTGTGTGTGCAATTTCACTGCCACTTCGACTTGGCATTTAAAAGTACTTGCCAAGCCTAGAACTCCCCTTTTCTACATATAAGTCACCCCTAATGTGTGCCCTAGGTAACCCCTAGAGCAGGGTGCTGTGTGGGTAAAAGGCAGGACATGTACCTGTGTAGTTTATATGTCCTGGTAGTGTAAAACTCCTAAATTCGTTTTTACACTATTGTGAGGCCTGCTCCCTTCATAGGCTAACATTGGGGCTGCCCTCATACATTGTTGAAGTGGCAGCTGCTGATCTGAAAGGAGCAGGAAGGTCATATTTATTAGGGCCAGAATGGTAATACAAAATCCTGCTGACTGGTGAAGTCGGATTTAATATTACTATTCTAGAAATGCCACTTTTAGAAAGTGAGCATTTCTTTGCACTTAAATCTTACTGTGCCTTCAATCCACGTCTGGCTAGGTTTAGTTGACAGCTCCTTGTGCATTCAGTCAGACACACCCCAAACACAGGGTACTCAGTCTCACTTGCATACATCTGCATTTTGAATGGGTCTTACTCGGCTGGGAGGGTGGAGGGCCAGCCCTCACACAAAGGACTGCCACACCCCCTACTGGTTCCCTGGCAGACAGGATTGAACTGAAAGGGGACCTGGTGCATTTCTTAGCCACTTTTTGAAGTCACCCCACTTCAAAGGCACAATTTAGTATAAAACAGGGCCTCTGCCCTACCTCATCAGACACTTGCTGGAGAAGAAACCTGAACCAGAAACTACATCCTGCCAAGAAGAACTGCCTGGCTGCTCAAAGGACTCACCTGTCTGCTTTCTACAAAGGACTGCTGCCTTGCTGTTGGCCTGCTCCCTTGCTGAACTCTTGTCTGGCTGTAAAAGTGCTCTCCAAGGGCTTGGATAGAGTTTGCTTCCTGTTCCCTGAAGTCTCAGGACCAAAAAGACTTCTCTTTTTCATTTGGACTCTTCGTGCGTGAAAATTTAGACGCACAGCTTGCCCCGCAGCGAGAAAATCGCTGCACGCCGACGCTGCTCGGCGTGACACCTACGGGGCGGCCGGAACTTCGATGCACGGCCTTGCATGGACAACGCCGCCCAACTTCCAGAGGGTAAATCGATGTGACGCCTGCCGTGAGAAAGAAAATTCCACACACACCCTTCCAGAACGACGCACAGCCGGAAAACAAGCCGAAGAATCCATGCACAGACCCTGGGACATCTGGTAATCCCATGATCCATAGAAGGAGATGGTCTGCGTGCCGGAAAACAACGCAGGTCTTCCCCGAGTGAAAAATAACGACGCAAGTCCGTGTGTGAAGGGGCGCAACCGACGCACACACCATTTTTCCTCCCGTAGAACGACGCACATCTCCCAGCGTGAAAAATAACGACGCAAGTCCGTGTGTGAAGGGGCGTAACCGACGCACACACCATCTTTCCACGCATCTCCTCTTCTGCGGCCTTCTGCGGATATTTTCTATTGATATCTTTACAAATTCATATTGCATCTTTGATCGTTTTGACCTGCAAATACCCAGATAAAATATTATATATTCTTCTAAACACTATGTGGTGTGTTTTTGTGGTGCCATATTATGTTATTGTATGATTTATTGCACAAATGCTTTACACATTGCCTTCGAAGTTAAGCTTGACTGCTCGTACCCAGCTACCAAAGGCTGGGCACAGGATAATTTGGATTGTGTGTGACTTACCCTGACTAGAGTGAGGGTTCTTGCTTGGACAGAGGGTAACCTGACTGCCAACCAAAAACCCAATTTCTAACAGGTGGGAAATGGTGGGCAATGAATATGACGGTCCAGACGGGTGAGTAATGACATTTTCAGCTGTCTTTTCCCTCTAGGTCAGCGCCCACCAGAAAAAGGGTATTTGGCGTGCCATCGCCAAGGAGGTGCGGACCCTGTGGGTCTATCACAGGCGGAGCACCCACTGGCGCAAGAGATGGGAAGACCTGCACCGCTGGACCAAGAAGGCAGCAGAGGCCCAGCTGGGGCTGGCCTCCCAACGTGGAAGGGGTGTCCGTCGCACCATGAACCCCCTGATGTTCCACATCGTAGCGGTGGCCTATCCGGAGTTGGATGGGCGCTTGAGGGCATCACAGCAGCCACAATGGGGTGAGTACACTCACATTCAGCTGACTCTGCACGCATTAGAGGTGTCTGGGTGAGGGATGTGGGCTTTGGGTGCTCCTAGGCCAGGGCGATCATGGCAGGGTAGGTCCCTTCTTTGCAGGCTCTGAAGCACCCCTACCCCATGGTACAAGTGGCCAAATTCTATTGGGCAGGGTCCTGTGGGTGTCATGTGTGCAGATGCTGGCGTTAGGCATTGTACCCCATGGGCTGGTGACTACCTTAGTGAGTGGTTGGGCATGGCCTAGTGCGTAGGGCAGCTCAGTGTGTGTTGTGTACGCCAATGGTAGTGATGTTGCTGGCATTGACCTTGTGTATCCTCTGTCTATCCCCCCTTCTTGTTTTGTCACCCTGTCCTTGTGTGCATTAGCATCATCTGGGGGAGGAGCAGAGGCACCAGCGACGGAGGGAGCTGCATCCCACTTAGCCTATAAGGGTGAATCCACTGATGGTGAAGGCACCAGTGTGACGGAGGGTGAGGGGAGCTCCACGACAGGGACAGGAGGGGATACCAGTGACAGCAATACCTCCTCCGATGGAAGCTCCCTGGCGGTAGTGGACACCTCTGTGCCCACCCCATCAACAGGTACAGCCTCCACCCCCCTACCAGCACCACCCGCCCAGCAGCCCCTCAGCGTGTTTCCCGTGCCCGCTCACTCAGGAGGGTGGGTATCTCCTTCGCCCCAGTCACCTCAGGCCCTGCTCCAGTCAGCCCTGCTGCCCTCAGTGAGGAGGCTATTGACCTCCTGAGATCCCTCACTGTTGGGCAGTCAACCCATTCTGAATGCCATCCAGAGTGTCAAGAGACATTTGCAACAAACAAATGCATACCTGGAGGGCACTCGTTCTGTCGTGGCAGCCCAACAGAGAGCATTTCAGACTTTGGCCTCAGCACTGATGGCAGCCATTGTCCCTGTGTCCAGCCTCCCCCTCCAACTTCCACTACCCATACCCAATCCCCTCTACCTCACCCTATCCCAAGCACACCTTCAGACCAGCATGCACCCACATCAACACACAAAAGTGTCTCAGGAAAACATAAGCACCACACATCATCACACTGGCACTCACACAAGCTCCATCCCCAGGCACACATACCAACATCCACTTCCTCCACTGTGTCCCCCCTCCTCTTCGTTCACCTCCCTCCCAGTAGCATCTCCACTTACACCTGCATGCACCACATCATTAGCCACTGCCTCCATCACCAGCACGCCCATCACAACACACCCCTCACGAGCAATCACCAACCCCACAACCATGCACACGTCCCCTGTGTCCTCTCCCAGTGTGTCTGTGAGCCCTCCTCCCAAAGTACACAAACGCAGGCACACACCCACTCAACAACCATCCACCTCACAACAGCATCCAGCCCATGCACCTTCACTCAAACTCAGCAGACGTACACCTCCTACAACCACTACCTCTTCCTCCACTCCCACATCCCCTCCATCTTGCCATCCTAGTGTGTCCAAAAAGCTTTTCCTCGCTAATATTGACCTCTTCCCTACGCATCCCCCCGTCCTTCCTCTAGGGCCAGGAAGTCTAGATCCCAAGCCAGCACCTCAGCCACCAAGTTGGCATCTGCTGTGTTCCCTGCAAGTCCGAGAGTATCAAACAGGGCACCCTTCAGGGCTGGCAGTGTGCCACGTACTGATGCTAAAGACCACTGGATTCTGCCACCTGCCAAGGTTAAGAAGGGGCCGGCATGCAGCACGGACAAGACGCACCACCCACCAAGCAAGGCCTCATCGAAAACAAAAGGGGAGAGTGCCAAGGTCCCAGCAGCGTCTACCAAGGTGGGCAAGGGACACAAAAGCAAGGGCAAGTCACTTCAGGGCTCGGAGCCTTCAGCTGAGGGACTGGTGACCACCATTTGTCCTGACAGGCCAGCATCCTGTACCACAGTAAGCACCGCCGCAATAACCGCCATCTACACCACCCCCTGCACCGCCCTCCTGCACCACCGCAGCCACAATGACAGTCACCAGCATCATCCCCATTGGGCAGCCGTCCGAAGCTGCTGGAGATGGCCTGGTGTCACCCTCCACTACTACAAGCACCTGCACCTCAGGCAGCACATGCAGCATCTCCGCTGCAGACATCGCCACAGGCACCGCCACGTGCACCGCCATATGCACCGCCACATGCCCAGCCGGTGCCACTGCATCGGACATCAGCAACATCCCCAGTGGGCAGCCGTCTGAGGCTGCAGGAGACGTCCTGGACCCTGCACACACCACTTGAGGCACCAGCACTGGCACTACCAGCATTTTGCAGCCTAAGTCGCCGCAGGATGGAGTATGGCTCTGCCTCCATGGAGTATCATGCTGCCTGTTCCCTGCACATCTCGTGCCTCAGACACCCAGGTGAGGGAATGGGAACTGCCACATCCCAGGTGCAGCATCACTGGGCGCAATGGCCCCACCAGAAGCAGTGGAGATATGCACCCACTCACCCTATCTTTGGCAGGATGAAGAACACTGGGCACAATGCCCCCTCCAGAAGCAGTGGAGATATGCATCCACTCACCCTGTCCTTTGCAGAATGAAGCACACTGGGCACCATGCCACCTCCAGAAGCAGTGGATATATGCATCCACTCACCCTATCCTTGGCAGGATCAAGCACACTGGGCACAATGCCCCCTCCTGAAGTAGTGGAGATATGCATCCACTCACCCTATCCTTGGCAGGATGAAGCACACTGGGCACAATGCCCCCTCCAGAACCAGTGGAAATATGCATCCACTCACCCTATCCTGGGCAGGATGAAGCACACTGGTCACAATGCCCCCTCCAGAACCAGTGGAGATATGCATCTACTAGAGAGACTGTGGCTTTGCACTCCCCAGGACCAAGCAGTGGGCAAACCACCCACTTGAGAGACTTGAGAGGCTGTGGCTTTGCACTCCCCAGGACCAGGCAGTGGGCAAACCACCCACTTGAGAGACTTGAGAGACTGTGGCTTTGCACTCCCCAGGACATCGCTGTGGGCATATTGCCCCCTCGAGGAGTAGTGGCAAAGTACCATCTTCCAGCTGAGGTGCCCCCCCTCCCCTTCCCCCTGAGGTGCCTGTGTTTTTTCGACCTGATGCCCCTGCAGTGTTCTCTACGTTTTGAGGCAGGTGTCAAGTGTGGTCTTCGCATATGATTTTTGGGCCACTGGTCCACGGACATTTGCAATGGACAGTGTACGGCCCTCTGTCATATTGTACATATTTTTATAAACTGTTGTTTGCAATCATTCACTTTATATGCATTTTCTAAATATCACAGATTTGACTCAATTCCTTTTGTCCTTGCGTTCTTCCAGGAGGTTGCGGGGTGTATCTGTAATGTTATTGGATGTGTTAGTGTGTATGGTGTTGTGGGTGAGGGTGGGGAGCGGGGTGTTGGGTGTGTGTGTCACTCTCTTTTTCCTCCCCCCACCCCTGTACGCTAGGTGCAGTACTCACCGTCGTCGCTGCAGCCTTCTTTCAAATTCCTGGTGTATTAGTAGATACACCAGCATGGGGAAGACCTGCAGTTCGGGCTCCATGGCGTCCTGGTTCTTCGTTGAGTGTCAAAAGGTGAGTGGTTCCTCTTCAGTGTACTGTTTCTGCCGTGCTTTTGATGTCGTTGGTACCACCCTGGAAAAGATGGCGGATTGGCCTCTCATAATACAGTGGGCTGCACATTGTCTTCCGCATGTCTGTTGGCGGTGACCGCCGCGGTGTTTGTTGCTAACGCCCTGGTGGTCGGAGTGTTAAAGTGGCTGTCTATGATGGCAGTTTCCGTCTTGGTCGTGATCCCAATTTTTTGTCTGCCAGCCTGTTGGCGGTATTACCGCCGCTTTATCTCCGACCGCCAGGGTTATAATGAGGGCCATATCAATCAATCATATTTATACAGCGCGCTACTCACCCGTGAGGGTCTCAAGGCGCTAGGGGGTGGGGGTCACTGCTGCTCGAAGAGCCAGGTCTTGAGCTGCCTCCAGAAGGCGAGGTGGTCCTGGGTAGTCCTGAGGTGGGCAGGGAGAGAATTCCACGTCTTGGCTGCCAGGTAGGAGAAGGATTTCCCACCTGCAGTGGTTCGGCGGATGCGAGGGGCGAGGGCGAGGCTGGTGGAACGAAGTTGACAGGTGGGCGTGTAGAAGGTGAGGCGACGGTTGAGGTATTCGGGCCCTTGTTTTGGAGGGCTTTGTGTGCGTGGGTGAGGAGCCTGAAGGTCATCCTTTTGTTGACGGGTAGCCAGTGCAGGTGTCTCAGGTGGGCGGAGATGTGGCTGTGCAGGGTACGTCGGGGATGAGGCGTGCAGAGGCGTTTTGTATTCGCTGAAGACGTTTCTGAAGTTTTGCGGTGATTCCTGCGTACAGGGTGTTTCCGTAGTCTAGGCGGCTCGTGACGAGGGCGTGGGTCACAGTTTTTCTGGTGTCGGCGGGGATCCAGCGGAAGATCATTCGGAGCATGCGGAGTGTGAGGAAGCAAGAAGACGAGACGGCGTTGACTTGCTTGATCATGGTGAGAAGGGGGTCCAGGATGAATCCGAGGTTGCGTGCGTGGTCTGAGGGGGTCGGTCCGGTGCCCAGGGCCGTGGGCCACCAGGAATCGTCCCAGGCAGACGGGGAGTTTCAGAGGATGAGGACTTCCGTTTTGTCTCAGTTCAGCTTCAGGCGGCTGAGTTTCATCCATTCTGCGACATCTTTCATTCCATCCTGCAGGTTGGTTTTGGCGGTGGCTGGGTCTTTGGTGAGGGAACGTATCAGTTGGGTGTCGTCGGCGTAGGAGATGATGTTGATGTTGTGTTTGTGTGCGATGTTGGCGAGGGGGCTCATGTAGATATTGAAGAGAGTAGGGCTG